>NC_140580.1:143805382-146300236 GCF_964204655.1 Triturus cristatus | reverse complement strand
GGCAGTTTTTATCTGCTCTTTGTAAGTTTTTATTTCTTCCCGATATCGGGTTTTGTCTTCCATAGCGTAGGTCGCCCGCCATTTTCTTTCTGCTTTCCGGCAGTGTCGTTTTTTAACTCTAAGGGCTTCCGTGTACCATGGGGCTGTTTTAAGGAGACGTTTGGCCGAAGATTTCTTGAGAGGGAGAATGGTCTCAAGAGAGTGCAAAATCCAGTTTTCATATTCCTCATTTGCCAGACAGGGGTCTTGATTGTTTAAGGGAGGGGTTTCCGCTAGTTTGGTTGTCCACTGGTCTACTGGTATCCGCGCCCATGATCTCGCGTATCTAATCGAGGGGGTGATGGAAATAGGTTTCTCAGTGAGCCAGGTGAAGGGCACCAAGAAATGATCGGTCCATGGGAGGGGAAGAGGGGGATCGGTTAAAAGTTCTGCGCAATTGCTGAACACTGGGTCCAACAGGTGTCCCTTTGTGTGGGTGGGAGTGTTTACTCGTTGACCGAGTTGTAGTGCGGCCAGATCGTCAGTTAAGATAGTGGCCGTTGCATCTGCTGGGGAGTCAAAGTGTAGATTGAGGTCGCCTATCACTACGAAGTTGGCAGCAGCGTAGATACGGGGTGCTATCGTTGCTGGAAGACTGCTGTGAAAGAGTTTTGGAGGGCCGGGTGGGCGGTATATCAAGGTGCCCGAGAGACAGTGGTTGGGGGAAAACTCCAGCGCAAAAGCTAAGTTTTCACAGTCTGGAATGTTTTCCATTATGGTCCGGCAGCGATATTGATCTTTTACTATAATTGCAAGTCCTCCCCCTCTGCCATCTGGGCGATCTTGACGAGTGATTTGGTAGCCGGTGGGAAGGGCGGCAACCACATCGGGGGCAGAGTCAGACGTTAACCATGTTTCTGTGAGAAACAGTACGTCTGGTTTACGTTCTTCTAATAGGAGGGATATTTCCAGCTTGTGTTTTGGGAGGGAACGGCAGTTTAAGAGAAGCATACGATATTCGTGGCGTGGGAGTTTTATGTGTCTTGTGGCAGGGGGTGTAGTACATTTTGGACAGTTGGCAGGGAGGGGTATGGTATCAGGAGCATACCTTCGACAGTTATGTTCCGTAGGTCTTAAGTCATGGAGGGCAGCCGAGCTGTAGGCCAGGGTCTGGATTGCCTGGGTGGTAGGAGGTATGGCCCATGGCCCGAACTCGGCGCGGACGAGCGCAGACGAGCTTGCCTTATGCGCGCCTTCGGCGCGCATTCGTCGCGCCCGCTGCGCTCGTCCGCTGCGCTTCCTGAAGAGACACATTTATGTAGGCTATAGTCGGAAGTATACGTGGGGGGGGGCGTGGCCTGTCCGGTGGGCGTTGCCAAGGTCCGTGGCGTCGAGAGTAGCAATCCCTCTCCGGTGGCAGCGTATTGATCAGCTGTCCTCCCGGGGGGTTTGTGCAGCGCGAGGTGCTCAGGAAGGGGATGAGTGCAGCGGAGGTGAGTTTAAAAAACACACAACAATTTCAGTGATTTTAAAAGATTGTCAGCGCTTCCGCTTCTACTCCCGGCTCAAGCCTCAGGAGGTTCCAATTTTAATGTAAGCCGCGCTGGTAATCAGCGCGCTTTTATATCGTCTGAGCAAGTGAGCAAGTGAGGGGGCGTGGCCTGTCCGGTGGGCGTTGCCAAGGTCCGTGGCGTCGAGAGTAGCAATCCCTCTCCGGTGGCAGCGTATTGATCAGCTGTCCTCCCGGGGGGTTTGTGCAGCGCGAGGTGCTCAGGAAGGGGATGAGTGCAGCGGAGGTGAGTTTAAAAAACACACAACAATTTCAGTGATTTTAAAAGATTGTCAGCGCTTCCGCTTCTACTCCCGGCTCAAGCCTCAGGAGGTTCCAATTTTAATGTAATTGCTAAGCCTTACGGTAAATATTCCAGCTTTTCCCCTGCCAAAGTTTAAATATACTCCCTCAAAACTTGTGAAACCCTGGCACGCCTTCACTTGCTTTGTTTGAGATCAGGAAAGTGGATAGGCGTTTTCGATGTCTCTAGTTCTTGGGGGCCGGAATTTTCGGAAAGAATATCACTTGTTTATTTGCTTCTGCAATTTTTCGAGAACAGGAACACTAGACCCCTTTTAGGGGTAGAATGTGCGCTCTACCTCTGAACTTACAATGAATAAAACTCTGCTTACAATTGTTCTATCAAGCTGGAAGGGTCGGTAGTCATTTATTCATACATGTTGTAGGATTCATTTTTAATTTCTCCTTATTATTTATTATTAGTTCATACATATCTAAAGGAAAAGAGGTGCTCCAGCAGAATCCGAGTCCAGCCCCCCACTGTCCCCCAGTCTACTCTGGCTGATATGTAGCGCCTCTTTTCATTCAAAGTGCAGGCGAGCAGGAATTCCCAACTCCGCTACTGATAGTGTGTGACACGGTCAGACACAAGTACTTGTTGGGCCGCCTGGAAGAGGGGTGTACGCCGCAGTGCTTAATGTGTAAGGGCCTTCTTCAAGAAGCCACCGCAGCTGGCAACACACATTGCCACTGCCAGCACTGCAATGACAGTACTTACACAACTACTAACCATCACACTGCTACAAGTGTGACAGTTCTGACTGTTCGAGGCCCCAAAAGCTATAAGAATGGATTGGGTGGCAGGTATTAGTTGTTTTTAATGTATATTGAATTAATAAACAACTGTTGTTCTACTCATTTTTTAAATATACACACAGTGCCACCATGTGGCAGCTGTCATGCATGCCGGTGTTGGCAATTAAGTGCTGGTGCCGAACACCGTAAACCACCGGCTCAAATTAAGCACTGATCTACGGTCACAGCAACAGCCTTTGAATGGCTCTAGACAGGGTTGGACTGGCCTATAGGGCTATCAGGCAGTGCCCAATTGTCTATTCTGACAGATCAGTTTGTGGGCTGTTTCTTGGTTAATTTTAGGCCTGTTTTCTGGTCTGGTGAGCTGCCTTTACCGCTGTGTTCCATGATATTGCCACACACATTTCCAGCAGAAAGCACATATGCATGCAGTCTTCCATACCTTGCAAAACAACTTTACAGTGTGTCTTCAAATCTAGAGCAGTTTGCAAATGTAAGTCACGTTTTTAGCTATTGGATTCACTAACGGGGCCACTTTTATTTTGATTACCGGGCCTATTTTATGTCCCACTCTGTACCCTGGCTCTAGACCTTCCTTTCTTAACCCCTTCAGTGCCACGCCCTTTCCCCCTCCTGTGCCGGGCGTTACATTAGCGGGCGGGGTTCATGACGAGATAGTCTCGTCATGGGCACAGCGCAACCGTGCTCCATGACGAGACTATCTCGTCATGGGCACAGAAGAGGTTAAGTGTATTCTTTTATGAATCAGTAAGCATCATACAATGAGTAACATCGAATCAGTCACTGTAAAAGCAAACCATTACAGATCGATATCACAGTACATCATCAATTACCAAACATCGCCCGCTATACCCATTGCATCGGGCCAGGTGAAGACAAAATCCTGCATACATATATCTGTCAATTCTGCTATAACACAGCAGACCATCTGTCACAGGCAGTAACATTAGTGTATTAGGGACCTGCGACACTAACGAGAGAAGGTAGGGCAGTTGTCTGATTCTTCACTTTGTAGTTGAGCAAGGTATGACCTCAGCAGGCCCATATGTGGAGAGGATGTGGTCTTACGGCTAGACTGCCGACTTTGGAGCTGGGAAACAAAGTTTCGAGCCTCGGGCCTACTCCACATCCTGTGATTCTGGGCAAATCATGTGATCTCCCTGAGCCCACCAAAAACAATGAATGTGTCCTTGTGGAACATAAATTGGTGCTCATGTAAAGCGCTCCAATACCTTTGGGTCGAGTTTGTGCTATATAAATCTGCAAATAAAAAAATAAATATGGCTTTGGGTCTGGACTGAAGAGGTTTCATTGTTGTGAATAGTTCTGATCTTGTATTAAATACAGCTGTGCTACTGAGCTAGCTTTACATGTCGGAGAGGGTCCTTCATCCCCGTCCAGTGTAGGGCTATCTCCCTGTTGGCCAGTAACAATAGTATTGCTACTAGACGCCGTGTCAACTTTGGCAGTTTTGTTACATTACCTATGGTGTCCCCACGGCTCATTCTTCTTGCTGCTAGCATTCAATTTAGATGTAGTGCAGCACCTGTTAAGGTGACAGTGAGTCCATGCACAGCAAGGACTCATTTCAGCAGAAGTAATTCTGGTTCACAAAGTGGGTCAGTGTTCTGTAGTCCAGACAGAATTCACCACCACATTTGCTTACTGGTCAGGAGTTGCATTTCCTCTAGGTTTCTCTGTTTGAGTGTCTGCCTTATGGTGGTGTATATCTGTGTGTATTTTGCAGAATGTTTCAAGGTCATCCAGAACTGAACTCGTCCTTGGAGCTGATGCTGATGTGAAAGTGGTTGTGAGGCAATTGACAAATGGAGAGAGAATAGATAGAAGGCAGGAGTTGACATGAGAAGTGCTCGAGGCCAGGAGTTGAAGGTTGATGCAGTTCACCTAAATATAAAAGTTTTTGTAAATGTAGCCCCTGGGATGGCTCATATTTTGAGAGTTACCCATTTCCTCTCTCTGTCTTATTCTGAGAGCTCCCATGTTTCTGAGATAGCAAATTGACTTCAGTGAGCCAAGCTTCCTTCCAGGCTGCAGATAATAAAGGGCTTCAAGCTGATTGGCTTAGAGAGTAGTTGTGTGGATATGAGCAGTCTCCACCAAGTGTCACCCACCCAACTGCATTCCTTCCCAAAGGTGGCCGGCAATGTCATAAGTAAGGATGTGTTAGGTCTTGTCTCCCTTGTGCTTTGTCTTTGCCTTCATGAGTGATGTCAGTGTTGATAATTTGTGATGCGTATGAACTGTACGGTGTGTGCTCCACATCTTCCACTGGCAAAAGCTCATTCCAACTCCTGCTTCTGGTGGGGTGCCTCGTGGGTCTGCACTTGAGTCATCTGTAACCTTTATCTTGATGTAGACATAATAGACCCGATTGCGATGTCAGGTGGACCACCACCGACCGGCTGTCGGTGTGGGCCCGCCCAACATCTAGGGCAGTAGTCAGACCGCCGGATTATAATAACGGCGGTCAAAGCACAGCGGGCAGGGGGAAAGTCCGCTGTCTCAGACAGCCTCATCCCTACAATTAAGGCGGTGTCTACAGAGGCACCGCCGTAGGGATTAAGATGTCAGTTTTCAATAGCCTTTTCATGGTGGTCTGGTGTAGGAAACTGACTTTGGGGACCCCTAGCAGGGCTCCCATTGGCCACCACAATACGGCATGGGGGGCACATGTGGTGCCCCCCCAAACATCCATGCACCGTGTGCCAGGCACTACATGGTGCCTAGGACATGATGCATGGATGTTTGAAATATCCCGTTTCCTATTGCGGCGTGTGCTGCGGCCCTTTTCCAGGCCATAGCACGTTGCCATAGAAAAAGGGATGTTTCTGACCTGCTGCACGGCGGTCGCAATCTAATCTGGTGTGTGCTACCTCCGACTACTTGTTGGGTGGTCCCACTCCCTCTGCGATGGCGGTTCGAAATCAGGCCCAATGTGAATAAAACTATTTCAGGAAATGCTTCTGTAAATAGTTCAATAATGAACTTGCGCGGGTCTTGCCCTTCTGTGCCCTCGGGAATTTGGAGAACTCTTAAATTGTTCTGCCGATATCGGTTTTCTAGATCAGTGAGTTTCCACTGGGTATCGTCTCTCATGTTTCGCAGAGTCTCAGTCAGTGCCTTTTGTGCTGCCAGTTCATCTTCAGGGCAAGATATACGGGCTTCTGCCTCACTGAACCTTGTAGTGAACTCCGTACATGTTTTCTCTATACGGCGTACGGAATTTTGCAATTTGCGACAAGAGTTTTGGACCCTTTGACTCTCCACTCGTGCCTCCTCTCTATGACTCATAATAGTTTGATAAATCAGCCCCAGCGATACCTCCTCTGGTGATTCCACTGATTTTGCTTTCAGGATGTCCAGGTTATCATCCACCCTAGTGCCAACATTTAGCTCTGTAGAAAAGGAGTAGTCCCATTGTAGAGTATTGCCGCTATTGCTGTTGTCTGCCTGTTTATTTCCCTCTCTTGGACTGGGGTTCTTGCGGATTGTCTGAGGTCTACCCTCCGAGGAATCCCCTACTATATCCTCTGGAAACGTACTGCTATGATCACTTGTCCCCTCATCATGTAGGGCCACCTGCGTCTGCCCACTTACCTCTAAATCATCAATAGAGGAATCTGAATGGTCCGAGAGTGAATACAAATTTTCCCCAGAGTCTACCTCCTTTGTAAGAGATTTCCTATTCTGGAGCTCTATCTCTTTAACTGGGCCAGAACCAGATTTTTCCCCATTATCAGCATTAATATTAATATTAGCAGGGGTATCAGAGGTTAAACTCATCACCGACTCACCATTGCTTGATACAATTCCAGAGGAGGATACATCTGATAATGAAATCAGGGGGGGATTTAAACATAGCATTTCTCTAGTTGACTGATCATCCCCACAGCTAAATCCTGGAATAGAGTTAGAGTCCAAATCACCCAAGCCCATATGGTGAGTGATAGAATCCTTTTCTGTAATGTCCTGCTGCCCCAGATTGTCATGAAGCTCCTTGTCTCGATTTCCCGGCAAAGGAGTATCCACCTGGGGGGCCTGCACAGATTTCCTGTTATCTTTCCCCGCCGAGAACAACAGGGGAATAGTGCGCTTACCGGGGCTGTCTTTTATGTTTTTCTCGCCAGCGGCAGTGCCTCATTAATAGCGTCCTGTTTGTTCGTGCTGATAACATTCTTGCCTCCAGCCATGCCTGTACCTGCTTCTGTACTGGCGGGGTCACCCTGTGTGCGAAGTCTCCGTCTTCCAGTTTTCGGAGGCATTGTGCGCTGCTCAGTGATTCCTCCTAACTGCCTTCCGTAGGATGCGGCTTCTGTGACACGCCTCCCGCTCCACCCTCGACTCCTCGCAGTTGGGGGCATATGTATCAACATCACCATTTGCGATTCTCAAATAGCGATTTTTAAAGAATCGCTATTTGAGAATTGCAAAACGGGATGTATTTAAAAAATTGCAAACTTTTTGCGATTTCTTAAACTTCCTTAATTGCGATTAGCAAATTGCGAAATCGCAGTTAAGGAATACCTGCCCATTCATTCCTATGGGCCAGGAGACCCATAGGAATGAATGGGAAGTAATTCTCAAATAGCGAATCGCAATTTGCTAATCGCAATTTGAGAATAATTTCAATGGTGCAAGGGTGTCATGATGACACCCTGATGCACCCCTGAAATTAGCATGTGTGTGCATATGGCACACATACGTGCCCTAAGGGCATGTATGAGCGCCACGTGGCACTTTGTGAAATTAAAAAAAGTGCTTTTTGAAAGGAAATCGCAAATTACCACCAACTGGAAGTTGGTGGTAATTTGCGATTTCTTAAGGATAATTCGCACAACTTGGGTGCTTTTTACATATCATTTAAGAAATCGCAATTTGCGATTTCTTAAATGCTTACGCAAAATTAAGAAATCGCTAAATTAGCAATTCCTTAATTTTGCGATGGGATTTGCCTCATACATCCCGATTACCGATTTTTTAATCGCAAACGCTGTTATTTTGCGAATCGCAGCGTTTGCGATTAAAAAATCGTTTGATACATATGCCCCTAAGTCCGTAACCGCCACGGAGCCGCCAAACCTTCACTATGAAAGCCGCTGCTGCGAAGCCCTGTATACCAGGAGCACTGCTATGGTACACACGTCCAGGGGCAAGATAACGTAGGTGCTTTCTTCCTCTAATACATCACGTCTCAATAAAGGTGTGGGAGCCCGGGAGCAACCAGCTCACACAGCAGTGCTGACGAACGCCATCTTGCCCTTGGCAGAGAGAGGTGCAGAGGGCACATAATTTTCTGTTTTCCCTACGGCCTCAGGTTGGTCAAACAACAACCAGGCCTAGAGCCATCCTAATATCTTTGAATAACTTCCTGGCCCGTGAGCTGTATATGAGTTAGCACGCCCTGACAGAAAGAGCTGGGAAAGGGCTGGAGTTCTTCGTTAGGCCAGATTACTGTCACCAAACGGTCAAGAAGCGCTGACAACTCCGTCAGCTTATCCCGCTATTTCAGGCCAAAGGAGCCCAAGCCTTTTTATTAAATCCAGCCAAACTTGAAATTCTCCACAAAGATCAGACCAGATTCTTCACTTCTGAGATAGTGGCTAAGGAGTTTTTACAATCTCTTTGAAAGTAAAACCTGCTTAATCTCATACTGGTACTCATTGTTCTGTGCCATGGGTAATACATATCAGGGTTCGCTAGGCTTGCTGCTGGTCTTGCTGATCTGTGATCATGTGTAA
The DNA here is from genome assembly GCF_964204655.1 of Triturus cristatus. NCBI lineage: Eukaryota > Metazoa > Chordata > Amphibia > Caudata > Salamandridae > Triturus > Triturus cristatus. The sequence goes on along the minus strand of NC_140580.1, from coordinate 146,291,869 downwards.
ACATTTGTTAGCTATTAAGTTAATAGGGCCGCTCTTTTGTGTTGTCTTATGGTTTCTTCCTTTTTCTGTTTCTAGGTCTGTACCCCATGACACCGTATGAGCCTTCCTTATGTCTTATTCTATGTTTTGTGATGAAGCTCTCTTAGCTTTAAGAGCATAGGTGAGGGTTCTTTCCTTTTTTTGGGGGGGATAGGTGTGGGAGGCCCTGCTTGGGGGGTGGGAGCTCGCCATCCCTAGGACTATCAGTCCTAAAGCCTCATTGAAGGGGGTGGGTGGGTGAGTGGGGGTGGGGGGGGCTAGTCGGTTGGAGGGGTGGTGGGAGGGCAGGGGTGGGGATAACAAAAGAAAATTAATTCACAGCAATGAAGAAGTTTTTAAAGTATTGAGAATGTATCTGTTCCTTTTTTAATTTGAGCAAATGCTGGTTTATAAATGGAATCTATGGCTAAGCTAGGTCTTCGAGTTTGCACATTAAACGTTTGTGGGTTAAACAATTATAATAAAAGGCAAAGAGTGGCCACAGAGCTACGTGTGATTCAGCCAGACTTGGTGTGTCTGCAGGAGACACATATATCATGGGGGAATCGGAAAGTCCTGTCAGAACTGGGCTATATAGTCTTAGCGGCCTCAAAGCAATCAACCATGACCAGGGGGGTAGCAATATTAGCTAGACCAGCAATTCAAGCAACTGGCGGTATATTGGTCGATGTTCAGGGACGATGGGCTATTTTGGAATGTATCTTGGGGGGAGTGAAATTTACTTTATGCACTGTATATGGCTCCAATTTCGATGAGGCCCCCGTTCTCCAATATTTGAGTGGGGAGCTTGCATTATGGCCCGCTCCGGTATTGCTCTGTGGCGATTTTAATATCAATTTGAGCCATATAGATCTTCAATTTGGTGGCCAGAACTATAGAGGTAGGAAGCATAGAGTTTTTAAGGCTTTATATAATTTGTTAGCTGATCACGGCCTGATGGACGTTTGGAGCAATTTACACCTGCAAGACCCAGGTTATACGTTCTATTCTCATCCACACAACAAGCTAGTACGGCTTGACTATTATTTTTTATCGCCTTTATTATTTACAGGCTTAAAAATATGTGTTTATCCCAGGATTACATCAGACCATGCACCGGTAGTTTTAGACATTCCGGCGCTTGGGATGTGTGTAGTCCCAAGAGGCTTTACTTTCGATGGAAAGCATCTTTTGGATAATACTTTCCTTAAGCATATGAAGATATAAATTAAAGGCCTCTTTCAGATTAATCGACATTCTACAGCATGGGTGGGTTGTTTGGGACACATTCAAAGTTGGCTTTAGAGGAGAAGTGATGAGTTATGGATTATACAAGCAGATTCAAGCCAAATTGGCAGTGCAGGAGCTATATAATGAATTTAAGATAGCTGAAGAGAATTTTGCAGGCGGAATAGCCGCTGGAAGCAATATTTTAGCCCTCCAAACTAATTTGGCTAGATGTAAGGCTAAAATAAATTTGCTATGGAGCAAAGAAATTGCTTTAAAATATCAAACTTATAAAAAAAGATTGCTATGAATATGGGGAGGCTACTGGGCATTGTTTAGCTCAGAAGTTACGTATGAAGGAGGCCGGACAAAGAATCACTGCCGTGAAAAATGCCTCAGGGGACACACACAGTTTACGATCCGTACGAAATTCTTAAGGTCTGTTTTGATTTCTATACAGAACTGTACACAGGGCAAGATTCTGGGCGGCATCCTTTGGATTTAGGGTTTCCATCGTCACTGTGGGAAAAATCGGATCAGGTAGAAGCTGAGATGTTGGATAGCCCTATTACTTTAGAGGAATTAGAGCAGGCCATTAACAGCTTAGCAGCTGCAAAAGCCGCAGACCCGGATAAACTTCCTCTTGAAATTTATAAAACGTTTTTTCAAGATCTTAAAACTGATATGCTTGCGGTGTTTAATGGGGCACAAATCGGGGAGGCACCACGATCCTGGGACGAGGCTAGCATTATTATATTTAAAAAGAAAGGTAAACCATCTACCAGGGTCTTACCGTCCAAGCTCTCTCACCAACTGTGACGGTAAAATTTATGCAGAAATTCTTGCAATCCGCTTGGCGAAGTCATATCTCCCCTGGTTTCTTTAAGGCAGCACGGTTTCATACCAGGAAGGGGAACCGTAAATCATATCAGTAGAGTAGTGACCCTATTTGATATAGCACAGGTTGAGTCTAGGGAGCTAGGATTGATCCTCCTCGATGCTGAAAAAGCATTTGACCGTGTGTCGTGGGACTTTCTTTGGGGATGCCTACAGCATATGGGATTCGGGCAGGGATACATTCAAGCTCTTCTGGTCCTATATCAATCTCCTGCAACCAAAATATGCTCAATGGGGCTCTGCTCTGAGGAAATTCAGATTTCCAGAGGTACCCGATAGGGATGTCCTTGCTCCCCTCTTCTGTTTGCGCTGTATATTAATCCTTTTATAACTATGTTCGAGCGGAGAGAACAGATTGTACCCTTTATTGTTCAGCAAGATTTATTTTGTGTTTTGGCGTAGGCCGACGATATTGCGATTGTAACATCCAGTCCTGATACGGCTGTACCGGAAATTGAACGGCTGGCACAGGAGTTCGGTACTGTGTCAGGCTACAAACTTAATACATCCAAAACCCAAATTGTATGTACAAACCAAACTTTGGGTAATGATCCTAGAGTAGTCAACGAAGCTACATATTTGGGTATCAAGATTCGGACTTCTATAAAAGAGATCGTCCATGTCAACTGGGGCGATATTATAGGCAAAGTGAAGATGGCACTTGAGAGATGGGAGAGCTTGCACCTTTCCTTTGTTGGTAGAGCTAATGTGCTCAAAATGAACGTCTTGCCGAGGGTAATGTATTTTTTTTGGGAAGTACCTCTGGAAGTGACCTCTGGACAACTACAGCATTTGCAATACTTATGTGCCAGATATATATGGACCCCAGGGAAACCACGCAGAGCAGCTCGGTTTATGACACTTCTTAGAGAGAGAGGTGGATGGTCGGTACCTGACTTTGCCTTCTATTATTATGCATGCATCTTGTCAAATATATGTATATTACTGACCGGAGAGGACGAGAATAATCAGGCCGAGGCCCCCTCAATTTATCAGATGGTTTTGGGCTCAGAGGTGAATAACTGTCTGTTTAAGAGAATTGATGGTAGCTATTATAAAAGAACCCACTTTAAAGTTTTGGGAGCAGTCTTTAAAGTTTGTAATATAGTCCGTAAGAACTTAGATTCCTGGGATCTCCCGGTATACAGCCATCTCAGCAGTAGGATTATTACCTTCGATTTTGTGGTATTATGTGGCAGCTAACTGGAGGTTGAAAGGAATTATTCGAATTGGTGATTTCTATAAGGCTGACGGGTTTGTTTTTCATTCTCAGACCTGGCGGATAAATATCAATTGTCTAAAACCCAGTTTTTCAAATTCCTACAGATAAGGGGCTATTTAGGCAAACACCCAGTCAGGTTGACATCATACAAGATTGAAGGAGCTATTAGGCGTCAGGAGAAAATTGGTTCTCTGTATAAAATATTATAAGCTACAAGATCGGACGACTTAGAGAAATATAATTTTAAATGGGAAAACTGGTTGGGACATCAGTCGATCTCTTTAGAGAAATCGATTAATATTGCTGGGAGAATCTTATTGGCAGCTAAGTTTAAAACCCAGTATTATAAAACATTATTTAATCTATACCATACATCTGCTAAAATGATGAAATGGGGGAGTCATAATGATGGGAAATGTTTCCGGTGTGGTACGGATAATGCTGATATTCTCCATGTATTTTACTTATGTTCTACTTTGACTCCTCCGGTAGGATCTATAGAAATGTTTTTGTCAGAGATTACCGGAGTACCTATAAAAATTTCAACGTCCATGATGCTGCTAGGGATTGGGGAGGAGCTGCGCCAAGGGATGCCAATGTATGCATTTCGGTACCTAATATTCATAGATACTGCAGTGCCACGGATATCCATAGCTTCCTTTTGGCTACAGCAGGAGGTCCCATCTTTTGAAATGTGGCGGGCTAGGTTTTGTAACATCTTTAATATGGAATTTAACCTCTATTCTGTTAAAGGACCCAGAAAAAGAAAGCTAGGCCTGTATGTGTGGGGGGCAATGATTGATCATATGGTGGATTAATACTAATGTGTATATAGCTCTCGCCCCATTTTTTTTTTTTTATAAGACGAATTGAGATTAATGTTTGTATTGGAGAACGATCTGAATCATTATTGTTGTGTCATGATGCAGGACTAGTATTTATTTGTATTTGATGCTTTGGATTTTTTTTTAAAAAGTGAATAAAACTACTTTACCTAGCGCTCCATGGTTCACCTCAACATAACATTTAGCAATCCCATTTAGCATTTCTAAGCATGCCTTTATGGTGCTGCATTGCTCGATTAAACAGCTATTGCAACATCAAAAGGGCTCTGGCACGAGGAAGCCTGCATTGTGTTAAGGAATTAAACACTTGCGGTAAATCGTGCAAAGTGAGAGCCACGACCGTTAGCTGATAAACATGAAATCAGGGGTCTTTAAATGAATACATCGACTCTATGTGTATGGCGAAGAAGTCTGTGTGTCCACAGGGCAGATGTTGTTTTATGATATGTTTGTATGTGAAAAAGAGATCCGTTTTTGGAAGCCTGCGCGTGTGTTTGCTCTGCTTTCTAATTGAAAGCTCTACTTTTTTTGCGTGAGTGCGCGCGCCCAGTTGGAGCACAGCTGTTATCTCGTATATTGTTTTTCTTTGAACAGACAAGAGTTTATGTGCGCAGGTTTTGAGTGAAAATTCAGTATAGGTGGCTGCAGAAGCTATGGGTGGTGTGCACGGGGTCAGAGTGTAAATCTGTCAGCGCCCTGTCAAACAGTGAACTGATGCACCCGAGCCCTGCAACTTATCAGGAGCTCCATTCATGGCACCCGCGCCCTTTGTGGCTAAAGTACGCATAATTGGTTGTAGTAGTGAGTGGGCAGATTGTGTGCGTGTCAGCAAAAGGTGGAAGAGGCCTGCCTGACCTCAGCAGCTCGACAGGTCATGTCCACGGGAGGCTTGAATAGTCCCATAGAAAAGTCCAGCGTGGCCGCTGCTGACTCAGGCGCGTCCCGAGCCGGCCGAGCACGCAGGCAAGGCCTCATTCTCCGGCACAGGCCCCGGGCATGGTGGCGTCCTAGCAGGCTGAGGGAGACGGATTGCAGCGCACCGAGGGTCAGACCTGCCTTCAGATGCAGAGTGGCGTGCCCGTGGATGACGACCCCAGGGAGCCCAGGTAGGCCTTGGCACACTGCGCTTCCTCCTGCTGGCGCACTAGCGCCCGGTGTAACAGACTGGGCTCAAGTGTAGCTACATCGAAATAGTACACCCGAAACAAAAATTGAAAGGGTCAGTGCCCACCACCTCTGGGACCACCTCTGGGAGAACTAATGATGCACCCATTACCTTGTATAGAGTAATACCCTGGGGCTCGGATTTGGAGAGGGTGTAAGGGGTAGATATGGGAGGGGGTGGTAAGTTAATCTTTAATAGGTTGCTGTGTGCTTTTTTGCAATTGTCTTGCTTACCTCGGTGTTTCAAAACACTCTTCTATTATTTTATACAATTAACTAAGTTACATCGCTGTAGCCAGATGTTTTATGTTGGATTGTATTTTCAGTCTTTACTTTTTCTGCTGGTATCTGTTTGGGTGCTGATGCAACATGCACTGCCTATCACCTGACAATCTAGAGGAGGATGGGAGACGCCTACTGTCACATGTCTTTGTGGCTTATACTGTTCTACATCATTTTTAAAAAGTTTTGATCCGCAGAGTATCTATTCAGTACCCTATCATGCAGACTGTGATGGTGTCAGTGTGTACTTAACACACAGGCATGTCTTTACACAGGCATTGCACAGTCAGGTATTATGTGAAGAGAAGTAGTGCAGAAGAGCAACAGCCCCAGCCTTAATGGCACATGTTGGTATGACTGTACCCAGGCAGACTGGCTTAAAGCAGCACTTTGATGTACTGCAAGATGCCGCCACTGTCAGGCTGATGCTACCGCAACACTGGGCCACGCAGCCAGTCCCAAGGAAACGTGAGAGGCCACCGGGCACATCTGGCCCCAGGCCCATCAGAGGCCAGACAGGGAAGATGATAACTCTAGAACCACATTGGAGGTGGCTTACAAAACTATACTCTTGTTTCAACTGACGGTGAACCAGTATTTTCTACAACAGGCAAAATGCCTGATGCAGGGTAAAAGCTCATTTGCATACATCTCGTCTGGTGGCCAGCCACGTGCTTGGCTCAAATTTGGTGCTAAAGTATCTTTATTTTTGCTTTCTTCAAGTTTGCAATTTTATGAAATAATTTCCTTATGGGCGACATAGTATTTTCTAATTTTACAAAGCCAGGTGTGGTGCCTCGGTAGGCTAATGCATCCATTCCAGGAGTCTGAGTCTGCGTTTCACCACACTGTCACAGGTTCAAATCCTGGAGTTTTTTTGGGGGGGTTCATGCAGCCTTTCATCCTACAAAGGTCGATGCAATGAGTACCACTGAATTGAATTACAATAAACGTCTGTAATTCAGCAACAAGACGCCTTAAGGGGTGAACATGCGCTATACAAATACATGTTATATAATTTCAACAAGAATCATTGGGTCACATGGTGTTCACCGCAGTCTTCCCATGGATTGTGACCACACTGCAGGCCTAGACGCATTTTTTATCAAGTTGACAGGAGTGGCTGGAAGTTAAGAGAAGAGGTAGTTGAAAACTAGTAGAGGTGGCAGTGAAGGCAGTAATGATCCATGCACTCACTCCAATGAAAGACACCTGCAGGCAGTGTGTATCTAGGGGCAAAAATGTGCTTGTTAAAAAGCAGCAAAAAATGTACCCACGCTCCAGCGTTTGGTTGCCCTAAACTTTTCAGTTGCCTCAATGCCATCTCTCCACGCTGCCTCGTGCTCTCACCGGAAAACAACTAACCTAGTGGAGGACCAAGAGCATTAACCTGTATCTTTGGGTTCCTTATAAATGACACTGTTGTGGAGGCTCAAGTATCCCCTGGGCTTTAAGGCACTTGCATGATTGAAGGCATTCTGTGCTTAGAGTCGTGTAAAAATAATGGCCCTCATTTCGAGTGGTCCTTTATTATTGAATAATGAACTTTCATTTTTTTTATCACACAGGGTACATACTGAATTCAATTTTTTTTTTAAATCACCCGCCTTGTAACTTTTGGCAGGCCAAACCTGCTGGAATTTGAATAGAGAAAAATGCCCGGTATTTATCAGGACATGTGAATTTTGGTGTTATAAGCACCACAATCTGCAAGCTTAGCACCGTTCCATGGGCAAAGCTCATAATTGGTCATAAAGATGGCATCTGGTAAATTCCAAACATCTTAGTTTGGGAATTTATAAATGCGGCCAAGTGAAGTATCACAAACCAGGCCAGATTGTAATGAGGGCCTACATGATGTGGTGCTCAGTATGTGGCCATGGTCAGCCCATCAACCCTCTTGTCAGCAGTGGTGACCGCCAATCTGAATTCTTTGTAATACTCTGAGATCCCAGTATAGGAGCGAGGAATGTCGTTGGTTCTGATGGCTGAATTAATATTGAATGTGTAAGAATTCCCAAACTCTTCTGTGCCCCCACCTGGCGCTGGTACTTAAAACTATTGGATTGGTCCTGCAGGGCAACTCAATGTACGAACAGAAGCCCACACCTGAAATGATGTACGCCAATCTTTATTTACAAGTAAAACAAGTTCTGGCTTATTTTTTACACTTGTATGTCAATGACTTTAGTCCTCACACCTATTTCTTCAAAGTGAGTACCTACCTGTCCATATCCTGCATCCAGAGTAGGGTATTTTTCAGTGAGCCTCTTTGGCCTGTAAGGTCATTCCTTTTCCTACCTGGAACCTAAAAGCTCCACTAGATCCCCAGGATGATAACCATGTCTTCCTAAATGTCCTAATACATTTTCTTCTTGCTGGTAGGAACCCTTACTTGTGAGTTTGACACCTGCTCTTTCTTGTGTCTTAGAGAGCCTCCAGCTGGCTCAGGTCAAAACATCCCACCGCAGCTTGTTCACTGCTTTTGAAAGAAGGTGTATGTGTTTTTTACTCTAAGCTCCTCTTAACTTTCTGAGGAGCTCTATCTTGGCAGGGGGTACCAGGGACAACCCTCCCTTGGTTCCAGTTCGGTTAGTGTCCTTCCAGCCTTTTGGATGGTGGTGTCATAGGACAGAACCTTTTTTTCGTCCATTCAGGTCTCTTTAGGAATAGTAACTGGCAACATCAGACCATTTCTCGCACCCACACTGCTTTAAATCTCACTGAATCACTATTATACCTCTCCCACCTTCCTCTAGGCAGGTTTTGTATGAAGGGACGTTGGATTTTGCCACCTCATCTCTGTGATTATACTCTTAACTATTGTGAAAAGAACAGACACCAGAAACGCTCATAGAAGGCTAACACGTTTAAAAAACCCAAAAAACAACCAAGCATAAAAAATATTCGAAGTGCAGACCGCCATGTCAACAAATCAGAGCTCCACCCTCTGCTCAGTTGGAGCATATGATGCAAAATTCCATATTTCATCACAACATTTCAATGTTTTTTCCTCAACACAATAAGCTTAGAGAAGGTCACATGATAAAACGAAGCTAATGATAGACATTAATGACGAGGTGCGTGGCTGTACTCGTGGGAAGAAGGCGAGAAAACCTTGTAGAAGGATACAACAAGCGAGGGTTAAAAGGCTGACTTCAGGCAGTCTGTAGGTCTCGCCTTGTTGTACTAACATCTGAATGAGGTTATGGTTACTAGAGCAGTCATGCTTAAATGTGCATTGTACAATGCGGCATAGCCAAATGGTAGTGCATTAAAATACATGGGAATGTGCACTAATGCTAAGGCTTTAGTGTGCCTTAAGCAGATATAAAAATAAATTCGTACAGACAGCTGGGTATATGAAAAATTACATATTCACTATTGTATTCAAATAGTTTGAGATTAGATTCCTTATATTTGCAAACGACTCTCAGAGAGTCCATAGCTAAAGGCTCAGTCGCGGAAGGCTTAAATTAATTTCCATGTTGTGCTCAACTAGATGGTAGCTGTCCTCTCACAAGCTGAATTTCAAAAACAAAGATTCATCTGAACACCCGGGGCCTCCCCTCTGGAGCAGACCACCCTCTTGTTAGCCTCCTTGTAGAGGGTAGGATCACAAACATGCCTGTACGAAAGCTGGACTCTCATCTACCCTGGTTTGCCATTGCAATCTTAAATTCCTATGTTTACTAAGGACTGTTATTTAGGCTACTTCACAGACTCCTTAGCCTTTCATTGTTTCCTCTGTAATTGACCCTGGGAAATGCTTTATCTTTTCTCCTTTAGATTATGAAAAACTGTTTATTTGACTATCCATTACAAGTGCACCATTCCATGCATGGGGTTAAAAATGCTGCAGGTAGAACTCTGGTAAACATCCAAAAGTATGAGCATATCTGACCTTGTTGTCAATCTTTATATAAGTTCCCTCTGAGTGTAATTGAATTCTGTTTATGGCACTTTGAGTTTCATACCAGGCATGCTGTAATACAGGAGTTTGCTTGAACAGGAAAGAATGTGCCAAATGTCCCCTAATCAGTTTCTTGACCCTTGATTCCCTAGGAGGGCTGCTAACAGTATATTAGTTTAATCTGGGAGTACTGGTGGATCCTCTTTCATGGTGCCTTTTTGGGACCCCTTTGCAATGCACATTTGTCGAGAAGCGGACTACTCTACGTTTTCCGAAGAAGCATTTCTTTATTTCCTAAACAAAGAGCCCCCTATTGCTCCTGGCCAAAGTTAAACATTTTCCCGTTCTAAGATTTCTTCATTAGACAATAATTACTGAACATAACTGGCAAATCCCAACTTCCTCAAGGCGGACTGACTCATCCATTCTTACATCATCAGTCAGTCTGGCAAATTATTCTCCAGGCTACTTAATACATCAATGCCAGTCACATGCTAAATTACTGCATTCAGTCAGAACTCAACCTGCACATCATATGTCAGCCAATTGGATACTGAATCAGGTTAGCAATTCAGCCAATTCTCTCCCTTTCTCATTCAGAGGGAAAACCATTCTCTTTTGCAGAGTCAATGCTCCTACTGAGCCTACCGCTGTGGGTATTTGGTTGCATCCAACACTGTGAACATGCACTGAAATCCTGCGGCCAGGTGTTAGTGGTGCTAAAGTGGCCTCTTTTAGGCATGGTCTCAAAAAAGTTTCTTAATTCTTTTGATAGTGGGCAACATCTTGACCCACTGTACAAACATCTGCTCCTCCACTCCATATTCAGACTACCTTTTCTAATCCACTCGTAAATTAAATACCAAATGTTCAGATTTCATACTCTGGGAAATTAAATGGCTTATATTTTTCCCATTCTACAACATAGAAAAAAACCAAAAGGACACCTCTAATGTACATGGAAAGCTGCAAAGTGGTAATCTTAGCACAACTTCTAAAGGAGTACAACTAGGAGAATATACTTACCCATTGGTTCTAAACAATGCTTTATTTCCCAAAAGCAGGTCAAGAAGAGGTTTCACAGACTTGCTGTGAGGCTAACACTATTATTGACCGACTCTCTTCTCTTGATGGAATATGCCCCCAAGACTGTTTACCAAAATATTGACTGATGCAACAGTGTATCTTTAATTGGTCAGCTGGTTCATACGAGCCACAACACCTAATGATGCTCTGGTAAACTCCTACTTCATGGTACACATTAACTTAGATTGGTTCCACAATTAATGAACCTAAATTGATCTTGCACCCACCCAGAGATTTTAGTGTATCTGTGCATAGTGAATGCCAAGCTGCTCATGCTTTTTCCCTACTACAAAATATTCCAGCCACCAAAATGCAGAACGCCTCACTCGTAGGTTTTAGAGATTCCTTGAACAGTAATTTTTCCTTGAATACCTATGTTTCCTCTTGGCAGACTGAAGAGAGATTCAAGTTAGACGCTTTTCCCACTGGAATAAATCTAATCTCTGTCCTCCCACCTTTTCATTAAATCAAATACACATTCCCTCAATCCTTGCACCAGGCCACCCAAATGGGGTGCCAGTGAAGCACGCTTTATATCCAGAGGTCCTAGTCATAGAATGCCCAGAAGTTGTACATCCTCCTTTTCGAGATTTACGGATAATGCAGAACTGGGTAGTAATGGGATACGCATTTTGTCCCAAAACTCTTGATTCCCCAGCTTTAGTATGAGATTTGAAGAGCATGGGTTTCCTTATTGCAGAGCAGCTTTTGAATCCACAGTAAGGGAAACTGATGTGCGCACCCAAAGCCAAAAGGGCTGCCCTGTTTAGTGCAGCCTCTCCAAAGTCGTTTCCGCTAGTATTTTTTTCCTGTTTGGATCTCTGCGGTCTGGGACTGAAAAAGTCAGCAAGTGTTCAGAAAGCGGTAAATGCATAGGTGGCATTAATTTCTTTTTTCTGATGATAGACCCTACACAAAACCACACTATGCTTCAGAAAACACACAAGTCTGCATTACTGACATTTTGAACCTGCCATCACTGTGGTTTTAGCTCCATGGAAACAAGATCCACTTTGGGGAAAAATGACCAATCAGTGGCCGACAACTCTTGATTCATGAGGCTGGCCAATGCTGGGGTAGCAAAGTCGGTGCCTCCAGACTATCCTCCAAGTTTACTCTTAGTCCTAAAAATGTGCCATTTGGTTTAAATGCCCAGAAACGGCCCCAGCAACTCCCTAATGGTGGTGCAATTATCTTGGTCTTGTCAGTTCTGGTGCTTGAAGGACCTTGTCCAGAAAAGTCAAAGGACTTTCTCTGTTTATTGACTTCGATGATGCCTGGGTCACAGTTATGTCAAGTACCACTTCCTAAATGCACACAATGTTTTTGTGACCATCAAAGTTACTGCCCCTAACATAATGAGTAATTGCTTCTCTCCTTTGCTTAGAGTAAAATGCTAGCTGCAAGATGGCGGCCAGCTGGCCAGACAGTCTGCCAGGACTGCAGAGAGGACTTTGCCTCCGACAACAATAGTTAAGGACTCCTGTCTCCCTGCATGAAATCTCTGTGCACCACCAGTGAATGTCAAGTAGACAAGTTTGAATGACTTGTCTCAGGCAGCTAGGTATTCTTTTCTTTGCCACAAACAGTCTCAAAAAGAAGAAGTTTGTTTGGGAAAAACAACAGCTAGTTTTCTCCTTGTGGGCCGTTGTTTGTTTTCCACCCCTGGGTTTGTCATGCCTCGAGCTATTGCAGACTCTGTTGTCAAAAATCTATCTTCCTTTGCCTTTAAATTAGGTGTTTTAACCAAGAGTTTCTCTGGCTAGGAATTCCACTCTGAACTGTTTAAGACGCCCAGTGTTTTTGGTAGTCTTTCTTTCCGCACGTACGCATTTTACTTACTCATGTTCGAGGTAACAATTTTTGATGCATTCCTTCAGCTCCCTTTTAAAACAGACACACTGTCCGTCACAATGAGATGTCTGTCCTTTTCAGATCTTTGCGCAAAGTATTTGCACTCTGACAGAATTGCAAGTTTTATGGTAATTACCATATCCCACACAATTTCTCCCAGGTCAGTGCCAAAACTTGCCAAATTTTACGGGGGCAAACTGCCCGGTAAATACAGGTTCTTGCGGATTTTGGTGCTGTGCGCAGCAAAATCCACGTTATGCCCCATTTTTAAGGGCACAACTTGTAACAAGCGCAAATTATTGCAAATGCACCTTTTAAATTCAGATCGAAGTGGTATCAGATTTTAAAAGGTGCGATAATCACATCCCCAGCCAGGCCACTCGTGATGAGGGCTACTTCTCTGGTTGATTTGACATCACAGAGAGTGTGTTGGAAACATGTGGCGAAAACCTATATATATATATATATCAGAAACACTTTCCCAACTCTTCCCGCTTCCCATCCGGCAAACAGCGAAGAGAGAGTCACGGACACCAGGTTTCTTCGTGGCAAAGTCAGGTCTTTATTTTAAGTTTGCAGCTTTCGACGCGTTTCGGATATCACAGTATCCTTGTTCACATGCGGAAATGCTGTCCGCCAACAGTTTTTATACCCGTGTAGCTTTTTTTTGTGAAAGTTTGAGTGCAAAGTCACGTGATGATAGATATATATATATATCAAGAGGACGTAAGATTAATAGCTCATCATTCTCGTGCATTTCATACTTTTGCCTTTTACCAACGTCTATGGGTGATTAGGAAGCAGTAGCTCGAGGGAGAGAAGAAAGATTTAACAGATGAGCAGTCTGGCCTGCTTTCAATCAACTCAGGCTTTATGGAAGAGATGTACAGAGGGCCTTGTTACAATTCCTCTGTAGTCCGCACCTGAATGTGAGTACCACAGTTGGTCAATGCAGATTCTGTTAGTTAGCTGGTGCATCATTACTCCATCAGTCCTAGTTCCATATCTCAGTACTGGCGATACTTCGGTAAATGTTGTGGGCCTGATTACGAGTCTGGTGGTCCGAGGACAGCCAGACTCATGGTGGCACGGCAGTGGCAACCTCCCGACTGCCCGATTACGACTTGAACGGTGGGACCGCCGTTTCCTGGCGGTGGTGCAGCAGACCAGAGGCCGCAATATACAAATTATGGGTTTCCTCCCCGCCAGGGTTTTCATGGCGGTTGCTACTCCGTGAAAATCCTGCCGCAGAGGAAACAAAGCGGGCCCTACAGGGTTCCTTGTGCCTCACGCCCTGTGTATGCACACAGGAAGCACAACTAGTTCCCCCTATGTGCATGCACACCAGTTCCTGCACGGCAAGAACGTTTGAGTCCCTGCCATGCAGAAACTGTTTTTGGCGTTCCCATTGTGATACCTATTTTTAAAGGCATCACAGTGGAAACGCCAAAAAAAGCCTGCGAGACACAAGCTTCACTCCGAATCTGGTGCTTCGCCTAACCACTGGTTTGGCGGTGCGGCGGCGGGGCAGGCCCACTGCTGCACAGTTAAACTATTTATCGGGCCCTATGTGTCTTTTGGATGTTTGAAATCATGAAATGATGTGGTTTTCCAGTGCCTGAATCCCACTAGGTATCACTTGATGAAAATTGTGCAGGAAAAATGCCACAGGGTGTGGTAATGCCTGGATAACTGAACTTCTGTTGGTGTCCAGGTCGGTGGTCCTGCAGCCTCCAGGAAGCAGATGTGTCTGGTGTCAGAGTGGGCTTAGACTGCTTGTAGGTTAAAGTAAAGCTCTGTGCCAGTGGGTAGAGGACGTTCTCCAATTCCAGCCTGGAAACAACAGTAGTAATGCTGTTTTTGGAATGGACACAGAAAGTAGGACTTGTGTGTATTTTTGAACACTGTGCTTTGAGCATATCATTCTCTGATTTGACACAATATTATTTCCGACTCCTCCCAAGTAGAAACATTAAATACATTTAAGTCTGATAGCAAACAATAAAGGACAGTAAGCGATGGCCAGCTCACATCTGTGTGCCGAGAAAAACGCTTGCGTAGCGACACAAGAAGCCGAGGCATGTAGAAAACTTCAAGGATGCGGGAAAGTAAAGAGTTGGCAGCTAGAATCGAAAATAACATTTTTGGTTTTCATCCAGATATCGCTGCCTGTTTGCTCTGTTAAAATATGAACCGCGGTAGTTCCCATAAATTAAATTAAAAAAAGTCCCTGTGAGGAAATCAGACAATTATTCCCAGATAAAGCATTGTGCTGAGCCATAGGAGCCGTGCTTCGGGTAATAGGACTGTTTTTAATAAAGAAAAAATATTTCCGAAAATTCCAGCAGCACTCGTCCAAGCAGGAACTAAACATAAAAGGGTCCATTTAGCAGGGATCATTGCGTCCCTCTGGCGTGGCACGGTGCCCGCCACTGTTGTTGACTCACCATGTCCTGCGCCTGCCAAGGATCTTTATATGTATACCTCAGGAAGCGCGTAAACATGTTTCTCAAACCCCCATGAACAAAATCAAAAGGTCCAGTCTTACTTGTGTTAAATATATTAACCTCCAGCCATGTGTACCTTGAAGCCCTCACTCCACGGCCCTCAGCAACCGTGGTCCAGCCACCCAGGTGCACCCGCATTTGGGTTACAACTGCTATGCACATATATGCGGGTTTTCCCACATACTTGTCGGGTAAAGCTGTTTGACGTTCCTGCCCGAAAAACTGCAATATTCAGAGTTTAACAGCTTGAAACTGGGAGAAATACATTAATCATTACCTCGTTGTTTCCCATGTTGGCCTACTGAAATGTAAGGCCAACCCTGCCGCATCAATAATTCACTGGGTAGTGTGCCACATAATTTAACCACGACCCAGGAGAAAAAGCCTAAATCTACCAAACTGCCACTGCATGCATTATTTGAGTTTACAAAATTTGCAGTGCCAAAATAAAACTTCACCTAGCCCAACCAAGGGAGTATATTGAATACAGATGTCTGTATACTGATAAAAAGAAGAGCTGATGCAGGCGTTCATTTCTTAGCGAAGAACGTTATTGATTTCCGAGGTATTCAAACGAGTTAGAGAAAATACTAGTGGCTTACTTAGTACATGTTATTCACTATGACGAATGTTGAGCTGAAATCCTTCGTTCTGATTCCCCCATAATTATTGGATACTCCGTTCAAGCTGGAGGCAATCCGAGAACCGAAAAGGGGCATTGACAATAGTTTTGTGATCACTGTTTACAATCAAAATCTGATTGGATGTAATATACAAGATACGCAGTGAGTATCTTTTATAACTTTGTAATACAGGCAGTGCTTAATTTGTAATAAAGTATGTGCCAGGGCCCTCGCCTGGAGGCCACTACAGCTTTAATCACCCATTGATTTTGCCAGCGTTGGCAATGTCAATACCCATGCAACTATCAATCAAAACACTCCAAGTGTGATTTTTCAGACTATTCTAGGCCTCCAAAGCTATAAGAATAGCAAGGGTGACCGGAACTAATCGTTTTTAATGTATATTGAAGGAATAAACCCCTGTTTTTCTGCTCATCTATAAGTACACAGACAGCGCCACCATGTGGCAGACTGTTATAGGGCAGGTCTTCACAATTAAGTTCGGTGTCGAGCACCAGAACCCACGGGCTCAAATTAAGCACTAAATACCGGTATCTGTTTTAATTCAAGTATGATTTTGGGTGTACGCGTTGCTTGTTTTTCATAAAATAGAAGCATGATTAATGTATATTTACAATATATTTTTACGATGTGCATTACAAAGACTGGCGTAAGGTCTTTGTCTGTTTTTTAAAAATTAGCACAGATTTTGTTTAAATAATTACAAGTTGGTAGATGTGGTTAGCAAGGGAATCATTTATTCAACTGATATTATGTATCCCTGTCCCCTGGTTTTTGAGTGTTTCCTAGATTGATAGTGTGATTTTTTGGAACCTTTGTAGGGAATTTATGGAGAGTGCTGCCAATTGTCAAACAATTGTGATAGTATCAGTGTTCAATGACGATGGCTGTATCTCTGAGAGCATCTTGCTTGCAGTGATTTCTAGGAAACGTTCCCAGTATTAGCAATAGAGCACTACTTGAAATTGCTCACAGTATAAAATCTCTTTCATGTTACCTTTGTGCACGCTTCCGAGTAACACCGTTTGCACCAGTACATCCTAGCAGCCTCCAAAATAAAAGCACTTGAATAGAACTGCAGATCAAGCTCATCTCCTAGTTTTTAATGCTAAGTTCCTCAGGTGAGGCCTGGTGTAGAAGCTTCTACTGAAGTACTGACCCCTGAGAAACGTTTATTGAAAATGGGCTTTCATAGTCCTTTTTAGGTCGAAGGCTACCAGGGTCTGCTCTTGAAAAGACTTTCTGTGAGAATTCTGAAAGCTTCCCTGGGAATGCATTTCATCCATTGCTTACCCTTGGCTTGGTGGTTTGTAACTCACATGTTCTGGCTTTCTTTTTGGTGACTTTCTTTGTTTTAGGCAGTCCAGCATGTCTTTGTCACTCCCATGGAGGCCTGTTAACTGTATTCTGCCACAAGTGCTTGCTTTCTGTAAACAGGCCTTCAAATTTTGTTCTTATGTTGTCACATTTGCTGTGCGTTCAAAGACAGAGATCAAGTGTCAGGCTCAGTCTTCAGAGGGAGCTTGATGTTGACTTTTCTTTCTCTGACTTCAGAGTGATAGGATTTATGTGACAATCTTGCTGGGTACTGGGAAAGAAAAAGATTTTTCTAGCACATAATAACATTTATATTTCTGTAAACGAACAGTGTAAATATTTCTGAATATATCAGAATTAGGAAAGCACAAATGAAGCAATTTCTTTTGTAATTCTAAAGTCTGTTGAAAACAAATATTTTAATATGATCAAAACAAATCAGTAGACTAGGTGATACAAATTCCACACAATATCGTTTGTGCGCTGTATAATTTTTTCAGTAAAACTGTATGGGCAAATGTAACGGTCATTTCATTTGGAAATGTGTTGTCTGTAATGGCTCTAATACACCATGGATACTTAATTTTAAGTCACTCCACTCTACTCCACTCTATTCTATGCCACTGTACTCCACTCTATGACACGACACTCCACCACACTCTGCTCCACGCCACTTCACTCTAGGCCACTCTACTCCACTCTACAACACTCCACTCTGACACTCAATGCTACTCCACTGTATGACACTCCACAACACTTTAGGCCATTCTATGATATTTCATGCCACTCTACACCACTTTTTTCCAGTCTGTGTTACTTTAGTCCATTCTATGTCCCTCCACTCTACGACACACGACTTTAATCCAGTCTATGACATTCTACTCCACTCCACTCTATAGCACTCTATGCTACAACACTATACTCCGCTCTACTCCACTCTAATACGCTCTACTACACTCCACTTGACTACACTCCACTGCACTCTACTACACTCTATGCCACACTACATCACTCCTCTCTATGCCACTTCACTAGGCCACTCCACTCTATGACTCTACTCCACTCTACGGCACTCAACTATATGACACTCCACTCCATACCCCTCCAATCTATGCCCTCTACGCGCCTGAACTCCACAACACTCTACTCCACTCTTTGCCACTCTACTCCACTCTTTGCCACTCTACTCCACTCTGCCACTCTAGCCCACTCTTTGCCACTCTAGCCCACTCTTTGCCACTCTAGCCCACTCTTTGCCACTCTAGCCCACTCTTAGCCATGCCATTCTACGACACACCACTCTGCTCTTTGCCACTTTCCTCTATGTTACAAACTTTTGGCCATGCTGAACAGCAGCCATGGTGGTGTAGAATATGGCTAAAACACATTGGCAAAGCCAATAGCTCTTGCATAGGCAAGACCGGTTCGCTTCGCCAATGCTTGTTATTTGTATAGGAAAATCAGAACTTCAAAGGAAGAGGTGATTGAGAACTTTATTAGGTGGTTCTTGATGGTACCTCACAGAAATACAGTCACAGGGAGAAAGCAAGACCCTTGGTGTTCATCCTCCAAATTCGGGAATCTATTTGAATAACATTTCTTGTGACTGACTCTCCAACCATTGCCGTAAGAGTGAAGGCGTTCAGAGGGAGACCTTAATTCTTCCATATAGAATGCTAAACACAAAAAGGAAAAATCAAATCATTGTGAGACTCAAGCATTGCACAAAAGGTTAAATTTCCATGAGTACATTGAGGGGGACTACGGCTGTTGAAGATGGTGGGCAAGTGCTGTAGCAGGATGTGGGCAAGTGCTGGAACAGGGCCTGGTCATGCCTGAGCTCGATGTTGATAAACAGACTTCTGTTTCTGATTGTCAGGGGTTTCTCAAAAGGAGCTGAACTACCAAGAAAATGTTTACTTGATTTTATGATTATTTATTTATTTATTTATTTATTTATTTGTAATATCCTGTTGACATCAATCAATCAATCAATCAGTTAATTTGTAAAGCGCACTACTTACCCGTGCGTGAGGGTTTCAAGGCGCTGGGGGGTGGGTGCTGCTGCTACTGGTCAAAAAGCCAGGTCTTGAGTCGTCTCCTGAAGGTCAGCAGGTCTTCGGTTTGTCGTAGGTTTAGGGGGAGGGTGTTCCAGGTCTTGGCGGCACGGTGGGGGAAGGACCTGCCTCCGGAAGTGGTTCTACAGAGGCGCGGGACCGTGGCCAGGGCGTGGTCAGCGGAGCGGAGTTTCCTGTTGGGTACATAGAATGAGAGTCGACTGTTGAGATAGGCTAGGCCGGTTTTGTGGAGTGCCTTGTGTGCGTGGATCAGGAGCTTGAAGGAGATTCTTCTGTCGATGGGGAGCCAGTGCAGGTTCCTCAGGTGGGGGGTGATGTGGTCGCGGCGCAGGATGTCGAGGATCAGGCGTGCAGAGGCGTTCTGGATTCTTTGCAGTCTGTTGATGAGCTTCGACGGTGCTCCGGCATAGAGGGCGTTTCCGTAGTCGAGTCTGCTGCTGACTAGGGCCTGGGTGACTGTTTTCCTCGTGTCTGTCGGGATCCATCTGTAGATCTTGCGGAGCATACGGACGGTGTTGAAGCAGGTAGAGGAGACTGCATTGACTTGTTTGGTCATGGTGAGTTTCGAGTCGAGGATGACTCCCAGGTTGCGTGCGTGCATAGACTGCTTTATGGTGCAGCAAGGTTAAAACCAGCATCAATTTACAAAATTAAGAGATGTACAATAAAACATTACAAGTAAGCCACTAATAAAACCAAAACCTAGAAGAAGCCATCTGTTGAATCACACAGTTTAAAATATGTACATATAAGCCTATGTTGCTTGATGGAGATACAGTCTTTGTGCTGAGGCATTCGGAATTTATCGAATACACTAAGTATCACCTATTTTTGCTTTTTGGGGAATAACTGGGTTTTGGCATCACACCCAGTTCCAAATGTCGCAGGAAATACAAGGCTTTTCCAATTGTTAACTTATGGCAGGTTTGACTGAAGGTTAAATACGGAGTGTAATAAACATAACACCCCTTATAATTGCGACCCCGATGCAAGCAGGCATTTATTTGGGGTTCTGCTTTGAACAAGCAGTATAAAGATATTAAAAACATGGAGACTAATGAGGTTAAATATCATAACCTGTTTAAAATTGAACAGAAGGCCCTTAACTCCTTGAAATCCAGCTAAGATCTGGTAATACAACCAGTGGTTATAGGGGAAGTAATCGTATTGCCGATAAAGATGTATATAATGCAGAATGCCTCCGACGGTTATGTGACAGCGGTATCTATAAAATGTTAAGTACTGACTGTACAAAACTACTGATGAGCAAGATAAAACACCTAGGTGGCAACTATCCACAGTTGGATAAATAAATCTGAAGCAGATGTTTTAATCACAGATAATCCCAAAATACCTAACCTTTATACAATACTTAAATTAAACAAGCAACAATGCCCTCCCCCGGGTCATATTATTGTGTCTGATATAGGATCAGCTATGGAACCTTTATCCTTCTTCATTGACTGGTTTCTGCACCCCATAATTAAACAAATGCCATTTTACACACAAAACACACGTTGAACCTATTAAAAGACTTACCCTTCGGGCCAGAATCAGAACTAATCCTAGGCCTTGACATGGAGTCCCTTTACACCAGTTTTTCACAAAAGAGAGCTTGAGTTGTTGAAAATCTGTAGTACAAGTTCCGTTTGGACTCATACAACTCCTATTCATTTCATCATGAGATTAGCTGAGCTGGCACTCACCAGTAACTACTTTGAATTTTAAGGCAAAATATTCCTTCAACAGCATGGCACAGCTTTGGGCAGCATGTACCATCCTGCCTAGCTTACTTATATGTTCTCAATTTGAAGTAGAATCGATCTGGGTCAATAATCCTTTCCACGAGCATATTCAAGTATGGCTTTGTTCTATTGAGGATCTGTTTGTAATTTGGCATGGCCACGAGGATCTGGCAATTGAGTTGGTAAACTGTATTAATTCACAAAACCAGTAGCTCCAGTTTAACCTCACCATTAACAAAAGGGGCATTTCCTTTGTAGACATGAAAATGCAGGCAAAGGAAGGTCACTTACACACAACTCCATTCAGCAAACCCAGTGACAAAGCAATCTTTTATACTTTGAAAGTGCACACCCTTGTTTATTGTTCGAAAATGTACCCTTTAGCCAATCTCTATGACTAAGATGCAGGTGTACAGCTTGCTGGATTTTGAGACAGAGGCCGCAATCCTTTCAGACAAACTGAATGTTCAACAGTATCGCAGAAGAATCATTTGTAGGGCTAGTAAAATAACAAGTACTACAAAAAAGAGATTCTGTACTCGAGGATACAAATAAGCAAGAACCGAGTCAATTGGTTTATATAACAACATTCTGTAATGTGTCCAGTGAGGCAATCTCAAATAAGTTATAATTTGATAAACCCATGCTCTCTTTTAAGCGGAAGTGGAATCTAAAAGACATTCCACTCCTTGCTTGGCCACATAATCGTACACCGACTGGAGGAAATACTTTACGGTCCTACCGCCTGTTAAGGGAGGTCCCCCAGCAGCCAATGTTAAGTGTGTGGGTTCACAAAGACTACAAAAATCTTTGGAATTGGAACTAAATACGCCATGGGGATTGGAAAGTCATAGTTGTTGTAACCACCACTATGGTGTACTGGATTACATGATTGTACGCCATTGTGGTCAAGAGTACATTGGAATGCCCTCCAGAAATATCTGCGTACACAACTGCGAACATTGTAGCAACATTAGATGCCGACGTAACACACAAAAATGACCAGTCATTTTCTGGACCACAGCCATTCTCAAGACGACTTGGAATGGGGGGCAATTGTAAAGTTGAATTGCAACAAAAATCATATAGGAACACTTCTCAAGAGAGAACGATGGTGAGTATGCTGCCTCAACATTATTGGACTTAATTATGACACTCCTCCTTGGAATTAACTTAATTCTGTGAATTCTTAACTGGCTACCTACTACAATGACTAAGAGTGCCCCCACCCCCCCACATATGCTTCAAATGCCTTGAATATACTAAAAAAGCATTCATATTTATGACTATATTTACACCATTACTGAACCAACGTTTTAACCCCCAATCTGACAACTCCTCATAATAGAAGCAGTTTCAGGAGCATTTCCATACCTATGCTTCAATCACTGCTAATATATATACAGAAGCATCTTTATTTCGAATTATGTGCCATTTTGATTTCCCATTTCAAAAGTCATCATTAGGTTGCTGTAATTAATGCTCGTTTTACAAGTTTTTTGGGAGTATGCAACGTACATTATTTAGTAATTTTTTTCCTTGCGGGACAACATCCTCTATAGTAAAATAACGCAACCACCCGATCCTTAAAGTTGCTCATGCACATCTGCGGGACTACATTACCCATGATAATGGGTAGAAATGTGAGACATCACATGGTGACACATATGTAACACAAGACTGGTAGCCTGGCACTCTCATCCTGTTGCTTCAGGTGTGGTATGTTTATGAGGAAACTGGCCATGATTGAGACACCCAATACAGGGTACGCTGTTACTAAATAGGTTGGTTCTGTAGTAGGGGATCTCTGTGTATAGTCATAATCTGTGAATAGTCCCGCCCATGTGCGTGGACCCCGGAGCAATCAAAATAGTCTCTTAAGGTGGCCTCTTATGCAGTCCTGCATAGACACTTAAGAGAAAATCAAAGACAAATAATGCAGCCTGACATTAACAAGGCTACACTGGCCAGCACTTCATCCTGAAGTGACAAAAAAGGATAGCCAAATAATAATTAAATTTGCACATTTAGCTAAGTTTCACACCAAGAGAAACTACTCTTCATAAAACTCCTTTCTCATGATAGAGAGGAAGGGTTGGACAGACAAGCCCCATAGGCTGCCATTATGTGTCTGGAAAAGGGATACCGTGCCTTTAAGGAACCCTCTAGAGATCCTCAGTATCCCATGATGCGCAGCCAAAGGCAAGTTATTTTCAGTTATTTTTGAAGGTGTATAAAGCCAGGCCTGTAGCATCCATGATGTCAATGTTTCATCCACCGGGGAGGAGGGAAGGTCGCTTATGACTATAACAGAGATACCCCTACTACAGAACTGGAGTTACAGGTAAGAAACTACTTCTTCTGTAGTAGGGGATCTCTGTGTATAGTCATAATCTGTGAATAGAATGGCAAGCCCATCCCAAACAATCCAAACCCAGCGGTGGAAGAAACGTATAGAATCACTACTGTGCAGAAACGTATAGAATCACTACTGTGCAAATAAATTTCTCAGCGAAGCCTGCCTAACTTGCTCATCTGCCCTGGCATCAGAGTCCAAGCAGTAATGCTTATCAAAGGTATGGACGGACTTCCAAGTGGCAGCCCTGCAGATGTCTGCAATGGGAACATTACGCAGCAAAGCCGTCGTAGCCGCTTTGCCCCTGGTAGAGTGAGCCTTAGTCTTACCCCCTAAAGTCTTGTTAGCTTTCTGGTTACATAATTGGATACAGGACACAATCCACCTAGAAATAACAAGACTTTCATGACAAAGGAGTTTTGTGAAGGGTAGTTTCTCTTGGTATGAAACTTAGCTAAATGTGCAAATTTAATTATTATTTGGCTATCCTTTTTTGTCACTTCAGGATGAAGTGCTGGCCAGTGTAGCCTTGTTAATGTCAGGCTGCATTATTTGTCTTTGATTTTCTCTTAAGTGTCTATGCAGGACTGCATAAGAGGCCACCTTAAGAGACTATTTCGATTGCTCCGGGGTCCACGCACATGGGCGGGACTGTTCACAGATTATGACTATAACAGAGATACCCCTACTACAGAACTGGAGTTACAGGTAAGAAACTACTCCTTACGACATGGCACAATGGATGCCACTCATTAATTCATAAATGCAAAAAGAACAGCTGATGGATGGAATGCTGAACAATGTCAAACACTCACCCCCAGTCAGAGATCTGGACCCAAATCCATTGCTTGTTTGCTCACCACACCAGACCAATTTGAACCCAGCCATATGCAAATCAGTCTTGACCCTGCTCCCCATGGGAACAGAGGAACAGTCCAGCCCGAACTGCGGGGCCATGACCTCTATGGACCAGAAACAAGCATCCTAGGATCGGTTTCGGGGTATCACCCCTCATCAGCCAGGATAGCTTGAATCCAGTGGCATGGGGAGCACTTGACCCACGTCTCGGCATCCCCATCCCACTTGGGGTGACAAATGCAAAAAGAAAAATTGATGGACAGAATGCTGAAGAACTATAAAAAACTCACCTCAGTCAGAGACTTCCAGGCCTAAAGACATCATATTTTTTTGCTCATCACTCCCTACCAGTTTGGACCCACCCCAAAACCGGTCCTAGGATGCTTGTTTCCGGTCTGGGGAGAACCTGGCCTGGCAATTCGGGCTGGACTGTTCCCATCGGGAGCAGGGTCAAGACTGATTTTCTTATGGCTGGGTCCAATCTGGAATGGTGGGGTGAGCAACAAAAACATCAGGTCTATAGAGTAAATGTTTGGGAAACCTTTGTGTTGTGTAGAGTAGCTGGGAGGCTGTGTCCACAGAACATTCTCAGTCCTCTCGTCTCGGCTAAGTGAATAAATGTATTTATAAATGTACATTTTCAATCATGGTGATAGTTTTGTATGCTCGTAACATTCCATGGCTAGCTTTTGAGACAGATATTAGAGTGAAATCTGTTTACAGTCCCGCCTCTAACTGGCACACCAACCCCCTCCTTTGGACCAAATATTTACACTGGCATCACCTGCTCCGAAAGCATTATGTTTTATTTTTCTACCAGTCTGGACATTCTTTTATCACATTTGTAAGTAGATTCTTGGCAGGGTTTAAGATTCCATGTGCATGACAATGCTTAAGTGTAACTAACTTCTTGCGTGATTTATTTCGCTACCTGCAGAAATATAAATTCCAATTTAAGTGGTAAGATGGCTCGTGCTTGTACAATTATATACATACCTCAAACAAACAAAGAAATCATTTACCAACCATTATTGGTCATGCCATTCACATACACAATCTGCTCAGAGGCACGTTCCCTTGCAAAACATTTATAAACAGAAGATTCACACAGTTTTCCTAGCACACTGTTTTCATGCACAACTTTCCCAATCAGTTTGTACACATACGCACCCATTCAGACAACATAATCCACATAGAGCCCAAATTGCAAAGAACTTCTTAAATCTACGGTGTTCCGTCCACTGGATTACGACTCTGAGTCGTTCCCATGGTGGACTGCTGGGTGTGCCAGGGCACCGCCGTTCCCTGGCGGTCGTGCAGGGGAGGCACAATGCAATATGCAGAGCTGGACTGGCACATTTCCGCCAAGGGTATTATGAGTTCCTCTCACCGTCCGCCTTTTCATGGTGGTGAGCCCGCCATGAAAAAGGCTGACAGTGGGGGAACAAAGGGGGTCCTCCATGGCCCCATGCACTCCGGCATTGGGGGAATGGGGGCTCTTGAACCCCGAGTTTAAGCACAGCATGAACTTCACAGTCCATGCCATGCTGGAACATTTTTGCCATTTCCATTGTGATGCCCTTTTTCAGGGCACCACCGTGGGAAAGGCAAAAGGACCGTCCGCTTGCACAGGTTGAACTCATAATCGGGTGGGTGGTCCTTGCACAGCTTTGGCGGTGCTGTGCCGGCAGAGAGCTGGCGCAGCTCCACCAAATAATCGTGCCCTAAGTGTGTAGAAATAAGCATACTTTTGGTTTACAATTTTCTTCTAATTCACAAAACTGTTTGTTTAGACGTAGGTCCGTCAAATGTATGCCTTTTGTATATTGTGAAAGAGTTCACCTAAAAATCATCCTTTTAATGGGTTTACCTGGAAACACGCTTATGACAACCTTTCTTGGGCCCTTTGGAAGGTGAGAAACTATTGATAAAACAGTTTTGAACCCCTGGTAGCTCTGACATAGTGCCAGTTGCCAGAGTTTTATATCCCATGCCAGACGTTTCCCTCCCCTCTCCTGCACCAATCAAACTAGAAAGTCTACTAAAAAGATGGGCTTTTCCATCTCAACTAATGCAGGTCTGCTTGGAAGTCAGGATTTCAATTTTAGGATGACTTTGATTTTTTTTACACCCATTAATCCTTTGGCTGTTGTTTGTTTCACGGCATTTGTGTTTAAATACATGTGCTTTAAAAGTGCTCAACTTTTTGGGGTAAAATTATTTAGAGCTGCAGGTAGAGAACTGGTAAAAGTCTGTTAGTAAACATTTTAACAAACATAGGAAATTCTGATTAGAAACAGTAATTGATTCACATGTACCTTGAAAATTAACCAATTCATAATGGTTTGATAATGTTCTATGAATATTATCATTCCCCCCTTACAGTTAATCAGTGGTGTCTTTGGAAGTGAATTTTAAGTGGAACACACACTGGGCTACCGATAAAACTGGTGGGGTCCCTACCTTGATCAATTTTAAGGAGTGTGTGTGCATGCATCTGTATGAGTATTTATATGTTTATTTGTGTGTGTACGTTTGCTCAAAATGTTTAAATCTGACTTTTCATATATGTGTGTATATTTTTTATGTACACCGGTATACAGATATATATACTCTTATATACATGCAAAATCAGATTTGAGGCAAAGAAAGTTGTTTTACAGGGAAAGGTAGTTGGACGAATTAATGTGGGTGGCATGGTGCAGCGCCTGCTTTTTCACTGTGTCGCCTCCTGGCAAATTCAACACCAATGGTGGGGGTGCCCTGTGTAGGACCAGGACAAATAGAGCTATGTCACAGGCCCCATCTACCCGCTATCTAGAGATGCCAGGTCAGTTATTTGAAGACCTGCTAATAGTGTCATGGACACCACTAGTAGCCTAATCTTGTCAGAACAACTGAGTCATACTTGTAAGGACATTAATACACAAAGTAGGAGAGTCATACCAGCACATATAACAATTCCTCTTTTTTAATTTATGCTCCAAAAAAGCTTTACAGTCCAGAGTCCATTACATCAATTCGCTATTAGGATGAAATAAATGTTATCTTCTACTGATCAGACTGTCTTCATTGCTTTGGAAGATACTAATGCATATTCATTATGTGCTTTTGAACCCTAGACTGTAATACTTTTTTGCAACATGATTTAAAAAGAAGAATTGCTACTTTGTGTATTAATATTAATGCTGCAATGCATTTCACAAACTTTTAAGCTTGTGCTAATTTATGTTTGTAAGGATGGTTCATCCATGCACTAGCACACAACATCAAAAACAATGTCTATTCAGAACCCTAGAAGAGCGAGACCTTCAGATCACTCTTGAACTTATCAGGCAATTTCCCCTCCTCATTTCACATGGGAGGTTATTTCACTACTTGATCTGCACAAATTGTTTTTACCTCCTATTCCTTCAGAAATTGGTCATCCCCAGCCAGCCTGTCTCTTGTGATGTCAAAGAGTGCCCATTAGACAGGGTTTGAGCCAGGGCCTCCATTAATCTAGGCCATTCTGGTTACTGGAATTATAAATAATTAACCATAATCAGAATTTCTCAAGACTGACAACTGAAAGTCATTAAAGTCTCCAAATCATTGGGCTAACAGGAGCTACATAATTTGGGATTTTTTTTAATATGCTCTAGTAAATATTTTGAGGTTCTATAAATATTGTACAGCAGCAACCTAATCGAGAACCTAACATTATTCATATTTTCATGGCATTAGTACCTTTGAACAAGAGTGCCTTGAGGTTGACCCTCAGATGAATGTACTAACAACGGGTGTTAGCAGTGCTTAGTTTGAGCTGGTGGTTTCCAGTGCTCGGCACCGGCACTTAATTGTCCACACCGGGACTTAATGATGCTCTGCCACATGGTGGTGCTGTGCATCAAATTTAGAGATGAGGACGACAACAACCGTTGTTTATTCAATATACAGTAAACATGACTAATACCTGCCGCCCAAGCCATTCTTGCAGCATTGGGGGCACAGAATAGTCTGGATTGTCACACTTGTAAGAGTGTTATGGTTAGTAGTTGTGTTGGTACTGTCATTGGCACCACTGGCAGCAGCAATAATGTGGCAAGCTACAGTTGCCTGCTGACGATGGCCCTGCAAATGTTTTATTTTTTTTATTTTTACAAATTAAGCACTGTCTTGGTAAGTGGTTAACTTGTTCATTTATAGAAAGAAAGCTGTCAAACACTACTCTTAAGGGCTTGACGTCAAAGGAGAATGATATTTTGGAGTCACCCCGCTTCCATATCTTGTGGGTATCACCTAGTTTCCTTACAGATTCCCTAGTACCCACAAGGAGCAGCTTTGCTTTACCCTGAGTACGAGCCATCTATCTAGAATTCAAACATGCATCTCATCTACTAAGCTTTATCGGAAGAATGAGACACCTTTCAAGGCACCTCGTATCATGAGCACCAGGTCAGTGTCAATAAGGTAAATGTGAAACCTCACCCCCTGAACCTCCGATATGACATATAAAGCTTTCATGTAGACATTAAAGTGCATAGAGGAAAATGTGTAGCCCTGAGGTATTCTACCACACAATCCAAATGCTGGTGTACCTGCCCCATTCCTAATGATCACCTGCAAGGTGACTGAAAAAGCAGATTATGCATAACTCCAACCAACGTTTGCAAGATTACTAATTTGGGAGACCACTACATTGCAAATCCTTGCTGATTCCATCCTGACAACAGATAACTGTGGCCACTGCCATGACACACTGATCATCCGACCCTCATTCTATCTCTGAAATATTAAATGGGATTCACTTGGCAATCCCCTTCACTAATTATCCTACATATGCTCTGACATCAGATTGTTCACATGGGCACTGCCAGGTTCCCAAATAGCCCTATCACCTGTTAAGTCCCTCCTTCTCAATAAGCCCCTCACTAAACCTCTGTAATAATCACACTCCATTCTTCAGCAACAGAATCTCTACCATTTACAGCAACTTCAGCCTACAATCGAACTTGCCAAACACCTCTCGAGCTTATCCAAAGACCCATTGCTAACCACTCAAGGGCCCCATTGGATCTCTGCCTCCACCATGCCTACTTTAGAGGACCGCAACCCATCAGGACCATGCTTACACTCATTCTGAATGCCTGCACCTCTTCTGTGACTCCCCCAGATGCTTAACACGCAATTTTCCTCCAATTGCTGAAGAAACCTTCTGCCGACTGACCAACGCTTGCCTACTATAGTATGATCTCCTTGCTACAATTCCTGGCCAAGGCCTTAGAAAAAATCATCAACAGACACCTCACTGAATACCTCAGTGACCCCAACTACTTGACACTACTAAGTCTGGATTCCGATCCAACCACAGCATGGAAACTACCATCATCACTGCCACGAATGACATTGCATGACTCTGGAAAGAGGAGACATGGCAGCCATCATCCTCCTCGACCTCTCTGCAGAAGTTGACACAGTCTCCCACCCCATCCTTATCCAATGCCTACAAGATATCAGAATGCAGGTAGATCTGCTCCTTCCTCAGTCAGTCAGCTTGGCACCATACACCTCGAACACCCTCAACCACATCTGCGGCGTTCCACAAAGATCCTGCCTGACCCTATTCAGAGCATATGTGATTCCTCTTGCTAGCATCATCCACCCTCACAATATAAACGTCCTGTCCTACGCTGATGACACACAGCTTATTCTCTTACTCACGGACAAAATACACAGTACCAGGATTGAGTTCACTGCGTGCATGACTGAAATCGTGCCGTGGATGAAGACCAACTGTCTAATGATGAACCCAGACAAGACTGAAATTGCAATCTTCAGGAGGAGTGCATCAGCTTTGGACTCTACCTGGTGGCCAACAGAACTAGGACTGACAACGCAAGAAACTTGGGATCTTCATCGACCGCAAACTTGACAGGGCCTCTCATGTCAATGCTGTTACCGGCTCATGCTTCCATACCCTGAAGATACTGAGGAAGATTTTCAAATGGCCCCAAATCAGCACCCGGAAAACCATCACGCAAGTCCTAGTATCAATCAAGCTGGACTATGGGAACACCCTCAATGCCATGATCAACAAAAACACTCACCAGAAGGCTGCAGACCATTCAGAAAGTGGTGCTAGAATCACTTTTAACCTCCCTTACCACATTCACATCACACCACATCTGAAGGAGCTGCACTGGCTTCCCATTCACAAACTAGCCCATTTCAAAGTCCTCACCCACACTTTCCAGGCACTACATAGTACTGGCCCAGCATACCTTAAAACGTCCAGAAACCTCCGCTCGTTCGGGCTCCTACTTGGACAAATCCCGCACATACATAAAACCAGATCTGGTGGTCATGCCTTCTTCTGCATTGCTCCTGAAGTATGGTAACAATCTGCAGTTACAAATGAGAGCCTCCTCCTCACTTCTTTTTTTGGGGATTTTTTTATTGAAACAACTTGTTGCATACAGGTCAGAATTTGTATCATGTAGATCAATATGAAAGAGAAAGAGAAAAGGAGCAGCACCTACATCATCCCGTCCCCTCTTTTATAGCAGTACAGTGCAGAATAATACTTTGCAGTCCCCCTCCCTCTTCCTATTCTTCTCCCCAGCCTCCTGCTGCATACATTCTGACGTACCCTACTCCTGCTCATTTAACGTACCACTGGATTCAAGCAAGCCTGGCTGAAGACGGCTGAAATGCCAGAAACCGGTCCTAGGAAGCTTGTTCCCGGTCCAGGGAAGGCATGGCTTGGCAGTTCGGGCTGGACTGTTCCCATGAGGCACAGGGTCAGACTGATTTGCATATGGCCATGTCTGAACTGGGGTGGCAGAGTGGGCTAAAGAATGGTGATGGATCAAACCCAGATCTGTTGACTGGGTGTGAGTGTTTGAATTGGTTCTGATGCTCCGTCCATCACCACCCCCTTTTGTACCGCTTTGTTCGCCATAAGTTGGCAGGGTATGCTCAGACGTGAGTCCCTTGCTCACTTTGCCACTGGATTCAAGCAAGCCTGGCTGAAGACGGCTGAAATGCCAGAAACCGGTCCTAGGAAGCTTGTTCCCGGTCCAGGGAAGGCATGGCTTGGCAGTTCGGGCTGGACTGTTCCCATGAGGCACAGGGTCAGACTGATTTGCATATGGCAATGTCTGAACTGGGGTGGCAGAGTGGGCTAAAGAATGGTGATGGATCAAACCCAGATCTGTTGACTGGGTGTGAGTGTTTGATTGGTTCTGATGCTCCGTCCATCACCACCCCCTTTTGTACCATTTAACGTGTTGGCATCTCTATTTCTAAAGTACGTGGTAAAGGGTTTCCAGATATCCAGTGGTTGGGACTGTGCTGGCATGAGTTCCCAATAAGCACTGAATGGCTCTTGGCAGTGGGCAGCATCTGATATCCACGCGGCATGTGCAGGTCTCCGGCCCCAATGCATAGCCACCCTGTGCTTGACCAGTAGTAGCAGCATCGCCACCAACCACCTGTGTGTGACCTATTTCTTCTCGACATCCCCCAGCAGACAAGTCACAGGGTATGGTGTTAAGCAAGCTTCCGTAACACTGTTCATTATGTCACGAACCCTCACCCAGAATTCTGCCACCCTCAGGCATTCCCAGGCTAGATGCAAAAAAGTGGCCCACTCGCTGAGCAGCGGCAGCATTTCGAAGTATCCCGCAGTCCCAGTTTGTGAATTTGCAGGGGTGTGTGGTATACCTTGTGGAGATACTTAAAGTGGATCAGACGTAGTCTGTAATTATTGGATAATTGCTCTGTCTGCCCGCAGCAGTACAACCATCTTTCCTCTGGGATCTCGCTGTCCAGCTGTAGCTCCCTCTCCTCCCGCGCCCAGGACGCACCGAGTTGGGAGATTTTATTGTGATAGAGTAAATTCTCGTGATCAGTTTCCTCAGAGATGCTGCAACATATAGGTGTTCCAGCACTGTGAAGGCGGGGGGGGGCTCAGGAAAGGTGTCATATGTCACCCGGCAGGTCGCGCACAGTTGATAATAAAGCAAGGTGTTGAGTGCTGTGGCAGCCCGTGCGGTAGGATTGGGCAGCGATTCAAGTAACCACCCACCAGGGAAGAGGTCCGCAATGGTTTTAACCCCTAGCTCAGCAGCTCTGCTCGCCGCCTCCCTGTCTCGCAGTGGAGGAAACAGTGAATTCTCTGACAGCTAGGCCAGCGGGGCATGCAGAACAAGGAGGCCAGCCCATCGCCGGAGACCGTCCAATGCCCATCTCATGCATTCTACTGGGTCGATTTCACCTTGGGGTGCCTTGTATTTTCAGAATAAGGCCGTCGTTAGCGGCCAGGGTGCTGCCCGATCTCTTTCCACCGCTATGTGGGGCTGTAAGGGAGTGGGGTACAGCCAGTGTTGGAGGTAACTTGCCTGCACACTAAGGGCATACATCTGCATGTCCGGCGCGCCCCAACCCACCGTTCGCCAGGGGCAGTGTTAATACCTCATACTGTACCCTGGGCTGTCGACCTGCCGAAGTGAGAGTTATCAGTTTGGTCCTCACCCTTTTGAAGAAATGCACCAGAAGGGCCATCAGATGATTATTGAAAAGGTACAAAAAATTTGGGAGGACTACCATATTCAATAATGCAATGCGTCCAGTGAGGGACAGCGGCAGTCTAGTCTAGACCAGTATGAGCATTTCTAGCTACTCCACGGCACATCCATAGTTTGCCCTCCATAGCATTGTCCGTATCTTGGCTCAGCCAGATACCAAGGTATTTTACTGGCTCAGTAGCCCAATTGAATGGGTAGTCTGATGGGCAGGGGGTGGTTGATTCAGTAAGTGGGAAGAGCACTGATTTACCCCAGTTAATTTGAATGCCTGAGTGCCCTTCAAAACGTTTTACCTCTCTTGTCAAAGGTGCAAGGTTAGCGCTGGGGTCGTGGACATAGAGTGGCATTGTCCGCATACATCGACACCACCAAACCACGGGTGGTGAAGCTGATTCCGCGATCAGCGTGATGCTGTCATAGCCTGGTAGTCAATGGCTCCATGGCGATGGCAAAAAGGAGGGGAGACGGTGGCAGCCCCATCTGGTGCCTCTGGTTATGTTAAATCGGTCTGATACGTGTCCATTTAGACGCACACGTGCCGTGGGTTGGGTATATCAGAGCTGGACCTTCTGGATGAATCCATTGCTAAACCCAAGTCTAGCCAGCAGTGTGAAGAGAAACGGCCACTCTAGGGTATCGAACGCCTTTGTGGCGCCAAGGAGAGCTGTCATGGCTGGTATCGAGGGGTGAATGTGATGCATGATCGAGAAGATGGTACGCAGATTGTGCGAAGTCCCATGCCCAGGAATAAAGCCGGATTGATCTGGGCGGGCAATCAGGGGCATGAGTGGCAGCAAGCGGTTGGTCAGGAGTTTTGCATTGATTTTAGCATCTATATTTATTAAAGAGAGGGGGCAATATGAGTTGCATTGTTCGGGTGGTTTATCCGGCTTGAGGATCATGACATAATGGGCTCGTGCAGAGATGGAGGGAGCCGTCCTATTGTCAGTGACTCGTGGTACATTTTAATGAGGTGCGGGATTAATAAATCCGCATATTCCTTATAGAAGGCCCATCCAAACAGGGAGCCTTGCCAGCTGGCAAGGCGGCTATGACTCTAGCTATCTCCTCCGGAGTTATCGGAGCGTCCAGATATTCCCTATGGCCGGCTTCTAGCCAGATCAGTTCAATATTGTCAAGGTATTCTTGCAATGCTAGTGGGCCTGCAGTCACCCCCGCCGTGTATAATTTGGCATAGAAGGAAGACATAATTGTCGGAAGTTCGGTCGGAGCAGTGATTGACCAGTCAATGCAGTCTTTGAGTTCAGCCACGTAGGCTGTGGCGTGTGATTTACATAACAGACCCACCAGAGTTTTATTAAGCCTGTCACACTCCCCATATCGATGCGCCACTGCCTACTTCCCAAGGTATTTCACTTCCCTCTCTGCCTCTTCGTTATACTCCGATATCTTGTCTCTGATATCTGCCAGCGTAGTTCGACTAGGGTTATTAGCCTGCTAGAGTTCTAATTTACCAATCTCTGCCTCCATTCTGCCCAGGGTACCCTGTATCGCACTCAGCATGCCCGCCTGCCTCCCAATGCATTCTCCCTCTCATCATGACCTTAAATGCCTCCCATAGTGTGGATGGCAACTCTACCGTGCCCTCGTTGTGTGTGAAGTAGTCAATGATGGCAGTGCGTATTTCTTCCTGAAATGCAGTATCGCGCAAGGCATGTGGGGGCAGCCGCCAGGAGAATGCTCGTGAGATAGTCTGTGGAATAGTCAACAGCAGGTGTACCGGGGCGTGATCCGAGAGTGTTCGGGGATGGCGATCTATCGATCCTGTCCATCTGATCACGTCCCTGGTCACCAGCCAGAGATTAATGCGCAACCAGGAGCTATGGTATGTAGAGTAGCACGTGCCACTTTTCTGTTCCCTGTGTTTGTGCGCGTCGCCAGATATCTACCAACAAATTATCTTCAACTATTGTTCTAAGAATGCATGCTGCCTGCTGCCTGCCGGTGATGCTGCCTTGCCCCTGAGTGGTCTAATTGAAAATTTGGTGCAATATTGAAATCTCCGCCCCACTCCACAGACCCTGGGCCCAGACCCCCACTAGTCTCCAGACCCTTGGTAGGAATCCCAGTTCAACCTAATCATACACTGCTGCCAGTGTAATGGGCTGCTTCCCTGCGATGATGACATATCTGCCTTCCTTGTCAATGAGCGTGTGTGTGGTAAGTAATGGTACCGTATTCTCAGCAAGATAGCCACACTCCTCCCATAATTGGAGTGTACCGAGGAATAGGGTTCACGCATCAGCGGGCATGGAACCCGGCCCTGGTGGCCTTTGTCAAGTGAGTCTCTTGCAGGAAGCACACATCTACTCCCTGTCTAGCAAGGTAGGCGTGCACCAATCTAGATTTCTGGTACCCATGAAGACCACGGACGTTCCATGCCATGCATGTGATTTTAGCCATGGGGACCAGTGAATATCATGAACGTGCAGCAGTGTAGGGAAGTATTTGTCTTGTGCAGGAGGGGCAGAGTGTGCGTGCATGGTTCACATTCACTGCAAGTTTGTTATCGAGCACATTTGTGACCCTGCTGGCCTGTGATGTCTGTCTTCAACCTGCATGCAATTTCCTCCCACCCGCACAGTACCCAAAAACGATTAACCATTAAGCAAACACCCGAACCCATCAAACTCCCCAGTCCTACCCACCACCCCACACCAACCCCCCAATTAGGTTGTGACATTTGCCCTCCCTCCACCCCTTCCCAAACTTGCAAGGTCCTGTGAAGGTAAATAGGGAATTATTCCATGGGGGCACGGCCTCTTCCAGGAGTCTCCCCTGTTGTCTAGAACAGGGTGGCCAAGCCATATACAGGTGGGTGGACTCCTTGTCTATGAGTCCGAATTGGAACTGCAGGTAACCTGTCCCCCAGTGGGCATTTCAGACCAGCAACCATGATTCATGTCTTGTTTGGATGCGATCATAGTCCAGACAGCTAATGATTCTAGCAGAGGTTCTTTTTAGTCATTATCGCTGGTGGTGCCTCCTTCATCTCCATCTGGGGTCTTAGAGGATGATCACTGTGCTTTTTCCAGCTTTTTGGCGAATATCAGCGCAGCCTTTGGGTCTGTGAAGAACTGTGTTTTATCTCCTTTCCTTATGCATAATTTGGCCAGGTAGATCAGGGCATATTGTATGTCTTGCTTTTGGAAGATACGCTTGGCGGGGAGGAATTTGCAGCTTGCAGCCTGGACCACCAGTGTGAAGTCCGGGAATAAAGACAGAACATTCCCCTGGTATTGCACCTCTCACCTCTCTTGTGCACAGTGTAAGACTGCGTCCCAGTCACGGTAGTTGAGCCACTATTGGGCGAGCAGGTGCCCCAGGTGGCGGCCAGGGCGCCAGCGACCTGTGCGCTTGTTCTACAATGAATACCGAGGAGAGGAAATTTCCAAAGAGTTTGCGCAGTAGTGCCTGCGCTTAGTCTTCCATCTGTGAGATTGCGGTAGATTCCGGTATGCCTGTAATGCCACAGTTATTCCTCCTTGACCGGTATCCTAGGTCCTCATTCTTGGCTTTTATCAGTTCGATATCAGTTTATCCTTTTGAAGCATCCGTTGTTTGCCGTCCGCAAGGGCGTCATCGTTGTCCGAGACTCTTGCCTCCAGCTGCGTGATTTTGGCATTGTTGGTGTCTACCCTAGTCTTCACTTGGTCAAGCCGGGCTGTTAGCTGGTCCAGCTTGGAGTCAATTGTATTTAAACTAGTTTTGACTTCCAAAAGAAGCAATCAGTGGTTGTCGTTACGGGGGGCAGCTCCATCCGTGTGTGTTGCTTGCTCCTCTGCCTTGGGAAGGGGGGGGTCCTCCTGTCTATTGTGGCACCTGCTTTTGAAAGAATGTTTGGTCTGCTTTGCAGCCGCTTTGCCACTTGGTGGTAGCAATAGGCCCCCAGCGGGCCAGTCTGTGAGAGTTTGCACTTTTTTTTAGGTGGGGCACCCCTTCTGAAACTGTCTAATGGCAGCAAGGAGGTGGGATGCGCCCCGCCAGCGACCGTTCCACGCTTGTTCTTTTGCTAATGATAGGAGGGAGGGGTGCCCGCAGCCCCCCAGCCTCTTTCTTATGGCTGTTATTACCCAGTCAGTTTTGCCAAGTAGGTGCCCTGTTTCGTAGTCTCTATTTCGAGGCTTGGCGTACGCCCCAGGTATAGTGGACCGGCCAGTGTAGTCTGTATGTAGGCCACGGATCCCAGGCCTTCAGCGATGTGTGCCACTGCCCCTCAAACATTTCTTCTTGATCCTCCACCCTGTCTTATAACCATTTTGCTGATGCTGATGCGGAGGCGCTCCAGGGTCTGTGGGGGAGGTGCCAAATCGCTCCCACACCATGCAGAGAGGTTGCTCCGACACCCGATGGTTCCCGACCTGGTTCCCAGCCCAGTGATCCGCACCTTGGCGGCTACAGCGTCCCCCATCTATGACGCCCCACCACTTACGCCTCCCTCGACCCGCTCACCTGAAAGGTCCGTGCCCGTCCTCATCCTCCGCCCAGCGCCTGTCCAGCCCAATATCGGCCTCAAACCACGATCACCAGGTCCAGCAGCCACCTCATCCCTCTTCGCAGGTGAAGGCATGTTTCTGGATGCTCCTGCAGTTGCGATTGCAGGTCCTCCTTGTGCACCGATCAGGTGAGCTCGCTCAATTACGGCCGGACGCTGCTGATTTCTCCGGGCCGCCGCTGCACAGTCATGGCAGCCCCCACCATGCGCATGTGGCCCATGTGGCCCTAGCGTGTAGCCGCCAGCAGGCCGTGCCGCGCACATTGGCGTTTAGGGTGTTCCCCATCTCAGACGGACTCCACAAGTTCAGCGTTTTGACCTCCAGGAGGACTGGCACCTCTCACTATGTTTAGGGTCGACAAGCGCCCCTCGGTCCGCAGGATTACTTCAAATTTTGGACTTGGCCGGCAGAGCCCACTCAAGGTGCGGCCATCTTGTAGCCGGCTAAGCCACACCCCCCCTCCTCCTCCTTACTTTTTGAAATCTGCAAGAAGCTGAAGATCTGGATTTTCAAATAGTCCCACTAGGCCTCAGATGTGCCTAGACTCACACCGGCTCAGCGCTAAGTTACTCTTATGGGTGATAACATGCTGTACAAATCTAGACAACATAACATCTTGTATCATGCCATCTTCAAATTCTACATGGAGCTCCTTGAAACTCGACTCACCCAAACCAGCATTAACATTCATCAATACTCTGACACACAACTCTGATTGTAAGTCTTCTCGCCTCCAGAAATGCAAGGCCTCAAATACTGCCTACTCCTCATGCAGAGTTTGAGCTGGAAAGAGGTACTTCAAGATTCATCTTGTCATCGCACGGAGTCATCCGACCCACGGTGTAATACTTAGGGGCTTACGTGCACGCTTGTCCGTACTCAGAGCCCATCTGAACCCATTCTCCACGACCACCCAGCTGCAATTCATGTGCTGGTGGAAAGATTAGGTGCTCCCTGGTAACTCAGTCCTGATGAAGACCCCACTCTAAGGCCGGAATCACCTTGATATCTCTTTAGCGGTCGAAACGTTGACTGCTACCACTGCACTAGCCCTGATGACTGAGATTCTTTGTCTGCTTCTTTGTAATGCTATGTAATATATTTGGAACAATTGACCTATGTCAGGCCAGGATTGGTCTCACTATGTGAATTTGATGTTTGTATGTCACATTACCTTTCCCGTGTCCACCATCCTCACTCACTCACTGTGTCCCTCTACACCCTTTTCCTTATCCCAACATTACAGCACCTTTTTCAAAAAAGTATTTGAATTGATTCTAGATGGAAGAGCAACTTTATTGCCAAAACTAGAGTGAATATTTGCCTTAAAAATAAATTGCTTTCATTGCAGATTAACCTATAGTGGTATTGTGAATGCTGTTCTTTATTTCTTTCGTTTTTGAATTTTTTTTGCTACTGTGACCATTCATTTATAGTACTACTCCTCATTAAGCCCTGGATG
Organism: Triturus cristatus; assembly: GCF_964204655.1. Taxonomy (NCBI): domain Eukaryota; kingdom Metazoa; phylum Chordata; class Amphibia; order Caudata; family Salamandridae; genus Triturus; species Triturus cristatus. The sequence goes on along the minus strand of NC_140580.1, from coordinate 146,253,307 downwards.
TCTAGCTGGATGTCAAGAACAAGCAACAACTAGTTCAACCCTGGCTGAAAGACATTATCCTGGAAAGATTTGAACCTCACCTTTTGCCAAATGTCAAGTCATTCGAGTTGGATACTGACCTCATCCACGAGGAACACTTCACCAACAACATCAAGACTGCTTGTTACTAGATCTTTCTACTGTAGAAAATGAAACCAAACCTCCCTGAAAGTGAATTCAGAACTGCTGTTCAAGCCCTCATACTCTGGTGTGAATTGCTCCACAGCCTCACATACACCACATTGACCTCCCTTAAGAGCATCCTACATGCTTCAGCATGCCTCATCAAAGGCTTGAAGAAATATGACTACATGCCCTTGACATGGTGGAACTCTTATGGCTCCCTTAGCCACCCTGCACCCTCTTCAAAACCAGCTGGTTCATCGCCAAAGCGAGTCTGATAGACACACTCGGCCATCTGACTTACAAGCTCACCAACTCTGGTGGCTCTCAGCAAATCTGAAACCAGTTAACCATCAGGCTGGTGATGTGGTAGTGTAATAAAGAAAGAAAAAGCAAGAGTCCTTCTCCATTTTTGCACTCAGAATCTGGACCAACATCCCAGTATCTATTAGGACCTCCCCCACTCAGATATAATTTAAAAAAGAGCTGAAGGCACACCTCTATAAAGAACACTACATCACTGTGAAGTTCCAGCCCACCTCCACTTTCAGATCCCAGCCTTCCCTCATTGACGGTATCCTTGTCTGTGACCCAACACAGTGCTCCACTGCCACATATGTACTTACATGCATACAAACATATAGGTTCGAGCAGCCAAAAATTACTAAGCCGGCATTGTAAATCGCCAGCAAGCCATAGACCTAAGGATGTGAAATTAGTAATTTTGTCAATACCTTTTCTGATACCTAAGTAATGAATTGAACTTTAACTAGCTGGGATCTGGAGTGAAACAGAGCTTTTTTTTTAAAGGGCCCAGCCGTGACTGTTAACACTCAAGAACTCTACCCTCCATTGTTGGGCATTTTACTTTTTCCCCTTTTCTCAAAAAGAAAGGACAGTGGTCACTGGGCCATAGTGCAACATTTATGCCCTCGTTTATGCCTTCTTTTTCTGCTGATGTTAACCCACCTAAATACAAAACTGGTGAGGAAGAAGCTTTCTGAAAAAACATCCTTTGTAGTGTGAACAGAGATGGGGGTCTTGTAGAGTACTCATTGAGAGCTTTGTCAACTGCCACCAAGCTTAAGATCCTGACAAGTTCCTTGGTGTGATTGATTGCCTCTTTTTACCTGTGTGTTCAAGTTGGAGGATCTAGTTGCTTCTATGTTGCAGCTATAAACCTTTCACAAGTGCGCAGTACTTCACTGTCCATTACTAACTTGTTTTCTTGCCATCTGATAGTGGATGTCCTTATTTGAGGCCAGAGCTGCTGGCGTTAATAGCAAGAGATGTTTCATGTCCGCTGTGGGTCACGTATTTGAGACAGAATTTTTAATGAGTTTCTGGTATGGTTTGTTTGAGAAGTGGCTGTTACCAGACGGGGGTGGTGGTGCGGGGGTGTTAATTAACAAAAAAAACACACACATTAGAACGGCAGGCCGGCTGCCGTCTCTCGTGCTTCCTCTTCCTTCTTCCTTTCTGCAGTCCGACCAGCAACAGGAAGTGCCCAGCAGATAGGCTCCCGTGAGCCAGTCACAACACTGCAATCCAGTGTTGTGATTGGTCTGAGCGCCGTGGATCGGTGCTCAGACTGGAACAGAGAGGCTGTGCATGTTCCTCCTTAAGCTGTGTAACGCAGCCTAGTGGGGAACATGAGATGTGCGCATAAACTGTTTGGTCGGCCCAAGAGGGCCGGTCAAACAGTTCATGCGCACTTTGGAAGTGAAACCACTCCTCCCCTGCACTGGCTAGCCCCGCCCCATACAGGCCACTGACTGCATGCAACCGGAAAAATAATATGAAAATAACATATCGTAATTGTCAATAATTTGTTTCTTTTTGCACAGTGGGGCAACGCTCCTCCTCCTTAGCGGATGAGCCGCCATTTGTTTGACCTCTGGTATAATGTGAAGAGTAATGATGCAGTGACATAGGTGACCTGTGAATGTGCTCCGATTGCCTACATATGGAAGGAACTGGCGACATCACAACATACCACTTCACACAGTAGGACTTGGGAAGAATTGGCATGAATGGAAATGGCTGTGAATAACAGCTTAGCAGAAGATCTCTTGGACAATGCAGATGCTATTAATGTATTGAAAAATTGAGATGCTGAATGCCCATAAAGCCAACAAGCATTGGCAAAGCCAATAGGTCTTGCAGCAGCTTCTAGTCATATTGTTTTTCCAATGCTTCTTTTGTTTTGTCATGGACTCTGTAAAACTTTATTGTTGGGGGAGCTGCAGGGCCCTTGCCAATATTTAAAAAAAAGTTGGTCTCAAAACCACACATTGCCATGGTAGCCTTTGGCATTAAACGCAACTACTTTATGACTGGATGTGTTCCGTGTGAAAGAACCAAATGCTATTCCTCACAGTGAAATTATCCAGTGGCTGTAGTAGGCTGACCAATGTCCCTTGCTGTAGGCCTCTATAAGTAAGTATATTAAATATTACAATTTCAGTAAAATCAAAATGTCTTGGCTAACACCAGACCTACAAGTGGTAGAAACGAGTTACTTTCCATAGATAAGAATGTGACATTAACAGGGCGGAGTCAAAGCCTATAATGACAATGTGTAAAAGAATGATTTAAGAAATGAGTTAGGCTGATTTTACAGTGTTGAGTCCTAACGTGGGAGTGATGTGGAGACCAGTGGGTTGATGAAGTATAATGGGGCTAGTCATTTGGTGAATGAGTGAGTACAATACAAGATTAAGAGGTGAGTGCTGTACAGAATGAGTATGTTTACACCGATACATAATTGTCCAGAGGTGCAGAGACTTAGGGAAGCTCTACTGACACAAATAAAACCAGTTTGTTGGGGAATGAGTAACACTATTCCCAATGCCTAGATGTCAGTGATGTGGGGCATTAGTAAAAGTCGGTATAGGAGCCTCCTTCACCTTCGCAAGCCCTTCAAATTTACTAGCATGTTCCAGTGCACCATGGAAAGCAGTAAGTGTTACCAGTCCCCCTTTGTTAAGAAAGGAATTCACCATCCATCCTCTTGCAGGACCACTGCAGGCTGTTGTTGAAAATTGCATTAGTATAGCAGATGAAGCTTTTAGGCTGTGTAATGAATCCTTTGGTTGAGTAAAGGAGCCTTTGGTACAGTAGATGAATCCCTCGGTATGCGTGGCAGATGCTTTATATGGTCGATTCTCCTTCAGCACTATACAACCTAATTCTTTGGTACATAAAGTTTGTGACCCCAGCGGTTATGTTGGTGTAGCGAGTGACTATGCTTTCACTGACACACAAGTATGCACTAGTTCAGGGACACACTTGTCTTTGGGTCTAGTCTGCACCATATAAAACTCCAGAATGACGACACAATTAACGCACTCAATCTGGTGCCCTTTTTACACCATCTTCTTCCAGATGGAGCTGATCTGTTTATGTTGGCAATCTTTAGCGAATTGCTTAGTTTAGGCACAAAGTCTGTTGATAATGCTGGGGATTCAGTTTCAATCTCTTTAATGCAAGCCATTCAGCTGATTAACCACAGGACTGCCCACACATTCTTTTGCATGCCTGCCAAGCATCATTGTTTTCGACTGAAGGACGTCCAGCCACATAGTTGCAAGCTTATAGGTTAGTGGTTGTAGGTGGCTTGAATGCAAAAAAAAAAACTGAGTTATTTTTTTTAGAACTTGTAATTAATTCCAGTATTTGCAAAACAAAAATTATACAGTATTCTGCCCAGAGTTCACAATTATATATTCACTGTAATGACTAAGGTATACAATCACCACAGTAGTCTGTGGTCAACCGTTGAACCCCTCCACTCTCCCATCTGCACTCCACTCCTCCAGCGGGTCAGCACTGTTACCTAATCATATGAGTGTCCAGAACCTTACAGATATAATATGCAGAAAGAGTGCCGCTCCCACTCCCCCATGATCTGCACACTCAAATCATGTACAGCTTTTTTGATAAGCATTCTAATACCTGTACACATTCTCCTTCTGGCACCCCGCTTGACACCTTATTCCCATTTTTGCCACCCGCCACCTGCTGTTTCATGGCGGAACCTTGGAGTATTTCCTCTATTGCCCTTTTATCCATTCATATATCATGCATCCTATGTTTTTCTGCTAATGACCACTCTATGAGATCTCACTCCGAGGAATCTATGGTTGATGCTCTGGATTTAATCCAGTTTATCGCCACCCATCTCTTCGCTAGGAAAAATCCCAATATAACAAATCTATTATGCTTTTTCATGTCTCTAGGTTTACGTATGATGGCTAATATGGAATGTTTAATAGTAGCACTAATTTGTATGTGGGTGATCAATGTTAATCTATGCACTACCTGGTGCCACTATCTAGTAATCTAAGTACAGGTCCATATCATGTCTGCGAAGGTGGCCTCATACTCCCCACATCTAGGACACCTCCAAGATGTATTTGGATAAGTTTTGTGCAGCTCAACCGTGGAGAAATTTAAGTGTACCAGTTGGAAACATGCGTTGCTGGATACCTCCCTTACCAGCGCACATGTCCCTTTCCATTCCGTAAATGTTAACTGTTCCCCTAGATCCGCCTCCCACAACTGTCTCACATTCATTAACCTGAATTCTTTAACCTGTTCTCTTTTAGAGCCTTATATAGAAGGGTTGTCAACCTCTGAAAATCACCCATCTCCAATAGCACAACCATTGCGGCCATGATGGCAGGGGCTATAGGGATTTTGTACCATATTTCTCTGGTTGTTTTAGTCAGTTTAGCACACTGCAAGAATTAACCCAGCCTGCCGCCAAATTGCTCTTGTGCATCCGTTCATTCCGATCATTCAATGTGTGACAGCCGACCTCCATCCATTGTGACATATCTCGAATGATGTTTATAAAGAACTGTAGCCAATTTATGTCAAGTGATATGGAAAATGGGGGGGGTTCCATCACTCTCTTCACCGTCACCTCCCATGCCAGCACTGTTTGACTACTTTTTGGAACATTTTCTCCTTTCATCAATATCACCGGTAATGCCCTCTACTGTGCCACTCCACTCCGAGCCTGCAACCCTCAGCTACTCCAGTGTCAAGTCCAGAGGACACCCTAGACTGTCATTGGTACAAAAATAAAGGTTACAGTGGAAAGCTGATTTCAAATTCATGTACGTGGAACCGAATTCAAATACATTAAATAATTCAACTGTCACTATAAAAACAGATGATTTCTTGTGATTTCATTTGCATCACAGAAATGGAATTAATCAAAACATAAGAATATGAGATAAATCAACATTGGTACACATTGGTGCTCAGAAAAAGAGGGAAGGGGTGAGTGCTCACGGAGAATTCTGTGATCCAAATTAAATCACAAGAAATCATCCATCTTTGCACTGTGACCTTTATTTTTGTGCCATTGTTCACCCGGGTCAAGTGGTCCTACGGGTTGCCCCATTTATAATACCCCTAGACTGTCAGGCAACAGGGCAGTCCACATGTGTGGCTGCACCTAGTTAGGGTTCATGTAGATTCCAGAGCAGCCTCTCCAGGCTCGAATTCCCCTGCTGCCATCTTCAATGTGTCCCCACTTATACCAATCCCTCCAGGGTACCCAACAGGTTCAGAATGACATACTTGATATTGGGTGAAGCCTCTCCAGCCTACTCCACCCCTGGCTTGAGCAGTATCCAACTTAGGCCCAGCCCTTCACAGAGCAGCGCATTGCGGGCCCCAGGGCCCGACCTCAAAGGGAGGGGGTACTCCTAGGTCATTCCCGGGTAGTCCAGTGGGGCCCACCCAGACAAGCTTCAACAGGTAGTGAGCGCACCCTTCAAAGCAAGTAGGTCTAGGCCCCTTAATATCCACAGCAAACAGCAAGGGCCTTCTCTGTTACTTTCCTCCTTCCAGAGTATTAGCAGCCTTCCCAGGACACACTCAATTTCAAAGAGTGTAGCCCAGCAGGGACCTTTCCTCATTAAGAGTAAAGACATCACCCAATCACCTCCCTCAACACTGGGACTCACCGAAGGGGAAATACTGTCCTCACAGGGCCAGGCCAACAAAGCACATGTGGCTGCTGTGCTCTCCCTCGTATTCTTTAGGGCCCTCAAAGGTCAGCAACAGCCAGCGGGAGCCCATGTCGGACAGCTGCTGATCCTCCAGGTCTGTCAAAATGAGGGGAATCCGCAGCAAAGCTCACTGCTGTTGAGTGCCGGCCTCCTCTGAAGGCCAGGGCTCCGTAGGGACCCCAGCACTTGTCTCAGCAGCATCCACTGACCCCAGGGGCTGCCGGGGGAGCTGACCCTAACTCATGCCCTCAGACAAACAGGTCGGTCCAATCATCAGGCCGCCATCGTGGGCTCCGGGAGGCCAGATTGCCATGTTGGTGCGCTTTGCCCTTAGAAATATGTACCTCAATGGTGCACCCAGAATGTTGGGTGGATAGGAGACGGTGTTAACCTCGAATCACGAGGCAATGTGTTTCAGAGACAACGTACAAAACAGAATTTCAAAATACAGCCAAATACCAGAAGGACCGACTCAAAAAGTGAGTTATAGAGTGGAATTTAGAAAACCACGAAGGCTCATTACAAAATTCAAAAAGTACAATACATAAATAATTAAGTTCAGATGCAGCAACAATCTCATTTAAATGTATAAAGTCATCGGTTTGAAGGCTCTTAGTAATAAAACAATGCAGATTAATAGGCAAACTCAAAAATATACTAAATGACAAATGTGCAGCAAAATCAATAAACCATCATCATCCCTAGCAGAGACAGAAAGATCTGGTTCACCCCCAAATTCAAGGGTTATATATTTTATCCATAAGGAAGCATTAGAACTTCAAGTTTACAATGGTGTGAGCAAAAATTACATTTTCAACAAATCAAATTACAGAATTTTAAATTGTCATACAAACCTATTACTCTTGCAGTAACCCACTACTTGAATATTGATTCAGACCCTTTCACCTAATGATATCTGGAGGCCTCAAATTAAACTAATTACATAATTAACAGTGAAATATTGTGAATGACTGCAGTACCACTAGCCAGTGGGAGGGTCTTGGTAAACTGTTACAGTAGTCTCTTTTCGAGAACAGTGTCATTCAAAAATAAACAAATTCACATTTTGCTGCACTTAGTGTGCGGCAGAAATATAAACTTAAAATAAAAATAATAATGTGACATCCATTTTGGACAAGATGGTGTTGAGGCCTAGTTAACCTAAGCTGGGAAAAGACACATAATAAGTTTGTTTCACTTAGATTAGCTACATGACAGTATGCACATGTGAATTCAAGTCTTGATTAATTGCTCCGCACACTATATAATGCACATTTTGATTTAAATGTGCAAAAGAGGTAACAGTACCTTGCCAGCCACTCGGCGCTCCCAGGTTGGAGCCGTTTTTGGAAGCAATGCACTGACTGTTCAGTGTACACAGAAGAGTTAGGGCACAGATGGTGCCTTTGGTAACATCTGTAGGTGCAAGGCTATTAGAATGTTGTTGACCGTAATGGGAGCTAAGCCACCTGGTTGGCCATCTTGCCAGGCTCCGCCCCCCATGACCATAGTTAATTGAGTAAAAAATGTGACAGAAAATATACGTGGTCTGTGAGGGAAAGATTCTTTGCACCTTCCTGTTTTTCTGGGATTAGAATTAGTGTAGGCCACTTGATTCCACCATTATTACTGCTCACCCCAGCAACACCCTACCCATGATGCAGCTGGGCTATTTAGTCGTCAACCAGCATTGCCTTTATCTCAAAAGTGAGCAGTGCAACTGCTGTCTTCCACTAGACCCCCTGTGTCTTCGGTATCCCTGTCCCATTGGTTTTGACACACTACTGAATGTAAGGCTAAAAGATAGTGACACTGAAAATTCCATGATAATACACTGTTTTGGTCTTATTTCATCAGATAAATGATAGTTTATTGTCCAACTTCCCTTACTGACAAACCAAAGTAACTTTCATAGTTTAGGCAATTTGCTAGAGGCGTCCATCTTAATCTTTCACTATTATACCATGTAGGTCAACTGCAATGAAGTGTTGATGGCTTTAAACATTAACTTATTCTCTATATCCATATTATGTGTAATACATCTGAAAAAAGCTTGTTCTTGCAGGAAAAAGTCCATTTACAGAAGTCCAATTAAGTGATCCACCGAGCATTGGTTATTTTGTTTTTCCAATTTGCATTACTTCTTGAGCTGCTCTTGAAGTTAAAAAAAAACAAGGTCAACAAACAATGAGCTTCAACATAGTCAACAGCCTATTTCCTATTGCCCGCAAATCTAAACTCTTCCTCAGAAGTCTTGATGGCATCTTCTGTGGAAAATGCTGTTGTTGCCAAGACTTGAGAACCTCCATCAGAATGCCCAGAGGCGTCTTGTCCCTACTCTATAGAGGTTGTTGTGTTGTCACAAAATCATGAATTCTATTGTCATCATTTCATACTGACAGTTCTTCATTCATGGTGAGCATACCCACTTACAGACCTCCGCCCTGAAATAGGATCAACTTTGCTCAGTTGTTCATTTTAACTAGTTCCACTTTAGGGAGTGTCAATGTTAGTACCTTTATTTTGCTTTGAAGGCTGAGCATTGCCAAACAAGACCATTCCATTTGGACTGAGAGCAGCTCCTACTTTGTTTTAACAAAAGTGTTTTCTGTAGTTTAAGCGCATGCTGGTTGGTTCATCTTTAATCCTAGCTGTGTTTGTTGTGTAAGAGCTCAAATGCCTTAGTTTACCCTCTACAATGTATAAATTGTTCAGAACATCCTTCTATGTAGCTCAGCACAAGACCTTCACTCACTGATCTGATTGTATAGGAACAGTCCTCTATACTTACCCAGTCCTATCTCATTAGCCAAGCGGAGCCTTTAGTGTCTTGTAAACAGTGTGTTGTGTGCAAGTACATCTTTTACACCTGCCTGCTGGTTACAGATGTCTCTGTGAATGGATATCTTTTGGGTCAACATATCCCCCAGCAAATTGACAATAAGGCAGATGCGTCTTGACTCTTGAAGGGCCAGAAAGATTTGATCAAATCAGCGCAAGTGTCTATCCTGACAAGCTAAACTAGTACCTCAATATTGGCATTTTTTAGCTCTAGAAGAGCAGTATGAAAAATATTTGCCAAAAACTTAAACAAGTAAATCCGTTCAAACAAAATGGAAATGGATGTGGGGATAAATGGCCATGCGCCTATATGTCACTGCGTAGAGTGTCTTTCCCAACCACTCACCCAGCTAGAATAGAAGACATATTTGTAATTCCTTCAGTTTTAAAGAAACTATTTGGCCATTCATATTAACCATTGGTAGGTGACCCCTAAATTGAAGATTTATAGAAACTAGTTTTAAATGTAGTAAGATGAAAAGCCCAGGCTTTCCCTTTGCCAAGTTTCGCTGATTATGCAAGCAGGTCAATGTTGATGTCAAACACTGCAACCCACATGCCCTGTTGTCTGCACTCCACGTTGTTTACAAACTGCAGCCAAGAAAGCTAGGAAGAATGTGAACCTGCGAGCTGTTTATCACATTTGCAGACACAAAGTCAATGCAGTAGCATTGGAATGAGGGTAGGCAACTGACGGCATGTTTCTGGCATATTTCTCTGTGATGCCTAACCTGGAGAGCCAAACACTTACAGACTGTAAGTTATACATTTGTTGCATCTTGTGGCCTTCCAATACATCAGCCGCCAACAGAGAACACCGGAGGGCAAGGGCTCATAGAAAATACAAATATTTTTTTTAAAGGATTAGTGCTTGAAACACTCTCCTTATGGAATAATAATATATGTGGGGAATTCTTTTTCTCACTGCCAAGTAATTTCAAATCAAGATCAAGAAAAAATATTGAGATTGGAGCATGGCCAAAGCAAAGCATTGAGATAATGCTGCCTCAAGAAGGGCACAACAATTGAGTAGCCAAGACATGCCAATAGAGACGGCACAGGGCTGACTTTAACACTGGTGGTGCCTTGTGCGACAGTGTCTATTGGCGCCCCCCAATAACCACCTCTGCCACGAATTCCCTCACTAACAGCCTTTCACAGTGCCCCTCAAGTCTCCATAACCACTGTCTCTCAGATTCATTTACTTTTTAGCGCCACTCGTACCAGTGTAAGGAGTCAGAGCACTTTTCATCACACACACATTACAAAGAGACAATCAACCATGCGTCTGTAACTCAGTGTATAGTAAATGTTACATCAGACAGTACTACGAGGTGTAGTGCAGGAGTGATATTTCATCGAGACTGGTAGGCAATATAGTTTAAGAGTCCTTATTCTGGAAAAGCACAAATTCAGAATTTAAAAAGTAACATCATTGTTAGGGGTGCTCTTTAATTATAAGAATTATTTTCTACTCAAATGATCTCTTTTCACAAGATTAGGATGATGAAAGACTGGGCAAAAACACATATAGCTCTAACATATACCTTGCAGTTAACACACAGCTCTTTGATGACAGTTTAGCTCAATGTTCTATTGTAGGATTTTGACTTATAAAAGACAAGTTACAAAAGGAGCTCTCTTACAGAAGCAGTAACCTATTTACATTATATGCACTTTATCTGCATAGTATACGTTCTTAGCAGCAGGCATTGTAACCCTCTGCGCTACCTTAGTATGAGTCAAAACTTCCACAAGACAAACCTTCCGTCTCTTTCCAGAAAGACAATTAATCACCAGATTTATCTTGACATTTTAGTTGATGCCTGGAAATTGCTGGAGGCGGGGAAGGAAGCAGCAGGTCCTTCTAAAATGATAATATACTTGCAAAAATGACGCCCTCATCCCAAGTCAGTGCCCGGTGCGATGGCACCGACCGCACCGCCCTAGAGCCGGCCCTGAGACTGCATGCAATAGAGAACAAACTCATGGCCATCTTTTTGTAACTCAACATAAGATACTGGTAGTGATACAGAAAAATGCCACCCTCCTCTTTCTGAGTCAAAATAAGTTGTTTGCAACTGGCGTGATCAAGGAAAACAAATGCCACATCAGCATGTGAGCAAGAGAACAAAACACAGCTACTAAACATTGTAGATATGCAACAAAATTAGGCATGGAGCCTGATACATTTAAAAAAAAGATACTCTGAGATCAATAAAGGCAACTTAGAACCAGATAAGTGTGGAACCATAAATAATTGACATGACAGTAGAAGAAGAACAACTACCCGGAGAGGACAGTATATAACGAACAGAGGAGGTTGAATTTGTCAGACTAGTGGCAAAGCAATGCAAGTCATTAGTATGAAAGCCCAAAAGATGAACTGCCAAGCTTGGGAAGCAATTTCAGGAGACAAAAACTCCTGAGAACCCCTAAGCCCAAACAAAGACTCCCAAGTAGAAAGGATCATGGCCAATGGAAGGGAGTTACATCTTTGCAATCAAAAAACATTGAGACCTGTTTCTTGGTTCCACCTTCTACCCAAACCAGACAAGTGGCCCGTTGGTAACATTGAGGAAGTCTTGTTGCCTGTGAAAGAGTTATAGAAAACTACACTGCGCAGAGGACAACCTGGCCGAGCCATTTTATGCCTTCCCGCATATTGCCACCATGTTAAAAAATATGACCGTTGCCCTAATACATGACAGAGCACCCCAGGCCTGGACAGTCTCGATCCTCCCGTTACCAGACCCCCCGTCATCATAGCCACATTAATGACCAGTTATAGCAACGGACACAGGCAATGCAACCCACCCTCTTTTACTTTTTAACTCCCTGATGTGAGTCTAGGACATCCTACTGGGGTATGCTCTTATGCCCAATTGTCTTGTAACTAGGATTGGAGGCGGACTTATATGGGCAAAGTGTGATGAGCACTGGTCACCATACTACAAAGCTGCAGAGACAGAGACTTGAGAAGATTGTAAAGTGGAGCTACATAATGCACGTTATTGTGACTCACTGCTTTACTTACACAAAAAGAAACCGGATTCTGCTATAATGTTTTAAAAACGTGGGGCTGGGGGTATTTAGTGTTTGGCAGATGCATGGAATTTGCCAAAAAACGGATTTATGTTTCTTCAGCCCCGTTTGGAGTGTAGAAATGGCTATTATCTTTCAATAGGGCGGGTGGGACATCGACCAATTTTTAGCGGATGTCCTGCATCCTCCAAACTGTAACTAGCACCCATGGTTCTGAAAGTAAAATATTTAATAAAGGCTAAACCGTTAATCCAGTGCGACATCTAATCAAGAATCAGTACTCGATAACATCACATGCAATGTCCCATACACATTCACCCATATCCCTGATGCTCTGGGAGTCAAGTTTTAATGATGTCAATATTAGTTTCCTTCACAAGTTCATGTATAACTTTTCTAAATACACAACTAAACCTGTACTATCTATCTAACTATTTAGTTAGCTTAAAAATCACAGACTCTCGGTAAGATTAATAAAGTTTTATCTCAAATTAATGTGGAAAATGTTATACTCATCGCATACAGGTTACAAATGCAAACAGTGACATTCACAAGTGGGAGAGAAAACATCAGCAAATGCAAACATTGTCAAACTCATCAAATGTACGATATGCATATGAAGGAATGGATAGATGAAGAGACTTAGGTTTCAGCAAAATAATGTGAAATGATATACATATGACGGAGGGGATAGATGAAGAAACATAAGTTTCAGAGACAAAAATATATATTTGCAAATAATTATGCAAAGTACGAGTCCGAAGGATAATAATAACCCAAAGATCTGTAAAATACCACTCCCCTGGCCAAGGAGGTAGTGGGGGTCCCCTGAAATAGAGTCAGGGAACAAAGATTTCAGGGACAGGAACGGGACAGGACAGGAACAGCTAGGCCTCTCTGCAAACCAACGGACAGCAACGCATCACCCTCTCTCCTGCTGCCGCCTCACACTGACGCTCTCAAAACCACACCCTGAAAAGCACTCCAGTTATACCTTAAAACCTACATTTCCGTCCCACATCAGTTGGAACAATTCATGAAATTCGACTGCTTATTGGTTGGTTTGGGAGTTGGTCTGTCACACCATCAGGTTCTCATTCAAAAATTCTGCATACTCATTGTTCTATATCCTTTCTCATGACATAATGGTTGACTCATTCATCTATTTCAATACTTGATACTTTCACATTATTTCACATGTATTTCTCAGCTAGGTCTGCGGAAGAAGTCTTGGGTCCCACGGACAGTCTCCTCTTTTGGCAGACAAACAATGTTCTCTGAGTTGAACCACCTTGGACTTTTGCTCCTTTACTGCAGCACTCAGCGCTTCTGTCTGTTTTGTGAGGTCATTCTTGCTCATTCTCCAGCCCCTCATCTATCGGGCCAATTTAAGAAAATTGCAGGCCCTTTCGGTTCACTATGACGAATAAACATAAGCATTAATTAATTACATGGTAATGTACTTTTCACTGTTTACCACCCACCTTTGCACTATCCCCTGTTAATAATTTCTTAGCAGAAACTTAAAGCAAAAGCGGCATTATTTATTATTTTTAAAGCAAGATGCGGAATACAGTCTAGACATGCATTAATTTTGTTTATTTCAAAACGCGATGTAAAATACGGCCTACTTCTTTCATGCATTAGTTCACATTAGTGCACGCATGCGCAAAGCGGTTTCCCACGTGTTTCATATGATTTGTATGTTAATCTCCACTGCACACTGTTAGTATGTTTTACAGGGGTGTTAATCTGAGCAGGTTTCTTTTTGCGAAAACCCTACTACATCACTGTCATGATCTTCATTGGCAATGCTTTGCTTCCCAGAAAACACAGGTGAATTACAAGAACCAGACGTGCAAGCACGAAGTATGCTCAGCTTCCATACCCTCCATGCTCTGATGTTTGGCTTGTTGTCTGGACTAATTGTATCATGACATGGAAAATCTCACTGTTGTAGTTTCAGACTTGTCCACGAGTCTGTAAAAACGATGAAACCATGACTGGTTACGTGACAAAATACAGCAACTATTGTGAATTTTTCAGGGTAGTACATCGGTTTTCCTCCTCACCAAAATCGATGGCTGGACTCCTTTTTCGCCATGATCACTATTTCTACTGTTGGGTTCTTCCGTGATTTTCCCTTCTTGTCAGTCTGCAAAAACGTTCTAACAGTCTGCTGCTGCCACTGTGTCAAAACGTAACTATTTGCTATTGATTTTCACCAGCATGGCAATCATGCTGTAACTAGTCCTGGGTAAATATTCAATTATGCCGGCCTAATTTGCGCTATTGCTGATACTTTGTGTTACAATATTTTTCCCCCAAAATTAGAAAAAAATTACACGGTTATAGGATTGGCGTAATTGGGGCTGGTCGGGTAAAAATCCTATAGTCGGAGCACGGGAACAACGAAAACCGACAGAATGCAAGGATCTCCTATTGACTGCACTTATGTTTTGTATGATTTTTTTGTGTAAAGGGATTCCTCACATTTTTGTTTTTTGGGTAACTGCGTAATTTTTCCAAGATTTCATATAATTAACCCCTTCAGCGCTGCGCGGATTTCCGCGCAGTGCTGAAGGTTCTGAGACCGGGCGGGGCCATGACGGAACGGTTCCGTCATAAGCACAGCCCAACCGACGTGCATGACGGAACCGTTCCGTCATAAGCGTCGAAGGGGTTAATGCGAAATTGGTACACCCCAAAATTACGTCCTTTCGGTACAAAGTGAACACAACCAGTATGCAGACATAAGATCAAGTGTCTGCACTCCTCTTTTCTTTACGAGCCCACCATGAGAGGCACTTTCAAGGAGAGGGAGGATCTTGAAATGAGAGGTGTCTTCAGTTGTCAATCTCTCTTCTGTAACACCCAGCAAGGTACTTTGCACAAGGTGTCATCCTACTCGAGAATTTGCATTTTATTTTTCTCTTTTATGTTTTCTTCTAATATATGCTTTTTTATTATCTGACCTGTAAACTCTTGACTTTTATTGAGTCCTGCAGACTCCATAGCAGTGCTTAATTTGTTGCTTTGTCCCACCAACACTTATATGTTTTGGTCTGGCTCATAATTTTTCTCATCGGACATTAACAAAGCGCAAGAGATGGGGAAAAACTCAAAAAGGGGAAAGAAGTAGAAAGACAAAAAAACATATAGGTACAGAAAGTAGGGGCGTTGGAGAGGGATCGGTGCTGCAGCACCTCCAGAATAACCATGCTGGAGTTCCGACGGTGAATGAGCATTGAAGATGACTTTAAATTTTGAATTTATCTTGTCCATTTGCTTGGCGTTCAAAGATAGAGGTCAAATGTCAGGCAATGTCTTCTGACAAATTGCTGCTTATTATTTTAACATGGAGGATGGTGTTTTCTTTCTTTCTAATACTGCACAGTGTGAGGATATTTTAAAGTGACCTATGTGAATATCTTGCTGGTGTGAGAGGAAAAACTGTAGAATGTTGTTTTTTGCTAATGCAACAAAATCTAAAGACCTGTAATGAACTGTACAAATATTTCAAAAGAAATAAACAGTTAGGAAAGCACAAATGACACTTGTATTTCTAATTTGGACGAGTGGTGTAAACAATTATCTTAATAGGTTCAGAACAAGTCAAGGCACTTAACTTGGTGATGCGCAAATGGCAAATACTCACTGAAGTCCAATTTCCATACATTATCGTTTGAGCGCTACATAGTTTTATCAGTAAAACTGTATGTCTGCAAATTTAGTGTTAATATTAGTGGGAAAATGCTGTATGTACATGGCAGTGCGCTACCACACAATGCCTTAGTAATACATTTGTGACTGTGTTCCTAAATGCAACACCAGCTACATATAATACTCACCTTTACCACTCTCCTGCTGAATGGGCGTGGTTCATGTGCCACACTTGTTCTTTGTGTGATGCTTGGATTTTCATAATCCCTATGGGTTCTATGATGTTGGCCCTTACATGTAAAATACAGAGAGATATGTGAGTGATGTGGCCCCAATGACAGAAGTCATCCAGAGTCCTCACAGCAACTCATTAGAAGCTATGGTTTGCTTGTAGACATGCTCTGGCATGTGTGTTTGTGTGTGAAGTAGCACTAACTAAAGATGGCTACCCAGACATCAGAATCTGAGGATAAGGTATAGTGCATAAGGACTTACATATCCAAGCCTTACAGCACGCATCTACATCCCTCTACTCACTACATGTCATGTTTTCTGCACAATATGCTGCATCAGTCAACCTCATGCACCACCAAGCCAGAAATCAATACAGACGTACCGACTGCATCCAGGGAGCAGAGTGGGGCGCTACCCACCGTTAGCGACAAGCTAACAGAGTAGCTAGATGATGGGAAGGCCTTTGCTCTTGGGACTAGGCGACAGGCATCATCCCAGACCAATCCTGATGATCACATTCTGGTATTGGCACCGGAGCTGCGAGAATCGAAATAATCACTGCAAAAACTGAGCAGTTATGAAAAAGAACTGCCCTTCGTCCCAGCAGGGTGAAGGCTGAAGACTTGGTCGTTTCCTGGGATCCTGTGAACAGTATACCACGTTCTCCCAGCATATCCCGTGTTGTGTTCTAGTAGATCGCTAGAACCTAACCTTAATGAGTGGAAATATGCTCTGACAAGACTGTGGGGAAGTTACAGGGGGTGGACCTTGAAACTTATATCATTTCCCCTCATGGAAAGACCGGCATGATGCCTGTGTGTCCATTAACAGTGCAGCCAGTAACCACAAATAAAGTAAATTACTGAAGGCCAAGATCAAGGATGTAAATTGGTTTGTGGTGCATCATGCAGGAACAGATTTCAGGCATGTACAAGGAAGATGTCAGCAATGTTGCAGCAGCGGCTGGATTCCACAATAGCTGGATTAAGCAGATTGACCATTTTATTAAGTGCCGTGGCCTCCATATCTGTGACTTGTATAGCCCATTGTGGAGCGGATGGCTATACCAAGTGATATATATGTTTGATGTCTCCAGACACTTCTAGAGATCTCCCCTCTTACCTCCCCTACACACCGTTCTTTTCCTACGCTCGACTTGCCTTTGTTCGCACAGGAGTAATTATGATCTTACCCAGCATGCATTACTGCAACAGACCTGGCGGGCAATAATCATGAAGTCTCCACAGAAAGCTCCAACAAATAGCTGTATTTCTAGTGATATGCAGTAACCTATGAAGACCTTCTCTCTTGAGCCCCTTCAGTCTGTCCTGCATGTCAGGTGTACCTCCTTCTTCGATGCACCCCAGCGTATTTGGGTTCCCAGAGCCTCTCATTCTCGAGATAAGCCTTTCAGATGTGCCATGTTGTGCAGTATGCAAGACCATAGTGGTATTTCTTGTACGGGTGAATTTCTAAGTGCTTCTCTTCTATGGTGCAGGCAACATAATTACCCCTCTATTAGACCAAAGAT
This sequence comes from Triturus cristatus, assembly GCF_964204655.1. NCBI lineage: Eukaryota > Metazoa > Chordata > Amphibia > Caudata > Salamandridae > Triturus > Triturus cristatus. The sequence continues at coordinate 146,235,802 of NC_140580.1, read as the reverse complement.
ACCATTACCGGGCTGCGGTGCTTGAACTGCAATAGCTGCTGTTTGCAGGACGATGTATGAGGTGATCATTTAGAGTGTCATTACCTATACAGTGATATCTCCAATGGGAAAGAGCCTGTACCACGGGGTCGGAACCACGCAGTCCCATTACCATACACGACCTTTATAACGCAAGCCTTTACCACAAATTTGCCTTTACCACACATGTCTTCAAAACGCAAGGTAAGAATATTTAATGTAAGTGTGTGTGTGAGAATATATGTATATATATATATATATATAGATATATATATATATATATATATATATATATACAATTTGAATAATTCATACATTTATACAACATCAGCAACTACCCAATCGCCAGCGGTGCACAAGCGCTGGCGCTCCCGCCCATCGCCTTCATCTTCCTTATCATCCCCTAAACATCCCTGGCACAGCACTCAAAAAGCTGGTTGAATAATTAATCCAAAGTGCAGAGCTGACAAAAACAAACGTCAACGCGTTTCGGCTACCACTAGTCTTGTTTGTTTGGCCCCTCTGATCATTGCAAAAACATAATGTAAAATGTATACATAAGTCTGCGATCAGCAGTGCAGCGCCCTCTCAGAATTCTCTTGTGTGCCATCGCATTAGGCGGGCACCAGTAAAGCAGTCTCTAGTCAGGCCCGAACAGGCCGTGTAGCAAACCTTAAGCACACTTTTAAAAGAAAGATTCTTGCGTTTTGTCTTTCATTTCTTTGTTACTTTAAGTCCAGTTAAACCGCTGTGGCCTACCGTTGTCAAACCGCTTAATTAGCCCCTGGGCCTGCGTCTTGAGTACACAACCAATCAATCTTTGGAGACAACAGCAGTTCTTTTTCTTAGAAGGGTGCCTGGGGCTGTGTATTCAAAACTCACCTTTGACATTGCTGCACCTTCCTTACATAGCATTCGAAGCAGAGGCAGGACTCCGTCCTTTCATGTGACCTGCTGTACTGAGCGGTTAATAGACGTCGTCTTCGCTTCTGTGGGAATCTTTTCTATTTTTAGGTCTCGCCTAGCGAATGCAGCGCAGATGCTTCGCTTGGCGAGACTCTATTATTGTGGCTTTTCCTAGCGAAGGGAGACAAACCATGTGCACGCAAGGACATCTGATGTGCACGCGCATGGTGTCTCCTCTGCTTCACATGCTCCCACCGGCTCGCCCGCATGACGTCTCGTCTCTGGCTTCCACCACGCGCTCACAAGCGCATCGCATGCTTTCACTTTCCGTCCCCTGTCGGCTCCAGGGAGATAGCTTGTTCTTTTTTGGATCCATTTCACAGGGAAGCAACTAAATGAAAGAAGGAAAGAGAGGTTGTGAACCGTTTCTTCAAGTCATGGTTTTCAGTAAGTGAGGAGCAAGACAGAAAGAGAGGGAATAATAGAAATAGGGTAGGGGGGCAGCTGCCAGCACAGAAAAGAAGAGGACATTGTCCGTGTCTTCGCTGGGCAGTAAGGCGCGGATGTCCGTATGGTGCCGGCTTTGCTTTACTAGTCATTACTACCTCTTGTTAGCAGACTCTTGCAGTTTAATAGCAATGTTAAAAGGGTTTTTCCATCTCGGGACGGCTTTCTGGTGATACGAGAGTTTAGTGTACATTCTAGTGCCTGGAAGGACCATAACCCTCGGTATAATTATTACTTTGTTGTGGGAATTCAGAATATTTCGAAACTAGCACGCCCGATTCCCGTATATTTCTCAGCTGTTTTTTCACACGGACGTTTTCGATTCTTTGCGCAGATAAACCTCTCAACTTCAAGTCTTGATGTCTCCCCATGAGTTGCAATCTCAATGCAGACGGTATCGCTCATGAACAGTAACATTGGGATTACTGCGCCACTCGCAGCCCTCAGCGGTGCTCATTTTGATGCCCTAAAAGAATGAAAGGCTGACTGAGTTACAAAATTCAAGCCTTCAATCTTCAGGCCCCTGTTTACAATAGGAACCCTGACCACCCAGCTACCAAAACCAGCTCTACCTCTACTGGACAACCCTATCTACTGGTTTTTGCGTGTGTATGCAGGTATGTGCGTATGTCTGTCTGTATGTATGTCTGTATGCATGTGGGTATGTCTGTCAGTATGTATGTATGTGTGTATGTATGTAGGTATGTCTGTATATATGTATGTATATGTGTATGTATGTATGTATGTTGGTATGTATGTATGTATGTGTTATGTATGTTTGTATGTATGTAGGTATGTCTGTCTGTAGGTATGTTTGTATGTACGTCTGTATGTGTGTATGTATGTATGTATGTAGTATTTCTATAGCGTACATCTAGCCAAAAGCCAATGAAGATGATGTAGGCCTTAACTCACATGAACAGAAGATGCATGTATGTTACATATGTTTTACGTGTTTGTTACATTCCACCACCGATTTGGCATTTTGCCTTGTGCGAGCAAACAAGTTCTTTGAAAGGGTGGGGGTTAATATATGGAAACTGAGTTCCTGTTTGCAAGTGGAAGGATGTAATTTTCAAATATTGAGGCTTTTTAAAACAAGCATTTGCAATGCAATAAGTCTCGCAGTTACGCGAGTTTAAGCTATTGGCATTGTAAATGACAATGCCTTTTATTTATGTTTAAAAAAAGGCATTTTCATTTATAATGCCAACAGCTCAAACTTGGGTAAATGCGAGACCTATTGCATTGCAAATGCTTGTTTTGTTGGACATTGTCTACCTCATTCGCCCTCCCTTATAACCACAGCCCGTTCTGCCCACCCGTCATTCTACTCCTTAATTCGTCAGTATGCTTTTCAACGCTCTGTCGTAGCTGCTTTTTCTCTTTGTATAATATTGCACATGTAGCACCAACGCCATTGCTTTTCTGGCCCATGAAGTGCTTAAACATGCTAGGTCTGTGTTTTGTTATTTTTTTTAACCAATTCTTGTGTTACCCGTTGCGGTATTTGTAAAGCACAATAAGCTTCTAGGTACCAACATGAAAACCTTTCTTGATGCACTAATATTTATTACTTTGCTCTATTACTGGCTGAGTAAAAACGATGTAATATTTTCCAAAAATTATGCTAAGAAAACTGGCTATTATTTGTTTTTATGCTCATAACACAGAATATCAAAAGCAAATTGTTTGCTATTCATTTGATATTTTGTATTTCTTTTCTGTGTTTTTTACCTGTGCATTGCTGCTGTATGACCTGTTGCCAATTTTGCTATAATTCATCTCATTTTAGAGAATAAAACGGAGCTCTCCAGCATGGCGATCCCAGGCTGGTGAAAATCCATTTAAATGGATTCCCCAAATCAGAAAACACTTTTCCTCGAAACATTTGATGACATTTAACAAACTCACTCTAGAAAACAGATAACGAATGAATGAGAAACTTACATAGTGCGGCGTAGGCCCAGAGGCGTCTTGGCGCTGAGAGAGCAGAGTGAGAAGGACTTCAATTTGCTGTTGCTGGGTAAAAAGCCACGTTTTAAATGAATTCCTTAAAGCTGAAAGAGAGGCAGCAGTTTTTAGACTATAAGGGAGACGATTCCATTGCAGCGCTGCGCATCTGAGAAAACTTCTGCTGCCCCAGGAAGATGGTTTGAAAGATGGTACCACTAGATGCAAGAACTGGACCGAAGGGTCCTACCATATCAATTTATTTCTAAAAATAGATGGGGCTTTACCCATGAAGGGTCTTGTAAGCCATACATAAAGCTTTGAAAATAATGTCTTGCTTTACTGGCAGCCAGCATAGTTCACTGATGGCCGCTGTCACAGAATGGAATTTCTGGATTTTCAGAAGAGATCGTGTCGCTGTGTTTTGAAGAGTTTGTGATCTCTTAAGTGAGCCCTTAGGGAGATCCAAGTAAAGGCTGTTACAATAGTCTAGTCTCGCCAGAACCAGCGAAATGACCAATGTTTTAAGAAGCTCAAAAGGAATATATTTGCCAATTTTTTTAATCACTCAATGCATGCAAAGAGGATGACGTGCTCTTGCTGACTTGATACTTATATTTCAATTCATTATCTAGCAGCAGCACCCTGAGTTTTTTGTCTTTTCGACAGGCTCTGGAATCGGACCAAGTTCACCTGTGTACCAGTCAGGGCCCCAAAAAGGTATTACTGCCTAAGAGAATGACCTCTGTCTTGGATGAGTTTAGTTTTAGACAATTACTTCATAGATTACCTGAGTGGACATCATATTTTGAGAGTGAAACCACTATCTGTGTATCATCAGCATAAGATGCTAATGATAAGCAAAAGGATTTAATCGAAGCAGCCGAAGGAGTAGCATAATGGTCAAACAGTGTCTGGCTTAGCGACGAACCCTGCGGTACTCCACATGGATAAGAATAGGGTTCTGATGTGAACCCATCCAAGGACACTGATTTACATAATAATAATTCCTATTTGTAAAGCGCGGACATATGACCCTCTTAAGGGTGTCAAGGCATTGGGGGCCGTCGGGGAGATTAAGTCAGCTATTGCCCAGAGTCACATGGTGCTGAGCTGAGCTGCCGCCGGGGATCGAACCGCAGGCCCGCGCTGCAGAGTCAGCTGCTCTGGCCGCTTCGCCACACATCTCCCTGTAGCCAACCAGAAATAAATGACTGTTACAAGGCCAACACTGGGCCATCTACTTCAAGGCTCCTGAAACGGTCAACTAAAATATCATGGTTGACTGTGTCAAAAGCTGCTGAAAGATCAAGCAGTATGAGGGCAGCCTTTCCAACCTCATCCAATGTCGATCTAATTTCTTCCGTGGCCACTATTAAAGCAGATTCAGTGCTCTAACCCTGTCTAAAGCCAAACTGAGTGTCTTTAAGGGGAGGGTTGTTATCAATGAAAAGCCCTAATTGCTCATTCATCACTTTCTCCTCCAGTTTGGCCGTAAGTGGCAGCCTTGAGATAAGACGATAATTTTTTTAAGTCCAGCACATTTAGATTTGATTTTTTTATCAAAGGAAGAACTGAGGCCGAATTCCATTGGGTTGGAAAAAGGCCTGTAAGAAACCTAACGTTGATAAATAGGCCAGTTATAAGGCTAGAGCCTCTGAAGCTAAATGAGCTATTTTAGACAGACATGGGAAAAGTGGAAAGAGTAATGGATAGGAAAGGAAGAAGATGCGTAATGGTACTTGGATATCAACTCTGGTAGGAGTAAGATGGTTGGAAAGTACTAAAATAAAAGCAGTAGTAAAGATACTTAGTGACTGGTAGGAGTGAAGTTACTAGAGAATAAGCGGGGTAATATTACTGGAGGATGGGTAGGGGTAGAGATACTAGCATATAGGACAGTGGTATTGGTACTAGGTTATAGGCAGTATTACTGGCACTAGACTGTATGCAGGGAACAATGTAGTAGGTATAGTAAGTGGTATTGATACTTAGCTGTATGCAGTGATAGAGGTACTATGATATAGATACGTTAGTGGGGTACAAGTAAGGTCAGTTAGACCCTGTCAACAGTATATTTATGTCATGAAAAGTTGAGCAAATTATTTTGCAGTAGGAATGGCCGTGCGATGCAGTGAGCTATGTGTATGGAGTAATCCACTAGTCATCATCTTATTAGAAGGCAATAGGTCATTGGTAATGTCTGGTGATACTGAAGACCAAGCATGGTTGTGAATATGAACTCATTTAAGAAGTGTAATGTTTATTTCTTGATGTATTTAGGTTCGACACCAGAACAAGAGTTTACATATTTAAATACGCCTTCACTCCATCCTAACCACAACAAATGTCTACTGAGCAATGACAGGGGTTTCATTTGTTCAAAATGTCCTGCTCCCAGACTGTCATGGCATAATGTTTTAAAGTTGTTCCTTGGTATAGTCTTGGGTGTTACTAAAGACCCTTTTGCAGCACATATCCTTTTACATTTAAAAAAAAAAAAAGATAATCATGTAAAAGATTTTGAATTTCTGATTCATTATTCAATTCTGAATGGAACCAGTCTATAATCCTATGAATGCTGTCTACAGAGGACAATTGCACCCTTGTTTCTTCCTTCAGCGTTTGTGTCTTTAGTCTGTCTGAAGGAATAACCACGGTATCCCTGCAATGTAACCCCTAGAGAGTTTACTTGAGCCCTGCACACAGGTAGATCCTCCTGGCTTTTCAGACTCTTCTTTGAAAAGGAAAGGACTAATCCAGCATGATTGATTAGACAACTGAATTTGTGAGGCTGCCCTGGGCGTTGACATGAAATAGGCATCCGTCCAGCTGCCTAGCTTTGAGAATAGAATCTGCATCTGCCCTGCAGCTCAGAAAACATTGTATTGGTTGAGGACTTGTGTGGATACTGTTGCTTGAAGAGAATTTTAGATTGTGGAGACAGCATACTGCCCACTTGCTCTTGGCTAGGACCAAAAGGGGTTTGAAGCTTAACCCCTCACCAGAGGCTGATGCAGGCTTCCTGAGAGATCCACTGGTTCATATACAAGCGAGATGTGACTGGCGAGCACACTTCTCTTTGCAGAGAATTGTTTACGATTGTTTGTGGGACATCAACTACAAGTGCAAAAAGCGGTGGCAACTATCTAAGCTGATGAAAGCCATTTATTGATTGAGTTCAGCAGTGAGGCATTGTTTAAGACAACACAGAATAGTATCTGGACAAGGCTACTTGGGCCACATATATATATAGAACACTCAGAAGCGATCACATGGTATGGAATTTGATTGGTTGGAAGAGTCCTAGAGGATGGAGTAAATGATAATCGTCATTTCATGATTTTGATTACACTTTCAGCTTGATCTGGTACCTAATATGATCCTCGAGAGGTGCACACAATAAGCTCAATCGAAGAAACATCCTCAGATTTTATAAAGAACTCAAGAATTTAAAGCCTATCTCAACTTCAAATGTGGCCTCACAAGCAGCTTATTAACTCCAGCAAATCAATCAACTCTAGTTGATTTGGATCTTGCATCCTTGACAGACTTAATATTTTGTAAATATGAAGTTTGTAAGACATGGGAAGTTAATGCATATAAATCAAAGCAGGACCCATACTCAGCAATATTTAAATCATCCAGTGAGCGGGTTGGTGTAAGAGGTTTTATTAGTTCACATGTAGTGGGCAAAGTTTTGAAAAAAAGCACTCAAAATCTAACCAGGGATTTTGCTGGCTCCTGTGGACAAATGAACATTTCTTGGCATGCCAAGTCAGAGACGGTCGTCAAGATATCATAAGATATCGGGACGCAAATAATGACTGGGCCGTTTAGCAAACAGCATCAGTCCCCTGGCGGCTGCTACGGAACGGGGGTGGTGAGGTAGGATAAAAAAAACCAATTAAGTTCACATTTCTGATTACAGCCACAGCTTCTCCTCTGTCTTCTTCTCTTTCTGGCTCCCGGAAGCACACATGCTCACCTAAGCCAATTACGACACTGCTGTCACCAGCATGACAGCAACGTCGTGATTGGTCTGAGCAGCCTGTTTCGTCGCTCAGACAGTGCCTGGAAGCCTTGGGACTGTTCTCCACCCGACTGTGCAACACAGCCAGGTGGTGAAATGCTAAGTGCGCATGACTGTTTGGCTGGCACAAGACGGCTGGCCAAACTGTCATGCGTACTTATGGTGCATACATATTTCCTTCTCCCTCTGACCCCAACCCCACCGCCCTAACCTGGTCCTGTAGCCCATACTAACAATAAAATGATAATATTGTGTTATTATCATTTTATTTTTTTCTTTTACTACTTCTCTGAGAGCAGTGAGGCGACGCTCCTCAAGCTTAGCGGAGGAGTCACCACTGCTTCAGTCTAGCATGATTAAGAGAAAGCGCTGCAAACATTCTGCAAATAAGTTGAACCTCTTAAAATGTTGCCTGTTTGCAAAACTGTTTAAATCCCAGATGTAAGGAAATATTTGACATCATTTGGCTTCAAGAGAGGTGATGTGAGTAAGATTGGTTCATCCCAGGGTGTCCATCTTTTTCAATAAACAATGCAAGGGAATTTAAATTATTGAGAGCCAAGTGGTACGAGAGGGGATTATAAATATGATTCGTGTTAGACCTAGCACCATTGGCGTGAGTCTCTCTTCTATTTTTTCGCCGTGCCTCCTCTGTTTTTTCTGGTGATAGATGCTCTGGGCACTGCGCCACTGCCATTCAGTGCCGCAGCGCGGATGCTCCCTGTGTAAAGATGACATATGAATTGATGTATCCCTGATTGGCTTATTTGGTCTACCTGTTAGTCCCTAGTAATGTGGCCTGTGTGTGCCCAGGGCTGGTAAACCAAATGCTGCTGGTGGGCCTGCAGGGCTGGTTTGTGCCACCCACAGAAGCAGCTTGTAAAGTGTGTCTCAGACCTGCCACTGCAGTGTCTGTGTGCAGTCTAGAACTGCCATCTTGGCTGTGAAGTGCACCCACTTCCCAGCCCCTGAACCTTCCCTTGGCATCATGTAAGCCACCCTGATGGTAGGGTGCATTGTATGTGTAAGGTAGGACATGCTCTGATGTGTGTAGCATGTCCTGGTAGTGAATTACACCCAATTTCGTTTTTCACTACTGTAAGGCTACCTGTTCTCCATAGGCCAGAATGGGAGGTTTGGCTATTACATTCTATAGTCCTAACTGACCCATAGAACATGGTAGAAAAACGAATTTAGTATGCCTGAGCTCAGAATATTAAAATACATCTTTTAGTGAAGTTTATTTTTATATTCTGTGTTTGAAAATACCACTTTTAGAAAGTAGGTATTTTGTTGCCTAAGCCTTCCAGTGTGCTCTGCTGTAATGTGTATTGGCTGTCTGGTTTTGGAGGGACAGGGCAGGCTGAGTCAGACCTGGGTTGAAGATAGAGATCTGCATTGGAGTATGGGGAGCGGTAGCTCCTGGACCTGAATAGGGCTGTGCCTGGCAAGGTGAATGCTGGCTCCACCTCCCACTGTGCGTCTGATGGCAGACCCCCTCTTTCTGAAAGGAAGGATGCGGCCTGGTAAACAAAGTGCTCCAGGGCTGGGCAGAACTGGTTCTGGCTGGGTTCAGTGACTTGTAGCTTCTGAGAACAAAGACTTTTGGGGTCAAAATATCTGTGCTGAAACCCCTACAATTGGTATTGCTACTGGATCTCAAGACCAACCTCTGTCCGTGGAACTGAAGGAAGCTGCAGGAGAGGACTGTCCTTGTGTTGTGTGCTGTTTCCTGGATTGGCCTGCAGTAGTTGTCATTGGACTGGAAATAAGAGGGAAAAGGAGCTGTAAGAGAACTTTTTAATCCTGAACCTGCAATCACCCAAGGGCTAGAGAGAGAACTAGCCTCCTGACTGAAGTCTCAGGCCCAGTAGACTTCCTTTTGTCGCCAAGGCCTGTTAGCGAGCCGAGGAGCGTCAAGAAATTCATCGCGTTGCTGCCGCTGAGGACTCGCTGGCCTGATCATCGCCCCGCACGTTTGCAGGCCTCAAAATTGTCGCTAAAGCTTGTTAGCGAGCCGCCACAGCCACGGAGCGTCAGGAAATTCATCGCGTTGCTGCCGCAGAGGGCTCGCTGGCCTGATCATCGCCCCGCACGTTTGCGGGCCTCAAAATTGTCGCTAAGGCCTGTTAGCGAGCCGCCGCAGCCACGAAGCATCAAGAAATTCATCGCGTTGCTGCTGCTAAGGGCTCGCTGGCCTGATCATCGCCCCGCACGTTTGAGTGCCCCAAAATTATCGCTAACACCCATTAGCGAGCTGTCGCGACCAAAAGCGTGAGGAAAAACATCGCTGTCCCGCCGTAGCGACATTTTTGTGGATTATTGACAACAACATCCAGGAACTGTGAGTAAAAGGGTCGCAGAGACCATTGCCCTGAACTGAACTTTGCATTCCCCATTTGAACTATTTTTGCAGCATCCAGAGAGAATTATTTTTGTACAGTATTGTGGCTTTCTCGTTATTTGGTCTTGTGATAAGCCTATATATAAAGATAACTATTTTTGATACCTACCTGTGTTGTGTCCCTTTGTAGTGTTCCTCACTGTATCACTGTGTATGGTCATAGACGCTTAACACACTGCCTCTGAGATTGGCCTAACTGCTCGTGCTACATTACCACAGGGTGGAGCAGGGGTTGGCAAAGGGGTGCAGCCGTTCACTCTGACTTAGGAAGAAGGGTCCCTGCTTGGACAGTGGCCATCCACTGCCAACCAGAGACCCCCATTTCTAACAATTCCCATTAAATATGATTGCACGGCTGTCAAATAGGGATACTGTCCTAGCAGTCAAAATTGCTGCTAAGCTTGAAAGGTTAGGCTATATAGAGTTAATAGTGTTAGATGTCTATTTACTACCACGTTATAAAGAGAAAAGAAGGTCCATAAGAATACTGTTGTATACAGTCTGGGAAATCATAAATGGCTACAGCTTCTCGGGTCGCCTTTTAACTGGAGACCACAATATACACTTGTTTCAGAAGTCTGCAAAAGAGGAGGTTGGGGTAGCCTCTGACAGGCATCAGGATCCAATGAAGGACCCTCCAGTAACCAATAAACTAGGACTAGAGTTGGTAAGGTGTTTGCATAAATGAGGCCTGATAATGCTAAATGGCCACTTGTTGGGTGACATTCTGGCTCACAATGCTTTTTTCTCTTGAACAACTAAATCCAATCTTGATTATACTTTCTTACATTTGTCAATGTTTGCAATGTATTTAAGAACACTAAAAAACACCCATTCTGAAGGCAACTACACCTTTGTTGAAAGAACTGAAAAATGAGTTTAAAAAAGTAGGCATTGTTAGTAAAGAAAAATACATGAAGAAAATAACTGGATGGCGAGCGACAAAATATATATAAGACAAGTGTAGTCTAGATATATTGGAGGCATGTGAACATGCTTTTTTAAGTATAGATCCTTATGGGTCGGTGAATAACTTATCAGCCATTGAGTGAAAAAATTCATCAAGTTCATATACATTATTCAAAGGAATCTTAACAAGTAAATGTGGTAGAGAAGCTGGTCAGCATAACTGAGGTCAGGCAGACATATATTAGTCTATTAGCGGCTAAGATTTGTAAAGCGGGCAGTGGTGGACACTGAACTCAGCCTCAATGCCATCCCAGCAATTATGTTTAAGGACGATACTGAATACTGTTCACTTCAGTTCGCTTGAGAGTGGGGATCCTGGAAAATTGGATCCAGGCCATCATCCACCACTACATAATAAGGTCAAGCAAAAATACAGGGAAGAAGCTACTGATTCATCTCGCCTTTAGAAGCTAAGGAAAAATGGCATGCACTTTCTTACTGAAACTGGAAGACTAGGCAAAGGACCGTAATTGGATCCTACAATATTGTAGCAGATCACACCTTAACTACTTAACAGTGGATACCATTGCTGCTTTAGACATGCTGACACAGCCGATAGTCAGACTGTCAAGGCTTTATGTGTGTTTCTTCGGCTATAAAATGGCTTTTGTTGGTGTTACTGGCAGACCTTTATGGCAAAAAATGGAAATTGGTGTGTACTAAGCACTCTGGTATCTGCAGTTCTGGAACTGTACACTGGTACGTGGTCGCATATCAAGCTTGAGGATGGAGAATATCTGTTATTAACTTATATATATAGGTGATTTGGGAAAAGCATTGTTAGGAGCAAGATATTTCCTAACCAAATTAGGCTTGAGACCGATAAATAAACTAAGTTAGGTGGCTGACGCTGTATAGTAGACAGCACGAGGATTGGGCTGCAGAGGTCTAGCACTGAATTTGGGGCCGGTAATAGACTTAACAATCTGTGAATACCTGCGTAAAAATGAATGTGGCTGTGTTTGGGAGCAGGTGATAGTCAACTGAAACTTTATTCTTGGAGGAAAGTAAGCAATAAGGCTGCTTCATTGATTAGCTAATGGAGTTCGATGTATTCACACAAAGCTTCTCTGTTCATCAATTGAACCACTTTGCGTCATTAGAACGAATTTTTTTGCCAGTTCTCATATACGAGAAGGAAGTCGCTGCTGGAACAATGGCTGTTATCCTAGACCAGGTGCAGTCTGCCGGTTTCTGCTCATTCTAGGGGTTACTTCAGACTATCCTACAGGCACACGTCCATCTCAAAGTTATTCTGGTAAGGCAGCCCTTGTTCCAGGAAGTGCATTTTCTGAAATTTTTCTTCAGGGCAAAAAAGCTGAACAGGGCGCTATTAGGGTCTTTCGTTGGAGTAGAATTTAAGGCATTGGACATTTTAGCCCTAATCCCTGACCTAATGTTTTTGACAAGACAATAAATAATATGGACATCTTCAAACTATAGAATAGTGAAATTAGCATTGCAGTTTTCAAATCTATGCTGATGCCTTGAACTCACTCAATAAGCTTTGTGCTGGTTTCATTAGAATTATGTAAGAAGAAATAAAATGGATGTAGGGCCCCCTTTATGCTTTTAAGAGACCCCTATATGCTTCTAGGAGCCGACTGTGGTAATTATATTCCGACAATTGTGTAGTACAAATTTAGGAGAATTCTGTTTCTTCAACTCCCATTAGCTCATATAAGAACGTTCTGGAATCTTCTAATGGGAAGGAATATGTTTATGTGATTGTAATGGACTGAAGGTAGAATGGAAACAACTCTGAAAACGTCACTGGCTTCTATTAGGGGTCAATACTTGCTAAGAGACACCCTTACCATGTCTGTTTGGGGAAAACATTCTGTTACTGGGAGATTTAGCTTAAGAACATCATGACTGCATGTGTAGCAGAAATGAATATATACATTTTTTGAGATGCAGGCTGGAAATATTGAATCCTGAATATAAACGCAGTAGAATATTGCTACAAAAATGTTGAGGGACAAAATATTGAAAGGTAAGTTTTCTTCCAAGGTGGTAGAGAGAGGGTATGTCATTTGGCATAATCACCACATCCAAACGGACGCTAAAATTGATCGTTCCCTCTACCATTATTTGAGTAGGTCGGAGACACATCCTACTTGGGTCGGTATTTTTAAAGGTACGTCCCCAATTAGGTTTTGTAGTGATTGGTGTACCCCTACTACTAACTAGGATTCCAGCCATGTGTAGATGACAATCCAATTTTTGGTCCAGGCGAATTGTCAATTGCTCACGTGTGTGACAGATCAGGCAAGAAACATGTTGACCATTTTGTAGAAGCAGCCATAGAACAGTATGTCAGTGGCTTGCCACATTTGTTTAAGTTAGACAAGCAGACTCATCTATTAAAAATAATTTAAAGAGAACTACTTAGTCTAGTTTAAACTCCTCTGCGCATATCGCACATCAACACACCCATCTACATTTCACGGCCCTACACCCGCACTTCACATTATGGCTTTGAAATAAAAGATCTCCACTAAAGAGCCCCTTTTAGGGTCCCCTTCGGGCACTGCAGCGCCATCCCAAGGAGGAGCAAGCCCAATGATGAAGCATGACACCCATTCGGGTGTGTGAGGGCTCCTGTTTCAAAAGGAGCGCACTCCTGCCCCACCCTTTTGGATACTAAACCGACCAGTCCCAGATTCTCTTGTTCTCACTGTCTCAAAGAAACTGCATACCTGGTTGATATTAGTACATATTTTAGGGGCTTGTATGCTGGACCTATAAGTGCCCCCAGTCCACTTTTTGTTCGTTGATGATATATACATTTCTATACCTAATTCCATAAATGGGTACCTTCGTAATATATATCTTCATGCTCCATAAATGTGGAGGTAGGAATTGTATATCATTTCCTCCCTCTGTGCACTCACCTTTCAATATTTTGTCTTTCAATATTTTTGTCATGAAATCTGTCCCTTCGAAATTCGGGATTATACATTCCCAGCCACAATCCATTTTTGACTGAGGTGCTCACCTAATAAATGTAATGGTTATAGTGAAGTGTGAATCTGATTGCTGAATTGCATTATAGAAGTCTTTTTAATTCGAGTACTGGAGACCAAAACATTTTGCCGGCAGCCACATGCAGGGAGACATCTGCAGGGCATGCTCTGGGTGTTGACTCTTCTTGACCCTGGCTCTAGGAGATGGACTACACGCTCCCCTCCTGGGTGGAGTGGCACTTCAAAAGACTTCTAAAATGCAATTCAGCAATCAGATTCACACTTCACAATTACCATTAAATTCCATTGTGTTCCCGTGTTCCCTGTGAAGACCTATCTCTTTTTGGCACCTGCATTCCTCTGTCCACTAGGATTATGACTTTGTTTTTTCTTGCTCCGGAGGCAGCTGTTGCCTGACTTTCATAGGGCAGCAGTGTGCCAGACTCTGGTGAACTACGTGGATTACTGGTCGGGCTGCTCTGGCATCGCTCTAGTTGTTTTCACCCAAGTAGTTACCATTCCCATGCTGCGATGCGTAGCTTGGGATACTACGGTTTGGCGCTTTTGGCTGGTCTCTGCTGGGTCTTGTGTAGCGGTGACTTGTGTGCTGCTGTGCACAGTCATGTCATTGCTCACATCTCACATTTTAAATATGAGTCACTCCTCTGATAATGACATCCCTTATGGACCGTTGCCTCTTATGTTTGGGAGCATCCTGAGCACAGCATTTGTTATTCATACTCACAACATCTGCAACCCGTGGCTGAACATCCCTCTAATAGGGATCGTATGCTACAGGTGATTTTTGTCCCTTTGCCTTGTTGACTGGATCAAGGCCTACTGTTGGCACTGCACTGTAGGGAGTATAAGTCATATTTCCGCCAGTGTGTTTCTATCTTCTCTTGCTGGATGTTTCTAGGAGTTTCTGTTCTCAGTCTGTGGGTTGAGGGTTCAGTTGCTTCCGTGCCAATGGTCTTGTGCATTCACAAGGAGTCAATGCTAGCCCTGCCTGGGTGCTGATTCTCATCTTAAGTTTCTTTGTCTCCTCAATTTGAGGTTTCATGAGTCTAGAGGTGCGGGTATTTCAAGGGGGTTGTATCCCCTTCAGTTTCTTGTTTATGTCTGTTTGATTTTTGTGTCACTCTCTGAGAGCCTTGCAGCTGTCTCGAGTGGGTATATGTTGCACATTTCAGCTGTTTCCCTGTTTTAGTGGCCGATCCTCATCCTAGATTGGTTTCAGTTGATCCTGTTGCACTGTGTTCTTGTGATAAAAAACTTCGAAATCCATTGGCTTGCTGGAATATTTCACGAGGTGAGGTGACGATTATGTGGTCGAGGCGTGCTCATCGTCAAAGGTCCAGAACAGACTTGCAGTTACCAGGCAATGTTGACGGTGAGGGGAGGAGTGTGCTGTGGTAGCCAAGAGCAGTTGAAGCATGAAAGGAGTTAGGTCAAACCGGACATAAAATGCACACCAGTTGAGTGCATGTTATTCAAGGTTAGGGACCTCACCCAGGCCAACTTGTGGATTATTTCTTCTGGCAGAAGGAATTGTGGGCATTTGTCAATATGGACGTAGGACCGCGGCCAATATCAGTCCTCCTGTCAGTTCCATTAGACGTCACCTCATGCAGACTCTAGACAGCTGGGAGTGTAGATTGGACCTTGCACTTGCGTTCCAAGCCTCCTTTTCAGGTGTTGGTCATCTTGGGGGGATTAAAGGCTGACAAGCATGCCTTCTGTGCCATTTGTTCTTTATACTGCCATGCACATACACTGGTTTTTCGCCCATTGACATATCACTCATTTTATACTGCAATGCGGAGACATAAGTCTCCACAGATATTGGATGTGCACTGTGATGCACACACATAACAAATTGGACAACTTTAGAACAACAGTAGTGGTTGGAGAAGTGTAGCATGGCCTTGCAGTATTGGCATATTTTCCTCCTTATTATCAGCTGGTTGGAAAGGTTGGGGGAAAAGAGTTGTTTCTTTTTAAAATTGTGTTTCCTTGTGTTACGTGACACAGTGCACGTATCATGTTTATACAGCCTATGTGAGAAGCAAATCTTATCCACAGTAACGTTGCAGCTGCAGTGTATATTGTAGTGGATCATTCATAGTAATTTGTATAATTTCTTCTTGCCCTCAGAATAATTTGGTTTGGATTTCACGTGCTTATAGGTGACAACTATCTTGCCACTCTCCTGGCCCTATACTCTCTTTTGTCTGTCAGGGTAACCGTAAAAGGCAAATTGCACAAGCATTTTAGTGACAAGAAATGAAACTTATTAATGGTGGAATTGTAATCAAGTTGACAAGGCATCCAGCTGCGAGTCAAGGAATAGGAAGTAGAGTAGCGACGGTATTTGGTTTGAGTGCATGGAGGAAGAGAATGCAGGGCACGTTGCTCCACGTGGTGGAAATGATTAAACAGTTGTGGACTCATCCCAGATGCAGGGTTCACAATCAGGATCACCACATACGTGAGACAATTCCCATGTTACCACTCATGGGAGAAGAAAGGTTGTTTTGTCCAGAAAACTCCATGACGAGTGTTCCATATCAGGGGCGGCTGGTGACATTTGAAAATGGCGGGGCGTATAAGTGCTGGAGGAAACATGCAAAACTCACGTTTAACATGGGCTCCTATGGCAGCTCTTTTCCTTCCTCGACTTTGCCAAAAAACACCCTTCCCATCGATCGATTCCTCCCAAACTTCCTGCACACCCATCAATTCCACCTCCCTGCCACTCACAGCAGCCCCGTTCCTGTTGATCCACTGGAACCCCCTAAAAAACACTTCTCCACGCACCCCAACACCGCCCATTGGATAACATTGCAATCCGGGCCTTCACAAAAAATGCTCTTTTTTCGCACTTCCACTACTTCGATCATCTTCAAACTTACTGGGACACTAGTTCCATTCCCAAGAATCTCAGCAAGAATTACACAAATCCATCCACTGGAAGGGGTACGACTGTTCACCCAAACACAAGCCCCCCGCAAACCCACAAAAACACCCCAAAATCAGCCAAATCTGGATGGAATTTTGCAAAACCACCCTAAAACCTTCCCAAAACCATTATGCTCGAACCTGAATCGGGTCCTTAGCCCTATACTCCGGGAACCCTAGCAAATTTCAACCCTAAACACCACCCCAACTCTACCACCTAACCCTAAACACCACCCCAACCCTACCACCAGCAGCGGGAGAACTGAATTAAAATAAAAACAAAAACTTACCTGACCGCCTCTGCTCCTGGTCCGCGTTGGCGCCTCTGCCCCCTTCAAACCGGAACACCACGTCAGCACTGGAGTGGCAACCCCTCAGCCAATCCTGGCGCTGCTGCAGCGCCAGGATTGGCTGAGGGCACAGCTTACGCTACGCCCGCCGCCTGCCCATTAGGAGACCGAGGGGCTCCTAATGGGCATGCGCAAGGCAGTAAAAACAGAAGTACGCATGACTGGGCACGGGCTAAAAATTACTCTCCATGCCCACTCATGCGCACTTGTGATGCCTTTCCCTGTCTTGTCTGACAATGCATGTCAGTCAACATGACGCCGGACCGCCCACGGTCCGACGTCATGCTGACTGACATGCATTGTCAGTTCTCCCCACCCTCGGCGTCTCTGAACTTAAGTAAACTAAGTTCAGAGACACCGAGGAGGGAGCTGCGGGCGCGGGCGGGGGCGGGGGGGCAACGCCCCAATGCCCCAATGGACGCACCGCGCCTGTATATGTTCTTCACACCTTCTCTGATACAAAAGTTAGTTTATTATTCTATTTCTCCTTGCTTTGGTTTGCCATTCCTTCTTTGTGTGTTAAAAAGGAAGATGTGTAGTGATGTCTTAATAGCTTGCCCGTTAGTGGAATGTTCTGAGTTGCGTGACACTCTGTGTATATATTCTCTGTGTATATATAAATTGGAATATATGTTAGCTTATTGTAATCACTTCACTGCTTGTTCATGTACAGAGGCCCATTGTGTAGAACAGCCCTGTTTTGCTGACTTCTGGGAGGTGCAGGTGATGACCTTTGAACATGGTCTTTCACACACCTTTCACTGCAGGGGTTTGCCTTTGCTTGTCACATGTTTTTGTGCTGCGCTCCTTCTGGCTTCATCAGTTTGTTGAAAACACCGGGTCAGCTTCTCAAACTGGGTTCTAGATCAGGCTCCGGCTGGCATTCCCTTTAATCTGTATATTGGCCCCTATTTGCTGCTCTGGAGGCGGCATTGGAGCCAAACTCTGTGACGCAGGTCTATATTCCCAGCATCTTGGTAGCTGAAGATGGTGCAGTGCTTGGACTCAGAGTGGGCATTATCCCTGGTACACCCCGGTCTGCACTTATGCAGGGGTGCAGAGATTTTGCTGGGCTGTGCTTGTCTCCGCCCTTGTCATTGTTGGGAATTCTTTGACTAAGTATAGTTTTCTTTTTGCACTGTGAGAATCGGACAGGGGTCTTTGCAGCATGGTGTGTGTTGCATCACTGCTTGGCATCTGGGTTTCAAAGTCCCCTCTGCAGGCTTGTCCTTGGTGCTTCGAGGTATATTCTGGGTTCTCCCGTCCGTGTCACCTTTCTACCACATTGTGGGATTCCAAAGCAGGCATCGGTCCAGCTCGAGTAGTGCTCTATTGTGCGGTGTCCTTTCCCTCTACGGGGCTGCACTCCTTTCCCTAAGTGAGCTACTTTTCCTTTGTCCCCATTTGAGCCATCGCTCTAGTCTCTCCAGCAGCCCCCAGTGTAGGTTAGCAGTCCTGCTATTTCACACACTGCTAGGATGTAATTGCACCACATCCTCTGGTCAGGCATGGCCAAAGGAGAGTGAATAAAAGGGAGTCGACTGCTCGAGGTCACACTCTGACACGGGCACTGTGTGTGCATGCCTTGTGTATCTAGGGAAGCGGGGAATTGTGTGGCGCGACACTGGCAATGAGGGTGCGGGCAAGCCCGCGCACCCTGCCTCACGACCTACCTTGACACCGCAAGCATCACCGCGGCTGCCGAGTTGATTCCGGCACCGTCACTCATTGGAAGAGGACATCTGATGCAGCTGGCACCCCCTACCTTCAGGGGAAATAGAGGTCGAGCGCAGAGGCTGCATGGCTTCCTTAACAAGCATGTGCTGCGTGCTCTCTGAGTACTGGGCTGAGCCTGGCCCCGCCCATTATACTACAACACGCGTTCCCCGGCAGTGTCAGAACAAATGATGAGGAGGCCCACATGACTCCCTGCCATCCCCAAGCTCTCTGCATACTCACACTGTTACACGGCCACACAAACAAGCAGTGGCAAATGCACCTAGGAAGCAAAAAAAACAGAAAGAGAGAAAAGAGGCAAAAATAAAGAAATAACATTTAAAATCGGGGAAAAGGTAGACCGACATTAATCAGGACAATAATGTGCAAATATCCACAGTAACCCTCAGGCTCAAGGAAGGTGATACAGCTTACCAGGCGCCTCCCAGTCAAACAGCGCATCATTACCAGGAAAGGCTACAGGAACACGCGGTACAAGGCACCCACCAGCGGACATTCAAAGCCTAACCCGCCAAACTAAAGCCCGGAGACATGTCCAACATGGGGGACGAGGATAAACCCCGCCAGCCGAACCCCACGCGACACGCCCTCAGAGAGGTATTGGCACCATTTAGTGAACTGGCTGATCCTGCAACTGCATCCCCAAGGTGGAAAATATGGCTCAGGCATTTGGAGAACTACTTCGTTGCCTTGAGGGAAACAGATGGTGCTGTTAAAAGATCACTGCTCCTCCACCATGCGGGGGACGAAATGTTCAAGTTGTTCAAACACCTGCCTAACTAACACAGGACCAAACACAGACTATGACGCAGCGGTAAGGGCATTTAACGCCCACTTTCATCCCCAGTTAAACCCTGACTTTGAAAGGTTTAAACTACGTCAAGCTTGCCAACAAGAAGGGGAATCTATGGGCACTTTATGCTAGGTTACTCGAGCTAGCGAGCACTTGCACAGCGAACGACCAGCTAAAGGAAATTCATGCTCAACTCATACAAGGATGTTGGGGCAAGACCGTGTGGGGCCTAATCCTGCGCCAACTGAACATCAGCCTCAACGACATCCTGATCCTACACAACTTTTCCGCTGCCCAGGCTCACCAAATGGATTTAGCCATCACACAGTCTCCAGAAAAACCTGCATGCATCAAAACGGAACAAGCTGATGCTATCCAGACCAAGAACCAAGTTGAGATGACCAAAGGGGGTAGGACCCAGCCTACTAAGCCGAGGTGTGGATACTGCAGCCGTGAAGAACACCTGCTCAACGAGTGCCCGACATACTTCAAACTGCAGAATCCAGAACCACTTTGCAACAGTTTGCAGGAAGAAGCTCAGAAGCAAAGGCCCCAGAGACAACAAACTGCCAACAAGAATGGTGCTTTAGATCAAAGAGGAGAATGAAGAGCGAGATAGTTTACCGAGGTCCTACACTTTGGCTCCTCCCATGAAACAGGTCAATTGTTATCAAAATAAGGGGTAGTTCCTCCCTAGCCATGTGGGTACACAAAGTTGTACCAGATGGCTCTGTTGTGTGTCGCTGAGAGATCTGAAAATCAGATCTAAGTGCCCTCACACACCTCTTAGGGTGTCATGCTTCATCATTGGGCGCTCCTCGTCAGCCAGGCGCTGCAATGCCTGACGGGCCTGGGGGTTTCTTTGTCGTGAATTGTTTTTTGATCTGAGGGTGCCATATAGATGAATGCAAGTGATGGAGTGAAAGGGTTGTGTGGGTGCGTAGTGGCTAAAATGGGTACTGGAAGCCCTGGTACCCTTCCTCATTAAAAGTGTTTTTGTCCTAGGCTACCAGTACCTATTTTAGCCACTACGCACCCACACAACCATTTCACTCCCTCACTTGCATTCATCTATACTGCACCCTCAGATCAAAAGATCTCTGACAAAGAAGCCTCCAGGCCCGTCAGGCATGCAGGGCCGGCCTGACGAGGAGCGCCCAATGATGACGCATGACACCCTAACAGGTGTGTGAGGGCACTTAGATCTGATTTTCAGATCTTTCAGTGACACACAACAGAAACAACTGGTACAACTTTGTGTACCCACCTGGCTCAGGAGGAACAAGAATGGTGCACCAGCTATCTCCCACACAACGGGCGTGCCAAGATGATGCCAAAACATCAACAACACAGAGCTGCCGCCTGGAAGATTCTTCCCTGGAAGAAGAGGAAGAAGATGAAACATACCTCATATCATTCACAAGGGAACTGAACTGCCACAGGAGGCTACAGCCCACCTGTATTGTCCATATAGCAGGGTCAGAAGTGAAAGCAGTAATCGACACAGGAGCCTTTGTCAACGTAATGAGTACAACAATACAACCGCATGAGACCCAAGCCCCTCCTAGTACCATACCACACCAAAATCTTTGCTTATGGGAGTCAGATGCCGCTACCCCTCCACAGACGGATGTCAGTGCTGGTCCAATATGAAGATCAGGAAGTCACGACCACCTTCGATGTCATTGACCAAGAAGCAGGCACGTTCATTGGCAGCCATTCAGCAGAGGACCTTGGCCTCGTGTCCTTCACCAAGAGGGTTAAGTCACACCAAGTCGATGAACTGTTGGACCAGTTTCCAGAGTTATTCCGAGGACATGACTGCCTCAAATGTCCTCCAGTGAAGTTACACTTCGATCCATCGATCACGCTGGTGTCGCTCCTACACCGCTGTGCCCTTTTCCATCTATGTCCCTTGGTGGTAAAGGAACTTGAGAGACTAGAGGTACAAGGGGTGATAGAAAAGGTCTTGGGGCCCACCATCTGGGTTTCCTTGATAGTAATTGTATAAAAACACAATCAACCCTGAAACATTCACCTATGCATTGATATGCGACTGCCGAACCGTGCTATCAAATGGCAGCAGCGTATCACTCCCACCATGGACGAAATTGTGGCGGATGTTACCAGCTCCCGCTCGTTCATTGAAACTGGACCACAACACCGGGTATCACCATCTGCTACTAGCAGAAGAGAGCCAGTATATTACTACCTTCAGAACACACCTGGGCCTACGCTGGTACAAGTGCCTCAACTTTGGCATCTCATCGTTCGCTGAAGTATTTCAAAATGCAATACCCGAGACCCTGTCCGGACTACCTGGTGCCTGAATGTCAGGGGTGACATCCTGATCCATTTGCCCATGGCTGCAGAACACCATAAGCACCTAAAGGCCACACTGAAATGCCTCAAAGAACACAGGGTGATGCTGCATAAGGACAAATGCTCTTTCTTTCAGCTGTCCATTGAATTTTTTGGGTACGTCTGCAATCAAGAGGGAATACAAGTCGACCCCCGAAAATCTATAACAATCAAGCGTGCGCAAGCACCCACCACAGTCCAGGAAGTAAGGAGCTTCCTAGGGATAACCACCTACTGCTAGAGTTTCATCCCGTACCTGGCAACTATCGCTGAACCCCTGAGATCCCTCAGGAAGGCAGATGCGAAATGGACATTGGGCTGTCACGAGGAGGCCCTGTTCCAGAAAATCAAAGAGGCCCTTTTTGTTAACACCACACTTGTCTATTTTGAGCCAGGGAAACTAACAGAACTGTTGGTCGATGCCAGCCCAGTCAGGCTGGGAGCTATTCTCGCCCAAGAACAGGCGCGAGGTCGTTGAGCCGCGCTGGCGTTCGCCAGTAATGCATTGATACCAACAGAGACAAGATACGCCCAAATTGAGCGAGAAGCCCTTGCGATTAAGTGGGCCTGTGGACACTTCCACCTATATCTAATCAGCCAGCCTTTTAAGGTCATCACAGACCACCAGCCTCTGATCCCACTGTTTCAAGGGTTGGCCCCTCTCCCGCCTCCATGGATTGAGAGGTGAGCCATTCAGTTACAACCGGATGGTGGTAGTTTACCGTTCTGGATCAAAGAACCCAGCCGACTTCCTATCATGCCATTCCGAAACCCCCGAGACTCAAGACAGCTGTGAGGATGTGGAAGATTACGTCAGAATAATCTCAGCAGTCGCCTGCCCCCGAGCATTACACTTGGAAGACATCAAGGAGGCTGGGAAGCAGACCCTGTTATCATGTGGGTACGATAAGCGGTCCTAAGCGGTACATGGCGAGACTTCCTTTGGGACACCAACGACTGGCCTGTAGAAAATAAAGAGAGTCTGGCAAAGATGTGGAGAGTGTGAGATGAATTCACCACCACCCCAGCTAGGGTCCTCCTGCGTGGTTCCCGCACTGTAATTCTGAAGGCTTTGAAACACTGTGTGATGGAATTAACACATGGAGGACAGCAGGATACCATGAACTTGAAGGCGAGGATGTGGAAGAAGATATGATTTTCCAGCCTTGAGGAGTTGGTGGAAGATCTTGTGCAGAAGTGCCCGGTATGCCAGATAATGGGCGCGCCAGAAAGGCCGGCCCTGGTGATTACGGAAGACCCTTGCACGACTCCTTGGTGCAAACTCAGCATGGACTTTGGGAGTTTCCCAGATGGACGGACTTCCCTCGTCCTAATGGACTCCTACTCTAAGTTCCCTGTGGTGGAGGTAAACGAATCACCGGCATTCGTGCATGTAGCCCCAGTCCTCAAGAAGACATTCTCCATCTTTAGCCTGCCCAGCGAAATTAAGAGCTATAACGAAGAGCCGTTCCATGGTGCAGAATTTTGAGACTTCCTTGACCAACTGGGAATACACCACCACCGCATTACACCCCAGTGGCCGCAGGCCAACGGGGAAGTCGAACGATTCATGCGTACCATGAACAAGTCTCGATGCATCACCAACACCGAAAAGGCTAATCCTGAACGTCACTTACAATCATTCCTTAGGGAGTATCAGAGTACCCCTCATTGTATGACTCACCGAGCACCATGGACCCTAATGTTCAATGGGCCCTGTCGAGACACCATTCCTACGTGCCTTGGATGGACGTCGCCACCTTACGACATTCAAGGGACCCAAACACGCGGCACAATGCCCTCACCAGCCAAAGCAGATGGGCGAAGGAGCATTCCTTTCTACCATCTAGATCTAGTGATCATTAAAGACCGAAAGCTGGGGTGGAAACTCAGGACACCGTTTGAGCCAGGAACTTGGACAATTGTTAGAAGCGAGGGAACCATGGTAACAGCTACAAAGGGACAAGAAGTAATATCTAGAAACATTCATGGTTCAAGTGGATTCAAACTTCACTGCTCACCTTTCCTCAATACTCACATGAAGATGATACCAGCTGGCAGGAGGACGTTGGAAATCATCCAGGGGTGAATGGGCGCAGGAGTCAGGGCCTACGAGACCCTGAGGGAAGTCAACAAGAAGACTTATGAACCAGCTCTCTTATGTGTGACCTGCCAGTGCTGAGTCAACCCCATCGACATAACCTCTGACCCAATTCACAACCCAGTCAGTGTTTGTCATGTGAACTGAACTTTGGTCATCAAGAACTGAGTTGGGGAGGGATGTAGCAGATCAGCTGTCCTGCTATTTCACTAACCGCCCAAATGTAATTGCACCACATCCTGTGGCCAGGCATGTCCAGAGGGGAGTAAATAAAAGGGAGTGGACCGCTTGAGGTCAGACTCTGACACGGGCACTGTGTGTGCATGCCTAGTGTGCCTAGGGCACCAGGGGATTGTGCGGCTCAACGCCCAGGGTTGCACGACTGTCCGCTAATGCAGTGCGTTCTGGAGTTGCTTTTAATTGACTCTGCATCACATCTTCGTTCGCGGTGCTGTAGCCTGTAAAAAAGTGACTGAATTGATTTTGCACAATTGATCCTTTTTGCATAAAGAACACCGAAAAAATAGACTTTACTCCTATTAGTATTAAAAAAATGTTTGCTGCACGAGGGCGCAGATGCTCCGTTTTCTGATTTTGTGATAATTAGAGTTAACTTATTTGAGCCCAACATTGGAAACATTTTCAAATTTGAAAAAATCACTCTACTGTGACCTTCTACGTTTATAGAAAACATAATATATTCCATGCTAATTTGGAGCAAAACCAGTTTGCTCCATTTAATACCACTCAGAAGTCAAAGATGGTGCAAAGCCCTGTGTGCTTTATTTTTTCTTCCTTACCTCTGCCTTTATCTATTTTGGGCTGACGCAAAACGCGTGTGCTCCATTTCCTTGTCTGAAAACAGCAATAAATACCTCAAAAGAGACTTATATCATGTTTTTCACTGTGCACATTGTCCTACTGGGCCCCAAATGCCTAAAAGCAATGCCAGAATACCCTTTACATTGTTCTACCATTGAGTTCTTGGCTTTCTGTAACCACCTACTAAATTTTCAATTTTATTGTACTGTATTTATATAGACCTTAATAGTACTGACAAGGTGCCAAAGCGCATCCGTGGACAGGTAGCATGGAAGACCCTTGGTGGAGTGCTTGGCTGAAAGAATGCTGAGCTGCAATGTGTTGTAGTATTATGCATGACTGAGCTCTTGTCATGTCTTTGGTCACTGTTCTGTCGTGTAATGGCGAGAAGAGTTGTGAGATAAAATAACATGCATATTACCTTAATTTATTGTTGCGCCTGATTGAAGGATCTCAAGAGTGGTAGGGGAACAGCCCACAACATACACTATACAGACATTGATGGGAGATGATTTCAGTATTCCCAACCCATAGATCAATAAGGAGTAACCCACAGGCCTGCACAGGAGAGACACAGCCACAGCCACAGTAAAAGCTCTACAGATACTGCTTAGATGACAGTGGAGTAGCTCACTTCAGTGCACTGGTCACAGCCAAAACAAAGCTCCATAAGTAAAGGAAGGCACCCATAGGGGGTGCGTTTGGTTGAGGCAGCCTTTGTAAATGATTTAGAGCAATGTTCTTCAAACTTTTTAATGACGTTCCCCCCAATGCAAATAAAAAAATAATCTAGCCCCCTCACAAAAATGTCCACAATTATTCTATTAAACTGGAAATGTTTAAATATGTCTAGACTCATTTAATCATTGAAGGTAAGTTATGATACCGTTTAAAAAATCCAATTAAATACATGATTGCCAAACATACTATTCTAGTCAGGCATGCCTTACTAACGTGTAAAAGAATCCACAGTGTGATTATTAGAAATGGGGATGGGGTTTAAAGGAATATTTGGTGTCCGTTACCTTTTGACACCTTCTCCCAGGTAGGATATACAAAAGATGTCAGTGATGGCCCATTACAGAGCTGCTTACTGCTGCTCACTTTTGTCTGCTGAAAACAAAGGACTGTTATCACATGATGCTTCTTTTGGCTAGAGCCTGCCCCACCCTCCCTCCCCTGGGATCCCCCCCCCCCCCGTGGGTACACCCCCCAGTGTGAAGACCCCTGTTCAGAGAGTTATTTAGGAGTGAGTAAGAGTAATCTACAGGCATATGCCAAGGAAATGCAGCTCTAGTGTAGAGGGTTAGATGAGCAATCCGTAGGTAAGCACTGTTACAGGCAGCGCCCCAAGGTCACAAATAGATGAGCAGGCCCAAAAAGAATCAAGGCAATAAGAAAAAAAAAGTAGGAAATCAGAAGGCAAGCAGGCTGTGGCCTAATGAGCAGCTTGTACAAATAACATTTGGTAATTTGTCATCGGAAGCTGGCAGTGCCAGGCGGATTGTAGTCTTTGCTTTCTAGGGTACAGCCAAGAGCAAACAGTGAAGTAGGCCACAGCATGCCCTGGTTACAGACCGCCAGAATAAGTTCCCTTTCGAGTCCTCCAAGTTGCCAGAGAGGTGCAGCCCTTACTGTGCATTGGCTCCTGGTACACACAACAGAAGAGTAACAATCCGACTCTGTAAACAAGGACTTTGTGGGATATACATAGGACACTTCCCTTGTGGGCATTGCAGTGCCTGTCCGCTGACAAAAAAGAATTGGACTTAGATCTCAAGTCACCCTGGATCCTGAAGAACTTCACAAACTGCGACACATAAAATGTGAGCTACATAATTGTTTGCATATGCAATTCAAAATACATTGGTATGACTACGAGAAAAGCAAAAACGCATATAAATGAACACATAATCACATTTAAGTGTAAGAAAATTACAACAAAATTGATGCAACACTTTCTTGAAAAGGGACACTCTGAAAATGACTTTGGGTGGTTAATCATTGAAAAACATCTCTGCAGGGAATGACCTGGAGTCAAAACTGCTCAAGTTCAAACAAAGTTGGATTTACTGTTTGAAAACATACATCCATGGATTAATCAAGGACGTAGCCTAGAACCAGATACAAGAGAGATGAGAATCCAACTAAAACATACCACACCTTACTCTATACCATCCACGGGCCAGATACTACCGAATGACTGAACTGATGAACGAAAACACTATACTCGAGAATTAGTTATTCCAAATCTACTGATGCACTAGTTTCATGGTTATCTCCTCACCGCTATGGTCTCCTGCAGATAAACAACAAGAGACATAAATATGACCTTCATTCATAGGCGTTGTTTCCGTTCAAAAATAGAAACAACAACTTAGGTCCCCTATGGATAAGGCACTTTAGAAATATCAATAGTAACACCACATATAAAACCCCTTTCTTTACCTCAATAGTCAGTCGATTAGACAGTTAGGAAGAATGCCCGATGGAATCACAAGCCCCATGATGCCTGTGCAGGGGGCGCATGGTACACGTCACCTCGAAGATACGCGGATGCAGTCTGCTCGCTGGCCGTGCTACCTTAAGGATGGCACCTCCTCTCGAACTCCATATCAGTGGTAAGACGAGAAACCAGTAGGTTTCGGACAGCCTACATCCTGGTTGAGGGAAGGTCAACAGCATAGATTTTACAAATATATACCGGGGGAACAGAGAATGACCGTTAGTTTGAAAAGATTGCATCGTCATCGCTTCATTCCAGAGCGAATACTTGGTCTATACAAATTAATTTAGTTTTACCCAGTAAAGAGATACAAACGAATTGTCTTGGTCGAAGCACTGGTTACAGCAAATCTCCAAGTCAACATAAGCGTTGTCCACAGCCTAGACAATAATAAGAATCACTACAGGGCTACAGATAAGTGGCTTTGAAGAAAATGATTTTGTGACATATATTACAAATAATAAATATATTACACTTCTGATCAGTGTGAATTAGGATGTGATCCAAAAAGCAAATAACATGATTTGGACACATCGCCCATGTTGACTGTCATGGGTTCCTGCCCATAGCTTAAAGAAGAACTCATGACATGAGAAGAGGGGAAAGTTATGAGAGTAGCATGGAAATAACAGAATAATGCAGTGTTCTTATATCTACTTAATTCATACATGCAAGTGTGTGACTTCAGGGAGGTGCTACCTCGCCATGACTAGATCATAAAATTAATCCAAACTAAGGCTAAGGCAAACCAGTGAGTATATGCATTGAACATCTGGATGACTACGTTGTTTATATAGCAGTGATAGAGTAATCACATTTCATTTGGTACACTTAAGTAAATGCACGTGAATTCCAGTTTACTAGATTTGGGGTGCTGTTCTTTTCAGTTGTTCTTTTTCAATATTAAAATTATATTTTGCATGTTTATATTTTATTGATTCTCAGGTAAAAACACTAATGGATTAGTAGAGGTACGAGAGCCGTATGCCTCATCACTTTGCATTGACTGGGATGTAGTGTAGGCAGTGATTAGAATAGCCCAGAAGAAGGCCGTTGACCTGTATTGGGTGTCTGTAAATCCAAAACATGTTGGCAAATCTGGTTGGATCGATAACTCCTTGTATTTCATCAGACATCCAAGTAGGAAATATCTTTTAATCATATTTAGGCTACCTCTTTATTAAACAGAGAAATCTAAGTTGGTATACCGTAATATATTATTAATTGCTATGGATCCCTGCTTATATCCAGAAAATACTTATTAAGAACATCTCACTAGCAGTTGAGTCCACTGAGGTAGTATCTACTCACCTTGGTGTGGTCACGTCAGCAATGATGAAGCATGCCACAATAACCTGTGGGTGAGGTGACCTGTCCAAACTATTTAACCCCACAAAAATTACCTGCAAATCTGTGACAAGAGAAAATAACTCATGAAAGAGTGATGATGCTGAATACACACAAATATATAGCAGTTTATCAAAATGTTGTGCCAAACTCATGGTGAGCTACATTTAGAGTAAACACATAATAAATCAGCTTATTCAGAATTGATTACAAACCACATGAATTCCTTGGTTTTGTAATATTGGAGGAAGGAACATAGTAAACTTTCTGAAGCAGTTTCTCCACAGCTCCTGTCTGAATGGATGATGCAAATGCAACACAGCTACTGGGTAGAGGAAAGATTCATAGTGGTTGTCTCACCACTTGGAATGCAAGTGGTGGTTTGCTTATTCCACATGCCCTCATTTAGTGTCTGGCTGTAACATTAGTGACCTTTTCTGGATTAGACTCTTTATACCTTCAATCCCTCAAACAGATTAGCTGAAATCCAGCTCCAGTTTCTAACTGCCCTGCTGCTCTCCTCCATGCACCTCCTCGTCAATTTACCATTGACTGCTGCCTCACACCCATGACCAACTGACTTCACAAGCAACCCAAGTTGCGTAGGTTTCTTGTCTGCCTCCTGCTTACTTTCTGCATTAGTTCTATGTCACATAGAACAGGATGCAGCCTGTTATGCTTGCTCCACAGCTCCTCACCTTTTTGACAATACTCATAATCTGCTCTTTTACTCACTCACAGGGTCCCGTAGGACAACAGCTTGCCCAGGTCTTACTGCTTCTTAGGTAACACCAATATTTTAGATTCCAAATGGCAGGAGCTGCTCAGAAAGGTTCAGCTAAGTTAAGGGATTCATGATACTTTACTATTAGGAGTAGAAGGCACTGTCTAGAGCAGAGACCTTGAAGCATGTTTGACTTGGCCCTTTTTGCAGTGTCATTCTCAAACCTTTTGCCTTCACCCTCCTGTTTTCTGAACCAGTTTCTATGCACATTACCACTGCTAATCAGTGCTAAACTCCTTGTGCTCTTTCCTTATGCATGCTAAAATTGCCTTACACCCAATTTGGCACATTTAATTTACTTGTAAGTCCCTAGTAAAGTGGTACTACATGTACCCAGGTCCTGTAAATTAAATGCTTCTAGTGGGCCTGCAAAAAGATCAATTAATGGACGGAATGCTGAACAATGTCAAACATTCATCCGCAGTACAGAGATCTGGGCCCAAATCCATCCTTTTTTTGCTCACCATGCCATTCCAGTTTGGACACACCTATATGAAGATCAGTTTTGACCCTGCTCCCCATGGGAACAGTCCAGCCCGAACTGCCAGGCCAGGCCCTTCCTGGACTGGAAACAAGCATCCTGGGACCGGGTTTGAGGTATCAACCCTAATCAGCCAGGCTAGCTTGACTCCAGTGGCATGGCAAGCACAGGACCCATATCTAGGTATACTCGTCCCACTCGGGGTGACAAATGCAAAAGAACAATTGATGAACGGAATGTTGAACAATGTCAAACTTTCAACATTCAGCATTCCGTCCATCATTTGTTCTTTGTACTTTTGGGCCTGCAGCACTTTTAGAAAGCTTTTTTATAACCAAAAAAGTACCTAGCCGTCACATTTAGGGTGCTGTATTAATTTCAACAGACTAAGGACTTTCGCTGATTTGAATAGTCTTAAGTATTTATTTACTTTTCTTTTAAGACTTTTTTTGCAAGTTCATTTCATTAAATATTACTGAATATTACTCTACTGTCGGGAGCAAGTTGTAAAAAATTCCTTGCCCCTGCAGGTCTAAAATGTGTACCCAGTAGGCAACAGCCCTTGCAGTTGAAAGGAATAGTTGTAAGGAATAACCACCCACATGGCAGTTGCATTGAATATCGACTGGATTTAACCTTAATGCAATTTCATTTATGTTGTACCTTGTATATATTGTTTGTGTAAACTGTATGTTTTGTATCTTGTGTATATATGTGTAAAGAATTGGTGAAGGTGGTGTGTCTTATGGATTGACATGCTCCACTAATGAAATTAACTTGCATAAAAAGTCTTAAAAGTAAATAAATACTTGAGACTATTCGAATCAGCGAATGTCCTTAGTCTGTTGAAATTAATACAGCACCCTAAATGTGATGGCTAGGTACTTTTATGGTTATAAAATTGTCTAGGCCCTACTCAGCCGCCCTTGGGCCAAACCCCCTTAAGTTTGCACTTTTAGAAAGCTGCCATTTTCTTGCACCAACTATTTGGTGCATGCAGCCTGATCCTGGGTCACATGACTAAGTGTAGCTGAAAGTTGGTCTTTGTGTATTTCTCCCAGAAATTAACACAAAGGGGAAAAATGATGTTGGCAGGATGGGACATCTCTGACTTGATATGGGGTAGGTGCTGTCACCTACCATACTTACACATCACCAAGGTTCTTTGTGACAGGCAAGCTGGGGCCAGGGCAAGGAGGCAGGAAATTCCAGACACTTCTGGGAGTGGAAAACTCCCGAACCTTCTCCTACTTCACAGCTGTCACCAAGTATAAATATTAGGCCCTCAAATGCAACTCTTCTGTACACCTCTGGACCTGTGGAAGACTCAATAGGACTGCTGTACTGCTCTGCTTCAAGAAGGACTGCTATTCTGCTGCCTGAGTGAAAAGGACTGGAGCTGCATCTTGAACCCAAGACCAGCAGGGTGATTCCAAGGGCTAGTTGGTTGGCCTTCTGATCAGAGCCTCAGGGACAGAAAAGGCTTCAACCACGTTGGCCCCAGCTCCTGGACTCTGTTTGCTGTGAATCTTGCCCCCCAAGTGGTGCCATCCCTGGACCCTTTAAATTGGTCCGGAAGGTGCTCTGCCAGCCCAGCTGTAGTCCTGTGAAAGCAGAACCGATGCATCACATAACATCTCCTTGTAGCTGCATTGGAACCGCTGCTGCATGACACCTTCCCCAACGCAGGGCCTTGCATCGTAGCCCTTAGCTTCCTCGGACCTGCCGCTGTGTGATGCACCCTTGATGCAGGCCTTAGCATCGCAAGCCTCTCATTGATGGCATTCTCTGTAAATGCAGGACTTCGCATTGCAGTCGCACCGCTTCCTCTGAATTGCTGCGGCACGACGCATTCTTGACACAGGACTTCGTGTCTCAAGCCCCTTGTCGGTGGCATCCTCAATGACGATGCAGGACTCCACATCAAAACCCACAGCTTCCTCCGAACCTCCGCTGCACGATGCATCCTCAGCACGGGATCTCGCAATGTTCCCCAACCAGGATTTAAGGTACTTTCTGGCACATGCATCAACAATGCCATTTGCGATTCCTTATTAGCGAAAAATAAGGATTCGCTAATAAGGAATAGCAAAAGGCTATGCATGTAGAAATCGCTTAAAAAATAGCGATTTCTAAACATTCCTTAATTTCGACTCGCAAATTGCGAGTCGCAATTAAGGAATACCTCCCCATTCATTCCTATGGGCCTAGAGGCCCATAGAAATGAATGGGAAGACATTCTCAATTTGCCATTCTCAATTAGAGAATCGCAAATTGCTCATGCAATTGCAAGGGTGCCAGGGTGTCAAAAGGACACCCTGTTGCACCCCTGAAATCTGCATATGAGTACATCTTGCACACACACATGCCCCAAGGGCATGTGTGTGTGTAAAATGGAACTTTGAAAAATGCATTTTAGTGCATTTTTCAAAGTTTTTGCAAATTACCATGAAGTTCAACTTCATGGTAATTTGCTCCACCTATTAGCGAAATCGCTATTTTTTTTACTTTAATGCATTGCATTTAAGGAATCTCAATTTGAGATTCCTTAAATGCAATCGCAATTTAAGTAATCGCTATTTAGAGATTACTTAAATTGCGATTTTTGCATTTGGGATGATGCATCCCAAATGCAAAAATACCGGTCACAAAGGAGCAGATTCTGAGAATCTGCCCGTCTGCGACCGGTTTTTGCTTTGATGCATGTGGGCCTTAGTTCAGTAGACCTAACTTGGTCCCTATACCCGGCTCATGCTACATTACAAATGGCCTGAACTTGTGCTCGACCAGATAACCATAGTTGGCGCGTTGTGCTTTTTGGCACTATTTTCACTCAGTTCTACTGATTGATTTTTGTCTTTATCGGGTCAAATAATTTATTAAAATATACTCTATTTTTCAAAATTGGTATGGAATATTTCTTGTGTTGTGTTTTCACTCTGTTACTGTTTGAAGTGCTATGTAAATACTTTACACATCGCCTCTAGGTTAAGCGCGGCTGCCTTAATGCCAAGCTGCCAGACGGTTATGTTTGGGGTTTTTTGGGGTTGCTTGTGACTTCACCCTGACAGGAACCGTGGTTGCTGCTTTAGTAGGTTTTCACCGCCCTCAATCAGTAACCCGATTTTCTACAAAGCACCTTTTCGCAGTTGGCTCCATCTACTCAATCTGTTGGATTTGGCGTGCTTCTTTCAAAGCACGCTTACATACAATTTCTTGAAATGTATATGTTTGTAAGAATAAGGTTATGAAAGTAGGGAGGAAGTTGGAGACAGATAAGGTTCACACCACCCCTTCATCGACCAGAAGGCTAGTCCAGGCCAATGCCATTAAAAGAAATAACACTTGAGTAATATAAGGTTCCTAAAGACAGATTGTACACCTGATGGTATCATCTCTGAAGTTGGTAACCGGCCAATAAATACACCGAAGCAAACTATAAATGCATCTGATGAAAAAATATTTTCTACAAATAGGGAGACCACTGACCTTGAGAAGTGACGAGACATGGATATATTTTTGAGGTGTGTAGGAAAGGTAAGAGAGGGATGAACAACTGTGACGTTTGAATAGATCCAGAATTCTCAAATTATTTAAACAAACTTCTTAAGTATCTGATATCAGCTCTGATGATATTAGGATGGTTGGGTTCGTTGAATCTGACTGGAAGAGAATGAACAAAAGTGTTATTTTTCCCCATTAATATAAACAATGATACTCAAAGCATTCAAATCAATCAACCAGTTCGGGCTCAAAATTTAAATTAAATCTGATGTTCTTATAACTGGTAATTATCATAGCTTAAACTGAAACACATTCTTGAATAATCAATAAGGCTATTTAGGCCCATATGTCTGAACATTTTAATTGGAGAGGTGGCAAAGAGTACTGCCATTCTAATTCATAGTATAACTCAAATAAAAATAATCTTTGTAATGTAATCTAAGATGAAATTAAAAGGAGAGATACAACTCAAAATTTCTGCAGTTACAATCTATTTACTATCCTCTCAGTTTATGAGATTCCAACTCAGTTCTTCCCTTGTAAGAATGTAGAATAACATAAGGAACTCTCCCAACCTGAAGATGCTCAGTTGGAATATAAACGTTATGATAGAATAATACAAGTGGTCTATATAGAATCTATGTATCAAGAGGGTGTGCAGTTCCTAACTGGAGGTGCGGGGAAAGGGAGGTCTTTCTTCGTGATTCCCTCACACACCCCGAAGGATGTCATGCTTCATCATCCTGTCAAGCTCCTCGTCGGGCCAGCGCTGCAATGCCTGACAGGCTCCAGTAAATGGGGCTCTTTGGCAGAGATCTTTTGAAGAAGCCGTAGGGTTCATGCGGGTGTGAGGACTGGGTAGTGCATAGGTAAGTGGGTTACAATAAGTCTGGAGCAGTCCTACTCTGCTCTGTTTTTATTACTGAAGTAGCTCAAGCTTAATTTAAAATGTGTGGGTGCCCTAAGTGGATGTAATATTCCTATAGGGCTGTCATGGTGTAATGGGGCAACAAGTTTCGTGCCAAATTTGCCCCTAACGGGTCAGGGGGCACTTCATCAGGACCTAGAAACGTGAATGGTGCACTACCGTGGGTTTGGTTCCCTAGATATGGTTTGATGACCATATGCGGTGGAATGTACCCTAGTAGACTTATACTGGGGTGGTGAAGACCCCTAGTATAGGAACCTACAGCTGAAGGGGAGGCAGAGCATGTCGTTGCTCTGTGGGAAAGGGTGGCAGACGACTATCGTTGTTCCTACCCTTGCTCCGGGCCCGGGTAATATTCCCTCTGTGTCTCTCTATGTCTTTGAAATCGTAGGTCTTGAGATGAAACATGGATGGGAACCTTTGGAGGGTTGCGCCTAAAAAGGATATTGTAATTGCCAAAGGGAGTAATGATCCAGGCAATACAATGTGAATTAAAACTCACAGCCTATCTTGCGCTAGTGGGTGTACATATACTTAGGTATTTTAGTAAGCTATTAGTTAAAGAAAATGGAAATAAGGTATCGGATATATTTGCTGGAAAGGGGCAGTAAGCAGTGAAAAAAATGGGCTTTATCCTTAATGAAAACAATCAATTTGTTCTGAGACAATCATAAGAAGTTGAGCAATATTCTAAAATTGGAACAATTTCTTTCCAAACTGGGATTAAAAAGATCCACTTAAGAATTAAGGGGTCCATAACGATGGCGGGCAGACACTGTAACGGCAAAAGGGACAGCCCTCCATATGTGCGGCGGTCCTGCAATTGAAATTAGGATGCGCCTGCCACAGTGGCGGGTGCATCCCGCATTTTCTACATTGCGGCGGGCGGTGCTGTCAGCAGCACCCGCGGCAACGTAAAAAAGGCATGTTGTGCATTTGCATGCACAGCGTGGCAGGCACCGCGCGGTGCCTGCCACCTTGTGCATGCAAATGCAGGGAGGTACCATAGGTACCCCCCATGCGCACGCCCCTGCCCCCCAACACCCTGGGAGCCCGATACAGGCCCCCAACAGCAAAGTCCGCAATCCTTTTCCATGGCGGCAATGCCGCCATGGAAAGGCGAGTGACCGCCTGCATCTTAATATTGATGGCAGTGTCTTGCAGACACCGCCACCATGTTAAGCCCCTTTTCCGCCCGGTCGACTCGTCGACCGGCATAAAACCGGCAGACGGTCTTCCCGTCCGCCGGGGTCCCCTCCCCCACCATTGTAATGTGGTGGGGGGGAAGGTAGGTGGCCGGTGAATGTTAGCTGGCGGATCGCCACCGCCATGCGGATGGTGGCGATCCGCCGGCCATCATAATCGGCTCCTAAGTGTCCCTTAGAATTATTAAGAAGCATTTAAAATGTAAGTCTTCTAAGAAGTCTTCTGTATCCCTGACTGTAGGGGAACTGGGAAGCGATGATGCATTGCAGTAGTATTTGTATAGGTTAGTCTATTCTCATTGCTGCTCAGTGCATTAACATTTAGGGTAGGATGCAACCCCATTTTGTCAATACCTGAATTTCGTAATAATATTGATATAAATAAAGGTATTTGTCCCTGCCTAATGAATTGTTCTTTAGCTCATGTATTAATTATCTGTTGTTTAAGGACAGGAAAAATGTCAAAACCCCCTTTTTAAAAATACAATTAGCACGATTGTCTGCTCTTGTGCGTTTTACTAATATGTACTTTTGTGGCATACGAATTGCGTTGGGTCGTTTTTAGAGTCTGGCAAATTATTTTCTAATGAGATGTGAGATATAATTATTGTATCTTGTAATGTTTTTAGATAGGAATGCATTCGTATCACAGTTTTATGGGCATTTTTCCCTCAATAAACTTTTCTTTGAAACTGGAAACTGAATCTCCAGTATACTACAGTAATATTTCAGCATGGTGAAGCCTTACGTGCAGTACCCAGAAACTTGCTAAAGAGGTATATATGTCCTGCTAGAATTCAATCTCTGGTTATTATCCTCCCATTGGTTCTTATCTGTCAACTGACATTCTTTTAACAGGTCGCTGAGCGCCTTGACTGTGACTGACTACACCACACAAGAGAAACTATACATCAGCTAATCCTGCATGAATTTCCTTTCTCCACTCACCCATGCGAAAGAAAGCCTTAGCTCTTTTCTCAGACCTAATTTGCATTTGGTAATAGCCTCCAGCACCAGGAAGCAGGATGTCTCCTCTTGCGTTATTTTATTTCAGTATCAAGTTTCTTCGTGTCAATACTAAAACACCATCAACGTGTTTTGTCCTTTAGACTTTTTCAGATAGCAAAAACACACCTGGCAGAGGCTGTATTGTGACACAAAAACGTGTCAATGTGTGCTCCCAAAGAAAATAAATGGAGACAGTGAAAGAAATATGATTATGAACAACTATTTAATTTCTCACTGAGTGGTTGGCATCTTGGTTGTTAGTTACTGTTTTCGCATAGCTATTTATCCATATACCAGTCGGTGTTTCGGGTTTAATACTGAGATGATGTAGCACTGATAATTAAGGGATACACAGTGGTCATGCGTAGATCTGTGCCACTGTTGACTATGTATGGTGGTCTCCTGGTGATTGCTGGTCTCTGGTCAGCTAAGTGTGGAGGTTGTCATAATGGGTTGGCTTGGTTGCTCCAGTTAGTGTTCTGAGGTCTTCTGCATGGGAGCGAGAGATGATCGCGCCTCACACTGGAAGTCTGTGCCTCGTCTACTGGATAATTCTTCAACAGTGTTATTACTGGTGGTCTGACATCCTGAACTCCCCCAACAGGATTTTCATATTTTGCTACGTGACTTCCTTTGAAGCAGGCTTTGACTCACGGAATCTGTAGCCAGATAATCCTAACAAGGGCAGAAGTAACACGTTTCTTAAGGAGGGATGGGATCCCTCTGTAATTAAAAGGTGGGAGAGGAGATAAAGGAGTTTTCTCTTGAGTGGAACATATTTCCCCCCACAGTGGAAACAAACATTTTACCAAATGAACTTATGCATTACTTTGCAGATATCCTCATGAATATATGGTTCTATATTTCCACATTTCTTCCTGTGAAAATGGAATTCACCACATTTTTAAGACTGGGGTCCCTAATTCGTTTATATTTTATATGTTGTCCTTAATATCTTTGCACTGATACTTTATTAATATTTTTTTAAACACTGGTATGCATCAGACTTTTTTTTATTAAATGATGCCTTAAGAAAAATGGTATTTGAAGTTGTCCTGAAAAATTGTGCCATAGTTTAGCAAAAGTGTCTGTTGCCCTTTTTTCAAATTGAAAATATTGTTGGGTCTTGCACATTCATATGTTGGCAAGCTGAGATTAACCCTCAGTGTCTTTTCTTCAAGCATTTGTTCAAGTAGTAAAGACTTTCCGTCAGCAACTCTGCTTCCTCCCCTATTACTCCTGACTTGAAACTTGCTTTGACCATGTAGAGTGCTCCGCTGCCTTTCGGCTAGGTTTTCACTATAGAAATACCATATGCATACATACATTTGCATTAATGAACCATATATACATTTTCAAAAATCTGGTACATGTTGATGCTTTCCTTACCATCAGACAATCGTCCACCCTACAATCATACTGTGGTAATGTAAACTAGTAAAGAAAGGGCTTGTGCTGCCAGGGTTTGGGTCTACTTGTGCTGTAGAAAACATTAACATAACAAGCATTAGAAATGCAATAGGTCTCGCATTTGTTCGATTTGGAGCGAATGGTATTGTAAATGTCAAAGTTTTTTTACCTATGCAACAGATATGCCCTCCTCACCTTAATAAAATTAAGAACTCAGTTGTGTATGTTTTTATGTACTATTAACATAGCTATAAAAAAAATGTCCTTTCCATAATAAAACACTAGCCAATCCTGATTGGCAGTTTAAAGTAATTAAAATGTCTTCCTGGCATAAAACGCACCCCATAACAAACTTGACATATTACAACATATGTTGTTTTGTTTCACTTATTGAATATGTTTTTGTTGTTGTTAATACTAGAATACTTGTATCCAATGTATATAGTGCTGATATGCCAAGACATCAGCGTCAAAGCACGAACATAGAACAAGTAGCAATAAATACAAAGTAGACACGGGTAAAACAAAGGAGGACAGCAGAGTATAACAACACGTTCAGGTGTGTAACGGCCCCATTTTGTTTGTATTGTTGTGTTTTCAGCTCCTCGATGTTTCATATGTCTAATAGTAGTTATTGTAACAGATATTGTTCTCAGTAAAGCGCTCTCACCCACCGCCTGGGCCTTTTATGTGCTACAAAAAAAGTGTCAATAAACATAGATGCACACAAAGACTCACACAAAAGTGCAGGCACAGATTCACAGAAACACGTATACACACACAAATGCATACACAGACATGCCCACATTCAGGAACACAGCCAGCTACAGCCTCATACACAGATACATGCAGACACACAAGCAAACATACACACACACTCATGCACACACATTTGCAGGCACCAGCACATACATACAAATAGACACACATGCACATAGACATACACTTAAGCAA
This sequence comes from Triturus cristatus, assembly GCF_964204655.1. NCBI lineage: Eukaryota > Metazoa > Chordata > Amphibia > Caudata > Salamandridae > Triturus > Triturus cristatus. Next base: position 146,196,791 of record NC_140580.1, on the reverse strand, counting down.
GCAAGCACATACATATACAACATTACCAAGGGGAAATACATCGACACACACACAAATGCACACATACAAGCACATACACACACTCCTACATACCTGTGCACAGACACACATGTGCAGGCATGCACGCACACACACAATTATCGTGTCATCAGGTTTGTTGGGACATGATATGACACCAGACTAACTGTTGTGTTTGGATTTTCAGGGGAGCTCTGCGGCTAGCTTTCATTTTTAAAGCAAAACAGATCAGTTTTCAGGGAGTAAGTGGCCTTTTCTTGTACAGTTCAGGGTCTGCAGAAGATTAGCCTTGCAGCCTTGCAGCCTTGTTGCTGCCAGCAGGCCTGGATTCTCCTGGCTCTGGCTTTGCCATCTTGCTCAAGCATGGACATACATATGCGCACACTCACTCACATACATACGCATGCACCCACGCAGTTCTACATAGTAACCTACAGATGCACACTCAGACACACACACACACACCAAAGCCCAATCACACACGCATGTAAACATGCAAGCACACGTACAGACACACACAGACAAGCATGCACATACATATACGCACATACGAACACATAAGCACAAACATGCTCATCAACTGACAACATTCACGTGCATACAGAGGATCAGACATGTATGTTGGTTTTTATGGCATCTTTCTTTTGCCTAAACCGGTTTTCCTGAACGTTGTAGGTGAGATTAACGTTTATTCTTTATAGGTGATGTTTCATCCTGATGCTAAATAAGTCTTGTCTAGTAATCTGGCCAGGCCGCCTGTGAAGAGTTGAAATTGATGACAGCGTCTGTAAAAGCGATCACTAATTACTGGATTAATGGACGGGTGGGAGGACTGACATATGGAGATCTTGAACACTGGAGATGGGCATGGTGTGGGCGCTGGTCTGCTTCCCACAATACAACAAGAGTAATCAAAAATAAATCATTGTTTAGTCTTATCTGAACTGGGAAAGGGGGGGGCATCTTATTAACCCAGGTGGAGGCCTTGGGAATATGGCAGGCTAACATTATTACATGCTCACTGAGGTGGGTGGGATGTGTGGAGGGCATACAGGTTATAGAACCAGACACCTGTCAAAAGGTGGTTGAAAGCAAGGTGGGTACCCAGTGCAGTAGTTACACAGGTTATCAGTTTGGACGAATTTGGTCATTTGAGGACTGACCTGGCATAGTAAAATCAAGGGTGGGAGTTAGCACGTTTTAGTTATTATCGGTGATGGCGTTCAGTGTCTCATTTAAACCCCGCTTCCCAGTGAAGTTTCAAAACATTGGAGCACTTGCACGAAGGAGGGTTTTATTTGCATTTGTTCGGTTTGACAAAGACACATTTTCACAACTATGATGAGATACTGGCTGGGACTCTTCCCCGAGGGGAACTCACCAACCTCTTCTGGAAGAGAACGGCCCACATGTCAGCAAAAGAAGATGCTCATATGAAGGACAAAATGGGAACGTCTCAATTCGCTGGTCAAAATACAGGCAAGATGCAGCTCTATTAGAAATTCCCTTCCAGATGTATGCCTCCAAGAAACGCACCGCATAAGGAAGGACCAGAACAGGATGAAACCTTATTACAATATTGCCTATTACTTATCCAGAGCATATACTCAGTATGGGGCCTCCATTTAATGCAGACTCCTTTTTAACTACACAAGACACCAAAATAGACAAGGGAAGAAGATAAGTCATACTATGGAGCAGAGTAGGAAGGAAGGGCACTCGCTATAGCTTTGGTGTATTCCCCTAATAGGGCACCAGACTAGTTTCTGATTAAATTCCTCAAAACACTGGAGGAATGGGCCAATGGAGCTATTGTCGTCACTGCAGATTTCCATTTGATATGGGACATATCCCAAGAATTTGGGGGTGGGGGTATGCGAGAGGAACTTCATCCTTTAGGAAAGACAATACTCTTTTGCACATCCACCGCATGTATTCCCTCAGATTTACATTTAGAAAGTAACCCTCTAATGTATTCACTCCAAGTGTGAAGATGGGTACACTGGGTTTTTCGAAAACAAACACACACACAAACAAACAAGCAGCCGTGTGGCCACGAAAGTTAAAGTAATCTCGGTAAAGTATGCGCGCGCGCCCGTGCACATGCACTGTCTCTCTAGGCTGGCCTGGTAGCACTTTTTGGAGCCCTCTCAATAAGTCTCGCCAGACCAGCGCATGCGCTGGGTCAGGCGAGACCTAAAAACGTGTTGACCTTGACTCCAAACATTATAATGCGAAAGACAATATTAGGAAAGAGTGTAAGGCTGATATCTGACTGCATGGAAAGCAGAAGCCGGTACAACATGCAAAGGAGGTCAGGTGCCTTCTTCCAAGCCCCCTCTCTTATGGAGACTTGTGAGTAAACACGTGTTTCCACTGTCAGTTCCAACCTGGAAGTGACCACTAGTGCATTCAAATTTAAATGTGGTGATAGATCCAAACCACAACATTACAGTCTTCTAGCACTGTCGGACAATGAAGCAAGTACTTTGCGTTGTCGCTATTGGTGAACTGACACCATGGTCAAGTGCAAATAACACTGTACCCTTAAATCAAAAAGGGTTTTTAAAAGCTTTCAACAGACAAAAAAACAACCCAAACACTGACATGACAGACCAGCCATAGGGCACTGCCTGATTGCCTTATAGCAGTGCTTCCCAAAATTTTAGGAACCTTGACCTACTTATTAATACGACAAACGTTCGTGTTTACCTAGCATTAATGGACGAGGCAGGCGATTTTTTAAATGTAATAAAGGATCGTCTGGTAGCTCATTGTTATTTTCAGACAGCATATTTTTCATTGAAATGGTCACTTAATTTGCACAGATAGATAAAACTATACTGCCCATAAATGATAATGCGAAGTGTCTTGATTTGTTCTGCGATCCTATTGATATCTAAGTTTCCAACAGACTTCAGAATTACAAAGCAGATGTGCTTCATTGTACCTTCCTAACTGCTGAATGTGTACACTTTATTTGCAGGCATTTACATTTCAGCTCTCTATTCACAATTCATGTATCCCGGCAGGATTGTCACATAATTAACTTTATTTTTCTTTCTCTGACTACAAAGTGAAAATAATTGGAAAATACCAGTCCCCATGTTAACAAGCATTGGCATAGCCAATTCGTCTCGCCTTTGGGACCTTTTAAGTGTTTTGCCATAGCTATTGGCACATGTGGAGGATGGTTGCACTTGAGGAAAAAGCCCACGTAAAGCATCAGGCACGGGAAGCTGGGTACTTGTGGAGCAGTGGTACACGTAAGTTCACAGTCACGTAAGACAAGCTTCATCGATCTTATTGACAGACACTCCTGTGCAGTCAGAAAGGGTGTTATGCAGCTGCAGCAAGGAGTTCCAGAACCAGTTTTTTTTCATTAGATAATTGTCGGACAGAAAAGAGGCGTGTTCCTGAACTACCTTCATGCATTCTGGGAGTTGTAGTCTTGATTACGTTACTGGAATCTGAATAGCGCTTAGAAACATTGGACTATCATCCATTACGCTCTTATTCTGGGCACGCTTTATTAGGGTACTCTTAAGGCCATTAGTTGTGGGCGTTGCTTGCTCATCATTTGCTGTCTGTGGTTAATCGACAGTTGCGGAGTGTCGTATAGGTTAGCATTAAAGTACAACAGGTTCGGTCTTAGGTTGGTTAGCGCTTAGTATTGAAGCACCACGAGCCTGTGCTGGGTGTCAGGCGGCTCTGTGGGGCGGGGCCGTGCCCCTCCCTTGGTGAATGAGTGATTTACTCGCGCAGTGTAATCTTCAGTGCCGTAGATAATGTTATCGACTTTCACTTAAAATAGACACCCTCAGTGAGGGACGACCAGAATCCGCGTGCATCAAGAGGGTATGTCAGCTGACTTCACATACACAGGGTGCGGAGGGGTGAGGGTGGGGGGGGACTAAGGGAGGGGAGTAAGGGCAGGGAGGGAGTGTCGGGTGTGGGAGAGCAGGGCGAAGAGAGAGACTGGGAAAAGGCTAGTGAGAGAGTGGTATGGAGTGACCCTGAGACCGGATAAAGAGGCTGCAGAATGGAGGGGTTCAGGGTACTTAGAGGGACAGAGCAGAGAAAAATAAGCGCAGGTGCTAAAAAAAAACAAGCCCGCGGTGTGCGCGTGCGCTGTAATGAATGCAGCTGCCATTGTGCCCGCCGCTGCACGCGAAAGTGACCGTGCTGATGATGTCAGAAACAGAAATCACAGACAAAACTTACTCCTTGTAGATCTTTCAGTGACAACTTGGGAATTTTAAATGTAAAAATATGATCAAAAAATGACTTAAACCAACCTAATACACACTATTTGTGGTTCCAATCCAAGCATGTCCAGTGACGATCCCCAACATAATTCAAAAAATGTTTGCTCAAAACAAATTTAATTTACAAAACTGATGCGCTAAATCTACAAGGTTCAAAAAGAGATGTACAAAACCCTAACCCAATCCTCACTGAATTTCTATGTGATAATTGCATGGTTAAGATGTTTTGGTCTGATCCCATATACCCATCTTAACAACTCTGTGTGATCAAGATGATTGAGGAGTAGGTCGCCTCTCCTGAACAGTGCTAAGACCTAAACAAACATATCCCCATCAATATTGATTACCACCAATATTAATTTAAATATCTTCTTCGAATAAACTTTTAGTGTTCCTTTAGCGATAAGTACCACAAACTCTTGAGTTTGGTAAGAAAAATGTGTTGGTACACAAAGGCTGTATTGCAATGTACGGGTAGCTGAACTGCCATTAAAAGCTTTGAATGGTTTATGTGAGGGTCTAAAGAAAGACTACAGGGAAGTGTGGTGCTGTCGAGCATCAGAGTGCGCACAAACCTGATGAAGAAAACATTGCACTGAGCCTCATAACTGAGGATGGCACCGAAGGCAACAAAGAAATGGGATTTTTGTTTTTCTTTTTATAAAAGTTTAATGCCAGATATCTAGTCACCTACATAAGCAAAAAGAACAGATGATGGATGGAATGCTGAACAAATCAAACATTCACCCCAAGTCACAGATCAGGGTTTAATCCATTGTTCTTTTGCTCACCGCGCCACCCCAGCTTCAACCCAGACATATGCAAATCAGTCTTGACCCTGCTCACCATGGGAACAGTCCAGCCCGTAACTGCCAGGCCAGGTCCTCTCTTGACCAGAAACAAACATCCTGGGGCTGATTTTGAGGTATCACCCCTAATCAGTCAGGCTAGCTTGAATCCAGTGGCACAGTGAGCACAGGACCAACGTTTGAGCATACCCTTCCCACTTAGGGCAACAAAAGCAAAAACAACAAATGATGGACGGAAAGCTGAACAATGTCAGTTCGGGCTGGACTGCTCCTATGTGGATCAGGGTCAAGACTGATTTGAATATGGCTGGGTCCAAACTTGGGTGGCTTGATTAGCAGAAAAACAATGGATTAAAGATCTATGACTGGGGGTGAATGTTTAATTTGTACAGCATTCTGTCCATCATGTTCTTTTTGCTTTTGTCGCCCTAAGTGGAAAGGGGGAAATGTTTGCCCAGACATGGGTCCCATACTCACTGTGCCACTTGAGTTAAGCTATCATGGTTGATGAGGGGTGATACCCTGAAACCGGTCCAAGGATGTTTGTGCCGGTCCGGGGAGGACCTGGCCTAGCAGTTCAGGTTTGACTGCTCCTGTGGGGAGCAGAGTCAATACTGATTTGCATATGGCTGGGTCGTATGTAGAACGGCGTGGTGTGCCAAAAAACGATGGATTGAGGCCCAGATCTCTGATCTGAGGGTGAGTGTTTGACATTGTTCAGCATTCTGTCCATCATTTGTTCTTTTTGCATTGGTCACCTGCATGCCATTAAAACTGGTGGAATCTGTTCACAATCTGACGGAGAACAACAAGGATTTGGTTAGAAAAGCTAGGCCGCATTCCAAATGGAGCTAGGCTACATTGTTAGAAAAGAGGTGTAGAGGTGAAGAAGGTTCAGATTCTCTCCTTAAAAAAAGCTGTAGAGTGACTACATAGTAGCATGCTTTGCCACCCTTCACAACACCAAACGCGTTTCAGAGGAAACATTTATGTCCTCTCTGAGACAATGTAGAGGACACAGATAAACTATCTCAGTTACCACTAATCAGAGTTATGCTAGAAAATTAACCGAACCATAATCTAAACCTTTTGCCTCTTACCGTCAGCTGCACAAAGCTCACCTAAGCAACTGTGAAAACACTTAGACAATTCAGTCAATAGGAACCATACATTACACACGACAGAGTGCAGCTAGTTCTGAGTATCTTATGGGTTGATGTAGTGTTACGTTTTAGGTAGAAAACTAGTGGCAGGAAAAACAATTTCGTCAATGGGTCTTTTTGTTTTTGAGACAGCATTTTTAAAGTACTCGGAATAAAACCACCACAATACAAATAATAATGTAAAAGAGTATCTTAACATAGATCACAGTTGTGTGACGAGCTATCTGGCAAGCAGCCGTGACAAAGAAAAAATTCTATTACCAACACCACAGAATTAGTTGAACATAATATTCCATTATATATTACAGTACATTTAAAAATATATCAACAATTTGTGACAAGCCTGACACCAGAATATCTGTACAGCAGGAATTAGAATGGTAACGTATCCAGTCCCTGAATTCTACTGAGAAAAGATTAGCTGAACTTCGAGTTAAATGCTTTCACATAACATAAAATGTGTTAAAGCCATTTCGTCACACAAAAAAAATATCACCCAGGCCCTTTAAGACGTATGTAAATCAAACATACTTAAAGGGAGGCTCACAAGTTTTAAAGATAATCAGTTTGTAATTACATTGCTCAAAACAGAAACATTGGCTCACCAATATAATCTTAGGAAATCAATTTGCATAATAACATCCTCAAACGCAGTAGGAAGAATTACAAACATCCATACTAAAAACCTCCTCGAAGGCAATATTAATTCAAACATTATAGCGTTCAACAAAACATTAAGTTTTGGAATCTAGCTTTAATCTTCTAATGAGAAAAATACAAAATTATGAAAAAGGTACAACCCATCCTAGCAACTTATAAAGAACATATAAATAAATATCAAGGAAAATTGAGCTCTAAATTAGTTAACTTGTGACCTACTATGTAGAGCACCCTTCCTCTAGAAGCAGCAGTGTGACATGCAGGCTTCACGTGTGGGAGTGTGTGAATAGGCCAGCAAATGAGGTGAGACAGAAAGTGCGTGGGTGTGAATGTGAGTGTGTGCAAGACTGCGTGTCAGAGAGACTGAATGAATAAGCTCAGGCGTCCGTGTATAGGTATCCATGTGAGAGACCACAGTGTGCGATACTGAGTGGGAATGACAGGATGTGGGGTGTGAGTGTGTGTGAGAGAGAGAAGAGAGAGAGGGGCAATGTATGTGCCATTGAAAGCAATGCAACACATACACGTTTGTGCCCGAAAAAGCGAATCCATTACAAGAGGTCTCTTCCTATGCAGCGCATGCGCGCTGCATAGTCGAGACCTAAAAAGCAGCAGAAGACATAGCCTGACATTTGACATCTATCTTTAAAGCACATCAAATGTGACAGGATAAATACAGAATATAAAGGCATGTTTATTTATTGCCTAGGCTTTGGCTTGAATGTGGCCACTGACAGTGCTGTTTCAGGTTTGCTGTGGATAGCTTCCAGTTCCAGTGGAGGTTCCAGAAGCACCATAAGCCCCAAAATAGCCACTGGGGACTTAGTGTTTCCACCCCTAGCACTTCTGTCATTTTTTGTTTTACACAGTTTTATATAGCGCGAACTTGACCTGAATCGGGTATCAGAGCGCTTTACAAAGCACCAGTTGCATTACATGAGGACACATTCATTTTTGTTAGGCACAGGGAGATTAAGTGATTTGCTCAGAATTACAGGTTGTTCAGTGTCATTGCCGAGACTCAAACCCAGTTCCCCAGATGCGAGGTCGAGCGCCCTAGCCGTTAGGCCAACTCCTCTCCCTGTCATTTGACATACATGCCTCTGTGCCTACACACAGGTTTCAAACCACAAAACAATCCACACAATATTTGTTGGAGAAAATTGTTGCAGGTTTATTCATACTTTCTTTATGCACTACACAGGTACGGTTAACTTAAGGGCGATCGGAGTGTTGGGCGCAGTTTAGAACTAACCGCTGACACTTATCCTGAACCTATATCACACCGCTGGGAATCACGGTTATTTTCCCATCCGGTGCACTGTAGTTCACATTGGGGGTGGGCTCAATACAATTTTAGAATTGCCACACCCATGCCACCATGAAGCGAAGTAAGGCCCCCAGTAGTTCACAGGCATCATGCCATGGATAATCCGTAAGTAGGGCTGCTAGCATGTCAGATTTAATTGGCGAGAGAGCTAATGTGTCATTAACATTATGTCTGGTTTATGCTAGTGATAGGCCCTGTGCCCCTAGGTTTGTCTTGCCTTGGGCCCTACTTACCACATGCTGACATTGGATGGGCACAAAAGCACTTGCTGCTGTTGTAGAGGCGGCACAGTGAGTTGCCCTGTTTCTGGGTTTGCTGGCCTCTGTATCAGAACCCCCCCGCTCCCTCAAAAGGGCTGCTTGAAAGCTCTTCTATGGTAGCTGCCCATGTCGAATCCCAGCCTAGATGCACAAGCCTTGTAGCTCCATTCCCTGGGTGCAGGCACATTTCTGGCCCTCATGTGCTGCATCCAAAACTCAATGTTCTTGCTGTCCCATGTCGTTGTGATAGTGTATTCCGTTTTTTGCCTGAACTCCCTATCATAGGTTAACCACCCTCTCCCCATTGAGCTTGCATTGGACATAGATGATCCTATTGTAATTACATAGGGCTCAGCCTTGCTCTGGGAACTTTTTCATATTTACTGTTGAGAGAATTAAGAAAGCCTAAAGCCAGTTGTCTAAGGACCGCTTGGGCCTGGCTCTCTGCTTTGGTTTCTAGTCTTCTTCCTTGCCTGCCAGGATGGTTGTCTCAATGCCCCTCTTGCTATGCATCAATAGAGAGAAAATATCTATAAATTCCACTTTCAACATGCTTTCTTTTGCGGCTAAGGGGATCCTCCATGCTTAAAATGTCCTGGTGGATGAGATGGGTGCTGGTGGTCTGTATTCTAGTGCCGGGGTATCCCTGCTTGTTTTCCCTCCCAGGCCTATCTCGCATGTCCCTGAGCCGCTATCTGCTGTGGTGCCTGGGGTATCGCTTGGGGGGGGATATCCACCCTCCTGGGTTGGAGGGCAGTGGTGTCTTGCCTTGCCCCCTGTGTCCTTTTTACTATCTGCTAAAACGCATGACTCTGCCTGGGTTTTTACTGTATCCATGAGTCTTTGAATCACGTCCATCATCTCACCCAACTGCCCCTGTATAGTAGATTTATTTGGGCTGCTTCACCATGGCATTTGCTTCGGGCAGCAGTCTCAAAATGGGTTGGCTTGCCGTGCTGAGCTCAGGTGATAAGACCACTGCGGGGCTGAAGAGATGCCTTACTTGCTTTCTTCTGCTTGGGGGCGTTGTTTCATGCTGCCAGCTTTTCCTGTAGTCCAGTGTTGGAGTGGCCACGTACCCTGCCCCCGTGATCAGCCAAAGCCTGTATAGCCCAGTTGGCACCCTGTGCCAATACTGTAAAATCGGCACAGAAAGCTATGCATTGGTGGTCACTATTGTTGCCCTGTTATCTGGCTGTTGGCCAAGTCCCTTGTGGTGATCCCTACCATTGCCTCGCACAAAATAAGCCACCTTTCCCCTTATCAAGTACTTACTCCTTGGATGACGATTGGCGTGAGCTTGTCTGCAATACCTCATGAGGGTCTACTGTCGCCCTTTTAAACTTTTGGTGGTTGTCTGAAATGAGAAAGCACATTATCAAGCAAAGCTGCCCGAATGAAGGTCCTGGGTTGGCCCCAGTGCACCATAGTCCTATCTTCATGTGCCCGGTTGCAACCCTTCCCTAAGGAGTTTGCAGTTAGTTGCCTGAATGGCAAGGCAGCTTTTGTTCTGCCCTTATCCTAGACTAACAGTGTCCGTGTCACTTATTTACTAAGTATGTAGGCCTAGGGCCCACGATATAACAATGGCGACAAGCAGATCTGACCCGCATGTAGTCATGCAGCAGCTCTGAAGTTTGCTGTGGGGGAAAGAGAAGCCTGTGCCTATAGCACCCCTGCCGGCACGCTGCACCCGGTGGACGAGGACACTGTTGCCAGTAAGTCAATTACCCTGCAGAAGCTCACCTGCCGTGACCCAGCGCTGTCACACTGATTTGGTCGTCCCCAGATGTGAGTTGAAAGGGAGAACTGCTCCAATGTTCTGCTGCTGTGACTCCTTTAAGGCAGTGCTGAACCAGGTGAAGTGCCAGCCTTCCCCGACGGGCGTGAGGTGAGCTGCGTAGGCAGCAGCGTACAACTGGGAGTGGAACAGTCCTAGATCAGGGGATGAAGGGTAGCAGCCAGCGCTGACTGAAGCTCTCACAAGCTGCAAACTTAGACTGTACGAGGGGACACCCCCCTACTCTGCATCAGCAACTACTATGTGGGCAAGGAGATGGCGCTCACCCTCTAGTAGTGCAGCGCCCACAAAGGAGAGGTGCGTGAATCACCCTAACACCCTGCACAACAGGACTGTGTAATGCCTGCATAGTTGCGCCCTGACAAGGGCAGCTCCCAGGGGGAGAACACGTAGTCACGTGATGGCAAGAAAGCTTACCCAGTTCATGTACACCACGGTGTCCCGGAAAAATATGGTGGCATGATTAGCGGAAGCAGCTCATTGTAGAGGGGGAAGAGCAGTGCACGGTGCCACGCCAGAATTGAGAGAGGCCCTGCACCCACCTTCCCAGCCCGGAGTGAGCCATCAATGCCACCAAGACCCCACCCTCTCTGCTGAAGTCCAGGCGCCAGGAGGGCGGTCAACTGTACTTGCTTCCTAGCAGAGAAAATGGGAACTGTGGCAATGTGTGCCCCCCCCCCCCCCACGCAGACTCACCAGCAGCATGGGAAGCAAAGTACCGGCCTCTACAGCAACTGTCAAGCGGGTGCTGAGGGGATTGCATGCCCCCCTGTTGGCTGCTGCAGTGCCACTTGCTTGCCACTGCAGCGCTGAAGACGTGGTGTGCCTCAGGGCACACCGGCTGACCTCTGCCTGCAATGCAGGGTAGCCTACGCCCGATGCTGCCATATGCCCAAGTACCAAGCATCAGAAGAGAGTGAGGCCTCGCAATACTCTTGTGACGGCGCTCTAGGCAGCGACAGCAAAAGACTTCAGAAAGAGTGCCATACGCACCCAAGTGGGCTGCCTACCCTTTGAAGGACAATAGTCTGCAAATCCTCACTCAGCAAAGTGTACCAGGAAGCCCAAAGCTGCCACAGACAAGCAAAGTACAGCCAAGGTAGTGACGCCAAGGCCAAGTGCCTAAGAAGGATAGAGGCGCTCACCCTAGAGGAAGAAGAAGGGGTCCAGCAGCATAATTCAGTAACCCACAGGCTGCAGCACCTATGAAGAGCAGGTATACAGGGCGGCAGTCAAGCGCACCCATGAGTGACTGAGAAGCTTCACAGTAAGGAGCAGTCTGCCATCTACCTCATACATGCTCAGTGTCACCAGCACTTTCACCAAGAAAAGAAGGGACTGAATGAAGGAAAGAGAGCATCTACATATCAACTGCAGAATCACCACCACGGAGTGGGCCAGAGGCTATTCAGGGAGTGCCCCCAACACAGCCTTAATACTGAGTCTTACATCGCCCCATTACAGGCATGTAAAGAGTCTCAAAATCCCCTAGTGGCAGGCTGCAACCAGGGGCGGCTCCTCCACTAAGGTGGAGGAATGTCGCCCCCCCTGCTCTCAGAGCAGAAAAAATTTACAATAAAATGATAATAAACTTGTTATTATAATTTTGTTGTTATTTGCTACAGGGCTGGGTTAGGGCAGGGTGGGTCTGGTGGCACAGGGGGTGGAGTGTTGTGCACACACTGAGGGGCCGATTTCAGCCGGAAGGGCTCCGAACGATGGTCGGTGCCCTTCCGACCGAATCGGAACGTGTCGGCCGGATTCCTTTCCGACCGAGCCATTCCGTTGGGCTGGGTCGGAAAGAAATCCGACTCGGATAGCCGGATGGCTGACAACAGGCTCAGAGAGCCCGTCCGCCGTCCGGAAGTCCCTCAGTACTCCCCCAGCCGCCTCTTTACGACTGAGGGAGTACAATGGCAGTTTTTCACTGCCTTTTCATGCCTCTCTTTCTGGCACGAAAAGGCAGTCGGAAACTGTCTTTGAGGGCCCCCAGTAGGGCCCCCATGGGTGCGAGGCTGCCGAATGGCGGCCTGGGGGCACCTATAATGCCCCTCTGTGGATTACTGCACCCAGTGGCAGGCACCTTGGGGTGCCGGCCACAGGGTGCAGGGATGAACTGCACCCCTGCTTTTCACAATGCAAGCATGCATTCCGCGTGGAATGCATTGTGAAGTATACGAGTGCGACCGAATCCTGTTCAGTCGCATCGTACTTGCAGGGCTGTAACCGATGACAGCAGGTCGATCGGTTAAGGCTCCTGACCGATGTCGGACGGACCTGAGTCCGTCCGACATCGGAATCGGCCCCTAAGTGCGCATGACTGCTTGGCCGTCTGTCTTGGGCAGGCAAAACAATCATGCCCAATTTGCATGTTCTCACCAGGCTGGAATACACAGCCTGGTAAGGAACATGCGTTGTGATTGGCATAGGGAAGCCTGGGTGCTAGTAAGAGAAGCAATGACGGTGAGATGGCGGCGGGGAAAAGGTAAGTGTTTTTTTGTTCTTTTTTGTTCACCTCCTCCCTGCCACCTACGTTCCCTGCCAGACGCCACTGGCAGCCACCACCTCAATTGAAAGAAGACGATCCTGAGTTGCACCTGGAATACCTTGTCGAGGAGAAGGAAGGTATGGAAGAAGCTGCAGACTGGATCCAGCAAACCACACCCACACCCACTTCCACTGCCGTCTACAAAATGGCTGACGCACATGCATGAAGAAAACCAGTCCTACAGATAGGAATGGACCCGCTCGTGGTCCAAGATGGGAGAAGATGCGCAGTCCAACGAACGACGGAACTGGCAGGAGGTCCCAGTGAGGAGAACTGACAACATGTGGCCGGACGCCACCTTTGCACAAGGTTGAAGAGAACACCTGATACGCATGGCAGGATGCCACATCACAAGCAAGAACCAAGGAAGAAAGAAGAAAGTGTGATCAGACCTGTCACTTGAAGTGTGTATGACCTTAATTGTCACACTGAAGGACCAGATGAGCACAGATGAGCAAGAGCACAAGATTACAGGGTGAAGAGACGGAGGACAACACTTGAGAGTGCACCTACAGACACAAGTCAGCCCCCAGTGTGCATTGACGTCACTGGAGCCAAACGTGAGAACCGAATGTAAGCCGCCTGCATGCTCGAGCCGCGTATCTGCCCCACGCTTCACAATGCGAACATCCAGCCACCTGTCAGCAGCTGCTTGAAGCAGATGGCACCAACAATGTAACAAGGCAAGTGGCCATAAAGTCCCTCCAGTCAGCCACACTCCTGCAAGTCCATACTACCTGTTGTCAGGTCATCACATGGCAACCCCTCTATCATTGCCAGGGGCATCATCACCACCCCTGGAGCATCAAATAGCAAGACTAGAGTCTGGCACTAACAAGGAGCACCTGTGACGATCTTAAGAACCAGTGACTACCTGCTCACCTGGCTTGCATCCTGATCCCAGTAGTGAGCGCACGTTTTGACCAGGATACATCTACCCTTGAGGTTCCACATGCTACTCAGTAGAGGCTCCATGGCGGTCCTGCAGCTGCCCAGATGCAGGCACACACGCAGCCCCAGGGCAACCCACAAGCATTCCCATAACAACCCAAACAAGGGCCTCCCCAAGCGCGAGAGATGGACTTGACTTCGCCCCACCGACAGATTCCAGGAGGTAGCCAGGCCGCTTAACAGAGACTTCAACATGTCACAGCACACCAAGACTGTCTTCAATGGATTTACGAAACACCATTGTTAAACTCTCGCAATGGACTCCAACTACGCTCCTGATGCACCCTGTATTTGAAATATTGAAACGTACCAGAAATTATCGTAAGTGCCAGCAGAGTGGCCCAACTTCAGACGAGGGACATGTTCCTACCCGGTATGCTGCCAGAGTGCCCCTGATGCCTCCACGCCCACGTTTGTGTCCTGAATCCATCAGGTTAAAGTTTGAATGCAAGCGGAGATATCGTGGTGGAGTTTGTTTCATCAGCCTACATGTCCACTGCTGTGCCGTTGATTTGACTTAAGAGTCTGATGGATCATGTGGTATCCAGGTTATTGTTGCTTTATTTCCACAGGTAGGACTCGTTTTTGTTTTGTTTTTCAATAAAGTTTGGGAGGAATGTAGTGTCCTGCTGGACACATTCTTATGTTTTTACGAGCCACTCCCAGAGGGGTATCTTTTACTACCACCCCAAACCATCCAACACAGGTATCCCTGGTGAGGTGACCCTGCCAATAAAAAGGTCCGCGCACATTTATTCATGGCCAGTTCTTAGTACCACACTAACAGTGTTTGTGGCACTTATTGCTTAGTATGTGGGCCTAGGAACCACGATATAACACCCCTAACGCACAATCAAGTATGCCGCCCGAACGGTTATCTACCGGCGCCATCAGTAGATTGGTGTTCCGGCCTGTAGAACATAATCAATTAATTTGCGCCTGTGTTTGTCAGAGCACACTTCAGGTTGCCAAATACAGGGAGAAGGTACATCTATGTGCATTTTAAAGCTAGGCTGACGGTCCCTGGCTGCTGTTTAAAATTAGACCAATGGGGGAAAGTCATGTTACTAATAACCACATGCAATTTTGATCAACTTCATCATTTTTTTTTAACTGTGTCCAGTCACTTATGGACATGTAGATATGTGGCGTTACGGCCAAAGCTGCCACTTTTGAACTGGGTTCACCTTTCGGCGCTGGCTCAATATCCTGTGATTCTGGGCAATAATCTCCCCCATGCCTAAAAAAAATTAACTTGTCCTTGTGTGATGTAACATGTAAAGAGCTCCAATACCTCTGCATCGAGTTTGTGATATATAAAAATGCACAAAAAAAATGATTCTCGTTTGGACTGTCTTGTGGGATCAGTAAAAAATAGGTAATAGACTCTGAGAACCCATCTTGGGAGTGGGTGGGAACAGCCCCCCATATCTATACATGGAACAGTCAGTACGGAGGTAGAGCGAGTGGACGTACCAAAGGAGGCGCAATTAAAACAAGTATGGCAAAGCCAATAGGTCTCGCCTTTTTAATGCGAATGCCTAGGTATTGATTTGGACAATTCATGTTTGTAAAGCATTGTTTAAAAAAAGTAAAAGAAGAACATATGTCAGTATCCTGGTGGAAAAGTAAACACATATATTAAGATATTTTAAAACTGTTGTATTCAACATTTTTAAATCTTCATAAATAGCTTGCTTTAGGTTTCAAACCCCACCCAGGAAACTCACAACAGGAAACTCTCCCCTGTAGTTTTAAAGGTCGACTTATAGGGTTTCTCTTTTAGGAAAATCAACACAAATGACCCAATTTTTTCACATGTGTATGGTAAAATTCCTTACTTGCACCAAGTTAAAACAGATGTCCTTTAGTTTGAGGAAAACCTGCAGAACATTTTGTGCTTCTCTTTTGTCAAACAGCAACTCTACTGCGGGTCCCCGTGTAAGACAATACCTGCCCTTGAACATCGTGTAAGTTAAGTCTGAATAGTTCATACTTAATTTGTATTTGCTGGAGTATTACCTTTTATGGGACCTGACTAATTTTATTAATATATAAACTATTCATCATCATAAAATACTTTATTTCGGTTCTTTTACAAACCATAAAAGTGCATATACAATATACAATACTTTGTCACAAAAGAAAAAACAAAAAAAAACATACATTTCACCAAGTGCCAGTGCAAAGGAGAAAATACATTAATGGTATAGGCACATAAAAAGGACAGAGTTTCACGATTTAAACATTACTGGTCCAGACAGTTTCTCAGTCTGACAGATAATTTTAAAAACTCCTTGATTTGGAGGATACTGTCACTGTGCAAAAGCTGCAAATACAAAAGTGCCGGCCTGATTTGTTTAAAACCAAGTTTTTTTAAAAGAGTTACTAAGTATCGCTTGCGTGGAAATTCATAAAATTTACATAAAAAAATAAAATGCAGCATATCCTGCGGAGACTTTCCCTCGCAGCCGCAAGGCGCTGCTGATTTATTAAAAATATCAGTCTTAGGTCTAATAAGCAGGTGATGGAACAGATTAAACCTGAATCTGGTCAGTAAAAAATGTTCATGTGTGGTCAGTGAACCTGCCAGGTATGGTTCAAGAGCCTCAGTAGTCTTTAGCATAACAAACTTCCTCACACTATGTTTCTGAAGCTCCACTTCTTCTCTCAGGGTCCTCCTGTCCATCAAGAAGGCCTGTTTAATGAACTCCAGATCTCCCTTTGAAATTAGGCATGGATTAGCAAAAAGTTCAGATCGTCCAAGTTTTTCAAAGTTTGACTTTAAATAGTTTAGCCAAGGGGAACACATTGCCTTGTCCAGGCCCATAAAGTCCTTCACAATTAAATGTGTTAGGGGTATGTCCTCATTTAGCCATAATTTGAGCCAGCAGGTCAGGGGACGTAGAGAAAGCAGATCACATAAATATTGCGTCCCCAGCTCCTCATGGACAACAAGGTTAGACGTACCAATGGGGACACACAGTAGGCGCTTCATGAATTAATTTTCCACGATCTGTAATTGCTCCCCGCCAACATACCCCCAGATTTCGCTGCCATAAGATGCAGTTGCCACGGACTTAGCATTATACAATTTCAGCATGGCGCAAATGGGTTTTTTCCCCAGTTTGGCAGCAAGGTTGAAAATAGATGCATTAACCCTCACCATTTCTCCTTTCTATTTTACAAGATGAGGTTCCCAATTTAATTTTGTATCAAAAAGAACTCCTAGATAGGAGAAAGTTTTAGATAAGGGAATTACTTCTTCACCAATCTTAAATGAGAAGGACCTTTTTGGTTGCTGACCAACTTGTAAAACAAACGATTTTGTATTATTACCAGAAGGTCTCTGTCCGTCATAAACAAATTAAAAACATTTAACAAGGATTGAAGCCCCTTCTCTGTTCTTGAAATTAAAACCGCATCATCTGCATAAAGAAGTATTGGAATTCCACGCCTGCCTACTCTTGGGCAGTGAGCACAAACATCCTGTAACACACCATCTAACTCATTAATATAAAAGTTAAAAAGAAAGGGGGCCAGAATACAGCCCTGCCGGACACCCTTTCCGATGCTAAAGTTATTTGTTACTCTCAGATCTTGGGAGTATCTCACGTTGGCTCTGGTATTACAATGTAAATCAACCAGAAAATCAACCATACCGCTATCTACCCCCTTCGACCTCATGGACTGCCACAGCTTTCCCCTGTTTACACAGTCGAAAGCGGAGGACAAGTCCATAAAGGTGAGATGGATGGTGCCTTTTTGTATTACGGTGTATTTGCTTAATATCAGAAAGAGGTTGAGGCATTGGGTTATTGTCGAGCGGCCTTTACAAAAACCATACTGCGAGGGGGACATAATATTCTTTTCCTCAACCCAATCTGTAAGTCTTTGCAGTACAATTCTTCCTACAATCTTGACCATAGAGTCTATCAGTGAAATGGGTCGGTAACAGTGTGGGCTACCCTTGTCCCCCTTCTTAAAAACCGGGACAATTGTAGAAACACCCCACGATTATGGACATCCTTCTTTCACAGCAGCATTGAAGACAGACTCTAAGATGGGTGCCCAAAAATTAGGTTCAGACTTAAATAAGTCAGGGGGAATCCCATCAGGCCTGGGGGCTTTCCCACCTGTGAGCCCCAAAATGCCCTCAAAATCTTCACCTCTGTTAAAAACAATTTGTTCACCAGTATCAATACAGGCAGAAGTCGTAATGGCATCCACTGTACAACAATATAACTTCTTAAAATGCGCTTCCCAATCCTCCTTGGATATATGGCTTTCTAGGCCGTCTCCCGGCTCCTGGGCCAGGAACGGTTTCCTCACCAAGGCCCAAAATCTAGTACTACTCCGAAGGGTGGCAGGATCTAGAATCTCTGACCACGCCTCTTCCCTAAGGGATTCCTTATGTCTAGCAATAATATTTTTATAGGTCTTTCGACACAACTGAACATCAGCTTTAATCCTAGGTTTTGACGCCAGTGCTGCTCTTAGATTTCTGGCGGCTTTTGAGCAGTCGTGATTAAACCACCTAGGTCCTTTAAGATCCGACTTCTTTACAGGTGCTGATAATAGCTGAGACACCTTATCCGCTAGACATTGGAAAGCATTTAAGACAGTATTTGGGAGTGCACCCTCTTGTGTACAAACCGTGATTTCATCTGCACATGTAACTTTAATTTCATTATACAGCAGATCGGGGGTAACCGTGGACCATCTCAACCGGCATCTGCCGTCTGTGATATTCACCCTACCAGTAGAGGAGTCTTCTCTTTCTTTAGCTATCAATGGGCCCCTCATGAAAACAGTGAGAGGGTTATGGTCACTGAATTCATTAGCTTCAATGGAGAAGGATCCCACAAAAGACTGCATTACTGGTGTTAACAGAACAAAGTCTATAAAGGTTCCCCTCCCATTCCCCTTAAATGTCAAGGTATCAAAGCATTTGGTAGGGGCCATCAAAGCCATCGTAGTTGTTAGGTCCAACTCATTAAGCATGTCATATAAATGTTCCCCCTCAGTTGTATGCTCAAAATGGAAATCCTCACAACGTGAGCAATTAAGTTCTGTAATCATTTTAAAAAGGGGATCTCCACAGGGATACACATTAAAATCCCCCATCACCATAAGGTTGTGAATGCAATCCTTCATAGAGTTACTAATGAAGGTGTTCAGTGTTACTATCTGACTGGAAACAGTACTTAGATTAATAGCATTATAGAAATTGACAAGGCCAGCCCTACAGTTATCCCCTGTTAAAACTAGCCCAATAATACCAGTATGGTTTGTTGTAATTCTCCGCACCTTACAACAAAGTGCTATAGAAATAAACACAACCATTCCCCCTTTGGGTCTGCCCCTAGTGGTCGCTACTTCAGGGACATAATAAGCCTTATACCCTTCCAGAAAATGATTGCAGTCAGTTGACCAGGTTTCTTGCAAACAGATAATTTGGTACTTCTTAATGTACCCAATCCAGTTGCAGTCCACCATTTTTATGCCTAAACCCGCAATATTCCAGGAGATTACGTTATTTGAGTTTGTTACTGCCAAGGTACTCTCCATACATCCCAGGTCCTCTGATCTTCGAGTTACCTGCCCAGCAGATACCTCATGTCAGTCATATGACTCTAATCCCGAGAGAGCATCAAATCTATTATGTGTTGCAATATTGATACCATTCCCACTCTGGCTACCAACATTGTACAAATAAGCTCCATTGGGGGTCAATGGCTGTAAAGATATACATGATCTAAGAGGCCCAGGGGTCGGTGGATTTTTAATCAGGTGGGAGTAAAAGTACCCCAGAGGGCGTATGCCAATGGTATTAGGAGTATGAACCATTGATGCTGCTCTTAGTAAAACCGTGGCAACATGTTGAGGATGCCTGAAGTTAACAATAATACAGTCACCATTTGTTAACTTACTAGATGGTCCAATCCAATTCACCCTTCTTGTTGTTATTATTTGGTCAGCAAATTTAACAGGAAACCCACAATTTTTATTGAGCCAAGAGACCGTTCTATTCTTTAAAGAATCATGAGTTTCCTCATGGGCCTGATATGCATGGACTCAATGGGAGGGACATTTGTAAGTACAGCCACATAAGGTGCACAGTCGGGTGGAAGATTGACATGGCGAGTTTTCTTTACATAACTGTGGACTGACATGCCCTCATGAACTCCCGTAGCCCTTATGTTCTGCATAATTGGTGGGTTGGGATCAAATGGGGCGGGCTTAACAGCCGTTGTATACTGCCTAGTATTTTTTAAATTAACTCTGCCTGTTCCCAGACCCTCAAAAGTTGGTTTATTATCCTCTACATTTGAGTTTCCTGGTGCTAAAGCCAAATGCGATGTTAGCAGCCCACCTAGTCTTTCCACTTCCAGAGCCATTATGTCTAATTTAGATAACAGGGGTTGCATCAGCTCAGTGATTTTTGCCTCTATTTTTTCTTCCAAAGAATGAATTAGAAGAGCAAAAGGTTCCAAATCTATATTAATACTGGTGCCACCCATACCACTACCATCCTCTGGGTCCTTTCGAGCTACCACACTACTTGGGGCTAGATTGCTCTTTCCTGCTTTAGGTTTACAATTCTTCCCCCACGTTTAAATTGTACCTTCCTGCACAATCTTACTGGCCTAAGGGGGGGTGATAGGGGTGGTGTCTCTTCTTCTGACGAATCAGGTACTGTTTCTGGTTGGTCTTCAGTCTGATCTGCATGTACCTGCGCCACAGTAATTGCGATAACCCCATTACCCCCTTCCTGTCTATCTGTAGCCGCTAGATCCACCAGAGGGGGAGGCAACTCTGCTGATAAGACAGAATCATTACCTCGCCCTAGAGACGCTCTGCGGGTATTATTAATTTGATTAACCTTTTGTACAAGATAATTTTCCATGGAACCTGCCCCAATTACGGGTTTATTAGCCTTAACATTAGCCGGTTACCGGCGCATAAAGAACAAGCTACTAACTTCTAGTGACAAACAAATTAAAACTCACACTTTAGTGAGTAAAACAAGTCCAAAAGGTCAGAGTACAGGGTCCATGGCCCAGCCCAGCCTCTTCTGGCCTCTTCTGGCCCTCCCTTTGCCCGGGCTTAGCCCGGCTTGCTCCCGCGCGGGCAGTCAAGTATGATTTATGCCCCTCCTGGCGCTCCTTTGCCTTTGCCGTAGGCGGCTTCCAGCTGGGACTCGTAGTCCCCACAACCCTGGCTCCCCTCCGCACTGCGGCCGCACAGGTGGCAGGAAATACGGCGGCGGGAGAGAAGCGGGAAGAGTCGCAGATCTGCCCCGTCAGCAGGAGTAAGCAGGTGCAGGCGCTGGTGCTGGTACGAGAACCACAGGTGCGCTGGTGGCTGCCAAAGAACTCAATTGCCCACAATGCCACATCAATCCTCGAAATTCTGGCAAACTGACCCAGCTAAAGCCAAAACCTCTGCTGAATCTCAACTCTTTCCCAAAAGTTTATGTGCTCGCAATATGTTTTTTTACAAAGGCAGCCCCTGATTTTTAAGAACAATAAGGTCCGAAAAACAGAGCAGGATAAGGGAGTAACTGGAAGCAGCAGGTTACCGGCAAAGGCCAGCTAATATTGCAGATATTTATTAGCTTAGCAAGTCAGAGAGAAGATTTTAATAAGCTTCAATCCGTCGGATATTGTGCTGCCTTACGGACCACGCCGTCCTCCTTCAGCTGCCTTCCCCTCCTCACCTGCAGCCAAAGCTCGTTCCCAAGTAGTCGGACCAACTGGAGCTCCCCGTCCCCACTGCCCCTGGGACCACTGCTGGGCACTCCTAGGATGGGCCACAGGAAGGATGGCGTCTCCTCAGCGGGTCCTCCGAAGGAAGCGTCGCACTGCGCCACACAATGCGCTCGCCTCCTCTGCTCTGTCTGTACTTCTTCTGGGTATGCTCGCACCCACCCCGAATGCCACTTGGGACACTGCCAGTCACCGCAAGGAGGGGCCACAGGAAGGATGATGTTCCCCCGGTGGGGCTGTTTTTAGGGGACTGCTGTGTGGCGCGTTGCCAAGTGTGGGCCGCTTCAGCCCGGCCACCACTCTCCCCGGGCGTACTCACACCCACCTTTGATCACGCAGCCGGAGGTCCAGGGGCTCACCCGCACATCCGGGATAAATGCGGGGATGCGTGACCCGATTCCTGATGCCCGCAGGTCTCTACACCTCCAGTCAGGCAGCAGGCCGCAACCACGGCCTCTCGTGAGCCGGCAAGACCGGGGCAAGACCACCACGCTCAGCGTCCGTATATCTCGGCTCCCGATCAGAGCCACAGTCTTCGCTGTGTCACCCGGTCCACAGCCGCCGTCTCGGCTCACAGTTCGTCTTTGGGGTGCGGGCCAGATTCAGCGGGGCTACGCACGTCTTTAGAGCCGCCGCAAGGGCCAGATCAGTGTGTTGGATCGACTAAGCGCTGGAGCTGGAGCCCTACGAAGAAGCGGCCATTTCCCTATATAAGCTATTAATTTATAGCTTCTTTAAAACGTTTTTGGGTAAGCATTCCTTTTGAGAATCGACTTCAGTCTTCAATCAAATATGACTTTAAGCAAATCAAAGGGCTTCCTACTATTGATATACCTCTATAACAAATGTAATAATTAAAGGTTTGCCAAATATTTTAAAAGAGTAGCAGTGAATGCCTGAATTCCCCTGGAGATTGTTTTTTATCTTGACTATGACTCTCCCTAACAGAAATTAACTGTGATGTTGACCATGTTAGCAGCCATTTCCATTCTGCAGAAAATCTCACGCTCTCAAAACTGATATCACCGTTGTGATGTTGCACTAATAAAGGCAAGTGGGAGCAATTATTCAAAGTAATCCCTCGCCACCTGGACTCATGGACTGGCTTTACACGTGTTGTGATCTTTGAGCATTTCCAACATTTGCCTGGAGACTTGCTGTAAGAAGTACCACTGGTAAGGGAGAACAGGTGTGCCTCCCACCTTTTGCCTTGGGTGTCTGTGAACCACAGACATCCTGTGCCTCAGCTTCACCCCATAAAATCTATACAGACCCTAATGATTCTGTAACCCACTGCTTTCAGGGCTGATATGAATGTTAATGATGCGCATGAGGAGTACCATTATCGTTCATACCCCGCCCATCTACATAAGTAGAAACATGCCTGCATGTAGAAAACGCCATTTTACTCTGGTTTCTTGCAGTTTGGCTGTACCTTTTGTTAGTGCTGTAAGGCAGTGTTAATTTGCCTAATATAAGTGCTGGCCCTGGGAAAAAGTCCTTTGCTGCTACCTGCTACGTCCCATAATGAGATAATGCCTTTGGTTTTTCTGGATAAAGTGTTTCTACCAGTAGTTAAGAGCACACTTTCTCCCAAAGTTCTATTGTTTCATAATACACAATCATTAAAGTGTCTGCTTCAGAATTCATAACATGTTTATTTTTGTGACAAAATGGACTTGTTTGGGTGGCTGAATGATATCTGCATGTCCACCTGTCACTGAATCATGCGTCTTAGATCTCTTACATCAGTGTCTAAATCTCTTGTTTGTTTTGCAGAAAAAAGAAAAATGAACAGGAGCAGAACACTGACCCCTCCGCTCAGACCCAATTTCGAATCGTTGCACAAACCTATATGTATCAGATGAACTATGCGAAAGTTGGCAAATGCATTATTATCAACAACAAGAACTTCCACGAAAGTACAGGTACTGCTCTTAGTATCCGCTTTGCATTCTATCTTTGCAACATTTTGGGGACTATTCGCAAACTAAATTTTGTAGCATGTTGGTAGTTCTATACTTGTACTACTAACATTCTGCTAAATGCTATTCACAAACCTACGTGCGGATCTCTCTGCCTTCCCTTCTCCTATCTTTTCTGTGTGGAAATCTCCATCCCGATTCCAGAGATCTCCCCACACGTATGCCTATGGTTTAGTAGTAAATGTGGGAGGTACAGGGGGATTGGCTGGAAAATAGGTAATACTTACTACTAGAGGAGGGATTAACGGAGGAGTAACGGAGGGTTATGGGAGGGATAGGGAAGGGTGTGGGGGGACATGCACCCACCCACAGAAGAGAAAGGCCATTCCCATTCAAAAACTGGCCTTTTATAGTTACTGCAGCCAAAAAGGCCCCAAACAGTCGTAAAGAACTGAAACACTCTCCAGTAGAAAATAATGGCGGCAGGTACTTAAAATAAAACCCCACAGTAACTAATGTTAAAATAAATTACATTATTTAAACTATTTAAAAATATAAATACACTATATTTAATGTTAGATAATTGTGTAGAACTAAAACATAATTTTTTATTATATTTTACAATATTTTATTAACCTTTCCTATTTGATAATCAATATAACACTATTTGTTAAACATAATTAAATTACTTTTAATTCTATATATCACTTTCAATATATTTTAACACATATTAAAAAGTATTTGTTTTACTTCAAGTGGGAATTGTTTGATCTAAATTTCAGAAATATATTGCTTTCATTTAATTGATTCAAAATATTATAATTGTTAATTTAAAATTATTAATGTGGTAGCATTTTCATATTGTTCTACATTTAAAATAAATATCTGAAATTGTCATTAAAATTTAACATAAGAATATTTTTTAACTTAAACTGTTATTCATTTACCTATATTTTACCATGGGGAAATCTCTGCCCTGATTGTGGAGGTCACTACCAATTGAACTGAGCATTAAATATTGTTGTAAAGTCACTACTAATAGTACCTTTGTAGTCATACTTGATGTTCTTACTGATCCCAAACCCTATTTCAGGTGGTGGGGACATGCAAGTCTACACTTTTGAGTAAATTTACACTTGTAAAAGGAGAATAGCCAAAAGTAGTAAAGCTACTCAAAAATGTAAGAGTAAATTTACTTGTAGTTAATCTATGCATTTAGATTGGGCTTTTGTATTGGCTTCATTGTTTGTAGATATAAGCCCAATCATACTCCCATTTTCTTGAGCTTCGCTAGCGTGCAAGATCGTCCAATGCTAAATCTTCTTTCAGATGGTCTTACAATCAGGTGATATTGGAGGGTGTTTTTAAAGTTGCTCAGCTTGAGGTACTGAAGATGTTTTATCATATATCAATATGTGGGTAGGTATGTGCGCTGCTCAATCTTTTCTGATCTCATCTTGGATTATAAAGGTGTAACTGTGACCATATAGATCCAACACCATGACTGTGCCATCCTCCCCTTCCCCCAGACCACGGTGCACCTAAGGGCCATGGCATGTGCCTGAGAGGATAGTGGTTTGCAGTCCATTCCATAATGTAGGTTAACTTGACTCAACAGAATTAGGGTTCAAATGTTTCGGCTCCAGTTAAACAGTTATATGGTTAGTTGACAAGAGATCACAAGTGATACAGAGACACGCTCCCTGGTGAACACCCAAACATCCGCAAACAAGAGATTCATACGACATAGCAATACAGCAGGTGTTTATCTGTGTTGTAGCTTATACATACCTGTTCTGTGTACCGTATGGCGACTAATGGCATCAGCCGGAAACTTAAGATTGGATTGGAATGTTTGTACACTGAATGGAAACAAAACAAAAAACATAAATGGCAATAAAGATCTACTTGGCAAAAAAAATAAAGGTATCACTGTGAATTGGAGCCCTTTAACGGCTAAGCTACGTGGATTTTACACACAGAGATATGTGTTTAAAAGCATTCAGTGGAAACGGGTGGCTCGTTGTCGAGCACTTCCCCAAAATAACAATATAGTCTGTAAGATATCAAGCACTATATATAGACTCAAACTCAAACCATGTGCAATGGTGCTGCTTTAAACGCAACTTTGTTAGCCATTAATCAGAATGAGGTTGGCCCACTTTGGAGATCTTCATTGTGCCATACTGCAGTATGGAGTTCAATGGGTGGCTAATACCAAACAGTTTCAATAAGATGGCATGCTAGAAATGGGAAATGTAGCTCGTAGTGTGCTCTAGATGATATATTTTACACATGGAATCCTACTTCTCCTTCCCTGCTGCCATTTACCAAGAGACACTGTTATCTGTATGCATGTCCTCACCTAGGATGCCTCTTCTTTAATGCCAATGCAAGCAAACCCTCAGAAGAATGACAGACTATGTAGTCAATTTAGTTATGCATGTGGCTTTGTAAAGATTGTCCACAACATTGTGTTCGAGACTCACTAACTCATTTTGTCTTCAGTTAAGCGTGACGTGGTTGATAATTTTGAACAATAATGAAGTTGGTGACTTTTCTCAATTGTATGTTGATAAGTGAAGACATGGGACAGTGATATCTACTCTAAGTTGAGGTAAAAAGATTCTGAGAGTCTCTGTGATATGTACAAAAAACTCAGCTGCTCCAGTGTTCTTCAGCAAGAGATTTTGCTTCACTTTCTCAGATGCAATAACTTTTTAAAGTGCTGCAAGGAAAATAAAGTTCTATCCTCTACACCAGGTCACAAACCATTCCATGACATCATTACATGAAACCCTGTCACAGATGACTACCCTCAGAGAGCCTACCACAGTAACCCCCTTTCTTTAATGTATTAAGCTAAACAAGAAAGAAAGAAAACTACAAACAATCAAAAATGAGTTGACAGTGAAAGACATAAGTCAAAACATAAACATTCACAGAAACGTGCTGAGCTCTCTCTCTCTCTCTCTCTCTCTCTCTCTCTCTCTCTCTCTCTCATTGTTAATTCTTCCACTGTTTCACAGTGGGCACATCATCCACATGGTGGCCACCATTCGCTGCTCTTACTGAACCACTCGCTGTTCCCAACTGTGTGCCATCACATAGTCCTACATCATGTTCTACAGCAAATATCCCTCACCGTGGTCAATAAAACATTGACTGCATTCTCACTTTTTCATACAAAGCCACTCTCGAAAGAGTGTGTTAACCACATTAACACCATTGCAAAAATTCTCATTGCAAACTCTGTTCATAGAAATTTGCTGCAGAAGCCATTTGTTTCACCAGTTTAAGTTCATTATAGTCCATTTCCTACGTGTTCTTATCACTCATGTAAGTCTTGCAGCAAATGGGCCGGACTTTGAACTTCACACTATTCCACCTAAGCTTATCGCTTTGGAATTAACCTTTTGTAGTGCCCTTCCTATTTTCAAGAGAATGAACCCCTTTTCAACAGTCACACTATTTTGCATTCTACTTTGCACTATTAGAACCTGCTAAAACACAACTTGCCCAGCCTGATGGTTTGAGAACCCCCAACTTTCAGGCAGTTCATACATTGGTCTAATACAATAAAATCCTACCTTCTCCCGCACTTACCAGGTAACAAGGGCATTATAATATCACTATTTTGCTCACTTTCTTGCAAACCATGCAAGCAATCATCGCTCAAGGGTAAATCCATCATGATTATTAATATGCTTTGAAGACCTGTGCATCTGTTTGCCTATTTGTCTTCCCTGTGGATGCTGCACGATGTATTACATGGTTCTAAATGAGGTCTTGTATAAAAGGAAAGGAATATAGCTTCTCGGTGTCTGCAAGTTTGCTGTTGTCCTGAGCCATTGAGCAGACAAAGTGCTATATCATATTCCATACATGGCCGGCCATGATATTACTGCTCCTGCGCTTGCAATGAGAGCACATCCCCAAACCCCAGAGACTACACCAACAAGCCCAGACAACTAAATGGGTTTTCAGTGATCCCAGTAGGCAATGCAGACCACATGAGCAATTTTCTGCAGGAACAGAGTGAACTATGTATTTAAGCTATCGAGATTCTATCTGAATTTGCATTGTCGCCAGTGAGACGGCCAATCTCCCGGATACCCCATAGAGACTCCACCCATTGCCAAAGGTTAATCGGACACCTCAAGCAAATGCAAATTCAAACTACTCAGGTTTTAGTAGCATTTTACGGGTAGTTAATCAGATTTATTAGTCCAACATCCTGGACAAGATTCTGAAGGTTTACAATTGTGCTGACTGATTCATAGAATCTAAATTCTCCTCTAGTGAGCCAACTGTTTTTTGTACTGCAGTAGACACTTTAGCCTTTGGCAACCCTGGCTTGCCTGTTTAAAATCTGCTACAACCAGTTGCTCCTGCCGCACCTCTTGATCCATTGCTGCTGTATCCTCAAGTCCTGCAGATTGTGTCTGGGCAAGATTCTGTGGCTAAATGTCAAACCTGTCTGCACATTACAAATATTCGTTTAAAATATTGGGGCTTGCAAGTCTGCATCAGATCCAAAAAAAAGCTGGAAACTTAATATGGTACCCGTAGGAAGTTCTCATTTTCTCCATGGTCACCCCAGATTTTTTGAATTTTTCTGGACATGCATTTTTGCTATGATTAGGACCCTGTCCTCTGCTAGACTGCCAATCACTACCACAGTGCATATGTTTGGGCCATACCATGGTATTGGTCAAATTCATTTTGCCCAATTGGTCTATATAAATGTACATAAGACCATTGTAGATGGCACAGAAAAGGCACCATTGGCCTGGAAGTTGAATATCATATGTGTGCTACATTGTGCACTTAAATCACTCACATATATGAGAAATATATATGTGTGCCAACTGCAGCACAGTGCTCTGTGGAGGCTGCAATTTAAATGCACTGCAGTGACACAAGGGAAGAATTGATGCCTTTGCTATGTAGGAAAAAACTACTGCTTTCAGGCCGTCCGCCGTCGGGGAGTGGGACCGCCCGCCTTCAAGGCGGCAGTCCCACTGTGGCGGTCGCACCCACTATATTTAACATTGCGGCGGATGCTGCTAGGTGTAGCACCTGCCGCAATGTTAAAGATGGACAGTTTACAATTACCTGCACTACGTAGAAAGCACCACGCGGTTCCTGACACATGGTCCAGGGAAATGTGGGGGGGGGGCGGTTCCCCCCAAGTGCTTCAAGAAAGTGCCCATGCACAGGGGGGGCTCCCAACGGGCCCCCGAAGTCAATCTCTGCCAACATTTGAATGGCGGAGAAACCGCCATTCAAAGGCTGGCTAGAAGTAACATCGTAATTTCGCGGACGTTGCCTGTTAGCCACCACCACCATTCTACAGATACATGGTGGGTCCGCAAGGCAATCGTATCTATTGCCCGTGGCAGACCCGTGGCAGCCAGACTTCTCGTCCACCATGCACACCACCCGTCATCGTAATCTGGCGGGCAGAAAAGTGCTTGCGATGGCAGTGAATCCAGTCACTGCAACAGTAGGGAATGTGTTGGAAAGCAGAGGAGTAAAAATGACTATTCCCACTCCAGTGAGTGCAACAGTAGGGAAAGTGCCGGATAGCGGAGATGTAAAAACTACTATTCCCACTCCAGTGAGTGCAACATTAGGGAAAGTGTTGGATAGCGGAGAGACAATATTTAAAAAATGAAAAATAAAATATATTTTATATATATATATTATATATAAACAGAAAACATATTATAATATTAATTACATATAACAAAAACCTACAAATATTATATAAAATAAAACAATAAAAAAGTTTTTTTTACTGAATTGTTGTAAACTAGACAATATTAATCAATAAATAAATGTATTTCTTTTATTTCCTTCCCTATAACACCACACCAAAAACAAAATACTTCAACATTTAAATTAAGTATACTTCCATAATTAACATAATTAATTAACAAAATATTAATAAAAAACGAATAAACATTAATTGACTACACACACTTTAATTCTATAATATCCACATCACACACCTAAATTAAACTATAAAATAGTAAAGCACAATTAAAACTTAGATGTAAATTAAAAACTTACTATTAACAACTAATATCAAAGTAATTCAAATGTATTTCCTACCCACCCTTTACCCCTTTAAAAGTAAAAACAACACACACAAAAATTTACAATTACCCACAATAAATATCAAATATTTAACATTAATTAACAACTATGGGCCCCATTACGATGGCGGGCGGACTTTCTCCGCCCACCGCCGTAACGGAAAATGGGACTGACTGCCAGAGGTGCAGCAGTCCCACGAGGCCAATTAGAATGCGCCCGCCACACTGGCGGGAGCATTCTGGCCTTTAACATTGCGGACTGTGCTGCTGGGTGCAGCTCCGTCCGCAATGTTAAAAGTGCATGGTTTGCATTGCTATGCACAACATGACAGACACCGTGCGGTGCCTGCCACCTTGGGTATGGCAATGTAGTGGGGTACTATAGGTACCCCTCAAGTGCAACCCCCCACTCCCCCTGGGGGCCCCTAATGGGCCCCCAAAGCAATTTCCACCGGCCTTTCCATGGCAGCATCACCGCCGTGGAAAGGCCTTTAAATTTGCGCATCATAATATGGCCGAACAGGCACCGCCACCATATTATGCCCCAGGTCCGCACGACAGGCAATCGTAACAATTGCCTGTCGGCGGAAAAAAGGCGGACTGTCTTTCCGTCCGCCGCGGTACCCCCACCATACTAATATGGTGGGGGGTAAATCAGGTACAGATTGCAGGCGGATCGCCACCGCCGGCCCGGCGATCCGCCTGTCATCATAATAGGCCCCTATATATTAATTAAATACAAATTACTTCCCACCCTTTACTCCTATAAACACCACAACACACACCTAAAATGAATTACACAATTACCATAATTAAGTACCAATTAATTAAAATTAATTAACAACCAATTATTATTCATAAATTAAAAATAAATGACTTCCCACCCTTTACACCTATAAACGCCACAACACACACCTAAAATTATTACACAATTACCATAAATAATTACCAATGAATCAATTAAAATTAATTAGCAACCATTCATTAATTAATAAATTATTTTACACATTTAAAACTATAAAATCTCAATTAAACAAATATTAATAAATAAAAAATAATCAATTAATTTGATATAATTAAATTACTTCCCACTCTATTCCCCTATAAACCCACAACGGACCTAAAACGCAAAAATAATTAATAACTACTAAAAATGTAACCGATATATTAAAATACAAACAATTTTTATACAACAAAAAAATACATCACATACATATAAAATATATGCTAAAATACATAACAAATCATACATCACATACATATAAAATATATACTAAAATACATTATATGAATAAAAAAAGATATTTTTAACTATATTTTTGCAAACGATATTTAACACTTTGATATTTTTAAAATTGATATTACTAACCTTAAGTTGATATTCTTGACCACAATCTTCTTGCTGTCGATATTTCTGAGCCACAATATTTTTTTACTCGATATTTGTGCAACTCGATATTTTTTATTTAATATTCTGTCTCTGCACCCCTTAGTGTACCTACCTCATTCTCTCTATCGTTACTCACTTTAGCTCACCTCTGCCTATAACACCTCTTTCAATGCATCGTTCCCCTCCACTTATGTCTACTTGTCCATCACCTTACTTTTCTTTCTGCCACAGGTGCAGTATACAGGAGATGTGTATTCTGTCAATATTCGCAGAACCTGTGTGAGTGGGTTTCTTTCGTGTGTCCTTTCAAGGCTGTTTTCTAAGCTCAGCCTTTGTGTAGGTGATGTTCCTCATAGCAGGGTTGTCTCCAGGTTGGAGTCCCAAAAACAAAGCACAAAGAGGTGTGAGTATTCTGCACTTGGCTATCAATAGCCACACTTAAAAGTGACCAGGAAGTGAAATAAACCGCTGGTCTCCCCTAAATGACTGTTCACACTCTGAAGAACAGAGACTGCAGTCTGCCCTTTATCACAACCATATACCAATTGACAGTGCTCAGGAAGACTAATAAGCAACTCCTTGCAGAAAAAGCATCTCATAAAATTTCTAAAGGGTGCACTGTCTCCTCTTTCCCCACTTTTCTTCTCCCTCCAGCTTTGAAAATATCAGCAATACACTCCCAGTCACTGAGAAAACAACCTCACCTCCATTTTGGGCACATGAATATTCTATGGACTTCCAAAATGGAACCCACACTGGTTCATTCAACTGCGCCACATATGCCCCATACAGACCATACACATACATGTATGCAAACATGCACTGGGTTGTTAGCACTAGGTACTGGGTTAGCATGTTGCAGCTGAACGTTACACAAGTTGGCTAAAGAGGCCCCGACTCTTGTGGCACAGATGAAATGGTCTGGTCTCAAGTAAAGATCCTCAAACCATGGTACGCGGCCATCGCCGCTCTACATGCTAACCCTGTGACATGCATGGTTGTTCACTTTTAAACGAATGAGGACACGTTTGGTATGCCCTTCTAGGTTCAGGACAAGTCCAGGACCTTACTGATATCAAAGGACAGGCTTAGGCCTTCGAGCACATGCAAAATTAGAATAAAGTGGGGCCAAAAGTAAAAAACCAGGCTGCTAGATACCTGCAGTTGTTCGCTCTCTACACCATGCATGGGAAATTCTCATCCCAATACTGTCTAGCATGCATGTCCCTAAACATATACCACTATCTTACCTCTGTACCTTTTTAGCTGTTTCTGCCCTGCCAATCTCTAACCCAACTCTCTTCCTGCCTTATCTGTTTGTATACATTGACTTTCTCACTTCATTTGCTTCTCCTTCTCCCTATGTTTATTTCTATTTACCTCACTCTAAAACCGTACTCAAGGAAGGAATATAGTGTATTTATGGCTGAGATTTGCTGTGATTTTCCAGATGTTTTTTGTGATAAACTAAGGTTTTTGTCAAAAACAATCTAGTTTTGTCACACACAAAAATTGTCTTTAAGGAAGGTGCTTGCACTGTAGCTTGTCAGGTGCGTGGAGTTCGAATTGTTGGAAAGCAAGCTATGCTTGATGAGCTTCAGAGGTTGAGGAATTATTGAGGAGGTATAGGCTACAGATTGGGTCACTGCTGCAGTTTTCCCTCGTAAGGCTTCAGGAGAAGTAGGGTTCTGCATTGACCGAAAATGGTTAAATAGATGTATAGTAGTAAACAGATACCCTGTAGGCAACATTTGTGAGATTACCCAAATTAAAGATGTCAAAATCTTTTCCACTTTAGATCTCCTGTCTACCTACCACCAAATTAAGTTCATGACTAATCTATGGATTTACCTGGAGTGCTAATTTATCCAAGACAATGTTTTGATATATGGAGAGTTGCATGAGAAACATAAATCTAGTTTGAGAAATGTGCTTAAAAGGCTCAGAAGTAGAGGACTCACTTTCAAGGAATCCAAATGCACACTTAACCTTAGGAGATTTTGGCCCAGATGTGTGACCATTTTTTGCGGTCGCAAAAGGGTTTTAGGGCCGTTTGCGACCGCAAAAAACGTGTGCCCATGTATCAACCATCTTTTGCGCATCGCTAATCAATTAGCGACTCCCATAATAGGGTTAGCGACTCGCTATTAGGAAGGGGCGTTCCAAAGGCGTCCCTTCTTAATAGCGACTCCAAAACCTATGTATGAATGTTTTACGACCGCAATTTTGGTCGCAAAACACTCGCAGTTTGCCACCCTTCTCAGAAGGGTGGTAAAGCACTCGCAAACGGTAAGGTGTCTCCAGGGGACCCCTTCCCCTTTAGGAATGCATGCGCAATTATTTTTTAAGGGCAGGCAGTGGTCCCAGAGACCACTGCCTGCTCTTAAAAAATGAAGCTGTAAAGTTACATTTTTATTTTTTAAATGCATCCCGTTTTCCTTTAAGGAAAACGGCTGCATTTAAAAAAAATTAAAAACTGCTTTATTTAAAAGCAGTCCCAGACATGGTGGTCTGCTGACCCCAGCAGGCCACCACCCCTGGGAGTGCTAGCCATTCCCAATGGGGTCGCAAATTGCGACTGCCTCATTAATATTCATGAGGCATGCAATTTGCGACCCCATTGGGAATCGCAAACAGTGTCTCAGACACTGTTGTACATAGCATTTTGCGACTCGCAAATTGAGATTCACAATTTGTCGCAATTTGCGACTTTGAAAAATGCTGTGGTCGTATATGTCGCTGTGTATGCTTAAGATGTAGATTGACTGGTGAAGGGCTCAGACTGAAAGATGATCTGGTTTGTACCATCAATTTTATGCTCATACCTGATAACAAAGAAGATTTAGTCAAATTGTTTGGCATAGCGGAATACTATGACAAATGCTCTCCCCATTTTGTTTTTATGCATTTTCTGGGTCATAAAGAATCTTGAGATATTTTTGTGAGGCAACAAGTGTGTAGTAAAGACTGGCCACAAGCCACTTTAGGATGTTTTCAATGAGAAAGGACTTGATTCCATTTGTAGTAGAATTTATAAATGGGTGGTAGCCTTAGAAGAGTTTGAGGTGAAGTGTATTCCTGGTGCCAGCTGTGGGGCCACTGACTGCCTCTCCAGGCTAGCTTGTAATGGTTCTTTGGTTAGTGAGGAAGTCATAAGTGAGGATGAGTGGAAGAAATTGGTGGCTGAAGATACAACGTTCTAAGAACTTTCTAAACTCATTAACAATGGGTGGAAATCTAAATATAGCATAAGTTCTGAGTGTGGAAAATGTTGGGATATAATGAATGAATTATCCCAAAAACAGTGTCTGATTTTTGTGCGGAACCAGGTTGAATCCTCCTAGATTAATCAGAGTTTAAAAAATATACATGTTTAGCTCATCAAGGACATTTGGGATTCTAAAACACCCAGGGGAGAATCAAGATGCATTACTGGTGGCCTGTACTGGATAATGAGGGAGGGAGGGAGGGAGGGAGGGAGGGAGAGAGAGAGAGAGAGAGAGAGAGAGAGAGAGAGAGAGAGAGAGAGAGAGAGAGAGAGAGAGTCGCCAGTAGGTAGTTATAGTTAGGACCTTGTTTCTATTCAAAAAGTGTTTTTTCTTTTCCCAATAACTTTGGTGCCGGGTGACGAATCTTTGCGAAATTTTCAAAACGTTGGTCTGCTCCGGTCAGCTCCTATCCTGAAAGTTTCGGGGTGGTTCGCCATGCAGGGGCCGAGAAAAAAGGGGGATCCCAAAACTCGTTTCTCCATGTTATTTCCCATAGGAAACTTTAGACACGAGTACAGCCCGAACTGCTGAACAGAATTACACCAAATTTGGCAAAAAGGTACCCCTTGGTTCAGAAAGAGACTGTAGGAGAGTAGGATCTGCACTTATGTTGCCCCCACTTTTTTTCTGATGTTAACACTGGTTTCTGGCTATAGTCTGGCTGGGTCCCTGCTAATCAGGGCCCCAGTCTATCTGTTCTCTCTAAACAAGTTGGAGTGCATATTAGATGCACTAGTGATTGGATACTGTGGTACCTTATGAGCCCCTAGTATATGGTACCTTAGGTACCAAGGGCATGGGTACTTCACAGGCCTACCAGGGGCTGAAGCATGTATTA
Organism: Triturus cristatus; assembly: GCF_964204655.1. Lineage (NCBI taxonomy): Eukaryota > Metazoa > Chordata > Amphibia > Caudata > Salamandridae > Triturus > Triturus cristatus. The sequence continues at coordinate 146,161,685 of NC_140580.1, read as the reverse complement.
TGCCACCCCTGGGAAGCAGACTAAATCTGACACCACAGGCCTGCTTCTGCAGCCTGGGTGAGGTAGTGTTAGCACTCCTCACTGAGGTATAGGTTCCTATATCTCACCTTACACACACACATAAACCTATCAGTCACCCCTAAGGCAGGCCCTATCAATCCTGAGGGCAGGGTGCTTGGTTTACAATGTGAGGGGGTGCCTCTGCATGAGCAGGTCCCCTCTGCAGCTGGCAGAGTCTATTCTCTGTGGCTGTTTGTGGATGCGGTTAAACCATATACTCTTAAGTGCATTATAACCTACCGGTAAATGCTAACTTTGGAATGACTGCATCAAAACATGTGGTGTCAAACAACTTGGAATCATACCCTCACACCAGTAACTGGTGTGGGAGTATGATCCCACCCTTCTAGAGGGGAAGACATGTACCTACTGTGGAAACACGGTAGAAATCTGAAAGAGCCCTGGGGATGCCACTAGCACAGACACTGGGCTGCCCTCCTGCTGCTGACTGGAACTCGCAGTGGAGGAGGCCCAACAGTAGGCATCCTGTCACAGGGAGGTGCAACCACCTTCCAGACAGGATTTAGTGTATTGGGGCTGGGTGGGTGCACTCCTAGAGTGCTTTGAAGTCCTGCACTGGGGGTGCAGTAGGCTCCTCTGTGCATATGCCCGCTCAAACCGGTTCAGGGGCTACCTGCCCCTGCTCTGGCGCGAACCTGGACAAAGGGAAGTGGGTGTAACCACCCACTCCCCTGACCCTCCCATAGGAGTGGTCATAGAGCTAGTCCCTCCCTTTCCTTTAGTATATGATAGGGAAACCTTGCCATTGCAAATCAGATATCCCTGGACGACGCTCTACAAGAAGAATCCTGGACCTTCGACGTTCCACTACCTTTGGAAGACTGAAGACTCTCCCTTGGAGTCAAGGAGGGACTCCCCTGCTTGGCAGGCACCAAAAACTTGAATCAACGGTCGCAAACTTTCCCGCTCCTGCTGGAGTCCGAAGTCCCTGCAGCCCCGAAAGTGGATTTCCTGACTTCTCGACGGCCATTGTGAGTCCCCAGCAGAGCTGAGGCGAGTGGACCCCACAAGTGACGAGGAACAGCAATACCCGGGTACCGTGCACTATTGTCGAGTGCAACCCCTTCACAACGTTCTACGAACTTATGCATTGGACCACGTGTGGTCCAAGCCTCCAGCAAGATTTCCCACGAAAATCAGAGGCCTACCTCGTCCCGAGTGACCGTGGGCTCCTGTGAAGCGAATCCTCTCGAGGCGTCTTTGCGATCCCTTGCCGGCTGGCTTGTGGGTCCCCTGAAGACTTTCTCATCGAACCAAAGGGCTCCTCTGGTTGCTCCAGGCCTGCCCTGACTTACCCTCGCTGGGTGAGTCCCTCAGACCTTGCTGGTCTGCACCGCTGAATTTCTTCACATTCCACGAGACTTGCTGTTGCCAAGGCTTGTTGGCTCCAATCCGATTGCCGACACCTCAGTGAGCTGCAGACTTTGTGGGACACTCCGAATCCAGCTCCTGGCCGTCGTCGACGCCTCCTGGACTTCGTGGCTGAAGAGTCAAAACACCCTTGATCACCTGAAATCACCCAACTTCTGTGGGCATCCATCTTCCTGGCCCCGGGTCACTGGCAAGTGACTGTGAACACTGTCCCTTTTGCTTTCAGGTCTCCTTCATCTTGAATCCAGCCTTGGATTCCACCGGACACTTTTCCAGTCTCCACAAGCAGCAAAACTTCTTCGGCTTCCATTGAAAACGACGACGCGACCAGACACCTATGCACCCGGCTTCCCTGGGTGAGGTAACTCATGCACTCTGGTGCTCCTGTGGGTGTTGGCCCTTGAACTACTTACCTTGTAAGTGGCTTGCTTGTAGACTCTCTAGAAGTACCCTAAAACTTTAAAAATCCAACCGTGACTTGCTCCATTGAAATCAATAGGGAATCCGCTGCTGTGTTCTCACACTCCACGCGTCTCCCATGGGTCCTTTACTTACCTGCCTTGGGTGGATTAGTGAGGCCCCAGCGATTCTACAGGCCCTAGGCCTTGTCCCCTTGCAAGTCGACATTCCTAAACCTCTTTTTTAGTATATGGTCTGGTACCCCCCTAGGGCCCCAGCCATATTTGTGCTTAACTTATTGTGAAACGTTGATATTTGCATATGTTCCTGACTTCTAATCTCATAAAGAGATTAGTAGAGTGTGTCTAGTAATAAATACTTATATATTTGATATATATACCTTTGTGGTGTCCTTTCATTTGGTAATTCAAGAGATTATAAGGTAAAACAAGCTGCTTTACATTCCTCTGAGACTTAGCCTGAAGGCTGCTCTCCACAGCTACCACTAGGATAGCTTTCTTTAAAAGGTTGTCTTAAACCTATCTACCATAAGAGTCGAATTTGACTGGTGCAAGGTGGCCATTATAACTAGTGACAAGCATATGCCAGGCCAACTTCTCACAGAGACCTTTTTTTTAAAATGGTGTGAATCCGTTCAGTAGTTGCTGAGAAATAAAAAAAATAAGAGTAAAAAAATCAATTTCCCATAGGAAACTTTATGCAAGGATACAGCCAAAACTACTGAACGGATTTACCCCAAATTTGGCAAAAAGGTACTGCTTGGCTCAGAAAGCGACCTTTTTAAAAATGGTGTAAATCCGTTCAGTAGTTGCTGAGAAAATCAAAAATAAATGTTTCAGTATTTAGAGGCGCGGAGGATCCGTGCATTCTCCCGATCACGAGCTGCATTCTAATTGGCTGTCAACACTCCAAACCAGGAAGTGTTGGCAATCAAAACAGAAAAAGAAACACAAAAAAAGAAAAGGGGGCAGGGTAGAAACACCATGACCCCCTAGGCCTGCTCAGGGCCCAAAAAAGCTTTTTTTTTTAAAAAAAAAACAAAATTGGCAAGATTCGCGCACCCAGCGCGAATTTCGGCTGAAAATTTTAAAAAAAACGAAGCGCCGGCTCCCGCGCTTCGTTATTATTTAGCCCCCGGGTGGGCCAAGTCCCGGGGGCATTCACAAATGTAATTGCGGGGCCCAGGGAGGCCCCTGCAGCCCCGGTGACCGCCACCCCCACGGCTTTACATAAATATTAGCGGGGGCTTCTTATTTTTAATGTGTGTGGGGGCCGATAAGGCCCCCCCAAGTCCCGGGGACCACCACCCCCGGGGCTTTTATTAATTATAATTGTGGGGTGCACATGGCCACCCGCTGCCCCGGGGACCGCCACCTCCCAGGGCTTCTTATTTTTAATGTGTGTGGGGGCCGATAAGGCCCCCCCCCAAGCCCCGGGGACCACCCACCACCCCCGGAGCTTTTATTAGTTATAATTGCGGGGGGCACATGGCCACCTGCTGCCCCGGGGACCGCCACCTCCCGGGGCTTCCTATGTTTAATGTGTGTGGGGGCCGATAAGGCCCCCCCAAGCCCTCGGGACCACCACCCCCGGGGCTTTTATTAATTATAATTGCGGGGGGCACATGGCCCCCCGCTGCCCCGGGGACCGCCACCCCCCAGGGCTTCTATTTAAAAAAATTAACACTTGTGTGGGGGGTCTTGAACCCCCCCCACATGCCCCGGGGACCGCCACCTCCCCGAGGCACTAATATTCAAAATAGGGGGTCCGTAACGGAGCCCTGGGGACCACCACCCCCCCCCGGCCTGTGCAGTAGGTGGGAGGGGGGGCCGCGCGGCCCCCCTCCTGGAGCCCTTGATGGCCCTGGGGACCGCCACCCCGCAGGGCCGGCTACTGCAGTGTACCGGGGTGCCCACCCCCAGGACACTGCTGTTTGCAATGACGGGGAAACCTGCTCTCGCTTCAATGAAGCAAAGCAGATTGCTTTTCCACATGTTATCAGCTCCCCATGTGGAAAAGCAATGCCGGGTCCTGCAGAACGCGGGGAGCCAGCGGGAACGCGGGGGCATTGGGGCTCCGCCCACGGTCCCCAATGGAGAGGGCCAGCCCCGGGGGATGGGGTCCCCGGGGCTTGAAGTAGCCCGGGAGGGGGGCCACACAGCCTCCCTCCCTCCAATTAAAATAAATAAATAAAGGCCAGGCCCCGTGGGATGGGGTCCCCGGGGCCAATAGAGGCCTCAGGAGGGGGGCCACGCAGCCCCCCTCCATAATTAAACATTAATATTTATGTGGCCATGCCCCGGGGGATGGGGTCCCCGGGGCTGGAATTGGTCATGGGAGGGGGGCCCACGCGGCCCCCTTCCCGTTAAATTTTTTATTTTTTATTTAAATGGGGGTAAGGCCCTGGGGAATGGGGTCCCCAGGGCCCAAAAAAAGTAAAATGAAGGGGGGCCACGCAGCCCACTTCTAAATAACATTTTTAAAAAATAAACACGGAGATCGTGCCGAGGCCCGCCCCCTCCTAGCAACACACTGCAAACGCGCCCTGTGGCGCGTTGTACAATGAGGAATTCACTCCCCTTCAATACTGAGGGTCCCTGGGGGCCAACTAGCCCACCAGGTACCTCCAGTAAGTGCCACAGGACTTTATTCCCTAGCTTAAAATGCGCCACGGGCGCGTTTGCACAGTGGTGAAGGGAGGGGGCGGGGCCTGAGGTGCCATGTGTGCAAACACGCCCTGTGGTGCATTTAAAGTTGGGGAATTAATTCCCTTTCAATCCTGGGGGCCAACTAGCCCACCAGGTGCTTCCAGTAAGCACACTGCGCTGCGTTGCAGAGAGGTGGTCCAGGTCATACCCCTTTTTACACCTCTCTGCAACGCAGATCTGTGGCGCTTACCGGCACTGGCTCTAGGACTGTTTAGTCAGACTCAGTTACCACCAGTATCCGTCTGAAAAAGTTGAGGGTACAGGATGATTTTGCAACAATGCTTCTTTCTGCTCTTCTGTATGTTCTTTCTGCACGTTATCCTTCTTCCTGCACTTTTCTTCGTCATATCACCACAACCTAATATGCCACCCCAAACATCACATCCACCCTACTAACTGCAGCCAAAACCACCCTAAAGACCACCTGGTTAACCACTAACACCACCCTACCCTATCCACCACCACAACCCAACCCTGGTCACCACCACCATTACCACAACCACCCTAAACACTACACTCCTAGGCACCACCACCACCCTAACCACCACCTTCACCACAACCAACTTCACCACCACCCTCGCCCTATACACCACCACACTAACCGATATCACCCTAACACCACCACCCCCTTAACCAGCACCTTACCTTAACCACCACCTCTCGACTCTAACCACCACCCTTCCAAGCATCACTACCCTCACCACCAGCACTGTACCACCATCTTAATCACCTTACCCTAGCCACCATCACCACCCTAACCCCTTCCTGATCCTAATCCTAGACACCACCACCAAACACCAAAACCCCACCCTAATCACCACCCTACCCAAACCACCACCACCACTACCCTAACCACCGCTTCTCTACCCTAAACATCATACTAACCACCATTACTACCACCACTGTGCCACCACCCTAACCACAATCCTCCTGACCACCACCCCCTAACCACCACCATCACCTTCATCAACACCTCCCACCTTAACCACCCTGACTACCCACCCACCACCTTCCTACCCTAACCACCACCACCGTACCTTAACCACCACCACACCGTAATGACCACCAACCACAGCATCACCACCAGCCTTACCACCACCATCACTGCCACCACCCTTACCACCACCACCCTAACCACTACCACGCCTTCACTCAAAAATCAATTTCCCATAGGAAAACTACTGAACGGATTTACCCCAAATTTGGCAAAAAGGTACTGCTTGGCTCAGAAAGCGACCTTTTTAAAAATGGTGTAAATCCGTTCAGTAGTTGCTGAGAAAATCAAAAATAAATGTTTCAGTATTTAGAGGCGCGGAGGATCCGTGCATTCTCCCGATCACGAGCTGCATTCTAATTGGCTGTCAACACTCCAAACCAGGAAGTGTTGGCAATCAAAACAGAAAAAGAAACACAAAAAAAGAAAAGGGGGCAGGGTAGAAACACCATGACCCCCTAGGCCTGCTCAGGGCCCAAAAAAGCTTTTTTTTTTTAAAAAAAAACAAAATTGGCGAGATTCGCGCACCCAGCGCGAATTTCGGCTGAAAATTTAAAAAAAAAACGAAGCGCCGGCTCCCGCGCTTCGTTATTATTTAGCCCCCGGGTGGGCCAAGTCCCGGGGGCATTCACAAATGTAATTGCGGGGCCCAGGGAGGCCCCTGCAGCCCCGGTGACCGCCACCCCCACGGCTTTACATAAATATTAGCGGGGGCTTCTTATTTTTAATGTGTGTGGGGGCCGATAAGGCCCCCCCAAGTCCCGGGGACCACCACCCCCGGGGCTTTTATTAATTATAATTGTGGGGTGCACATGGCCACCCGCTGCCCCGGGGACCGCCACCTCCCAGGGCTTCTTATTTTTAATGTGTGTGGGGGCCGATAAGGCCCCCCCCAAGCCCCGGGGACCACCCACCACCCCCGGGGCTTTTATTAGTTATAATTGCGGGGGGCACATGGCCACCTGCTGCCCCGGGGACCGCCACCTCCCGGGGCTTCCTATTTTTAATGTGTGTGGGGGCCGATAAGGCCCCCCCAAGCCCTCGGGACCACCACCCCCGGGGCTTTTATTAATTATAATTGCGGGGGGCACATGGCCCCCCGCTGCCCCGGGGACCGCCACCCCCCAGGGCTTCTATTTAAAAAAATTAACACTTGTGTGGGGGGTCTTGAACCCCCCCACATGCCCCGGGGACCGCCACCTCCCCGAGGCACTAATATTCAAAATAGGGGGTCTGTAACAGAGCCCTGGGGACCACCACCCCCCCCCCGGCCTGTGCAGTAGGTGGGAGGGGGGGGCCGCGCGGCCCCCCTCCTGGAGCCCTTGATGGCCCTGGGGACCGCCACCCCGCAGGGCCGGCTACTGCAGTGTACCGGGGTGCCCACCCCCAGGACACTGCTGTTTGCAATGACGGGGAAACCTGCTCTCGCTTCAATGAAGCAAAGCAGATTGCTTTTCCACATGTTATCAGCTCCCCATGTGGAAAAGCAATGCCGGGTCCTGCAGAACGCGGGGAGCCAGCGGGAACGCGGGGGCATTGGGGCTCCGCCCACGGTCCCCAATGGAGAGGGCCAGCCCCGGGGGATGGGGTCCCCGGGGCTTGAAGTAGCCCGGGAGGGGGGCCACACAGCCTCCCTCCCTCCAATTAAAATAAATAAATAAAGGCCAGGCCCCGTGGGATGGGGTCCCCGGGGCCAATAGAGGCCTCAGGAGGGGGGCCACGCAGCCCCCCTCCATAATTAAACATTAATATTTATGTGGCCATGCCCCGGGGGATGGGGTCCCCGGGGCTGGAATTGGTCATGGGAGGGGGGCCCACGCGGCCCCCTTCCCGTTAAATTTTTTATTTTTTATTTAAATGGGGGTAAGGCCCTGGGGAATGGGGTCCCCAGGGCCCAAAAAAAGTAAAATGAAGGGGGGCCACGCAGCCCACTTCTAAATAACATTTTTAAAAAATAAACACGGAGATCGTGCCGAGGCCCGCCCCCTCCTAGCAACACACTGCAAACGCGCCCTGTGGCGCGTTGTACAATGAGGAATTCACTCCCCTTCAATACTGAGGGTCCCTGGGGGCCAACTAGCCCACCAGGTACCTCCAGTAAGTGCCACAGGACTTTATTCCCTAGCTTAAAATGCGCCACGGGCGCGTTTGCACAGTGGTGAAGGGAGGGGGCGGGGCCTGAGGTGCCATGTGTGCAAACACGCCCTGTGGTGCATTTAAAGTTGGGGAATTAATTCCCTTTCAATCCTGGGGGCCAACTAGCCCACCAGGTGCTTCCAGTAAGCACACTGCGCTGCGTTGCAGAGAGGTGGTCCAGGTCATACCCCTTTTTACACCTCTCTGCAACGCAGATCTGTGGCGCTTACCGGCACTGGCTCTAGGACTGTTTAGTCAGACTCAGTTACCACCAGTATCCGTCTGAAAAAGTTGAGGGTACAGGATGATTTTGCAACAATGCTTCTTTCTGCTCTTCTGTATGTTCTTTCTGCACGTTATCCTTCTTCCTGCACTTTTCTTCGTCATATCACCACAACCTAATATGCCACCCCAAACATCACATCCACCCTACTAACTGCAGCCAAAACCACCCTAAAGACCACCTGGTTAACCACTAACACCACCCTACCCTATCCACCACCACAACCCAACCCTGGTCACCACCACCATTACCACAACCACCCTAAACACTACACTCCTAGGCACCACCACCACCCTAACCACCACCTTCACCACAACCAACTTCACCACCACCCTCGCTCTATACACCACCACACTAACCGATATCACCCTAACACCACCACCCCCTTAACCAGCACCTTACCTTAACCACCACCTCTCGACTCTAACCACCACCCTTCCAAGCATCACTACCCTCACCACCAGCACTGTACCACCATCTTAATCACCTTACCCTAGCCACCATCACCACCCTAACCCCTTCCTGATCCTAATCCTAGACACCACCACCAAACACCAAAACCCCACCCTAATCACCACCCTACCCAAACCACCACCACCACTACCCTAACCACCGCTTCTCTACCCTAAACATCATACTAACCACCATTACTACCACCACTGTGCCACCACCCTAACCACAATCCTCCTGACCACCACCCCCTAACCACCACCATCACCTTCATCAACACCTCCCACCTTAACCACCCTGACTACCCACCCACCACCTTCCTACCCTAACCACCACCACCGTACCTTAACCACCACCACACCGTAATGACCACCAACCACAGCATCACCACCAGCCTTACCACCACCATCACTGCCACCACCCTTACCACCACCACCCTAACCACTACCACGCCTTCACTCAAAAATCAATTTCCCATAGGAAAACTACTGAACGGATTTACCCCAAATTTGGCTAAAAGGTACTGCTTGGCTCAGAAAGCGACCTTTTTAAAAATGGTGTAAATCCGTTCAGTAGTTGCTGAGAAAATCAAAAATAAATGTTTCAGTATTTAGAGGCGCGGAGGATCCGTGCATTCTCCCGATCACGAGCTGCATTCTAATTGGCTGTCAACACTCCAAACCAGGAAGTGTTGGCAATCAAAACAGAAAAAGAAACACAAAAAAAGAAAAGGGGGCAGGGTAGAAACACCATGACCCCCTAGGCCTGCTCAGGGCCCAAAAAAGCTTTTTTTTTTAAAAAAAAAACAAAATTGGCGAGATTCGCGCACCCAGCGCGAATTTCGGCTGAAAATTTAAAAAAAAAACGAAGCGCCGGCTCCCGCGCTTCGTTATTATTTAGCCCCCGGGTGGGCCAAGTCCCGGGGGCATTCACAAATGTAATTGCGGGGCCCAGGGAGGCCCCTGCAGCCCCGGTGACCGCCACCCCCACGGCTTTACATAAATATTAGCGGGGGCTTCTTATTTTTAATGTGTGTGGGGGCCGATAAGGCCCCCCCAAGTCCCGGGGACCACCACCCCCGGGGCTTTTATTAATTATAATTGTGGGGTGCACATGGCCACCCGCTGCCCCGGGGACCGCCACCTCCCAGGGCTTCTTATTTTTAATGTGTGTGGGGGCCGATAAGGCCCCCCCCCAAGCCCCGGGGACCACCCACCACCCCCGGGGCTTTTATTAGTTATAATTGCGGGGGGCACATGGCCACCTGCTGCCCCGGGGACCGCCACCTCCCGGGGCTTCCTATTTTTAATGTGTGTGGGGGCCGATAAGGCCCCCCCAAGCCCTCGGGACCACCACCCCCGGGGCTTTTATTAATTATAATTGCGGGGGGCACATGGCCCCCCGCTGCCCCGGGGACCGCCACCCCCCAGGGCTTCTATTTAAAAAAATTAACACTTGTGTGGGGGGTCTTGAACCCCCCCACATGCCCCGGGGACCGCCACCTCCCCGAGGCACTAATATTCAAAATAGGGGGACTGTAACGGAGCCCTGGGGACCACCACCCCCCCCCCGGCCTGTGCAGTAGGTGGGAGGGGGGGCCGCGCGGCCCCCCTCCTGGAGCCCTTGATGGCCCTGGGGACCGCCACCCCGCAGGGCCGGCTACTGCAGTGTACCGGGGTGCCCACCCCCAGGACACTGCTGTTTGCAATGACGGGGAAACCTGCTCTCGCTTCAATGAAGCAAAGCAGATTGCTTTTCCACATGTTATCAGCTCCCCATGTGGAAAAGCAATGCCGGGTCCTGCAGAACGCGGGGAGCCAGCGGGAACGCGGGGGCATTGGGGCTCCGCCCACGGTCCCCAATGGAGAGGGCCAGCCCCGGGGGATGGGGTCCCCGGGGCTTGAAGTAGCCCGGGAGGGGGGCCACACAGCCTCCCTCCCTCCAATTAAAATAAATAAATAAAGGCCAGGCCCCGTGGGATGGGGTCCCCGGGGCCAATAGAGGCCTCAGGAGGGGGGCCACGCAGCCCCCCTCCATAATTAAACATTAATATTTATGTGGCCATGCCCCGGGGGATGGGGTCCCCGGGGCTGGAATTGGCCATGGGAGGGGGGCCCAGGCGGCCCCCTTCCCGTTAAATTTTTTATTTTTTATTTAAATGGGGGTAAGGCCCTGGGGAATGGGGTCCCCAGGGCCCAAAAAAAGTAAAATGAAGGGGGGCCACGCAGCCCACTTCTAAATAAAATTTTAAAAAAATAAACACGGAGATCGTGCCGAGGCCCGCCCCCTCCTAGCAACACACTGCAAACGCGCCCTGTGGCGCGTTTTACAATGAGGAATTCACTCCCCTTCAATACTGAGGGTCCCTGGGGGCCAACTAGCCCACCAGGTACCTCCAGTAAGTGCCACAGGACTTTATTCCCTAGCTTAAAATGCGCCACGGGCGCGTTTGCACAGTGGTGAAGGGAGGGGGCGGGGCCTGAGGTGCCATGTGTGCAAACACGCCCTGTGGTGCATTTAAAGTTGGGGAATTAATTCCCTTTCAATCCTGGGGGCCAACTAGCCCACCAGGTGCTTCCAGTAAGCACACTGCGCTGCGTTGCAGAGAGGTGGTCCAGGTCATACCCCTTTTTACACCTCTCTGCAACGCAGATCTGTGGCGCTTACCGGCACTGGCTCTAGGACTGTTTAGTCAGACTCAGTTACCACCAGTATCCGTCTGAAAAAGTTGAGGGTACAGGATGATTTTGCAACAATGCTTCTTTCTGCTCTTCTGTATGTTCTTTCTGCACGTTATCCTTCTTCCTGCACTTTTCTTCGTCATATCACCACAACCTAATATGCCACCCCAAACATCACATCCACCCTACTAACTGCAGCCAAAACCACCCTAAAGACCACCTGGTTAACCACTAACACCACCCTACCCTATCCACCACCACAACCCAACCCTGGTCACCACCACCATTACCACAACCACCCTAAACACTACACTCCTAGGCACCACCACCACCCTAACCACCACCTTCACCACAACCAACTTCACCACCACCCTCGCCCTATACACCACCACACTAACCGATATCACCCTAACACCACCACCCCCTTAACCAGCACCTTACCTTAACCACCACCTCTCGACTCTAACCACCACCCTTCCAAGCATCACTACCCTCACCACCAGCACTGTACCACCATCTTAATCACCTTACCCTAGCCACCATCACCACCCTAACCCCTTCCTGATCCTAATCCTAGACACCACCACCAAACACCAAAACCCCACCCTAATCACCACCCTACCCAAACCACCACCACCACTACCCTAACCACCGCTTCTCTACCCTAAACATCATACTAACCACCATTACTACCACCACTGTGCCACCACCCTAACCACAATCCTCCTGACCACCACCCCCTAACCACCACCATCACCTTCATCAACACCTCCCACCTTAACCACCCTGACTACCCACCCACCACCTTCCTACCCTAACCACCACCACCGTACCTTAAACACCACCACACCGTAATGACCACCAACCACAGCATCACCACCAGCCTTACCACCACCATCACTGCCACCACCCTTACCACCACCACCCTAACCACTACCACGCCTTCACTCAACATGGCTCTCAATTCCTGTAGAAGCTCTTAATTTTAACAACCATTTTCAGCTCATTATTTGAGTGCTGTTTTCATGAAAGGCTTTGTTTGCGTTTGTTTACTCTCCAGTGACATGTTCTATGCATCTAGGTATCTTGTAAAACTAAGTCATATCAAAGATTAAGAAACATTTACACGTCGTTTATAGCTAGCTTTCGACCTGTAGTTCATACAGGCTGCCAAATAATTAGCCCTCCTCCACTCACATAAGCCAAAACTTCTACAGTCTGCCACCCACTAACTTTCAAGACCAAAGCCGAAAAACCAAACCTCATCAATCGAACAGGCATGGACTAACTGAAGAGATCTGCCACATACTGCTGGCCACCAGAGGCCTCTAATTTCACATCTGACTTAGAAAACATGTTTCTTCAAGAAACTGATTGACAATGTTAATAGCACTGCATTTTCTGCCACATGTACATCCTCTGATCATCCTCTGATCATTGATCGCTATTGATAGCCGATAACCTCCTTAAAAAAGGCCATACCTACATTATGACAAAAGTGATTACTTTTTGCTGTTTTTGCTCTACTCTGCCAGCCATGAGATGACTACTTCCCAAGAAGAAAGCATTCTGTCATAATGTTTTCTTGATCTCACAGCTCAGAAACCATTTGCAAATACTCGACTCACTGTATATTTCATCATTCAATTCCAGGTATGCTGCATGTAAATATGGTCATTTACTCTGTTTTGGAGGGGAGTACCTTACTGGACGTCATATTATAGTGTATGTACTTTTTATTTCAAATTGTAAAGTACTCCCGTGTCAGAAATACATTTATAGCAAGACATAACATTCTCATAGTCTCTAATTTCAGTTCTGGGATTTTAAGGCAACATCCTGAAATGGAGCGAAATAAGAAATGTGTATTGACTTTATCTCAGTGCTTTAAATGGGCCGGTACTCACTGGTACTGAGTACCGGCACTTCTTATTTTTACCGATCAGAGTACCGGCACTTCTTCACTGCTAAGCAGAGTACCGGTACTCATTGGAGGTAAATTAGTTGGTTTTAGTGCTGCGAAGCTCAAGGCAGTCAGAGGGGAGCAGATCTGTACGGCCCTCTGACAGCCAAAGCGCATCTCCAGCTCGTAGGTGAGTAATGGCTGAACCATTCAGCAGCGACTCCTGCTTTATGCAAAGGATGTCCCTGTTTTGGAATTTTCACGCCCTGCTGTGTTTGATAGAGAAGGGCCCATTAAGGCCCTTCTCTGTCAATCACATTCACACTGTGCTTGTTGTGCCGTAACGATCCCAAGTGTAGAGTGTGTGTGTGCGTGTGCACCAGAGGCGCAACTAGAGGCAAATTTCTGGGGGGTAATTCTTCCACCAATAGGCAGAGTGGAGCTGCAGGGGCTCTTAAAAGGGGTGAAAAAAACAACCAAGCCTCATGCACATGCAAATGGTCTTTTAAAGACCTGTGAAGTCCTCGGGTGCGGCTCTGTGTGTGCCAGGGAAGCTGTCTCAGCCCGGGCTGACACACACGATGGAGGGGTGGGGGGGTGGGGGGGGGGGGTCGGGAGGGGGCTTGAAGCCCTTTGATCCCAATGGGCGTTGCGCACCTGGTGTGCGCGCCTGCTTCTGTGTATGTTTCAGTGTGAGAGAAAAGCGAGCTCAGAGAGGAAAAGAATGTGGACAATCTCAGGAGGTAGTTTTAAAGAAATGCGTGGAATGCTTTTGTGTGTGCATTGTCTGCTTGTTTCTGTGTGTATTTGAAGTATTGTGACAATAGCAAACAAGTAGGAACAGTATGACAGTGAGAAGCTGGAAATATTGCAAGACAAGGAAACCTTAACATATCGTGTTTGGTCTTTATTTTGTGTAATGAGTTAACACTTTTTTTGTTTATATTGATACTTTTCTCACATGTTTTGGTATGTCCTGCAACTGGCGTAGTACTCATTATTAATGCTGGTATTCCAGAATCTCTTTTATTCTGAGGCACACTCATAATTAGCCTGAATAGTGCGGTTGATGGCTTGAATGTATTGATTTAAAAGCTCCTTCTATTATGATTTAGGGCCTGCTCCTAGCAGGTATTCACACCATTCTTTATCATCATACGCAGCTGTTAATCTGCATATATGGGAAGTTTGAAGCTACTATCAAAGGAAATGCACGGGCAAAATTAATACTCTATAGAAATGTCCTAGTATCATCATGTCACGCCCCGCCTCTAACACCGCCCACTAGCCACGCCCCTAGCTCGATTTAATGAGTACCTACACTTATTTTTTCCCATTTAAAGCACTGCTTTATCTGACCAGAAAAATGTGGCACCTTGCAGTGTTTCGTCTGTGTTTTTCATTGATGAGCAGAGGCTTCGTCTCTACTCCTGTGATCTTTAACTTTTTTTAGGTTTCTTTTCTTTACCGCCTCGCTCAACGGAGTACCTACTTATTGTGGGCCAATGATGTTAGGTAAGAGCAAAAACAACAACAAGAATAATAATATTAATAATATTAACCATTTTTTATAGCAACAACAGCAACGATAATACTAATCATTGATGAGCAGAGGCTTCGTCTCTACTCCTGTGATCTTTAACTTTTTTTAGGTTTCTTTTCTTTACCGCCTCGCTCAACGGAGTACCTACTTATTGTGGGCCAATGATGTTAGGTAAGAGCAAAAACAACAACAAGAATAATAATATTAATAATATTAACCATTTTTTATAGCAACAACAGCAACGATAATACTAATCATAACAATTATAATTACAACAATAGAGAGCACTAATGTAACATTCATCCAGTCAGAAGTTCAAAGTTGCTCTTACACAGTAGTTATCAAAATGGCCCAAAGGCCCTATATTTATGCAAGTGAAACATCAGACGAACAATGCAGCTTTCTTTCCTTTTTTCTTTTTTTTTTTTGTGGACAACTGTACATGTTTCTCCGAGGAAAAAGGTTTTAAATTGAAGTGCTTGTTGGATTATATTTTCATGAAAAAATAAAATCCAATCCCACTGTGATGCTTCGAGATATATTTCACAAAAGCCAAGTTTGCCAGCGCATCTTTAGTTCATTAGCTGACTGTCTTTTTTTAAACCGCTTTTTCAAATTCAAGCGAAGAAATTATGATGCTCAGATATCTAAGAAAATTCTGAATGGTTTGATTAAATATAAGGACTAAATGCCCTTTCGGATTTCAGAAATGATATGGTGTCACCCAACTTGTGCTCTTCCAGGTTTTTCCTCTGGACCCTTCAGAAAGGCTGAGAACTTGCCCTTGCTCTGGCACACACAGAAACACACATTCACACCAGAGCACCCACTGAAAGTCTAAAACAAAAATGCTTATTACAATTCCAGGGCAGTATAATATGTACATAAACACTCATACAGGCAGTCCCTAAGCTGAACACCACTGAGGGCTATCGTTACTCTTTATAAGATAAACACAGAAAGGTAGCTGAAAAGCCAGAAAAGGCAAGATTAATATATTACAGTCAGTATTATTGCCCACATCCAAGGTAAGGGCCACTAACCAATTGTTGGGTTTTAAATGGCCAGTATAACCCACAATGAGAGGCTTTTAGGCGAAAGGCTAGTAGACGATTTTGCCAGCTACTGTGCACAGCCCTGGCAGTAACCAACAAACATTGATAGTGGGAGACACGCCGGCTCTGGTTTGATAAAGCAGAGGGAGAAACAAGGGGCTGCCCTCCTCCTGCTCTTATTGTATGTCAGTGAAAGTGGAGGCCTCAGAGGAGACAGTGGAAAGCTGCTGTCTTCTCTGTTGATTGTAGTCTCTGCCTTTCTCATTTTCATGAACTCTAAATGTGTGGTGAGGATAGAGAGATTGATGTTCTATTGAAGTTCTATAGAAGTGGGCCTGACCTGTACTAGCGTACATTGACCAGTAGCACTTCTATGCTTACCATGGAGCTCCCAACATTCCAGCATGGGGTGAGATGAGTGCCTTGTGGCTATTAGGAAAAAGGTGTTTCGATCACGGGAGAGAGGAGACACAGGAGGGGGTGAGAGTGTAGAGGATGTGGTGCAAGGGCCAGAGCAGCCGACTTTGGACAGGAGCTGGGGAGTCAGGTTTGAGTCTCTACATCGGCTCATAATCCTGTGATTCTGGGCAAATCACTTAATCTCACCAGTGCCTAAAAAAGAAACCTTGTGTAACTTAAGCTCTTGTAAAGCACTCCAATACATGTCAAGTTTTCGCTATAAATAGCTGTAGGAAAACATTTTTAATTAAGGGGAAGCAGGTCCATAAAACAAACGGCAGTGTAGATGGGGAGAGGTACATCCCTGTGTATTTTCAAAGTAGCCAACAGAGGAACTTAACACCTCTGCCACCAGCTAGCTTGTTGCTCAGACTGCTTTTATTGGCTGAGCACAGTGCAAAGCCAATAAAAGGTGAATCAGCCTATATTTTGGAAGAATGACAATTTTTTAAGGTACTTTTGTAAAACAAAAAGCAGCATCTTTATAGAAGTGCCAATTTTGAGATTTTTTTTTGCTATTTGCAAAATCTCGTTATCCTGTGCGTCTGTACAGTGCCCAACTGGGTTGCTGTAAATAGATCCCCTTGTCCACACATCTCAGAATCAAGGTCGCTGGTTCATAACAAATTAGCATCTGAAATACCATGTTGCGCTACACCGAGTTTAAGAATTATGGAGCATTTTGAGACAACTTTACAAAATCAAAAATAAATAACTCGTGATAAAGCGGAGTCTCGACAAAATGTAAATTATATGGTTCAACTTTTTTCTTACCATCAATTTCAGGGTTAACCCCCTTTCCCACACTGGCTTCCGTGTATAACTCGCTTCAGGTGACGGATCTTTGCCACTGTGTTTTGAATCAGGAGCTATTTCGTCACCATAAGTTGAATCCTAATGACAAATGAGAGTTTACATTTGTTTTAAAAGTTTATTTTTCATTAATAGTTTAGTAAGAATCCTTTTATTCTTTTTATTCAGATTTGTCAATAAAGTCAAGTAAGTTTACAGAAATCTCATAAAAATATGGTTAGAACAAATCATCAGATAAGGCATCAAGCTTGTTCCATAAAGGAAAAATACCCTATCTAAAGAAAAGGACCAGAATTTTAGAGTTAGTAGAGCTCATGAAGAGTTCGAATTCAAAAGAAAAGAGTGAGATAAAGAGATCATAAAGTTCAAGATCCAATTCAAGCAGTCGAACTTTCCATTAAGAGTAGTTCATGAAACTCATCCGACTCTCATTAATTCAAGCAAATAAGCATACAATCGCAGTAGCAATCTGTAAAAATTGAGCAATAATAAGGCAAAGGATAAGCAGCAACAGATATAGCCACAGCTGTCAGTCGAGGCCACGAGAAAATGGAATGGGTGTCTGGGTATCAGTATTTGGAATGAGTGATGATCTACACTAGGAACAAGCACTAATATAAAAGTCAAAAATAATGTTGCAAAATGTGTAGCAGGTCTCTCCTGTTTTAAGCCATCAGGCAACAGCATTCGTCTGAGAGTGAGTTCAGCTCTTCCTTTCCCATGAAATAACATGCAGCTTACAAAGTTTGATCATAAAGTTTGTTGCAGAAATCTTCCTTATGTAGCTCCACGATTTATAAGCCTTTGTTCCCCTAGGCATTAAACAAAGTTTAACCTTCTAAAGTTGAATATTTCATTGCATAAACAATGAACGATGCTAAAGAAAAGAAACATCAACTTACAAAAATACTGTTTAGTAATGCATTTCATTAACACAAACAAGAAATACTGTTTTAAAATATACAACTATCCTATTTAAGCATTATGTAAAATATGGGGTAAATAGGAAGTTTAGTTATCACAGTTAGATGTTTCTTAGCAAACTTTTAAAACATTTGTTAAACCAGAACATTCTGCAGTTATGGTGAATATATCTAAGCATTAAGGGCAAGCCTTTAAATTCCATAGTGCACATTTCAACATTGTCGAGTTTACTTCTAGTTCAAAGAAAACGTGCACTTAAGCATTTTTGTGGCATATTAAACCACTGTATATGCCTAGTGCAGTTTGCACATTCAAAATGCAAGTCATTTCCTCTTTATTTTTTTCTCATTTACCTTAGTCATTGCACATATGGCTGTTATTCATTCTAAATAATTTGCACCTTAATTAGTTAGTCTCTTCACCCACAGTGGGGTTTTATGCACTATCTTTGAGAACAAATAGTTTTCTCTCATTATTTTTAAATGGAACTTTTAGAAAGTGTTTCAGGAAGCTGGAATGTAGGTACTGCTTCTATAAATTCATGAACATCTTCCTGGTCAATCTCAGATAAACCGACTACAATGCCGTGCAAATCAGCCTTTCCCGAGCAGCCGGTTGTCAGTTGATTCCACATTGTTCTACCATGGTTTCACCACAAATTCTAATAAACAATTAACTTGCTAACTTTCTGTATTGATGACAAAGGTAAGGCCCTTCCAGGTGCCAATCTGCATGAAATTGAGCTATACAGTTCAAAGTCTTTCATATGAAGCAGATTACAGAGAACAAGCACACATGATGGTTAATTGTATTGTTTAAATGCAGATGTGTGGTTACACCCCCTAGGAGTCAGGATTTTTGGATTTCAGTTTTCTCTTTGCATCTCCATTGTCCTTACTCACATCTTTGCTTAAGCACCTAACTACATGAAAGTGCTCTGGCTTCCCAGCCATTTTCATTATTTGAAATATTTAACAAGATGTAAATAAATACTTGCCAAATGCACAAATTGTTCTACGAGAAATGTACTGGTATATGTGTTGCATTCATTTTACATTCAAGAATTATAATATTTTAAAACTTGAACATTCTTAGTTAAAAAGGCTATGGTGCCACTGAAAACTAAACATATAATTGTGGAGTTAACATCAAGCTCCAGTACTCATCACAAGTACTTCTCTTGGTTTGTAACTCAAAGGAATTTGGACCTTCATCTTACTCTTCATATTTGTGTATGTATTACTGTACATGCAACAGTGCTTGCCACTACACTAGAAGTTAAATTTGAGCTAATGCTATGGTTATTTTGTCCTTTACTAAACAGTGTTCAGTGTACATACAATTGCAATTTTGACTGACTGTAAACACTCTATAGCTAACACAATGAAGGATAAATTGTGTTTGTGGTGTTTCTCCAAGGTTTAGTACTTGTCACAGTGCAGAAACAAATCATGTTGCTCTACAACCTGCTGTATAAAAATTCTAAAGCTGTTTCTAGGCTTGTCTCCTACTCCCATCGGACACTCTGAGCTGGTGAAGAACTATCCTATCAGATAGATAAAAATGGTGATATGTGAGTTGTGACTGTAATGAAGTTTATCTCATCTTTTGGTTATGAATCTCCATTGTAGATATCGACCACATGTGAGTTATTAAAAATGCAGCATTTTTGTATCATACAGGTGTTTTATTTATAGTCTATTCTAAACAACAGGAGTGTTTAGACCAGAGGTCTCTCACTGTTTCTTTAATAAGAGCTACTTATGTTCAATGAAACTCATCTCAAACTACTAATATTATTAGTGTTGTAATAGTGACAACATCAGATAAGATTACATTAGTGGCCACCGTATGTAAGATAATTAGCAGTGATCCAGTGCTGGCCAAATCTCTTGCCATTGGTTGTCCAATAGGTCTTTTTATGCGACTGAGAGGTGATGGGAGTTAGCATGTGGTCAAAAACGTATAATTAACAGTGCGACCCATCTCGCTACACAATAAGGACCAGGAATCAGTAAATAAAGTTAAGAAGTTTTATTACAAGTCAGCAGTCAGGTTAATGTAAATCAATCTCAATACCGTGCTGTTAAGGTACATAATAACAACTGTATAGCCAAACTTCCTGAAGAAGTTCAGGTGCATCAGTATGAGGCAAACAAGAAGTTCAATTACAGCAATACAAAGAATTAACAGCAGAATCTGGTGCTCACAGAAGAGTTTTCGATCTTCTCTCTTAAACATGAGTAATATCTAAAGTCCTCTTATCTAGAGTCTAAAGCTATTAAAAGAAACGTCATATAAGAGAGTCCGAAATGTCGAGCAAATGAGAAAAAGAGAAATGTGTGGATCATGCGGGAAGATGTTAGCATTTCAGAAGCTCGGTCAAGAGTCTTCTAGGGCTAGAGAAATAATTGTTAGCCTAAGCCACACCCAGCAAAGGATTAAAGGGGTAAGCATAGAGGTCTGTAACTCTCATAGTCCGAAGGAAAAGTGGTCAACATCAACCTGTGAGAACACTAGTTAATACTACAAGAATCATCTGGGTAACACCCCTTGATCACGCCATCAAGGGCTCCATTGTCCTTTCCATTCTCTCGCTGTGAGCTTGCAATATTAGCAAACTCTCCCAAGCCATTCCTGAGAACAATATTGTCATTGGTCACCTGCAATACTTTGATACATTACTGATAATAACGCTCTGGCTCTCTATGCTCTTTGTCAAGGTCTTCTTCTCAGGCTCTTTATTGCTGGTACAGAGTTACATCTATTCTCAAACTAACAAAACAATATGAATGTACCAGCAAAGAAAAGACACACAAGCAGAAATGGAAAATCAGTATTAATGCAGAAAGAAATACAGGCCTAGTTAAGTCAAGTTATTGTAGGAAAGTTGCGTTCTTACTTCAAAACACAACCTATCGCACTCCAGGAGTGTTGCTCAAAGATACATGATTTTATTATGGGTAACACATTTCGACCAGACTGTCTTTATCGAAGCCTGAGTTGCTTGTGAGATTTACTTCCCTTTAGTGCAAAAACATAGCAAAAAACAAAAGAGGGACCATTCGAGTCAATGCATGAATGGAAAGGGAGAACAGACTCTCCTACACAGTTGACCTTGTAGATTGCATTGTAGGATATTTGGGCGCATTACCCTTTTTGGAGATTATACATGTGGGCAGAGCAACAGCATGTCCATACATGTTCACTTGGTGGACATCGATGCAAACTTTGAGGGTTCGTTTATACAGTAATTGGTCACTTGATCCTGAAGATGGCTGTATTCTGTAAGGAAACCTGTCCAAACCCCCTTCCCTGCCACTCTTCCTGATAAGACAAGTGACCACCTGTTGCGCTTGTTTCAGACTTGCACTGAATTGTTGCATTTGACACTTATGCTATCCATGAACAGCAGCACATCTTCTTGCATCGCAATTGTTGTATACTGAGGTTAACTCAGTGTGTTCGAACACTGTGTATGAGGTGCTCCGCCTCTGATTTTGACTACACGAGTCGTTATTGTAATTATGAAATGTTATGGTTGTTAAACGTGAGTCGAAGCTTGTTCAGCGCTAGCTTTTTATAGATATTTGATTACAATGCACCGACTCGAGTGGTCCCTCTTTTGTGTTTTGTTTTTGCTCTTAAGGAAAGTAACTCACATGAGCAACTTAGTGTCCTGTACCAAGCGTATCCTCAGGGACGTACCGATGCTCAGAGGGGTCCACCTCTTGACAGCCCCAAATCTGGAAGAAAATATATATATATATATATATATATATATATATATATATATATATATATATATATATATATATATATATATATATATATTCAAACAGGAGATTATTTCGTCTGAAGAACCTGAGGGACACAGCAGGGGAGGTCAGGAAGCTTTATTCAATGCAGAAGAAACGGCATGACGCGTTTCGGCGGTGCTGCCTTAATCATATGCCAAATTGCATCCGTGATCGGCGCCTGTTACTTTTCAAATGTTCCATCTTGCTCCCATTGGCGGGAATCCAGCTGGGTCGTAATTCGTAGGAGCCTCGCCGTAGCCTCTTGGTAGACTACTGTACCCAGAAGGCACCATCTCGGCCTCCAAGGTAAGCTTCACTCGACAACTTGTAACCCATAGTGAGTGCTGGGGAATTTTAGACAAAGTACTAGTAGGTGCTGATAAAATTAATATCCTGATGCTCACTGCCGCATGAATACTTCTCCTTGGTCCCCAAACGTCTAAGCCGCATGTCACCCAAGTTCTGCAGTGCCGGAGGCTCCGAACCCAGTGATCCGGACAGTCTCTCCGTGAAGTCACAGACTGAGTTCCCACAGCGGCGTTTCTCTGCCCTGGGATGCGGCGGGCCGGTGCAATATCCAATACCTTGGCACAAACAAAAGAGAAAACTCTTGCCCTTGATGCTCCAGCCACTAACTAGACGGGTCCCCCTTGCGCGCCAGGGGCTAGCACGCTGAATATGCAAACAGGAGATTACTTTGTCTGAAGAACCTGAGGGACACAGCAGGGGAGGTCAGGAAGCTTTATTCAATGCAGAAGAAACGGCATGACGCGTTTCGGCGGTGCTGCCTTAATCATATACCAGATTGCATCCGTGACCGGTGCCTGTTACTTTTCAAATGTTCCATCTTGCTCCCATTGGTGGGAGTCCAGCTGTGTCGTAATTCGTAGGAGCCTCGCCGTAGCCTCTTGGTAGACTACTGTACCCAGAAGGCACCATCTCGGCCTCCAAGGTAAGCTTCACTCGACAACTTGTAACCCATAGTGAGTGCTGGGGAATTTGAGACAAAGTACTAGTAGGTGCTGATAAAATTAATATCCTGATGCTCACTGCCGCATGAATACTTCTCCTTGGTCCCCAAACGTCTAAACCGCATGTCACCCAAGTTCTGCAGTGCCGGAGGCTCCGAACCGAGTGATCCGGACAGTCTCTCCGTGAAGTCACAGACTGAGTTCCCACAGCGGCGTTTCTCTGCCCTTGGATGCGGCGGGCCGGTGCAATATCCAATACCTTGGCACAAACAAAAGAGAAAACTCTTGCCCTTGATGCTCCAGCCACTAACTAGACGGGTCCCCCTTGCGCGCCAGGGGCTAGCACGCTGAATATGCAAACAGGAGATTACTTCGTCTGAAGAACCTGAGGGACACAGCAGGGGAGGTCAGGAAGCTTTATTCAATGCAGAAGAAACGGCATGACGCGTTTCGGCGTTGCTGCCTTAATCAGATGCCAAATTGCATCCGTGATCGGCGCCTGTTACTTTTCAAATGTTCCATCTTGCTCCCATTGGCGGGAGTCCAGCTGTGTCGTAATTCGTAGGAGCCTCGCCGTAGCCTCTTGGTAGACTACTGTACCCAGAAGGCACCATCTCGGCCTTCAAGGTAAGCTTCACTCGACAACTTGTAACCCATAGTGAGTGCTGGGGAATTTTGGACAAAGTACTAGTAGGTGCTGATAAAATTAATATCCTGATGCTCACTGCCGCATGAATACTTCTCCTTGGTCCCCAAACGTCTAAACCGCATGTCACCCAAGTTCTGCTGTGCCGGAGGCTCCGAACCCAGTGATCCGGACAGTCTCTCCGTGAAGTCACAGACTGAGTTCCCACAGCGGCTTTTCCCTGCCCTTGGATGCGGCGGGCCGGTGCAATATCCAATACCTTGGCACAAACAAAAGAGAAAACTCTTGCCCTTGATGCTCCAGCCACTAACTAGACGGGTCCCCCTTGCACGCCAGGGGCTAGCACGCTGAATATGCTAACAGGAGATTACTTCGTCTGAAGAACCTGAGGGACACAGCAGGGGAGGTCAGGAAGCTTTATTCAATGCAGAAGAAACCGCATGACGCGTTTCGGCGGTGCTGCCTTAATCATATGCCAAATTGCATCCGTGATCGGCGCCTGTTACTTTTCAAATGTTCCATCTTGCTCCCATTGGCGGGAGTCCAGCTGTGTCGTGATTCGTAGGAGCCTCGCCGTAGCCTCTTGGTAGACTACTGTACCCAGAAGGCACCATCTATATATATATATACACACACAGACAGACTGTAGGGTGGTCAAGCGGGGGGAGGAGAGGATGGGGAGACTGCAGGAAGGGAGACCTGTGAATGTAGAGGGAGAATATTGTAAGCAAGAGAACTATAATGATAATAATAGAGGTGATAACCTCCTATGTAAAAGAAAAAAGAATAACCCCATAACAGGGGAGGTGAGCTAATGATTTCGATTTCTCAACACCAATACTGCAAAGGAGGAAACAAGTACAAACGTAACTACCTCCTTCTGTTGGGGAAGCTCAATATACCCCCCAGAGATAATAGTACCCAACACACCTACCATCTGTATCAGGTTGGGATGAACCAATAAGAGAAGGAGCTTCTGGAATCCATTCACCCACTGCGAACCACCCTTGTTAAATTAACAAAAAGATCCACCATTGTTGATTAGATTTGTTTTGAGATATTCCTTCAATTGAGTAAACATTCAAGTACCATCAAAGTAAATACAACGGTTGTGCTCCGTAATAATTGTTTTCAACACTTCAAACAATATGAGCCAATGAGAACCCCTTTTCCCAAACAGTACTGCACAAAGTGATATGGTTGTAGCTCAACCAAGTAGGAGATGCATTAGTACTTTGAGAGTTGCCATCACTCTCCATTTACCTCCTTGACTGTCGTATAAGTAATGCCACACTATACTCTTCCCCACATGAGTCACGGAAACGGACTCGCCAACAGGGAAGACCAAGAATTTTTTATCTCACTAGAGAAATGCTAGATAGAATGTGGAGCAACCAAGCTCTCCCTTCATAATAGTTATGCAAAAATCACTTACTCCCTTGCATAAATCCTTCGAGAAATCGGACTCGCCAATGAAGGGAGATAATCAGTGATCAGATTAAATAAGCCAAAGTTCAGCCTACATCCAAGTATGAACGATCCTTACTTAAGAATTCAAGAAAAGATACGGTTCATCCAGCACCCTTACCGGACCTAGAAAATGCCACCAAATGTCAGAGAAATGAATAAACGGCAGCCCTATCTGCAGTCTTCCCGGCTATATCCGGGTTTCCTGATGGCACGCACTATGGTGCGTCTGACATCTCCAACGCAAGTAATGCTGGGAATTGCAGTTCCCGTCTTGTCCATGCAGCCTTACTCACACGGTTTCTGCCTGTCCATGTATGCATCCGATGCGTTCTGACACTCAGTCTGTGATAAAGACGGTTTGGTCAAAACGTGTTACCCATAATAAAATCACGTATCTATGAGCAAAACTCCTGGATTGTGAGTCCTTAAGTCAACTTAAGCAGATCCCTCAATGATTCACAGTAATACATGTTGTTTGTGCACATACAACTAGAAAGGAATAACATATGTAAGTACATAAAATCAGCGTTAGATTCACTTTGTTCTTTAAGTAAATTTAAAGTAACTTCGAATGCACAAATTCAAGTTTAACTGAGAATTACATTATGAATACCAATTTGAAAATATTAGTGCGCACGTTTACCTAAATCTCTCTTGTTTCTAATTTAAATACATTTTGATAATATGAAAGAGGATTTTATCCAATCTCTAAAGACTACATTTTGTTTAATATGGTTGAGGCACACAGTACATAACATTTTCTAGTTCTACAGTGAATGCACTACAGTCCTGGATTTAATTGCAACACTTTACATTAATAACATTGGGACAAACAGAGTATGTAGTGCTAAGTACACATAAATATGCGAATTTGTGATGTGTAAGCGTGGATCCAAAAATTACGCTGCTCCAATCCCCTCTCTGATGAAGATTCATGCCATCACATTAAGATAATAATCTCTTATCAGATGGACCTCTTAAAACTGCATGGGTTTCAAAAAAATGTTTCCGCATTCCTCCAGCAATCTGCTCTATTTTCCCTAGTTCCTTTCTTAACTTGTACCTGTTTATATCCCTTATTGATGGCAAACAGGAATAATCCACAGAGAACAATTATCACAAGGAGCTTCAGGACACTGCCAACGATTCCACTCCCTAGGTTTCCAAACCATCTACCTATAACAGAAAATCCATTTCTAATTGCATCACAAGCACCTGTTGCTTCTAACTCCTTCAAATCTCCTTTCAAGTTGGTAATGTTTACGATAAACTTCTTTAAGTCCCTACTTTTGTGAGGGATGTAAGTATAACATTGTTGAACTTTTAACAGACTCCGCCCTGTTTTGCAAAGAGGATGTCTAATCCAAGACGATCCTGTAAAACCATGTATCTTACAGCTACTATTTCAGTTTCTACAACTAATAAATCACCTGCTGTACTAGTAGACAACTTAGCTACAATTGTGGACAAGTTTTTTAATTTTTGTTATGCAAAATCACACCCACAGATGGAATAATTGCACCAAAAATATCTCCTACTACTTCTCCAGCACTATTTCCTCTTTTGGGTCTGGACTTCTGTTCCCACAAAGGATCATCTAAATGTCCCACATGATAAATCTTTGGAAAAACTATGCCTAAATACCATGTACCATACCATCCTTTTGGCAATTTGAAATATACATGTACTTCAAAAGCATAATAAAGTCCTGGAAGAGCAGGATCTTCCCCTTCTAATAATGACTCCCAATGTCCTTTAGTTTCAGATGTGTGTATACACTTGCTCTTTCCCACAAATGTTTGTGTCGGTTGTGGGCTTTCCTCTAGATATGCAGAATTTCTCTATGTGTCTCCAATCTAAACTTAATGCAGCTTGATTCCTTGCTACTTGATGTTCAGGTTCTTCTTTATGCGTGTAACAAGAGGGAGAGAGAGGACTAGTTAGCTAGTCCGAGTCCCCGAGGGTTTATATGTGATTAAACAAATAGGACTAGCTTAAGTTGACCAGAGTGTTACAGTACTCAAATTTAGTTCTGTCACGGGCACCTTGTTGGTGTATTCATGAAGCCCTCACCCACCAACCTAGTTGGTGGCATGCTTCATCATCGGGCCCACCCAGTGACACCTAGTATGTCCCGGGTGTGCTACGACGCCTGATTACAGCGGAGCTGGTATATTGCTGAGAGTGCAGTGAGGTTGGGTGAGTTGTGATTTAAAACGGCTTGGTGGTGGTCCCAGTACCCGAGGGTAAATTAAATTTTAATAACCGGGCCGTCACCAGCGGTTAAAAGTAAGGCTACAGGACGCGTGAGGGTGGCGAGTTACTGCCCCCTGCGTCCTTCAGATGGTCGACATGTTTCAGCCAGTGCCTTAGAGTGTTCTGGCTTTCCTCAGGACCGTTTTTTAAAAAAAGGTGTGGTGAAATAAAACAGACTTAGTGTTGTGGTACAGACTATGTGATACACTCACTAAGGCGTTTTTCTGTATGTGAGAGGGGGATTCCCTTCTCATGCATATCTGTACAAACAAACATTAAGAACAAGGACAAAACATTTACAGAGAGAGTCAATAGTCAATTTAGACATATGGTCAACAATGCTTAGGTGGCCGGATCTATAGTGCAAGGTGAGAGGACTATAGTCGGCTGGGTGTGATGGTACTGGTGGTGCCATCAGAGTGAAAATACGCGACTAATTAGGAGCGTGGTGTGGCTAAAACACGGAAATCACGCTGAAAGGAGTTGACTTAGTGTGGCAGGGCGCAAGAAAATTGTTCTTACGCTTTGGGTTATTAGCCAAGGCTTCCTGGAGGGAAGCGGTAAGGGGGTGACCCTATGGGAGAAAAAGAGATAAGCTGTAGGGGTTAGGGACCTGTGAGGAAAGAAGCGCTTACCCAGTTTGCTGTTTGGAGGCTTGTCAGGTTTGTCATACTCACAGTCTTTCTGGTCAGTGCCTGCCTTGTACCTGTTGTCCCGCCGTCCTCCTCCGGTAGAATGAGCCTGTCGGCGTGTGGGCTTTTTATACTATGGTTAACAAGGTAATGATGAGCACCTGTGGGAATAGTAAGGGTGGACAGACTACCCCTTTGTGTTGTTGCTGCTCATGCTAGTGGTTTGCACACTAGTCTCTCGTGCATGCTCAGTATATCAGCGCGGTTGCTATGTTGTTGCTCATGCTCATGATTTGTACACTAGTTTCTCGCACATGCTCAGTATGAATGCCTGATTATAATGCAGGTGATTTGTACTCTAGTCTTTTGCATATGCTCAGTATGATGGCGCGATTGCATTAAGGTACATGTAGCAACTAAAATATGCCGCCGTTGGTACGGGGAAAGAGGCAACACCCGTGTTAGGTGTGGCGTGGTCTTATCTGCGCAGGCACGAAGGGATCAGCGTTGGCTATGTATGCGCCAATATTGGGGAAACATGCCTGTGGTACGCGCCGCCTCCCAGAGTGGTTCGGCCCGTTATTTACTGCTTAATGTGCATGCGCTGCGCGCTAAAGTTGACATGGCAGTATTAGGGGGGTTGAAGCATGTGCCCATGATTATGGCAGCCTAGTGGTACACACAAGGGGGAGCATGATCTATGTCTATTTACAGAGGGACTATGGCACGGGGGACTGACCACTGTACACATGCGAGGTAATTGTGACTAGTGTAGGTCTAGGGTGTGACTGAATTCCACGGTATGGCGTCGTTGAGGCCATTGGTTTGGGTGGATAGACGATATATCCAACGTTGTTCCTTGCTGAGTAATTTCTTCTCATTATCCACTGCCAGTTCCGGTAGTTGTTCGATGATGGTCCAGGTCAGGTCATTGGGAGTGTGTCCCTGGGTGATGAAATGACTGGTCAGTTTACTAATGTTCTTCTTGCACCTGATTGTGCTCCTGTGTTCTGTGACTCTAGTTCTTATTTTGCCGGCGGTCATACCGATGTATCGGAGGCCGCAGCTGCAGGTGAGTAGGTAGATCACGTTACGTGAATTACAGTTTGTGTGGCTGTGTTGAGTCCACACTTTGTGGATGGCACACGCTACAGTCATTGCATGGATAATGTCCAGAGATTTTAGGCAGGCCCCACGCATTCAGGATAGTGTTGGGTTCTCTATTGGTCAGGGGTCTGGGGCGGGTGCTCACGAGTTGGTCTTTCAGGTTGTTGCACCTTTTGTAGGCAAACCTAGGGGTGTCCCATTGTCGTTGTCCAGAGTGTAGGATTTTCCAGTTTCTGCGTATGAGCTTCGCCACCTCATTGGAGGCTGTGTTAAATGTGGTGACACACGTGATGGGTTGGTCACTCTTGTCCTTGGGTGCAGGTTCCAGGAGGGCCTCCCTATTTTGGTTCCTGGCTCTTTTCTTGGTTTTGTTAATGATGGCCCGGGGGTAGCCTCGTTCCTCCAGTTTCTTAGACAGGTCTGCCGACGGATTTTTGTAGTCGGTTGCTTGAGTGCAGTTTCTGCGTATACGCAGAAATTGCCCAAATGGTAAGTTTTCCCTTAAAGGGCGGGGATGGAAACTTGTGTAGTGGAGGAGTGAGTTCCTTGAGGTAGGCTTGTAATAGGTGGTAGTGATCAGTTGGCCATCTTTGGCCCATATGTTCAGATCAAGGAATGCCAAGTGGCTTGCACTCGAGGTGCTTGTGAATTTCAGGTATGGGTCTCTTTCATTGAGCCAAGTGAGGAAGAGTTGTAGAGTTATTTCTGATCCCTGCCAGATCATAAGGATGTCGTCTATATATCGACGCCATGTGAGAATATTCCTGGTATAGGGATTGGTGTTGTGGGTGATGTGGGTCTGCTCAAAGAGGTGGACATAGAGTCCTGCCACGCTGGGGGCGAAGACGCTGCCCATTGAAGTTCCGTTAGTTTGGAGGTACAGGCTTCCCTCGTACTCGAAATAGTTTTCCTTTAGTGCTTGCCATAGCACTACCAACGGCGGCATATTTTAGTTGCTACATGTACCTTAATGCAATCGCGCCATCATACTGAGCATATGCAAAAGACTAGAGTACAAATCACCTGCATTATAATCACGCATTCATACTGAGCATGTGCGAGAAACTAGTGTACAAATCATGAGCATGAGCAACAACATAGCAACCGCGCTGATATACTGAGCATGCACGAGAGACTAGTGTGCAAACCACTAGCATGAGCAGCAACAACACAAAGGGGTAGTCTGTCCACCCTTACTATTCCCACAGGTGCTCATCATTACCTTGTTAACCATAGTATAAAAAGCCCACACGCCGACAGGCTCATTCTACCGGAGGAGGGCGGCGGGACAACAGGTACAAGGCAGGCACTGACCAGAAAGACTGTGAGTATGACAAACCTGACAAGCCTCCAAACAACAAACTGGGTAAGCGCTTCTTTCCTCACAGGTCCCTAACCCCTACAGCTTATCTCTTTTTCTCCCATAGGGTCATCCCCTTACCGCTTCCCTCCAGGAAGCCTTGGCTAATAACCCAAAGCGTAAGAACAATTTTCTTGCGCCCTGCCACACTAAGTCAACTCCTTTCAGTGTGATTTCCGTGTTTTAGCCACACCACGCTCCTAATTAGTCGCGTATTTTCACTCTGATGGCACCACCAGTACCATCACACCCAGCCGACTATAGTCCTCTCACCTTGCACTATAGATCCGGCCACCTAAGCATTGTTGACCATATGTCTAAATTGACTATTGACTCTCTCT
Source organism: Triturus cristatus (assembly GCF_964204655.1). Lineage (NCBI taxonomy): Eukaryota > Metazoa > Chordata > Amphibia > Caudata > Salamandridae > Triturus > Triturus cristatus. The sequence goes on along the minus strand of NC_140580.1, from coordinate 146,131,281 downwards.
GTAAATGTTTTGTCCTTGTTCTTAATGTTTGTTTGTACAGATATGCATGAGAAGGGAATCCCCCTCTCACATATAGAAAAACGCCTTAGTGAGTGTATCACATAGTCTGTACCACAACACTAAGTCTGTTTTATTTCACCACACCTTTTTTAAAAAAACGGTCCTGAGGAAAGCCAGAACACTCTAAGGCACTGGCTGAAACATGTCGACCATCTGAAGGACGCAGGGGGCAGTAACTCGCCACCCTCACGCGTCCTGTAGCCTTACTTTTAACCGCTGGTGACGGCCCGGTTATTAAAATTTAATTTACCCTCAGGTACTGGGACCACCACCAAGCCGTTTTAAATCACAACTCACCCAACCTCACTGCACTCTCAGCAATATACCAGCTCCGCTGTAATCAGGCGTCGTAGCACACCCGGGACATACTAGGTGTCACTGGGTGGGCCCGATGATGAAGCATGCCACCAACTAGGTTGGTGGGTGAGGGCTTCACGAATACACCAACAAGGTGCCCGTGACAGAACTAAATTTGAGTACTGTAACACTCTGGTCAACTTAAGCTAGTCCTCTTTGTTTAATCACAGGTTCTTCTTTAGCCCACTAATTTCCAATTTTAACTTTCTTTGATTTAGATTCCATTCCTCACCTTCTGTCCTTAACTGCATTTATAAAACTCTTCTGTATAATGGCTAAGATAAAGGTCAAATTATTTTGGTGAACATAAACAGTGTCGCATGTCATGGTGGGATTGAAAAATCTCTATATTTATAGTTTCATGGTGATGATTTAAATGTTTAAGTATGGGCACTTTTGAAAATATCAAAGCCTAATTTGAGAACAATACTGAAAATGTCCCTGTCTATACAAAAGACTCATTAACAAGCTACAAGTAACAGCATAAGTCAGAGGAATGTCATGATATGTGATACCCTCTCAAACCGATGCAGGTAGTTCCGCACCAATGTAGCAATCCTTAGCATCCATAGTGCCATTGTACTCCTAAAGTAATTTGTAATAAACATTTGAAGATAGATCTCATCTAGAACCATCTATGTGTAAGTCTTTCTCATTGACTGAGTGCATTCTATCATCAATCGAAAGTGGGGTATTAAGGGTAAGTATGGCCTTAGTCTGCTCTAAACTAGGCGAAGTGGTAAGTATAATACCAAAAGCAACATAATTAGTACTACACATACAGTTATCAACACACCTGCTATTATGTACCTATGTCTATTTGTGTTGCTATTAGGTTCCATAGCTTTTCTGAATCCAGACCATTTATGTGAAAAGCAGCAGCAGCAGCAAAAGTCCTTTTCGTTAGTTTCCAACTGCGCAAATAGCAAACAATGTCCAAGTGATCAAAAGGCAATTACAGAACTACTCTGTGACAACCATACATTCTCTCTTTAGTCTCAGGCCTAGGTACTCTTCTTAATTCCCTTAAAAGTCTATTTAAATGTCTCTAATAAATGTACCGTTCAAATTCACTAATGATCACATCCAGGATAAAGTGTCTCAGTCTTTTTAGTGGCAATGCAGTTTCGAAACTCCATAAAGCCATAAAGTTCAGTTCAAGGAGGCTCAGTTGGATTCAAATTGTTATAACAAAATGTCCAAAATTCTCGCTCCCAGCCATTAGCAGCAATGGTATGCCCATTCAGGTGAGGAATACCTCTGAAAGGGTACCCTTGCTCGCTTTGGTCTCCTTACGACTGGCCCTTTATCATCACTGCCACTTAAACCAGATTTCTCAATATCTTCTGGGATAGTGTGTAGCACAAGCACTTCAGGAAAACTTTGTTATCTTCCCTCTTGCCCTCTTGGCCACTGGTCTCGCTTTACTGTGGAACTGGGCCCTTCACCAGGGCATGATTCTTGCATAGCCAACACTCTTGTGCCGACTTTAACTTTTGACTCATTCAGACCCCCCTCAGGCCAATGTGCTGACCCAGACTCTTGCTGGTCCCCAACAGCTTGACTAACCTGCTCCCTTTGTGTCACTGTAACCACCGACACTTCAGGGAGAGGTGCTGTCACATCATTTGGGGAGACCTACTCACTTCACAGATGTGGTAGTGACTAAGATGACTTGGTATGTTCCTCGCCACTGACGCTCCAAACACATTTTGCGCATGTGCTTCTTCACCATAACCCAGTCGCCGGGACTGAGGTCATTACACTGCTCCTGATGGGGTGGGGTTGTAGCCTCTCTTGCCTGATGAGACACAGAACGCATCACATCAGCCAGTCCTTTGCAGTAATCAAGAACCATGTCATCTGTAATGTTCACAAGCGCATTTTCAGGCACAGCGGGCAGTCTCATGGCTTTGCCCATGATTATCTCATGGGGAGATCATTCTGTCCTGCGAAGGCTCATCAACACAAGGGGCAATGTATCAGGCCACTTCAGAGATGGTTAAGCACACACTTGGCAAGTCAGGATTTCAGCATCTCATTGACTTGTTCCATGATGCCTGAAGCCTCAGGTTAGTAACTGCAATTTAGCCTCTACTTCACTTGCTGTGCTGTACACAACATCTTCAGGATCTCAGAATCTGAGCCTCAAAATGAAAACCCTCAACAAAAATGTAGCTAGGGTAAGACTGTCATTTCTCCTGGTCGGGTAAGCTTCAACCCAACGTAAGAAGATGCACGTAATCACCAGGACATACCTCAGCCCATTTTACACAGGCATCATGATAAAGTCCAGGTGCATCCTAATGAAGGGACCTCCTCATCTCTCAATGTGACTCTGTGTTACTGCAGTCCTTCTTCATACATTCATTTGCTGACACACTACACACTTGTGACACAGCTCTTTAGCCGTCAGTCTGAACCTAGGATAAAATCATGTCTGTCAAAACAAACGCACCATGGCATTGCTACCTATATGGGAAAGTCCATGATAGTGCCTCACCATTAGGGGTAAAAGGCTGTCGGTCAATACAGGTCATCCATCTCCTGAAACCCAAAAGTCATCTTCATCTCTCTTGACACAACCTGCTCTAACCCAGCCTTGCTGTTCTCCTTCCGGCACTTCCTCCTGAAGTCTCTTAACTTCCTCCATGTATCTGCTGTGGTTAGCAAGAGGTTTTAAATGGTCTCATCTCTTCCCTCATTTTGATATTCCCCATTGAAAGTTCAAGCATTTAAGGCACAATACCTGGCAATCTCATCAAAGTACCTGTTGCCCACAGTTACATAATCATCCACTTTGTGGTGCGCAGAGCATTTCACAACCACGATCTGGGTAGGTAGGTGTAATGCCTTCAACGAGTTATGCATACTTTCCCCATTACGAATAGGGGACTCTGAAGAGGTCATAAATCCGCGTTGTGACCATAACTGTCCCAAGTCATGGATGACACCAAAGTCATACTGACTAGCAGTGAAAATGGTCACTTTTGGCTGGTCTAAAGCTCTGCATGCTCTGATAAGAACAATCAATTCTGGCCCTTGTGCAGAAAACCTCCTTGAAGCCAGGAGGCTTTGACCACATCTGGGACTGTACAAACTGCGTAGGCAGCTTTCAGGCTTCCTTCATGATCTCGTAAACAGGAACCATCAACAAACCTTACATAATCTGATTGTGGTAGTGTTAATGTTAATTGGAATTTCTAAAGTGCATTATTACCTACAGGTCTCTAAGCGCTGGCACGTCTTGTATGTCAGGTTTTGGCTTGCTGCATAGTTCAGAAACATATAGACAGTCATGCTCAACTTCAATCTCAATAGCATAATCTACAGGAGCAGCAGGATTTAATATGGTACATCTTCTTAAGGTTTATGTGGTCCCCTGCAATTATGCTTGCTCATACTTGGTCAGACGGCTATTGGTAAAGTGTTGGGTCTTGGTATGGATCAACAATATTTCCACACATGAGAGACAAAAACTGTTAGAGGATGACCCATAACAATTCTCTCACACTGCTCGATGCTGACACCTGTGGAAGCCATGGCCTTGAGACAGCCAAGCAAAACAACAACTACTGGGTCAAATGTAGCTGAAAAATAAGCATTGGGTCTGTGTGCATTCTCCTGCATCTGAGGTAGCACTGAGAGCACAGCCCTTCCTCTCCCTGGAAAACAAAGTGAAACATTTATTGTAATCAGGCATTCCCATTGCTGGGGCACGACAGATACTCTGCATGGGTAATACATAGCAGCCTTAGCTACAATGCCAGTGCACCAAGATAATCATTTTTGTAATATGTCCCCTGACTGCCACATGATCTATCACTCAAAGAAACACTTTAAATATCTTTTTGAAAATTCAGACATAATTCTCTAACCATCAGCTTGTGAGTTCTGGAAATACAAATTTTGCCTTGCACAGGCACTCTCAATTTCGGTATACTTATATTAATTCAACCAAGCGTAATCTTGGTGGGATGTACACAATAGGGCTACTTACAGCTAGCTCTAGAGCTACCTGTAACTCACAAACTACTCGTTGGAGGATGCATTACTGGAGAATGGTATGTTCTGTAGGCTTAACATGTAAGGATTGGCCACTCCCATGCTCAACCGAGGGCCTGATTACCGGTGCCATTTGTCAGATATGGTTCTTTTCGCACTCAATAAAATCCAACATCGAAGTTTTTTTTATTTATTGGGTTAAATAATTGTCATCTATTTCGACTTTTTAGGAAACAAAATGCTTATTTTGGCGGTTACCACAGAAAAATTGAAATGTCCCGGTAAACTCCAGGCATTTTTCTAATGCTAATTTCTGGCAGGTTTCCCCTGACAAAATGTAACTGATGGTGCAGACTTTATTGTATTCAGTAATTGCCGGAGAGTGATAAACATTGCACCACATATAATTATAATCGCTGCAAAAATAGGTGTTTGCACAGGGATCGACATTTTATGAGCCACTTGTAGTCATGCCCCAAGTTTTAGGACTATCCAGGTAGCAGAAGACTGGTGCTGTGAGGCCCGGTATATTTAATGCATTTGTGATGTCAAGTCATTCAAATAAAGAAGCTACGAAAAATTATTTTAATTTGTAAAAACGTTTCTCCTGAAGTTATGGTATATGTTGCCAGGCACGCAGTTCTGTGGGAGATGTAAGTGCTAGATAAACATTGATACAGGCACAGACAATATTTTATTGCCATCATTGTTGGACCCTCTATTACCACACCGTGTGGTCAGGTGTTTTACAATTGTTTGTTTACTCTCTTGCCAGGTATGTGTAAACGCAATGGCACAGACAAAGATGCTGGAGATCTTCAGCGCTGTTTCAGAACATTGGGATTTGAGGTTTCGGTTAAAAATGATCGGACCTGTGAAGAAATGGAGCAACTTCTCCAGAAAAGTATGTGTTCATATTCCTACAGTTACTGAGTATGTGGGATCCTTGCTACATTTTCCAAAAATGCTAAACTGCAAACCAGAAGGGCAATGTGTAACATTTAAACAGGAGAACATGCAGTTTCCTTTTAGGTCTCGCCTGCAGGCAGGGCGCATGAGCTGTCACTTGGTGATGATCTGTTGCATATTAAAAAAGAAGAAAAAGCTGTTGAAGGGTGATTACTTACCATTTGTTGGCACATTATCACTCATCTTTGCTGCCTTCTAATTCGGCAGCGCACGCCACATGTCACTTCCTGGTCTTTGTGTGGAGACTGGACAAAGTGCAGTTTGATTTAAATTTATCAGTATCCTTCTGCTATGATTAAGGTACTATTTCTTTTTTGCATTTGTAAATAGCACGGATGAGACCAGAAGGTATTAAGGCGCTTTTTATGAGCACCTGTTACACTACACAAGTTCACATTCGTTTTTTAGGCAGGGGAGATAATGATTTGCCCAGAATCACAGGACATTGAGCCATCACCGAGACTCAAACCTGGTTCCCCATTTACAAAGTCAGCATCTCTGTAGCGACACATCCTCCGTCCCCCTCACAATCACTACATTCAGGTTGGGCTTCATCACTCCCAGCTGGATGACTTTATTCCTTGTTATCCTCACTACCAGTATAAGTATCACAGATGCTCCCTGCACACATCCGGCTTCCTTCACACTGCTGCCAGGTCTCACTGGAATCCATCCGGTTGGACTTTGTGTTTATAGGACCTTGCACATTTCACAAATGTATCCATTTCTGGAAAACTATGCGAGTCCTCTCATCCCTGACCTGCACTTATCATGCCACCTGCTTGCGGGCATGCCTGCCTACTACAATTAGTATTTTAAAAGAGTACGAAGACAGCATCTTTACCAGCAAGGAAAGCACAGGTGTGGGGCAGAGCTGTAGAAAGGAGCATACCATGGCATGTACCACCAATCTGCCTTGCTCTCATTCTTTACTGCCCATCCAAAGACACCTACAATTCGTATTTATTTGATCTTTTATGTAGCGCTAGAAGTAGTCAAACATGTAGTATCTTGTGAGTTTTATGACAAATCTCTTTTGGCTACTAGCGGACTCCATAGAGCTGTGAAATAGGTGTCAGAGTGGAATGCAAAAAAAGCTTGTTTTAGAATGTTGAGTTCACATTTACCTGGCGATAAATAAAGACATGTAATATTAAGCTCCGTGTGTGGTATAGTCATTGGCGGGTACCCAGGCTGGGGAGGACACTACAACTGATGACGGGATAGGGGATAAGTAACCCAAAGAGCAACCGTGCTCTCCCAGAGAGTTTGCCGTGGTCCAAGCAAACTGCTTGTGTGTGCCACGTGTGTCACGCTTGAAATATGAAATCAAAGCTTCTTGCATGTGGAGTCAAAGAGTAACTCCAGTCGCTGTGAAGCAGGTGAAGACAACGCAAGCATTGCAAACAATAAACACATCGATGGCGAGAACCTGCTGGTTAGGCCATACATAAAGTTACCGCACTGCCATACAAGATAAAATGTTACATTATACTGAGTGATACAGCAAAAGGCGGTTATGTATTGATACAGGAAAAAGCGCTAAGAATCTGCAGTAGTGAAATACTAACAAAATACATAGAAGTGCTGGCTGACAGAATAAGTAAGAAAGAAGTATATTATCATTGCACTTACCAGAGCTTAAATAAGTGGAACTTTACAACCTCATCACTGGTCGTGGAGACCCAAGAAGAAGCAATAGGATTGTGCTTACTGAGTGGCACACCACCAAAGCTGCCAGGTGACTGCTCAGAACAACTCCAGATATCACAGTTCCCTCGATTGTCTATGATGCTGCTGAGGCCGTTCCATTGCAAGGCCTCGGAAACAAAGCAAATAACACAGGCTCAAATAGATAGCCACCCATAGCAGAAAAAACTCCATTCTCAATGTCAGCCTCTCCCATTACTAGTTACCATGCTGCAGACTTCCTGAAACCACCACCACCTTTCGATAACACCAAAAAGCCAAATATTGGCGATAAATGGACATTTGATAATTTTATTGATGCACTTGAAGAGACTGATAACAAAAATATTATTAAGCATCTCAAAAATCTTGCTTGTGATGGCTTGAAAGAAGTCATAAGCAAACTGCTGTGAACTGACAAAGAAATTTCATACTGTCAAAATAAAGAAACGCTGAATCTTAACTTCAATCCAGTATCAAAAGTTGATTACAAAAGGTACATATTTAGTCAAGAACACACAAAAGTTGGTGAAACCATTGATGAATCTGTAGAGAGACTTGATGCACTCATAAAAAAAAGTAAGTTCAATTAACTTAATGATGAAGAAGCTATGCATATTAGAGATATTGAGGGATGATTATCAGATTCATTCAGACAACGAATGCTGAGAGAAACTCTCCGTCTTGAGCGAGTGTTGATAGCTGCCAGAGCTGTGGTGCGTGCTGAAAGACAAGCTGCTGGCATGGAGGCAGGAGGGGCCCTAAGTGAATTAGTCATGAGTATAAAAAGAAAGCCAAAGCAAAAGACTGAAGGACACAAAGTGATGTCTACATGTAAGAAGAAGTTATGTTTTAGATGTGGGTTTTCATTTCCACACGAAGGTAAATCTCCAGCCATTAGACAGCAGGAGCGGCCCGTGTAGGTAAAAGGGGTGGGGGGGACTCAACAGATAATAAGGGAAAATTAATGATGTATTAAATTTTCCCTTGTCATCTGTCGAGCACCCTCCCACCCCGCCCCACCGCTTTTACCTGCATGGGGCGCTCCAATTGGACAGAGATGTAAGCGCTGTAGGAAAGAGAATCGTTTTGTAACGGTTTATAAAGCGAAGGAAAAATTAAGTGCGTCACAGCACAAGGACAATATGGCCGCCAGAACTTTCGAGAAGCAACGTTCGACGCACACCCACAAGCCCAAACAGAGACACCAATTGAGGCAAATCAACACTGAGCAAAGTTGATCATCATCTAAATGATCGGCAAACAGTTCTTCTGTCTCAGTATCTAGTTAATATGAGAAAGATAGTTGTGCCTTGTTGATGTTTACCTCAGAGAAACTTACGCATATCTGACTGGCTGCATGTGATGAAAAATGTCAGTCGACATACCAAAGTCATGCGAACTTTATCCGAAGATTACATTGAAAATAAATAGTTGCTCAATACCTTTTCATAATCCACAGTGGTGCATTGATAAACATAATGCCTGAAGAGAACTACAATGAATTATTTCCATTTGCATGACTTACGCCATCAAAAACCAAAGTATACACATGGGCTTCATCGACATCCATAAAATGTCAAGGTTCATTTGTAGCAACAATGAAACACAAGAAAACGAAGGTGCAATCACCCATCCATGTGCTTCAAGGTACAGCGTCATGTGCCTGTCTGCTCAGTTTTAGTACAGCTGCTGATATGGGACTGATTTTTGTTAAGTACAACATGAATGCTCACCACGGAATAGTAAATCAATTCCCTTTGTTGTTTCATGGTTTAGGAAAGCTTAAGACAATGAAGGTAAAGTTGCATAATAATGAAGATGTCCGTCCTGTTGCCGAGATACATAGATGAATTGCTTTTCATTTACAAAAAGCTGATGAAGAAGAACTTGAATTGTTTCTTAAGCATGACATTATTGAGCGTTCAACTGGTCCGATGCCATGGGTTTCTCCCATAGAAGTAGTGCCCAAAAAGGAGAGTAAAGGAGCTGTACGCATATGCGTTGACATGCATCAAGCAAACAAGGCAATTGATGAGAACGTCATCCAAGTCACACATTGCTGACACGATGACACAATTAAATGGTGCAAAGGTCCTCTATCGCCTTGATTTTAATAAAGGTTATCATTAGTTGCAACTCCAAGAAGATTGAAGCTACATTGCAACCTTTTCCACACATATTGATCTGTGTCGATACAAGAGACTCAATCTGGTGTGTGCCTGGCTGAAGAACTTTTGCAAGACATCATTCCACATGTCATACAGCCTATTGGGAATACATTCAAGTATAGTGATTACATATTGATTTTTGGAGCTACACAGAAGGCGCATGATAAAGCATTCACACAAGTATGTCATTTAGTTATTGATGCAGGTTTCACTTTGAATGCAGACAAGTGTGAGTTCCACAAGCCAAAGTTAACATTTTTTGGCCATGTCTTATCAGATGAGTACATGACACCCTATCCTGCAAAAGTACAAGCCCTGTCAAATGCAGATCCCCCACATGATGTTTCCATGATATGTTAATTTTTTTATATGGCCAGTTACTGTTCAAGATACATACGAGACTTTGCTACTATAAGTGTTCCGTTACGAGAGTTAACCAAGAAAAATGTTTCATTCAAGTGATCACAAGAATATGAGAGAAGTTTGAAGAAAATCAAACAAGCCTTTGACACTGCTGCTGAAATGGCTTACTTCAATCCAAAGCTTCATATACAGGTTGTTGTTGACACTACAGCAGTCGGGTTAGGCGCTATCCGTGCACAGCAAGGCAGACACCTAAATGCTCGACGGCCTATTTTTGCATATGCCAGTGGAAGTTTGTCCCAGACCAAAGTTGCTTTCTCACAACCTGAGAAAGTTTAGCCATTGTAGGGTCTTGTGAACATTTCTATGTAATGGCTATCTTTGGCAATCCAAAATCCAAGATGCCTCCTGGCATTGAAGAATGGGGATTACAATTTCAAGAGTATAATTATACCATTGTGCATCATCCAGGGAAGGATCAAAACCCTTCTCAATACTGTTCCAGAGAGCCTATAAAAGGTCAGGGTACTCCATCCAAGACTTCTGAATCCTACATCAATTTCAAATACGCCAGCTGCTATATAGTTAGCCCAGATCATCACTGCCATGAGCCATGATAGTGACATGCTGAAGTTGAACGATGTAATTGCACATCAATCATGGAACCAACACACTCGACCTCCCACCAGTGATTGTGAATACCAAAAATACAAAAACATTAAGGATGAACTGTCTGTAACTCAGGATGGAATTATACGGTGAGGGTCACAAGTTCTAATTCCAGAGAGTCTACAACAGAAAATAATTGAAATAGCTCACAAAGGACATCATATATTGTTGCCATCGAAAGAGCTGTCAGAGATCAAGTTTGGTTTCCATATTTAGATGGAAGGGTTGAAAAGGAACTTGAGGTCTGTCATCTATGCACCTGCCTTTCTACAAATATTACTCAACAAACTCTAGCCATGTCAGAACTCCTTAAGCATACATGGGAGAGAATAGCCATTGATTTCTTTGATCCCTTCAAAAAAGAACATCATTTGATGGTAATTGTGACAAGTACTCACGTTTTCCAATAATCGAAGGTCTTTCATCCACAACTTACATTGAGTCATTGATAGACTAGATGACATTTTTGCAATATGGGCTGTTCCAGCCATTTTGAAGTCTGATAATGGCCAACCTTTTAACAGTCGAGAATTCAAGGAATTCCCGAAGCATCTGACATTAAGCAACAGAAGAGTACATCTTTATGGCTGCAGGCCAACAGACTCGTTGAGCGTTTTATGAGTATGCTAAAGAAAGCAGTACAGTGTGCAACTCTTTAAAAACTGGATTGAATTCTACCCTACGAGCCTATCGTTCAACACCTCACTCGACCACAGGCAAAAGTCTGGCGACTCTGATGTTCACAACAGCAATGACAACCAAGTTAACTCAATGGACCAATAAAAGAGAAAATTAGAACTAAACTCGTACAAAGGACTTGGTTAACAAGCAGAAAACAAAAGCCTATGTAGACAAGAGGGAACATGCAAAGAACTCCAAGTATGACAGGAGATCTAGTGATCGCCCAACAAAGGCGACGGAGGATATTCTATGCGCCATTTGATGCTGTACCTTTCCACCAAGGGACACATGGTGACTGCCCAGCATTCTGGAAAGTCTGTTACAAGAGACTCTTCTCACTTTCGGCATTTGATTCATCGGTTTTCTGATCGAAATAGTGAAAGAAAGACTGAACCTGTTACCTCTTCACTGTCTTTGAAAATCTCTGACACTGAAGATTACAGCTCCCAGCAACCAGATCAGGTTGAATAATTAAAACACTAAGAAGGTTGATTAAAGAGATGTAATTGTACATACATATGTATATATACTGACTTACAATTTTTTTAAATTTTTATTTAACAGAGGGGAAATGTAGTGTCTTGCGAGTTTTATGATGGAACCCTTTTGGCTCCTAGAAGACTCCATAAAGCTGTGACATAGGTGTCAGAGTGAAATTCAATGAAAGCTTGTTTTAGAATGTTGAGTTTGCAGTTACACGCCGACGAATAAAGACGTGTTCTATTAAGCTCCGTGTGTGATGTAGTCATTGGTGGTTTACCCAGGGTGGGGAGGATGCTACAAAACGGTGTGATTAAAAATGTATGAGATGCTAGTGGGATTGTTTTTAAAAGTACAGCAAGTTTTCTGAGAAGTTCTGATACTGCCGCATTAGGGTATAGAAGAAATGCATGTATTGTGGCACTTAAAGTATATTAGTCATGTTGTATAATGTGCTGCTCCTGCGTCATAACCAGGGCCACAGGAATTATGGGGCAGTGTTGACTAATAGCGCTGTTTTGTTCTTTTTACTTCCAGTCATGCTGCACCGCAGCCGTGCTGCTGTACAACATGGCTAAAAGAAATTGCCAAAGTCAATAGATATTGCATGGTTGAGACCTATTGACTTTGCCAATGCTTGTTTGCTCTTATAGGAATTCCTAATCTGACTCCCAGCTAATTGAGAAACTTGGCTGCCAGACAAAGCACGGTCAAAAAAAGACTGGGAGCAGGACTGGGCGAGATCTGCAGCCAGTTGCCACCCATTGCAAATTCAAACCTATAGGAATTGAACAGGCCATGATTGTGGTGAGATGGTCAAGCACCTCGACCTGTGCTGTAAATTTGGGGGTATACACAGTGATTTATAAAGTAGCAGGAAACATCCTCTTTCCTGAGCCAGACCCCCCTGAACTCTTTCCATCCTTAAGAGTGTTATCCATTCTTCTCTACAACGCTTTGAATTCCCTCTTATCCCCTCTCCACCCAAGACTTTAGCACCCATTATCGCTGGCAAATAGGAACATTGATTATATGATATTTTGTGTTTGATGTTTTTATCTGTGGCACTTTTAAAATCAATGTTTGACTAGATATCAGTGGCAGTCTATGTGCTATTTGTGTAGTGTGAATAACACTAAGAGGTAGTGGCTTGCTGTAGAGGTTTAAAGACCAGCATTAACCTCTTCAGTGCCCATGACGAGATAGTCTCGTCATGGAGCACGGTTGCGCTGTGCCCATGACGAGACTATCTCGTCATGAACCCCTCCCACTAGTGCAACGCCTGGCACAGGAGGGGGAAAGGGTGTGGCACTGAAGGGGTTAAGTCAACGAATGATAGGAGAGGTAGATAGTTTGGGATAGTTAATGGATTGTGATGTAGTATACTTAAAGAGCTGCATCTTTAACTCTTTCCCACAATGGACCAGCGTTGGGGTGCCCCTGATGGATAAAGGATCTGGCTGCATAGAAAGATTAAAAAAAGCTACTGCCTTCTTTTGTTTTCTTTTTTACACTTCTTAGTCTGCAATCTGATGGTGCAGTGGCTATTGGTGCGCAGAGATGGTGAGATTGTCTGCAAAATAAAAAGGAGTGCTGGTCCTGATGGCTTATTAAATAATGTATCTAGTTTTTAAGTTGATTCGGGCTTGCAAGGGGATCCAGTGGAGTTCTGTCACAGTTGGAGGTAATGTGTATATAGGTATGAATGGCTAATTTTATTCTAGCAAAATTAGGTCATGATGCAAAATATTTTGAGACTCCCCATTTTTTAAAGCACATGTAAGGATCATAGAAACTTACTCTCTCCCCATTGACACAAGGTATGTGTGGAAATCAAGTGTCACTGATAAACAATACTTTTCTGCTTTAATGTGTCAAGGGATGGTTAAAAATACTATCTTTGGTCAATTCAGTCTTTTCTCCAATGAGTGTGAATTCAGCTGTGGGGCAAGGATTTTTCAGAGCGCCAGGCAACATTTTGGTACCGATTCACAAAGATTTGGCCGTAAGTAGGTGCGAATGACTCTTGTCGTACGTACTCCTGACTTGCTCTGGGAATTCAGTAATAAGACAGAAGTACTCTTCGCTTTTTCCTGGAATTCAAAAGAAAGCTCAAAGTAAGGCCAACCTACTTACTTACCTACAAGAGTAAGGCCAACCTACTTACAGCCAAATCTTTGTCGTTAGGGGCCTATATGTTTACCATTCATATGTCCCTTTTCTCCTGTAGCAGCAAAATGTTTTTTAGTACATTTGTTGCAATCTGGTGCACTCGTTTGACCATTTGTGGTGATGCTAGAAGGCAGTTGCCTGAAGTCTCCTTAACTCGGGACTGGCCAAGTCTGAATGACAAGTGCCCCTGGATGGTTCTAAAACTCATTGAATTCTCTAGTAACCTATATTTCTTTACTTTGTTAGTTCTGGTTGTCTTATTAAATATTAATCTCCTCATTTCACAAACAAAGCATAAATGGAGCTTGGAACAGTCAAGGCGGTGTCTCACATGACAAAGAAGCAAGATCCACATACGGCAAGATTAAGCCAGATAGTCCAAAGGCATTCAAGCAGCCGTCGGTTCTGGAAGGCAAAGAGGAAAGCTAGTCGTACGGTGTCACCATGACAACGAAAAAACACACTGTTTGCAGTCACAGTGCTGTCTCCATGAGTCTCATGCGACAAAGATCACTGTACACAACGCAAACGTCTACCCAACCCCTCGAGTGACAAGGCAGCTAACATTTTAATGGAGCTGCACATTGTTGACTATTCCAAAACTCCAATGGTCTTATGCTGTCAACATTTAGAGTTCAGTTCTGCACAAATTATACAAGATGGGTAGTATAATCCTTCTTTGGGCCTCCACATGAAGCCCCCATGGTTGCCTTAAAATTTCAAAACCCAAGTTTACAGCCGGTGACCTCCTTTCTCCCTTATTGTACTTTATTCGTGATTTTGTTTTCTTCCTCGTTCCTTACAGCTGTCATCCAAGATATCTTGGTTACTTACAGCTACTGTGTGGTCGCCAGATGGAATACTAACAACCCGCACAAATGTAGACTGTTTACTGTCTGCCTTTCGAGTGCTGTCAGTCAATAGAGGGGACATTTATGTGTATTCTTTTAAGTTGACTTTCTCTCAGTGTGACAAAGTGTAAAATCAAGTTAAAATGTGAACAAAACCAGATTTCTTCTTCAGTGTATAGTATCCGCCCTAATTTCATAAGCTTTGATTAATTTGCTGCTGCCAGGGCTGACCTTTTTCATTAAAAAAAATATTGTATTCAATGTTTATTTTTTTACTTAAGACAGCATAATCTATCGTAGAAATTAAAGTAAAATAAAACTGCAGTCAAACTGGCATCATCACAAATACAGGTCTCTATCTCTTTGAAATTCAATGTGGAGGTGGCGCTGAGTACTCTTAGAATGCTTACACCACTGAAAACATTTTCTTTTCTGTTTTTTCTGCTTTGACATAGGAGGTTCTCTGAACACTTGTTGATATTTTTTACGACATTTTAGCTTTCCAGTAACCTTTTTTTAGGTTTGACGTTAGCCAAGGCATTTTGATTTCACTAAAATTATAGATCTACTATACTTACTTACTGTGACTTTCAGTAAGCTCTCTTCATCTATTGGCCTGTTATTGTGCCAACCACATTTTTCTTCTGCGCACCTCAGCATCACTTCAGCCATTAGCTGACTTCTCTGTGGGTGACTACATTGTGCTGTTTACCAAGGAGCACATCCACGCACAAAGCAGTCCCCTTCAGTGCAGGGAACTACTATGGTAAGGTATGCTGATTGAGACCAAAAGATACTCTTGTTTTTAGCCATCATTTTTAGGTCGAGCATCAGCGCGCATGCACTGTCTGCAAGGCCTGCTGTTATCTATAGAACAACTTTTTTCCGCCTGCTACTTACCATACGCTGACTCTAGTGTCGATCTTCCTTACTTACTGCCTCCTGACTGGTTCCTGCAGCCGATATGTCACTTCCCTTGAAGGCTGCGTAGCACCGGACAAGTACAGTTACCTTACTCTTTGAGGGCATCTCTGGACAAACTCTTTTCCTCCTGCTGCTGGCCTTCCCTGTGCTACAAGTCCAGCTCCTGTCTTGCTGTGCCCTCCCCCACCATTACCTCATGTCGCTGTTAAAAAAAAAAATGCTTCACACAACACAGATGCAACTATTTGCTTCATCATAGATGCAGCTACGCGCTTCACTCTGTGCGGTGCCCTACTCTGTGTGGTGCCCTCCCCCACCATTACCTCATGTTGCTGTTTTTGTTTTGTAAATGCTCCTAGTGACATAGTTGCAGCTATGCGCTGCACTCACTGCTCAATTATATAGCTGTGGTTAGGCAATTTCTTAAAAACGATGTGCCATGTCATGATCATACACATCTATTACGTGAATATTCTGTGCACAACAGAAGCACTGTAATATTGACAAACTCCTCATAATGTACGAGCCATGTAGGGTGTGGCTTAACGGCTAGGGCGGCCGACTCAGAAGCTGGGGAAGCGTGTTTGAGTCTGGCGGGAGGCTCAAGCATCCTGGGATTCTTGGCAAATCACTTCATCAGTAATCACTTAATTATCCAATATTGACTAATGCAACGAGATGTGTGAGATCAGTTTTTAATTACGTATAAACTATATTTGCAGAAGGTATGTTCCAGCATTGCATTACTATTTAGAAACACTTCCAGAGTGTTAAAGTAAAAAGGATTATTTCCGAGTGACTATGCTACGCTTCGGTGAAAATATTCGACCCTTCCTGCGGGTCACGGTGTAAGAAATTGACTTCTGATCGGACAGAGGGCAGAAGAAGATAGAAGTTGAAGTGCTCCGTATACTGGGAGGCCTTTAGTTCATGTAGTCTGTTTTTTAAGTTTTCAATTTTATTTACTTTACCGTTTAAAATATGAATTATCTCAACGCACCCAATGCGCACTTTCTTTCCATTGAGGCATAACATTTATGTCATCGTTCTCCCTAGATAAACGCCTTTCTTACTCCACCGTTTTTTACCACCTTGTGATGTGCAATTTAAAATGGTCTATATCGTGAAAATGATATGCTTTATTTAAATTGATATGGAATTACATTGAGAGGGTCATCAGGAAGAAAACATGAATGTGCCATTATTTCTTGCACCCTTTGAATCAGCCATTGTTTGGACACTGGAAAGACGTTGGATGCATTACAACGAAGGGCTTCTCTCGGTCCAGACCTGCCGAGTGAGAACACCGTGTCACATCTACAAGCAAGGTGAAAAGGGAGGGAATCCTGCATGTCCTGTCAGTGATATACTGCTGCAGAATGTCCTTGGAGTGTAAATATTAACGGCGTTTGGAAAAGCAACCGTAGTTTTAAAATTAATGTGTGGAAGTAGCGGGTAATAGAAGCGCCCTTCCCAACTTTATTGACTCATCTTTTAGACTGCACCACATGGTCTTTTGAATTTCCTAGAACATGTCACGGCAGGACTGAATAATCTCTTTAGTGGGCCTACTCTTCCCGCTTCATTTCTGGTACGAGGTTTTTCATAGAGCAGGCAAAGGCAGACATTTACACACATTTGCACATTAAACAACAATCAGACATAAAAGCATTGACTTAAAATTGAAAGTGTACCTTCATTGTTGAATGATGAGTTTGTAGTCATGCAGTAGTGTTGACCAATGAGGGGGAGAATGCAAAAATGAGTCAAAGGGTGGAGGAGTGGGTGGGGTGCATGAAAGCAAGGATGAGTGACAGAGTGTATCCATGATGTGTGACTGAGTATCTAAACTCACCAATCAAGAGGATCTTTTGCAGTGACTGACCACTCAGCATTGTGCCTTGGTAGTGTTCCTTTACTCTCGGCAATGTGTGATAATACAGATCTTGACCCTCCTACCAGTAACCCCTCTCTGGTCAATGCAGTCAGTGATTATACAACTGTGAGTCCAGAGCAAGGTACTGTCGAAGCTAATTACATGGTGCATTGTGGGAGCGTGCCACTTTTGTCTGCTTGGCAAAATGTGATGGCACAGTCCATAATACAGTTGCACTGTGAGAGGAGCTCTCTTTCTCTCCTGTAAAGTGGAGAACAAGTACTCCCTCCAAGCTGGTATGACTACATCTTACTCTGTGTGGTGGAGCCCTTAAAGAGGCAGGGTTGAAGTACGTAAACTCTGTCCACCAACTGGTGGACTCGGAGGTTCAGGCTTTGAGTTTTATTACCTGACAGCACAGCTTCACTGGTCATCCTAGTGATTTGCAAAACTCCACCGAGATGACAATGTTTGGGAAAAGTCCAGAAGCCCAAAAATTGTCCAACATGTTATGCGGCTCCAGGATACTAGATGGAGACATACTAGGGTTACTACTAGGGAAGGAGGCAAATCTGGGCAGTAACTGTAAATATTCAGGACAAAGGGTAAATATTCCATACAAAAAATCTAAATAAAATGTTATTTGTACTGACACATCTAAGTCGATTCCCATACCCCAAAGCCAAAACGTCCTGCATGAATGCAAACACAGATATGCACAGATCGGCATAGACCATTAGTTCTGTGTCTCTGTGCAACCTGCGTATGTCTGTGCCCCATTTTGTATTCCCCAAGCTTGTGGTCCTGCATATGGGAAACACCTTTTTAGCAGCCTGTGCGCATTAGTTGTAGCATAACATTACCTCATGTTTTGGGATAACAAACCCTTGAACTTCTCATGACCAAAACAAGGGTCGTGGTTGTCTAGTTGCGGAGGTGTGCAGCGCGGGGGGAACAGAGAAGCATTTGCAGAGTTTCCTGGCAAAAGTGTAATGTAGTATAGTGTGGGCTCATACCATGTCTGGCTGTCGCAGAGCCAACAGGCAGCAAGTGCACAAGTTCCAAAATTAGAAGCAACTGAATATAAAGCTGCCTCTATACCTTGCACACAAAATAATACCTGAAAGTGCAAAGAAAAAGAACTACTCCTAATAAGGTACCAGAGCAGTTCAGTGAGTTAATTTGGTTTACAATATATTCATATTAGAGTTTTTTAAATTTAAATAACCTGATCCTTGCACTGTTTGTATTATGTCTGTTCTTTTGGCAGCGCCGGGAGTGCACAGAGGAAAGTACTGGCCTGTGTCTGGTAGTGCTGGCCTCCCTGCTGCCCATGCCAGTAAGTGCAAACAGCGGTTCGCAGGGAGTACATTTATTGCCAAAATCAATGTGTTCTCTGTGGAACAGAGAGAATATGCTACACACTTAATAAGTGCACAGTGAATGGCTGAGAGCTTAACTATCAAGAGGACTAGACGGGTACCACTGGTGCTCAGGGACGTGAGGAGCCCTGTTCAACCGCGGTGTGTGTGTTTTTAGCTACTCAAGCAGGGTAGGGAGCATTTATTGATGAAATGTGGGGAGTGTTGTGTGCACATATAACATGTACAAAACAGTGCACATATTAACTGAATTAAAGGACCAAAAGCATCAAATGCAGCAAAACGATGAACAGGCTGGCACAAGGGGTCTGATTTGTTTAAATACGCTACCTGTCGCTGCCAGCACATCCAGCTCGTGGGGACTTCAAGCCCCAGGGTGCCCTGCTCCCAGGAGGGAGGAGTCTGCTGCCGCCTTCGTGCTAAAAAGCGCTGAGAATCACCGCAGAGCGGGACGCGCTACCTGTCACTGCCAGCACATCCAGCTCGTGGGGACTTCAAGCCCCAGGGTGCCCTGCTCCCAGGAGGGAGGAGTCTGCTGCCGCCTTCGCACTAAAAAGCGCAGAGAATCACCGCGGCGCGCGATGCACGCGGGCGGGCGGTGGTAGGGCAAAGCCCTGGCCATGGGCGGGCCCGTCAGTGGCCGTCAGTGGCAGGAAAGAGGCAGGGCAGGGCCACCTCTCTTTCATTTTCATGGTCCGGTTGCAGAGTTGCTGTTGAGACCTCGTGGAGATTATCATAAATCCCCAAGGTACTGTTTATACCCTCCTGACTTTGACTGAACGATTAAGCCATTGATGATACTGTCAGATTGAAATAGTCGACCCCCAGTACTTATAATGTATTATTTCTTCCTCCAAGTTGCTGCACTCTAGATAGTGCTCGTAAGGTATAATCGCATTCTGGCGACAGGCCTTCGTATACACGCTGGGCGAATTGTTTGTCTGAAGGGGGTCACATCATTTAAATTGTAACTAACAGTCATGGGGAAAAGAAAGTTACCAGGTGGAAGAGGGGATGGGAGCGAGGCTCGAGGCAATGGAACAAACCGAGGTAGTAGGGGCAAAAAGGCCAGGAAGCTCCAATTGCACGTTGCACGCTGGCAGTAATTGTGTACTAGATCGGATTGATACGCTAATAGGGGAATGCGAGGGTATTTTGGAGTCCGCACCCACTACTTAACCACTTGCACTACAACTCCTCCCAGTTTGATCCAACTCCCTAATTCCACTACCCCTACTATCCCTGCAATGTTCAATAAAACACATAAAATGAAATTGTCTAATAATAACGACGACGGAGATAGGGGCAGCAGGGGTGCAGCTAATACAGACCACATCGTCTCTTCGATACATTGTACTAATAGATTTCTGCCATTGTTAATCATATCTGATAACGAAATAAGTGGAGAAGAAGGGCTACAGTGAACACAGATGACACAGACCTCACCCGTGCAGAGAAAGGATGTAGGACCAGGTATGATTATGGAGCACCAAGATATGTTACAGCACTTAATTTTATTAAGACAGGAAATGGGATCAATGAGAAGTCAGATAGAGGAGCTAACATCGATGGTCAAGCTATTAACATCTGTTCCATCGCAAAATGGGGCAGGAAAGGAGAGTAGCTGTTCCGTATGCTTACAGGGTTCAACTCCTGCCACTCAGGTAACATCTAGGGTTACACCAGTCACTGCCCCCCAACTAACAAAAACTACTGAAGGCTGGGTTCCATCCAGTCTGGGCAGGACCAGGATGAATAATATAAGGTCACTTCCAACAAAGCCTAGACCTACTCCACATCCTACTGCTAGTAACATAGGCAGCTCTTATAAAACAGCGCTCATGAGGGCTCCGTCACTGCATAGCGAAAATACCACAGTGCATGCTATTCAGCCAGAGGTCGGGCAGAGGCAAAGGCAACCAGTCCATCATTCCGCAGATCTACCCAGTACTCATAGAATTTTTATGGTGAACGTACCAAAGCTTGACGCAGGCAAAAGTCTAGAAAACGAGGATTCCCTAATAAATAAATCTATTAATTGGATTCGGCATGTCAGGGGATGCCGTTCGGTGATAAGGGAAGACATAGCAAAAGCTCGTAGGTTGTTTTCACCAGCTCATCATCTGGATTGTATCGAGCTCACTATGACTAGGGCAGATTTAGTAAAACATCTATTTGCACTAGAGTTTCGGACGAGCCCGCCAGGTCTGTCAGCCATTCAGTTTAGACGTTCCCCCTCTGAGTAGTGAGAGCGCCCGCTCCCCCACCCAGAAATTATCTAGGAGGCAGGGAAGCTCTACTTTAGAAAACACTGACTGACTAAAGGCGAAATTGCCACTAAAGCAGCAGGAATATCGAATAGCTAAAACCTTCCATAAGGACAGCCCAACAAGCTTTGAACACTTACCCATAGAGTTGGATCAAAGTTCAGAAGCTGCACCCCTTCCTACTAGACAAAATGAGAGAGTAAGGAGGGAGGGTAGTCCAATCTCCTCAATTTCCTCTGTTATAAGTGGTCATATGGCTGTTTGTATAATACCATTAAAGGAAACGCTGTTGTCCTGGAACATCGCAGGATTATGTTCAAAATTGGGCTCCCCAGAGTGGCACGCTTTTATTGAGGGCTTTGATATCTTTCTCTTTCAAGAGACTTGGGCAGAAGTCCCCCTCTTTTGTGTGGTATATTTAAATTTGTATATTCCGGCCACTAAAGGTGTAAAAGGGAAACCATCAGGGGGCTGGACAATCTGGGTGAGGCAGGACCTAGGGTTAGACATCCAAGTACTCTCAACTTATAATCAGGACATCCAGGCTGTTAGATTGACTAGGGGAACAGCCGGAACCTTGGACATATATAATGTCTATGTGCGATGCACCAGAGGGAAGAAGTCGGGAGTTTTGGCGGCTCTTGACGATCTTCTTGACATCAGCCAGATGGACACAAATGTCATTGTCGCGGGGGATCTGAACGCGACGTTTGAGCCTCTTATGAGTGAGGAGGGTAATTTGTCAGAAGAGGAAGACATTAAGTGGGGTATTCCAAAGCTGGAGCTTGACCCAATAAAAAGATGGACCGACGCGGTTATTCAAATCAATTATATCTGTATGGAGAAGGGATTGCAGGCATTTAATGACCGTACACCCTCAGATAAAATGGGGTCTAACACTTTTGACAATGGCTATAGTGTTAGTAGGATAGACTATGTATTGGTTAGCTTAGCTCTTTGGTACGCCGTTAAGGATATGAGGGTTCAAGACAGATTAGAAAGTGACCACAACCCATTATGTGTGAACTTGGATCTAATAAAGTATAAGGCTCCTCGTGAATCAATGCACATATTCCACCGCTGATGTTGTTGCATCTAATGACTTTAGGCGACTTAAATGGGTTAAGATAACCGAGTTACCCGAAGTATTAGCTTGCATCAAAAAAGACTTGGATTATGCTCTAAATGAGCTCCAGGCCAGCGTAGTAAATTTGACGGCCTTAGAGCAACCCACCTGTATACACAATACATTTATTGGTCAGATTCGTACACATTTTATTAAAAAGGGTAGATCTAAAAAGATTGCTATTCCAAAAATACAGAAATGGTACAACAAAGACTGCAAAAAGGCACGTGCTGACTTTGGGGAGGCTGTTAAAGAAGGTGTCCCAATAGTGGTGCGAGCAGCTAGGGCTATTTATCGGGGCGTCCAAGCAAAGGCGAAGAAAGAATGGGACAATAAAAGATGGGAGGAACTTAGGGAGGCATGTGTTAGGAGAAACCCCAAACAGTTCTGGAATGTACACAAATGGGATAGAGGTGGGCAGGCCTGCCAGCCCCAAAACCATGTCTCACAGTTGGAGTGGGTAAACAATTTCAAACCCCAATATGCCACAAACGAGCATGAAATAGAGGGCGATACCGCTAAACATTTTTACCTAGGTGCAACCTTTAGCAAGGCAGATGTTGAGGATGCACTTAAATCTATTTTGGCTGAAAAGGCACCAGGTCCAGACGGAATAACTGGGGATATATTCCTCTATGATAAGGATAGATGGTGTCTGTACATTCGCCTATTGACAAACGCCATAGCCCAGGGTGCGCCGGTCCCAGACTCCTGGAAAGGGGCCGAAATCAAACCAGTTTTTAAGAAAGGGGACAAATCGTGCCCAGGGAATTATAGGCCGATCAGCTTAATAGATTTGTTGCAAAAGGTAATGGGTAGGTTGGTGCTCAACAAAATCCAAGAATGGATCGATGAGTTTAACATTCTATCGCCACTACAAGCAGGGTTCCGAGCTTTCATTAGCACTATTGACAAGTGTTTCGGTTTATCTTGATTTTTTGGAAAACAGTAACCCTGGGCAAGGGCAGTTTGTATGCCGTTTTCGTTGACCTTAGGTCAGCATTTCATCTTGTACCACGAGCTAGACTATGGAGGACATTACAGGAAATGGGGTTACCAGCAGACCTGTTGACACTCATCATTAGGATGCACGAGGACAAGGCTAAGATTCGATGGGGTATGCAGGGCGAAGTAACAGAATATTTCCCTGTAGAGAAGGGAGTTCGCCAAGGTTGTGTGATGGCCCCAACACTATTTTCCTTATACATCAATGGAATAGTGAACTTTATGAGGGCTACCCCCACGGATGCCCCAACACTAGCCGGAGAGAAAGTACCCATACTAATGTTCGCAGAGGACACATTGATCATTGCCAAGACGCTGAGTGGCTTCCAGAGAGCTTTAACTATCTTTGAGGAGTTCTGCTCGAGGCGTGGATTGAAGGTCAATGTGTAAAAAAAAAAACTGATGGCCTTTAATTCGCATAGGGCATTCAAGGGGGCATTAAAATGAACGACCTCATGCTACAGCAAGTTAAGGAGTTCACATACCTAGGGGTAAATATCCAGGAGGGATTAAATTGGGCTCATCAGGTCGATATAGCATCCCTAAAACATCGACAACTAGCAGGAGTGCTGCATAAGGAATATAACACCTCATTTTCTAAGACCATCAGCCTGGCAATCAAAATCTATAACATGAAAGTTATGTGCTACGCCCTATAAGGTGCCGAG
This sequence comes from Triturus cristatus, assembly GCF_964204655.1. NCBI lineage: Eukaryota > Metazoa > Chordata > Amphibia > Caudata > Salamandridae > Triturus > Triturus cristatus. The sequence goes on along the minus strand of NC_140580.1, from coordinate 146,107,566 downwards.
CTTTGGGGGCACGAGAACTTAGCTAAGTTCACACTATCAGAAAATAAGTTCTGCAGAAAAATTACCAATTTGCCACAGAGTACCCCGACTCGCCCACTATTGAATGATCTCGTGAGGAAGCCAAATCGCGGACACCGCTAAACTATGTCTCCTTTTGTATTGGCGTAGACTCTGGTCTACCCCAGAGCTTGCGGAGTACGCGGCTGGTTTCCTAGACATAATAAGGGTAGACACATCACACCAAATAAAATGGTTGAGGGAGCTTAGAGCTATGTTATCGAATATTGGTATGAATTTATTGTGGGTGAATCCACCAAATTCTGCTTTTCCCCCCCAAAAAGATTTTGAAAGCCAAGTATTGGGAAATGGTCCAGAATAATACAGTGGGAAGCTGGGAGTCCTCGTCTCTAACAGGGCTTTTCTTGGACTGTAAACCTATCCCCAGGCTGGAGCAATATTGGGATTTTATTACAAAGCCCCATGAGCGAAAACTATATTTCCAGTTTAGGGTGGGTACACTGCCACTAAGGGTCTTTACCAGTAGATGGACCAAACCTAGCAATGACATGTGTCCTGTATGCCAACATAGTAAAGAATCATTGGCCCATATGTTGTTTGTATGTACTGGATACAACGCCCCACGCCGTGTCTGGCTGTCACCAATTTGCAAGCTCTTGGGAACAAGAAGGTCAAGTGAAGCTGAAAGAATCCTAAGAACTGACACAACAGAAGTGATTGTCATAGCAATGGTGAAATACCTGGGGTGGGCGTGAGCATTAGGAGCACGTTTCCTTGATTAAGTTTCAGATCAAAAGAGATAATGCCATGCTGTAGCATATATATCATGTGGAATCATCTGCCTTTTCTTAAAACCACCTTGCCTTGAAATCTGTAGCTTGCACTATGGTATATCTACAAAGTTTTTATCTTAACAATTTTTATCGTATTTTTACATTGTATATAGTGATTTTATGGTACGTGTACTTATCCATCCACTTGGGCGTGTATCATTTTACATGATGTCTTATGGAATTGTTTTAGATGTATTTTTATGTGCTTTTATGACTTAACACGTCGAATAAAGATTTTTGGATTGGAATATGCACCTATATAGTGCTGCCCTGTCTGCCAATACATCTTCAAGGTTCTGAAATTATAGCTCACCTTCCCTTTTTAATAAAGATTATCTTTTTAATTCTATTTATTCGCCCTAATAACACTCCATAACACACAATCCCACTCCACATATTTACATTACACTCAATACCACATAATTACTATCCACATAAGTCCACAGCACACCTTGCCACATAATTCAACTACACAAATCCAATCCACACCACACAAATACACAACTAAATGATCCAATCCAACCTACATAATTCCACTATACACCTCATATATACACTCCATAACACATTAGTAAAAGAGATTGCCATTTATAATGCCACTAGCTCTAACTTAAACAAGTGCAAGACCTATTGCATTTCCAATGCTTGTTTAAATGGTCAAGGGCACTGCAGTTTCCCCAAAAGTAAATTTTTGCAAAAACCTTGACAAAACTAAACTAGGGGGCATATTTATCATTTTATGACGCTCTGAGGGCACAGTGTGCCGGCCCATGTTTACAAGGCCATGCTAAGCCTAAGTGTGGCTTTTCATGACCTTGTAAATATGGAGTAAGGCAATGCCTTACTTTGCGTGGAATGGGTGTTACATGGGTGTTGCTGTGGGTGTTCCCACGCAACACCCATGTTTTTTTATACTGCCCCAAATTAACAACATAGCATAAATTTCGGAGCAGTGCCAAAACTAACCCCTTCCCAAAGCAGGCATAAATCCTTGTTTTTTCCTCTCTCCACGTGTGTTGCATTCTGCAGCACAAATAGAAAGAGGTAATTACCTCCTTTGATCATACCAACAACACAGACTCCCTTGCACCATGCACTCTTCTGCAGTTTGTGTGCCGGCAGAAAGGACAGTAATGCGCCGTATCTTGTAGGTACAGCGCATTCCTGCTGTTTTCTTTTGACCTAGGGCAGTGCAGCTAGAACGCCAAAATATTGTAAATATGCCCAAGTTTGGCAGCCAACACCAGATCTGTTGGCTTTTTTTCATCCAACAAGATTTGTTCAAAGCCTGTTGCTTTTTGTCTGTTTCTAATGAAACCTCTTCCATTGTATAGGGACTCATAGAGGCTTTACATTATTCTCCTTTAGATTTTTTTGACGGCTCAAGAGCCTTCAGCCATTGGCTAGAGACATGATCATTCACATCTTGAATCATCTCACAAGCGTATTTTATTTTCAGGGCCACTGGAATTATGCAGCTGGGGAGCGCCGAATTATATGGCAGAGGAGCACCAAATTATGCAGAAAGAAAAAGCAAATCTGACATAATGCAGCACATTTTTGTACAGCTTCACTTCATTATTTCGTAATTTTTACACATGGTAATACTATCTGGGCAAAAACTTCACTTTATTAGTACCAGTTAGAAAAACCAGATACAGAAATAGGCAACTGAAAGATGACCAGTTAAACTTGGGAAAGGATCTTCCACTCATGTGTGCACGTTGCCACGTTATTAGCAATTTATAATCCCTTTGAGCTAAAAACAAATATTTTTTTTAATAAAATCTGCAGATTATGCAGCAAATGGTGGACTATGTGGCAAATACAGCACATCCTTAATAATGCGAAAAAACTGGTGCCACCAAATTGCATAATTTTAGTGGCCTTGTATTTCTCAATGCCTTTATATTGGCTGTTTGGGTGCATCCCTTCACCGCCGATCGAACGCACGAGCAAATATTTTACATCTGAAAAGCACTTCAATCATCCCCCTTTTAATTATTGATTTTTTCCTCGAATTGTAGGCACAAAGCAATTCTTTTTTCGTTTTCATTGCAGCAGGAATTGTATTACTTCTATCAACTCCCCACTGAGAGCATCAAGCTTATTGGCTTTGCCAGTGATTGCTTATTTTATGTTTGATGTAATTTGGTTCTACTAAAGCTCGTTGTTTTCCTGTAAATCTGCAAGTATATTTCCTTTTAAATTCCTTTTTAAGCTTGGGTGAAGTTGGCAGAGTCCCGCTATGCGAAACTCTGCAAAATGACCAAAAAACTCTGCTGCGCTACTTGGAGTTCCGCAAGCTGCGGATTGCATTAGGTCGTGCCGTTCGCATTGATTTTTAGCACCGGGTGTTCGTCATGGGCTGGAAAATCAGCGCGAATGACACCATGTGCAGCCAGGAGGGCTGCTTCTTTCTGCCGCCCGAGTAGATTTTCTACTTAAGTGGCAGCTTCCTCAATGCGAACGGGTGGTTTCTCAAGGCGAGCCGCCACGACCATCCGCAACCGCCCGATTTGAGACATCTCGCTGAGAGGTGGTCTAGCTGTGGATTTTCCCTCCTCGCTCTCGCCAGCTTAACGTTGGCGAGCGTGAACCTTGCGTGCTCCGAGGTGTGCGGAAAACTCAGCAAACTCTGCGAACAGAGCGGAGTTCACCGCCCAGGCTTATTCCTTTTACATTCTCTGCGTAGTGTAATGGAAAATTTAAATGGAAGGTGAGAGGGGCAGATGGACATTGAGGGGCAGATGGACATTCTAGATGCCTGTTCAGCCTGACTTCAGGCTTTCTGAATGTGGACACTATAAAGATATGAAGCTCAGAGCCCTGTTCACACATTACAGGCTTTTGAAAAATTGCAAGAGCAGATGCAACCACTAGCTTAAATGTGACGTAGTCCTGAGATTCCACGGTTGTCAAAAGGTTCAGAAGATTCTACCTTCACTACTGACTTTGACTTTGCCTCTGCCTCTGCCTGCCAACTTAATCCCCCCTTAGTATTTCAGCAGGAGCTAAGGGCTCAGGCATACATGCTTTTGTCCAGGGAGGGCACTTGGAATCAACAGAGCACTCAGTGCAAAGAACACAGAACTGAAACAAATTACACTGGCGGGGCAGTTGTGTGAGCGCTCAGGATCTTGGTGCCAAGAGAGTCAGATGGTACATTTATGTTCTGAAAACCCAACTATATTGTACTATTCAGTAGCTCAAGCCATTCAGTAAAAGAAGGCAAAGCAAGCACTAGTAAGGCCAATAGTTTTCGCCTATGCAAAATCTATTGGTTTTGCCAATTTTTATTAGACATGATGCACAGCAGCAACATGGCTTAAAGTTAAAAAAGAAAAGTGCTATGACGTGGACACTGAGGACCATATAATAGCGCCTTTTTCCCCTTCAAGACATGTTGCACAAGGGCCTGCTCTGATGTGCAATATGTGTAAAAACAGTGTGTCCCTGGGACCACTGCCTGCTCTTAAAACATTTTGGCGTCCACTTTCACAAAGGGGAAGGTGTCCCTTGGGGCCCTCATCCTCTTTGCGAATGGGTTACCATCTCCTTCACAGAGTCGGTAAAATATTAATGTTTTGCGACCGCATTCTGGTAGCAACCATTTATACATACCCCTTTGACTCGCTATTAGGAAGGGACGCCCTTAGCAATCCTCTTCCTAATACCAACTCAATGCTTGCAAGGCTGCACTAGAAGGTTGATTTTACTGCTATGCTATGATCATTCTGGTCACTGACAGCAGCTGATACATTACTTTTCAGGTCCAGGAGGTGACCTCTTCCCAATCTGCAGTGCAGCAAAGGCACTGTAATTGAAGATCTGCTATGTAGTTTGTTGGGGGTTAAGTACCAACTTGTTATAATTTTCAATGCTTATTGTCTGTGTTCAACAGACAGGCTTGTACTCCTCACTCCATACAGTCTCCCTTTCACTTTGTAATATCTCCCTCCCAAGATCTCCCCCATGCATTCTACTAATCTTGTTGGAGCGAGTTTTTAGTTAATTTTTATAGGTTCAGAAATGTCTGAAATCTGCCTTGCCCCGTCCACTGTCTAGTGGCTGCTGCCTTAGCTGCTGGGTGGAGCACCCAGTGACAGATTTTTGCTGTTAGTATCTCTCATAGTCTATCAATCCAAATGTTTTTCTATAGTTCTTGAAGAACCTAATCTCTCTGCTGTGAAAGAAGTCAGAGATAATTCAGCTTTCACCCTCATTTTATTTCAGTAAAGATGAGCTCTCATTGGCTGTTTCAAATGTAGGCTTTTTTTATAAGGATTTTCTATATTGCATACACAGAATAGAAATCGAAATGAAGTATATTTCTCCCTGTATTTGTCAATGTTTTTATGTTGCTGTTCTGTAACTTTGACTTTCTGCTGTTATTTCCCTTCCTCCTATTTTCTGTTGGTATCCGCGATACCCGATTCTCTCCTTGTCCTTCCCACGCTCTTTATTAAGCATCTGGTCAAGATCGTTTCTCCATAGTTTTCACAACCCTAGCTTTAGCGCTTGCCTTGATCCCCTCCAGATCACCACAACATGACATCTGCCTTGACCCTCTGGCTTGATCGAGCCCGTGTTGTCAAGTTTTCGATTCTAGAGTTATACTTATATTTTTTGGACCCTAGTCACCTAACTGAATTTAAAACCATCAGGCATCTCAGCATAAGGAACCCAACGGTAGAACTATGTGTGAAGCTTTCAGGCAGTGTTTCCTTCAGCTTTCCTCTTGTCAGGCCCCTGAGCCCCCCTACAGCTCAGATCCTAGCCTTTTCTAGTCCTAATAATCCCTCAGAGTTGCATCTGTAAATTTCATCCTCTCTCAACTGGTCCCATCCCCTTCACCACCGAATACAAGGAAATCATCTGTGGAGTACCTCGCTAAGCCCTACCCTCTTAAACACTTACATAACACCTCTGGCCAGCATCATCAAAACTCATGCACTCAACATCATATCCTATGCTGACTACACACAGCCCATCTTCTCCCTCTCCAAAGACACCACCAGCACTAATACCAACTTTCAAAACTGCATGACAAATGTTGCCAACTAAATGAAGGACAACTGCCTGAGGCTCAACATGGACAAGAGAGAGGTACTGATCTTCGGAAACAAAAGCTCCCCATGGGACGCATCCTGGTAGCCCTTAGAAGTCAGACCCACACTACCCCTACTGACCAGGCTAGGAACCTGGTCATCGTTCCGGATAACAAGCTAACCATGACCACTCAGGTCAACTCTGTCTCCTCCTCCTGCTTCGTCATCCTCTGCATGCTTCGGAAGATATTCAAATGGCTACCCAAAGCTCAAGACGCACCATCACCCAGACCCTCATCTCCAGCCGACTGGACTATGGCAGCGCTCTTTATACAGGGATCGCAACTCACCTCCTCTGACAACTACAGACCATACAGAACGCAGCAGGCAGACTCGTCTCTGATCTCCCTTGTTGAACCTACTTCACCTCTTACCTCAGGGAACTTTACTGGCTCCCTGTACAGAAAAGTTGCCAGTTCAAGCCTCTGACCCACTCATACAAGGCTCTAAACAACTGCTGACCCCCCTACTTGAACCCCACCTGAACTTCTGTCAGCCCACTTTGACACCTCCGCTCCGCTTCCCTTTTTCTAACTCTCACCCCCTCATCCGACATAGCAGATGCGGAGGTCACTCCTTCTCCAACCTAGTAGCGCAGACATAGAACAAGTTACAGTTTCATCTCCGAACCTCCTTATCTCTTCCAGAATTCTGAAAATCCCTGAAGATCCAGCTGTTAGATTAAACACCTGGATCCTGCCAGCATCTGGATACCCTCACGGGTGACCAGTAGCGCTCTGCAAATATACTGATTGATTGTTGGATTGATTTTGTCCAATTTCTGACAGTAAGGCCTGAAAAACATACATCAGCCTATGTATGACATTCATCTTGATGTCCACTATGCTTCCTCGCCAAGACATGTATATTTTTTTCTATTTTCCATACGTCATTTCAGTTTCTTGGAAAATAATGTGGATGATGATTGCCAAGTACATGTTACTCACAGTGATATCTCAAAGGGCTCCATATACCAGATAGCTGCAATCTCTCCATTACAGATATTAACAGATAATAGATGTAATGATTCAGAATTATCTTCATTTTGTTATAGCCTTATGCTCTCCTGAATTCTAATAACACTGTTCAGGACTGGCAGCAACGAGTCCTCTGAGTTTGTAGAGGGAAAATCACAGTGCTCGCATAGACTATTACCAGGGCCAGTAGCAAATGAGACTAGTCTAGTGCCTCTAAACTCATCTAGTGGTTGGGAAAATGTGCCAAAATGTGTGTGTACCACATCTTGCTAGTACTTTATCGATTAACAGCTGCCACAGTCAAAATCTCCCCCTTACATCAGTCATAAATTAACAGTTGACCTTATCAAAGGATTTTTCAGCATTTAGTGTAAACAAAATTGATCAGATTTTTTTTTAGGCTTCTTTTTTTTCCCAAGGTGAACTAGGCTTTGGACATTATCAGTTGTTTGCCTCCGCAAGACGAGGTCTGAATGATTATCCGGGATCAAGGAGGTAACAACAAAAAGCACACCTTTATATTTATTTTAACGTTGACATTTAGCAACGTCATGGATTTGGGGTTAACCAATACAGTCACTTCCTCCATAGTTAGAGGCTCTCCCTGAGCAAATGAGAATGATTAGAACACTTTTTTCTTTTTTGGGGATATCTTGATGGAAAAGGATCTGTAGCAATACAGGCCTGGGAATTTGTTCGGCTTCAGGACTTTGTATTCTTCATTAAGGTCTTCCTTTCAGCTTCAAGAGAGTCTAATCCCTTAATCACCCCGTGCCTAACAAAAATGAATGTGTCCTCATGTAATGCAACTGGTGCTATGAAAAGTACTCTGATACCCGATACCGGGTCAGGTTCGCACTATATAAAACTCCGTAAAAAAAAAAATTCTCGAGCCTAACTATTGAGCCTGAAGCAGCATCAGCTACAGAAACGTCATCATGCAGAGAATGTTTATTGTGCTTCCTCCTCTTTGTGGCTGTTAGCACAAACGCTAACACAATAGGAAGAAAACATGTTTGCTTTCATTTTTCTTTTAAAAACAAATCTTAATTCACTATTTCTAAAACCACATACTACACCCCATTATGTAACGCTTTTAGTCTATTCAACCTCTGCCTTTGTCACATGCATTTTGTTTTTAAGGGCCTACAAGACCATTGTACTCAAGTGATCCCTTTGTGAGTTCAAAGCCCTCAAGTCAGCTCTGGACCCAGAGCTTTTTTGCTTTATTTCTTGTGTATTTAATTTTGCTTCAGGAGAGACTGTAGTACAGTTTTTCCCTCCAGGCCACAGCAATCAGCACCATCAGCTTCCCTCTAATTACTGCCTTTAGTGCATCCTACAAGACTGCTTTCAGCATATAAGTGTGCCATTGTACTAGTCAGTAGCCTTAGAGATTTCTGTTTTAGTGAGGGCATCCCGTAGCAAATACATTCCTAGCTTCCCCCTTCCCGTAAAGGAAACTGAAATCCAACAAAACACATCCAGCCTGTGATCAATCAATTTTCTGCTTCTCTAGTGGCCACTATCATATGGCTGGATAGCAGAGTCTTGTAATTTCTGGCATAGGTATGATTAACTGTTGAATAAAATAAGTCATTCCTATCTTTGTGATGCTTCACTCTCCATACATCCACTAGCGCAATGTCCTTGATTTCTTTTGAGATGGCCCCAGCTTGATGGAAATATGTAACATAGTCAAGATGGCGGCCGCGCTGCTGGCCGAGTAAGCTCTTGCAGATCATTCAAGCACGGCATTGAGGCTGATTAACTGAGCATTACCGCTGAATTCCATCTGGCGGTGTATGGCAAGATATGGGATCTGCTCACGGTTCGCTGGATGGCGGTTTGTGGCTTGCCATCGGTGGTCCCGTGTGCTCAGTTGGTGTGGTGCCTCCCATGGGGAATGTGTCGATTCCCAGCTCTGTCTGTGGCAAGCGGAGTGGAAATGCCACCGAGGAACGCTTGTGGAAGCAAGACGCATGCAGGAGATTCCTCTGGGCTGGTGCATTCCCGGAAACTGCCCAAGACACACAACAACATGGAGTGGTTGCAGGCAGCGGAAGTGCTTCGAGATATAAAAGCAACTGGCCTGCTGGTCCAGGAAAGAAAGTTACCCCTGCAATTTTTTTGCTGGCCAGAAAAGGGAAAAATGCGAAGCAGGAAGGGAGCCTGATGGAGGAAGCTGCTGTAAACGCTCGATAGATGAGTTGAGCCTCGGTGATCCAGGGGTAGCGGGACTTGTTACTGATACTGATCAGACTCATGGAAGGCAGGATAATATTTTGGGCAATCCCTCAGTGCACGCCTCCGGGGCCAATGTGACTCAGGTGTCTGATGTGTCGGGGGGCAAATACATCAAGTACAGAGAGTATCTGGGAAAGACACGCTAGAGCCTGCATCTGCCGGTTTGGTGGTAGAGGTAAACAAGTTGGATGGGGTCATACACCAGTCAAGGGAGGGGAATAATCCTATTCCCACAGATCAGTCTGAGGCAGATGCTGGCGACCTTTTTTTCCCTCTATCAGATCACTCAAACTCATCAGGTGGATGAATCACTTCAGATGTCAGAAATGCCCTCAGGGTCATCAAACGGTCAGTGGAGCGAGACCAGTAGCACCCACCAGGATGAGGAGTACCCAGGGAATTGGGCCATGACATCTGACAGGGGCACTGTACGAATGAAGTTACCAATGTCTATATCCGGAGAGCATGGTGATTCAACCGCTGCACCTGTCTGGGACAGCCCTCTCTCTTCCAATTTGAGCACAGGCTCAGGCCCATGACAGATAGCGAGACAAGATCTGCACAATCCAACAGAGTCCCCGGGAGATATCTCTCTTTCTGTTATCTATGAGTCCTTTATGTCACTTAGAGATGAATCCCTGGCTCAGAGTCAAACGACAGAAGGCGCCTGTCGTAAGCTCCAGAACTCACTTTGTCGCGTCGCAAAGTCCTTCTCAGAAATTGCTGGGAGGATATCGGAAGCAGAGAATAGGATCTCTACACTTGAGGATGATATGATCACGCAGACAGCTGCCACTGATGCTCTGGCATCCCAGAAGAGTGATATTGCATGGAAGTTAGAAGACATGGAAAATCGCCGTCAGCGTAATAATTTAAGAGTCCTTGGCGTACCGGAAGGTGTTAAAGGCTCTGATCCATGGAAGTTTATTTTGGGACTTTTCATCGATTTCCTTTTCAACAGGGTACTCATCCAGGGGCTCGCCACTCTATTTCCTGACCCAGAGCAATATTGATAGACAGAGGAAGGGAAATGGGTTTGAGTTCTTTGTTCTTCGAGATTACTGCCAAACAATGGTTGAAAAAAGGTGGCAGCTTCGGCAGTTAATAAGTCCTTCCCAGGGCAAAGGCGTTCACGCGTTTCTTCTGAATCCAGCCAAACTTAAGGTAATATATAAAGATAAAAATAAATGTTTTACATCTGAGATTAAGGCCAAAGAATGTTTGCAGGATATTAATCTTAGCTAAGGGGACAGCACTAATACAAAATTAGATTGGCTCTAGTAATGTTAGCTGAAGTTAGCTATACACCTACAGCTCTGAGCTATAAACTTTTCTAGTGTGCTGTGCTTTGTCTTTTTTGTATATAATGGATTGGGTTGGGTGAGTTGAGAGGATGGGGGGATTGATTGGCGTTGCTGCGAGGCTTTCCATCACACAAGACCAATGGGTCTTTCAGCCTCATTGTTTGGGGTGTTGGGGGGCTTCCGCTGGCAGAGGAAGCACCGGTGTGGGTGCGGGGGTCTTCTTGGGAGGGGGGAGGCTGCTGCTGGGTCACAGGGGGTGAAAATTCAAAATAAGCCAATAAATGATTTAAAGCAATTAGGAGTAAAGTATGTGACGTGCTGGGAGAGAGGGGGTTGGTGTTGTAGCTCATAATGGATCAATGATGGATAGATTGTCTATTTGCATGTTTAATGTATGCGGTCTTAATGACAGAGCCAAGCAGCAAAGAGTAGCACGGGAAATCAGAGTTATATCTCCAGACGTGGTCTGCCTTCAAGAGACACATATCCCTTGGAGTAAGCATAAGTGCTTAGAGAGCTAGGGTACAAGCTCTTGGTGTGTACATCGCAGGGGACCACTACAAGAGGTATGGCTATTCTTGCTAAGACAAGTTTTTTATCGGTTGGTAAGACCCTTGCGGATAAATATGGCCGGTGGGCGATAATTGAATGTGCAGCTTCCAATAAGAAATATACAGTATGCTCTGTATACGGATCTAACTATGAGGAAGCAAAGATATTAGATTATCATAGCTGGCCTCCTGGGCATCCCCGTTGATATTGTGTGGGGATTTTAATATTCAACTGGAGGAAGTCACTCCATGTGCCATTGGAGATAAACATAGTGGTCGGAAACCTAAAGTTGATAAGGCCTTGCAGCAACTTCTGTATGATCATGGCCTAGCTGATGCCTGGCCTAGGTTAAAACATCCTGACCCAGGGTATACGTACTACTCTTGCCCGCATCAAATGCTCATAAGGTTAGACTATTTTTTTTATCACCAAAACATATCTAGCAGAGGCACAGGTGCAGGCTTTCCCAAGGGTCACCTCAGATCATAACCCACTGAACCCACTGTTGCTGAAACTTGTAATGCATGGTGTGGTTCGACCTCGAGGAACTTTTTCATTGAACAGAAAGCTACTGCTTAATGAACACTATCTCCCATATTCGAGAGTGGTTAAATCAATTTCTCTCTATCAATCATAACTCTAATGGCATGGTTTGAGATGCTCTCAAAGCAGGGCTCCAGCGGGTCATTTTGAGCTTTGGATTATATGCTCAAAAACAGCAGTAGCAGGCTATACAGGTGTTATACGAGGACCAACAGAATGCTGAGTATACTTTAATACAAGCTCTGCAGGGGAATTTTGACACTACTCACGTGCAAAATGAGTTAGTGCACTGTAAAGCCAGGATAAATGCACGGTGGGCAAAGGACATTGCTAATAAATTCCACCTTTATAGAAGGGAATGGTATGAGTATGGGGAGGCAACTGGCAGATGCCTAGCTAAGAAAATCCAGGTGCAAGGAGGTTAAAGGTGTTATTACTACGATTGCAGACTCAATTGGAAGACTAGTTGAAACACCCGTGGAAATCCTGGAGGTCTTCAGGGCCTTTTATGAGAAATTGTAAACGGAAGATCAAACCAGCCAGGATAAAACAGAGTCTTTATATAAAGATCCATACAGGAGGATGCTGAGCTCAGATGATCTAGGGTATTTGGAGGAGCCTATAACCTTAGAAGAGCTTGTGGAGGCTGTGGGGTCTTTAGCAACAGGTAAACCGCCAGGCCTGAAAAACTCCCATTAGAATTCTACAAGACCTTTTTAGCCAAGCTACAATCAGACATGCTTACTCTGTTTCAGGAAGTGCAGAAGGGGGAAGCTCCATCATAGTGGGATAAAGCTAACATTATTATTAAAAAAAACAAAAAAAGCCACCCACGTTACCTGGGTCGTATAGACCAATCTCTCATCTAAATTGTGATGGGAAAATCTATGCGAAAGTCTTGGCTACATGCCTTTACCGAGTGATTACCCCCATAGTATCTGTCCACCAACATTGCTTTACTCTAGGAAGAGGTAGTTACCCTGTTGGGTTCTGCTAATGTTCAACAAGCTCCATGTGGAGTAGTGCTGCGTGATGCAGAAAAGTCGTTTGACTGTGTCTCTTGGGAATATTTATGGGCAACTATGCTGTGGCAAGGTTTCGGCCCTGGCCTCGTCAGAGCATTTAGAACTATGTATAGATCACCTGTGGCTCGAATTTGTGCATTAGGGCTCGAATCTGAGCCAGTCGTAATATCAAGGGGCACTAGGCAAGGCTGTCCGTGCTCCCCTCTACTCTTTGCCCTTTATATATACCCATTTTTAAACCTATTGGAGAATAGTTTAGGTGTTCAATCGCCGAGGTCTGGGCAAGAAAAGGCCAATGTCTTAGCATATGCAGATGGCATTGCTTTTGTCTCGCCAGATCCAGCTAAGGCCCTAGTTGAGATTGAACGGCTAGCAACGGTATTTGGGCAAAGATCTGGCTTTAAATTAAATATAGCCAAAACAAAAATAGTATGCACAAATCAAGGACTATTTACTGATCCCAGGATTATGGAGGAGGCAACATACCTGGGGGTCCGTTTTAACGCATGTTTGGGCAAGATGGTACACTCAAACTGGGACACCATGGTGCCGAAAATTAAAAGGGAATTAGATAGAATTGAAGGTTTACATCTGTCAATGGTAGGAAGATGCAATGCCTTAAAGATGAACATCTTACCCAAGGTTTTGTATTACTTTAGGTCGGTGCCCCTGGAACTCACCGGAAAGCAACTCCAGAAACTGCAATCTATATGTAGCAGTTTTATGTGTGTTCAAGGGAAGCCTAGACGAGCAGGGAAATATATGCATTTACCACTGTCACGTGGGGGCTGGGCAGTGCCTAATTTCCTGTTATATTATTGGGCATGCCTACTTCAGCGTATGGGAATCTTACTGGTTGGGAAAGAAGAAGTTAAGGATGCTGAGTCCCCACATATGTTTCAAATGCTACTGGGATCAGAAGCAGAGAGGGGCTTTTTTCAGAATCGAGAGCCTAGTTACTATAAGAAAACCCGTTTTAAGGTGGTCCAAGCTGCTCCTAAAGTATGGCTCCAGGTCCAGAGCCATTTACAGATAAGCAGGATGAATTTTTATACGCCAACTTCTTCTTCAGCACTGCTCTCATCTATTTTTTTTGATGCCACAATGGTTAGATGGCGATGAAAAGGTATCCTGACCTCGGGAGATTTAGTAGATAACAGTGGTATTAGTTCCTATCCTTCATTGGTTTCTGAATGTGACCTCCCTAAGAAGGATATTTTTCAAATACCTGCAGATTCGCGACTACTTACTAAAAAAGGTGGCTGTGGAGTGCCTGGCTCATAAAAACAACCTTGTAGATGTTGTTAGGGGAAGGGGAAAGATAGGCGTTTTATATCAAAGTCTCATCGAAGTGCAACTTGATGATGTGGAGGCACAGAATCTAAAATGGAACACCAGACTATCTCAGGGAGGGAATATTCTACAAGAGTCTATCGCTCTGGCTGAAAAGCTCCTGGTATCCTCCAGTCGTAAAACACAGCACTACAAAGCCATGTTTAATCTATACTACACCCCTGCTAAAATTGCACTATGGGGCGGGCCAAATGATGGCAAATCCACGCGGTGTGGGATGGATCAGGCCGATGGTCTGCATATGTTTTTTGCGTGTCCAGAGCTGAGACAACTGATTATCAGGATGGAGGATTTCTTGACGGAGGTTAAAGGGGCACAGACCATGATTACACCTACTGTTATGCTTCTGGGAGTTTTGGAAGGCGCAATGGCTAATCATGAGATGCTTAAATTTAGATACTTAATATTTATAGCAGTAGCCATGGCTAGATTATGTATAGCATCATTGTGGTGACAGAAAGAGCCACCATCTTTCGAAATGTGAAGATGAAGGCTATATGCCGTCTGTAATTTGGAACATAGTTTATATGCCCTTAAGGGCCGCAAAAACAGAGACTGGCTATAAAGATATGAGGTGCTTTAGTTGACCACCTGGCGCCTGCTATAGTTTAACGGTCGCTGATTTATCCCTTGTGTTGTCCTGTTTTTTTGTTGTTTTTTTTTTTCTATATGTCTTTTATACATCTGGGGTATGGTATATTTGAACTGATATATATGTATCCATGGTGGCTATAGATGGGAGGAAAGTATTGACCATTATGACCCTACACAAACTCCATGTGAATGTATACGTTCCTTCTGTTCTCTTCATTTTTCTTGCTCTTTTCACTCCCCTTCCCCCCCCTCGATATTTTGAAGTATTTTTTGGCTGAAATATTATGTTTTGTAAATGTATATTATCACTCATTGGCTTACCAATAAATAAAAAAAATTAAAAAGAAAAGGCCCCACCTTAATCGTTTATTCCTTGATGAGCATGCTCTATCTAGAACCCCATCCATACAAGATTATAGTCCCCAGCCAGATTTAGGGACCCTAATCAAAACTTACCATCTTCCTTGAAGTCTTAGCAGAAAGTAATTCTGGTCCTGGTCCATGTGTGTTGAGTGCGGCTACCTCACTCCCCAACATAACACTTTTCACAGCATATCTCCCATCCCTGTGAGTCCAAGTCTCCAAAACCATAGACATGGCACTTAACCCTCAGCGTCTACATGTGGTCTTGGTGCGAGCAGCCAAAGTCCGTGAGGATACACTTGTGCTGTTCTTGGACGTGGAAATGGCGTTTGCCACCATGGAATGGCCCTTTATGTGCGCAGTCCTGGAACGGATGGGATTCTGTCCCCGATTTGTTTCTTGGATCCGTTTGGTGTACTCCGACCCTCTGGCTCTGGTTACACTGAATGGGGGCACATCAGCATTCTTTCCTCTTCAGAGGGGAACAAGGCAGGACTTTCAGAACTCACCGCTGATTTTTGCTTTAATACTGGAGCCACTGGCAGCATGGCAAACCAGTCCTGGGCACACGTTTAAGATTAAAGAGACATTAACAGTTTTGAGAATCAGGAGTAAGTCAACATTGATGGTTCTGTAAATGTTGGCAGCATGGGTCCGAAGCAACCCCTTGGTTAGCGGACTAATATGGACCAGAGATTGGGAGGACCGCATCTCCCTCTATGCGGCTGACATCCTGCTTTATGTGGCCCACCCACCCTCCACACTTGACAGAGTCTTGCACATATTCACCCTCTATTGCAAATACAATGGTAACAACATTAATTGGAACAAGTCACTAATTTACGTTTTGCAAGACAGGCCTCCGATACTCTAGCGGACAGTGAGGCCACAGTGGTGGCAGAAGGATTCTATTATTTGGGCATCTTTATCACAAGGGATCACGATGCATTTTACTCCCGTAATCTTAAGCCCCTCGCTCCAGCGATTGAAAAGGGATGTGAAGCATTGGAGAACCCTGCCTCTTTCCTTACCAGAAAAAGCGGCCCTATTCAAAATGATATTCCTCCCTAGATTAATGTACGCACTTCAAAACATGCCATACCCAATACCACAGTCCTACTTCCGTGCCATAGACAGTGAGGCCCCCACACTCCTGTGGGATGGTGGTCCCCCAGAATAGCGCTGCAGAAATTGATGAGGGGTTGGTACGATGCGGGCATTGGTTCTTTGTATGACTGGAACCAGGCAGTGGTACATGAAAAGAAAGAGAGGAAGTTGAACTGTTCAAATATTTTCTACCTACTATTCCCTCTCTCCACGAGCACATGAAACCAATGTTATTTAATTGATTAAAATGTATATGGCTATTCTTGGTTATCAATTAACAGATATAAATACTCATTGTACTCCAGCCAAAACCCAGCTGTACATCTTTATATAGCATTGTACTGTTCCACCCAGATAACGGGTTGTACATGATACCACTATCATTTTCATCTGTGGCTCCTTACTATATATGTCTTTTTTTATTGGTTGGCTTTGACAGTATGACAGATGTACTGATGCGATTGTGGTATGACTGATTTAATGAGAGAGTGCTGTTGTGTAATTGACATGATGAAGTTTTAAGTTATTATTTTGTCATGATCCACTTGGACAGGGAGACACTTTATGAAATATATTATTGTTTTTGTAGGTGTATTTTTGAAAGGAAAATATGTATGTTTGTTATTTGATTTGTTCTATTATATATGTAAAACATTATAAAAATCCTTTAAAATATTTACATATTTTTCTAGTTTGAATAAAATACTTTTGTACAATTAATTTTTATTTCCTTATATTTTTTTTGTCATCGTCTGGTGTTTGCGTTATTCATGGTACTGCTCCCCGCTTGAGATATCTGTTTCTTTATAGAGAGACGCCTCGCGCCCATCCTATAAAGTAGGGGCTTCTATAAGTGGGATCCTATTGGTCTGTCTTGAGTGGGAGACTTATGGAAAAGGGGCGATGTGTTTCCCTACTCTGAGCTACATAATGAGTACCAGTTGGCGCCCATGGAAGTTTATAGATATTTACAAGTCCGTTGTCCTGCATAAAGCGATCCTGAAGGGAGAGGACCTCCCTGAATCCTCCCCTCTCGAGGATTTACTGCTGGATGGCTATTTACCCAAAAGGGTGATCTCCCTCACATATGAGAAGTTGTTAAATAACTCCCCCAATACTCTGCTTTGACTGAAAGAAGTCAGGGAGAGGGACCTAGGTGGTGTGGAGAACAACGAATGGCCCGAGGCCTTGGCCTCCCAATGTGAGGTGGCCATACGCTTGTGTTTCTGCCTCACACAGTTGAAGATCCTCCACAGGAATTGTTATGCAGTCACTGCATTAGAGGAAATGGGTAAGATAGACGTGGCACTTTACCCAAAAAGTGAGAACTAGAAGAGACGTTCTGTCATATGGTGTGGGGCTGCCCAGTGCTGCAGAGGTGTTTCGCAGAGGTAGTTGTCTGCTTTGTGAGTGTGTGGAGGTGGGTTAGAGCCTTCGGCGAAAGGGGGTCTCTTGAACATTTAGGGCAAAACAGATCTCGTCCACTTGGACCGTCTCTGGGCGACACAGGGACTGATGGTGACCAAACGAAACATGACCAGATTTTGGGGAGTGGACACTGCACCACAGTAAGGGACTTGAAGAGAGATATTGACTGGTGCATGTATGTGGAATAGGCAGTCTTTGAAAGTAGAGGATGTCCACATAAATGGACCAATGTGTGGGGGAAAGTGGAATGCTTATTGGGGAAACGTATGTATTCCTGTGCTGAGTGTTGCTCAAAACACTTGGGGACGGAAGGTCTGGACATACTTACAGATCTGAGAGTTGCTGGGGAGGAGCAGGGCATGTGGAAGAGTGAGTATTAATGGACTATGTACCACATTGTGCTAACAGACTGCTTGCCATCATGCATGTATCTAATTGTCACCCGATTGCTTTTTGATTTTCATGAAAAATAAAAAGAAATTAAAAAGCCCACAAAGTTCAAAGAGCAGGATATCAATATTAAAACCCCAGCCTACCTAAATCTCCCTGTATCACCTCTTTGCCGATGTGTTTCCTGCAGGGTATGTTGTCCCCTCATGTGACTCCTTGTGTGCTGCATATCTGTTGATATGTCTCTATCCTGTCATCGAAGCTGAACTGTCTTCTGGACCTTTGCACCTCTGCTTTGCCCATTTGTATTTTCCCCTTCTGTAATACAGATAGCACTGGTACATATATAGTGCTAGTGCTATCACCAGAGGGCATTCCCTCATTTGCATGGGTACATTGGTGTTGTTATTGAGGGTTTTCCACAGGCGCGGCTGGCACAAGTAACAGCGGTAGTGTGGGGCGGCCTCTAGAAGTCGACAGATGACGGAATAGGGAAAGTAAAATAAAAAAAATTCATTAAACCACTTAGCTTGCCCTCGCCGCATCGCCGATGCAGCAAGCACAAGGTATGTGGTTTTATTTATGTTATTATTTTATTTTCCCTATCCTGTCGTCTGTCGACTCCCGCCCCCCCCCCCCCCCACACCCCGCCCCACTGCTGTTACCTGTGCCGGCCGCGTCTGGTTTTCCATCATTGGGAAAAATTACATTTTTTGTTTATTTTGCAGTTGCTGAAGAAGACCACAGTGATTATGCCTGCTTTGCCTGCATCCTTTTAAGCCATGGTGAAGAGGGACTTATCTATGGGACAGACAGGGCAGTGCCAATAAAGACCATGACTACGCTTTTTAGAGGAGATAAATGCAAAAGTCTTGTTGGAAAACCCAAACTTTTTTTCATCCAGGTAAGAATTCTTTTGTCATTGTTGGGTTTTGAGGGTTCTACATTAGGTAGTTATATTAAAATGCATAGTTGAATAATTACATTTGCAAATAAATTACGTTTCTAAATGTTTTATAGCTTTTCACACGTTCTTTCTTGAGTACTTAACGTTTTCTGTACTGAGCCATAGCAAACGATTTATTCAGCTTTTCCTGTCCTGACTGCAAACATCCTAGTAATGACTCTGAGGAAAGAGAGATAGAAAGATTCTTTTTTGCCCAGCATTGGATTCTGAAGAGCCTTGGATGAACTGTCGCCTGTCATTAAATAGAAAGACTCTTGGTCACGCGCAGCATGCTGTAGTAAGTGAAAAGGGAAACATTTTATAACACACTATAATTACATACATAAAAGAATAATAATCGCAGAAAACTTTAATAAATGTTGAAATGGCCTTTTCACAGTGGTAGGACCTGAATTTCCACCCAGTACGCTCAATTTTAAAGAGGCTATAAATAATGCAGCTTTGTCAGAAATCAGTCCTTCCCATGCCTTCCATCGCCAATGAAGATTGTTTGCACAAGAGTTTGCTCTCTACAGTTTTTAAGGGGACCAATACCAGTTGAGTAGTATTTTGAAATACGTCTATTGAAGCCAGACCACTTTCAGCTCCCTATTGTAAATAGCAATTGGGGATATCCAGTCCTCGTCTAGGGCATTCTTTAACTAAAATGTTTGCTATCAGTTGCTAGTCTCCCAGGTCTATGCAGTGAAGCGCACGGACAGAATAAGGGTGTTCTGCAATACTGACACCACACATGTGGTCTTGACCCCAACACATTTTGCAAGAAAGAATTTGGGAAGCTGGGAGTGCCAGTGTGCTAAATCCAATCTTGCCAGTCAGTACATTAGTTGCTGATCCTTCCAGCACTGAGAAAAAGGCAGCTGGAATTTGCTGTGTGGGTTGTCAAATGTTTTCAGAGTATAATTATGCACCAGGTTATTCATAGCATAGTTAGGCAGCAGGAGACCCACTAATGCCAATTGAACCTATGGGCCGATCAATAGTCCTGCATTATTCAAAACTGGCATCCCACTGTGTAGTAATGTGTATATTAAGTGTCCTATAATCGAAAGGAGTCGGTATCTTCTGAATCTACCTTCCCACTGTCTCTCAGGGACAGGGGATTCCATCACCAGTAGGTCAGACCCATCAGACCAAGAAGCAGCTGGATCAGGAGTTACCCAATGCCTCCAAGCTTTCCATGGATCTAATTTCAGAGATTGTCTCTATGCTGTTATGTAGCCTTAGCTTAGACTTCTTCTTGGATGCTCTGAATGGGAGATTGAAGTCCGGTGACCCTGCTCCACTTGATTCTGAATGTCAGGTGCTGGTGCACCTCCAGCAATCCCTAGTGCTGCTCCTGGAAATTGCACTATAGTTCCGGACAATCTTTGCACACTCCATGGCAACAAGGACTTGCAGCTGGTGACAGCCTTTTCCAGCAAAGTGAAGTTCCTTAAGAGGCTGTATGTGTTTCTGATGAAATATATACAAAGTGTCACTGACAAATAGCTGCCGTAAACCCGTTCTTGATGATTTTGTTTAATTCATGGTTTTCTCCAGTTTGACTTATCAAATCTGGAGAAACCCATTTTTAAGAAAGATTAATTTCTTCATTTGTTTATTGTTTAGAGGTTGTTTCATCACCCATTAGCCTCTTCCTTTTTAGGTCTCGCCTGATCCAGCGCATGCGCTGGTCTGGCAAGACTTTTTGTGAGGGCTCAAAAACGTGCTACCATGGCCAGCCTAGAGCTATAGTGCATGTGCGCGGGCGCGCGCTTAGGAGCAGAGGCACCATATGGCAAACCTCGTCATGCTCATTAAGCGCCCGCGATCACTTTCACTTTCGCCCGCGATCACTTTTGCGGCGCCCCTTTGATGTTCTCGTTCAAAGAACATCAAACATCAAAGAACATGTTGTGTTAATGCTTTGCTGCGCCCGTTTGACTTACAATGTGCTTTCTCTTTCCACAAACTCGATGTTTGTGTTCCTTTATTTTGAGATGCTTTTAGTATTACTGTTTTGTGACTTAAAGAACATTAAGGAAATCTTACTGTGAGACTGGACAACGTTCACAGTGTCCTTTCGTTGGTGCTTTCATGAGGACATGATGAGGAAGCTGGAAACGTTTGGCACATTCTCTTTAAAAGCACAGCATGTTGGCGCTTGGTTAATCGATTAGACCTATGTAGCGCTTTAGATCTCAAAGCGCTATGGTGGGTGCAGCAGTTACAACTCTGGGGTGCAACTCACAAAGAGGGGGCAGGTTTGAGTGCACATTGGCTGCAGTCGAACTCTTAAGATGATGGGCTGTGTGTATCCATTATCAGTACTCAGTCTTCGCTAAGTGATCTTGTTTTGTTGTTGTGTCAATGCTTTGCTGCGCCCGTTTGACCTACAATGTGCTTTCTCTTTCCACAAACTCGATGTTTGTGTTCCTTTATTTTGAGATGCTTTTAGTATTACTGTTTTGTGACTTAAAGAACATTAAGGAAATCTTACTGTGAGACTGGACAACGTTCACAGTGTCCTTTCGTTGGTGCTTTCATGAGGACATGATGAGGAAGCTGGAAACGTTTGGCACATTCTCTTTAAAAGCACAGCATGTTGGCGCTTGGTTAATCGATTAGACCTATGTAGCGCTTTAGATCTCAAAGCGCTATGGTGGGTGCAGCAGTTACAACTCTGGGGTGCAACTCACAAAGAGGGGGCAGGTTTGAGTGCACATTGGCTGCAGTCGAACTCTTAAGATGATGGGCTGTGTGTATCCATTATCAGTACTCAGTCTTCGCTAAGTGATCTTGTTTTGTTGTTGTGTCAATGCTTTGCTGCGCCCGTTTGACCTACAACGTGCTTTCTCTTTCCACAAACTCCATGTTTGTGTTCCTTTATTTTGAGATGCTTTTAGTATTACTGTCACACACACAACCACACACACACACACACAACCACACATACAACCACACACCCACACAACCACCCTCACAACCACACACACACAACCACCCACACACAACCACACACACAACCACACACACACAACCACACAAACAACCACACACACACAACCACAACCATACACACACACATAACCACACAACCACACATACAACCACACACACAACCACACACACACACAACCACACACACACAACCACCCCCCCCACACACACAACCACACACACAACCACACACACACATAACCACACACACACATAACCACACACACAACCCCACACACACACAACCACACACACAACCACACCCACACACACAACCACACATATGCACATAACCACACACACACAACCACACCCACACACACAACCACATCCACACACACACACAACTACACACACACATAACCACACACAGCCACACACAACCACACACACAACCGCACCCACACACACACAAAACCACACACAAAACCACACACACAACCACACACACACAACCACACACACACAACCACACACACGCAACCACACATACACACAACCACACATACACACAACCACACATACACACAACCACACACACACACAACCACACACACACAATCACACACACAACCACACAACCGCACACAACCACACACACAACCACACCAAGCATTGGCATAGCCAATAGGTCTCACCTTTGGGACCTTAAAAGTGTTTAGCCACACAACAGTTGATGTGGTTGCACCAAGGATATTGTGCTGCATATCTAAATACTTAGAAGGTCCCAAAAGCGAGACCTATTGGCTATGCCAATACTTGTTTACAAGTGTATTCTCTTCACCTACCTTTCAGTTTCTTTAATACTCCTACATCTTTTACATTCCCACTTTACTCCTTTTTTCTTTTACTACGACTCCCTACCATCTATGTTTGCCCCATCCCATACAATCTTCCTCTGTTGCCTTCCCCTTTTAACTCCTTTAATTTCTTTTACCTCCCCTTTCTTTGATAACATACATCTTCTATCCTCCTGCTTTACTCCTGTTTTAATTTTACCTTTACTACTACTCCCTATACCTTTCCCCTTTCCCCACCCTATACCCTCTCTTCTGCTCCCTTACCCTCTTTTAATTCCCCTACCTTTTCTTTAATATCTACACGTTTGTACCCTCCTGCTTTACTACTTTTACTGTTTCTAATTCCCACTTCCCCATTTAACCTATATACATTTTTCCCTTTCCGATACCCCCGCCCCCTGTTACTGTTCCTCCTTTTACTCCCTTCTTTTCTTTTACCTCCCCTTCGCTTTTGTTAATGCCCATACATAGTCTACCCTCCCACTTTACTTCTTTTTTTAATTTTACTTTGCTTACTTACCTGAACCTTATCTATGTTTCCCCCCATGCTATACACTCTTCCCTCTTCCCTTTTTACCTTTCTATTGGTGACATATGCCGTTTCCACAAAAACAGACTACTTGCGTGGGAGAGATATTTAATCATTTTGGCATTTCTCTAATATATAGGGTCCGATTCACAAAGGTAAACTGAAACGAAAGTCTAACTTTACGACTTTTGGTATTCACAAAGGGCATTTACTCCTTGTAAATGCCCAATGTGAATACTGAAAGTGGTAAAGTTAGACTTTCTGGATCTTTTTGTGGCTACAGAAAGCCGTAAAATTAGACTTTCGTCTCAGTTTGCCTTTGTGAATCGGGCCCATAGTTTTGTCATCCTGATTCTCTCCAAGTGACTTTCGTCTTGCTGGAAAAAATTCAAACTAACGGTACACCCCCGAAGATGCATCTTCCAGGCCTCCTTCCCATAGGAAAAGCTGCACACCCAATGGCCAAGGCGTTTGGGTCACTGTGCATTAAACTCCTCAGCCTCTTCCAGTGGAGGGCAATTATGCACTAGCGGCAACCAGAACTTTCCTAACTAAGCTTGCCATTAAAGCCTATGTCCTTAACCAGGTTCCAACAATTTGAGAGAAATCGTTTTCAGATGCAGCTATCTCTAAGTTTCTACAGTATCAGGCACTCAACTATGGCCCAGAGTATGTGCCATGCCAAGGAGCCCGATGCTGTTTGGATTTTTTACTGGGCTAATAAAAAAAACCAAATAGCATGTGGCTCTTTGCGGGGGCTCAGAATTGTGTACCTGCGCCCCAGAAAGGAGCCAAACACTGTGTAATTTTTATCTTAGGATAAACAAAAATTGCAAACAGTATCAGACTCCTTGTTGGGGCACAGACTTCTAGCTCCTGCCCCTGAGTATGCTTCTCTTGGACTGAGAATCATTCTGATGCCAAGTAGCTGTGTAAAAACAACCAGGAAGTGGAGATTGGAAGGGGTAGGAGTAGGAACAATCCTAGTCTCTCACCTTCCAGTCCCTGCTCTGATGTCATTTCTTCTGTTGTTGGGGTGGGAGAGGAAGGGTGGTGGAAGGAAGGATAAGAGAGCTCGTCTTCCCCTCCATCTCCACCCCCTTCCACCCCCCACCAACAGAAAAAAGTTGATCGAGTTGGTGGGTATGGCTAGGGAGGAGCTGAGGGCAGTAATAGATGCCTTTGGTCCCTCCCGTAGCCCAATCCACCACTTCAATCCTTTGATGGACCTGGGAGGGCTAGGTATCCCTTCCCAGGTCCATCCGATATGTGTGACCTCACTAGTCAGTACCGGGAATGAATCGGGCACTAGCAAACTCCATAAAAGCTCCCCCAAAATGAGGAGGAGTTTGTCCGCATCGGGTTGGAGGTGGGAAGGAGAACAAAAACATATCTGAAAGAATGGCTACCATGCCCAGTGGGGCCCTTTCCCTATTGATGTGAATATATGTTATAATGCTGTCCTAGCGACACCTTTTCAGGACTTGCAGATCCGTCAATAGGTCAGTGAACTATTTAAAAAAAGAAAAAACATATAATTCAAATCAGTGACAAAATGAATAAGCACATGCTTTTTAGAACTTTTTCAATCAGTTGGGAAAACCAGGCACCTTTGACTTTATTCACCAAGATTTTTCTGCGAGTAAGGCTGTTACTATTCGCTCATTTCTGACTTGTTCCTACATTTGCAGGAGTAGGTCACACCTGCTAGTGGAAAAATGTTTGTGGATTTCCGATTTGGCCTACATTGTTCTGTTTTGTATAGCTCATCTTCCAGCAACATAGACTGGCGCCACTTTTGGTTGTTGGGCTGATACATTTGGGAATGTTGCCCTTTGTATAGGCCTGTAACAACCTGAGAACATTGTAAATTGTATGGAAGCATTCAAATGGACGTCTTTTGTGTGGTAGACATCCGTACAGTGCAACATTCAGTTCCACAGGTAGAAAAATACAAAGCAATGAACCAGTGAGAATCCAATAGAAAACTGTATTCTATTCTCATTCCTTTGAACATTGCTATGATTTTATTATCACTGAGAACAGATTTGGCTTGAATGGTGCTTAAGTGACATAGAAAGAAAACCTAAAAGAGGTAGCTTTAATAGGACATATTTCCTCAACAAATCTGTGCTGTGCTCGCAGTGCCTATGGCTGATGTGTGCAGGTGCAGACCCAATATGTCATCTTGTGTTTAGAAGTTCTAGAGTCCTTTCCGTCGAAATGAAAAGTCACTGTTAATATTCCCTAAATAAAATTAGCCAGATGAAAACACGTTTGTAGCTAAAAACTTATGTGATTTTTCGATGCAGCTCTTCTTAGTTCTTTTTCTCTAAAGGAAACATATTTGTCTGTGTTTGGAACTCTCAGGCTTGCAGAGGATCAGAATTTGATGAAGGGATACAGACTGACTCAGGACCCGCCAACGACACTCTGGAGACGGATGCCAACCCTCGATACAAGATACCGGTAGAGGCTGATTTCCTGTTTGCCTATTCCACTGTGCCAGGTAAGAAACAGGTCTAACTAGGTCTGAAAATATACTTCCACTTTGCCTCCTTTGTGTATGAAGGTAGTGTTTTGTTGTGCTTTTCTGGATACTGTGATCATTGGTTCTAGTTTTGCAAGTTATATTTGAAAATATGGCTGCCATGGATTCAAGGATCAAAGTTTGCCTCATTGCTTGAAGCCTTTCCAAAGTTTTCTATGCAAAAGGTAAGCAGTTTATAGCCCCTTGAACATCTTTGCTAAATTTTAAGCAGTCAGATTTCACTGAGCTTTCCAATGTTTTTTTGTGAATAGAATTATGAAAAGTGCAATATTGTACTCCAATCACCAAATACGAATGGATTGGTTGAGAGGTTTTCTTAAAGGTGTTGTAGATGGTGACCAGCTGGCTCTTAAAGTTTAGTTTAGTTTAGTTTAATACATTTATAGAGCGCATGGCTACACCACAACGGTGTGTCCCCGCGCTATGACACAAGAGAGAGAGAAATTGCAGCGAAAGAAGGGTGCTAGTTCTGAGTCTATGAGGGTTCCGTCCTGCTATACAGCCATGTTTTTAACTGCTTGCGGAAGTGTCTTTCGGAAGTTTCTGTTCTCAGGGTTAGTGGCAGAGTATTCCAGGTCCTAGCAGCTATATATCTGAAGGAGCGAGCTCCCATTCTGGCTTTATATATCCTCGGTGTTTTAACCAAGGCCATATCCGCGGATCGCAGGGTCCGACCAGGTATGTATTCAGTTAGGAGAGAAAGTAGGTATTTGGGGCTGGATTTCATAAGGATGCGGTGTCCGTAGCACAGAGCTTTAAAAATGACCCTCTTTCCTACTGGCAACCAGTGGAGTTTTTCCAGGGCGTTCTGTGAGTTAGCCCTCCTGGGAAGGCCAAGTACTAATCGGGCAGCGGCATTTTGTACCCTCTGTAGTTTCGCTATACCCCCCTTTGTTGTTCAAAAGATAGAGCACATTTCCATAGTCTAGTTGTGATGTTATTGTCGCATGTACAATGGTTTTCCTAGCGCTGGAAGGCAGGAGATTGAGAATTTTCCTCAAGACTTTGATAGCTCCATAGCATTTGCCCGCAACCCTATGTATTTGGTTGATAAAGCTCAATTTAGAGTCAAAGTAGATTCCTAGATTCTTTACTTCAGTTTTAGGGTTAGGCAATTGTCCTAAGGAGACTGGCCACCATGCAGATGACCATATAGTTGGCGATCTACCCACAATCATTACCTCAGTTTTGTTCCCATTTAGTTTGAGGCAATGGTTGGACATCCAGTCTGCCACCTCTGATAGGCATTGTGAGAAACGAGTGGCTGCTTGTTCCTCCTTTTGTGACAGTAGTAATTAGCTGTGTATCGTCAGCATATGAGACAATTGACACATTATGTTGTTCCACCTGCTCAGCCAGGGGGCCTACATATAGGTTAAAGAGGGTTGGGCTCAATATAGAGCCTTGAGGGACCCCCTGCTTCAGAGACATGCTCTTAGATATGTAGGGCTTCTGAGCCACTCTGAAACTGCGTTCAGAGAGGAAAGATCTCAGCCAGCACAGAGCTTTGTTCCTAATGCCACATGCTTCCAATCTTAGTAGTAGTAGCTGATGAGAAACAGTGTCAAACGCTGCGCTGAGGTCAAGAAGGATCAGAGCAGCAGTTTCCTCTTCATCAGCGAGTTTCCTTAGTGCTTCCGTGGCATAGAGTAGTGCCGACTCTGTTGAGTGTGCACTTCTGAAACCCGATTGCGAAGGGTGTAGTAAGCTGTATTTATTAATATGATCAGTTAGTTGTTTATTTGTGATTTTTTCCGCAATTTTTGCTACAAATGGCAGTAGGGATATTGGGCGTAGGTTTTCCAGTACAGTGTGTTTGATAAGAGGGTTCTTTTTCAAGGGTTTGACGATAGCTGGTTTCCATTTAGTGGGGACCAGACCTTCTTTGAAGGAGCGCGAGATAATGCCTAGTATATGCGGCAAAATGGGGTTGGCTCCTTCCATGATTATATCCGGTCTTGCAGCATCTAGTGGTGAGCCGGATTTTATTCCTCTGGCTATGTCAGTGAGTACAGCAAGTCTCTGTATAGTAAATTCGTCCAGTGTTCCACCTTCGTACGATTCCATACTAGAGTCTATGGTGCTGGTTCCTGATCTGGTCCCTCTAGAGGGAAGGTGTCATATATGTTCCTGACCTTGGTGGCACAGAACTCTGCAATGTTATCACAATTCTCCCTGGAGGTAGGGTACTCCTCCATCTCCTTATAGGTTTTGAGTGATTTCAGTATTGTGAATAATTCTTTAGGGGCGTTTTTAGCTCTGTTAATTTTTTCTGTGTAGTATGTGCCTCTGATTTTCTTAATTTGTGCGTGATATTGTTTAAGCTCATGCTTGTAATCTTCTCTAGCCCTATTGCAGTAGTTGATCCTCCAAGTTCGTTCCAGCTTTTTACATTTCTTTTTGGCTTCAGCCAATTCATTATTAAACCAAGGTGCGGTAGCACCCATCCTTTTCGGGATCCTAGTGCTCCATGGCGCTATTTCATTTAGTGTCTCAGAAATCCATAAATCCAGTTGGTCATTAGCACGATTTGTGTCCTTTTCAAATCTGGGTACCCTTTCTGTTAATGCCTGGGAAAAGGAGTTGGAGTTAAATTTACTCCAATTCCTAGTAGTTATTTCATGCTTAGGCTGTTTAGGGAATTTCCTGTGTGAGGGTTTAGAAAAAGGAACTAGGTAATGGTCTGACCACGGAATGGGACATGGAGGTCCGACCGTTAGGTCTTTGCTATTAGTAAAAATAGGGTCTAATATGTGACCCCTTTGGTGAGTAGGTGTTGTGACATTTTGAGTCAGATTTAGTGTTAGTAGGTCCTTACATAGCAGATTTACTTCCTGGTCTTGCTTATTATCAAAGTGAATGTTTAAGTCACCAAGCACCAAGAAGTTGTTGTGTCTGAGGGCTGGTTGCACTACTGTGTCTACCAAGCTGGTTATGAAATTAGTGGCTGGGCCTGGCGGTCTGTAGATTAGCCATCCGGCTAATATAGTACCCTCTATAGTTGATAGAGTAAAAGAGAAAGCTGCACAATTGTCTATATCAACTTGTTTGACCTCACATGTCATATTGCTATTATGTATTATGGCTATACCTCCTCCAGTTCGACCTACACGGTCCTGCCTCATCATTCTGTAATTATCATTCATGGTATCTAAAACATCTGGAGTGGAGCTCTCATTGAGCCAAGTTTCAGTCAGGAATAGTGTGTCTAACCTATGTTCGTCGAGCAAGTCCTTAATTTCATATTTGTGTTTGGCTAGCGATCTGCAATTAAGCAGAGCCAAACGTAATGTAGAGTAATTTGAGATTTGGCTCTCAGGCCTGAAATCAGATTGGCAGTGCAGGCACTTAAGAGTATGATTATCTACATTCAGCCTGTGTTTGCATGTTGAATTCAGAGGTTTGGATAGTATAAGTAACTCCCTTCTGTTGTATACAATCCTGTCTGTGGGAGGATTGGGCGCCGGGGACCTGGCCCCTGGGCCCGGACGGGCGCGGACGGGCGCAGACGGGCTTGCCTTCGGCGCGCCTTCGGTGCGCCAGCGGCGCGCCCGCTGCGCGCGTCCACTGCACGGTCGCTTGCACATAGATTTAAATAGAGGAGTCAGGTTAGCTCCTCCCCTTCTCCCTCCCGGAAATGCGTCTGTCTGCCCAGCCGCGCCCTCCACACAAGCCGTGATGGACCGGGGCGGGCGGAGCAGCAGCGCTCAGACAGGTGAGAGTCAGTAAAATATTCCACAGTTTAAAAACAAGACAATTCCTTTAAAAACGCGCTAAACTCGTGAAAATAGCCGAGTCACTCCGCACTGATTTTAAAATTAGTCTATTTACAGTCTGTGATAAAAGTCTGTGATAAATGCGTGGCTCATAAAAGATTAAAAGCACCTACTCATTGCGTGTGCCTTCTCTCCTTGTGTCAGAGCGCGGTCGCTTGCACATAGATTTAAATAGAGGAGTCAGGTTAGCTCCTCCCCTTCTCCCTCCCGGAAATGAGTCTGTCTGCCCGGCCGCGACCTCCACACAATCGGCACAAGCCGTGATGGACCGGGGCGGGCGGAGCAGCACCGCTCAGACAGGTGAGAGTCAGTAAAATATTCCACAGTTTAAAAAACAAGACAATTCCTTTAAAAACGCGTTAAACTCGTGAAAATAGCCGAGTCACTCCGCACTGATTTTAAAATTAGACTATTTACAGTCTGTGATAAAAGTCTGTGATAAAAGCGTGGCTCATAAAAGATTAAAAGCACCTACTCATTGCGTGTGCCTTCTCTCCTTGTGTCAGAGCGCGGTCGCTTGCACATAGATTTAAATAGAGGAGTCCGGTTAGCTCCTCCCCTTCTCCCTCCCGGAAATGCGTCTTTCTGCCCGGCCGCGCCCTCCACACAATCGGCACAAGCCGTGATGGACCGGGGCGGGCGGAGCAGCAGCGCTCAGACAGGTGAGAGTCAGTAAAATATTCCACAGTTTAAAAAACAAGACAATTCCTTTAAAAACACGCTAAACTCGTGAAAATAGCCGAGTCACTCCGCACTGATTTTAAAATTAGTCTATTTACAGTCTGTGATAAAAGTCTGTGATAAAAGCGTGGCTCATAAAAGATTAAAAGCACCTACTCATTGCGTGTGCCTTCTCTCCTTGTGTCAGCTGGACGTAATGTGGAAAACACGTAGCTAACCTAATATATGTTTATGACTCTACACCAAACAATACTACTGGGTTTACGCCATTTGAACATCTTAAAGAAAAGGAAACCCGGCACATTTGTGTTAGGAAAAAATATAGCAATGAAACAACGCAAAGCAAAATAAATTGTTATAAATTAACAACATGGTAACTTAGAAGTTGGTTATTTAGTCAACATTGACTCCATCAATTTGATTAAGAAAAGTGAGACCAAACTATGGAAAGTTCATTAAATTGGTAAAACATTTGTACAATTGAATAATGGGACTTGGTGGAAAAATACAAGCATTACGAAATACAATGGAAGCAAAGAGAATCTTTTTATTTTAAAGATCAAACATTACATTTTGGTGACAACAGAAATTCTGTTATTCATCATTACGACACAGTGCCTCAAGCTATTCCATTAGGCTCCAAACCCTCAGCGTTCCCCACCAAAGAAAATATTGAGAATCCTGGAAGAAAATGTTATTAGCAGTGAGTATGACTGTCACAAACAATGTGAGAAATGTGTACTATCATCCATCTAAAACTGCTAATAGAGCAACAGATGTGAATGGTCCATCAATTTTTCCACAACAATCAGTTGTTCCACAACAATCTTTACTGTCCCAATAGATTTTACTACAAGTTGATGATTGTACTTTGCAAAAATACATATTTTATGATCTCTCAAGTTCTTTTACATTGTAGAAATGTTCCCTGCAATATTAATGATTATATTGTTGGCTGAAAATCATTCTGGGTATATGAATTATTATACGTGGTCTTGCTTTAAGATGTCATTTTCCTATTGATTATGGTTAGGCTATCTGGTTTTAGGTTTAAACCTATAATAACTGATAAAACCCCACTGAAAGGAAAATAGCCATCACTGGTGTAAACATATAAACACTGAAAAAACACCTCCACGACCACAAACTAAGTGCTATTCAAAGAAAGGAAAAGATGAGTGAAAGTGTTGTTTTTATTTCTTCCTGAAGGGGCCAATACAATGTAACTTTGTTATACAAGGCAGCAACAAGTAAGACTAGGCTAACATTATTCTGCTTGAGTTTTGTTGTTTAGGGATGTCACTAAAATATTGTCTCTTCTTCCTTGTGCTTTTTTCATTTTTGTGGTCTTTGGTCTAAATATGCAGTGTTTAGAAGCATATTTTAGGTCTTATTTGGTTATTTTATACACTGTAGAGAATCAGGAAATATAGAAATCATATTTGATATTTTGGCTACATTTGATTTCACTAATAGGTAAAATGGCTGGTTTCATGAGAATCTTTCCGAATATGTACCATCACATTTACCCACAGACAGAGAATGGGTGAAATCCTTTGATACATCAGCCCCCTTTTCTAGTGAGTCAGTATTGATTGCCAAACACCCTAGGCTTTAAATATTCAATGCAAGGTGTAATGACAGGTATATGTAAAAAGAATGTTGTCACCAAACATCTGAGATCGTGGTGAAAACATGACACCAGACTATGGTAAACATTGAACGCAGTGCCACTTGGAATGCTGCTGAAAAAAGTTCCTACCAAGTTCAATTAAGATTGGAGTGATATTTTTTGTATTTTCAGTAATTCAGCTATGTATATGAAAATGTTGTATGATGACCTGTCAAAGTCGATACCTGAGCTGAAGTGCTTCCCTGTAAGAGAACCTTGTCACTTGCTAGATGGTATGCTGAAAACATCTTTACAATCTTCAGAGTTAATAAAGAATGCTATTGACTTTGTACTCCATTCTGGTGCACTGTTTCGTTATGCCTAGGAATAAAAATGCTAATATGTTTTCATTTTGTGCTTTGTGTGGCATCAAAGGAAGAGTCATCCTAACTGTGTCATTTAGCAAGTGGATTCTCAGGCCTAGAGGCTGTGAATGCCATATTATCCATGTGGCGACCGTTTACAGAATATGTGCTTGGTGATGATGCTAAAGACAAGAAATGTGATGATCTTTGGTCACATATTGATAATGATGTGAAAAAAGTACAGTCTACTGCATGCTTAGGTTTTTACAGGAAAACATGACTCCTGTAGTGGACATATTCAAAGTACTAGAGTCTGAAAACACCCATGTCTACCAAGTGTTCAGCGTAATTGGTGTAGATGTGAAACATTTCCTTGAGAGTAGGCTGGGTGACACTTTTAGTGACTTTGGCACTGCAGCATGCTCCATGTTATAATTCTTGCCACTTTGTAAGCAAAGAAATGTTGAGGAGCAATTCAGGAAAGTTTCATTTACAGTCTATGGGAACTGGCTTCCAATGATGCATAGAAATGTCCCGTCACCAACTATGGCATTTGAAGTTAATGAAGCCTCACTGAGGTACTCTACACAAGTTCTAGATCACTTCTTTTTTTGAAAAGTACTGCTTCATTTTTAACAGCTTTAATAACTGAGAGCACACATGCCCAACTCAATGCATATGTTGCAGAACATGTCCTTGAGAATCACAATCTTCAGGTACACTAGTATTGGCATGGACAGCTATGTCATTGGCCAGAGTTAGCAAATTGTGTACCAGCTGTTTTGGCATTGCCCGTCTCAAGTGCCAATAATGGGAGGGCTTGTCACAGATCAACGTTTACATAGGAAGGAAAGAGCGAGCGCACATGACCAAAGACTCACTAAAGAAGTATTGTATGGTGTACCACAAAAAGTTTAATTTGTAAAAATGTATTGGAACTTATATACCCTGTACACATGCTATGTATACACATGCACTGTCAGTGCAGAAAGCAAGCAATACTTAAAAGCAAAACATTCCATAAACACCGGAAAAACACTGTTTCTGTTGTTTTTATTGGCGCAAAAATGTGTAACCACTGATAACCACTGTTTTTAAGGTTTTCAAAAAACTGAAAAAACCCCACCAGAATTTACCAAAAATAGAAACTGAAAACAGGAAAGCCTAATTATGGTATTTTATGATGTTGGACACCAGTGCTTTCTAAATCTGTATGTAGGTAGAGCTCAGTGATGAGTAGGTTCTTAAATCTTTAAGAGGTTCTTGAAGTTAATGAGTAGCCAGGCTAAGGCCCATGACCATTGGTGAGTGGAGCCACCTAGAATATGTTATTATGGGAGACTCCTTGTTGAGACCCTCTGTGATCAATGTATGGTTCAATGAACATCCTACTATGTCTGGGAGAGTAGTAATAGATGGTATTGGATGGTGTTTTTTAATTAGGCATACAACTAGGCATTGGGAAATTGAGCGAGTCAGTACCGGTGCTTGTTTTAAGGAATGTCTCTAATTATGAAAATATCTTCTCCCGCACTTCTTACCTCCACTGCGGAGGTTGAAATTGGGTAGACAGGTAATAATAGCAGGTCATTTATACAGATTTGCAATAGTGTAAGACAGTCACCTCACTTACTGAAGGTAAGGAAGTTTCTGTGAAAAAGTGGAGATTTCTTTCTGAAATGCAATAAAAAGTTACACTTTCACATGCAGAGAGTTATCTTTCTGAACGTGGGGACCATTGATGAATTTCTAAATATGTCTTGTGGTGCTTCCTAAATACGGCCAGCCTGCTGATATACCATTGCCAGCAACGACATGTCAGATGGGCCTCGGTCAAAAACTTTCCAAAAGAAGTGTAAGCTGAGGCCGTAAAGCCAGGTACATGGCACTTCCCGCAACTGTAAATGAGGTCGGGAACTATGGGATTGGCATGGCATGAGAGCACTTGATTTATGGTAGTTCTCCCATTTTGTCAAACACTGGATTATGTCCTTATCAAGTACATTGGATACTCTATTCACTGCAGTTATGCATGCCTTTTGCTAGCACGTAGAAACAACAACACGTTGCCACTTTCACGTGGTTCGGACAGAAATGTTAATTTCTTGCTCTCTGTATATAAATGTGCCATTTTGCTGGATCTCTTTGGTGGGTGGGCCTCAAAGCTGCGTACATAACTATGGTCTTTTTCACAAAGGTAAATTTGCATGCGTAAATTTGCTACAGGTAAAGTGTTTTAGGCTAGTCGCCATTTCTGAATGTAAAGGTTTTTTTAAAAAAAATAGTTTTATTTGCTTTAAAAACGTTGGCACATATAAACAATTAAATCATGAGTGAATGATGCAGAGCGGTGTATAGACAGTGACAGTAGATGGAAGACAGAAAACAGTACTGCACTTCCTCCGAGAGAGAGCACCATCCAAGTTTGCAATGTTACAAATATACATGTGCTGAAGATCACATCAAAATCAATCATCATTTCCCACAATAGGTCAGGTATTACAGATTTTCCTGATCCTTCCATTACCAGATCTAGTCCCTCCCCCTCTGATCCTATCTCCAAACCATAGTATCGTAGCCATGGAGTCCATATCTTACGGAACTTTCGGGGACACCCCCTTGCCGCATATGTCACTTTCTCTGCTACCATATACAGATTCAGACTGTTTCTCCATTCCTGTAGTATAGGGAGTTGGGATGCACCCCAATAGCGAGCTATATCTCTTTTAGCTACCAGTCCCAGGTTAACCAGCATCAGCTTATATCGTGGGAGGTCCACCTCAGTGGGGATTCCCAGTAAGAGATATTGAGGTTCCATCTCAAGTTGAACCCCCAGTATATTATTCAATTCTTGCACTACCATATTCCAATATGTTTGAATCCTGTCACATTCCCAGAGGGTGTGTATGAATGTACCCTGTTCTGTGTGGCATCTAAGGCAATCCGGGTTATCTGCCCTACCCATAGCGTGCAGTCTCACTCTATCGAAATAGGTCCTATGCAGGATTTTGTATTGTATAAGTCGCAATCGTAGCTTAATCCCCACCTCACGTGGGTGCATAGGCAGCCTCCCAGTCAAGGTCCTCTAATAGACCAGTAGTGCGTTCCCATTTAGTTCTGAGTGGGCCTAGGTTGTCAGGGATATTGTTAATTTGTGTCTTATATGTTAATGAGATAGCTTGACTCGGGATCTCCTCCTGAAGGAGTCTACCTTCTAGGGGTCATATTCCGGCAGCGTCCTGCGTCCAATCCTTCAGCTCGCCAGGCATGTTACAGCTGGAGGTAAGCATAGGACTGGGTCCGGTGGAGTTTGTATGTAGCTTGGAGCGAGGTGAACGGGGCCAATGTGCCTCTTTCCATAACGTCTCCCACCTTGGAGATTCCTAATAAATCCCATTGCCTAGAACCTCTTAGTTTTCCAATTTCCTTCAATCTGGTTCCCTCCCATAGAGGGGTTTTCCTTGTGGGTTTCTTAACCCATTTCATTTGCTTCTCTGCCTGTTTCCACACCTTTACTGTTGGTTGGGTAGCCAGGGAGGAGCCGGCTACAGCCTTTACCACTATAGAGGTAGTGTAAATGAGTGTGGTCTCTCAATTGCAGTCACTCTAACATATAGGTGGGGTGATCACTTGGTGCATGATTTCATTCATTAATTATAATGAGGTGTGCCGTCCTATTGTAAGCCCTGATATCCGGTAGGGCCAAACCACCATTGTACGGGTTTCGCTGTAGTGTTTGTAGCGCTATACGTGGTTGAGCCCCATCCCACAAAAGTAAGCGAAGTTCACTATTAAGTGTTGTAAATACGGTCTCTGGTATTTTGCAGTATGAATTTTGCTAAATGTATAGCAGCTGTGGAAGGGTGATCATTTTGTACGGCCCATAATCATTAGAGGGAGTTTCCTCCACCTCTTGACATCTTCTTGAAAGTTGACAAGGATATGCAGGGCATTGTGCTCTAAATTAGCCGCAGTGTTAGTTGTGATATATAGCCCAAGGCATGTAAACCCGTCCAGGGATAGTCTTAGGCAGCTCGGGTACGACTGGGGTTCCACCACCTCTGCCACTGGGTATAAGGTGGACTTAGTCCAGTTAATCCTATACCCCGCATGTCGGCCATATTCCTAAAAAATTTGCAAAAGTTTGGGAAGTGCCTCAGTCGGGTCCGTCTCATATAGTAAAATATCATTAGCATATAGCGATATGCATTTGGCCTCTAGGTAACGTGAATCAACTACAAAACCACCCAATCCTTGGCTGGATCGGACTATACAGGCCAGTGGTTCCAGTATGAGCGCAAATAGTTGGGGAGATAGAGGACAGCCCTGCCTAGTACCTCGTTGAATTGACCAACTCGATGACATTGTCTCATTGACTTGAACTCTGGCCCCGGGCGTGTTACAGAGAAGTGCCACCCATTCCCTAAACGTAGGGTCAAATCCAAATGTTTCTAGGGCACAGCTCATAAACGGCCAATGAATGGTGTTGAATGGCTTCTCAGCATCAAGGGAGAGGAGCAGGTGAGGGGTATCTCGGCCCTGTATGGTGTCTATCCAGTTAGCCAGACATCGTAAGTTGAATCGGGTGGCTCGCTTTGGCATAAAACTGGACTAGTCCCTATGGATCAGGGGAGCAATGAATGTCAGGAGGCGCATTGCAAAGATAGTGGCCAGGATCTTAGTTTCAATGTTGAGCAGTGATATGGACTGATAAGACCCACATTCTTCTGGTGGCTTCCCTATTTTATGGATACCACTACGGTGGCCGTCTGGAGATTCTGAGATGGGAGCCCTTGCTCTTTCGATGCCTGATACATCTGCAGTAAATGTGGGACCCGTAGGCCGCTATTTAATTAAAAAAATTCACCCAGGAGTCCATTTGGGCCAGGGGTTTTCCCTGACTTTTGATGGCTAATGGCCTCCGTCACTTCTTCGAGAGTTAAGTCTTCCTCCAGCCTATCTCTATCCTCTTGGGACAGTGGCAACGGAGTTATGTCCAAGTATTCAGTGATTTGCTCCACGCTCGTCTGTGTTTTAGCTGTATAAAGGTCTTTATAGTATCGGGCAAAGGCCCCCGCTATGTCTGCTGTTGTGGTATATGTGTGTTGGTGTTACTGGATAGATAGTACCCATCTCGCTTCCATTTCCTTCCTGCTCAACCACGCAAGTAGTTTTCCCGCCCTGTCCCCTGTTTCATATAGTCGATGCTGGACTCCCAGTTGCTGAGACTGGACCTCACGATTCGCTAGTGCCTGATACTCTTTCCTGGTTATTTCAATTTGACACAATGTATGGCTATCTGGCGTAGCGGTAGCCTTAGTTTCTAAGTGTAGTATTGTGCTCTCTAGGGCCTCCAATTCTTGAGTTTCCCTTTTCTTGTTATGGGCATTAATGTTCTGTGCCCTGTCCCTGAGTACTGCCTTGTAGGCCTCCAACAAAGTGACCGCCGATTGTATTGAGCCGGCGTTTTCTTTAAAATACAGCTCTGATTCCACCCTGAGCTCTTCCGCAACTCGTTTATCCTTCAAGACCCAAGACCTCAATCTCCAGTTCGCCACCTGGTTCCCACTCCTCCCTCCCACCGTCAACAGAAGTGGTGAGTAATCAGAAATGCCCCAGGCCAGGTATTCTATTGAATCCACCTTTGTGACCTCCCCTGCTGGAGCAAAGAGGTAGTCTAATCTCGAGCATCCTGTGAGCCCCTGAAAAATAAGAGTAAGCCTGTCGCATTGGATGATGTCGGCGCCACAGATCGGTCAGCCCCAAGCTATTTTGGAACTGTGCCAATGCCGTAGGGTCCTGGGGTCCAGCACGTGCTTGTGTTCGATCTATCGAGGTCTCAATTACGTCATTAAAATCCCCCCTACAACGTGTGTGGCGGGCCCGGATTGTAACAGGAGCTCTGTTAGTTTATCCATTGTGCGTTGTTGCAATCGTGGTGGAGCGTAGACACTTGTTAGGAAAAACTGCTTATGTTTCCAACTGCCCTGCAGTGCTACATAGGCCCCATCTGGGTCCACCCATTGTTAAGTGACACAAAATGGGGGATACTTTTTAATAAGAATCGCCACCCCTCTTGAACCCTTCATGAAGCCCGCATGTGCCAGGGGTAGTATAGTGTCCTCTACCCAGGAAAGAACAGCTAGATCCCAGCAGGCGTGTCTCCTGTAGGAAGACGATGTCAGGTGTAAGTCGTTTAAGATAAGTGGAAACCAGGCCCGTTTAATTTTGTTTCCTAACCCATTGACATTCCACGTCAAGATCGTGAACCTTTCCTCAGCCATTGCATCTTTCCCAGGAGTCACCATATTTCCGGGCTTCCTCCCCTAGGAGTGTCTAGGTCCATTCCTCCCTCTCCAATCTCGGCACTCTTACACTTGAGCAAAGAGAAGAAAAACTTAAAAACTTAATAACCCCCCCTCGCAATGACCACATCCCACAACAGTTGGCCACAGCTAGCATGCCCCCCACCCTACACTCTTCAGGCTCCTGCGCCGCCCCCCAATTCGTCAACATGACAACTCTGGCACAGGTACTCCACAAGACGTCTGTCACCCTCCCTGTCACCCCCACTACAAATAGCTACCACAAATGATAATGACTCTACACAGTATACTTTCCTCTATCAGGCCGTGCTTTCACAGTGTCTAACCGGCCTTAGAATCGTCTTACTGTCTCTTATTGGTCGTCCGGCCCCATAGCACGTTCCTCTCCGCCATTTTTGGGTGGCTGTAGTTGCTGCGTCCCGGCCTCGAGCAGGCTGGGACCTGAAGCTTCCAGCCACTGATTGTGTTCAAGCAGCGGGTGTTCACTGTCTGCATTCGCTGAGCCGTGCCCCATGTTCCCGAGCAGTGTCCTCGTCTGAGTCCGACAGCTGTGATTTGTCCTCTCTGGACTTCAGGGATCAACCCGGCGTCCCCTTGGCCGCATTCTGGGCTTTCAGGGTGCGTCTCTGTCATTGCTCCAGAGGCCGTTCCTGACTGGAGTTCATCTTCTTCTCTGTACACGTTCCCTGCGTCTGGGGCATCGTAGGCCTAAGTATGGGGCATTCCTCAATCCATGTCCATGCCTCCTTCGGAGTTTGGAAGAACATCGTAGAGCCCTGAAAAATGACTTTGAGTTTGGCTGGGAACAGCAACATGTACTGGATCTCAAGCTTGTGGAGTTTTGCCTTAACAGGGTCAAAGGTGCGCAGTTGTTTTTTTACATCACAGGAATAGTCTGGGAACACCATCACTCGGGTATTTTCAAAGCGTACCTAGCCTTTCCTCCTCGGCTCCCGTAGGATCAAATCTCTGTCTTGAAAGTTTAAAAAGTGAGCAATGAGGGGTCGAGGGGGAGCCCCTGGTAGCGGCCAGACATTAGGCATCCGATGTGCCCTCTCTATAATGAAACAGCTCGAGAACTGGGTAGTTGGCAAAGCGTCTCTTAAAAAGGTCAGGAGAAACTGACCTGGATCTGTTCCCTCCGCATTTGCTGGGAAACCAATAAAGCGCAGGTTGTTTCTGCGGGCCCTGTTTTCAGCATCATCGACCCTACATGCCACCTCTTTCATTGAAGCCAAGAGTTCCGACACGTCTTTCTGTGTGGTATGCATGGTGTCTTCAAGTTCCGAGACACGATGCTCCGCCTCGGTGACCCTCTCTGAGACTTTCCTCAGATCCTGGCGTAGTAGTGTAACTTCCAAGCGGATCTCTGCCATCTTTCCCTCCAGGATCTCTCTGGATGTATGGATCGCCTGGAGTATGGCTGCTGTATCCGGTGGGGGGGGGGAGAAGAGGGGGAGCACCTTGGCAAAGCAGTCCAGTTTTCCCTGCCTCGACGTTTTCGGTTCTTTGTCTTTCTCCATTTTCCCCAACTTGTTGGGACATCCCCAGTGCCTTACTTCGGCCCTCGTGGCCTCTAGGTCTGTGATGGTGTTTGACCCTAAGCTTATTACTTGTGTCGAGGTCCTCGGTGCAACGCAGGCGGCAACAGCTAACCCCGGGGAGAAAGAGAGGACCAGTCCCAGTCCCACCATCTCATCAGGCTGTCAAGGAGGGCATTACGACCCAGGCCCTCTCCCACCTTCTCCTCAAGCACCTTGTTACATGTGTGGTGGGCTAAATGATCAATGTGGAGAAGAGAAGCACATCACTTATCCAGCCCGGCACTTGATCATTTTACATGTGGCAGCTGCTTCGGTGTGTCTCCGTTTTTCTGTGGCCGTCTATGTGGCTGCAAGGGGCTCCCCAACCTGGACCTAGGACAGTTCCCGCAAGCCTGCGGTTAAATGTGTGGGACCACTGCGGAGCCTCGCTTCACTGAGTTGCCAGGGGCAGTGGTGTCCACAAAAGAGAAGACGACCGGGGAGCGCGTCAGGGCTCCTGTCTCCCCTTGACTCTCCCACCAGCTGCCCCCCTCAATGCAGATATACCCTCCGGAGAGCAGGGGAGGGGAGCACGGAAGATCACCACCTCCGGAGAGCAGTTCAGGTGCTATGGCAGTCCCCTGCGCTACTTGCAAGCGCCGACACGCCGTCTCACTTCTCCCACAGCCCTTGCGCACTAGGCAGATCCCCGGGGCCTCTCCAGTGCGATATGGGCCTTCAGGGGAGGTTCACCCTCCACCAGGAACTCCTTCACTAGGCGTTAAGACGCTTTCCTCTCTGCCGGCCACGACCCTAGGAGGCACACGGCCTCGCCCGCTTCAAGTCCAGAGGGGGCCACTCCTTCCAGCCTCAGCGGTTCCCCAACTATGGCAGGTTTGGGACCGAGTGCAGCAGCGTCCCCGTCACTGTCGGCGCCGCCCGTGCTCACCTCCGCCTCCAGACGATTCAGGCGATCTCCGCTCACGGCCTCAGCGACGCACCAACCCGGGTCGGCTCCCGCCGCAGGCAGCGCAGCAACGGCCGGCCTCTCCTCAGGTTCATTAGACCGCAGTGCTCACTCACGGTGCTCCGGGTGTCGGCGGACCTCAGTTCCTTCACACAGCGGCCTCCGCACTCTCTCAGCCGCTCGTCACTAGCGTAGCTCCCCACCACTGAAAAGAATCACAGTAGTCACTGCGGGCGAGGCGCCATCTTAGACCATGCCCCTCAATTCCGTCTTTGTTGGCAGCTGAGAATTCAGCCGACGGCTACGGTTTCACGCATCGTGCAGCTCACCACAGCATCCGGCGACCTTCCGGTAAGAGTAGCGGGGCTGAAACCACCCTACAGTAAAGTAGGGGGAAACATTTTATTAAACTTTAAAAAAAAATGAATGAACTATTGTTTAGTTAAATATTAATGCAAAATAATTTAAAATAATATATATTTGGAATGAAGAACAAAATGAAAAAATGCTAAAGCATTGTTAACCTAATTTTTATATAAATATTGAATCTTTAAACATATTAAAATGTTACAATTATTTTTCTTGAAATTTAAGAAAAAATACCCACCTAAAGAACAACATAATTCATTTGGTTACGTTTTTTTTTGCATTTTTTGTTTGTAATTCAAGGATTTCAGGAGATTGCTGGCTAGAAACTCAAATGTGTCCAATATTCCCTGTACCTAAATGTCGCTTCATGCTCATCCTTTGCATCTCAGGTGTTGAAAAATATATTTCAAGCGCAAACTGTGCATGAATTTTAAACAAGCGATTTCTCATTCTAATAGGTTAGTTATGTGTCAAAATAAGTACCTTCATTCAACACTGCCACTTATTGTGTAGTCCACGTCAAAGAGGAAATGTTTATGACTAGATTTTCATGTGCTGCGTTGGTTCATTTAGTCCTTGTCCTCCTCCTTGTTTTTTTTCTGTGGAGGTCTCAGGTTTGTTGTTACCCGCTGGTCTTTATCTGTGCTGGTCACCTGATATTTAAACCTGTTACAAGATGGCACCCATGTTGAGTTGGTTATTCGGGAAATGCACTTAGTTACAGTTGAACTTTTCTTCTTCCGGATTTGTTTGCATCTCAGAACAGAATAGAGTAAAATATAGGCATCAAGATATATTTCTTGATATCTGATCCATCTGGGTTTGTTTTGGGTCATTTGTTTTAATTTCATTTTGTATCTGTATTTTACTTACTCATTTTCACATTGTGGTCATGTTTCAATTCCCTGTTTTTGTTTACATCCATGTTTCACCCCTCACCCTGCCAGCATGTAGATGGCGTACTAGGCTTTCGGGAGTAACACACCATTGACAGATTCTATGATCTGATGATTACAGGGGGAAGGTACTCATTTATGCTTACATTGATTATTTTATCATACTGTGGTGACCATGTAACATCACGTCACATCCTCCTTCTGAGGAGGATACACTTTTACTAGGACATTACTGAGGTTGGTACGTTTTTTTTCTATACGTGTATTCTGCTCGAGCTTTGTTTGTTGCAGTCACATGGTTTACCTCAGATTTCATGTATAAATTACATTTCTAAGCACAGGCACCTTTTAGAGTGGATGCACATTTTACTATATTTATGACAGATTACTAACCAGTTGGCATAATATATAGAACAACCACCACTGAATTAAGTACATTATTGTTAGTTTTCCAAGTGATTGTTTTTTGATACCGAAGCATTCTTGTTTGCGTTTACAGTTTAACATTCCCCTGACGAAGGGTTTCCATGACCCAAAATACATTGAGAATTGAGGATATGTGGATTTTGGAATGCAGTGAAGGCATATGTTTGTGATCATCAGTAGAATTGAAATATAAAGTGAATTTGTTTTGGAAATGCAATGAGTTTTTTAAAATCACATTTCAAAGATATTGTCATGTGGTCAGAATAGGCCTAGTAAGAAACACCGCCATTTCTTAAGTTGCCTTCTCTTATACACACAATGACTTTTGACATACGTTTGCGTGCATGACAATGCAGGATAGCATTCTCTGAATCGACATTGCTTACATTTCTACTCCGTGGGCACGTTATCACGACACCTTGAGCATTCACCATCATTTTACTTTATTGTGGTTAAAAAAACACCCATGAAAGTACTCATAGCAGCATAGGTATAAAACATTTCAGAGTATAAACATTTCAATTCAACAAACAGCATTAAAAGAAATTCTGTTTCCAGAGAACAACTTGACAGGGCCGTTGGTCAAACTGCTATTATATAGGAGCTATTCCTGACCAAACCTAAAAATCACTTAGAAGGATCCATAAACCCAATGAAATGCAGAGTGCTTGGTGCTTTAGGTTATTGTTACCTCTTTTTCTGAGATGCCATATAGAGTTTAAGTAACACAAATCCTAGTATCTGCCCTACATATTCTCAAGGCATTATGCCTAATCTTCAAGCTCAAGGAGGCAGCACAGAGGGATAATCCAGCTAGCACCCTGTATGGTGTTTGGAATTCTGTTCCCAGCATGAGAGCAGCGCTGGGATTGGTCTGGGTGCCGTGGTGCTCAGACAGGTACTGGGAACCTTTGGCTTTTCTCCACCCAGCTGCACAGCACAGCTTGTTGGAGAATCATGACGGTTTGTCCGGCCTAAGATGGCAGTCCAAACCGTCATGCGCACTTAGTAGGGCCCATCAGCCCTCCTCCCCACTGCTGTTGCACAGTGTGCATGACCCTGCCCTATGACGATCTCACTGGCAGCCGCAGGTAAGCAGAAAAATAAAATGATAATAAAATTGGTTTATTATCATTTAATTTTTCAAGTATTTACCTCTGCCGCCACCTAGCGGGGCGACGCTCCTCCGCCATAATGGAGGAGCCGCCCCTGCATGGGCGAATCTGGATAGCACTGGAGCTCGATCATCATTCAGCTCCCATACATAGAGGTCCTGCATGGATTCTGAGCCAATTTCCACATCACGTTAATTTGTTTGATCAACATGCACATCCACCCTAATCGCTCATGTAGTACTTAGGGTATTCACATTTCTTCATACCAAACATTATCCTGTTATCTTGGTTCAGGAGCAGCTGCAGTTTAGACAGTGTTTTTCTGATACATTCTCCTAGACAGTCACACAGTATTGTAACCAAGCGAGAGCAATAGGTTGCACCACTGGTATCCTATGCATTTGTTACAGAAGATCACATATCTTAGGGAAAAGCGGTGGAATTGAGCTAGACAGGCTTTATCATTACGTTGAACTGAGGTGCGAAGGAAAGCCCTGTGTAGGAAGTCACTCCCATATTCCTAACATATTCTATAGGGAATGCTCAACATATGAGTCCAAACAAAGGAAAAGTACAGCTGAGGAGCAAGACCACGGTTTCAGCACCATTCAGGAAAAATCAATTAGCCTGAATCTACCTCTGCACCACCCCCAAACACTCCACCACTCTTTTGGCATATGGAATTATCTTAGGTGGTAAAGATATTGCTTTCACAGAGATTATAATAGATTGCTGGAGCCAAGTACAGGACTGCCCCTGCTCTGACTTACCAGTGGCCATTCTATTCAAGTGAAAAAGGGGGTGATTGAAGGTGAGCTAGAAAGAGAGTAAAGAGCTCTGCCATTTTTCTTCAAGGTTAGAGTGTGACTTGACTACATCAGACCGTAGGCCTGATTTACAGTTTGGTGGACATATACTCCATCACAAACATAATGGATATTCCTTCTGCCTTTTGACAAGTACCTTAGGATATAATTCAGTTCTGATAAGGCGGAAAGGATATCCCCATATCTCTCAGGATTTGGGCATAGCATGGTGTCCTAAATGGCTCGAAAATGAAAACAATAGGAAGGGATGTTTCTCTTGAAAAGTGT
Source organism: Triturus cristatus (assembly GCF_964204655.1). Lineage (NCBI taxonomy): Eukaryota > Metazoa > Chordata > Amphibia > Caudata > Salamandridae > Triturus > Triturus cristatus. The sequence continues at coordinate 146,062,742 of NC_140580.1, read as the reverse complement.
TCTGCGAAACTGTTGCAGTTTCATATCACAAAAGTTTCTGACTGTCTCAACGAAGAAGCTAAGAAGAGCTTTTCCACCTTGCACCACATGATGTGCTGGCCTAATGTTGCCTACAGCGGTTGTATGGGGAGAGCACTCCTGTGTTGTGATTGTTTAATCAATAATTCTCAATTGAAGGGAACAATGGTGCATCAGTTCTGTAGGAGTTTGTCCTCTCCTACTGAAATAAAGACCGGGTATTGACAGGTTGAGAGCCTGTATGCAACTGAGCACTGTTCACAAAGTGTCCTTCCTGACACTACTTTGTTTGAAACGTGTATGTTTAATTTTCAGCATTAAAACAAGGCATACTCTAGAGCTTTACACATTATTATCTCATGTGGAAACACATAAGAATATAGCAGTTTGTACCAATACAAATTAGTGTCATTTGTACTTGAAACAGCATAGATACAATCAATTTTCACATGTAACATGATTCCAAATTGCATGTTGTAAGCATGATACAATAACACAAAAACTTCTACACAACAGAAAATTTTTTAAATGCCCAATGCATTTCGGAACCAGCCAGTTCCTTCGTCAGGGGCCAATCTGAAAAATAAAATGAACCATATCTCTGATTAGGATTATGTTGTGGGGGCTCAATCTCAATGACTCTAATGCAAAACAGACGTGTCTGACAACAAGTTACCTGTTTGTCTGTGTGGTTAAATGTTCTCTGAAACGGACAGAAATGTGATTGAGTCAACATAGGCTCAAGTGATGAAATATGCGAACAAGAGGAATGTAAATCATGGTCAGCTATGCGCTTACCTGGGTGTGTAAAACTCATATTTCTGAAATGATGAAAAACGAACCAAATCATATTAGTGGAATTAATCAGGACAGGAGTCCTAATACAAGTATACGGTAATCGATATAAGGTTACAGTGGTGGTAATGGATTCATACCTTACATAAGATGGTCGGCTCTGAAGCTGTTGATGAAATAACAATTGAGTTTGTAAACCAATAGCGTGTCAAATAAACTGTACTAGACGTACAAGATGCTCAGAAGTGCAAACTAAGGAAAGTTACGTGTGAGGCTAAACGGGTGAAATCTTACCTCCGGAGGTTTTGTAAGGAGCTGCGTAGAGAAAAAGGAGAACGAGTTTTGTTTAGAAACGGAACAGTTAACAAAATGGTATGACCAAATTGAACAGCGGTCTCAACCAACGAGAAGCACGTCACAGAAACCTCACCTTAAAGATGCTACGGGAAAGAAATAACGAACGTCTCAGCAACACCAGTGAACGAGTGCAAAGCGTCAGCTGAACATGCGCTTAAGTAAGAGAAGCGAATCAGGACATAAACCGGAAGTACCCGACATAGCCGATGGACTAAGAAAGACTTGGGTTAAACCTAGTAAACAGATCGTTCTCAGTGCTAAGATGGGTGCCATGTTGGAACGGAGACGAAACGCTGTAAGATAGGGGGGAAATCCATAGGTACAAGAGAAAATGAGCGATAAGAGAACGGAACAATCGGAACTGGGAAGTGTTCCGTGATCATTACTTTTACGAGCTCCTAGTCTGAACAAATGAGATCGGGTAATGTGTGTGTGCAAACATAGGTGCAAAATGTAAAAAATATAATAAACATCGCAGTGCAAAAAGTGATGACGACTTAGGGATGAAGGTGAACAGAGTTCTCTCTGCATAGATGTGTTCAATGAACATACGGTACCTAATCTTTTGGACTCATAGACCCATTGGGTAGTGTTAACATATGTGTTGTGTACAATAAAGTATACGCAATATTGATGAAGTGCGCATCGAGATATATTGACAAGTGCTAAGAGTTCCTTTAACAACTGCAAGGTGCGTGGTAACCTAGATAATCGTGCATAAGGATTTGGTATGTGTGTAACATGATATTGGATGAGTTTTTGCTGTAATGTTAATGATGGGTTCTACAATTTAGCAACTGGCCTAAGGGGATGCTGACTAGTTAAGAGATTCTTGGTCAAATAAAACACGACATGTCCATCCGGTCATTGAGACCGGTGGGTGCCATGGTGTCCAGACTTTTAATCCAAAAAACTTCCCTTTGGAGAAGTCTCAGGTGATTGTTGGTACCTTGTTGTAGCTCCACATGTTCAATAATTTGAAATCTTAGTTGTGATATGGAATGGCATGCTTCATGCCAGTGGGATGCCAGAGGAGAATTTTTACTCAAAGTTCTGATGCGACTTTTGTGTTCGGTCAGACGTGTTTTCATTTTCCGTTCAGTTTTTCCAATGTATAGTTTGCCACACGGGCATTTGATCCCGTAAATTACATTGGAAGTATTGCAATCGCTGGTATGTCGTAATACAACGTCCTTGCCAGTTGTAGGATGTTTTAAGATATTTCCTAGGATGATGTTGTTGCAGTGTGAGCAATTATGACATTTCACCGTGCCTTTATGGGTGCGGCCAGTTTGAGGTTGTTGCTTGGTGGAAGATAATAGTTCTCGGAGGTTTTGGCCCCTTGTGTAAGCGTGCAGAGGTGGTTCACAGAAGATGTTATTAAATTCAGTTTCATTTGATAGTAGTTCCCACCGTTTATTAATAATCTTCTTGATGGCTGTAGAGCAGGTAGAATATCTGGATATGAAGACTGTATTGGATTTATTAACTCTGCTGGTAGATGACAATAAATCTTCTCGTGTTTTGGCCAATGCTCGTTGTGCACAAGAGTCAATGATGGTGGAAGGATACCCACGTTCATGGTATTTTTCTTTTTGTTCATTGATCTTGGTCGTGCTGTCTACCATGTTGGAACAAATGCGTTTAATGCGGATAAACTGAGAGTAAGGTAAATTGTGGATGAGGTTATTGGGATGAAAACTAGAGAAATGTAACGCATTGTTGCGATCAGTGGGTTTAGTGTAGACCGTGGTTGAGAGTCCTGGTCCATCAGGATTTTTATTGATGGTAACATCAAGAAATTGGATAGTTTGTGTTTCAATCCTGTGGGTGAATTGTATCCTGGGGTTATGAGAATTTAAAGTAGATATCATTTCTTCCAGGAGTTGCTGGGAGTTGGTCCAAACCAGAAAGATGTCATCAATGTATCGACTGTAGGTGTAAATGTTTGTCCACCATTGAGGTATGTCCATGATGTACTCCTGTTCAAACATCGCCATGAAAATGTTGGCGTACGAGGGAGCTCCTGGAAAGCCCATAGAAGTTCCCGAGAGTTGGGCGTAAAATTGTTCATTCCATTTAAAGTAACTGTGGTGAAGGCAAAAGTGTAAGAGTTGCAAGATGAAAACCTTCTCTGTATCGATGTCTTCGCGTTGGAGTAAGGCCCATTCTACTGCCTCCATACCTGTGGAATGAGGAATAGAGGTGTAGAGAGCCACCACATCAATAGTACACAGTAACCAAGTCGGTTGAATATTTGGTTGAATGAGTTGAAGTTTCTTGAGGAAGTCTGTGGTATCCTTGGTGTATGACCACCAGTTTTGCACAAATCTCTGTAAGTAGTAATCCAAATATTTTCCTACAACATCAAAAATTGAACCGCATCCTGAGACAATAGGTCTGAAAGGTGGTTGATGTAGGTTTTTGTGTATTTTTGGTAACATATAGAGGTGAGGTCTGCGTGGATTTGGTGTGGTGAGGAACTGTCTGGTTTGTCCGTCCTAAACAGAGGTTTGTCCTTTGTTCCAACTACTCACGCCAACCAACTGGACATTGACGTCGCACTGTATAAATTCATGCGGACATTACGCCTACGCCATTACTTTTCTAATGTAGTAATTTCAGAAGCGACCCCATCCACTAGCAAAGCAACGAAATTCAAACCTCGAAGTACTTTTCAAGCCCCTGTGTCCCACAAGATGCTGGACACATTCGAGATCATGATCAAGAAAGATATCAAAAACCTAACTCTCCGTCCTAATACACATTGGAACCTAACAAACAACGAAAGAATCACATTGAGAACCCTCGCCAACAACCCAGACATTACCATCCAACCCGCTGACAAGGGGGGAGCAATTGTCATAATGGACACAGAATTCTATTCAAAACAGGTCAACATTCATGTGAATGATCAATCCATATACCTACTTTTACAAACCGATCCAACACCACAGCTGGAAATCATCTTGCAAGGAATATTGAAAAAAGCTTATGATCTTGGATGGATTGACGAACAAACCAGACAGTTCCTCACCACACCAAATCCACGCAGACCTCACCTCTATATGTTACCAAAAATACACAAAAACCTACATCAACCACCTTTCAGACCTATTGTCTCAGGATGCGGTTCAATTTTTGATGTTGTAGGAAAATATTTGGATTACTACTTACAGAGATTTGTGCAAAACTGGTGGTCATACACCAAGGATACCACAGACTTCCTCAAGAAACTTCAACTCATTCAACCAAATATTCAACCGACTTGGTTACTCTGTACTATTGATGTGGTGGCTCTCTACACCTCTATTCCTCATTCCACAGGTATGGAGGCAGTAGAATGGGCCTTACTCCAATGCAAAGACATCGATACAGAGAAGGTTTTCATCTTGCAACTCTTACACTTTTGCCTTCACCACAGTTACTTTAAATGGAATGAACAATTTTACGCCCAACTCTCGGGAACTTCTATGGGCTTTCCAGGAGCTCCCTCGTACGCCAACATTTTCATGGCGATGTTTGAACAGGAGTACATCATGGACATACCTCAATGGTGGACAAACATTTACACCTACAGTCGATACATTGATGACATCTTTCTGGTTTGGACCAACTCCCAGCAACTCCTGGAAGAAATGATAACTACTTTAAATTCTCATAACCCCAGGATACAATTCACCCACAGGATTGAAACACAAACTATCCAATTTCTTGATGTTACCATCAATAAAAATCCTGATGGACCAGGACTCTCAACCACGGTCTACACTAAACACACTGATCGCAACAATGCGTTACATTTCTCTAGTTTTCATCCCAATAACCTCATCCACAATTTACCTTACTCTCAGTTTATCCGCATTAAACGCATTTGTTCCAACATGGTAGACAGCACGACCAAGATCAATGAACAAAAAGAAAAATACCATGAACGTGGGTATCCTTCCACCATCATTGACTCTTGTGCACAACGAGCATTGGCCAAAACACGAGAAGATTTATTGTCATCTACCAGCAGAGTTAATAAATCCAATACAGTCTTCATATCCAGATATTCTACCTGCTCTACAGCCATCAAGAAGATTATTAATAAACGGTGGGAACTACTATCAAGTGAAACTGAATTTAATAACATCTTCTGTGAACCACCTCTGCACGCTTACACAAGGGGCCAAAACCTCCGAGAACTATTATCTTCCACCAAGCAACAACCTCAAACTGGCCGCACCCATAAAGGCACGGTGAAATGTCATAATTGCCACACTGCAACAACATCATCCTAGGAAATATCTTAAAACATCCTACAACTGGCAAGGACGTTGTATTACGACATACCAGCGATTGCAATACTTCCAATGTAATTTACGGGATCAAATGCCCGTGTGGCAAACTATACATTGGAAAAACTGAACGGAAAATGAAAACACGTCTGACCGAACACAAAAGTCGCATCAGAACTTTGAGTAAAAATTCTCCTCTGGCATCCCACTGGCATGAAGCATGCCATTCCATATCACAACTAAGATTTCAAATTATTGAACATGTGGAGCTACAACAAGGTACCAACAATCACCTGAGACTTCTCCAAAGGGAAGTTTTTTGGATTAAAAGTCTGGACACCATGGCACCCACCGGTCTCAATGACCGGATGGACATGTCGTGTTTTATTTGACCAAGAATCTCTTAACTAGTCAGCATCCCCTTAGGCCAGTTGCTAAATTGTAGAACCCATCATTAACATTACAGCAAAAACTCATCCAATATCATGTTACACACATACCAAATCCTTATGCACGATTATCTAGGTTACCACGCACCTTGCAGTTGTTAAAGGAACTCTTAGCACTTGTCAATATATCTCGATGCGCACTTCATCAATATTGCGTATACTTTATTGTACACAACACATATGTTAACACTACCCAATGGGTCTATGAGTCCAAAAGATTAGGTACCGTATGTTCATTGAACACATCTATGCAGAGAGAACTCTGTTCACCTTCATCCCTAAGTCGTCATCACTTTTTGCACTGCGATGTTTATTATATTTTTTACATTTTGCACCTATGTTTGCACACACACATTACCCGATCTCATTTGTTCAGACTAGGAGCTCGTAAAAGTAATGATCACGGAACACTTCCCAGTTCCGATTGTTCCGTTCTCTTATCGCTCATTTTCTCTTGTACCTATGGATTTCCCCCCTATCTTACAGCGTTTCGTCTCCGTTCCAACATGGCACCCATCTTAGCACTGAGAACGATCTGTTTACTAGGTTTAACCCAAGTCTTTCTTAGTCCATCGGCTATGTCGGGTACTTCCGGTTTATGTCCTGATTCGCTTCTCTTACTTAAGCGCATGTTCAGCTGACGCTTTGCACTCGTTCACTGGTGTTGCTGAGACGTTCGTTATTTCTTTCCCGTAGCATCTTTAAGGTGAGGTTTCTGTGACGTGCTTCTCGTTGGTTGAGACCGCTGTTCAATTTGGTCATACCATTTTGTTAACTGTTCCGTTTCTAAACAAAACTCGTTCTCCTTTTTCTCTACGCAGCTCCTTACAAAACCTCCGGAGGTAAGATTTCACCCGTTTAGCCTCACACGTAACTTTCCTTAGTTTGCACTTCTGAGCATCTTGTACGTCTAGTACAGTTTATTTGACACGCTATTGGTTTACAAACTCAATTGTTATTTCATCAACAGCTTCAGAGCCGACCATCTTATGTAAGGTATGAATCCATTACCACCACTGTAACCTTATATCGATTACCGTATACTTGTATTAGGACTCCTGTCCTGATTAATTCCACTAATATGATTTGGTTCGTTTTTCATCATTTCAGAAATATGAGTTTTACACACCCAGGTAAGCGCATAGCTGACCATGATTTACATTCCTCTTGTTCGCATATTTCATCACTTGAGCCTATGTTGACTCAATCACATTTCTGTCCGTTTCAGAGAACATTTAACCACACAGACAAACAGGTAACTTGTTGTCAGACACGTCTGTTTTGCATTAGAGTCATTGAGATTGAGCCCCCACAACATAATCCTAATCAGAGATATGGTTCATTTTATTTTTCAGATTGGCCCCTGACGAAGGAACCGGCTGGTTCCGAAATGCATTGGGCATTTAAAAAATGTTCTGTTGTGTAGAAGTTTTTGTGTTATTGTATCATGCTTACAACATGCAATTTGGAATCATGTTACATGTGAAAATTGATTGTATCTATGCTGTTTCAAGTACAAATGACACTAATTTGTATTGGTACAAACTGCTATATTCTTATGTGTTTCCACATGAGATAATAATGTGTAAAGCTCTAGAGTATGCCTTGTTTTAATGCTGAAAATTAAACATACACGTTTCAAACAAAGTAGTGTCAGGAAGGACACTTTGTGAACAGTGCTCAGTTGCATACAGGCTCTCAACCTGTCAATACCCGGTCTAATGTTGCCTACCACAGCTTTAGAAGTAGACTTCCTGTTATGCTGCAAGGGATAGTGGGGCCTACCATTTCACTCTGCTTACTTACTGTGAAGCTGCAAGAGCTGAGGAGCTCATGGATCTGGTAGCTGTATTGCCTAAGAAAATCCTAGAGAGGATGTTTCCTTGAATGTAACAGCTGACTTTCATCTAATGCCTGTCCCTAAAAGGAGCAATATTGGTTATGTGAATTCAAAGGCTACAAAACAGCAGTCTGCAGGATTCCTAGAAGTACTCTCTGAAGACCATATGACATTGTTAATGGTAAAGCTTTACTGCTCTTGAATGAAAGATCAATCAGAGTATCAGGATAATATCCATTATCTGATCAGATTAGACATGATTTCACTGTTCTTCGCAAGTGCTCATCCCTTTGGAAATGTTTCACTTTCACAAACCCAATACACTGAGAGCTCTGACATTGCCTGTATGACCGTGCAAAGGTCTGATTGAATATATATTGGAGACAACAACTGCTGAAGATGGGTGCACTCTCTAAAATGTGTATATGTTCATCAGGGCATACCTCTAAAACTATTATCTGACTGCATGAACTTGTGTCAAACAAAAAGCAGGGCAGATCATATTCTAAGAAATGGACCCACTCTGGCGCCAAGTAGGGGGGCACTCCTGTATCAAGTCCTGGTTGTACTCCAAGTCTTCATTTGAGTTGAAGTACAAGTCGTGCCATAAGCACAAGTAAGGCAAGTGGGACTTAAATCCATCTATCTCCTCCCACGTGGGGTATAAGCCACTCACTTGACACTCCAAAGATCTGACTCTGCAGGCATTCTCCAAGCCCTTTCAGAGGCTGATCTACGTGTTCCCTGACTTTCCTGGTCATTGTTGACCCTGCCACAGATAGAGGTCTTCATAGAGGCGTGCTGCAAATTTTAAAGCAATGCTGGCTCCCTCCGGATTACTTTTGAACCTACCTAAGGGTAGGGGTCGATACACCCTTTATTTTTTGGTGCCCCAAAAAAATGGAAAGCTCAGGCAAATTTTGAATCTTTGGCCCTGGATGCCTTCCTTTGGAAGGACAAATTCAAGCTCAAACCCTAGCCCATGTCCTTTCCACCCTGGCTCTGAAGGATTGGATGGTGTCCTTGAACCTGCAGGATGCATTCTTTCTTGTACCTATCTTTCAGGCCCACAAACTCTTCCTTTGGTTCGTAGTCAGAGCATTTCCAATTTGCTGTCTACCCTGCAGCCTCACCTCTGCCCCTCAGGTGTTTAAGAAAATAATGGTGGTGATCATGGTCCATCTTTCTAAGTCAGAAATACTTTCTGTACCTTTCTGACTGCTGAAGGTCAGCTTGCTGCAGTCAGTTGCAGGCCACCTCCTGATGATGGTCACCCTTCTTTTATCAATGGGGTTTTCCATCAGTAAGCCAAAATGACATATCTGAGGCCTGCACAGAAGATCCCGTTAAAAGGGGTCATCCTGGACACGGTGTTGTTCAGGGTTTTCCCACCTGCACAGCGAGTCTGAGACATTCAGGGTATGATCCTGATGTTTTAGGCTCATTCCTTGGTTTTGTCGTAGAGTGGTTGAGGGGCTTCTTGGACTCCTAGCCGCATGCATACTTCTCATCCCTCATGCTCATCAGAACATGTGGGCCTTGCAACAGAACCTTCACTTTCAGTGAGGGCAACAGTGTGGCTGCTGTTAGACAACATCTGTATCTTGAACGAGCCTTGGACCATCAATAATGGCAGGGAAACACCAACCTGTCATGCAGCATCCTGTTCTCCTAGCTCCAACAAGAGTTCAAAGTAGTGACAGACCCATTGTCTCTAGATTGTGAGACAATGGGTGGTGAAGTGACATCAAGACAGTGTTTCTTATCACAGTTACTTCTGCTCACTGGGTCAGTGAACAGAAGGTGCTATCAACCACTGTGCACCATTACCCCATTGTCCTATTCATCTTTCTCTCTCTGATACATCCCTCCAAGCGGAAGAGAGACTTTATGGGCTAGATCCATTGAGAGCACTTTCTACATTGAGCATACAAGAGAAGTACTATGTTGATGACCACCTTAAAAAAAAAAAACAGGGAAAGGGATGCATAAATGAACCCTGTGCAGGTGGAACATCATTTGCATGAAACCATGCCATGCTGTGGCCAAGAAGGATCCCTGAGGGCTTACAGACTCATTCCACCAGAGCCAAGGCTTCTTTGACTGTATTGGCTAGGGGTGTCCAAGTACTGGAAATATGTCAGTTTGCTACTTGCGCATCCATACATACCTTCACCAAGCACTACTGCCTCAACAGTCAAGTGCACAGAGAGGGATGTTTTGAGTACTATGTACTAAAGGCTTCTTGGTGTGAGTCCACTCCTCGGATCCACCACCTTTTGGGAGGTACTGCTTGGCTGTCTAATGCAAAATTTAAGGAATCTACAGATAAAAGTATCCATTAGAAAAAAAAAAGTTACTTACCTTTGGGAATACATTTTGTAGTGGATATTATATCTAACAGCAGATTCCTCCTGCTCCTCCCTTTTCTGTGAAGTGGACTCAAGTTAAATTTGGCACACTGTCATCTCCAGTCTGTCTCAGTTGGTTCCCGTCCCTGAGGATGTGGAAAATGTCAAGATAACTGATGTGATTGCGGAGGGGCAGTCTCGATTTTCAGCTCCACCTCTTCACTTCAGAGGTGGGAGCAACGTTCTGAAGAAATCCAGATCCAGTGTGACACCTGAGGATATTTACAAGTTAAGGAATATGTGGTTAGAGTATCCACCAGAAAAAACAGTAATCTTTTCTTCTTGATTTTTCCTTGATCGATTTTCTTTACAGAAAGTTAGCTGACACATTTTATCTTTATGAAACTGATTTGGATCTTTCTGCATGTATTACTTTTACTGTTTTGCTTCCTGAGTTGTTGAAGCCTATCAACACCAGCACCACCCTAAGTGTGTTCTGAACACTGCCCACACTATCGGTTGGTGATTTAGGTGCTCATGATAGACTTATTTGGTGTGTCTCCCTTAGGTGCCTGCCCATAATATTGTGGGAACTTAACTACATGTCCTTTTGCCTCTCTCACCTGTCAAGAGGATTTCTTTACATTTTGTTCACAGATGCTTGCTGCCATGTTGTCTCTGCTGTGTGCCTATCTGCTGTTGGTATTATGACTGCTAGCATATTACAGGCACACCTATTCTAATGTACCGCCAATTTCTAAACACTAACATCGTGGTCTTTAAAAATGGGAAATAAGTTTCATGTTAGGTATATGGCACATACAGATTGGACACATAATTAACATGTTTATTATCGAAGTATTATTCTGTCATGAAGTTCCTTCATTTCGCACCATTCTTCTACCACATTTGGCCACTACCCAATCCTCGTATATGCCTTGTCACCATGCAGTGTATCACCTCTTCTCTTCATCCCTGTTTATTTAACACAACAGCATGCCTGCTAACTCCCCGGTTTGAACCGCCTTTCTGAAGATTACTTGCATTGCTGTTTCAGGACAGCAAAATGTTTTACAAGGGAGGAGTGTGTATCGAGATCCCGGGCACATATTTCACTCATCTCCTCATAGTAGTCTTGGCCCCTTAATATACCTTCGTATAAAACTGTTGTCCAGAGATTTTCATTTTTGATTTGCGTTTTTGTATCTTTAGAGAGGTAATTTAGCTTGCTAATCCGGGCCACATATTTCTGGATGACATTTTTTAAAATGGCATTTGTGTTGCAGTGATGATGTAATATTTCAGGAACCATGAGAGCTATATTTTTCATTTTGGTGTCAAAACAAAGGTTTTGGGGGTCAAGTAGTCTTACAGAGACAGAAAATAACTCCTCAGAGTAACCCTTCTGTAATTTTCCAAAATGGCAGCTCTATAATGATGTGTTTTAGCCTTTATATTGATAATTTATTTTAATATTGTTTTTGCTTCAGGTTTTCCGTTGATTGAAATTCGTAAACATGAGTGAAAGAGGTAGAAGCAGAGGATCTTTACCTCCTGACAGCGTGATGGTAACTATGAAATCTTAGGACTCCTTCAACACAGAAAAATGTGTCATATGCCAAACTAATCCGAAGGAAAAGCTAACATCAACTACAGCTGGACAGTAGAGAGTTTGAGATGCTGCAGAACTACAGAAAGACGAAGTTCACAAAAGATTGAAACTGATGGGTGAAGAGGATCAAATATGTTATCATTGTAACAAGTGCTACAAGTCATATACAATGAAAAAAAAGCCTGGAAAACATTTGTCAAAAAGTAGCAGAAACGAATGAATCACAACAAGTATCTGAGCCTTCTGAGAAAGCGATGACAACCAAACCCATTGCCAATCCACTTAGAAGATCGATGGCTAACCCTCGTCCAACAACTGATCAGAAAGCAGAGGATCTTCAATGCGTTATCTGTGATTTAGCCAGATCAAGGGCCAAAGGGGTTGACAGAAGAACAAAGTACTGAGTATGTGAGTCTAAAAGGGCAAACTTTTTTTTTAATCTGCAGCTAGTTTCTTCTAAGTTGAGGTTTTCAGCTGAGTACCTGATCTAAACAGGGAGGTGAATGTATATGCAAAGGATTTGTGTGCCCACACAAACTGCATGCGTGCATACATTTGAAAATATATATGTACAATGAGCTTCAAGCAGCAACGTAATTGACAGCCTTCAGTTAAGTTTGCACTCTTTGAAAATAGCAAATAAAGTTTTAAAGCCACTCTTGAGTGCTGGCTACTTTTTCACACTCAGTGAGATCGGAGAAATAATGGTCAACATTGATGAAACTGTATTGATCCATAACAATGAAATTAAGATTTTTCAGGTGAGAATGTACAATGACAGAATTTGTTTTTGTCAGTCTGACAAAAAGAATGAGCCACTTATGGTATTCCCAGCTGATTTGACTTCTGATGTTCTTTCTGCCAAAATAGGATCACGGGATGCAGTAAGATCAACAGGAACCATTTTAAGAAGCCTCCTGAAAGATTTAGATTTTGGACTTAATGCCAAATTTTGTGATGCCCCAGAGCTCCACAAATTATGGGAGCCAGCAAGAATGTATGATGTTGTCTTAACCTTTTTTACATCATTGTTTATTATCAGCAAAGTAAAACCGTTACAAACTAAAGTTCTTGAGTTCGGAACAGAAGCCAACAACATTGATGATCGCTCTGAAGATTTAAGCATAGCAGTGGAAGACAAGCCAATGAAACGACAGGCTAATGCTGTGCAAAGGCACTGTCTTTTTCTAATCATGTTTTAGGAATACATAACGGCAAAAAGAAAACTCAGCTTCTCATGAAAGCTGCCAACGCAATCTATGACAAAGGCAAACGTAGAGAGCTAATCACTTAATTGAATAGGATTGGTGTATCAACAAGTTATAATGCCATAGTACTTAGCAGGAACTTGTTAGCACCTCATGCTGTAAAATCTTGTGTATCCAACAGCACACAACTTCCAACTCACTTTACCAGGAAAGTATTTACAAATGCTGCTCTTGATAATCTTGATTTTGAAGACAGCTCCTCTTTGTTTGGAACATTCAGCACACATGAAACTGCAGTGGTACTTTTTCAAGACTGTACCAACGAAGTCGCTACTGAAAAACATGCCTTGTCAGCTGTAGGCATAAACAAACGAAGCTGCAAACTTATAATCCAACTGCCTTGCCAACATGTGCAAAATCACTGCAAGCCATCAACATGTCCCAGTATACCAGAAAGGTTCAAAGTGGCTGAGGACATGGATCTTTTTCTACATGATGCTGCAGTCTGCAAAGCTGATTTATCATATGGCTTATTCGATGAGGACTGAAGGATGAAGAAAATCTTTTGCTCCGTGGGCTGGAATTCATGCCCTGATCTCCCGTAGTACCATCCCACTGAAGAAGGTTGAGTTTTTACCAGTAATCTCATCTCCAGCCACAAACTATGCAACAGTATGCACAGCTCTAAACTATTTCCAAAATGTGCATGCTCAGCTTGATGGGAAGCCTATCCTGCCAATTTTCTGCGATGAAGGTGTTTTCCGTTTTGTAGCTGATTTTTATGAGCAATCCAGTAGAATTTGAGAATCTTTATCCAATGATTGGCGTTTTCCACATGGCTAAAATTGTGTTGCTGTGTGCAGGAAGTTATCGCAGTGGATGTGGCATAGACGATGCACTTATTAAGGCTGAAATCTTTGAAAGCAAAACTGCTCAGTCAATATTGAGCGGAACTCATTCTGTTCATTCATTACAAGATAAGCTCATCATATCTGAGGCTATAGAAACATTGCGTTGGAATGCTTTCTGGAAAAAGAATGACACATTATGTTTTGCATATCTTATCTCAGAAGTGAACAAGGCACAGGATGTACGTCATTCAAAAGACATAATGCAAAGCCTGGGAATGTTGAATACACTCAGTTCAAAATCAGAAAACCTGAACACCAAGTTCGTAGAGTCTGTCAAAGAATTTGAAGAAAATCAGAACTTTACAAGTACTGGGGAAATGTTTAACACATGATAGCTCTAGTGAAAACTTGGTACATGCTGATTGGGAAGTTGATTTGGAGCTGAATGTGAAGACTGCGGAGTCACTGATTACTGAGTTTCGCAAATTCGATTGCATGAACTACCTGAGATATGGGTCCTGGTATTTGGAAAGAGTGAAGAAGCTAGAGGTGGATTCAGATCACATTACACCACAACAGGAGGGATTTTTACAGATGCTGCTGATGTAATGTAGAAATGTAGTATCCTGCTAAGTTCTAATTTTGATTTCAGATTTGTCCATTCGCAGCCCTATTCAGGTTTTTCTCTGTGCCTATGTTTTTATAACTCAATAAAATTAGTTTAAAAAAGAAGAAGCTAGAGGTGGAAAAGCCCTACATGTGCAAAACATTCATCCAAAGACATTTTGTGGTGAAAGACAGAGAGGGAAGGTTCAATGCTATGGCTCCAGATATGAAACTGGAACAGACGATCCAGAGATCACAGAAAAGCTTCAAGGGAAATGTTGGTCAGGCACGTAAAAGTGAATATGTTGCTCAATGGCAGCTAGTTCACCATGAAATCCTTTCTATTTGTAATGTTTTCAGAGAGATGACAAATTCAAAATTAATGGACCATCATGAAACTGTTCCCCACCACGAACTTGTGGGAAAGAGAGGGGAGCTTTTAAAAAACACATTGACAACCTTCTTCATTTCATGCAGCAGCACGGAAACCACTTTGAAATGATTGAGCCTGTGCGACTATACAACTTCCTGACCAAACAATATGTGAATAACAATTTTAAGACACGTCTACTAGATGTCCTGCAACTTGGATCGAAACTATATGCAGATCTGAAGCCTGAGAGATTTGTATTAAAAGAGAAAAAGCTGTTTGACATATTAACGGAAGCAAAACTTCCATGCTTTAATTGCCGTAGTAAGAGTTTCGTCCAACCAGCCACAACAAAACAAGTTACAAAAACAAAAACTTTCGCAAGCACATGGAGAGATGAATGTAGCAAAAGAAAGGGGGGAATTCATCAAGTGCATTCTGTCGTGTGATCTTCTTCCAACAAACGCATTATTTGATGGAGATGCTGCAACCAAACCAGTGAAGCACAAACTCGTGCAAGAGCTAATCAAAAACTTTCACCTGAAGAATTTCAATTTTAAAATGCGTCCTTATTGAAAACTGCTGTTGTTGGACTATATGTTACAGTTGCGAATGGTCAAGATTTCATCCTCGCAAAAATTCGAGGTGGTCATGCAAACTGTTCTACAGATATCAAAGTCAGTGTGCATCTTGCAAGAACTGCATATTGTCTTTGATAGTTATTTTGAACTATCTGTCAAAGAATGTAAGTGAATCAGATGAATGTATACAAGTGGAACAATTGATTGTGCCTGCATAAAAAAAATTGACACCCATACCTTTGCAGCTTGATAAGTTCTGGTCATCAACATCGAAGAAGATGAACTTGGAGATGTTAACTTGACAAAACATTGCTGATGCGTCAATGAACACTGAATTTCCAATTATTGTAAGTGGAATGATTGTCAATGAGGAGTTGGTGCCTGCAGGGATATATTCAAAAGGTACGGGTCATATTGTTCAAGAACTTAACAGCAAATTGGAGGAGCTGACCTTCGTGTTGTGCCACATGTGTAGAGTGGGCTGTTCAAAATGGTTCCAATCAAGTAATTGTACTGTAAAATTATTTTGATACTTATATTTGTTGCAATGTTCATAAGTCAAGGAAGTCAGAGTTATGGATATATTATGGAACAGGCAAGAAAAGACACTTAATCCCGCTTCATATTCTGTACAAGAAGCTTGACCCAGAGATGCCCAGTGTTCTAATCAGGGCCCATATTCTTACGGGTGATGACACTATTAGCAAAATTTACTGCTGAACCTTTGAAGTTTCTAAAAGGATTCGCTGAGACTGAAGAAGAATGTGACTTTAAAGACGTAGAAAATACCGTGTGCGTGTATGGAAAACGAGTTCTGACTGTCATTCATTTGATGATCTTTGGTACAGTGGGTTCAAGAGATCAGTCTCACTAAGTGGCCTTCCACTGACGTCATAGTCTGTGCTTGGAGACATTAAAAGAACGTTCTACTTGATCAGAAGATTTGTAAATGTTTTAGGTCATGCATATTGAATGGGGTGCTAAATCCTACCAAATGTCTAAAGCCTCTACCCACAGAACTTACAATGCAAAACGTGTGCTACAAAAAGATGTCCCTGTCGATATCCTTTTCTCAAATGTTCAACATTCTGTAAACGCGCCATGAGCGATTGATGAACAAATGATTAAAGTGAACTATGAAATGTATCTAAAACAGGAGTGATAAACATTATTTTTCATATTCAGATCATAAACATTGTTTGGTGTATACATGAAAGGATTAAAAGCCAGTACTATTTGTTTCATTTCTATATATTTCTCTTCTTCCCCTATCATAGCCACTATTTTGGAAAATGGTGAAAGGGTTACTCTGAGGAGTTTTTTTGTCTCTATAAGACTACTTGACCCCCAAAACCTATGTTTTGACACCAAAAGTATATAGGTCTTGTGGTTCCAGAAATATTACACTGCACCACATCCGGCAATTTTTAAAATATTGGCGAGACAAATTTGACCCCTATCAGCAATGACTACCCAAGCTAAATAAGTTCTCCAATGATTCAAAAACACAAATCAAAAATGAAAATTTCTGGACAACAAGTGTTTTTTAAGGAGGTATATCAGGGGGCCGGGATTATAGGTAAACAAGTATATTTTCTTTCCTTCTTGGTGATACGGAACAGCATTGGCAAAGAAGATCTTATATTTCCACAATAGATTCCTTGTAACTCTCATAATAAAGAATAATGACTTCTCAAAGTCCTTGGGACTTAAGCTGGTGGTAGGCACATAAAAAATTTAAAACTTGATTCGGGAAGGTAGTTTCCAAGACATTTGACAAGTCATGTGACTTGGCTCATCCTAATGTTTAGCCTTTTAAAGTATTCTAGAACTCATTGCAGCCAAACAGCATTCAGGGCCATTCGTTCCTTTAGTTTTTTGGAAACACTACCTGTATAATTCAAATTATCTGTCAAAAAAGAATCTTTAATAAAACGTTTGCACTGAAATTGTTTTCTTGTTGCAGGTTACTATTCTTGGAGGAATCCTGGGAGAGGATCCTGGTTTGTTCAGTCTCTTTGTAAGATGCTCACAGACCATGGGAAGCAACTGGAGATTATGCAGATCCTAACCAGAGTCAACTTTATGGTGGCGACTAGCTTTGAGTCGTGGTCTGATGACCCACGTTTCAGCGAGAAGAAGCAAATACCCTGTGTGGTGTCAATGCTGACGAAAGAACTTTACTTTTAAAAACGGAATCAGACTGGCCCATATGGGCCTTATTCTTCAGGGAGGTTTGGAGCCAGCGGAGACCTTTCTTACTTCCTGGCATTCTGGAGATACTTGACTTACATGCG
The DNA here is from genome assembly GCF_964204655.1 of Triturus cristatus. Classification (NCBI taxonomy): domain Eukaryota; kingdom Metazoa; phylum Chordata; class Amphibia; order Caudata; family Salamandridae; genus Triturus; species Triturus cristatus. The sequence goes on along the minus strand of NC_140580.1, from coordinate 146,045,124 downwards.
GGTGTGCCTAATTTGCAAACCTGCCCAGTTTTATTATGTTTTTCAGCTATTGATCATGCACAACCATGTTCTCCTCTTGTGCTATATCACCCCATTCCCTTCAAGGCACGTGCAGCTCTGGTGTTATGACCTTCTATATTACAGCAATGTTGATTTGGCGATCAGTGTACATTCATCATCCGTTTACTATTTCTTAAGCTTAAAACTGCATTTGTTAGCTACTTTGCCTTAGTCTGTACTATAGTATATACTGTACATGGATAGAGTTTGACAGGAAGATGCAATGTCCTTTTAGTAGTTCAACATCATTCCAATTGCCAGAAAGTAGGCAGTTGTCTAATAGTGATTCTTATATATTTACATACTGTTATTTACGCTTTGGGCTAGTAGTAAAGCCAACAGCGTGCACCATCCAAAGCAACTCATAGTTTGGAGTATTGTATTCTTATGGGGGCACAGCTAGCAATCCAAAAAATGCAATATGTTTTATCACGACATTAAACCATCCTGTTCAATACTTTTTATGCAACTCATTAATATATATGGATGTTTATGTCACCTTTTCACATAAGTAGTAACATTTGAGATATATAGGCTTTGACGACCATGCCCTGTCTCCTAAAAAAACACATAACATAATAGAGAGGTTTCCAGTTAAACTTGAAATGAATGTGGTTTACGAAATCAATGCAAACAACCCCATAATAAATAGAACTCTTTTTTTTTTCTTTTAAATAGACATTTAAAAAAAAAAATTGATACAATCTCGATCTTCTACACAAAACTGGATTACATGCTTGCTTTTAAAGAAAATATTCGCTAGTGTGCAGTTGTCTAGCAAGACAAATTGTAAGGCTGAACGTAATATTTTTCAGTGACACAAATTCGATACTGTAATGCACAGTGAGCGTGCACTTCTAGCAGCATGGTCTTCAATGGACAAGCATAGATTGTTTGAATACTTGCCAGTTAGTCAGTTCCACATTTGATTAATTTTGAAATCTTTAAACAGCTTGTGATAGATGTTGTGTTTAGTTTACTGAAACACACACCAACCCTAAACTGTAAACAAATGTTCATATAACAGCAAAAGAACAGTTCATTTTTTATGAATAAATGAAACACCAAAGCCTCATTTGATTCTTTTTACAGCTTATTGTGCAGCAACCAAAACACTAACCTCCCTTACAGGTTCTGAAGCTGGGTATTTGTTGGTTGTATGCATGTAAAGGTACTAATTGTTCTTGTTTTTTTGCTGATATGAATTGTATGTTTCATTAAGGAATACAGGGATCTGCGCCTATCCACTTACTAAAAGTCTTTCTACAGGGGTAAGGGAAGCCGAGACTTTATGTGACCTAACCAGACCCTAATTATACTAATTTCCAAAGAGGGAAGCAAGAAACAGAACTGCTCAGTTTACTGAGTACGAATGGACATTAGGGCATGACATGTTATTTTGTCACCCAAATGAACTCTCTGGGGAGAGATAGTAAACTGCTGATTGCTCTGTAACTGCTCAATCATAATATGCTATGTTATAGGAATTTGTTGCAATCATGGATGCCCGAGAACAGGGCTTCAAAGCACACCTGACAAGACAACAGACACAGCAGTAGGTTTCCAACGCTATAACAGGCAGGTTTTAAGCTGTTTCCTAAAACTGCTGTGATTTGTGTTGTTCTGAATGCTAGCTGGCAAATTGTTCCACAAGCTGGGCTGGGCCCTAGGGAATGGAAGGATCTACCTCCTTGCCTGACTAACTTAAATCGCCGTATTGTCCCCAAATTAAGCTCAGATGATCTCATTCATCTGGAGGGATGGTATGGCAGAAGGAGAGAGCTCAGAACAGAGGACCGTCTTTATTTATGGTTTGATGAGTGACACACACAGCCTTAAGTCGAATGTGTTTCTTCACAGGAAGCCAATACAAGGTGCAAAGCTGTTTGGACACAGAATGCAATCTGGGCACATGACGAAGCGCTCTCGGCACCATATTTGGATAGTGTGGAGCCTATTCCTGGCATATTTGGTAATACCCAGTTAAAGGATGTTACAGTAATCTAAATACAAATGTTTCCAAGACTGAACAATCGTCCTTTGAGTAGAAAAAGGAAACTCCCAAAGGAATTTCTTCAGACATCTAAGCAGGCTAAAGAAGCACAAAGTCACCACCGCCTTAATTTGGAGTAGAAACAACAGTGAATTATCTATCCAGATTCCCAAACTCTCTACAGCAGGTTTAGGAATGGGTGGATGACCTAATATCTCTGCCAGCAGTGGGGGCCCCAATTAGAGGACTGTTTTCCAATGGAGGATAGACCCTTGGTTTTATTAGCATTTAGTTTCAGACAGTTTAGATCTATTTATTCATCCACTTATGAAATGTCATGGTGCGTATGCTTAGTTTACCATAGGAGGCTGCAGATCACTTTGAAAAGCTCCAACTTCGCTCAAGGTGTGAAAGGTCCCAGGTGCTTGTGCAAGCTGTTAGTCTTGCTACATTTTCATGTTCCCCTTGAAGTGCCGCTATTGTCTTGGTGTGTCTCATTTATTGCAAATGCAAAGCCCCGTCTCCACTGCATTCTAGGAAGACCCCAAAATTATCCTCCTGCAAATTGTTCTTTCATCTCCCCATGCCTGCCAGTAGGCCGCTCTCCAATTGCCACAGACTTCATATTGAAGACTTTTAAAAACTTGACCTTAATGGATCTGTGAGCATCCCCATAATCACCTTCTACCCATGACTCACATGCTGTCTTCATGACAGTTTGAGGAAATCAGAGTAGGGGCCTAAACCACCTGAAGCCCTCCAGTGAGCTCCTCCAGACAAATTAGAGAACTACTGCATCGTCAACAGGCGCAGTAAGTTGACCACCAGAGCAGGGTCTGTGCCTGATAAGCATGCCCTTTCCGATCACTGTGTGACCATTAATGGAGAGAGCCCTCTAAAGTGTCATCCACTGGTGCCCCCTAAACTCTGTTAGGTGAGACGCGAATATTGACATCACACCAGCCTTGGGTCTGAATGCCAGAACAGTCTTGAAAGGCCACACTACAAATTTCACTGATCCTGTCGGATTGTGCAGAGACTCTTGAAGCAGGGTCCCTTAAATTTGATTAGGCCAACAAGCATTTAATATGATGACTTAGTTAGTTACTGGGGGCTCCTGCTGTACAGTACAGGTAAGAGCCAGAGAAATTAACAGGCAACACATTGTCTTCTGGGTGAATTGTTCTTTTGATCCAGTCCTGAATATCTCTAAGACAGCTAACAGGTATTGCCGATCTTCAAGTGAAGCAGACGTTGAGTTTACTGCCCTGGTATGTGCCATGTTGGACTGTTAACTAGGTGCACCCGACACAGCCAGCAACAATGCACCTGATTACAGTAACAAAATGCCCTATTCCCGGCTCATGTGTTAACTTTGCCAGTTCGTGCCTGCCCTAAGGAGTGCAAGGTAGTGAAAGAGTGAGCACCTTCACTGGAAGCCGACCTGCTTCATTTTTACTAGTGCAGGAACATATCTCAGGTGGATGCAGTGGTTTTAAAGAATTTTTTTTTAATGATTTCTTTTGTATGTCTTTTTCTATTTCAGAGAGTTCACTGATCACACAATCCACAGCATAAATATTAAATATAAGACTTAAAATGTGCCTAAAATATAACATACATAATATCTGCATGTTCTATCTAACATATTACCTATACACATCTCATATTCTATATTTATAAGTGATAAAAAAGAGAAAGTAGATTGCATTAGAGAATTTCTATTTGACCTTGACGTATAATACATATTGTATATATCAAGATATCGTGCACATTTTCTCTATATTGCACATTTTCTCTATATTTTACCTGCCCTGATATCCATATACTTCCAAAGTAAAAATCCTTTGTGTTACATCCTGACAGCTTCCTTTTTTCTTTTTTCTTTTTGTTTTTTACAAGAAGGATCCCAATATCAATATGACCCCAACCTTAAGGAGTACTTTTAACATTTCCTCAACCCTACCCATTTTATTTAGCCACTGCTGAAGCGTTGGAATGACTTCTGTACGCCAGTTCTGTAGTATCAAAGATCTGGCTACAAGTTTAATAATAAATAACCGTTTCTCCTGCAATAGACTAATGCACATATCTGATGAGTATCCGAAAACAGCAGTCTGGGCATCCAAAATGTGGGAGCAATATCTCTCAATTTCTTCCCAATTGTTTTTTTATTTTCAGGCAATTCGAAATGATGTGGGTCCAGCTGCCCTCCCATTGTAATAAGCATCTTAAATATGCATCCGGAAATTAAGGATATAGTTTGTGCAAAATAAACAGGAGTTCTATATAATAGCCATTTAGCATAAAATTGCATTCTTTTAAAATGTGCTCCCTTCAGTAATTTAGCATTGTAGTTATTGATCTTGTCCCTGGCTGCTACTGAAAGTGAATCTTTTCCTTAGCTTGCCTTGCCACTTATCTTGTGCTTTCTGATATAATTGCCTGTCGTTATTCTTTCTTAAAATAGTTATCCAGCAGCTGATAGATCTGCATTTATTAGACTCTATCAAGTCTTCTGTGAGATCCAATCTTGACATAAGCAGCGACAAGTAAATTTCTTTTTAAAAGTGTCTAATCTGCATGTGTGACCATTCTAATATATCCTTATAATATCTAATGCCAGATTCGATGTCCCCCCAGTCCTTCAAGGAATCCTTATCAACAAAATCAAAAATTGTACTATAACCATTACTTTCCCATTTTTGTGCGACACTTGCCTCTATCAAGTGCCGATCTTCTACAACTATATCGGTTAGGCGTGTCGATCCATTAATAAATGGTACATTATACAACTTAAATAACTCTTGTTTTCTGCTCGATTAGCCATTCTAGGGTCTTATATCTAATTTTGTTGGGCCTTTTTGTAAGTCTTAAAAAGTCTAGGATTTTGTACTCTTGAAATATCCTTTCTAAAAACAAGTTATCTACATTGGGCGTCTCGGTGGATCTAAGAAATCTAAAAGTATTATGTGCAAAATTCTGGTTCGTAATATTCCTTAATATTTGGGAAAGCCATACCTCCTTCCTGAGGTGCTCTATATAAAGTGTTAGTGCTAGCCTTGTATTGTATTTCCCAAATATTGAGAATAAACTCTCTAGCTCTTTAAAAATTGTCATCTGTAAAGCACATGGTACAGCAGAGAACAGAAAGTTACATAAAGGCAGTGCTAATTAAGACTACACATCCTATTAATGAAATAGGTAAATATAACCATTTTGCCAACAGTGTCTTAATCATACGTATTAATGGAGCATAATTTAATGCATACAGATTGTTAACATTTTCAGAAACCCAAATCCCTAAATACCGTTTTGCCCGTTCATGCAACAAGTGTCGAAATTCTGTCACTAGGGTATCTTGTGAGCAGTTACATAATAGAATTTCAGTTTTTAGCTTATTTATCTTCTATCCGCCTAGTGCTTGAAATTCCTTAAAAATCCCAAATCCATGTCCCTGATCAGTGCTCTTGGGTTTAAGGAATAAGGCGTTATCGTTGGCATATAATTTAATGTTTGACATTCCATTAACAGGTGCCTCGACATATTTGTTAGTTCTAATGGCAATAGCTAGTGGTTCTATAAATAATGCGAATAATATTGGAGGTAGAGGACAGCTCTGCCGTGTAACTCTGTTCACCTTACATGTACCAGTCGTCCTTGCATTAATGATTACTTGTCAGGTGGCTCGCTTACACAAACAGTTTATTATACGAATTAAGTTATCTGGAAGCCCAAACTCCCTTAGATTCGTAAAAAGGCTCTCCCAGCATACTAATGCCTTTTCAGCATCTTAAAACATCACTTGGGTGGGCACTTGATTTTGTGTCATAAAATCTAGGGCTTAAATAAGAAAAGTTGTGTTTGTACATAACTGCCTTCCTGCAACAAATCCTCATTGATCGGGGTGAACAAGAGAGCTTATATACTTCATTGATTAGCCAGGAGTTTAGTAAAAATCTTATAATCCACATTTAGCAAACTGATCGGCCTATAGGAGTTCATATTCTCCTGTTTATATCCTTCTTTAGAAAACTTACTACCACAGCTGTTCTAAAAGAAGGCGAGGAATCCACTCCCTTTAATATATAATTTGCAAGCTTTCGGTTCTCTATATTTAAAGTTGATGCAAATTTCTTTACACAATTCCAATTCCATTAGCTAAAGATTATACCACTTTCTCTACTTAACCTAGAGAAAAATCAACCATCAACTCCTTCACTCAGCCACTCTTCAGCTGTGGAATTGGGAGCTTACTTAAAAATAGTTCAGCCATCTCATATCAGTCTGAAAATGCAGGCCATATATGTTTTCATAACATTCAAGGAAGGCGTTCTGTATTTGTAGGGGATTTGTTAAATGTACCTTGGTTTCTATATCTATCAAGGATGTAATCCTATTACTTTCTTGACGATCTCTAGATTTCCAAGCTAGCAATTTACCTGCGTATTCGCTTTCTTCATAGATTGTTTGAAGCTATTGGCAGTATAACTTGTGTGTAATAATATTCTTGCATATTTAATTTAGCTTGTCTAAATTGAGCTTTATGTACCACTGTCTTAGAACACATAAGCATAACACTTGCTTGAGGAAGCTCATTCTCCATCTCTGTAATGATAACACTTTTAGTTTTTGTATCTCCTTAGTGGTAATATATCATTTGATGGTTGCCTTGGACGCCTCTCACACATTTTCTACTCGGGCAGTATCGGTGTTTGTCCTGAAATAATTTACCATCTCATTTTTTACCTCTGTGCACCATTCCTCATCCTCTAAATTGACCTTATAAAAAGTCCATCTTCCCACTTGTCTTTCTATCTTAATCCCCGTAATTTCCATTTTGACCATAGCATGGTCCAAAAAAGCATTTTGTATTTGCTCATATTTAATTAAATCCAATCTGTATGAAGTTAAAAAATAATGTAATCTTGAGACAGAATTATATGTAGCAGAAAAACATAAAAATTTGCATTTTTGTGGCTGTTTATTTCACCACGAATCTTTTAAATGTAATTCGCTCATGCAATCTTGCAATGCTTTAGCCATTTGTGGATTGTTTTGCTTACGATCATGAATGGAGGGATATAATTATGGATTTTGAAATAGATTAAGGTCCCCTCCTGTAATCACCAGGCCTGTAATATAAATTGGGGCCTGTTTCAGCTCCCTTAGGGATATAGGGATATCTAATATTGGTGCATATATTGTAGCTAGAGACAGTCTTGTTTTATGTAATATACCACTAATTATAGCCCATCTCCCTTCTGTGTCTGCCTGAGTGAAAACTACGTAAAAAGGCAGATGTTTATGGACAAAACTCCCCTTTGTGCTACACTCACATGTAGGAGAAATTGAGAACCAGCCCAGTGCTTAAAGAGTTTGCTTGCGTTACCTTTTTTGTTTAACAAATGTGTTTCCTGTAAAAATATTACATCTTGGTGGTGCCCTCTCAACCATATGTTTATTGCCTGAGGCTTTTGATTATTATTGAGGCCGTTGGCATTAAACAATACTATCTTCAGTGTCTCTTTAACCGTACAAACTCATGTCTTAAAATTGCCTATATCGAAAAATGTTGCTACACACCTTCTGTTTCCTTTTTACATCTTTTCTCCTATGTGCTTCTTAAACATGGGCAATTTGTTCACAATTTTCTTTCTTTCATCTGTCTTTTCCATCATAGCTCTAATCTGGCTATCTCCACTTTCCGCCATCCTGAATTCACCTATTGTTATGCCTTGTGGGTGGGTTTAGAGTGTTAGCCTGCGTGGCAGGGTTTAGGAATGTTCATGGGGGTTGCTGGGTGATGGAGTCAGAGGATTCCAGGCTTTTCAAATGTATGCAGAGACGTTTTATTGTTGAAGGTGGATGTCTTATGTTGCCTCTGCTGTGATGACCAGTAATAAACCTACAAAAAGGACCCGACTCCTGAGGTGATTACTACAATTTGATTGGCGACGAAACTTAGGACAAGGTTTCACAAACAACCCAGCCTGATGGTTCTGCGACATAAATTTTTCAAGAGGCAACAAAAAGATGGAGAAGATGTTGACATGTATGTTTCTGCGCTAAGAAAACTTGCTTCTGAATGTCAGTTTGAGACATTTTTAGAGCAACTGATCAGAGATCAGTTTGTCTGTCACTGCAGTGACAAACAAATAAGACAAAAACTTCTTTCTCTCTCGAATCCTGATTTAGATGAAACTATAAAGATAGCTAAAAGTATTGAAACTTCTCAAATATCTTTAAAAGAATTGGAAGACAAGCTTCCAGACCCGGTGAATGTGATTTCGTCAAGTTCAAAATTCAAGCGTATTGACTCCAAACCAGAGGTCAAAGATAATGAGTCTAAGAGATCCACTTCAAAGAAAAATATGTATCCCTCACATGACTCCAAAAATATGTGCAACAGATGTGGTAACAAACAACATCAGAAGGGGACTAGATGCCCAGGGATGAATGTTATATGCAGTTATTGCAAAAAAACAGGACATTTTGCCAAAGTTTGTTTTAAGAAGAAATTCAATGAGCAAAAAAGGTCTGTTGCATGTGTGCTAGAGTCAGACTGTGAGTCAGATTCAGAAACAATTGGTGTTGTTCTAGATAGTCCTGATCATGTCTTAAAGATTTCTGATGAGACAGACTGTATCGATCCAATTGTTGAGATTCTGGTGGGGGACAAAGTACTAAATTTACTTGTAGACTCTGGGGCTAGGATAACAATGATAACCAAGGAACTGTTTGAAGAAACTTGGGGAAATAGGAGTCTGCTACCCCCCGATCGCTCGCCAGTATCTTATGAGGGTCGTAAGATAGAACTGTTGGGGTATTTCGAGGATGAACTTCAATTTGATGGTAGGGTGATCAAGGGCAAGATTTATGTTGCTGTCAAAGGTCTAAATATCTTAGGATGGTTTCACCAGGGGTTATTTGGAATGATCCTTAAGCCAGGTTGTAGAGTGCAAGTTTTAACAGTTTCTGATGGTGGTTTTGATGGCAATGTCAATTGGGAGCAACTTTTTCCTACTGTTTTTTCAAAGGAGTTAGGAACTATCCGGGGGTTCAAGCACCGAATCATTGTCAAAGAAGGATCTCTACCTGTTAAACACAAATTAAGGGGTGTCCCGTTCAGTGTTAGGGAAGACCTTGAAGTAGAGATAAAGCGTTTGTGCCAGGAGGACATCATAGAACCAACAGAGTCTTCTCTATGGCTTTCTCCTCTTGTCGTAGCACGCAAGAGGTGTGGTAAGTTGCGTGTCTGTGTGGACCTTAGGTCCCTGAATAAGGAGATCTGGGTGGATTCCCATCCACTGCCAAAAATTGATGATCTGTTTGCATGCGTCAGGGGTTCAAGATATTTTTCTAAATTAGACTTGGCAAATGCTTACCACCAGATCGAATTGGAGGAGGAGTCTCGTCATTTTACATCATTTATTTCACCTCTTGGTACTTTTCGCTATAAACGGATGCCATTTGGTTTGGCTTCTGCCGCATCGGTTTTCCAACGTGTGATGCAGAGTATGTTGGGTGAAATCAAAGGGGTGCTGGTATTTCAAGATGATGTGCTGGTTCATTCCCGAGACATTAGTTCGCACAATGTCTTGTTGAGAAAGGTTTTTGAAACGTTCAGAGAATATGGCGTTGTAGTAAAGCCTGAAAAGTGTAAATTTTTATGTGATGAGGTTGAGTATTTGGGACATCACATTTCTGGCGAAGGTATTCGACCAAGGCAAGGTTTGTTGGATGCCATTACCAATGCGCCTATTCCCAAGGATAAAACGGGTGTTAAGTCTCTGTTGGGTTTATTGGAATATTATTCTAAATTTATTCCAAACTATGCCTCTGTGGTTAGGCCAATCAGCTATTTATTGAGGAAGGGTGTTATGTTTGGTTGGTCAAACGAGTGCACTGCAGCTTTGGAGACTGTGAAAGTTCTACTTAAGAACAGTGAGGCACTTAAGCCTTATGATCCTTCCCTTTCTACTTGCATCACGGTGGATGCAAGTCAGGTGGGTTTGGGATGTGTGGTTACGCAAGATACTCGAGGTGGTGAAAATACTATTGCGTTTGCATCCAGAGTCTTAAGGGATGCGGAAACGCAATATTCAGTTATTGAGAAAGAGTTGTTGTCTTGTCTCTGGGCTGTGAGTAAGTTTCGTACATATGTCTGGGGAAGACGTTTCACTTTGAGGACCGACCATAAACCTTTGGTGAATATTCTTAGTGCTGGTACTAGCAAGTGTTGTTCACCAAGGATTGTAAGAATGGTTTCTAGACTTATGCAGTATCAATTCGATGTGGTCCATGTTTCTGGTGGAAAGAATACGAGAGCGGATTTCTTGTCTAGATTTCCTGTAGGTTTAAACCAAGGGGTCAGTTCAGATGAATACCGAGAGGACGAAGACGATTCGGATGATTGTTTCATAGCTGCAGTTGATATTGCTGTTGGAGACGAAGGAAGTTGGTTAGAAGCTATTGCTCAAGACGAAGTTCTTCAGCAAGTGAACCATTATGTGATGAATGGTTGGCCTAGAGAAAGTACTTTGGTGCATTATTTACAACCTTACTGGAAAGTACAGTCTGAGATTTCCATTGAAGGGGGGGTGTTGGTTCGAGGAGAACGACTTATTCCTCCTCTTGGTGTAAGAAAAGACATCATTCTCAGAGCTCATGAGGGTCATCTAGGTTCGACTCTCACCAAACGTAGAGTTCGAGATGGTTTCTGGTGGCCATCAATGGATGCGGATGTTACAGAAGTTGTTGACAGGTGTGTCATATGCAGTAAAGCGGACAAAGGGTTGAAAGTAAAGACTCCACCACTTCTGCCTGTTGATGTCCACCAGCTCCCTGGAGCAAGTTGGGGTTGGACATCATGGGGCCGATAGAAGGTTTGCAGAATGGTGGACGTTTTGTGCTGGTTTTAATTGATTATGTTTCTAAATGGCCAGAGGTTAAGGTCGTTAAAGATATTTCTTCCTCTACGGTGATTATGTTTTTGAGAGAGGTGTTTATTCGGGAGGGGTTTCCTGAGACATTGGTGACAGACAATGGCACTCAATTTGTTAGTGTAGAGTTTGAATCATTTCTAAAGTCTTCCAACATTAAACATACGAAAAGTTCTCTGTATCACCCACAGTCTAATGGTCAAGTGGAGTGCATGAACAGAGTGGTGGGTGATTGTATCAGATGGGCTAAGAGTGAGAGAGTGAATATACAGGGTTCCTTAGATAGCATGCTTTGGTTCTATAGGACTACTCCTCATTCTACCACTAGAATTTCTCCTTTTGAGCTATTGAGAGGACGTAAAGCTAATACATGTTTCCGACCAGGTTGGATGAATAAGTGGATCAAGTCGTTGCATGATGTGAACAGTCTAATGGAGATCGTGAAAAGGAATGTTGGTTGTGCTCAAGTTAAGCAAAAGCGGTGGTTTGATAAGAAAAATTCCGCAAAGCTCGTTGAAGTGCATGTGGGGGATCTTGTTAGGATTAAATCCTCCATACACGTCAAGAAAGGGGAGAGTAAGTTTGGACTACCCATCCGTGTTATAGAATTAGGTAGGAATGCTGTAAAGGTTGAAGGGGGAAGTTGGTGGAATGTAGGTAAGATTGTTAAAGCTAGGGAAACGAGTGGGACAGGACAGGAGGTTAGTTATGGTGAGCCTTACTCTTCTGATGCTAGTCGTAGAACTTGTGATGTTCGTTCTACGGTGAGGAGGAGCAGTAGGACGCGCAGAATTCCCATGCGTTTTCGTGAGTGATTCATTGTCATAGTGTTGATGTGAAACTTGGGGTTGTTTTATTATTGTGTGTAATGTTTTTTTTTCGTTTTTTTAAAAAAAATGAGAAAGGGGGATATGTTATGCCTTGTGGGTGGGTTTAGAGTGTTAGCCTGCGTGGCAGGGTTTAGGAATGTTCATGGGGGTTGCTGGGTGATGGAGTCAGAGGATTCCAGGCTTTTCAAATGTATGCAGAGACGTTTTATTGTTGAAGGTGGATGTCTTATGTTGCCTCTGCTGTGATGACCAGTAATAAACCTACAAAAAGGACCCGACTCCTGAGGTGATTACTACACCTATTAACTCTGGTGTCTCTACACTCTCCTTTTTTTCTTGCTATGTCCCAACCCACCCTCCAACACCCTCCCCTGTACCCCCTGAGGAAGAATTACCAATACTTTCTTCCCCTCCCCCTTGAATGTGGGTGACATTGTATTGCACCCTTGTGCGCTCATCCCTTCCTTTCACTAGAATTTTACTTCTAGGAAAGGACCACCCCCTCCATCCCCCCATCACGTTCAATATTTATATATTACACTGACCTCTATGGTCGAACTACTTAGTTGACATATAAACAATTGATTTAAATTTTTAGTCGGACAGTTTCATAAGAAGGGCTTGTGCTTCCTCAATGTCACTGGAAAGAAAGAATTGTCCTTTCACTAACACCTTAAGTTTTGCGTATTGAGCAATGGACGCTTGGGCCCCCTTAGCCTTAAACGAGTCAATAATTTTAACAAATTCTGTACATCTCCTTGCGGTGATTGCTGACATGTCTGAAAATATTTTTAATTGGAGTATTTCTGGCGTTGAAAACATCCTCCTCATGATGGCCTGATTTAAAATGCGCCCCTTCACACTATAGTCTGCAAAGTTAATACGTATTTCATGTGGATATTTCGCATTTGCGTATTGGTTGAGCTGGTACCCTGTGGGCTCTAGTAATGGTGAGATCTTCATCTAATTTGGGTATTGCTTTTTTCAGAAGTGTCTCAGACCATTTCAAAACTTGGGTATCTTCGCATCCCTCCAGGACGCTATTAGTCGGAGGTTAGAGTGTCTGTTTTAATTTTCTAAGTCTTACAGCTTTTTTTTAAGGTAAATTTTTACTATTCTCTTCTCTGGATAATTTTTTCTTGCAAGTTTACTATCTTGACCTCAAAGTTTGAGACTCAGCGTTCTGTCTCCTTCAGTCTTTCTGGCATCAGTGGCATATTTTCCTCCATTTTAGCAAGTCTTGTGTGAATTATTGCTATTTCTTGTTCTTGCTACGCTTTCAGGTCTCTAATCTCCTTAAGTATTATGGCAAGCATATCTTGGACTGCATCTTCCCTCTCTTCTTTTTTTTGTGATATGTTTTTATTTCCTGTCTAAATATCTGTCACCATAAAGAGGTCTTGTATGATCTCCTGAGGCTGAAATGTACCCCCCCTCCCCCCCCCCCCGTGAGAGTGCGTTTTGTCCTGGGGCTGTTACCATCTCGCTCTGCCCCTTTGCGTGTGCCTGCAATTCAGACTGTAGCTTAGTTTGTTTTGCAAATAGGAGGTATTGTTTGGGACGTGCTGAACTGATATTATCCACTGGACTACTGTTGATGTACTCATGATTATCTAATATATCAGGAACCATTAATACATCCGGGAGCTGCAGTTCTAATATCTCACCTCCGCTTTCTGACTCCAGTCCTTTTTCATTTTCTATTAAACTAGTGCCAGCCACTTCTCTTTCTAACTCCAAGAGAGCCTTAGCCTTAAGCTCCATTCTCTGCTGCGCATTACGTTGCAACTTGCGTTTCATTTTCGGATCTGGCGTAGATTGACTCTGCATTACAGCTTTAGTACTGGCAGTTTTACGCTGGTTTCGCATACTATGATGATCAATAAACTTTATGCCCGTCCTTATGTCAAATTCTCTCCTCCCTCCAGACCAGTGTGTAGATTTAGCTTGCAGACGCCACCGCCAAATCACTCTTATGTAACGATGTTTGATCCCAACAGTGGTGACTCTGTAATTAAGGTCTCAGAGCTCAAAGCACAGAATTCTTAAGCAACACACCGGATTTGATCTCAGCTCGCCTCGCCTTCCTGCTACAGCGTGCTCATCTTTACTATCGGAGAGAGTTGCGTCTTTCCCTGAATTCGGCACATGGCTCCAGCTTAGTGTCGTCATTGGCATCCACTGTACGCCCCTCCCAAATTATATATACATTTCCCCATAATAAGCACACAACACAGTTTGTTAGATTGGGTACAAATGCCGCAGGTTTATTACATACACCGTTATGTAATGGTGGGTTATCTTACGGGTGATCCAAGGGCAGGCAACCGACTGGGCCGCCTGCCCGCCTGATGAGCCGGGCAGCACTGGAGCGAACCCCGCCTCTGCTGCCCTACCCGTGATTCTCTTACAGGCTCATGTGCCCGTTGGTAACTTCTTACTCACGCCCCTTCCAGGGCGGAGCGTCGCATAGCAACCCCCCGGTTGTTCAGGCCCACAACTGCCCGAAGGACTAGCGGGGCGCCGACACGGCATCCAGGACCCTCCCATGAGGCTCCGTGGATTTGGCTCTCGCACCCCCTATGGTGCCGCGCAGAGATACCCTTTTTACCGGCCTGCTTCCAGATCACCCTGTAACTCCACCACAGCTGTAGCCTACCTGCAACCTCTCATCTCTAGCACCTCACTCAGGTCTAAAAGGAAAAGGTCCATTCCTACTGGCGATAAGTGAACCCCATCTTTGTCAAAGTAACCTTTCACATTCTCTTTGATCATCTCATGTCTTATGAAACCTAGGCCCCTCTGGTCAGCAAACTTGCGCATTGCCCCATTGAGACGCTTCCGGGAATGCTCCACTGCCTCAACTGATTTGGCCCCTCGCCACGTTCTGCGTGGAATCATCTCAGACCAGAGGACATCGCACTGCCCTACGCGCTTGCAGATCTCGCCTAGGTCCCTTTTCATGGCCTGCAGAAGAAGCCTTCTACCCAGAGCAATGAGGTCATTCCCACCCAGGTGAATAACTAAGATTTTGGGGGGAGACCCCTGCGCAACCAGTCTCTGCTCCAGTTTGTTCCGGAGCCAGCTCCATCTCATGCCAGGGGAACCCATCCACTCTAACTGTGTCTGTGGGAAGCACCTCATCCAGTTCCGGTGCGACGCCCATTGGGCCACCCTGGAGATAAATGAATGCCCGATCACCCAAACCGGTAGCCCTAGTAAACCAAGAGACACGGTTTACACTCCTAATCATTTAATAACTCTGTCAATACACGCACAATAAAACAATAACCACTACAAACCACTGCACACAAGAATTGGCAAAGTACATCACGGGCGAACGTATCGTTTGTAGCAGTCTGACTCCCACCGCCCCACCTTCTTCACACTCCCGGGCTCCAAGCCTGCCTTGAAAGCAGCCGTGGCAGCCCCGATCCTGAATGAATGGCTGGAATATCTCCTCTCAGGCTAAGCCAACCCTGCCCTGGACAAACTGGCCCTGATGATGCTTTCCGTCTGATATCTGGTCAAGGGGGCCTGGTCCATATGCATCAGTAGATTGCCCGGGGCAGGGGGACGGCACACCAGATATTCCCTGACCCAGTGGACCGGGCAAAACCTAGGGTCCCCAAGGGGCCCGAGGACCACGTCAATACCTTGCCCCGCCTGGTCAGTCTTTGATCTCCGGAGTCGGATCGACAGGGAATCTGTGAGGGACACATCTAAAATGCCTAAGGCATCCCCTGAACTGTCGGTCTTGGACCTAGCCACCAGCTCACTAATCCAGAAGGCGCCGAAGAAGGCCAAACAGAAAGCAGCCGCGAAGATGGTAGCCTCATACTTGGAAAAGGTAACCCACTCCAGCGCGCCCAGCATGCCCATGAGGATGTTGAAATCAATGGGGGCCCTCTTGTCCGGAACCCTGGGCTCATCCCTAGCCCAACCCTTGAGAGCAGCCCTTATGGCAAAAGATTTTGTTGGGTCTATCCCCCCTGACAGCTTGGCGTCGTGGCTTACCACCGCCAGGTGGCTACCCACCCAGGAGTGGCTCTTCCCATGCTCCCTGGCCCACACCACAAATGCCCTGACTCTATCCTCAATTGGTGCCGCTGAAATACTCAATGAATCAGACACAGTCCTGAAGGTGGCCATGTGTGCACCATATCGCTTCCTAGTACCTGGGGCCAATGATCTCTCCCCTATGGTTCTCAGTCGTTGGTCCACTGCAGGATCCTCCAAAGGTGTGCCAGGAATGGGGTCATCTGTGCTCTCGCCCGTGGCCAGGCCTCCCTGAAGCGGAGCCACTGAAAACGAGAAAGAGCATCAGCTGCCCATTCTTCACACCCTCAAGGTGTCTTGCCCTGAATTCCACATTGGCGCGCAGGTGCATCCTAACAAGTTCCCTCAGCAGGCATAGGACCAAATGGCACTTTGCTGTCTGCCCATTGATGGCCTGAACTACCGCCATGTTGTCAGACCAGAATAGGACCTTTCTGTCCGAAAGGGTCTCTGGCCAAAGATGTAAAGCAATCATAATGGGAAACAGCTCAAGTACAGTGATGTTCTTGGTTATACTGCGCCTGCACCAGGCATTGGGCCACTCCTGGGCACACCAGTTCTCGCCCAGGATTGCCCTAAAGCCCTCCCTACCCGAGGCGTCCATGAATAGGCATAGCTCCTGACTGTCCACCCAGGGTTTCCGCCATATCACCTTTCCGTTAAACTGGGAGAGGAAGTCACCCCACATGGCGAGGTCCTGCTTCAAACCTGCCCCTAGTCTGACCCAGTGGTGCTTCTTTTTAACTTCTGATTTGGCCCTATCTAGTCTCCGAGCAAACACCCTTCTAATGGGGATGACCCTGGCTGCAAAGTTAAGTTTTCCTAAGAGGCATTGGATGTCGCCCAGGCTAGCCTTGTCTTTCCCCAGCAATGCCTGAATATCCTGACGCAACGCCTGTACCTTGTCCGCAGGGAGTCTGGACTCGCCCTTGACCGTGTCCAACTCAATGCCTAAAAATATCAGTACTTGCACCGGAACCTCAGTCTTGCTAGGTGCTAACGGCACACCCAGGTGTTTTGCCAAGTCTTGAAAGCACTGCAGTGCTCTTGCGCACTCCTGCGTGTCAGCACCCCCAATAAACAAGAAGTCGTCAAGGTAGTGGGTCACTCCCTCAACCCTGAACTTACTCATTAGGACCCATTGAAGGAAAGAGCTGAATGCCTCGAAGTACGCACAAGATACTGAGCAGCCCATGGGCATACACCTGTCATAGAAAACTTTGCCCAGCCACTTGAAGCCCAGGAGGTGTTGGCTGTCGGGGTGGACCGGCAGTAGTCGGAACGCCGACTCTGTCTGATTTTGCCACCCATGCTCCCTTCCCTGCCCTCCTGATCATGTCCACCACCAGGTCCAGGGAGCAGTAGGACACCGAACACCTCCCCTCCTCCAACCAAAACTTCATTGAGTCCCCTTCTGGGTACGACAGGTGCTGGATCAGCCTAAAGGACCAGGGCTCTTTCTCGGGCACCACCCCAAGGGGGAGATTACAAAGTGCGAAAGAGGTGGGATGTTGAAGGGGCCCGCCACCCTCCCCAGGGCACTTCCTTCTTTATTTTGGCTATCACTATCTCAGGGTGGTCCCTAGCTGATTTGAGGTTCTCTGCATCCCTGCTCACTAGGGGGCCTAGGTACGGAATCCGAAAACCTTCCACAAAGCCCTCCGCGAGGAGCGGGCCCTCTTTGTTGTTGGGGTACCCATGGATCAGGGGAAGGAGGTTGGCGATACTGATGGGGGAGGGACCCTTACCCGGAATGGGAGGAGCCGGTCCCCTCCCCCCCCCCCCATGGGGCGCAGGGCAGTCTGAATTGCAGTTGGGAGGAGAAAAGGTGCAGGGTGGTGGGGTGGGGGCTTGGGCAGGGCAACGATTACTTGTCCTGTCGTGCCGGGGGCTGAGCCGAGCTGTCTAGCTTGGAACAGGAGGAGGCAGGGTGGGAGGCCCCACACATACTGCAGTTGTGTGCGAACCTGCTTGCTTTCCCCCAAGAACAGGAGCCGGGGTTGAATAGCCTGCAGGTCCCATTGAACAGTGATCGGTTGCCCGGCCCCCTCCCCGACCCCCCGTAAATGATCTCCTTGTCTGGCCCTTCGCTTCCTGCTTTGTGTCTTTGCTCTTGACGCCGTTGTAGGTGCTGAGCTTAGCTGTCCCTTCCACTGCGCGCTTACCCATGTGCATGACCCAAAGCCTCACCTCTAGTTGGTCCCACTCTAATTCCGGGCAGATGGCCCTCTTTTTCCTAAAGTCAAATCATAGCGATACCAGCCCATTCCCCCTCTATTCGCGGGCTCTTCAGTGATAATACTTGCATATTGGAATAGCCCTGGCCCTTGGTCCGGGAACCTTTCCATTGTTACCGCCGCCAAAATGGCGAAGGCTTGTCCCCACGTGCCAATGTTCTTTTCCGGCCAGGTTTGAAAGCGCACTTTCTTATCATCATCCTTGGCCCCCATCTTCCTAGTGTCGACCCCCTCGGCCCCATGCATGAGTATGGTGAAAATGTCAATAAACTCTCTCCTCCAGATACCTTCTTTGGCTGCCAAGGGCACTTCCTACCCCAAAGAGCAGCGACCAGATAGTAGCGGAGCCATAGTGACCAAGGGCTTTGGCACTACAGCGAGGGCTGACACTGTTGGTGGCGCATTATATGAAAAACAGTGGTTCTGTCAGGTGAGACCACACAATTACTTTGCTTGACAAATACTTTTAACAGAAAACTATATATATAAATTGACGTAAAAATAAATTACATTTGGACAGAACACATACAAAACAGACAAAAACGCATAAACTTGCGTGGAGTCAAATATGTCAGGTGGTGAGATATTCTTTATATATAAATTAAATCATTTATATTCACACCAATATATTTCTTTTTTAGCAAAAGAAGGTTGCCAAAGATGTAAGCATTATAGTGAATTTGTGAAAGAGTGACATAGTGACATATGTGACACAAATAGTGCGTAGTATATACACAGTGATTAGAAAAAGTATATGTACATAGTAAAACAGGCCAGTATAAGAATAAACAAATGACAATGTTTCCAAAGGTCAATTCAATTCGTTGTGAAACAAGGTCTTGGACTGGGCCTTAAGAATGGCGACGTTTCAACCCTATAAAAGCGATCCTAGATCATCATGCGGGTCTTCATCAGGACTAATGATACACAATGGCAACCTAACGGGTAGTTTAGGTCAGCCTTAAATTGGTACAGTGCGGAAGAAATCGCTCGTCCGATCGAATTCTTAAAGGTAAATGTCAGGGACTGGCTAAAAAGCTCAGTTGAAAGCGAAGTCAGCATCAATCTGGATTTTAAAGAGGACTCCTCTTGTAGGCGTCTTAATTTAGGACAGCCATATATCAACGTTAGGCTTAATCTAAGGAATCGCAGTAGTGAATCCTGCCGTGAATCCTGAGTTCCACGGCAGGATTCACTACTGCGCTCTCGTTTTGACCGTTATTCATTGCGGTTTCCATTCTAAAAAGACGCTGTCCAGAGGACCTAAACAAGATTCCTTAGATTAAGTCTAACGTTGATATATGGCTGTCATAAATTAAGACGCCTACAAGAGGAGTCCTCTTTAAAATCCAGATTGATGCTGACTTCGCTTTCAACTGAGCTTTTTAGCCAGTCCCTGACATTTACCTTTAAGAATTCGATCGGACGAGCGATTTCTTCCGCACTGTACCAATTTAAGGCTGACCTAAACTACCCGTTAGGTTGCCATTGTGTATCATTAGTCCTGATGAAGACCCGCATGATGATCTAGGATCGCTTTTATAGGGTTGAAACGTCGACATTCTTAAGGCCCAGTCCAAGACCTTGTTTCACAACGAATTGAATTGACCTTTGGAAACATTGTCATTTGTTTATTCTTATACTGGACTGTTTTACTATGTACATATACTTTTTCTAATCACTGTGTATATAATACGCACTATTTGTGTCACATATGTCACTATGTCACTCTTTCACAAATTCACTATAATGCTTACATCTTTGGCAACCTTCTTTTGCTAAAAAAGAAATATATTGGTGTGAATATAAATGATTTAATTTATATATAAAGAATATCTCACCACCTGACATATTTGACTCCACGCAAGTTTATGCGTTTTTGTCTGTTTTGTATGTGTTCTGTCCAAATGTAATTTATTTTTAGGTCAATTTATATATGTAGTTTTCTGTTAAAAGTATTTGTCAAGCAAAGTAATTGTGTGGTCTCACCCGACAGAACCACTGTTTTTCATATAACTTATACCCAGGTTCTGAGGGACACAGGGTCACCCCATTGTTTATGAAACTGTTGGTGGCGCAGCCGGTGAGGCCACATGGGTGTGGTGGGCGCGTTCACCACCGGAGGTAGGGCCGACTGAGCAAGGGATGCACTAGACGGGCTGCCCGACACCCCCCAAACTTGCGTGAAAGCTGGTAGTGCCAGAGCCCCCACGGGGAGGGGAGGAACGGCGGTCCCAGCCCCACTGGGCGGGCTAGCCAGGGCTAAGCCCGCTCTGACCTCAGACATGAAGCTCCGCAAAGTGTCTGAGAGCTTACCAAGATCTTCCAATGAAGCATAGGCCGCCGGGGGCGGGCAACTGGCCGGTATGGGCGATGGTCCATGTCCCAGGGCTGGGGACACCAGGAGGGGGGTGGTGGCCCGAGGGGGGCCACAGCCCTGCTCCTCGCTGGCGGCTGCTCCGCCTGAAAGTCTTTGACCATGGGTCGACGTATCCTCTTGGACCTAGAGGGTCCTGCCTCATCATTGTGCTCCTGTTCTGCAGGCGGGACCTCGCTGGCGATTCCAGAGTCCTCGGGGTTATTGGCTTTCAGAAGTTCGGTGGCCCAAGCCAATCCCTTGGTCTTGGCTAGTTCAAGAAAAACTGCGATCCGTGCATCTTCAGAGATGCCAGTCTGGGTCTCCTCGACTTGGGACCTCATCGAAAAAAGCGGTGGGGATCCCTGACTATCCATCAAATTTTGTGCGTGTGCCTCCCAATCTGGAAGGATAAGGAAAAAAGTTTAGCCTGAAGCCCCTCACCGCAGAGCACCAGTTAGCCCTGGTCTCCGTCCAGGGTACCAGCTCTGGCCCCCCGTGGCTATGTACTTACTTACAATCGAGGAAAACGGGCAGAACGTTGGGCTGGTCGGACAGACGTTTCAGCGGCACTGTGAGTGGAGATGAAAAAGAGGTTAGCCGGTACCCCCAAACCTCCCTACCCCACCTCTGAGCCCCCCACCCTGCACCCCGGGTGCCGTGAAGGGCCAGCTCGGGCCCCCCTTGGGCGGGGCCGTGCGAGAGATATCCCTTCTCCCCGGCTAGGAGCGCCGTTACTCGGGCGTGCGAGATGACCCTCCTCAACCCCATACCTGCAGCGTGCATGTATCCCCTTGAAATCCAGAGTCAACCGCGCTGCTCTTCTCACACCGACCTGTTGAGAGACAAACCAAATGTGAGGCGAGGGAGGGCATGTAGCACCTAACCTACTAGCGTGAACCAGTGTCCACTCCCTTGAACCATGGCCGGTGACAAGCCTGCCACGCCCTACGTGGCACACCTTAATACCCTAGTGGCCGACTGGTTTTGGCTGCACCAACTTACACCCTGGTGCTGCTCATCTAGACCTTGAATCCCGCAGCCGCTGTAAGACAAGATGGCGGGAGACACACGTTAGTTGCAGGGTCACCACACGACCGTCCCCTACTAGGCAGCACAGGCCCTGCTGGGTTGTGCCTGGGGCACTGTGGGGCGCCTGCGCGGCACCTTAAAACAAAACTTCGCCCCTGCCTGCCTACTTAATAAGCTGGCGTGAATGAAAGAGCTGCAGCTGCTGGGGATTGGCCCGTGACCTCCTACATGCGAAACACACACTCTACCACTGATTTTATTCCCCCAAATAGTTGTGTATCATCCTAAACGGGCCTATGTTCCTGCTCAGCATCAGGGAGGGGCTCGTGCACTGAGAGCTCCTTCAAAGCGTCTCCCTTCATCCCCCGGGTGCAACAGGGCACACAGACGTACTTTATCTCAGACCACTGCTTATAGATTCTGAAAACGAGTGCAAGTGACCAGAGATCACACAGAATGACAGCGTGAAGCTGGGACGCGAAAGCATTCACGTTTAGATATAAAATAAGATGCATATTGCTGAAGTGCGCTATGCCCTTAGGCGTCAGGGCGCCTTACTTTAAATCATACAATCCACACATAATTGTGTCCTGCCATTAACAATCCCATCCTCTACGTGGAAAAGTAAAACTGTTGAGCTGGTCTGAGACAAGCGCACGTTTGCTGCAGAACAGTGGACACGCAGTTTGAGCATGCCCCCTAGTCTTGCATGGTGCCGCGATAA
Source organism: Triturus cristatus (assembly GCF_964204655.1). Taxonomy (NCBI): domain Eukaryota; kingdom Metazoa; phylum Chordata; class Amphibia; order Caudata; family Salamandridae; genus Triturus; species Triturus cristatus. The sequence goes on along the minus strand of NC_140580.1, from coordinate 146,022,888 downwards.
CGATGAGGGTTATTGGCGCGAACTCACCCCGAAGGTATCGTAGCGCATTGCGTGAGCAGCGGTTATTTACACATCCAGGCACGGGGAGCTTAAGTGGGCTTAAGTGATTTGCCCGTAATCACAGGAAGTGGGCGCGAGCCTAACAGTTTCTGGGAGGAGGCTCCTCAAGGGAGCTCCCAGCAGCGACCGCAAAAGGCTGCATCTCACTCACGGTGGGGGGGGTATGACGCGCACCGATATACCCGCCCCCTTAACCTAATATGGTGCCGCCACAGCATTGAGGCCTCATCTGCGATTGTTGACTTTCAAAGATTCCACAAGGCGCGAAACGACCCGAATGTATCGGAGCGCACCACCTGAGCATGCGGTGATTTACATATATGGGGGCGATTTGACCGGACTCACATGATGCGGGCGCAGCCCCGAGGCTCGAACCCTGGTTTCCAGCACCAGAGCCGGCAGTCTAGCCTGTGGACCACATCCTCTCCCAGGTAATCTCGCAATGCCCGCACAGCGCCCGCGTCGCCCCCAGCTTCCCACCTGAGCGCGCCTCAGCCCCCGGGTGATATCAATGGCTAGCGGCCTATCTCTCCAAGCCCCCACGCGCCTCCCTGCTCTCACCGCACGCAGCTGCAGGCCCGTGCGGCCGGTCCCAGGGCAGCCAGCGACTTACCACCATATTTAAATCTTTGTTTTTCCCGCCTACGCGGACGCTCGAAACCGGGTCTCCCAGGTTGAAAGCGAGAGTTCTGATAATTGAGCCACACTCACACGCGGCGACCCCTGGCCACGAGAAGGTCAAAAGCGGCACCCCCCAAGCCCGCGGCACGGATCACCCGCTCCCCTCCCCTTGAACGACGTGTAAAGTCGGGCAGCAATGCCACAAAGCTCGCGCCCCCCCACCCATGGCAGTCGATGCCAACGGGCCCCGCACAACCTGGTACTGCCCAGGGACAGGGCCGGGGCGGGGGAGGTAGCAAGCGGCACTCACCGTTTGGGACTGAAATGAGACGACGAGCGACCCTTCGGATGCGGCGAGCGTGGCAAAGAGGATGACCTCATGGTGGGGGAGGGCTATATAGCCTCCCCTCGGGCCACGATGCCCCCGGAAGTGACGCCCATCGCGACACGCCCAGGGAGGAAGAGGGGGGACTTACCGGAGTCCCTGCCCCCAAGGGGGGGCGGGGAGGGGACTCTGGTGCCCAGCCGACACTAGAGCGCTGACCGCTCTATTGGCCCCCTGCAGGTGCCGCGGTCAGCGGCATTTCTCCGGGTATGGGACTGTTAGTCCATGATTGCAGATCTCTCCCAAGCTTTCCAAGCCTTAATGCAGGCATTCAAAGCAGGACCCAACCTCTCCGTGAGAAGTTAAGTTTCCGGCCCGAATTCTTCTATAACCAGTGCTAAAGTGCGTGCTCACTCCCCAAAACATGGTAACATTGGCTTACACCCAATTGGAACATTTCATTTTCTTGTTAGTCCCCAGTAACGTGGTACTACATATACCAGGGCCTGTAAATTAAAAGCTTCGAGTGGGTCTGCAGTACGGAATGTGACATCCACTTAACTAGCCCTTATAAACATGTCCCAGGCCTGCCATTGCAGCCTGTGTGTGCGGTTTTAAACTGCCATTTCGGCCTGGCAAATTAAACCTTTCGCCAGGAGTAAACCTTCTTTTTATATAAGTCACCCCAAGGGTAGTCCGTAAACAGGTCAGAGGGTAGAGAGCAGTTTATTTGAACAGTTGGACCTGTACCCAGCCGTGGCCATTGCAGGTAAGAGCGATGGGGCCAGGTGGGATTTCGATAGAAGACGACAAGGGGAAATTAATTATTTAATGTTCCCTGGTCATCGTCTGTCGAAATCCTCCCCCTAACTGGCCCCACCGCTCTTACCTGCCCTGCCCGCGGCTGCCTGTTCCCTTAAGTTTTACATGTCCTGGTAGTGAAAATCTCCTATATTGGTTTTTCACTACTGCAAAACCTACCTCTCCCATACAAGCCTCGAGAAATGTACTCGCCCACTCGCTACGGCAAGGTAGATTTTATCAGGGTGAGATTTTTTAGGGCCTGTGGGCCCATTCTAGGAAGCTGACCAGATGTGCAATTAGCTTTGTAGTCAGAGAAAGAAAAGTAGAGGATGTTGTACAGTGAACTGTCTGACAAACCTGCTGTATAAAGAGTGTGAAATGAAAGGCCATAGGATGTCAGGTTTTTATTTTAATAAGTAAACTACAAACATTTTAAATTCTATTTCATTAGGTATGAAAGCACGTTTTATTTTACATTTTCTGTGATGAAAAACAATATTTTAATAGGATAAAAACAAATCAGAACACTTTACTGCGTGATGTAGAAATAATAAACATTTTTGCTGGAACCCTTTTTTCACAGGTTATTGTTTATACGCTATATTGTTTTATCAGTAATATTTATAGTATATTTATTAAAAGTGATTTTTTTACACATGAAATGAGAAACATTCTTGCCTCTGCCCTGACTGAAATGCTGTTAGTAAAGTCAGGGGCCATGTGTACCTATATGTGAGCTAGATATTTATTATATATGGAGCAAACGTTTAGTCTATTAAATCAAATAAGAGGATTTTTTGTACAGCAGAAACTGAACTCTCATATTGGAAGGTGCTCCCATGATAATGAAGAAAAAGGCTACTCTGTAGAATAAAATAAAATGCCTAGCATCACACAATGTGAGGCCAGTTTACAGGTCAAGTACATTACAGTTAGGTCGAGTAGATATTCAGGTTACTAGACCTGCAGGTCTAGTAACATTTTAATGATTTTTCGAGGGCTTCCATAGGATAACATTGGGTTACCTTACTGCATTTAATAAGTGCAAACTTTCAATTGAGAAAAAGGAATAAGGGAACCCCTATAGTCAAAAGGGACCAAGGGTAATAGTAATTATTAAGAGACAGCGGTCTCTTACAAGGTGAGTCAATGTAAGTAGCCACAAAATTACATTCAAGATTGGATCTGTTTATGTCTAGATAGACAGGTTACAAATTTAATAAGCATATAATCAAGGCAAAACAATCCATAACAAATAAGTGAGCAGGACGTGAAGGGGTATTGGGAAATCAGCTGATTTCCTTACCACAGGCAGGTGACTTAAAAGTGACTTGTATGGTGAAATGTAAATAAGCTGAAGTCACAATTACAAAAACATCTTGTACTCCACAAAATACACAATTTACAGTTTAGAGTTTAAGATGCAAATGTCGACGTTTTGATCCCCAACTTGGTTATGGGATCATCATCAGGACTGAGCAGTAAATCAAATGCCTGGGAAGTTGCCTGGATAAGTGAGGGAGGCATAAGGAGGAAAGGGGGTGAGGAAAACAAGAAGGGAAATCATTAAAATACTATGGAGGTATGGTCACACAGTTGAGTAGAGGCGCAAGGTACATGCTTATAAATTGCACAAGAATGTTCGCACACAAACTGGAGATCCTGTGTGGTAACGCTGTTAGGAGGCAACGAGTTAACAAGTATAGATATGTAGCCAGTGAATTAGTGCACGTGTCAGACACAATAGTCTTGACAGTGAGATGTACAGCGTGAACAAAACAGTGTGTAGCCCAGATGGTAGCGACTGGGTCAGGCTACTTACCTTGTAAGGGACCGTTGTCTCTTAATTATAACTTTCAATTGAGAGCATGTAGGAATATCGAGTTTGGTGTCTAAAGAATTGTAATTTAAATCCCTCTTTAAAGGTAAAGTCTAATTTTAAGCCACAATTCTGAAAATGCCAATTTTAGGAAGTTGGCATTTTCTTGTACCAACCATTTGAAGCCTGCAGTCTGTATACTGGGTCACATGACCAGGTGTAGCTGGACGGTGGTCTTTATGTATTGCTCCCAGACAGTGAGACAAAGGGGTTGGCAGATCTCTGACTTGATAGGCAATGGAGCTGTCACCTACAACACTTGCACAGCACAAACCTCTGCATGAGCACACTTGCAAATGGTTAGACACTAGTCTTTGGTGCACCCAGAAAAGCTAGGGCCAGGGCAGGGAGGCAGGAATTTCCAAACACCTCTGGGCGTGAAAACCTCTAGAAACTTCAAAGCTGGCATCAAGTATAATATTGGACCCCTCAAGACAACTCTTCAGTATACCTCTGTACCTGTGGAAGACTCAGAAGGACTGCTGTACTGCTCTGCAAGAGGACTGTCAATTTGCTGCCCTGTTGCCCTGCTGCCTGAGCAAGAAGGACTGGACCTGTATCTTGAATCCAGGACCAATATAGGGATTCCAAGGGCTAGTTGGCTGGCATCCTGAACAGAGCCTCAGGGACAGAAAAGGCTCCAACCACCTTGAACCCAGCGCTCTGTGAGTATTGTCCACAAGTGCTGACACCCTGGTCCTGGACCCTTGGAAGGGGACCTGAAGGTGCTCTGCCATCCCGGCTGTGGCCCTGTGAGCAGAACTGGTGCAGCGCGATGCATCTCCTCGCAGTTGCATCAGAACTGCCACTGCACATCTTCGACACAGGACCTCGCATCTCAGCCTGCAGCTTTCTCTGAACCGCCAATTTGCGACTCATTCTCGGCTCAGGACTTCTCATCGCAAGCCCATTAATGATGGCATCCTCGACGATGACATTGTACCTTGCATCACAGCCTCGCCACCTTTTCCGAACCTCCGCTGCACAACGCACTGTCAATGCAGGACTTCACATCGCAAGGTCCTCGTCACCTCGTCAGTGGCATCCTCAATGGCGGAGGCTCTATATCGCAGCTCCACAGCTTCATCAGAACCGCCACTGAGAGAGATATCCTCGACACGGTATCTCAAAACGCTCTGCGACCTGGATTGAATTACTTTCTTCAGCAGGTCTAACCTGGTCCCTGTGCGCAGCCCGCACTCCATCGCGGTCGGCCTAAATTTGGGACTTTGTCCCGGTCCAGCACAATCAAATAACCAAAGTTGGTGCTTTGTGCTTTTAGGCACTATTTACACTTAAATCTTTAAAATTGCATATCTCCAGTTCTACTTATTGGGTGTTTGTTGTTTTATTCTCAAATAATGCATTGAAATTTACTCTTAATTTTCTAAAGTCGGTCTTGGATTTCTCTTGTGTTGTGTTTTCACTTTATTATGATATGATATGAGATTGTACTTGTAGAGCGCAGCTATCACTCCGCGAGGAGTATCTTGGCGCTATTGTCAAACATCGATGAGGGAAACCAGAATGGTGAACTGTTAAGAATGGTTTAGATCAGAGCAAGACAACCGTCCTCCGAGATGCCATAGATCCAGGTTTTAAGTTCCTTCCTGAATGTGAGTTCAGTGTTACTAAGTTTGATCTGAGCTGGGAGTTTATTCCAGGCTCTGGCACCCAAGAAGGCCAGGGTTCTTGCTCCTTTTGACTTGTATTTAAAGTGCGGCACTTTAAGAAGGTTAGCCGAAGATGATCTGAGCACTCTGGAAGTGGTATATGGGGTGAAACGCGCCGACAAGAATTTAGGCCCAATCTTCATCTTTGCCCTGTATGTGACAAGAAGAATCTTCAAAAGGATTCTTTTAGGAATCGGGAGCCAATGGAGTGCATTCAAAGCTGCCGAGGCTGAGGACTTTCTAGGGAGCTTAAGCACCATGCGGGCTGCAGCGTGCTGCACCACTTGGAGCTTCTTGAGAACTGATCTATTGACTCCAGCCAAGAGGCACTGTTTGAAGTGCTGCATAAATACTTTACACATTGCCTTTAAGTTAAGCATGACTGCTTGGTGCCAATCTACCAGAAAGTTAAACCCAGTGACCTAATTTCCTACTAATATGCACCCCAACAACCATAGATTTACCAAATCCGTTCATGTACCTCATGTTTATTTTGAGCATATGCAACCAATTGCTTAGTTCAACATGCTTTTACTTGCACTCCCAAATGCACCCTTGAAAACCTTGTTTAACTCTGCTTCATTAGATGCTTGAATAAAGCATAAATCATACACTGCACATAGTGATACCTGTCAGCTTGTTAACTATTTTTGTATGACGTTTTCTGAGTTAAACATACATATATTGGGCTCGACTGGGAGGCAAGATGGTGACCGCGTTGAGTCTGGTCGGTTGATGGAGTGGCATGAATACAGTGCGGTGGTTGGAATGCCGCAGGGAAACCTCTTGCCGTTCAGCTAGCGCATCGTTTGGTTTCTTGGTTTGGCTGACCCGGACATGTAGCATCGCACTCAGCAGGTGGGCTGTCCTCGGGAGAAGGATCTCCGGTGTGGTGTCAGGCCACGGAACAGAGGCTGCCCTAAAGCTGCAAAGACTGTGTGGGTGAAGGGAGATGCGTTGCCTTCTACAGCACGGGCTACTGCACCGGTATCACGGGCAAAACAGGATCAGGATTATTCAGGTAACGGTGCAGGTAAGCAAAATTGTTTTGAAAGCTCGGGTGCTGGGAGGAGAAGGAACCTACTAGAACGGCCAATAAGTGCTGGGAAAAATCTGGGGCGCTCCCACCTCCTGAGGTAGGGGATTTCTATACCGGCAAAGATACCTCACACCCCCACAGCCTGTAATTACTGACTTCTTTGTGGTCCAAAACACAGCGACGGGGCCAGTCCCCCAGGATACCTCTAAGGTGTTAAATAAGGGCGAAGCTGCTCTATGCCCATACCAAGTCTCTGCTGATTTGTGCGTGGGCACCCTTGAGCTGCAGTAGGAGTCTGCGATGAGGGAGAAAGCGGAGTGGGCATGCAAATTGTGTCAAGGGGACTGAGAGAGGCAGAAGGCAACCGGCAGAGAGGCTGCAGGCAGCCCTTAGCAAAGACTTTGCACTTTTACCGCAGTCTGGTGCTTCAGGAAGAGTCAGGAACAGCTTCCAGCAAAATACAGAGCAGGTGGGCCGGGACGCAGGTTCTAAATCTGGTTGCTATCATCAGCATGTTGGAAACAATGTCAGAAAGTATACTGAAGGAAATCACTGTGATTAGATCCAAAATAAACACCTTCAACATCACAATATGGGATACATGAAATGAAGTGGAATCCCTGAGGACAGTCTTTGCAACCTGAAAATGACGAGAGACTCTCAGAAGTCTAAAGGCCTCAGGGAAAATCGATTAGACATACAAACACACTTGGGTAACAAACTGTGGCAATTATGAAGCAAACTCACACTTCTTTAGGGACTCTCTCACAGAGACACTTTTCACTTGTACAGCTTCTCCAAACAAATGGAGAAGAAAGACATGCCAACCTTTTTTTGTTTTTTTTTGTTTTAGCAAACTCATGCCTGACTTGTCAAAACATCCTTTACAGGGCCCTGAAGTTCCAGAAGCCGCACAAGCTAAGATCCAATAATTCTAGGGCCACTAACAGCCCAGGACCAGTAATGGCCTGTCTGTTAAGACACCAGCATGTATTAACTATATGCAGGTTGTGAAAAAACAAGAACTACTTCACGAAACGGCCATGAAAAGAAAGAAACTCCTGGCAATCTGTTCAAAACTGAGGGAAGGAAACATTAAATATGGGCTCCTCGACTCTGCAATAATGAGTGTTCGAATTAAGGGGAAAACATCCGAATTCACAGAACCAGAATATTTCATAGATTTCATGGACATTATAACCAACTTCCATTGAAGTTACACCTTCTAAACCAGAAAATCACTCCAGAAGAGTAAACCGAACACAATGTAGAACATGATTAAAATTGAGGTTGACTTTCTCATTCTGCATGGAGCTCTGCACAGACGGTCATACTGGGGCTGCCTCAACAGGACCATGGGCTCCTTGACTCAAGATTGGGACATGTCCTTTCTCCCTTGAAAGATAGCTCTTCTGAATGAGCTTAATAATCCTGTATTCTTCTATTTAGTGTGCCTCACTGTTGATAGAGCAGAGATTTCCTTTAACAAATTTGCGACATTAACAAAGAAAACAATTGTGACACTACACTATATAGATGATGGCAAACGTGCTAGCTTTCACGTTGTTTGAAATGACAAAATGCAACTCTGATTTAGACACTGCATCATAAAAGCATCCAGAATGTTAGAATGAGCTCATGTTATATTTCCATGTATACTAAATAGATGTGAATTATTAACACTTTAACGACATTGATCCTATGGTTTGATAATTTGATATTAGTAATAAAGAAATTCTACATACAAAAATTAACGTTTCATGTGTTAGAAATACATAAATATTTTGTGTGTAACGTGTACACTGAAAATGACAAAAGAAAAGTAAGTGCCACACGGGTTTTAGTTAAAGTTGTTCCTGTGAACGTCTCATCAAATGCACTTATATTTATGTGTGCCAAGAGGATTTCTATGTACTTTCATTATATATGTGTAACATTGGCATTTGCAAAATCTTTATGAGTACCCTATACTTACATGAAACATTTAGTATTTGATTTAAGTGATATTAATGCATATATTTGAAAGATTAATACTTTATATTATGCAATTGCAAGATTCATATTTTAGCATTATACATTGTGAATGAGTCGTATTCCATGTAGGCCTTAAATCTTGCTTTGTTTTTTCAACGTGAGCTCATGAACTGAATAGTCTGAAGTCTGTGGGAATTTTAAGCAAGGTTGCCACTTGTATTCTAATTCTGCCGGATTGTATACTTTTTACTTACTACATCATCCTCATCCTATCGAAGACAACCAATAGGACAGAGTGGTCTGACATTTCTGATGATGTCAAGGGATGTCACCCCGAAAATCGTGGCGTATACTTGCTCAGATTTTGGAGCTGAGTTTGGCTCACCCTCTTTGCAGCATTGAGACCGACAGCTTGAACATCCGAGGATAGCCAAACTGTGATGTTATACAGCAAATTGCTGCCTGCTGGTATGCTAGTGCAGTGGAACCTTTTCGGCCAAGGGATTCGTGTCATGCTGCTGTGACTTTGGTGTAGCAGTGACAGACTGAAACAGAAAATCAGTGAAATACAAAAATACATTTTTGTCCCACTGCAAAACGCAGCAATCGCTTTTCTGGTAGCGTGTTGGATGGTTTAGCTGTCTGACAAAACTGTAATATAGGGGGGGATGCATATTCAGGTCACTATAGATTTACCCATTATCCAAGTTCAGTAAAATTTGACCAAGTACCAGTTCTGAAGGAAAAACTACAAAAAACGATGAGACAAGTGGTGTGAGTATTAATAGGGTTTTGCGCGATGCTTGATATGTAATTAGCGAGAATTAGTAGACCAATGTTTAGTGCTTAGTGTTTGAATACATGATTTTTGAATTCAAGTTGTTATCAGGTCCAAAGTGGCCGAAGATCATGGTATATACACCTAAGGGTGGTCTCAGTGTGGCATACGCTGAATACGTTTGTCTGCTGTGTTTCGAAGGTGCTGTGCGTGAGACATCATCAGCAATACCACCAGAGAAGTGAACTTTGTGAGAGTGTGAAGTTTAATCTTTGGGATTTTTCTCAAAGTGCACGGAGAAGAATCGTAAAGATTTTTAGGTGGAGTCGCGCTGGTTGAGATTACGCTTGGAGTGTATGGTTAAACAAATTTCTGATTGGATGAAGATCTATAATTTCTTTTTAGTGGAGCAGACAAGAGTATATTTGAACATTTGCCTGATTATAGTGCTTTTAATAAACTGTGTTAAGATTAGTGTTGAAAACCAGTTGGATTGTAAAGGTGGGATAGCTGCAAGGAGTTCATATATCATAGAGTGTCACTCTGCGATTGGTAGGTTGGTGTGAAACCACACTGGGATTGGTTGACAGAATAGAGAGTCGCTCAGGGATTGGTGGCTCAAATGATAACAAGGAAGTGTTCACTAGAGAATCGGGTGAAATAATTTGTAAAGGACGTTAAAAGGTTGATTGAGAACCATGGAAATGTTGAAAAGTATAAAAACCTTAATGCAGGGAGATATGCCTGTACCTACTTGTGAAGGAGTACCAATACCGCCTGCAGGCACGCCTACTTTATATATGACCCAAGAGAGAGGCTACATGCATGTGGATAGAGAATTGGATGAAGTATACTGAAAATGATGGACCTTTAGGTTGTCCAAAATTTTGAATATTCAATATACAAATTATTGAAAATTTGAGGACACAGTTGAATGATATTAAACCACCTCCAAGACCTATACTGTTTGAAGCTCCCAGAGAATGGGAACATGTTGCCCATCAGAAAGAAAAACAGAAATATTAGGGAAGATATAAGAATACCTTAAATAGCTATGTCAAGGCTAGATGGGATTTTCAACAGAAGATCTGGAGAAAAGTTATTGCAGAGGGAGCATGGATGTATCCTGTATTAGTTTCAGAAAAAAATGAAGGAGAATAATGTAAAGAAAAGAAAAGTAAAAACGTCTTGAGAGCTCTCAGACATTGACATTGATAGAGGAGAGTGATAATGAAATAGATGAGTTTTTTAATGAATTATTGAATTGACCTCCACCATATAACGAAGAACAATCACAAACAGAGTCAAAACCTTTTGTGAGAACTCAACCAGATGCACCTTCACTGCCCAATAGGTCAAATCCGAATAACCCTTTCCTGATCGAAGAACAAACAACTAGAGGGGCAGGGTTTAATAATCCTATGATATTAAATGCTCCTGATGCTCTTTCAGTTCCAGTAACCATAGGACCTGTGGTTCCTCTGTATCAATCAGGTAATGGGGGATAGCAGTTACATTCCTTGACCATTCCTACCGGTTAGGGAGGAGCACACATTATCCCACAGGTATCGAGTAGGGAACAAATAAGTCTCAATTCGACACATCTAAATGGTGATATTTATCAAGGAAATCAATCAGGAGTTAGTTTTGAAGCAATTCAAACTAATGCATCACACAACTGAATGAGACTGACCCCATTATCAGGTACCATAGAGAGACATATGGAGACTCCCAATAGAGTACCACAAGCCATGGTAGGAAACACGTTGCAAATAGGAACAAGAGGTTCTGAAACACATTTTACCCCACGAATGGAGTGAGCTACTGGAAGATCAAAAGAGGGGGTATTAGATAGACCGATAGGTGTGTCCCGTAATGCGCGTTTCCAGCTCATCCAGTTCTATGTTTTTCATAGGGCATACCTCACGCCTAGTAAAATAGCTGAGTATTTTGGGGGGTCGGGTGCTTGCCCCCGTTGCGACCATGATGGGGCAAATTTTCTCCACATGTTCTGGGACTGCCCACGGGTGGGAGACTTTTGGCGGGAGGTGACGACTGCACTGCGGACTGTGACAGAGAGGGAGCTGGAGGTGGTACCGGGGGTCTGCTTGTTGCATTGGTTCCCGCACACTGCCAAGACTAAGGTCACCAGCCGGTTCATTGACCTGGGGCTGGTCCTGGCCAAACGGGAACTTACTAATCTCTTGCGCTGGTATAGGGAAATGGTGAAATGGGCAAGAAGCGAGGGGAACTATAGACTATGTCTGGCTCGGCGTAATGGAAGTGAGAAATCGCAAGAAATGGCCCGGGCATGGGTGGCACTCCTGGAACTGTTCAAACAACCAGCCGTAGACGACGAGGGGGATCCTGAGGTGGGGGATATGGCACGAGACCCTTGAGACTTTTTCCACGTTCATGGGAATTCAGGGCGAGGGGAGGACTCTGGACCCGTGATAAGCAGCCTCCATCTGTGCTCTTGATACACTCACGGCTGTGCCCCACGGGAGGGGAATCTGACAGGTGGTACGGGAGGCTTCATTGTCCACTTGACTGCATTAGACACTGGCGACATGCTTGGGAGGGTGGTTGGGGTGGGGGGTTCTGTTGGGGGAGTTTGACGGGGAGAGGGGTGGGGGGTCTTTTGATTGCGTTACACCATGGTTATGGATCACCCTTGTAGACGGACTGCATTACTGCACAGACTCCTTATGAGAAGAGAGGTGTGCCATTGTGCTCAGATTGGCGGGCTGTTCGTTATCCTACATCCTGGCTTATTTGGGTGGCCAGTTAGCGGGCAGGGGGTTTGAATGTGTTACCTTCTGAAATTCAATAAAAGTCTGTTTAAAAAAAAATAATTAGATAGACCGATAGGGCCTACCCCACAGGAACTTGATGAGTGGAATAAGAATATAGTTCCATCAACATTCGATAAGGGCAATGGAAGTTCAGGGAGCATTAGTAGAGAAAAACTCTAATGAAAAATCTTTTGATGGAGCAAAACTTAAAGTGGAGTTGGAAGAAATGATTTTGGGTACAATCGGTCCCGGTAAAATAATTAATCACTGGGATGATGAATTCTTATTTGTATGTAAAGATATTACCAGGAGAGCTATAAATACTCATGATGAATTAGCTGAAGTTGCACAGAAATATGGAGTGGACATACAAAAACCCAAAACATTATGAAAGACTTATCGACTAGACTTCAGTAACAAGGATCTTGTGAGTCTAAATCCCTCAGGTAAAAGATTACAGATTTAGGAGTTATTGACAACTCTTAGGAAATGGGGTGAGTTGGAGAGATGGGAAGGCATATGGGTTATAAAGAAGGAAACAAAGAAAACAGCTATGCCTATGCATCCAATGTTTGAAGGGGAAACAGAAAATGCAGAAACAAAAATATGTCCAATGAAAGAGGTGCCAGGATGAGGTTATGTTCATGTTCCATGGACTAGACCTGATATAACGTCCTTTACAAACGATTTCCCAAAACTAAGGGAGAAGCATGTTGAATGGTAAAGACAAGGTAAAAGATCTGTGAAATTTTTTGAGGTTTTACTAAAATATTTAGATTCTTTGTTTGACATTGTGGTTCCTAGTGATTTATGGACTGAATGTAAAATTGCTATATATTGGCCAGAAATAGAACGTACTGAGATTTGAGAACTGGTGCACCATCACCTGAGGTAATGAAAAAATATAATCAAGTCACAACTTATTTGAAACAAAAGATTTCTCCAAAAGAAATTGATTGGGTAAGGACTGATAGAACAACACAGGATTTAAAGGAAGCAATACATTCGTATTATGATCGACTTTTACAGCCATTTAAGCAGTACAGTGGAATGGAAAATGTGTCTGCAAAGCATATGGGACATTTTGTATATCGATTTGTGTATGGGTTAAGACCTGAAATAAGTGCCATGATACAACAGCCTTTGATTTGTTGGCAGAGCAAACCCATAGACGAGATTCTTTGGTTTGTACAATATTGTGGAGAGGAAGTGGATTCCAAATATAAGAGATTGAAGGAAATGTTGATGTTGGGGAAAATGAGGGCAACCAAGAAAGGTTAGATGGGATTTGGTGCTGACTGTGCTGTTGTCGTATAGGGAAATGGTCAAGCAAATATAGGCATGCGGGTGTAGGTCGTGGACAACAACAGAATGCGTCCCCTGAGGGTAGAGGTAGAGGGAGTTCGAAGGAGATGTTGAAGAAGACCAATCCATGTCATGTTTGCGGGAAGTTCGGGCATTGGAAGCGCGAGTGTAGATTTATCCCACTAAATCAAGTGAATGGATAGGTATCCCAGGGTAGAAATGCACAGCCCCAAGCAGGTGATATGATGCAGAATCAGCAGACTCAAAGACAGACAATTTTAAATTTAAACATGCCACAAGGTCCTATGCCACACATAAATGGTCAGGTTCAAAACTACAATGTGGGATTCCATACTAATGACCTAACTGATCCAAACCTAAAAACTATTCAGCAATATTAGATACAGATTGGTGACAATGATCCTGATGTGTTGCAATGACGATCCCTGAGAGGGGTGGAGGAATGAGTGTTTGCATAACATTAGAGGTAGACCAAAGAGGTCCCTATCTGGATGGCAAGGTAAATGAAACACCTATTTCGTTTCTTGTCGACACTAGTGCTACCCATTCCACTGTAAGAACTAGGTGAGGCCCGCACAGGTAAGGGCGGTGGGGCGGGATGGAGGGGTGGAAGTCGATAGACGACGGGATAGGTAACATAAAATAAAAAACACTTCCCTTGTGCTCACTGCTTTGCTCTGCAATCCGGCGAGCGCAAGGTAAGTGGTTTTATTTAGTTTTTAACTTAATTTTACCTATCCTGTAGTCTGTCAACTTCCACCCTGACCCGCCCCAGCCCCACCGATCTTACCTGTGCTGGACGCACCTGGTAAGAACAGCAGAAGTTCCCAACCTACCCCGCTCTGGAGAAAGAATCCAAGTTGTTGGACGTTCAAATTGATTAATGTCGAATCTTGTAACTGAGTCTGTTAAGGTACAAATTGAGTCATTTGAGGACCTACACAAACTTGTGATTTGTGATTCAAGTCCCGTAAACTGATTGGTACGGGACCTGTTGTGCAAACCAAATTGTTCCATTTATCGTACCCCAAAGGTAATTGAATTCCATACCCATGATGAAGACATTGTATTCAAAATGTCAAAACAAAAGACTGAAGCCGAAGGTTTATTTCCTTTATTAACTAGTGATGAATGACCTTTGGAATTAAGGAATACTATGTTACCTGAGGTTTGGGATTTCACAGGAAAAGATATTGGATTGATCAAAGGGATGTTCTCCAATATGAATTATGCTGAAACCAAATGCAGAATTTCTTCGAATCCCACCATACAACCTCTGCCTAGAGACAATTGCAGGTATAACACCTTTAATTGAGTGCTTCATTGAGCAAACAATTTGAAAGATATTATGGGAAGCTCATGTAATTCACCTATTATGGGAATCCAGAAACCGAATGGAAATATCGAATTGTGCAGGATTTGCGCAAACGTAATGAGATTGTAATTCCATGTTGTCCAATTGTGCCAAATCCAGCCATGATACTGTATCAGATTCCATATGAAGCCAAATGGTTTTCTGACACTGACTTGTGCAAGCCTTCTTCTCCATTCCCTTGCACCCAGATAGCCAACTTTAATTTGCTTTCCAGTTTGGAAAACGTGTCTTAGCATAGTGCTGAGTTACACAAGAGTATACGGAGAGTCCTTTCATCTTCAATCAGATATTGAAGAAGAACCTAGAGTCATTGGTAATGCCAAATCACTCAGTTGGTTCAGTACATTGACCACTTGTTGGCAGCATCAGATACTCAAGAGGCTTGCATATGGGACACTATTGCATTATTGAATCATCTGGCCGCGAGTGGATATAAGGTGTCACCAGCCAAGTTACAATTCCGCAGGAGAGAAGTCCTCTATTTAGGATATCACATTGAAAAGGGTGCCAGGAAAGTGTCACAGGATTGGATTACTGCGATTCTGCAGATGAATCCTCCTAGCACACAGAAGGAAGTTTGCATGTTTCTGGGAATTGTTGGCTATTGTAGACAATGGATTAAAAAAAATTCATTGACAGCCAAACCACTTCAAAGGCTTACACACAAAGATGAGTCAGATCCAGTTTAATGGAATGATGAATGCATGCACTCTTTTAATGAACTGCAAGAGAGTTTGTGCCGAGCTTCAGCATTGGGAATGCCCGACTTTAACAAGAGTTTCACTCTGTTCTGCAGTGAGTGCGAAGGCTTCGCATTGTCAGTTTTAACGCAGATGCATGCAACTGCATGTAGACCTGTTCCATATTTTTCAGCTACGTTATATCCTGTAGCTGCAGCATTGCCTGGATTTCTAAAAGCTGTTGCTGCCACCTGTGTCAGTATGGAGCAGTTTTAGAGTATTGTGATGGATCATCCATTGAAAGTACATGTGCCACAATCTGTTGAGAACGCAATATCTCACTAGTAGCTGATTAACAAGATAGGTGGGTACTGAGAATGTGTCGCTGGTGCAATGTACACATTTGAATCTGGCTACATTGATGAAATTAAGTTGTGATTGATGATGCAGATCATGATTGTCTGAATGTGATTGATTTGTGTACAAAGCATCGATCAGACATTCTGGATGTTCCATTACCTGAGCCAGATCATGTGTTGTTCGTGGACGGATCATGCTTGAGCGATGCAGAAGGAAATTTGAGATCTGCATATGCCATTTGTACTGTTGTGGGAGTGGTGGAAGCTTCCTAGTTGCAATGAGTGTATTCTGCTGAGGTTGCTGAATTGATCACTCTGACAAGGGCTTGCATAATTACTGAACAGTTGAGAGTTACCATTTTTACTGACAGCCAATCTGGCTTCGGGGTTGTCCATGATTTTGGGCAGTTGTGGTCTCAGCTTGGATTCATGACCTCTTCAGGTTCACCCATCCAAAACGGAGAAAGCATGAAAAATCTACTTCTGTTATTAAAGCTGCCCCCCCCCCCCCAAATTGCAGTGGTCAAGTGCCCAGCCTGTCAATGGGGAAACGATTACGTAACGAACAGTAACTGCTATACGGACGAGACCATGCGCTATTGTACTCTAAATTCATACATTTTTAATCAAAACTCCTTAAAAGAAAAAAACTGGTGTCACAGAATGTAGGTTAACTGTGGAAACATGGTAAGAAATAAAAGCCTTGCAGAATGAAGTGCCAGAAACTGAAAGACAAGGGAGAGAGGATGTAGCCTTACAGCTAGAGTGATCGACCTCGAAGCTGGGGAACCGGGTTCAAGTCTCTGCATTGACGCTCAACATCCTGTGATTCTGGGCAAATCACTTAATCTCCCTGTGCCTAACAAAAATGAATATGTCCATCTGTAATGAAACTGGTGCTCATGTAAAGCGCTCTGATACCTGATATCTTCAGGTCTAGTTTGCGCTATTTAAAACTCAAAAAACAAAAAGAAAGACCCAGTCTACATGATAGTTTGTTGTCACCTATTCCAAGAAACTATCATGGACCTGCTGCACATGCTGGGATAGATGCTACGATGCGACCTTTTCATCAAACCTGGTTTAATCCCCGATTTAGAGCGGATACAAAAGTGCTCTGTCAAAGATATGTAGTAGTATGCCAACAGTAAAACGTGGGAAAGAAAATACTAGTCACAATGAGTCATGTGGGAAGATCTGGAGGACCATTTAATAGAATGCCACTTGACTTCATTGAAATGCCTCTATGCAATTGTTTGAAATGTGTTTTGGTGATTGTGTGTTTGTTCTCCCGTTGGGTGAAATCCTAGCCAACTAGGCGTAATGGCAGCCTAACTGTATATAAATTACTCCTTAGGGAGCTCATACTGCTTTTTGATTGGATTTCGGACTTCTTTGGAATCAGATAGAGGAACTCAGTTTAACAATTAAGTTTTGGAAATACTCTGTGCAGCATTAAATTGAGCAGAAGTTTCATTGTGCATGTCGACCAGAAGCATCTGAAGTGGTCGCACAGGTTATTGGAACATTGAAATCCAGATTGGCGTAAGTGTGTGCATCCACGTGAAATGGGTGGATGCTTTGCCCTTGGTGTTAATAAGTTTGAGAAGTACCCCAGACAGAAGAACTAGACTGAACCACACAAGATCATTATGGAGAGGGCTGTGAGGCAGCCTGCAATCACGGCAAACCAGTTAATGAACATTACTGATGATTTGGTACTCGATTGCTGTGAAGGATTTGCTGATGTGGTACATTCTGTGCCTCAGCAGGTTGCGGAAGCTGCCACTTCACCTCAACAGGAGCAGAGCCATGTCCTTAGTTGCGGTGACTTGGTCCAACACAAACTGTGCTTGGAGCCCCGTTGGCACGGGCAATTCCAGATGAACCTTGTTACCACAACTGCTGTCAAATGTGGTGGTCTGCCTGAAGGGTACATGCTGCCCAAACTCACCGAGTCCCATGTCCTGTTGAAAATACAGTAAATGTGGTGGATATACCGGTGGTCACAGTGAGCCATCCAACTCAAGTCAGTCAAATAGTAGAGAGGGCACGAGCTACTGGGTCTTGAAGCACTTATTCAAGTAAGGGTCCAAAGACTCAGTCCCTGTTGGTACTGAGGGTCATGGAGAGAGGGACCTAGGCAAGGGGCTGACCCAGTTGATGCGAACAGTGCAACTGAAACATGAGTGATAAGTAGAGACCGGTGGTCCAAAAGAATCAACAGATTGAGGCAAATCCTGACAGAAGACAGAGTACCCCCAAACTGTTATTGAAGTCTTGAGTAAATCAGAACAGAGTGACACTGATGATGATGGGCCAACAGTAAGAAGGTGAAAAAGAGCCAAGGGATCAAATCAAAGATACGTTGCACCTGAGTGGTCTTATCTGGCAGCAGCCAACGATTGGATAAAAGCATATTAAGCTTTATGCTTCAAAGATAAAGGATCACAAAAAATCACCGTAAGAAATCATCATAACAAAGGGACAATATCAAAGTAGAATAAAAAGGCAAAGCTCTGCAAAAATCTGAAGCGATGGAAATACATTGATATATGCCAGAAGAGCTGAAACCTTTGAACTGTAACAGTGAGATGAAATAAAAAGAAACTTACTGAGGAGCTAACTAGTAAACATTTGCTGTACAAATAATGCTATATTAAGCATTTTCTAAAAAAAATGTAACTTGAGTCATTGAGTCCATTTCTAGAGAAGTGGGAGATTCAAACCCGGTATCGCTAAAACACAAACGTGTATGTGCGTGTTTGTTAGCTGCTTTTTCCGTAGTTTTTGTCATATTTCTTGTTATCTTAAATCTTCCTCTTCACATCTATATAAAGATGCTGCTAAACCTGCTACAGTTACTAAACCATTAGAAGAGAAGAATGATGGAATTCTAACTAACACATTAGCTGACAGAACTTTACATCAAGATCAATCTAATAATGATTTCTCTCTAAATGTCTTTACCAAGTTATTGCATGAGTATGTGGATACTATGGATACGTGAGATTGTTATGTATGCATGCAATTACCTACTTCTGTTTCAGAGGGGGTGAACTACCATCACCTACCTGTTACTTATGGAATTTCATGTAGTATAATAACCAGTTTGTTCTATTGCAAAGGGCAATTTCAATATTTCTATGACTTAATTTTTTCAGAAATACTGATTAAGAAAATTATGAACACTGTACTGCATATGCAAACGGCTGAAATTATGGGTGAATTTTTCAAACCTACACAAACTATCGATACCATATATGCACATAAACATAACTTAACCTGCCTCTTACATAAGGTAGAAAATTATTTTATCAATTCCGTTGAAGATAGAAGAGAGAAAAATGGCTAAACGTGTGTCAAAGATTCCACCTTGGGCACACAGGGAGGCTGAAATCAAAAGGTGTGATGTACATTCTGCAATGGCTCTATATTTGCAACATAAGGGGAAGATATGCATATTACGACGCAGAACTGAATTTAACAATAAATGTGTTGGTTCCAGCTAATGTGATCACACCTTCCAAATTGTGGGAAAGTGGGGTTTGTATTCCCTGGAATATATTATATCTGTGGGAAAAATGCCTATTACAGGCTACCAATCAATCAATCAATCAGTGTTTTGTAGAGCGCACTACTCACCCGTTAGGGTCTCCAGGCACTGAGGGAGGGGGTGAGGGCAGCTCGGTTGGGGTCATTCGAAGAGCCAGGTCTTGAGGTCCTTTCTGAATTGGTGCAGTGCGGGGCTTCGTCAGAGGTCAGCTGAGTGGAAGTTTCTCTTGGGGGTGTGGAAGGAGATTCGGTTGTTGAGGTATTGGCTACGGTGTTGTGGAGGGCTTTGTAGGCGTGAGTGAGCACTTTGATGGTTATTCGTCTTTCGACGGGGAGCCAGTGGAGTTCACAGAATGTTGGGTGATGTGTCCTTTCGTGGCATGTCAAGGAAAAGTCTGGCTGTGGCTTTCTGGATGGTCTTTAGTTTGCGGAGGATTGTTTTGTTGACTCCGGCGTAGAGAAGATTTCCATAGTTCAGTCTGCTGGTGATGAGTGGGTGGGTGACGGTATTCCTTGAGTCAGGGGGATCCACTTGAAAGTCTTGTGAAGTATGCAGAGGGTGTTGAAGCATGCAGAGGATACAGTGTTGATCTGTCGATTCATGGTGATTGAAGAGTTGAGTATGATGCAGAGGTTGCGTGCGTGGTCCATTGGGGTGGGTGGGTTTCAGAGGGCAGGGTGCCACCAGGTGTTGTCCCATGTGGAGGGGTTGGAGCCAAGGATGAGGACTCCTGTTTTCTCCGAGTTGAGCTTCAGGCAGCTGTTGCTCATCCAGGTCTTGACGGCTTTCATACCTTCTTGGAAATTGTGCCTGGTGATGTCGGGTTTCCAGGTGAGGGAGAGGATGAGCTGGGTGTCATCGGCGTAGGAAATGATGTTGAGTCCATGGTTATTGACGATGGTTGTGAGAGGGGCCACGTAGATGTTAAAGAGTGTGGGGCTGAGGGAGTATCCTTGGGGTAATCCGCATCTGATCTCTGTAGGTTCTGAGAGGAAGGGCGGTGGTCTTATTCTCTGTGTTCTGCCTTAGAGGAAAGATCGTATCCAGTCTAAGGCTATTCCTTGGATGCGGACATCATGGAGCCTGGTGGCTAGTGTGCGGAGAGAGACAGTGTCAAAGGCTGCTAATAGGTACAGGAGGATGAGGGCTGCCGTGTAGCCTTGGTTGAGGAGGGCGCGGATGTTGTAAGTGGAGACGATGAGGGTGGTCTCGGTGCTCTGGTTGCTGCGGAATCCAGATTGAGAGGTGTCTAGGATGCTGTTGGTTTCTATGAAGTGTGCTAGCTGGGTGTTGACAGCCTTTTCAATGACTTTGGCGGCAAAAGGGAGCAGTGAGATGGGCCTGAAGTTCTTGAGATCTGTCGGGTCTGCAGAGGGCTTCTTTAGGGAATGTGGTGGTCTTGAGGGTGCAGTTGATAGTTCGTCGCAGCTCAGGTGCGATGGCAGTGGTGGCCTTGTGCAAGATGTGCGGCAGGCACGGGTCTCTAGGTGCTCCAGAGTGGATGCTCGTCATTGTCTTTAAGGTGTCTTCTGTGGTGAGAGGGGTCCAGGTGAGAAGGGTCTGTTGGATGGCGTCGCTGGGGGTGGGAGTTGAGGTGGTGATGTGGTCTTGGTCGTCAAAGTTGTCGTAGAGCGTCTTGATCTTGAGGTGAAAGAAGGAGCTGAGTTTGCTGCAGAGGTCTTGAGAGGTAGGAACGTTGGTTGTTTCGTTGTTGGGTCCGGCGAATTCCTGTATGATGGCGAAAAGCTCCTTGGAGTTGTGGGCATTGGAGAGGATTCTGTCTTGGATGAAGTTTTTCTTTGTTGATTTGATGAGTCGGTGGTGTGCCCTGATGGCTGCTTTGTAGATGGAGTGTGTTTCCAGGGATCTGCTGTTTCTCCACATCTTCTCCAGTTGTCGGCAGGAGCGTTTGGTTCTCAGAGATCCTTGGTGAACCAGTTGGCTTTCATGTTGTGTCACCTTGTGGTGTTCTGGAGGGGGACAAAAGTGTTAGCACAGTGGGCCAACCACTGTTGGAGGTTCCTTGCAGCTGTGCTGGCATTTGTCGTAGTAGGGGGGGAGTGCAGGTGAGATGTTCTTTAAAGACTTTGTTCCAGCTTCTGCGTGGGGGGTGGAGCGTGCGCCTTTTGTGCTGTGGGATTTATGAAGGAGAAATGGATGCAGTGGTGGTCTGTCCAGAGCAGTTTCGTGGTGTGGCTGAAGTGAATGTAGTTTCCTCTGGTGAAGATAGGATGGAGAGTATGTGTCCTACTGTGTGAGTGGGTGTGGAGACAAGTTGCTTCAGTCCTATGTTGGTGATGTTCTCCAGGAGGGCGGTTTTGGGATCTCTGTGGTTGTCCAAGTGGAAATTCAGGTCTCCGAGAAGTATATAGTCCATAGAGGCGAGGGCGGGGGGTGTGATGTGGTCTGCGATGACATTGGTGAAAGGGGCACGGGTCGGGGAGGTCTGTAGGTGAGTGTTCTGCAGAGCAACGATCTGGGGTTGGGCTGGATCTGGAAGTGGATGTCATCCGAGTTGGTGGTTGTGAGTCAGAGGGAGCTTTAATGGATGATGGCCTCCTCCTGGGCGGTTGGGGTGGTCTTTCCTCAGGATCTTGTATCCATCGGGGATGGCAGTTGCGATGTCAGGTTCAGAGCTGGCATTGGTCCAGGTCTCTGTGAGGAAGGCGACGTTGTGCGAGTGAGTATTGAGGAGGTCCCAGATTTCTACGGCGTGTCTTCGCAAGGAGAATGCAGCTCAGTGTCTTGTGTGCAGTGGTAAACAGTAAGTTGGGGGTGGCTGCCTAGGTCCTGAGGTGGGTGAAGGTGCAGTGGCAGTGTCAGCAGGAGATCAGGCCTTGGGTGTTGCTCTGCGTCGAGAGCTGGCAATGGTGGTTGTGTCTGGGGTTGAGTGCGTGGAGAGTGCTGGGGTCGTAGCGGCGGGGGACCAGGGTCACTGGCACTGGTTGCGGTTGGGGCGCAGATGAGTTTGCCTTCGGCATGCCAACGGTGCGGCCGCCACTAAGTAGGCTGAGGGTGGTCCACTGAGAGGCGGGAGCGACACTCTGGGGAGGGCAGGGGCTGCGGGGGCAGCATCAGCTGGGAGCACGAGAAGAGGGAGCGGGGTGGGAAGAGCAGCAGAGATGCAAAAAAAGGCAGATAGTGAAAAATGAGAAAGAGGGTGAATAGAAATAAATGAAAAAAGGCAAAGAGAAAAAAGAAGAAAAAAAGGCAAAGGGGAAAAAGAAGAAAAATGGCAAAGAGATGAAAAGAAAAAAAGGCAGAGAGACAAAAGACACAGAACAGAGAGGAATAGCAGAAGAACAAGGTGCTCTACCACTAGACCACCAGGGATAAGGCACGAACAAGAGCCTGCGGGTGGAGGAGGGCCTCGAACACCTACCCGAAGAGCTCAAGCTGGCAAGAAAGGCAGCGCCTTAATGGTGGAGCTTTATGGGGGAGATCAGTGACTCTGACCAGGAGGTCAGAGGTCTTGATCTCATTGTCGTGCAGTGACCCCCATTAAGTAGGGGTTGGAAAAGGGCGGTCAGCTGGGAGGCAGGAGAGACACGCTGGTGGGGAGGGCTGCGGGGGCATCAGTGGCAGGGAGTGCAAGAAGAGTGAGCAGGGAGGGAAGCGCGGCAGAGATGCAAAAAACGGCAGATAGTGAACAACAAGCATTGTCATAGCCAATAGGTCTTGCCTTTGGGGTCGTATAAGTGTTTAGCCAGAGATATTGACTTTGCCAATGTCTTTAAGCTATGCTGTAGAGAAGTGTGACTGTTGTGCAGCATGCTGAAAAGTTATAATAAAAAAGGTGTCAGGAGCATTTGTGTTACCTTATATATGGACCAAGAAGGCATTATATACAACTGAAGACCATATTAAAAAAGTATTTGCAATAAAAAATGTCTTCAGTTTTTTGGTCCTTGCAATGCTGGCAACTTCTTTCTGCCTGTTTCAATGGTTGTTTGTTATAGTTTTTTTTTATTATGGGGGCATAAACAACGGGGGGGTGAATGTTGGGAAAACCTGCATTACAACACTAGCAGCAGACGAACGCTAGGGGAGAATCAACATATGCCAGAGGGCAGACTGAGTGATGCTGAGTTGGTGGTAGTGACTGGTGCGGAGGTGTGGAGGTGATGCTCAGGTGATGCTGATATTGGTGCAGAGGTTGTGGTGTACTGGTGCAGATGTGATGCTGAGTGATACTGAGGTGGTGCTGACTGACCCTGTGGTGCTGAGTCATGCCGAGGTGGTGGTGCTGCACTGGTACTCAGTGGGTACAGAGCTGGTGCTCAGGTGGTGTTGCAATGATGCTGCATTGGTGCTGAGGTGGGGCTGCGCTGGTGGTGATGCACTGATGTGGAGGTGGTGTTATGCTGATGTGGTGTTATGCTGATGCAGAGATGGTGCTGCGCTGGTGCTGGGGTGGTGCTGTGCTGGTGGTGCACTGCTGAGGAGGTGATGCTGTGCTGATGCTGAGATGGTGCTGTGGTGGTGCTGTGCTGAGTTGGCATTGAAAGATGCTGAGGTGGTGCTGAGTGATGCTGTGGTAGTGCTGAGTAATGCTGTGGTGGTGCTGAGTGATGCTGTGGTGGTTCTTAGTGATGCTGTGGTGGTGCTAAGTGATGCTGTTGTGGCACTGAGTCATGCTTTGCTGGAGCTAGGGGATGCTGAGGTGATGCTGATTGATGCTGTGGTGGCCCTGTGTGATGCTGTTGTGCCGCTGAGTGATGTTGAGGTGACACTGAGTGATGCTGAGGTGGCACTGAGTTGTGCTGTGGTGGTACTGAGTGATGCTGTGGTGGTGCTGAGCGATGCTGTTGTGATGCTGAGTGATGCTGAGGTGGCGCTGTGGTAGTGCTGAGTGATACTGCAGTCATGTGGAAGTCGTAGTGCTGCACTGCACTGGTGCTCAGGGGGTGCAGAGCTGGTGCTCAGGTGATACTGAGTGATGCTGCACTGATGCTGAGGTGGTGCTGCATTGGTCCTGAAGTGCTGCTGAGGTGGGGCTGCGCTGGTGGTGATGCACTGATGTGGAGGTGGTGTTATGCTGACGCAGTGTTATGCTGATGCAGAGATGGTGCTGCGCTGGTGCTGTGGTGGTGCTGCACTGGTGTTGCACTGATGAGGGATGCTGAGGTGGCGCTGAGTGATGCTGTGGTGGCACTGAGTGATGCTGTGGTGGCCCTGAGTGATGCTGTGGTGCCGCTGAGTGATGCTGTGGTCGTGCTGAGTGATGTTGCGGTGGTGCTATGGTGATGCTGAGTGATGCTTGGGTGGTGCTGAGGTGGTGCTGAGGGATTTTGAGGTGGTGCTGTGTGATGCTGAGGTGGCGCTGAGTGATGCTGTGGTAGTGCAGAGTGATGCTGTGGTAGCACTGAGTGATGCTGTGGTAGCACTGAGTGATACTGTGGTAGCGTGGAGTGATGCTGTGGTCGCTCTGCGCTGAGGTGGAGGTGCTGCACTGATGCTGGGGTATTGCCGTGCCGGTCGTATTTAATAGATACTGGAAAAGCCCTTGTGGAGTTCAGGAGTTTAAACCATGGCAATGATTAGTGCAGCACTACCTTGAAGTCGTTTCGAATAAAGACACAAACGGGGCTATTTAATCGAGAACACGTTGTAGCGTTTCTAATAATTTGCAGTAATGGCTTCCAAAAGCAGTAAGAGGGGCACGGATTTAATCAACCGTATAATTCTAATTCTACTAAAGGTGAACGTCGGCGCATTAGAAGCGTCATTAGTCAGTTAATAGACAGCAAACAATACTTTCAGCGGTGGGTTATGAAGCACAGCATCGCACCCTCGCCCCATTCGAAGCCCCGTCCTGGTTCAGTGCCAGACCTGAACCACTGGTGAACAGGGGACGCACACAGGGTGCACGCTATCAAGGATGTACGCGCATCTTCAGTCCAGGGTAGAGGCTGCCAAAACCTTCATGGGTTTTCACTGATGAGGAAGTTTAATACTGATGCCCTTTTTAAGGCAGTCAAATGCAGTTAGGACAACACAGAAATGCATAACACTTCCAAACACTTTCACTTATTGCAATCATACCAATTTTGAAAAATGTCACCCTCTAACCCCGCGGACTACCTTGCTAAATATTTGAAGCAGTTTCTCTTCATAGAGCCAGCTCAGTATAACGCAGCAAAGGCTAAGCCCATTTGAAACTTGCCCTGGACGCAAAGGGTTACCTCATAATGTTAAATAAGCTCAGTCAAACAAAGGGTTTGACCTAGGCAGTAACTGGGGGAGAGAGAGGAACCATCCCAGAGGAAGGCATGTTAGTCCCAGCGCAGTTCTTTTATGGAGATCATAAATTCAGAATCAGAACTTTTGTTCTGCAAATCTGTCACCCTATTTATTTTTTACTTACAAGGACTGAAAGCGAGTTTAGATTTACCATGTTACCTTGCGACTGTGAATAGTAATTAGAGCTGTCCCATACGCACCTCAGTCTTAAATTGGAGCAGGCATTAGTCAAGCCGACATTTTAACAAACCCTCGGCGCTGATTAAAATATGCAATTTATTAAAATATAGCGCAGATTAGAACCCTTTGTGCAGTTCTGAACGTCCTCGTTGAGGGGACGGGACAATGGGCATGTCATAAATTGAATGTCATCTTGAGAAGTGAGTGCTAGGGCGCCGAAAGAGCGTGCTTGACTTGAAAAATCAAGTCTCCAATTTGCACCGTCGCCCCTTTGATTGGACCCATTTTCAAGGCACTAGACTGTGTGTGGTTTAATGTCGGCAATAGAGGGTGATCTGGGACCCTCGCAGGACACATTTACTTAAACAATTTATGGACCCAAGAAAGTTGAAAGGCTGAGCGGGTCTTGTAGGACTCGAATAGTGATCTGAAGATTACACATAGACACCAACAGGAAGCCCAATTATTTACATTTTTATTCCAAATGAAAGACGAAGAAGACATAAGAAAAGAACAATATGAAAAAATAGTTGCAATGCAAATGCAATACAATAGGTCTCGCATCTAAATGCAAGATCTATTGCATTTCAAAGAAGCGCCTACCATTGTCCCGCCTGCTTGAAAAGAGCAAGCGGGCATGGCGCGCTGAACGTAAGTTAAGCACGCCATGCCTGCAGAAAGAAAAACTCAATAAAGAAAATAGTTCTCACACACTTAAAAACACGTACTGTGTAACAACTGGGGAAAAGGGGCCAGTTGTCATGGGAGGGTACAGATGAAGACAAGGCGGTAGTAAGGAGGGACTAACAAGCCTCTTTACGAATCAGACGCCAGCATTTAGGAAGGACACTGACGCAAGACAATGACAAACATGGGCAGAGAATGGGCGGGGCTTCTCTTCCATACTCCACTACAGCCACCTCGCTGAGCAGCGCATGTGCACTGACTCAGGCTTGGCCTAAAGAGAAAGAGGTAGAATAGAAATAAATGAAAAAAGGCAGTGTAGGAGGGCCTCAAACACCTACCTGAAGAGCTGAAGCTGGTGCTAAGGGCAGAGCCTTAATGGTGGAGCTGAGCGGGGGGAGAGCAGTGACTCTGACAAAAACATTGGTCTGGATGCTGCTACATGGGAATAGTATTTCCCAAAATGTATCATATGGGACAAACAGGGGAAACAAACAAATTTAAGCATACGCTCTTAAAAAAGGGGGCTAAGTGCTGCAGAAGTAATTGGGGATATCTTTGCTGCAATAATAGCATCAGTTGCGGTGATTCTAAAGTCTCACAAAATTCGAAATCTTTCTACTGTGATTGATCATTTATCAACTGATATAGCTGGAGGGTTTCTTGCCATAGATACTCAAATGGTTGCTATCAGATCTATTGTGTTGCAGAACCGCCTTATATTAGACGTCCTTCTTGCAAAAGAGGGCAGAGTCTGTTGGATGCCGAAAGTTCAACAGTGTTGTACTTGTATCCCAGACAAAAGTAAAGATTTGCGTGGATATATCAGCAACATTACCCATTTAGAAAGACGATTTGGGTGAACTTAAGGTTGATGGAGCTTGTGAATCAATTTGAAAAGGGTTTACTTCTGTGGGAAAATTGTTTGCAACTTTGGGAGGTAGTTTAGTGGACAAATATTAACCCCATGCTAACTATTGCTATCTGCATACTAACAATAATAATGTTTATCAGATTCTACAAAAGCATAAAAACAAGGAAAGAAACTAGAGTATTGAAAAGAAAAATATCAGAAATTGAACTAGAAGAGAGACAATGTCGTTACTATGACTAACTAAAAGCCATAGAGCAATCTAGGTTGAAACGTTTGAAGACAACAGCACTATAAATGTGACATTAGATAAGGTAAAAAATAGGAGTGTGAGGGCTTGATTCGCCATCAAAAGGGCAATTGATAGAGCAGAGATTTCCTTTAACAAATTTGCTACAAATTAAGAAAGAAAATGATTGTGACACTACACTATATGGATGATGACAAACTTGTGCCAGCTTTCACGTTGTTCAAAAATGAACAAATGCAACTCTAAATTA
The DNA here is from genome assembly GCF_964204655.1 of Triturus cristatus. Classification (NCBI taxonomy): domain Eukaryota; kingdom Metazoa; phylum Chordata; class Amphibia; order Caudata; family Salamandridae; genus Triturus; species Triturus cristatus. The sequence continues at coordinate 145,995,166 of NC_140580.1, read as the reverse complement.
GATACTGCATCGTAAAAACATGCAGAATGTTAGAATGAGCTCATGTTATATTTCCATGTATACTAAATAGATCTGAATTATTAACACTTTAATTACATTGATCTTCTGGTTTGATAATGTGATATTAGTAATAACAAAGAAATTCTACATACAAAAATGAATGTTTCATGTGTTAGAAATAGATAATTATGTCATGTTTAACATGTACACTCAAAATGAAAAAAGAAAAGTAGGTGCTTCACAGGTTTTAGTTAAAAGTTATTCCTGTGAACCTCTCATCAAATGCACATATATTCATATGTGTTTTAATAACATATTTACCAAGAGGATTTATATGTACTTTCTTTATATATGTGTAACGCTGACATTTGAATAATATTTACAAGTACCCTATACTTGCGTGAAACATTTAAGATTTGATTTAAGTGGTATTAATGTATTTATATGAAAGATTAATAATTTGTTATGCACGTGCAAGATTCACATTTCAGCATAATGTATCATGAATGAGCCATATTCCATTTAGGCCTTAAATCCTGCTTCCATTTCCAAACGTTAACTCACTTACTGAATAGTCTGAAGTCTGTAGGAACTTTTCACAAGGTTGCCACTTGTGTTCTAACTCTCAATCGTTTCCTTTAACATTTTAGCACAGCTTAAACTGTATTTGCAACAAAATATGTCACATATTAGAACAAATGCTTTGTCTGTGGAACCTGGGTCGAGAAGAATTGCAGCGGGATACTGATTGTGAGGGGTAATGAGGAAGAGCAGGATGAGTAGACCACCAGAAATGCATCTATTTTAAATAAATGGTGTTGCATAAAAATGTAGCATAACTATTCTTCATTAATAATCATGCTTCTAAACAAGATATTGAACTCGTTCTAAGTACAACATCATTAATTCAATTTTTTATGACGATATACTTCATTAAAAAGATGCATTCACACAAAGAATTTGTCACTCAAAATTGCTCATTAGAAAAACGCTTTGACATTGTAATGGGCCACTAAGATGCTCCATCCTGTATGAGTATAGAAGAATGTATTGAAACTGCTATGCTCCTAAAATCATGAAACAATTTTGTGGAAGGTGTAACACCCCGGAAATAAATGGATATTCTTTGGAAAATCCAAAGAGAGAAGCAAATATGCACCATATGTTCCTAGCTGTTAAATTGATGGGAGTTTGGGTGAACTTAGATCTGTGGTAGTAAAAGTGATGCATTGATTACTTATACGTTTCATGCAGTGGTTACTCACAAGTTTGCCCAATATAGCTGCTCTTCTGCTGTAACTGTTATAACCTGATTGCCAACAAGTGAGCCTCACCCTCCTGTGCTGATATTTGTGATACATTATCTTAGTTTTAAAGTTTATATACTCCAGACCGGTTATTAAAGTAACAGTTGTATTTGCATGCTGCTGATTTGCCGCTTCCGATTTATTATTGTGTATATAGCAAAAAATAAAATTAAAAGGTATTACATATGAAAGAAAATAATTGCGTTATTTCAAGAGTTTTATGTTTTTTTCATGTTTGTGCATCAATTATTTTATTGATAAAATTATGAATTGGGAAATAACAGCAAATTTGTTTGTACGGTCAGCTTATACCTATATAGAGATACACATTTTGACTGTGTTTTATGCACCAATAACAAACAATACTTTTGTATAATATTTAATAGAGGAAGAGGGGTATGAGAGGTTGCGCTATAGAATGAAGAAAGTAAAGAGAGGAAGGGAAGAGGGACACAAAAATGGTAAGAAAGATGGAAACTTCAAAATAGGGAAGAAAGAGAGGGGTAGGGGTGGGAGGGGTAGTGAGTACAGTGATGGTAATGAGAAAGAAGCAACAGTCTAAGCCAATTATGTGGGAAGGATGTGGGCATCTTGCAAAAAGGGGACCATGTAAGAAGAAAAATATCTGCTTTGTCCATTAAATTGTAAATGATTTTTTCACATGATGCGGTCTTATACATCTCTGCAAGCCATTCCTCATGTGATGGCAATTTTGGAGAGCGCCAATGTTGCAAAATACAGATTTTGGCAGCTGTAAGGGCACTGACAAGTAACTGATGAGCATGGGGGTTCAGTTCAGGAATGTCTGATAAGACATGGAGGAGAATTAGGGAATCCGGAAGTGGTGAGGGCAAATCCATATATTCTCGTAGTTTAGACTCTACTGCCGCCCAGAAGGGTTGAAGGATGGGACAGTCCAGCACAATATGGGCAACATCACAGGGCGCATACTCACATCACCCACAGGCAGAATGATGGAGCAATTCTGCAGCCTGAAGCTGCGCAAGGGTCCGGTGCCAGCCCTGAGGGATCTTAAAAGACTTAGTTTCATACATGCCTCACTGACTCATCGTTCTAGGGCCTCCAAAAGGTCTACCCATTCTTCCTCATCATATTCCACCTGCAGACGAGCCTGCCAGGTAGTCCTGAGGCTAGCCAATTGTGGCTGAGAGTATAGATGACGAATCAAGAGGTTATATAATCCAGACATCACACCTTTAAACTGACCCCAAGTGTTACGATAAGAGAGCACTGGGGACCAGGGAATGGTCCAGGGCTGGGGACCCAATTTACTCAGCAGACGTAATTGTATATAGAAAGGAGGAGAACAGGACAGCAACCCTGAAAGTCAGGGTCACGGAGAGGAGAACCAGAACAAGATGGAAACTGAAGGAAGGGCAAGGTCACAAGGTCAGAGACCAAGTGTGGCGAACCGGGGGACATCACTGAAACAGAAGAGGCACCCGACTCCTGGTGCGGGGAGTGGTGAAGTCTAGCAGAGAAGGTTGAAGAAAGGCCGCATCTCTGGAGAGTTGCGGCACAGTGGAATGGGAGGTTTGCGGGTTGGGGTGGAGTAAGGGGAGGACCGGTCACGGTGACTGGTAAACAGCACGGGCGCACTGAATTTTTATAAAGTGCCATAAACAAACCTCGTTGAGCACCTCTTCCATTCGGATACGAAGGAAACAGAACCTAAACTCACAATTGCGCCTGACAACATTTACCTTATAAACAAGGGACATCCTGCATGTTTGTGCGGGGAAGACAACAGGGAGTTAATTGACGACCGTTCACAAGACCAGGGTGAGAGTAACCCTTACCCCTGTACAATAACCCTGAATGTAAGGGAAGAGGTCTATATCAGATAAGAGAAGGAAAAGTATTTTATTTTCCAGCTGCATGACAATAATCCCCTCCATAGGCACTATAAAAAAGACATATCCCACAAGACCAAACAAATGCACTGAAGGGTGTGGTGAAGGGCTGGGATAGACACAGTTTGATGACTTGTACTTAGTGCTGCTGTTCTCCCTTTCTTTGATCCTCTAGCTGGACCCCACTCGGAGCAACAACCCTCTGGAAAGCACAGAAAAGAAAACCACATGGATTAGTCATTCATCGGCTCATCCTGACCTATGTGCTGTTCATATATTTTCCTAAATAACTTATTAACGGAATAAATATCAGTAAGAAATACATCCAGCGTCCACACCTATTTATCCACCGGGCACACAAAGCATTCTAAATACAAGGGGAAAAATGCCCACTAAATGGCTGTGTGATGTTGCCAGACTCTCGCCCCAGAATTGATGCAACAGGCTTTCTGACCCACTATGGGAAGGTGCCCCCATTCCCTCCAGGACACAGAATGGTCAGTCAAATCCAGGGGGAACAATGCCCCAAAAAATAGATGGGTCGTTTGGCCCACCCAAGCATTGGGCCGTGCTCTCCATGCCACTGGAGTTAAGCCATCCTGGCTGATGAGGGGTGAAACCCCGAAACCGGTCTTAGGATACTTCTTTCCGGTCCAGGGAGGACCTGGCCTGGCAGTTCGGGCTTGACTGTTCCCATTGGGCGCAGGGTCAAGACTGATTTACATATGGCTGGGCTCAAACTGGAATAGCATGGGGAGCAAAAAAAATGATGGATTTAGGCCCAGACCTCTGTACTGAGGTGAATGAATGGCATTGTTCTGCATTCTGTCCATCAATTGTTCCTTTTGCCCTCCCCAAAGCAGGCATAACAGTCTTTCTGCCCCTCATGGAATAAGGCATCCACCTGGCAAGTGAGAGGAAAGTTTGATTCTTTTGGGAATAGTTTTAACATGTGGGCCAGCAGAGTGAAGATAAATTCCACTTTCCTCTCACCTGCCATACTGAATGTTTGCACTATTAGAGCGCAAGGTCAGCCGGCAACCAGGGAAACCTATCAATTCCAGACGTTTTTTTAAACTTGATATGTAGGGGAGTCCAGGGTGGTGTGCCCTGCGTGGCTCACAAACCGTTTTCTTACCCACACTGGTCTGCAAACCTCAAACTCTGCCTAAAATGGCACACATTTTTGGCACATTTCTGTGATGGAAATGTGCAGAATGCATGTGGATGCGGATTTCTAACACAAAGCGTTCCCACACTTCTCACAGTAAAAACGGTACCCCACACTTGTACCAGTCACATATCAGGCCCAAAAATGCAAAATAGAGACATGAACATTTTCTGTCAATAAATTGCCAGATTTGGCGACTGGGGTAGCTATTGAAATTGAGCCTGGGCTCTGCCACCACCCATTGAAACCTACCAAACTCAGACATTTTTTAAAACAAGACAACCAGGGGAGTCCAAGGTGGTGCAACCATCCTGTTAAAACTACATTTTGCCTAAAATCTGCCATTTTCCTCACATTTCTGTGAGACAAAAATACAGAATCTGTGAAGAACCACAATTTTCCCACCACCAAGCGTTCCTACCATTCTGATTAAAAAGGCCACTCCACTTGTGTGGCTGGGCCCAGCGCATGTGACTGAAATGGATCAAACCTGGGACCACGCCAAATAAAAATGAGGTTCCCCATAACCAGAGTGGCCTATCGAACGTAACAGTATATTACCTTTGTAAATCGCCCATCGTGACAAAAAATGACATACGAAAATGTCGCCAGTGGCTATTTTGTCCTACCTATTTGTATTACTTTATTATTCTAACAATTTGTTTCTTTGGGAAAACCTTGTTGGATCAACATAACTGACCTCTTGCTTTATTCAGAATGTTGTCTACTATGTCGAAATGTATAGCTTTCCATGGATTTCCTGCCTGTTTCCACCACAAACTGCAATTAATTTGGACCCACTAAAATTAGTAAACATGGATTACCTCTTAGAAAAATGCAAAACCTGTGGAAAAAATGTTTTTTCAAACAACACTTCTTTTTCTTGAAATATGGGAAGATGGTCATCCTAGCACAGCAAACATGTTGTTGATTTTATTTTAAGAAAATAAACCATGAACTTTCTTGCACAGTACCTAACCCCCGACCCAAAAGAAAAAAATTGCTTCATCTTGTCTTTATTCTCAGTTTCTTCCAGGTGAATCCACAAACCCTGAGTACCTAAGATGCTGCGGAAAAAGGATGCAAAGTTTGCATGGATAACTTTTTTTGTGTATAAAAAAATAAGTTATGAATATTTAAGTGCAAATTACCCCACATTTCCAGAAAAGGCTGGGCACCAGAGGAGAAAACTGTAGCAGTCAAGTGGTTAAAGTACTGTGGGTGGTGAGAGTGCAGGAACTCAACCAGCAAATATCGCAGCCAGAAAAATAAGTCACAGTAGGGAATTTCTGAAGGATTTATTGAAATAAAGAAATACCACAATAATGGTTCATTACAGTACTGAATCAAGGCATATGAAGGAAGGTTTGGATAATGAAGGGTGGGAAAAGCTGGTGCTAAGTCAAGGCAATTCAAAGAAGCAGCTGTAGGTTTTTCAGTGAGATAGTGGCAGATTGTTCTTAGAAGCATACCACTGGACTCATTGGCAAGGAAAGAGGCAAATGTTACTTCTTCTGGGGTATCCATGGAGTATCAGTGTGTAGGTGAGGCGGACAGTGTTAATTAGTTGAAAATCAGTTTAAAAAATGCTGGCAGGGACATTGAAGGAAATAAGTAAGCCAGGAATTTGGTAGCAAGATAGTGCAGGTACACGGTCGAAGGAATGATGATTGCAGATCCTGGAAATGAAGGTATTTGGGAGGAAACAGCCAGGTTCTCAGAGGCTGTTCCAAAGATGGGCAGACCACAGAAGAGCAAACCATTACAGAGCAAAGAAAAGCCCACCATATTAGTGCTGTTAGAGTTAGTAACCAAGGGGAGCCATTTGGCAGAGGAAATCTGGTCCTGACAGTAAACCTATTTCTCTAGAGGAGCAGGTCCAACCCCGCCAACTGGTGTTCGCATTCTATTACTTTGTGGCTGTCTTTCACCCCAGCACAGAGGAGAGGTAGAAAACAAGCAGTTGAGGGCCTCAGAGAGGGAAGTAAAGAAGTAGGACTCTGTCAGGTTTTGCTTTAACCCATGTGTTTCTTAAATCACCACTAATCAACTGCTGCCCATTTCAGCTAAAGTCCCAAGTCATAGTAAACAACACAGATGCCATCTACACATAATCAGGAGAAGGCAATGGTGCTGCTCGTCCTGGTGGCGGGGGTTGCTTTCATAATGGTAAAAAACTTTAAAGGAAAATTGAAAAATAATTCTGCCACATGGTAAACTTACTTAATGCGTTGATCCTCTTTGTGGATGCTCAGCTATGTAAGAAATTAGCTGATTTAATTGGTTGAGCCATCTATGGACTTGTGAGAAAGCAATAACTGAGCTAAACAGGTCTCTCAAATGCTTCCCTTTGGCCTACTTGTTCCTGTTATCTTCAGGATGTTGGCAGGTTGCTGGACAGGTTTCTGCACAAAGAGCTTTCATTCATCATGACGTGTTTCTGAGCTGGCCCTCGGGGCCCAGAACAATGCACCCTGAAACTAGATACAACGAAAAGCCCTGATCAGTATTGTAGATTTCATTCCATCTTTTCTCTGACAGGAATTAGGCATACAGAGAATGTGAGATGGCAGAATCCTTCTTTTCCAATATGATAGTAACAAACACTGTGAACAAATTGATTATTCTGTTGTGTATTCCCTTCTTCTCTGAGATTTCCAGAATCAGTCAAGCCTAATTTTTAGCTCAGACGTTTTCCCTTTCTAGAGAAATTCTCCTTACAGTCATCATTTGACTGATTTGCCATTTCTTTTCTCTTTGGTTCTTAAACTCACAGAGAACTTTGCTTCAATTGGGAACTGAGGTGCCCCGGTCGGATCAATGATACAGTATTGGAGTAAACAATCTCTTTGCCAAAATATTGTGTCAAAAATATTGTGTACCACAATATTGTGATCCTATAGTTATAAAAGAAAATTACAAATAAATAGGAGACAAAAAATATATTTGCCATTAATATCATTAAAACATACAATAATATTCTTTTTCTACTTTATTTAGACTTGAACATAGTAAATTGTAAACATTTTAATATATAACATGAATATAATGTAAAATAAATACATTACACAAATGTTTTATACTATATGTAAGTATATACCTATGCAAACATTCGTATAGATGTGTTTGTTTATACATTATGTATATATATGTATGTGAATTTGTGTGTGTATGCATGTATATATACATATATATAAAATAATAAGTATTTATTGTACATTATATTCATTTTCATTTTTTTCTGTCTATTAGTATACAAAACATTTCCATTAATCAACACACATAGATACATATATACATATGTAAAAACAACATGCAAACAAAACACTAACAAAATATCTGAATTAATTTTACCAATATACATAATACTGTAATATTAGAAACCCCCAAAAATGCAGTAAAAATATTGTAAACATTAACAAAATACAAATATTAGATACAGAAAATAAATAAATAATACTGTACATTCCATTTCAAAAATATAAAATAGACTATTCCCATTCTAGTTTAACCAACAGTAGCCAAAGTTTTGGACTTTGGAGGGGTTACATTTTCTATTACCACTCCAGTCTAAAAACAGTAGGGAAAGTCTTGGACTTCAGAGGGGCGAGATGTACGATTCCCACTCAAGTCTAAGCAAAAAAAAGTGTTGGACTTCGGAAGGGTTAGATTTTCTATTCCCACTCCAGTCTAAAACCAGTAGGAAAAATCTTGGATTTCAGGGTGGTTAGATTTACTATTCTGACTCCAGCCTAAGCAACAGTAGGGGAAAGGAAAGTACTTAAATTCAGAAGCATTACATATATGTTTAAACCTATTTATTTAGAAAAAAGCTAAAATCGTAATATAAATATTATTAAATTACATTAAATAAAAATAAATATATAAATATTAAAAAATAAAAATAATTTAAGATATAAATAAAACAAAAAGAAATAAAAAAATCAAATGATATATTATAAAACAATTTCCCTAACTACCAAAAATAGATGAAATCATTAGTACAGTACTACATAAAAACGATTTAAATATCATAGCAGAAACGTACCTTTAAATAAATAAAAATGTAATTATAAATATAAAAAATGTATTCATAATTGAAGGAGTGGTGATAATTGCCTGGCCTAATTTCCTAACTGCTTACTTCAGTATAGTGTCATTTCTTAAATATGGGTTCACTTGCTCTTTATGGTATTTTGCTTTGTCTGTACGGACGTTATACATTTTTCTTCCTATGTATAGCTGTATGTAGCTGGTCCTGCTAGTCACAAGCATCCCAACTTTGATATGAATCTAAAACATTATTTTGTAATTCATTTTCAAACCTTAACAAATATGTACTGTCACATGCCTGCATAACAAGGTTACTCAATTAATTAGTCCAAGGACCTGGTTAATGGATGTACACAAAGAGTTACTCTAATATGGTTTAATTACATTAAGAGAACGACAAATGTGTTGAAATTATCCTAAAATGTGAACATAAAAAACTGAAAAAAAGGATGGCTTTATTATGGCCATATTTTATTTTTGGTTAAAATTAGTTAACCCGAAATTGCTAATGTTGGTACACATGCATTGATTGAATGAATTAGGTTAAGGAACTGGTCAATGGCTGTATAAACAAACTACTCTAATATAGTGTGAATACAAGAAAAGAATGACTCTGATATGGATCAACTGTGTTATAGATAGGACTCGGGCAATGCAACACAGGTATGCAAGTACTAAGTACTTAGTTGTGTCGAAAGTACCTGAAGTGTTGATATAAGACCGAAAAAGGCGGTGGCTTTTTTATGACTATATTGCAAGCATGACGTGCTGGTCGTGATTTCTAGGCCTTGTTAGCCTGCAACACTGCTGCCTTCTCTGTTGCCTGCTGGGGTGGGGCTCGGTGACCCAGCCTGCCTCATCTCCTTGAGGCTGTGGGAGGGTCGTGGCCGCTTCCCGCAGCACGGGAGGCGCTGGTTGGTATTTACAGGCTTTGTTAGCCTGCAACAATGCTACCTTCTCTGCTGCCTGATTGGGTGGGACTTGGTCCCCCAGCCTGCCTCGCTCTCCTTGAGGCTGAGGGAGGGGCCTCCCTCCAACAAGTACAGCGCAGGATGCACGCGGGCGTGCCCAGGCCATGCCTGGGCCAAGGGCAGGCCCATCTGCACCCGTCGCTAGGCTGGGCCAACCCCCTTAGATCTGCCTCAGGATTGTCCGGGACTTGTGTTTAGCTAGGATTCCAAGTTGCTACTACGAACAGAGGTATGGTGTTTATTCCCTTTTAACGTGCTCTCTTGCTCTGAGGACTGTTGCTTTCTGTTGTTTCTTCGTCTATTCAATCTTATACTAGTTTGTTACACCTTATCTCTCAAGTATGGGAAAGAGGAAGGAGAATCCCATTGTGCCTAGTGTGCTTCATCCACCCCGTACCTGTTCCACTATTGATAACTATCTAACCCGGGCAGTGGATATGGTCACTAATGAAATACGATTGGTGGAGCGATGCGTTTCTCTCACTACAGAGGAACATGTGGTGACTGTACCTCGCTCCAGGCCAAAGCTCTTCTGAGACACCCCGCTGTGTGTATCCACCTTAACAAGTCCACCTGCAGACTCATTTGGCCATGTTTGTCCCGGGGAAAAAAGACTAATTTCCAATGTCACTACAGCATGTTTGGGGGTTGGGTCTTCAGTGCCAGGAAGGGGAATTGAGCCTAGCCCTATTGGTGCGGATGGTAGTGATCAACATCAGGAATACAATTTAGAGTGTGTCCAAGTGCAGGAGGAAAACCGTTAATCCCACAAAAACCAGAAATCCTGCTGCAAAGGGCAAAATGGCACCCCGTAATCGGGCCTGTAATGATTAAATGTCAGGACCAATGTCTGCTGCTAATGAAAATACTTTGAACCTATTTAGTAGGTGCAAGGTGATCTTTTGGACTCTAAATTGTGTCCTATTATTGATCGATAAGCACAAATTGAAGCCAAACTAGTGCAGCCTTCGGCCCCTAGGTCTTCTACAGGCTCTCAGTATTCGGTCACTGCTTTATTCCCTAATAAAGCTGCCCAGATCATGGAAATGCACCTTACAAAGGATAAATCACCCATCAAGCATCCAGTAATACGTGATTTAAGCCAGGTCCCCCTACCTTTGATGGATCTTCCCCTTGTGTCTGCTTCCTATGTCGTTGCCCTGACCAACGTCCCCAGGCTCAGAGTTGACAGTACGGAATCCACCAGGGGTCTAATGAACAAATCTATACATTGGTTGAACAGCAATGTTCCAGGCAATGGGGACATATCGAAAGAGATTTTGTTGGCAAGATGTGTGGGGGGGATTGGTGGGGGAGGAAAAGGGTACAATGGTGATGGTATTGTAGTTAACTTCCGTAATCCTCTGGTTGTTCAGGAAATACTGTGTAAAGCGAGTGTAGGAATGGTTAAAACTAGTCCTGTTCAGATATTGCCACTTGGCATTTTTTATTGGCATCTTGTTAACCCACTCTGTAATCTTGAAGGATCAATTGCACAAAACAGTGTTTTGCCTAGTCTCCCCCCTCAATCGATAGTCCACCTGAACAATAGATTCTCAGTCTTTGCTGGGATGGAGGACATCAATTGCGGTTCAGTGAGGGGCATGGTGGCTCCGGCACAGTGGATAAGGGTGGGGCACCTGACAGTTCCATCTCTGTTGCCCAATTGATAACCAATCCTGTACTGAACCATCTCTGCAAAGGGCCTGGCACCTTGGTTAAGGGTGGGGTACTTGATGGTCCTATCTCTGTTGGCCATTTGACCTCCAATCCTACACTGAATCATCTTCCCAAAGGGCCTGGCTCGGTCGATTCCATGGTCGAAGGTCCAATAGATAATTCATGTATAACTTTTTTAAGGTGGAACATTGCAGGTTTAACCTTCGAAATCTCGATTGAAGGATGGCAATCGTTTATTGCAAACTTTGATAGTTTTTCTGTAGGAAACCTTGGAGGTAAATGAAATAGTATTCGATGGATTTGTGTGCTTTAGTTTGCCTGCGATTCCAACCCATTGGGCAGAGCTAAAGGGGGACTGACTGCCTGGTTTAAAGTCAGTATTGGCTGTACGGTTCTACCGCTTTTTCAGGAGCAGGGGGAGGTGCAGGCATTCTGCCTTAGCTGGAATGAAATCCATAAGATCTACCTGGTAAACTTCTACAACAACAATTTTTCATGTGTGGGCGATTGCAATTTTCAAGGTCTCTTTATATTGATTGACATGCTCGTGGAGAAAGAGGCTCGGGCCGAATGCCCCCCTAAGTTGATGATGGCTGGGGATTTAAATGCCAAACTGGGGCACCCGCTGTCTCTATCTCCAAACACCTTTGATCTAATTGCTCGAGAAATTGACGGTAATGTGATGGACACTAGGGGGTGGGTCCTATTTTCCCTCCTGGCCGAACGGGGTCTGGCCAACAAGGTCCCTAACTTTACTGATAGGCATATTCCAACTGTAATAGGGCAGGGCGCTGGGAGCACCATAGATTACATCTTTACTTCTTGGGGTGTGTCTCTGATTATTAATAACTGTGAGGTACTTATCCAGATTTATAGCAACCACAACCCCATTACTGTAAAGGTACTGTTGCCACATGCGCATCATAAGTCTAAGTCTATGCCTGCCCAGGTTATACCTAGTAAGGACGCGGGGCATAGGGTGGTATGACAATCTGCGAACCTGAAGAGCATTATGTCTCAGGTAGTATACAACAGTACCATTGACCGGCACGTTACCATGCTAAATCGTGGTTTGAGCATGTAGAGCAGCCAATGATTCTTTAAGCAGGGCTTTAAAGCAAGTCCCCAGAGACCAGAGTGAGATTTCAGACAGTAGAAAGATATATCAGCAAGCAATCAAGAGAAGGAAATTGGCCATGAAGGCGGAGAAATGGGAGTCCATTGTGAGTGCCTGCCAATCTAAAGACCCACAAGCTTTTTGGAAAGCAGTGCGGTCTGTTTTATCCCCCATATTTCCCCAAGGTAAAGTAACAGTTCATATATCGGCAGAGGCATGGTTTGCGCATTTCTGTGGGTTATAGTCTATTGACTGCAAGGCTGACGATGCCCCTGTGCCGATGATTCCTATGTGTCCGAATCTTATTTTTAATGAGGATGAGGTTTTTAAAGCAATTGTAGACAGTAGATGAAAGAAGGCCCCGGGACCGGATGGTACTCCGCTTGATCTTTTCAGGGAAGACCCAGTGTTTTGGACTCCGGTCCTCACCTCAGTATTCAACTCTGTCTGTAGCCAGGGTGTGCCAAGGTCGTGGCATTCATCAATAATTGTCCCTGTTTTAAAAAAAGTAAACATGCATGATGTCAAGTACTATCGCCTGATATCCCTCTTGGATTCTACAGCAAAAATCATTGGGAGAGTTGTTCTGGACCATCTTCTTGACTGGATTAATGGCAATAGTATACTTTCTCCAAGTCAGTATGGGTACAGAAAGGGGCTCAAGACTATAGAACAGTGCATTAATCTTCATCTCATTGTGGCAAAATACAAATATGCCAAGGGAGTCTCCACCCACTTGGCATTTATGGGCCTCTCAAGCGCCTTTGATTATGTCTCCTGTTCAAAGCAGTGGGCCATTTTCGAAAGCATGGGTGTTGATGTGGGGCCGGTTACATTTTTATGGCATCTTCACCATGACCTCACAGCTTCAGTAATGTTTGGGAGCACTGGCGAATGTTCAGAGCCATTCAGCATTAAGCGTGGGGTGCGCCAAGGTTGCATCCCGACCCCAATCCTTTTTCTTCTCTATATGAATGACCTGGAGAAAACATTGGTATCTGTTTGGGCGAGAAAAAGGCTGTGCCCGCACTATTATATGCTGATGATGCAGGCCTCCTGGCAAGGACAGCCAGTGGCTTAAAAAAACTTATCCATAGTTATGTCAGCTTCATGAAAGACCTGGACCAGGAGCCATATTTTAAGAAAACGTTTACAATGATATGTGGCCCAAGAAATACTAAAACCTGTACCCAAAATATTGATGGCAAACCCATAGATAGGGTTAGTTTCTTTCCCTATTTAGGCCTGGAGTTTGATTAAGGACGTACCTAGCTTACCTGTATTAAAATTGAACATCCCGAAATACTCTTAACTGTAGGCACTACTTCCTTGTTTACTATGTATATTGGTAAAAAGCCCATTGCTCCTATACTAGAGATATACAATTGGAAATCCCTGCCGATTTTAACATATGGAATGGGTATCTGGGGTTGTAGGCATGCACATGCTATGCAGATAGAGGAGAATAGATTTTCCCGCCTGTTACTAGGCATTCCTCCCATATCCCCTGCATTTCTTCCTATGCTTGAAGCTAGGCATGGAGTATGTCCAAGATACCATCAATGCTGCCCCCTGGCTCTCTGGTGCTCATTTTGGTCCAACAAAGAAGCCAAATTCAATCGGGCTGTCATTAGAGACTGTCTAACCTGTGCCCATGGCTTGGCTATTCTGTGGTTACAATACAATACATTAAAAATTGCTTCTTGGCACTTGGCTGTGCCTCTCTGTTTGAGCATCCCGAGTTCATCCAAAAAAAAAGGAAAAAAGTAGGTCTGGGATAGTTTTCGGAAGCACAAACAAATTAATGGAAGAGGCCAAACCCTCAGTCAGATATTATTGTATTATCCAAGTGACTCCAACAATTGCCCCGTATTTACTATACGTGACCAACGTTTATGAAAGAACACTGTTGGCAAGATTTAGGCTGGAATCCTTTCACTGGTCGATATGTTTCCCATAGGACAGTACTCCTCTGACACTGTTGCCATTTGTCCATGTGATGAGCAATCTAGTCAAGCCATTTAACATTTTGTCTTCTCCTGTCAATTTTACCTGCCGTTTACTAGGAGGTTTTTATTACCGATACTGCGCAGACACAAATTCTGTAACTGCAAAGTGGCCCTCTTCTATTTACTGCAATTTAGCGATTGTAATTTCTGCCATGCAGTTGCTAGTTTTCTGAAGTGCACTTTAGCTAAAAAAAGGAGTTTGCTGTTGTGATAAAAAAGCTTTTGTATTCTCTTTTTAAAGTTATCATTGACATTACATTCCTTTAAGTGTATGTTACTGCTTTCAATGTTTATTCATTAGACACCTTGTTGATGCCCCTGGAATCAGAACTCTTGCACTGTCACTTTATTCTATGTAAAACGACACAATGAGTTTTTCGTGTAAAAATGTAGTCGTCTGTAATCTACATGACATGACGCACTTGGAACTCCATTTCTTCAACTGTTACTCTAATGTCTGCACTTGCACAAGGAACTGTTTCATTTTTAAATATGTGGTCGCTATTTTTTAACATGTGTGTTTACTATGTAGTTTGTTTTCATTGTGTGTATATTTTATGATCTGCCTTTGGAAGATCAAATAAAGACAATTTGTTTATTGATTGACTGTAATTATGTAACCATAAATTGCTTGATAGTACACATGCCTTCACAAAATAGAACACAAAGCATATATGTCTCAGAATGCGAAACCTCAGAATATGATTGTTAGAATATGTGGCCACAAAAGCATAGTGGAGACCCAAAATGGCTGCCAGGATCAGCAGCCTTGTTTTCCTAACATGACCAGGAGAACAAAACGGAGCCATCCTTTGCAGAACGTTTGACTCTGATGACTCTTTCAAGCTGGCACTGGATGGCTCTGTTATTGGGTCCAATTGCTTCAGAGTTTACGGCGAGATTGTACATTACTCCGTGAGGTGAGAAGTTTTGTTTATTAAAAAGAGTAACTTGGAAATTAGGTTACACAGCATTCCATACTCAGGGATAATTGCAAGTAATTGCAGGGAGGAACAGTGTGCATGTTGGTTCTTTCCCTTACCTGAATATCCAGAACTTTGACATCCATTGGAGGTTCGGCACCAATTATGCTGTGAGACGAGTTATATATGACATTGAGAGATAAGAAAGCATGTGCCTAAACATCACTGTAGCTTGTCCTGCTACTCACAAGAACACAAACTGGAATGGGCTGCGTTATGGGGGTAGTATAGATACCATCCCAGAGCAGAGTTGCCATGTGGGGGGTGGTAACTATATATAAATATTAATGCAAGTGATGACGATTACATTTGTACCAATTCAAGCACCATATGTGCTGCAGAGGTGTTTGAATATGTACTGTCCCATCGGAAAGCATCTACCTTATGTATGTGCAAAGATATAGATTGATGAACGCTATGCAAACAGGAGATGGTGAGGGGTCACTCTACATGTGTGTTATAGGTTATTCTATTAAATCCCTTTTTGGAGGAGTTCATTACAGGTACACAATGTGATACACGTGTTTATTTATGACATCAGGGAATGTTGTTAAGCCTGATTATGATCACTACAAGTGCAAGATATACACAGTTGAGAGGTATGTGTTGAATTTGTTAGGTACCTCTCTGACTCAAGTAATTTGACTATGAGGTTAATAGATGTTCCTATTTTCATTTTCCTAGGTATTTTGTGAGATGGATTTTTGCCCAGAGAAGACCCATTGTATTTAGCTTCTGGGTACTGTACTGACAATTTAAATTGTGGATGCCCACTGTGTATATGTGAATCATATTTTAACAGTTTCACTACTGCACCTATAAGTACTATTTCAAATGATTAAGAGCAGCATGTAGTTTAACCTCATGGCTAATTTTGAATGATACCCACGGAACCATGTGTTCCATGTTTCATTATACCCAGGTTCAGTAGTTTGGGTAAACTGGGGTTTAGTCCTCTGCATTTTTACTTGACAAAAATGAAAGGCAGCCATGTTGTATTTAGAACACTTTGGCTATGTTCTGCGTTATGCCCTTACCATATTGGTAAGTATTAGGTTTTATATTTTCCCCTACCTATTACCACGTTATTAAAACAGTAATAGGTAGGAAAAAATATTCATAGGTTTCTATGTTTTTTTTTAAAAATGCACGGAGTACTGCAGTACTTAAAAAAAATGGAGAAACAAAATGTTAAAAAATTAAACATACACTGTACTACACCATATTTTACAAATATAGTGTACTACAGTGTATTTTTATTTTTTAACATATTTAATTCTCTATAAAAAGAGTCTATGGAGTACCACTGTAATGCCCAAAAATAACTGCCCTACTTAAAAAAAAATTAAGCACTGTTCTCAGTAAACTGATGCAAAAAATTTATAGAAACGTATAAATACATTTCTCTACCTATTGCCACTTTAATAAAGTAATAGGTAGGGAAAAACAATGAAACCTACTAATTACTCATCTCCAAGGCCTTAACTCAGAACGTAGTGACACGCAGAATGCGATGAAAACAGCATGGCTATCTTACGTTTTGTAAAGACAGCCATTAGCCAATCTGATACTGCCCTCTCTTCAGTAAGTTACTACGGTATACCGCCGCACAATATATGTAAGTATTTGAACACTTAGAACTTTAACACTATTTACCCTATTTATACATACTATGAAAAATTTACATTTACACTTCCCGATCTATAGTCATGCCATATTGCAATTTCATCTGTTCACCCACTTTCACGCAAGCTCTCTTTCAATTACCACACTCCACACTTTATGCTATTCCTCTCTATGTCACTCCACTATACACCACTCCACTCTACCACACTACATTCTACGCCACTCCACTCCACTCCACTGTACGCTATTTACACTCTATGCCACACTATTCTACAACACTCCATTGTACGCTACTCCGCTGTATGCCCCTCCACTCTACACTTCTCCACTCTACGCTATTCTGCTGTACACAACTCCACTGTATGCCACTCCAGTGAATACCACTCCACTGTATGCTATTCCACTCTACACCACTCCACTATACGCCACTCCACTCTACGTTATTCCACGATATGGCACTCCACTTTACGTCACTCCACTTTATGCCACTACACTCAATGTTATTCTACTGTACACCACTCCACTGTACGCTGCTCCATTGTTTACCACTCCACTCTATGGCACACCACTGTACACTATGCCACTCCACTCTATGCCACTCTACTGTACACTATTACACTGTATGCTACTACACTCTACCCCACTACACTCTACCCCGCTCCACTGTACAACACTATGCTCTATGGTATTCCACTCTACAACACTCCACTCTGCTCTACTCCACTCTACGCTATTCCACTTTACGCCACTACACTGTACCTCACTCCACTCTATGCCAGTCCACTCTACACTACTCCACTCAATGCCACTCCACTCTACACTATTTCACTCTATGCCATTCCACTCTTCCACTCTTCCACCCTCCACTCTATGTCACTGCACCCTACACAACCTCATTGTATGCTATTCCACTATACCCCACTCCACTATACGCCACTCCAGTCTACATCACTACATTATACGCAATTCACTCTATGCTATTTCACTGTATGCCACTCCACTCTATGCTATTGCACTCCATGCCACTCCACTCAACACCACTCTAATACACGCTATTCCACTCTATGCCAATCCACCTCACCCCACTCTACTCTACGCCAGTCCACTCTATACTATTCCACTCTACACAACTCTACTCTACGCCACTCTACTATTGTACTGTAAACATTCCATTCAATGCTACTTCACTCTATGCCACTCCACTATATGCTATCCCACTTTGTACCACTCCACTCTACTCTATTCTACACTATGACACTCCATTACATGGCACTCCACTATACGTGGATCCACTGTATGCCTCTCTCCTCTACACCACTTCACTCTATGCTTTTCCACTGTATGCCGCCACACTACCTCCACTGTAAGCCCCTCCACTCTATGCCACTCCACTCTACTCTGCGCTGTTATACTCTACACCACTACACTGTTCGCCACTCCACTGTATGCTATTCTACTGTATGTCATTCTTACACCACTTCAAAACACTCCATTGTAAGCTATTCCACTGTATGTCGCTCCACTGTACACCACTCCACTGTATGCCACTCAACTGTACCCCTCTTCAATCTCTACCACTTCATTTTACTCTATTCCACTGTACACAACTACACTTTACGCCGCTCAACTCTATGCTATTTGACACTATACCACTCCACTCTATCCCACTCAACTGTACCCCACTCCACTGTATGCTATTCCACTGTATTGTACTCTACGTCACACTACTGTACGCCACTCCACTCTATGCTACTCCACTCTACACTACTCCACTTTTCACTACTCCACTTTTTGCTATTACCCTCTATGTCACTCAATTCCACCCCACTGTACGCCCCTACACGCTACTTCACTGTACGCTATTTCAGTGTACACTACTCTACAGTACGCGATTCCACTGTACGTAATTCCACTGTACCTCACTCACTCTATGCTGTTCCACTCTATGCCACTACACTGTATGCTATTGCACCGTACACCACTACACTCTACGTCACTCCACTCTATGCTACTGTACTCCACTCCTCTAAACTCCGTTAAACAACACTCTACTCAACAGTCTAAGCCCCTCCACTCTACCACACTATACCCCACTCTGTAGTACTGCACTGTACAAAATGTACTCCTGTTAATACCAGTTGCAGCTCTCGAGTTTACTCTATACCACTTTATGACACTCTACTCCACTGTACAACACTCTATGCAATTCCCTCTACGTCCCTCCACCCCAGTATATATCATGCTCTACGAGACACTACACCACCGTACTACACTACTACACTCTATGCCATCCATTGTACGCTACTCTATGCCACTCAACTGTATGAGAGTCTATCCCACTCCATTCTCCCATACTGTACCACACTCTACTCCACGTCACTCCACACTACTGTACAAAAATGTAATCCACTCGGTGGCACTCTTCTGTACTCCACTCTGCAAATCTTTCTGCCACTCTACAACACACCACTCCACTCCACTGTACCACACACTACTCTAGTCTACAACACTTTACTCTACTATATACTACGCCACTCCACGACACTCTACTCCTTGACACTCTCCTCCAGAACACACTACTTTACTCTACTCTACCCTATGCCACTCCACTCTATTGCACAATACTTTACCACACTTTGTGGCACTGTATAACACTCCACTCTACCACCCTCTACTCCACTCTATGCAACTCCACTCTACAAGGCTCTACTAAACTCTTTGCCACTGTGCAACAGTGTACTCCACTCTGTGCCCCTACCCTCCACTGCAACACTCTACTTCACTTTACGGCACACCACTCCACTATACTATACAAGATTCCACTCCAGAATATAACACTTTACTTACTCTACTCTATGCCTATCCACTCTAGTACACACCACACCACTGTAATATACAACCACATCACTGCACTAAATAACACTTTAGTGTACATTACGTGAGTCCACTCTACGACACTCCACTCCACTCTACTCCACTGTCCACTACTCCACTTTACCCCACTCCACTGTACCCCACTCCACTGTATCCCACTCCACTTTATCCCACTCCACTTTATGCCACTAAACTCTACACCACTCTACTGTACGATATTCCACTAGACGCCAATCTACTGTACCAATCTCCCCATATGTGAGGTCATATGCAGAGCATTGTGGGGGCATAAGTTATAGTTAGCTCAGCTTACTATAACTGTTACTCTGGTTCTGTATGAGTGAAATATCAGCCTAACTATAATACGTTTTTTATTCTATTTCCTAACTATAACATCTCTGTAACCTTTGTTTTTTCCAGTGAATTTCAACAGTTTTTAATTTTTAATTTTCTCAGTAAAATGTGTTTTACAAATATTTTACAATATGTTGTGAATTAATTTTTTTTAGTTTTATGTTCTATTTCAATAATTGTTGTTTCAAGAATCTTTCAATATGTTTAAAGCTTTTTTTGACAACTGTTTTTTTTGTAAATTTAATTTAATCTATTGTTTATGACTTATGAGTAAAAATATATAATAGCATTCATAATTTTTTTCTTATAAATGTAAGTTTTTTGTTTGATATTTTTGTATATATATATTTTAAATTGAAATATTTTTTAAATATGTTATAATACATTTCTTAACTGTTTTGAAATCAAAAATATTGGGATTTTTTTAGCTATTGAAGATATGTTAATTTTTAATTTTTTTAGTTTAGTTCTGCGGTACTTCTGTGGTCTGGTGAAACACGCTAGTCAGCAAAAATTCTATGGTTTTGTGCTCCATTCACGTGATCGCAATGGAACCGTGCTGCTGAAACTGCGGATTCATCAAAAATGTATCAAATGTAATTATTTTTATATGCAACACTATTTCAGATGTTCTTAGAAGGGTAGACATATTACAGGTGCACAATGCACGATGATATATTTATTTTTAATGATATCTCACTGGAATTGCTATTTTACTGCACCGCAAATCTATCGATCAGCACTGCAGATTTACTCAGAAACCCATTAAAATCTCCTCATTTGATTGGACACATAGGGACCACACCTTTTTTCCCCATTAAACCCCACCCAAAACATCTAACTTTATTGGGGAAACAGAGAGAGGACATAACTTGGAGAGTCCGCTGTTTTCAGTGCTGTAACAGTCAACAAATATTCACAATGGCTGCAGCATCAACTCCTGCTTCTGCTGAAGATCCTGTTGTGCTGGAGAATGAGGAGGACAAAGAACAGGCCGCACCACAGAGGAAGGAAAGTGACTTTTTGCGATACTTCAGTAATCCATCAAGTGAAAAGAAAATTTCAGCTAAAATTGTCAAATGCAACTTCTGTGGCAAAGAACTTTCTCATGGAACAGCAAAAAAGTACAGTCACAGCACCTCTTCCATGTGGAAGCATATCAAGACAATGCACGAGAAAACGTACCAGAGGATGCTGTGTGAGAAGGAAGCTGCTGCCAATCCTTCTGTTTCATCTGTAACTGTTTTGGCACGATCCATCTCAGCAACCATAACGGTAGCTGCTCTGTCCCCCAATTTGGGGTACACGGCAACCCATTGCTTACGGTTTCATATACCTGTTGTGCTAAACGCAACATCTGTGGCAGAGTATTTACACACTGTTAATACTAACCCTGGGCGTAGTCCGCGAAGTAGCGCCACGCGTAGCTACGCAAAGTGCACTTCGCACTACACGAGCTACGCGTAGCACTTCGCAAACTGCGTAGTACCCTGTTCACACTGTGCAAGATGCCATTTTCAATGATAGCACAGTGCCGGATGCTTGTCCGCACTGTGCAATCATTGAAAACGGCATCTTGCACAGTGCGAGCTGTAGTTTTCTGCTGCTCGAGTAGATTTTTACTCAAGCTTCAGCTTTCTCAACACGGACTGGTAGTTTCTCATCGCGAGCGGTCGCGAGCATACGCGACCACTCGCAATGAGAAACCTGACCTCCCTGCGTTGAGAATCTCGTCGGGAGGTTTATTTTCCACATTCGCGATCGCCAACTTGATGTTGCTGATCGCGAACGAGGAAAAAGCCTCGCCGGGATGTCATTTTGCTTTCTCGCGGTCGCCAACTTGACGTTGAGGACCGCGAGCAAGCAAAAAATTACCGCTGCACTATGCAACGCTACGCGTGTTTGCACTGTGCTACGTGCAATTCGCGTAGTGCGAAGTAGCGTAAACTTCGCAAACTACGCGAGCGTCGCGTAGTGCTTTTCCCAGGCTTAGTTAATACTCATCTTTACTAACTTTTTTCCTATTACCATCCACATTTGATGCCTGTATTTCTGACGTTGCTATCATGTACATTGATATAGGACTGATTTTGGAATAGTTCAGTACCCAGTTTGTTTGGGGTACATTAATCCTTCAAAAAAAAATACAGTTTAAAGAAAAGGTTCTTTTTAGAACCTAACCAAATAATCGAAAAAGGGCTCTATTCTTTTGCTCATTTATTCATTGTAAATATAGTGTGTGTGTGGGTGTGTATGGGTGTATTAGTATATGTATCAGTTAGTGTTGGGGTGTGTTTCTGTGTATATGAGTAAGTGTCTCAGTAACTCAGTGAGTGCATTAGTGTGTTAAGGAGAGTTGCAAGGCCAGATGTACGACCCACTAATTTGCGTTGCATTTGCGACTCGCAAATTGGGATGCGCAACAATGTCTCAGACACTGTTTGTGATACCTAATGGGGTCGCAAATTGCATGCCTCATTAATATTAATGAGGCAGGCGCAATTTGCGACCTCATTAGTAATTGCTAGCTCTCATAGGGATGGTGGCCTGCTGGGGTCAGCAGACCACCATGTCTGTAACTGTTTTTAAATAAAGTAGGGTTTTTTTTTCAAATGCCACACGTTTTCCTTGAAATATAATGGGATGCATTTGAAAAGAAAAAAACATTTCAGTTTCATTTTTTTAAGGGCAGGTAGTGGTTCATGGGATCAGTGCCTGCTCTCAAACAATATTGCAGGTGGTAAACTGTGAGTAAACTGTGAGTGTTTTGTGGCCGCAATGAGGTTGCAAAACAATAGTACATGGCATGGTGACTCGCTATTAGGAAGTGATGCCCCTTCCTACTAGCGAGAGTCGCAAATGCTATTTTGCGAATCAGTGACTCTCAAAGTAGCATTTATACATGCCATTACCCTTTTTTGCGGTCGCAAACAGGAGGATCTCCCGTTTGCGGCCGCAAAAAAGGGTCGTACATCTGGCCCTCAGTGTATATATGAATGACTCCTAGGAGTCATTAATAAATACACTCTCACTCCCTTTAACACACTAATGCACTCACTGGGTTACTGAGACACTCAGGGTGTGTAGAAGTAAGTGTGTAAGTGCATGTATTAGTAAGTCCTGAAGTGTGTCAAGGTGTGCATAAGTAACTATTTCAATTTGTTAGTGAATAGTTTGGTGTGTCAATGGGTGCGTCAGTGTATGTATCAGTTAGTCCCAGGGTTTATCAGTGTGTATATGAGTGAGTCAGTGATTTTGTCACAGAATGCATCAGTGCCTTAGAGTATGTATTAGTGGGAGTTAGGGTGTGCCAGAGTGTGTAGGACTGACTGAGCATGTCAGTTAATATATCAGTTTGTCCATGGTATGTGAGTTAATGGATTAGTGAGTTGTGAAAAATGGATTATTCCCCTATGTAAAAAATGGGGTTTTAGAAAACACATAGAGGCATACCGAATACTAAAAACGGATCTATCGCCTCTAACCGTTTTTGCTGTTAGCAAATTTTTAGACGCAATGTGGAAAATAAGGAGAAAGTATTGTAAACATGATATCATCTAGTTTTACATTTTTCTGTTATGGAGGAATAATGCTAATTGTGTCTGTTAACGTGTTTAGTGGCTTTTACAATTATAAGTGCATGATGGATATATCCTTTTTTTCTTTGATTGTAATAACTATGAAATTCTATGTCACTCTGTGTTACAATTGTGGAATTTATGTTATTTTGTGTCATCTTTTATGACTCATTGCAGTCGAAATAAAGATTATAGAAGAAGGAGTTGTACCGTGTTTGACTGTGTGTATAACTGAGTGAGTGAGTATGTCAGTTAATGCTTCAGTGTGTTCACAGGTGTGTCAGTGTATATAATAGTGAGAGCTAAGGTGTGTCAGAGTCTGTATGACTGAGTCAGTGAGTATGTTACTTATCACATCAGTCTGTGTATGTGTGTGTCAGTGTTCGTATAAGCGACTTTTAAAGTGTGTCACAGTGAGTGTCAGTTAATGCATCAGTGTGTGCATGGTGTCTTGGTGTATCTATTAGTGAGAGCTAGGATGTGTCAGTGTGTCTATGACAAAGTGGGTATGTCACTTATTGCATCAGTGTATTCATGGGTGTGTCAGTGTATATATTAGACAGACCTAGGTTGTATCTGGGTGTGTAGAAGTAAGTGCTAATGAATGTATTAGTGAATCCATGGGTGTGTCAGAGTATCTAGTAATTGGTCCTACAGTGTGTTTATGAGTAAGTGTTTGAATGTGTTAATGAAAGAATTGGTATGTCCATGAGTGTGTCACAGTATGTATCAGTTAGTACCAGAGTGTCTCATTGTGTATATGAGTGAGTCAGTGATTTTGTTAGAGAATACATCAGTGTGTGCATAGGTGTGTTAATGTTTGTATAAGTGAAACATTTATATATAGAATTGATTACCGAAACATTCCCAAAATGTAATCCGTTGATCTGTTATAGAGAAGAAATAGAAGTACATGTAATTAAGAGATATTGAAAAGTTTCACAGTAAATTCTAAATTACTGAAAAATAAACATTTTTGTTAATATACAAGCGGTACACAACTGTAGCAGCATAAAACATATATATTTCTTCAAACATATAATTTTCAGTTTTTTACTGTTTTCAGCTTATATACTTGTGCATCGTACACAATTTACTGTATAAATAATCATTGCTGAACAGTGGGGAAAACAATTATATAGATTGTAGATAAAGGGCAACAAAAAACCCCTGAGCCCAGAGGTTTGTAGGAACACGCACTCACTCGGAATTCAGTTGCAGTTTTGTTTTAATCCAAAGCCAAATTCATCAGCAAACAAGCCAAACAACGCTGGCCCAACGCGTTTCGGTTCTCACTCGAACCTTGATCACGGGCTACCAACAAAATGACCAGACATTATTTATTTCTATTTTTCCATTCACTTCCTGTTTCACAGTTTGCAAAGCATTCTGGTCATTGTAGTGTTTTAAGTTACACATTGTGCTGGTGAAGTTGCAAAAAATACCAATTAGATAAAATAAAATGGCGCTATAACATATGGAGAAAAGAGATAAGTTTTGAATGGGTTTGTCATTAATAAAATTCTTAACAACACCCTTGTTTTTTGGTCGGTAATGATATTCGACAATTATTGTAATTTGGGAACTCCACTATTGTAACTACAGGTAAACGTTACTTTACAATACTAGATTATAGACACCCTCTGGTGGGTATTCTCAAAGGCACAGCATACATAATTTAATTGTTGGCTCTGAGACCCTGCGATTACGAATTCACACACAGAGTACTATATTAAACTAATGGTGTACATCCCTCTAGTGGGTGTGTGAACATTATACTTTCTTATATGTGCCGCAATTGGCTAATTGAACCCAGTTAATCACAGAGCTGAAAGTAATAACAATAAACTATTAAGGCCTTATACTGTTATACTGTTGTGTCATGCTAGATTATACGTTTAACCGGTAGAAAGTTCACAAATGTACAAAAAGTTCCTCGTCCTGGTTTAAGCCAAAAGGAGTCAGAGTTCTAAATGAAACAATGTGCTTAGACTCCTTTTGACGGAGAAGTTTTTCTCGGTTGCCTCCGCGTTCCAGAAATGGTACTTGTTCAATGGCGTAGTACCTAAGCAGTTCCCATTTACTTTCATGCATACTTTCCATGTGTTTGGCAATTGCATTAGAGCGATCTAAGTTCACAGTGGCTCTAATATGTTCCAGGATTCTTTTCTTGATTTCACAGATTGTACTGCCTATATACTTGAGCTTGCATGGACATTCGACCACATACACCACATATTTGCTCTTGCAGGTAATATGTTGTTGAATTTTCCATTTTACGCCTTTTCTGCCTGCAACCTCTTTTTTCGGAATGCCAATTTTGCACGCTTTGCAATTCTTGCACGGCCAAAAACCTTCGATGTTAGTCCATGGTTTCTGTGGTTTAGATTTGAAATGGCTACGAGTCAACTTATCACCTAAGTTAGGCGCTCTTCTGTATGTGACGTTAGGGTGATCCCCTATGAGGTTTGCAATAGTGGTGTCTAGTTTGAGGATGCCCCAGTGTTTTTTCAGGATATGGACCAGATCGCTGGTTTCAGTAGAATAACTTGTTATGAGGCGTATTTTTGTGAAATCTTCCTGGTTTGTCTGTTGTTTGTTTTTGAGTAACTCTGTGCGATTTCTTTGTTTTGCCTTTTTTAGACTAGTTTGGATTATCCTGCCAGGGTATTTTCTTTTTTCAAATCTTGCTTGCATCGCTCTGCTGTGGTTTACAAATTCGTTATCAGCGGAGCAGTTCCTGCGAAGTCTTAAAAATTCCCCATAAGGAATATTCCATTTTTGATTGGTTGGATGGAAGCTGTCCGCATGTAGGACTGAATTTGTAGCTGTTCGTTTTCTAAATAGGGTGGTTTGTATGGTGTTATTCTGCACGTAAATTTCAATGTCGAGGAATGAGATTTTGTTTGAGCTTATCTCATAAGTGAATTGCAGGTGAGTTTCATTGTTATTCAGAATTTCGAAGTATGTTGCAAATTCTTCATTGGTGCCATCCCATATTATGAACAGGTCGTCGATGAAACGCCACCATGCGATGATTTTTTGCACATGTAGGTCATTTTCACTGTTCCATGCGATTTTCTGTTCAAACCATCCCATTACCAGATTTGCAAAATTTGGAGAAAAGGAAAAGCCCATGGCTGTACCCTTCATTTGTTGGAAATGTTTTTTATTGAAGGTGAAGATATTGTTTTGCAAACACAGAGTAATCATTTGTAACAACATGGTGTTATGCTGTTTATATTGGATATTTCTTTTTCCTAAAAAGAAACTGCATGCTTTTAGGCCTATCTCGTGTTCAATGTTCGTGTATAGGGAGACTACGTCCATTGACACAAGTTTGTATTGCTGATTCCAAGGTATTCCTTCTAGTTTCTGTAGGTGGTCAGTTGTGTCTTTGAGGTAGCTGGTAAGGTCTTTAACAATGGGAGCTAAGAAGTAATCGATGTAATTAGAGATAGGCTCCATGATTGAGCCATTGGCAGAGACTATGGGTCTGCCTGGTGGTCTGATTAAGCGTTTGTGCACTTTCGGCAAGAAATACATTGTGGCTTCAATAGGATGTGGCACAGTGAGATATTTTCTTTCTTCTTCGTCTATCAGACCCTCATTGAACCAATCATTAAGATGTTTGTTGATATTATTTTCTATTTCTTTGATTGGATTGTTGTTGAGTTCTTTGTAACATGATTCATCTTGCAGTTGTCGGTTGGCTTCCCATATGTAGTGTACTTTATTTTGGATAACAACATTGCCGCCTTTATCCGCGGGTTTGATTTCAATTGTTGAATCCTGTTGCAAGTTTTTGAGCGCTTGTCTTTCAGATGGTAAAAGGTTATCCTTGGTTTTACGATGATTAAGATGATATAGATCATGTATGATTGTTTCATGAAACAAATCAATCTTGTTCCCAGGTGGCAAAGTGGGATAAAAGTAGGATTTCGGTTTCTTGCCGCTAATACCGGCTCCTAATGGTGGAAGTATGTCACTTAAATTTTCACTCGGGTCTGATGGTTCTTCCTCACCCATGGTTATAAGAGTGATTAGGGCTTGTTCGTCTTCAACTAATAGCTCACTGCTGAAGGACGTGGTATTTTTATCCTTAGACGCTCTTGTTTTTTCCGCAAATATTTTAACCAATTTAATTTTGCGGATATATTTGTAGAGATCAATGCGTGTTTGGGCGATGTCAATGTGAGTTTTCGGGCAAAAGTTAAGACCTTTCTTGAGAAGTTCTTCCTCTGAATTCGTTAAATGGCGGTTCGAGAGATTGATGACATTCAACTCCTGAGATTCACCGCTTTGATTAATTGCTTCTTGTTGATTGGGTTTTTCTACGTTCGTTTTGTCCTGCCCCGGGTTTCCATTGAAACATCGTTGCCTCCCTTGCCCTCTTTTTCCACGCCTTGTTTTCCTCTTCCTCCTCTGCCCTGTCCTCTGCCCCTTCCTCTTCCTCTCCCCCGGCCTGGTGGTCTTGTCTTTTCCCAACTTTGTTGTTGCAGGGCCAGGCGCATTTCGGTTAAAAAAGGAATTTTGGTACTGGTTGAAGATGTAGGTTGGGGGGCATTAGTGCCTTCATTTTCACTTAAATCTGTGCTTGCCAGGGATTCAAAGCTGGAAGATTGTATACTGGCTGCTTCTAGTTGTTCCTTGCTTCTTTGTTGTTCATATTTCCTAGAGAAGGTGAATATACGTCCTTCTTCAAAGTCGAGTTTATCCCTCTGGAATTTAAATTGCTTGCGTTGTTTCACGCGGTCTTCATGTTTTTGCAGATTTTTGGTGATTTCATCTTTTAATTTTTGATGTTCTTCGGATAGGGTGAGTTTGTCTAAGGAGTCTTCAATTTCACTTAATTCTTTTTGTATGTCGGTGAGTACTTTTTCTGTGTGTTTTATGAGGATCGTTATAAGGCCCATGGAGGAGCCCAGAAGATGTTCTCCCCATTCTTGCAGTAGTTCACTACTAGTGTCTTGATGACTGGGCATTAATGTGAGACGTAGTCCTCGAGGAATTCTCTTGACTTCCACATATTTTTTCAGGGTAATGACTTTCCACCATTTATTAATTTCTTTTCTGGATAATCTTTCCCAGTATCTAAGAATCTCTTTGTTGTCATTTGTTGCATTTATGTTGAATTTGCCTTTAGGTTGAAATGTAGTTGACATGCTTTCAAAAACTTGTGCTACCTCAGCATTGCGTTTAGCTTCTCTTTCCTCCATAGTGGTTGTTTAGGCTTGTGTTTTGTTGCTGTTATTTTGAGGAAATATTAATGGCTTAGGAAATCCGAGTTCTCTAACGTATATGGATGCGAATAGTGATATTGGGTTAATGTCATTAACTCACTTTTAATCAATGTAGATTGTAGATAAATCCTGAACTGCACAGTATTACACTACAAATAAGTCATACCATGCATCACACTCACTACGAGCACTCAATAGTTGTT
This sequence comes from Triturus cristatus, assembly GCF_964204655.1. Lineage (NCBI taxonomy): Eukaryota > Metazoa > Chordata > Amphibia > Caudata > Salamandridae > Triturus > Triturus cristatus. The sequence goes on along the minus strand of NC_140580.1, from coordinate 145,966,123 downwards.
GTAGCTAAAGGTACTCAACTAATATAAATAAATATATGAACAAAAAAATTATAGATACTGAAATAGTCTATTACTCTAAATAGATGTAAAGCGTACTACACATACTGAAATTTCAGACTCCATTTTCAAGATATCACCCCTGCTAGGCCTCATTATATCTTACACACTCATCATCCAAAGAAAACCAAACACCGTACACCACTTTTTAAATGCTAATCTTCTTAAAGTTTTGGTTGGAGAAAGAAGAAATATGAATTTGGAAGTCTGAAAGATAGTTTATGTTTGAAAGTGAGCTTCCTGTCATTGCATTCTGTCCATCCAGTTGAATTTTTTTAATACACTGTGTAGTGTCTTGAAGTTGTACGAAGACCTTCATGAAAGATAATAGCCAGTGTTGCATACTTTCTTCCAGAAATTTAAATTGCTTTGAAGTTTGTAATTTCAGTTTCCATTTTGGATCCATCAGCTCTGCATTGTTGTAACATAAATATAATGTATTTTCCACGTATCTGTATCTGCAAGGTAGATATACAATCTAATCTACAATTGGAGCAGGTCATATTTTGGCTTCCATTTTTCTTTAGCCTGTCAAAAGACACAATTTGCAATCTGGTAATGTTAAGTCATAAATCTTTCCAAATCGATCTGAGTAGTAGATGCAAAGGAGCAATCTTCACAATAATGGTTCCATGTGTAACTCAGTCCACATAATTCATCAATATTAACTTCTTCTTCCAAACATCCAAGAATCAACATAATAAATTCCTGAGCGCCCTGTTGACTGTTGAGAGAAAATAATACAGATCCAGTATGCATGTCTACCACATCACGAATGCCTGAAGCAGAATGGACTACAGTTATATCACTACATAAACGTTCCAGCAAGTACACAGATGAGAGCAGATTCTGTTGTCTCTTAATTTGAATTTCATTTACAAAATGTGGTAAATGGAAGAGTACATTGAGAACCACATTTGCCTAGCAGTTGACACCATTACTGTTTTCTAGCGGAAAACCTACAATATCACCGTCAATTTATAATTTTTCCACCTTAACACCTTCTTCCTTATCCTTCTTTTGCTTCTTCAGAGGAGCATCTATTGATTGCTTACTAAGCTTCCACTTAGGACAGATTCTTTGTTTCACATAAATAGGATACTGTGCTAACTGAGGAGAAATACGCTTTGCAGCCAATTGTATTCTCTAACACATTAGTATCAGCACTCACTTTCTTTGCATCAAAATCAACCAAAAACAAACCGGACAATGTTCTAATTCTATACATTGCCACATATGACATACCTTCTTTAAATACATTACTTCCAATATTAATAAAAGCTGCATCTATACTTAAACCTTGTGATTTCTGGATAGTTAGAGCATACACTAGATGCAGTGGGAACTTCTGGCGCCGCACATATGTCTTTCACTAACAAAAAACATACAACACAACAATCTGTTGATGGCATTAATCTAATCCAATTTTCTAACAAAGTATTAAACCTCATTGCTATTTGGAAAGTATATGAAATCAATATCTTTACCTATTGCACCATTTACTAATCCTTCATCAACATTTAACATATGCCACAAAATTACTCTATAGTTTTTACACACACTTAAACAGTTCTCTAATCCAGCAGTTTTAGATACAGATTTTTCTAATGAATCCAGTTTTTCTTGAAGTTTTTCATTCAGTACTATCGTTACTCCCTGGTGTTCTATTTTGTCAAAAGCTGTAACGTCCAAAGTTTCTTTCTTCTCCAGTTTCAGCAATTCATCATTAAAATTAGGACACTCTTGAAGTGTAGGCATTAAACAAAGTATTGTTTACCCTTCTTGAATCAAATTTAACATCAGCTGTTCTGTTGATTTCTTAGATGCAAATAGTTTTTTGATAAGTCCAGTTGCTAAGGTATTCTTACCTTCCTTTGTCTGCATTCCAACTCTAATATCCTTCAGAATATTACCATATATCTCATCAGATGATTGACGCATATTCTTTACTAATTCCTTGTATTGAAAATTCTGCCAAATGTTTACATTTCCAATACTCCCTAATGCATTACGAGTTTGTTCATGCAGAAGTGTCTTGAAAACAGGCTCTCCTTTCACAGGGGTTGGTTGCAGTATGTCACCAAACAAAATTAAATGCTTTCCGCTGAAGAGAACATGTTATGTTATGTTAACAGAATTTGTTAAGCGCAACGTATACCCGTATGTCTCTTGGCGCTGTATACATCATACTCTGTTTTTAAAATCTGTTGCTTTCTCAAGTGAAAAAAAAGACAAGCATTACATTTTTCTTCAAAACTCTTGCTTCCTCATGACATGCTTCACCAGATAACATTTGGTATTCCAGTTCATTATCATGTTCCACAGGTAGCATTAATAGTCGATATAGAGTAATTCATTAAAAATGTTGGGCATCTGATCCAGTTGGTGCTGTTACTACACATGACAAATTTGATCTGTAGGTAAGCAGTGAGAATTTTAATTAAGAAGCTTTTCCCTGTGCCAGCTAGAACACTGATATGTAATAGAATTGGTGTAAAGGATGAACAATTTCATTCTTTCTTCTCTTGGAGAAATCCATGTTCTGTTTTCTCTGTTACTTCCATGTAGGTCTCCTTCTGCTCATTCATAGCTATTGCAGCTTTACTTTCAATATAGGTGGTCCAGGAGGATCTTGAATGAGCGTTGCAGAACTTTGACTACTTTGTGAACTGTCCTTAGCTACCTCTGCAGCAGTTATTTCTTCTTGCTGAATTTCATAACTTAACATTGGCATATCATTTTGGAAGGCTAAACACTCAATACTGTCTTGACAACATTAAATGAATCTTCATAGCAGTAATAGCCTCCAAGTAATTCTGAGTCAGCGCGCAAAGGCTTGAACAGTTGAGGTTGTGCCAAATAGAAAAATACTCTTTTCTCCGAAGTTTGGCAACTAAGTGTTCTATGGTTAATTAAGTTTCCTTTTAAATTTGCCTTCTTCTATGTTATCTGTTACATTCCTCTGGTACCTACAGCGTTGACGAACTTCATATAAGCACATATTTTCTATATGTACACTTCTTCTTGGGTAGTATGTATCCAACATGTTGGAGTTTACAATCTCAGTACCTTCTGGGTCAAACTCCACTAGATACTGAATTTTTGCGAAAGACTTTAACACTCTATTTCACGTACTTCATAGACCTACACTAACCCAAACAATTTCCTTAGACTTCGAGAATAAACTGGCCGAGCTCAACCTGTTACAACATTCATAAGAATCTATCTTCTTATGGGTTAGCATTTTTAAACTAAGGCTGTACAACTTTTTTGTTAGACTCTTTTCTGCAGTAATCTTCTGTTACATCTCTTTAATTCCAGTCTTCTCTGATTTTGTAATGTACAAAGTCACATACCGAGCAACAACAATGGAGTTATCTACAACAAATTGACTGTCCATATTTGCATTCCACATTTTAAGTATTACAGCATTATTATCATTAACGAACTTGGAAGCCCCTGTTCTTCTTAGATTGTATGTATTTTTGGGTGATTCCCATGTTACTATATGTCTCACTGCAGACAAAAAGCTGTTGACTCTTCCTTGTAAAATAACCGGTCATGGAAAGCCAAAACAACATCTTGTGTAAATCCTTCCTTTGCATCTGTATTTTTGACCATAGAACTTTCCACATCAATGTGTTTGGAAACACAGAACTTTTTCTCTCAAGCTTTTGCCAATAGTATTGTTTGGAATAGCGCATGTCACATACTCTTGTATGAATGACAGCACAGAGTTATTACTGTCTGTTCCAAATTTGGGAGCATCTTTTATCCATAACGGCATGTGAAAATGAGGAGCACCTCTTGCTTGGTACTCTTTACGCCAGATAAAATCAGTTACTTCACTAAGAAGAGGCTTACTTTTGTTGCAGAAAAAAGATAACATGGCTTGGAACATGTGGTTAAAATACCACCAAACGATAGCAGGATCTAAAGAGCAAATTTATCTTGCTGTCTTCACATTGATGTCCTCAATGTTTGAGTTTGCCTCTCTTAAAAATTCAAGCAGGTCATCCTATGCATATTTAGCACAACTAAGTGTAATAAACCAAGCTGGTGCACCCAGGTTTCTCAGTATGTATTTGAGTTCTCCATGTTGACAATGCCAATACTAGGTGCCACGTTAGCACGCCATCAAATTAATTAAATTGTATTCTATGTTTTCATCTTTTTCCACAAATTCCTTTGCTGTGAGATTTTGAAGATTAACACCTGTCTTCAGTATATGATTCCCAACTACAATAGAATCTGGTGGTCTCAGAGAGAGGAGCAAAAAACAGGTTATCACAACAACTAAGATTGAAAACACCCAGCGTGTATCCAAAAATGAAATGAACCCAGAAAGAGTGTATAAAGAGAGGCAGCCTTCGCCAGATGATAGGATGTCCATCAACTACCAAGCGAGGTCAGTGTCATCACTTGGATATCCTTTGCAGGTGTGAAGATCACTCCGCTTGTATTGAGGTATTTTTATAAAGGTTGTATTCTGACATTCACATTTCACTTTTCCGAAGAATGCAGTAGCAAACTTATTTAGGTCCTGAAGAATGCCTGGGCTAGGGGCCAGGGGCTGAAACTAGTCAACCATATTGTGACGCAGTCTATTTGTTGAAAACTGCTTTTGCACTATTTTAACTGGACTGGCAGAGATATCTCCATTAAAGTAATTTTCTCTCTCCCATATCTCACTCACTTTTTTTTTTTTTTTTTTTTTGTCCTCATCTCACCCATAAACTGCTTGCAGGACTTATCCGGTCTATACCGCCCTCCGACCGCCTGCACTTGTTTAGGTTATCCAACCAATCCCCTTTTATCATCCGGGATTCAGGTGTTAATCATAGGACCATGATGTTTATCGACCCTAAGAATCAGCGTAGTCTCAGTTCCTGACCCAATCTTATAAATGGTGCCCAAAGCATAGAGGGGCTGGGGCTGGATCTTATAATTTCTAGCCGAGCCATAGCCAGTGCAGACTTTAACCAGTCTTCAGCTTTCGGGGGGAGGGGGTCTTTACATTTGAGACAGATTTCCCTACGAGCCAACAAGATCAGACATAACAACAGACCTCTGTGGGACTGTTCGAGATGAACAGTAGTCACCTGATCGTTGGCAAAAAGATCAAAGATCTATTCAAAACGATATCGATTGCAAAGGTCTTGCATAGGTACCTACACACCCCTTCCCAATATATTTCTACTTCATGACATTCGTAAAAAATATGTATATCATTAGCTTTGGGAAGCGAGCACCTGGGGCATCTCGGTTCGGGGATTGGGGCAAATTTCGAGATCTTGTCCGGAGTATAGTCAATTCGATTGGTGACAAAAAAATGGTTTTTCTTCAGACTGGCTGAGTTGGTATATTTATAAAGCAGGGTCATGGAGGGTTCCAAAAGGTTTCCAATATCAGCTTCAAAAGGAGAGTTGTTCCAAACTGACACCTGTTGTGGAATACCTACATCGTCTGCATTAATCAAGAACCAATACCAAATTGAAATTTCCTTCTTCAGATGTTGAATGGTTTTAAGCACAGCTTCCACCTCTCCGTTGCCCCTAAAGTTCTCCTTTTCTGTTTCAAACCAAGATTTTAATTGGATGAACTTAAATCTTGAGAACCCCAGGCCTATTCTTGCTTTTAGTACCTCCCAAGGGTGTATTCCGTTTTTGTCCCCCAAGTCGGACCATATGGAGACCTCCGCTCTTTTTATGGGGAGAGCCATATTGTCCTGAAGACAGAGGGGGGTCCCAGGGGTGTCCCAGATCGGAGCCTGAACGGAATAATAACCTATCCCACATCTAGAACGGATATTATACCAGACTTCCAAGGCATTTTTGATCACCTTTAACCTTACTCTTTTTAAGAATTTTGGTGAACCAAACTTATAGAGAAACCCAGCCTTACCCCCCCCCCCTCCTTCCGACATGACCGACTCCCCCAACAGTTTACCCCAGGCGCTTGCAGTTGGTTCGCCCAAGAGCATCCTAATAGCCTTGAATTGAAAAGCAACCAGATAACATCGGATATCAGGAAGGGCCAATCCCCCTTTAGCTAAGCGGCGCCTCAATTTTTTCCATGATAACCTAACACCCTTCTCCCCCCAGATGAAACTCCCAATTTTACTCTGCGCCTTGGAGATAGAGTGTTTAGGAAAACCTAGAGGAACCGCATTAAACAAATACGTTAACTTCGGGAGGATGATCATTTTTACTAGATTCACCCTCCCGAAGATGGTCAGAGGGAGATTCCTCCATCTTGCGAACAGCTGATCTATTTCTTTTATTATTTTTTCCACATTTATTAATGGAATTTTTTCAAGATCTTTCACAATTATAATCCCAAGATATTTAAATTTATTGCTGGTGGCCCCGCTCCACTGATCAATGTTCCAACACATAACCTCCGTCTTTGTGGAGTTAGCCAGATACCCGGAGATTAAACCAAAATCTTCCAACAGGGACCCAACCTTTAGCATTGTTATCTCGGGATTATCTGTGTAAATAATTATATTGTCCGCATATAAAGCAAATTTAGACTGATATTGCTGAGTCTTGAACGGGGGTATAGTCTCATCTAACCTTATAGCTTGAGCGAGAGGCTCAATATAAAGATCGAACAATAGGGGAGAAATGGGGCAACCCTGCCTAGTCCCTCTTTGAATTTCAAAGCTAGGAGTGAGTAGGCCATTAATGAGGATTTTGGCAGAGGCATCCTGATAACACCCTCTCAGGGTGTGAATAAAATTGGACCAAAACCCATCTCCTCTAGTACCTCCCAGAGGTAGGTCCACCACACCCTGTCGAATGCCTTGGCAGCGTCTAACGCGATCACTGCCAAGGGTTCCGCTCTAGTGGTTGCCAGGTCGATATTACCAATAAGGAGCTGGGTTTGTTCCTGAATATATCTCCCATTAATGAACCCTTTCTGGTCTGTATTAACCAGTCCAGGGACTAATTTACCCAATCTCCCTGCCAAAATGCCCATAAAGATTTTATAATCTGCATTGAGCAGGGAGATTGGACGATATGAATCCGCTTTAGCTGGATCCTTCCCAGGCTTAAGGATTAAGACAATGATTGCCTCCCTCCACGAGCTGGGGATATGACCTGTTAGACTATAGATTGAATAAAACAAGGATCCCATGACTGGGATTACTTCCTCAGAAAGGGACTTATAAACTTCATTGGGCAGGGCATCCGTACCGGAGGCTTTGTTATTTTTTGAGGTCTTTATTTGAGTTCTTATCTCCTGCAACGTAATTGGGGAATCCAGGAAATCTTTATTAGCCTGGGTTAACGAGGAGAGGGATTTTGAGCTCAACCACCCACGAATTAGTTGTTTAGAGGGGAATAAATTCTCCCTGTATAAATCCGAGAATAGGGTAAGCGTGGAATTTTGCATATCGCCTATATCGGTTCATCTAACCACTTGGCTATTTATCTCCAGCTCGGCGATATCATTTTTCGAACGATCAGTTCTAGCCTTCCAGGCGAGAAGACACCAGCCTTCACACCGTATTCATAGTTCTCCATCTTATTCCTTTCCCATTGGACTTACACTTCTTTTCAAGGATTCCTCTATAGTTTTGTCTGGCCTGTTCAAGTTCGACCAGCACCTTTCTTTGTCCTTCAGGAGATTTTGAAAGCTTAAGGAGCTCAGATTCTAATAATCCGATCTTTTCTTCGCCCAATTTTAATTCTCGTCCTTCAGCACGATTTTTAAAGCATATGAGGCTGTGTAATCGGCCTCTCAGGCTAGCCTTAAAGGCATCCCACACGACCTCTATGGCTACTGAACCTATGTTAAGGTAAAAAAACTCCAAGGATGATGTTTTAACTGCCTGAATTAATTCAGGATCATCTAACCTTCCCCTGCTGAGTGTCCATCTCGATTGATTTTTTGTTTTGTTAAATTTTTAATGGCACAAAAGACAGGGGAATGATCCGATAGATGGCTAGGGAGAATAGATATATCTGAACCCTTATCGATTAAGCTCTTACTGACTAACAAGTAGTCAATCCTAGAGGAATGATGGAATCTCTTACTGTAGAATGTAAACCCAGCCCTATCCCCTTTCATAAACCTCCATGCATCAACCAGGCCAAGGTCATGAATCAGATTCTTCATTGCCCGTCTAACAAGAGGTGTCGCAGTGGGGCGCCCCTGATTCGACCTGTCTATATGGGGGTCTAACAAGACGTTGAAATCTCCTCCAACAATTATCGGGGGAGCCACCAGCATTAGCCTAGACGGCAGCTTTACAATATAAGAGGGGTCATCAACATTCAGACCGTAAAATGAGGCACACGTTAAAACAGGACCCCCAAAGTCCAACTGCGCAATCACCCACCTCCCTGATTGGTCGGTCTGAATGGATTTAATCGAACAGGATAGCCCCCGTTTAACCAAGACTGCCACCCCACGACTGTTCATGTTTTGGTCCGAAACACAATAGGCTTTGATCCAGGGTACTCCTGAAAATAATGTATCCGACTCCCCAGCAGTTAGATGAGTTTCCTGCAGGAGGCAGACCCGAGCTTCTACAAGTTCCAAGTATTTCATTATCAACCTTTGCCTCCTAATACATCTTAAGCCATTTACATTCCAGGAGAGAAGACCTAGACCAGCCTGACCTATTACTGCACCTGCCATCCGTTTGCCAAGCCCTTCCCCTTTATTATCCATTTGATGATTAAATACGTAAAGTGAGATGAGGTAATTTTTTCTTTTTTAATCCCTACCCACCCCTGGTGAACCCCCCCAGTGCTCCCCACAAACCCCCCCCTTCCCTCCCAGATTCCCATGAGTGTCCCTAAGCCCTTGAGGAACCCTCCCTTGAAGATGGGTAAACCCATTTGGTCACTCACTGAGGAGAAATAGGGAAGGGGATAGGGACAAGAAAAATAACAGAAAATATGTTTTATCCTGCTAAAGGCACATCACTGTTTACTTCACTGTGCTTACTTTGCTTTCCTTAAACCGGCCATAAAAAGATCCACCTCTTCAACTGTATGAAATAGGTGCATCTGATTATTGTGCATAGCACGCAGTTGAGCCGGAAATTTTAATTGCGCCTTAACTCCCAGGGACCTCATTTCCTCCAATCTGCTTCCCATCTCCCACTGCCTTGTGGCCGTTATATGAGAAATATCTGACCTGATCTGAAAAATAAATGTATCCGAACCGTTATGAGAGAAAGTCACAGACCCCTCCTTAAGACCCAAAGACAAAACTTGTTCCTATACTGAATAAGAAAGAAAATTAACCAGGATCTTCCGGGGTTTCTGTTTTTTCTGGTTTTTCCTATAGGGGTCTCTGTGAATTCTTTGGATTTCTGATATCAAGTCGATATCAGGCTGACCTTTCAGAACCGACCCCTTTAAAATGGAAATAACAAACCCCTTTAAATCTGATCCTTCTAAATTCTCGGGGATATTAAGGAGTCTTAGATTGTTCTTTATAGAATGGTTTTCCAACCTTTCAATGTCGTCCTTTAGAGCCTTTTGTTGTATAGTTAACTTCCCCACCTCCCTTGCGGCCTCGCTTATAGCTTCTTTGAAGTCAGGAATTTCTGCTTCAAGGAGGCCCGTCCTTACCACCACCTCATCGAGCCTCTGAGACAGAACCTCACAGGATGCCTTAATCTCCGCCTGATTGGCTTCGGAGACAGAAAACCTACCAGCAAGCTCTGCTTGATTTAATTCCGATACCTTAAACCCACTTAGCATCTCCTTCTTCATGGCAATCAGTATATCGGACAAAGAACGCGCTTCAAAACCATCTACTGCATCCGTGCTCCCAGAGGGAATTCCCATTAATATACCTTTGGGGGGATCTTTAGTCAATTCAGGCAACTCCTCATCTTGTGCCCCCAAGGCGTTAAACCTATTTGAGAGAGTCACAACTTGCTGCGAGACCTTAGGCACCAAAGAGTCAGTAAGAAGCCCAACGGGTCGCTTGGTAGTTTGCTTTACCCCCCTTTGTTTGCATTGTGAAAAAGGGTCAAAGGGGAGGAAACACTCCCATCACTTACAACGGATTTCTGTTTAATCTTCGGCTTTACTTTGGTGAAAACTCCCTCCAATTCATCCGAATTTGCCGCTGTTGTTTCATTGAACTCTGCGGTGGTGGCCATAACTCTATAGTAAGTCTTTAGGGAGGGGGTAATTTTTGAGATAAAGACAGGTTTCTTTTTTGCTCTAATTTAATTTTGGAAACCCCTCTTTGTTTTAGTTCCTCCTCTTCTTCCTCCTCCCCGAATTTGGCCCCCGACCTCCTTAACTTCGCCTTAGTTAAATTAACAATAGACGGTTTTTTAGTGGTCGCAATAGCATGAGTAATTTCAGATTTCTGTAATGAATAGGCAACTCTGGCTCTTAAGGTATACCGGCCCACTCTGGGAGGAGAGGATATTTCCTTTGGGTATCCACCTTCCTTCACCTCCATACAATTACTAGTGGAATCAATATTCCCTCTCCCAGACCACAAGTCCCCACCGAACAGACTGGAGAATATTCTCTGCCTTACCAGCGCTTGAGCCCCCCCCCGACCTTCGTACGGCTCCTCCACCTTCACCTTCACTGAAAGGTTGACTAGCACCCCCTTCTTTTGATGATAAAGCTGCACGCTCCTGACAAATATCACCCAGCAGCACCAGAAAACCACGAACTTCACCAGCCGCCACCGTAGGTGCTGTCTCTGCCCCCACAACCCGGAACCAGTAGCAGGCGGCGTCACGACGTCTTCGATTCCTCGCCGCCTCCTCCCACCTCCAGCCGCGGAGCTCACTGGCAGAGAGCGCTCGCGCTCGCGTACCGCCGAGGCCGGAGCCCGTCAGCATTAGGCAAGAGAAGCCGGGGAAATGTGAGGGAAGGAGAGGCAACCGGAGGGGAGACCACAGAGATCAGTCGGAAAGTTCGGGCCGAACATCAATTCATGACGGCTTCAAAGCGCGCCCCCCTGCCCTCCCTTCATTCTCCAACAAGAAAAAACAGCGAGAGCCCTAGGTGAGTGCGGCCGCAACCGTTATCTGACGGCCGCCATGTTCCCAATTTAATCTCACTCACTAGCACTGCACTGACTACTCCATCACCCAAGCTACCGATATCCACTCTCAAAAGGAGATAATAGCAAATCAAGTAATTTTCTTCTTTCTTGTTTGCACTTCCTTCTGTTGTTGTTTGATGTAGCCTGATCGCACTCCGATCCACAGTATCTCTCTCAGTGATCTGGAAGAGTTGTGGTAGGAAGGAAGGATATCCAAGTGATGACACTGACCAGTACACTTTACTTTATTTTATCTTCTACTCTCTTTCAACATTTTCTTTTAGTTTTCTCAAATATCTTGCTCAGTTTCATCCACCTTACTGACACTCACTCCTTTTCTATCAACTTTTTTATGCTTCTGTTTAATTCACATACCTCTTAAATGTGATTGTTGGTGGGTATTTCACTTTCTCAGTATCGGGGTCTCAAACTTATCTCAAGAAAGCACACAAAAACTAAACAGCAGAATGGTAAACCACTCTCATACAAGGCAACCATTAATAACACCCTACTCAACTTTGCTTTTAAGGTTACAGAGGCTGCAAACAAATAGAAACAGTGCTTTAATTTAATTTAATTTCCTTACTAATCATACAGAACTTATGAGTGGTCACATTTATTACCCTTTATTTCAATCCTCTAAAGAAAGCCCTATTTGGTAGGGTTTTTGGGCAGGATCTGCAGACCTACAAATAAATCCTCAGCGCTCAACAAGGCAAACTTACATCTTTTATAAAAACTATTCCTAAACACTGGCACTTACACACCACTGCCTAAAAATCCCTAAATTTAGACCCAAACAATCTTTGATCATTATTTCTTTCATGAGCAATGTCTCCTTACATTGACATTCTAGGCTTCCCCACCCCCCAAGCTCTGTTTCCATGGTGACAACAAATGTAACATTCTCTGCTAGCAGTAGGTCACAAGTTCACAACAGTCTCTACAGCAGCATGCTAACTCCTAAACTCCTAAACCCAAGACAGCAGGTGTGGTTGACTGCATACAGTTAGAAACATATGCCACATAGAGAACCACACATGTACTTACTTTACATTTATACCACAACCTAGTTTTAAACAATGCCATCACGAGCATCTACTAAATGTGGTCTTTTAAATTTTACTTGCTTGTGTCTCTTTTAACTGTCTTCATTTTGAAAACTGCCTCATCAGATGCAGCCTTCTCCTATGTGCTACTGCTCCATCCTTCAAACTGGTTAGCATGTGGATTCTAAGTCATTGCTTTAAATTATTCAATTTTGAGGGCTCATTGAGTCCCATTTCATTTACAGACCACTGCAAAATATTCACGCACATTCCTTGTCAACTTTGGTGAATTTCGAATAAAGAAATCACTCATAGCAGCAACCATGAAGTCAAAGGGCTTTCAGACATCCATCAAGTTCCGATTTAAAACTTTTTCAGTTATGTCAGCCATGGCTGCAAGACGTTGTCGATGATGGATCAATTCAAGAGACAAGGAATACAAGTGGCGATAGTTCAACAATCAAAACTGAAAATTCTCGTAAAAGGACATTTACATATTCTACACTCGATCCAGTGTAAGAGATTTTGCAGCAGTCGAATTATGATAAGTAATGGGAGGTGGTGTATCAGGATGCATCAGTGAGTCCATATAGAAACCCAGAAAAGTAAATCCTGGAGGGAGGGGTTTGGTGTTTGGGGGTTTCTTTCCCTCTTTTTCACTGCGGCTAACACCGGAGCAGAGACTTCTACCTCATACCAAGGTACCACAAGGGTAACAACGCTAGGGAAGAGGGTTAGGCGGGCCTTCCCTTTCCCGTCGGGGGCTTTCCAAGGGGACACTAGGGTTTCTGAGGGGGGCCAGCTAGGACGAGGAGGGTAGCACTTTTGCAAAAAGAAAAAAGAGCAGATTTATGTAGACCAGAAACTAGTTTTACAATCTGCCAAAATTAGTGTAAATTGTCAATCAAAGGTGTTAGGAGTGAATCTAAAAGTGCTTGTATGATTTCACCTCTTGAGAAACGCAATGTAAAGATTCTTTTGTTTAGTGTTAATGGGTTATCTAACAAAAGTAAATACTGTAGTTTACTGGGGAGGCTATCCTGTTTTGAACCAGAGGTTATCTTCTTACAAGAGACCCACCTAAAGAGCAATACCCCAAAGTTGTCAGTTCCTTGCTAGTACTCTCACACGTGTTATGTGTCTGCATAGGTGGTGGTCAACATAAGAAAACTGTGGTACAAGTACCTATTCATATACTTGCAAGGAACAGCTTCAAGTGCCTGTTTGTTGAGCTACAACACTATTGCTGAGAAGGGGCTGATATTAATGAACTACAATATGACTGCTCATCATGACATTTTAAGTCAGTTTCCTTCATTATTTCATGGTTAGGAAAACTCAAAACAATTAATATAAAGTTACATGTGAATCAAGATGTTCGTCCTGTTGCTCAATGACACAGCCCAATTGTGTTTCACTTGCAAGAGCTGTTGAAAAGGTACTTAATTTGTTGCTTAATTATTACATCATTGAATGCTCCACTGGTCCAATACCATGGGTTTCTCTCATTGTAGTAGTGCCCAAAAGAGACAGCAAAGTAGCTGAATGCATATGCCTTGACATGGGTCAGGCCAACACAGCAATTGAGGGAGAGAGTCAACCCTGTCAGCACATTGCTGATATGATAACTCAATGGAATGGTGTGAAGTTCTTTTCTCGACTTAAATACAGGATATCACCAATTGGAACTTGCAGAAAAAAACAGGTACATTACAACCTTTTGTACACACATTGGTCTGTTTCGCTGTAAGCAATTGAGATTTGGTGTATCTTGTGCTGCAGAACTTTTCCAAGACATCATTTGACATATCATATAGCCTGTAGTAACTGCATTTAACTATAGTGATGATATATTGGTTTTCGGAGCCACACAGAAAAAGAATGACAAAGCTTTCAGGCAAATATTACAGTTGTTGTATGAAGCAGGCTTAACTCTGAATGCTGACAAATGTGAATTCCACAAGAAAAGCTTGAAATTCTTTGGCCATGTATTTTCTGATAGGGGCCTGAAGCCTGATCCAGCTAAAGTGCAAGTGTTGTCTACGGGTTAGGATCAATCCTTGCACAGCACAATGGACAGCCAAATGCCCGGAGACATATTGTGGCATAGGCACAAATGGAATGTGCTTACTCGCAATATGAGAAAGAAAGTTTGACAGTGGTTTGGGCTTGTGAATATTTCCATGTATTTATGTATGGAAAGCCTTTCACAGTAGTGACTGATCAATCCCACAGCCAAAATACCTTCCTGAATTGAACATTGGGGTTTGAGGCTACAAGAATACAACTCTTCATCATCCAGGGAAAGATCAGAATCCTGATGATTATTTTTCAAGGGTGCGATTACAGTGCCCTGGCATCCCATCTAAGACTATGGAGGCTACATCAATTTTGTTGTGAAGTTGAGCACACCAGCTGCCATGTCTTTAGAACACATTTTCACTTCCATGAGCCAAGATAGTGATATGTTAAAGTTAAAAGACATTATTGCTCATCGATCATTGAACCTGCACTCTAGACCTCTCATTAATGACAGTGAGTATTTGAAGTACAAAAAGGTAAGAGATGAACTTTCAGTGAATCATGAAGGCTTCATTCTGGGAGGTGCACAAATTGTTATTCCTGAGAGTCTATGACAATGACTGATCAACGTCCCCCATGAGGTACATTGAAGAATAGTTGCCACCAAGTGAGTTCTCTGTGACTGAGTCTGGTTTCCTTACCTCGATGAAAGGGTAAAAAAATTATTAAAGACTTGTCATATATGCAATTGTCTTTCATCTCAAGTTATTGAGCACTCTTTGAACATGTCAGAGTTGCCACATCATGCTTGGGAGAGAATTGCTATTGATTTCTTTGGTCCTCTTGAGAATGGACATCATATTTTAGTCATTGTTGATGTATAATACCATTTTCTATTGGTTGAGGACCTTACATCCACTACACACGAAAAGGTTATTAACAAATTAGATGACATCTTTGCGATATGGGGGTACCTACAATCTTAACATCTAACAAACGGCCCACATTTTAACTCACCAATCATCGATGTCAATGTAGAAACTGGGTCCAGATAGACTCTTGATGACTGTGTTTGATAACTGTAACTGTGTTGATAACACTGTGACTGTGTCTGTGTTCACCTCAACTGTGCAGATCGCTGACACTTCGACTGCCAGATCCAGGTTTCCAGGGACCCAAACAGGACATGTGATTCAGGCACCACAATGATTTATTGAAGAATTATAATTGCCTTTATGCCTATGTATTGGTTCATGTATTTATTCGTATATATTTATTGAATATTAGTTTTACTTTTTTTTTGTAAAAGTTGTAACTTTTTATTTAACAAAGCGGGCGATAGACTGTCTTGTAAATAAAAGAACACTGGAATCCTTTTGGTTCCCACTGAACAGAGTAAGCCTGTGACAAACATTAGGGAGATGAGTTGGAGGCAGGCATTATAATGTTGAGTCCTGTTTCACATGCAGCATAATAAAGACTTGTAAAACTACTGTCTGTGTGTGGTGTGGTTATTGGTGAGTACCTGGACTGGCTGGAGGCTACATCATGGTCCATTGGGTTACCCCTGCCTGTGTTAGCCAGCCCTCCATGTTCAGCCTCCCTCCCCAGGCCCTCTATACTTCATCTGCAGGTCCTCTCCCCTCACTGCTCTCTGTGGTCAAAAGGCTGCTAGTGCTGGCACTCCCCTCTGTGGTCAGCTTGCTACCTTGCCCTTTCCACCCTGCCACCAATCTGGATGTGAGTGCCATTGTCCCCTTCTGCCCTCCCTTCGTGGACCATTGTGCTGCCCCTGCCCATCCCAGCCTGCTGTGAATGGTCAGCTTCTGCCCTCGATGCCTCCCTCCTGCCCTCTGAGGTTAGCTTGTTGCCCATGCTGGTCTGCCCTCTATGGCCAGTTTGGTGCCCCCACCCATCACCCCTTCTGCCAGCCCTCTGTTTTTTATCTGCATACACATGTCCCCTTCCACCTGCTCTCTCTTCTCCATCTGCACTCTGGAATCAGCTTGCTGTCCCTGCCGATGCCAGCCTGTCCTCCATGGTCAGTTTGCTGCCCATCATCTATCCCCCATGCTCTCCATTCTCCTCCCTTGCCCCCCTTCCTTCTGCTCTCATGGTCCGTTATGCTGCCCTTGCCCCTGCCTACCACCCCTGCCCTTCATTCTCCATTTCCACGCCCCTGCCCCTTCCCTTTAACTCTCCTTTGTCTGTTGTGAAATACTTTATGTTTTATAGATTTGATTCCATCAAGATGATTCAGCTGTACCACTCTGTTGTCAATAAATAGGATTGTTAGTGATCTAGTTGTTCATTTGAATAATTTGGGAATTTGAAGCAGTAGGGAATCAAAGGTCAGGTTATTACTGCTGTTGGAAGAAAGGTTTTACTCTGAATATCAGACTTCAGGCTGAGGAAAATGTTGTAAATGTATAGAAAATATGCTCTCTTTTTAGCTTTTGGAGCACCTTCTAAACCTCTATGAGAAAATCATAAAATAAAACAGTTTTGACTCAAAGATGGTCAAAAAACCCCAGAAGAGGATCAGCATTTAAACAGGGTGAAATTTCCTTAGAAGAAGTCACAATTATTAAAATGAACATTATTCCACAAATAAACAATTTTATTTATATTGTGACTAAAGTCTGTAATTACTATTTATATGTGCTCCTTTTTCTGACCCTCAAAAACGAGCTTACACTGTATGCATTTAAAAAACAACCATGTCCCTGAGTCCTTTAGTGGCTGCTACAACATGTTATCGATGTTGTGGCCAGCCATCCAAGTGAGGTCCCTTCGAGTCCCCACATGTGCTCCTTGGGGTCAGGGTGTGTTCACCCTGCTTCATTCTATTTTTCAGTTCATTTTCAGGATGCTGGAATGATGTCCCAGAGTCTTGTAATGGCTACTGTTAGAAATGGGATTTATGGTTGGCTAGGACGTGCACCTAAGCCAGGCAGAAACCACCACTCTAGTCAGGGTAAGGGAGTTACACACCGAAGATAACTCCTGCTCACCCCCTTGGTAGCTTGGCAGAGCAGTCAGGTTTATCCCAGAGGCAATGTGTAAAGCTTTTGCGCAACACACTCACACAGCAGTGACACACTAGGCACACCACAAAAGTAACTCCACACCGGTTTATATAAAAAATAGCCTTTGTATTACTCATAAAACACATTAGAACATAATCACATATATACACGGTGCCACCTGGCACTTAGTATGATTTACAGGGATTATATACACTACAGGGCCAATTGGGCCACTATCATAACATCACAATTTATAGTTAGTGAAAACAACCAGTAAGTACTGGTAACATTGCACTTAGCACGAATGCATCAGACATGAACATCATAACATGACATAGTATCGCATATCATAAAAAACATAATCAGCAGTCGTGCACCATAGTAAAGACTAGTAGGGTGCACACATTATAAATCCATTATACCCACCGTAGGCCTATCACCTTTACTGTACATAGGGTGTAACCCAGAAAAGTAGTTACCACAACTAAAGAGCGGCACCTGCATTCCTTCTGCTACCTGTACCGTAGCAGCTGTCTTTCCCTGCGTAGGGTCCGGGGCTACCCGCCCACCTACAGGGAATGCAGTAATTTAGTGGAGATCCTTTCTCCTTTGGGACCAGGGGGCCTACGTCGAGGTTCCACTCTGTTCCTGGTAATCATTACCCAGTGTCCAGTGCACAAAATCCAGGGTGGGGTGCAACACATACCCTGTCCTTACTAAAGAAGAAAGCCCCCGGTGCCCAGCGTGGCAGGGAGGATACTCCACCCCCTTCTCACCTGGAATCCTCCTGCAAGCCTGCAGGGCCGCTGCTGAAGCTTCACAACAGTGTGGTAGGCGTGGGAGCCATTCTCTGGTCACCGTCGGCAGAAATCTACAGGGGCTACTGCCCGTGACCGTGCGGCGCAGCGGCAGAACAGAGACCGCCTGACCTGGTCGCCTCGCTGGTTTCCTCCAGTGCCAGCTGCTTGGACCCATGTGGTACCACCCTGGAAGGAAGAGACTCGCTGCTGGCCACACACGGAGCGAAGTCCCCGTCGTCTCTGGCTACTTTCAACTTGAAGTTTCCAGGCAGTGGGCCCTGCCCACACCAAGGATTAGGTAATATGCGGGGCTCTCCTCGTCCTCACGAGAGAGCACAGCTTCGGCCTGACATCCTGTTTTCTCATTGGCTTCCTCCTGCTACGCTCATGGCCCCTCCCACAATCAGGACCAAACGCTGCCTGACTTCTGGTGGCTTCCTGGTCACAGTGCTCGTTATGAGCCCAGTTGGAACCCCCATCTCGGGCTCTAGAAATATCGATAAAAACTGCCGCTCACGCGCTTCTGGTTTGCGGCACAGCGCTGAGGGGGCACAGCAGTGGCAAAGTGCCTCTCATGCTCCAGGGCAGTGCATCCAGCACAGCCCTCACCACGCTTCTGGATTTTAGGTCACACAGGGCCGGGCTGGGACCAGGCAGGCCAGCTCACAGGGCCCTCTTGCAGAGGGGGGAGTCCTTCGTGGCGGTTCCTTCTGGCACTCAGCAGTCCTCAAGTAAGCACCAGTCTAGCACACTTTCATGGGGTCACAGCCCCAATATTTATATGCCCCAAGTCTTTGTTCTGCCCTGGCACAAGGCCTTGGACCTAGTCCAAACCAGTTCTGGGGGGCACTTCACAAGTGCACAACAGTCCCCATTGTTAGTGTAGGATCTGGCCCCAGACACACCACAGGGGGGCGGAGCCAGCATTGTGGAAGGCAGGCACAGTCCTATTCATGGTCAGGTGCTACTCCTCTCACTACTCCAAATGCAGATTGGCCTATTCAGCTTAGCGCTGACTCACCCAGCCACTCTGGAGCCACTGTACCTCCCCATCCCCTGCCATCCAGAGCCAGACATACAATACACACCAGGCAGGCACAAACACACATAAAACACAGAAAGGCCCACTTCTAAAAGTGGCATTTCTAAAATAGTGATAATAAATCTGCAAACACCATTACGCAGCATTTATTGCCACTATTCCAAACATACCAAACTTGATCACGCTACTCCTCTCATGTCAAGAATTACCACTGAAACATATATCAGGGAAGCCCCAATGCATTTCTATGAGAGGGCACCCTCACAGTAGTGAGAAACCAAATAGGCTGTTTGTCACTACCAGGACATGCCACACAGGTAAGGCACATGTCCTACCTTTTACCTACAGCACACCCTGCCCATAGGGCTAGCTAAGGCCTACCTTAGGGGTGACTGATATGTAGTAAATGGGGAGTCACAGAGGTGGCACCCACTTTATAAGCCACGTCACAGCGGTAGTAATGGCAGAGGCATGAGACAGGTTTGAAAGGCTACTTTAGTGGGTGGCGCAAGCAGTGCTGCAAGCCCACCAGTAGCATTTAATTTACTGGCCCTGGGTATATGAGATACCACTTTACAAGGGACTGATAGGTAAATTAAATACGCCAAACAGGTGTAGACCAACCTTACCAAGTTTATCATAGAGAGCACATGCACTTTAACACTGAACAGCAGTGATAAAGTGCCCAAAGTACTAAAACCACCAACGCCAGGCCAGAACAAAATACCAGGAGGAAGGCAAAAAGTTCTTGGATGACCCTGCAAAAAGGGCCAGGTATAACAGCTACAACAACATATTGCTCAGGTTGTGTGCGGCCAATCAGGATTGACTAATCTTCTTTAAAGTGGCCAATCAGAGCGTATTCCGACAACAACAATCCCACTATTCCTATTTTTTAAAAGACCTTCATGACCACACGGAACATCTCTTTAAACACAAAGTTCTCACAATGGACTTAACAAAGTAACACCAATTTAAAAAAAGCACTCTTTCTAGCTAAAGTTGAAGCTTTCTGCCAAATTTGTTCAGCCGTTTTATTTCTATAACTGCGACAGAGGTTTCCTATGGGAAAAAAATGTGAAATGAATGATTTGCCCCCCCCCCCCTTTTTGTTGGTCCTTGAAATATCAGAATTAGTGGAGGTAATTTAGGATCCCATCCATTCTAATTCTTGAAACCAAAAGCGTTTAATAATTGTGATCACACCACACAAATTCAGTGGTAGTTTTTCAAGCCATGCTTTTTAGTATTTTCTAACCTATTGGGTCATCTTGTATGGGTCCCTTAGAGTAACTTGGAGCTGCTTCTAGTCTCACAGCAACTTATGGGCAAAAGCAATCAGTGCAGAGACACGCTATGTTTGCAGCAGCGATTCACTTAAATGTGGCAAACGAGTGCTTCCCCATTAAAAGACATGCTTGCTTCAGTTTCTGTGTGTTGTAGAATCGTACCCGCTTCTGAGCTCCTTGGAGATTGAGAGATCCCAGCCGAGGAGTTCCATTTTAACTCCCCTCTGTGGCGAGTCATCCTGCAGAAGACTTTGGGTGGTGACACAGAAGTGTACCGAAATGTGGGTGCCAACTTGGAGTATGATCTCATTTCGATGGTTATAGTGTTTTTACATCTCTGGTGGGGTGAACCACCAGATCTCCACATTGTGAACATTGCTGATAAAAAACTCTATTAAAAATTATTATTACATGCTAAATGTTATCGCTAAATGGCCTCAGATGGTGTATTTTTTTTTTTTTTAAGATGAAGACATAGATGGCGTGGTATTGGACCTGGTTCTATACCTGTACGTATTATATTGTTGTGATATTCAGAGGAATAAAGGTGCTCAATGAGTCGCTACTGATGGTGTTTAATGAAAACCTAACATTGGGGTATATTCTGGCACTGTAATGTTATTAATTCTATAGAGTATAGGTGTAGCTCAGAGAGTCTCTTCTATGGAATGAATAGATTCACTTATGGGGATCATGCCAGTACTGTCTGCATTAGATAGATTAAAATACAGATAGTGTTCATTGGTTACTTCCAGAGACATATTTATATACTCATGCCAGGTAATCTGTATGTGATTTCTGAAATAATGGAGTTATTGATGTTCATGGTTCATATAGATCTTTATGGTCAATGGATAAGTAGTTGTGCACTATCAGAGGCAGTTATGGTATTTTGTGATGGTCAACGTAATATCCTAGAAATCAGAGTGGCGGAATACTAATTGTTTCATTGTCAGTTCCTCAATGGAGAAATTTCATTGACAGTTGGGACCATCATTCAATCCCCTTTTGTCTGTATGTAATCTCAACACCAGCCATTTAAAATCATTAGAAGTGTAGTTTTTTTTCAATGTAATGATTGTCAATTTTATTGCAGTGTGGCATACATCTCATTGTGCTTCTACGTTCATTGATTTTGGTTTTGACTGATCTTGTTGTCATACCTATGTGCAGATTTCATGGGCACTGAATTAGATACATGCAATTATTGGTGTTACAATTCGGATTTCTCCATAGTTACCATTCCCATGACAAGCCCAGATCAATTTCATTTGTTGGTTCGGTTTGATGACAATTGTTACAGTCACTGCACAGTTAATGCCCACTTACTCTTGGAAGCCCCCATAGTGTAGATACTGTTTCCACATTTGTATGTTACTGCATGTATGTTACTGCAGTCTGGGGTGGCATGAATTAGTTAATCTCATACATTTCTGATTTACTTTAACACGAACAGGAGTATGGGTAAATTTATGTCACATGTATTGAGGATACTCCATTTCTTATTTGTGATTTTCTTTATATCATTGGAAAGGGGTGTAATGTTCGTAGCCCGTCATTTTTTTCAGAGAGTGTTTTTGGTATGGTCTCTAGTAGAGTTGAGTGGATAGTTCTTGATCTTCAGTTTGTTGGATAAGATTTCCACTTGGTTTTCCTAAACCTCTATCCTGTTGTGATTCCCGCTTATTCACAGAAATTGGCCTTATGATAGGTTTGTGCATAAAGATCGTATATGATAGTAGTCATACCTTAGTAGACAATTCCATTCTGATTTTTTGTTCAACATGTCAGTTCTAAAGGTGCCCTCCTTAATGTTGATGGTTACATCTAGAAAGGAGATCTCTTTTTTGACATTATGTGGGTGATTTTGAGATGAGGGTCCTGAACATTAATCCATTGGAAGAACTCTTCTGCTTTAGATGTTTCCCCTTTCCATTTCACCAAAACGCCATCAATGACTCTTTGCAATAGTACAATTTCCTGTTTGAATGTATTGTTCTCAATATAGATGAAATTGTATTTTAGATTCTGCATTTAGAGACATGCAAGACCTGGAGCATAAGAGATTCCTATAGATGTCCCTTGGCGTTAAAACAAAGGTTGTTTTCAAACTGAAATAAGTTTTCATTAAATGCCATTTTGCACACTATGTGATGAAATTGATTGATGTTATTCGATGTCCACACAAATGCTCTTTGTAGTTCCTCAGTGACTGCTAGTATTGCATCCGGGTCATGATTGTGTATAGTGCTTTGACATTGAGAAATATGAGGACATTGTTAGTACCGTCAGGAGGTTTAGAACATCTTTTATGTTTTTAAGAACGGGTGGCCTTTTTTCTACCATTGGGCGGAGGAAGGAATGAAAGAAGATGGAGAATGGTTCTGAAATCGAATTAATGGTGGACACAATTGGTCTTCCGGGTGGTGGCACTTTCCCATTGTGAATTTGTGGATGTATGTAAACATAGGGAATGATGGGACTTGAGTTTAGAAGAAATTCTGCCTCGTTGCTAGTGATCCATCCCATGTTTTTGTCTTTGTACACCAATTATTAATCTTGTTCTTCAGAATAGGAGTGGGGTCTCTGTTGATCTTCTTGTAGCTTTTTTATCTCCTGGGAGAAGCCGTAGGCATTTCTTTCTGTAGTCCTCCATTTGCATTATGACAACCACACCTTCTTTGTCTGCCAGTTTTATCATGATAGATTTGTCGTTTGATAGGATGCAAATAGCTTCCCTTGCTTCTCTGATGCTATTCTGAAATGTTTTTTTCAAGCCCAATACAGGAACTTCCTTCAGTACCACTTGTTCAAATGTTTGAATTTCAGTAGGTATTTTTAAAAGAAGGGACTGAAGGTAGATGAATTTCCAAGTAATATGTTGATGTTCTCTGTTCTGCCAGGTTTGTCCTTGAAACAAGAGTGTAGCTGTATCTTCCTGAAGAAGGCTGATAGTTCACGTTTTAGTCTGACTGGATCCTCTTTGGATGTTGGTACAAAGCCTTACCTGTGGTTCAAAATCTTTTCTTCACTGTCTGTGATTTTTCTTGTTGATAAGTTGACAACTAACCTGTGTTTGTTATTGGTTTCTTCATGTTTTGCTATTTGTTTGGATCTGATTCTCTTCTGCATATTGGACATGTGGTTGCTTTCCTTTTTTCTGCATTCTTCCTCTCCCTCCGCGCTGGCCTCGCCCTTAAAAAGGCTGAAAATTCTGGGGATACATATATCTAAGAGAAAATCCACCCATCAGTGGTTGCCAAAATTGGGATGGTGATTAATATGATGATCCTTAGTGGAAACCAAAATTACGGGGTGGTCTTGGGAACTCATCGCCACTACTCCACTCGTTGGAGCTTGATATCCATCTGGTTCCCTTGCATTTTGTCTTCTTGTTGGTGCCTTTTGTCATGTTGGTTGTCTGTGGATATTGGTAGTCCTCACTTGTGTAGGTGTTTTATATCTTTTTCTGCGGTTTGCTTATTTTTTTGTTGAGTCAAGTGTTCCTTGTTTTCACTGATTTCTTTGTTAATTTCTTCCAATCGCATCTGTATAGTATTGTTTGTATTGTTGTTTTTAATACACTCTCGGTTTGTATTATCTTCACCAACAAAGCATCCGAGTGTCTTTTTCTTATAGCAATTATTAGAATTAACCAATCTCTGGTATATTTCCAAGTGATCTGTACCCAATCATTTTGAAAAATGATGTACTCTATGAAAATCCACGTTTATATTGTTTAGGAAGATCCTGTTACCTTCTGCTGTGAGAAATCCTAGGTCCTTGTCAAAGCTGTAATTTTTGGCATACTCATGAATCCAAGAAATGAAGGAATGGCCCACAATACAGATACGAACCATGAGGCTGGTACCCTAGTGCAATACAAAGTAGTAGCGTGCAGCAGAATAGAATGAAAAGTGATGTGGAAGAGTATGCATCTTGAAGCGGAAACTACAAGACTTTTAGAGTGCAAGGTTCCTGTTAAGTTACTGTTAGGTAAAATAGTAGGTTAGGTAGAGAGTAACTGCCATTCCTTTATGAATTCTGATTGGAAAAGTGGAAGTCCTATGTATAGTTTTTGCTGCTATTTATTGAAAGTCATTAGGAGAAAAGAGGATTTTAATAGTTGCAACCTTCTTCTGAGCACAGTATGCTTTCTGAGCCTGTGAACTGGAACCAAGATTGTTAGCTGGTCTACTTCATTGGCTAAGTAACTGGTATACAGCAGTGGGGAAAGGGTTAAATGTGCAGAAAAAATACTATGTACTGTTGTCTGAATTAAAGCACTCGTGTCTTTGAGTATGTTGTGCCCCATGTAAAATTACAAAAAATCTAATGTGAATTTAGCCTGTCAACCACACACTGTTCTGATACTCCGAGGATTAAGGGCTAAACATTAACCTGTGATGTCCAAAAGGGATATCATCTAGAATCTAAATTACACAGTGTGAAACAGAGAAATCTGGAATTAATCTCTGCCTTTCTACTTGACTACTGTGATATCCTTTATATCACAGAGTCTCCTTTTTGCTCATTAACCCATATGAGAACACCTTCAAACACAAGTTTCGGCCTTTGCCTCGACTACTGCTCTTCTCTCCTTCTCATGTTGGCTCACCCACCTCTAATAAGGGGGAACGGTAGAAACACCCTGGTACCTTTACACTTTCAGGGGGACCTATATGCAATCCCGGCTGAAAAAATATTTTTGGGCTGCAGGTCCCCAGGAGTACCGCAGGACCCAGGGAGACACTCCAATGTGGCCCTGTGTCACCATGCAAGCTTTACCTGGTGAAGCTAGCATGGTCCTGCTGGTCCACAAGGGTAGCTTATGGGGTAGTATTGCTGGAGTTCTGCGCCATAATTTTGAGGGGGTAATTTGAAGGGGGGTTGGCCACTTGTGGGGGTTTGGGTGCAACTCCATGTTGCGCACAGTCAAAGGCCACGTGCAGAGGTAGCTTCTGCAAGGACCTGCAGCCAATCCCATGCTGCTCAAGACCAGAGGCAGTATGCACCTGATGGTTGGCTGCCCATGGAGGGTTTGGCAATCCATGTGGGGTAGAGCACTGGGTGTAGACAGACTTTCCCCTCGTACATCTTGAGAAAGAAGTTTGAGTTGGACCCACATCACCCCTCTTGGACAGAGCCCTTAGAATGCATACAAAAAGTGGTCTGCTTTTATGACTATTCAATTGACGAGATTTGGGTTTACATAGTGACATGAACAATTATTGTGCACCTTACTTCTCCATTCAATGGACTAAGTTATACAACTGATATGTCTGAAAATGGAAAAGCAGTAGTTTCAGTCTGAGAAACGTATGTGGGATAGTTACTATCTTCTAAAATCCTAAGAACTGAATTTGAATGTAGATGTAGGCCTGGAAATTATTGAATATTTTATAATGCGTACACAGCTGTTGGTTGGTACCCTCTTAAGGTTTGCATGATAGTTACTGGAGATGATAGAAGAAAATGTAGTCTAAAAGTAAAGTTGCTCACCCTTGCTTCAAAACAAAGATGTCTGAGACCTCATAATCAAATAGACCAGATGACCACAGAGTTCAAGCTGGGAAAGTTATTTTGTAGAAAGTTAGCATGATTTGGAGTTGGGTGTTAGGCAACTGCAACATGTTACATTAAAGTTATCTGTAGGTTCCTCTCTTACCTCCTAGTAAAGACATTTGAGATAGATCAACGTGTAACTCTTTAGAGACACCCATCAGAATGTGTGTAAAAAGTGGGTTGCAGGTATTGGTGTTCAAGTGATGAGATGTGGGTTTCCAAAGTGATGTGAACAGTTCATTTGCAGCCCACGCCTCCACTCAATATAAGTATTGGTGCAACTAATATATCTGAAGAAGTAGAAACAGTAGTTTTAATCTCAGATTTATATGCCGGATAGGCAGTACTATTTTATCAAATCATGTAGACTGAAGTCTGAAAGTAGGCCCGAAATGTATACAAAAAAATGTAATGTTTACACTCATACACGCTGGAAGTAGGGTGCATGTTGGAGTTTAGAAGGTGAATAAGCAATAAAGATGCTTTTAAAATTTGATTTTATTGTGTCACATTTGCTGCATGTTCAAAGATAGAGGTCAAATGTCTGACTGTATATTCTGCCAATTGCTGCTTATTCTTTTACCATGGAGAATAGTGTTGAATAGTCTTAATTCGGTTAAAAAAAATAAAACCATAAAAGCACATAACATATAAAAACAAACAGTATATATGCATGTGCATAATAACTTTAATAAAAGTCACAGCTGCAATTCATGAAAGATAAGGTAGGCTTAAAAGAATCAACCAGAAAAATTCAAGCATAACTATATTCAAATGCATAGTGAAAAATAAAAACCTGTGCAAGAACAACTGGTTTACCAGGTAGCCAATAACAACTACAATTAAGATAAAAAAGCTAACAACTCTTTTTATATGGTTATAGCATATTCATGGAGAGGATTCAACCATCATTGTTCAAAGTGCATGTTCAATAGGAATCAAATCAATACTAATTCCATCTGGTACAACTACCTCTGGGTGTTTTTTCTTAAAAACAATAAACAATAAAAAAATGACATATTTAATAGATCCTTCCTTAACTGCTGTTATTTCTAGAGTATTGCGTCCTAATCACCATGGCTAGCAAGGACATTTAAACAGCTCAAGTAAGAGATAAAGCTCAGTGCAAATATTGCTAAATTGTTGTTCAAGACCCACAATTCATAAATCAAATTCAAATAGTATTTTACTGCAATTAGATTAGAAGCTTTACAAGGCATAAAGAGGGTTAGGTCAGCATTGTTCAAGTGCAATGAAAGTTGGAATCAATTCAATTTACACCTGATACAATACTCATAGAAAAATAAACTAGACATAGGGAGTGTTCACTTAACATCGTTCAAAGTGATTGTGTAATAAAGATTATAATCAATCCTGTTTACACCTAATACAATAACCACCACATATTTAAAAACAGTAAACAGTAGAATAACACATTTAGTGCATCCCTCCTAGACAGTGGTCTTGCTTTAAAATTCTACTTCTCAATCGCCATGAGTAAAGTAAATATCTAGACAACGCAAATACAAACCATTCTGTGTTATCACTTTTTAGTATTCTGATGGCATCTGTTAGATGTGCTACAAATAAAGTTTGACAAATAGTGATAAACCAGGTCTTTATCAGTTTGGTATAAGAGGGACAAAAAACCCATAAAAGTGCTCCTCTGACTTAGTGCTTGCCTCACATAATGGACAGGAAGATGGACCTTGATATTCCCTCCATCTGCTTTGTTGAATGTAAGCTTTATTTGTTCTCCATGATCTTAAAAGCAGCATACAATACATACCAATACAGCAATAAATAGTTATACTTAAATTTATGCATGGCTGCATGGTTAAACCTTTATACAAAATTCAAATTACTTGCCGCGTTAGCCATAGTTGTTTAAGACCAGAGAGTAATCAACCTGAAAGGACGATCCTTGTGCAAATAATCTTACTTAATACAGGTTCTCTCTCTCTTATGTTGGTTTTCTAAACTAACCTTACATATATAAAAAAAGAAAAACCAGAAACTACAACCTGCATCTTACAACCTTTTAAAAGGATAACGATCACAGTGCAAGTGCAGATTAAAATTAAAAAGTAATAAGGTCCATGTGCAAAAGGGCAGAACATGATCTCCATCACCTAACATACGGTAGAAGTTTAAAAAAGACATCCTGTTAAGAGTGCTATTGTAATTAAGACGAAGCTCAGTGAAGGGCAACAACTGATGGCCTATTGTTGGATATGTAAGGTCATTACATTAATTAGGAAACAGTAATTGAACAATTTACGCTTTGTTGCTCCCATCACAGGCAAAAGTATAACATTTGTATATTAAAATATACACTTGGTGAGGAGTCCTTCTAAGAGTGAGGTAGCCTTATTGTGAGAACTGGAGCAGAGTTATTCTAAAGTGCATACATGCTCACAGTCCGACAAGACCAGAAAGTTGAATTACAGCAAAATGGTAAAGAAAACCTCTAGGCAGATCAAAGAAAATCAGCATGTTGCCACCGCTGGAAATTCCAGATGGCACTCTGCAGAACAAGTCATTGATGCACGTAAAATGGTGATAATCAGTAGCATAGATCAGTCTGAGGTTAACTGTTGGTTCTTTTTAGCCGGGTTCCTTGTAACGAACTTAAATTGGAGGTCGCCAGCCTTACTGGTTGAAGCGGCAGCTGCTTCTTTTGAGAACCAATTGTTAGAACTTCCTATGGCGGTTACCGCATTTTCCAGTGATTTTATTGATACTATTGGATTGCTTGAACTTGCAATATGCCAGATGGATAAAGGTTGGTAAGCTAATGTTTAGAGCCGTATTCTCTGGATTCAAGGCTGTGATGATACCCATGCTTACAGGTCCGGACTCCAAGTTTATTCCACTCAGGCCACAGTTTTGATCTGCGCAAGTCCAACAGTGTTAGGCAGAGGCATACCACATGCACCAGAGATACATTTGTTTGTTACACGACCTCGCCTGAAGAACACGGCCAGGTAGGAATATGTTTTTAAAAATGCCACTCTACCAGTCTAAGAGCAAAAAATCTAAATTTTTAATGTAGAGAGTATGTACAAGCAAGATGAGGCAAAGGAGGGGCTAACTGATAATTTTAGCGGGCATTCAATAAAAAATCGATTGTGTGACCCACTAAAGTTACTGATGCTGATGTCAATCCATAATAGGGACTCGAGTGAGTCAGTTCTAGCCTGCCTCATCCTGTGACACAGATTAAGAAGGCCCCCACACTTTTTAAAGAGTAATTTACAAGACCAAGCTCCAGGTGAATCTGGGCAGTGGGCGAGGTTTTTAGTAGCCACAGTACCTTTTTACATATTTCAGTCAAATGTTTGTTGAGTGCAATTTAAGTGCAAATCTAAGCTTGCCCAAAGAGATCTCATAGCTATTTGACAAGGTGGGACCTATCTTGGCCCGCATTACCTCCAGCATTGACCCTAAACAACCACCAGTCACTTTTTAGCAAGGTTGGAGAGACTGACTTGAAGTGCCAGGGCTTTCATGGCAATTTGACTCCGACTTTTTAATAAAGAGACCCTTGAATCGATGTAAAACCCCTCATATTTATAGGTTTTACCCATCGAAATTTGATGGTTGTTGTTCGTCCAACCGCCACCTCTATAGCACTTCCTGCCAAATATAACTACTTGAGTTTTCTAAAGATTAACCTCCAAGTTGTTCATGGTGGATTACCTGAGTAATTTATTCAGCCTGCGTTGCAGTCCAACTCGCGTAATATTAAAGAGAGCGAGATCATCGTCATGTAGGAGATTGCTGATCTGCGTACCACCGATCTTTGGAGCGTGGCTACTATTTATTGCATCCAACTCTACTGAAAGGTCAGATAGAAACAGATTAAAAAGCAGGGGGTTAACACACATGCCTGTTTTACTCCACTTGACGTCAGTATTTTGCCGGATGGATGTGAACCGGAGCCTATCTTCACTTGAATCCAGGTATGGTATGGAGCTGGATGATTGAATATAGTAAATTGGATGGAATTCCACATTTCGTTAGTTTAGTCCCTTGGCACATGATCAAAAGCAGTTTTGAAATCCACATAGCAGCAAAACAGCAATGTAGAAGAAGTGTTAGCTTTATCAGTGAGGATGGATAAGGTTAGGGGATTAGTAAGTGTGCCTGAATTAGTCATAAAGCCCGTTTGATTGTTTGGTATCAGGTCCTTTGACTTGGCCCAGCTTTTCAGATCTCCAAGCAACAAACTGGCGAAAAACTTTGCCTCAGTATCCGTTAGGGCAATCAGCCTATAATTGCATGGGGCTTATCTATATCCCGTCTTATGAATGGGCTGAATTATTGCACCACGCCAGGAGTCTGGTATGGTTGAGCTTCGTATGCTGTATTCAAACAGATTAGCTAACTGCTTGGTCCAGAAAGGAATGTTCTTTTTGAACAAGGCCTGTGGTAGGCCATTTTGCCCCGGCGCTCTGTCTGATCTAGCTTTGGTTAATATTTTTCCCAGCTTTGTAGGTGAAATTGAGAGATCTTCACTTTCTGTGTTCTTTGCAAATCCTCCGCTTGGAAGTGACCTGCTAAAATATTACCCATTACTGCTCTGAGATGTTTGCAGAGCCTAGGCAAAGATTTCCATTAGTATATCTATTAACTAGTGCCTAAAGTTTCTAGGGTTCCGACTCTTACTTGCAAAGTGAAGCGTGCACCAGAGATGTTGAAGATGCTGTTGTTTTTCAATTCGACACGCCCATCTATAGTTAGTTTGTACAGTTTTGTAGTTAAACAGCTGCGCAGGACGTTAGAATTGATTTAAAAGCTCAGTGCAGAAATGTTCCCAGTCTTCTATTGGATCACAGGACTACAGATTAAGATGAATAGTGAGTTGTTCACACTCTTCCATAATCTTCATTCCATTTTAAGCATTTTAAGCTCTCGGAATAAACTCCTGTGTGTGTCATAGAAGCTAGGACATGGTACGCTACGGTCGGAGTGATGGTAATGACTTTCAGGCGGTGATCGCTTTCTATAATACTATAATTTTCTATGTGTGGAAGCAGTTCTGAATTGCAAATTGTATAGTCAAGATATGAGCATCTTTCTGCTGTTTGTCCACGACCAGTTTGGGGATATCCTGAGGAAATCTCCAATTCAGAACAATGAAACCTGCGGTGCAAAGTTGTAAATCCCAATGTTCGCTGAGGCCGCAACGTTTTTGAAATATGGGTTTCATCTGTACCTACAATGCTGGTAAGGAGAGTGGAAGCAAACTTTCTGAGTCCTCCATTGACCCGTGAAAGAGGTTGTTGTTAAAGTCCCCAGTAAGGAGGCAATGTGAAAGCAGAAAGTCCCCTACCAGGTCACACAGGACAGTAGATAGGCGATTCAACTGAGACCCATCTTATTTGGAATTACATATCTGAGTTTCAGGAAAATTGATCTAGCTCTTGGTAGTTCAATTCTACCCAGAGACAATTCAAAACCTGGGTCACTCTTAAAATCTACAGACCTCTGAGTTAAAGCACCAGTATCAGTCTTATGCAACCAGTTCTCCTGAATTTTCAATATCTGCTTTTTAACTGGCCCAGTGCATGCTTTTTAATTTGGTCAGGATTGTCCCAAACTTCATACAATCCTAGTTTATGAATCCATGTATTAATATGCCTTAGCTTTGGTATTAGCTCATATTTATCCTGAGCTTTCACTTATATAAATGCTTGCCTGAGGGGAACTGGAGAATTGCCAGTCCAAACTCTGAGCCTGTATGCCATGGGTATAAGAAATGCCACATGCATTGCATTGTTTAGACCAAGATCTAATCGCATTAGTGTAAGAGGGGCACTGGGGCAGTGCGAGGCCGGGTTGTACTTCACTGCCACGCCCTGTACAGCCAAGACTAGCTGCCGGCCACCAGATTACAAGTTATTTGCAGTCTGGCTGGCCAGCACCGTGGCTTTCCCAGGGCGGTGCCTCTTTCATCGGCCACGGTGCTTGTTGTGCCTGCACACGGGGGGGGACATATTATGTCCCCCTGTGTGCATGCACAATCGGAGGAGGAACAGGGGGCCACCAGACTTGTAATTAGGGCCTAAAGGCCTGATTACGAGTCTGGCGGTCCTCATGGGGGTCCAACCACTGCCACACTGACGGTCTGACCGAACCCATTACTAGTTGGGCAGTCTGACCACCCTGGGACCACCGACATCAGCAGGGAACCGAGGTTCCCTGGAAGTGGCTCGGAGGTCAGAGGCTGCAATATTCTTGGCAGAACCGCTGCGGTTCCGCCAAGCATATATTGAGTGTCCTCTCCGCGTGCAGTGACATGGAGGCTCCTCCTCCATGCCAACCCTGGCAGAGAGGAAACAAAGGGGTCCTAGAGGACCCCCTGTGCCTCCTACTCTTGTGCATGCACACCTGGGGGGGCATTATATGTGCCCTCGTGTGCATGCACAACCCAACCGTTCCTGCACGGTATGGTCCATGCCGTCTAGGAACCTTGTGAGGTCGGTACCATTGCGGTTCCTTTTTCAAAAGCACTGCGGTCTATGAAAGAGGCACCGCCCTGGGAACGCCACATCGCCAGCCTATCAGACTACAAATAACTTGTAATCTGGTGGGCCGGCGGCAGCGAGTCTAGGAATTGGGGGCGCGGCAGTGGAGTACCGCCCGCCCTCGCATCACCGAAACTCGTAAGTGGGCTCTAAGGGCTCCATTTATGAGGCCCCTTGCTCCATCAGAACGTCACTTTTTGTGACGTTCTGTGGCTCAGGAGCCTGCTCCATATTTATGTGGCAGCACTAAGCCACTTTTTTTGGCTTAATGCTGCCTCGTTAATATGGCTCCCTTTAAAGTAATTTTCTGTTTTAGAGTGGCGTGCAATGGGTGTTGCTGGGGTCGTTCTCAGCAACATCCATGGCTTTTTGAAACTACCTCAGATTTACGAGAAATCGTAAATCTGGGGCAGCGGCAAAAACATACTCTTCCCCAGAGGAGGCGTAAGGGCGGCACAACAAGGAGAAGTATCTTCATATCTCCTTCCTTTTTCCATGTGTGCTGCATTCTGCAGCACACATAAAGAGAGGAAAAAGCCTCTTGTGATTGTTTTTGTGCAGGAAAGTTTCCCTTTCTGCACAAAAGTAATCATCCCTGCAACGCAGGCACTCTTGCACCATGGTGCAAAGGTGCCTGTATTGGTGCACGGCAGCCCATTGTGCGCCGGCCCAGGGGAAAAGGACAGGAATGCACCTTGTCTGATAGACACGGCGCATTCCTGCCCTTTTCTTTTATCGTAGGACAGCGCCACAGGAGGGACTGCGGCGCTGCCCTACGGTAAAACCTCATAAATTAGGCCATTTGTGTTTACTTTTCTTTCTCTCACAGTGACATTTGATAAAGTGAACTATCGCAAAATCATGCTGGGGCACAGGGAGTATAAAAGGAAAGACTGTAGGATCTCCATTTTTTTCTAACTCACAACCTGCAAATTCTTTAAAATATATCAGCTGTTAGATAACCACTATTGAAGCACAATATATGTTTGTAAATCTGAATTGTGATGGAAACAAAGATTTAAGGAATCAAAACAAATGAAAACACATTATTTGGTGATGTGCAAATGGTAAATATTAGCTGATTGCCACACATTATTGTTGGGGTGCTATGTAGTTTTATAAGTAAAACTGCATGTCAGTGCGAATTTGTGGCCATTTCAATGGAAAATGTAAACAACCGTGCTCTACAATACCAGGCTTTAGTAATATTTTTGTGACAGTGTGCTCCAGAATGCACCTCCGGCGACATACTACAGTACGTCAATCTCTTGAGGAATTAACTTGAATTATTTGCAAGATTTTTTTCTTTGTGTGACACTTGGATTGTTTACAGTTCCTATGCCTTCACTCATGTAACATTGATGTCAGCACCCCCTCTCTGAAAATTGATACAGCACTACTGTGTACACAGCTGCAGTGCTTTAATCTCATATGGTGTGTGTGATGATTTCTATAGACGAGAGAAGCTAATGTAGTCTAAAAGTGAAGTTGCCCACCCCTGCTTCGCTACACAGATGTCTGAAACCTCATAATGAAAAAGAGCAGATGACCACCTAGTTAAAGCTGGTAAAGTGTGCAAAAGTAGCAAATTAGCATGGTTTTGAGTGGAGTGTTAGCTGCAACATTTTGCATCTAAAGATATCTTTAGTTCCCTTTCTTTCATTCTGAGAGGGAAATTTAAGGTGAACTCTTGTGGAACATCTTGAAGACACTCTTCAGAAAGTGTGGGAAAAGTGGAATGGTGCTACAGCTTATCTAGTAATGAGAGATGGATTACAGAATGAAGTAAATAGTTAATTTGCACCTTAATTGTCCATTCGATGTAAATGTGAACTTCTATATTTAAAGAAGTAGAAATAGTGGGGTGTATTTACAAAAAAATGGTACAGCACGGCGCTGCAAGCAATTTAGCTGCGCAGCTCTGCGTCATTTAAAAAACACAGGGTTGCGCTATATTTACAAGAATGTGGTGTACCCGTGTTTTCCCCTTGCGCTGGTGCTAAAGAAAAGCTGCCTAACTACAACGCAGACACCCATGCACCATGGTGCAAAGGTGCCTGAGTTGCAGGTATGATTCCCTGCAACTCAGGTGGAAGGGTTTCTGTGTTGCAGGGATGACTGTTTATGTGCAGGTGATTTGCCTCTCATATTTGTGCTGCAGAATGCAGCACTCATAGAAAGAGCGAAAACGAGGAGAAATTAAAGTATTTCTCCTTGTTGCGCTAATCTAATGCCTGCTATTCAGTGGTGTTAGTTTCTGGGGCTGACTCAGATTTATATATCCTTGGAAATCTGGGGCTTCGTAAAAAAGCAATGGGTGTTGCAGTGGAATGCCCAATGTTCTTCTCAAGGCACATATTCTTATGGGGATGACATTATGAGCACTATTAGAACAAAGCTTGGAGCTTTAACTTCAGAACCTGTGAATTTTCTAAAAGGATTTGCTTAGACAGAAGAAGAATGTCCCTTTAAAGACGTGGAAAAATACATTGTGTATGTGTGGAAAACGAGCTCTGACTGTCACACATTTGATGATTTTCGGTACAGTGAGTTCAAGCGATGAGTCCCGCTAAGTGATCTACAACCAACGTCATGTTCTGTGCATGGACACATTAAAGAGCGTTCTACTTGCTCAGAAGATGTGTAAATGTTTTGGAACATGCATATGTAGAGAAAGATCTGTGTGAATTTGGTTGAAAAGATATTGTTGGTGTTCTAAAACCTACAAAATTTCTAAAGCCTCTTGTAGGACTTGGCCTTTTTGGCCAAAGTTCCCTAAACTTTTTGTTTTCCCCCTAGACCGTTTTCCTGGCATAGAGTTACCAATTTAGATGCTTTGGGTACTTTGCCACTGCTGATCAGTATCAAAGTACAAGTGTTTCCTGTGTAAAGTGTAATGGTAATTGGTTGGCCATGATTGGTATGTTTGCCTTACTAGTTAAGTCCCTAGTGATGTGCACTGTGTGTGCCAGGGCTAGTAATGCAAAGGTGCGCAGAGAAGGGAACTCAGTCCTGCAGTTGGAGGCTTGCGCGCAGTTTGCTAAGTTAGCATGTTGTCCTGACAAGTGCAACCACTTGTCAGGCCTTACTTTCCCTTTTGCATACACAGTGGGCACCCCTGTGGTAGGGCATGGGAACCGCTGGGCAGGGTGCAGTGTAAGAAAAAGGCAGGACATATACTGAGGTGTGTGCTATGTCCTGACAGTGAAAAACACTCTATTTCGTTTTTCACTGGTGAAAGGCCATCCTCCCCATAGGACAGAATGGGGGAGGCTGTGTATTGTGTTTTGTTAGCCTAGTTTCCCATAAGTTTAAAATTGAGAGGTGAAGTTTAGTATGTATGAACTCACAGTGTCATAACACATTTCTATGAAAGTCGTTTTGTCACTGTGTCTTCAGAAACCACTCTTTTAGAAAGTGGCTGAGTTTTGTGCTTTAAGCATTTCTGTGTGTCTCTGCTGAATGTGGATTGACTGTCTGGATCTGAGAGGTGAGAGGAGCTGGGGGAGGTCTTGAACCAGGGAGGGGTTGAGATGGCACCAGGCTGACCTGCATCTGGAGAGTAGGCGGAGGAAAAGCCCCGGGAGGTGAAGAGGGCTGGGATTGCTGCCATAAAACAATTCACCCATCTCCTGCTGAGTGATTAAGGATCCAGACCCCCAGTATCAAAGGGAAAGGGAGAAAGGTGACACTGGGAGGGAGAAACCCAGAACTGATTTAGGCAGGGTCAGGAACCCCTGAGCACAACGAACTTCAAAGACATTTAGTGGTATAACTATGAGAGCTGAGACCCCTGAACGTGGGAATAGAAATGAATTGAGACTAAAAAGGCTTGGACCCATTTTGTGGTCAAGAGGAACCTCTGCTAAGGAAGGAACAACTGAAGAGACTGCTGGGAAGGACCGACCCTTGCTTCGTGTTCTGGGGCTGGTCTGCAGTTTGCTGTTTTAACCAAGGAAGTGGCTGTTGGGATTGTGCTTTATGCGCTGGGTCCCTCTGCTTGAAGAAGACTGTGCTTTGTGCTGTGTCTTGTTACCCCAAGGGCCCGAAGTGAGCTGGCTCCCTGTTTGGAAACACAGGAACATAAAAGTTTCCGGAGAAGTTTCAAGTGACGCTGTGGGTGGGTGTTGTGGCAGCTTGAGACCCTCGGAAGGTGTGCCCTGTGATCTTGGACACACGGAGGAGAAGTGAGACTCAGACGCGCTGGGTGCGTGTCGTGGTGCACAGGAGGCGTTGGTGGAGAGCACCTGGTCAACATGTGCATCGAAGGAGAAGTGAGTCTCAGACGCGCTGGATGTGTGTAGTGGTGCACCACGTGTTGGTGAAGAGTGCCTGGCCAGTGTGTGCATCGGAGGTGAAGGAAGTCTCAGATGCGCAGGGTGCGTGTCGTGGTGCACCGGAGGCGTTGATGAGGAGCGCCTGGTCAACCTGTGCATCGGAAGTGGAGTGAGTCTCGGATACGCAGGGTGCGTGTCGGGATGCACCGGAGGCGCTGGTGAAGAGCGCCTGGTCATCCAGTGCACCGGAGGAGAAGTGAGTCTCGGACACGGTGAGCGTGTCGTGGTGGGGCCGAAGGCGTTGGTGAAGAGCGCCTGGATATCGGGGCACCGGAGTTGGAGTAAGTCTCAGTGAAGCAGTGTGCATGCTTTGGTGCAACCTGGGACTGTGGAGGTGATCGGCTGATCATCGTGTGCACCAGAAGAAAGTGAGCCTCTGCAGCACGGTGTGCGTGTCTTGGTGCCAACTGAGACCGCAGGAAGGAGTGCCTGGTGAACGTGCACTCGGAGTCGACGTGAAGTCCCATCAGTGTTGTGTGTGTGGCTTCGTGCCAAAGGAGACCCGGAGGGTGCTGTGATGAACGTGCACCCGGAGTAACATAATCTCAGAAGCATGGGATACGTGTGGCCTGCGACCTTTCTAACAGTCGCGGCCCGGACTGGCAGCCCTGGAGGAGCTGAGCTGCCAGGCTGAGCCGCTGAGGCCCATTGAAAAAGCTCTGCACAGAAGGCCCAGTTTGCTGAAGGAGGAGAAGAGAGTGGGGTCGCG
Organism: Triturus cristatus; assembly: GCF_964204655.1. Taxonomy (NCBI): domain Eukaryota; kingdom Metazoa; phylum Chordata; class Amphibia; order Caudata; family Salamandridae; genus Triturus; species Triturus cristatus. Next base: position 145,928,645 of record NC_140580.1, on the reverse strand, counting down.
CCCCAGGTAACGTGGATCACTACCTGGGCAGGGTGCGGGCTCGGAGGGACACTCTCTTGGCCTCTCAGTCCTTCTGTCAATGTGAGCCTTTGCTTCGGCTCAGATTGGGGCCCGTACTGACCAAAGGCGTGGCAGTACTGGGGCCAGAGTGAGAAGCTGTACTTTATGTCATCATTGATATGGGTGGGGGGCAACTGAAGAGGCTGATGGTCATAATACACATTGCCAATATTGCTGCTAACGAACTGCCGGACTGTCTTATGAAGCCTGACATTATTCCTGCATAACGAAGTACCCGATTGTAGCGCTACACATTGCATTATTTCTCCATTGCAAAGTACAGGATTGTAGCGGCCCACATTGCATTATTTTTAAATTGCAAAGTACATGATTGTAGCTACGCATTGCATTATTCCTTAATTGCACAGTGCATGATTGTAGCTGCGCGCATTGCATTATTTCTTCATTGCAAAGTACGTGATTGGGGTGTGACGCATTGCATTATTCCTTCATTGCGCAGTACATGATTGTAGCGGTACGCAATGCATTATTTCTCCCATTGCAAGGTACCGGGGTGTATCGTTACGCATTGTATTATTTCTCCTTTGCCCAGCACAGGATTGTATCGTTACGCAGTGCACTATTGTTTGTCCATTGCAACGTGTGTGATTCTAGCATTGCGACCAGCATAGCATTTGAAAGCGGTGGTTGGGATTTGAACCTACCAGCCAGCTGGAACGAATATTACCCTTTATTATATGTTGGCTTTTGTATCGTGTGGTATGATCATATATCTTTTAATATAAAGTTTATACTCGTTTTATCAAACTCGTGTGGAGTCCATTTGTGGTGTCACCAGTGCATTGCTGTGAGTATGGTTGCACATACTGTACACTCTTGCCTTGGAGATAGGCCTGGCTGCTCGTGCCAAGCTACTAAGGGGGTGAGCAGGGCTATGTCAAACGGTGTCCTTACTTGGCCTAATGTTAGTGAGGAGTCCCGGGTCTCGCATTTGGTCACAGTGGTGCGGGACTGGGACTTCGGCTTCCAACATTTGGCGGCAAAGCGGTGGGATTCGATCCTAACGTAATTGAAACACGTGTATGCAAAACCACTCACAGTAATTGGTGTACATCATAAATTGATCGCAACAACATATTGTTTTGATTTGTTGGTTCTATTGTTGAGTAACCTTTAAACCACACATCATGTCTCAGGAGGGGAGCCAGATAGCCGGTGAGGAGGCGGCTGCAGAATTACAGTTTAACCCCTTCGGCGCTGCGTGAATTCTCCCACTGTGGGGGAGAATTAGTGAGCGGGCAGGGTTTAAATGGCCCCCGGCCGTCCTCTGCACACGCCCACCATGACGTATGACGGCCCGAGGCCGTCCTGAGAACCGAAGAGGTTAACATTGAGGCATTGTTTACCTACAAGGTTGATCAGTTGAGGAAATTCTGCAGAGCTTTGGGATGTCCCATGAAGGGTAGCTCCAAGAAGGAGGAACTGCAAGTGGCCTTGAGGGCCTGTTGGGAGGACAAAGAGGCTCAGGAGACCGGTGATGTTGAGGTGGATGAGGATGACCCAGGGAAGGGATTTGGACCACAGGATTTGCCAGTGGAAGGACCAGCCTCAGAGAGGAGTTTTTCACCAGAGGAGTTGGAGGAAAACCAAAGGGTCAGACTGCATGAGTTGGAGGTGTTGAAACTTAAAACTCAAGCAGAGGAGAGCAGGAACGCTCTCGCGTTGGAAGAGAAATGGATTCTCTTCACTCATGAGTTAAGCATGAGGGAACTGGACATTAAGGGTAGTCAAATAGAGTCCAGTGTGATTGGTGGCAGCGCACAGCCAGTGCCAAGTGTGGATGAGTACAAGTGTGCACTGGAAGATTGGTTAGTGGTTAGCATTGTAAATGATTTGGAGGGGTTATCTAATTTGGCCCCAGGGGAGCCTAGGACCAGAAATTATTTTCCAGGATTGCGCCACCCCGGGTTAAGGTGTGGGCTCTTCATTCCCGGGAGCCTGCACGAGAACCGGACCCCTGGTCATGGGCCCAGGGTCCTGAAAAGGCCCTAGAGAGGGAAGGAGGGCCAAGTGGCGCAAGTAGATCCCAGAGTAGTGAGGAGGGGTTGCTGGCAATCTTGCTTCTAACGAACTGCCGGACTGTCTTATGACGCCTGACATTATTTCTGCATAATGAAGTACACGTTTGTAGTGCTGCGCATTGCATTATTTCTCCATTGCAAAGTACATGATTGGTTTGTTACACATTGCATTATTCCTTCATTGCGCCGTACATGATTGTAGCGGTACGCATTGCATTATTTCTCCCATTGCAAGGTACCGGGCTGTATTGTTACGCATTGTATTATTTCTCCTTTGCCCAGCACAGGATTGTATCGGTACGCAGTGCACTATTGTTTGTCCATTGCAACGTGTGTGATTCTAGCGTTGTGACCAGCATAGCATTCTGAAAGCGATGGTTGGGAATTGAACCTACCAGCCAGCCGGAACGAATATTACCCTTTATTAAATGTTGGCTTTTGTATCGTGTGGTCTGATCGTATATCTTTTTATATAAAGTTTATACTCGTTTTATCAAACTCGTGTGGAGTCCATTTGTGGTGTCACCAGTGGGTTGCTGTGAGTGTGGTTGCACATACTGTACACTCGTGCCTTGGAGATAGGCCTGGCTTTTCGTGCCAAGCTGCTAAGGGGGTGAGCAGGACTATCTCAAACGGTGTCCTTACTTGGCCTATTGTTGAGTGAGGAGTGCCGGGTCTCACATTTGGTGACAGTGGTGCGGGACTGGGACTCCGGCTTCCAACACCTCTACCCGCAGAAATTACATGTACATGTACTTGTAAAACCTGTGCTACAAAAAGATGTCCATGACGATATGCTCTTCTCAAATGTTCAGCATTCTGCAAATGTATCACAAGCAATTCCCGAGACAAATAAATAAAGTGAACTCTGAAAATGTGTCTAAAACAAGAGTGATAAACATTATTATTTCTTTATTATGCTGATCATAAACATTGCGTGGTGTATACATAAAATTATTTAAAAACATTATTATTTGTTTCATTTCTATATATGTCTCTTCTTCCTCTGCTCTGATTTGTTATTTTCTGTCTCTATAATACTACTTGACCCCTTGAAACCTATGTTTTGACACCAAAATAAAGAATATTGGTCTTGTGGTTTCTGAAATATTACATCATCACTGCAACACATCTGGCGTTTGTAAAAATGTTGCACAAAAACATTTGTCCTGGATTAGTAATGTCTACCCGAGCTAAATTACTTCTCTAAAGATACAAAAACACAAATCAAAAACGAAAATCTCTCGAAAACAATTTTTTTACAGAGGTATATCAAGGAGCCAGGACTAAGTGGGTTTTAAGGATATATTAAAGCACTGGAATGTTGGGAGCTACATTGAAGACAGTGAAGTGGGTTGTGGTTAATAAGAGCTGGCATAAACCTTCTGCTGCAATAGTCCAATGTTTGTATTTCTTTTTCTCAGTTTTTGATTTAGAATTTTTTACGTTCAGTGGGTGGAATAATCTAATAGTGTTACACCCATTCGGCATCTGACTTTACCAGTTTTTACAGGCCCTATCCCTTATTATAGGCCCCACCCATTGTGTGGGTGTATAATTGAGGTTCAGGACATATAACATCTGTAATGCAATGGGTTATAAGGCCATATTAGAAAAGTGAAATGAATAGACGTCCAATAAAGACATTGTTGCTGGAGCAGCCTCTAAACTCTGGTATAGGCCTGCTCCCGTTAACAGCACAATATCCTAATAAAGTACATCTGCCTGTTTCTTTCCCTTGCCTCTCCAGAATATTTAGATTGAGATGGGGAAAGAGAGAGGTAGATTTTGTGGACCAGGGTAGACAGCAAGCCTTCCACCCTCCCTCCTCTTGTTCCTCGGTGTTTCTGTAGTCTCAGAAGGAAAGGGGGGACTTTTGGTCAGATCCTGTGTTCTTTGGCTCTGTGAAATGTTGACGATTTTGCTATGTGTACGTGTTATAGTATCTGTCAGGCACACAGAAGAAAAACTGATGAAGGCACTCATGCCTCAGAGGCACAAGGGATTGTAAGCCTATTTTTGTCTCTCTAGAGGCTATCTTTTGTCTTATAGCCTGCCATAGCAGGTTATACCAGCCATTAAAGGCACACATTCTTGTTTTAAACCCTTGCTTTTTGCTCAGGCCAATTAAGGGAGCCTTTAATGACTGCTATAGCCTGCCATGGCAGCCTGTAAAGCTATTTAGGGAAATTCTGTCATCATAGAACAGAATGTTCTTATAGCTTTATAGTCTGCTGTAGCAGGCTACTTTAGCCATTAGAGGCCCACTCTCGTGTTTTAGGTGTTCACCTTTAGCTTAGATCTATAACAGTAGAATGGGTCTTTAATAACCACTGTAGTGTATTCTGGCAGAGTGGAAGAACATTTTAGCATTAAGAGGCCGAAATGACAAACAACATCAATTCTGTGTTTATCCTTTAACTGAATGGTGGTTCTAACTAGAACCTTTTTTTAGTTTTTAAACAGTTTTTTTTTCTATTTTGCAAATTTTTTGGGTATTCAACTAAAAACCAGAAGAAAGGATAATCAAAACTTGGATCTAAAGAAAAACTACTTTGTGCACACCTGCTCCTGTGTAGTCAAGAGCAGGTCCCTAGCTTCCATATTTTGCTCCGCTGTTGACACACATATCCTGCAATCAATGCAAAACAACGCAATGCAGTGAACTAGGTGGTTCCAATCACATATGAGAGCAACTGCAGCATAGGGAGGAGCACTGTCACCTGGTTGTGCATTGTGTTGTGGAGCACTGGATGTTGAGACTCCTTCATCCTTGTGCCTCTTCCTCTTTGCAACATTAAGCTGTCTGGTGTGTCATACCTTTAGGTGCCTCATTATGCCAGAGGTGGTGAAAGAATACTTCTTTCCAGAACCTCTGGAAAACGTCTTGTGCAGAGGTTGCAGGTGGCTACCACGGTAAAGACTTTCTTTTCATCTGTTGGCATGGTCTAAAAGTCCCAAATGACTGATTGGGAGGTGATACATGGTGCTCTTCATTGCCCGAGTAATGTTTCTCCTCTTACTCACCAGATGCCATTGTTATTTGCGCAATCCACAAAAAGATTTCCAAGAATGGAAAAACAACTGCAGCGACAGGAGGGGTTATGTCTACTGAAAAATGCCGCTCCCTAAAAATAGTAAGAGGGTGAGAACATCCTGTTGATATGTCTAATTAATGACATTAGCCAATGAGATAGGGTATCTCTGTCAGCCATAGGTACTGTGGTAGTGTTTGTAGGTGCTGCAACACCTAAAAACACAGACATAACATATAAACCTTCAAGACATATTTCTTGTTTGGCCTGTGAAGAAACATCTAGACTCAAAGTTCAAATACAATCATCCTGTCATACAAAGCACAACTTTGGCTTAAGAATATATGGGCCCCCCAGGACTCAGAACTGGAAGTATAACTCATATGGAATTCCAACAGGACACTCTAATTGGCTTTATGGGTCCTGAGGGAGTACTGTGTTACCTCATGGGCATCCTTATTACTGCATTTATATTTAACAGAGACAGTTTGCTGTAAATGCAATCCAAAGCCTCTGACAAACCTGGGCATCAGCAAACACTGCTATCCAAGGTGCACCATCAGAAGATGTTGACATCATTATTGTTGCATCTACTTCTGCAGCACCACAATACGCAAGGCTTGTGAAGGAATCACTGGTTATGGCAGTTTTAAATACTTCTACCTGGTAAAAAAAAATAAGTGTGCAGTAGGGTAAGTGCACTTTGAGCAAGCAGGTGCTACATAGAAGGAAAACTGTACAGTATTCAATGGGAATCAGTGGGATGTGGAAGCACCTTAGGGCTATACACCCAAATAGCATAGTGGGTGCAGAGATGCCAAAGAAGCAAGAGGTAGAAAGCGAACGTACTGCTCCCCAGGAAGTGCTGGAACTAGAACGGAAAGGAAATTATGGCAAAATGCAGCATTTTGGCATGTAGTGCAGACACTGTCATGAAATTGTGGCCAGTGGTGAGGTTAAAAAAGCATATATACAAGGACCATGGAACATGATGTCCAAACCGAACACAAAGGCTTGCATAAAAAATAAAAGAAGTAATAAAATAGGTTAAAAAGGTTAAAATTATATAAAAACAGTAGTTGAAAACTGTGAGAAAAAGAAGAAAAAAAAGAAAAGTGAAAAACAACACAAAATTCATACGCAAAATAGTATAAACTCTCCTCTACACACATCCGCACATTCAGTGTAACCAGGGACTGGCTGCATTACAATGCCATGAGTGGGCTGGCTGTCCTTGGAGGTTGGGCACAGGGCACTATTAGACACTAAGCTGTGCTGCCAACTCCCCTGTTTTGCAGAGATGAACGCTGTGCATAGCTTTAAATCAACTGCATATGATTTTTTTTTTAAACTGAAATTCACTGAAAAAGCAAAGTTTTAGGTAATATTATTGTTTGGCATGGAAAAAAGATCTTAACTTATGTTAAGAAAATCTTCACAAATTCACTGAAACAAAGGTCAAAGTGATGTTATATATAGGTATGGAAAAAAGATCTTAACCTATGTTAAATAAAAAAATCTTAAAAATGTGATAAATAAATAAAGGTTAAAGTTATGTCAACAAAAAATCTTTAACATTCATTTAAAAAACCTTACAAACTAAAAAAGAAAAAAAACAAGGTTTAAGGTGACGTTATAGTTAGGTATGTAAAATATTTTGGAGGAGAAAGTTTACCAAGCTATACAGAAAGGGTGAAACCTATGTGTCAATTGATCACTCTTACATAGACGAACCTCCAAAATGCACTAAAAAACCCAAAGTTAAAAATGATGCTTAAGTTAGGTGACAATGTTACACACAGCATAACATTTAAAAACTAAAAAAACACTGACATTCATCAGTTATAGTTCAGTGAGATAACTATAATATGCGCCCCTGCCATGCACGGCTTATCACCACCAATATAACATCACTTATGACATGTTAAATTACATCATTGATGAGATCTTTTATTAAAAATGAAGCACCGGATTGATAGTATTTAACATCCTTCTCATTAGGCAGAATCTAATTTGGATGTACATGTTTACCTTGGGGGTATAAGAATAGCCCACCTGAGTATTCTCAGCAAGAATATTTGAACTGTTCCAGTACAATTTGAGTGTGGTTTCAAATGTTGATGACATATATGAATATAAAGCATAATGGCTTAATGAACATTTATAATATGTGGACAGAGTAATAGGATGACTGGCTTCCCGGATTTGCCAGGACCGTCCTGGTTTTTCATCATCTGTTCCAGTAGATTTCTCTAAATTCAGCACATGTCCCATTTTTTAGAGGATTGATTAACACAGAGAGTAGCAAGCATTTATGTGTTACGATAAAAATTAGTTACTTGCTTTTTCAGAAATCAATTTAGTTGACAAAGATGATACTCTGTGTAAAAGTTGCATTTACTATACTCACCTTAGTTCTTCTTTGTACTGTCTATGTTCGTGAGCACTGTCTGTGCTACTCTGTCAATATGAAATTGTAATCCTGCTTCTATGTTTGTGTAATGTCCTTGTAGTTTGTCTTTCAAAATCTGGCCACCCTCTAGAATACTCACAGTGATTGCAGAACAAAATACAAACACGCCAATTTTCAGGAAATCCAAAATTTGCTTTTTGAATATAATGTTTTTGGATATGAATTATCCAGTGAAGGAAAATAGCTCACACCTGGGAAAAATGTTGGATACTGGAACCTGCCAGATCTCTTAGAGAGCAACAAGCATTAATGGGATTCCTGAATTTTGGCAGGGCAAGTTTACCATGCTGTACAGAAAGGGTGAAACCTCTGTATCAATCAATCACTCCTACATTTACTAGAAAGTAGTGAAAACAATAAGATACACAAACCCTCAGAGACTTACAAAGAGGCATATTTACAGACACAGAATATGACTGAGTCAGCTTGGGATACACTTATATAAACAATGAAGGACACGCTCTATCCGTTGCCCACAAATGACATTTGTCTAGAGCGGTGGATAGGTTATTTACTCCAATAGAGAAAATGCTCATTGCCAAGAGAGCTGCAGTCATTATAGAGCCACCCACAGCCCAAGGAAAGAATTGAATTGTGAAAACATCTGTACCGTCTTTGGAAGCTTCAACTAAAGCCAGGATGTCATATTTACTTGCACTGCACATGCATTGGGTGCAATGGGCAGCCATCAAAGCTAGTACAGATTTACAAATACAATATGACCCCCTACAAAAACAACATCGGAATTCTTGCAGTATTGGCAGGTAATACCAGAAATACAAAACAACTGCAGGAATGTCATATTTTTGTTTATACTGATGGGCCAGCACAGCCGGCATCAGGCACAAAACATTTGTTTGGTGTGGCTTGTGCAGCTGTGCATGGGGAATTTGAGGATTTATAATTCAAAGTAAGCACATACATATGATGCGCTTAAGTGACCTAACCACACAAATTTAAGAATTTAATGCATTCTTCTTAACCTTAAATAAAGCTGAAAAATCAGTTTTGACTGTGGTTATGACCGGCTCATCATTTGGTGTACAGGGATGCAATGTTGATTAAAAACATTGGGAAACTAATGATTAGAGAGAGGTTAAAATTAAACAGTGTTGAGCTCAGAGAGATGCCCTCCAGAGACAGCCAACATAGGCTGGCACAGCACGCCAGAGTGAGGGAGTTAATTTCAAAGGTAATTCGGCCTATTATCAGGCTGTGAGTATCAGCAATGACCTGGTCTAAAATCGAAATGGACCTGAATATATGCTTAGCAGTTTAATCATCACACAGTCAAAAAGCACGGCCTCCTTCAGTCTTTCCAGAGCAGTGGAATTACCACCACAAGATGGGCTACCTACAGGCAGTATTCCTGAAATAGGAGAATGCTGCATACTAAATAAGACTAACTGACTAAAACTAACAAAAGCAGCTAAAAAAATAATAGGATCTCCACATGCAGGGGTGTCAGCAATGTTACAGTTCTTATAGGAACATTACTGATGGTCGTTGATGCTAAAACAAGCTAAACAATCCGTACTACAATGTGAAATGTGCCAAAAAATAAACATTTTACAATTGTGAGACCCCCACAAGTTCCATTGGATAAAGCAGTGCATTCCTTTCAAATGGTGTACCTCTGGATGACATTGGTCTTCTTCATCTAGTAGATAAATGCAAATATATACTAATAGTGGTGGACTTGTGCACATAATTCATATAGGTGTGAAAACAATGCCAGATCACAGCTCATAAAGACTTGTTAGGCTTAATGGTGATGGGTAGATTTCATACACTTCACTGTGATCAAGAGCCAGCTTTTACTTCTAAGGCATTAGAAAAGGCACTTTTTAAGTTGGGAGTGGGTCTCCAAATCTCACACCTTTTTAGGCTCAGTTCAAAAGTGGTAATCGAGCTATCTAACGTAAAAAACATAATGCCTGACTGCAAGGGTTCTAGATAATTTTGAATTATAGGTTTACAACATTTATAGTACACAGAGAGCTTTACAAACTATGCCAACATGTTGCTGTCAACCAGCACTCCTTATGGGATGCTGTAAGGTGTCAAAATGTACATACCTTCCATGATGGAGGGATCCACTTAATCAATCATGTATTACTTTGTTGCAGGATTAATAACATACCCAAGATGTTCTAAGTCAGACTACAGTTCTAATGTTGTCTCCAGTGACTAGCTCTGGAAGGCTGGTGAAGTCGTGGCAGCGGGATTGAATGAAGAGTTCTGTATTACCTACTGAGGACAATCAAGCACGATGATACTACCACTGTTAACAGGGAGAATGCAATTGGTGTCTGTAAACAGACTAAAGCTAAACATACCACATGGCCCAACCTGTACAGTAGACCAGTGCACGTCCCAAAGCCACAGCTTAATGAACAGAGGACAACTTTGTCGCAGAATGTGTCCAAGTGGCATACATCTCATGAAACTGAAGAGCAATCCATCTTAAACACAGATCAACAAGCAGAAACCACTGAAACAATTGCTGTAATGTAATATTTCCAACTGTGTCAAGCTTACAACTCAAAAGTGATTCAGATGAAAACTTACAGCTTTCCAGTATTTCTATCTCACAAGATTCATCTACAGAATTGTAAGAATGTGAGACTATCCCATTGAAAATGTAACTAATGAAGTTAGAAAAGTTTCCACAGAGAATATATTGCAAAACAAAGGAATGAACTTCAAATGTAGTATAATGTATTAGAACATTGAAATGTGGAGCACTCCATTGAAGACAGTGGAGTGCTCTGTTCTTCTGCGGACCAGTAATGCCCCGCAAAGCAACATTCTAATGTTGTTTTCACAAAGGCCTCTCGGAGCCCGAGGGGATTTAAACCCCCTCGGCGCTCCGAGAAGCCTTTGTTTTATTTGTTAAAACATTCTGCCCTCTAGTGGCTTTAATTGTCGGTGTAGCCCGCCGTACTATAATATGTCTAGCCCACGTCACCATTAATGTCCCTGTTAATTTAAATATTGTAGTCTGACACACAATTTGTGTTGATTCATATAACATCTTACCCTCAAGTTTTTTTTCTACTGAATGAGGCAGACTCTGCGAATATTCTACTCAAGAAATTACAAACACATGCTTCATTGTACAATGAGGATTCTCATCTCATCATAGAAAATCATAAACATTTATTAGGCTGATTATATCTATATGTTTTAAATACAACAAGCACAATATTTCAGTAGCAACAATAGGACCATTGCCCAGTTCCAAATGTGGGGAGGGGGGTTAATCCCAAATTTGAAGTAAGGTTCCCTTTTTTTCAAGTCTCCATTAAAAAATTAAAATAATGCCGAATTTTCTTTATAATCTGTATGCAACAAATCTCACTTGTGTGTTTATTTCTGGGCACAACTGTGTTTATTCATTCGATTTCTTGGATGTATATACTGAGAAATTATTGATAACTGGGAATAAAACTACACCAACAAAAATCTGTATGGGAAACTGAAACATGACAAACTCAAGGGTCAAACATGTTACTTTCAACAAGTTATTTTACAGAGTATTTTATATTTTGAATGATTCTATCCAGCAAAATAACATGTTTGGGTTTTGCTAATGTTTCTGAGTTATTGATGCCTTTAATACCTTAGCATAATTATCCAAATTGTTTAAAAATTGAAATGGAAATTGGACACACCATTAAGGGCCATATGTAGGTAGCCCAATACCGGTCGGTAACGGCCGATTTTCGGTAATTATACCGTTACCGACCGGTATTTAGGCTTTTGATATGTAGGGGGATCATTTCTGTATTCGGTAATTTACCGAATCGGTAAAATTACCGAATCGGTAATTTTACCGATTCGGTAAATACCGAATACAGAAATGAGATGTAGGGGGAGTGTGTGGTGGGTGTGGGGATTCGTTATTTACCACCAACTGAAAGTTGGTGGTAAATGACGAATGACTCAGTAAATGCATTTTTTGGCCCTTAGATGTGTGCAATGTGGCAGACACACATGCCCTCAGGGCATGTACGTGTGCCACATGTGCACACATGCAGGAATCAGGGGTGCAACAGGGTGTCAATGTGACACCCTGCCACCCTTGATTGAGCTCCCCCCATTACCGATTCGGTATTTACCGATTCGGTAATGGTAACTGGCTTCCCATTGATTCCTATGGGCCTCCTGGCCCATAGGAATCAATGAGATACAGGTTACCATTACCGAATCGGTAAATACCGATTCTAAAATACCGACACTTACCGAATCGGTATTTTTTTACCTACATTACATTTACCGATTCATAAATACCGAATCGGTAAAATTCGGTATTTAAGAATCGGTAAATGTAATTTACCTACATAAGGCCCTAAGTACTGATGAAATGCAAACATTAATTGCCAATAGCACTTTAAAAAAATATGTCTCCTGAATCTGGAAAAAAGTGTACTTGGAGTTCACAAACCAATGAAAGTTATAAAAGATTTGCTAAATATGTATGAAGGCTGATGGAAAGCAAACTAGACCCTGGGTATATTACAGTACATAGTGTCACCTATATTGTAGGTAAACATAGCCAGAGTTAACAACTAAACAGTTTGAAAAGGAGTGTCAATTATGGCCCCAAAAATATTTGTATGCTCCACCTCAAGCCCAAATTTCCAACAATTAAAAGTCCAAAACTATTTCCAATATGCATAATCTGACGGGATTGAATGTTCAAGAGTCTTGTGGATATGTTCAGAATCCAACTTTTATTTATGTTCAAGATAAATAACTTTTTCTAGTCAGCCCAGCCAATGCGTTTCGTCCCTTAGGACTTTATCAGGGTTGTGTGTTCCGTAGAATATTGAGCCCTAATGTCACAGGGTATGCTCTTACCCCGTGGCATTGGGCTCTGCAACACAAAGGAGGAAGATGAATTAGGGGTTATGATACCACCCAGGAGAGAGACTAATTACACATGAGGAGATAGAACTGGAAGCTCCACTTTACGCCATTAAAAGATTCTATGGAACGCACAACTCTAATGTGGTCAACCCCCCACCTCACATTGGCACAGGCTGTGCATAGCGTGGGGTTGGTTGCATGCAGTTGGTTGGCCTCAAGCCAGGCCAGGCCAGGCCATGTGGCCATCCCCCGGCCATGTATCTCCAAAGGTCCTGCGCAGTGTGGATTTGGCTGCCTTAACGGGGTTTGGTCACAGGGCCGGTTGTAGTGAACACCTGCTGCGCACAGCCTTTGGCGTGAGGTTGGTTGCATGTGGGTGGTTGGGTTCAGGACCTGTCCTGTCGGGGGTTGCATTTAGGTATGGTAATTAACTATTACATTTAAAAAAAGTGGAAATTGACTGTAAAAACCAAAGGGTAAAGTAATGCTGTATTTTGATATGATAAAAAGACCTTTAGTTTTATTTTAAACTTTAGAAATTCACTGAAAAAACCAAAGGTTAAAAGTAACGTTATCTGAAGTGTCAGTGACAACATTAATGTTTTGAACTAATAAAAACACTGAACTTTACCGGTTATAGTTTGCAGAGCTAACTGTAACTTGCGCGCCCACCATGCACTGTTTATGACTTCCCATGATGTCATTCATGACCTGTTCTATGACATGATTTATGACATCACTGATGACAGCTAAAATTACAACATTGATGACATCACTGGTGACATCATCCAAGCTTCTTTTGTACGTGCTGCTCTTTATATAGATATACTATTAGAGATATGAAAGTAAGAGCAAAATAGCTCAGAATAACATGAGTTGTTCTTACTGCTATCATATACACAACCCCCATAGTAAAGCAAGTTTGTGTTATTTGTAACATTGACCATACACTTCATGGGTACCAAGTTTGTATTCACTATAAACCACAGATGAAAGGGTGGTCTGTCCTGCACATGGTGTTCCATCTGTTTACAGCGGTTCAGGGAAAACCAAGCACCACTAGATACTCAAGCAATGTTAAATAACTATGCCCTACTACGGACACTCTTTACCTGTATCAAACCACTGAGAGTCACTGAACCTACATTGAGATATGAATGGGATATGAGTAGAAAACTGGGTACTGTTACAGTGTTTACTTTATAGAGAGAGTTTACTCTATACCACACTGTTTGCATACAGTGAAACCCCCATGCGAAATACACCAAAGAATTTTAAAAAGTATCTGCTAAACACAGTGTACACTTTATGCAAAACATGTCCAAAGAGTGACAATTTACTTAAAATGACCAAAGTCTGAAGGTTATACCTGCTGCCTTCATACTGTGGTTAAACCTTTACAGATAGCCCATCTTCTGAAGCAGAACAAGCACATGTATATAGGTTAGTGTCTGGTGCACCTTGTCTTGTATGTTAAGTAGAAATAGTCATGCTGAGACTATTCTGTGTAATAACTCAAGGCTATTTACAATACTATGGGGCAGATTTACAAGCCCCTTGCGTGACTTTTACGCTGCAGTTGCGTCACTTTTTTGAAACAACAGCAGCGCAAACAATGCAGCCTATTTACAACGTGACGCATCTAGGGAGATGCATCACGTTGTAAAGCCCTGAATCACATTATACCTGCGTCAGGTATAATGTATGCAGGGTGGGCATTCCCACGCAGGAAGGCCTCGTAAAAGTGACTCAGTGAAATCTACAAGATTTCACTGCGCCACTTTTAGGACGCCACTGCGTCAAAACCTTACGCCTGCTTCAAGCAGGCGTAAGTAGTGACATAGTGTAGTGGGAATAGGCCTCAACACGCATTGCTGGAGTTGCGCCGTGCTTGCGACACGACTCCAGCAATGCGTCAGAATTTCGGACGCATCTGTCAATCCTTGAGCCATAGTGCGCCGTATTGTAATTACGGCGCATCTATGGTGGCGCAAGGGTTTCTAAGGGTGGCGCAGGGAAAGTGACGCATCTGTACAGATGCGTCACTTTCTTGTAAATCTGCCCCTTAGTATATAGTATCTAGAATGCTTGCCCTGCTGCAAACTTTTTCTGCAGTACCAAAAAATGTGTGTCAAGCATAATGGACACAAGTTGTCAACTGTCACCTGCACACAGGGTCACTCTTCAATGCAAACATGTATAAAGTTATAAAGTGTTCCATACCTCTAAACACCTATGATGCATTAGAAGCACATGTTTTGTAAACACTTGCACCCATTAGCTGGACCCAGACTGTACAAAATTAGGTAGAAAAGTAATATGGTAGTTACCCACCACTGTGTAAACTATAAAACAAACTAGTACACTCGTTGGACAATGTCATCATTGATGTCATGTGAGATGTCATCAGTAATGTCATAAATGATGTCATGAAACACGTCATGAGTGATGTCATATGTGAGGTCATAAGCAGGGGATGGCTGGGGCGCAAGTTCTAGTTAGCTCTACTAACTATAACTGGTGTTTATCTTAGTTCCAGATGTTAATGTTGTCACTGACAAATTCGCCTAACTATAATGTTACTTTAAGGTTTTTTTTTCTTCAGTAAATCTTTTTTTTTTAAGAACCAACTTTTTAGCACACCAAACTATAACATTACTTTTACCTTTAGCCTTTAGTTTTTTCAGTAATATATATATATATATATATTATCTACTGGTGGTCGCCAGTAGATAGTTAGGACCGTGTTTCCATAGGAAATCTCAAAATTCTATTTTGAATAACTTTGGCGCCGGTTGACGAATCCTCGTGAAATTTTCAAAACTAATGGGGCGCTCCGCTCAGCTCCTACCCTGAAAGTCTCGGGGGGATTCGTCAAGCGGGGGCCGAGAAAAAAGGGGGGTCCCAAAACGCGTTTTCCCCATGCATTTTCCCATAGGACCTTTAGTCGAAGGTACAGCCCGAACGGCTGAACAGAATTACTTGAAATTCGGCAAAGAGGTAGTCCTCAGGTCAGGGATGTGCCTTTTGCATATATGGAGTCAATCTGTTCAGTAGTTCCTGAGAAAATTGCAGTTAAAGTACATAAATATCTATAGCTGCACACCCTGACGTGCGCAAGCGTAATTCTGATTGGTGGTTACATGTCAGTCAACGTTCGAATCGGTCGAAATCAGGAAGTGTCGGCCGCCATTTTGTTTGTTTTGAGTGCGAGAGTGAAAAAGGAAGGGGACGAACGTGAAAAGGGGGCAGGGTAGAGAGTTCCTGACCCCCTAGCCTTTGTCAGGGGGTCCCTGAAGGACCCCGAAGGCAGAAAAAAACATTTTAATTTTTTTTTTAAAAATCGCGGTGAAAAACCATAGAAAAAAAATAATTTTTAATACGTAGTTTATTGTAAAATAAATATATAAAAAATATAATAATAAATACGTAACTTAGCATTTAAAAAACCTTGCAAATTCACTTAAAAAACCATAGGTTTCACACATGTTATAGTTAGGTGGACATTTCACTCGTAAAAAAACAATGAAATTCCGCCGTTATAGTTAGTTCAGATAACTATAACTCGCGCGACCGCCACTCAATCAAAAGGATGATGTCATCAGTGATGTCATGAGTGATGCCACTGACCATGTCATGAGTGATGTAATATGTGACGTCATGAGCAGTGGCTTGCGGGCGCGCGAGTTATAGTTATCTGAACTAACTATAACGGGGAAATTTCATTGTTTTTTTACGAGTGAAATGTCCACCTAACATGTGTGAAACCTATGGTTTTTTAGGTGAATATATATATATATATATATATATTACCTGGTGGCTGTAACCAGTAAGATGTTCTAGTTCAGTCCCATAGGTACTCCGCCATTACCAAAAAGCGTTTTTTGTTTTAAATTTTCCCATGAAAATCGAGGCTGATCCGCCTATCTCAGGAATTCTTTTTCTTTATTAAAACAAATGTAGTCTCAGTGGGCAGGAGCAAAAAAGCTGCTCCGGCCCCCTCTCAAGTCCTCCAGCTTTAACCCCTGACCAACATACTGGGCAAATTTGCAAAAGAATCAATTGTGCAATGGGACTTTTAGTTGGCCCTCACTATACACAGGGCAGTGGTCTATGTATGTCAGAGGCTAGAGGTGGTCCTGCTGCAATAAAGCATGCTGTCAATAAAGCATGGTGCGACTCCTTAGAGCTATGCTTGCCACTGCTGCATGACAAATATAGGCAAAAGATCAAGAGCCTTTCAGAACTTTTCCGACTCATAAGTCTGACCTAGTTTCCTTGTGCTTGGCTCCCTGTGATTTAGTCCCCCAACTATATTTTTGGCAGATTCAACTCTTTCATTTTTGTATGAAGGTCAAAAAATTATTGGCATAATGTACATATTGGGTAAACGTTCACATTAGATACCTAGATGCATGCTTGTTATAAGCTACAAAAATAAGTTAGTAAATGGTGTTCAAAACAAAAAAAACTATACAGAGTGTGTCATAGTGCATTTTTTTCAAGAGATGAGTGGCCCGGCAACAAATTGCTACTGCTTGGTCCCTCAGAAAAGAAGAAAACAAAGAATGCCACATGGACGGGCAGAGCAATGGTGAAGAGAGTAGGAGGAGCAATGCAGCTCCTACCACCCTCTTTCCCATCATTGCTCCCACCCCCAGCAGAAGGTCTGACCCCGGACTAGTATGTTTCTTATCCCCTCTCCTTCTTTTTCCTACTTCTTGAATAATCTCACCTAGCTTCTTCGTTTCATAATATGAGAAGCATTGTGAGTTGAAGAAGAAGTGTGTCTACGCTGTTTGGATTTATCATTAGGCTAAATCCAAAGAGTATGCAGCTCTTTGCTAGGTCCTTCCTCTCAGAATGATTTAGTCTCCATGGGAAGCATTGTGAGAAGAAGGCGATGTGTTTCTGTGCCCTAGCAAGGAGCGCTATTCTGTTTGGATTTTTTCTTTGCTTAACCCCTTCAGTGCCCCGCCCTTTCCCCCTCCTGTGCCGGGCATTGTATTAGCGGGCGGGGTCCATGACGAGATAGTCTCGTCATGGGCACAGCGCAACCGCGCTCCATGACGAGACTATCTCATCATGGGCATAGAAGAGGTTAAGTAAAACATCCAAACAACATCTGTCTGTGTGTCTGTGCCTCTCAGGGAGCCAGAAAGGAACTTGATGCTGTTGGTACTAGTGTTTGACTCCTAGCTGAGGCATAGACACACAATTCCTTCCTCTCAAAATGCTTCCCTTCCCATTAGAAGCATTGTGAGAGGGTGGAAACATGCAACTGTATCCTAGCAAGGAGTAAGGCACTGCTCAGATGTTTTCTTAGCCTATGAAACATATCTGGCTCCTTGCTAGGGCACATATACATAGCTCTAAGAAGAAATCTTAAACTGTGTCTGGCTTTTTATTTAGTATCAACAAGGAGACATTTAATAAAAATATCATAATATGATGAGGGTGCTCAAAACGTGAATGGGTGATGTTGCAATACTATAAAAAAATGCATATGTGCATATCTGAAGTGAAACAGCAATGAAGCACATAATAAAATGTTCTCTAGTGGCTGCAGTAGAGGTACATCATTCTCTACATTGGAGGACCTTAGCGGTGCAGATGACTCTTGCACAAACACCAGCATATGCAGGAAAAAAACATCTCGCCTCAACATCTATATGTAGCAAGTGGGCTTAAAGATCAACACGAAGAAATCCAAAGTCATGCTACTCAACACCCCGAACCCTTCACTAATCAAGGTAAGTGGAGAGAAGCTAACCATGACTAAAAGTTCACCTACCTAGGCGGTACTATCAGACATGATGGAGGGGCCAGCAATGACATCAAGAGCAAATTGAACAAGGCCAGGAATGCCTTCAGGATGCTGAACAATGTTTTGCGATCATCTTAGTACAGCACTATCACCAATCTGAGGCTTTACCAGAGCTGCCTTCTATCCATTCTCTGATATGGATCAGAATGTTGGTGTTCGACAAACAGCAACATTCGTAAACTGTCAGCCATCCACACCAGTAACCTGAGAAGAATCGTGCACATTTTCTGGACACAAATCATCTCCAAGCAGGAACTTCTCAGCAGATGCAGGCAAGAAAGCATGGACACCATCATTATGAGAAAAAGATGGAGATGGATAGGTCACACCATCAGAAGAGAGCAAGACTCCATCAAAAGAAGAGCTCTCCATTGGACCCCAGAAGGCAAGCAGAAGAGAGGAAGGCAAAAAACACACCTTGAGGAGAATTGTGCAAATAGAAATAAAGAACCTTAACGAAGCTGGGGCGCCGTACAGAACCTTCTCCAAGACAGACAGAAGTGGAAGTCCTTCATTGCTGCCCTACATGCCATTTGGCATAATGAGCAGTAAGTAGGGGACTGCACTTAAATTCCTATTGTGTTGCAGGTTGGTCGCCACTCTCCCATTCCAGATGGTCTTAATAATATAAAAGGGAAAGCAAGTCTAAACTGAGAAATATGTTGGTGTTTGGATATCAATGCAGGTACCTAATGGTGTCATTATACGGATACTGAAGTCAAGAAGGAGCATCCATAAGAAAAAAGGGGGAATGAATATTCATTAGAACACTGGAAAGTTGAGCACTCCATCGAAAACAATGGAGTGACCCGGGCTTCTAATGGCCGGTAGAAGCCCGGGGCATCAAAATTCCAATGTTTAACAAAGGTCATATGGAGCCCGAGGGGATTACAACTCCCTTGGGCTCCATGAAGCCTTTGTTTTACAAATTAGAACATTCTTCCCTCTAGGCGCGGACTGTTCTAATAGCCTTTGAGCCCTCCATAGCGGGTTCTACAGGCTATTAAAGGCCCATTCCATTAATAGAGGCCCTTGCCTTCGCCTCGGACCTTTAATTCTGGAACAGACCTTTAACGGGCAGTTGAGCCCGCTACGGCGGGTTCTTAAGGCTATATTAGAGTCTTCAGTGTGGGTGATGGTTGTCTGCTAGGTGCGTATATTGCAGAAAAGATTACCTGTGACTAACCTATTACTTCCAAATGTCTTTGAGTATCAGAATGTCCGGTCATACATATCTGGAAGGGAAGAGTATTGCAAGAACACCACATATACATAGGTATAATATTATGCCAGAACTAAGAAAGGCCTGGTACATAAACGGCCAACAAGGAGCAACAAAAGTTGTTTCCCTTATGCAAAGCTACAAATGATATCAAGAAGATGATCCTGAAAAGCACAAATTCTAAATTAAAATGTTGTCAGTATAATAAATTCGATGATAAGCCTGAATGAAA
Organism: Triturus cristatus; assembly: GCF_964204655.1. Taxonomy (NCBI): domain Eukaryota; kingdom Metazoa; phylum Chordata; class Amphibia; order Caudata; family Salamandridae; genus Triturus; species Triturus cristatus. Next base: position 145,908,879 of record NC_140580.1, on the reverse strand, counting down.
GGGGGTAGAAACATTCACCAAACATGGTATCTTCAAGTGAATATTATATGTAACCAGAAGGCAAGTCTGAGTACGTTGGAAATGATGGCAGCTTAATAAGGGGTTTAAGTCAAATGGAAGTTAGGCAATCAGAAATATGACCTGCGTAGCCTAGTACGTCTAAAAAAGGAAGTCTACATCAATAGTGCATTTGTAAATAAAATGTTGCCGAAGGATTAAGAGAAACTGCCACAGCAGCTGGGGTACTATCTTAAATATTTGTGAAGTTGGAGCATCTAAAGGAGAACGCCACCACAACTGAATGCTCAAGACCCCGGTGAGAGGGCATGCTTAGGATGACAATGCATCAGATAAAGAAGATGCAGTGGGTGTGGCCTGGAAGAATCCATGCCAAAATCATACATTCATGGGAACATCCAAGAAAGCTATTGCTTGCTAAAAAATAGACAAAGTCCTAGTTAGGACAAGGGTTCATTTGTGTAGATGGGTCAAGAATTACTAAGAGTAGCGTTTTGCAAAAATAGCAGATTGAAATAAATTTGAAACCATTTTATCTATTAGACTCTTCCACTTGCAGACTTTTACACATTGGTGGCCGACATGGCTCAGGGGGTAGGGGAGTTAGTGATCGCAATTAAAAAATATATATTTAACGTACCTTGAGGCCAGGTCTAGTGTCTGCTCTGCTCCTGCTCTCCTGCCTCCGTCCCTGAGAGGAACAGGAAGCAGGCAGCCAGGCTCCCTCCCCTAAGCCAATTACAATGCTGCAATGCAGGGTTGTGACTGGTATGAGTGCCGTGACACAGTGCTCAGGCAGGGGCTGTAGGGGTGGGCATGTTCTCCATGCAGGCTGTAATGCAACCTGCATGGAGAAGGGGAAAGTGAGCATGACTGGTTTGGGCAGCCCGAGAGGTCAGACCAAACAGTAGTTGTACACTTAGGAGTGGGCAAACCACTCCTCCCCTGCCGTGTTCCAAGAGCAAAGCAGCACCGCCCACTCACCTGCCCACAAAGCAGCAGGAAGCAGCCTAAAATGATAATAACGCAACATTATTAGCATATTAGCAAGTTATTTGCATTTTAGGTTTCTGCTTCCCACTGCTTAAAATCAGTGGGGCGACGCTCCTCTGCCATAGCAGGGGAGCCGCCCCTGCTATTACAATGTTTGCGGTTTGTTCCGGAACCCTCAATACCTAGTACCAATAATTGGTCACCGGGGGAACCTATCAATAGTAAATATTTCTGAAAATTAATCACCTGGGGGATGTGGCCTGTATGGATGGCATCATTTTTGTGTACCCAGAATGGCCACCAAAAGTCAGACTTTGCTTCAAAATCTGATTTCCCCCATAATTAAGAGAAAATTGTAGGGATTGTTTTGGTGGTGTTAGTGTTGCTATCTGTATATTCTGTATATAATTCTTGTGTCAAAACATTTTGGATGTTTGGTATAATGAACCAAGTATAATTAGATAAATAAAGTCAAAACATTTGAATAAATCAGTGAAGATAACTTTTTTCTATTGTAAGTAAACCTATTGGATCATATTTGTGACCATGAGGAATTGTTGAATTCCTTCATTTTATTAAATGAAATAAGGTTACCTAATGTTATTCTACGGGACAGTGAGACCTTACAGTAGTGAACAACGAATTTAGGGGTTTTCACTGCCAGGACACATAAAACTGAAAAGTACATGTCCAACCTTTTCATTACAATGCACCCTGCCCTTTGGGCTACATTGGACCTACCTTAGGGGTGATGGATATGCAATAAATGGGGTGTTTAAGGCTTGGCAAGGGGGTTATATTGCCAAGTCAAATTGGCAGTTTAAACCTGAATTTCGGCTGCTATGGCAGGTCTGGGGCATGATTTATGATGCTATTTAAATAGGTGGCACAATAAGTACTGCAGGCCCACTAGTAGCATTTAATTTACAGGCCCTGGGTAAATGGTATGCCACACTACAAGGGACTAATACGTAGATTAAATGTTCCAGTCAGGTGTAAGCCAATAAACCAATGTTTAGGGGAGTGAGCACAAGCACTTTAGCACTGGTTAGCAGTGGTAAAGTGCAAAGAGTCCCAAGGCCAAAAAAACTACTTTAGCAAAAAAAGAAGTGGAGTGTAAAGGCAAAACATTTGGAGGGTTATCTGCTGAGAGGGCCAGGTCCAACAGCTACATTCATAAGACCCAGGGTAACACTGATACAGTTGAGCTCTTGGCATGGACATCTTTCTGAGAGAACAGAAAGGAATTTCCATGTTTTAAGAAATAAATTGCTGAAAACCTGTCAAAAAAGTCATGCTTGCCCGGAGGTGGAGCGATTCTGGCGTGGTGTGCATGAGGTCCTGCGGGTGGTTACGCGTGTGTCGCTGCTGCCCGAAGCGAGGAGATGCCTGTTGAATGTGTGGGAGCCAACCGACTACTCGGTGCCACAGACGCGGTGGGTGACTCTGGGATATATGGTGGCCAAACGCGACATAGCTCAACTGTGGGGTTCCCAGAGGTCGCCGACTGTCTCGGCATGGAAGGATAACATGGATTGGTGCATGTTTCGGGAAAAGGTGGTGTATGTTGCGAGAGGTAAGCCTGGGACATGGGTGAACGTATGGGGCCCCTGGAACGCCTACCGTGGGGGAATCTGTACCCCGCCGTTATTGCCCGATCCGTCACCGGCCCCATCCCCTTAGCCAGTTTATCTCCCCGGTCCCGGGCACTGAGTCCCCCTAATCCCAGTCTTGACCTTTTTCCCCCCCTTGCTACTCCTATGGATTGGTAGGGTCCCCCCCCGCTAGGGGAGCACATGCTGCTGTTTCCGATTGTGGGTTGCCTTGTGGATTTGTTCTTTTGTTGTTATTTATATTAAAATGAAACCGTTATGTGTGCCCGGATGGTGTGGCTACCACCGCTTCCAACTCCTGTGCATTTCCCTTTGCCGCGGCATGCGCGCTATTGTTTGTATCCAATGCTCCTCTTGCTTGCTAGCGGCCGGCCTGAAGGTTGTAGGCCCATCTTTGTATATTTTTTGAATTTTGTAATAAACGGTTTAAAAAAAAAAAAAAAATCATGCTTAATGTATTGTCTTAGAGTGTGTGGTAAATAAAATTCCTTTACCGGGACTGAATTTGATACAGAAACATTATAAAATAGCTCAGTAAAATGAGAGGCAGAATCCGTGATTTTAGAGTTTCGGAATGGGCTTTATTCCAGTGATCGATTATAATCGGTTGCTCCAAGTTCCATCACCACGGGGGTTCAGGAAGTGAAGTACATACTTTATTGACAAGAAATGACTTTTATAGTACATACATGACAATGAAGCGAATGCAGTAGGCGTAACAATTGATAAGGAAAATGACGATTTGTTCTGCGTAACCAGAAATGGGTGTAATAAGGCGTAAAAAGGAACATAATTGGTTATGATGTCACCTATAGGCGGATCTATAAGATAATACTTGGCATAGATGCGCGCGCAGCAGTATGACGTGTAATTGACGTGTAACTAGGGGGTGAAGGGGACTTGACATTTAGCTCTACATGTGGAGACAAAAAGTCTGGGGGGTCAAGTCAACCTAATCCCAAATCATATCTAACATCCTATGTTTAAAGAACTATGTCATCCAAGAAAGAAAGACTCTCGGACAGAATCTATTCTATACTGACTGTGCGTGCGTGTACAAGCGTCTAAGTGTCTACACTGAATGCGAGGGGGTAGGAATATTCCATGGTGACAGGGCTATGAATTACTTGCATAAGGGCAGAGAAGCCGGGCCTTTTGCTCGGTAACTGGAAGAATGTTTACTTAAACTACTAGGCAGGAATGCATCGGCTGAGGGGGAAGCAGATAATTCGAAGGTGAAATATAGTTCTTGGCAGAGAATAGGCTGATGTCAGGCTTCGTGAGCCGCGCAGAGAATGAGACAAAGTTCATGGTCACAGATGCAGGCTCAGACTGGAGCTTTCAGAGGCAGAAAGCAAGAAGAGTTTTGATGACAGAATCAGGGCCTGCTTGCCTGGACTGTAAAATGGCATAAGTGAACCATATAAAGCCGGTGGCCTTTCATATTTAGGAATGGAATATCCGGCCTATTCATGGCGGATCTGACAGAGGACATGTTGACGTTGGACGCACATGTATTTGCGTCTTCATAACTGGAACTGGAGGGAACATACATGTACTTGTGATATGTACATAGAACCGTTGGGGTCCAAGATAGGGGACATAACTGACCAGAAAAATCCATATTTCCACATTCCCTCCTTGTCCCCTACTTGCCCTTCAAGAGATATCAATCTTCATTAATCCATTGATCTGTTCATATAGCATCATTTGTTCTTCTTTCTTCTTCCGTGACGAATGAAATCTTGGTGGTGGAATACACGATGTGGCACACAGACCACAGATCGCTGGTCCACATTGTAGACATAGACAGCAACTGAATAGTATGAGAAGGCCAATACCTAGGAAGGATAAAACTCTCCATCCCCAGGCTGATATCACATTCCAAAACCAACTGGACCAAGTCCAAGTGCCTGGGTTCTGGTGTATCTGGCTTACAATCTTATGAAGGCGAGTGATGGCTTTATATACAGATGGCGAATTTTCTGGTATGAATACGCAGCAGCTTGATCCGATGACCCTACAAGCTCCGCCCCTATCAGCCAGGATGACGTCAAGGACAAGACGATTTTGAAGCACAACAATCCGCATAGCAGACTGCTCTTCTGTTAAATTGCCTAAGGCGGAAATAGTCTCATTCACTACTGCTTCAAGGGTTCTAGTTAATCTACGTATCAGCTTACTATTAGTAACGGTACCTATGTAGGGAAAGATGCCTTTATTAAAATCTACATACTTGTCCCATGCCGTCTCAGTGTAATCGACAATGGGGAGATCTCTCCGCTCCCTGTTGTGTACTAAATGAATATTTCTGTAATAATCAGGAGGAGCTAGGAAAACAGGTGGCAAAAGGAATGCAATGTAGCAGGTACCATCCCAATCTAGAGGTAAACGCATATATGCAGTCTGACCACATACAAAGTAGGAATGGCGAGAAGCTCTAAATAAACATTTGCCTTGATCACTGAATTCTACTGTAGTGGTGCATTTACTATGGCCCATATGTATGGAACCAACTTTTCTTACACATAATTCACCCTTCGCTGGGAATACTGACATGGTGGGCAAGACTAGTTCAATTTCGGATACGACATTTAGAATCATGAGATTAGGTGTAAAATTACCTAATCCATATACTTCATTTTCTAGATCAGTTCCTGTTCTTTTGGGGCGACCCTCCTTGTCGCGGTAACAGACCTTGAGTAAAACTAGGTTCAGGTTTCCCCATACCCAATGATCTTGGTAAACTGCTGTGTCTGAGTCTATGGAATTGATTAAACTAAACCATGCTCCACAGGAGCCATTGTGTGTGAATGGGTGTGGAAAGAATGGCAGGACTCCTTCATAATTCTGATAGGGAGGGAGCCGACCACACACCCAACAATTAGTAGCATTACTAGTCTGATGGGAATGATGTAACATACTAATGAAAGTGTTATTGCGCAGCGCAAGTCTATAAGACAATTCATGTGGAGGTAAGTCACTAAAAGAATGTTCAGCAGCAATATTATAAACATGTCTAGAAATAGGGTAATATATGTGCAACAACATACTTGTAACAATTATTAAAAGACTTAATAAAAACAGAATTAATAATGTCACTATGCAGTGGCTACGCAGTGATTTACAATACGCCTGTCGTTTCAACATTTTCCGGGTATTTTCTCTACTCAGGTCCAAGGGATACATGTCAGAGACAATTCAACCGCTTCACCTTGGAGAGGACTTAAACAATCAAATTGCTCGACTTGTTGGGCCTAAGCTTTAGTTTGTAAAGTTCGGTTTCAGTCTTTTCAACCAAAGGAAGTTTTGAATCAGTCTGTGAGGGAGTGCAGGGCACAATGTCTATATCCGAGGATAGTCCATGAAATTTCTTGATATGACTTGAATGAATCCAGCCCTTGCGGCCCTCGATCTTCACGGCTGTCCTTGTGGTCAGCAGGACCAACTTGGGTGCTTTCCACCTGGGCTCCAGCTGAGTCTTTCGGTCGAAATTCCTCACAAAGACCAGGTCCCCCGGAACCACGTCATGGGGTTTCACCTCGGTGTTGTCGGGAAAGGCTGCAGCTACCTGTGAACGACAAGATTGTAGTGCAGACATCAAGGAAGCCAAGTAATCTGCCAGCATATTACAGTCAATATCAGTTATTTTGCGTGGTACGGGCGTCCCCCACATATTTGGTGGTCTACCGAAGATCACCTCATACGGGGATAGCCCTGTTCGAGAGTGTGCTACCATTCTCATGTAAAAGAGTGCAACTGGTAACGCTATTATCCAGTCGACACCTTTCTCTCTGCATATTTTGGACAATCTGATTTTCAGTATCTGATTATGTCTTTCTACGAGACCTGCTGCCTCGGGGTGTCGGACACAGTGGAATTTCCACTGATAACCTAACAGAAGTGAAACGTGTTTCATTAATTCGGATGAGAACGGCTGGCCGTTATCTGAGTGAACAACACGTGGTAAACCGTATCGTGGGAAGAATTCTCGAACCAACTGTTTGGCAGTAGTCGGGGCAGTGTAATCTGAAACCGGGTACGCCTCTGTCCAACGGGACAGAGCGCAGACAACTACGAGAACATATTTGAATCCTCGACATCGTTCCATCTGGATATAGTCCATCTGGAGTACTTCAAAAGGATTATTAGGAGGATGAAATCCACCCTGTTCTACGGGAACGCTTTTTCCTGGGTTAAACTGGCAACAGATCATACAGGTACGGACCTTTTGTTTGGCTGCTGCTCGTAAATGTTTATTGAACCAAATGTGTTGAATGCTGTCTAGCATAGCTTTTTCTCCTAGATGTGCTGGACTATGTATAGTGTTAATTATAACTTGGACCATTGAATCAGGAAGGAACCACACAGACTTTTCCTTCATCATCCATCCTTGGTCCGTTTGGATCCCTCCTAATTCAGTCCATTTCTTTATTTCGTCTGGTGTAGCATGTGTCTGTATGTCAATCACGTCAAGAGTAGGATCTTTAACTGTCATACAATGTGTCGGTGTCGGGACTATTGTCTTTGTCATGTCGGGGGTTTGAGTTTGAGCAGTCTGTTTAGCTGTTCTGTCGGCTAGATCATTGCCTTGGGAAATGATATCAGTAATCTTTGTATGAGCCTTACATTTCATAATAGATATTGCAGTGGGTAGATGTATCGCATCTAATAAGGCATGAATGAGGGGTCCGTGCTGAATGTGGGCACCGTGGGAAGTTAAATAACCTCTCTCTCGCCACAGCACGCCGAAGTCATGTACAACTCCGAATGCATAACGTGAATCAGTGTATATGTTGACTTTTTTATTCGTGGCTTGAATACAGGCTTGTGTCAGAGCGATGAGCTCTGCGGCTTGAGCTGACAAAGTATTTATACGATTAGTTTCAATGACTTCAGTATCTGTGGTGACTGCGTAAGCAGCCACTAATTCTCCTGCACTTGTTCTCATACATGAACCATCTACATACAACGTCAGGTCTGGATCGGACAATGGAACATCTGTCAGGTCTTGTCTGGGTTTTGTCGTTATAGTAATAACTTCAATACAGTCATGAGCTAGTGGGTCTGTTCCGGTTACTGGCAAAAGTGTGGCAGGATTCAATGTGTTACAGCGTCTGATTTCTATATGTGGCTGAAACAGTGTAAGTTCGTACCCTGTAAGTCGCGCTATAGTCAAGTGTTGTGTTTGTGTTCTATTTACAAGAACCTCCACTGCGTGTGGTACTTGAACTGTCAATGGATGTCCTAACACTATGGCATCGCTTTGTCTGATTGCTAAAGCTGTCGCTGCCACTGATTTCAGGCATGCAGGCAAAGCCTGAGCTACGGGATCTAATGTACTAGAAAAATAAGCACATGGTTTGTGTGCTCCTGCTTGATCCTGTGTGAGTACTGACAAGGCAGTACCTTCGCGTTCTGTAACAAAGAGTGTAAACTGTTTTCTGTAACATGGTGTTGCTAAAACAGGTGCTTGACATAAAGCTTTCTTTAGGCTTTCAAAAGCTTGTGTATGTTCTTGAGTCCAAGGGAGAACAGTCGATGTGGCTGCCTCCTGTGTGGTTAACTGAATGAGTGGTTTTGCTAGAAATGCATACTGAGGGATCCACTGCCTACAATATGAAGTGAGGCCTATGAAAGCTCGTACCTCCTTTTGTGTCTTAGGTATAGGCATGTTAGCTATTAACTGAATGCGGTCGGGTGTAAGCTGCCTTCCCTCCTTGGACAGCGAGTGTCCAAGATAAACAACTCGCTGGACACAGAATTGCAGCTTAGAAGGGGACACCTTGTGCCCCTTTTCGGCTAGAAATTGTAAAACTGTCAGTGATGCTTTTTCACATTCCGGTTCGCTTATCGCGGTGATCAGCAGATCATCGACGTATTGAAGCAGTGCAGTGTTAACTGGCATGTGGATACTGTCAAGTTCTCGTTTCAGTGCTTGGCTATAGATGCTGGGGCTTTCTGTAAATCCTTGAGGTGCGCGTGAGAATTTAAAGCTACGTCCATTTAAACTAAATCCGAACAAATATTGGCTTTCCGGATCTATTGGGACGCTGAAAAAGGCATTCTTGAGATCAATTACAGTAAAGAATGTTGCTTCGGAATCAATGGCTGTCAGTAATGACGAGATATCTGGGACCACAGGAAATTGTGGCACAATGCACTTGTTTAATTCGCGCAGATCAATAACCAATCGATATACTGGCGGGGCCTTTGGATCTGTTCGTTTAAGAATCGGAATTATCGGTGAATTACATACATTGGAGTCTGTTTCCACAACTACTCCTTGGGCAATGAGCTCGTCAATGATTTGTAGTAAAGCCACTACAGCATCTGGTGGTAACTTGTATTGTCGCATTCGTGGTAGCACCACTCCTGCCTTTAATGTGACTCTATATGGTGTAATATTCATGCATCCAACATCAGTAGGGCCTTGTGCCCATAGACGTGTGGGTAAAGTCTGCAGTCGGGGATCCATGTCTCTAGACACATAGTGACCTTTAAAATCACGTAAAAACAACCTTACACCTTCCGGAGAACAACATATTATGGCTCCTAGAGCTTTCAGGGTTTTAATTCCTAACAGATTTTCTGGACATGATTTAGTAAGCAATAAATCTGTAGTTCGGGTCAGAGGTCCTATCGTAAGTGGCAGTGGTTGTGACACTTCATTAACAATAGGTTTTCCTGAAAAACCAAGGGAAATATTCTGAGAGCCTGAGAGGGGTGCCCCTGGAACTTCACTACGTTTTATAGTTGTTCGACTTGCCCCTGTATCGAGTAAAAACTTCCTATCTTGGCCTAATAATTCACTATGTACATAAGGTCCTTCTTGATCTACAGGAATCTCGATAAGGGGTAAATCAACTTCCCTCTCTAGGCTTGTTCATGCGTAACGCTGATACTCGGGATATTCATACTGTGCGGTCTGATACATTTGTCGTGTTGTTGTCTGTGTGGCAGTAACAGGCAACGGTGGTGCAGCTGGCACAAACTGTATTGGCTGTTGTGCGGCTGGCATGGCCTGGGCATGCTGCATAGCTCCTTGTTCATTCTGATCTTGTCTGAGTGGCCGTGATCTTTCTTGTGTTTTACCTATGGCGATATTATGTTTTAAAACTGGACAATCGTGTACGTAATGACCTGGCTTTTTACAATAATTGCATGTCCCTTTTACAGGTCCTGCTGAATCGGAATGTGTCATACCCTTTTTATGTCCTTCCGCTGGAACTGTCTGGGAAACTAGCATTTTCATTTTCGTGTCTTTCATGCGTCTGTGTTCATGTTCTTGTTCCTCTCTAATTCTATTGTGATGGTACTGTAGCATTTGTAACATTTGTGATGGAGTGTTACCTTGCCAGGTACTCTCGAATTTTAATACTCTATTCTTTACTGGGGGCAGGGCATTTTCTACTAATTTTGTTACAAACAGATGCGGGTATGATTCGCTACTGACTTTTATGCCACTATTTATACCAAAACATTTTTCAAATCGGGCATAGTAATCACTAGTGTCTTCATCTTGCTTCTGCTTACAGGCTGAAATCGTTCCCCAATCTTCCTTTTTCGTAGTTAATAAACGTGGCAGTACCTGTACTAGTAAACCTGGTAATGCTTTAGTTTTATCCCCAAGTCCTGCTCCTGCAGTTCGGGCCTTTTCTTCCGCTTCTAACACTGACCACTCTATCTTTTGGTCTCCTACCTCCCACTCTTTTTCCTTGAGTTTTTCATAAATGCCAGCAGGCATCAATACCTTTAATATTGTCATAATGTCGGGATAGGTATACTCTCCCATGAGTAACATGTCTTTAATTTCTCGGTGAAAACCCGCTGGATCTTTGTCATGACTGGGTACCACTTTCTTCATTTGTAACAATTCTATTTTTGATATGGGCGTATATACAAATACGCGCTTAAACTCGTTGTCCTCGCCTTTTATTGGGTGCACTTCTCTTAACGGATTCTGTCTATCCATGTGATACGTGGTTCTTTCCTTGACGGGCACTGAGACCTGCTCTGAGCATACAAAAAGAATATACTGCTTTCTTGATTCTAGAATTTCTTTAATTAATTTAGTACCTGGACCTCTCCATTTATTCATAAGCAATTCAGTCAGTATGTCAGGTAAGGGACCAGGGTCCGAATGCTGACTCCGATATAGTATAATGAGTTGTTGAATCATATAAATCCCAGCTAACCTCTGTTCATCTGGGGTGAGATTCAAAAATGTGCGTACTACTGTATCATCACTATATTTTCCGGGACTGTCCACCCAATGGACAGCTGCCCTGGCTAAATCTTGTTCGTCCATAGAATCGAGAAAATGATAACCCCTTCGTTCTCGGAGTAGTTTGTCGGCGGTTTGGAACGAACGCTCGTTAGACCTTATATTAATTATAGGTATTTGAAAATTCCTGTTATTATCTGGACATATCGGATGTATTGAGTCAGTATGACATCTAGTCTGATTCCTATTACAAGATCTTCCTCTACCTACATAGGATATGGTGTCCGACTGTCCTGCGGGCAGTCCTGACCCTTCTTCCTCGCTTTGTTCAAACTCGTCTGCCTCTAATCTCTCTTTGTGTAGGCGTTCTATTTCTTTACGGATCTTTCGGCACATGGCTATTATACAATTTTGCTTGTCATGTCTCCCTTCTGATATATTCTGACTCCATCTGGTAAGAATTTGCATTGCTTCCGGGTCTACCCCCGGTCGGTCTACATTTCTGATCACACAGTTTATGAGGAAACGTAACAGTTCCCCCTGTATCTCTACTTTCTGGTACTCCATAGCTCTGTTAATACATTCTGGATCTCGTCCTGTTTGGACAAAATGATATATTTCGTCTAGATGCGCAGTCATTCCTGGTAACTTCGCTAAATACACTGCGGCTCGTCTGATACGCAATGAGGCCAGGGTCATTTCGTCCTCTATACCGGGCACCGGGTCATATCTACAATCTACGAGAAGTTCTTTAAGTGCACGAGCACTTACGAATTTGGGTGTACGTGAATGCGCTGACTCTTGAAAAGTAAGTTTATTTATTCTAGGAGGCGTAGAAAAGATATTGGTAGCACCTCCCGTGGCCCCATCTGGGGCGTCGGGTGTGAAAGGATTCGTTGAACGTGACACAGCAACTATAGGTGTGGACACAGCTATAGAAGTAGCTGTAGGAACAGATACAGAAACAGATGTGCTTGCCGGAACTTGTGACTCGATTTGTTGCTGTAGGGATACGGGTACTGGATCTTGGCGTAGGACCTCCCTGATATGCGGTCTATGTGGGGCGGAATTAGCATACTCGGGAGCTGCGTCATCTAAATATGAGGAAAGAAAAACATCTTCTGCGGTTCTAGGATGCCCCTTAGGATGTACCTTGATTGGGAATAATGGGGGTGGCAAGTCTTTCGGTATCTCTGGAGTAGCCTTAGGTAATCCTTCGGCCAGAAGGGGATACATACCATTCATAAGGGCATTTCTTTGTCTGTCTACTTGTTCTGATTTCACTCAGATACCTTCCTCAATTAATAGATTTCCTTGAACTTTATTTGAACTTTCTTTATTCCTTTCTTCCTGTCTACGTGCTTTTTCTGTACGTCTATGAGATTCTTTACGCCATAACTCAACGGCGTCTTTCTGTGACTGTCTGACTTTCCTTTTCCATAACTCTTCCTCGACTTTCATGATGCACTCTGCATCCCAGGACCCCGCTGCGGGCCACCTCTGACTTTCTGGTAATCCCTTGGTATAGTCTACCCATAAATCAAGAAATAATATAGCGTCTAAGCCATGTTTGTGATACATGAAGTGCCCTGGAGTGTCCCTAGGAGGAATAGGGACGGCTTCTTCGAGAACCCCTTTTCTAGTCGTGATCTGTCTTAATTTCGAAAAGAGCGGCATATTGACAACTGATCTGACACTTAATCTTGAACACACTTAATACAAAAGCATAATAATGAACAATCATTCATACCACAATATGCAGGACGTTTAACACATTAAACATTAAACATTAAACATTTTTTTAACTTTTAAAATAAACAACAATGATGATCGTCTGCATAACTAATCACCAAGCATAACTCTTGACACTAACTAGATACTTCGGAATACTTGATATACTGCTAAACAGTACAGATACACTGCTAAAACAGTGCAGACCGGATTTGTGTACCCAAACCCGTCTTGACCGGCACAACCTATGTGCACGTCAGAAATGCCTCCCCAGTAATGGTACTCACCGGGTAGCTTCGGAAACGGAAGGCCTCGGTAACTTGAACTTGAACCGGACTGGACTCGACTCGACTCGTCGGACACTGGGCTTGACTTCGAACTGGTGGGTCTCTGTATACCTCGGATCTTGCTCTCTCAGCTAGGCTCTGGTCGGGATACTTCGCACTTCTCACCGCCTCGTCTGGGTGTTGATCGCAGTCTCAGTCGCCCCCGCTTGACCGGAGGGAGATACAGGAAATCCTGCTGGTACGCGTTATTGTCCGTCCAGCTGTGGCAGGAGACCGGGCCTGCAACTCACCGCCGGCGCGTGAGATGAGAAAGTGTCCCTGTTCGGGCGCCATCATGTGGTAAATAAAATTCCTTTACCGGGACTGAATTTGATACAGAAACATTATAAAATAGCTCAGTAAAATGAGAGGCAGAATCCGTGATTTTAGAGTTTCGGAATGGGCTTTATTCCAGTGATCGATTATAATCGGTTGCTCCAAGTTCCATCACCACGGGGGTTCAGGAAGTGAAGTACATACTTTATTGACAAGAAATGACTTTTATAGTACATACATGACAATGAAGCGAATGCAGTAGGCGTAACAATTGATAAGGAAAATGACGATTTGTTCTGCGTAACCAGAAATGGGTGTAATAAGGCGTAAAAAGGAACATAATTGGTTATGATGTCACCTATAGGCGGATCTATAAGATAATACTTGGCATAGATGCGCGCGCAGCAGTATGACGTGTAATTGACGTGTAACTAGGGGGTGAAGGGGACTTGACATTTAGCTCTACATGTGGAGACAAAAAGTCTGGGGGGTCAAGTCAACCTAATCCCAAATCATATCTAACATCCTATGTTTAAAGAACTATGTCATCCAAGAAAGAAAGACTCTCGGACAGAATCTATTCTATACTGACTGTGCGTGCGTGTACAAGCGTCTAAGTGTCTACACTGAATGCGAGGGGGTAGGAATATTCCATGGTGACAGGGCTATGAATTACTTGCATAAGGGCAGAGAAGCCGGGCCTTTTGCTCGGTAACTGGAAGAATGTTTACTTAAACTACTAGGCAGGAATGCATCGGCTGAGGGGGAAGCAGATAATTCGAAGGTGAAATATAGTTCTTGGCAGAGAATAGGCTGATGTCAGGCTTCGTGAGCCGCGCAGAGAATGAGACAAAGTTCATGGTCACAGATGCAGGCTCAGACTGGAGCTTTCAGAGGCAGAAAGCAAGAAGAGTTTTGATGACAGAATCAGGGCCTGCTTGCCTGGACTGTAAAATGGCATAAGTGAACCATATAAAGCCGGTGGCCTTTCATATTTAGGAATGGAATATCCGGCCTATTCATGGCGGATCTGACAGAGGACATGTTGACGTTGGACGCACATGTATTTGCGTCTTCATAACTGGAACTGGAGGGAACATACATGTACTTGTGATATGTACATAGAACCGTTGGGGTCCAAGATAGGGGACATAACTGACCAGAAAAATCCATATTTCCACAAGTGAGTGAGGTAAATCACTAAACAGTAACCTTAGAATGACTAGATTTTGAAAATATATGTTTGTTGTATGTTTTACTACATCCCAGTGGTGATGACTGTGAATAAATAATGGGTACCTTAAACCAGCATCTTGCTTTCTGTTGCATTCCGAACTCATAGAAATCCCATACATGTCTTTTATTCCATGCTCAAGAGATCTAAAGTAACACAAATGAGGGCAAAACCTTGGCAAGGTTATGTTCCTAGCATGTTTCTGAAAACAATTTCTAAATGTCTGACAAATGTCATACTCAACATGTTCTCCCAGGCAGCCAATTAGTGCAAGAGAAATCTGGCTCACACAAAAAAAAATTCATTAGATTGCACACAATTAGAAAAAAATACTTTTTATGCTTTCCAAATAAGATAATATTGCATAGCTGATTTTGCATGCTAAATTCCCTAGGAAAAATTCTGGATATGTATTTTGCCAGAATTCAGGGCAACATTTTCTTATTTAGCATTTCTGGATTTATATTTATCTATTTGAGGAAAACATAAAATATTGAGCATTATTTTAAGTGAAGATATCCACATTTTTCGTTATATCTTAAGGCTGCAGTGAGATATTGATGCACTTTTGTACCAATGCATTACCCTGAATATGCTGAAAAAACATAGGGGCCGATTACGATTGCGGAAGGCCCGTCACCGCCAGCCATGCAGTGGCGGTCTTCGAGCAATAGGAGATTCCCCCGCCACATTACGCAGAGACCGTCTGCCACGGGTCCGCCAAAAGCAATCTAACAGATTGCCTGGCGGACGGATCAGATAACCCAAAATGGTGGCGGTGCCTATCAGGCACCGCCCACCAAATTAGGATGCTGGCTATTGCAGGCCTTTACATGGCAGCGATGCCGCCATGGTAGGCTGTTGGGGATTTGTTATGGGGGCCCATTGTGGGCCCCCATGTGTTGGGGGGAGGTGATGATGCACTTGGGGGGTACCCATGGTACCCCCCTACAAAATGAAGGGTGATGGCCCAAACAAAACAATGGCTGCAGGGGATTGGTGCACATCCCCTGTCTGTGGTGCTGCTGACATGAGTGGTGGCAGAACTAAAGCGTCCTGCAGCTCGCTGCTCGTTCTAAAAAGTAGCTGATAGCAAGATGCAAAATACGAACTGCAACACGTGTAGCTCACATCATGAACATTTCAGAAGCAACATGGATTGGTGCTCCACAAATACTGGTGTTCATCGTGAACTTGCAGGTTTACCATTAAAAGTCTATTTTTGTCGCTGGGAGGCCGAACTAGGGTGCTCTTGAATACCTGCTGAGCGGGTTGTCCAGAAGTCAGTGATTATCCTCAACTTGTCTGTCAGAAATGTACTGACCGGTCCCAGCTCACCCACAGGACTGCTCTGAACTATTTGACAGTAAATGTTCCTGGATGATGTATTTACAGAGGCCTGGGCTTTAGCAAGGAGGAGGAGATGCGGACTTGTTGCGAAGTTGATGACTTTGGAAAATGAGGAGCTTGTTTACTTCTAGCTTTAATCCCTGCCCAATACCGACTGGGTCAATTTCGATAACAATCAATTATGCAATAGGCCTATTTTCTTTCCGGAGGTTCTAGTTTCACCTGCAACCTTTTGACAAACTAAATAAAACACCTCAAATTATCATTAAAATGGCTGCGAAATAAGGTCTGGTGTTGGTCATGTGCATGCAGGGATCCCTGCACAAACTGAAGGTCTCAAATTCTAATTTGTGTTTCAACACTTGTAGCTAAAGTAGCTTACTGGGAGGTGGGCGTACTCACAGGTTTGAACCCTGGCATGGTCAGCTCAGCCTTTTATCCTTCCAGTGTTAATTAAATGTCTATCATTCATTTTTGTAACATAATATTAGCTGTTATGTATACCTTACAGATCATTCAGTTTGAGGTGCGCATTATGAAAACACAGTCGCTATAATATCATGGGCTCTCATTTTTTCTCGAGTTGGTTAAGGAGAACACCTCTAGCTAAAAATAAAGGTAAAATCAGTTGCAGAGCGCTATATTCCATTGTTGCTACTGTAAATGTGTGGACATTAAACAATGAAGAAAAGAATGAATGTGAGCAACGGAACAGAACTCTGGAACTGTTGTCAATTGTGAACATCTTTGCTCTGCTGGAGGTTGTGGGATTGGCCAAGTTGTAAAAACATTCATACCAGAATTGACAGACTAGTGGGCATTTTGTTCTGGTCTCATAGAGTTCTAATGTGAAAGTCTGCTCTTTTTATTTGTCCAAATCAGGGTTACACTTGCATATGAAAGCAAAAAGCTGGGCTCCACTATCTTCGTTTTACCAAAATTATAAGGGTAGCAACGTTTCATCACATGCTGTTTGAGCCGTGGATGACGTCATGGAAGTGGCCCTGCATGATCTTTGACCCTGATGGAAACCAAAGAAATATCATGACATTTAATTTGACTATGATGACATCACTGCAAGTAACGAAAATTAATAAGTGCATAACTAGAAGGAGAAAAAGGTGGTCAAAAGAAGCATAAAGGAGGCTGGGCGTGGGTGGCCAGTCGGTGCCCTCTAAATGGTGTCCTGGTCATTTCTTAGAGTGCCAAAAAAGGCCTTTATCAGATGTTCGCAGACCTTCTACACCTGTTGGTGAGATGGCTAAGTGAATTGACACCCACATTTGATATTTATAGGTATCTGAAGGTCACAAGTTCGAATCTTGGCAAGTATGACTCAGCCATCCATCCTTATGACGCCAGTAAATTGTGTACCATTAAGTTGGTTAATAGTAGCACCCTCTATACACAGCGTTTAGAAATGGCAGGTTAGGTATTAGGCGTTATATAAAAATTTGCTACCTCTGTTCTAGTGCCAGCTGCAGACCCACTTTATAGCTCATTTGAAAGCCAAGGCTCAGGATCAGAGAAACATCACTATCATGGCAGCAGTTATTCATTTTAAATATTCAACCATCAGACATGGAGCAGAGCACTGCAAACAAATTACAGGAAATTTGAGAATCCAGCATGTGAGCAAAACGTGGGACTGGTATGAATGACAACCAGGCCACCGACAGCACTACAAGGCTTTACTAATGGTAGACTGTGCACAATATGTGCACAATACATAAGCCGAGAGCATGGCATATGTGTCACATTTATGACTTCTAAATGAGGTACACGTGCCAGTGCCAAATATCAAAAGATCTATTTTTAGATTATGGCTTAAGTTTGACCATATAAGGAGGTCCCGGAAAAACGTGGATACATACTTTATGAATAGAGAATAAAGTATAAAGATTTTAGCAGCTTTTTCCCAAAGCTTTTCATAAGATAATGCCTATTTGAAAAGCGTACAAAAAATGGCATGTATGCATTATTCCACCTCAGTGCAACACATCCCCAAATTGAGCCCCAGTGCCATAGAGTGAGGTCATGATTCAAGCAACAGAACAAGAGTTCATTAAAGAGTTGTGAGGATGCCCATTAGTCCATGCTGTTTTACCACTGGATCATGGTAATATACCCATCTACAAAGATGTGGTATCCACTATCAAGTCACTCAAAAATTACCTACTCTAGTTCAATAAATTATCGTACAAGGTCGGATTGACTATGACAATTGGGCAACACAAAACAGATAACAAGACTGACAAAGCTACTACTGCCAGTGATCACCTCTGAAGGTGCTACAGGGCCATTTAAATGTTATTATTCATTGATTGATGGATGACCCTAGTGAGGGACATTGCTTTAGATTGAAATAGCAGATCTTTGTCAGTTTTAAAGTATGAGGGCATCAGATTGGATGACATCTTGTGGTCACTAATGCAGCAAAGTTAATTTCATATTCAAAACTTATTATAGCGTACAAAATCTTTTTTATAGCCAGTTTTATGGTTCCTCATTATGAGTGGCCATGTTGTTAGACTTTATCGTGTGTGATAAAGCTCTCCACATTTCAATGTTTTTGTGAAATAACTTGGATTTTGGAGTTTATCTCAACAAAACCTACATGTTCTGGTGAATACTGGGCATTTTCCTCAAGATAAATTTGACCTGCCCATATTTATCACAAAACGTATAATTGCGATATATACAGTATCAGGAGTTACAGCACATATTGCAATTAACTGGGATGCTGGTAATGAGTGTTAGATTCTTTGTGAGCTCACACACATAAACACTCTCACCTTTCAGTTACACCGACTTATTCGCCACTCATTCTCACATCAGCCTAGTAGACGACACAGCACTGTCTCTTGGGCACTTCCTGAGACCATCTCTAACATGGTCACCAAGGGATCCGCTTTCTGGCAGATCTTCATCTTCCTCTGACCATATTTCTTTGTTGAGCTTGATAAAGGGCAAAGGTAGTCAGAGACATGCACTTTCTTCAAATAAATTATGTCTTCAGAAAAGTAGCAGTCAGGAATTCTTAATGTATGAATTGGTTAGACAGGACTACTCAGTTGAGTAGGAGAATCATCATATTTATTCAAGCGTGCAGGAAATGGGTTATTCTTGATAAAATGTTTCAGATAGTCGGTGCCTGAAGAGAAAAGATACTGCCATCCTGCCATGACCTCATTAATTCTGGGAGAGTAAGAAAAACAGTGGTCAAATGCTTGCTGTTCGTATTTGGTGATCCTAGATTGGGGGGAGCTGAGATTTTTTACAAGTAGAACTTTGTGGCTCAAGCAGAGAGATTCAAATTGAGAGCATATTGCTACCACCCACCAGCCCAGTTCTTTCAAGTTAGTGCTGATTTAATCTGGCACTTCATGATCAAGAGCAAAATCATGGCCTTGTTTTGAATGATCTGTAATATGTTAGGAGAGAGTTTAGAGTAGAAATATGAAGGGACTTCAGCTAATCAATCCCTGAAAGAAAGAGGGTCCTGACCGATGTGTCCTTCTAGTGGGCAGTCAGGAAATGTGCCAGGGTTATCATCAGCTTATCCACGTCTTTATGCATATCTTTGCCAGCAAGATAGTTGTTAGACCTGGCCCTTTTTGCAGATTTACCCCCAGACGTTTGCCCTTTTGCCTCCTATTGTTCTGACACTGTTTTTGTTGGCGATAGGACTCTGGGCACTTTACCACTGCTGATCAGTGCTAAAGTGCATATGCTCTCTGTGTAAATTGTGATTATGATTGGTTATTCATGATTGACATATTTGATTTACTTGTAAGTCCATAGTAAAGTGCACTGAGTGTGCCAGGTCCTCTAATTCACATGCTACTAGTGGGCTTGCAGCATGGGTTGTGCCACCCACATGAGGAGTCTTGGAAGTGTTCTCAGACTTGCCACTCCAGGGTCTGCACGCACAGTTGTAAATGGCAATGTTGACCTGGCAAGTGCACCCATTTGTCAGGCCCAAACCTTTCATTTTCTTACATGTAAGTCACCCCTAAGGTAGGCCCAAGGTACCCCAATGGGCAGGGTGCAGTGTATGTGAAAGGTAGGACATGTGCTGGTGTGTTTGGCATGTGCCTATAGTGAAATACTGTGCATTTCTTTTTTCTCTATCGAAAGACTGTCTGTCAAATAGGTTAACATGGGAGCTGCCTTGTAGCATCTTACAAGTATAACCTCCCATTGGGACAAGAGAGAGAAATGGAGTTTAGGCTCTCTGAACTCAGAATTTAATAACACACCTTTTAGTATAGGTGGTTTTCAAATTGTGTGTTTGAAAATACTACTTTTAGAGAGTGGGCATTTTCTTGCTTTACCATTTTTTGTGCCCCTGCCTGTTTGTGTATTCACTGTCTAGTTTTGGAGAGACAGGAGCTGGGGAAGTACATTCACTCTAGACAGGCACAAAGGGAGTTGAGGTGTACCCTGCCTTGCCTGGGTGACTACTCGCTAGGCTGAATAGACCTGGTCTGCATATAGAGTGGTGTGCGGGCTATCGCTAGCACCTGAATAGGCTGTGTCTCTTTTGCACAATGCTGTCTCCACCCCAATGCTGGAACATAGAGGACAGGACTGGGGTATACGTTTTGAACCTAAAACCCCAAGACTGTAGATTACTTCTGGAAACAAGAGGACCCTGCCAAGAAGAAGAGCTGAAGAGCTTTGTGAGGAGTGCTACCTTTTCTGCGTGAGGGGTGGGTTGGCCAGTAAGTTGCTGCTTCTGTCTGTGGCAGAGGAATAGGACTGACTCTTTTTGCCCCGCTGTGGTATTGCCTCCTGTTGGAAGTCTCAGGGAGATAAAAGATTTCACCAGATCCTGGATGGATCTAAAAGTAATCTGCCTGGAAGGAGAGCTGAAGAGTTGTGTGAGGAGCGCCACCCTTTTTATGGTGTGAGGAGTGGTTTGACCTTCAGTTGCTGCTCCTGTCTGGAGCAGACAAAGGCCTGGACTGTTCTTCACCCTGTTACTTTAAAGCATGTGAGGAGTGCTATATACTTTTCAGCTCAGTGCATGGGGGTTGTTTTCCATTGGCTCGACCTCTGCGAAAACAATAGCACTGTGCTTTACAGTCTAGAGCATGTGGAGCACCTTTTGCTTGCAGGAAGCACGTGGTGAGCACTTTATTGGTGTCCTTATTCAAGCCTAATGAAGTGCATGCCTGCTGTGATCACACTGCCCTCTCTAGAGAGGGAAACCCGTTGAGGGGGAGCACCTAACGGAAGGAAAAGCACTGGCTGCACTGTCGAAACGCACCCTTAGTGGGCCCCGTCTTCAGGAAAGCCTTGACATAGCAACCGTGAAACCAGCACGGGCCGACGTGACTGCCCTATTCCCTTGAGCCAGACGACCGCGGAGCACAGAGGGTCCACCTGGGGACTCCACACCGCCATACCTCCTTCCGGACCTAAGGGCCTAGAAAGGTGTTCCCACAGACTGGGACAGTATATGTACCCCCTCCCCACTGCTGGGAAGGAAAGCTGATGTTGGACAGGACGGGGTGAATCCTCAACAGAGGGCCCTGGTGCGCATATACCAGAAAAGTGCAGAATTACCGCATTTACGCTAAGAGGCACGCAGGGGCTGCTATGCCCTGCACCTGGTGCCTAAGTACTATGTAACCTATAAAAGGAGCGCAGGGATGGTGACAGATGATACTGCTGGATTTATGCCCTGATGTTGGGGTACATGTTGTTTTTTCTCACCTTCCCAGAGCCGGCATGGTAGAGCCAGCAGTTATGATTTATGTGTGGTAAAGGCTACATGTTATGTCCTAGTTAATGATGTATGTATTGACAGAATAAAGATTACTCTTTCAGGAGCTACATAATACATGTGCAGTAATGGTATCTTTCATCATGTTTTTTGACGTGTGCAACTTACAAGTATTTACTTATTTGCACTACCTGTACTGTAATGACAGCTGCCTAGTGATCAAAGTAATTGTGATTGATGTGATTGTGATCTATATGTTTTATATACAATATATCAATATATGAGATATTTTATGTAACTTGGTGTGGAGTCTATTTTGTGGTGTATTTATTGTGTGTGTGAGTGTGTGTTGCGCAAACGCATTACACATTGTCTCTGGAGTAAGCCTGAATGCTCTGCCAAGCTACCAAGGAGGAGAGCAGGGATTATCTTGGGTGTGTAACTCCCTTACCATGACTAGAGTGGTGGGTTCTGCCTGACTTAGGTGCAAACACTAGCCAACCATAAACCCCAGTTCTAACAATATTCATACTAGCCAACATCAACAGCAGAGTTTCAATCACATTTAAAATGGCATTTCTTCTAGGTGACTGCATGTGTGGATAAAGAGCGTGCTGTGGCAGTGATGATTGCAGTAGGATTAACTTGTCTGTGGTAGAAATGAATGCTTTATGTATTCATGTATGTAGATGTTTATTGTATGTACAGGTGTGCTTTTGATTTCTCCGCATGGATGGTTGCTCGATGGATGGTTGCTCGTGGAGTAGTTTTCTAACTAGCTTAGGGACAGATCTTAATACACAGCTCTCACCTAGACCAGGTGAAGGTAGAATGTTTAACCTAGATCATGTTCTTCAGCAAACACCACTAGGTTGATACATTTTCTTTTCCCTGCACATGCTTTCCCCTGTGTCGCTGTCCAGCCAGCATCCATGGGCTGTGGAGAGTGCCCTTGAGATGAGGTGAGTCATGAACAGCCGTGTAAGTGAGCTTGGGATGGGTATGAGGCCATGAAGTTGTAGCTGGAGTCAACAGGCTTACAAGAATGTCATAAGGACCCTTGTGGAAAGCACCCACCTGCGCATATGTATGTGTGGCTGTAGGGCAATTACATGGGTTAATGTTCCCATTTCCTAAGTGGGATAAAAGGAAGCAAATACATCTCCTGCATGAACTGTGGTGTCTGTTAATAAGTAAGATTCTCTTCTTGGGATTAATTTTGGTAACCATGGGTCACCTTTTGATTTCAGTGGCCACTTCATGTGCAGTTGGTGGTCATGAGTTCAACTTGTTATGCAACATTACACTTTGCACAAGCCAAAATGCATTTTACTGTATATTTTTGAAAAGCAGCACATACATCTGGGGACCATCTCATAGAGGGGGTGAGGGGTTGGGTCAAAAGGAAATTGCAAGGGGATGCAGGATTTGTGTCAGCAGTGCTATGCTGCAAGTCTGCCTTTGTCAGCAATGTGTAATAGATGTGGAGTCACCATGGAGAAGCACCAGGCATAGGGGCTGTGTAGACAGTCAGACAGCTTTAGGAAAATTGGAAGGGTATCCAAATAGGTTTTCTCAGAATCTGGCAGAAGGTATCTACATGGTAACGCCTAAATGGACAGAACCATAAAACATTAACAAATCAGACAATGGGTTGCCACTCTTAAATCCTACTTAATCTGTGGGAAATGGGCATTCTGAGGCGTGATTCACCTTGGACATGTGGATGCTCACAGACATGTACATTTGTGGGCATGCCCTAGCTCCAAGACATCATTCCACCTGGCGAACGCTCGGAGATTTAGTTCCAGCATGCGAAGGGGAACTGATCATGCCAACATTTGGTTGGCTATAGGGAAGGATTATTCTCCTGGGGAGACTTTTTTTCCTCATAGAGCTCCATTCAACCTGTGCGGATTTCTCTGCTATGGAGAACTCCGCACACGAAGAACAGGACATTCCCAGTAGTGTGACTAAAAACCTTCTCCTGGTGCATGGGAATATTGGTGAAAACCAAAAAGTAGTAAATCTGCATCTGCATGTAAATTTACATCTACGGATGCATTTTTTCTACTTTATTCATGAATAGGGCTCACAGAGTCTTCGGAAATACTGGGGCTAGGCCCTTTTTCGGTGATTACAAGATCAAAAACAAAATCCTTCCAGATGAGCACATAGGAATTGAAAGCCTTCCATAAATTGCAAAATATCACTTCCAGGTATGGAACCATGGGTGCACTCAACCCGTCTGATGGTCGATGTTTTCCACTGTAACCTGTGGTTCTAAGTGTCTACAATAGCCTATTTTTATTGGTGCATATTGTTTTAATATGTTGAGTCTGCTCAGGGCAGGCTTTCGTGCGACCTACGATTGACTGAGTGATTTGTATTTAAACTGTACAAAACAGAAGCATCCAGCCTAAAGCAATTTACTTCCAACACTTTAAGTATCACTGAATTTAAGCTTTCGAAAAATCGTGCTAATTTATCATTTACGCTCCCAAAAAGGCAATGGACCCTCTGTATTTTCACCCACATAGCTGCCCTGGTAAATCTCCAGAAGTTGTCTTTGAAAGTCTTCAGGCAGCTGGACAATTCTAAAAATAAACTCTGCCTTTAACACTGGGTGTACAAAGGCCATCAACTGTTTTTCTTGTGTAAATCAGGTAGAGTGAGGAGGTTGAATTTCACTCAGCTTTCTACTTTTGTCATTAAAAATATTCCTATTTATTTACACCTTTGGTATAATTTCTAGTTGGCTCCTTTAAAATGGGGAGAATAATGGACCCCCATTGCACCTCCCAAAGGCCTCAACCTTGGCTACACTGCCTGCAGGAACCCCAGTGAACCTGCTCCTGCCTGAGCCTTTAACCTTCGAAGACGATGGAGTGGCTCTTGGCACGCACAGGTCAAGCGAGGTCACTTAACTAGAAATCCTGTACTTCTGCACTTGTCATTTCTGCATTTATGCATTGTTGTCATGTTTTGACTCGAGATTAGTTGCACTGTGAGGTGCACGATTCCTGGAAGGACCGTTCGAATTCCAGCTTAAGGGTAACACCTTTGACCTTGCTTCCTTCAACTGCCCGGCAGACATGCTGCTTTGCCGCCATAATATTGCGTCAACACCCAGTTTAATGCAGGACACAATGGGGGTCAGAGAGGAAAACGATCACAGACAAGAGCCGAAGGAGTGAGTTCCTTATTTTAATATATTGAATAGCCACAAGTTCAGTAAAATGGCCCTCCAAAGCCAAATTACCAAGGGGCATATTAGCACGCTTTGCGATAAATATCTTTAAGTGCGCTTAGCGCTCATTTTTTTATCACCGGATATCGCGAGATTTTATCGCCGAGATAGTGCGCTATCAGCAACGCGTATCTCCAAGGCGATATTAAATCCAGCGATAGCCGTGATAACATGCTGTATCGCGGGAAAACAAGCAATGATTTCCCTGCGATACTGCAAGCCTTGCTGATAGGCAGGCATGGACTCAGCCATGTAATCCACCTCCCATGTTAAAGATGGCTAAGTTGTATTTTTAGCAGGTGTTAAAAACCTGCGATAAAGGGGGCTTAGTGCGGCTTTCAAGCTCGCATCGCGGGTCTTGTGGAGTCTTACTAATATCCCGAAGCTGTGTTAGCGAGTGTTTGTGTAGTGTGTAGCTACTGCAAGCACCATGTATCCTCGTGCTGGTGTTCTGGCTCGAGGGTATCTCGCTCTTTCATTTATGTTCTTTTAAAAAGGATTCCACGATCGGACGCTGAACGGCGTATTCCAGGGTTCTGACAACGTTAATCAGTTGTCGGGAATCCTGGTGTGCGGCGGTGGCGTCTGGTCGTGGGTGCAGCATTTCCAGGAATACATTTCTTCATTCTTACTTATAAAAGCCTCCTGTCTTTTATACTACAATTGGCAACGAGCGGACGAAGCTACGCGCTCTGCACCCACCAGCCAAACCTTTTTCTTCTCGCCATTTCCTCGTCAAACCTGGCTCTCCTCGCTCCACAACATCTCCTCTCCAAGCGGAACACCACAGGCGGTTCCTGTTTTATGTACGTCTCCTTACAAACAGGATTTCAAACAAGTCGGGAAATTGCTTGATGACGTCATGTACTTCGGCATTGGTCTCCCATCACCTAGCTACGGGAGTTGAACGTTCTCCGACGCATCTTCCTAACGCCGCAAGGTCTTTGTTCAAATTTCATCAAGCAGGCGGCCATCTCGGCTTCCTCCGGTTGCTTAGCAACACATCACTTCAATTATCATCGCTACGCAACGCTGCACAAGACGCATCCTACGCAGATCACAGGTAGGATCTACACTGCGCCCTATCGCGATGATAGGCACACCTTCTTCGCTTCAATTTTAAAACTGACAGTACGTGTAGAGTAATTTAGCCTGCACAATTTAGCGGCGACAGGCACACCTTCTTTGCTTCAATTTTAAAAATAACAGCACATGTAGAGTAATTTAGTCTGCACAATTTAGCGGTGACAGGCACACCTTTTCGACTCATATCATACCTCTCACTCCTTCTCAGCCTCATCATTCGGTGATATGCTCACCTTTTCAACTATTTTATGCTCAATTTGAATGTGACCTGCCCTGTGAAAATTGCTGACATTCTCATTTGTATACCGTTTATTCACTGATTATTACCATGTTGTTTATTTCTTCATGTTAACTATATGAAATTTTTTTGTTTTAACCACAACTTTATTACAGTGATTCTTCATTCTTAATAGCTTCTTGGCTCATTTAATCCGCATTAATGGCTACTTCTCAACAGTTTGCGCAACCTCCTCCCTTTTTAACAACAGCCTGCCAAACCCAGTATTCCATGGCGTCAATGGGTAGAAGCTTTCGAGAACCATATAGTTGCCATTGATGCGGTGAAGTTTTCCTCGGAATGTAAAGTTGCAATTTTGTAACGTTGTCTAGGTCTTGCTGCACAACATGTCTTCGAGAATTTACCTAAATTTCCTACACCTAGTGGAGAAGCACGTGATGCTGAACATTTGAATTCTTATAAGGAAGCATTATCTCGCTTAGCAAGACATTATGACGAAGAGTCAAATATAATGCTTGAAAGACACAACTTCTAGGAGAAAACAACGTGAAGACGAAACAGTTGAAGAATACATTGCGCAGTTGCGAGTCTTAGCCTCAACTTGTGAATTTGAGGCGGATCCTGACTTTTATATTCGTGATCAATTTTGTACGGTTGTCTAGGTCTTGCTGCGCAACATGTCTTCGAGAATTTACCTACATTTCCTACACCTAGTGGAGAAGCAGGTGATGCTGAACATTGAAATTCTTATAAGGAAGCATTATCTCGCTTAGCAAGACATTATGACGAAGAGTCAAATATAATGCTTGAAAGACACAACTTCTTAGGAGACAACAACGTGAAGACGAAACAGTTGAAGAATACATTGCGCAGTTGCGAGTCTTAGCCTCAACTTGTGAATTTGAGGCGGACCCTGACATTTATATTCGTGATCAATTTGTCTTCGCTTGCTATTCTAGGAAAATTCAAGAACGCTTCCTCAGCTGCAGAAAACCAACACTCCAGGAAACAATAGATATTGCCAAGAGCATTGAGAGGTCCATCATCACATTCAAAGTTCTTCAAAATGATCAATCTCTCAACTCTTTTAAAGCTCCTGCGCAAGACATTGTGAATTCTGTTAATTCTGTAACTACAAACAAACCATTTAGACAAGCTGTTAAAAAAGGGAACACTTTTTGTTACAAATGTGGATCAAAATCACACCTGGGAAACTACCGTATGGGTCCTGCTCTTGGTAAAAGATGTATCCTATGTAAAAAAAATAGGTCATTTTCAAGGCTCATGTAAATCTTCTAAAAGGCCTACCAGAATCAACAGTATTGATTGTTCTGAAACTGTTGATGAGTGTACAGATCATTTTCAAAATAAGATTGAATCAATTGAGTATAACTCTGTTTTTACTCCTCATTTGGTCAAGGGCCCTATAGGAACCGCATTTTTTGGGAATATAGAAATTCCCATTATGGCAGATTCTGGGTCACCAATAACTATCTTATCAGATGTAATGTTTTTTGAGAAATGGCAAGAATCTATATCTTTATTTCAAACCGATGTCAACCCCAAAGCTTTTGGAGAGTTTGAGATTGACATGCTAGGCTTCTTCAATTCAAGATTAGAATGTTTAGTAAGGTCTATATTTACAAAGGTATATGGTGCAGTTAAGGGACGCAACATCATTGGCTGGCAGGACCTTGCCAAAATGGGTTTATGTCTTTTTCCCGGCTCTGATAACCCAATCACTATTGGTGATCCTCCCCAAGGATACAGTCCTGCTGCGTCTAGGAATGATCCACACCCCAGAACTGATTGCTTATGTCTCACTGACCACTCCTCTGACCTTAAAAAAGTGCTTAACAAATTTCCCAGACTTTTTTCTAATAAATTGGGGACTGTCAAAAGGTTCCAACCTCAGATTAGATTTAAGCCACACGCTCAACCCTTTGTCCATAAGGTGCGTCCCTTGCCCCTTAGTGCGAGGGATGAACTCAAGTCAGTCCTGAAATCTTTGTGTGATGATGGTGTTATTGCCCCTTCTGACTCATCAGAGTGGGTTTCCCCCATCGTCATTGTCCGAAAGAAATCTGGAGAGGTCAGATTATGTGCGGACTTGCGCACCTTGAATAAAAACATTTCCCAAAATCCATGAACTACTTGCCAACTTGGGAGGAGCTAATTTTTTTTCGATCATTGACCTACATTCACCCTACCACCAGATACCGTTAACTGCAGATTCCCAAGAGTTCACCACATTCATCACACCATTCGGGGTTTACAAGTATCTCAGACTCCCTTTTGGCCTGGCCTCCGCAGCCAGTGTTTTCCAGAAGATTATGGATAATCTTTTTCAAAACATGCCGGGGGTCCAGGCCTACCAAGATAATATTTTGTTTTTTTCTGATAACTGGGAGTCACACTTTGCCAATTTGTCTTCCGTTCTGACCAGATTAGATACGACAGGCATGACAATTTGGGCTGACAAATGTAAATTTGCCTCACAGCAATTGGATTATTTGGGTCATACCTTGTCTCCAGAAGGTATTAAACCCAAAGAATCCCTAATTAAAGCCATTATCCACGCAACCCCCCCCCACCCAAAGACAAAGACTCACTTTGATCATTTGTGGGCCAAGCAGAATACTACGCCCGTTTTGTCAAAGGATATGCACATGCACAAACGGTTGAACCATTACGTGCTCTTTTGCGGAAAGGCTCCAAGTTCTATTGGCCTGAAGAAGTTTCTTCTTCGTTTGATCAAGTCAAAAAGCTCATTGTCGAAGCATATGCCCTGCATCCCTTTCATGACTCTTCACAGTGTTTCATAATGGTGGATGCCAGTCTTACAGTATAAGGGGCTGTTCTTGGCCAATGGGTCTCAGGAAAAGAGCACACTGTAGCTTTTCCATCTAGAATGCTTAAACCATCTGAGACCCATTACAGCACTATTGAACGCGAATCTCTCGCGTGTGTTTGGGCTATTGAAAAATGTAAAAATTACATTTGGGGGCGTGAATTTGAACTGTTTACGGATCACAAACCCCTTACACAGCTACTCAATGGTAATGGGCTTGGTAAAGCCTCAGCCAGGCTTGTTAGACTGCTTTCGAGGTTACAGGAATTTCACTTCTCCATAAAACACATTTCTGGAGGCAGAAACTTCAGGGCTGATTGCCTGTCGCGTATGGCTTTTCATGATCCTTCAGAAATTGAGGATTTGGAAGACACAGAGTGCGTGGTTGCTGCTATAGATGCTGTTAAATTATGTCCCAGCATTACTGGTTGGAAGCTCACAACAAGGATGAAAACCTAAAACTTGTAGCTGATTATATTGTTAAGGGTTGGCCAGAAAATAGAAAACATTCCAATGAGTAGAAAGCCTTTGCCAGGGTTGCATCTGAATTATCATTGGTTAACGGCACTGTAATGAGACATGATTCTTTTGTTCCACCGTCCAGTCTCAGAAATGACATCATTAAATTTGCCCACCAATGTCATCTTGGAATTTAAATGACTTAACAACTCATTAACTCACACTATTGGTGGCCATCTCTAGAATCTCAGGTCAAGTTTTATATTGATTCATGCCCTGAATGTCTTATCTGACAAAAAATGGAACGTTATGAACACACCTTTACATCCTGTTCCTTTTCCCACTAAACCTTGGGATAAAGTTGGTTTAGACTTCACTGGACCTTATAATCTCCTGTGACATCACCTCAAATATCTTATTTTGTTAATTGATTATCACTCCAAATGGGTTTACCATATGTTTTGTGAGTCAGCCAATTCCATCAATGCCATTAAGTTTTCAAAAAATATATTTTCTGTAGAAGGTTCACCTTCTGTTATTGTTACAGACAATGGCACCTATTTCATTTCTGAGAAGTTTAGTTCATTTCTTAATGAGCGTGATGTCAAACATTATACGGTCGCTCTATATTCACCTACCTCGAATGGTTTGGTGGAAAGGGCAAACAGGTTAGTTAAGAATGCCATTCAAACAGCAATTTCCTCTCATCAAGATGTACAAGAGTTCCTTGAAGCCAAGCTGTGGTCTTACAATATTTCCCCTCATTGTACCACAGGTGTATCTCCATTTTCTCTTTTGAGGGGTAGGACTGCTCCCACAAGTTTATGTCCTAATTGGTTACTTAACAAGAACAACAAGAGCATTGTTTGCAATAAAGACTTGGCATCCAAAGTTTTACACAAAAAAATCTCATGAAACCTGTGCGATTATGCAAAAATGTTCTATATGCTAGAATTGAAAGTTGGTGATTGGCTTCTCATCAAAAATCCCCAAAAAATAGCAAAAGGTTTATCTAAATTCTCCCCACCGGTACAAGTCACCGGTGTCAGCAGAGGTTCAGCTTTACTTGGCCGTAAGGGATGGTGGAACAAGGGATCGCTGGTTCACCTTTCTGATTCACAGGCTTGTTCCTTACTTAACTTAACCAAACAGGAATTTGATCATTGTGACTGGTCTTATTGGTCACATGTTCCAACATCTGATGTTAAAAGCTCCTCCACATTTCAGAGACCCGTTGTGCATCCCAGCCAAGTAAGTGCCCCTTCTCCTGGCCCTGCTGTGTCCACTGCTGACACCTATTCCTTACCACCGGAGTTGGGAGTTCGTTGTAGAAAATTATCATCCAAGTTGAATGATTATGTTTTGTCATGATTTTATGTTTCATGATAATTTTGTTTGCTCAATCCTCTTTAATAGTTTTTTTATGACCTCTTCTTAACGTTCCTCGCTTTTGTTTTTGCCTTTTCACTTTGTTCCTTGTGGAGAGGGAGAAGTTGTAGTGTGTAGCTACTGCGAGCACCTTGTATTCTTGTGCTGGTGTTCTGGCTCGAGGATGTCTTGCTCTTTCATTTATGTTCTTTTAAAAAGGATTCCACGATCGGACGCTGCACGGTGTATTCCAGGGTTCTGACAACGGTAATCAGTTGTCGGGAATCCTGGTGTCTGGCGGTGGCGTCTGGTCGTGGTTGCAGCATTTCCATTAATACATTTCTTCATTCTTACTTATAAAAGCCTCCAGTCTTTTATACTACACGTGCAAAAAAGCATTTACTCACGCCGTGAGGGGAACAGCTGTTTACACCGCCTACACCTCACCATACCTTGCTCTCTCCATTGCCGTGAGGGGAACGGCAGGCTGATCTTCGCACATACCGCTCTGCCACCAGCTCCAGCCGTGAGGGGAACAGCAGGCTGACAACTACATCCCCCAGCAGGCATTGTGTGGTGCAAGCGGAGGGCGTCATCAGAGGGCACCAGAGGACTTTAAATTCAGCGCGGCCCTCCCGCAGCGCGGGACGCGCAAAAAAGCATTTACTCACGCCGTGAGGGGAACGGCTGTTTACATGGCCTATACCTCACCATACCTTGCTCTCTCCATTGCCGTGAGGGGAACGGCAGGCTGATCTTCGCACACGCCGCTCTGCCACCAGCTCCAGCCGTGAGGGGAACGGCAGGCTGACAACTACATTCCCCAGCAGGCATTTTGTGGCGCAAGCGGAGGGCGTCATCAGAGGGCACCGGAGGACTTTAAATTCAGCGCAGCCCTCCCGCAGCGCGGGATGCGCAAAAAAGCATTTACTCACGCCGTGAGGGGAACGGCTGTTTACATGGCCTACACCTCACCATACCTTGCTCTCTCCATCGCCGTGAGGGGAACGGTAGGCTGATCTTCGCACACGCCGCTCTGCCACCAGCTCCAGCCGTGAGGGGAACGGCAGGCTGACAACTATATCCTTCAGCAGGCATTGTGTGGCGCAAGCAGAGGGCGTCATCAGAGGGCGCCAGAGGACTTTAAATTCAGCGCGGCCCTCCCGCAGCGCGGGACGCGCGTGGGCGTGCCCAGGCAAAGTGCGGGCCCGTCCGCACCCTTCAGCGCCCGAAAGAGGCTGGGCTGGGCCACCCCTCCAACGTTCAGCTATGGGTAAGTGTAAATATATTGGCAATTAAGACCAGGGTGGTTTAAAAGCCAAAATGCCTAAAAAGACTCCATCCATTATTTCCTATTTGACTTCGGCTGTGGGAGCTTTGAATAAAGAGATAGCTAACGCCGAACAAGAATTGGGACTGGTCACTAGCCAAAATTTAGGAGAAGGAGAAGGGTCTATGAAAATTGCTCAACCGTCATATATTCTGGTACCATTGGAACCGCTGGTCTTGTTTAATGCCCCAAAAACACGAAGTGATGCCCAGAACCTTGAGACTACAGTGATTAAGCGTGTCTCTCCTGAAATTCGTATTCTAGATGAGGAAAGCCTCCCAAGGGCCGCTAAAGGGGGGTCTGTGGAGGGAAATGGTGGCATTAGAAAAACCAGCAAACGGCAGAAAGGTGCAAAAAGAAATACCCCCATGGTGCCGTCTAAGGTGGATGAAAATACCCAATTGCTATAACGGAACTTGATAGATGACATTTTTAGTGGAAGGTTTGAATCCATATTAACTGGTATAGCTAAAGATATTATAGATACCTTGAATTTATGTGTTGCGGACCTTAAGAAAAAATGTGAGAAGTTGGACTCCTTTTTAAGTGTTACAAAGTTTATGTCGCAAGTTATTTCGAACTCAGGCTCTTTATCTATTCCACCTATAAAGAGCATGTCCAACCCCCAAGGGGTAGTCTTAGGTACTCAACCATCATATCTTTTAGGGGGGCGGGTAAAACCTAACCCCGTTGGAAGTATGGGGATTAACACAGGTGGGGTCACAGTAGAGGTGAATTCCATCCAAAGAGTTACAAGTATAGCTAATGTTCCATCTTCTGGCCCGTCTCTGATAAACACCAAGAATCGTGCCCCCCAAGAGAGAAATTTAAGTCACACTGGCTGTAGGATCAATCTCCCACCAGAAGCCACCCCTTCGGTTGCGGTACTTGTAGGGGTCCCTCCGCTTAGTGATCCAGATAGTAAATCTGTGGCGGCCCTGCTACGCAAGACAAAACATTGGTGTGATAACTATTGTAGTGGCCAATCTGAGTTGTACACCCATATTATAATGGCTAGACGGGTGGCCTGGGTGGGTAATGGCCCCAAACATGTTCCAGGCTATTGCGTTGTAGTCAATTTCAATAAGCGGTACATGGTCGATAGGTTGTTATGGGATGCTTCTGGGCTAAAGGGGGGTGATATCAGGGCACTACCTTTAGGTTTTTTTTTTTACCCCCCAACAAGTATATCGCAAGTTCATGAAGAAGAAAGGGCGGCCAAACTAATCAATTTTTGTCTGCCCCCAAAGTCCCCTCTCCACAGTAATGGCTTTGTAAGACGTTCTGACTCAAGTAGTGGGGGGGGAGTAGTATCTTTAGATCAGGTCTCATACCTGCCCGGGCCTGTTGTGGAAGTCTTACCCCTTTCAAATAGATGTTCGCCACTAACACAGTTGGAGGGTAATGATTGACTGGTAGGGAAGAATGGGTGTATGCCTGTACCACCCCCTATTAGCCCTGGCATTGGTGATATAGGAGCAGAAACTCCCCTCAATCGTAGTATTATCAGCTGGAATATTGCGGGCCTTAGATCAAAAAGAGATGACCTGATCTGGCTAGATTTTATTAGATCATATGATATAATAGCGCTTCAGGAAACTTGGGATCTTGGGGACAACTTTTGGCTGGATGGATTTAGTTCTTATTTTCAATCAGCTCGTCCAGCCACGGCAGGCAGAGCAATAGGTGGCTTTGTGCTTCTCCTCTCTGTTAAACTAAGAGGGTTCTCCAAAAAGGATAGAGGTAGACCATCCTAATTGCTTGGTAGTAGAAGTTAGTTCCCCCTATCATCCCAAGCTATTACTTGTCAAACCAATCCACTTCTTATTATATATTACTTATGGGTGATTTTAATATACATTTGTGTGGTTTGAATTGTTTTACTGATGATGATCTAGGGCAAAATTATTCGGTGACTCCTCATTTTGAACATTCACCTCAGGGGAGGCCTTAGAATCTCTTCTGGCTGAAGCAGATCTTTTTTAACCTAGTTTTTTTACTCAATCCGATCGGTGCCCCACGTTTAAATCGAAGAGTAGTGATGGTGCAGATCGGAGCTTCCGAATCCCCTCTACTTCCACGGACGGAGTGATCTCACAGTCACACACGCACACATACATCACACGCTGGTGGGGACCATTACACCATATTCAAACCTAAACCACACTATCCGTTACTTGTAAAAAAGGGAAACACTTTCAATACCTAACCAATCTGCATAAAACCTGAGGTCGATGGCATCAGCTTAGTTGCTGAAGATCTGGAGAAACATTTAATCATATACAAATAAATTCAATAATCATGACACTGAATAATCACCCGACACAGTTATTCAAATCAAAATATTTGTTTATCTAAAATTGCATGAAAAGCCAATTAAATGCAAAACCATTTCTTTCATATTTACCTATTCTGGCTAAATGTCAGATCCTAAGTCAGAACTGGTCCTCTGCAAGAAAAATGTAAAGTTCTAGCCGTCATGTAGAGTCTCTGTCCTCTCCGTCAGCGTCGGGACCTCTGATCATCAGCTCGGGAAGAAGTGGCGCTAGACCTCTCTAGTCTACTATTATTTATACTAAAATTGCATTCCAAAAAGTATCAGTTATAAGGTAAAACGGATGGATGGTGGAAATAATGTCATCTTGGTACATTTGTGTTACAGTGCAAGACTTTCTCACACATAGGTCGTCCCAAATAATGAATAGGGAAAATAAAGAATCTATTACTAATTTGTTACTTCCACGGATGTTTTATCAGGGGAAACATGTATCTTGTTCCTAAGACTAATAAGTTCATCAGGTCAGTTTTCCACAGTTTTGTAACAGTTCGTGGTGTTCAGGGGCACTTGGCAGCTCTCCTGGGTTTGTCATCATGATCATGGCTTTTCAGTTCGACCAGAGGGCAAGGTCACAGGCAACGCGAAGCCTTCTTGCAAAATTTTCTTTATGTCATCTACTTGAGTGCAGGCTGCGGGTGGTGGCCATTTTTAAACAGGCCACAATAGTCAACTTAAGTGAAAAGAAACACAAAACACAATTACTGCACGGAAATAATGATACAGTGTTATTCCCCTACTAATACCCTTATGTGTATGTATTTATCTAGCCATTTGCGACATAAAAAAGTCATTAATGCGTATTAATTAGAAGCGCAAATCATAAAAACATCACGTAAGCAACATTTATTTCTGTCAGTTTGCTCACCAACTTAGTTCACTTGTTATTTTAGCCGTGCAATAGCATTCCCACGTGTAATTCTTTGTTAATAAGGTTGATTAGTCAAGACTTTACAAACGTTTAATGATTAATAATTAATCAGTAGTACTTTTAATTATAACATGCGAAAATGAAACAGGTATTCGGTTTTGAAGTAAAAACCCTGCTCCATCAATCCCCCCTTTGGTGATATCTAATCACCACACAAAAATCAAAAACCCCAAAAAATCAATTTAATTTCCCCTTTTGAAGAGATTCAAAATGTCTTCTTGTTCATTTTTCAGACCCTTGTTTCCATCTCATCTTCTTTTTTAGTTTCTATATATATACTTTCTCTTAGTTCTTCTAATTCTATTTCTTGTGGATCCCTTTCTGGTTTCTTTTGTCTCTTTTTAATATTTTCTTTTATAACTTTCTTTTTATTCCTTCTATATCTACAACACATACACCCTAATCTAAGGATTAATAATGCAACAACTACACAGGTTAATGGAAATAATATTTCACCAAAAATGGTACTACCTAATTTTGCTACAAAATTCTTAATAGCTATCATTTTATTAGCCATTTTAGTCCAGATACTTTCAGATTCTAGTGGTACCAATTCTTCATGCAAATCAGTAATATTCTTAATATAAATTTTTAGATCTTTGCTTTCATCAGGAATGTAAGTGCAACAATGTTGAACCTTCAGCATTCCACAGACTCCACCCTCTTTTGCCAAAAGAATATCAAGGGCAAGTCGATTTTGCATTGCCATAGCGCGCAAAGCAACTATTTCAGTATTTACCACAAGAAAGCCTCCAGCGGTGCTTGCTGACAAGCGATCTACCACTGTTGACAGCTTCCAAATGCCAAATGCATTTAAAGAAATTCCCACTGCTGGAATTAAAGCTACAAAAATATCTCCTACAATTTCTGTCCATGTTTCTCTTCTATTGCGTGTTAATGGATTAATATGTTCAGCATCATCTACTCTATCCATGTGGAAAATCTTTGGAAAGACGAGGCCAACATAACATGTACCAAACCAATGGTCAGGCAACCTGTAATAAGCCTTATTCCCACAAATATAATACACTCCCGGAAAGTCTGGATCTTCTCCTCCTCTAAATCCCCATCCGGTTGCAATAAAGTATGTATCATGGCACTCACTAGTCCCTATGAAATAATAATCATATTGGGACCTCTTTCTGGTGATGCACAATTTGCCTTTCTGTGGGGCATCTATAGCCATAGTTGGACTGGCTCCATCTTTCAATTCCTTTTCTTTTTCAATATCCCACATTGTATCACCCATTTTATGCCCTTCTGCTTTCTTGTGCATGTTTAACCTCCTTCTCTCGACCATGTCTAGAAAATTCCTCTCTTCTCCTTTCAAACTGCAAGTTAAATTGTTTCTAAAAACATATTCTAAGGTTAATTCTTTGGTTTCTAAAAAAATCCCACCTAAAGTGTTAGCTTCTTTTGCAGGATTCAATTCTTTATTCATAGGCAATTGCCCAAGAATATTAACTACATTAGACATATTGTAATCTAATCTCCCTTACTGGTAAAATATACTAATTAGCACACTACATGAAATTCCATACGTAGCCGGAAGATGATGAGAATTCACTCCTTCCGAAACAGATGCAGGTAACTGCATGCAAACGTAGCAGTCCCTTACTTCTATTGTCTTTACGTATTCATACAACAATTTTGAAAACACATTGCTAGAAAAATCATTAATTGATCTATCCTTATGTATATGTACATTGCTTGTTCTAGTTGGAACTATCTTTAATGGACTTTTCCCTATATTAGTCCTGTTCTCCGTATGTTCTTCTAAAGTGTCTATAGTTACTCTAAAAGAGATCAGTAGAGCAAGCACGCTCCAAAGCAGCATTAATAATCCTGTACAGCAGCAGCACATTTTGCACCATCTTTTCAGAAAGGTACATCTACTTTGATTATTGTCAGTGTTAGCCATCTTATAAATTTGACCGTGTCTTTTGACTTAGCCTCTTCTACTCCACTACTGAACTTTAGGGCAGCAAGTACCCATCAGATTAGTACAATCTATTAGTTTTAATTTTTACTATTTTTCTTTCTTCTCCGGACTTCTTTTGTATCTATTCAATTTGGATTTTCATCACTTTTCACTGTTTCTTCATCATCATCAAACTGTATCAAGTCCTGAACATCCGTTTCTTCTCCAATGTCAGATAAGATAACTCTCAGGGTTCCCACAGCTTCTTCTTCATCAACCACTTTTAGCAAAGCCTCCTCTGGACTTCCTTGACTGTCTGCCTCTTCTCCTTGCTCAGGCAGTGCCACATACGTCCATTCTGGTGATTTGTACCTCTGGTTTGGTTTTCTTATTCTTTTAGTTCTCTCAGGTATCTTTGTTTCTTCTTCTTTAGTTGGATTTTGACTTGACACTTCGTTCACTTGTTCAGCTTTTGATGAGTTAACTCGTGTCAATCTATACCTTAGTCTCTTTATCTTATTTGGCCAAAGATCCCCTTTAGCATTTCTCTTTTGCTTTCCTTCTCTATTGTTTCTTTCTCCAAGCCAAGTTCTCTTTCTCAGAACTCGTCCTTCGTGTATCTCATTGTCACTTTCATCAGACTCTGTTTCAGTTGCTTCTTGTTCATCAACAGCTTCCTTTTCTCCAACAGTCTCTTTTTCCACCAATTGAGATTTCCCTACTACTGTCCCTCCTCGGGTCTCCGACACGCAATCTTCTTGCTGTCTACTTGTCCCTTCACCTAGCTTGTTGTTGGTGTTCCCTACACCTCCTCGGGGTTTTTCCGCAATCTGTCCCTCTCTGTCTTTTCCTGTCCCTTCTTATTCAATATTTATCTCAGGTGGAACTTGTCCAACTTCCTTATTTGTTTCAGGTGTCGCTTCTGTTGGAATGTTCTTTTCTTTTCTTTCTTTCTTTTTATGTTGGTCACTGTTGGTTGCAACCTCAGGCACTTCTTCAGAATCTGAACTCGTCTCTGCAGTTTGTACTGTTTCTTTCAGAACCTCTTCTGGTGGGATGACAATTTCTCTTGTCTCACTTTCCCACCTTTCAGGATTCTTTTTCCTCCTTACTACTTCACTGTCTGCATCATCACTGGAATCTGATTCTTCAAAGTATTCTTTTCCAGTACCATCTCTGGGATTTGGAACTCTCAATGTGTGACTTGCATGTATCCAATTTTTAACCCCAGCACACTTTACAGCAGTCGTTGTGGTCAGAATGACCTGTCTTGGCCTTCCCCACCTTGGAACCAGACAATTCCTTCTTCTGTGGACTTTTATCCTTACCCAGTCCCCTGGGCTTAGATCATGGGCTGGTTTCTTTTCAAGTGTGGTGGCGTCTTCTCCAACCTGGTGAAACACAGAATGAACTGCGTCAGCCAGGCCTTTGCAGTAATCCAAAATCATGTCATCACTTATAGTCATCAGCTTGTTCACAGGTACATATGCATGTCTCATAGCACGTCCCATGATAATTTCATGTGGACTCAAACCTGTTGTTCTGTCTGGAGTAGACCTAATGGTCATCAGGACTAGAGGCAAGACATCTGGCCATTTCATTCCTGTGGCTAGGTACATTTTGCCAATTCTGTTTTTGATGGTACCATTCATTTGTTCAACTACGCCAGAAGCCTCTGGTCGGTAAGCACAATGTAACTTCTGCTGTACACTCAATGCTTCACAGATCAAACCCATGATTTCATTATAAAAATGTCCTCCTCTGTCTGATTCAATGGTCACTGGGAAGCCGTACCTTGGGATGAATTCTCTTAACAGTAGCTTGGCCACTGTTATCCCATCATTCCTTCTTGTCGGATAGGCCTCCACCCACCTGGAGAACAAACAGACCACCACCAGGACATACCTCAATCTGTTGACTTGGGGCATCTCAATGAAATCTATCTGCATTCTTGCGAAGGGTCCACCTTCCCTGCCTATTGTCCCTAGGCTCACCACTGTTTTCTTTCCAGGATTGAACTGCTGACATATCAGACATCTCTGACAGAGACTTTCTGCTATCAGCCTGAATTTTGGACTATACCAGGTCTGCTTAAAGGCTCTTATGATAGCATCCCTTGTCGTACTTTAATCTCTGGGACCGCGTAGGGGACAGGGCCCCACCCCTGTCTATCCTGGTATTAGCGAACCGCAAATGGTTAATACGGTATGTACAAGTGCTTTATATAACGTTCTAGCTATGAATGCACTGTGTACACGTTGTTTTACATTACTTCGCGGGTTCCATTTTGGAAGCAGTGGCCATCTTGTCATTGCCCTCACATAGGCTATAGTGAAGCAAATACGGGCCTCACAGTACATGTGCTTTCCTTTGACTTCTCTGTGACCTGCGCAGCTGGCTCTGCTGCCCCAGGTCAGTCCGGTCTCACGAGCACCCCTTCCTCCGTCCACTTGTGATT
This sequence comes from Triturus cristatus, assembly GCF_964204655.1. Classification (NCBI taxonomy): domain Eukaryota; kingdom Metazoa; phylum Chordata; class Amphibia; order Caudata; family Salamandridae; genus Triturus; species Triturus cristatus. The sequence goes on along the minus strand of NC_140580.1, from coordinate 145,869,150 downwards.
AGCATCAGGGCTTGACACACCATAAAACCCTTTCATTCTACACGAGCCCCCGGCTAATCTCTTTCACACCTGACTGTTCCTGCTTTATGACTTGTTTCTATTAACAGGAGCTGCCCGAGTTTATTGGGGCCTATCGATATCTGATGTGGGATCTGAACCTTGCTGTGTAAATAATTGTGGGCTGGCTTAACTGGAATGTGGGATGGTCATCATGACTCTGCTCTTTCGTTTGAAATGTACACTTGTATATTGCCGTATCATAAACCTAGGAATGTATGCCTGAAGCAGGAAAAAGCGTATTTAAGAAGAAGTCCGTTTCTATGATTTTTAGCAGTCTCCTGAGAACATACACGCTGTTGTACTTCTAGGATACCTGTAATTGGTCTGCAGCCAATAAACGATCTTTGACTTCACCCAGAAGACTCTGTGTTTCTGTAGGTCCGGAACAGGGAGAACCCAGAAGTCATAGGGTGTGTGCCCCTGCACCGCTGGGTCTAAAATACCCAGTACTTCAGTTTGGCGCCCAACTCGGGACGATTTCAGCGGTACCAGTCCAAGCCAGAGGTTCGTGAGGAGCTTCGTGTGGAAATTCCGGAGGAAGGCCGCCACTTCATCGACCCCTGCATGTCGACGTGGTCCGAAAGTCTTTTCTGCGAGGTTCCCCACGTCCCGACGGCTACGAAGGACTGCTGCTCTGATTAATCGACCTGTTTTGGACCCTTGACGAGTTTGAGAGAGCGAAACAATCGAGAGAGTCTTCTGGTGACGCCATCGATCATCAATATTCAGTTAAGTATAAGTGGAGCGTCTCCCATTTGTTTGGTATCCCTCGGGATCATTTTGATTTGGTAATTTGGAGTTTGCAAACGCCAAAGCCAGAGGACTCGTGTATTCACGAGACTATCGTAATCGATAATCCTTTGAAGTTGGGATCTAGACTAGTGAGCGAAGATGCCTGGTTCTAGAATATTTGGTAGATTGTTCTGTTTGGGTTGTGGAAGAGATTTCTAGCTGGAGGAATCATGTCCGGTTCCTCCGGTTGGAACTCCAACTTATGAGCTCTATGTAAAACATGGCGTAGGCCCCATTGCATATAACGAAGTATGGATCCACTACACCAGAAAAGACGGTGTTTTAAAATGGCCCCAAAATGGTAGTTTCGATACCGATATTTTAGATAATTTGGAAATTAAATTGTTCAAAAAGAAAGCCCGGCCGGTGATGTTTGATTCTTTCCGCTTATGGCGAAAGGAAGCCAAACAGAAGGAAATAAAGCTAGCGAAAAAGAATAAGAGAGAGAAAGGTATGACAGTAATGCAAGCAGCTGTACAATTCAAAGACAATGAGGAGGAACAGATGAATGAGCAATTGCACAGGCAGCGTAAGCTAGGGATCGACAAATGTTACCCATCTTTACCGCACTCTAAGCAGAATGAGCTAGAAGAAAAGGAGAAAGATCCCCTGATGTCGCATTTACTGAGTTCGCCACCCCGTATGCCCAAAATGCCACGGCGCCTCCCCAGCTTGTGAATATGCCACCTCCAGTTAATGTACCACAAGTCCTACCGCAGCTGCCAGCTACTCTGCAGCCGGCTCCTATCCCTATAGCGCAGCCCTCTCAAGGGCCGCCGGTTGTGTTTCCAACTGCCCCCGCGCTTCCTGCGACTTTGTATAGTTCAGCAGTTGCCTCCCCTGACACTCCTCTTTGCACTACTCCAGTACCTGTTTCTACATCCTCTTTTCTCCCCTCTGTTTATCCCCCTGTTTTCGCCTCAACTTCTCCTTCAGCGCAACAGCGCTTAGCTAATGTGGTTACTACGTTAATGTCGCCTCTCTTTGAGTCATCCGGTGCGACTCCTGGCTTACAGCGTAAGCAATTGCGCAGTCAATTGCCTAACCCTGATGAGAAAAAGGTAATAGATCGCATGGCACGTAGATGGATTGTTTTCCCTTCACTATATGATGTGGACTCAGTTGTCAACGTTTTCCATCAATGGGATGCCCCAAAACAGAGGTATGTCTTTGAGAAAATGTGCGAAATTCTTTGTGAGGAATTGGATGATAGTGGTAAAGACCCAAGCCCGCAGGAATTGTGTCGAGTGAGATTTGATTTTGGAACTGGTACCGTTGTGGATCGTGATGTAGATAAAGCAGTTGCGGTTGTATTATCCTTCAGGAATGATGATTGTCAACAGCCATTGTTTGAACCTGATGTCCCTGTGGGAAAAAGAGTAAAAGCGCGCCAATATCCGATGCTTGAGGTTCCTCCAGTTTGGAGACCTGCTGATCCAAATGCTGTTCCACCTGTCCTAGCGTATTTGGGTACATGTTCCATGGAAAAGATCTGAGGTGTTAGCACTTAAGCAGACATTGCCTGATCCCCGTAAAAACCCTACCGGTTATTATAAGGAGTTGTCACAAACTGCAGAATCCTGTGTAATGAATCTGGCTGACATAGATATGCTGTTTGGGAATGTGGTTCCACAGCCTTTGTGGGGATCCATTCGTAATACGGATCATGCCGCAGAACTAGGGGACACATGGGCTAACATCATCGCCGCTGACGCTAGACAGATTGGTGGCGCGAAACCAGAGCCTTTAATAGCAGAACTGCCTGGTAGAATCATCACGTATATGAAGACAATAATGCCCGCGATGCGCGTAAATTGGGATAAGCTATCTGCATGCAAGCAGAAGAAAGATGAGACAGTGTCAGACTTCTTTACCAGGTTTGAAGAAACGTTTATTGACCACAGCGGGCAAGATATGAGTACTGAGGGTGGCCAACGGTTATTTGTGGATAAATTTGTGCAGAATTTACTTCCTGACCTGTGTAAAAAGTTAAAAGATTCAGAAAGTTCTTGGGCTGTTTCCTCTTCAGCGCAAATACTGGCTACTGCACAGTATTATGAAAACAGAGATAAAGACGAGAAAGATAGAACAGAAAAGAAAACGAAAGAACTAAAAACAAAGGTCCTTTTACAGCAGGCCTATCCGCCACGTGGAGGTCAGAATAATTATAGGCAACCCCAAGGTGTCTATCACCAACCCCAACAATTTCAGAACAATCAGCAAATGAATGGGTATTATCAACCACGTGTCCCTGTAGGTCCCAACCAATGTTCATACTGCAAAGAGGAAGGTCATTTTAAATATAGTTGCCCTAAATTGATGCAGCGTAACGGCAATATGTATGGCGCAAGAGGGAGGGGTGGTCAGCAAGCTCCAAGAGGCAGAGGGCGTGGAAATGTTCCCCAGAACGCGCGTCCTCTTCCGCCTCAAAATACCATCAATAGCTTTGATCAGCAAGCCAACGTGACTAGTAATACAGCTCAGTACTACAATAATGATTATTATGCAGAGGACGGCGATGCAGAAAATAATGATTACTAGGACAGCCGTAGACAGAGAGAGGGAGTTGTTTCAGTGCCAGTGGATCAGAGCGGACCGTATGTTAAGGTGACTACAGCAAATATAACGGAGCCCTTTCTGCTAGACACTGGTGCTGCAAAGAGTTCAATCATGCATTCAAAACTCCCTGGCGCACCTTTGTCTGGCGATATAAATGTTTCAGTAGGTTTTTCTGGCGCCCCAGTTAGAAACCCGATTTCCAGTCCCATGTCACTTTCTATTGGGCCTTGCGAGCTGAAAGCACCCCTGATTCTAACAACAGGTTGTGGTGAAAATTTGCTAGGATTAGATTTGTTAAAAAGATTGCACGCTACACTGTATTGTTCACCATCAGGAGTACAACTTACATTAGGTAGGAAAGTGATTTCCCTGATGTACTTGTCTAAAAATACAATACCGCCTGAATTATCATCCCTTCCGGATGTCCTTTGGGCTACTGGTCCCAATGATGTGGGTCTCTTGGAGATACCGCCATACGTGGTAACTTTAAAGGCTAATGTTAGACTGCCACGTATTCCCCAGTACAAGATCTCTAATGAAGGTCAGAAAGCATTGTTAGAAATTGTCAGCGATTTGATTAATAAGGGTGTAATTGAAGAGACAAGAGGCAACGTTTGCAATAGTCCGATTTTACCTGTCTTAAAACGAACGGACCCTTCACAGCCACCTGTTTACAGATTTGTGATTGATCTTAGAGAGGTTAATAAGATAGTTGTGCCACAGTTTCCAGTTGTCCCTGATATAACTGCCTTGTTAACCATGATTCCAGCCTCTGCTGCATGGTTTTCAGTGATCGATTTAAAGAATGCTTTCTTTAGCATCCCAATTGCAGAGGAGAGCAGAGACATTTTTGGCTTCAGTCTGGGAGGCCGAAGCTTCCGCTTCAAACGCGCTCCCCAGGGCTACTGTGAAAGTCCATCAATATATAGCCAAGCTTTGAAAGCGCAGCTTGATGCACTTGTTTTACCTAGTGGCGCTATCCTGATTCAGTACGTGGACGATTTACTAATTGCCGCGGATACTGAGAAGATCTGCAAAGAAGCCACATTATCATTGTTGCGTCATTTATCTGCTTTCCATCACAAAGTGTCTCTCTCAAAGCTGCAATATTGTCGACAAGAAGTGACCTACTTAGGTCATCTCTTGTCGAAGGAGGGAAGGAAACTGACCCCAGAGAGAATTCAAGCCATTGCACAGTTGAGTGTGCCAAGAACACAGAGAGAAGTGCGTGCTTTCTTGGGCATTACCTCATACTGTAGGCACTGGATCCCAAATTTTTCCTTGTTGGCAAAACCTTTGTTAGCATTAACATGCAAAGACACACCGAATCCTATCCCATGGTCTGAAGAGTGCCAGAAAAGTTGTGTGGAATTGCGCAATGCATTATGTTCAGCTCCTGTGTTGGGTACCCCTGACTACAGCAAACCTTTTACATTGTATGTTCACGAGAAAGATGGTTGTGCGTTGTCAGTGTTAACACAGCCTTTTGGCGACAGACCGCGCCCATGCGCATATTTTTCATCAACCTTGGACCCTGTAGCGAGGGCATTGCCAAGCTGTCTGAGAGCGACGGCTGCTGCAGCTATGTCTATCCGACAATCTGCTGGTCTGGTAATGGACAACACATTGATCGTTATGGTTCCGCATGCTGTAGACACATTATTAAATAGGACCAAGACACAACACTTGACTAGTGCGCGATTATCAGGCTATGAGCTCACACTGTTAGCAAATCACATACACATAAAGAGATGCAACACGCTGAATCCAGCTACGTTATTGCCAAATCCAGCAGACCTAGATGGAATTGAGCAACATGGCTGTCTGTTCAGAACAGAGGAAGAGACGAAAGGGAGAGTAGATCTAAAAGATACTCCCCTGACTGAGTGTGATGGTACTTTATGGGTGGATGGTTCGTGTTTCAAGCTCCCTAATGGTGACACGACTGCTGCATATGCTATCACGACTTTACACACGGTTGTGGAAACTGCACGTGTGCCACACAATTCGGCCCAAGCAGCAGAATTAATCGCCCTCACAAGAGCATGCGTGTTGTCTGAAGGAATGAGAGTGAATATATACACCGATAGCCAGTACGCCTTTGGCGTGGCTCATAGTTTTGGGCGATTGTGGAAAGAACGTGGGTTCCTGACTTCACATGGAGCTAAGATTCAGAATGGCAAATTGGTGAATGATCTCCTTGAGTCACTGACCCTACCGTTGCAAGTTGCGATCATGAAATGCAGTGCGCACAGGAAAATCACCGATGATGTCGGACGTGGGAATGCGTTTGCTGATGAGATCGCGAAAGAAACAGCACAGAATGTAAAGACTAGAATGTATGTGGCAGGCCCCGCAAGATGGGTTGATGATGTTGGAATGTGTGAAAACACGATAGAGAGTGTGAAGTCCCTTCAAGCTGAAGCCACAGAGAAAGAATTAAGCAAGTGGAGAGAAAGTGTGGGTAAGTTGGATGAGAATGGTTGTTGGATTGATCTGACAGAACATAGGCGATGGTTGTTGCCTGATGCATATGTGCTTCCAGTAGTTACGATGGCACATGGAATGGCACACATCAGTACGAAAGGAATTTGTAAGTTGTTGGCTCCAGTATGGCAGAATGCTGGGATTCCCAAGTGTGCAGAGAATGTGGTCAAGAATTGCATGGTATGCTTGAAATATAACCCTGGTAGGGGAACCCCAACTCCAGCTGGTCATTTCGCACCCCCATCATACCCATTTGAAGTTTTGCAACTGGACTTTATCCACATGGAAAGGTGCAACAACCTGAAATATGTATTGGTGGTTGTCTGCGCTTTTTCAAAATGGGTAGAGGCCTATCCTCTAAAGGATAACACTGCCCTATCCACAGCCAAAGCCCTTGTGAAAGAATTCTTCCCTAGGTTTGGAATGCCAAGAATGGTGTGGTGTGATAATGGAAGTGAGTTTGTGGGTAAAGTAATGAAGAATGTGTGTGAGGGGCTAGGCATCAAGCAGAAGTTTCACGCTGCAAATCACCCCCAATCAGCTGGATTAGTAGAGCGCTACAACGGCGCTCTAAAACTTAAACTGGCCAAAATCCAGGCGAGCACCGGTCTTAAATGGCCTGACGCTCTGCCTTTAGCACTCCTGTCCACCAGAATGACCGTACACTCACGAGTGGGACTTAGTCCTTATGAAGTGGTTTTTGGCCGCCCGGCCAACGTATGGGGTGTACCAAGGCCTACGAAATTCAGTGAGATCGAGCATCCAGTACTACTCGATTACTTGTATGATTTGACTATTAAACTGCGTGTTTTGCACCAACAGGTACATGATACTCTTCCTCAAGCTTCTGAAGCTCCTGGACACCCTATCGAACCAGGCGCGTGGGTTTTGGTGAGAAATTTCCAGCGGAAAGCCAACGACGAGCCTCGCTGGATCGGTCCCCACCTTGTACTTCTGTCAACGAGATCAGCGGTCCGAGTGAAAGGCAAGAAGAACTGGATCCACGCCACCCACGTGAAGAGGATCCCTTTGCCTCTGCCATATGACCAGTGGGTCCAGGAGGGTATCGCCGATTCTGAAACAGACACTGTACCTCGTTTTGTACCATTCAGTGACGCACGCATAAGAGACACAGCTTCAGACCAAGAGAGTAACGATATTTTACAAGAAGCTGTGCCACTGTCAAATCAATTGGACACCACAGAGCCTGAACTCTTGTTTCAAGATCAAACAACACCTGGCCGTCTCCGCTATAATTTGAGACCAAGGCCTATGGACAAATAAAGATTTCCTTACTATTTTTCCTTTTTGACATTATAAGCTCTCCCATCTGAAGGACTTTCTTGATTTTTGTTTTTCGAACCACCATCCGGGTTCAGCCGCAGGGTCGCGGTGCCAAGACTTTAGGGTACAGGCCGAAGACGTTAGGTCAACGGTTCTGGTTGGTCTAGGGCGTTCCCTGGACTGACAGGCGTACTCCTTAGCAGAAGAAACTCACCCGCCGCGAGCGGCCCGATTAGAGGATGGAGTTTTTTAAGATGGAGAGACCCGTTGAGGAAATGAACTTTAAAGCAAGGATGTGTAGAATTGTAAAAAGTAAATGTTTTGTATTTTTGTGCCTATTTACACTGTGTAGTATAATAATGTTCATCGTACGATTTGTATTTTTCTCCTCTCAAAAGCCCATTGCACCCACTGTACAGCCTATACCTCTTTCTACTGCCTCCTCACACTCTTTTCACCCTCTGCCTGAGCACGAACAAACCAGACGATCAGAGTTTGTAAATAACTCGTTTATTCAGCTCTTGCATCAGCACCAACTAGGAATGAATACAACCAATTGCTGGGTGTGTGGGTTAATGCCACATACCATTAATAAGGCTATTCCCTATTTGGTGCTGCCATTTAGTTACAATGGATCGTCATGGGCATTCCAAACCATGTTTCTCTATGCTCTAGAAGTATACTCCCCTCGACAACCGCGTTCCATCAGACCTATCACCAATAATAAGGCTTTGATAAAAGGAGTTGCCGATATGAGCAGAGATATCGATGCATACTCGTCCATACCCAAAGAAGAATTGAGACCTTATGTAGGATGGAACGCAACGGGGTATAGTATTAGTCTGGGTGAAAGACAGTGAAAAATCTCATCTCCAATCTGGGTCGTACCCCACATAGGTCGGTTCTGCTTACAAGGTAATGGTCAGAATCCTAGAGCTCAACTGGGGAGAAGTGACTGTACTGAAGCGTACACTTTCCCGTCACAGTTTTCTCCTGCGTTTTTGGCTGCCAAGGGTACATATTTCATCTGCAATGACCGAGCATATACATGGTTGCCCCCTGACTTCTCGGGCACATGTTATATTGCGAACTTGCTACCGCCAACATTTACTGCTGCCTCTGACTATCACAAGACCAGAGTTGTGAGAGGCGTAATTAGTAAGGAGGATACTGCCGGCCAGGAAGCGGGAGACTTCTTCTTGGGTTTCCTGCCGTTTTGGGGACCTATGGTAAATAGTAGGAACCTGAGACAACTGACTCGTGTGGTTGAATCCACTGTCAATGTAACGGCTGGTGCCCTCGGTAATCTGACAGCTGAGCTCCAAGCGGATCGCCTTATGACTTTGCAGAACCGTATGGTTCTAGACGTTATTCTTGCAGACCGCGGTGGGGTATGTAAGGTTATCCAATCCAGTTGTTGCATTTTCATACCAGATAACGCTCCAACAGTCTATCAAGCCATCTCCAAACTGCATAAAATATGTGAATCCATACACGTGGATAAAGGAGATTGGTCACTGGTGGGGTGGTTCTGGGAACTGATATCTGCCTGGGGTAGGACAGTTCTAATGGTCATTGGAATGATCTTAGCGATTCTTTTCCTGTTCTGTCTGTGCATACAGTGTGCTCCTGCGATATGTGGCCTCTGTGCTACATTATGTGTAAGAAAACCTGTATCGAGGGACGAACTAAGTAATAGGATGATGCTACAGCAACATCTCCATGACTTTGTGAACATTGAACTAGACTCGGATTAAGATGAGTATAGTTGCCTATGTAAGGGCAAAAGGAGGGTCTGTCGTACTTTAATCTCTGGGACCGTGTAGGGGACAGGGCCCCACCCCTGTCTATCCTGGTATTAGCGAACCGCAAATGGTTAATACGGTATGTACAAGTGCTTTATATAACGTTCTAGCTATGAATGCACTGTGTACACGTTGTTTTACATTACTTCGCTGGTTCCATTTTGGAAGCAGTGGCCATCTTGTCATTTCCCTCACATAGGCTATAGTGAAGCAAATACGGGCCTCACAGTACATGTGCTTTCCTTTGACTTCTCTGTGACCTGGGCAGCTGGCTCTGCTGCCCCAGGTCAGTCCGGTCTCACGAGCACCCCTTCCTCCGTCCACCTGTGATTAGCATCAGGGCTTGACACACCATAAAACCCTTTCATTCTACACGAGCCCACGGCTAATCTCTTTCACACCTGACTGTTCCTGCTTTATGACTTGTTTCTATTAACAGGAGCTGCCCGAGTTTATTGGGGCCTATCGATAACTGATGTGGGATCTGAACCTTGCTGTGTAAATAATTGTGGGCTGGCTTAACTGGAATGTGGGATGGTCATCATGACTCTGCTCTTTCGTTTGAAATGTACACTTGTATATTGCCGTATCATAAACCTAGGAATGTATGCCTGAAGCAGGAAAAAGCGTATTTAAGAAGAAGTCCGTTTCTATGATTTTTAGCAGTCTCCTGAGAACATACACGCTGTTGTACTTCTAGGATACCTGTAATTGGTCTGCAGCCAATAAACGATCTTTGACTTCACCCAGAAGACTCTGTGTTTCTGTAGGTCCGGAACAGGGAGAACCCAGAAGTCATAGGGTGTGTGCCCCTGCACCGCTGGGTCTAAAATACCCAGTACTTCACTCTCCCCAGGTGTCCTTGGCCATGATACATCCTTGCCATTGTTGATAGCATGCTGTTTGGCATGACTGGCCTTCCATCCCTATAGACCCATACATGGTCTTTTTCTCTTGGTGCACATCCTGCTTTCACCCAATCTCTCATTTCCTCATCTCCTGCCTCATCCTGCAACTGTTTTACCTCCTGCCATGTTCCCACCTCATTAGTAAACATTAAGGAACAAGAAGACATTTCCTTCTCCTTACACCGATTGATGGAATGATTATTTCTGGCACAATATTGTGCTATGTCATTTGCAAATTTATTGCCAACGGTGACAAAATCATCACCCTGACCATGAGCAGCACATTTTACTACTGCTAGTTCTTTAGGCAGCTGTATCGCCTCTAGCAACTTTTCCACCACTTCAGCATTCTTTATGGGAGTTCCACTTGAGGTCAGGAAACCTCTTTGTAGCCATAGCTGGCCAAAGTCATGGACAACTCCAAAGCCATACTGGCTGTCAGTCATCACAGTCACTCTCACATTTCTTCCAATTTTGCAGGCTTTTGTCAGTGCCACCAACTCTGCCACTTGAGCGGATTTAACTCCTTTCAAAGGTGATGCTTCCACAACTCCTGAAACCATACACACAGCATATGCAGCACTCAAGGTTCCTTCCTCCGTTCTCAAGCAGGATCCATCCACAAACAACACATGATCACTCTCAGGCAGTGGCAAATCTTTTATATCAGGTCTTGGTTTTGTACAGTAATCAAGCACATCCAAGCAATCATGATCAACTTCATTTCCCACTCCTACACATTCAGCATCAGGCAATAGTGTCGCTGGATTCACATTCACACATCTTTCCAGGCTCACATTGGTTGCTCCAAGAATAACCTTCTCGTATTTAGTCAGCCGACTATGGGACATGAATTGTGTTCGGCTCCTTGTTAAAAGGATTGCCACATCATGAGGTACGAATACCGGTACAGGGTATCCCATTATGATTCCCTCACTTTGTTCCAGACTTTTACAGGTAGCAGCAACTGCTTTCAGGCAACCTGGTAAACCCACAGCTACTGGGTCAAGTGTTGCTGAGAAATAGGCAATTGGCCTTCTCAGACGTCCATGTTTCTGGATTAACACTGATAGTGCACACCCATTTCTCTCGCTACAGTACAGCTCAAATTCCTTTTCATAATCAGGCATTCCTAAGGCAGGAGCTTCACATAGCCTGTTCTTTAATTCTTTAAATGCTGCCATTTCTTCTGGGTTCAGTTCTAATGGATCTTTCACATCACTTTTGGTTAATTTAATCAATGGCTTGGCAATCAGCGAAAAGTTACTTATCCTCTGACGAAAGTAACCCACCATTCCCAGGAACATTCTCACTTCTCTTTGTGTCATTGGGGCTCTCATTCTTCTAATGATCTTAATCCTGTCAATGGTCACTTTTCTCAGACCTTTCTCAATATTATGTCCCAAGTACTGGACTTCTTTTTTGCAGAACTACAATTTGGCTGGAGATACCTTTAATCCTCCATCTGCCAAGTGATTCAGTAAAGCTATGGTATCTACTTCACAAGCTTCACGTGTTTTAGATGCCACAAGCAAATCATCTATGTATTGGACCAAGACTGAATTTTCAGGCATTGTTAAACTCTCCAGAGATTTCTTCAGCAACTGATTAAATATAGAGGGGCTCTCTGTATACCCCTGTGGAATTCGGCACCATGCCAAAATCCGCTCTCCAAATCTAAAGGAAAAAATTGGCTTAATGTCATGATGCAACGGGATTGAAAAGAAAGCATGACACAGATCAATTACAGTATACCATTCTGCATCATGGGGAATCTGGTACAAAATTACTGATGGATTTGGCACAATGGGACAGCATGATACAACAATTTTGTTAATTTTCCTCAAATCCTGTACTATTCTGAATTTCCCATTAGGTTTCTTCAGTCCCATTATTGGTGAATTACATGGACTACTCAAAATTTCTCTTAACACCCCCTGCTGTATCATTTTTTCAATTATGGGTGTTATTCCTTCAATTATTTCCGGTGTCAACCTGTACTGTGGGATGTTTGGGTAAACCACCCCCTCTTTTACCGTAATTTTTACTGGGTCTACATTTCTCATTAGGACCACATCCTCTCCGGTAAAGTCCCAAACTGCTGCTTTCACTGTCTGTTTCAATTCTGGGGGTAATGCATCTGGATTAAACACAGCATATGTTCCCAAAGCTTCACATTCCCTGTTCTCCATGGTCATTCTGTATAGAACATCCTCATCTGGTGTTTCAAAGGTTATTCCATCTGGTGTACAAAAAATAGTGCAATTCATCTTGCACAGTAGGTCCCTACCTAGCAAGTTCACAGGACTAGTGTCACACACCACGAATCGGTGCATGTCTGAGAATTTCCCTATTCTAACTCTTACTGGTTCAGTAAGATGAGTCTTTATCTGTGTGTTTGACACACCCACTGCTTGGATAGCTTCGTCCGAGAGAGGAAGATTCTTTATATCGGCTGACCTGATAGTTGATCTGGTAGCTCCTGTGTCAACTAGAAAAGTAATGCTTTCACCATTGATTTTCCCGTCCACAAAAGGTCCTGCCTGATCTATTTCTAGAGTTGCGCCAAGTACGCACTCTTCCTCCTCTCCTCGGCACCGTCAGAAGTCTCCCTCCGAATCACTTCCCTAATTTTTCAGCCAGTATTGAGCAACAGCGCTTGCGCGTTTTGGTCTGTTTACCTGCTCATCATCGTAGAACCCCGACTCTTGGCTGTACTTCTGGGATCCTCTCCTCTGTGGCAAGGGTGGTTTTAGCTCCTTATTCTGTTGTTTAGCAGCCTTCTGCTGTTGCTGATGCTGACCACACCCCTCACTCTGCACCTGTGAATTCAATGATGGATTGTCATCATTAGTAGACGGCGGATTCTTACACTCGGATTTCCAATGCCCTAATTTTCCACAGTTGCTTCCTCTATGTTTCCTTTCCCCTTTCCTGGGCAAAATCTTGGTTTATTTCCTGGGTTATTTGCTTGTTCGACTAACTGAGCTTCCTGTCTCTCTGCAACTTTCACCTGTGCCCACATTGCTTTTTCCTTCAGCTTTCTTTGTTTCGCCTCAATCTCATCACTGAAGTATTTTGCATGTCTCAGGATTTCATCTATCTTTTTGCTCTGCCAGTCCACTGTATGCTGCCTGATCATTTCACTGATTTCAGGTCTTAAGCCATACACAAATCTATATACCAAATGGCTCAAATCCTTGTCACCCAGATGTTCATCTCCACTGAACTGTTTGAAAGCCAATATTAGTCTTTCATAGTAAGCATGGACTGATTCCTTCACTTCCTGATGTGTTCGATCTATTTTAACCCAGTCTGTTTCCTTGGGGGGGTACTTTATTTTTCAAGAAGGCCATAACCTGCTCATATTTCTTCATGACCTCCGGATCTGGTGCTCCTGTCTTTTGATCTCTTGGGTATTCTTTATTGGGCCAGTCTATGACTATTTTACATTCTGCCCACAGGTCTGCTGGTACAATTATATCAAACAGACTATTCAGGTCAATCCACAGCACTTTTGACAATTTCACAAATCTGTCGACCTGTCTGTACCACTCGACAGGTTTCTCCCTTAGTCGAGGAAAATCATTTGTAAAGGACAAAATATCTTGTCTAGTCCATGGGACGTGTACATATCCACCTCCTGGAATCTCTCTCATGGGGTAAGCTGTCACTGTTTTCTCCTTTTCTTTCAAAGGGAATGTCGAGTAAGTTCTATCTACCCCATCCTCTCGCTTTCGGTACCATCTATCTTTCCATCTTTCTACATCTCCCCATTTTCTCAGCAATGCAATCATCTCCTTAATCTGTCCTGTTCGACCAGCATTGTTCAAATTCTCAATATCCTTATCGGAAAAATCCACTCGGTAAGGCTTTTGTAAGGCTTTTACCTTATCCATGTCAATCCCCGTTTCACTTGCTATTCCTTTTAACCTGTCATGTATGTTTTTTGCTCTCCATGTGATACTCTTACATACAAACAGAATTTCCCCTTCCTGGTAATTTTTCAGCGTTTCTGTCGGGATCGTTCCTGTAATCAGCTCCTCCATTTCCATTCGTAGCCTAGCTACATCAATTCCCTGGGACTCTTTTTCTTTCTTTTGCAAAGCCTTCAGCCAATCATTCAAATCTTCAGCAGTTATTCCCACAGATTTCTCCGCACCCCCTGTTTCTGTCATTCTTTGTGGTTCTAGGATTGATCCTCTGTTCCCTTCCACACATCCAGAGTTCAAACTCGAGTTAGTCTGCCCACATAACTCTCCTCCACATATGGTGTGCCTCCACTGATTCTCTCCCGATCTCCACTGTGTTTCACCTGTCCTCATCTCTGCCTGCTCTGGAGGAACAATCAATCTATTGCCCACATATGGAACTGTCAAACCACTTTCTCCCGTCCTCTGCTTGTCGAAAATCGGCATAACCGGACCTATTGTCACAGGCACTGTAACTGCTTCAAGATTTTTAGTCAGCTCTCTTATTTTCTCTGTTAATTCAAAGGTAGTCCTTGCTAGTTCTCTGGTCTTTTCATCCTCAACCTCGTTCTCCCTTTCTATCTCTCTTTCTCTCTCTCTCTCTCTCTCTCTCTCTCTTTCTCTCTCTCTCTCTCGCTCTCTCTCTCTTTCTCTCTCTCTCTCTCTCTCTTTCTTTCTCTTTCTCTTTGTCTCTCTTCTTCCCTTTCTCTTTCCTTTCCCACCAGAGAACAACTGTCTTTTAACTTAGGGGCCGTAGCCTCTGTCTTTATAGTCCGCAGGGTGTTTCTCATTGGGGTATCTGCTGTTCCTACCTCTGGTTCTCGTCTACACGGAGGTGGTCTTTTATAGAGCATGTCTTCTAAGACATCGTCATCCGACTCATTTGCTCCATACCTCCTTGTTTCTACATTATGTTCTTTCTCTGTACACTTTCTTCCTCCTGACTCTTCTGCTGGTCTTACGGGATATAATCCCTCAGTCATACTGGCATCACGCCATCGTCTCATTCGGTCATGATGGGTCTCGCGATCATACTTTCGCCCAAACATATACCTGTAACAACCCCACCCCTCTGCTTTTCTCGTTCATGCATTTCATCTTCCCATTCAGTCAATGCCTCAAACTGCGTCGGCCTAGGCCGAGGCTCTAGTTCCATCATCCTTTCCCGCAAGTTTCTCAGTGTAGCCAGATTAAATGAGCCATGTTCCGGGAAGGCTAAAACCCCATCCTCTTTGGTATACTTCACCCAGTTATCTAACCAAATACAGGTATGATACCCATACTTCGCAACCATGAAGGATGCGGGGGTTCTTATCGGGGGCAGTAACTGTCCTTCCCTTGTCATAATGTCCTTATCCTTGTCAAACCAGGTTTTAACCTTACTAAACAAGGACTTCTTTTTCTTTTCCTCAGCATGGTAATACATTTTCTTGTTTTTCCCAACCCGTTAGTCTATTCTACAACTGTACGATCTCTTGTCCAATTGCAGCGCGACTCACACCAACGCACCAATCCTGGAGCGTCTACGTCACTGACTCAGTCCGCGAATCCCAGCGCGACTCACACCAACGCACCAATCCTGGAGCGTCTACGTCACCCTGTATGTCTCCCAATCTCAGCGCGGCGTACACTAGCACACCAATCACGGTGCTTCCACCTTTCTAACCCACTGTCCAATCACAGCGCGGTCTTTCTGACGTCAGCAGTCGCTGCCGCAGCTTCTGCTCCTGTCTCCTGTCTCTCTCGTCTACCCCTCCTTTACAAGACTATTCGGTGACTTTGTTTCAACTTCTACGAGTCTGTTAGTTACAACATACAAACATCTCCATTGTCTGCTTCGCTAGCCACAGAACAGTAAAAGACCTTTCCCACGAGAATTCTGCCTTTCCCGAGAGCAGCGCTTACCTCTGCCCTACTACAGAATCGTTACTTCCGTTGATAAAGTAGCACATCCCTCTACTCTACCCTTCTAACAAGCACCAATTAACTGTTATCTCCGGAATGCTCCTAAGAGTTTCACATTTAACCAGAATGCCTTCTCATTCACGCACTTTCATACCAGAAAATGTAGTACATTCACACAGAATTCTGTCTTTCCCGAGAACAGCGAACAGTCTGTCCTACTACAGAATTATATCATACGTTGACAAAGCAGCGCTTACCTCTGCTCAATCCTTCTCACAAGCTCAGAGAATACCTATTACTTTTCCAGTTATAAGTGATAACGGAATGCCATACGGATCCCTGAGACCTAAGACCAGAACTTCACAGATACCCTTCGCTATCATACACACTTCTCTCACACAGAAATATGTTTCTAATGGCAACACACGGCGATGCTACCTCATCGAACCCAGACAATGCGACGGGCAACTTCAATTGTCACACGTTTTCCCTGCCTTCATACAGGGTCAACAATCCCGCCTTTTCCGAGAGCAGCGCTTCCCTCTGCCCTACCACCGAACTGTCACCGACTTCCTACGTCCCAGAAGCCGTATACAATACATAAAACTCAATACAACTTTGACATATAGTGTTAGTACAAATCTCAATCAATAATCAACACCTATATACACGCAAATTCAAAGATCAAGACAATAGCTAACCATCATTCTGCTACCAAGAAACTGGTGCAGATTGGAGCTTCCGAATCCCCTCTACTTCCACGGACGGAGTGATCTCACAGTCACACACGCACACATACATCACACGCTGGTGGGGCCCATTACACCAACATTCAAACCTAAACCACCCTATCCGTTACTTGTAAAAAAGGGAAACACTTTCAATACCTAATCAATCTGCATAAAACCTGAGGTCGATGGCATCAGCTTAGTTGCTGAAGATTTGGAGAAACATTTAATCATATACAAATAAATTCAATAATCATGACACTGAATAATCACCCGACACAGTTATTCAAATCAAAATATTTGTTTATCTAAAATTGCATGAAAAGCCAATTAAATCCCCGTCCTGACCTTTTCCCCCCCTCGATACTCCTATGGATTGGTGGGGTCCCCCACCTAGGGGAGCACATGCTGTTGTTTCCGATTGTGGGTTGCCTTGTGGATTTGTTTGTTGTTGTTATTTATATTAAAATGAAACCGTTATGTGGGGCTCGGATGGTGTGGCTGCCAACGCCTCTTCCAACTCCTGTGAATTTCCCTCTGCCGCAGCATGCGTGCTATTGTCTGTATCACATGCTCCTTCTGCTTGCTAGTGGCCGGCCTGAAGGTTGTAGGCCCATCTTTGTATATTTTTTGGATTCTGTAATAAACGGTTTAAAAAAAAAAAAAAAAAAAAAAATCCAATTAAATGCAAAACCATTTCTTTCATATTTACCTATTCTGGCTAAATGTCAGATCCTAAGTCAGAACTGGTCCTCTGCAAGAAAAATGTAAAGTTCTAGCCGTCATGTAGAGTCTCTGTCCTCTCCATCAGCGTCGGGACCTCTGATCATCAGCTCGGGAAGAAGTGGCGCTAGACCTCTCTAGTCTACTATTATTTATACTAAAATTGCATTCCAAAAAGTATCAGTTATAAGGTAAAACGGATGGATGGCGGAAATAATGTCATCTTGGTACATTTGTGTTACAGTGCAAGACTTTCTCACACATAGGTCGTCCCAAATAATGAATAGGGAAAATAAAGAATCTATTACTAATTTGTTACTTCCACGGATGTTTTATCAGGGGAAAAATGTATCTTGTTCCTAAGACTAATAAGTTCATCAGGTCAGTTTTCCACAGTTTTGTAACAGTTCGTGGTGTTCAGGGGCACTTGGCAGCTCTCCTGGGTTTGTCATCATGATCATTGCTTTTCAATTCGACCAGAGGGTAAGGTCTCAGGCAACGCGAAGCCTTCTTGCAAAATTTTCTTTATGTCATCTACTCGAGTGCAGGCTGCGGGTGGTGGCCATTTTTAAACAGGCCACAATAGTCAACTTAAGTGAAAAGAAACACAAAACACAATTACTGCACGGAAATAATGATACAGTGTTATTCCCCTACTAATACCCTTATGTGTATGTATTTATCTAGCCATTTGCGACATAAAAAGCCATTAATGCGTATTAATTAGAAGCGCAAATCATAAAAACATCACGTAAGCAACATTTATTTCTGTCAGTTTGCTCACCAACTTAGTTCACTTGTTATTTTAGCTGTGCAATAGCATTCCCACGTGTAATTGTTTGTTAATAAGGTTGATTAGTCAAGACTTTACAAACGTTTAATGATTAATAATTAATCAGTAGTACTTTTAATTATAACATGCGAAAATGAAACAGGTATTCGGTTTTGAAGTAAAAACCCTGCTCCATCAGTGACACTATCATCGATTATATATTTTTGTCCCCCCTGTTGTTAGATAAAGTAGCATTTTATAATGCTATGTTGTCTCCTTTCAGTGACCATAACCCTGTTATATTAGTACTGGATAATGGTTGTGGCATTTTATGGATACGGGAGAAAAAAAACAGGGAGGAAATTCGATGGTAACGTGTGACCAAGGGAGGAGGCTTAAATGGGCTCAAGTGACGCCCGATTCCTTTTTTAAAGACATGTGTTTGAAGGCGAAAGGGAATCTTGCAATATGTGCAGACTCTTCAGATCCCAAAGATGTGGTTCTTACTGCCTTTGATGATAAATGTAGACAGATTGCAGCAGATCTGTCCGCTCCCAGCAGACCCCGAGGAACCTGTGGAAAAAGGTGGTTCGATGAAAAGTGTTCTCGTGCTCACCGTTCCCTTGTTTTAGCTTTGAAAAGCTTACCCCGTGATAGGGTACTGATAGTGAGCCTGCGGAAGCAGTATAAGATAGCTGTTCACACACGGAAGTCAGAGATTAAGATAGAGGCAAGGAATGCTCTTTTATCCGTTGAGGTTTTAAAGGATAGCTCCAAATTCTGGGCTATTGTTAATACCCCTTTTTTTCCAGACTGGAGAATGATATTCAGGATAGCAACATCACAGAAGCACAGTGGCTAGCCCATTTTGAAGCAATTTATGGCTCTAAAGAGACATCGTACTCTTCCCCCAGGCCATTACCTCGGTTGGAAGCAGCACCATTTGATTTAATGTGATGGACATTGAGAGAGCTATACAGGAGACTTCTAGTAACAAAGCCCCGGGTCCCGACGGTGTTCCAGCAGACCTATATAAATGTGACCCGAAATTTTGGGTGAAAATACTGACAAATATTTTTAATGCCTCTGGGTCGCAAGGGTTTCCTGTATCCTGGTGCCACTCAACTATCATTCCAGTTTTTAAAAAAGGTCAAAGAGGGGACCCGCGGTGCTATAGACCCATATCACTGATTGATTCAGCAGTAATAAATTTAGGCAAGGTGGTCTTAGCTAAAGTTACCGATTGGGCTACTGATAACAAGGTTTTATCCAATTTACAGTATGGATTTAGGAAAGGGAGAAGCACCATGGACCAATGTCTTAATTTATATCTATTAATTAATAAATATACTATAGCTAAAGAAGGTTCCCTACAGATGGCGTTTATGGATTTATCCTCAGCTTTCGACCTGGTTAACAGGTCGAAGCTGTGGAGTATCCTGCTTTAAATGGGGATTGAGCCGTGTTTAGTTTACTTTTTGGCGGACCTTCATCGGGACCTTTTAGCATCAGTTAGGACTTCCCAGGACGGCAAACATACTAGGCCTTTTAAATCAGAGAGGGGCGTCCATCAAGGATGCATACTGGCGGCCTTGCTTTTCACACTCTACATTAATGCCCTGGATACATCTCTAGTAGAGGCGAGTCCGGATATCCCGCGTATAGGAGAATGCCTAGTTCCGGTTCTCCTAGACGCGGATGATGCCGTACTATTAGCAAGGACCGCGGTAGGCCTTCAGAGACTATTGGATGCCTTCGGTGCCTACATGCAATCCTTGGACCTGATTGTGAACACTGAGAAGTCTCATATTTAGAAAAACGAAATACTTTTACTGCAATGGGGTGGAAGTGACCAGGGTGTCCTCCTTTACATACCCAGGGGTACTATTTGACGATAGAGGTTCATGGGCCCCCCAAGATAAAACCCCCAAAAAAATGCAGTTACTAGATCCACATCTGCTTTACTAGGCCGGTAGAGGCCATTCTTAAGATATATAGATCAAAATGCCTTGCTATTGAGGCCTATGGCTCATCCATATGGGGATTTAAACAGCAGGTGGGGTTGCAGACAGTCGAAAATAAATTATTGCTTAGCCTCCTGTCTGTACCCCAATCACCCCCAACCTTTGCCATACACCAGGAATTAGGGCAGGGCTATGTGACGGACATCTTGAGCACCGCCCCGTTACTGTGTTGGCTTAAAACCTGGCTTAACCCGGAATTGACCTTGAATCATCAAATCCTGCGGGATTGTGTCAAACTGGACAAAGCTAGTAAAATTAAGTGGTTGTCTTATGTTATGCTATCTAAAATGGGGCGTCCGGATCTGTTTGTAACCCCAGATAGGATCAGTAAGGAAGACGTGAAGTGGGTCAAAATGAATTTTATGAATATATTGTTGTTGGAATGGGAAGAACAGGAGCTACAGAAACCCTTAGTTAGGGCTCATTTTTTGACTAAAACGACCTTGTTAATTGAACCCTACTTGAAAATCGTGTCTAAAACTTTCCATCGCTAGCTCTTGACTAGGTTCCATCTTAATCTGATCCATTTCGTACTGGGTGATCTTCTGGGGTGGTGTAAACCTGAGGACGCAGTTCCCTGCCAATGTGACAACTATTCTGCACAAGACACTTTGCATTTTATGATGTTTTGCGATTTTTATAATGATATATGCAGGAAGTTTTTAATCCCTATATTGTCTGGTATGGGCTTTCTTCAAGTCAGACCTGCGTTACTCCATCTTCAAATGCTGAGTAACCCTGGGTATACTTTCAACATTTCTTGTTTTCTTGGTACGAATCAACCAAAAAAGATGCTCTAGATTAATTAATGTATACATTTCCTGTTTAATACTGTATGGATTTTTTTAATTCTGAACCACCAGGTACCTCTGATATGGATATAGGATAACGTTTTTATGTACATAGCGCAAATGTTTTCATTGGAATTTGTTCTCTGTATAAATGTATTTTGGACTTTTATGATTTTAATTAATCGAATAAAGTGAATTTGACTTTTGACTTTTTTGACACTACAGTTTGCCAAGGAGTTGTGTGGAGGAATGCCCATTTTGCATGTCATTAGCGATAAATAGCTCTGACATGCAAAGCGGCACCAAAACGGTCGCTTTCGCCATAAAGCTGTCACTAACAGCTGTTAGCTACAGCTTGCTAATAGAGCAACAGAAATATCGCCGCTTTAGCGGCAAAAAGTACAGCTAAAGCGGTGATACCGCCCTTGCTAATATGCCCCCAAATTCTTCCATGAAATTGATGTGTTAATCTTCGGCCACACCAACTGTCTCGCCAAGGCTGCGGCTCCAGTGCACCCAAGATCATCACCATCATAAAACTTTATTCAGGTTTTGCAACAAAACCATAAATGTGCATGCCCAAAAATTCAAACATAAAATCAAAAAGACGCTGTTAAAAACATAACGTATACTTCTTTCTTATAGTCCCACTTATAAAACAAGAAATGCTGAAACAAATACATTTATTAGAAAGAGAGTACAGACATTCAAGGCCAGCCAAAACTGGGTAAAGTTCAAACCCTAAGCAATGGAAATATACATTTGAAACATAACTCATAATTTTCCCCACAAAACATTATAAAATTGGTGTTTTGATCCAAAAACAATTTACGACAAGCCTGTCCCAGGTCTTTTACAGAGAGCAACCCGCTCGGTCTAGCAGGAATACAATGTAACAAATGCATTCTAAATCTGATTAACAAGATTTGCATCTGTTACAAAAGATAAATACGTTTTTGTGAACAATATGGTTTTCAAAAGAGCATGCACTTCCAACGATGGTTTGCCCAGTTCGTTCCTTTCTCTATTACCCCGTGCAAGAATCTTAAATTCTCTTTTTGTCCAATTTATATCAGCATTAACAATAGAATTCCAAGAATCAAATATTTCAGGGAGTCCCATGATAGTAATTATGGACTTAATGTAATACAGCCAAGGGATGTGTAAACCACCATAAAGACTAAAAAAATTGCTTTTTGATTTTTAGAAAGTAATAAAAATCTATTTCCTGAAGTTCAAATTTGGATTTAAGGTGTGAGAAGGGTAACTGGTTTGGTGGATGTTCCCCTACTAACAGGATGCCTTTTTGTGCCCATTTTTCAAGAAATATAATCTTGCTTTCTGATTAGAAGTTATCATTATGCCTAGTGCCAGCTCCTCTCCTAAGGCAGCGGATTGGGGTGGTGGCTCAGGGAGGAGGAGTGGACTGTGGACACTTAGTGCACTTGACTGCCTGGCCAGCCGTCTTGGCCCAGCCAAACAGGGAATTGCATATTCCCCATCAGGCTGTACTGGACACGCTGGTAGGGAATATACACAAGCTACCTGTTCCCATCTGAGCGCTGATCCACAGTGCTCAGACCAATCACAACATGGTTCAAAGAGCTGGAAAATGCTCTGTTAATATTTATTCTAGCCGTGGATCCTTTTGTGGAGCAAGAATCATTTTAGAGAGAATACGGCCTAGATTGAATGCAGTAAGGGTGGCATGTCGGAAAGACCACAAGACATCTTCAAAGGTCATTTCGGCATTAAATGCAATTTCACAGGTGGGATGTTTGAGAAGGTGAGCTTTCTCGATGATATGATGGAAAAGTCTCATGTCTGCATTGAACCTGTCTTTGATAAATCCAGATTGTGATGGTTGAATAATTGTTGTGAGGATATGTTCCAACCTAAGTGCAAGGATTTTTGTGTAAATTTTGAAGTCAATATTTATTAGGTATATTGGGTGGTAGTTTTTGGGATTGGACCGGTCTGTAGCTTATTTAGGGATTACTATTATGGTGGCTTCTGCAGCGGTACCAGTGACAGTACTAGTGGAGGAGAAGTGGGAAAAAAGATCCTCTAAGAGAGTGTTCCCAGGTTTGTGAAAAGGAGACGAAGAAGCCGTCGGATCCTGATGCCTTCCCTGCTTTGAGTAGTTTGATCGTGTTTGAAATTCCACATTGTGCAGTGGGTTTTTTGAGTGTGTTTTTTGTTACATTGTCGATTTTGGTGATGGGGATCATGTTAGGGTACTGTGGGCAGGGAGTTGTTACCTTTGGAGTAGAGGTTGCGGTAAAAGCTTTCGAGGGTGTACAATGTTCATTGGTAATGGATGTTATCCTTGGCCTATGGTATGTTTGTTTCAGACAAGAAGCTAGTATTCTTCCTGATTTATTCTGTCCACAAAAGGAAATACCCTTGTGTCTTTAAACAATGAGATGGGCTTTGTTGCTTAGGACTTAATTGTATTCGTACTTTAATTTTGTTAATCGTGATCTGTTTACGTTTTGTTAAGGTCTTTTTCTGAAGGTTTTATTAGTCATTCTAGGATTTCTAGACTACAATTGTTTTGTTTGTATTTCCATGACATTAGTTTGATCATGTGACTATTCATGGTGGATTTGAAGGCGTCCCACACTATTCGTGGCTTAGGATTAGAGTTTCCCGATTTCCCCAACACATTGATGACCTCTTCTTTAACTAAATAGTTACAGAGCAAATGGGAATCAATCTTATGCAATACAAACAATACACAGACTATAACACTAAATTGGTCTTCCATCTGGGCTAACCTTATTACTAACAAAATTACACCCTCCTTAGCACAAAGTAGATTTTAAACTGCTTACATGGCCCACTGGACCCCCTCTAAACTTTTCAAACTAGAGGACATACTTATGATCCCCTTGCGCTGCTGGAGCATTACTTCTTGTGGCGCTCCAGCAGAGCAAACTACAAAATCATATTTATGAGGTCACGCAAAGCCACTTTGTGTGGCTGTGAATTGCCTCATAGCTATGGAGCAAGGCAAGGCAGCACAAATCGCATCGTTGCCTTACCCTGCGCTCAGTAGGAGTTCCAAGGCTTTTGCGGTGGGTGTTCACAAGCAACAACCATGGATTGTGATGCTTACCCAGATTTACAAGAGTATGTAAACCTGGGGAAGCACCAAAACCTTCTCCTGAGGTGAGGCATAATGAGGAGAAATAACTTTATTTCTTCTCGATTATTCCTCTTTCAATATGTGCTGCATTGTGCAGTATGAATAGGAAGAGAAAACACCTCTCAGGGACACCTTCCTGCACAAAACAATCCGGTAGACACCAAAGGCACTCTTACAGCATGGTGCAAGGGTGCCTCGATTGGTGCTAGGCTGCCGAAATGGCACCAGAGCTGGGGAAAGGACCAGAATGAACCGTATTACATAAATAAGGTGCTTTACTGCCCTTTCACTTTGATGTAGGGCAGCGCAGCAAGGTGACTTGCCATGCTGCCCTACGTCAAATCCCCATAAATGAAACCCTAGGTCTGATTGACTCAGACACAATTTAGAGCTGAGGAAAAGAGTCAGGGAATCTACAGCATATGATACTTGACTGTACCTTCTCTAAAACATTCTGGTCAGAACTCAGCATTATCATCTCATAAATACTACAAATAAACTGGACCCCTGACCTTGTCTCTATTACTCCATGCATCTTCCCATCAGAAATACCTCTTAGGCTGGATAAAGATGGGCGTACCTTATGAGATGTCTTTGTCTCAATTGATCTTAACGAAATTCTACCTGATTGGAAAGACCTCTACAAACTTTCCATACTTTGGTTGGTTGGAATGGGTCCAATATACAAAGGGAGCAGATAACTCTCTAACCACCTACCTGAAAACCCCATTGAAGAAAAAACAAATCTGGTTAAAACTAGATTCATACATCGCCAACCCACCATTACCTTAGATGCCATCCCTCCCCCCACCCCCTTCCCTATCTCCCACATCAACCTTCCATCCTCCCTTCTCCCACACCTGTGTCCCCTCATCACACCCAACTCCCATCCCCACCCACCTCCACCATTTCTTTGTTCTCTTTTGGTCTCTATCTTGGCTATCCTCGTATCCCTATTTTCCATTTCCTTCTCTGCAGCTCAATACCGCTCTGGGGTAATGCAACTGTTCATTACAATGCCTTTTCTTAATAGCACTTCATTCCTCTCCAGCACATACAATCTAAGATACTATGAATCAGTGTTATTTTGTTATATCATGTTACTATGGCACCTTGATGCTATGACTCTATAGAAAATCGTGATGTACCCTCTCCCAACAATCCTACCCCAGTAAGCGAATGTTCCTCTCCATTCTGTACTATACCTATACTTCTTATCTTATAACATTTTCAATAAAAATGATTTTGAAATAAAAAAGGCTTAAACAAGTGTGAAGGATTGAGCAATTAAACTTAGTCTATTTCCTAAGCCAGATTGTGAGCTACCTCAATGAAGGAAGTAGGGCAAGAGAATCTGTGATGTAACCCAGGCCCAGTTCTTCATGGATAATAAAGGTTGAAACACTCTGGGGTAAAGACAGCAAATTCCTTAAACATTTATTTTCCAACATTAGAAATTTCTGAAATGTCCACATAGCCCTAAATATCACTCCCATAGGTTGCTGTAGAGATACATTTTGCCTTATAGTTTTAGAGAGCTTGGATAGGTCTATTCACAAGCCTCAACGCAAAGTCAAAGACAGCTGAAATTAGTCTAGACAAGTTCTTTTACTAGCTACAAGTGGCGACCAGTCACCATTGCGATCAAAGAAGACCCCTAAATAAGGGAATGCTTCAACTCCAATGATCTCATTGCCCTAAAAAAAATGTCCCCGTTTTAGTAGACCTAGGGCTCACAACCATGATATGAGATTTCTTATAGTTGATACTTATATCTGAAAAATTGATGACATTCTCAAAGGTATTTAATGCTCATTGTGAATCTAGAGCGGTTCTTGCCAATATAACTGCATCATCAGAGAACAAGAGGACTAGAATAGATCTAAGTCCAACCCATCCCATATCAAAATCCTTCTTTTAAAGAGACCTCCAAATGATTAATGTAAAGGGCAAATAGGAAGGGGGCAAGAATGGACACTTCCCTTGCTCCTCGTTTGACCATAAATGAGTCAGAACATCTGCCTTCCACACCATATCTGACTACCGCTGACAAGTCCCTGTGTAAATCGTGGAGAAAGTATACATTATTTACTACAATATCTACTACAAGCTAAGAAGTCATACCAGGATGCGATCAAGGCCAATCATCTGGCACGAGCGGCTTACTTCACTAATGAGATCAAATCTAGTAAGAACCCTGCCAAAAGCATCTTCAAAATACTTAACAACCTCAAAAACAGGAAAGACCCCTCTATCCCGTTGATCACGTCTGGGCAGCAATGCGAAGACCTGGCCACCTTCTTTGTTAAGAAGGTGGAAGCCATTTACACATCCTTCCCTATATCCCCTATAGATCCCACTGCTTCGCATGCTCCTCTCCCCACTCTCACCTTGGCAGCTATCCCCCCTATTTCCCAAGATGAGTTTCTCACGCTCAGCAAGAAGGTCAAATCGGGCTTCCCTATGGATCCTCTGAGGCCTGCCCAATTTAGGGACTCTCTACCTGTACTCCTTACGCCTTTGTGTCAGGTAATCAACTCCTCTTTCGCCACTGCTGTGGTGCCTTTGTTATGGAAGCACCAAAGAAAAAAATGATAATGCAGTGGAATCAACAAAACAATACTTATTTGTAAAGGTAATGGAAACCCAAATGAATCCATCAACGAGAAGTTACTCTCTGAAAAACCAATTCTATTAATTCAAAAAAGTAAACTCACATTTAGTAGAGGGTTCAATGAATATCATTGAACATCCAATTTTTTTATATATATGAATCTTTGTATCCATATAAACATTATTAGAAAATTACATAGTGTTAAACACGACATAGAGAAGTGTGTACATACAACAAATTACATGCATACAAAAAAACTTACATATAAGTAATACAACAATATGTCTGTAAACAAACACAAAAGACAGGATCCTTTTAGCCCTGGTATGAATGTGCTGCGAAAAAAGATTATAAGCACCAAAATTACGATTCGCAGTCCACACAAATACAGATCGCCCTTAAGTCAGCAACTCTTAAGGTATTTATCATTAAACCCTACTATTTCCTGGAGTTTGCGATATATCCTTTGTAAATAAGGAAGCAGGCAAGGGTGGTTCCCGTGCTGAAAAAACCCTCACTGGACCCAACTAAACCGGAAAGCTTCCGTCCTATATCTTTACTGCATTGGGCTGCTAAAGTTGCTGAGGCCCACACCAATAACATCCTCTCAGGCTTTCTGAACAACACCGGTGTCTTGGATCGTTCCCAGAATGGCTTCCGCTCTGGCCACAGCACCGAGACTGCGCTCTTAGCTGTGACCGAACACCTACAGACCATTCTGGATGAGGGACATACCGCAGCCCTGATAGTGCTCGATCTAAGCGCCGCTTTTGATACTGTCTCTCACTGGATCCTCCTACGTCGCCTAGAGGAGGTTGGGGTGGTAGGTCTTGCCTTGGATTGGTTTTGATCTTTTCTGTCTGACAGAACATTCCAGGTCACTGTCCACGCTTTCTCTCCCGCGCCCATTCCATCAAGCAGGGGGTCCCCAAGGGCTCGGCCTTGAGCTCCGTACTGTTCAACTTGTACGTTCAACCCCTGGCTGCGGTGGCGAGGGACCGTGGCTTGACCATGGTCCTGTATACTGATGATACGCAGCTGGCGGTGGCCCTCTCCTACGAGCCTACGCAGGGTGCCTCCAAATATCGGAGTGGCCTAGCGGCGGTCGCGCAATTCATGACCTCCAACTGCCTTCAGCTCAACGCTAATAAGTCTGAATTGTTGTTGGCGGGAAGAGATAAGGGGCTCTGGAGTATGCAATTGTGGCCGGCAACCTTGGGCAGCGCCCCATCCCTAAATCGGCTGTGAAAAATCTTGGGGTCTGGCTCGATTCCACTCTTGGGTTTCAGGAGCACACTAAGAAGGTTGCAGGCACCTGCTTTGGCCTACTCCGGGGACTGAGGCCCATGTTGGGTTTCTTTGATCCACTCACCCGCCAGTTAATAGTCCAGGCGACTATTTTGTCCAGACTGGACTACTCTAACTCATTCATGTTAGGCGCTAACAAGGCAGAAGTGACTCGTCTTCAGCGAGTCCAGAATGCAGCCGCCCGAGTCCTGTTGAGGCTCCCTAGAACTTGTTCCGTGACAGGTGCTATGCGCCATCTACATTGGTTACCCATGTCCAAAAGGATTGAATTCAAAACGCTATGCCTGACTTTCAAAATTCTAAAGCTTCCATCCCCTGAGATTCTGTCTAGTCTGCTGGTTCCCTATGTACCCACCTGCCAGCTACGCTCTGCTGAGCAATATTTGGCTACGGTCCCTCGGGTGAAGCGCCTCAGAGCTGGGGGCCGGTCCTTCCGGTATCTAGCCGCTAAACTGTGGAATTCCCTCCCTATTCAGATTTGTCGCCTGGATTGCTTGCTATCCTTTCGTAAGGCCATCAAAACCTACCTGTTCCCCTTGGTTTAGTCCCTAGCTTTCTACTGACACTGCTACCAGCGCCGGGACGCCTTTTCGCTGATGCAGCTGCGTGCTATAAACGATTACATAACATACCTAACGAACCCCAGACCAAGCATGATTTTTCAGAGCTTAGCCCTATTACCTCTGCTGAAAGTAGGTGCTAAATCCATAAAGGCCATATGGAGGGAGCTGTTCCTGACCTCTCTATATTTACCAGGGCTATTAGATGTAGGCAAGGGCAAACACAAAAATCCTCTCTAAGTGATCAATCTAACACTCTGGGGTAATGTATAAGGTGACCTCCTCCTTGCTATCACAAGCAAACAAAGAACTATTAACTATAACCAAAAAAGGAAACCATTCTTTAGTGTGCTTGCTTGTAATACCTTGGCCCAGCACGCCTGTTTTAATTCATTTTTCCTTGTTTTCATAACTGCTTCATACTCTTGATGGCAGGACGCAACCTCAGACTGTGATCTAGTTGATTTCTTAAGAGACTTAAGAAGAGCATGATGTGAGCCGGAGCACCTGCCAGACAAACCATTTATGCTGTTGTTTACAGCTACAAGAGCCAGGGGTGGTTAAATCAACCAGGGCCTGGGCATAGATGCTTATAAAAGAGTCCAAGTTAGAAGCTGGATTTTGAAGTCTCAGGGAGGCATAAGACAAAATCCAAATCACAAGATTCAAGTAAATTAGCTAGAAATGTCTACCTTGGTCCATTTAACCTTGAACTGTAGCCTTGACCATGTCACCAATAAGCACAATATTACAAGTATAACTCTAAGTGAGGTCTAGAGGGAAGGTAACAGTTAATGGATTGTGATCACAATAATGGGACCATGAAATATGAAAATTCTTTGCCAAATGACCAAGACAAGCTGAAACGAAAATAAAATAAATTATTGTACAAAGCCAACTCCGGATCTTGACCCATAGTATGGATCAAGTTAAAATCCAAAATGATGGAGTGGATCTTTTCACCTTGTGGTGTGCGTTGCATATGCAATATGTGTGCCCAGTCACTACTCTCTTATGGTTGAAGACACAACAGGGCAGATTGCACATATGTATATCAAAATCACCCAAAAGAATAATAGGTATGGAAGAGAAGACCCCTTCCCAGCAGAACTCAAGGAAACCCTTTAAGAATGTTAAATGTTCAAAATGACTGGGGCTTTATCCTAACAACCAGGGATCCACACTGTGTCGCTGGGGGCCAGGACTTCGATTCCTGCTTCCTTTTCGCCCATACGAAGCTTCTCCCCGCCGCAGATGCCGCATATTGTCGGGCGCTGCCGCGGAGTGGGGAGGCACTGCACTACAATCCCCAGGAGGCCACAGGGAACGGACACGCCCCTAACTGCGCCCGGAGGCGCCTGAAAAGGACGTCGCTCTTGCTGGCGAGTGGGGCTTTATCCTAACAACCAGGGATCCACGCTGTGTCGCTGGGGGCCGGGACTTCGATTCCTGCTTCCTTTTCGCCCATACGAAGCTTCTCCCCGCCGCAGACGCCGCATATTGTCGGGCGCTGCCGCGGAGTGGGGGAGGCACTGCACTACAATCCCCAGGAGGCCACAGGGAACGGACACGCCCCTAACTGCGCCCGGAGGCGCCTGAAAAGGACGTCGCTCGTGCTGGCGAGTGGGGCTTTATCCTAACAACCAGGGATCCACGCTGTGTCGCTGGGGGCCGGGACTTCGATTCCTGCTTCCTTTTCGCCCATATGAAACTTCTCCCCGCCGCAGACGCCGCATATTGCCGGGCGCTGCCGCGGAGTGGGGGAGGCACTGCACTACAATCCCCAGGAGGCCACAGGGAACGGACACGCCCCTAACTGCGCCCGGAGGCGCCTGAAAAGGACGTCGCTCGTGCTGGCGAGTGGGGCTTTATCCTAACAACCAGGGATCCACGCTGTGTCGCTGGGGGCCGGGACTTCGATTCCTGCTTCCTTTTCGCCCATACGAAGCTTCTCCCCACCGCAGACGCCGCATATTGTCGGGCGCTGCCGCGGAGTGGGGGAGGCACTGCACTACAATCCCCATGAGGCCACAGGGAACGGACACGCCCCTAACTGCGCCCGGAGGCGCCTGAAAGGGACGTCGCTCGTACCGCCTCGCGGGACGCGCGCGGGCTGAGCCCGGGCAGAGGGCGGGCCGTCTGTGGCCGTCAGGGGCCAAAGGAGGCCAGGCTAGGCCACCCCTCTTGGCTGCAACTATGGGTAAGCGCAAACAGCTGGAAGCGGAGGGGGATGGGGTTAAAAAGGCCAAAGTGCCACATAAGGCAGATACTATTATTTCTTATCTGACCTCCGCTGTGGGGGCAATTGACCAGAAAATCGCTATCGCGGAAAAAGAGCTTGACCTTGAAAGGGCAACTGAAAGCTTGGACAAAATACCCTCTATTACATCTCCATCCGGGCCTATAGAGGGCGAACGCTTTAATTCCGTAGTGAGTACAACTGTGGCCAATGCTCCCAGTACTACCCTGTCCTCGCATGTAAGGGGAGGCAGCCCTGGGGGCGTAACATCTCCAGTCAGAGTAAAAGCTAAGAAATGTGTGCGTAAAGTCAAGAACCTGCAGGGAGAACAGGATTACGTTACTGGCACAAACCTGGGAGACAAGATGTAAGAATTGTTTGAATCACGTATAGAACCTTTGTTGGTGGGCATCGTTAAAGACATTTTAGACTCTTTGAATACTTGTGTTACTGGCCTACTAACTAGATGTGATAAAATTGATTCTTTTATCAAGGATTATCGTAATGATGTAGTGCAATCAGCAAATATCAAAAAATCTGTCAATAACGCAGGCCCAGAGTCTATGGAATGTCTGGAGTCACATGTGTCTCTAGGTAGTTCGCAACCTCATGCGTCCCACACACAACCGTTAGTGGTCAAAAACTTGGGTGATACAACAAATAAGGTGGAGGTTCCTCTAATACCCCCAAGAGCACATTTTCTTAAATCGAACATGTCCAAGAACCCAGTAATGTATCCCAAACCCTGCAGTTACAGGTTGCACCTCCCGCCAGATGCAGCGCCGTTTGTGGCAGTCTTAACGGGGGTCCTGCCTCTTGAATCTAACATGAGTGAATGTACGGAGGACCTCCTAAGTAAATCCAGGGATTGGTGTAGACACTATTCCACTGGGGGGGTGATATATCATCTTCCATTATTATGGCTAGAAGGGTGGGGTGGGTGGGACAGGGTCCCAAGTCAATTAAAGGGGACTGTATTGTTGTGAATTTCTGTGGGAGAGACTATGCTGAAAAGTTATTCTGGGATGGGTCTGATTCGTTTAATAATAATTGTATAAGACCGTTACCACTTGGTTATTTCTATCCCCCTCGGGGCATTCGGAAAACACGCCCTCCTGCCCCAGGTTCATACCCCAACAGAGACATTACCACCTTAAGACCGCACTATATTGCTAGGTCCCCTATGTCCTCCTTGAGTCCTGACATTCGACCACAACACTCTCATTCGCTTCCCACATCCCTTCAGGTATCTGAAAGTACTCACAGTGGGGGACTGGCTCTGTCAAACCGCTTTTCCCCCCTGCGCCATCTATAGGACTCTGACTGACTAGATAACACAAGATGCATAAAAGACATAATTGTGGACAAGTCATGCAAGAAGATTACGTGTAAAATTTTAAGTTGGAATATCGCGGGTATCAGATCCAAAAGCCAGGATGAGATTTGGGCAGGCTATGTTACATCCCACGACATTATAGCATTACAAGAAACTTGGGATACATCGAATAGCTTTTCTCTGGATGGATATGCCCATTTTTATATCCCAGCTAAACCAAGCTTGGCGGGTAGGGCGAAGGGTGGCCTCGCACTCTTAGTCTCACTGAATCTGAAAGGATCTGTAACTCAGTTAGAGTCAGGCTCCCAAAACTGCCTTGTTGTAGAACTGGCGGCAGTAAATTCTCCCACCCTGTTACTTATTAATTTTTATAATTCACCAGATAGTGTCAGTCCAAATCAGCATCTAGAATCTCTTGGGGGAGGTTTTGGATAAGTACAGCGTGTCACATAATAGTCCTGAGGTCATCCTGATGGGTGACTTTAACATCCACCCATGCAGTCTGGAGGGTATTGTGGAAGATGATGGGGGGCCACCTTATTCATCATCCACACACTTTGAACATACTAAACAAGGTGAGGTTTTGGAGAGCCTTTTGGCCTCCTCAATCCTCTTTGAATCAGGTTGTTGTATGGATGGGCAGAGGTCCATTACATTTAAAGGAAAAGATTCAGGAACAGTCATTGATTACATTTTTTTATCTTCTTTGATCTTGCCTACGGTTTTAAACTATAGGGTAGAAGACTCTGCTTTCAGTGACCATAATCCCGTGATAGTAGAGGCTGTCCCGGGGGGATCACTGGCTTTTAAAGATACAAAAACTTCAGGAGCCACAGATCTTTTAGTAAAGGATCAGGGCAGGAGACAAAATGGGCCAAAGTGACACCGGTCACCTTCTTACAAGAGGTCTTGGCTAAGGTTGAAACGGAGGTGGGCATATGCCTAGATCATGCTAACGCCAACTCAAGGATAGTTGAGGCTTTTAACACCATTTGTCTACAAGTAAATAATGCCCTATTGGTAAAAACCAATTCAGGCGGGCAAACTGGAAAAAGATGGTTTGACACAAACTGCACCAAGGCTCACTCCTAAAAGCATTGAAAGATATACCCAGAAATAGAGCACTGATAGTATTCTTGTGGAAACAATACAAACAGGCTATCATAGCTCGTAAAACTCAGATCAAGGAAGATGCTTGGAACGATTTACAGTCAGTTGAAGCCTTGCGGGATAGTTCCAAATTTTGGGGGGTTATAAATCATCCATACTTTTCCGGAAGCGAGAACCAGGCCATGGAATGTAGTATTCCAGATGAGCGGTGGCTAGCTCATTTTGAAAATATTTATAGCCAGCAATCCCATGGGTGCATAGATGAGTCGCCAACTTTTAAACAGTGTGGTTCAGTCTTGGCCTTTAGGGAGGAGGATGTGGAAAAAGCAATTTATGAGACAATTAAAAATAAGGCTCCGGGCCCAGATGGGGTCCCTGCAGACTTATATAGGTCCGCCCCTAAATTTTGGGCCAAAATATTGACTAATGTTTTTAATGCCTCTAGAGATAATAATACCCCCGAGTCCTGGGCCAGGTCTACTATTATTCCAATTTTTAACAAAGGTCAGAGGGGCGACCCGGCTTGTTATAGGCCTATTTCCTTAATAGACTCGGCCGTTAAAATTTTAGGCAAAATCATCTTGGGCAGGTTGACTGTGTGGCTTGAGGGCAGAGGCATACTGTCTAATGCCCAGTATGGTTTTAGGGCCAACAGGAGTACGCTGGACGAATGCCTAAACCTCCATCTACTTATTAGTAAATATACGATCGCGAAGGAGGGGTCCCTGTATATGGCATTTATGGATCTCTCCTCAGCTTGTCAAAAGGTCAAAGCTGTGGAGGATCCTTCTGGATATGGGGGTTGATCCCCCTCTGGTTGGTTTTTTGGCGGGTCACCAGGGAGGAAGGTGTACCAGTTGCTTTAAGTCGGAGAGGGGTGTTAGGCAGGGGTGCATCCTGGCCCCCCTTCTTTTCACACTATATATAAATGCACTGGAGCCAGCTTTGGCCAACTTAGCGGTGGACGTTCCACGTGTAGGAGAGACCAAGATTCCGATTCTCCTATACGCTGACGACGCCGTTCTTCTGGCCCGTTCAGGTGTGGCCCTTAATAGACTACTGGCCACATTTGGCGAATTCATGACCTCACTGGATTTGAAAATTAACACCCAAAAGTCCCAGGTCATGTTTACTGGTCTGGCCAGTAGGAAAAAGAAATCCAAAACATTTTTTTGCCTAGGTAATGAGGTAAAAAGGGTCCCCATCTTTACCTACCTGGGGGTCATCTTTGATGAGAAAGGAACGTGGGGTCCCCAACAAAAACTAAAAGGCACTTCTGTGGCAAGATCTGCGGCAGCTATATTAGGTTTTGCCAAAAGGTTGGGAGCACGCCCAATGGAGGCTATTCTAAGGGTTTATAAAGCCAAATCTTTGGCTATAGCCACCTACGGTTCTGCCATCTGGGGATACACAAATACTGATACCATCCAGAGGGCGGAGAACATGTTTTTAAGATCCCTGTTGTCCGTCCCTCAGTCCACACCCACCTTTACGACACACTGAGAGTTGGGTGTGGGGTATGTAACAGATTTAATAAAAGTGGCCCCTGTGACTTGTTGGCTAAAAACCTGGCTTAACCAGGAAATCTCTTTAACCCACCTGATTCTCAAAGACTGTCTTGCCTTGGACAGAGCCCATAGAATCCCATGGCTGGTTTACGTCAAACGGACGCTTGCAATAGTGGGTCGACCAGAGTTATTTCACTCCCCCAATTGTATTAATAAAAAGGATGTCACGGTGAATAAATCTGCATTAGTTACCCTACTCACGGTAGAGAGGGAGGACTTAGAAATAAAAAAGCCACTAGTTAGAAGGAACTACGCACTAACAACTGTTCCCGGTCTTGAACCCTATTTGGCTTTTGTAACCAGACCATTTCATCGGTTTCTTTTAATTAAATTTCGTTTTAATTTGATAAATTTTTTTCTTGGCTCCTACCCCACATGGGCTACCCCAGAAAATGCAATCCCATGTGATTGTGATAATTTTTCCACCTAAGACACGCTACATTTTATTATGTTCTGCGAACACTACGCACAGATTAGGAAAAAATACTTGTTACCTATCCTGAAGGAGGCCGGTTTTTTAAAAGTCAGGCCAGTGCTCCTGTTCTTGCAACTGTTACCCAGCATTAGTATTGCATTTCATGTAGAAAGTTTTTTAGTTGCGGGTGTTCGTATAAACAAGAAGCGTGTCAATGTACGGCTAAGCCCCATTATGATTTGATTTGGCGAGATGGGCTGGGGGTTTTTTATTTTATTTTTGGAGCTAATTTTTATTTTTTATTTTTTTATCGGACTTCTCTATATTGTAAATATACCAATGTATTATATTTATTTTTTAACCTTGAACTTATGAAATTGGTTTATTTTAATTTTTAACTTTGAAAATGCTATTTATAACCATTAGTGTAATTGATGAAATTTTGCCCTGTATTTCATGTGACTATCTGTTTGTTGTGTCTTTTTTTGATTTTTATTAATCGAATAAAAGTAATTGACTGACTGACTGACTGACTGACTATATGCAGTAAAAGATTTATAAAAGTTCATCAGAATAACGCAACTGGTGTTCAATCTCACAACCAACAAATTGGAAGACTCACCTTCCAAGATGGTGGTTCTACAATTTAACTCCATAGAAATCAAAATAAGAAAGCCAATCTTGGCTCTACCACAAGCATCGCGTGCAGTGGGGGGTGGGGGGAAAGACTTAAACCGCTCCACAAAAACTCCAGTTGATGCTCCCCAGGTTTCTTGAAAGGCAATAATCAAATAGCTTTTCAGTAAGGTAAGCCAGGGTTGATCATTTTTCTTGTTACCCAAACCCACAACATTCCAGTTTAGGTGCATCAGCTGCTGAAATGGTTGGCCTGGGAGATGCATCACTGATTCCCCATGCAACATGTCCTTCATAGGAGTTCCTGGCACCTGAGGGCAGTAAGTCTCTGTTATCAACAGTACTAAGGGCCTCAAAATGGTTTCCCAAAAGGATATATGGGGCTCCTGGGCCCCAGTGATCCCTCTCAAGCACCTGATGCTGCTCATTGTCAGTTTTCTGCTGGTGGCCTGGGGGGATAGAAAAACCTGAATGGGTTTGTCTAGATCATAGAGTGCGTCAGTTTGATCTGGGTCAGTTGCCGTAATAGACCCCAAGCAATTTGGGGTGGTCGAAATTCAATGGGGAGAGGAGTTGGCTTAACGTCTAGGGCGCCCGACCTCGGACCTGGGGAACTGAGTTCGAGTCTCGGTAATGACGCTGAACATCCTGTGATTCTGGGCAAATCACTTAGGGCCTCATGTAGGTAGCCCAATACCGGTCGGTAACGGCCGATTTTCGGTAAATATACCGTTACCGACCGGTATTTAGGCTTTTGAGATGTAGGGGGATCATTTCTGTATTCGGTAATTTACCGAATCGGTAAAATTACCGAATCGGTAATTTTACCGATTCGGTAAATACCGAATACAGAAATGAGATGTAGGGGGACTGTGTGGTGGGTGTGGGGATCCGTTATTTACCACCAACTAATAGTTGGTGGTAAATGACGAATATGTGTGAAAATGCATTTTTGTGCACTGTGAGGTGTGCAATGTGGCAGACATACATGCCCCTAGGGCATGTATGTGCGCCACATGTGCACATATGGACGAATCAGGGGTGCAACAGGGTGTCAATGTGACACCCTGCCACCCTTGAATGTGCTCCCCCATTACCGAATCGGTATTTACCGATTCGGTAATGAGGAATACCTTCCCATTGATTCAATCAATGGGAAGGTATGCCTCATTACCGAATCGGTAAATACCGATTTGGTAATTACCGACTTACTCCGATTCGGTAACATTTACCGAATTATTACCTACATACACTTTACCGATTCTTAAATACCGAATCGGTATGATTCGGTATTTTAGAATCGGTAAAGTGTATGCCACCTACATATGGCCCTTAATCTCCCCGTGCCTCACAAAAAATTAATGTGTGTCCTCATGTAACGTAACTGGTGCTATGTAAAGCGCTCTGATACCTGATTTGATTCAGGTCAAGTTCGCGCTATATAAAAAAAAAAATTAAAACTCTGCAACTCTGCAAGACCCACACCCAATTGACCCTTTCAGCCATAGTTATGTTTGGAGAAATTAGTGTCATCCCCAATTTGAGCATTACACCAGAAGGCCATCTTATTTTTATCTGCTGAAACGTTTCATGAGCCTCGGTATTCATTGGCAGAACATTGGTTAAAACAAGCACTACAGGAGTAGATTCTGGGGACA
Organism: Triturus cristatus; assembly: GCF_964204655.1. NCBI lineage: Eukaryota > Metazoa > Chordata > Amphibia > Caudata > Salamandridae > Triturus > Triturus cristatus. The sequence goes on along the minus strand of NC_140580.1, from coordinate 145,831,746 downwards.
AATAAAGGTTGGCCTTTGTGGGGGGGGGGGGGTACTAGAATCAAAATGCACAATCCTAGACTTCCCTAACTGGCAACTCTCTTCAGGCACCAATTTCACAGGCATTGTCCAATTGGGATAATTGTACTGTGAGTTGAGTGGGAGGTAACACCCCTATTAAAACATTTCTGTTTGGTGCGACTACATTACATAATACTTGAGAGTCCTACCAGGAAGCAGCACTCCCAACAGAAAATACAAAACTAATATATAAAGAGAGATTTTTTTACAAGTAGAACTTTGTGGCTCAAGCGGAGAGATTAAAATTGAGAGCATATTGCTACCACCCACTAGCCCAGTTCTTTCAAGTTAGTGCTGATTTAATCTGGCACTTCATGATCAAGAGCAAATCTCATGGCCTTGTTTTGAATGATCTGTAATATGTTAGGAGAGAGTTTAGAGTAGAAATATGAAGGGACTTCAGCTAATAAATCCCTGAAAGAATGAGGGTCCTGACCAATGTGTCCTTCTAGTGGGCAGTCAGGAAATGTGCCAGGGTTATCAGCTAATCCACGTCTATATGCATATCTTTGCCAGCAAGATAGTTGTTAGACCTGGCCCTTTTTGCAGATTTACCCCCAGACGTTTGCCCTTTTGCCTCCTATTGTTCTGACACTGTTTTTGTTGGCGATAGGACTCTGGGCACTTTACCACTGCTGATCAGTGCTAAAGTGCATATACTCTCTGTGTAAATTGTGATTATGATTGGTTTACTGGTAAGTCCCTAGTAAAGTGCACTGAGTGTGCCAGGTCCTCTAATTCACATGCTACTAGTGGGCTTGCAGCACTGGTTGTGCCACCCACATGAGGAGCCTTGTAAGTGTTTTCAGACTTGCCACTCCAGGGTCTTCACGCACAGTTGTAAATGACAATGTTGACCTGGCAAGTGCATTCATTTACCAGGCCCAAACCTTTCATTTTCTTACATGTAAATCACCCCTAAGGTAGGCCCAAGTACCCCAATAGGCAGGATGGAGTGTATGTGAAAGGTAGGACATGTTCTGGTGTGTATGGCATGTCCTGATAGTGAAATACTGTGCATTTCGTTTTTCTCTATTGAAAGGCTGTCCGTCCCATAGGTTAACATTGGAGCTGCCTTGTAATATCTTACAAGAGTAACCTCCCATTGGGACAAGATAAAGAAATGGAGTTTAGGCTCTCTGTACTCAGAATTTAATCACATACTTTTTAGTATAGGAGGTTTTCAAAATGTGTGTTTGAAAATACTACTTTTAGAGAGTGGGCATTTTCTTGCTTTAACATTCTGTGTTCCCCTGTCTGTTTGCGTATTCACTGTCTGGTTTTGGAGGGACAGGAGCAGGGGATGTACTTTCACTCTAGACAGGCACAAGGGGAGTTGAGGTGTACCCTGCCTTGCTGCCTTGCCTGGGTGACTCCTTGCTAGGCTGAAAAGACCTGGTCTGCATTTAGAGTGGTGTGCGGGGTATCGCTAGCACCTCAATAGGCTGGTCCCTTTGCACAATGCTGTCTCCACCCCAGTGGTCATGCTGGAAGAAAGAGGCCAGGACTGGGGTATACGTTCTGAACCTAAAACCCCAAGACTTTAGATTACTTCTGGAAACAAGAGGACCCTGCCAAGAAGTAGAGCTGAAGAGCTTTGCGAGGAGTGCTACCTTTTCTGTGTGAGGGGTGAGTTGGCCTGCAGTTGCTGCTTCTGTCTGTGGCAGAGGGAAAGGACTGACTCTTTTTGCCCCGCTGTGGTATCCTGCCTGTGAAAAATCTCCAAGGGCTTGTGTGTGCTTGCCTCCTGTTGGAAGTCTAAGGGAGATAAAAGATTTCATCAGATTCCTGATGGGTCTAAAAGTAATCTGCTTGGAAGGAGAGCTGAAAAGTTGTGTGAGGAGCGCTACCCTTTTTATGGTGTGAGGAGTGGGTTGGCCTGCAGTTGCTGCTCCTGTCTGGAGCAGACAAAGGATTGGACTGTTCTTCACCCTGTTACTTTAAAGCATGTGAGGAGTGCTGCATATTTTTCAGCTCAGTGCATGGGGATTGTTTGCCATTGGCCCGACCTCTGTGAACACAATAGGACTGTGCTTTCCAGTCTAGAGCATGTGGAGCACATTTTGCTTGCAGGAAGCACATGGTGAGTACTTTATTGGTGTCCTTATTCAAGCCTAATGAAGTGTGTGCCTGCTGTGATCACACTGCCCTCTCTAGCGAGGGAAGCCCCCTGAGGGGGAGCACCTAACTGAAGGAAAAGCACTGGCTGCACTGTCGAAACCCACCCTCAGTGGGGCCCCGTCCTCAGGAAAACCTTGACGCAGCTCTGGCAGGTTGCCATAGCAACCGTGAAACCAGTACCGGGCCGACGTGCCTGCCCCTTTCCCTTGAGCCAGGCGACCGCAGAGCCCAGAAGGTCCACCTGGAGACTCCACACCGCCATACTGCCTCCGGACCCAAGGGCCTAGAAAGGTGTTCCTTCCGACTGGGACAGTACGTGTGCCCCCTCCCCACTGCTGGAACATACCTTGGGGAGGACAGCTGATGTTGGGCAGGACGGGGTGAATCCTCGACAGAGGGCCCCGGTGTGCATATACCAGAAAAGTACAGAATTACTGCATTTATGCTAAGAGGCACGCAGGGGCTGCTATGCCCTGCAACTGGTTCCTAAGTACTGAGTAACCTCTAAAAGGAGCGCAGGGGTGCTGACCGATGATACTGCTGGAATTATGCCCTGATGTTGGGGTACATGTTGGTTTTTCTCACCTTCCCAGAGCCGGCATGGTAGGGCCAGCAGTTATGATTTATGTGTGGTAAAGGCTACATGCTGTGTCCTAGTTAATGATGTATGTATTGACAGAATAAGGATTACTCTTTCAGGAGCTACAAAATACATGTGTAGTAATGGTATCTTTCATGATGTTTTATGACATGTGCAACTTACAAGAATTTACTTATTTGTTCTACCTGTACTGTAATGACAACTGCCTAGTGAGCAAAGTAATTGTGATTTATGTGATGGTGGTCTACATGTTTTATATACAATATATCAATATATGAGATATTTTATGTAACTTGTGTGGAGTCTATTTTGTGGTGTATTTATTGTGTGTGTGAGTGTGTGTTGCGCAAACACTTTACACATTGTCTCTGGAGTAAGCCTGAATGCTCTGCCAAGCTACCAAGGAGGTGAGCAGGGGTTATCTTGAGTGTGTAACTCCCTTACCATGACTAGAGTGGTGGGTTCTGCCTGGCTTTGGTGCAAACACTAGCCAACCATAAACCCCGGTTCTAACAATATTCATATACTAGCCAACATCAACAGCAGAGTTTCAATCACATTTAAAATGGCATTTCTTCTAGGTGACTGCATGTGTGGATAAAAAGTGTGCTGTGGCAGTGATGATTGCAGTGGGATTAACTTGTCTGTGGTAGAAATGGATGCTTTATGTATTCATGCATGTAGATGTTTATTGTATGTACAGGTGTGCTTTTGATTTCTCCGTATGGATGGTTGCTCGTGGAGTCGTTTTCTAACTAGCTAAGGGACAGACCTTAATACACAGCTCTCACCTAGACCAGGTGAAGGTAGAATGTTTAACCTAGATCATTTTCTTCAGCAAACACCACTAGGTTGATAAATGTGGAATAAATAACCTTGTACGCTGATCTCCTCTCCAGCTCAACCATTAAGAGTAATTATAAAATGCAATAAACAGCCTGAACGTGAACAATTTTCAGCACATGAAGAAAAACAAGGTTGTTTTCATTTTCTTTTCCCCGCCCATGCTTTCCCCTGTGTCGCTGTCCAGGCAGCATCCATGGGCTGTGGAGAGTGCCCTTGAGATGAGGTGAGTCATGAAGAGCCTTGTAAGTGAGCTTGGGATGGGTATGAGGCCATGAAGATGTGGCTGGAGTCAACAGGCTTACAAGAATGCCATAAGGACCCTCGTGGAAAGCACCCACCGGTGCATATGTATGTGTGGCTGTGGGGCAATTACATGGGTTAATGTTCCCTTTTCCTAAGTGGGATAAAAGGAAGCAAATACATCTCCGGCATGCACGGTGGTGTCTGTTAATAAGTAAGATTCTCTTCTTGGGATCAATTTTGGTAACCTTGGGTCACCTTTTGATTTCAGTGGCCACTTCATGTGCAGTTGGTGGTCATGAGTGCAACTTGTTATGCAACATTACACTTTGCACAAGCCAAAATGCATTTTACTGTATGTTTTTTGAAAAGCAGCACATACATCTGGGTGCCATCTCATAGAGGGGGTGAGGGGTTGGGTCAAAAGGAAAGTGCAAGGGGATGCAGGATTTTTGTCAGCAGTGCTATGCTGCAAGTCTGCCTCTGACAGCAAGATGTGGATTCACCATGGAAAAGCACCAGGCATAGGGGCTGTGTAGACAGTCAGACAGCTTTAGGAAAATTGGAAGGGTATCCAAATTGGTTTTCTCAGAATCTGGCAGAAGGTATCTACATGGTAACGCTTAGATGGACAGAACCATAAAACATTAACAAATCAGACAATGGGTTGCCACTCTTAAATCCTACTTAATCTGTGGGAAATGGGCATTCTGAGGCGTGATTCACCTTGGACATGTGGATGCTCACAGACATGTACATTTATGGGCATGCCCTAGCTCCAAGACATCATCCCACCTGGGGAACGCTGGGAGATTTAGTTCCAGCATGCGAAGGGAAACTGATCATGCCAACATTTGGTTGGCTATAGGGAAATATTATTCTCCAGGAAGGAAATTTTTTTCCTCATAGAGCTCCATTTAACTGGTGTGGATTTCTCTGCTATGGAGAACTCCGCACATGAAGAACAGGACACTCCCAGTAGTATGACTTAACACCTTCTCCTTGCTCATGGGAATATTGGTGAATACCAAAAAGTAGTACATCTGCACCTGCAATTACATTTTAGTCTACGGGTGAATATTTCTACTTTATTTGTGCTTAGGGCCCACTGAATCTTAGGAAATACTGAGGCCAGGCCTTTTTTCGGTTAATACAAGATACAAAAAAATTCCTTCATAATGCGCACATCTGGTTGGATCACTCCCTTAATTTTAACCACCAAGCAGCAAAGCTCTCAGCTCAGTGCTATGGATTACTCAGGCTGCTACGAAAAATCCTTCCCCTTCTCCCATTTCAGGCAAGACAGATCATGGTCCAGGTCCTCATTCTGTCACGCCTGGACTACGGGAATGCCCTCTATCTAGGGGCCCCTCAATCCACAACTCGCAAACTTCAGATTATCCAAAACTGTGCAGCTCTCATACTCCTTCATATCCCCCGTCGGCACTCAACCAACCCAGGATTAAAGAGCCTCCACTGGCTCCCGGTCAGGGAAAGAATTCAATTCAAGGCCCTGTGCATTGCCCACAGGGCCTTCTGGAAAACTGGCCCGGCCATTAGCCAATCGCTGATCACTACCTACCAACCTAATAGGCAGCTTCGATCGACATCTTCTTTCCTCGCCCTAGTCTCCAAAATCAAGAGAGCAAGGTGTGGTGGCCACTCCTTTTCCTACAACTCAGCTAAACTATGGAACACTCTTCTCCTTCACCTGCGGGCAGAACCCAACCTACTTCCCTTCCATAAGTTCCTAAAAACTCTTATTTTTAACATCCCCTAATAGACCTTGGCAGCCTCCTTTCCCGTGTTTGTCTGCAGCGCTAGGACGCCTTAGGGTAGCTACCGCGCTTTACAAATGTTCTTTTCATTTCATTTCACATAGGAATTGAAAGCCTTCCATAAATTGCAAAATATCCCTTCCAGTATAGAACCACAGGTGCACTCTCAACCCGTCTGATGGTCGATGTTTTCCACTGTAACCTGTGGTTCTAAGTGTCTACAATAGCCTATTTTTATTGGTGCATATTGTTTTAATATATTGAGTCTGCTCAGGGCAGGCTTTCGTGCGACCTACGATTGACTGAGTGATTTGTATTTAAACTGTACAAAACAGAAGCATCCAGCCTAGTGCAATTTACTTCCAACACTTTAAGTACCAATGCATTTAAGCTTTCGAAAAATCGTGCTAATTTATCATTTACGCTCCCAAAAAGGCAATGGACCCTCTGTATTTTCACCCACATAGCTGCCCTGGTAAATCTCCAGAAGTTGTCTTTGAAAGTCTTCAGGCAGCTGGACAATTCTAAAAATAAACTCTGCCTTTAACACTGGGTGTACAAAGGCCATCAACTGTTTTTCTTGTGTAAATCAGGTAGAGTGAGGAGGTTGAATTTCACTCAGCTTTCTACTTTTGTCATTAAAAATATTCCTATTTATTTACACCTTTGGTATAATTTCTAGTTGGCTCCTTTAAAATGGGGAGAATAATGGACCCCCATTGCACCTCCCAAAGGCCTCAACCTTGGCTACACTGCCTGCAGGAACCCCAGTGAACCTGCTTCTGCCTGAGCCTTTAACCTTCTAAGACGATGGAGCGGCTCTTGGCACGCACAGGTCAAGCGAGGTCACTTAACTAGAAATCCTGTACTTTTGCACTTGTCATTTCTGCATTTATGCATTGTTGTCATGTTTTGACTCGAGATTAGTTGCACTGTGAGGTGCACGATTCCTGGAAGGACCTTTCGAATTCCAGCTTAAGGGTAAAACCTTTGAACTTGCTTCCTTCAACTGCCCGGCAGACATGCTGCTTTGCCGCCATAATATTGCGTCAACACCCAGTATAATGCAGGACACAATGGGGGTCAGAGAGGAAAACGATCACAGACAAGAGCCGAAGGAGTGGGTTCCTGATGTTAAAGTACTGAATAGCCACAAGTTCAGGAAAATGGCCTTCCAAAGCCAAATTACCAAATTCTTCCATGAAATTGATGTGTTAATCTTCGGCCACGCCAACTATCTCGCCAAGGATACGGCTCCAGAGCACCCAAGATTATCACCATCATAAAACTTTATTCCGGTGTTGCAACAAAACCATAAATGTGCCTACATAAAAATTCAAACATAAAATCAAAAAGACGCTGTTAAAAACATAACGTATACTTCTTTCTTATAGTCCCACTTATAAAACAAGAAATGCTGAAACAAATACATTTATAAGAAAGAGACTACATACATTCAAGGCCAGCCAAAACTGGGTAAAGTTCAAACCCTAAGCAATGGAAATATACATTTGAAACATAACTCATAATTTTCCCCACAAACATTATAAAATTGGTGTTTTGATCCAAAAACGTTTTACCACAAGACGGTCCCAATCTTTTACAGAGAGCAACCCGCTCGGTCTAGCAGGAATACTATGTAACAAATGCATTCTAAATCTTATTAACCAGATTTGCATCTGTCACAAAAGATAAATACGTTTTCATGAACAATATGGTTTTCAAAAGAGCACGCGCTTCCAACGATGGTTTGCCCAGTTCGTTCCTTTCTCTTTTACCCCGTGCAAGAATCTTAAATTCTCTTTTTGTCCAATTTATATCAGCATTAACAATAGAATTCCAAGAACCGAATATTTCAGGGAGTCCCATGATAGTAATTATGGACTTAATGTAATGCAGCCAAGGGATGTGTAAACCTCCATAAAGACTTAAACAATTGCTTTTTTGATTTTTAGAAAGTAAGAAAAATTTCCTGAAGTTCAAATTTGGATTTAAGGTGTGAGAAGAGTGACTGGTTTGGTGGGTGTTCCCCTACTAACAGGATGCCTTTTTGTGCCCATTTCTCAAGAAATAGAATCTTGCTTTCTGATTAGAAGTTATCATTATGCCTAGTGCCAGCTCCTCTCCTAAGGCAGCGGAGTGGGCTGGTGGCTCAGGGAGGAGGAGTGGACTGTGGACATTTAGTGCACTTGACTGCCTGGCCAGCCGTCTTGGCCCAGCCAAACAGGGAATTGCATATTCCCACCAGGCTGTAATGGACACGCTGGTAAGGAATATACACAAGCTACCTGTTCCCATCTGAGCGCTGATCCACAGTGCTCAGACCAATCACAACGCGGTTGAAAGTGTTGGATAAAGCTCTGTTAATATTTATTCTAGCCTTGGATCCTTTTGTGGAGCAAGAATCATTTTAAAGAGAATACGGCCTAGACTGAATGCAGTAAGGGTAGCATGTCGGAAAGACCACAAGACATCTTCAAAGGTCATTTCGGCATTAAATGCAATTTCACAGGTGGGATGTTTGAGAAGGTGGGCTTTCTCGATGATGTGACGGAAAAGTTTCATGTCTGCATTGAACCTGTCTTTGATAAATCCAGATTGTGATGGTTGAATAACTGTTGTGAGGATATGTTAAAACCTAAGTGTAAGGATGTTTGTGTAAACTTTGAAGGCAATATTTATTAGGTATATTGGGTGGTTAACGTTTTGCACAGTGGTATTTGTAATAGATAATAGGCGCATATGGTGAGTACACCTGGTATCTGTAAAATTCTTAAATCCGTGACGGTGCTAGAGGGTAGGGGAGAACCACCAGCCTCCCTAAAAACTGCGGTCAGACCACATAGAATCAAGATGAGGGTACCCAAGCACACGTAAAATCAAGGTCATAACAGTTTAGAATGTACATAAACAAGTAACACAAGTGGATCTTCGTCTCTTTCTTTTAAGTTTCTTCGATTTAATATTCTTTTTCTCAGAATGTATTTCACAGTCTTCAAAGTGGTTCCCAAGCCAACACGTGTTTCGTCGCCTTTAGTAGTTTTTTACATGCGACTTGTTCACGGCTAGGTACAAATTGATATGGTAATTCACATTAGTTTATATGTTATTACAAGATGCAAACATTTGTAAACAACGTAAACAAATGTGCTCTCCATATGTAATTTCTGACAGACAGACCAGTTCTGTTGCCCGTTGGCAATACTGAAACAATCTATCTCTTTGTTTTAGACGGGGTGCTCAAATTCCGAGCACAGCTGAGATTGGAAAGCGTTTCACCCTGAAGAAATTCTTTAACCTCCCCCTCCCTCGTCGTATGATTGTATGACCTGGAATTATCGTCATACTAGACGTATGTATATGAATTTGGACAAGAATTCGTCCACTACTCCAGCATTTTACAAAGTGTCCTTTTATATAGTTACTAATAGCGACATTTTTTCTTATCTTGATTACATTTATTACAGATTTTGCATATAAAACAGTGTTCAGGTCAGTTGTTTTATTTGCCTCACCTGCTCCTTCCATTTGGCACACGTTCTATTTCTATTCATAGTGCTTTCTTTACGATAATAGTCAGCGTACATATTGTGTTTTCTGACTTAATGGACTGTTCATACCGCATGCGATACCTGATTAATTTTTGACTGGAATGAAGTTCCAGCATATATATGATTGTCTCACATATGTCACTCACACGCAAGTTCTGTAGAAGATCTGACAATCACCAACTGATATGATAAGGCTAGTACTCACCTTACCTCACGGTGTTTGATAGTACACTATAGCCTTGTGATACCACCTATGGATAAATCTACCCATAGTACTTACACCTACCCTGGGAGCACATTTGTTTACGTTGTTTACAAATGTTTGCATCTTGTAATAACATATAAACTAATGTGAATTACCATATCAATTTGTACCTAGCTGTGAACAAGTCGCATGTAAAAAACTACTAAAGGCGACGAAACACGTGTTGGCTTGGGAACCACTTTGAAGACTGTGAAATACATTCTGAGAAAAAGAATATTAAATCGAAGAAACTTAAAAGAAAGAGACGAAGATCCACTTGTGTTACTTGTTTATGTACATTCTAAACTGTTATGACCTTGATTTTACGTGTGCTTGGGTACCCTCATCTAGGTATATTGGGTGGTAGTTTTTGTGGCTGGACCTGTCTTTAGCTTATTTAGGGATTACTATTATGGTGGCTTCTGCAGCGGTACCAGTGACAGTACTAGTGGAGGAGAAGTGGGAAAAAAGATCCTCTAAGAGAGTGTTCCCAGGTTTGATAAAAATAAGACGAAGAAGCCGTCGGATCCCGATGCCTTCCCTGCTTTGAGTAGTTTGATCGTGTTTGAAATTCCACAATGTGCAATGGGTTTTTTGAGTGTGTTTTTTGTTTCATTGTCGATTTTGGTGATGGGATCGTGTTAGGGTATTGTGGGCAGGGAGTTGTTACCTTTGGAGTAGAGGTTGCAGTAAAAGCTTTCAAAGGTGGAGGGTGTGCAATGTTCATTGGTAATGGAGGTTATCCTTGGCCTATGGTATGTTTGTTTCAGATAAGAAGCTAGTATTCTTCCTGATTTATTCTGTCCACAAAAGGAAATACCCTTGTGTCTTTAAACAATGAGATGTGCTTTGTTGCCTAGGATTTTATTGTATTCGTACTTTAATTTTGTTAAATGACTTATACGTGATCTGCATAGGTTTTGTTAAGGTCTTTTTCTGAAGGTTTTATTAGTCATTCTAGGATATCTAGACTACAATTATTTGGTTTGTTTTTCCATGACATTAGTTTGATCATGTGACCATTGATGGTGGATTTGAGGGCGTACCACACTATTCGTGGTTTAGGATCAGAATTTCCCGATTTTACCAACACATTGATGACCTCTTCTTGAACTAAATCGTTACAGAGCAAATGGGAATCAATCTTATGCAATACAAACAATACACAGAATATAACACTAAATTGGCCTTCCATCTTGGCTAAACTTATGACTAAGAAAATTACACCCTCCTTAGCACAAAGTAGATTTTAAACTGCTTACATGGCCCACTGGACCCCCTCTAAACTTTTCAAACTAGGGGACTTACTTATGAGCTCCTTGCGCTGCCGGATCATGATGCTCCAGCAGAGCAGACTACAAAATCATATTTATGAGGTCACGCAAAGCCACTTTGTGTGGCTGTGAATGGCCTCATAGCTATGGAGCAAGGCAAGGCAGCACAAATCGCATTGTTGCCTTACCCTGCGCTCAGTAGGAGTTCCATGGGTGTTGCAGTGGGTGTTCACAAGCAACAACCATGGATTGTGATGCTTAGCCAGATTTACAAGAGCATGTAAACCTGGGGAAGCACCAAAAACGTACATCTCCTGAGGTGAGGCGTAATGAGGAGAAATAACTATATTTCTTCTCGATTATTCCTCTTTTGATGTGTGCTGCGTTATGCAGTATGAATAGGAAGAGAACAACGCCTCTCAAGGACACCTTCCTGCACAAAACAATGCTGTAGATACCACAGGCACTCTTACAGCGTGGTGCAAGGGTGCCTCGATTGGTGTTAGGCTGCCGAAATGACACCAGAGCTGGGGGAAAGGACCAGAATTAACCGTATTACATAAATAAGGTGCTTTAATGCCCTTTCACTTTGATGTAGGGCAGCGCAGCAAGGTGACTTGCCATGCTGCCCTACGTCAAATCCCCATAAATGAGACCCTAGGTCTCATTGACTCAGACACATGTTAGAGCTGAGGAAAAGAGTCAGGGAATCTACAACATATGATACTTGACTGTACCTTCTCTAAAACATTCTGGTCAGAACTCAGCATTATCATCTCATAAATACTACAAATAAACTGGACCCCTGACCTTGCCTCTATTACTCGTTGCATTTTCCCATCAGAAATACCTCTTCGGCTGGACAAAGATGGGCGTACCTTATGAGATGTCTTTGTCTCAATTGATCTTAATGAAATTCTACCTGTTTGGAAAGACCTCTATAAACTTTCCATACTTTGGTTGGTGGGAATGAGTCCAATATACAAAGGGAGCAGATAACTCTCTAACCACTTACCTGAAAATCCCATTGAAGAAATAACAAATCTGGTAAAACTAGATTCATACATCGCCAACCCAACATTACCTTAGATGCCATCCCATCCCCCACCCCCTTCCCTACCTCCCATATCAACCTCCCATCCTCCCTACCCCCACACCTGCCTCCCCCTCATCACACCCAACTCCCCTCCCAACCCACCTCCACCATTTCTTTGTTCTCTTTCGGTCTCTATCTTGGCTATCCTCACATCACTATTTTCCATTTCCTTCTCTGAAGCTCAATACCACTCTGGGGTACTGCAACTGTTCATTACTATGCCTTTCCTCAGTAGCACTTCATTCCTCTCTAGCACATACAATCTAAGATACTATGAATCAGTGTTATTTTGTTATATCATGTTAATATGACACCTTGATGCTATGACTCTATAGAAAATCGTGACGTACCCTCTCCCAACAATCCTACCCCATTAAGCGAATGTTCCTCTCCATTCTGTACTCTGCCTATACTTCTTATTTTATAAAACTGTCAATAAAAAAGATTTTGAAATAAAAAAGGCTTAAACAAGTGTGAAGGATTGAGCAATTAAACTTAGTATATTTCCTAAGCCAGATTGTAAGCTACCTCAATGAAGGAAGTAGGGCAAGAGAATCTGTGATGTAACCCAGGTCCAGTTCTTCATGGATAATAAAGGTTGAAACACTCTGGGGTAAAGACAGCAAATTCCTTAAACATTTATTTTCCAACAGTTGAAGTTTCCGAAATGTCCACATAGCCCTATATGTCACTCCCATAGGTTGCTGTAGAGATACTTTTTGCCTTATAGATTTACAGAGCTTGGATAGGTCTATTCACAAGCCTCAACGCAAAGTCAAAGACAGCTGAAATTAGTCTAGACAAGTTCTTTTACTAGCTACAAGTGGCGACCAGTCACCATTGCGATCAAACAAGACCCCTAAATAAGGGAATGCTTCAACTCCAATGATCACATTGCCCTAAAAAAAATGTCCCAGTTTTAGTAGACCTAGGGCTCACAACCATGATATGGGATTTCTTATAGTTAATACTTATATCTGAAAAATTGATGACATTCTCAAATGTATTTAATGCTCATTGTGAACCTAGAGCGGTTCTTGCCAAAAGAACTGCATCATCAGAGAACAAGAGGGCTAGAATAGATCTAAGTCCAACCCATCCCATATCATAACCCTTTTTTTTTTAAAGAGACCGCCAAATGATTAATGTAAAGGGAAAATAGGAAGGGGGCAAGAATGCACACTTCCCTTGCTCCTCGTTTGACCATAAAGGAGTCAAAACATCTGCCTTTCACGCCATATCTGACTACCGCTGACAAGTCCCTGTGTAAATCGTGGAGAAAGTATACAATATCTACTACCAACCCCAGACCAAGCATGATTTTTCAGAGCTTAGCCCTATTACCTCTGCCGAAAGTAGATTTTAAATCCATAAAGGTCATATGGAGGGAGCTGTTCCTGACCTCTCTATATTTACCAGGGCTATTAGATGTAGGCCAGGGCAAGCCCAAAAGTCCTCTCTAAGGGCCTCATGTAGGTAAATAAATTTTACCGGTTCATAAATACCGAGCCGTACCGAATCGGTAAATTAGAACCGGTAAGTTATATGTAGGTAAAAATTCGGTAACAGTTACCGATTCGGTAACATTCGGTAAATACGAATCGGAATTCACCGAATCGGTAAATACCGAGGTGGTATCCACCGAATCGGTAAATACCGAGGTGGTATTTAGCGAATCGGAAAATACCGAGGATACTACCACCTTCCCTTAACTAAGTAGCCAATATCATAATCATGTCATTATAGAAGGTCTCTCAGGCTTGAATAGGGGACCCCATACCTCAAAGATCAGCTTAGTGAAATCACATCACAGGAGCATCAGGAGTCTCCTCGCAGGAAGGCTCGTCTTCGGTCTGAATAATAAACATGATGTCTGAGATATGAAAAGCACCAACTGTCAGGTATGTGCAGCTGCGCGTGTGCCATGGCTAAATCGTGGGTCGAACAACCTAGAGTGGAAAACATGCATTGTGTAAAATTCCAGACTGTGTGTCACAGCATGTACAGACCAAGGTCGCTGCGCAGAGCTTGGGATGGGAACAACAGAATGCACTCGTCGGAAGGAAGTCTCGAGTCAGCAGTTTATTCAAGAAAGAACATGTAAACGCAGTGTCGTGTGCAAAGACACAAATATGGCTACATAACATTCAACGTGGTTATGCCAACTGAACAATGCATGTACGTATTCAGGGAGAACTCACTACACGCCCCCTTGAGCGAAGCAATATGTAATAGGCAAGAAAAGAGAGAACGCAGAGTTCAGTTTCGTCAGAGCAGAACAGGGCGTAACCAATGCAGCGCCAAAGTCCTACAGTCCAATTAATTGCAGCATACAATTCCAAAAAACACAATGCAAGTATAGTAAAAAACTCAAGCAGACCATCAGGAAGAGAATAACGAGAAATAAAAGAAATAAATGTTGCGCCAGGGTGCTGTCCAGTAGCACAGGCGCAATGGACGACAATCCAGTTAATCCATGAATGTATAGGCAGCATATGTGGCCACGGCTTCCAACAAGCAATCGTTTTCAGGGCCACTAAAAGTCTCAGCCATCCAATTGAGTAAAGAAAAGGAACATACGTGTTCTCCTACCAACGGAGCCTCTAGCACAATCAGAGGGCACCCTGAATGTTCCTCCAAATAGCTCATGGACAAGAAGTCGTAGGCTGCCGCTGAGATGTCCCAATTACCCAGGATACCATGCGCCGCTCCACACGCCATGATCCGGACACCAGAACAGGACAACTCGTGAGACACTAAGGGCCGCATCAGTCGATCGAAATCCGGCACCGGAGACACCATGTTGGTCAAGCACAAATCCAGAGGCCATTCAAAGGGACAATCCAGGCAGTGTAATACAGGTTGTACGCAGGTGAAGTAGGAATACCTGAAGGATAATCCATAAGCCAGGCTCAAAGTCGCCAATGGCAAAGTACCATAGAAGTCAAGCATCCTTTCACGAAGAAGATGCAGACGGGACAGGTGCTCGTGTGGCACAGTAGGAGCAGCCATTCCGTAGTATGAAAAGTAAAAGCAGCACACCTGCCACCAGCGCCAGAAGCAGCGGAACACCTCCAAAGATGCTCGAGAACAGTGAATGAACAAATGCTGGAATTACACCAAAAATAGTTTGGAAAGAGGTCACGAGACCCGAGCCCCACATGTTAAAAAAAATTGAGCCAGGCCGGTCGTGGACGAGGCATTGATAATACTTTGGATCAAAGAGCCGAAATGCAGGGGGAGGTCAGTATTCAGAGGCGCCTGTTCCTCAGTGCGCGTAGTAGCAACGTGAAGGACAAATATTTCACGAGAGGAAGTCAAAGGCACCTCTTTGTGGGACAATGGCGCTCTATTCTGCTCAACTTGTTGGACTCTGCTTTCAAGGTTGGAATCGAAGGCCAGATGGAAACATCCCGCCGCCCATGCGGGGGTGGAAAAAGAACAGTATTGCAGCAGACAACTTCATGCGAGACAGTTATGTACGGGATTACCACTCACATCCCGCAGCAAACTTCATCAATCATAATTAAATGAATACCGTTTGCAAGCACAGTGAAAGAAGGTGTAATCACAGGCACTGGGATACCTCGTAGGACGCACGCCAAAATCGGGGCTTGTACATTGCATGCGCCGTGTACTTGCATGTGCCTATTGTCTCATGTATGAATCCTAGAAGTGAGAGTGCTAGAGCTAATATCTATAACGGCTTAGGCCTTCTCCATGTTTGCTTGGTCAATAGCTCTCAGTCTGGAAGCCGCCTCACTGTGCGACAACTTGCTGACCTCGTTGTAAATAGCATACGCGCACCTTTTGGTTCTGCCACCCACGGGACCATTCACAACATCATTCCATTCGGTATGCACATTGATGGAGTGGGTGGACTTCCTGATCCTGTAGATGTGCTCTGTGTCAGCTGGTGGACAGAGTGGGATGTGTGTCCCATCACTGCAGCCAATATAATGGTGGAAGAAATTCCTGAAGGAACGGGACAGGCAACTCTGGGATACACCACCCACCGCAGCTGTCACCACCTGAGAAATGCCGGATGCCAGCAGATGTGGGCTGCAGAGCACCTGCACATGTGGGGGTATGGCGTGCGCCCTTCTTATTGGCTGGTCCAGGAGTGGGTGCGGGTCCCTGATTGAGTCCATGATGGTTTCGGGGTGTAGCCTGTACCTCTCATGTATCTCTGCATCAGTCAGCTGGAATAGTGTGATGCGCTGTCTGTGGATGCGTTCCTTCCGTCGCCAAACCCTCAGTCCTGCTGCCTGTAGACGTAGGCGCCTTGCAATGACGTACATAGCTGCCAGGGTGTCCACGCTGTTGCATTTTGGGATTGCTTAGCTGCACTGTTGTTGGTTACCACCTGCTTTCAATCCGTGTTAATTACCGACTCTTATTTACCGATTTTCTTGGATTTCTTAATTACCGAGTGCTCCTACATGTCATTTTAACTTTTTACCACTTCATATTTACCACTTCATATTTACCGATTCGTTAATTATGTATTCGGTAAATATGAATCGGTATTTTAGCATTCGGTAACTATGAATCGGTATTTACCGCCTCATATTTACCGAACAGTGGTTTTTGGACTCCTACATCTCACTTGTCTGAATACCGGTCGGTAACGGCATATTTACCGAAAATCGGCCGTTACCGACCGGTATTTCGCTACCTACATGAGGCCCCAGGTGATCAATCTAACACTCTGGGGTAATGTGTAAGGTGATCTCCTCCTTGCTATCACAAGCAAACAAAGAACTATTAACTATACCCAAAAAAGGAAACCATTATTTAGTGTGCTTGCTTGTAATAACTGGGCCCAGGACACCTGTTTTAATTCATTTTTCCTTGTTTTCATAACTGCTTTATACTCTTGATGGCAGGACGCAACCTCAGACTGTGATCTAGTTGATTTCTTAAGAGACTTAAGAAGAGCATGATGTGAGCCGGAGCACCGGCCAGCAAACCATTTATGCTGTTGTTTACAGCTACGTGAGCCAGGGGCGGTTAAATCAACCAAGGCCTGGGCATCGATCCTTATAAAAGAGTCCAAGTTAGCATCTGGATTTTGAAGTCTCAGGGAGGCATTAGATAGGGGTGGGCGGAATTTGCGTAATCGCGTTACGCAAATCTCCGCGAAACGGTAAAAAATCTCCGCGAACACGCAAAAATTCCGCGAACACGCGGAATTGCTTGTTCGCGATACTTTTTTCCTGTTCGCGATCGCTGTTCGCGTGCTCGGGGTGAAATATCTCGCGAACACGCATATTGAGAACGCGAACAAGCAAAAAATTTCGCGAAGTCGCGGAACGCAGATTTTTGGGCAATTTCGCGTTCTCCGCGGAACGCGAAATTACCCAAATTCCGCAAATTCCGCGAACGGAACGGAATTTACCGCCCAGGCCTAGCATTAGACAACATCCAAATCACAGGATTTAAGTACATTAGCTAGTAATGTCTACCTTGGTCCATTTAACTCTAAGACCTTGATCTGTAGCCTTGACCATGTCACCAATAAGCACAGTATTACAAGTATCTCTCTAAGTGAGGTCTAGAGGGAAGGTAACAGTTAATGGATTGTGGTCACAATAATGGGACCATGAAATCTGAAAATTCTTTGCCAAATGACCAAGACAAGCTGAAACGAAAATAAAATAAATTATTGTACTTGCTGCCCTTCCAGTAAAGGATGCGGTTGTAGATAACAAAGCCAACTCCGGATCTTGACCCATAGTATGGATCAAGTTAAAATCCAAAATGATGGAGTGGACCATTTAACCTTGTGGTGTGCGTTGCATATGCAATATGTGTGCCAAGTCACTACTCTCTTATGGTTGAAGACACAACAGGGTAGATTGCACACATGTATATCAAAATCACCCAGAAGAATAATAGGTATGGAAGAGAAGACCCCTTCCCTGCAGAACTCAAGGAAACCCTTTAAGGATGTTAAATGTTTAAAATGACTATATGTAGTACAAGATTGATAAAAGTTCATCAGAATAATGCAACTGGTGTACAATCTCACAACCAACAAATGGGAAGACTCACCTTCCATGATGGTGGTTCTACAATTTAACTACATAAAAATCAAAATAAGAAAGCCAATCTTGGCTCTACCACAAGCACCTCATGCAGCAGGGGGGAGACTTAAACCGCTCCACAAAAACTCCAATTGATGCTCCCCAAGTTTCTTGAAAGGCAATAATCAAATAGCTTTTCAGTAAGGTAAGCCAGGGTTGATCATTTTTCTTGTTGCCCAAACCCACAACATTCCAGCTTAGGTGCATCAGCTGCTGAAAAGGTTGGCCTGGGTGATGCATCACTGATTCCCCATGCAGCATGTCCTTCCTAGGAGTCCCTGGCCCCTGAGGGCAGTAAGTCTCTGTTATCAACAGTACTAAGGGCCTCAAAATGGTTTACCAAAAGGCTATCTGGGGCTCCTGGGCCCCAGTGATCCCTCTCGAGCACCTGATGAAGCTCATTGTCAGTTTTCCACCGGTGGCCTGGGGGGATAGAAAAACCTGAATGGGTTTGTCTGGGTCATAGAGTGTGTCCGTTTGATCTGGGTCAGTTGCTGCAATAGCCCCCTAAGCAGTTTGGGGTGGTCGAAATTCGAGACCCACACCCAATTGACCCTTTCAATCATAGTTATGTTTGGAGAAATTAGTGTTATCCCCAATTTGAGCATTACACCAGAAGGTCATCTTATTTTTATCTGCTGAAAAATTTCATGAGACTCAGTATTCAGTGGCAGAACATTGGTTAAAACAAGCACTAGAGAGGTAGATTCTGGGGACAAACAAAGGTTGGCCATTGGGGGGGGGAGGGTACTAGAATGAAAATGCGCAATCCTAGACTTCCCTAACTGGCAACTCCCTCCAGACACCAATTTCACAGGCAATTGTCCAATTAGAATAATTGTACTGTGAGTTGAGTGGAAGGTAACACCCCTATTAAAACATTTCTGTTTGGTACGACTGCAGTACATAATACTTGAGAGTCCTACCAGTAAGCAGCACTCCCAACGGAAAATACTGCACTAGCATATAAACTGCCCCATCAAACCTGGAGTCACCGTAGGACCCATGTGTATGCTGTGGGCAATGAAGTAGCCTTCCTCCTACTCAGCACATACTAATGCTCTGGTTTTCGAAGTTGTGAATGCTTGTTCTATTGTGGACAGTCTATTAGAAGAGTCCAACGATTTCTTCACCAAGATTTCAATTTTTTTGATAGGAGTGATTTCAGAAAGGTTCCAGCTGGGCCGAGTACACCCCCGTGTTAAAGGTCACTTGTTTTCACCCAACTCGTGGTTAACCAAAATATCCCATCCCCTATGCTCTACTACTCCAAATCCCCAAAAGCGACCCTCTAGAGTCTATCAAGTCCTTATTTTTCAGGGCTGCGTCTTTTTTCTTACATTTTCGGGCCCGCAATTCCAAGTCATATGGAGGTTTGCAAATACAAGGTATGGCTCTTGATCGTCACAACCACAGAATGGGTAGCCTTCAGTGGCATGCAGGATTTATTATCCAGTAACCGCTGTGAAGTGTCAAATACAGCCATGGGATGATGGTGCTCATACCCTTGAAAAGGGTCCGGAGCAGTGCTGGCTCCTAATCCCAATTCTTCTTCTACTGATTTTATCTCCTCGGTTAGGGCAGACATTAATAAGCATTGGCAAAGCCAATAGGACTTCCCTATGCAAGAGCTATTGGCTTTGCCAATATGTTTTAGCAATGCTGTATACCAGATTGACTGATGTTCAACATGGCTAAAAGTATTAGGGTAAAGGAGAGTGGCGTAAAGTGGGGTAGAGTGGAGAGCAGTTTTATGGAGTAACATGGAGTGGCGTACAGTAGAGTTGGATAGCGTGCAGAGGAGTCAAGTTGAATGTCATGGATTAGCGTACAGTGTTGTCGAATTTTCGTGGAGGGAGTAGAGTGCTGTGGAGTGGAAGGTCTTAGTGTTGAGTGGAGCACTGTGTCAGAGTTGAATAGAGTGTCATAGGTTGGGGTGTCATGGAGTGTCATGGAGTGGTGTAGAGCAGAGTGGAGTGGCATAGAGGGTTTGTGTAGAGTGTTGTAGAGTAGAGTGGCATACAATGGAGTAGATTGTCAGAGAGTGAAGTGACATAGAGTGGAGTGGAGTAGACTGGAGCAGTCTGTCATAGAATATAGTGGAGTAATGCAGCATTGAGTGACATAGAAGGAGCTGTGTAGAGCCTTGTAGAGTAGAAGTGTGTCGTAGAATGGCATAGAGTGGAGTAGAGTGCTGTAGAGTGGAGTGACAGAGTGGAGTAGAGTGTTGGTGGAGTCAGAGTTTAATGGAGTAGAGCAACATAGAGTGGAGTGTTGTAGAGTGCAGTGCAGTAGAGTGGTTTAGAGGAGAATGGCATAAAGTACAGTGGTTCAGAGTAGATTGACGTAGAGAGCATTTGTTTTGAGTAAAATGGTGTAGAGTGCATTAGCGAAGAGAGCAGTGACGTAGAGCAGCATATAGTGCAGTTGCATAGAGTAGAGTGTCAGAGTGAAGGGTTATAGAGTGCAGGGTGGTCGTACAGTGGTGCAGAGAATAGTGGAGCAGGCTGGAGTGACGTACAGTGCAGTGGTGTAGAGTGACAATGTGCAGTGGCATTGTTAGGGTGCACTGATTTAGAGTAAAGTACTGTGGAGTGCATTGGCATGGGGTGTAGTGGTTTAGAGTACATTGTCATAGCATAGAGTGCAGTGGCGTAGAGTGGAGTAGAGTGGCGATGAGTTCAGTGGCATAGAGTGCAGTGGCGTAGAGTAGATTGTTTCAGAGTAGAGTGGAGTGGTCATGGTAGAGTATAGTGCTGCAGGGTAGAGCACAGTGACATAGAGTAGAGTGGTGTAGAGCAGAGTGGCACAGCATTGATTGCAGTGGCATAGAGTGGAGTGGCGCAGAGTAGAGTTAAGTGGCATAGAGTACTGTGGTATAGGGTGCAGTGGCGTAAAGTAGATTGTTTCAGAGTAGAGTTAAGTGGTGTATAGTGGAGTGGTGCAGGGTAGTGTGGAGTGGTGCAGAGTGGAGTGGTATAGAATAGAATAGTGGCGATGGCAAAGTGTGCAGTGTTGCAGAGGGAATGGTGTGAAGTGGTGCAGATTGGAGTGACCTAGACTGGAGTGGTGTAAAGTGCCATGTCATAGAGTGTAGTGGTGCACAGTAGAGTAGAGTGGCATGGAGTACATAGGAGTAGAGTGCAGTAGAGTGGTGTAGAGTGGTGCAGAGTAGAGGGAAGTGGCATAGAGTAAAGTGGCATAAAGTAGAGTGGCATAGAGTAGAGTTGCATACAGTTAAGTGTCATAGAGTTAAGAGGTAGAGAGTGCAGTGCTACGGAGTAGAGCATCGCAGAGTGTATTGGTGTAGAGTAGTGTAGAGTGCATTGGTGTGGAGTGCAGTGGAGTAGAGTGGTGTAGAGTAAAGTGACAGGGTGCACCAGTCTAGAGTGGCAAAGAGTGCAGTGCCGTAGAGTAGAGTGGAGTGGTGTACGGTGCAGTGGTGCAGAGTAGATTGTATAGAATGCAGTGGCATAGAGTGTATTGGTTTTGAGTAAAGTGGTGTAGGGTAGATTGTTTCAAAGTAGAGTGAAGTGGCGTAGAGTGGAGTGGTGCAGAGTGGAGTGGTACAGAGTAGTAGCATTGGCAAAGAGTGCAGTGTTGCAGAGTGGAATGGTGTGGAGTAGTGCAGGGTGGAGTGGCCGAGACTGAAGTGGTGTAAAGTGCCGTGTCATAGAGAGAAGTGGTGCACAGTAGATTAGAGTGGTGTGGAGTACATTGAAGTAGAGTGCAGTAGTGTGGTGTAGAATGGTACAGAGTAGAGTGCAGTAGCATAGAGTAAAGTGGTGCAGAGTAGAGTGCAAAATAACAACGTCTCAACAGGTAATATTTGAAAGACCGTTATATGAAACATGCACAATAGTTGCTCAAGAAAGGGAGACAGGAAGGCTTCAAGGCTAATAACACCAATGTAAGGAGTAATCTGTATTTAGAACAATTCTGAAAACAGCAGAAGCAGCACTATTTACAATAAATGTGAATGAAAAGCGTAAAAAAACATGTGCATATTTGTGCGTGTGAAAACCAAGGTGAACAGCGCAAGTGACAATTGGTACAACGGAGAACGGCGCAGGAGAAACAATAGTATCAATATTTACAAGAAAAATTTTGGTTCAAAATAATTTGTTACAAAAATTGAAGGAGATTGACAATTTGAGGAACCGTAGAGTTGCACCCGAGATTGCGCTGGAAGGTCAAAGACGTTTCAACCTATAGTCAGTTCAGACTATCTTCTGGTCCAGGTTACAATTTTTAACGTGCTGAATGGAACTGTATTCTAAAATAGGGGAGCACTAATATGTCTAGGGATTAGAGCGTAGAGGCTGGAGGGGAAAGGCACCACCAGACAGGGTGCCCATGGACGAATCCAGAGGGTAGGAGCACGTGGAGCCAAAGAGAAATTAAGGTGTCTGGTAAGTGCAATGAAGGTTGGTAGGATCAGTAAAAAGATGGTGTCATGTGGAGGACGTCCTGTGTCGGTGGATCACAAGGCTCAGGCAGCTGGCGTCATGAGGAGGACAAACAGGGACTTGTGCATAAGTCTAGGCGGAGTCTGGTATTCAGTAGAGGTCTAATCCTCTACGGGAGAGCACACCGCATTGACATGAGTCTGAGTGCAATGGCATAGAGTAGTAGCATTGAGCGTGGTGGCGTAGAATAGATTGGCATCGAGTAGAGTGGCACAGCATTGATTATAGTGGTGCAGAGAGAAGTAGAGTGGCTTAAAGCGCAGTCGCATAGACTGCAGTGGCGAAGAGTATATCTTTTCAGAGTAGAGTGAAGAGGCATAGAGTGGAGTGGTACGGGGTAGAGTGGAGAGGTGTAGAGTGGAGTGGTATAGGGTAGTGACGTTGAGTGCATTGGCATAGAGTGCAGTGTTGCAGAGAGGAGTGGCGTGGACTGGTGTGCAGCAACGAAGAGTCCCGAGGTCAAACATAACTTAGTCATATGTGTTAATAATTATATGGTAAAGTAAGAGAGATGTGCTTGAAATTTGTGTCATCATTTTTTTGGTCCTTTTTTTATAGCTTTTTATTCAGTTGCCAAAAAAACACAGAGTGGATCACGTGCATGTGTTATAGCTTGCAGGTCAATGCAGATATACAACACTACCTATAGCAGAGGTGGCTCCCTGATGACGTTAAACAACATACAGAGTAGCACATAGAGGCATCATATTATAAGAACAGAAACTATGTGTAGAGTGCCACATCAGAAGGTGGGCAGGCAGTCCTAGCCAGCCACCGGTGTGACCTTTCCATGTGCGCACACAATATTTCAGTCTTGATGTTGAGTCAATGGATCCTTCTTCCTTGGGACCATATGTGACTTAATTCAGGGTGAATTTGCCTGACTACCTCCCACTTCCCTTTCCACTTCCAGTGTCTGGACATGTAAATAAGCATAAATGCTTTATTGTAATTTCCTGCTCTGCCCGAATTTTTGGTGCGTCGGTCCAAAGTACTGTTTCCAGTCAGTGCAGCACTGCTCGAAGAGCGGAGTGCAGTGGTTTCGCTCAGGGGGTATGGACATCAGATTTGGTTTCATGTGAGAATATTAGCATGTCCAACTGAATAGGGACCTGTCGGTCTCCGTCAGCCATCCTGAGTACAACAAGCGCCTCAGCCTTCGCTCTCATTCACTTTGTTAGATCCCCCAACAAAAGCATCAACCGTGGTGCATCACTGGAGTTTCATGCCACTGCTATGCATCTTTTCCCCAGCACTAAGCCTATGAATCTCAAATGATATTTGAATACCTTTAGTCTGGCATTAGGACAAATGGGCACATTAAGGTCTTGAGTGGCAATGTCTGATCCACCAGCTCACTGGCACATCCGCCGAGTACCTCCTGCCATACCATGTGGTAGACTCCTGCTTGTTGAGATTGGCATTGGGGTATCGATAGGCCGTTTCCTTATACGTACGGGCAATGCATGCAGGTGTTAGGTAGGTCTGGTGTAGGTAATTATAAATGCACAGACATATTTACGAGCTGGTGTGAGTCACTTATGTAGAACACAGTGTGGTGCAAGAGCGACGCAAACCTTAAGTCAGATTTATGAAGCCACGCAAGGGCACTTTGTGTGGCCCTGAGTGGCTCCATAAATTTGGAGTAAGGTAACTCAGTGCAAATTGCTGTGTTGCCGTACCGTTCCCTGGGAAGGCATTCCATGGGTGTTGCGTGGGTGTTTTTATGCCGCTCCCATGGTTTTTGATGCATTCCCAGATTTAACAGGAGTGCTAAACCTGTAAATTCACCAAAAAGATACACCTTCCCAGGAGAGGCGTAACGAGAAGGAATATCTTACTTTATCCTTGTTACCTTCTCTTTCTACGAAAGAGGAATATGCCTCTCCAGATTGCTTTTGTGCAGGAAGGCATCCCTTCCTGCACAAAAACAATCCTGCATGCACTGCAGATACCCTTGCGCCATAGTGCAAGGGTGCATTCCTGCTCTTTTTCTGTCACGCAGTGTGGCGCAACAAGGTGACAAGTTCGTAAATTGGGCCCTGGATGTATTTGAACTGGGCACTTAAGGATACCCTGCGGACAAACCCCAGAATTTAAGACTATTGTATAACCTCTTCTATGCTTGTTTCCAGCCAATTTTGAGGTGTGGTACAGAGGCAGCATGTTGAGAATTATATAGTACATGTACTGTTCTCCTAGCCCTCCCATGTGTAATTTGAGGACTTGCTACATGGGGGTAGTACATCAACAATTGCAGTATACGGGGGAGGAGCCTAGCGCGCAACCAAGATGGCCGCGTAGGTGCGAGGCTCCCGAGGACCTCCGCAACCTCCTACGATTATCCTGAAATTATCCTGCCCTGGATGAGGGGACTATGTTGGTGAACCTGAGCTGAGGTGGCACCCGTTTCCCGCTTCCGAATCGGACCTCGGACACCGGAGTGAGCACCGATTGAGGTTTGCGGCCTTCCCCTCGCCGGACCCCGGATTTGCGCTGTGGGGTGATCCAGTGACAAAGTGAACAACAGCGGCAGGCAGGTCCTGGCGACTCGCGTACCCCGCACTTTTGCTTTCGCTTTCACACCCCCTTGTCGTCTCTGCGAGGTTGGGTCGCGGAGCCCTTGGTGTTGGTGTGGCCTTGCTGGGAGACCCTGCCTGCCTGCAGGCTGTGATCCACCCCGCCGCTCTGAGGGGGCCCCCCCCGGAGCTCGTGGCCCTGCTTTCCTGCCCTACACGACGTGGCTGGTGCGACTGGGAGACTGGTGGCCATGGCCACGAAACAAGATGGAGACCGGGCAAAGACCAAATCGACCCGGGGGGCTTTTAGTTGTGGGGGGGATTTTAATGCGGTGGTATCTGGGACTGTGGATCGTCACCCCCCTAGGGACCTCCCCCAGGCACAGGCGTGGCTCCCCGGCCTCTTGGATACATTTGGATTAGTGGACTGCTGGCGTTTAAAACACCCCACGCAGCTGCAGTACACTTTCCACTCGGGAGCCCATGGTAGTCTCTCACGACTAGACTATGTCCTTGTCCCGGCGGCCTATGTTGGGAGGGTGGGAGAGGTGCGCCATTTGCCACGGGGTATTTCGGACCACTCCCCGCTCCTACTGCACTTTGATGTCTTTCCGAGGGGTGAGGGTAGGGTGGTCCCAATCAATCCTTGGTACCTGCGCGACCCCACCATTCGCGCTGAATTGATTAAATCCCTTCAGCGATATTTTGATGAGAATGTGGGGTCCGTGCCTTCGGCTGTACCGCTATGGGAGGCCTTCAAGAAAGTACTCCGAGGGGAGGCCCTATCCCTTATTTCCCACGCCCGGAGGCGCGAGCGGGAGGAGGTGACCCGGATGGAGGCTGAAATAGCCGAGTTGGAGGGTAATTTAGAAGGTGGGGTGACGGATGCCACATTACATGTCCTCCAACTCAAGCAAGCGGCCTATAGGGCCCTCGTCACGGAGGCGGCCAGGGGCCTCAGTAGAGAGCAACAGGGGCGACTGTATGATGTGGGTGATAAGGCTGGTAAACTTATAGCGTGGTTGGACAAAAAAGAGAGAGCGAATCGTGTGGTCCCGCTGATTGAGAAAACGGATGGTGTGTGTGTAACTGAGCCAGAAGAAATCGTCTCCTGTTTCGCGGATTATTTCCGTGGGGTGTATTCCCCGGTGTCTCCCTGCTCGGAAGAGGATTCCCGTGCCCTGCTCAGTGATATCGCGCTGCCGTCCCTTTCCGGGGATGACAGGGTGTCGCTGGACGCCGCTCCCACCTCCGACGAGATCGCCCTCGCCATACGCTCGGTCGCTTCCGGCAAGGCCATGGGTCCGAATGGTCTCCCTATCGAGTTGTACAAGTTGCGACCGGATACGCTGGCACCCCATCTCCGGGCTATGTTCCTGGCGGCGTACTCGGTGGGCTCCCTCCCGCTGGACCAGCGTCTGGCTACCATCGTGGTCATCCACAAGGAGGGGAGACCTCGGGACCGGGTTACATCCTATCGGTCCATTTCGCTACTGAACGCGGAGCCCAAGATTCTCGCCAAGGTACTGGCCAATCGGCTGGTCGGCGTGGTGGGCGATTTGGTTCATCAGGACCAGTCTGGCTTTATTCCCCATCGCAACACAGCCCTTAACCTGCGACGTTTGCACGGTGTGCTCGCACGTGCCCCGTTCATACGGGAGCCGGCCATTTTGGCGTCCTTAGACGCCACCATGGCGTTTGACACGCTTGAATGGCCATATATCTGGGCGATGCTTGCGAAGTTTGGATTTGGCCCAGGGTTCATTAGTTGGGTCAAATTGCTGTATTCGGGCCCATTGGCGCAGGTGGTGGTGAACGGAAGAGTATCGGCTCCGTTCGAGCTGGGCCGGGGCACACGGCAGGGCTGCCCCCTATCGCCGCTCCTCTTTGCACTTGCCTTGGAGCCCCTGGCGGAGTGGCTGCGGTGGGAGCCTTCCATCCGTGGTCTCCGCTGGACCCCTGA
The DNA here is from genome assembly GCF_964204655.1 of Triturus cristatus. Classification (NCBI taxonomy): domain Eukaryota; kingdom Metazoa; phylum Chordata; class Amphibia; order Caudata; family Salamandridae; genus Triturus; species Triturus cristatus. The sequence continues at coordinate 145,804,895 of NC_140580.1, read as the reverse complement.
GTATGAGGACCGCGTATCCCTATACGCTGATGACATCCTCTTGTACCTAGCTTCCCCACGTAAATCACTCATAGTACTGGTTGATGTTTTGAGTTCATTCGGTCGTAACTCCGGTCTGGTCATCAACTGGGCTAAATCGTGTGTGTATGTTCTCTCCGGGGAGGCTCCTATCCTCCCGCGGGGCTGTCCGATCCAGGTCGCCCTGCAGGGATTTAGGTACCTGGGTGTTTTCATTACTCTGGACCCGGAGGCTCGGTATGATCGGAACTTGCTTCCCCCCCTCCAGCGTCTGAAAGAGGATGTCGCGCGCTGGCGGCGTTTGCCGCTTTCGCCGCTCGGCCGGGCGGCATTGTTTAAAATGATGTCGCTGCCGCGTTTCCTGTACGCGTTGCAGAACACTATGGACCTCGTCCCAGCGCGCTACTTCCGCGAAGTGGAGAGTTTGCAGCGCCGCCTGTTCTGGGACGGGAGGCCACGTATTGCCCTGGCTAAGCTGACGCTCCCATGGTATGACGGGGGGATTGCCCTCCCGGATATTAAACGGTACTATTGGGCCTCCCAGCTAGCTGCGATTAATCAGGGCCTATATGGGCCCGCCTTAAACCCGGCGTTTGAAATGGATAGGATGCTACTTCCAGGTGGTGACCATAATCGAGCGCTCTACTCTAGCGCGCCCGACGCTCGCCTAACGGGCCCCACGCGTGTCATGGTGCGAGTGTGGCACGCGGCCAATGCAGCTATGGGGTGGAAGGACCGTTTGACCCGGGCGTCACCACTATACGCGTCTGAGCGGTTGGGCTCCTTGTGGACCTCGAAGGGCTTTGAGAAGTGGGACTTAATAGGCATTAGCAAAGTGGGGGATCTCTGGACGAGGGGAGGATTTAAAACGTTCGAGATGCTGCAGACGGAATTTCAGTTGCAGGGCAGCGAGTACTTTCGGTATTTGCAGGTCCGGCATGCGCTGGGCTCCGTCTTTCCGGACGTTTCCTCCATCCCGGAGTGTTCCCCCCTGGAGGATAGAGTGCTGGATGGACACGTCCCTGACAGCACGATCTCACTGATCTACAAAAAACTGATCAACGACCGCTCAGACTTGTTGACTGCCCTTCGTGAGGCTTGGGTAGCCGATGGGCTGGAGCTGGACGACGAGGACTGGATCTCCGCGGTGGCCTCCCCGAAAGAGGTGGCCATACCGGCTCGCCTTCGTTTCGTCCAGCTCAAGATACTCCACAGGGTCTACATGACGGGGCCAAAGCTCCTGCGTATGGGCTATGCTGAGGACGGTTTGTGTAAGCGTGGGTGTGGTGCGTTGGGGACTTTTCTGCACATCTTGTGGGAGTGCCCGGAGGTGGAGGGGTTCTGGCGTGGTGTGCATGAGGTGCTGCGAGTGGTTACGCGTGTGGCGCTGTTGCCCGAAGCGAGGAGATGCCTGTTGAATGTGTGGGAGCCTACCGATTACTCGGTGCCGCAGACGTGGTGGGTGACTCTGGGGTATATGGTTGCCAAGCGTGATATTGCCCAACTGTGGGGATCCCAGAGGCCCCCGACTGTCTCGACCTGGAAGGAACATATGGATTGGTGCATGTTTCGGGAAAAGGTGGTGTATGTGGCGAGAGGTAAGCCTGGGACATGGGTGAAAGTATGGGGCCCCTGGAACGCCTACCGCGGGGGAATCTGTGCTCCACCGTTATTGCCTAATCCGTCGCCGGCCCCGTCCCCTTAGCCAACTCATCCCCCCGGTACCTGGGCATTAGGTGTACCCAGCCCTAGTTCTGATCTCTCCCCCCTCTTGAGATTCCTATGGATGGCTAGGATTCCCCCTCTAGGGGAGCACGTGTTGCTATTTCCGATTGAGGATTGCCTTGTGGGTTTGTTTGTATTTGTTGTTCTTTAAGTTTAAAGTGGAACCGTATAGTGGGGTCTGGATAGTGTGGCTCGCAACGATGTTAACTCCTGTGCATGCTCAGCCGCAGCACCATGTGTTTTATAAATGTATATCGTATGCTCCTTTCATTGCTAGCGGCCGGCCGGAAGGTTGTAGGCCCATATTTGTATATTTTTGAGTCTTGTAATAAACGGTTTCAAAAAAAAAAAAAAAAAAAAAAAAAACAATTGCAGTATAGGTAACAAACTGCCCTTGTCTTAAGGGAAAGTCATCTTGTATGTCTTGGTAGGTCTTGAGCATCCAGTCTGTGTATAGGGCACTCAGCATGACATGCGTGTTGGTAAGAGAGTAAAGGGGTGGTGGGGACGACAGTGGGAGCTCCAGTGCGTATGAGTATCCGAACCATTTGGGAGCCACACACTAAGTACAACAATATCTCCCAGTTTCTCCCAGTCTGTGTGTCTGTGGCAGCCACATTTCTGGTGCCATTAACCAGTACAGTATCTCAGGGAGTGGCATGTCAACGAACACTTCCGCCCGTTCTTTATCTGGGTCTGGTGCTAGCCAACGGGTGATCCATTGCAATTTGGCCACATCATAGTATAGTTCAGAATTGGGGGCCCCCAAGCCCCTCTCCACCATTGAGTGTTGTAGTTCGTGAAGGCTGGCCCACATACTCCTGAGTGTCCATATGAGGTTAGGGAGAAGGCTGTGAAAGTGTGAAATACCGTTTGAGGAGTTGAATAGGAAGCACTGACAAGAAATACAACAGCTGAGGTAGGGTCAGCATTTTAGAGATTTTAGAGTGACACACAAAGCTTCTGGCACATGGCTGTTAGGAGCTTACCCACATTCGCATCGATCAGGTTTATGTCAATGTAATAAACTGTCACCCCCAGATATTTGACTGTATAAAGTTTGGGCTCCATCCACGTTTGCGGGAGTCTTGCACATTCCTTGTCCAAGAGGGTTCTAAGCAGGTAGTAACAGGATTTAGTTCAGTTGATTCACAACCAAGACATGTCGCAAAACCCATCCAGGGAGTGCTGTTAATATCTGTCTTTATGATATATTGAGCTATAACCTGCATAGAGTGAAATGATCAGCCACCAGACTCCCCAGTCCATCACACATGCGTGTAAGAGGCAGACCAGGGATTCCATGGCTAAAGTGAAAATAAGGGGTACCCATGCCAATATGGAATGGCTCAGAGATCCCCTGTCCTGTTATGATGCATAACAAGAGGGTTTGCTACTACTAGTTGGAGTCACTGGCAGAAGACATGGCCCATACAGAGTTCCTTTAGAGCTGCCAACAGAAACTACCAACCCAGGCTGTTCAAGTCCTTCTCTATGCCCAGAGAATGGACCAAGTGACACGTTGCAGAGTCTCGTATAATACTTATCAGACTAAACAAACTCCTAAGGTTGACGAAAGTGTTCCTATCAGGTAAAAATCAATTTTGATCTGGGTGCACCACCACTTTCATCACAGAAAGTAACCTGTTAGCCAGTACTTTCCCCAGGATCTTGTAGTCTAGGTTTAACATATCTAGTGGATGTGAGGACCGTACATTTAGTCTGTCTTTCTCGGGCTTCAGCAAGACCTCAATCAGCATCTTGCAAAAGGATCCTGGGGCATCCCCAGTTGATTGGTGGTTTAATAAACCTCATAGAGTTTCAGTGCTAGTGTACCTTTAAAAGTTGTATAAAATTCTGTCGGGAGCCCATCAGTACCCGGAGTCTTGTTCCCAGACATTTTGTCAATCGCTATCCGTATCTCATCCAGGGTCAGGGGCTCTTTCAGTGCCGATCTCTAGAGAGCGTTCAGGCTGGTCATACTGATAGACCTCAAGCACCTCTTGAGTGCCTTTGGATCTGGGTTCCCCTAAAAAACGTTCAACTCACTGTAATAGTTCAGAAATATCAAGTTTATTGCTATTTGTGTGTTAACCAGCTCATCCTCTGGCATCCTGATGGGTCCCATTGGTGACCTGCCCTGCATTGTTTTTAGTAGCCCGGCCTCGATATTAAGCACCAAGATTTCGTCTCCCCCTGTATGTTGCTGAGTGAATCGTGTTCGGTAGTCAAAGATGCTCAGTCTCAAACCCAGGTCCATTTGTTCACTGTTAAGATCATGCAGGGTCTGTGGATCTCACACGCCATGTTCAAGACTCCTCTCTTCGTCACGTTTCATGTTTTCAACCATTAGTATTTTCCAGAAGGGTTCTATGTTGATTCCATATGGGGTTTTGAGACATATTCCTCTGTTGACCACCTTAAATGCTTCTCATTCCATTGTACCATTCATACCAATGCTGCTGTTTACAACAGAGTATTCAACTATCTACAGTGTGTCAATAAATGGTGGGTCTGATCGTGCACTAGAATAGAGTTTTCAGGTAAGGATTGGGGGTGTAGGCCGGAGCCAGCCCTTAGACTTAGCAGTCTAAGAGCCAGATTACGAGTCGAGGAATTATTTATCACCCTTGATAAATAACGATACCATGGGGTACATTATTTACGAGTTCATGTGGGATAACATGCAGGTTTTGATGTTTAACGCACCAAAATCCGCATGATATGGTAAATACCGTATGTTTTACCCTGTTAAATTTCAGCAGGTTTGTATCAAGAACAGGTTGTTGGTGATATCCATATAAGTATACCTCTAGCGTATGTGGAGTAAGTGGTGCCCACAACTGCTCCTGCTCAACTTCAGTAGCTCTTCTGCATCCATATGTCTCTTGAATACATGCTATGTGTGTGTGGTGACAACGCAAGTAACTATAGATTTTGAGTCTTTTGGTTTGAGTGGCCATGCCCCAGACACTCCACATTAGAATGTTATATGCCCACGGTATTTCTGTTTACCTAGTAGTACTGCTTGGTCAACGCATGTGGGGCTTACAGGAAAACCTGTCTCCTGTGTGGGATCCCGTTCGGGGTCGCCAGCAGGTGTGGGTGGTTAGGAATAAGGGAGCAGCAGTAGAAACACAACTGTATAACTAGTTCAATGACATACAAAAAGTACAGATTAAAAGGAAAGTAAAGAGAACCAGGAAAGCATAATTAACTTTCAACCACAGCTAAAACCTTGTAATTCTCAATGCCTTAACCCCAGCCCACATATAAAATGGCTACCAGCTAATAAATCTTCAAAAGCAAGGATACAGTTCTTCTTCCATAGAGTCTCTTATGCTTTCTCCTCAGTGGAAGGAGGGTGTTGTCCATGGCACCAAACAAAGCCAACCAACTGCCAGCTGCACCCGACAGCTATCCTGTTTGGTCATGGTGGAAGGAGCTCCCCACCCAGCTGCTGCACATAAAAACAGAAGGTATCCTCAATGGAAAGAGCCTCTCCCACCTTAAGGGAAGTTCTCACTGGATGTCATATGATTGTGTCCTGCTAATCTGGGGGTCAAGGCCGACCTTCCTCCTCAGTGTCAAGCTTGTCAGTCTGGGCCATGTTGCCCTGCTCCGATCCCCCATCCCTGGTGATTGATGTTTCAGAGTCACAGCCTATGCCACAGTGTGCTCCTGCTCCGTCACCATCTGTTCCTTCAGGGGCCACCCCGGGGTCGCATGGTTCTCCGGCACCTGATTTTCTGTCTGGTCCACCAACAAGTATAGACCAATTTCTCCCGGGGTATCTCCTTGTCTTTTGATTGCAGCCACTGACATTCTTCCAACGAGGTTAGTAGTCCATGACTACCCTCCCCTCACTGGGGTATAGAAGTGTATATTTCGGACCGATTTGTATCAATTGTTTCTGGACTCCCAAATAGGAGCTTTGCAGAGACTGTAACTCTGTAATGTAATACAGGAATAATGTTATTGGTACACAAGAACTGCCAGGTGCCTCTTGTGAAAGTGAGTTGCATGATGAGATCCCAGTCTCTATAATTAAAGAAGCAAGCCACCACCGGGAATGTCAGAAAGCCCGGAGGGCCAGGCGTCTCAAGACTCTGTGTGCCCTTTCTACAGAGAATAAATATGGGGCTTTACCTGTCAGGACTGTGTACATAATCAATTTTTTCAGAAATAATTCCATGCTGGGCTCTCAGACATTTCTGGCAGGCCCATCATTATGATGAGAGCACCTTTCTGCATCATCTCCCTGCATTTCAAGGGTGTGGACTTTTTCCTTCAATGCTTTGAAATGTGAGTATTACTGCTGTACTGTGTTGTGAGGGTGGACTCAGCGTCATCTATTCTGTCCACTAGTTTCTGATAGTTGGCGCATAGGAAACCAACATCCAGGGCCACCGCATCGATCTTCAACTCCAGTGCTGTCTTGAGACACGTATGGTCTGCAGTATCAGGTAAAGCTTATTGGTATGTTCTTCCAAGGTGGGATCACTTATGCAAGGGTGTCCATTTTAGAGGGAGGTCTGGGTGTGGCAGTCAGAAAGCCCTTTGATATAATCGGTTTGTCATTTTTGAATTTCAACATAAGGCACGTGGTGGGAGGTATGTGCTAAGGGAGGATTGTAGGTTCCATGCCTGGTGAGGGGGGAAATCGACAACCAGACCCCCCTGCAGGTCAGCTCAATGCCAGTGGGTGCTGCATGTGCAATGTGAGAGGAGCGACTGTCTCCCAGCTGCTGCAGTCATGGTTTCCTAACTCCAGGCTAGGGGCCCCCACTGTTTGCCGTCGCCGGGTCTAGTTTTCGGTGCACCCCCTATGGGCCTCTTCTCATCTGATGACAGTCAACGTTTGTTAGACCTGGCATCCTTGGCGTGGTTTCCCCTAACTTTTTGCCTCTACCTCCTACATTTTGTGACACTGTGATGGATTTCATTTTGCTGGTTTAGATGCTTTGGGCACTTTGCCACTGCTGATCAGTGCCAAAGTGCAAGTGCTCCCTGGTTAAATTATTACTGTGATTGGTTATCCATGATTGGCATATTTGTTTTACCAGTGGGTCCCTAGTAAAGTGCACTGAGTGTGCCAGGGCTGGTGATTCAAATGCTACTAGTGGGCCTGCAGCACTGATTGTGCCACTCACATGAGTAGCCCTAAAATGGTGTCTCAGGTCTGCCACTGCAGTGCCTGTGCGCAGTCTGTGAACTGCCATGTTTTCCTGGCCAGTGTACACATTTGCCAGGCCTGACCCTTCCCTTTTCTTACACATTGAACACCCCTAAGGTAGGTCCAAGGTACCCTCCCTGGGCAGGGTTCAGTGTATGTGAAAGGTAGGACATGTACTAGTGTGGGTAACATGTCCTGATAGTGAAATACTGCCAATTTCGTTTTTCACTATTGAGAGGCTATCTTGCCCATAGGATAACATAGTGGGATGCTGTGTAACATGTTTACCTACACATCTTCCCATAGCGGCAAGATAGACATATGGAATCTGGTATCCCTGAACTCAGAATTTAATAACACATCTTTTAGCGAAGATGGTTTTTAAATTCTAAGTTTGAAAATAGCACTTTTAGAAAGTGGCTATTTTCTTGTTCTGCCTTTCTGTGTGCCTCTGCCTGTTTGTGGATTGACTGTCTGGTTTGTGAGTGACAGGGGCTGGGGGTAGCTCCAGGAGACTGGGTGAGTCAGCACTAGGCTGAATATACCCATCTGCATGTAGAGTGGTGGGGAGGAGTAGCACCTGGGTCTGAATAGGGTTGTGCCTGCCTTCCACAATGCTGGCTCCACCTCCTGCGGTGCATCTGATGGCCCTGGCCCACACTCACCAAGGAAGAAGATTTGCACTGGCGAGTGCACCCAGAACTGGTTTTGATTGGGTCCAGGACCCCTCACAAAGGAAGAACAAAGACTTTTGGGGAATAGTAGTAGAGCTGAGACCCCTGTAAAATTAGATTAGGAAACTTTGTGATCTAGAAGGAATCCCTGCCAAAGAAGAACAGCCAGGAAGACTGAAGAAAAGTGCTGCCATTACTGAGTGTCTGGAAGCTGACCTGCAGTTGCTGTTACTACTGAGGAAAAGGACTAAGGGACTCTCTGATGTGTGCTGTGACCCCCTTGCCTGAAGAGGAGCTGTACTGTGTGCTTTGCCCCCCTCTGAAGTCCCCCTATCGCCAAGGGCCTGGGAAGAGCTGGCCTCCTGTTACCAAACTCAGGGACACAAAAGTTTGCAGAGGAAAACCATCATGCTGGCGCTGGGTGCGAGTGGCTGCACACTACCTGGGGCCTCGTGAACTCTGCCTGCCTGTCTGCCTGTGTGTAATTGACTCGGTGTGCAATCGGCACACAGTGGGGCTCCGTGTGAGGTCTGCAACTGACTCGATGTGCAAGCGGCACACAGTGGGGCTCCGTGTGAGGTCTGGGACTGATTTGGCGCTCAAGAGTGCGCGCCGTGTACTGCCTGAGGCCATCACCAAAGGGGTCGAGATCACCGCCGCCGGCCCGGTATAGAGAAGGAGCGAAGCGCTGTGCAATGAAAAATCACTGCCGCCGGCCCAGGAGCCTCGTCGGCATTGATCCCCGGCGTCCGCATACATCATGGCAAGCCGCACTGGCATTGACCCCAGAGTCGCGGATTGCCTAGCAGCGAGGGGCTCGTTCGTTACGGGAGCCGCGCTGGGAAGAGAGAGCCTCCGGAGCGTTGCCCTGGTAATGAGGAAGCTCGCCCCAGCAAAGCTGCATCGAGGGAAGTGCAGCGTCGCCAAGGAGAGAGCTGCTCGGCCGACGACGAAGTCTCCCCTTCGTATCCCAGAGGTAACTGGCCCCGATCTGTCACCAGAGCCGGCACAGTGAGCAAGTGTTGCAAGCGCTACGGGCGGCCCACCTAAAACACATCGTAACTCCATAAATGACTGGCGTGCGCCCGCACTTTGACGAAGGGGGTTATTCCCAGTAGCAAAGGCAAGGTAAAGGGACCCCCCCCCACGCCTTGATTTACAGTCCACGTCGTGGGGGCAATATTGAGGACAGTGTCCTTCTGGTAGTTTAAAAGACAGACCGTGTTCTTTTTTTTTCTCCTTATAACTGGCGCGCGCTCGCGCTTTTTGAAGAGGGTGATATTCCCAAAAGGGAAAGTGAACAAACAAGGGTAGCACACCCCGTGATACAGCGGGGGCAGTTGGTTGTTAAGGGCACCATTTCGAAAGTGACTCTCCCTTCGCTAGGAGCAGGAGTCTTATAGTTATAAGGATTCAACTACTTCCCCTATTGTTACAAGTACTTTTTCTACAATGAGAACATTGCTAAAGTGAAACATTTCTAAGACAAGATTGATTGTGTATGTGCTTTTTATGACGTTTTGATCTGCCTAATCTCTATAAAGTGATTTATATTTTTATAAATAACAGGTGTAGTGTCCTTTTGTGGTGTTTAATTATATTACTGTGAGTGTTGGTACAAATACTTTACACATTGCCTTGGGGATAAGCCTGTCTGCTCGTGCCAAGCTACCAAGGGGGTGATCAGGGGTTATCAACATTGTGTATCCCCCTTACCCTGACTAGAAGCAAGGGTCCCTATTTGGACAAAGGTACTTACCTCTGCCAACTAGAGACCCCCAGATCTAACAACTTTTCTTTCAATGGCCCTTCACTGCACAAAGGAGCTTATCACACCTCCGGGCGTCCACCTCTCCTGGCTCCGCAGCAGCCTTCCATTACCTTGGCACCCGTGCGTACATCAAGCCTCGCTTACCTGGGCCCCTGGCAGGTGTGATGAAAACAGCGGCAGCAACACCTCGGTCGTCGCGGTCGAACCTGGTGTTGGCCTGGCCGACTGCAAATACCAGGCCACTCCTCCCCATAACTTGGGTGCGGTCATACCTCAGTCCTCACTTACGCATTACAGGGAAGATGTAGTAGAATCAGCGCAAACAGCTCTTCAATCTTCATGTATGGGCCCAGTGTCGGCCACGCCGCCCCAGCCTAGGCCGTCCGCAGGCCTCAAATTCCAGGCTGCTCCTCCACTTACAGAGGTTGATGGTGGTTCCGGTCATGGGGAGTTCTCACAATTTACCCCCAGTGTCGGCCCAGTGAGGGAGTTCTCCAGTAGTCAACCGTTGCAGAGCAAAGTGCCGAATAATAGACAGGCCTAGTTAGGAGCACAGAGCATAGCTAGTGTGTGACCATCTCCGCTGCCATCGGGCCACCACTGATCTTTTTTTTGTACATCTTAATATTAATTTATTCTAAGACCTATATTCCCAAAGAAAGTACACTCTCCTGCGTTGTCTGAACATTCAAGTGCAGAACTGTGGTTGTGCTGTGCCTATGCAATGATGCACTTTATGCTGCCATGTGGCAACGAACACACCCTAGCATCAGAGAGCAAGGTTGCTTAGTCTTATTACAGGAAACAAAATATTAGCAACACAACACTTTGCATTTGGTTGGCTAAAAACAATGTCATGCAACCCAACTCAATGTCTTTGTAGATTGTGCTCTAAACCTGATGGAGAAATTCTATTTAGTAATGGTTAACTTTAACATATATTCAGAATGTGTCATAAAATAAAGTTATATCAGAAATATTTTGACTGAAATAGGCACATGATGTTGTCAATAAACAAATACAAACTTTAATGAGTATTTAAGGTTCTGATTCAGAGAGAGAACAGCTTTCTCCCGATCTATGGCCTGCCAGTGGTCTGATGAGGAGTGTAGAAGTTGCTGTGTCTCCAGGTGATCCGACCCAGACTTCTTATACCTAACACCTGTACATTGTGACCCTGAAGATCCTAAAGTTCACTTTGAAAGAAAAGTGTACAGGATTTTGCTACCGCTGATAGAAGAGGTCAAATCGGGGATTGAGACATTGACAGGCACTCTAGAAGGAATCTGGAGGAGTCAGCCCCAATAAAAGCTTGAATGAGGCTAGCAACACATGCATTCTTGGATCCATAAAATTGATGAGTCTCTAGCTGGCATTGCAGGCGTCATGCGGGAGAAGAGTGAACAACAACAATCTTCCTCCTCTGGCACTAGTCATGTTGCAAGGCCACTAGAGCTTATCAATTCCTCAGTCTAGTCTTTCCACCGTGGAATGGAGTCCAAGATGAATGCACTCATTTCTACTGTGAGTTCCCTCAACAGCAACATTGTTGCTCTGCCACAAAACCAGAAGTCCCTTGCCAGGGATTATCATGCAACCTCAGTGCACTCACTAGTGTTTTAGCTACCTTGCTACCTACATCTTCCTTCTATGATGTTTCTGAATTTGGCACAGGTCATCATATGTCTGCTCCTCAACCATAACGTGAGGAGCAGGCAGAATCATCAGTGGTTGTAGATTGCAGAAGTCTTTAGTTGGTGGTGCAAGCCTACTGAATAAAATTAGTGACTTCCTCTTCACTAGTTCTGTCTTTGGCCCTGTTATTGTCATCATGAAATATATTTGCATTTCCTCTGCAGACCACGGTTGGTGCTATTATGTTTATTTTGTCCATATATTGATTCCAGAAATCAACCATCTTAGATAATGGTAATTTGAAAAAGTTATGTTTCTGTTATTTTAATACAACACTGTTGTTTGCATTATGAACATATTAATTTGTGTAGTGGCTTTCCTCCTCTGTAGTTGAATTTCCTTTCTGTGTCAATAATTACACTGATCTCTGATATTTCTAAATACAAAATTGTTGGTTACACACATATTTTGTTTATGCGTCTTTATTTCCACCAGATTTATTCACTTTTTACACACTGGTAGGAGTGCTCATTGTGTAGTCCTTAACTGATTTAGACCTTCTTTATTAGCAATAGTAACATTCACTATAATGACACAAATAATTATTCAAAAATATAAGTAAGGCAATGTGTTAGTCATTCTGCTAAAAGTACAACAATTATTTTGTTTCCACATATATTCTGTTTAAGGTTCATAATTGCATATATCATGATTAAAAACGTGCATTGTAATATTTGACCATATAATTTCAAATGATTCTGTGGTAAAAGTTAGGCACATTCAACTTAAATACGGTGTTTCACCCTTCTACGAGGATCAATACAACCGTATTAGACCCACCATTTTTCAGTTCCATTCGCAACCTTCTTTCTCATCAATCTTTCCATTGCCTTCCACATCTTCCATTGATTTTTCCTCAAAGGTGAAGGCATCTTATATATATATACTATATACTATAGTCTAATATACTATTAAGCCTTTTGTCTAAGAACAGACCTAAATCTAAAATCGAACTACGGTGGGAATTGGATTTCAAACAAGAATTTTCTCAACATACTTGGGGTACAATTTGGGCTAAGATACACGCTACATCCCGCTCTGCTGCCACTACTCAACCTTTATACTATTTTTATAATAGGCTATACTACACTCCCACATGTTTTTGCATATGTTTTTTGATTGTCCCCGAGTTCGGAGTTTCTGGTTACTTATTTGGGATAAGATTAATAGCATATTATCTACAGATATTGATTTTAGCATTGTTCATCTCTTCTTGAGTGGCATTCTCAAAGGTTAACTGGGAAATGTATTGATTTAATGATAACACTTGCTTTACAAATTCTCACATCTAACTGGAAAGACACCTCAAAAATCTTTTTTATACAACGCTCTCCTCTTAGACCCCAATTTCTCATCATCATTCACTTCCTTTATTATTGATTACTTTGAAAATAATCAGACAGAATCTTTATCATTTGCAATTATTTGGGGTGCATTTAAGTCTTCAGCAAGGGACTTCATTATAAATGATGTGGCACAGAAAAGGAAATCGGCCGTAAGATTACGTAAGATCTCCTTCAGGATATCAAAGCACTTGAACACTCATACTATACTTCTCACTCGGAAGTTTGCTTAAAAGCCCTTATTAAGGCCAAATTGGAATTTAATAAAAAATCTACAGAAGATGCTTCGCTTTACTTGTTAAAATCCAGCGCAATATTCTATGGGGGTAAAAATAAAGCAGGAAAAAATTTGGCAAATCATTTAAAGATTCGCCAAAACAAAATACATATTGATTCTGTTTTTGACGAACAATCAGTTTTAAAGTTTAAAGACGCTGAGATACTGGAGGAATTCTCTCTTTTCTACGAATCCCTATACTCCTCAGAAACTCAACCTTCGGATCACTCTTTAGCGCAATTTTTTTCAACTATCCAAACACCTCAGCAGATTTCTCCGGACTTATCTCAATTAGAGTCTGCTCTTTCGCAGCAGGAATTATTTAATGCTCTACAAAACCTTAAAAAGGACAAAGCTCCTGGTCCAGATGGCTTTACTGTTGAGTTTTATACTGATTTTTCTAAGCTTTTACTCCCAAAGTTACATTTACTCATAAGTTTTTTTCTCTCTTCTAATAATTCCTCTGGTTCTTTCTCAGAGGCCCACATTTGTCTTATCCCTAAAGATGGTAAGGATCCCAAGTACTGCAAAAACTACAGACCTATCTCTCTTGTAAATATTGATCATAAAATTTTCTCTAAGGCCTTAGCCATACATCTAGATCCCTATTTACCAAATTTGTTAGGGAAAGAACAATCTGGTTTTGTTAAGGGGCGAGTCATTACCAATAATACACGACTCTTTTTCGACATTCTATCCAAATCGTTTCATCTTGACCACTCTTTGGCAGCAATAGCGCTCGATGCTGAAAAAGCTTTTGACAGGGTTAAATGGAAATATTTATTTTATACTTTAAAATAGTTTGGTTTTGGCTCAAACTGTCAGGGCCACTTCAACGTATCATGCGCAGGAACAGAGATGCCTTCTCCCGATACCTCCTCCAAGAACCACCAGCGCAGCACTGAGAAAAGATGCGCTAATGTCTTCTCAAGGGGGGGTAGGGGGATTGGATAAAATAACAAAGAGAGAAGAGACTGCCACTGGTTGTTTGCTTCATGGTCTATCTTCTTTCAGCTATGCCAGCTTCTAGTTGGATCATTCAGGAGGCTAAATAATAATAATACTTATTAATCCTAACTTGATTAACACTCACACCTCCTTCAGTCTTTCTTTTATTAACTTAAATCACATACCAGTTTCAATCTCAGTGTTACTTCTCTTCTATATTTGGGGTCAGCGAATTATCTTGTTCCGCTGATTCTTTTCTATCGATCTATCTTAGCTTTTCTATTCTATTTTGAAATATATTAATACTCATTTTCCTTCTTATTTATTGCAGGGACCAGTTTGTGAATGAGAGGAAGAACTTGGGTAAGTATTATCAGATTCTTATTTCCTAAACAACGTTATAACTTAAAACTGCAGTACTAATGATAGTTCTAGACTTAGCTCTGGCTGCTTCATGAAATGCCTCAACAAATCTCCAACTGGAATCATGCGTTGGACTCTGCCTCGACAATAGGAGCTAACACAGCTAGTAGTCGTGTAACTCTCCGACGTGTTTCCTCCGTCGAACGATGAGCGGCTAATTCAGACTTTGTAGCCTCGTCTCAATCTTGTTCTTTTCCTGTCGGGCTTTGCGCATGAGCCCCAGACGAACACTGCCTCAAGGAATGGTAGGGCCTGGGAAATGCGCACGGAACTCGCAGCAGGACTCTGTGGCGGTTTTGAAATTAGAATTCGGAAGTTTCCTTAAAGGTAACCAAATAGGGGAGAAAACCCTCACTAAGCTAACTCGGACACTGGGGAAAACGTGACCGCTATGGTCTCGAATTCAGGTGAAGTGCGCCAACGTTCTAAGTTGAGCGCTTCACATAGAATTCTGAGACAGCTCTAAAAAGACTAGAACGTCACCTCTGCCGGAGCGTCGGCCATCTTAAGGTTCCTTACTTTCCAGGCCTCGCTCTAAGTCAGAGTTCTTATGATCTTTTTGTTTCCAATTGATTGATTGGCACTTATAATGCAAAGAGTAGGTTCATTGTCTGTAATGGTTCTGACAGTACCCCCTCGCAAAGAAGGTCCCTCCAATCTTGGTTTCTTAGGAAATTTTTTATGAAAGGATCGTACCAAACGGGGGGCATGAACATCAGAACATTTTTCCCAAGATCGGTCCTCTGGACCATAGCCCTTCCAGTCCACCAAGTAATAAATTGTTCCTTTAGATCTCTTAGAGTCTAATATTCTTTTAACCTCAAATTCTGTCCCTGACTCTAATTGCTCTGATTTTGGAGGGAGGTTTACTCTTACATCTGAGGACATTATTTTTAGTAGAGAGACATGAAAAACTGGATGAATCTTCATTTCTTGTGGGAAAGTTAAACGATAAGTCACTGGATTAACTACTTTCTCAACTGGGTAAGGACCTACAAGTCTTGGTTGAAATTTTCGATCTCCTTTGAGTCTGAGGTTCTTAGCGTTCAACCAGACCCTGTCTCCAACTTGCAACTTAGGACCTTCTTTTCTTTTTTTATCAGCATATTTTTTATACGTCTCCTTGGCTTGTATTAGGTTTTCCGTGGCGGTTTGATGGATTTGAGCTAGATTTTGTACTACTTCCTGCACTGCTGGGACTGAGATTTCTTTACCAACTACAGAAGCGTTTGGATGCCTACCATAATTTAGATAGAAAGGGGAGAAACCTGTAGAAACATTCTTAGCGTTATTGTGTGTAAACTCCGCAGCCCACAAATACTCTAGCCAATCCCCTTCTTGATCTAACAAGAACAACCTTAAATACTGTTCTAATTCCTGGTTGACTCTCTCTGTTTGCCCATCAGTCTCCGGGTGATAGCTAGTGGAATATTTAGTTTCTATCCCCAAACTCTCCATGAAGGCCTTCCAAAAGCGAGAGAGGAACTGGGATCCCCGATCTGAGATGATCACCCGAGGAACACCATGAGCTCGTACTATATGTACACCAAAATGAACAACCAATTCCTTAGCTGTTAGAATTCACTTTAATGCAACAAAATGCACCATCTTGGTGAATGCATCCACAAATACCAATATGGTGTTAAATCCCTGACTGGAAGGCAGGTCCACTATCAAATTTACCGTAACTGTATGCCAGGGATGTGGGGGGGGTGGGCATAGGTTGGAGATACCCTTTAGGTGACTGTGTCTCCGATTTTCCTCGCGCACAGAACCCGCAGGCTCTCACATAATAGTGAATGTCTTTTGTCATTTGGGCCATCAATAGTTTCTTTTGATCAGATCTTCAGTCTTTTGCATGCCCTTATGTCCGGCAAATTTACTATCATGATTGTTCTCTAGAACTAATCGTTGAAGCTCTTGTGTAGGCAAATATAATTTTCCTTCACGCCATAGTAACCCATGCTGAATTTTTCTGGATGGTTCTTGTTCTGCCCAATCATACATTTCTTCCTGTGGCATTGCTCTTGCTACCTTTTCCTCTAAAGTTTCTTGACTCACTGCCCCTACTATTTTATGTTCTGGAATGATTGTCTTTGGTTCTTGATCGTCTTCAAGCTTCTCCATGCTTATTCTCGACAGAGCATCAGCCTTTCCATTCCTAGTCCCTGGTCGAAAGGTGATCACAAAGTCAAAATCCGCGAAATATAACGACCATCGAAGCTGTCTCGGAGTAAGGGTTTTAGCAGATTTCAGGAATTTCAAGTTTCTATGGTCTGTGAACACAGTCACTGTATGTCTCGCTCCCAACAAATAGTGTCTCCCCTCTTTGAATGCGTCTTTAATCGCCAGTAGCTCTTTTTCCGTAATGGTGTAGTTAATTTCTGCTGGTGTTAATTTCCTCGATCTGTAAGCCACTGGATGGAGTTGTCCTGTCATCTTGTGTCTTTGTGAGAGAACCCCTCCAATTGCTAGATCAGAAGCATCCGTCTCCAAATAGAAGGGTTCTGTGGGGTCTGGGTGCAATAAGATTGGTGCGGAGGTGAACTCCTTTTTCAATGATTGAAAAGCTTCTTCTGCTTCTTCGGACTACTCGAATGGAACTCCTTTCTTCAGCAATCGAGTAAGTGGAACCAATTTGTGCGAAAATTCATTCACAAACCTCCGGTAAAAATTGGCAAAGCCAATAAAGCTTTGCAATTCTTTCACACTGCTTGGAGATTTCCATTCCAGAACTGCCTTAACCTTCTTGGTATCCATTGTGAATCCAAACGGCGTAAGCACGAATCCAAGGAATTCTACCTCCCTTACACTGAACGCACACTTTTCCAATTTAACATACAAGTTATTTTCCTTCAATCTGTGTAAAATTTTCTTCACCTGGTCTGGATGTTCTTGTTCAGTTCTGGAGTAAATCAATATATCGTCAATATATACTATGACGCATTGATCAATATATTCACTCAAGACACTGTTGATAAAGTGTTGGAATGCTGCTGGTGCATTGCATAATCCATAAGGCATGACCTGATACTCGTACAATTCTAGTTTTGTTCGAAACGCCGTTTTCCACTCATCTCCCTCACGAACCCTGATCAAGTGGTACGCCCCTCAAAGATCAAGTTTCGTATAAATCTGTGCCTCTTTCACCTGGTCCAATAGCACGGAGATGAGAGGAAGAGGGTACCAGTTCTTGATGGTGACCTTGTTTATGGCTCGGTAGTCTATGCAAGTTCTTAACTCGCCTTCCTTCTTAGGTACAAAGAATAAAGGGGAGGAGACCGGAGACTGAGATGGACGGATAAAACCGTTAGCTAAATATTTCCTGATGTACTCCTTCAGATGCTCATTTTCTTTTTCTGTTAAGGCGTACACTCGACTGCAAGGCAATTGAGCACCTGGTTTTAAATCTATTTTGCAATCAAATGGCCGATGTGGCGGTAACTTCTCAGCCTCGATCTCATTGAACACTTCCTCAAAACTCCTTGTATTCAGATGGTATTTCGCATGTGTGAATTCCGCACACTGAAATTTCTTGTTCACTTAAAGGCGTCGCCGGTCCTGATTCCTTAGTTTCCATGTGATGATTAAAACAATTATCTTTACAGAAATCTGAATTCATTTTCACAGTTCTCCCACCCCAATCGATACTTGGATTGTGTTCCGTTAACCACGGCAGGCCCAATATAATCTGAAATTGAGGAGCATCGATTAAGTTGAACTGGATAATCTCTTGATGTCCTTCTTGAAATGTTAATTCCACTTGTTCCGTGTGACTAGTGATTGGTCCAGAGGAAAGGTTTGTTCCATCCACAGCTCTTACTGGCTCGCTTTTTGACTTCAAAATTGGTCTTAACCCAATGCTGGCTGCATATTTGATGTCGCAGAAGTTTCTCGTTGCCCCTGAATCAATCATAACTGATGCATCAGTAAGAGTTATGTTCCTAAACCTTAATTTCATTGAAATCACTAGATGTGGAGATGAAAACTGTAAAGTATTGGCTAAGTGATGTTCTTCGGGAGTTGTCTTATTCTCAGCACCCACCAATCCAACTCCTCCTATTGGTGGTGCTTGAAGTGTTCCTGTTCCTTAGAAAACATCTTGGGCTTCTTTGGACAAATTCTCACAAAAAGTCCACTACCTCCACAATACAAGCACAAGTTATTCTGCCGTCTCTTTTCCTTTTCTTCCTTGGTCAGAGGGCCCCGTACAACTCCGATCTGCATTGGTTCAGTTCCAGATTGACTGCCTGGTACTTTCAATGAGTCATTCTTAGTTCTGTTGAATCTTGGTGTATTAAATCTAAAATCTTTCCGTCTTTCACCCCTCCTCTCACTTTGACGAAAATCAATCTCCAGAACTAAATCAATTAATGGGCTAGAACGTCCTTCAGTTCATCTTTAAGTCCTCGATAGAAGACTGCTGCCCTCTTACATTCCGGCCAGTCCGTCTCTACTACCAATTTGTTGAACTGGGCAAGGTAAGCCACAAGATCCTTGTTACCCTGCCTCAATTCTAAAAGTTCGTTGTCGGTGGCTTGAGAAGTTTTTCGACGATCAAATATCCTCAAAAATTCCTTTTTGAAATCTTCAAAATTATAAAGAAGAGCATTGTCTCGGGTAACCAAGGGCATAGACCAACTGGCAGCATCACCACTAAGGTATGACAAAATAAAGGCCACACGGGACTGTGCGTCTGGAAAAATCGAAGGACGACACATAAAATGCAAAGAGCATTGTGTTAAAAAGATTTGAGCTTTCTGAGGGTCACCACTGAATCTTTCGGGGGGCTAGGGGAATTACTGGGGATAAAGAATGAACTACATGTGTTGTTACCCTAGAAGTGGGACCTAAGTGTACACCTTCTGTATCTGGGAATTTTAAACTGGGTGTTGGATTCAAACTGGAGATCTTAGCTGCCAACTCTACTGTTTCTCTTCTTGTGTCCATTACCTCTTGTCTCAAACCTCTGTTTTCCTCCCTAACTGCGGTTAATTCTTTTTGTATTAAGTGTAGGACCTCACCTAAATTCTGCAATTCTAGACCTTCAGCCATTCTGTTCAGGCGCAATTCAATACGTGGGCACTTCACTCTGTCAGGGCCACTTCAACGTATCATGCGCAGGAACAGAGATGCCTTCTCCCGATACCACCTCCAAGAACCACCAGCGCAGCACTGAGAAAAGATGCGCTAATGTCTTCTCAAGGGGGGGTAGGGGGATTGGATAAAATAACAAAGAGAGAAGAGACTGCGACTGGTTGTCTGCTTCCGGGTCCTATCTTTTTTCAGCTATGCCAGCTTCTAGTTGGATCATTCAGGAGGCTAAATAATAATAATACTTATTAATCCTAACTTGATTAACACTCACACCTCCTTCAGTCTTTCTTTTATTAACTTAAATCACATACCAGTTTCAATCTCAGTGTTGCTTCTATTCTGTATTTGGGGTCAGCGAATTATCTTGTTACGCTGATTCTTTTCTATCTATCTATCTTAGCTTTTCTATTCTCTTTTGAAATATATTAATACTCGTTTCCTTCTTATTTATTGCAGGGACCAGTTTGTGAATGAGAGGAAGAACTTGGGTAAGTATTATCAGATTCTTATTTCCTAAACAACGTTATAACTTAAAACTGCAGTACTAATGATAGTTCTAGACTTAGCTCTGGCTGCTTCACGAAATGCCTCAACAACTCTTCAACTGGAATCCTCCGTTGGACTCTGCCTTGACGATAGGAGCTAATACGGCTAGTAGTCGTGTAACTCTCCGACGTGTTTCCTCCGTCGAACGATGAGCGGCTAATTCAGACATTGTAGCCGCGTCTCAATCTTGTTCTTTTCCTGTCAGGCTTTGCGCATGAACCCCAGACGAACACTACCTCAAGGAATGGTAGCGCCTGGGAAATGCGCACGGAACTCGCAGCAGGACTCTGTGGCGGTCTTGAAATTAGAATTCGGAAGTTTCCTTAAAGGTAACCAAATAGGGGAGAAAACCCTCACTAACCTAACTCGGACACTGGGAAAAATGTTTCCGCTATGATCTCGAATTCAGGTGAAGTGCGCCAACGTTCTAAGTTGTTTTTAAAGAACAAAGGTCCTTAGCTCAATGATAAAAAATTAAAACATTTCAACATAGACTTCGATAAGAACTATGGACATTCTTCCAATGTCCAGCCGGACAAGGGAACATTTATTTTGGACAATACAAAATGATTTGGACAAGATAAAGAGCACGGAAAAAATTAAACAAGGGCACAATCCTGTACCGAGTTTAAACAGAAGAAAAATGAGAAGAAAGCAAAAATAGCAGGCAAAAACTTTGGGAGCAAGTAGTGGCTTACAGTACAGTAAAATCTTGAGTAAGCTCTAACCAACAGAAACCACAATGCATTTTTCACAATGGATGAATTGCAGTACTGTTTTGAAAAGTCGACGTTTCGATCCCTAGCTCCTAATACAATGGGATCATCCTTAGGACTACACAATAAACAATTGCCTGATTTGATTTTTACGCCTGTGGGATTTAACCAGGGAAAGAGGGAGAAAAGAAAACATAATAAAGTCCACCATTACTTTCAAGATAGCGTGTCAGCATCAATACGAGTCGTACAAAACATATGTAGGATACGTGAATGAGAAGGCGGAGTAGGTCCGGGCACAGTGGCACATGCAATAGCTGTTGGTTGTATCTATTGCATTGGTGAACAAGTACGGTGAAGAGCCTTGTGAGCGTTAGTGACCAAGTTACACAGATCTAGCATCGGGCTGAGCCATGATGTCTAGGTGATGAAATTGTCAAGGACAAACGGCGCAGAGATTTTCGGCAACGTCATGCTGACGATAAATGTGTGCATAAAGCGGAGTGGTCAAGCATTAAAAGTACGCTTAGAATTGCGAACATCGTGCCATGTTAAAACACGTCCTACGGAGCTAGTGCGAAAAGGGCAACAAACGGAGTGAAGAACTTGTGTGCCGGTGAGGGTGGCGGCGCAATTGTGAGATATAAAACGACCACGTTGTGGTGATTATGAGTTGTGGATCACTAGAATGCGAGACGTCGTCGTGGTGGTGTTGTAGGCATACTCGCTAGTAGCTAACCTTAAAAATTTGGCTCGTGATGTGCCAAAAACAACAAAGGTAGCCCGTAGTATTGCATTGAATCACCTGGGAACAACAGAACATTTGTGAGTCATTACGTCAAATTCCTCGTGTCCCAAGGGAGTGAAGAAACAGAAAGTTTGGTACCTTGAATAAGGCTTGTGGCCGTGTCTGGGAGATAGAGATCTAAATCCCGACTTCCAGCTGGGGAAGGCGTATGCAGGAGTGATCCAGGATGCCTAGCAACAAGCGGTGGCTGCTGGTTTGTTCGGAGCTGTGGATGCGGAAGAGGGCATTAATTTGGGATGGCGAGGCCGAGGACAGTGCCTGGTATTGCGAATGCTGTGTGGCGGGCTTACCTCAATGGAGTCTCTCTGAGCCGGGACGGGGATCGTCCGGTCTTCCGTTCCTTAGGGCATGATACCTTGAACAGAAGGTGAACCCTTACATGTTGTATATGTAGGAACTCCGAGCATGCGTGAAAAGAGACAAGGGACTGGACGTTCAATGTGTATGCAGGCGCCAGTGTGGGGGCCATTTTGGATTGGGAGACTAAGTTGGCAGGCATCTTAGGGAAGTGCAAGTGAATTAAGGAGATTGGCCGTGAGTGCTGAAAGGGAGGTCGGCGGAAGCGTGGTGGTGCCTATTTCTTGAGGTGTATGAATACATTAGTATATACAATCTTGATTGATACATATTTACAGTGTTGTTAAAACGAAAGAAGTACAAGCAGTATAACAGAAGGGCATAACATACAATATGGGTCAGTATCAGAACAAGAGACTGATATCATAATGAAAGCATTAGATTCATGTTTAGTCGCTGTTAGTGAAGGTTTGAAACCGGCTAAACTTCTGCCCTAATTTCTATACAGAACCATGTTGGTGCTTAAAGCAAGTTTGTCCAGTCCTCTGTTCTATTCAGGCCATTAAGTATCGAATCAAAGAGGATGATTGATTTTAGTTCCTCTCTGTTCAGCAATTGAGCCATGTTACCACCCCTTTGGGGTAATTTCAAGACTGTGAGAACTGTCCATCGTATGTCATCCTCGTTGTGATTGGCTTCAGAGAAATGTTCAACAAGGGGCGCATTTGGTGTCCTGCATCGGATGCGACTTCTGTGTTGACAAATCCTGGTCTTGACTCTTTGCGTTGTTTGACCAATGTATATTTTCTGACATGGACAATGGATAAGATAAATCACATTGGCTGTGTTACAGTTGGAAAATGATTGGCTGTGTACTGTAATGTTCTTAAAGTAAAGCTTTTACCTTCGATAGTAAACAGACAGACATTACAACCGCCACATTTAGAATGTCCAATAATGGGGGAAAGACCCCAGACAACATCGAGCGTTAGCAGAGACAGGTAAAGAAGCTCTAACCAGGTGATCTTTCAAGTTTTTATTCTTTTTGAATGCGAATAAGGGTTTGTCAATGTTGAGACTACCTACATTCAAAATGGGCCAATGGTGTAGTATCATTTTTCTCAGTTTGTTCGATACCGGGGAGAAGGTTGTGACACATGCAATTCTTTTTTTGGGTTTCGAGGTCAACAAGATTTCTCTGGGACAGTACCAAGCTCATTTGGACGCATTTTTCACAATTCTTTTAGGGTATCCCCTGTCTTTTAGTTTTGAGGCAAGAACAGTTGCCTCTCTGAAGTAGTCGGCCTTACACGAACAGTTTCTCCTGATTCTAAGGAATTGGGAATAAGGCAGAGAGTCCCTTAGGGCCCTAGGGTGATTGCTGGTGTAGTTAAGGAGGGTATTGCGCTCAGTAGGTTTGCGGTACAAGCGTGTTAGTAGCTCACCATCTGAGTGAAAAATTGTCAGGTCTAGAAATGCGATGGAGTCATTGTCAGTGGTGATTGTAAAGGACAAACCTGAGCAATTATTGTTCATCCAATGTAGAAATTGGCGTAGAACAACGACATCTTGTCTCCAAATAATAAAGATATCGTCGATGTATCTACGCCAAAAACCAATGCCTGGAAAAAAGGGGTTAGTTGGAGTCAAAATGACATTGGTTTCCAATTGATCCATGAAGAGCACTGCTAGGTTCGGGGCAAAAACAGCCCCCACAGAAGTGCCCTTGATTTGTTGATAAAAGATGTTGTTAAACATGAAGAAATTGCGAGTAAGGCAAAGTTCAAGAAGTTGTAGAATGAAATTACTAGGAACAGCATGTGGGCATGGGCGTGAGTCCAGTGTCTTTTGTATTACCAAAAGGGTCAGCCGTCTGTGGTATATTTGTGTACAGAGACTCCACATCCATGGTGCACAGAGTCTCTGACGTGGGATTATAGGGGTAATGTTCAATCATGTTTATCATTGCCATTGAATCTCTCACATAACATTGGGTGGTTGGGATGAAGTCTTTAATGAAAAAGTCCACATATGCCCCAAGCGGTTCTAAAATTGAGCCGCAGGCGGAGACAATTGGTCGGCCTGGGGGATTGGTTGTATCTTTATGAATTTTCGGGAGCGTGTATATTACGGGAGTGCGCGGTGTTTTTACGTTCAAGAAATTGAATTCCTTTTTAGGTCGAGGACCGCCGGTCTGCCGAAGGCAGAACCGGAAGTTGGAGATTTAATGACTTGGAGAAGAGGGGCTTGAACCCGCCCCTCTTCTCCCCTGTTCTCCATTGGCTGGCCTCTTGAATGCTGGCCAGCCATTGGAGAAGAGGTCCGTCATTCCGCTTAGGCCCCGTCCTTTTCGGATCGGGGGGCGTTTTTTTTCAGAAAGTCTAATTATCTCCTCCAGCCAATGGCTGGAGGAGAGAAAAGACAAACACGCCCCCGAATTCGAAACCGCTGCTGCCTTTCTCCGAGGCATTTCTGCTCTGCCTCGGAGAAAGGCAGTGGTGTGCTTGTTGACACGGGGAGTTTGGGTGACTGGCCCATGATCGAGGGATGTGGGGCCAGGATTCGACCCTGGCTCCCCAGTCCCCGGGCCACTTCTTCGTATTCGCACTCTTGTGGAAAAGCAGTAAAATAAACATTTCGCCGGGCTCAACTACTATAATTCTGCGCCACCGTGCATCAAGGTCTGCGTCACCACTGCAAAATATTTTAACATTTCAATACATTTTCCACCACGTTGCTTGCTTCTCTGAAAAACTTGCAACTGGTATAGTTCAACGGGGAAAAAAGACGCATTTCTGACAGAAAAACGAAACGTCCCTCATGTTTGCAGTGACTGCAACTTCTAAGAAGCCCCTGCAGTTAAAAAACACTGGAGGCCACGTCATTGTGGCAGAACCAACATACAGTAGACAGTCAACAGACATATGAAGCAAGCGCGGCAACAGTCTCGTTTCCTACGAGAGGGCGGAGTGGCCTTAATGTATGCGTCTGTTATCCTGTGTAGTGAAGAGATGAGGGATGTAAAATAATGTTTGCAAAATGTACCCGGGCCATGCTAAAAGCGTAATAATCTCTGGCCCCAGGGGCACCCCGTAGTGTTTTACTTGATAGCGTTCATTTGTCTCAGTTTAATTAAAAACTGCTGTACCGCGGCCGTCTGTCGCGGGAGGGACACGCCGCATTTAGGGTGGACGAGAGATCATGCAGACGAGTTCCGCTTCACCTAACACGGGAAATTGTTCGGTGCTTCAAAGGTGACTCGCCTCTTCGTGGGTTGACGCTCTATGGCGAGCCCGATGCGGGTCGGCGGCCCCAGCGGGCCTCCCCCCAACCAATATTGCCTCTTTCCCCCTTCCCCCATTGAGCTCCTGCAGCGTGTTCACGGACGGCCTTCAGCCACCTCTTCGCCTCAATAAAGGTTGCGCAGTGGCCGCCTTTGAGCGAGGTCTTTGTTCCCTCTCTGTGAAAATAATTGAAATGATGTGGCTAAAAATATCACAACCTCGTCCTTGCCAATTCCATCAGCGCCTAAACCCTCATTTCTGAGATGACCTTGCTATCCACTTTTGTATAGTTTTATAGAGCCAATTGCATAGCAAAGTTGCAACAATTTTCAGTCCTCCAAGCGAAATCAAATTTGCATGTTGGAGCGCTCCCCATACAATCATTCAGTGCTACCACTAGATGGTGCCCTGAGGCTACTACCTTACTTGCCTTGTTGGGGCGCAGTACCCGCTCAGTATAACAACTAGCCCACGCCGTAAAACAAAATGCACATCTAATAAAGTGGGTCCGATCTTATTCTGACGTAGACAAACCTAAGGTGTCTCAGTCTTATAAACATAGCTGTTGTGTGGCCGTGTCACAAGCTACATCTCCAGCCAAACCTGGGTTTTTAGTAAAAAATACTTTCTATGCTGAGACTTTGAGACCTTGTATCGTATTACAAGTGAAACTACAAGTCCCAGAATGCAAAGTGCTACTGGTGAGAAGTACACTTAACACTGTTTTAGGGCTAAGGCTCTGGTCAGACTTCAACGGTTACATCCAAAAAAGGTTCCAAGACGTAGCAGGCACCACAAACGGCCTTTTCGACATATATTCTGACCGTAACATTTTTTTTAAAGAAGCAGTTTAATTATGTTTTTATTATATGTTAGCTTAAAATCAGAGTATTTCAATCCGCGGCAGTAGTAGATCTCTCTATTTAAGAGTTTACATTGCATAAATGGCATTGTTTCTCATGCATCACAGCAAGGCGATGGCCCCGTTTGCCACCTGAATCCTTTTCCTCTTGTCATATGTTCCTTCTCTCTCTCGACATTACCCTTCTTTCACGTTCCCTGCAGCCCTCTATTCAAATCATTCTCTACCCAATTGCTTTGTGCTCCGGTATCCCCTTTCACTCTCATTCCGTTGAAATTTAAGGGTTACAGGCAGGGCCTTAAGTGGGATGAAAGATTGGGCGTGGGGGGGTGGGTCTCAAAGGGGCATCGTCAATGTAATTAAGGGCGTGGCTTAAAACACGTAAGCTAAACAGCTGTGCTTAGAATAGTGTGCCGCCCAACTTGCATTTTGATGATTTATTGCTTATCTCGTCACAGGTGCTGGAAGGTTTGTGGAAGCCACTGTGTGTGTGGCTCTGTGTCTGTGGCTCTGTGTGTGTGGCTCTATGCGTGGTGGCTCTGTCTGTGTGTGGGTATCTGTGTGTGTAGGTGGCTCTGTGGGTGGCTCTATTTGTGTGTGGGTTGCTTTATGTGAGTGGCTCTGTGTGTGTGGGTGGCTCTGTGTGTGGGTGGCTGTGTGTGTGTGGCTCTGTGTGTGAGTGCAAATGCAAAAGGTCTCGCATTTGAGAGTGATTAAGCTATTGACATTGTAAATAACAATGCCGTTTCTTTAAATGTTTTAAAAACAAAAACATAAACAAAAATAATGTCATGAGCAATGCCAATAGCTCTAACTTTACCAATGCCGAGACCATTGCATTGTAAATGCTTGTTAGAGAGGAAGCCGGCATGGAGCCCCTCTGTAGTAGTCTTGAGGATCAGTCCCTGTATCTCTTTGGTGGGATTTGACGCCAACCTCATGTAATGATCCTTATTATCGAGCTGGCGTTGGATTTCTGCTATGTAAGCCGTTTTTTCTTGGAGCACTATGCCACCTCCTTTATCTGCGGTTTTAATTACCAGGGTGTCATTTGTTTTGAGGTGATTGATCGCTTGGTTTTCTTTAAGTGTAATATTGAAAGGAATGAACCTTTTATTACTCTGTAGGATCGATAGGTCCTTGAGAACCATTTTTTCGAACGTAAGTATTTCTGTAGGTATCATTCCTGCGGATGGCAGGAAGGTTGATGGAGGCCGGAAAGGTGTGTTGGCAAAATGGTCTGGTGTGGGATGTAGTTGGAAGAAGGCTTGTAAGCGGATGCGCCGGAAAAATCTTAGTAGTTCCGTTTGCAGATCCATAAAATTGGGTGGAACTGTGGGAACAAAAGATAGTCCCTTTTTGAGGAGTGAGAGTTCGTCTTTTGCCAATGAGTGGGTAGAAAGATTGAAAATGGGAATAGTATCGCTGTGTTGATCTGCGGAGTGACCTGTCATTACCATTGGTAAAAATTGTTGCGGGTCCTCTGCTCCCCTGGTGGGTTGTACCATCGCTGGGTTTTCTTCACTCTTCCGCGTTGGGGCGGGTCTTGCGGGCCCCTGGCTAAAAAAGTATTCTGATGTGAGCCTCCACGTCTTGTGGTGCTGCTGCCTTCTCCAGGGTCAGAACTATCTGATGAGTCTGCTGAGGAGTCTGAGAAGCCTACCAGATTCTGGTGTCTATTGTAGCGACCCCACGGGCGGTTATTCTGATGAGTGGAGTAGGATCTGTTAGTGTAAAAATCTATTTGTAGGTAAGGGTAGGTAGTCTCTACACTGTAAGTTTTTATATCTTTCTTGATTTTGTTGGCCTTTTTGTTCTGCTCAATTCTGTGAAAATCTGCTACTGTTTTTTCAATCTGTTCTAATAATTTTTTGGCTTCAGTAGTAGAGTTTGAGTCTTGGATTTGTTTGAGGATGTCTGAGATCTCTATTTCTAGTGTTTTGAGAGTTTCTAAGTTGAGCGCTTCACATAGAATTCTGAGACAGCTCTAAAGAGACTAGAACGTCACCTCTGCCGGAGCGTCTGCCATCTTAAGGTTCCTTACTTTCCAGGCCTCGCTCCAAGTCAGAGTTCGTATGATCTTTTTGTTTCCAATTGATTGATTGGCACTTATAATGCAAAGAGAAGGTTCATTGTCTGTAATGGTTCTGACACAAACTTTATAAATTTATTATCTCTCCTTTACCCTAATTCTCATGCAGCAATCTGTGCTACCGGCTTGATTTCCCCTTTTTTTGATCTAAGTAGGGGAGTCCATCAAGGTTGCCCTTTATCACCTTTTTTTTAACTTAGCCGTTTCTATCCAAATTACGCCAAAATCACAATATCTGTGGGTTTCAATCACCGCATGTTCACATCAAACTGGCAGCTTATGCTGATGACATTCTGCTTTTTGTATCCAAACCAGCAGAATCCATTCCTGCCTTCTTGGAGGAGGTGAAAGCGTACTCTTCTATTTCTGGTTAAAATTGAACAATGATAAATGCAAAATATTGCCTTTAACAAAATATACTTTTAGTTCAGATTTTCAAATCTCCCACTTTAAATGGAGTCCGAAAATTATTAAATATTTAGGTTTACATTTTACATCTTCAATTCCAGAAACTGTAATTCTTTGTATGAATAAGTGTATTCAAAAGCTATCCGATTTGACTGCTAAATGGAATCCTCTTTATTTGTCTTGGTGGGGTCATTTGGACACCATAAAGATGATGTTATTGCCCATAGTTTTATACACTATTTCCAATATTCCAGTTCCAATTCCATCTAATTTACTTAAAAAAATCCACTCCATTTTATCCTCATTTTTATGGGGCAACAAAAAACCTAGACTTTCCCTGAAAAAATTAATTCGTCCTAAATCCGAAGGTGGAGTTAACTTTCCAGATTTCCTTGCTTACCAGAAAGCTTTCCTACTGCGTGAAGCCTCTTTATGGTTTCTTGACCCTACGGATGAATGCCCTCTTTGGACATCAGTGGGACGCCTCTTTCTTTCTCCTTACTCTTTCTGTGAATACCTCTCCTTTTCTCGTAAACCACAATCCATTTGAACTCCCATAATAAAGCACACTTCCAAGTTACTTGAGATACCTTCTCACTCCACTTATGTCTCTAAACAATCCTTCTTAAATTCAACAATATGGCATAATAAAAAATTATTAATTCACAACAAACCCTTTTACTGGAAAACCTGGAGACAAAGAGGTTTAATATGGCTATACCAATTGTTCTCAGATTCACAATGTGTCCCTTTTGATGTGCTTATGAAGTTATTTGATTTGCCTACCTCCTTTATTCATAAATATAATCTACTTAAAACATCTGTGCTGAACTCTCTTTCTCACCTTCCCACCGTACTCAACACTTCTGAAAACCCAGAACCCTCTATTAATCTTCGGACCTTGTTATTGACAACGCCTAGAGCCTCTACTATTTACAAACACCTACTAGGTAATGATAACAATAGACATAAGACAAAGACAGAAGAAGCTTGGGAACATGATTTTACTACTTGCTGGCCAATAATATTAACGTGGACCGGTATATGGACTAAACTACGCAAAACCTCCAGAGCAGCAAACACTACCCAAACATTATTCTTTGTATACAATAGATTGTTGCTGGCACCAGCTATTCTATCTAAGCGCTTCTCATCTACTCCGGATACATGTTGGACTTGTTCTTCTCCCACTGCTGACCTTTTTCACATGTTATTCATCTGCCCACAGGTGCATCGCTTCTGGAAACAAGTTTGGTCTCAAATTAATTTAATTTTTGACACTAAGTTCCCTTTCTCTTTTACTCACATCTTCTTAGGCAGTCTTTCGCCCATTTGGGATGATACTCTTCTTAACGTCAGGATTATTGACTTATTATTGGCGGTTGCCTTTCAACAAATTACTGTCAATTGTAGGGACTCATCAAAAATATCTTTTAGGGCTTGGTGGTACACTGTCTGCCATAATCACAGGTTAGACACTGCTTTTGTATACCCTCCTCACATGGCTGTCAAACGTGCTGATTTATGGTCGCCTCTCACGGTCTTTATTGATACAAGTGCCAGACAATGTTCATTGCCACAACCTTCTCAACAGGAGGTTCCTAAAGCATCTTAGATTCCCGACCCCAACCACCTACAATGCATCCTTCTCAACACCCGATCTGTCCACAGACACGCCATTGACCTATGGAATCTACTAGACACCACCTCCCCGGACGTCGCCTTCCTAACGGAAACATGGATGAACGCTTCCTCCGCCCCAGACATCACCATTGCCATCCCTGAAGACTATAAGATCACTCACAAAGACCGTACCAGCCACACAGGAGGAGGAATCGCTATCGTCCATAAGAAATCAATCCGCATCTCAACCAGCTCTGACGCCAACCTCGCCAACTCCGAACACCTTCACTTCCAGATCCACATCGACCCCAAGACCACACTCAGAGGCACCCTCCTCTACAGACCACCAGGACCCCGCGCAAAATTCAGTGAAGACATCACGGACTTCATCACTCCACACGCGATCCCCTCCAAAGAATACATCCTTCTGGGAGACCTCAACTTTCACCTTGAAAAGATCAACGACCGCAACACCACCACCCTCCTGGACAACCTCGCCAACCTCGGACTTAAACAACTGGTCACTTCCCCCACCCACATCGCAGGTCACACACTCGACCCCATCTTCTCCTCCAGCAATCATGTCTCCTTCAGCCACACTACGGATCTCCTCTGGACTGACCACAGCTGCGTTCACTTCACCTACAACAAGCCCAAACCCACCAACCACCTCCAACCGACTCTGCAAAGAAACTGGAACAAAATCACCACCGACCAGATCTCCTCATCGCTTCTTCTAAACACCCCAGCCCACTCCTCGGACCCAAACCTAGCCGCCGCCAACTTCACCCTATGGCTATCCAACACCGCCGACACCTTAGCACCACTGAAAAAACGTCAAAGCATACCTGGCAACAAGAAGGCCTCATGGTTCAACGATGATCTTAAGAAGTCCAAGAAACTCTGCCGCACCCTTGAAAAAGCGTGGAAAAAAGACCCAACCACCAGCACCAAGGACGCCTTCAAAAACGCCACCCGCACTCACCACCAACTAATCCGAAAGGCCAAGAAAACAGCATTCAAGGATCGACTTGACAACAACGCCCACAACAGCAAGGAACTTTTCAACATCGTCAAGGAGTTTTCCAATCCGTCGGCCAACTCCAACGACATCACCCCCTCTCAAGCCCTCTGCGACTCCCTAGCCTCATTCTTCCATAACAAGATTGCAGACATCCACAACAGCTTCGACAACCAACCCGGAGCCCAACCCACCCAACCACATGCTGAACACTCTCCCCCCGCGAACACCCTTAACGACTGGAACCCAATCTCCACTGAGGACACCATCCGCCTAATGAACTCCATCCACTCAGGATCCCCCACAGACCCATGCCCTCACCACATCTTCAACAAAGCAGACTCCGTCATAGCACCGCACCTCCGAGACGTCATCAACTGCTCCTTCAACTCCGCCACCTTTCCGGAAACCTGGAAACACGCTGAACTCACCGCCCTTCTGAAAAAACCCACAGCGGACCCCACCGAACTCAAAAATTACCGCCCCATCTCGCTCCTTCCATTCCCGGCCAAAGTAATCGAGAAAGCTGTCAACAACCAGCTCGCCGCTTTCCTCGAAGCCAACAAATCCCTCGACTCCTCACAATCTGGCTTCCGAGCAAAACACAGCACTGAGACCGCCCTCATCGCAGCAACAGACGACATTCGAACTCTACTGGACAATGGAGACACAGTCGCCCTCATCCTCCTCGACCTCTCTGCTGCATTCGACACAGTCTGCCACAGCACCCTTTTACAACGCCTCACCAACATCGGAATACATGGAAAAACACTTGAATGGATCACTTCGTTCCTCACCGGAAGAACCCAGAGAGTCCGCCTTCCACCATTCAAGTCCGAGACCACCGAAGTCATCTGTGGCGTACCACAAGGATCCTCTCTCAGCCCCACCCTCTTCAACGTATACATGAGCCCCCTCGCGACCATCGCCCGCCAACACAACCTCAACATCATCTCTTACGCGGACGACACTCAACTGATCCTTTCTCTCACCAAGGACCCCAGCACCGCCAAAACTAACCTACACGAAGGAATGAAAGAAGTTGCTGAATGGATGAAACACAGCCGTCTGAAACTGAACTCAGATAAAACAGAAGTCCTCATCCTAGGTACATCCCCCTCTGCATGGGACGACTCTTGGTGGCCGGAAGCCCTTGGAAAAGCACCCATCCCGACAGACCACGCACGGAACCTAGGCGTTATCCTGGATTCTTCACTTTCAATGAACAGACAAGTCAGCGCCGTATCCTCATCTTGCTTCAACATTCTTCGCATGCTCAAAAAAACATTTCGATGGATCCCCACCGAAACCAGGAAAACAGTCACCCATGCTCTAGTCACGAGCCGACTGGACTACGGAAACACCCTCTACGCAGGCACTACCGCTAAACTCCAAAAGAAACTCCAACGAATCCAAAACGCCTCAGCCAGAATCATATTAGACATCCCACGCAACGAACACATCTCTGGTCACCTGAAAGACCTCCACTGGCTACCCGTCAATAAGAGAATCACTTTCCGACTGCTAACCCACGTACACAAATCACTCTTCGACATCGGACCAGAATGCCTCAACTCAAGACTGTCCTTCTACACCCCCTCCCGCCAACTACGTTCCTCCAGCCAAGCCCTCGCCACCGTACCTCGCATCAACAAGACCACCATGGGAGGCAGATCCTTCTCTTACCTGGCTGCTAAAACATGGAACTCACTCCCCACTCACCTTCGCCTTACCCAGAACCACCTAGCTTTCAGAAAGCAACTTAAAACGTGGATATTTGACAAGTAATCCTCCCCCCCCTCCTTAGCGCCTTGAGACCCTCTGGGTATGTAGTGCGCTATATAAATTCTCTGACTTGACTTGACTTGACATAAGTTTCTCTTTGTACCTACTTGGTGTGTATATTTCATGTATTTCTTATTTTATCAGGCTGATTCCTTTACTCTATATGTAATAAGCTTGGATTGTATAGATGTATAATTTAAATTGCATATTGTGTGTAAGTTACTATAATTTCTTTTCAATAAAAGTCTTTTCTTGAACTTAAAAAAAAAATCTTTTTTATTTCTTGGTGGAATCTATTATGTCATTATCACAGGCTGGACAGAGCCCATGCTATTACATTACCTTTAATGATTAAAAGAGACCTGTTCTGGCTTCCTCTCACTTCATACCTGTCCAGAACTGTTGCTCTGTCTAGACCTGTGTGTGCAGCTTTGGACCCTTTATGAGGTAGCCACTGTTTTTGTTTGGTTGTTCAGATAATAAATATGGTTGCTAGCTATGTTATTCTATCCTTGTAATTAATTTTCTTCTTTTACTCCTTCCTTTCTCCTTTTTTCTTCTTACTCTCTCATTCTCCTCTCATCTTCATTCTTAAATTTCTTTTAAAAAATGCTACAGTTCTATTTTGTTCTTTTTTTCCCCACTTAAGGCATTATGGCTCCCTCTGCTTGTTTACACAAAACTGTTCAATCGTTTAGGTATTTTGTTATACTGTTTTATATATTGTGTTTACATAATGCTTGAGGAGATGTATATCATTTCACTCTGTACTGTTTTGCTACTTTCTTTAATAAAGCGTTTTTAACAGAGAGACTCTTATTTAATCACCATTATGACTTCTTATTTTTGAAGATCAAATACCTAAATATACTTTATGTGGTATATTTACAAAGAGATAGCCCCACCAGAACGTCAGCTCTGTCCTGCAAACGCTGACACGACCTGGTGTGCATTCCACTTGTTATGGAAGGCGTTTACCAGCTTTCTTGTGCTAATGTGCTGTCAATCACGCACTCGTTCTGGTATGTTGCCGGTTTTACTGCATTGGGATGGGTTCGAAGGATTGGCTGCAGATCCTGAATTTAGACTCTTTCTTGTCATCCCTGCAGAGGAATAAGACTGGTTTGCTTTCTGTTGGAGGGTTGGAGCTGAAGTCTGCCTTCTGACTCTTAGCCTTCTCATATGTCGAATTTGAAGCTCCTTTGAACATGAAGGGCAGTGTGTATCCTGAATATGTGGTGGCCAGACCTTCTAATGTAATGGTGCTGCTCCCGTTTTGGTTGCATTCTACTGGAGCCCTGCCCATTCATCCTTTTGTGATGGATATCCTCTTAAATGAGTGAGGAGTCCCAGAGCGTGTTCTGGTGTCTCGCTTCCTGTCTGCTCCCTTGGAGTAGAATCCTGAGTCTGGTCATGTGGCCTCTGATTTTGCCAGTCTGGTGGGATGCTCATCAGTGGCAGTGGATGATGTCCTTAGGTTGGAGCAGATGCAACAGGTGTCTCCTCTTTGACCAGGGCTTCTGCAGAGTCTCATCTTGCCGTTCGTTTAAGTCTCTATGGTGCCCCTGTTGCTCTGTCCTTAGTGCCAGACTTCCAGACCTTATTCACGACTAAACAGTGGGCATTGTCCTAATTTGTTGGAATCCATGGCATACCAGTCTGCTTTCTTTCTGGCTTTCCAAGCAGTCTTTCTTCTCCTCTACTACACATAACTGCACAGTGTTGGCGGGTAGTACCACACGTAACTTGTAAATATGGTTGGTTGTGGAGTCTGCACTCTGCCAGTACCATGCAGTTTGTAATCGGGGCCTTACTATTTAGTCCAGTGACAATTTGGTTTTTGATTGGCAGTGAGTAAATGGCTGATATGATTAAGACTATTGTATCCCACAAATATGTTATATGCGATTTATAATGTGAGTTAGTCTGGTACTAGTTAATATGGTGGTTACTCTTGAATGCACAGATGTTAAGTTATACGTGTGTTATTACGATCCAGTATCAAACCACTGTATAGAAACATGTCCTTGTGATAACTCCATGTATGTCTGTCGTACATTCCAAATAGACAATTCAATTAGTCACATCTTGATGTAGTCTCAGACAGCCCTACTGCAAATGCTGTCACATTGTCTAGCGACACAAAGCATTCCCTTGTGTGCCGCAGTCGCTAGGGGAAAGTCTCCGGGAGGACAAAGCTTCCGGACCTAAGGTTTGGAACAAGGTGTGTAGAGTAAAGGCAACTCCGACAGTGCTTAGTGGGGTCCATGCTCTACATTGTTCCTAAGAGAGTTTCAGCATGTGCCTACGGGTTATTGTCAGAGAGGCGGAAACGGAAAGTTGGGCAGAGCTGGAAGAGAAGAGATAACACCTGACCCTCCCAAGTGCCACAGAAAATACCATAAACCATACTAGAGAGTAATGCTGTAAAGACAGATTTATAGATATACTACTAAGCCACTCTTTCCAATTTGCAGAGGACTAGGGGCATGGAATCGATATCCCAGTACAATGCAATTACAAGGTAAACTCCCTGGAGTGTGGAATTATTGTTTGGGACCTATTTTCTGTTTGTAAAACCACATAGAATGCAGTATAGTGCGGCCAGATCTCTCTCAGATGCCGTGCTGACAGTCCTGGACGCCTCCCCTGTCCCTCTCTCTTAGGGTAAACAGTAGCCCCTGGCAGAGGATCACTTTTAGAAAAGAAAAGGGTTCAAATGTTTATGTTTTTTTAATCATTAATTTTGTTTGTGGACCTAATCTGTTAATTATAAAACAATATTTAATACTGTTCATTCGTTTAATGCTAACGAAAAAGACATACATGCCCGCCCTATATCTTAATTTGTCAAATAAAAGCCACTGGACAACGAAGCCTAACATGGTGACACAAGAGAAGGACATTACATTGAAGGCATCGAAATAGAATGTTTCTTCTCGGCAAGTAAACAGCTAAGAGCACAAGCAGTGCATGGATTTGATCTGAACACATCCCTTAGAATGTTGGGGTCACAGCAGCCAGTCAGGTTGCTCAGAACACAGCCCCAAGCATCTACTCATGGCCCTTGGTTGCATTTTCTAATAAAACACGATTGCTTCTTTTTTAAATGTTTAAAATTGTGTAAATGTATAACTGCGCCTATTTTTAGTTTACTGGCTTTTTGCACTAGCGTCAGTTTTTAAAATACTGTCATTTGCTTACTGGTTGAAAAGCAGCAACGAAAATCGATCTCTCCCCCTGGGGCTTGGTATAGTCCTCCTCACTTCCGGTGAGTGCCAGTAGCCCAGAGGAACTTCCGGTTAGCGCTCTACATGCGGAGGGACTGGGGCTTCAAAAGCGTGGCCGCAGCGCGGCCGCGCGCAGTGGGCACGCCGCTGGCAAGCCCTCTGCGCCCGTCCGCGCACTTACCGCGCACAGCGCCAGCCACGCTGCCCTACCGGGAAGAAAAGAGGTGGAGGAAAAGAGATGTATCCACACTAGTAAGGAGCCGCAGGACTCAGGGGATACAGGAGGGCGGGAGGGTACGCCTAGCTATGTAGAGATAGCCGGACTAAAGCCTAATCTGGATAGTAGGGATACCCTGGCATGTAGTCTATTAAACGTTAGATCTCGACCAAACACTGGCTGCAGATCCAACTACTACTAGAAACACAGGATTTAGATGGCCTATTCATGACTGAGACATGGACACATCCAGGATCAGACCTGGTGCTTGGATTAGCCTGTCCACCAGGATACAAAGGATTCCACAAGCCACGGCCCAAAGGGAGGGGAGGAGGGGTTGGGATTATTTTTAAGGAGATATGGGAATTCGTGCCTATAAATATTGACAAAGTCAATGGTATAAAAATGCTGGGTTACTCTCTAAAAGACCATAAGGGACAATTACTAACGGGAATACTGTGCTATACACCTCCTGGAGCAATTAGCAATGTACAACTGCAGACAATTAACGATGTGTTCATTAATATGGCACTTACCCATACTAGATTATTCATTTTGGGGGATTTTAACCTATGGTGTAACGGGAGTCTGGACTCAAATTATAACAGTCTTATCAACTCCTGTAAGAACTTGAACCTAACTCAACAAATCATTGAACCCACGCATAAGGGAGGGCACACATTGGACCAAATCTTTGCCGAAGAACAAGATGTGGGAAGGACAGAGACCTTGCTGGTGGTGTGGTCTGACCACCACCTGATAAAATTCCAGATACATAACCCAAAAAAGAACACTCCCAGTGCTACTGGCTCTAAGAAATGCCAAGTTTGGGACTGGAAGGGACTGGTGCAAAAAGTGAAGCTTTCCCCCGTATTTCCTATGGAGGAAATATTTGATGGAGATAGGCAGGTAGTGGAAAATTATGAGACCTTCTGCGAATATATAGTAACTCGACTAGACCTGGTTGCTCTTCTTAAGAATTATAAGAAAAAGGGCAGACCTTCCGCACCGTGGTACAACGAATCTCTGAGAAATCTAAAGATGAGCTGTAAGTCAGCAGAGAGAAAATGGAGGAAGACAAAACCGCCTGGAAAGAGGCAATAGCTCACTATAAAAAAAGAAATTGGCAGAACTAAAGCAGAGTACTTTGCAGACCTGACCTTAAGGTCCTCAAATAGTGCCAAAGCATCTTTAAAATAGTGGGGAACAGTGCCAATCCAGAGTGCACCAAAAATAAGATACAGCCCTCACAGGATCTTTGTAACAACCTCTCGACTTTCTTCGAGGAAAAGATCACCTCTATTCTCGAGCATCTGGGGCCAAGTAGTCCACACACCGAGGGTAGCGACATGGTAGAGGCAACAAAAGCACCTCAGGAAAAGGAAAGAGAAAGTATGAGGGAAAACCCCAACTGGTTTGATCACTTTGAACCCCCTTCAGTGGAGGACTTTGCAAGAATAGCACTGAGCATCTCCTCAGGCTCACTGTTGGATCCACTGCCACATAGAATATGGAAAGAGCTGAGTACAGAGTTATTTCCAACTACCAGACAAATCTGTTTTGAATCACTGTCCAGTGGGTCAGTACGGGACTGTTGGAAAGAAGCGGTAGTGACACCTTAGCTGAAAAAAGCAACATTGGATCCAGGCTGCCCCAAGAATTATAGACCAATCTCCCTGCTGCCTTACCCAATAAAGATCATAGAGCGGGTGGTCAGTAAAGCACTCACCCAGTTCCTGGAAAATAATGATATACTGGAGGATGTGCAATTTGGCTTCCGTCCTGGGCATGGTACGGCGACTGCTCTGGTAGCCGTATTGGAAGATCTTCTAATGCGGACGGACAGGGGACAGTCAGCAATACTGATTCTGCTCGACCTGTCCGCCGCTTTCGATACGGTTAACCATGAGATACTTCTAGCCAGGCTCAAGGACGTAGGGATAGTGGGTACAGCATTGAAATGGTTCCAATCGTACCTATCCAAGAGGCGACAGGCAGTGGCTCTCTCAACGTTCCAATCTGAGTTCACTAACAACCCATACGGTGTGCCTCAGGGATCTGCTATCAGCCCTATATTATTTAACATATATTTGAGACCATTGCAGACTAACATTAAAGCTCAAAACATTAGCCTTATTAATTATGCCAATGACATGCAGCTCATCCTGTCATTGGAGGGAGACCATTTCACCTCATTGGAACATTTCCACACCTGTATGAAGGATGCCTCTGGCTGGCTGAGAGAAAACTCTCTTCAATTTAATGCAGACAAGACAGAGATCTTGTGCTGCGCAGCAGGTAAAGTTCCCCGTCCACTACCAGATGACTTCTGGCCTATACCGACCGATACTCCTCTGAGATCTTCAGAGATGGTGCGCAACTTAGGAGTCAGATTTGATGATAAAGTGAGCCTTGAAACCCATATTAACAAAACTGCTGGTTGCTGTTTTGCTCTCATCAAGGTGCTCTGAAAGATCCTACCAATGTTGCCATCACAGGCCAGAACACTGGTAGTTAGAAGCGTTATCTTAAGTAGACTTGACTACTGTAACGCACTGCTGCTCTAGTCTCCTAAATACCTAATTGAAAGACTGCAGAGGGTCCAGACGACGGCGGCTAAACTGGCTTTAGTAAGACCAAGATATTCATCCGCCTCACAGGCGCTGGCAGAGCTACACTAGCTTCCAGTGTCAGAAAGGATAACGTTTAAATCTCTCTGCCTAGTGTTCAAGGTTCTGCATGGTGTTGGACCCAAACACATGCAGCAGAAATTTGCATGGTATGACCCCACCCGGAGTTTACGTTCATCCTCAGCCAATTTGGTAAAGGTGCCCAAATTCCAAAAGACAACTTCAGGTGGGAGAGCTTTTAGCATTGCGGCAGCAAAGCTCTGGAATACGCTTCCCACCAATATCAGACAGATAGAGGATCTGATGCCATTTAGGAAAAGGGTCAAAACTTGGCTCTTTCCAAGAGAATGAAATCTATTAGTCCGCCTCGATCAGTCTACTTTATCCATCCACGGCTGACCTGAGGACATATTCAGCATCGCCAGGATACCCTTTGGGCGTCAATGCACTTTACAAGTGACCGATACAATACAATACAATACAATACAATACTATCAGGGCAGATAAGATGTAACAGGTGACAGCGCAGGCACATTAGTGTGTTTGTAGTATTATTGTCTAAGGAGCCGGGCAATAGCACCCAACACTGTCCACTACCTTGCCTATGTACCCATTCATAATGTGAACCAAGTTTAAGATTATGTGAGGTTATCTGGCCCTCTCCAGATTTAATTATACACCAGTGTTGCATACCACAAAGTGTATCATAGGGGATTAAAAAATCGCCAACAGGAAATGTGTGCAGATCTGCTGCTCACTGGTAAACACTGGAGGAAAATGTGTTTCCTTTCTGCTTGGGAGGGTCTGCATATTCAATTTATGACTCATTTAAAATTAGAGCCCACTGTTACATGAACACTGTTGCAGTAACATCTGGCTACAATGTTTAGAGCTGCCTGACTTGTTGGGAACCATTCCCCTGCAAAATATATTGCATGTGCTTCTACTGGGGAGAAAAACATAGTGGAGGCTTTTTCCGTGCTAGCATGAGGGACCTGTAGTCCCTTATATTGTTTGTGTAGATAAACTCTTCAAAGCGGGGATCCATCTTCAGTACTAACCTCATTAATGTTGTCAACTCTCTTTTATTCCCTCTCCACCATGATTTCCAACAAGGAAGCAATTCCAATGCCATTTCCACAGCACCGAGGAGATACATAAACGGCAGGAAACCACTCGGGGTCTTCCCGCCAGCAA
Organism: Triturus cristatus; assembly: GCF_964204655.1. Taxonomy (NCBI): domain Eukaryota; kingdom Metazoa; phylum Chordata; class Amphibia; order Caudata; family Salamandridae; genus Triturus; species Triturus cristatus. Next base: position 145,765,032 of record NC_140580.1, on the reverse strand, counting down.
TGTACATAAAGTGTGGTGGTGTACTTATTTAGCGCTGTGCAGGCCTCACTACCCCCAGGCCCTGCTGCGCTACACTGGCAACGAGGCCGGTCTAACCCCGGTGCCCGGCGTTGTTTCAGTCGGAGCTCGCCAGCGACGTTCCAGAGACCATGTGGCGGTGCCTCTACCTCGCACCTGTCATCGCCTGGGCGTTAGACAGCTGGTCCAACGTGGCGTCTGCACCGTCGTGCAACCTCACCTGGGTGCTGCTGCCAGTGACCGTCGTCACCACAGGGGAGCCTCTGCCTGCTGGGAGCCCACCCCGCAGTGCGGCTACGTCCTGAACACTGTGTGCTCCTGCCCGGCTGTGCCCCGCACCTGCTGCTGCGCCTCTGTGCCCCTGAAGAACGACCCGCACAGAGGCAAAAGAGAGTGATGCATTGCCAGCAGCCAACGGGTGAGTGTCACGGAACACCACCGCATCAACGCACTGCATCGCACTTTGCCTACCACGTGGCCCACCACCTGGGGACCCCGCACATTGTAGTGCAGACACTCTGCTGCCACTGGAGCTGCCACCAGCACTCCACACGGAGGGGAACTGCGGGGGAGAGCCTGGCTCCTCCCCCCCACCTCAAGCCTCAGCCTACTGACAAGCTGCAGGCACATGTGCCCAGCGCATTTCCCCACAGGCCCCACCAGAGGGCTGAATACTCTGCAAAGGTATCGACAGCAGTGTGCCAGTGCATTCTCCCCACAGGCCCCACGTGAGGGCTGAAAGACCTATAAAGGTGTTGACCACAGACCCTGCCTTCCTTGTGTCCAGGCACTGGCCCCACAGGAGTGTTTAGCCACCTGCATCTTGAAGAGGGGGAGAGTCATGCCCCATTTGTGTGTTAATAGAGGGAGAGACAAAAGTGCAAAGGACAATAGGGCAACAACAAGGCAATAAGGGGCTGTCACCCTACACCCCCACGCATCACCACGATGAGTCCGCCATAGCAGGCAAGTGCTGCTGGCCCACCAGTCGACATGGCTGATCAACAGCGAGGCAATATCGCCCCGCCCCCAAGCCACAACCATGCTATGGTGGCCCTGCTGCAGTCATTCAGTGAAACGGCTGACCCAGCCACGATGTCCCCACGCTGGAAAGCATGGACCGAATGATTAAACCACTATTTCCAGGGCACCAGAGAGACAGATGGCGCAGTGAAGAGGTCGCTGTTGATATACTACGGCGGCGCAGAGATCTATGATCTTTTCGAAACACTGCCCAACACCGGAAACGATGCCGATTACGAGGCGGCGGTTGCCGCATTAGACAGATATTTCGACCCACAGCTGAACCCAGATTTTGAAAGGTTCAAGTTCAGACAGGCTTCACAATCCAGCACAGAGGCTGTGGACATGTTCTACATGTGACTGCGCCGGTTGGCAAGCATGTGCGCCTTTACCGACCAAAGGGAAGAACTACGTGGCCAGGTCATTCAGGGGTGTCGCTCTGCACTGCTAAGGAAATTGATCCTTCGACAACCAGGGATCTCGTTGGACGACATCCTCATCCTCGCTAGATTGCACAAACTCCCTGATGTCCGAGCGGGGGAAATGGAGGCCGCCCTACACAGAGCTGTCGCTGCACCACCGAAGCATAGGTATACACCCATCAAAGAGGAACGGGTCGAAGCAATACAACAGCGCCCAACCACAACTCGCCAGACCCTGCGACCAACTACAAGCGGTGCGTGCAGCAACTGCTGAGATGACCACCTGCAAGCAGCATTGTGCGGAGCAAAGGGGAGGACGTGCTCCCGCTGCGGGAAGATGAATCACTTTGCGAAGGTATGCAGAAGTGGCTTGTCTCGACAGACCTACGCCAAGCCGCGAGGAATGACACAATGTCTACTCCAAGTATCGCTTGAAGACCCACAGCCACAAGAAGACAACCTGCCACGCGGATGGTGTTTTGTGTACGAAGAAGACGACGATGAAGTGTTCGTTATATCCTATGTCAGCAGAAGTGACAAGCATCGGAGACCACCGCCGATGTGCTCTGTCCTAGTCGAGGGGTCCGCCGTCCAGGCACACATCGACACAGGTGCATCCATCAACATGATGGACTCAGAGCAGTACGAACGCTTGTCACCACAACCCCCTCTCGCACCCACCAAGGCCCGGATCTATACCTACGGAGGTACCCATCCACTATCTCAGGGGTGTCATCGAGGCGGAAATCGCCAGTGACCACCATGTCACGAATGCACGGTTCCACATCACAGAAGGACGGAAAGGTACCCTACTCAGCTGCCACACGGCAGAAGACCTAGGTCTGGTCTTCTTCGCCCGTCAGATTCATCAGTCCCACGCCGACACCATCCTATGGGAGTTTCCTGCACTGTTCACAGGACTAGGCAAGTTGAAAGGAAAGCAATTCAAGCTCCACATCGATACCACAGCGCGACCCACTGCCCTGAGGCACCGGAGGGTGCCATTTAATCTCCGCCCCCAGGTAGAAGAAGAGCTGAAGAAACTCGAAGACCTGGGCGTGGCACCTAATCCAAAACACCCAGGAGCCATACAGCTGTGTGTAGATATGAGGCTCCCAAACCTAGCAGTCAAAAGGGAACGTCACCTCACCCCTACGATGGACGACATAGTGGCTGACCTGAATGGAACCCAATGGTTCTCAAAACTGGACTTAAATGCAGGGTACATCAGCTGGAGCTGGAGATGGAGAGCAGGTACATCACCACACACTCCACCCACGTGGGCCTCCGGAGATATAAACGGCTCAGTTTCGGAGTGTCGTCGGCATCCGAAGTCTTCCAAAACACCATCAGGGAAGCACTATCAGGCTTGCAAGGTGTCATCAATTTTAGCGACGACATCCTGGTGTTCTCGAACACCCTCGAAGAACACCATGTTCACCTACGAGCCACCGTCCAGTGACTGGTAGATTGTAGGCTGACCCTGCACAAAGCCAAGTGTTCCTTCTACCAGGTATCGATCGACTTCTTTGGGTACGTCTTCACCCGAAACGGACTGCGAGTAGACCCCAAGAAGGCCACGGCCCTCCGAGCGGCCAGCACTCCAAAGACCCCAACTGAAGTTCGCAGTTTCCTGGGCATGGCCACTTACTGTGGCAGATTTATACCGAATTTGGCCTCCCTGTCGAAAACCACTCCGTGCACTCACTCGTAGTGATCACAAGTGGGAATGGACTGTAGCCGCTAACACAGGGTTCAATTCCATAAAGGCAGCACTCATGGACAAGACAGTAATGGCCTATTTTCTCCCCGGGCGACACACCGAGCTCATCGTAGATGCCAGTCCCGTGGGCCTCGGGCCGTCTTCCTCCAAGAACATGACCAAGACACCTGTAGGCCAGTCGTATATGCCAGTCGAGCGCTCTCCGACACCGAGACAAGATATGCCCAGATAGAGAGGGAAGCTCTAGCAATAAAGTGGGCTTGTCAGCATTTTCACCTCTATCTGTATGGGCAGGAATTCCAGGTGGTGACGGCTCTGGAGAGTTCGCAACAAACTGAGCGAGGGCGAGCAAGGAGTCATACTAAGGGGGCATGTCATTGTGATCCCAAGAGCCCTTCAAGATCGGATAATACAGTTGGAGCACGTGGCCCATCAAGGTACCGGAAAGACCAAAGCTCGGTTGTGAAATAAAGTGTGGTTCACAGCCATGGATTCCATGGTGGAAGACATGATACAACAGTGGTACTCCTGCACCATCATGTGGAGACCCTGCCCCGGCGCCGATCATCACGGAAGAGCCGTGTGAACTCCCATGGTCCAAGGTCAGCCTTGACTTTGGGAGTTTTCCTGATGGTCACAACACGCTGGTACTCATCGACTCATTCTCAAAATTCCTGGTTGTGGAGGTGATGGCTTTGACGGCATTCCCACACGTCAAGAAGGTGCTGGACAGGACCTTCGCCCTCCTTGGGATGCCGGATGAGATCCTCTCAGTCAATGGGCCCCCATTCCAAGGCCGAGAATTCCAAAGCTATCTGGAGAACAAGGCGATTCGACATAGGAAGATCACTTGCCTATGGCCTCAAGCCAATGGGGAGGTGGAACGTTTCATGAAAACCCTTAACCGAGCTTTGAGGATTCCGGTGGAACAAGGGGAAGAGGTTGATTCGGCCCTCAACCAATTTCTGGATGCATACAGGCAGACACACCACAGCACTACCCGGTGTGCTCCCGCCCACCTATTGTTCAAAAGGGCCCGCGAGATAGCATCCTTCAGAGAGGGACAGCGTGGCCACTCAAGCATGAAGGACAGTAACCAATCAAAAGGCTAGAGGCGCGAAAGAATCACAGCTGAGAGAAGGGGACCATATAGTGATCAAGGACAGGCACCCCGTGTGAGAAGTTGGCCTGATGTATGATGTCACTAGTTCTAGTGCACACCTTATATCAGTCCAAACAACCCTTATGGTGATTGGTTGTAAAGTCAACCTTATAGACCAGCTATCCTAGTGGTAGCATGGACAAGAGCAGTCTTAGGCTAAACTCTGAATGGCATGTGAAGCCATCTGTGATACCATATATAATCCCTTGAATTCCAAATGAAAGGACACCACAACAGATATATATCAAAATAAAGTGTATTTAGTCTAGACAAACCCTCAGCACTCTTTATGAGATTAGAGGTAAGTACAACACAGTCTTATTTAAGCATACATTAAGTCACACAGGTAAGTAATACAGTTAGGCCCTAGGGGCCACGCAAACCATATACTAAGTAAGTGGTATAAGGACCACTGTCACGGAAATAGGATAGGCCTAGGCCTAGGGAATCGCTGGGGCTACACTACACTAGCAACAGGTAGGAAGTGGGAGGCCCCCGGGATTCGGGTGCAGAGTGGAAACACTCACGCGTAATGCGTAAAAGTCAATAGAATCACTAGCAGTTAGAAATAAGCAGTTTTAGGACACTTCTGGTATAGCTAGAAAGTCGAGACTCGGAAACTAGACCCTAGGATAGTCACTACCCTTGTCAGCACCGAAGTACCCAAGTTACCTAGCCCACAGGCTGCGGGTGCATAGGTGTGAACTTGCGTCGGGTTTCGTCGTGGACTTCTATGGATGCCTGAAGGAAAGTTGCTGACAGGCAGTCAGTGCAGAGTGTCCGGTGGATCCCAAGGCGGGGATCAAGAGGAGAGGAGACCTGCAAGCAGAAGGGACAGAGTCAAGGTCACTAGCCAGTGACCACGTGGAACCAGGAAGGAACCAGGCGATGTCGTGAAGATTGCAGGTGAAGGTGAAGCTTGTCGCTGCAGCCACGGGAACCAGGAAACGTCGAGGACGACCAGGACCAGGAGGCGAGCTGTCCCACGAAGGCTCTTGCTGTCGGCGGCGTCGAAGTTGGACTAGGACTCACCAAGCCTTGGCAAGCGGAACCCATGAAGAACGGAGGACTTGCTTCTGGTGCAGACCAGGAAGGTCTGGGGTGCTTCTCTTTTGCAAGGAAGCGGGAGCCAGTCTGGAGGAGCCAAACCAGCAGTGAAGATTTCAGGATGCGTCGTCACAGAGGCCACTAGCCAACGGCCAAGCAACCGGACAGACGCGGCAAGCAGGAAAATGCAGGAGGGCCCCACGCAGGACTCGTGGAGTGTGGGGAGCTGATCTTCGGTGCAGATGGTGCTTGGGGTTGGGGCTTCTCAATCCCCGGTGCACAACTTCGAGGGTGCCTCAGAAGCTGCGCTGGAAGATACTAGCCACTTTTCCCAGGTAGCCGGTCCCACGTCTCTCGTCGCCTCCACGGATCTCAGCTCGGCTGTGGATGTGGATCAGGGTCGGAGAAGTCTGGAAGTCAAGGCTCTGGTCGGGCTCTGCAGTCGGTCCCTCGTAGAACTTCAGCAAAGCAAAGGGTAGTCTCTTGATGGTGCCTGTTTGCACAGGGTAGCCACTCCTTGGCCACAAGGGAGATTCTTCAGTCTTCTTCTTTCGTCGAATGTCGAAGGTCCAGAGTTTCTGTTCAAGTTGCAGGTTCAGGATAATCTAATCTCCTGGGGCCCAGCTACCACTCTTATCCAAATCTGTGGGGCTGGGTTACCTGCTAGGTCACGCCTTATGGGTGGGACCTGGGAGGGGGGTGGTTACACCCCCTTCCCTTTGTCCAGTTTCGCGCCAGGACTGGGGCTGGAGTGCCCCAGCACCGGTTTGAACTGGACTATGCATGGGACACCTTGTGTGCCCCAGGCATGTCTCATTCCTTTCAGCCCTCCCTGTCCCAATACACTAAAGTCTGTCTGGGGAGGTGCTAGCACCTCCCCAAGCAGGAAACCTATTGTCCAAGCCTCCCTTGCCGGGATCACTCCCAGCAGCAGGAGGTCAGACTTGTGTCTGTGGCAGCAGCATCCATTTTGTGATGCTGAGGCTTTGGTTAGAGTTAAACAGCAAAGTAGGATTTTAACATGTCTCTCCCTCCAGAAGAGAGGAATAATATCCTCATCACCAGAAATGGTATGGGGGTATTATTCCAAAGTGTTAGACACCTTACACGACATGTTTTGATAAAGCCAAACCATAGTTACCATAACCGTTTAAGATTATAAGGCACTTTAAGAGTATATGGTAGGCTATATCATAGAACAGCTATAAGGACATGGTTACGAAAGCTGCAGACAGGCTCAGCTCATGCTAGAGCACCATCTCACATGTTACCAAGCACTCTGCCTCCAGGATTGTTAAGGCCTGCCATAGGAGTGGCTGATAGGTACACATGTGTCTATTTTAAAGGTAGATATAGGTATACTATATCTAAGCAAGGGGTGATTACACGACCTTGCCCCAGCTGAGTGATCAGCCAGTTGTGTCTGATTGGAAGGCCAGCCCAGGGGTGGCATAATACATGCTGCAGCCCCTGGGAGGCCTAGGGTACACCTATGCCCTGGGTACCTAGGGTACACTGTACAGGGTCCAATAAGGTGATCCTTACCAATTGGTTATGTACCTAGGGTACATGGAGTCCATTTTAAAGAGAGAGCAGAAAGCCTGAGACCCTGAATGGCAGGATCTCAGGCCAACTAAGTCGAAAAACCAGCTAGACACTAGGCAAAAAGTTGGGGGTAACCATAGTCAGATATCCACCTTCCTACACCCCGGCTGGAAATTCCGGACACCGTTTGAGCCGGAGTAATAGACCATTGTCAAAGTGCAAGGTACGATGGTTACGGCCCAAAGAAGACAGCAAGTGGTTATGCGGAATGTATCATATTTCAAGAGACCTCATGGGCCTCACGCCGACTCGGAAGGAAAGGAAGAACCTCATGACGCCCAGGGTTATACCCGTGTGTCTCTCCTGGGCCAGTTGCGGTCCTACCCCGGCACTTGCGAGAATAGAGCGGAGAACCTGTTTCGGCCACGGGAGGACTCAGCTAAGATAGCACAACTGTTCCACCCACCAACACACAGGCGGATGCAGTGACCAATTCCAACTCCCGGAGCCAGAGGTATGGTCTCCGGCCAAATCCTGCACCCAGCCAGAAGTTGAGAGATTTTATGTGCACATCCCCCTGAACATGTCTACCTGATAAACTGAAACTAAACAAAAGGAGGGATGTAGAGAGCCATCCGGGCTCTCCACTACATTGTAGCTAGTACAGTCACTCCTCTGGGCGGGCGCGACCCGAGGAGATGAATAAACGGCAGGAGACCGCTTGGGGTCTTCCCACCAACAATATACATGGAGTATGGTGGTGTACTTATTTAGCGCTGCGCAGACCTCACTACCCCTAGGCCCTGCCGCACTACAAGGAGGAAGGTTGAGATAGGCCCCATCTACCATTATGGCATTCTGTTAGTGAGATCCTTAAACACACACTATTTGCGAAGAACATACAGGTGCTTGGAGCTCAGCTTATCATTGGTTGTCTTTCCTGTCACTCTCATTTGCCTGCTTCTTAGTGGTCAATATTCTGTTTACCCCCTCCATGGAGCATAGACTCTTTCACATCTCTTTTGATTGGCTGGCTTCATGCTTTCACTGCTTGCTTTTCAATCACAATTGTTTTCTTTTTGGTTAAGCACTCCACCACGGTGAATATGTCTTTCAGCTGCTTCCCTGGTATTTCACCCTCTCTGCACTTTCTGTTGCTCACTGTACCCTGTGAGCGTCTCCCTTACCCCCAACCCTAATGTTGTGCTTGCTCTGGTGTTCTCCCCTTAATTGGTTTCTCACCTGTGTGCTTACTCCTCAGCAGCTCCATGTTGTTCTTTGGCTCATTGCTTCTCTGCACCCCTGCCCTTTGTATTACTTCCATCCCCTGTCCTTCATGTTTCTTTTGCACACCATGCCCTCATACTCATCACCCGTTGCTTCTCTAACCCCAACCTTCACCCTCTGTCTTGTTTCCTTCCCCGGCCTTCCTCGTCTGTCACCAGTTGCTTCTCCTACCCATCCACCGTGTCACCCCCCTACCCACACTCTCCATGTTGCTCTCCTACACCTGAGCTTCAAGAACATTTTCCCACCTGTTTTTCTTTTTCTTTTCAGATCCAACTCGAAATTAAAGGAAAAGAAAATGGCAATGTGGTGCATGCACCTACAAAACGATGTGGCCAGCCATATCAGAGGCATTGTTTTCTTATTTAGCCATGTTGCTCAGCATTGGGATTCTGTACAGCATGACTAAAAACCATTGACAAAGCCTATATGTCTCAAATTATAACCTATAGGGTTCTCCGGTGTTGTTGATATAGGATCCTCAGCAATTTATGGTTGCAGATGGAACGTACAACTGTGAACAATGTAACAGGTGGCCACATTTTTCATAGACCTAAGTTCAGGATGGGTAATTTTGTCAACACTAAAGAAATTCATCACTTTATTAGTAACATAACCACTTACAAAGCATTTTCAAAACCACAGTGCACATTCAAAGACATTTCTTGTGCATTTGGGAAGGTAGATTTCCCTAAGCACTCCTCTCGTTAAGAGGTACATTGGAGTGATTTCTCCACAAAGAAAATATGTTTTTTAATGTCAAGGAAAAGAAATTGAGCAAATAAACATTTCCCTAAACGCTAATCAACAGAGGGCAATACGCAGGCGTACGAAATTGGGTAACTAATTGAGGGGAGTAATAACCCTACTCAAGCTGCAACCACAGTCCTTGTCAGGTGAACCACAAAAGTCACAAAATTAACCTGTGATTATCCTACTGGTAGCTTAGCACAAAAGCAGTCAGGCTTAATTTAGAGGCAATGTAAAAGGTATTTATGCAGCGCAAAAACAGTAAAAGAGAGAAAAACACAACACAAGAAAATTCCCAAACCAATTTAGAAAACAAGTTAGAAATATTTTTATTAATAAAATGATACCAGAACACAAAAATCCAATCAGTAGAACCAGAGATTTGCAATTGTAGGTAAGTATAGCACCTAAAAGCATGAATAGCCACTCACAGTTATCTGTTTGTTCTAGAATGGGGGAAGTCACAAGTTCAGGCCGATTGTGACACATCTCAAGCTCGATACAGGGACCGGACTAGTCTTGCTAAAAAAGTTACCTTCACAAAGTCTGGGGTGAAGAGTTCAAAACTTCAGGATTTCTCCTTTTCTTGAAGAGGAGCACACTCTGATGCCAGCCAGGTGCCCAAGACCTGGGTTGGCACCTCTTGGGTATTGGAGACTCACTTTAGCTGAGGTCAGCAGGGCTGAGGCAGATCCAGTGGCAGGTCCAGTGGAGCAAGTCCGCTGGGCACTTGCATGGAGGCCTCTGATGCTTGTTGTGTCCTTGTAGCTTAGAATAGGAGGTCATCTAAGTGACCTTTGGAGTCATTAGGTAGCCTAGGATAAAGGGAACAGGTCCAGTCTTCCTTCTCAGAGATCGGAGCAATCCTCAAGCAGCAGGACAGTTATCTGGGGGAGACAACGCAGGCTTCAAGCAGCAGGGCAGTCCTCTAGGGAACAAGGCAGTCCTCCCTCTTGTAATGTCAGCAGGTCCAGGAGTGCACTGAAGAGTGGCTCAGGAGGTCCAATATTTATACAAGTTCCCATCCTTCTAAGTGAAGGAATTTTCTAGGTTACCCCCACATCTAGTTCTGGAAAGTTCATTCATACCCTGCCAAGGCTTCAAAAAGTCTGGGCTGACAAAAGACTAGTGTCAGGTTCCTTTGTGCGTACTGGAGACAGGCCCTTTAAAATGTAAGTGGGACAGGGAACAGCTCTGTCCCAACCTCCTTGACTACCCACAACTAGTCCCTATTGCTCACTGTGTGGCAGACCCTTCAACAGGCCGAGGCAGTTGGAAACTCCTGGAAGGCCTTAGAAGCTTTAAGGCAGGAAAAGGCCAACTTTCTAAAAGGGGCTGTTTCAAAATTGTAATTTAAAATCTGACTTTACCATTACAGACGTTTGTAAATTACAATTCATTTGAGTCCAACCATGACATTTCTACCTTCTCCCAATCAAATGATAGAATTAATTAAATGCAATAAGGTAACCCAATGTTATCAATGGGAGCGATAGGACCTTATGAAGTGAAAAATGAATTTAGGGGTTTTTCACTAACAGGATATATAAAACTTAAAAGAACATATTCAACATTTTAAATACAATGCACCCTGCCATATGTTCCTTTATGGCCTATCTTAGGGGTGACTTATCTGCTTCAAAAAGGAAGGCTTATGCCTTTTAAAATGTTGTTAGGTCGAAATGGCGGTTTTAAACCGCATTACACACTGCAATGGCAGGCCTGAGACATGTTTTAAAGTGCTACTTTAGTGGGTGGCACAATGAGTGCTGCAGGCCCACTAGTAGAATTTAATTTACAGACCCTGGGTATTTAGTACCATATACTTTGGATGTATAAGTAAATTAAATGAGCCAATCATCTGTAGGCCAATTTTGCCATTTTGTTTTAAACAGAGGGCTCAAGCCCTTTAGCACTAGTTAGCAGTGGTAAAGTGCACAGAGCCCTAATGCCAACACAAATGAGTTCAGAAAACAGGAGTGATGAAGGCAGCAAGTTTGGGGGAAGATCACACTCACTAAGAATGACAAGCCTAACAGCAGGCATAGCTTTACAGTACAGGTGCACACTCGATATTTTGTGTTTTTGTGGATTTCCAGGTTCAACATTATATAAAGTGCCCCGGGGTGTAATGGATTGTACACCCTCCTTTTGTGTTATCGAAGCACATTGTTATTACAGAAGGGTCCGCAGATGTTTGTGTGGCCCCTTCTGTAGTATGGATTGAACCAGTGCTAAATGTGGGCTGGCACGATCTCAATCTGGCATCGCTCCAAGTAAATGCATGAATGCTTTACATTTGCGCCCACTCAATATTACAGATGCAGTCGTAAGGGCAAAGAAACAGTTGGGAGGCTCCCTGATTATACGGCACATCGAGATGGTGCAAAGTCAGTGCGACTCCCTAAGGCACTCCTTGGGAGGGAGCAAAGGGGATTTCATGGACTGCAGTGAGTGACTGCACCCATTTATTATTGTTTTTTTTAAACATAGTTTATTGCATTTTTTAGTTTCATGTGCATCACTAAAATATGCATACCCTGTTGCGTATGATGTATCCAGTCCCTTATACATTTATCCTTTGCAGCTCTCCTCCACAATCCAAATATGTACAACATCACAATACCGCTGGTGCATTTGTTTAACAATGAATTAATCCGCAAAGAAACAAGTAAACATTGATGACTAAGATTTCACTGCAATATTTAATACTAATTACCTACAACTCCCCTTTTCCCCACCCTCCCCGGTCTCTTATCTAACTTTCCTTACAATCATGTGGGTGTGGACTTCGACCTGCGCTTGCTGCCCAGTCGTGTTCGTGTAACATGATATCTCCTGTATATACATTGGCTTCAGAGCGCAGTTCTTGGTGCCTATTATGCTGTGACTTCTACGGGTTATTTTCGGCTGCCGCTGTGGACTTTAACGCTTCTAATAGGGCATCCCACTCTAATGCTATTGGTACTTTCCGCAGCCCTTTGAGCTCTTCCCTGCGCAGTGCTGTACTCTCTGCAGTGCCCCAGCGCATTAATTCCGAGTGCCATGTCAAGACGTCTGGGGGTTTTCGTGATTTCCAGCGCATTGTAATGGTACGTATGGCTAATATAAGTGCGAGATCCATCAGTCTGTACTGTACTTTGTGTTTGTATACTTGCGTATGTAGTCCTAAAATGCACTCCTCTACCGTGTTCTTCACTTCCCGCTCCGTTGCGTCCCCTATTCTCTGCCTTATAGTGTCCCAGTACTCTCGTATTCTGGGACAAGCCCACAGCATGTGAAGTAGGTCGACGCCCTCCAACGAACATCTCGGACAATGATGTTGCGTCTGGGGGAACATTTTGTCCAGCCTATGGGGAGTGAGATAGGCTCTGTGCAGGACCATGGTCTGTATAAATTTAAATTTCGCGTTCCGCGATACCTTCCGCAGGTGTTCCAATACCCTTGCCCATTCCTTGTCTGTGAGGGGCCTACCAATGTCTCCTTCCCATGCAGCCTTCAGGGTATCCATAGGGGCCGCAGCATGTGTTCTGATTCCGGTGTATAACCATCATATAAGGTGCCGCCCCCTTCCCATATAATACATCATTTGACCAGTTCATTCGTGGAAGGTTCCTGCCTATTTGGTGCCCAGTGCCTCTTAACGTATTGCACCAGTGCAGCGTGCACCAGATACAACTGTTCCGGGGCCCCAGTCTCATTAACGAATGTGTCATGATCCAATAGTGTCCCATCCCCAAATAAATCCGACATCATGGTGATCCCTGCGTCCAGCCACGGCGTTAATGTGCGTTTCGTAAGCGTGCCACTCAACAGGGGAATCCCCAGCAGGGGAATGTTCCCTGCGTACGCCCTGTGTGCTTGCGTATATTGCATCACCGCTTTCCAGCAGCGAAGTGCCGTGTCTAATAACGGGGGGAGGCTCCTTAAGGGTCCGCCACCCGGCAGCAGCAATGCATGCAATTTACTATTCTCTATGTCTGCCTCTGTGTATCCTATTTCCTGCAGGTTGCGGCCCGCCGTCCAATAAGACAGCCACTGCAATTGACTTGCATAATAGTATGCACGCAGGTCAGGGACTCCCAGTCCCCCCATCCGTGTACCTACTTGTAGCTTTTTAAGGCTTATGCGGCGTCTGCCATTGCCCCAGATTAGTTCAATAAGCATCGTATTTAGTATTTTGAACGTGGCATGCGGTACCATTAATGGTAGATTAGTAAAGTAGTATAAAAGTCTCGGTAGGACTACGATTTTGGCAAGGGCCACTCTTCCCATTGCTGACAATGGCAGCGTTGTCCAAAACCCTATACTGGATCTCAGGGTGCGGAGTGCCTTATGCAGGTTACCGTCCAGCATGTCCGCATGCTTCCTGTATACTTGTATGCCTAGATATTTAAAGGTATCCGTGGCTATTTCTATTGCCTCATCTCCAAAAGCCACCCTCTCGATCCCCGCGTGTTCAGTGAAAAAGAAGGCGTGTGACTTTCTGATATTAATGGATAATCCTGAAGCCCTGGCAAAGCGACTGAATGCTTCGTGCACTGCAGTTAGGGGCCTTCTTAGGTCATGCAAATATAAGAGAATGTCGTCTGCGTATGCCGAGAATAAGTGTTGCGTGCGTCCCAGTACTACTCCACATGTCAGAAATTCTGTCTGCAGCATTATGGCCAGTGGTTCCAAGGCTAATATAAATATTAAAGGCGACAGAGAGCATCCCTGCCTGGTCCCTTTGTGTATCGTGTATTCACTAGAGATATGGTTTCCCGTGCGGGCTCTGGCCACCGGGTTTTTGTACAGTAAACGCAGCCACGCTATGTAACCTTCCGGTATCCCGAATTTCCCCAGGGCTTGGAACATATATTCCCAGTTTATAGAGTCAAAAGCTTGTTTTAAGTCCAGTGAGAGGCAAACCCGCGTGGGGATATTGATTTGGGGCTTCCGACATCAAGTGGTGTAGTTTTCTAATGTTCAAGGATGTGCTACGTGAAGGTAAGAACCCAGTCTCATCTATGTGTATGAGCTGTGGTAGAGAGGGTCTAGTGGCTAGTACCTTGCTTAGGATTTTATATTCCAAGTTTAGTAGGCACAGCGGTCGGTAATTTGCCATGTCCGCCGGGTCCCTTCCCACCTTTGGTAGTGATACCACCAATGCTTGCGCCGTTGTAGTCGGTAGGGTTCCCTCCTTCCATACATTTTTGTACAACGTTTCCAGCTGGGGGACTATAAGATCTGCGTATGTGCTGTAAAATTCTATTGGGAGCCCATCCATACCAGGGGTCTTATTTCGCGGTAGGGCCTTTATAGCTGCCCGAATCTCAGCTTGCGTAATAGGCCCGATAAGGCCTTTCTGCGCTTCCTCTGCGAGCTTTGGGTACGTCAGAGCAGAAAGAAAGTCTGCCGCTTGAGTCTCTACATCGTAATCTGTGGTGCTATATGATGTGGCATAGTAGTGGAGAAAGGCTGTGTTAATGTCTGCCTGCGTATGTACCTTGCCTCCCCCTATCGTCTCTATCTCGTGTTTTATCGCTGTAGAGGGAGCGCCCCGTATCAACTTGGCAAGCAGTGCTCCTGACCTATCCGCTTCCGCATGGGCTCTCCTCGTGTATGCCTGATAGTCTATTACCCGCAATGTCTCCAGCGTTTCTGCGTGTTGTATCCTTGCTTCCTGGAACGGGCCCTTACATTCAGTACGCGTGACTGCTTCCTGTTCTAGCGCACCCAGTTTCTCCTCCACCTCTTTCAGTTTTTTATGTATTTGCTGCCTGACTCCCACTGTCGTACTAATTGCTTTCCCCCTTTGAAAGCATCCCATTCTACCAATCTACTTGACGCCGTGTTACTGTTGATTGCAAAGTAATGTTCTATGGTTCCAGAAAGGTCGCTGCGGAACACTTGATCTTCCAACATCTGCGGCCATAGTCTCCATGTGGGGACCGGTGTAGGCATCCTCCCCCACGCTATTGTTATCTCCAGAGGATTGTGATCTGAGAAGGTTTTTGCTAAGTAGGTGGCAGTAAGCGTTTGCATTGCTATTCTGGTGGAGCAGTAGACCCTATCAATTCTTGTATGCAGATCATGCACTGCAGAGTAGTAAGAGTATTCCCTGTGCATTGGGTGTCTCAGTCTCCATACATCACATAGTTCCCACCCTTTTGCCCATCTGTTCAGTGCTTCAGCTTGTCTTAGCACGCCTGCCCCATGTAGTGGCGGGTGCGACCTATCCAGTGTTGCGTCCATCACTGCGTTGCAGTCCCCTCCCAGTATCCAGGGATGTGATTCCCAACCCACCAGCGCCCCGCTTACCACTTCCCAATATTTGTCTTGCTCCGTATTTGGAGCATAGATTGTACCAAGCACCGCCGGCTGACCGTCTAACATGCCTTTCACAAAAATGTACCTACCAAGCTTATCCACCCTCTGCTCTATTGCCTGAAATGGTATTCCATGTCTCACCCATATTGTGGCACCCGACTTCACCCATTTATGCGGTGATTTCTGCCTCCCCCTCAAAACTGAGGTGTTCTCTCCACCTGCAGTGAGCGGCAGACGAGCAGCTTCAAAGAGCCAATCTGTCTTACACCAATGCACTTTCTTGATTATATCTGCGCTCTCTAGAGCATCATGCTCAACCGCTACTTTTGGTGCTGCAGGTGTGTATGCAAAAAGAACTAGTGATGGACAGAATGCAGCACAATGTCATACATTCACCCCAGTACAGAGATCTGGGCCTAAATCCATCGTTTTTTTGCTCACCATGCCATTCCAGTTTGGACCCAGCCATATGCAAATCAGTCTTGACCCTGTGCCCCATGGAAACAGTCGAGCCCGATCTGCCAGGCCAGGTCCTTCCTGGACTGGAAACAAGCATCCTAGGACCGGATCAGATGTGTATGCAGGCACCTTGTGGGAGAACCCATTTTAAGGCTGGCATACAAACTATTTATCATAATAGTGAGAAAATGCAATAATTTAATCTTGCAACTGCGAATGGGTAAAATCTCAAAATTATGAACGAATAAAGTAATTGAGGTACTGAATACCCGATTCTTTCTCCCACATGGAGGTAAGGCACTGTTTTGCTATTGAAACCAGTTTTATTTAACAGATTTGTCCAGATGAAGGTGACCTTTAAATACATGAAGCTTCAAAATGCTGACAATACAAAACCAGCAGGACAGGAAAGTAAAACATACTAATGAAATTAAATGTACTGAATTACTAAAATAACTTGCACCAAAATTGTGAGGGTATTTAGTCCAGTGACCTATTGATATATTCCCTGGTAGGGTTGAACGAGCAACTTCACACTTTCTTTAAAGCAATGCATTGTTTGAAGAGAACAAACAAGGCTGTACCCAAGATTGGTAAACAGTATGTGATAATGTTCTAATGTCTTTGTTTAACTAAGTGGTGATAACATTGATGTACATTTTCCTATGTGAGTGCTATGTTGGTCTGTGTAGGAAGCTGGCTCTCTATATACTATACCAAAATGAGGTATAGTGTGCAGAGAGTCCAGTGGATCCCCAGAGGCTTTACAGAGGCTAAAGTAGATAATAGTAATGCTCTCTTTTATGGTAGTATGGGCGAGCAGTTAGGCTAATCAGATGGTAGAGTTAAGCATTTGTTGTACCCACGGTTGCAATAAATGAGACTCACACTCAATGAATAAATCTGAGAGCAATTTATAAAAAGAATACTTGGTCATATTTATTTTGCAGAACCACAGAACATCGCCATAGGTAAATACATTTTTCAATAAAAAATACTTTTCAGTTAAAAAAAAAGGGACACTTAGGCCTGATTACGGGTTTGGTGGTGCGGCGCATGTCTGCCCTGCCACCGCACCACCAAACATGTTGTCATGCGACTGGGCAGAGTACGAGGAATTCTCGAGTCTGGCAGTCATTTTTTTACATTCCCACGGCAATGCCCTGAAAATGGGCACGGCAATGGTAACGCCAAAAACAGTTCCTGCACGGCATGGACTGAAGAGTCCATGCCATGCAGGAACTGGGGTGTATGCACACAGGGGGCAAATGTTGGGCCCCCCTGCAGGCACTCCGTTGCGGAGAGGCATTGAGAGAGCCCTGTAGGGCACCCTTTGTTTCCTCTCTGCCACAGTTTTCTTGGAGGCGGAACCACCAAGAAATCCATGGAGGAAAGGGAACTTGTAATATGCGTGACGGCACCACTGCGATCCCGCCAAGCATATTGAACCCTCCTGACTGCAGCAACACCGCCAGGGAATGACAGTTCCCTGGCGGCTGCGGCAGGGCAATGGCGGTCCGACACTCTAATTGTAATAAAGAGGTTAGAAATGTGGTAGTCCGTGGACCGACAGACTCGTAATTAGGTCCTTCTTGCAATTTTCAGACTTTGCAATGTTAATGTATGGGAGGAAGAAAACATTCAGCATACATAAGGAGAACATCGACTTACACAACCAGTCTTCAAATGTTAAGGTAAGTATTGGGCTTGGTTCAGTTCAGCACCAACAGTGAACTACCAGCGGCACACGGTGCAATTTCAAGGTCGGGTACCCAATACAAATCAATGGGGATTGTAGGCAATCGCTCAGAGGCTGCTTACAGGTGAGTAGCAGTGGCTTGGGGGCCTGTCTCTGGGGGTTGAAGCAAGCACTGGATGAGGCCACAGCAGCACCAACACTACACCACCAGTCGCACTGGGACGGCCGGGTGCAAGGTGCTAAAGCAGCATTGGGTACCTAATGCATGGCAAAGGAGAACGGCCAAATCGAATAAGAGCTGCAGACTCCGGGGGGCGTGGCTTAGCGGCGAAGGATTAAGGCCGCTTGCTAGGGCCTCTCCGGAGCCCTCCTCCCCTATCACACACATCCATCACACACATCCGACCTACCGGTGTAGGTACAAAGACCGGAAAGGAAGCGGGGCCTGTTGCCGCGACTCCGACCTCGGGCGGCCGTCGAGAGCCGAAGATACACGGCCCGCCAGCTGGGGCCTTGCGGAGTGGTGAGAGCCGGGGCCTCGCGTGGTGGTGTTGGCCGCTGCGGGCATCAGGGGTGCCGGTGCGGCCCCCTACTTCATCCCCAAGGCGGAGGATTGTGCGCGCGGGGCTTGCTGATGCCTTGCAGCGATCCGGTGGGGTGATGCTGCGGCCCCGCATTCTGCTGGCGGTAATTGGAGCCGGACCCGACGTCGAGGTGAGGAGTCCCGGGGGTGCACCTGGGAGCCTCTTGAGGCTGCCAGCGGGGGTGGAGCCCTGACAATAGATTCCGTGGCTGACTTGAATGGACTGCGGTGGGGGCCACCTGGCTGATGCTACAGGCGCCTAGTGGGACAGAGCAACTGGGGCACAAGGAATAAAGCAGACTGTTTGCCCTGATAAAAGTGGATTGCACCTGTGTTGGTGGACCGGGCGCCCATCATCCCACATCATTGGACGGTGTCGACTGAGGGGGACTCCTGTGCCGCCCCCCCTTTTTTTTTCTCTCTCTCTATTGCCTTATTTCAGCTCCAGGCGACACAGTGGGCACGCGCCAGGAGACTTGATATCGACTGCTGGGCCCCTGGTGCTGGTGTGCATTCAGCTGGTCCATACTGCGGCGGGACGGCTGGAGAGAGACAAGGGGGGCTCCACACAACCCGCTGGGGGTGAGTGAGCCGTTGCGGGACCCCGTCGCGTGGTGATTCATTTGCGTGCTACACACTGGGCGACCTGCCTCAAGAGACTCTTTCCATACTCACCCTACTCTGGTGCCTTGCGGCGGAGGGGATGACTCGGTGTCTTCATTGGCCGGGCCCAAGGCCTCCCCATGTCCAATGCAAAGGGCGCGAAAACGTCCCAACAGAGTAGGCTGGACCACTACACCTGTCCGAAGGCGGACCTACCTGAGTGGAAGGGTGTAGGTGACAAACAACAAAGTGGCGCGGAAAATGACCCTTCTGAACCCACCATGAAAGACCTAATGGCGGCAATTACAGGGGTTCCCACGTCCATTGATGCCCTGTCCTCTGAAGTGACGTTAATTAGGGCGGACCTCACCAAATATAGGGAAAAGGTAAAGCAACTCGAGACCACTACTGCAGGTCTAGTAGAAGACACCTCGCAAGTGCAAACTGATGTTAAAGAACTACAAGCATTCCGCAAATTCACGGAGGATAAGCTTGATGATTATGAGGGGCGATTAAGGCGCAACAACATACGTGTGCTGGGGGTGCCAGAGAAATTGGAGGGCCCTGCTGTAGACCTGTTCATTGAAGACCTGATCGTAACAAAACTACAACCAAAGGGTCTCTCCAACCTGTTTGTGGTCGAAAGGGCACACAGAGTACCCGGGGGTCGCCCGAGGTCAGGAGCTCCGGCCCGCCCGATACTGGCCCGGCTATTGAACTACAGAGATAGAGACACAATTCTCCAAGCCGGCAGAGTCGCCGCCCCACTCCACCTGGATAATTCGGTTGTAACTTTCTTTTCCGACTTTACTCGCACAGTACAGATGCGTCGGCGTTCATTTCTGTATGTCAAGCGAAGACTACGGGACAGAAGTCTGAAATACGCCATGCTCTTCCCCGCGCGTCTGCGTGTCGAGGCAGATGGGAAAACCTACTTCTTCGACCTTCCAGAGGCCGCATCTGACTGGTTGGGCAGCCGGAGAGAGCCGACGGAAAGAGGCCCCAACGAAAACTGAAACGGACAGTGTGCCTGTGCCGGATGTCCTCGAAAGATTTCGAAGCCACCGTCTCCCATCGTGGGCTGGGACCTGACCATGGCTCCTTGACACTCACAGGTGCCGAACTGTACACTCTATTATGGCATAAAATAATGTTATGGGTACACAGCGGAACAAAGAAGTTAAAATCTTAAGTTGGAATGTTAACGGGTTAGGAGACAAAATTAAGACAAGTGTGGTGTTGCAATATATTAAAAGACTGTCACCGGACATTGTCCTGCTTCAGGAAACGCATCTAATCGGAAATAAGTGCAAAGCGATGTACAGGTGGGGATACTCCATGGTGGCACACGCGGGCTTTACATCTAACTCAAGAGGGGTGGGCATTATCATTCCCTTATCTGTTACGTCCACACACATTGATGACCGTGGGAGATATGTTGGGGTCACAGGCACGTGGGAGGGCCGCAGCATAACTTTCCTGTCTGTGTATGCGCCCCCTGGACTACAACCTGTCACCTTCACTGACCTCAGTGCTCTGCTGCTAACGTTGCCTGATGGGCACCTCGTTCTCGGCGGCGACTTCAACTCTGTCTTATCGGGCACGCTAGATAGGCACCCCCCTCGTGCACTATCCCCAGCTGCACATTCTTTTCCTAGTTTTCTGGAGGCAGTGGGCTTAGTGGACGGATGGAGAACTTATAACCCGGACGAAATACAACACACCTTTCACTCTGGTGCACATAATAGTCTCTCCCGTCTGGATTACATGATTGTCCCCGCTTCCCAGGTCACAAACATCCATGAGATCCAGGCATCTTGCCAGAAGCATATCTGATCACTCTCCCCTATGGGTCCGCATAGTATTAGATCACGCACAAATAGGATGTATTGCCCCTATAAATCCCTGGCACCTCAAAAACCCCAAAATACGTAAAGAATTGATCAAGTCCATTGACGACTACTTTGTGGGAAATGAACATACAGTTGAATCCCCGCAAACGCTTTCGGAAGCCTTTAAAACGGTGATCCGGGGCCAGGCCTTGTCCCTCATAGCGGGAGCAAAAAAAGAAAGGCTGAAGGACATCTCGGACGTTGAACAGGAGATCTATCGACTTGAGCAAGACGCTAGCTCTGATGCCACGCCTGAAACGCTCCATGCACTCCGGCTGCACCAAGACAAATATAGGGCTCTGGTCACTGACCGTGCCAAACTAATGGGGCAAGAAAGACTGGGCCGGATCTACGACTGGGGAGACAAAGCAGGGAAACTGATTGCCTGGCTTGACAAAAAGGAGCACGCTAGCCGGCTTGTCCCAGAGCTTCGAGGAACTGACGGCAACCCCATAAGAGATCCCCAGGATATAGCCAACCAATTTGCAGCCCATTTTCGCACAGTATACAGCTCGGTGGCCCCATATACAAACGCAGATTCCGTAGATCTTCTAAAGGATATCTCTCTCGCTACTCTCCCAGATACTGACCGACTGTTTCTGGATAGTGCCCTCTCCACTAAAGAAATTGCATTAGCGATACAAGCGCTACACCCGGGTAAAGCCCTCGGCCCAAACAGTATTCCAATTGAGCTGTACAAGCTCTGCCCTGACAAATTAGGCTTCTATCTGAAATCCATGTATACCAACAGTTTTGAAAAGGGACTACTGCACCTACACCAAAGAATGGCGACCATTGTCACAATATATAAAGACGGAAAACCCAAAACGGACTGTGCCTCTTATCGGCCCATTTCATTGGTGAACGCTGAGCCTAAAATCCTAGCCAAAGTACTCGCCAACAGATTAGTTAAGGTGATAGGAGAATTGGTGCATCCTGACCAATCAGGATTCATGCCACGGAGGAACACTGCCTTAAACCTGCGTAGAGTGCGCGGGGTGCTGGGTAGGGCACCGACCATTCGTGAAGACGCAGTCATAGTGTCCCTGGATGCTACTATGGCATTCGACACCCTTGAATGGCCATATCTCTTCGCAGTACTTACAAAATTGGGATTTGGCCCGATATTCATCAGATGGGTGAAATTGCTCTACAGCGCGCCTATGGCGCAAGTGGTTGTGAATAACAAAAAATCCGAAACCTTCACACTTAGTCGAGGCACCCGCCAGGGCTGTCCCCTCTCTCCCTTACTGTTTGCTCTGGCCCTCGAGCCTCTCGCAGCATGGATCCGCAAAGATGCAGTAGTCCGAGGGATGCTATGGTCGGTAGACTGGGAAGACCGTATTTGCCTGTATGCGGATGACATCCTCCTTTATCTCACCTCCCCCAAGAGATCCTTGATTGTGGTATTCGACATCCTAGACGTTTTCGGGAGGTATTCCGGATTTCGAGTTAATTGGCAAAAATTGCTCATATATGTTCTCTGTGGAAACTCTCCCCAACTGCCCGAGGCTGCCCCATACCAATAGGTACAGAAGGCTTTAAATATCTAGGCATATTCATCTCTCTTGACCCAGCGATCAGATATGCCCGCAACTTGGCCCCACCCCTGCAGAGGCTTAAAAGTGATATCATAAACTGGAAATCACTCTCACTCTCTCTATTAGGTAAGGTAGCCCTATTTAAAATGATGTCCCTGCCCCGTTTCCTATATGCCTTACAAAATTCGGCTGACCCTGTCCCAAACTCCTACTTCAAGGAAATCGAAGGACTCCAGAGGGACCTTCTTTGGAGTGGGAGACCGCGCATTGCTCTACCAAAACTCACGCTCAGTTGGTATGACGGTGGAATCGGACTACCAGACGTTAGAAAATACTACTGGGCTGCACACCTCACAGCAATAAACCACGGCACCTACGGTCGCCCTGACGCTCCGGGGTTCCGTATGGACTGCTGTATCCTTCCTAACGGGGCCTACACCTGAGCACTGTATTCCAAACCTGACAGGTACCCACTTACTGGACCTACCAAACACACAGTTAAGATCTGGCATGCTGCAACCCAATCACTCGGCTGGAACAATAGATTAACACTTGCCACGCCACTGTGGGATTCCCAAAAACTAGGGGACTTGGGTAACTCCAAAGGCTTTGACAAATGGGACCTGATTGGTATCTCCCATATCAGGGACCTATGGGATGAAGGGGGCGTAAAGCCTTTTAGCGCCATCCAAAGTCAATACTTGCTTGCAGACTCGGAGTTTTTCAGATACCTTCAGGTCCGTCACGCACTACAATCCGTTCTGCCTTGTGATACCTCCCCACCGGATAGCTCCCCATTAGAGGACAGACTGCTAGATAGGCATCTGCCCGAAAGGGCTATATCCTTAACTTACCGAAAACTTATCAACAACATGGGCGATCCCCTAACCTCACTGCGGGAGAAATGGACTGGAGACGTCATCGAACTAGATGATGAAAGTTGGCAGACGGCGATCTCATCCCCTAAAACGGTTGCAATATCAGCACGGCTCCGGCTTGTGCAGCTGAAAATCCTGCATAGAATCTATGTAACAGGTCCCCAACTGGTACATATGGGAGGTCAGACAGATGGGTCCTGTAGACGGGGATGCTCTCAACCGGGCACTTTCATGCACATTCTATGGCACTGCAGACCAATCCAGGAATTCTGGCGTAAGATACATGTAGTCATGAGCAAAACATTGGAGGTCGAGATCCAGCCAGAAGCGCCCAGATGCCTCCTTAATATCTGGGAACCGACAGACCTCACTACTCATACCACACACTGGGTCACACTCGGCTGTATGATAGCCAAAAGGAACATTGCTCAGCTCTGGGGGGCCTCACATGCACCCACAATTGCGGACTGGAAAAAAGACCTTGATTGGTGTATGCTAAGAGAGAAGTTTGTGTATACGGCCCGGGGCTGTCCCCGTAAGTGGTCCAAGATATGGGCCCCTTGGAATTTATACCGTGGAAATATTTGTACCCCCCTCGCGTACAGGACAATGATGTCTCCCCCTCCCCGTGATTTCCACTGCATAAGCTTACTGTATTAGTATGTATATTTGTTTTTGCAGTACCCTCCATATCAACTTTTTGTGATACTATGCCTTGTTGTCGAGTCTGTTTAATAAAAAGATTTATAAAAAAAAAAAAAGAGCTGCAGGCTCAAGTCAGGAGGCCAGTCTCATGAAACCAACAGCTAGGCAGGTAAGTTGCGATGCTCGGGGACGTAGGAAGACCTTTTGCCCAAGTCCCAGGATGGATGGGTGCAGGGATGCCTTTTGGTTCCAGCTTACCAGAGCAGTTGGCGGTTGGGGAGGTCTCCGTGCAGAGGCTACTGGTGACATTGAGGAGTCCGGGAGAGGTCAGCTCACGGTGTACTCAGGCTCCGGAGTGCTGGGGAACCTTGCTGGAACTAGTAGGCCACTTAGACTTGGGCCGTAGGCGTCGGGTGCAGAGCTGGAACCATAGTCAGGCTTCGTGGTTCTTCAGGTCACAGTGTCTTTACTTTGCAGGTTGTTGCTTGGTGACCAGGTATGCTGTTCTCAGGAGACTTGAACTTTCTCGAAGGCAGGCAGTCCTCCCAAGGCTTTGGAGGTCACTGGGCTGCAGGGCAGGTCGTGTTTTGGCTCAAGATCATCGAGGGCTGCAGACAGGCCAGTAGGGATGAGGCCAAGCCAGTTGATGTCTGCAGTCTTGTCTGCTGGTGCAACTTTGTACTGTCCGGCTCTTCTTAGGTCGTCAGGAAGTTCAGGAAATAGCGCCAAGACACCTCCGGGTATTCGTGCGCTCAATAAATTTTATTAACATAACATAACAGATTCTGGGGATGCCACCTCAATACTAGATATAGGGGTGTTACAAGGGAGTGACAGGTAGTGGCCAATTGGCCCCTTACCTGGAGTGTCTGCAACGTCTATTATGCCCACCTCCTGTGAGAGGGGACATAGACCTAGCCCTGATTGGATAATTCCCACCATCTGCAAGATGGTGGGCACTGAAAAGGGTACTTCACCTCGCCTCCATCAACTGAGGGGTGGAGTTGGCAGAGGGGGGCACACCTCCTATTCTTTCTAAGTTTTCTGGCCTGTCCTCCTGCCAAAAAGGGGGTTAGGAGAGGAAAGGGGCCTGCTCCCTCTAACTGGAGAGGTTGGGGTCATATTACAAAGGTGGCTTGGCCTATATAGCTCCCCTCCATGGATGGCTCTTCCTGACCAGGGGGGGAGGTGTTCACACCTCCACCCAGGAAAGGCACTGTTCTCGGCCTTAGAGTGCGCAGGCACTCTCCCCATGAGGTCTGAACACTGTATGGTGGTAGCAGACAGACTCAGGCCAGTCGGTGACCACACTAAGGATTGGTAGGTTTCAGAGGACACTGGAATCATTGGAGGTTTATTATGCTAAGAATTTTTGGTACCAAACATGCCATATTTCAGTGAAGCCATCATGGAGCTGGGGAACTCAAAATGCCGAGTGTCCAGCCCATGTACTTACTATGGCTTCCCTGATCAGTTACAATATCCAGGAATCATCAAGGATATTGCAAGGGCATATTGGTTAATGCAGATACTCCCTCACAGGATATATAGTACACCCTGCCTTAACGCTAAGGCCTGCTAGAGAGGTTCTTACCTGTATCTCAGGCAGTGTCTATGAGCATGGCACACAGGGATGTGTGCCATTTCTACACTTCACTTTTTTCTGCACCAAGACATGCAGGTTGCAGTTGCAGTGTGCATGTGCTTGGTGTGGGTCCCTTAGGGTGGGACAATTTGTGCTGCAGCCCTTAGGGACCCTCTTTAACCACAAGGTTCTTGGTACCAGGACTACCTTTTACCAAGGACTTCTATGTGAGCTTAAGGGGTGCCAATTGTGGAAAAAAAAGGTACAGTTTAGGGAAGGAGATCAGCAGAGCAGGTCCGCATGGACCATGTGCACTTCCAGTCGAAATTACATCATTTTCCAGGCAAAAAGAGGGGAATAACCATATCCAAAAGAGGCACTTCCTACAGTATATACTATGTTAGAGATGTGTACCCATAGTACAATTGTTTATAAGTTGTAATTTAATGTTTTGCGTTTATGTGCAGCAAAGTGAGACACTTCTATAATATTGATGTGATTGGATCACTTTGGAAAGTGGAGCAGACTTTTTACACCTATCTGTTTGGGGCAACTACATCGTCGGCAGGTCACTGCAAAGCACTCCTATTTTTCACATAGTGCTCCGTTGTATGAATTATACATGACCCGGACAGTATCTGCTTTTTTGCGTCCCTGTCAGGCATCAACGAACATTTGGCCCATTTCTGAGTATGTTTGTGTAGGGTGTGTGTATCCGGGGAACCTACAGTTTTTGCCAAATGCGTGCCCAGTGTATTGTTTGACTTTGTATGAAGAGGAAAGCATCCTTTTCTGTCATCTGAAAACCAAAATAAGCAAACTCAATATCAAATGATTTATTGAAATCGGCATTAAAAGCTAGTTACGAATAAGGGACTTTTTATGCAATTATACAGTAATTAAACAATTCACTTTTTTTTAAAAAGTTTTTATTTTTTATTGAGCAGAGCATTCGGTTCTTACAATATATAGTATATTTAGAATCATCATAAAAAACCAGTTAATACAGAAACTGAAGTGACAGCCTCTCAATACACAATAAGGAGCAGCTAATCATATACTCATTCACAAATTAACAATGTGCAATTTTATCTTAAAGAGCAGCAGTATTGAAAAAAGTTTCTCGTGCATCTAAAGTGCAATACCTATAAAGTGCTAGTGCCTTCTTATCGTCAAAAAGCCGTCATAACTACAATATTTTATTAAAAAGAAGAAACTATGACTATAACGACTGATAACATTGTTGGCTAATAAAACAGAATACAGAATGTATCATTCTATAAAATGCAACGACTGACAAAGTATTAGTGCTTCTAAAGTCCCATGAAGAAAGTGCTAATGCCTTATAGTAAAAGCTGCTACATCCATTTACCAACTGAGTGTTAAGATCCCTCTTTAAGCTTTTCTACTTCACTAAAAAACTTCCAATTTTTTTCAAATTTCCTAGTGGCCCCCACTCGTCTAGAGTAAGCTTCTTCGAATTTACGGGTTCTTTTCTTTTTATTGAACCATTTCAAGTGAGAGGGAGCTTCACTAGATTTCCGGTTTTGCAGAATTGGAGAGCGAGCTACCATACAAGAAATAAATACAGAGGCTTTTTCGGCCTCGGATAGGATCGTTCCTTCTCTGCAAAATCCAAACATGGCTGCCTCAGCCTCGAACAAGATATTCTTTCCAAATACTTGCCTAAAATCAAAAAAGACTGCGTCCCAAAAGAGCCTCAGCCCTGGACATACATAAAAAGTATGAAGCCATCCACCTTCCCCATCTGTCTGACAGCGAAAGCACTTGTTCTCTACTCCCGGGAATCTTGTTTTTTAAAGCAGCCGGAGTTAAATAAGAGAGCCATCGCGATAGGAAGGCCATCCTTTTAAAGTTTGAGGCACGTAAAGATTTACTTCCTGGATAACAGATGGCCTCCCACTCCTTTAAAACCAGCCTGCATCCTGTCTCCCAGGTCATTTTGTCCAAGTGGCTCTCTATCATAGGAACTTGACCCTGTTTATGTAGCAACCTATACCAGTTTCCCACCCCTTTAGCATTGGCCCCATAATGGGCTATCACAAGTTAGTTAGGGGCGTCCAATATACCACTGGTGTTTTTTAGCAGATGAACAACTCGTAAATATTCAAAAAAGGCCGGTTTCCGATGGCTCACCGCCCTTGCCATTACTTCTAGCCAGGAGATCGGCCTATTTTGAATTATAAAATGTCGTAGCTCGGATAATCCACAACCTTCCCAGAGGTTTATATGTCTTGATTGCAGCTGGAAACCGAGACTACTACATTCGCTCAATTTTAGGTACTGAAGGCCCGAAGAGCCTGTCTTTTTAAAAAAGGACTGAAGTCTAGAAAAGTAGTCTTTTAACGTCTTGTATCGTGTTTTTTTGGGAAGTTTGGAAGTTTTTAAAAACACTTGTGTTAGTGATCCAATTTCTTGCGTCATTACGTCTATAAAATAAACAATTCACTTTTGATGTGTATGTGATATCTGACTGACTTGGTTTGCTCATTTTATTGTCATCCTGAAGTCTCTGAATTGCAGTTATTGAGTCGCCTTCAGCTACTACTGACTTGAGCGCTGCAATAGGTACTACCAAGAACAAAGTCTAAACCTAGCTAGCTTCTCTAGAATGTGTTACTGGTGTGGTGTGAGATGTTACATAGCTTTCAGAATGTCCGTGTCCCTACGTGCGACCGGCTCTGCCCTGAGCCCTGCCAGCTGATAGAGTGGGTACAGGTAAGGTAGTAAGGTGGGATGACTACCGGTGGAGGAGAATACTATATGACTTGTAGAACAATAGTTTCATTATCTCGGGCTTCTACCCTTCTGGAGCTCACACGACTAACATGAGTGGAGATAGAACTGCGATTCTTGCGTAGGAGAGTCAGTGGTAGATACCGCGGACAATACTTTTAATATATGCCTTTGAGCCTGCGCATGGGCATTTCACCCCCGAGGGAGAGGGTAAGATGGCGGCGCCGCAGGATTTTGTGTGATGTTTGTGCAGCATGGCAAAATAGAAAATATGCGACTTACGTCTGAAGAAACATCAAATGACTAAACACAGGCAATTCGCTTTGAAAACGCACACGACGTGTGGGGTGGCTGGGAGTCCCCCTTCAATGAATGGCAGAGCCCTGCTACATTTACACAAGGTTTCCATTGACATTTGTGATTTAAACAAACACATCGTAAGATCCCCTTCTGCTGTGTCCAAGCATCATGTGTACTTTTCATATTAGAGTGGATGTGATTCAAGCTTTGCCAGGTCTAATCTTGGCTTAGGGCCTGTTCCAGTAAAGGTTACTTCACTTCCAGTACCTTCAGCACAAATCCTTGATAAATGATGCACAACTATTGTAAATACTTAGCGACTGAGAGAATATTAAAATGTGGCAAGTGATCCTTACATAACCCCAACCTTGGAAAACGCTTCTTAGAGCACCTTGATGGAGCATAATTATTTGAGAATAGTTTTGCTTAATCAAGTCTGCTCATCGAGTGTGAACTAATATTTATAAATAAATCATGACTAATAGTGTGGTCTTTTTTTTTAAACATGGGAGGGTTTTCAAAGTGCAACATAAAAGCATGCAAAAATGACACAACACATTTAGGGGCATCTGCACAAGCCCCTATCGCCACCACAACGTCCCTTTTATCGACGTTATGGTGGCGATAGGGGCTGCGCCTTATTTGCAAGGCAGCGTTAAGCCACTTAACATGGCTTAACTCTGCCTTGTAAATAAGGCCCCCTTTCACACTATGGTTAGCGTGAAAGGGGTGGGCAGTGAGTGTTGCGGTGGGCATTCCACCGCAATACCACTTGTTTTTGACTCTGCCCCCTATGTACAAGGGTGCCGTACATAGGAGGCAGCACCAAAATTAAGACCAGGAGAAACCTGGTCTTAAGTTGGCGAAACAAGGAGAAATGCATTATTTCTCCTCGTATTTGCTTTTTCCATGTGTGCTGCCTTGTGCAGCACACATGGTAAAAGCAAAATGCCATGGCTTGCTTATGTACAGGAAGGTCCCCCTCCCTGTACATAAACAATCCTTTAAAAAAAATGCCATTTTGTGACTTTTATGTGTGCTGCATGAAGCAGCACACATGACAGTGAAAGAATGGCATTTTAGGATTGTTTATGTGCAGGAAGGGACACCTTCCTACACATAAACAATCCTCCCCTGCACGCAGACACCCTTGCCCTATGGTGCAAAAGTGCCTGAGTTGGCGCTAAGTTGCTAAACTTAGCGCCATTGAAGGGGGAAACGCAAGCCTGCACCACATTCTTATAAATATGGTGCAGACTTGCGTTTCAAAAGTGGCAGAGAGAGGCGTTAAGCCATGACGGCCAACGTCTCTCTCCACTTCCTTGTACATATCTCCCTTAGAGTTCCAAAACTGCATTGTAAAAGCACGCAAAAGGCTTGCAAATTGTAGCAATGAGAAATCATGAGAGTGAAACTTACTAAATATACTAAGAAATATAGAATACAAATAAATTGCAAGTAGTAATATAGAAATATGATTATGAAAATGCTTGAAAGTAACATGATTCTTGCTAATAGTTATTTTTCCTACTTGACATGAAATTCTAAGTAGAAAAACAGTGATTGCTTATAGTTCTAGAAAACATATGTAGACTATGTTTATAAGTTTAATTTAAATTATGCTTTATATCGTTTCTGATGCATTCTCTATTTTCTTATACATTTTAAGATTAATGTGTTTTATTAATTAAAAATGATGAATTTGTGATTTTCCATAAAGGCCTCAAATCTGCTGGTGTATTATTTCCTCTTCCTAACATAGGCCTCAGAAAATGTATTTTGTCCTTCAATATTTCTAAAAAGCTGATCTACTTGTTTTAGGCATGAATGTTTATTGCTAGAGTTTCCTTCCTACGGTTAGAGAATTTTCTTTCTATGAAACGTTGTGTTGACTTTGTGCAAGCAAAACATGGAAGCATGTGTGTGAATATGAACATTTTCAATGTGCTTCCCATTTCCGAGGTGATTTGATAATATATGAATAAACAATAGAATTACGTTACAGTTCCGGATGAATTTGCACTGGAGAATGATCGTACCATAATCACACCATGGATCCTAACCAATGGAATTGTGTACAACTGTGAATAAGCTACATTTGGGGGCTGGAATTGTGAACATTTGGAGGTATAACAACCCCATGGGAAAAAGGTCGGTGAATGATTTGGATTCGGCTGCGGGTTACCCTTGGCTTGTGCTCCTGCTCCTCCTGCACATCTAGTGCTGACTACTCGGGTGTGACATGCTGTCAGTCTGAGCTCTGACCTTCCCAGAACTGAACTTTCCTGATTTTCCTTGCACTTCATTGGCTAGTAATGTTGCACAAGCTATACCTTTTCTGCTGAAAGGTTGGCTATTCGGACTATTGCACGCTGTGCACTAGTTCATTGATCTTATGAAACTTCGAAATTGCATACTGAAATTGCAATGTGTTTTCTTTTCTCTATCCCTCTCTCTCTCTTTCCTTTCACCAGTTATTGATTCATGATATATTTTTGCTTGAACTGTGATTTATTGTGATGTTACCTGTACTACATTTGAACTTACTAAAGAACTGATAAATCTAATGTGTTTTGTACAATGACCATTCATGGTGAAGTTTAGATAAAAGTATCTTGATAAATAGTCTGATTTTGTCTTTTTTGACGAGATATATTTTGACACAATTTACATGTGCACTACTGTTGTTAGATAAGTATTTTCTTCATTACAGGTCCTCATGAAGGAAATAGCATCCGTCTCTAATTATCTGAGTCCCTATTAGCTCTTACAAAGATCTATTGGAGGACCTCATGATTTGTAAGTGGTTGTAGAGTTTCTATGTGCCAAAACTCTTGGTTTTGTGAATGATTATATAGTTTGGTTTATGGTATATTGAATATTCGTGAATGATAAAAAAAAAAATTCAACCTCTTCAACCTGTTCCTGGATTGGCACAATAGGCTTCATGAAAACAGCAACTCTTGTACATTTTTGTGGTACCATTTTTATTCCCAACTTCTTGCTATAAAGAGTGACTTTCTGTTAGAACACATTAAAAAAATACAGAATCATCATTCTAAAGTTGCGTTTACAGTAATAATTACTCTGTGAAATAGACTCATCCTCATTTGCAACCAGAAGTCTATATGTCAATGCTCCGGAGTCTTTAAGGGTGACAGGTCTCTCTACAATTTTCATAATAATTCAATCAGTAACTAAATATAAATAAGGCTGAATTGGATTATTTCTTAGAGGTGAATACAATTTTAGGCGAAACTGATTATCCTGTTATGTTCCAATCATCGTATCTGTGTTCAAAAGGGATCTTGCCTCCATTTCTTAGATCACCATTTTGGAAGGGGGAATTCTAGAGCTATCCATGACGAAACTTGGAAGATTATGACAAATAAATGAAACATGGACTGGAAGAAATGTAAAGTGGAGCTTATTTACATGCCCCTTGCGCCGCCGGTGAGTCACTTTTAATATGGGAAAAAGTGACGTGCCTGCGGAGCATGGGGCTTGTAAATAAGCCCCAGTTTTTATACAGCCCATTTCCATGGAGCTGCGAGAGCCACAGCGTGACGTCCTGCGCTGGGTTGCGTCGCACTACGTGTGTCCAATGAAGCTGTGCAGTGAGTCTTTGCGAGGCTTCGCGTTGAGATGTGTTAGTTCCGATGACGCAGACACCTGGGCAGCAAGGCTTTGCATTGCTCAGGTTTCAATTCTGTTGAGGCTGTCAAACTTTGGAACACTAAAACCATAGTAGAAATCAAACAACATTTAAAGCTCCCACACTTTTGTGAGTGCTTTGTCACGAAACATTTTCCTTTTTTAAACCAAACAACTTTGGAATAGTGACCAAATCAAATGTCACAGTTCTCCAGTTGAATAATTTAGGAGAACATTTGTTTGTGCCAATTGTTCACACTCCTAAAATAAACCAAAACTAGGGGTTAGAGAACTGCTTTTGGCTGGGCCAACGTTAGTGACCTCTATTTACACACAGGTTCCCATAACCCCATAGTCTCAAAGATCACTCCCCAGTCTGTGAATGTGGTTGCATTTTAAACCCTACAATTCCGGGTTCTCCTCGGGACCAAGAACTGGATGACCAGTTATTTATTTCGCATTAAGTTGACCGTGCTTTCTGTTGTTTAATGACATTTTTGTATTAAATCATTGTTTAGGAACTTCGATAGGAACCTATGTTTCATGAATTGTAGCAGGGGCTTATTCTAGATGAGCAAATTGTACATGTGTGAAATGCCTCCATCCTGGTGGTAACGAATCAGCTTCTTTTACTCAGTGTACAACACATGTACAATTTGTTTGTCTAGAACATGTACAATTTGTTCTTCTAGAACATATATTTCTAGTACACACTTGGCTTTCTATTAAGGTCCAAAATACATCCCAAATGGTTTTTATCAGAATCTCTGTCCGTCTATAGCCAACTTCTTGAAAAGCGATTGTATAGCACTAAACCTAAACCCTAATATAGATGACTGGAGAGCATTAAAGGGACAGTGGTGTCTCACTTACCTAAAGAGCTAACTCATACACCCTCAAGGCTTTACCCTGGTGGAAGCACAGAATCATTTCCACAACAGGGCACAGGAATGTGGGATTTAATTGATTTTGCACACAGGATATTCAATGATAGACTAAATCAATAAAACACTCTCCCTTTATGCAGAGTACTGACCTCTGTGACTCTACATGAAGTGCACATGTCTAATGTCATTCTTGACTTGCCACCAGAGATTAAACTAGACTACACAATGCAACAGGAGCTTGGGTCTGAATGAGTTAACCACAGTTATTGTGAAAAATCAAAGAGACAATCTGATTGTTTGTGGTAAATAATTTAATTACCGGAACTTAATTTGATGCGGAAAATCTATAATAATAGCTCAGTAAAATAAGAGGCAGAATCCGTGGTATTAGAGGTTCGGAACGGACTTTATTCCAAAATCAATTCGAATTGATGGACTCCATATTCCATCACCACGAAGGTTCAGGAAGTGAAGGACCTTACTTTATTGACAAGTAATCATTTTTATACAATAGGCATTACAATGAAAACAGATGCAGGAGGCGTAACAATTGATAACAAAGATAAAACATACATGCGTAACTAAAGTGGGTGTAACTAGGCGTAACTAAAAGAACGTCATCAGGTATGATGTCACAATGGGGTGGTTCCATGAAAGAATTTCGCAATGTCAGCAGAAATACTTTGGCAGAGATGCGCGCGCAGCAGCATGACGTGTGATTGACGTGCAACTAGGGGGT
This sequence comes from Triturus cristatus, assembly GCF_964204655.1. Classification (NCBI taxonomy): domain Eukaryota; kingdom Metazoa; phylum Chordata; class Amphibia; order Caudata; family Salamandridae; genus Triturus; species Triturus cristatus. The sequence goes on along the minus strand of NC_140580.1, from coordinate 145,731,521 downwards.
GAAGGGGACTTGACATTTAGCTCTACATGTGGAGACAGAAGTCTGGGGTTATGTCAACCTAATCCCAAATCATATCTAACATCCTATGTTTAAAGAACTGTGTTATCCAAAAAGAGAGGTCTCTTAGGATAGAATCTTATTCTATACTGACTATACTGACTGTTAGTGCGTGTACAAGCGTCTAAGTGTCTACACTAGATGCGAGGGCAGAAATCTTCCATAGTAACAGGGCTATGAATTACTTGCATAAAGACAGAGAAGCCGGGCCTTTTGCTCGGTAGCTGAAAGAATGTTTACTTAAACTACTAGACAGGAATGCATTGGATGAGGAGCGGAGCAGAGCAGATAATCTTGAAGGTGAAATACAGTTTTTGGCAAGCAGACAGGTCGAGTCAGGCACCGTTAGCCGCGCAGGGAGTAGGACAAAGTTCATGGATACAGATGCGAGCTCAAACTGGAGCTTTCAGAGGCAGAAGGCAGGAAAAGGACTTAATGGCAGAATCAGGGCCTACTCGCCTGGACTGTAAAATGGGATAAATAAACCATATAAAGCCGGTGGCCTTTCATACTTAGGAATGGAATATCCGACCCATTCAAGGTGGATCTGAAAGAGGACATGTTGGCGGTGGACGCACATGTGTTTGCGTCTTCATAACTGAAACTGGAGGGAACATACATGTACTTGTGATTTATACATGAAACCGTTGGGGTCCAAGATAGGGGACATAACTGATCATAAAAATCCATATTTCCACATTCCCTCCTTGTCCCCTACTTGCCCTTAAGAGATATCAATCTTCATCAATCCGTTGATCTGTTCATATAGCATCATTTGTTCTTCTTTTTTCTTCTGGGATGAATGAAATCTTGGTGGTGGAATACACGATGTGGCACACAGACCACAAATCGCTGGTCCACATTGTAGGCATAAGCAGCAACTGAATAGTATGAGAAAGCCAATACCTAGGAAGGATAGGACCCTCCATCCAAAGGTAGATAATACACTCCAAAACCAACCGGACCAAGTCCAGGTGCCTGGATTCTGGTGTATCTGGCTTACAATCTTATGAAGGCGAGTTATGGCTTTATATACAGATGGCGAATTTTCTGGTATGAAAATGCAACAGCTTGATCCGATGACCCTACAAGCTCCGCCCCTATCGGCCAGGATGACGTCAAGGACAAGACGATTTTGAAGCACAACAATCCGCATAGCAGACTGCTCTTCTGTTAAATTGCCTAAGGCGGAAATAGTTTCGTTCACTACTGCTTCAAGGGTTCTGGTTAATCTACGTATCAGCTTACTATTAGTAACTGTACCTATATAGGGAAAGAGACCTTTATTGAAATCTGTGTATTTTTCCCATGCTGTTTCAGTGTAGTCGACTATTGGGAGATCTCTCCGTTCTCTATTGTGTACTAAGTGAGTATTTCTGTGATAATCAGGAGGAGCTAGGAAAACAGGTGGCAAAAGGAATCCGATGTAGCAGGTACCATCCCAATCTAGAGGCAAACGTATATATGCAATCTGACCACATACAAAGTAGGAATGGCGAGAAGCTCTAAATGTAGACTTGCCTTGATCACTGAATTCTATTACAGTGGTGCATCTACTATGGCCCATATGTATGGAACCATTCTTTCTTACACATAATTCACCTTTAACTGGAAATACTGACATAGCGGGCAAAATTGGTGCAGCTTCGGATTCAATATTCAGGATCATGAGATTAAGCGTGAAATTACCTAATCCGTATACTTCATTTTCTAGATCAGTTCCTGTTCTTTTGGGAAGTCCCTCCTTGTTAGGGTAGCAGACTTTAAGCAAAACTAAGTTCAGGTTTCCCCATACCCAGTTGTCTTGATAAACTGCGGAATTCGAATCTAGGGAATTAATTAAACTAAACCATGCTCCACAGGAGCCATTGTGTGTGAACGGATATGGAAAGAGAGGCAGAATTCCCTTATAGTTCTGATAGGGAGGGAGTCGGCCACATATCCAACAATTTGTAGCATTGCTAGCCTGATGGGAATGATGTAACATACTAATAAAAGTGTTATTGCGCAGCGCAAATCTATAGGACAACTCATGCGGGGGTAATTCACTAAAAGAGTGTTCAGTAGTAACATTGTAAACATGTTTAGAAATAGGATAATATATGTGCAACAATATACTTGCAGCTATTATTAAAAGACTTAAGAAAAACAAAATTAATAATGTCACTGTGCAATGACTACGCAGTGATTTACAGTACGCATGTTGTTTCATTTGCTTCTTTCGGTTTCTTTCTCTATTCAGGTCTAAGGGATACATGTCAGAGACAAATTCGACCGATTCACCTTGGAGAGGACTTAAACAATCAAATTGTCTGACTTGTTAGACCTCAATTTTAGTCTATATTGTTCCTTGTCATTCAGTTCAACCAAAGGAAGCTTTGAGTCAATCGGTGAAGACACGCGAGGTGTGTCGTTTACATCGGACGGTAGTCCATGAAATTTCTTGATATGACTTGAATGTATCCAGCCTTTGCGACCTTCGATCTTCACGGCTGTCCTCGTGGTTAACAGTACGAGTTGAGGCGATTTCCACCTAGGATCCAGCTGAGACTTCCGGTCAAAGTTCCTCACTAACACCAGATCCCCGGGAATTACGTCATGGGGTTTCACCTCGGTGTTGTCGGGAAAGGCTGCAGCTACCTGTGAACGACAAGATTGTAGTGCAGACATCAAGGAAGCCAAGTAATCTGTCAGCATATTACAGTCAACATCAGTTATTTTGCGTGGTATAGGCGTCCCCCACATATTTGGTGGTCTGCCAAAGACCACCTCATAAGGGGATAGCCCTGTTCGAGAGTGCGCTACCATTCTCATGTAAAAGAGTGCAACTGGTAAGGCTACTACCCAGTCGACACCTTTCTCTCTACATATTTTGGACAATCTAATTTTCAGGGTTTGATTATGTCGTTCCACAAGACCTGCGGCCTCGGGGTGTCGGACACAGTGAAATCTCCACTGATAGCCTAACAAAAGTGAAACGTGTTTCATTAGTTCGGATGAGAACGGCTGGCCGTTATCTGAGTAGACAACACGTGGTAAACCGTACCGTGGGAAGAATTCTCGAACCAACTGTTTGGCAGTAGTCGGGGCAGTGTAATCTGAAACCGGGTATGCCTCTGTCCAACGGGAAAGAGCACAGACAACTACGAGAACATATTTGAATCCTCGACATCGTTCCATCTGGATATAATCCATCTGGAGGACTTCAAAAGGGTGATCAGGAGGCTGAAATCCACCTTGTTCTACGGGAATGCTTTTACCTGGGTTAAACTGACAACAAATCATACAGGTACGAACTTTTTGTTTGGCTGCTGCTCGTAAATGTTTGTTGAACCAGATGTGTTGAATGCTGTCTAGCATAGCTTTTTCTCCTAGGTGCGCTGGACTATGTACAGTATTAATGATAACTTGGACCATTGAATCAGGAAGGAACCACACAGATTTTTCCTTCGTCATCCATCCTTGATCCGTTTGGATCCCTCCTAATTCAGTCCATTTCTTTATTTCATCTGGTGTAGCATGTGTTTGTATGTCAATTACGTCAAGAGCGGGATCCTTAACCATCATGCAATGTGTTGGTGTCGGAACTATTGTCTTTGTCATGTCAGATGTGTGAGTTTGAGCAGTCTGTTTAGCTGTTCTGTCAGCTAGATCATTGCCTTGGGAAATGATATCAGTAACTTTCGTATGAGCTTTACATTTCATAATTGATATTGCAGTGGGTAGATGTATTGCATTTAATAAGGCATGAATGAGGGGTCCGTGCTGAATGTGGGCACCGTGAGAAGTTAAATAACCTCTCTCTCGCCACAGCACGCCGAAGTCATGTACAACTCCGAATGCATAACGTGAATCAGTGTATATGTTGACTTTTTTATTTGTGGCTTGAATACAGGCTTGTGTCAGAGCGATGAGCTCTGCTGCTTGAGCTGACAAGGTATTTATGCAATTTGTTTCAATGATTTCAGTGTCTGTTGTGACTGCGTAAGCGGCTACTAACTCTCCTGTACTTGTTCTCATACATGAACCATCTACATACAACGTCAGGTCTGGATCTGACAATGGGACGTCTGTCAAGTCTTGTCTGGGTTTCGTCGTGATAGTGGTAACTTCAATACAATCATGTGCTAGTGGGTCTGTTCCGTTTACTGGTAACAGTGTGGCAGGATTTAACGTATTACAACGTCTGATTTCTATGTGTGGCTGAAACAATGTTAATTCGTAACCAGTGAGTCTTGCTATAGTCAAGTGTTGTGTTTGTGTGCGGTTCAAGAGAACCTCTACTGCATGTGGCACTTGTACTGTCAATGGATGTCCTAACACTATGGCATCGCTTTGTCTGATTGCTAAAGCTGTCGCTGCCACTGATTTCAGGCACGCAGGCAGAGCCTGAGCTACGGGATCTAATGTACTAGAAAAATAAGCACATGGTTTGTGTGATCCTGCTTGTTCCTGTGTGAGTACTGACAAAGCAGTACCTTCGCGTTCTGTAACAAAGAGTGTAAACTGTTTATTGTAACATGGTGTTGCTAAAACAGGTGCTTGACATAAAGCTTTCTTTAGGCTTTCAAAAGCTTGTGTATGTTCCTGAGTCCAAGGGAGGACAGTCAATGTGGCTGCCTCCTGCGTTGTCAACTGAATGAGTGGTTTTGCTAGAAATGCATACTGAGGGATCCACTGCTTACAATATGAAGTGAGGCCTATAAAAGCCCGCACCTCCTTTTGTGTCTTGGGTATTGGCATGTTAGCAATTAACTGGATGCGATCGGGTGTAAGCTGCCTTCCCTCCTTGGACAGTGAGTGACCAAGGTAAACAACTCGCTGGACACAGAATTGCAGCTTAGAAGGGGACACCTTGTGCCCCTTTTCGGCCAAGAATTGTAAAACCGCCAGTGAGGCTTTTTCACATTCAGGTTCGCTTCTAGCGGTGATCAGCAGATCATCGACATATTGAAGCAGGGCAGTGTTGACTGGCATGTGGATATTGTCAAGTTCTCGTTTTAGTGCTTGGCTATAGATGCTGGGGCTTTCTGTGAATCCTTGAGGTGCGCGTGTGAATTTAAAGCTTCGTCCATTTAAACTAAATCCGAACAAGTATTGGCTTTCTGGATCTATTGGGACGCTGAAAAAGGCATTCTTGAGATCAATTACAGTAAAGAATGTTGCTTCGGAATCAATGGCTGTCAGTAATGAAGAAATGTCTGGGACTACGGGGTATTGTGGTACAATACATTTATTTAATTCGCGCAGATCAATAACCAATCGATATACTGGCGGGGCTTTCGGATCAGTTCGTTTAAGAATCGGAATTATCGGGGAATTACATACATTGGAGTCGGTTTCCACAACCACTCCTTGGGTAATAAGCTCGTCAATGATTTGCAGTAAAGCCACTACAGCATCTGGGGGTAACTTGTATTGTCGCATTCGTGGTAGTACCACTCCTGCCTTTAGTGTGACTCGATATGGTGTAATGTTCATGCAACCAACATCCGTAGGGCCTTGTGCCCATAAATGTGTGGGTAAAGTCTGCAGTCGGTGATCCATGTCTCGGGACACGTAGTGCCCTTTGAAATCACGTAAAAACAATCTTACTCCTTCCGGAGAACAACATATTATAGCTCCTAGAGCTTTCAATGTTTTTATACCTAACAAGTTTTCTGGACATGATTCTTCAATATTGTCATAATGTCGGGATAGGTATACTCTCCCATGAGCAACATGTCTTTAATTTCACGGTGGAAACCCGCTGGGTCTTTGTCATGACTGGGTACCACTTTCTTCATTTCTAATAGTTCTATTTTGGATATGGGTGTGTATACAAACACACGTTTAAACTGATTGTCATCACCTTTTATCGGGTGCACTTCGCGTAAGGGATTCTGTCTATCCATATAATACGTCGTTCTTTCCTTGATGGGCAGTGAAACATGTTCGGGACTTCCAAAAGAATGTACTGCTTTCTGGATTCTAGTATTTCTCTAATTAACTCAGTACCTGAACCTCTCCATTTATTCGTGAGTAATTCAGTCAATATATCAGGTAATGGACCAGGATCGGAGTGTTGGCTTTTATATAATATAAGGAGTTGTTGAATCATATAGATACCAGCTAAACGCTGTTCATCTGGGGCGAGGTTCGAAAACGTGTGCGCTAATGTAACATCACTATATTTTCCGGGACTATCAACCCAATGAACGGCTGACCTGGCTAATTCTTGTTCGTCCATAGAATCGAGTATTTGATAACCCCTTCGTTCTCTGAGTAATTTGTCAGCAGCTTGGAACGAATGTTCGGGGGACCTTATATTTATTATAGGGGTTTGGAAATTTCTGCTATTATCTGGACGTATCGGACGTATCGGATCAGTAAAGCATCTAGTATTATTGCAAGATCTTCCTCTACCTACATAGGCCATGGTTTCTAACTGTCCTGTGGGCAGTTCTAATTCTTCCTCCTCCTCGGTTTGTTCAGGCTCGTCTACTACTAATCTTTCTTCGTGTATTCGTTCTACTTCTTTGCGGATCTTGCGGCACATAGCTACTATACATGATCGTTTATCATGTCTCCCCTCTGATATATTCCGACTCCATGTGGTAAGAATTTGCATTTCTTCCGGATTTACCCCTGGTCGGTCTTGATTTCTGATCACACAGTTTATGAGGAAACGTAACAGTTCCCCCTGTATCTCCACTTTCTGGTACTCCATGGCTCTGTTAATACTCTCAGAATCTTGCCCTGACTGGACAAAGTGATATATATTTTCTAAATGTGTAGTCATTCCTGGTAGCCTCCCTAAATATATTGCAGCTCGTCGGATACGTAATGATGCCAGCAGCATTTCGTCCCCTTTTCCGGGCACAGGGTCATATCTACAATCTATTAGAAGTTCCTTGAGCGTGTCGCTAGTTACTAGTTTGGGCGTACGTTGGTGGGCTAATTCTTGAAAGGAAAGTTTATTTACTCTGGGTGGCGTGAAAAAAATGTTTGATGTACCTCCTGTAGCACCACCTGGGGTGCTGGATGTGAAAGGATTCGTTGAACGTGATATAGCAACCATAGGTGTGGATACAGATGTAGAAACAGATGTGCTTGCCGGAACTTGTGTCGGAGTTTGCTGTTGCGGAGGTACAGACGGAGGAGGGTCTTGGCGTTGAACCCCCTCGGCAGGCGGTCTATGTGGCGCAGTATTAGCATACTCGGGAGCTGCGTCGTCTAAATAAGAGGAAAGAAAAACATCTTCTGCGGTTCTGGGATGCCCTTTGGGATGTACTTTTATCGGAAATAATGGGGGTGGCAAGTCTTTTGGTATCTCCGGAGTAGCCTTAGGTAATCCTTCGGCCAGAAGAGGATACATACCATTCATAAGGGCATTTCTTTGTCTGTCTATTTGTTCTGATTTTACTCGAGTACCCTCTTCAATTAATAGATTTTCTCGAACTTTATTTGAATTCTCCTTACTTTTCTCTTCCTGTCTGAGCGCTTTTTCTGTACGTCTATATGATTCTTTACGCCATAATTCAATGGCATCTTTCTGTGATTGTCTAGCTTTCTTTTTCCATAATTCTTCCTCTACTTTCATGATGCAATCTGCATCCCAGGTCCCAGCTGCGGGCCACCTCTGACTTTCTGGTAATTCCTTGGTGTAGTCTACCCATAAATCAAGAAATAATATGGCGTCTAGGCCATGTTTATGATACATGAAGTACCCTGGAGTGTCCCTAGGAGGAATGGGAACAGCTTCTTTGAGTACCCCTTTTCTAGTTTTGATCTGTCTTAATTTCGAAAAGAGCGGCATATTGAGAACTGATCTGATACCTGATTTTGAACACGTTTAATACAACAAAACACAATAATGAACAGTCATTCACACCACAATATTCAGAACGTATTTAAAACATTTTAACATTTAACATTTAATGAACAACAATGATGGCCATTTAGGGAACTAGTCACTAAGCATAATACTCGGCACTAACTAGGTAATTCTGAATTATATACTAGACATACTTGATATACTGCTAAACAGTACAGATACACTGCTGAAACAGTGCAGACCGGATTTGTGTACCCAAACCCGTCTTGACCGGCACAAACTATGTGCACGTCAGAACGCCTCCCCGACAATGGTACTCACCGGGTAGCTCGGAACGGAAAGCCTCGGAACTGAACTGAACTGGACTTGAACCGGACTGGACTCGACTCGAAACTTCGGAAACTTCTGAAACTGGTGGGCCTCTGTATACCTCGGATCTTGCTCTCTCAGCTAGGCTCTGGTCGGGATACTTCGCACTTCTCACCGCCTCGTCTGGGTGTTGATCGCAGCCTCAGTTACCCCCGCTCGGCAGGAGGGAGATACAGGAAATCCTGTGGGTATGCGTTGTTGTCCGTCCAGCTGTGACAGGAGACCGGGCCTGCAACGTACCTCCGGCGCGTGAGATGAGAAAGTGTCCCTGTTCGGGCGCCATATATGTGGTAAATAATTTAATTACCGGAACTTAATTTGATGCGGAAAATCTATAATAATAGCTCAGTAAAATAAGAGGCAGAATCCGTGGTATTAGAGGTTCGGAACGGACTTTAATCCAAAATCAATTCGAATTGATGGACTCCATATTCCATCACCACGAAGGTTCAGGAAGTGAAGGACCTTACTTTATTGACAAGTAATCATTTTTATACAATAGGCATTACAATGAAAACAGATGCAGGAGGCGTAACAATTGATAACAAAGATAAAACATACATGCGTAACTAAAGTGGGTGTAACTAGGCGTAACTAAAAGAACGTCATCAGGTATGATGTCACAATGGGGTGGTTCCATGAAAGAATTTCGCAATGTCAGCAGAAATACTTTGGCAGAGATGCGCGCGCAGCAGCATGACGTGTGATTGACGTGCAACTAGGGGGTGAAGGGGACTTGACATTTAGCTCTACATGTGGAGACAGAAGTCTGGGGTTATGTCAACCTAATCCCAAATCATATCTAACATCCTATGTTTAAAGAACTGTGTTATCCAAAAAGAGAGGTCTCTTAGGATAGAATCTTATTCTATACTGACTATACTGACTGTTAGTGCGTGTACAAGCGTCTAAGTGTCTACACTAGATGCGAGGGCAGAAATCTTCCATAGTAACAGGGCTATGAATTACTTGCATAAAGACAGAGAAGCCGGGCCTTTTGCTCGGTAGCTGAAAGAATGTTTACTTAAACTACTAGACAGGAATGCATTGGATGAGGAGCGGAGCAGAGCAGATAATCTTGAAGGTGAAATACAGTTTTTGGCAAGCAGACAGGTCGAGTCAGGCACCGTTAGCCGCGCAGGGAGTAGGACAAAGTTCATGGATACAGATGCGAGCTCAAACTGGAGCTTTCAGAGGCAGAAGGCAGGAAAAGGACTTAATGGCAGAATCAGGGCCTACTCGCCTGGACTGTAAAATGGGATAAATAAACCATATAAAGCCGGTGGCCTTTCATACTTAGGAATGGAATATCCGACCCATTCAGGGTGGATCTGAAAGAGGACATGTTGGCGGTGGACGCACATGTGTTTGCGTCTTCATAACTGAAACTGGAGGGAACATACATGTACTTGTGATTTATACATGAAACCGTTGGGGTCCAAGATAGGGGACATAACTGATCATAAAAATCCATATTTCCACAGTAATAGAGAACTACCTGCAGGCACATAGGTAACTTGGCATGCTGCAAAATCCGTTATATTGTATAGTATTGCAGCATTTACACAGTGCTTACAACCCCTATGTGGCTCGCTGAAGCGCTTGCCTACATGAGTAGCATGCTTTACCATGTAGGGTGTGTGGATGGTAGGATGTTTTGATCCTATTTGGGAAGTGTTTCCATGTCATCAGTGATGATCAACGAGGTGCAGGTGTTATGGGACACAGCACATAGGATGATGAAGAGAAAGAGATAGACTGCCAGTTTTATGATTTTCAGTATGCTATTAGCTTTGAACAGCTCTGTAGGTCCCTTTCTGGAATATCATGAGGTAGAGTCTGCTTAGCTGGTTACTGCATTGGGTTGTCCAATCTGAGATTTTGTGTACAGTTGTGGCCCTGAGCTGGCATGGTTGGAGGGATGGAAAAGTGGAGTGATCTATAGGGAGGGGCATTTGTATTGTAATCCAATACCTGAGTGTCAATGTAAGATGTAAAGGGGTCAGCTTGTATAGATATTTGGTACCTGAAGTGAATGGACTATATTCAAGTCCTCCAAAACTGTCCAGTAATGTGAGACAGATCTCTTCAGTTATTCCATGCCTTTTCATTTGGTGATGGTTTTTTTTGGGCTGTACAGTGCTGGTGATGGAAACCCTCATAGCAGATATGTATTACGGGAATTTAATAGGTATGAATCACAATTTATTGCTGACAGCTGCATATTATGATTTTAGTACAGTTGTGAGCTGTGGCAGCAATATATGGAAGTACAGAACTATATAGTGTCACAGCGACCAATAGATCAGCCCTTTTTGCCTACTTGCATAATGAAAGCTGTTTTCTGGATGAGTTTTTGCAATTTGTGGGTTGTACGCTGAGGATTGTGCTTAAAGGTGTGACTGTTTTCTGGGCTCTCTTGTCTGGCTGCAGGTGGTACATTTATCTAAGAAATTGACAAGTTTTCAACTGTCCTCAGAAGTTTATACGGTCTCGGGTTCTTCTAATGCTGACTGGTAGCGAGTTCCAGAGATTGGTAGCATGTAGTAAGAAAGCAATGCCTCCTATGGATTTCTTGTGGCAAGGTGGTACAATGATACATGATGCAAGCCTGGAGCACAGTGCTCTGTTTGCTTTGCATTGCTTGAGTTTCACTTGTAGGAATAGCAGTCCTTTTCCTTCGAGAGGCTCTGTAAACAATGCAGAGTGCCTTGAACATTGCCCTTCTAGCTATAGGTAGCTAGTGGAGTGATTGCAGGACTGGGGTCATGCATTCTCTTAGTTAAAGGGCGAGAAGAAGCCTTGTAGCAGCAGACTTTTGGCTGAGTTCTATTTTGCATATAATGAATGCGGATGCACCAAGTTATAGGTCGTTGGCATAGTCAAGCTTGGAGATTACAAGTGTAAGTATGGCTAGCAGTTTATGTTGGAATGCAAGGCACAGTAAAATGTGACATAGTGTTTTTATTGTGTAGAAGACACTCTTGTGATGTTGTTAGCATGAAGTAACAAGGATAAGTCTGAATTAGGTTTCTAACATCTCTTGATGTTGTCTGCGGGACTTCAAGTTCCTTAAGCCATATAGCAGCAGGCTGGTAGTGTTGCAACGTTCTGCATGTCATAAACTCTGTGTTTGCGGTGTTGAGCTTTAGATGGTTCATCATCATCCATGCGTTTATGGTTCGAAGGCAGTCATCGAGTTTTGAATTGTTGAGGTATTCAGACTATCCATTTTTAAAATGATTTAGTTGCCATCTGCATAGTTGTAACAGGCGAGGTTGTAAAATATAATTAGATTTGGTAGGGATAGGTCGATGTTGAAAAATACAGGGGATATGATGGACCCCTGATGAATGCCATGGTATTGTGTGTGAGGAGGTGATGTGAAAGGGGGAAGGTAGACTACACTTTGTTTGTCTGTGAGATAAGAAGCAATCCATTTTAAAGCATTTTCACTGATTCTAAGTGTGTGAAGTCTTCGTAGTAGGGTGCGGTAGTGGACAGTGTCAAAGGTAGCCACTAGATTTTTGTGTACTGTGAGTTTTAGATCATCCCAGATGGATACAATGGCTGATTCTGCACTTCCGCCTCGACTGTTGGTCTCACAGTAAGTCACATTGTTTGGTAAAATTAGAGAGTTGAGAAAACAAGATCTCCCAACATTTTTTCCTAGGAATGGTCCATTGGATAATGTGCCTGTTATTTATCAGATGAGTCAAGGTTTTTCTTTTTGAGGAGGGGTCTGATGTAGGAGGTTTTGAGTTCAGGCGGAGAAGAATGTTGTTCCTTGGGCTCATTGAGTAGTCATCTGGCTACCTCTCTGAGACACAGGTTGAGTGAGAGATATCTTTAAAGATTCTTGGTGGTGCTGGGTCTGATGGTGACCTTGAGGGTCTTGCTGCAATGATTATATTGAGGAAATCTTTTGTCGCAGTGTATTGAAGGGGTGTGATGGATTATTGGCGTCTCTTTCTGTGGTGGTTCGGTCACCCATTTAGTGGTATTGTCTGTGTTCTTCTTCAGGTAATTTTCAATCTTTTTAATTCTTTAGATTAATTCATTGGAGATTTTATCACAGGAGTCTTGTGATGGTAGTGTTTATGTGTTTAAGCACTCTGTATTGTGGAACTTTGTTTGAAGTTTATGGGGTTCTTTGGAAGGACAGTCTACTCCAGTTATGCGTGTGCAGAAATGGTGTCTTTCTCTGGTTTTTACAGCTCTTTTGTAGGCTCTGTTACAGTACTTCTACATGCTTTGTCTGTTTCGTCTCCTGATTGTCTCTATTGCATTGCAGTATGTTGTGTTTGCGTTCTTTTGATGTTGTCATTGACACATGTTGTGTTCTACTCTGGATGTGTTTTTTTTTGGTGGTATCTATTTGTCCAGTGCAGCGTAGATCCAGTTGTAGAAGGTGTGCATGTCTTTTGGCCATATGTTTATTGTTTTTTTTAAGGTGGTTGTTGAGTAGCTTGATGTCTAGTTATTTCCATTGTCTGTACGAGCATTTGTTATTGGTGGTTTTGTTGTCTTTAAAGTGTTCTTATTGACATATGTTGTGGATTAGGGTTGGGCGACAAATTCTGCTCTGTCTGTGGAGTTCTTGGAGATTTGGCCGTTCCACGTTAATTGATCAATCAATCAATCAATCAATCAGCGTGTCTTATCACACATGAGGGAATACACATGCTGGGTTGCTGGGCTTAGTGGAAGGGCCAGGTGTTTAGTCTTTGACTGAAGTCCATCAGTGAGGGTGATGTTCGGAGGTGGAAATGGATGGTTTTCCATGATTGGTGGCAAGGTGGGAGAAAAAGCGGCCTCCGCTGTTTCTTCTGTGGATGTGTGGTGTCCGTGCAAGGGGTACAAAGGCAGAGCAAAGGTTTCTGGATGGTTGGTGGAAGTTCAGACGGTGGTTCATGTATGCTGCTCCTTGGTCATGGAGGGCTTTGTAGGTGTGTCAGTAACTTGAATTGGCATCTTTTCTGGGCGGGAAACCAGTGAAGGTTTCTTAGGTGTTGGTTGATGTGGGTCCGTTTGGGCAGGTTGTGGATCAGTCTGGCCGCTGAGTTCAGTATTGGTTGGAGCCTTCTCATGAGTTCGGTGGTGGTTCCTGCGTGTAGTGCACTACTGTAGTCCAGCCAGCTGGTGATTAGGGCTGGCATGACTGTTTTTCTCATGCTGATAGAGAGCCATTTGAAATGTCTTTGCATCAGGCGGATAGTGTGGAAGCAGGCAGAAAAGACTGTTTTGATCTGTCATTTCATGGTGAGAGTTTGCTACCCAGGATGATGCTGAGGTTGTGGGTGTTGTCTTTTGTTGTGGGAGTGGGTCTGAGTCTGGCAGGCCACTAAGTGTCATTCCATAGGGAGGCATGGCTGCTATAGATCAGCACTTTGGTCTTGTCAGTGTTGAGCTTCAGACAGTTGTCCTTCATCCAGTCTGCGACATTCTTCATGCAGTTGTGGAAGTTGGTCTTAGTGGTGGTGGGGTCAGCAGAGAGTGAGAGGATGAGCTGGGTATCATCAGCGTGGAAAATGATGTTAAAATTGTGGTTTCTGATGATGTTGGGTACAGGCATCATGCAAGTGTCGAAGAGGGTGGGGCTGATAGATAAGCCTTGAGAGACTCCTCAGATGGTGCTTGTGGATTCTGAGGTGAAAGGCAGTATGCGGGTTCTCTGAGTTCATCCTGTGAGGAATTGTGTAATCCACCTGAGTGCGTCTCCTTTGATCCTGATGTGGTGCAGTCTCTTGATAAGTGTGTGGTGCAATATGGTGTAGAAAGCTATGGAGAGGTCTAGGAGAATCAGGGCCACTGATTTTACCCTGTCGAGTAGGGTGTAGATGTCGACGGTGGTGGTATTTGTGATGGTCTCAGTGCTGTGGTTGGCACAGAAACCAGATTGGGAGGCGTCTAGCGGGTTGTTTTTCTCCAGGTGTTTGGTGAGCTGCTCGTTGATGACCTGCTCCAGGACTTTGGTGAGGAAAGGGAGCAGCGAGGTGGGGTGGTTGTTTTGGAGTTCGCCGGGGTCAGCAGAGGGTTTCTTGAGGAGAAGTCTGACTTCTGCATGTTTGTATGCATCTGGAAAGGTGGATGTGGCAATGGATGCATTGAGGATGGTGGTGACTTGGTGGCTGATCACGTTGCACCTTCGTTGAAGAGGCAGTGGGAGAAGGGGTGCATGGGTGCTCCTGAGTGGATGGAGTTCATGATGGCTGTGGTGTTCGGTGTTGTGAGCTGTTCCCATGCTGTGAGTTGCTGGATGGGGAGGCTTCTGTTGGAGTGAGGAGGCTGAGGCAGTTGATAGGTTGTGACTCAAAGTTCCTGTAGATGGTGAATATAGTGCTGTGGAAGTGCTTCGCTAGAGTGTTACAGAGTTTCTGTGAAGGAGGAATTTTGTTCTCAGAGGCAGTTAGGCAGGAAAACTCTCTGATAATGCTTAGGAGTTTCTTGGTGTGGTTGCTACTTGCTTCGATGCAGTCTACAATGCCATCCTTTTTTGTAGCTTTGAATTATCTGTGGTATTTGTTGAGGGCTGACTTGAAGGTGACTCGGTCTGTGGCATCTCTGCTGGTGCAAATGAACATCCAAAGTCCTTCGCCACTGGAAGGAACATCCCAAAGCACTCCAATGCGAAACAAATTCACCTTCCAATAAACGTAGTCAAAATTTTAATGTTCATGGATGACTGTTTATTCCAATGGTATACAATTTTGTGAAAAGATTCATTAAATCAAATGATCAGCATTCGTATTTGAACTCATTCATTAAGTACGCTGTCATAGGATCACAGGGGTGTTAATCCCCAGTGCATTTCGGGACTAGCCCTTGTTCAGGGGGTTCTCCCTGTGTTTCCCGCCAGACTATAATCTATATGCCGCGTACCATATTTGATCCTCCTCCCTTTCCCTCTCGCAGATCAGAAGCGAAAACATGTTAATATATTCACCAGCCCAAATTCTGTTTTTTAACTCTTGCGACACATGCCTGCCCAAGAACTCGCGCTCAGAGCTGATCTCGCCCACACCCAACATTGGCAATGTAGGCAGTTTACCTGTTACCGTTGTCCCCGGTGCCTCCGGTGGAATCCCAGGTGTCGTACTGGGGACTGACACCCCTTTGTTCTCCACGGTACCCCCCCCTGAAATGAAATGATAGGTAACGAAGCGACAGGCCCAGCAATGACCTGCTCCTTGCGCCCTGCATTGAACTCACACACAATTCGCGTTGCTTCTGCTAGCGCATCAGTACCCAAATCCTTTACTCCCACCGCAGGGGCTAAAATGCCTGCCTTCCCCAACCAAGGCAGAATTGCCGCCAGATGTGATACTACATCTTGAGGGACCTCCCCCCCCACCGGTGGTGCCCCCCCCAAAGGTACTGGTAAGGGGACGGGACCCGGGGTTGCTGGGGCTGGCACCCCTAAGGGGGCGGGTTGTGGCACTGGGCCCTCCGGAATCGCCGGCAACCCTGGATGCAGAGGTGGGGCCAGTGGCGCCACTGGTGGTGAAGGTACCACTGGTGCTGTTGCCGGTACTGGTACCAACGGGCACCCTGGGCCTGGTACTGGGACAGGGGTAGGTGGCACCTGATCGTTCCCCTCTGGGGTCTGGGGGGTGGGTGAAGGTATTCCCTTTGTCGTGCAGAAGCGCACCCTTTTGGGGATTGCTGGAAAAGCAGCCTTGGGGTCACATGCGGGCACCTAGGCCTCTCCCCCTCCTGTCCTTCCACCTTCTCCCTGAGGTTAGCAAGATCCTGCTCCATCTCTGTCACCTTCCGCATCATCTCCTCCATCAGCCTTTCCATACGAGAGCCCTGCTCCCCCCTCTTAGCCTTCCCTGCCATAAGGCAAATATATCACACTAACCGCCAACCACCCAAAACGTAACTTAAATTGAGCTTACTGGTAGTCGCACAAGTGCGTACGGAGGGTAGCCCTCGCAGATTGCTTAAGATCAAATGGTCAAACTGTACCACAAACCACACTCCACAAACCACTTATGCTTAAGCCACGCACCAATGTGATAGAAATTGCACCCCCCTCAAACACAGCCAGCAGTTATGAAAACAAGCGTCTGCATTGGGCACTATCTGTTCACCACACAATTGTTATCGTTTGGCCCGCAAAGAAAGTCTGATATCCAGCCCTGTACTATGCTGCACTGCTTTGGCGCTATTTAAATGAGGGCGCGCTGGAGAAAAAAGGTGATCTTACACACCCCGGCCCGCTGCCCCAGCAATTGCGCGTTTATCACAGCAATTACAGTAATAAAAATTCCTTCGGGACGGATTTGAACTAGCGTCCGAAGGATGTCCAGTACTTTACTGCATTCCTCCGCTCTACCAACTGCGCTATCAGGGGCTTACTTCTAACACCTGCTACCAATGCGTATATTTTAGACTGAGGAGGACGTTGCCTTCGAAGATCAGGGGATGAACACCAACACTTTCGAGTAAGAGTCTCAAGCCTTAAACCATTAAGCCAGAGCGACTCCTACCGCGCACATGTAAACAAAGCGCGCGATGCTTAAACCAAACCACGGTGCAATTCACAGTTCGCAACCGGAGGGGTGAGCGCCGTTACCGGCTTTGCACAACCCCAACCGGGTACCTCAATCCGGATGCTCCCAACCTCGACCTCCGTGCGCGGTACGACGCTTCCTCGATTCGGCCGATCTCCCGGCAGCAAGCGATGGCTCCTTCTCCCGGCCTCCGACGCCCCCGGCTTCACACCGCAATCGACGGCTTCCCTCTTCCGGCGTTTGACGATCCGAGACTCGACGTCCGGTGCCCGTCCTCGCCGCAGCAGCCGACCTGTAAAATAAAATAAAAAACAAATGTTAACGCCTCCTAGCGAGGCGTGGGGGGGCAAGCTGGGGAGCCAGGAACCAAGAGGAGGCTTCCTGGGCTCCCCAGCCCTTTATAGCCCTGTACGGACGTTTGCCCCACGGCGTGACCTGGAAGTGATTCGAATCACTTCCGGGTCACGCCCAAGCCCGGGACCTATGAGGGAGAGGGGGGGGGAGGCCGCCGCGACACAATGGTGCGCGAAAGGCACGCCCCCCCCCTTACTGTCGCGGAGCGGGCCGGCTCGACCGCCATACCTTTGGCGTGGCCGATGCCGGCCCTGGTGTTCTATTCTTGCAGGAATGCCCAACGTCCCTCTGTTATGCATTTCCCCCGTTTGTGATGATACCCAGGGTTCTTGCGCGAGTCAGGACCTCTCGGGCGGAACTCATCTTGATCACTCCATTATGGAGGGCGCAGGCATGGTTCCCAATACTTTTGGAAATGTGTTGTGCGGTCCCAGTTCTTCTCCCCCGGATAGAGAACCTATTGCTGGACCCTCTTCAGAATCCTCATCCGTTGGTGAGGTCGGGCCAACTCCCCCTAGTGGCATGGCGGGTTTCAGGGACCGCTGGAAAATCCCAGGCCTTTCACACGAGGCTGACAGATTTATCAGCGAGGCCTGGTCGGCCACTACCCATAAGAGATATGCTTCCTCTTGGAAGAGATGGTGTGATTGGTGCTCTCAACGGGACGTGGATCCCTCTACAGCACATGTCTCTTTAGTTGTCAATTTTCTGGCTTCTATTGCATCCTCGGGTTTGGCATACAGAACAGTCAACAACTTTCGGTCCGCCATATCGGCCAGACATTTACCTTTAGAGGGTAAACCCATAGGCGAACATCCACTAGTTTGCAAACTGCTTCGGGGAGTAAGGATGGTTAAACCTCCATGTCCTAAATATTCTCAGTTGTGGGATGTCTCCATTGTCCTTAAATTTCTGGAAGCCTGGGCTCCCAACAAATACCTATCCCGTAAACAACCCTCTGCTAAAATAACGATGCTTCTATGTCTTGTCTCTTGCAAACGAGTATCTGACGTACGTGCATTGGACTTAGCGGGCCGTAGGTTTTCCCCCGGAAGGAGTCACCTTTATTTTGTCTAGGAGGACTAAGTGTAACACTGCATCGGTCACCTACCCAGCTTTCCCAAATAATCCCAAGCTATGCGTGGTTCAGTGTGTTAAGGATTACGAGGTGAGTACTGCAGAATTTCGTAGCGATATGCACGGTCAATTGTTGATTGCTCTGCAGAAACCCTTTCACCCGGTGGCTCCGGCTACCTTGTCTCGCTGGATGCGATGGCTCATGGGCGAAGCAGGAATTGACACTTCTAAATTTGGGGCTCACTCAGCCCGTGGTGCGATGGCTTCCAAAGCATATTCCTCAGGGGTCAGCTTGTCAGAAATCATGAGCGCAGCTGATTGGTCTACTGAGCACACCTTTAAAGCGTTTTATTACAAACCCATTGTGGATGTAGCTTCTGTTGTGGTGGCTAAGCTTTGAACAAGCATAATCGGAGCCTCCGGTCCTGACATTGAATTGAAAATTTGCGAACATTCGTGACAAGAATTTTCAATTCTATTAAGGACAACGGAGGCGAGGATTATCCCACCCAGAGGACATTATGTATTGTATCACAGTATCTGCTTGATTATGCTAATTTACAGCTTAAGTTTACGATGTTTCCCACCCTTATACTGATGTCGTGCTGTTGACTTTCCAAATGGTTGGGAATGGTTTTTACAGGTGCTCTTCTTCTTTTATTTCAGGTGCTGACAGCAAATAAAGCTTAAATACGGTTCAGCCGTGGACAGCTGATATGCAGTTCTTCTTTGTTCGTTGCAAGAGGGAGTTATCCGGACCAAGCTCCAGTTCAAGTTTCCGGCCAGGTTGCGCCTTCAGGTCTTGGTTGAAGAAGTCCTAGTCTGCCGGTGTCCCTTCAGGAGCAGGTCGTGATTGGACTTAACTGTTATGTTTCCAAATAAAGCGGACTCTATGTGCATGCAGGGACCTTATATACCCTGAGACTCTATGGTTCATCACATGGTTTTCCTATTGTGTTTTCATTAGCTGCTGTGAGTTATAGTAAAGAAATGAGAAGCATAATCCTCGCCTCAGTTGTCCTTAATAGAATTGAAAATTCTTGTCACGAATGTTCGCAAATTTTTAATTCCTCTTGTCAAACCATATATTCAGGTCTCCTGGAATGTATAGGTTTGGGTTGTCCAGATGGGTATTGATTACTGTGTCATTAGGATATCTTTAAAGTTGGTATTGTTGCATGGTTTTCTATATATTAGGAGGAAGGAATAGGTAATAGTTGGAATTGGGTGACATCTAATCAAGGATTCATACCTGTCCATGGTGAGATTTTCAATGTTTGTTATTTGTATTGTTTTTTTTAAGGACGACAACTGGGGCTCCTCCAATGTTGGCAATATGCTTTGTGAAAATCAGGAGGGATTGATTAATGCACGTGCAGAATCTTCGCTGAGCCTGACATCTGTAATGAAGGTGAGGTCCGGTGTTGTTTCTGAGAGTAGGTCGACAATGTTAAAGCAATTTTTGCTTATGGATCGTGCGTTGAAGAGTATGCATTTTAGCTGTTGTGTTGCTTTCTTCTTTCTATCCTGCAGTGAGGGTGGAGGCAGAGTGGGATATGGTATTTTGATGTTGCTGGATTTGGAGTGAATTGTTTTGTGAGTATTAGAGGCTTCCGACCCCCGTCTGTCTTCCCAAGCTTCTGCCCTCCTAATAATTATATATCACTACTGGAGGGCTTCAGGAATATTTGGATTGGAAGGCTCATATAGTCAGGTCTCTGTCAGAAATAAGAAATGCAATCTCTGGTCACTAAGAAGATCATAGATTTCAGAGCATTGCAGTGAACTGTGCCAGGAAATACAGGAATTGTCTACTGGGGTTCTTATTTCAAAAGCCCCTCACATACTCACCTAGGGACTTCTCTGACCTTTTGTACAACACCTTTGCAAGCCAGCTTTGTGCTCTAAGCTGGAGTAGCCATCTCGAGTTTGTCCTGGATTGAGACAGGCAGCATGGCTGGCACTGGACACTGAGCGGGCACTGACGAGTGCAGACAGGTTGCCTTTGGTTCATCTTTGGCACGTCCACTGCCCAGACTTGTTCCTGCCGCGTTTATGTCACCTGAGATGGCAACCTTGCACAAGGTGAGTCCTCTTGAGAGACTAGCGCACCACCTTCCCATGCGATTGTTCAGCGAGCAGAGTATTGCCACTAACCTATTAAAAGAGCTGAGTGCTGAAATTTCTACTGAACAGCGAAAACAATGGTCCCATAATCACTTAAATATTCGCGCAAAAGAATTTTTACAAATTTGCGTCCAAAACACAATTAAAAACGCATTTAAATTCAATTCAAGAATGGCCACCTGCCTTCCAATAATAACGTGTGATGCTTTCACAGGTTAGGTGCGCGGATGCGCCCTGTGCTATCAGTAATGGAGGGTGTGGTACTACTGCACATCTCATAATGACTGCCCTATGGCCTTACCACACAAACTAAAATGTATAGCACATCCAATGCCGGATAGAAATACAATTTTAAGTTGCAGGTTTACTAAGGAATGATCCGTTCCCCAGCAGTGAGTTTCTCTGTGAAAGGCCTGCTCTGCAGGGTCCTGGTGCACTAACTCGTCGCTTGGAAGCATCTGCTTGTGATGATTCAGTGTATATCCTACCGGACGCTTGAAAGGGCTCCCACAACTTCCTCTCAAGGAAATGCCGGGCTGGACTGTTCCCATGAGGAACAGGGACAAGACTGATTTGCATATGGCCAGGTCTAAACTGGGGTGGCCTGGTGACCAAAAGAATGATGGATTTAACCCAGATCTCGTGACTGGGGGAGAATGTTTTGATTTGTTCTGCATTCCGTCCATCAATTGTGTGTCTTTTGCTTTCTCGCTCGAAGTGCGCCTGGTATGCCTAGACGTAGGTCCGGGCTCACTGTGCCACTGGATTCAAGCTATCCTGGCTGAAGAGGGATGAAACCCGGAAACTGGTCCTAGGATGCTTGTTTCCGGTCCAGGGAGGACCTGGCTTGGCAGTTCGGGCTGGACTGTTCCCATGAGGAACAGGGACAAGACTGACTTGCATATGGCCAGGTCTAAACTGGGGTGGCATGGTGACCAAAAGAATGATGGACCCAGATCCCTTGACGGGGGAGAATGTTTTGATTTGTTCTGCATTCTGTCCACCAATTGTGCGTCTTTTGCACCCTGCAGGTTCAAGCATATCTGATTTTCCTTCAAGAAACATATATAATTAAAAGGAGAAGCCCCCAGTCTTCAAGGGATGCACGCCAGCTCTATCAGGATGTTGGATGGCCTGGTTTCTGATTCCGACCTTGTAGCCATCTCAAACCTTTCATGGATACATCTGCGAGTCACTAGATTTGGCCCATGCCCTGTTCACAGCCCTAATCTATAGGCATCTTGGTGGTCGGTGGCCAATCGGCCATTTCCAGAGAACCTAATATTGGTAATGCTGGATCGTTGGTTTGTGAGGTTGTATAAACAAGATGTTTGCTCATTTAGTGCCCACGTGCACTTGTTTAACTTCTAGTGGGGAGACTTTAGAAACCAGAGCTCGAACTTGTTTGGTGCAGTTTGTCGCAGGATTTCATGCTCTGCTGAACCAGCTCCTTTCTTGGCATCCTGAGAGGAGCAGCCGGTTCTTCGAGAAAGAATGCCGCTATTGTCCAGACCAAAATGTGATTTCACGGTTTTGTGTGTGTGTTTTTTTAAGTGTGTGCATTATCTTATGTAAAGCTTGGCAGCCGTACACTACAAATACAGCCACTCTGTAATTTATAGGACATGAAAACAGGTTCATCAAGGTTCCCCTCAGCTCGTGCGATTCAGATAAAAACTGACGAGAGTGATGTTTAATGCCAACAGAAAATGAATGAAAGACGTGAACCAAAAACAAATACCTAAAGTGACTGAAGAATCCAGCTGATGAAAAGTTAAATAACAAAGAATGCAGAGCGGATTTGTCCAATCAACTGAAACTGGAGGTCAAACAGACACACTGCACTGCTTAATTGTCTCCCTGGCATTTAATTTATACAAGGCGCAGAGACGAGAAAAGCAGCGCGGGCCAGGAGCTCTCGCCCTAGATGTGGGGCCAGCTCTCTGGGACCTGGTGTTTATGGTGACTGGGACAGAAAATAGCCCCGGGGACCAAAATAAAAATTGCCCAAATAGAGAATTAGAAAGATAGAAACGTTGCCCATGTATGGAAATTAGGGTACTTTTGAACTAGTAAAGACACGCTGTATAAATGTTTTCCAAGGTATGAAAGACTGCATGGACTTGTGCTTGCTGTGGGCAATGTTTGTATTGATTTCAGGGAAGTCAACAGTAAAAACCAGCCAGCATATCATAAAACAGGCCCGCAAACAACCAAAAAACCTTTACCACACACTGTCCTGTCAGATCTGGCACAAGTGTCGGACTGAGACAAAAAATTGGCCTGGGCACCAAATTACAGTGGCCACCATTAGCGAACCAGATGACTCAGAAAAGTGGGCCACATTTCCAAATCAGGCCAGTTTTGAACTTGTAAAGACATCTTGGATGGAGATTTTTGCAAGGTATGGGAGACTACATGCATTTGTGTTTGTTGCAGGCAATTTTTGTTCTAATATCAGGGAAATCAACCGTAAAAATTGACCCACCTGCCCATAAAACTGATGCACAAATTGCTAAAAAACAATTCCACACACTGATCTGTCAGACCAGCCCTTCGGGCACTGCCCGATTGCCCGACAGGCCAGTCCAACCCTGTCTGGCGCTGCCTGATTGACTTGTAGGCCAGTCTGTCCCTAGTTGTATTGTACTATGTGGTGGCTGGGTCTCAGGTACTCTGCACTCCAAATCAATAACCAAGTTTCTCCCTTTGAGGTTTTCCCCTGCACAATGCTTGTGCTTGCAAAATCTTTTGCATTGAAAAAAAATCTTACAATGGGCTTAGAACCCACCCCTTACTTACTTGTTCTTACCATTCATTGAGTCTAACGTCGCTCTGATTTACGTGCTTCTGATTGGCAAGCACGTCATCTGCACCGCGTCCGATTTCTCTTCCGCTCTGCTTTGCTGTCCTTGCCTGGTATGGAGCTTGGGCAGTTACTGGCCAGTGGCTAGTCTCCTTTCACTGGCCGCACGTACTAATTTATTTTATTTAGGCTTGCACTTGTCGAGGGTGTATGTGCCTACAGTCTCTCGTTCATGCTAGGGTGACCAACTGGCATTGGTGCAAATTCAGGACGGTGAGTGTAAAAATTCAGGACAAAGGGTCAAAATTCAGGACACAAATTCAGGACAGGAGGTCAAAATTCAGGACAAAACTTCAGTACAATAGATACGTTTTACAGACACATCAGAGGAGGTTGCGCAATAGTATATAAGTAAGCCCAGCCATATCCACACATATTCAATCATTTGCAAACCTATCCATCATGTATCCTTCCATCTATCATTTCACTCATCCATCCCTTCATCCATCCTTTCACTCATCCATCCATCATCCATCCACCTTTCACCCTATCCATCTGTACACTCATCCATCCACTCTTCTACCCATCCATCCATTCACTCATCAATCAATCAATCAATCAATCAGACTTGTAAAGTGCGCTACTTACCCATGAGGGTCTCAAGGCGCTGGGGTGGGAGAGGGGAGGTGGCTGCTGCTACTGCTCGAAGAGCCAGGTCTTGAGAAGCTTCCTGAAGGTGAGCAGGTCCTGGGTCTGCCGCAGGTGGGTGGGGAGGGTGTTCCAGGTCTTGGCAGCGAGGAAGGAGAAGGATCTGCCTCCGGAGGTGGTACGCTGGATTCGTGGGACGTAGGCAAGGGCGAGGCTGGCGGAGCGGAGCTGGCGGGCGGGGGTGTAGAAGTTGAGTCTGTTGTTTAAGTAGGCTGGTCTGGAGTTGCGGAGTGCTTTGTGAGCGTGGGTGAGGAGCTTGAAGGTGATCCTCTTGTTGATGGGGAGCCAGTGAAGGTCTCTGAGGTGGGGGGTGATGTGGCTGCGTCGGGGGAGGTTGAGGATCAGACGGGCAGAGGCGTTCTGGATGCGTTGTAGTCGCTGTAGGTGTTTGGGTGGGATTCCCGCGTAGAGTGCGTTGCCGTAGTCCAGCCGGCTGCTGACGAGGGCTTGGGTTACCGTTCTTCTGGTTTCGATCGGGATCCACTTGTAGATCCTGCGAAGCATGCGGAGGGTGTTGTAGCAGGAGGAGGCGACGGCGCTGACCTGCTTGGACATGGAGAGGGAGGAGTCGAGGATGACTCCCAAGTTGCGTGCGTGGTCCGTGGGCATCGGTGCTGTTCCTAGCGTTGTCGGCCACCAGGAGTCGTCCCAGGCAGACGGGGTGGGGCCGAGGATGAGGACTTCCGTCTTGTCATCCATCCAGCCATTTACCCTTTCACCCATCCAACCATCCTTTCACTTACTCATCCATCCACCCAGTCACCCAGTCAGTCATCCTTCCACCCATCCACCCTTTCAGTCATCCATCCATCCTCCCTTTCTCTCGCCATCGACCCTTTCACTTAGCCATCCTTCCTTCCATCCATCCACCCACCCACCCATCTACTCATCCATTCATGAATCCATCCATTGACACTATCACTCATCCATCCTTTCTCTCATCCATCTATCCTTTCACTCCTTCACTCATCTATTCATCCTTTTGTCCATCTACCCTCCCTTTCACTCACTCATCCATCCTTACATCCACCCTTTCACTCATCCGTCCATCCATTCACCCTTGCACTTATCAATTCATCAATCCATCCATCCATCATTTCACTCATCCATCCGCCCACTCACTCATCATCCACCTTTTCATTCATCCATCTTTTCACTCATCCATCCACCCACTCACTCATCATCCACCTTTTCACTCATCCAGCCACCCTTTTACCCATCCAGCTACCCTTCCACCCATACATCCAGGTATTTACCTTTTCTCTCATACATCCTTCCACTCACTCATCAATCCATCCATCCATCCTCTCTCATTCTCCATCTATTCAATCTTTCATTCATCCCTTCACCCTTTCACTAATTCATCCAGCCATCCACCCATCCCTTCACTTACTCACTCGCCCACCTTTTCATATTAGTTTTGAGCTGAGCCTTTTTGAGAAGAGGCCCATCAAGAACTTCACCCTCGCTGCAGGAGCCATTCCAGGACTGGGGCAGAAGCCACCCAGGGTGGAGACAGGATCCACCACAGGGGGAACAGGAGCCATCAGGGGGTGGGGTGGGGGGGGGGGACAGGAGCCACCACATGGGGGGACAGGAGCCATCACTGGGGGGGCAGGAGCCATCACAGGAGGATCCACCAGGGTGGGCATGGGGGTGGGCATGCAGTATTCTAGTATCATCTTGGTCTCTTCCAGGGTGGGGTAGGGCTCCTCACCCCCTCCTGGACAAGACAACGAGACGACAGGCTCTCTTTCCAAAATGTTAGTTTTTCCATCCCCCACTGTGATGTACAGTACTTAAAGGAGATACTCCAAGAGAACTGATTTCAGACATGCCAACCCTCCCGATTCAGGCGGGAGACTACCGATTTCAAGGCTAGTCTCCTGCCTCCCGAATCCTGCAAGCAAAAACCCAATTCCTCGGGGTTTCAGCAGACAGGGCTTGGTATTGTGTAACGTGCTAATTCTTCCAGCAATAGTCAGAGTGGGGATGCAGGGTCTCTAGAAGGGGTGAAAAACCAACAAAGCCTCATTAACAAGCGAATGGTCTTTTAAAGACCTGTGAAGTACTCGGGCGGCTGTGTGTGTGCCTGGAAGCTCTTTCAGCCTGGGCTACCACACAGGTGGGGGAGTGGGGGGGGGGTGTATATGCACTGCCAGTAACCTGCCAGGCCAGTGAGTGCAAATC
Source organism: Triturus cristatus (assembly GCF_964204655.1). NCBI lineage: Eukaryota > Metazoa > Chordata > Amphibia > Caudata > Salamandridae > Triturus > Triturus cristatus. The sequence goes on along the minus strand of NC_140580.1, from coordinate 145,705,498 downwards.
ACTTGCATCACCCTCTCTCTGCCTGGCATTACGCTCCATGCTTCTGAAAGGTAAGACAAAAACGTGCATTTGCGTTTCAAATGTCCGATCCAGCAGCAACACACTTCCAAAGCCCATACATGACAGTAACCCGATTCAAGGCCCCATTCTCCCGATAAAGAATCTCCCACTTTGCTCTTCTGAAATGTTGCCATGTATGTGATTTAACTGATTGTCCTCCATACTTTGTTAATCAGTGTGGGTGCGATTGTGCCATTTCTTTATTTTATTACATTATAGACTGCATGTTTGAAGACCCAAGGTTTGCTTACAATCAGTAATTAAGCTCTGTGAAGAGAACCACGTGGTGCCTCGGTGTAATCAGGACCGGTTCTACGATTTTTGGGGCCCTGTGCAGAAAGGGAATGTGAGGCCCTTCTAAATTGCAGAGACATGGCATTCAGGGCTGTTTGCATCTGAATAGATGCCCCTGCGCCTGAAACTGCAGCCCCTCCCTCTCAGTCCCCTTCAAGCACCTCTTAACAGCTCATCACGGGCGGAAGGTGTGATGGTTGCCATCCTGCTGTGCCTCTCCAATGCTGCTGGGTATCTGAGATTTGGTGCTGCATCGGAGTCTGTTAAACCCGACCACTACAGCATAGGAGTCAAGCAGGGAGGTGGGTGGAATCTGTGTCGGCTTTAGGGTGGTGCGACCGGTGCCCGGTTAAAATTACGGACAAATGGCGTCCGTTAAAGAATCCTTCACGGACAACGGACAGACGGCCGAAATTACGGACTGTCCGTGAAATTTACGGATGGTTGGTCACCCTAGTTCATGCTCGCCCTCCACCATTGTTTAAAACTCACCACGCCCCTTCCTCTCTTTTCCTGCTCTCCTTTGTTTCGAACAATGTGACTAAAGTCTCTCTCATTTGCCTCCGCCCTCTGCCGTTGTTACCTCCAGTGAAGTCTATGTCTGCCTCCTCCTCCTTAAAACTAATGAATGCTTTGGAGCACGGCTGCACGTTTGGGCTGAGGTTTATTTTTGTCCATCTCCCTCCACCACATCCCGCCCTGCGGAGGGTTTGATGCTCATTGTTTATGTTGAGGAAGGTCACGTGACCACTCCCTGCAACACACGTGCATGTCTTCCAGATGTCTGCTGCTTTGACACAGACTGAAACTCCCTGCTGTGCATTCCTTATGTAATCTGACACGTCAGTATAAGATGATGTGGCCTGGAGGCATGAGCTCAACATAATGTGACTACGGGCAAATCACTTATTCTCACCATGCCTAAACGCAAAAATCATGGACAAACCAATAGGTCTCACCACCTGCACAATCTATTGGTTTTCTCAATGTTTTTTAAAGACGTTTCACAGTGGTGCTAGCTGCTGTACAACATGGCTTACAGTGTTTTTCTTTTTTTAAAATAAGAGCTATAATGCGAACAACGTTGACTGCGTCATAGTGATTTTTTTCTTTCAATTTTAAAACATGCTGCACAGGTCTAAAACATTGACACAACCAATAGATTTTGTAGAGGCAAAACCTTATGGTTTTGCCAATGCTTGTTACATACAGCTGTCCAAGGATGTGGAGTCGAGAAGTCAAGGTTACTCTTGAGGGTAGTAGAGGCTTTAAAACCCGTGTAACGTATGACACAGGCAACTGCACTCAATAATCTCGATGTGCACTCAGATCTATGGGTCTGATTCACAAACAAAAAACTAAAAGTACGGAGGAGATTTACACAGTACATTTATGGTTCTTTTTTCAGATCACAAACATTCACAGAAGCTGCAGCATCTATTGTGTGGATCGTATACATAAGAAGGGAAGAGACCTCGCTGTTATCCAAAGGTCCTCTTAGTCCCTCACCATCGGCAACAAGTGACACTCACCTCCATGAAGCTACTGACTTGCCACTTCCCACTTCCCACTCTCTGCTACTCAGACCACCACCTTCCATCTTATGTGCAGACCCAGAGGTACAACAAGAGCCACATTTCGGGGGGAGGGGGGCTAAAAAAAGAATTTTGGGGGGGCTAATTCTTCCAGCAATAGGCAGAGTGGAGATGTGGATGCTCTAAGAAAGGGTGGAAAAAGAACAAAGCCTCGTTAACAAGCAAATGGTCTTTTAAAGACCTGTGAAGTACTCAGTGTGTGCCCGGGAAGCTGTCTGAGCCCGGGCTGACACACACGACGGGGGGGCTGAAGCCCTTTGAGCACTATGGGTGTTGCGCACCTGTGCAGCCCCCTAGACAAGAAAAGAACTTCATTAATGAATTCTCAGAACATCTCTCCATCTAATCTATCCAAAACACCCGCACCACCCTCTTGGGGGAAGTCAACCTCCCAGGCAACAAAAGCTCACCAAAAATCTACTAAACCTTGTTGATGCATTCAAAGTGGTACAGCACGCTACATATCCAAATCAGCAAAGGTCATATCCTTGATCGTGTTTTATCATCATCAGCAACAATCCCATGCAAACCACTCATACTGCTGGACTTGGTGGACACCTGACCCTCCATATCTCCCACTTCAGCCTCGTCCCACAAACCAAGGTCTACCCAAATAGAAGATCAAACTTTCAGATCCTTCAAGCACTTCTCCACTGATAACCTAATGCATTAAATAATCTGTAGCCTCGATAAATCAAAGTCTGATGACACCACCCTCCTAAACAACTTTGATGCATTTTTGAAAAAGTCAGTTAACATCCACCCTCAAATGAAAACACACAAGTGCAAGTCAAAACCTTCTTTACTCTAAAGAACTTGCTGGCAATAAATGCTCCATCTACAGGTGGAGAGAAAATGGAAGAAAAACAGAAATCCCAATGACCGTGTGATCCATTGTCTGTTTCCATCCACCATAGCATACAAGAGGAAATGGGTCAATTCACTTCATACTTTACCGAACCTGAACTGGAGGTATTTCACCTGATTACATGTGCCCAGTTGCTTGAAAAGTAGTGCACTTAAAATCCAAGACCGAGCTACCTGGTCTGGTGTCCATTCCTCTATTTATTTCTATTGGATGCCTATATTTTGCTTGTATGTTGCATATGTTTGAAAAAAATATAAATTAAAAAAGGATCACTTGCCAAGGCCAGAATTGTTGGTTTTGCCAATGCTTGTTTTATTGTCATAGACGCTTTAGGGTTACCTGGACTTGAAGTATACTATATTAATTATTTTTAATACTAGATCCCTTTTGGCATTCGGCGAGGGGAAGAGAAATGTGAGGAGAGACAGGTCTGCCACTGTAAACAGTATGGGTAAGCAGGGTCCTCAGGGCAAAGGTGGGAGAGGATAGACAAAGACTCAGACTGTACAGGTTATGGAGTAACAGAAATATAAGTGGAAAAAGGGAAATAAAAATCAGATTGAATAGCTGTGTATGACAGTTTGTTGGGTTTTTGTCACTTTTTTGTAAAAACCTCTATTGACATCTATTCTTAAACTTATGTTCAGGTCCATCAATTTCTTTAATCAGGATCCAATATTATGAGTCTAGGGTTGAGGATTATTACCTGGAATTTTAAGGACATCACCGGCCACCTGAGAAACCTCCACTGGCTCCCAGGCAACAAAAGGATCACCTACAAACTTCTCACACACACTTACAAAGCCCTCCAGAACGCCAAACCCGCATACCTCAACCACCACCTCTCCTTCCACACTCTCACCAGACATCTCAGCTCCACCAATCAGGCCCTGGCTACCATCCCACGGATCCACAGGACAACTGCTGGAGGAAGATCCTTCTCCTACTTCACTGCAAAGACCTGGAACTCCTTGCCTCTGCACCTCATGCAATCACCATTGCTGCCGCAATTCAGGAAGGACCTCAAGACCTGGCTCTTTGACTAAACAGCAAACCCCCCCCAGCGCCTTGAGATCCTTACGGGTATGTAGCCATGCTTTACAAGAACATTGATTGATTGATTGATTGATTGAAGGCCATACAGCAACTGAGTAAGTGACAAGCTGCATCTAAGGAACACACAAATTGATGTGGTGTGTAGCATATCATGATCAGGCTGTCATTATACAATTCAACCTAAAGGAATATTGTGTCACATTTCAGACATTAAATACTTAAATAGTCACAATTCTGCTCATGAGCAACAGCTCCTTGTCAACAATTTTCCCAGCCGCCAAGTTATTCTCCAGTGTGCATGCTTGGTTTATGTACGAAACCTTAGATGCCGTCCATGTCTGGGCAAACTTTTCATTTGAACAATCACCTTTTAGTAGCCCTATAGTATCAGGGGAAACATTAATATTTTACATTTCATTGCATCTACCATTGGATCCATCTTGTCGCACGAGCACCCATACTATACACTAGGAGCAAGCTGGGTGGCTCTTTGTCAAATAACGCACTTGAGTTGCATGAATTCCTGTGGGTTTAAGATCACTAGGAACTCCTACACTTATTTTACACAAGCACAAATGATGCACAATGAAACTTAGCTGATCACTAAGGTTAAGCTTGAAGGAAAGGACATGAGACCAGATGGTGGACAATTCGTCAGCACTAGCTAAAGAACCCATAACATTACATTCATGTGGGAATAATTAGGGCATTATATTTTTACTTACAATGGTAGTACCAGAATTGAGATGACTTGGGATGTAGCAAAAGTCACTGCTAGGGATCTCTGCATGAAGATGGTGATCAATAAAGATTGGCATGTGAAGCACAGAAAACACATAGTATCTTTTTGTGCACCCTTTGGGTGGAACATATGCTGTCTATTGCCCATGAAGACAGCTCAACTGCCAATATTTTCAAAAAGATCAAAATCGTCAAAGCCTTTAGCCTGATCAAAGTGCTGCAAGCACTAGGTTATAGAAGTCAAGCCAATATTATAGACGTATTGTAGCCATAACATTGCAGGATATGGCAGCGGCACAGCGCCTTATTAACTCTGTTTAAAATTATCATGGCCTTGAACAAAAGGCTCTGGTGCATGTTGTGACAGTATTCCACAAATCGTACTTCAATACCTGTCAAGGAGAAGTCTGACTCTTAGCGTTGAGCTTAGGAATCGTTTGCATGTTCTTTTGGACAAAATGACTTCAGTACTTCCACTAGTGGACCTATTAGAGTTCATTACTGACTAATAAGACATTATTGGGAAGAAAAACCAAGATCTAAAATTCTGTGCATCTGATTAACCTATACACTTAATACATGCAGACATGAAGATCTGTGCTAAAATCATTACACATCTACTGACACAGTTATATGCCGATCTTGTTTCAGAAGAGCAGTATGGCTTTATTCCAGCCCACATTATGATAGATCATATTAACCTGATTGTTACATTTTTGGACATAGCAGAGACATAGAAATCCTCATGTGAGTGTTTCCTTCTTAACACACAACATGTCCTCAATCGACTATACTGGCCATTTATTGTGTAGTACATGATTTAATCTTACTTCCCATCCATGTATTTCTTCCGTTTTGAAATTGCATTTTTTCCAATGGTATTTTGATTATTTCAAGTTACAGCTATATTGATGACAAGCCAGTGTTTGCAGAAATCCAGCAATGCTCTCCATCTCCATAACTCCATAAAACATAAACCCTGTTCTCCCCTCCCAATAACTTCCCCAGTGGGTGGGTGTCAGGAATTAAAGCCTTGCACATGCAGTATTCATTTATGTCTTTCATCAAGTCAGAATGTGCTCCATTAGTTATTTATTTACCGTACAAAACTCCTAGGTTTAATAGGTAAAATTCAGCCATCTCAAAGAATTAGTGCATCCCAAAGTTGGCTCCTTCCCCTCAGATAAGCGGCCAGGGGGCGCCAGCAACTATCATATTTTCCTCCCATATCACTTAACTCCCACATCAGTTTTTCCATAGCAAGTTACATTCGTCATTTACTTGCCCATACTTTATTGTCAGTATACTTCCACTTATGGGCGATTACTTTTTTCACCGTCCACAGCATGTTAGTGATCAATCTCCAGTCTTACATAGATACATTTTTAATCTTACTAGTTCGCATTGCCAATAGAATTATTGCAGGGTTGGGTCGTATGGGATATCCCATCACCCCACTCACTTTGACTTAAAATTTATTTCCAGGACATTTTCAGTCAAGTACAAGACCACCATATGTACAGGTGATCTCCCTCTTGCCCACACACAGTTCAACACAACCTATCTGCGTATCCATACATTTGCTTCAGTTTCATTGGGGTAATATGTCATACTATCATGTGCTCTTCTACATTGGTTCCCTGTTCTGCATGCTTTTGCATAGGTAAGGGATATCTGCCCAAGGTTTCTGCCATTGCTATGCAGAGTTGTCATTTCCTCATAAATGGCTAAGGGACACTGGGTTCTGCATCTGCGAGAATCATATAAATATTCAAAATAAGGCCTTTCAGCATGGTATACGTGGTGAAAAGTCTGTTCCATTGAGTTACAGAGCTAGGCGTCGCCTCCTTGTTTTAAGCATGCAGGGCACAATGCTGCAACTAGAAATATTGCATCCATTCAGTTTCTACAATTTTGAACTTCCTTTGGCACTGAACAAATGACTTAATCTCCCCCTTCTGTAATAATTCTCTGAGCATTCTTCACTCGCCATCCGACCATCTCTGAAAGTAATTCCCAGTCCTCCCAGGAGTAAAATATGGATTGCGCAGGAGAGCGGGGTAGAGAGGTGGTAAAAAGGCAAGTCCCTGGTTTCTTGTGACAGAACACCATATCTTTAAGGTGGAGCATAATATCTCGGAATAATAACACACCAGGAGTCTTGCAGCTCCAGATAGCTACAGTATTTGCCCACCTTGTTAACCTCAATACTGCCACATCCATATGTATCCAGTGTCATTCTGTCTCATATAGGCACCTCTCAAAAAGCAGTTAAACTGGGTGGCTTGAAATGTATTTAATTTTATTTTATGCAATGCGTTTTTATTTAGCGCGGACTTTACCCAAAGGTGTCAGAACGCATCACAATAGAACCAAGTACGTTACATGAGGGGAATTTTACATATTTACACGTTACAGATACAAACGAGAAAGAAGAAGAAGTAAAATAAAACAATAGATGGCAGTCACACAAAAAACACATTAGGATGAAGATCGTACAGGCATAGATTACAAATTTACAATATTGAAAGAATTTCCTTGAGGGACATGAAAAGGGATGTATTAGTTCTGGAAGTGTCTTTGGAATAGAAGAGATTTGAGATCAGTTTTGAAGGTCCAGGTAGAGGTGGTGGTACGGAGTAGTGGAGGAAGCGAGTTCCAGATTCTAACCACATTGCCAGAGAAGGATTGACCCATCGATCTTTCCCTTTTGAAGGTGGGGGGCTCAAGCAGTACATTTTCCGCATTACGAGAAGGTCTAGAGCCTCCAGAGATTTTAAGTTTATTCGCCAGATATCGAGGGGAGGAAGTGTGCAAGGCTTTGTGGGTGATACAGGCAGTCTTGTAGATTGATCTTGCCTCGATGGGAAGCCATCGAAGAGAAGACAAAATGGGTGTGATGTGGTTACATCTTTTGGCCTTAGACACAAAATGAGCCGCTGAATGGAGAACGGATTTAAGAGGAGAAAGGCGGGATTTGGGGAGGCCAGCAAGAAGAGAATTGCAGTAGTCCAATCTAGAGCGAACCAGAGATTGGACCAAGGTTTTTAGGTCTTGCATGGAAAGAAACATCGAATCCCCCAGAGAAGGCGTGGTTGGTATCGTGCATTCTTTGCAATGGAATTGATGTGGGAGAGTAGATTGAGCCGTTTGTCAAGTATGACACCAAGGGATTTTGTGCTGTCGACAACGATAGTTTTATTGATATAGCATTTCACATCTGGTAGTCACAGGCCACCAGATATCTTATTGGCTTTCAATACTTTCCCTGATTTAGCACTTGTTTCTCCACCCATAAAAAGGAATCTATAGTTTCTTGTAGGGCCTTAATATCTTTCTCAGGGAACTTTACCTGCAGGGCATGGAAAATGTATAATAACCTAGGTAGCCCAGTTAGTTTTCATACCACTGGTCTACTTAACCATAGTTCAAACAGATTTTGTCATCTAGGAAGGTCAGTAGTGATTGCATTGATCAGCCTGGGCTAGCTTACAGTATAGAGATTTCAAAGCTTCCTAGATATTTCATTATGTCCTTAGCACCCAAAAGGTGTCCACTTTCTCCATGTTCACTTGGTTTGTGGAATAGAGTGTAGCATTATAATCTAGAAATGCTGCTCAATTTTCTTTTTGTCATCTCTGCTAACTAGGTTACCCTTGCTCCTCCATAATATAGGGAACCTCTTGGCTTTTATTTGCTGGCTTAATCTCTGGGCCAGAAGTCAGTCCGTTTTATAAGAATTTTCATTAAATCTTTGTTTTAAGCATAATGATGTTTTTTTCAGATTTTTCTGTACCCAAGAATTTATTCTGGCTCCCCCATGGCAGCTACCTACCAAAGGGCTTTTAAGGATACAGAGTTCCTATGCTGCTCTTCCACTAGACTCAGGTCAGCTTCCAATGTCTAAGTACTTTCCTATCCTGAAAGTGTTTGCACTTTCCTTTATATACTGCCCCTTAATGACTAGTTTGAAGGCATCCCAAAGAATACTTGAGGAGGCTTTGCCATTTTTATTATCTATAAAATATTATTGAATAGTGACCAGCAGCACTTGCATAATCAATCTGTCTCTGAGCAAGGATTTATCAAACTTCCAATTATCCCTTGCTTGTGTATGGTGTTCCTTCTTCCCGCCCACACAAGCATGGCATGATCCGAAAGCGCTATTGTCCCATGTGAAACAGTTTGAGGGACTCACTATCCCTTGTGTTCCTCATGCGAGATCAATCTTAGAGTAGCATCTATGCATATGCGAAAAGAAAGTAAACTTATTGTCAGAATTCCACTCCCTCCACAAATTAGAAAGTCCAAGATCTTTCAGCTCTTGTTTTAGTGTCTGAGACACAACCTTTTGTTTATGCCTATGACGAAGATGTCTAATAGTGTGTCAGGGGCAATATTAAAGTCTCCAACCCACCTTAGGTCACAAGGATACCCCTCTTTGATCTTAACCATGATCTCTGACAAGACATATCCCTGGCCTGAATTTGTGGCACTAGCATTAAGAATATTGAAACTGGCCACCTGACACCCCCCACCCCCCTCTAGATATATGTAGTGACCCTGCCTCCGATCTCTTACTACTTTAATTTACGAAAAATAAAAATCTCTATGCAGACCTGGTATGACTGCCCCTTTTTGGGTTTCGGTAGGGCCAAGTACTGAAAGAAGTTACGCTTATTTCACTTAAGGAAAATCGCAAGTGGGTTTCCTCCAGGCAGATACAAGACATCACCTCCTTCGCTTCCCCCTGTATATGTTTTGTACTCTTGTACATTCCACAATATAATCATTACCATAGTCTACATGAAATGTGGCTTTGTTTGTGAATTATGACATGATGATGTTTCCTACCAAGTGTGTTAACTTCAAAAGCGAAGGTTTTGTGAGAGCAAAACATGTAGGCTACTAGCAACTGTATAAGCTCATTTATGGATATAATAACAAAATATCTTTTTGAACCTTAAAGTAAGGACTGATGTAGAATGTGTGGGATAACTAAAATAATAAACTGAATTAAGTTCTAGAACTGAAAGGCAATATTACTGAGGAGAGTGTGGAGGAGAAGTTTCGAAATATTGTGAAACTAGACTAAGCACGTGCTGTTCGCATAAAGGGAGTGTGTGATCGAGCCCTGATCTACTCCTGCATATCAGAACACGATGAAAAGTATGATAATTGAAATAAACTTTGACGTGTTAAATTCGCTCTTTACCTCAATCTCCATTCATAAATCATTAAACTCCATTCATGTGCGCTGCACAACTTGATGTTTAATATACGTCCTCACAAGGTCCTGGACTGCTGTGGGGATATAACTGATGTCGCCGGATTATTGTCTACCTCACCATCACCAAGAATCCTCTCAGGCCGCAGGGATCTTTTTATCTGCTAAATAGTGTAGAGGGGAAGAAATTCAATTCTTAATACATAATCAACAAAATCAAATTTCAGGTTCAAAGGACCACTGACTCCGAATCTAAATTTTTAGGATTTTATTACAACCAAGAATAACTGTACGTACAAACACCTCAATATAAGGTGAAGAAAATAAATGGACACTAAAACAAAAGAAATTCTACGCAAGAGTCTCATTCGACTCAGAATAAGAAGAAGAATCAATTCCAATAACATCACAAGTGCGAAAATTAGTCCAAGCTCTACATTAGAAGTCATTAGCCTTAAAGGAAAAACAGTTAGTTTATCCCTACAATATCTCTAAGGTGACATCCCTACTTAGCAATTCCCTCCCAAGCAAGAGAGTAAAAAGGTGTCAGAAGTGAAGACTTCCTTAGAAGTACATTCACTTAGTCAGAGCTCGTTCTAAGATGCTCCTTCTAGCTCCCCACCTAAGCCTCAACTGCAAAACCCTTGGGGCACTGTCCCTAATACAAAATCCCCAAAACATAGAACACGCCCTTCGGCACACCTCTTCAGCCAGGTCTTCTTCCAGTACTTTTCCAGTGAAACTTGTATCCCATCCAACGACTGTTAACTTGACCTTGGATCCCAGGCACGTTCTCCGCTGAAAGTATCATCTGTAAATTCCAATGTACTCCCCTGTTGGCTTCTCGCACCATCCTAACTCCTAAAACAAAGACCTAGTCTCTCTAACGAGCTAAATGTCCTTGCACCTGCAACAGAAACATGGGAACGAAAACTTTTCACTTCTCTAAGATTTTCCATCAACCTGAAACCCAAAGCCTTTACCAAGGGAAATCATTTTCGGCCTACAACATTTAGCTAACATAAGAAATGAACAGGCCTTTCTCTTTAAACGTATATGCAATCAGGCCTTTACACACAATTTAAACACACTCCTAAGAACACACTGTTTAAACACACATTTCTAAAGTCACACTATAAGCATTAATTTCATTATTCTTTATGTGTGAACAAGCAAACTACACATGCAACTTTAATATGGTGCCCCTTTAACTCAATGCACTGCATCACATGAAAACGAATCATTATGCATTGACTAAAAATACATTGCAACGATCTACGACATTTCTCTTCATAAAAAACATGCTTACACGTCTAATCACACCTATGTTAAGCAATTCTAGTAATACATTTCTACGTCACATCTTAATACTACTTCGATTAATATGTGGGTGCGGACTAACAGTGAATATGATGCACCCCTACAAATTTCAGAATAACGTGGTGCTCTATCATATCTATATGACTAACATAATCCTTGCCCCCTATATTGTCTCACAAGTGGGGCTGTCCTGCCAGGGTCAGCTGTATCGGTGGGTGGGAAGTTTTTTTTCCACATAGCATGGGGAAGTTTCACAATCGGGTGTTTCAGAGTCACAATTCCAAGTAATGAGTTGAGCGCCGGAATGGATGTGTGTTTTTGTAAGTATGGAGACATGGGAAGCTCAAGCTTACTGTGCTGTGTATTTACTTCTGTAGGCCATTAGGAAGCCCAGGGTCACAGTCCATGGCCCAATTTCTTCTCCCCTGCCGCCTTCTGCAACAACAAATGCGTCACCAGCTTGTCCTCCTGGGCTGCCGCAGGTACTTTACCATGGCCTCCCTTTTAAGTCCTCATTTGAAATATGTAGTAGACTGGATGAGATGGCGCCAGGTGAGGTAAAGTTAATAACACCTTTCCCACCTTTATTTATAGAAGTCATCTGACTCAACCTCCCTGCTCCATAGTCACATATTAAGGGGCCGATTCCGATCCGGGTCGGAAGGGCACCGAACGCGATCCGGCCGGAAAAACTACGCGCCGTAAGCGTGTTTTCCGCCCGACTCGTACAGCTGTACGAGCGAGCAAGTATGATGCGAGCTACATGAAATTCACCGACCGAATCATTTCCGGGTCCAAACCACTCCGTACGTCTCGGCCAGAAGCTAATCGTGGTGTGCAATGGATGCGATTCACGACCGAGCCAGTACGATGCATGCGTCGGACAGCCTGTGCGAGCCGGAGTGTGCGACTGCCAAATCGTCTGGGTGGTTGCTTTTGGGGGTCTGCGTCGGACCCCCTGTCACCCGCAGCCCTATGACTCGGACACAGGGGGAGGTCCATGGGTCTCCTCAACACAGGGATGTACGGTGCGGATGGCACCGACGCGTACTCACTGTAGTGGGCGCACTTGTCCGTGACGTACCCATTCTGTCAATGGGAGCCCATGTACGCGTCGTACGACTGGCTCACATTGACTTTTATGGGAGTCCGACCAAACCGAGTCCGACAGCATACAGCCGCATCGTACTTGCTCGGTCGGACTGCAGGACTCTGGCTCGGTCGGAAAACACTCCGGATCTGGCTCGGTCGGAGTGCTTTCCAACCCGGATCGGAATCGGCCCCTAAATGTCAACCATCATCCCCCCAGATTCAATCTCCTCTTCCAAGGTTACCTTTAGTACGGGCCTCCAAACTAGTCAAGAATAAATACACACTTCTCTCCCCCCTTTTTTGTTTTTACAATATAAAAAAAAAGAAAACTGAGAAATAATAAATATATACAAAGAACTTTCAAAAGAGCATATTAACAATTTCTAAATATGTAAAAGGATAGCAAATCTGAAACTATCATCGATAACATTGCATAAAAAATTCTTTACATTTTCCAAGCACTTTCCCGTTTTCTTATGCTTTTACGCTGTCCAAAATCACAAGACACATCAGTCCCTAAATTGTGGCTTTTATGATTCTAACCACTAAATACTGAAAGATTCTCAAGTCTATCACTTGACACACCATTCTTCAAATCCAAAAATACATTGTTCTCATGCCCATCCGGTAACAATAATCCAGTCCTCTCAACCTTCCCTATGAAAACCGAAATTCTTCTAAGGCTCCAAATGTTCTCACCTTCAACTTGCACAGCCTTGCTGAACACCTCAATCACCCTTACTAAATTTGACCACTTGGCCAAACCCTCACCTACCAACATATGACTCTCTATTCCCCCCAATTCACCAGTTTTCAAATTAGGACATGCTGAATCCCTTTTTTAGGTCTCGCCTGAGACAGCGCTTTAGCGCTGTTCTGGCGAGACTTATAGTAAGCACTTTTGGAAGTGCAAACGAGTGCTTTCAGGCCACCAACTACTGTGCATGTGTGCCGGGCGCGCGCACCATTTGGCAGCCTGAAAGCACTCGTCTTTCACTTTCGCCTGTCACACAGCCGCGCTTTGAAGTGTGATCGCGATTGCGATCACTTACATTTCGCGGGCGCTTTGATGTTTTCAGTGAGCCGCGCGGCCACTGAAAACTTTGTAGCTACGTCTGTGTACGAGGCACCTCTTGATCTCTAGTTTTGTATTACGAATAACAAGCCTTGCACTTTAAGTTGTAGGGCTGTCCGTGTTTTGCGTTTCATTCTACTGCTTTCTTTGTTGTGTGTGATAAAATGTCTTTGGAAAAATGTAATTAAGACGGAAAGACAGTAGTGTCCAGGAACTCTATGTTCTAATGAACTGACAAGAACAAAAGTGCGATTTTCATTAAATGGACTGTGAAATAAAAGCACATTGATACCTTTTGTGAATAGTGAGGGTTCTATAAAGTGTTGGCTTTAGATTGCGGTAGCGGAAGCACTTTTAGACGGTCGTTAGCACCGGGCAGATCGGACTGCTAAAGCTTCACAAGCTTCTTGTTCTACTTTGCCACAGAGACACTGGTCCGCTGATAAACCTTTCTTCGTCGTAGTAAGGGGTAGAATCTCGGATAACCCACTGCTGGTCTACCCAGAGAGGACCATTGATAGCCAACTCCAAAGCACAGTTTCAAAGTAAGAACATTTCAATTTCGTTTTCGGTGGTTTTGTTTTATTTGGGACAATCGTTTTTTTCGAGCTAACATGATCAACCAGCGAGATCAAATTTTATGGAGTCAATTAGTACTATGTTTCTGCCACCATTCATTAATAAAAGTTACATTTAAATTCACACTTTTCATAAATCTGTGTTATATGTATCCGGAATTGATGGTCTTAAGAATGCATAGGGGTCTGCTGGAACCCTTAAAAGCCCCCCCCCCCCATTCTAATGAGAGCCCAGAATGTATTTTTATGCCCTCAAAGTAATATAGCCCTCTCAGTTGGTTCGCAGTGACCTCAAACTTGTAATCACCCATCACGTAAGCTTCTTGGCAGGTTCCAAACAAGCAGATGATATAGAAGTGGTAACATGTTACCACCTTCGAAAAACCAATGTTTCAGACAAATTTAATAGAACTTTCATCAGGTGTGCCAAGTTGGATCGTCCTGTGCCCACAATAAATGGTGCTTCTGTGACCCGGGTTGTTATAAATATGTGTTTGTTTCATAGTTTGGGGCAATTAGCATAATGCATTTGCACCAATAGAACGTGTGATATCAAATTGTTACGGAAGATTGACTGGGATTAACCTAGTGCCTAGATAGACCACATTTTAAAGTATATGCCATGTAAGTATAAGGGTTTCTGTCACTGCTTAGCCATGGCCCCTTGCTCACTTTGCCACTGCATTCAAGATAGCCTGGCTGACGAGGGTTATGAACCTGAAACCGGTCCCAGGATGCTTGTTTCCGGTTCCAGGGAAGACATGGCTTGGCAGTCCGGCTGGACTGTACCCATGAGGCACAGGGTCAGACTGATTTGCATATGGCCATGTCTGAACTGGGGTGGCAGAGTGAACTAAAGAATGATGGATTAAACCCAGATCAGTTGACTGGGGGTGACTGCTTGCAATGTTCAACACTCCGTCCATCACCCCCTTTGGTTTTGCTATGATCCAGGACATCAAAGCGCCCGTGAACACCATTTGCCACCCCCACCTCTTCAGCCAACTTACTCGCCATGTCTGCTCTGGATTCTTGTGCCTCTTTTTGAAACTCATGAGCAGTAACATTGTCGTGGTGTCACTAGTTTTTTAAAGCACCTCCACCACTAATGATAAAGCGCCCAAACAAATGGTGGCCCAAACGCTCCCATATTTTCAGAGGGAGGGATTTCTCCACACAGAAAAAAAAAATTTCCACATCGAGGGAATAAAATAATTTAGATCGAAACATCCGGCACTTTAAGGTCAAGTACCCGCACTATGGATTTCATGGATTTCCCAGATTTTCATGGCCAACCGAAGGGGCTTTTACTTTTACAGTCCTTAAATTGCTTCCGTAAGCTTCTGACAACAAAAGTTACTCATTTTAGTTTTGTGAGCTCAAACTGTACACACTAAAATGTCCATTCGCAGCAAAGAAACGAGGCAAAAATACTGTTCAGAGTTTTCTTTAATTACAAATTCAGATGGTGTTTTTACCGTGAAATCGAGATTTGTGTTGACACCGCGACCATTGACCTTTACACGGAAAGACAGAGTCTTTAGAGCAGCCCTGCATGTTTAAACAAGGTCACGACAAGCTTGTAGGGACAGATGTGTTAATATTTGCAACTTTTGTCCAATACGAGCGGGTCCCTCGCCGCTTGCTGACCTGGGGCCCTGTGGCTGCTGATAAGGCTCGTCCACTGCAAGCAGACACTGCCCTCTTGTGGTAAAGACAGGGATCTGTGACAGCCCCGACAGGAGTTAAACGCGATTCGTGGACTGGCAAGAAGCTAACAGGTGGTAGTAGACTTTTGTCTCGTAGCTTCTGTTCATACTCAAATAGTTTATAAATGAGAAAATTGCCGGCTCTAGAACTAATTTAGGTCAGCTGTTTGAGGCCCTCTGGGGGTCCACCACTGCTTAGAAAATTAAATGATACTAGCAGATTAATAAAGTACATACACGTGACTAGGCGCTGAAGCTTGCGTTCCCTGCAGTATGCACACGGCCCGGCACCCCAGGCTGGATGTCCCTTCAAAGGCCAGTGACAATGCCTCCCTGCATATATTTTGTGCCAGTAGTTAAAAGCAATATCAGCAAAAACAACGGAATGGAATGATGTTCAGAGTGGTTAGCAAATCAAGCATTTCTATGCGTCTATTTTTATTCTCCTGGAAATTACCGACTTCAATGTCACTGCAAGTTATCAATTATAGAAGTAACAGGGACGCAATTAACTATGATGACATAAAAAGCTGATCGCCTACTAATACTGGTGAAATGTGTGGAACACAAGAGATGCAGTTTACTTTACTCCATCTACACGACAGCTTCCTAAAATCAGCTAAATGTTGGGAGATGTTGGGATGAGTTGGGCAATCCTGTTGTAAAGGTACCCCACTCTTTGCTCAACAGGTCTTAATACTGCGGTTCAGTGACTGAGGTTGACTTACTGAAGGGGTGATCCACGCCACACACTGCTGCACACTGCTGCATTACTCACTGCTGCATGCTGCACGACACTGCTGCACGCCACACACTGCTGCACGCCACACACTGCTGCACGCCGCACACTGCTGCACTCCACACACTGCTGCACTCCACACACTGCTGCACTCCACACACTGCTGCACTCCACACACTGCTTTTATGCGAGTTAATGCTACTGACATTGTAAATGACAATGCCTTTTATTTGTTTTAAAACCAAAACCTAAATAAAAGGCATTGTAATTTTACAATGCCAATAGCTCAAACTCTTATAAATGCGAGACCTATTGCATTGCAAATGCTTGTTTAAAATGACGTGTCATTGTTCTTTGGTGCGCCTCCACTCTCTCTTTGATCTTACAAAAATCAACCGCAACATCATAACCATTCTTTTCCCTTAGCCACCAAGGAATGAGCTTAATTCCAGGTCTTCTACTTTTCAACACATCAAACGGAGACATACCAGTAACTGAATTTGGAGAAGTTCTGTATGACAACAACTTGGCTTGCAATGCCTTCTTCCAAGTCAATCCACTTTTGGTCGGCAGTTAGATAGATTTTTTAACTACTCTGTTTAACCTCTCCACTTGACCATTAGCCTGGGGATGATAGCTGGACACCCTCTTGTGCACCACCTTACACCTGGCCAAGAAATCGTCAAAATCCTTACTAATAAACTGGGGACCATTGTCCGATACCAACTCTTCAGGCAATCAATCACTACAAAAAACGTCATTCAAAACTTCAATAATACAACTAGAATCCACTTTTTTATACATCCCTACCTCCAGCCATTTTGAGAAATAATCTACCAAAGAAACCAAAACCAGATTTTGTGGGTAACATTGCAAACAGACCAAGAATGTCAATTCCAAATCTCCTCCAGGGGTCAGCAGCGCACTCCACAGGCTCCATCTCAATGACACAAGGTTTAACCAACTTGTCACAAGCAGCACATGGCACACAATCCCTCACCCAACAATCAATCATTCGATCAATCCTTGGCCACAAATAAAATTCATGAACTCTTGTTTTAGTGGCTGGCATACCTGGGTGACCCTCATGAGCTAAAGAAAATATTTTCCTCCACAAACTCTGGGGAGTAATTATATTGTCACCCCTCACCACAATTCATCACAAATCATCAATGCATTTGACATTTTATAAAATGAAGCTAAATCATTGCTCAACATGCGTTCTTCAGGCCAACAATACTTTAGAAACTCTTGGACCCAATTGAAACCTTGATCGCACAACAGAGATTTCTTCCATTCTTCCTCTGAAATCACACTTCTCACACCCACAGATTCACAACCTTCTCCCATATCATCAATAGTGTAGCAACATCACACAAATACCTCCTCATTTAAAAGAGGAAACCTAGACATTCAATCCTCATGTACATTATATCTACCTGGAATGTATTGCTTAATACATTGGCAATTGTGCAATTTAGCTTCCAAAAGGGCTAAACATGCGCTCAGAGTTCTGCCCCCTCCAGTAGATAACATAAATTGTGTTCCCCATAGGAATCGTCTGAAGTGTTGTACACCCCAGGTGAATGCTAGCAATTAGCAACAAATAGCAGTGGAATTATTTCATTTAGTTTTTTAACACTGTGCCTGGATTGTTAGTCCTTCTTCACTGTTTTAGATTGCATGTACTTAAACCTGAGAGCAACTGACCCTCATAGTTTACAAATGATATAGACTGTGCATGATCTTTCGGTGCTATATTTGTCAGTGACTTCGCAGCCAAACCCCGACCCGCTAGGCTGGACATCTCTTTTCGTCACATCTCTTTTGGAATGTTATATGATGGGATGCCCGCCTTTAATCTGCCTTTATTTCGTGTGCAGAAGGACTTAGCTGAGTTGATGCTACTGTTGGAAACAGAAGGCTCTGTCACTGATTCTACAGACGGCCTTTATTAACACTTTGGAAGCAGGCAGGGTTTGGGAGGGTTTTGTCCCTTTCACTTAGAGACTGAGAAAGATAAAGAGCAGGCAGTTACAGAGCCAGTTTACAACTATGAAAGAAGTGCCCTGGAGGAATAAATGTAAGTTATGCTAGCCCTCAGCCTTACACAGAATTGATTCTTTTGAGGCATGAAGAGGGCAATCTTTCTCATTATTATCCATTAATGCACAATTTTCATGTTTGGAAGGGGACGTACGTAACGATGCTTGTCATGACATTTGCAAGGCATTATGGACATTGTAGTCCTGTCAACACGTGGTTATCAGGATCAGGGTGATTTAAACTTGAACATTGCTTGAAGGGAGTGCGTTAGCAATGAATTAAGTTAAAGTACTTGTTTTAGTGAGTGTTCTCTGAGCCTTACCAACAAGGAACAGTGGAATTGTTTGATATATATTTTTTTCAACACTGTGTCTGTATTGTTAGTCCTTCTTCAAAGTTTAAGGTTGCATATAATTAAATCTGACAGCAACTGACCCTCGTATTTTGCATATGATTAAGACCCAGCCAGGGTAGAAACGCATCATGCTATGCTACTTGCATTGCATGATGCCATTAGAAAAACCTTGGTTCACTTTTTCTGAAGTGGAGGGCTTGTTTGTTCATGCTGTGGACTGTGCATGACCTTTCTGGTGCTATATTTGGCAGTGACGTTGCCTCCAAGCCCCAACCCACTGGGCTGGGCGTCCATTTTTATCACATCTCTTTTGGAATGTTATATAATGGGATCCTTCTTCACTGCTAAGGTTGCATGAATATGAACTTGAGAGCAACTGACCTTTGTATTTTGCATATGATTAGACCCAGCCAGGGTGGGAATGCGTCACACTATGCTATTTGTATTACCTGCTGCCATTCAAAAAACCTTGGTTCACTTTTTTCTCGACTGTGCATGATCTTTCTGGTGCTATATATAGTAGGTAGTTATAGGTAGGACCTAGTTTCCATTGGAAAAGACTATAACTTTGACGCCGTTGGATGAATCTTCACAAAATGATACCAAAAAAGTGCTTCTGTGATTCTAGTTGTACATGGAAAGTTTTGGGGTAATCCATCAAGTGGGGGTTGAGAAAAAAAGGGGAGTCAAAAAAGTGAGCTTCCCATGTTAATTCACATAGCGATTCTAGACATGCCTACAGCCTAAACCACTGGATGGAATTACACCAAATTTGTCAGAAAGGTACCTTGTGGTCCAGAAAGCACCTTTTGATTTGGTGTAAATCCGTTCAGTAGTTTTGGAGATATTAAAGAAAATCCAAATTTACATACCTAGGTATACAGACTCTCCTCGGATCCACCCGCGGTAGCTCCGCGGCTGCAAGCGCCAGAGCAAGGTCCTGATTGAATGGTCGCAGCTTCACAAATAAGTTACAGATGGCATTTTATATATCAGAAAATGGTCCGAGGGTGCTGGAAAGTCGCATGTAAAATAAATAAAGGGGTCAGGTTAGAGCAGGTGTCTCCAACTAGTGGATAGTGAGCCGCCAGTAGCGCCCAGAACCCTTCAGAGAAGCTTGCAGCCTTGAGTTCATTTTTAAAGCACAGGGTAACATTTTTCTTTTAAAGTTGAAGGAAGGCTGTGATTCCTTTACATTATTATCATCCGGCTGCAGATTGCAGAGCCTGATAATGAGCAGTGCTCAGTCAGATTTGTAGGCCAGGCTGGGTCACACAGGTGTAAAACTGTAGCACTGAAGTATTTAACTCTTAAATAAAAGCCCTTGTAGACACAATATTGGAGCATGAGAACATTCCGATTGCTTTCAAATGGGAGAAAATGAAAATGAAAAGTTGCCTAAATGATTAACTGATAAATAGTAATTCTTTTTCAAATGGGAGAAAGTTAAAGTGAAGAAAACTTTTTCGATTGAAACATTAAGCTTTAATGTCTTTCTCCACTTTCAATTAAGCCAATTACATCTTATGGCCTGATTGCGATGTCGGGCGGAAAGCCTCCGACCAGCAGTCGGAAATGCTGTCTGAAAGTGACATTGGAGGCCACTAGGCCCTCTGCATTTGGGCATAGGGGCACCTATGGAGGCCAACTAAGCATCCCTGCACTGTGTGGTAAGCACCGTGAGGTGACTGCCACACTGTTCAGGGATGTTCAAAAACATACATTTTTCAATGGAAGCTTGTGCTGTGGGCCTTTTCCACCCGCTGCACAAGCTTCCATTGTCGCATCATAATAGTGCGGGCGGAACCTCTAACCTACGGTCGGGTGATTCCTTTCTGCAACGGTGTCGGGCGTCGAAAGCCTGCCCACCATTGTTTTAAGGCCGTATGGGCCATATGTATCAAGCTCCCTTTTTGCGATTCCCAAAATGCGATTTTTCGCGAATCGCAAATTGAGAATCGCAAAACGTTATGTAGATAAAAAATTGCAAAACATTTACAATTCGGAAAAAAACGCTATTTCCATTGCGATATGTGAAATAGCGATTCCTTATACCAAAAAATTGCAAAATTGCGAAATTCGCAAATTAGAGAATCGGAAACTCAGGTGCAGCATGATGACATCACAACCAGGAAGTGTGACTACCCATGCTGCACCTGAGTCTCAGAAGCACAGTGAGATAGTAGGAGTGGAGGTGAGGGATCACTGCAGTGCAACAAACAATGGCAGAGCTTGGAGACATGGCCAGCAAGGACAATCAGCAGCAGGGGGAAACACCCAGGAAAAGAAAACAAAAGTTTTCTGAAAGTGAGCTGGAGGTCCTGATACAGGAAATGGTTGTCAGTCACAAGCACCTCGTTGGAACGAAGTCCCTGCGTGTTCCTGAAACACACAAGAGGAGGATTTGGGCTGATATCCAGCGAAAGGTAAACGCAATTGGCGTCACCCACAGAAGCGTAGAAGACCTCAGGAAGCGCTGGTATGACATGCGCCAGCGCTCCAAGGAGAAGGTCGCTGCCAGGTTGGAGCAGGCGAAGAAGACCGGTGGTGGGACCTCTACTGCCACCGCCTCAACACCACTCGAGGAAATGGTTGAGGTGACCCTGCTTCCGGAGAGTGTAAAGGGCGTGGCAGACCTTGACAGCTCCGACCCCCCGGAACCAAGACAAGGTAAGAAGCATGCCATCACACCCCTGATACCCCCCTACTTCCCCCACACACCCAGGAGAGTCCCAAGGGCACCACAAAATTAAAAGTCCAGTGCAGGTACACAAGCACACACAGCAATGCATTATGGGTGATGTAGTCACATGCACATAACAGTGGAGCATTGACACCCAGCCAGTCCCAAACAGCATGTGCGCATCAGGAAGGCAAAATACAGACAGACAGGACCCATGTAACGCCAAACAGTGAATTTTAATGCATGACAGATGCAAGTCAGGACAGAAATTTACGTCCACAGCACCATCAGAAACACAGGGAACAGTCAGTGGAGGAGAGGATGCATCCCCTAACCCAGAGGAAACAGAGCAAGAGGAGGAGGAGGGAATGGAGGAGGAGGGCAGCCCAGTCATCCCCCCCAAAACGCAGCAGGCGGAATGCAGTGCCACCATTGCCCCCGCTGGAGGAGGAAGCCCAGGACTTCGATGGCGATGTCCAACCAGTCCCAGAACAGCCCAAGCCACAACACCGTCATCAAGCACGTGCTGATCCTATCCCGCCAATCCCATCCAGGCGCAGGGCACGTGCATCCACCAGTGCAGCAGTCCCAGGAGAGGACACAGTCTTCAGAGGGCTAGAGGGGCACATGTTCGAAGTCCAGCACCTGCAGGCCAAAAACATCAGGTCAATACAGCGGCAAATCAGGGTTGGCTTCATGGGCATGACGGGTGCCCTGGAGGCACTCTGTGCTGAACTGAGGGCGGATCGTAATGCCAGGTGCAGGGAGATGCAGCGCCTAGACCTATACACCAGGGCGGTCAACCGCCTTTCCTCAGCAACCAATGTGCTGTCAAGGCGCAGCATCAGTATGCAGCGTGAGGTGGCACACAACAGCCAGGACGTGGCAAGGGCCCTGGTAAAGGTGACATGTGCTGTGGATGAGCTGCGGGCAGCTCGCACTACTGGCTCAGGAGTCCTTACTCCTACAGACAAGGACGCACAATGTGGCAGGAGCAGCATTACACCCCCGCCCTCCACAGACAGGCGCCGTAGTGTGTGTTACAGAATGGCTTCTGGGACAGGTGAGGAGGGCACTGTGCACCCACAGCCAGGGGATGGATGTATGTCGTTACAACGCACACTTTTACAACGCATGCACTTACAACGCATTTTTTACAACGCAAAATCCATTACAACGCATTCCAAAACATAGCATGACACTACAACGCATTTGTAAAAACTACCTTTACAACGCATTCCATTACAACGCATACTACCTTTACAACGCATACCATTACAACGCATAATATTAAATTGCATTTAAGGTAAGTATTAGATAGTATAGGGGTAAAAATTACTTTTCAAACTCCAGGGGGTGCAACAGTAGGGTAAGTGTTGGATAGTATAGGGGTAAAAATTACTATTCTAACTCCAGGGGGTGCAACAGTAGGGAAAGTGTTGGATAGTATAGGGGTAAAAATTACTATTCTAACTCCAGGGGGTGCAACAGTAGGGAAAGTGTTGGATAGTATAGGGGTAAAAAATACTATTCTAACTCCAGGGGGTGCAACAGTAGGGACAGTGTTGGATAGTATAGGGGTAAAAATTACTATTCTAACTCCAGGGGGTGCAACAGTAGGGAAAGTGTTGGATAGTATAGGGGTAAAAATTACTATTCTGACTCCAGGGGGTGCAACAGTAGGGTAAGTGTTGGATAGTATAGGGGTAAAAATTACTATTCTAACTCCAGGGGGTGCAACAGTAGGGTAAGTGTTGGATAGTGTAGTTTAATATTATGCGTTGTAATGGTATGCGTTGTAAAGGTAGTATGCGTTGTAATGGAATGCGTAGTAAAGGTAGTTTTTAAAAATGCGTTGTAGTGTCATGCTATGTAATGGAATGCGTTGTAATGGATTTTGCGTTGTAAAAAATGCGTTGTAAGTGTAGTGCGTTGTAAAAGTTGCGTTGTAAAGGTTGTTCCCCCCAGGGGATACGGGCCGACAGCGCCGCATTTGAGGTGCTCAGACTTGGACAGGGAGAAGGGTGCATCAACCCTGTGTACATGGACACTTGCTCCCGATTGTTAATACGCACTGTGATCCTAACATGTGCTGGGCATTGAACAATACATTGTGTGCTACACAAGCTGTGTGCAGATATTAATCCTGTAGTACAGGAAATAAAACACAGTCTTGTAATTGATAGTTAGCATTGTGTCATATTTTCTTACCTAGAAATAGTTCTGTGTGATCTCATCTCGCCTCTGGCACCCAGCAGCTGCACCAATTACACCGGCTGGCACTGATTCACTGAGCTCCACTGGTGTGCCTTTCCTGGTTGCGATGTTGTGCAGCATGGCACATGCAACCACTATCTTGCAACAGGTCTGAGGGCTGTATTGTAGTGCCCCTCCACTCTTATGTAGGCATCTGAATCTGCTCTTGAGAATCCCGAAGGTCCGCTCAATGGTACATCTGGTTGCTTTGTGGGTACTGTTGTACCTCCGCTCCCCAGCGTTGGCAGGATTCAGGTAAGGAGTCAGTATAAAATCATGGACCGCATACGCACTGTCCCCTGTGGGGCGGGAGGAATATGGTTAAACACTGTCCCGCCAATGCTGTCCTTTACTAGTGTGTCCTTTGCACAAATGCTATTACCTAGTAGGTATCCCTCACCAAACTCCCCACTTGTGATGCAACGGTGTATCCCACTGTGGCGGAAGATGAAAGCGTTGTGTGTGCTGCCTGGGTATTTTGCGACAATGTCAGTGATAATGTGCTTGGCATTACACACCTCCTGTATGTTCAGGGAATGATAAGATTTGCGATTCCTGAACACGTACTCGTTCTGGGAGGGGGGATATGGCGACATGTGTCCCATCTATGCATCCAATGACGTGAGGAAACTGTGCAATTTGATAGAACTCCTGCTTGGTCTGGTCTAGTGCCTGTGGCGTGCTGGGGAAGTGGATGTAGTGATGCAGCCTCTGTACCATGGCATCAAGGAACGTGTGGAAGAAGTGAGACAATGCACTCTGTGAGACCCCTTCTGCTGTGGCTATCACCCCCTGGAAGCTACCTGATGCCATGATGATGATGATGATGATGATGATGATGATGATGCAGTGAGCACATAACCTGAATATGGGTGGGGATGGTGTGTGTCTTGTGTGTGGGGTGTTCAAGTATAGGTTTGAGCTCCGCTATTAAATCCAGGATACTCTCTTCATCCAGCCTGTAGTTTGTATGGGTCTCCTCCTCAATCCGCTGGAACAGGGTTATGCGCGCATGAAAGATCCTTTCCTGGCGTCTCCTTCTCTGTGCAGCAGCTCTTAGTCGCAGCCTCCTGGCTATCACATACAGCCCAGCCATTGTTGAAATGATCTGTTGCATTGTGGGCCTCCTTAAATAGTTTGCACCTGGTTACCACCTGCTCATACTTGGTGGTAATTACGATTCTCAAAAATACGAATTTTGGAAAATCGCGATTAGCGATATTTTCATGCATTCCGATTTGCGATTTCGCAAATTGCGAGCTCAGCAATAGCGAAATTTGCTATTGTTGAGTAACAACTTGCGAATTAGAAAATAAATCGCAAAGGCTTATTAATCGCAAATTTTCTAATCGCAGAATTTGCGATTAGCAATTTTGCGTACAGAATGTGTCTCTTACATAGCAAAGCATTGTTTTGCGATCGCATACACTGTTTTTTTTGCGATTCGCAGTGTATGCGATCACAAAACTGCCTCATACATATGGCCCTATATGTTTTATAAAGCATGTTTCTTCACTTAAAATTCCTCACATTTAAAATTTTTTATTTTTCTGTTATAAATATGTCACCATGTCTACAGGCTACAGGGAGCAAGATGTTTGGTGTTTGTAAATGTGGCAATTGGAATTGGAGGAAATGTAAATGATGAGCTTTATGGAATCCATATAAACAAAGTTAACTTTTCAGTTTAATTTTGTTGACACAGTGCCATATTTACAAGTGAAAAATACAGCCATTATTTTAATTGGGAGAAATTTAAAGTGCAGAAAAATGTTCCATATTCAGAAAAAATTTGCAGAACATTTTTCTGCACTTTAAATTTCTCCCATTTGTGTTATACGTGTAACGGTGCCACATATGGCGAAATACATAAAACACAGTCTCTCAGTCACCCATACACATACACATATATCCCATTCATACGCACACATGTTTATACATCCCCACACTCTCACTGACACACATGGCAGACTAGTCAAAGTATTTTGTTGAAGCAATAGTATATGTTTCTATGGACATTAGGGTTAAAGTAAACGAAGCTGGGAGTGGGGTTGTCTGGTAACAATGTATGAGTTGCTTCGTTCATGTTGATTTTGACTGATCAGAAGTAGCTCACACTACAAAGAAGGTTAGAGACCCCTGGGTTAGAGCTAATCTTACCCCATGTTTGTGTAATAGATGTGGAAAAAGCATGTACAATGGGCAGCAAAATTTCAGAAAATGTTTTTTCCTCAGTTGTGATATCCTCAGATCCATTGCAGAGCACAGCATTACCCCCATGTAAATCCACGATGGATCCGCAAATGTCACTGGGATAAAAAAAACTAAAACCGACACTCAAACCAACACTCTCACACCCAGTCTCACACCTAGACAGATGCTCTTACACCCACTGTGATACCCAGACACTCTCACAGCCAGTCACACACATGCACCCACTCACAAACCCACTCAGAAACAGATGCACCCACTCAGAGTCCCACTCAAACACTCATACACCCACTCAGAGTACTACTTAGACATGGATGCACCCACTCACACACCCACTCAGACACTCATGCACCCACTCACAGACTCACACAGAGATCCATGCACCCACTCACTGATCAACTCAGAGACCCATGCTCCCACTCACAGGCCAACTCAGAGACTCACACACCCACTTATACACCCATTCAGACACCGACACAGCCACTCACAGACTCTTGCACCCACTCACAGACCCACCCAGAGACTCAGACACCCACTCACAATCCCACTCACAGACCCACTTACAGACACATTCACGCACCCACTCTCAGGCTCATGAAGACACTCATGCACCCACTCATAGACCCACTCAGAGACTCATGCACTCACTAATGGACCCACTCAGATACCTATGCACCAACTCACATACCCACTCAGATACTCATGCACCCACTCACACACCCACAAAACCACTCACACACCCACTCAAGTCCCATACAGCCACTGACAGTCCCATACAGCCATTCACACACATACACACACACATACACGCACACTCACCAACCCAGACAGACACTCACAAACCCACTCTCAAATGTTACATGTTACAGTAAGAACTTTTGTTTATAAATTTTAGAAATTCATATA
Organism: Triturus cristatus; assembly: GCF_964204655.1. Lineage (NCBI taxonomy): Eukaryota > Metazoa > Chordata > Amphibia > Caudata > Salamandridae > Triturus > Triturus cristatus. The sequence continues at coordinate 145,678,687 of NC_140580.1, read as the reverse complement.
AAAAAACTAGGTTTACAGGGATGTTATAGTTAAGACATAGCATTAGAAAACCCTAAAAATGTATTTAGAAAAACAGAGGTTACAGGAATGTTATAGCTAGGAAATAGAATTAGAAAAACCTTTGAAATTCACTAAAAAAACTAAAGGTTACAGGGACGTTATAGTTAGGCAAGAATATCTCTTGTACAAAACCATTGAAATTCAGTAGATATCGTTACCTGAGCCAACTATAACTTGCACCCCCACAATGCACTGCTTATGATCTAACAAAACCATGAATTCAGGCTGCCCTGGTCACCAGTCAGTGTTTATTTTGATGCCGCATCTACAAACTTCAAATCGTATGAATAGCCTGCTTACATTTAACCATTCTAAATTCTTCATAAATTTATAATTGAAGATATTACTTGAGTTAATAGGATGCATCTGTTATGAGTCTGGGGGCGTTAGGATCGGCTATGAGACACCAAATTGTGAAAACCTGTTATTTTCACCACCCTTCAATAATAAATGTCTAGAGACTCAAGAATTAAGCGAAATTGAGCCCTGGTGACTAAGAATCAAATAAAATAGTCCTATTAATCTAATAATCCACCCCTCCCAGCTTAACAGAAGTCCCCCCAAATGCTCAATTGAAATGTGATTTTTTTTTTTAACTTTATTTATAGTTTTGGCAAGAAGCAAGGCAGTTCAGGAGTGCAAATTCACTGTCGGTGACAATACATCAAAAAGAATACTGAGAAGGAACATAATAGTATCATTACAAAACAGACATGACATAAATTGCATGATATCAACAATGTAGAAACAAGATATAAAGAATACAAAGTCCCACAGGTCCACCCCCATCTGGATATCGTGGCAACAGCAACTGTTGGCCAAATTCTAGTCCTCTTTTAAGTCCACAAACAAAAAGAGCCATAGTGTCCGCAATAACCATACCTTGCGATGAGTGAAAAGAGTGTGAAAGTACAAGCGTTATGAGGAGAGGAGCCCCTCACCCCACACCTTCTGGGACTATACCATGCTCGAATTGAGAAATAGAGGCTTGCCAACTGGTTTCAACATATGATCTGTAGGGGCCCCAAATGTCTTTAGGCCATGAAGAGCTTGGCAGAATACCGGCATACACCTCACAGTTGGTATTACAGTACGCTATGCTGTGCAGCCAGCCCTAAGGGGTAGGAGCTGATTTGCAGCCCCACAATAGAGCAATTTCTCTTTTGGCCAGGAGAAGACAGAGGGATGCAAAACATCTGATATTTTTGGGGAAGTTCACCGTGTATCCCAATAGTGCCACTTCCGGTATGGGGGCAAGGATCTGCTTTGTCATGGCCCTTAGTGTAATGTTTACATCTTACAAGTATGTTCAGAGTTTTGGACAGGTCCATGTGAGGTGTGCAAAGTCAGCATATGGGACAGCGCACTTGCGACAAGTATGTGGTCTGGTCAGATCTAGTCTGTGAGCTTTGGCTCTAGATTCTGCATAAGAACTTAAAATGAATCAGTTTTTGCCTGCTGTTGAGAGAGACGTCCTTTGTAACTGCGTAGCACATAGCCCACTGATCATCTGTTATGGGGCGTCCTAGATCTACCTTCCCATCCGAGCAAACCTTGTCATCCTTAACAGGCCGTAGCGAAGCGCATGCCTTGTATAGTTTAGAAATTAGATGAGCCCCACTCGTGTGCTCAATTATCAGTGTGAGAGGTGTAAACGAGTTCGGTTCTAGAGGGAAACTGGGCAACGTAGCACGCAGCGCCGAGCGGATGACGATAAAGTTGACGTCATGGAAACTAGAATCTTCTGACAAGGAGAAGATATGCCCCTCTGGGTATAAGTCTCCCAATGTGGAAATATCAAATTTGGTTAAGGTGCGTTGTTTTAACTGGCAGGACAGAGGAGTACAGGATGGCGGCACTGGTGACCCGTCTCAGCTGATCCCAGGCCCAGCAGGTAGTGGAAACTGTTTGTATGTCATTAGGGTCTCTGGGAACCCCTTTGGGTAGAACGGTGGACAACTGCTCAGGAAGGACAAAATCTGCCTCCGGGCAGAGGTATGGGATCCTGGCGTCTGGGTGAAACCATGTGTAGGCATAGCCGCATTGTTCCACCACGTAATACAATTGCAGATCCGGCACACCATACCCATCATCATATGGGAGGGTGAGAACCTGCCAGCGGACGCGAGTCTGCTTACCACCCCAGACCAGTCGTATAATGTCAAGAAAAAACTGTTAGTGAGTGGTATAGGGATATTATTAAAAAGTTATAAACATTTGGGGAGCACTATCATCTTAAGGATCACTACCCTGCCAGCAATGGATAATGGATAATGGCAAACGCAACCACCTCTCCACCTGAGCAAGGGTGGCGATCGCTTGTCCGTAGTTAAGGCGGGGGATCTGGGCGGTGTCAAGATGGATATGGATGCCCTTGTATTTAACAGAGTCGGTGCACCATTCGAGAGGGAATTCACACTCCCACTGGGCAGTGCTGGAAGTTAACAGGAAAATCACAGATTTACATCAGTTTTACACCGGAGAAGCGGCCAAATCATAGTAATTCTCTAATGAGCGGTTCTAGGTTTACACAAGGATCTCTGACATAGAGGATAGTGTCGTCAGCATAGAGAGAGACAAGGAGGGGGCCAGTGTTGAATTGTAAGCCCCTCTGTATGTGCCGTTCCTGGAAGTGGCTGATTAAAGGATCCATGGCTAAAATAAACAATAATGGAGATAAAGGACAGCCCTGGCTTGTGCCACGGGAAAGTGAAAAGGGATGATAGAGGCTACCGTTGAGGCGGAGCCGTGCAGTGGGACGGCTGTATAATAAGGCGGTGGTGGCTATAAAGCCCGCTGGCATGCCCATGCAGTGCATAACGGAAATGAAAAAGGGCGATTCTAGGCCTTTTCGGTGTCTAACAGGATTGCGGCGGCCGGTACCGCGGGATTAATTCTGTGGAGGACCGAAAAAAGTGTCCTAAGGTTCAAAGATGTGGATCGGTGGGGGATAAAGCCAGATTGGGCGGGGGATAAGATAAATTCCATTAATTGGGATAGGCGATTGGCGATAATTTGAGCTAAGATTTTATAATCTAAGTTCAGTAGGGATAATGGTCTGTATGACCCACATAGCGTCGGATCTTTGCCAGGTTTGGGGAGAATCACAACCGCTTCTCCAAGCGTGGGGGGCAGAATCTGTTTCTCGAGTGCCTCTGCGTAAACCTCAATCAGCGGTGGGGCCAAAAGCTCTTTGTCTGTCTTGTAAAATTCCCCAGTGAATCTGTCCAGCCCAGGGGCCAAGGAACAGCGGAGGGTATCAATGGCACCGAGAACATCGTCTTCTGAGATTGGTTCTGCAAGGAAGTCTTCCATGTGTTTTTCCAGATAAACCAACGCAATTTCCGACAAATAGTCTTCCTGCGCCAAAGGGTCATGCCCTGTTCTAGTGGTATACAAGGCTGTGAAATAATCCAGGAATTCATCACGGATCTCCGAGGTGGAGGTGAGTGTCTGATTTGTAGGAGAACGCAGCTCAGTGATGCAGGCTTTACTGTAAGGGGGCCTCAACATCTGCACCAGCACCCAACCCGGCTGTTCTCCCTCCCCTTACTGCCCAGCGGTCTGATACTTGCCTAGATGTAATATCTTGCGGTCCGTGGCCTCTCGGAATTCTATGAGGAGCGCTAAACGTCGACCTGTCATGTCCAGAACAGAGGACTGTAATGTAGTGGCACGGTCGTGCTCAATGCGGGAGATCATGGAGCGGAGACTTTTAAGCACTCCTGCGTTTTTGGCGATGCAAACACCTATAATGTAAGCTTTGAAGCCCTCCCACAGGACTGCCCAAGTGTCAACTGAGCCAGTATTGATAGTGAAGTAGTCTTCAATGGCTTGACGCACTTCTTTGATGAAAAGGTCATCGTGGAGTGCGCGGATCTGGAAGCGCCATTGTCGTTCAAACCCCTCCGTGCGTGGGACCCGAAGGAGGAGCTGGACTGGGGAGTGGTCAGAATACGTCCTCAGGAGCGTTTCAAGTGCCTGCAACCAGTTAGAAATGCCAGGGGAAACCAGCCAAAAGTCTTTTCTCATCCAGGTATTATGTTGGCCGCCATAATGTGTATATTCGGTGAGGGCAGGATTGCGCAGGTGCCAAATATCTAGGAGAGATAGTTGCTCGCATAGGGCCAGGAGAGCTCACAGTGCTCACGGTTTAGTGTCAGGGGTTGTGGCAGTACTATCTAAAACCGGGTTAAGGAGCAAATTAAAATCCCCCCCCCCCAGCAAGAGTAGACAGGGTTCTAGTTTAATAGTTCAGCATGTAATGAGTGGAAAAAATCAGGAGAATCAGTGTTCGGGGCATACACGCACACCAGAGCCGCCCTATGTCCCATGAGAGATCTCGTGACAATGACGTATCGACCATCACAATCCCCTATAACAGAACCTAAGCTGAAGGAAACCCTTTTGTGAATAAGGATGGCCGTGCCCCTGGCATAGCCACCAAAATTGGAAAAGTACCGATGTGCCCCCCAACTCGCAGCGAATCGGAGCGGGTCAGATTTAGGTTAATGGGTTTCTTGTAAATAGGCAATGTCTACTCTATGCCTGAGAAGATAATGAATAGCATGTCTCCTTTTACGATTATCGTTGAGGCCTCTAACGTTCCAAGATATCAGGGACAAACCTGAAGGACCAGCTACGTTACCCAGTTGGACCATTGGGGGAGCATAACAAGCGTGTCATGCATATAAAATAACAACAATACAGAAACTGTCACAGTGAACGATCCTGCAGATGACTATAAACGTTGAAACAATAAACATTTTTCTCACTCCGGAATAGAACGGCATTTCCCACCCCCACCCAGCCACGTCCAAAAGGGAGCGAGGCAAACCCCAAATCTGAATGCGTATCAAGATATACCAATAGACTTCAAGCTGCAATAGAGAAACCCTAACACGGTACATCCGAATCGCAAGAAATTAAACAAAAGGTGTACACCACGAGGGGTGCCAGTGCCACGCCAGTCGAACAGTCAATAAAAACATTATGAAGTGATAAATGTTAATATCCCAAATTAGGAAGGACCTCAGCCGATCGCCGTGCAGAATGCAACAGTCAGCCTGTGCCAGCGCTTGAAAACAGCTCCATGCTGGCATTGGAACCACTGCCCTGGGGTGAGGATATGTTCTTGTCTGCCCTTGCCTGGCTGTTGTTCTGTTTGTAAGTGTGGCAGAATCCCTGTGCCTCCGTTGGGGTGTCAAAGATGCGTGACCAGCCGTTGACATCGACTCGCAGTCTCGCCAGGTATAGCATGCCGTATTTCAGACCCAAGTTCCTAAGTGCGGCCTTGACCCCGAGGCGCAATGCTGTGTCACGGTCGCGAAAGTTCATTATGCAGGCAATGATAGGCTGCGGGGGAAGGCCAGGATTTGGTTGAGGGCCCAGAGAGCGGTGTGCGCGCTCCACCACGAAACCTGGGGTGAAGGACTACCTGCCAAACAAATCTGCACTCAAGGTCTCGACGAAGAGGTCCAGGCGGCCCGTTGCCGTGGTATCCGGAACCCCTAAGATGCGGATGTTGTTGCGCCGACTGCGCGCCTCATGATCTTCATTTTTAATCGCCACATCTTTGAGGATGCGCTCCACGTGCTCCAGCCGCTTGAGGGACTGCGCCGTTCTGTCTTCTATGTCGGAGATTCACGCTTAGGCTACATCCAGGCGTCGGTCGTTGGATTTTAGCCCCTATGTCTTCAAGGCGCTTATCCAGTGTGTCGAAGCGCCCGTCTAGTGCACGAAAACCAGCCCTCATCTCCTGGAAACGCGTGGACGTTTACGCCGTGTGATCGTCAGCGCACTCCGCACCCCTGTCACTCTCCGCCACGGTGGGGCTGTCGTCTCGACCCTGCTCCGCGACCTATTCGAATGGGAGGGTCCTTTGTTAGGGTCTTTGCGGCCCATGCCACTTAGGTGGCAAGTTGCGGGAGCTGCAGTGGCGTCTAGCCCGCGTCATAGGTGATGGGCCATGTGGAGGGGTGCGAGGTGGGATAAGGGCCTCTCCCCGCATGTAGCTATGTACCGGGTAGGCCGGGGGGAGGTGCAGGCAATGTGCTGGTGATGCAGGCCAAAAGGACGGACTGCGTGGGCGTTGCAGGGTGGAGATCCGCAAACGGCAGGCCAGGTGGTGGATGTGTGGGCCTTACCGGAGATGAGCCTGAGTACTGTCTTTCCTATGACGGGTGGCCCCCAGGGAGGAGGGGACGTGTTGTAGAAGCAGGGCCTCTCTCTGCTTGCATCTTTGTCTCAGAGCCGCAGGAGGTGAGCGACAGGCAGCAAAGCAACGATGCGGGCCCTGAAGACGGAGTGCTGGAGCGGAGCAGAGGAGAAACCAAAGGCCAGACGTCGGGATCTCGGGCCATGAGCCGGCCAGATGCCCTCTCTCTCAGAGGCGCCGCTGGACAACGGGCACAGAGGCTCAATCCCCAACGCCCCCGGCCCGCACCCACTGCAGGCTGAGATTGCGCTCCCCAGGGCCAACGCGGGCCCTATCCCCATGGGGCGTATGGAGGAGGAGGGTCGGGTGGTGCGGGTCTTGCCTGGCCACAAAACGGCACATCCTCCACTTCCCTCTGCAATCCTAGTCACACCTAACCCCATTCTGCACCACCTTGCACACATTTACCTCTCGCTCCGAGTAAATTGTAAATCTGCACAATTATCCCCATGGAGTTGGTGATTCTGTGTGGAATTCTGTGTCCACATTGTTATTCCCTATTCTATTGCGATTCATTTGTTCTAGCCAAATTCATGTGTGGGAAAACATTATTTCCTGCCGCACAGTATCCCGCACATAAATCCGCATTACTTCAATGAGTTATTCAATGAAGAGAGATTCAACTTCAGATGTAAGTGAAGATTTTTCTAACTAAGTTCGAAGAGGCTTCCAATGCTAAGACGCCAATGAGAAAATCTTATGAGATCCCAAGAGGATTACTTCAGAAGAAAGGTTTAATGCCTACTGGGATGGTAGCCCTTGATCCTGAGGTTATTTTTACTGACAGTAGCATTGGACAGGGTCTAACCAGATTTTTGGCTGATTCAAGTCACGACTCTAAAACAGGTGACTACCAAAAAGCTGGTAAACCACAGAATTAAACACACAGCCTTGACAAAGCAACCTACAGGTTTCCATATATTCCAACTATAGGGCTCTTGACAGGGTGCAAATAATAGCGAAAGGGTAGGAATACTCAGAAATGGCAAGAATTGATACAGCATGCTTTACCCAAGTGTTATCAAGGAATTTCCCTAGATGACTAGTTACACGGAAGTGTATCTTAAACCTCAGTGACCGATTTTGTAAATAGTTGACTCATATCTAGATCAAATCCCTGACAAACAGGAGTGTCTTGGACTGTATCCAGACAAGCTCCACCTTCAAGGACTCTGAGCTCTGGAAATGACCTGAGGTCTTTGATAAATCAAGAGCTGACCAGCAGTTCTGTTGCATGACATAAACCAGGGAGGGACTCTACAGAGCTTGCAGACCTAACTCCATGTGTCTCATCAATAGTGGACTTTGACAGCTGCCTTAAATCAGAAATGCCTTTAGTGAGGCCAAGGTGCCAGATTAACATTTATTAAAGCAACGTGATTCTTAAATGACAAAGATCTTTAGATAGGGTCTATTGAAAGAGCTGTTTACACATTCTAGAAAGGGTTCTGCAAGGTGTTTCATAATCAGCAACTTTTATTTATGTACTTTTGCAGATTTATTTAGCGCGAACTAGAGTAAGAGGTACCAGAGAACTTCACGTGAGGAGTTACCATTGCATGCATACAGTGTAAAGGAGGGCACTTACATGTTTTCATTTAATAATCAACACGAGCACGTTCCAAAGGTAAAGGTTACCCGAGACAAGAAAACAAACAAATACACAAAAAGGCATTAAGGAAAGAGCTGAATTGAGAATAAGGACCAGGTAAATTCCACCAAGGCAATGATCATCAAGTAGTGACAGCAGCAGTCTCAATGAATCTTGGCCCCAAGACTGAATAATATCTAAAAGGTTTTAAAGGAGGGGAAAATAGTTTATATATGTTGATCCAAATACTAAAAACTCGACTTCCAATGTAACCTCTCTCCCTTCTCAGCAACTTCCTTAAACTGTCCCCTTCCGATTTTGATACTGACTGACACATTAAGAGGTCATCCACGGTTAACATGTTTGGTCTTTGTGACCCCTGCCCCTGCTCTTGTAACCCCTGGCTGTAGAGTTAGCAAAAGCAGTGCCAAAGACACAAGGTAAACAGTGGCCTGATGAGCACTGTTACCTTTCTACAGCTCTGGAAACGACCTGGAACACTAGGATTTTAATTCTTCTGAACACATTCAAAATAAAATGAATAAAACATTTCAAGCTACCTATTGCCAAATTTCATTATTGTGAATACATGAAAACGGGTGTATTTGTAGAAAAAACTCACCTCTGTTTTTGAATGAGTGATAGTGTCTAAAAAAGTGATCACAATCAAACATTTTATAGTAATAATATATAATTTGAGCCAAAACATATTGCATATTCAATATATGGTCTATAAGAATTATACATGCGGGCCTAACACGTCGATTTTTAAATCTATTGTGCTCCTTACTGTAATTTAGCAATCCATTTTCTTGTTGAGCTGTGCTCTACGCGAACCAGAAAATCATTACAGTGGTATAAATATAGTTCCCAGTGCCCTGTGTTTTATTGGCATAGTACTCTTTAAACAAAAACATCATCATTTTTCATGCAATAAAAAGAGAAGTGTGTGATATTCTTATCATATCATCCAAATTTATGTGGTATCTACAATAGACATTCGCCTGTGTTAGTAACGGTTATGCTATATTAATTGTGCACTAATGGGGCTCCTAAGAGTCAAGGTCATGTGGCCTCTCTTCCTGGGAAAAGAAAATTCAGGGTACAAAAATCATATGATGTCACTTTATGTGAGGTTACTGGGGGTCAAAGGATGCGTGATGTCCCTTCCGCTACACCTGGTATTTGGTGAATCAATGTACATGAAATCATCTACCTATCTCGAGCACATCATACCGTGTGATGGTCAGAAGCAACCATGACCAGGAACAAGAAACTAAATTCCATTGTCTCCCCTGATCACTAAGACTTGCAGCCAGCCTCCCGTGTGACACTCCCATTTCCTACCCAGACCTTGAACACATGCATTAAAACCCAATGATAATTAGCTCATTCTCCCTCATCAAACGGGTGAGGCAGAGAGTTGAGGCACCTCTGGGTCCAGGATGGTGTCAGACCAGCAGAAGTGCCCCTCAAGGGAAGGGTATTGAGAAATACATATTGCTGTCGAAACGCGTCTGCCATTTCAACTGAATAAAACGGATTATTGGGAACCCGTTGAGTGCTTCCATTTGAAGGATTATTTTAATGTTGTGCAGCCACTTGCACGCATGGAAGGCACCCATTTGTTAGAGTTCGGCAGTTTCAATGTGGCTTTGGTGTAAACAAATATATATATCCCGGTTGTTATCTGTCCGTTCGCATGACAGTATCAGTTACGAACGGCTATTAGGTTACGCCAGAGTCTGTGAGTGAACTTAATCACGTAAGCACAGTTCTGATTTGTTCTCTTGAGGTCTATGTGACCGGATTCATAGCGGAGTTTGAATGGCAGCAGAGTGGTTAAAAGGGCGGGAAGCGTCCGCTAACTTGATCTCCAAAAGAAAAAATGCCGAAACCAGGGACAACACCGGCATGCAGGGGACAGTGTTACCTGAGGCATCAACGATTAAACAATTGGGCAATCAGCTGGAGAGATTGCGCAAAAAGGAAACAAGTAGATGGTGGGAGGCCACCTCTTTACAAAATTACATAGAGGTCAATAGAATTCCACGATGCTTGAGAATTTTATTATTCCCACACTGAATCGCTCAAAGCCACAACTGCTTAAGGACTGGACTGAGAACACGAACACTTACTCAAAAAACATGTTACACATGTTAATAAAAAATGCATGGGAGGAACATAAAGAATTGACACAACAAATTCAAATAATGATGGATAAATTAGAGAAGAACCCAGACCAGAATGAGGTCAAAAATGTTCTTAAATCAGTTGATGAAAGAATCAAATCATTTGAAAAAGGAGTGATAGAAAGAAAAGAAAGAAAATTCCAGCGTGATGAAAGAGACTATAGAACCGGGCGAATATTAACTTTCGCAAGAAAATTTGATAAAGTGAGAGCTGATATGGCGAAAGATAAAGCATTAGGAATAATTGACAAAGGTACAGATGGCTCAATAACAGATTTAAGTTCTGACCAAGAATCTATTGATAGTGGTGCATCTAACCAGGGCGAATTATCGTCTTTTTCCAAGGAAATGAGCCTCCTACAGAGGAACCACAAACAGTCCTACAGAGGAAAACCGGGGGAAGAGGAATAGGCGCCAACACAAGAGCAAGAAAAGACGGTGCAGGAGAACAAAGGAACAGCAATACTGGTATGGGGACAAGAAGCCAGGACAACAAGAAGAAATAATGGAAGACACCGCTCAACAACTTACGGTAATGAATCTTTCAATCAGACCAATAACAGTTACTGAAGAACAGGTCTTAAAATTGGGGTTGTCCTTTTGTCCTGATAACCATATAGACTATGCTCAAACCAGAATCGATCTCTATCAGTTTGTATGTAAAATCAAATTGTTTAAACTGCATACACTGCGTGGTAATGTCACCAATAGTAGCATTAATTCACATGAGTCTAACCTAAATACTGTACAAGCATTAACTATAGCTGACATTCCAGCTCTTATGACCATGCAGGATCTACAGGACCAGAACATCACTACCACCAACACACAAAATCCATTAGACCCTAGCAGTAACAACATCACTCTACAAACATTAGGAATTGAAATGGGTGCTTCAGGTCTGACCAAATTTAGAGCTCCATCTAAATATGTACCCCAGACACCTAAGGATAACATTGATCTATTTCATGAGACGGTCAGTCAGGATTTGCTTAAAATTATCGATACGAATCCCAGACCAACTAATATGAGTAAGGAACACTGGGAAGCAGTTTCCAACCTACAGAAAGACAACACCATAGTGATTAAGTCATCAGACAAAGGTGGTAATATTGTGGTGATGGATAGGGAAAAATATATACAAGAGGCCCTGAGACAATTGAATAATCCCGTGTGCTGTGAGAGGGTAGACAAATCATATCTAGATACCCTACAGAATAGGTATCATAGCCACCTCAATGACTGATGTGATCAGAAACTTTTGAATTGGGATGAAAGAAAGTGCCTATTAAATGAGACTCCTACCACGCCCACCTTTTATCTGTTGCCCAAGGTACATAAAGCCTCTGTCAATCCCCCTGGTCGTCCCATTGTGTCCTCCAAGAATAGCTTACTAGAGAAAACATCTGAGTGCATTGACCATTTTCTGTTTCCTTATGTGAAAGATCTCAACTCATACCTGAGAGATACAAAAGATTTTACAAAAAATCCAAAACCTACACTGGGAGAATAAATACTGGATGGTGTACCTAGACGTAGAAAGCTTGTATACAAGCATAAAACATACAGATGGTCTTAAAGCATGCCAATATTTTCTAAAAGCCAGAAATATTGAATTCTTGGAACACACACGTATGCTTTTACAAATGATTGAGATCTGCCTTACTGAAAATGTATTCATGTTCAATGGGAGGTGGTATAAACAACTGCAAGGTACTTCCATGGGTACCTGCTTCGCCCCAAGCTACGCCAATCTGGTGGTAGGCTGGTGGGAGAAGCAGGTACTCTGGAGCGAAGATACGGAGCCATGGTCAAAGAACATCGGACTATGGCTCAGATTCATAGATGACATATTTTTTGTGTGGGAAGGCAATGAGTGTGATCTCCTTAAATTTGTGAAAAATTTTAATTGCAACACTATGAATTTGAAATTTATCATGCAATACAGTCAACAGAGTATTGACTTCCTTGATATGAGGCTGACAATAGAAGAGGGTAAATTGACCACAGACCCGTACAGAAGAAAGACGGCAGGCAATTCCATTCTCCATTCAGCTAGTTGCCACCCGCCCAACTTTAGATGGAGTGTGCCATATAGTGAGTTTCTGGGGGCCAAAAGAAATTGCAGCACAGAAGCACTATATGAAAAAAAAAAACGAAGCATGATGATCAGATTCAAGAACAGGGGATACCCCAGCAAGATGCTACAGAGAGGTGCTAAAAAGGCAGATTCAATCAGCCACAATGATGCTCTCTTCTCGCCTCCTAAATCATCTAACAGAAGAGTCAATACTGACACACCAGTCAGATTTATTACTACTTTCAGCACACAGGCAGGTGAGCTTAGGAAAATCATGAAAAGAAGATGGCACATTCTCACACAAGATCCCCTTCTTGAAGTAAAGCTAGGACAGTCACCAGCTATAACATACAGGAAGACCTTATCGCTCAAAGACAGACTAGTAAATAGTCACCTACTGACTGACTGAATAAAAAAACCTGGCTAGAACAGAGGAGTGGCTTCCATAAATGCAGTAAATGCAAAGCTTGCAGCCATAGTGTAAATGTAAGGGAAGTTACACTATGGAGGTCAAAAAAGAAATGGAAGATCAGTAAATCAGTCCTGTGGCACTGATTTTGTTGTCTATGCCATTATCTGCCCATGCGATAAATGGTATGTGGGGTCAACCACGTTTCCAGTCAAAAAAAGAATTCTGGAACACTGGCGGGCCATCACTAACCGTGACCTTAGCTACAGCACATCAATACACTTCAATGAGGCACATGAGGGTGACTGGACCAAAGGTAAATATGTTGGTCTAACAACTATTCCTAAACATCCCAGAGGAGGAAGCCGAATCCAAGCTTTACGTCGCCTTGAGTCAAGACTGATCTTGCTTGCCGGCAATATGTTTCCAACAGGCATGAATAATGATGAAGAGCTATATGTACATTTATAAACTTGGTAACGCTTCCCGCCACAAACTCAGGAGTTTCCAGTCTATATTATTCTATATGAATAATATATTTTAATTCACATATTTCACCTGTGTGTTGTTCAAGTTCTTCTTTTTTTATTTTCCCTCTTTGAATATTCACCAGAGTGGATGGAACATTTGTTACATAACTGCAATATGAGGACTTTGCATATGTTATACAGTGAATTACTAATTGATATATTGATGGAAACGATATATATAGGTCATATGTTATAAACCTTAATTCTAATGCTGTACTTCTTTATTCTGACAGATTGATAACGCAAGAATAATAGCCACTGATTTATGTTTAAGAGCACATGAGATTCAGCAAGTTCAAGTTGAACAGTCGTTTCTACAACATCACTCCCATTATTCATCATTAGCGTTACAAATCCATTATCTGATTAATATCAAAACAATATAATTTTGATGATACACTAGATCATGAGCAGCAATATAATTATTGAATTAATTGACCGCAAGGTACTATACCGCATATCTCACCGTCACTATCTGTCTCATTAGTATTTAGTAATACATAGACACTTTTATCCTCATTAGCATATAGTAAACAGGGATCAAGTACTATACCATGATTTCCTTTTTATGCATGATTAATTAATCTCACAATCACTTCCTCCACTCATGCTAGGGATTTCAAATTAAATACAACAATGTCAACAAATAATAAATGTTGTTTTGAACTTTATTAACAATCTAAACTAAACAAACACACTTGGTTGTGTTAAAGTATTTCTTTTTATGTTAACTTTGCACGCTGCGTCGTGCTTGTACACTGCACCTTTAAATATATGTGAAACTCACCTAAGGTCATGTGACCAAGATCTCAGCTGAGATCGAAACGCGTCTGTTGTCTGCCAAAATAAACCCGCAATACTAAATAACTCAGGACTGGAGTGGCTCGTTTTCTCTGCAGGAATTGCAGGATTTCTATTAGTCTATATATATATATATATATATATCACTTAAAAAACCATAGGTTTCACACATGTTATAGTTAGGTGGACATTTCACTCGCAAAAAACCAATGAAATTCCCCCGTTATAGTTAGTTCAGATAACTATAACTCACGCGCCCGCAATCCACTGCTCATGACGTCACATATTACATCACTCATGACATGGTCAGTGGCATCACTCATGACATCACTGATGACATCATCCTTGTGATAGAGTGGCGGTCGCGCGAGTTATAGTTATCTGAACTAACTATAACGGGGGAATTTCATTGGTTTTTTACGAGTGAAATGTCCACCTAACTATAACATGTGTGAAACCTATGGTTTTTTAAGTGAATTTGCAAGGTTTTTTAAATGCTAATTCCTAACTATAACGTGTGTGAAACCTATGGTTTTTTAAGTGAATTTGTACGTTTTTTTAAATGCTAAGTTATGTATGTATTATTTATTTTAAGGTTTTTCACCGTGCGCACACCGCGATTTAAAAAAAAAAAAAACGTTTTTCACCCTTCGGGGTCCTTTAGGGACCCCCTGACAAAGGCTAGGGGGTCAGGAACTCTCTACCCTGCCCCCTTTTCACGTTCGCCACCTCTCTTTTTCACTCTCGCACCCAAAACAAACAAAATGGCGGCCGACACTTCCTGATTTCGACCGATTCGAACGTTGACTGACATGTAACCACCAATCAGAATTACGCTCGCGCACGTTATGGTGTGCGCCTATAGACATTTATGTACTTTTAACTGCAATTTTCTCAGGAAATACTGAACAGATTGACTCCATACATGCAAAAGGCACATGCCTGACCTGAGGACTACCTCTCTGCCAAATTTCAAGTAATTCTGTTCGGCCGTTCGGGCTGTACCTTCGACTAAAGGTCCTATGGGAAAATGCATGGGGAAAATGCGTTTTGGGACCCCTCTTTTTTCTCGACCCCCGCTTGACGAATCACCCCGAGACTTTCAGGGTAGGAGCTGAGCGGAGCGCCCCATTAGTTTTGAAAATTTCGCGAGGATTCGTCAACCGGCGCCAAAGTTATTCAAAATAGATTTTTCAGATTTCCTATGGAAACACGGTTCTAACTATAACTATCTACTGGCGACCGCCAGTAGATAATGTGTATATATATATATTGCACTTTACAAACAATAAGAAATTCTAATTTAAGGCAGATTTTGCATGTTCAATAATGGCTGCCACTTCGGGACTGACGGAAGTCCTATGTTCATTGCCATGATACAGGAAATGTATATCTGTTTACTGAATGCGCGCGCCGACTACAATTGACAAAGGCGGCAGCCGAAACGCGTTTTGTCGTGAAGCTTGTCTTCTAAATAAACTGAAGACACTGTTCCCGTGAGTGCTGGTATTTTGTTTAGAGTACCACGAGCCCGTTTACACACGCGGTGTCCGTCACCGCTATGAGAGCACCCGATCGAGAGTGAAGAGGCAAAGACGGAGTTTGGAGCGTGATTTAAATTCCTCTTCACCGCCGCTCAGCAATCCTTGCTACATTGTTTCACCGGACAAAGGGGGACGGCTATCCCAGCTGATCTAACAATACCCTGACGCGGATCCTTTCAACGCAGCTGAACCAGCCGGCACGGATAAGAAAGGAAGCACGCTTCAAAGCCCGGTAGGATACTTTATAACTGTTATTGTAACTGTAACTTGAAGAGCGGCAGACCGAGGGAACAGCGCATCACGCGAGCACTGAGTTAAACACATACTCGAAGAGATATGTTTGATGAGGAGGCACGACGCGAGGTAGCCAGTGAAATATTCAGGAATAAAAAAACAGACTTTTGCTCTGAAGGTGACAACGGAGGCAGCGGGCGAAATACAGCTCGAGGTGCTAATCCACTCAAAGAGCAATTAGCAAGACTGGAAAGACTGTATGAACGAGAAGTTCGTAAATGGTGGGAGGCCACCTCACTTCAACATTATATAGATGTGAGAAGGATTCCGCGTGGTTTGAGGATTTACACAATTCCTGCATATGAAAATCCTAACCCAAAACTCTTAGAAGAATGGGCGGAGCACACAGCAGCCTCATCTAAGGGGATGTTACTGATTCTTATTAAATTTGCTTGGGCTGATAGAGAAGTTACATTACAGGATATCAAGGAACTAGAGAAAGAGATCGCAAAAGATTGCGAGAAGAGTAAGCTGGATGAATTCAAAGAGGCGATGAAAAAACGCATTGCATCATTTGAACAAAAAATCAGGCAAAGAAAACAAAGTAAATTCGAACGCGACGAGAGAGACTACGAACAAGGTCGCGTTCTGACCTTTGCCAAACGATATGACCAATCCAGGAAACAGCTGATAAGCAGTAAGAATAAAGTAACAACCGAATTAGTAGACACCTCTGAATCCGAAGTAACGGACGTGGAAGTGAGCGGTGACGAAAGAGAATCTCAGCCTACAGGAAGCGAGACGATCACCCCTTTTCACGAGGAGTTTCGGATCATAAGACAGACGTGGGGCAGGGGCGGAAGAGGAAAATCATCGGAACCAAGGAGAAGAGCAAACGCCGGACGCGGAGAGGCGGCTGGCGCAAGCAGCAGTACCGCATCGCCTCGGTTAACTCGGAGCAAACGGGGGATGAGACGGTAGAGTCACAAATGATCACTGTCGTTAATCTCACACCAAGACGATTAAGTGATGCGGAAATGAAGGTACTCCAACTTGGATTGGGCTTCTGCCCCTCAAAGAAATCGGAATATACTCAGACCAGGATTGATCTATTTAAATTCTCAAGAAAACTGAAACTGACCAAGTATTTTAAAGGAAAGGGATCTACCCAGAACAAAGGTAGAATGGCCCAATTGGATATGGACAACCTTGTGGCGGGGGACTTGGAAACACTGGCTGTGTTGGAAGAACTCCAGGAGGAAGGAGACCCGAGGGAACTGATTCCCAACATTGCAGGAACCACTGATAAAGCAGGAATAGTGCAAATCAATCCGGGAACCCCCTTCAAGCCCACATCGAGATTTGTTCCCATGATGCCGGCAGATTCAATTGACGTTTTCTCTGAAACAGTCACACAAGAACTCATCAAACTACGTGGCAGAAACAATACAAAGAGTGAACGTGGGAATATTACTGCGATCCAAAGAAAGGCCATTAAAAGTCTGCAGGAAGACAAAACGATTGTGTGCAAACCATCGGATAAGGGTGGCAATGTGGTGCTGATGACTCTGGAATATTATCAAAATGAAGCCTTGAAACAGCTCAATGATGAATTAAGCTATGCCAAGGTAACACGGAAGGATTTTGAAAGTAGTGCAGCGTCCTACCGAACACTTCTGAACAAGTGGTACCATAAAGGCATGCTGTCAAAAGAAGAATATGGCTTCTTGGAATGTAAACACCCGAAAATACCAACTTTTTACCACCTTCCGAAATTGCACAAGGACGCCATCAACCCACCTGGCCGTCCCATAGTTTCCTCCTTGGGAAGTCTGACTGAACATATGTCAACTTTTGTAGATTTCTTCCTGTCTGAATCCGTGACGAAACTCACCTCCTACATCAAGGACACCAAGGACTTCTTGATCAAAGTAGAAAGCATGCCTTGGGAGAACGACTATATAATGATGACTCTTGACATCTCTAGCCTATACACCAGCATTGACCATATGCAAGGACTGGAGGCAATTAAGTACTTTCTGAGTAATCGCTCTATTAATCTGGTAGAACATAACAACATGCTAATAGAGTTTATAACATTCTGCCTGAGCAACAATATTTTTCTGTTCCAGGATTCCCTATTTAGACAGGTACGAGGTACCGCGATGGGGACCTGCTTCGCCCCCAGCTACGCGAATCTCTTCGTGGGCTGGTGGGAGGAGCAGGTCGCCTGGGCGGAGTCCAATTGCAACTGGACCAATAGGGTCGTAAGTTGGACCAGATACATTGACGATCTATTCATTGTATTCAAAGGAACAGAAATTCAGGCACTAGAATATGTGAAAGTACTTAATAATAACGAGCTAAACCTCAAGTTCACGGGGGAGATAAGTAAAGTTTCCGTGAACTACCTGGACCTCACGGTGTTTGCCTCGGAGGGCAGACTGTGCACTCGCTTGCACAGGAAACCCACCGCGGGAAACTCCGTGTTGCATGCCCGAAGCTGCCATTCGGAATCAACTAAAACTAGCATTCCATATGGCGAATTGCTTCGGATTAAGAGAAATTGCACACGCAATTGTGACTATGTCTCTGCAGCACAAGAGAGCATGAATAGATTCAGGCTTAGAGGGTATCATCAGGATATTCTAGAGCAGGCCAAGAGAAAGGCTGAATTAAAATCTAGAACCGATCTTATCATCGGGGAAGATAGCAAAAACATGGAAATAAGCAGTAAAAGAAGTAAGAATAACAACTTCAGAATGATCACCAATTTCTCAGAGGACGCCCAAAATATCAGGGAAATCTTTAGAAAGAACTGGCACATTTTGAAAGCTGATCCCATTATTGGTAGGGAGATACCCAAAGCTCCACTGATTACATTCAGAAGAGCGAGGACTCTTAGGGACGACTTAGTCCAGAGTCATTGTAACAAAATGAGCACCACACCACCCTTTGGGAAGATTACAGGCTTTTTTCCATGTATGAAGTGTAGAGCATGCAGAAACAGTCGGAAGGTCACCAATTACAGCATACCTGGTCTTGATCACCCCAGAAAGATAAACAAATTGATGAATTGTAATACCTGTTTTACAGTGTATTGTTTGGTGTGCCCTTGTGGCTTGCGCTACATAGGCAGCACCATACACCCCACTAAGATCCGTATCCTTGAACACTTGAGGGCCATAAATAACAAGGATGCAAATTATCCGGTGGCCAGACACTTTGAAAAATTTCACCAAAGCAATAGGGACTTGCTTAGTTTCTTTTGCATAGATCATGTACCACCTAGTGTCAGAGGGGGTGATAGACAGCTACAACTCAGAAGATTAGAGTCAAGACATATAATTGATAATCAGACCAGGATGCCTTTTGGTTTAAACAGTGGAGAAGAAATGTCCGTTCACCTGTAACAGCAAGAATCTGTTTGGAATTTAGGAAACAGCAGTGATGTTTTTGGCAGCAATATACCCATCCAGGGTTTAAGTGTGTTTTTTATGTATTATTTTATATTTATTGTTTATTGTTTATGAAAGCCCATCCAGGGCGAGATATTGCACTTTACAAACAATAAGAAATTCTAATTTAAGGCAGATTTTGCATGTTCAATAATGGCTGCCACTTCGGGACTGACGGAAGTCCTATGTTCATTGCCATGATACAGGAAATGTATATCTGTTTACTGAATGCGCGCGCCGACTACAATTGACAAATGCGGCAGCCGAAACGCGTTTTGTCGTGAAGCTTGTCTTCTAAATAAACTGAAGACACTGTTCCCGTGAGTGCTGGTATTTTGTTTAGAGTACCACGAGCCCGTTTACACACGCGGTGTCCGTCACCGCTATGAGAGCACCCGATCGAGAGTGAAGAGGCAAAGACGGAGTTTGGAGCGTGATATATATATATATATATATATATATATATATATATATATATATATATATATATATATATATATTCACTGAAAAAACCATAGGTTTCAGGGGTGTTATAGTTAGCTGGACTTTTCACTTGTACAAAACCATTGAAATTCCCCCGTTATAGTTAGTTCAGCTAACTATAACTCGCGCGCCCGCAATGCACTGACGATGACGTCACATATTACATCACTCATGACATGGTCAGTGACATCACTCATGACATCACTGATGACATCTCAAATGACATCACTGATGACATCATCCAGTGAATGTGTGTTTTTCTGAAAATTAAATATGTTTTATATATGTATATCTCAAGGTCGATGGAAGAATAAATGGGTATATAAGTGTCTAAATGGATGATTTGTTTTTGAAAAATTGATTGTGTAACTGACTGATTAAGTGTATCATAGTGAATACATGGCTTAGTGAGTAATGTTTAAATATGTAAATATCTGTATCAGTCTCTCACTTTGTGTATAAGTGGCTGCATGGGTTGGTGAGTAGCTACATGGGTGTCTATATAGGTTATTAGTTGGTTTTTTGAGTATCAGTCTGAGTGTCTGCATGGTTCGGTGGGGGGTATTACGTAGTGCATAGGTGCATGAATGAGTGACTCACTGTTTGTATGTGTTGAACACAGCATGTGTGCAGGACTGTATGGGTGGATGAGTGTGTGTATGGGTGTGTTAGTGAGTGAATGACTGTCTCAATAGTGTCTTTATGAGTAACTACATATGTTTTAAACTAGTATATGTGACTATTGGTGTATATATGTGAGTATATGTGAGAGTGAGAGATTGAAAGAGTTCCTGTATGAATAAGTATGTGTTTCTATAAGTGATTGTTTAAAAGACTAAGTATGTGTAAGTTTCCGTAGAAGTAAGTGTGGTGGTGTGTGTATAACTGTATATGCAAGTAAATGTATGTTTGATTCTTTATTAGCATGAGTGACTATGTGTGTGAGTAACTCTATGGATGAGTGGCATTGTGTAACAGGATGTATAGGTGTATGAGTACATATGATGAGTGAGTACATGTATGAGTGACTGTATAGGACTGTTGGTGAATGAGTGGATGTGTATGTGGATCTTAGAAGTACTGAAGAGGTTGTTGTAACTGGTATTGGTATGTCCATTGTTTTGAAAATTTTAGTCTCTATTTTTGAATGTGTGTATCAAAGGTTATATTAGGGTGAGAGGAGGTCTGCCACTCTATCACAAGGATGATGTCATCAGTGATGTCATCAGTGATGTAATTTGAGATGTCATCAGTGATGTCATGAGTGATGTCACTGACCATGTCATGAGTGATGTAATATGTGACGTCATCAGCAGTGCATTGCGGGCGCGCGAGTTATAGTTAGCTGAACTAACTATAACAGGGGAATTTCAATGGTTTTGTACAAGTGAAAAGTCCAGCTAACTATAACACCCCTGAAACCTATGGTTTTTTCAGTGAATTTTGGAGGTTTTTTAAATGCTAATTCCTAACTATAACGTGCCTGAAACCTATGGTTTTTTCTGTGAATTTCAAAGGTTTTTTAAATGCTACTTTCTAACTATGCCTACAGAGATAGGACATGTGAAGAAAGAAGAAAAAATGCACAGAAAGAAACAAAAGAAGTGCAGAAAGAAGCAACAGAAGTCCTCAAATACGAAGATAAGTGCAGGAAGAAGGATAACGTGCAGAAAGAACAAAAAGAAGAGCAGAAAGAAGCCTTGTTGCAAAATCATCCTGTACCCTCAACTTTTTCAGACGGATACTGGTGGTAACTGAGTCTGACTAACCAGTCCTAGAGCCAGTGCTATGTTAAAAGACACTTAGAATACAGTGAAAACACCTACATAAACTAGGGAACATTATGCGTTGGGGTCCCCCTGTGATTAGCATGACCTCCTCTGTAAGCCCCTAGTATATAATAGGGCATGGGGATTAAAACTACCTCTTAAAACAGGCCACAGGGCGTTTTTGCACACGTTAACTCAGGCCCCGTCCCCTCCCTTCACCACTGTGTAAACACGCCCTGTGTCCGTTTTTAGTTGGGAGATTAAGTTCATTTGAATCCGGAGGGTCCCTAGGGTCCAACTAGCCCACTAGGTACCTCCAGTAAGTGCCACAGAGCTGCGTTGCAGAGAGGTGTAAAAAGTGGCACGGCCTGGACCACCTCTCTGCAATGCAGCTCAGTGGCGCTTACTGGAAGCACTTGGTGGGCTAGTTAGCCCCCAGGGGCCCTCAGTATTGAAGGGAAATTATATCCCCAATTTAAAACGTGCCATAGTTCGTGTTTGCACACGTCACCTCAGGCCCCGTCCCCTCCCTTCACCACTGTGTAAACGCACCCTGTGGCTGTTCTAAGTTGAGAGATTAAGTCCCCTTGAATCCTAAGGGTCCCTAGGGTCAAACTAGACCACTAGGTACCTCCAGTAAGCGCCACAGAGCTGCGTTGCAGAGAGGTGTAAAAAGGGGCTTGGCCTCAGAACACCTGTCTGCAGCGCAGCTCCCTGGCGCATACTGGAGATGCCTGTTGGGGGCGCGTTTGCAGAGTGCTGCACGAAGGGGGCATGGCCTCCGGCACGATGCCAGTCTTTTATTTATTTTAATTTTTTAAGAAGGGGGGCTGTGTGGTTCCCCTTCTTATTCTAATTTATTGGCCCTGATGACCCCATCCCCCGGGGCCTGTCTCCTAATTATATTTTTTTGACCCCAATCCCCAGGGCCGGCCACTGTTTTTTATTATTTTTAAAACATATATATTTATAGACACACCTAGGACATGCTGGACAAACCGTACGTACCTATCACCATGACGATTTGCGTGATATTCATTAAAAGGCGACTATGCATGCAATGAATCCACATGGAATGTATTTACACCACTAGTGAAGCTCTGACATGTCTGATGCCCTACCGTGCCTAATCCCGGTAGACACCCTTGTCGTTTATTTATACAAACATGGGTAGCTATTGACGGGCACATTTAATACACATGCACACCAAGTCATTCAAATGGGATTCGACAAAAATTCGACCAAAACTATGCAAGAAACCCCCCTCACGGTTAATAAAACACACATCCACTGCTGGATGTGTAATACTTTTTATTTTACTCTCTGGAAAGGGGACGAACATCACTTGAGAGTCACAGCGTGCTCCTGACAGAGCCCAATGCTGTGTTACACCCACCATTGCCTGCCGAGTGCCACACACCTCTGTGTTGTATTCCACTAGCTAGTGCATATGCTATGACACTCTCTAGCCCATGTGCACTGTAACACCACCCCGTGAATATGTCATGCCACACTTTTCTTCGCACGGGTTATATTGCCCCATCTAACGTGCCTTCCTCGATGCCTATGTTATAACGCACAGTGCTATGCCATACATATTACAACCTGGGATCCATATCTTTGTCACAGTGCATATGCAACGTTACACTCCCCAGCACATATTTTATATTACAACTTTAGAGACTAGTTAGGTTACACAACACTGCCCTGTGCATATTACACTCCAAGGCGCATATCGCATAGCACGCGCTAGAGCCTGTGCTATCTCACGCTCTCCAATGAATCTGTCATTGCGCACAATGTATTGCATATTATATTTCACGCCCGGTTCATCTTATATCCCACTTTTTGGTGCATAGTTTATACCATACACTATATCTAGTTTTCATTTTCAATCGTGCTCTCAGGACTATGTTCTATATAACACTGTGTTCACCTACCCTTTTCACGGGCATTACATTTTGCGATAGGGGGTGGAGGGTCAGGGGGTGTTTCTGCCAAGTGAGCCCGGAGTCACAGTCACAAACGTCCTCTTCTTCCTGAATAAAAGTGAGATTATGCTGCATACTTGTTCATATTTTAAGTAGTTCGCACAGACACAATGTTTTAAAAACAATAAAGTTCCTAATACCCGCCTTCTCTGAACAGTTAGCTTGCTGCCCCATCCCCCTCCTCCCTATCCTCTGTTGTGTGAATCCATGGACTAGCCTCCTCCATCCTGCCATGCATGGTCTAATGTGCTGCCACTGCCCTCAATTTAGTATGATGTACCAGTCCACTCCTCCTGCCCTCCATTGCCCAATTCTATGCCCCATCATTGACCTTCTGCTTAAACTCTGTGCTTAGCTTGCTGCCCCTATTCTCCTTCCCCCTGCCCTCCGATGTCTTTGTGCATGCCCCTGCTCCATCCTTTTTGCCCACCATGTCCCATGGACCTGCCACTCCTATCTACTCTGAGTGTTCTGTTGAGCTGCCACTCCCCTCCCACCTGCCTAGCATTGTCATATGACTGTAACCTGTCCCTGCCACCTCCACCCTGCCTGTCCACATGCCATGCCCCTATCCTCTTCCTCCTGTCCTACATGGTCCATTGTACTGCCACACCCTTCTGCCCTCCCTGGTCTGTTGTGCTGCAACTGCTCCTCCTGCCTGCCCCGTGTGGTCTGTTGTGAGGCCCCTTCCCCTGAACTTTCTTGTCTGTGCACAGGTCCTGACCCTCCCTTCTATCCTCCATCGTCCTTTGTGCATGCCCCTGCACCCTCCTTCTTGCCCATCATAGCCATTGTGCTGCCACTAACCCTCCCACTTGCCATGCATGGTCTTCTGTGCTGCCATGGCCCCTCCCACCTTCCCTGTGTGGTCAGTTAGCTGCCCCTGACCCCCTCCCACCTTCCCTCCATGGTCTGTGTGTATGCCATCACAGTCTCACTGTTGCTCTTCATGGTGTGTCTTGCTTCTAGTGCCCATCATGCCTGACCTCCATGGCTATCTTGCTGCTCCTGCCCTGCCCCCTTGCCCCCAGCCCTCTGTTTACATGTTCAGACCCCTACTCCCTCCCTCCTGGCTTGTCTGTTCCATTGTAATGCCCCTGATCCGTCCCTCCTGCCCTTTATGGTCTGTTATGCTGCAGCTTTCTCTCCTGTCTGTCCATTATGGTCAGCTAGCTACCATTGCCTCTTGCCCCTCTGTTCTCTGTTGTCCATGTGCATGGTCCTGTCCCCTCCCTCTTGCTTTCTATGGATTGTTGTGCTGCACTCCCGTCCTGCATGCCCTGTGTGGTGTATTGTGCTGCTGCAAACCCTGATGCCTGCCCTGCAGGGTCAGTTTGGTGCACCTCTCCATGTCCCTCCTGTCCTCTGTTATCCAAGTCCATGTCCCTATCCCATTTCCTTCCATGATCCAATGTACCATACTAGCGAACATTTTGAACTTGGTAAGAGGGAGATTTTGAAAAAAAACTGGGGTATTGATTTTCCCCTTTGAGTTACATTGAAAAAGAGGAGATTGTAGACAGGAGACAGATCAAATAAAGCCCATTTGAGCTTAAAAACATTGGACGTTTCCTGGCTGAATCGGGTATGTTGGCATGTATGGTTGTACTACCATTGCCTCTTCCTTCTGCCCACAATGGTCTATTACATTGCCACAGCCTCTCTTGCAAGTCCTGTATTGTTGGTTTGTTGCCCCTGCCCCCTTTTCCACTGCCCTCCATAGTCTGTTGTGCTTCCACGGCCCTTCCTGCCTGCTCAGTGTGGTTAAATTGTTGCCTTTGCACCCTCCTACCTGCCTTCAATTTTCAGAGTCTGTGCCCCAGGCCTCTGCCTCTCAACAGTATCCTAATGAACAACTAGATTGCTAACATTCTATGTTTATTACTAAAGTGTGGAACGCCTGACATCATCTTGATGTAATCAAAACTGTAATACCTAGAGCATTTCCTTTAGAAATTACATATATGAGAGGGTCTTATTGGCATCAAAATTATGGTTAGTGCTCTAAAAGACTAAAATAAGGACATAGTTTCTGAGTTTTCAAATAGCGACAAAGCACTTTTAAATTATTTGTTATCTTTATGTTTTTTTATCCAGTTGACCACTTGATTAAATGTTGCACTTAGGGGAGATGATGTGGTGTTACTTCCAGAACTGCAGACTTTGCAACTGGGGAACCAGGTTGAAGTTTCTGCTTCAGCTCGACATTTTGTGATTCTGGTCAAATCACTTAGTCTCCCCATGTCTACAACCAAAATGAATTTGTTCTTGTGAGATGTAACCAATGCTCATGTAAAGCACTCCAATACCTGACAAGTCTGCACTATATAACACTGCAAAAACACAAAATAATAAGTGTTTTGCACACTTCTGTCATTGGGCTATATTTGGGCTACATCTGGGTGATTTTGGGCTACATTGGGGCTCTTTTGTCTCCGGTGGCCATCTTGGGAGATTTATTTGTTATGAAGTTTCCTAATTTCCTCATGTACTGCAGTCTCCTCAGTAGGAAATGCTTTCAGTTTTTTACTTTGATTCCATCATGAAGGTATTCAGATATGTCACACATTTGCCATAAATTCTGAACGTTAGCACTCTAGTTGCTCATTAGATCACTGTAGTAAAACTACTGTTCACCATGGAAGTCTGCTCCTGGTATTAAAAGTGCATGTTTCAGTCTGCATGTCAGAATTTTTTAATGAAATAGAAGAGGATTTGAGAAGTCACTCAAAATGTGCCCTCATTTTCTTTCTTCAGCATTAATCATAATTTCTATGGCAAAATGAACCCCCTCATTGTGTTCCTTTTTAAATTAAATGTTTTAAGTGTTACCAGTTTATTCCAATCAAGATGGCTTCAGGTGTGCCATACTTTTGTCATAATGAAGACAGTAAGCGCTCTAGTTGTTTTTAAGAACATTCTGGGACATTCTGTCATTGGGCTATACCTGGGCTACATCTGGGTGATATTTGGGCTACATTTGGGCTCTTTTGTCTCTGGTGGCCATCTTGGGAGACTTATTTGTTATGAAGTTTCCTAATTTCCTCATTTACTGCAGTCTCCTCAGTAGGAAATACTTTCAGTTTTTTACTTTGATTCCATCAAGAAGGCATTCAGATGTGTCACACATTTGCCATAAATTCAGAATGTTAGCACTCTTTTTGCTCATTAGATCACTGCAGTAAAGCTACTGCTCACCAGGGAAAACTGCTGCTGGTATTGAAAGTGCATGTTTCAGTCTGCATGTCAGAATGTTTTAATGAAATAGAAGAAGATTTGAGAAGTCACTCAAAATGTGCCCTAATTTTTCTTTCTGCAGCACTAATCATACTTTTTATGGAAAAATGAACCCCCTCATTTTGTTCCTTTTTAAATTAAATGTTTTAAGAGTTACCACTTTAATCCAAGCAAGATGGCTTCAGGTGTGCCATACGTTTATCATAAGTAGGACTGTTAGCGCTCTAGTAGTTCTTTGGAACACTCTGGGAAGCTGCAGTAGAACACAAAGGAATCAACTGACAGTCTCTGCCCTTGTTGGATGTACATGTTTTACTGAGAATGTCAGACTTCATTCTCACATGACTGAGAAAGATAATGTGAATTTACAGAAAAAAAGCTCTCAGTTTAGCTTATAGATCACCTTCCAAACCTCTGTGGTAAAAGCATGAGAAAATATTTTTCTCTCAATCATGATATCCCAGCAGAAGGCTTTTTCACATGGTGAAATCACCTTAGAACATACCACAATTCCTAAAATGAGTATAGTACCATCAACAAATGATTTATAATGTAACTAAAGTCTTAAAACCTTCTATTAACTGCAATGCTTTTTAATGAGGTGCTATCATGTATATTGGTCCCAAGATGGCTGCCAACACTTCTTGGATGAAGTGCTGACAGCCAATCAGATCACAGGATGAGATGTGTGGTTAGGCTCCGCCCACATATATATATGCTTTTAAATGCTATTTTCTCAGGAAATACTGAACAGATTTACACCAGACCTGCAAAAGGCACTTCCTTGACCTTATGGCTACTTCTCTGCCAAATTTCAAGTAATTCTGTTCAGCCGTTCGGGCTGTAGCTGTGTCTAAAGGTCCTATGGAAAAATGCATGGGGAAAACGCGTTTTGGGACCCCCCTTTTTTCTCGGCCCCTGCTTGACGAATCACCCCGAGACTTTCAGGGTAGGAGCTGAACAGAGCGCCCCATTAGTTTTGAAAATTTCGCGAGGATTCGTCAACCGGTGCCAAAGTTATTCAAAATAGAATTTTGAGATTTCCTATGGAAACTAGGTTGTAACTATAACTATATATATATATATATATATATATATATATATATATATATATATATATATATATATATATATATATATATATATATATATATATATATATATATATATATATATATATATATATATATATTCACTAAAAAAACATAGGTTAAAGTAGTTAGAGTTAGGTGAAAATGTCAGAGACAAGATTAAAGTTGTGAACTAACTAAAGTTGCTAACTATAACATGTGCCCCCACCATGCACTGCTTATGACCTCACATATCACATCAGTCATGACTTGTTCTATGACATCATTGATGACATCTCAAATGACATCATTGATGATATCACCGATGACATCATCCAGTGAGAGTGCTAGTTTGTTTTATAGTTTACTTAGTGGCGGGTAGCTACCATATTACTTTTCACCTAATCTTGTGCAGCCTGCGTCCAGGTACTGGGTAGAAGTGTTTACAAAACGGAGGTGCTTTTAATGCATCATTGATGTGTAGTGGCATTGAACATGTTAAACATTTTTGTAAGGATGAGTAACTTCATGTGCAAATAACAGTTGACCAGTTCTGTCCAGTATGATACACACACGCTTTTGGGCTCTGCAGAAAATGTTTCCAAAAGTGCAAAGATTCTACATAGTTCCTACAAAGTATGTAAGCAGTCTTGAGTTATTAGACAGAATCGTCTCAGCATGACAGTTTCTACATAACATAGAAGACTGTGTGCACCAGGTACTAACCTCTGTACTTGTTTAGCTTTAGATCATGGTGTGCCTGTAAAGTTTTCAGCTTAATATGATGACTGCAGGTAGTATGACTTTCGCACCTTCATAACCTGGTTATTTTAAGTGAATAGTGTCTCTTTGGACACATTTTGCATAGAGTGTATACTGTTCTTGGTAGATACTTTTTAATACTCTTTAGTGTATTTCTCATAAGAGTTTGGTACAGAGAGTGGTACAGAGTAAACTCTCTCCATAGAGTAGACATTGTTTAAAGTACCCACTGTTATACTCATATCAACTTCATTTCTCAGAGTAGGTTCGGTGACTGTGAGACGTTTGATACAGATAAAGGCTGTCCATAGTAGATTATTAATTTTGAAAGAGACATTGAGAATCTTGAGGGCCTTGGCTTTCTCTAAACACTTGAATACAGATTGAACACTGCGCAATAAGGGTTTCTCATATATCTGTGGTTGATAGTTATTGTAAAGTAGGCTACTTCTGAAGTGTATGGTATAGGGTCAATGTTGCCCGTAACCCATGCTTGCTACACCCAAGGGAGTTGTATCTGTGATGGCAGTACTGATGCTTCACATTATTCTGAGCTATTTTGCACTTACTTTCAGGCCTCTAATGCCATACTAGTTTAAAGAGCAAAGTGTCAAAAAGAAGCTTGAATTATGTCATCAGTGATGTCATCAAAGATGTCGTTTGAAATGTCATCAGTAATGTTGTAAAGTATGTCATAGAACAATATGCAATACTGTATATGTAATATGTGAGGTCATAAGCAGTGCATGGTGGGACGCATGTTACAGTCTGCTCTTCTAAACATAATTGGTAAATTTCTGTTTGTTTAGTTCATAAAGTTTTTTTTTTAAAACAAACTTTATTGTTTTTTTTTCTTTTCTCTTTGTTTCTGTTATCATAATGTCTCATGTTTAATACAGTCATTGGTATACATTCTTATGAAAGCTTTTACGTCAACAATCTGACATAGTTGCATATAAGGAGCTGTGGATACTTTGGTATCCCCTTTGCCAACCACAAAAGAGCGTGCAACATGAAGCAGTGATAATAACGAGACAAAAATGTTATACATGGTATATTTTCCACATAACAGGTGGCAAACTATTCTCCAATGGCAGAATTAAACTATCACCCATTCCGCTCCCCCCCCCCCCATGGACCCCACCCCACCACCCGGGCTCCAACTATGTTATACAGAGTCTCATTGTTGTTTGTGCCACATCACTTAACTGTCTATATTTTCAGCAAAGGGCCTGCCGCTACTTTCACAAAAACAGGAGCTTTAAGCTGCACATATTCCTCTCTCGTCGTTGCTCCCCATTGCCTATTGAGTGCTCGGAGCATCAGAGGGATTAGCCAGTACGTTGTTCTTGCATGCTTCAACCATCGTATCCCAGTCTAGAGAGATCACAGTTTTCCTGAGGCCTCTTGCCTCCTCCCCATGCAGCGCAGCGCATTCTGCCCCTGCCCATCTGATCAATTCACTTTGCCACACATGTAATGTTGGAGCTCTGGTTGACTTCCAACACATGGTGATGGCTCTTTTTGACACAATAAGCGCCAGGTCTAGAAAGCGTAACTGAACGTTTACGGACTTCTTACGTCTCCGGACACCCAGTAAGCATTCCATCGCCGCCCCCTCTATTGAAAGATGAGTGATATCTGTAATCGATTTCTGGACCCCGTCCCAGAACTCCCCGAGGAGCGGGCAATCCCATAACATATGAAGGAGACCTGCCTCAGGCTTTTTACATCAGGGGAACTGATGGGCATGGCTGGATAAATTTTTTGGTGCCTGCGCGGTGTCAGGTAAGCCCGGTGGACAATCATAAATTGTATAAACTTAAATTTTGCGTTACGCGTTATCTTACGTGGGTGTTCCAATATGGCTAACCACTCCTTATCTGTCAAGTCCCGCCCCACTGTGCCCAGAGTAGTGTCCAAAGGAATTCCAGCATGCGTTCGGATACTACTATACAGCCATTTTATCAGATAGCTGCCTTGTCCCATATAATAAAGGGTAGTTCTTATTTATTTATTTATAAAGGTTTATATTTTATATAGCGCGAACATGACCCACGGGGGTATCAGAGCGCTCTACAATATACAGTTGTTGAGCGTTAGATGGTTGAGGTAGTATACATAGATTAGGTATTCGCCATTCAATACAAAAGAGGTAGATAGGAGTATATGGGTAGCATAGGTGACTAGTAGTCATCAAGGAATGATCCACGAAGGAATCAGAGCGCTTTACAATACACAGTTATTACATATTAGGTGCTTGAGGTAGTATACATACATTAGATATTCGTCATTCAATACAAAAGAGGTAGACAGTAGTATAAGGGTAGCATAGGAGACTGGTAGTCATCATAGAGTTAAAGTCTTAGACTGTGAATTTGTTCATTAGAAGCAGTTTTACTTCTTTTTTGAAGGAGGTAAAGGAAGTAATTCCGTGTACCACTGGAGGTAGGGAGTTCCAAATCTTCAGAGCGTCCTGAGAATGCTCTGCAACCAGTTCTCTTTTTGTGGAAGGATTGTGGTTTCAGTAGTAGTGAACTCGCACTACACAATTGTCCGCAGCCTCCTGATCGCTCTAGCTCATCACGTTAATAACGCGTATGTATTTTAATGGGGTAGAGGGATGCATGCCCCCCTCCCCAAGCTTTAACAAGCCCTGGAGACCCCATACCCCACCGTATTTTTTATTAAAGGGGAAGGGTCCGTCTGCCACCAATTATGGCTCTGAGGACCCCATCCCCCAGTGCCATACATATTTTAAAGGCGAGTGGACCTACATTCTACCACTCCCTAAGTCTTTTTCGGCCTGAGGACCCCATTCCCCCAAGTCTGTTTCTTCATTTTAAAGGAAAGGGGGGGCCACATGCCCCTTCCCCAAGCCTATTATGGCCCTGGGAGCCCCATCCCCCAGGGCCATATATATTTTAAAGGGGAGAGGGACCACACAACTCCCCTCACTGAGTCTCTTTAGGCCCTGGGAACCCCATCCCCAGGGCTATATTTAATTAGAAGGGAGGGGGCAGTGTAGCTGCCTCCCCTAGCTTTTTAAGGGCCCTGGGGACCCCATCCCTCAGGGCCCCTACTTTTCAAAAAGGGGAGGGAGGGGGGCCCTCTCCCAGAATTGTTTTTGGCCTCTGGATGTCATCCGCTGGGACCTGCATTAATTAAAGGTGTTTTACGGTAGCAAAACAATCGTACATACCAGTGCAAATCGCTATTAGGCAGTGACTCCATTGGCACATTCCTTCCTAATAGCGAATGGCAAACCCTATTTTGCGAGGCAGTAATAGGTTACTGACTTGCAAAATAGGGTTTGTACTTACCACAATCCTTTTCAGTAGTGACAAACGGGCCGATTTCCTGTTTGCAATCTCAAAAAAGGATTTTACATCTGGCCCGAAGTTCATATAGTTAGGAGGAAGTACCCTTGTTTGGTGGAGATACCCCTCTTTGTAGTCTGGTCCAGTTCTCTAGATGAGATTCATATTATCACAGATTTGTGGATCAAGACACTCAAGCAGAATTAGTGTATAATATGCACTATTATTATCTTGTTGGATAAAGGGACAGGTGAGGTTCTGTTCTGGCACACAGCTAATGACACACCCACACAGACACTCAAACACCCACTCACATACCCATTCAGCCACTCTCACATACACTTACAGACCCAAACCGCCACTCAGACACCCACTCAAATGCCAATACAGCCACTCATACACCCACAAAACTAGTAACACACCCACTCACACACCCATACAGTCACTCACACACCCATTCACAGACCCACACAGCCAATCACGTGCCCACTCACTGACCAATACAGCTACTCACACATCCACTCATCAACCTATACGGCCGCTTGCCCCCACTCTTAAAGGTTACAGTTAGGAAATAAAGCATAAAAAAACTTAGAAATTCAGACAAAAAAAACAAAGGTCACAGGGACGTTATTGTTAGGAAATATCAAAAAACAGTAGAAATTCACTGAATGAAACAAAGGCTACAGGGACATTATAGTTAGGAAATAGAATTTTTTTAAACTTTGAAATTCACTGGAAAAAAAAATCGTTAAAGGGACATTATAGTTAGGCTCAGATTTCACTCGTACAAGACCAGTAAAAGCAGTTATCGTTACATGAGCAAATTATAACCTACACTCCCCACAATGCACTGCTTATGACCTCACATATTACATCACTAATGACATGGTCAGTGACATCACTGATGACATCTCAAAGGATATCACTGATGACATCTTCCACAGAAACACTCATGCACCCACCCACACAACCATTCACACACCCTCATAACCACTCACACACCCACTCACAGATCCATACAAGCACTCACATACTGGCTCACACACCCATGCAAGCACTTACACACCCTCTTACAGACTAATACAAGCACTCACAAAACCACACAACCTCTCACACACCCACTTACACAACCAGAAAGCCACCCACAGACCCATACAAGCACTCGCACACCCATTTACACACCCAAACAACTACTCACACACCTGCACAACCACTCACACACCCACACAGCTACTCAGACACCTACTACTCACACATCCATACAACCACACTCACACCAAGTCACAAACCCAGAAAAGCATTCAAAAACCCATTCACAGATGCATAGAGCCACTCACATACCCACTGATAAACCTATATAGCCACACACCCACACAACCACTCACACACCCAATTATAAATCCATACAAGCACTTGCACCCACTCACACCCATACAACCACTCACACACGACATACACACCCACAAAACCACTCACCGACCCATGCAAGCACTCACTCACCCACTTACAGACTCCAACAACTACTCATGTACCCACTCACACACCTGCACAAACACTCACACACCCACACAACCACTCAAATGTCTACACAGCTACTCAGGCACCTATTCACACACCCATATAACCACTCAAACACCTATACAACCACTCACATACCCATACAATCAGTCACACACTGCACAAACACTCACATAGCCACTCACACACCCACTTATACACCCATACACCCATACATCTATATGTGTATGTGTATATATATGTATATATATATATATGTGTGTGTGTATATATACATATATATATATATATATATATATATATATATATATATATATATATATATATATATATATATATATATATATATATATATATATTATCTACTGGCGGTCGCCAGTAGATAGTTACAGTTAGGATCGTGTTTCCATAGGAAATCCGCAACATT
The DNA here is from genome assembly GCF_964204655.1 of Triturus cristatus. NCBI lineage: Eukaryota > Metazoa > Chordata > Amphibia > Caudata > Salamandridae > Triturus > Triturus cristatus. The sequence continues at coordinate 145,644,991 of NC_140580.1, read as the reverse complement.
CTATTTGGAATAACTTTGGTGCCGATTGACGAATCAAAATAGGTGGGGCGCTCCGCTCCTTCCCTGAAAGTCTCGGGGGGATTCGTTAAGCGGGGGCTGAGAAAAAGGGGGGGTCCCAAAACGCGTTTTCCCCATGCATTTTTCCATAGGACCTTTAGTCCAAGCTACAGAACAGAATTACTTGAAATTTGGCAGAGAGGTAGTCCTCAGGTCAGGGATGTGCCTTATGCAGGTCTGGTGTAAATCTGTTCAGTAGTTCCTGAGAAAATAGCATTTAAATCAATATATATATCTATAAGCGCGCACCGTGCGCGTACGGTAAAACTTACCGTACGCGCACGCTGCCGTGCGCGAGCGCGATTCTGATTGGTTGTTAGATCTTAGTAAACATTCGAATCGGTCGAAACCAGGAAGTGTCGGCCGCCATTTTGTCTCTCGCAGTCTGAGGGGGTGAAAAACAAAGGTGGAGAACGTGAAAAGGGGGCAGGGTGGACAGTTCCTGACCCCCAAGCCTTTGTCAGGGGGTCCCAGAAGGACCCCCAAGGGCCAAAATTTCCTTTAATTTTTTTGTGAAAAATCGCGGAGTACGCGTAGCGTGCGCGTACGGTAGAAACGGAAAAATTCAGCGAACTGCATAATGTGGGCGCACCGCGTGCCCAAAGCGCACCGTGCGCGTACGGAACGTGCAGCGCACCGTGCGCGTACGGCACGCGCACGGTGAAAAAGCTTAAAAAAAAAAAAAATACATAACTTAGCATTTAAAAAACCGTACAAATTCACTGAAAAAACCATAGGTTTCACACACGTTATAGTTAGGAATTAGCATTTAAAAAACCTTGCAAATTCACTTAAAAAACCATGGTTTCACACATGTTATAGTTAGCTGGACATTTCACTCATGAAAAACCATTGAAATTCCCCCGTTATAGTTAGTGCAGGCAACTATAACTCACGCGACCGCAATCCTCTGCTGATGACGTCAGATATTACATCACTGATGACATATGTGTCTTTCTGAAAAAAAAATATTTGTAATATATGTATAGCTAAAAATTAATGGAAGAAGACATGGGTAAATAAGTGTCTAAATACAGTGATATAATATCTGACGTCATCAGCAGAGGATTGCGGTCGCTTGAGTTATAGTTACCTGCACTAACTATAACGGGGGAATTTCAATGGTTTTTCACGAGTGAAATGTCCAGATAACTATAACATGTGTGAAACCTATGGTTTTTTAAGTGAATATATATATATATATATTCAGGCTCCCAGTCTCACCCTTTCTGCTGCACTCGGGCGGGTGCTTTAAACGGCTATTCGTGGGGGTGAGGTCACGTAGATAAATTCAGGCTACAGATGCGAAGCACTCACGGGACATTTTTAAAGTTGATTTAATGATGCAAATGCATTTCGGCGTATCAGCCTTCCTCAGTGCATATCAACTGACACTTAAACATGATGTGTGTTTAAATACAATAGAAATTGATTTCATTGGAGAATTACATATTCACAACAAGTGACGAAGGACTGGAACAGTTCAAGGTCCAGATGCCTTTTACTTGGCTGCCATGTCTGTGTGTACTGAATGAGATTTAGCCAGTCCTTCGAGATTGGTCCGGTTTTTTGGAGGCATCACAACCGGACCAATATCGAAGGGCTGGCTAAATCATGCACCATGTGAGTGTAACTGTATTCTGCCTTTTTTTTAAATCGTCTATGAAAGACTGAGACTCCTTTGAGTTAAAACGATCTGTTTTCATCTAATTCAGTACACACAGACATGGCAGCCAAGTAAAAGGCATCTGGACCTTGAACTGTTCCAGTCCTTCGTCACTTGTGAATATGTAATTCTCCAATGAAATCAATTTCCATTGTATTTAAACACACATCATGTTTAAGTGTCAGTTGATATGCACTGAGGAAGGCTGATACGCCGAAATGCATTTGTATCATTAAATCAACTTTAAAAAAGTCCCGTGAGTGCTTCGCATCTGTAGCCTGAATATATATATTATCTACTGGCGGTCGCCAGTAGATAGTTATAGTTAGGACCCTCTTACCATAGGAAATCCGCAACATTCTATTTTGAATAACTTTGGCGCCGGTCGACGAATCCTCGCAAAATTTTCAAAATAGGTGGGGCGTTGAGCTCCGCTCCTACCCTGAAAGTCTCGGGGGGATTCGTCAAGCGGGGGCTGAGATAAAAGGGGGGTCCCAAAACGCGTTTTTCCCATGCATTTTTCCATAGGACCTTTAGACAGAGCTACAGCCCGAACGGCTGAACAGAATTTAATGAAATTTGGAAGAGAGGTAGTCCTCAGGTCAAGGAAGTGCCTTTTGTAGGTTTGGTGTAAATCTGTTCAGTAGATTCTGAGAAAATAGCCTTTAAATCAATATATATATCTGAGCCAGCTTACGGTGCGCTTACGGTGCGCTTACCGTACGCGTACGGTGACGTGCGCGAGCGCGATTCTGATTGGCCGTTAGATCTTAGTAAACATTCGAATCGGTCGAAACCAGGAAGCGGCGGCCGCCATTTTCTCTCTCGCACTCTGACAGGGGGTTGAAAAACAAAGTGCAAAAACATGTAAAGGGGTTGTTTAGACAGCTCCCAAGCACCTAGCCATGTCGAGGGAGTCCCCAACGATCCCCCAAGTGAAAAAAGGCAATTTTAATTTTTTCGAAAATTTCGCCAATTACGCTTACCGTACGCGTACGGTAATAAATAATAAAAAAAATAAAAAAATATCCACATTCGCCCCACCCCGTGTGCAAATGGTGCCCGAAGGGCACCATTTATGCATGGCTTATTACAGCAATACAAAACATATATTTTACCTGTCACAACGATGCTCATCATATGTCCTCCATGCGCGCACGGTGCGCGAAGCGCACCGTGCGCGCACGGAACGAACTGCGTTAAGTGGGCGCGCACGCCACAAATGGCGTAAAGTAACTTAGCATTTAAAAAAACGTACAAATTCACTGAAAAAACCATAGGTTTCACACACGTTATAGTTAGGAATTAGCATTTAAAAAACCTTGCAAATTCACTGAAAAAACCATAGGTTTCACACATGTTATAGTTAGCTGGACATTTTACTGATAAAAAACCAATGAAATTCCCCCGTTATAGTTACTGTAGACAACTATAACTCACGCGACCGTAATCCTCTGCTGATGACATATGTGTCTTTATGAAAAAAAAATATTTGTAATATATGTATAGCTAAAATTTAATGGAAGAAGACATGGGCAAATAAGTGTCTAAATACAGTATTAGCATCAGCAGAGGATTGCGGTCGCGTGAGTTATAGTTGCCTACAGTAACTATAACGGGGGAATTTCATTGGTTTTTTATCAGTAAAATGTCCAGCTAACTATAACATGTGTGAAACCTATGGTTTTTTCAGTGAATATATATATAGATAGATATATACGAAGGCGCAAACCAAAACGCATTGGCATTGTGGTGTTTGGTGTTGTGTCACGAATAAAAGAGTATAAAGCATCCCACAGTTCTTAACAAAATGTCAAAATACATAGGTAAGTTTTGCACAATTCAGAAAGCCCTAAATGTTTTGGGAAAGATAGTTTTTTTGCAGGGCTGGGAGAAGAAAGTGTTAGTTCCATAGCTCTAGACCAGGGTGTCTTTCTTCAGCAACAATCAGGAGTGGCCCAGGCAGGTAAGAGGTGAGGGGGGAGTTGACAGACGACAAGGGAAATTTTAAATATAAAATAAAGAAAACTACTTACCTTGCACTTGCCGTATTGCCGACCTAGCAAAGAGAACTGAAAACACTCAGAGAGGAAGTCAACACCATCATCAGGACAAATTCTGAAACAAAAAACAAAATAATGCTAGCTTAGAAAAATAATTCCCAATGTCATGTTACAGGTGTGGTAGTAGCAGTCATACAGGGAAGTCAAAGAATAGCCCTGTTGTGGATAAATATTGTAACAAATGTAATGAGGAGGGGGCATTTCAGCAGGGTGTTCAAAGGGAGCAGGATGCGAGTAACTAAGATTTGCAAAAGGAGAGAAAGAGCAGCCCGAAAACATATAATGATATATAGGCCAAGTACCAGGGGGTGTGTTTGGAGAAGATGGAGGCTGGAGCTGGGAAACATAGAACCAATCAGGGATCCTATTCAGGTGAGGGCGGTTACTTCCAGGTGATTTTAAGTAGCAGCAGGTGTGCCTTGTAGCATGATGTGTTGTAAGATTCCTGCTCCACTCAGTTAATTCATCGCTAGCGTTGCTCAACCTTCGTTGTTTTAACTCGTCCTTCTTTGTGTTTCCTCTTCTTTTGGATCCTTACATACATGGTGTAATTAATCAACAGGCATTTTCCCTTTGGCGTTCTCACTACTGCCTCCTGGGTCCCAAATGAGAGAGGGTGTCCTGGTACTGTCTAGGTCTGTCATCAGCCCATATTTTGGAGCATGGGGAAATACAAATGCTCTTAAAAGCATTGTATTCTCACATACTTTAATAGCTCTGTCAGGTACTGTCCGGGACTATGTCTGGAACACAGTCGGGGACTTGGGCAAGGACTGGGTAGAAAATGTACACAGAAAGAGTAGGACAGCGCTGCCCAGGGTCACACAAGAAGTCAGAGAAGGAAAAGTAATCCAAAGGGGAAGCCTGTACAAGTGAACAAGACGGCTAAAACTCAAAGGATGGGCACTCAAGAGGCAATTTAGCATTCAGAATAACTACACACAGCATGGATGTGCAGACATATATACATATAAATATATACACACATGACAACATTAACAATAAAAGGAATGTGGGGTAAATCACTCACTCTGGAGCTCCACACGGTAAGACTGAAGATCAGTAAGTTCCTCACCCACAATTGCTGTTACAGATACTGACTGCAAATACCCATATATAAGATATGCATGCAAAGGCAGGGTCTGTGGAGATGATACCTATTGTGATGTTATAAATGTAACTCAAAGACAATTCTCACAGTGAACAAGAAACACCACCTAGGTAGTCAGCTGTGCCCACGGATCCTGGCGATCAGACTGGAACACGCAAGGCAGTAACATCAACGGGGTAGAACTAAATCCAAGCACACTAGGCACGGAGCTAGCAAGGAGAAGTGCTTAACAGGAAAGGAAATCACAGGGCACACTTGGCAGAAAGCAAGTAACAAACATACAAGGTAATAGAAGCAAGAAAGTAGGAATAGAAAGAAAGCTAACTAGGAACTGTAACCAAGGAAGTGAGAAGAAAGGCAGGGACTGGAAAAAGGTAAATACAGAAGGAGAGGCTACAAGGGTACACTATAATAGTGCTGGATCAGGAGTAAAGAAAACAAAGTAGCACTAAAGGCTGTGCTGGAGCAAGAACAAGAATTTGGCAAAAGCCCCTTACTGTTCTGTGCTTGCAGGCACACACATCGTCTTTCCATCACTATCCATGCAAGTGTGGTGATCACCTAACAGTATTCAATACAGGCAGCAGTGGCTTGCTATACCAGAACACTGGCCTCCGACACCAGGCCAGGTTTTACCACCTCTGAGACGCGACCATCAAGAGCTCTCGTGTCTTTCTCTCTCTGACCCTTCCACACTTCTACTTATCGCCTCTTTCCAAATGACAAGTTGGTATATTTTAGCCGCCTCTCAGGAAACTTGATGATAGCAGGGACTCTCAACGAATCCATGTCTTCTACAGACATTTGACCATGAGAAATACTGTTTCATAAAGGGGAGTTCAGTTATTATATTATGTAATCAGGGTTAACAATTTATATGGCTCTAATTTTAGAGTTTAGAGTTGTCTGCAATATTTTAAATCTTCAGTACTGAAAAGCACAAATACCATATTAGAGTTTGATGTTTGGCTTAAAACCAGGACTTGAATGATTGTATCAAATATAATTGAGTGAGTTGAAGTTATAAAATCAAATAGATTTATTTTTTTTTAAAACTGGTGGGAAGAGGTTTTCTCCTGTATCATATCGAAAAAATAGAATAAAAATAAGTTTTAGGCCTCTTTTTCAAAATGTGGAACTACAAAAAAATACTATTATGTCAAGATTTTCCATTTTGTCAGAGAATGTGTCATGTTATTGTGTGGTCAAAATAAAACAGACTGTATATACAAATCATATTATTAAATTATATTATAACTGTATTTCTTTATCTACAATCAGATTAAAACAGTATTATTGTTGATGTCATTTTAAATATCCACATGGAAGCATCATCTGGAATTGACAGCATCATGCTCATCCACAGTAATGAATATTTAATTATATAAGCGTGTTAATAAATGTAATAAATGTGCTTTCCTTAGTAAAGAAATATTAACCTACAATCCTCAGTAGAGTTACTATCATATATAAATAACTTGTGTGTATCCCAATATATGGATTTTCCAAACTAATGTAATCTGACAAGAACAATCACTGATCGTCTGTTATTTGCGACCAACTAACATCATCTGCCACTCCACAACCACACACGTCATGATAGTAACTAGTAAGGATATTGAGAGCTCCATAGGGACTCTGACAACCTAGCACCTGTTCAACACCCAGTTCCACAATCACCACTATTCAGGGGTTATTCTGAAGGCCCAGCTGATGTCAACATTGAGAAACCCAGCATCAATGAAAGAAAGAACTAAAGTCATCCTGTGAACGCCTGCCTTTGGTTTTCTGTCACCATATCCTCGTGATAGCTATACATTTTCCTAAATTAAGAAACATTTGCTTTGTGTCTATTGAATCTAAGCAACTATAGTGTATGTTAACAGAATTCTCCACGTTTTTAATTAACTCAATCTCTGAATATTGTGTTGGGTTTTTTTTAATTATAATTATGTGGTCCTTAATAAATATCTATAATTGCCTTTATCTCAAGAGTTTGTCTGACTTATGTCTGAAATACAAATATGTAATGTAATTGGACGCATATCTATTTCCAAAATGGAAATAAGATTTAATCATTTGAAATGACAGAAAAACTATTTCTAAATTTAAAAAAATATTATTCCTTCGTAAAATTCAATCATTTTTACCACACAAAAATATAAATATATATCCTCCAAACACGTATACCGCCAAAAAGGTTGCCGCTCTCCACACAGCAGATGTCGCAGCTCACGGGGGCAGTCACATGAAACAAATAGCACCAGCAGTCCAAGAACAACGCTGCGCACTCAAGATCCTTGATAATGTTCAAAAAAATGTTTTTCCATGCCACTCGAAAAAAGAAAGAAAACTGACAAACTCGTTTCAGCCACCTGGCCTTCGTCAATGTCGGACGAAGGCCAGGTGGCTGAAACGCGTTTGTCAGTTGTTCTTGGACAGCTGGTGCTATATATATATATATATATATATATATATATATATATATATATATATATATATATATATATATATATATATATATATATATATATATGAAAGCACCTACTCTCGCCGTAACGAAAATAAACTCGGACTCCGAAGTTGCATGCAGATTCTTTAATGTTCAAGTGCAAGACGACGCGTTTCACCTTTACGGCTTGATCACGTAAAGGTGAAACGCGTCGTCTTGCACTTGAACATTAAAGAATCTGCATGCAACTTCGGAGTCCGAGTTTATTTGCGTTACGGCGAGAGTAGGTGCTTTCAAATATTAGGAAATCCGGTTTCCTGGCTCGGACCGCCCGTGACAGATTGATCCCATTACCGGAACTTGTGGCTTTGATATATATATATATATATATATATATATATATATATATATATATATATATATATATATATATATTACCTACTGGCGGTCGCCAGTAGGTAGTTATAGTTAGGACCACGTTTCCATAGGAAAACCTCAACATTCTATTTTGAATAACTTTGGCGCCGGTCGACGAATCCTCAATTTCTCAAAATAGGTGGGGCGCTACGCTCCGCTCCTACCCTGAAAGTCTCGGGGGGATCCGTCAAGCGGGGGCTGAGATAAAAGGGGGGTCCCAAAACGCGTTTTTCCCATGCATTTTTCCATAGGACCTTTAGAACGAGCTACAGCCCGAACGGCTGAACAGAATTACTCAAAATTTGGCAGAGAGGTAGTCCCTAGGTCAAGGAAGTGCCTTTTGTAGGTTTGGTGTAAATCTGTTCAGTAGATTCTGAGAAAATAGCCTTTAAATCAATATATATATCTGAGCCCGCTTACGGTACGCTTACCGTACGCTTACGGTAAGCGTACGGTGGCGTGCGCGAGCGCGATTCTGATTGGCTCTTAGATCTTAGTAAACATTCGAATCGGCCGAAACCAGGAAGCGGCGGCCGCCATTTTCTGTGTTTCACTCTGAAAAAAAAAGAGTGAAAACAAGAAAAGGGGGCAATGAGGAGAGTTACAGACCCCCTTACATTTGTGAGGGGGTCAAAGAAGGACTGTAAAGTACAAAACAAACATTTATTGATTTTTAAAAAAAATCACGGGGTACGCGTACGGTAAGCTTACGGTAAGCGTACGGAAGAAACATGGCGTGCGCGAAGGAGATTCTGATTGGCCCATAGATCTTAGTAAACATTCGAATCGGCCGAAACCAGGAAGCGGCGGCCGCCATTTTGTGTGTTTCACTCAGAAAAAAAACAGAGAAAACAAGGAAAGGGGGCAATGAGGAGAGTTACAGACCCCCTAACATTTGTAAGGGGGTCAAAGAAGGACAGAAAAGTACAAAAAAAACATTTATTGATTTTAAAAAAAATCACGGGGTACGCGTACCGTAAGCTTACGGTAAGCGTACGGTAAAAAAAATAAAAAAAAAAAAATGAAAAGCAGATTTAAGACTTTGCTCTTCATATGTCCTCCATGTGCGCACGGTGCGCGAAGCGCATCGTGCGTTCATGGCCCATCTAGCGTAATGTGGGCACGCGGTGCGCGAAGCGCACCGCGTGCTCACTGTGCGCGCACGGTGCGCGAAGCGCACCGTGCGCGCATGGAACGAAATGCGTTAAGTGGGCGCGCACGCCACAAATGGCGTAAAGTAACTTAGCATTTAAAAAACCGTACAAATTCACTGAAAAAACCATAGGTTTCACACATGTTATAGTTAGCTGGACATTTTACTGATAAAAAACCAATGAAATTCCCCCGTTATAGTTACTGTAGGCAACTATAACTCACGCGACCGTAATCCTCTGCTGATGACATATGTGTCTTTATGAAAAAAAAATATTTGTAATATATGTATAGCTAAAATTTAATGGAAGAAGACATGGGCAAATAAGTGTCTAAATACAGTATTAGCATCAGCAGAGGATTGCGGTCGCGTGAGTTATAGTTGCCTACAGTAACTATAACGGGGGAATTTCATTGGTTTTTTATCAGTAAAATGTCCAGCTAACTATAACATGTGTGAAACCTATGGTTTTTTCAGTGAATATATATATATATATATATATATATATATACTCATTGGCATTGGGTTATTTGGTGTTGTATCACGAATAAAAGAGTATAAAGCATCCCACAGTTCTTGTGTTGTTCATGGGGGGCTCCACTGTGCTGGTGCGGCTGGCTCTGTGACCATGGAGAATAGTGGGGTGAAGATATATAAATATTTCAGATGGCCTCTTGTTTATATATATATATATCCAAGGAAAATATTGCGAAAGCTCCTGCCTCTTGGAATGAGGAGTGGCCAGCGAGGTAGCGAGCCTATTCAAATCCAACACTGTGTTGGATATATATATATTTGAGCAAATAGACCACTTAAATATGCACGACATAACAAAATGCTGATTGATATGCTGGTATTCTGTTTAGAAAACAATTTTTTCATGTTCAAAAATCAAATGTTTCAGCAAATACAGGGCGTTGCTATGGGGGCCAGCTTCGCCCCCAGCTATGCTTGTTTATTCATGGGAGGAGCTGGTTCTCAGGAGGCAATTTGAACAGATATAACGGAGCAACGTTGTATGTTGGCTTAGATTCATTGATGATTTGTTCATTATATGGCGTGGACCGGAAAAGGAGGCCCATGATTTTGTTGCACTACTAAACAACAATGATGTTAATCTGCATTTCACTTCTAATGTCAGTGATACAAGTATAACTTTTTTAGATGTACAGATTAACATAGTTAATGATAATATTACTACATCATTATATCGCAAAGACAAGGCAGGCAACACCATGTTACATGCGTCAAATGCACATCCTTCACATTTAATACAAAGTATCCCGTATGGAGAGATGTTGCGTATTCGCAGGATATGTAGTGAGGAACAGGACTTGAAAAAGAAACAACTGGAAAGCAAAGGGCGGTTTCTAGATAGAGGATATAATAGCTCAACTATTGATACTGCCATAATCAAATCCAGGAAACACACCAGGGAAGATCTTTTGCAGGATATTAAAAAATCACAGAAAGCATGTATTGCCAGAGGGGAGATAGTTAAGGAACCAACTAGACTAATACTAACTTATTCAAGACAAGAACAACAGTTGAGAGCCATTATAAGACGCAATTGGCCTATAGTTCGTGATGATCCAGTAATTGGAGCTTTGCTCCCCAAACATCCGGCTATAACTTATAGGAAATCAGCTTCAATGGCCAATGCACTAGTTAAGAAAAACCCGGAAGAAAAAGAACAAGCAGGATGGCTGGTAGCTAGAAAGGGTTTCTTTAAATGCTCCGGCTGCAAAGCATGTCATTATGGCTTGAACAGAACTACTTATCATACTGCTTTCAGTGACAAGGCTCTAGTTATAAAACAACACTTGACATGCCGGACAGATTATGCTATTTATGATTTACAGTGTAGCTGTAACTTGTTATACATAGGTAGCACCAAGTTATCTGTCCATAAGCGCATATTACAACATATAAGGGCCATCAGCAACAATGACCCTAGTTATCCTGTAGCTAGGCACTTCAAGACACATCATAACAGTAATTTGCAAGATTTGAAATACTTTGTCATTGATGCCATCCCACCCGAAAGAAGGGGCGGGGATCGTGAATTAAAATTGAGGCGCCTTGAGACAAGATATATTCTTAAGCTTGACACTAAATATCCTGGGGGTCTTAACACCAGTGAAGATTTGCATACTTACCTGGATTAAAAATGTGTGTTATGCTAGTTAGTCTCACTGCATCCCGCTTGAGTACTTTCGATCAAACTGAAATGCTAGGCAATATCACATTTTCTCTTTTTCTCTTTTTTGATACTTGATTGTTTTTAGGGTGAAATTTAGCAATTGGATTGTATTTATTGATATTTTATGTATTTAATATTTATTATTTATATACATATTTATATTGATTTTAACTACAATAGTGGGAATCAATTACCTATGAAATGTAACCCATTTGATATGAAAACAATCTTGCTTTTAAGTTCTCCTTGACCTTCACCCCGGCACTTGCATAATAACCCTTCTTGCTTCCAAGACTGTAGTAAAAAAGACATTAGTCAGAATTAAAGTATGTTGGGTAAGCGAAATATGATATTATTTTATATGTTATTTATTGCACGAGCACTTTATTTTAGCACTTTAGGGGTTTTATTTAATTTAATATTTTTTTATTGTTCAGGGCACTTTTAGACTGTGTCCAATCGACATAATAGACATAAGGCTAATGCCGGTTTGTGTTGCATTTAAGCAAGGAATTTTCAGGAATATCTGAATAAGTGAGGAACCGACATCAGTTGTTTACTTGTACAAGATGAAATATAGTTATTTATGAATAATATAATCAACCAGATCGATATCATGCATTTATGCATTTTATGTGAAGAAAGAGTATATAGAGTTTTATTTGTATTTATATTTTTTCTCTCTTTTCTTTTTTTTTTTTTTTTTTTTTTTGAAAAAGTTTTATTAAGCAATAATTCGGTTACAAGTACGGGCCTACAACCACTCGGGCCGGCCGCTAGGTACAGAAGGAAATCTACACATATCAAAGCTACAATCAGTTCCCAGGGCACTGCCCTGCAGTGGCTCCAGATAGTTCTCGAGGAACAGGAAGCGTGAGTCCAACAATCACAAAAACAAAAACAAAAAAAAAAAAAAAAAAAACAATACACAACATAAGGCGAGTTATGAGGGAAACCAGTGCGGGTCAGGCTCCCCCCGGGAAACTCCAGTCAGGACAATTGAGCAAACCGCTAAAGAAAGGAGTACCGGGAGGCCGGGGACGGAGGGGGGGGGGGGGGGGGGTCAAGGAAGATGAACGTCCATATGTAGTTGTTCCAAAAGGCGCCAGGAGCCATCAAGGGTCAGGGGGACATGGCGATATCAGTATCTACCAGGGGGGGCGTACAGATGCCTCCGCGATACGCGTTCCATTGCCCCCAAATTCTACCCCATGCCCCCGGCTTGCCACGGGCCACATACACAGTCTTCTCCCTAAACATACACCAGTCCATATTCTCCTTCCATACTGACACGGTGGGCGGCCGTTGAGCGCCCCAAAGTTGCGCTATGTCCCTCTTGGCAATCATGTTCCCTAGGGCCGCCCACCGAGTCTGAGCCGCGCTGTAGTCATTGGGCTCCCACACATTCAGGACACAGCGACGCACCTCCGGCAGCAGCACAACCCCGGTGACCTGTCCCATAACCGTGTGGACCCGGCGCCAGTAGTCCGCCACCTCGCGGCACTCCCAAAGGATATGAAGAAAGGTGGCGCTGAGCCCACAGCCTCGCTTACAGAGCCCGTCGCCGGAAAATCCCATCGAGACCAAGCGCGGACCCGTCACATACACCCGGTGGAGAATCTTGAGCTGTACCAACCGAAGACGAGCCGGAATGGCAACCTCCTTGGGGGACGACAGTGCAGACTGCCAATCTTCGTCGTCCAATTCCACCCCGTCCCCAGTCCAAGCCTCCCGAAGGCGAACAAGAAGGTCCGCCCGGTGATTGATTAATTTTTTATAAATTAAAGAAATAGTACTATCAGGGACATGTCCATCAAGTATGCGGTCCTCGAGGGGCGATGAAACAGGGATCTTGGTCCCCTCCCCGAAGACCGAGAGCAGGGCGTGCCGAACCTGGGCGTAGCGGAAGAACTCCCTGTCGGTCAGCTCGTATTCGGCCTGGAGCACCGCGAAAGTCTTTACCGCGCCCTTGTGCCACAGGTCTCCCACTTTGCTGATACCAATCGTGTCCCACTGGTCAAACCCCTTCGTGGTCCACAAGCTTCCCAGGCGGTCGGAAGCAAACAAGGGAGTAGCACATGTTAATCGCTCACTCCAGCCCATGGCCGCAGTGGCAGCCCTCCAGGTCCGCACCGCAATCTTAGTAGGACCCGTAAGGGTCCGGCCAGCCAGGCGGGAATAAAGTGCCCTGTTGTAGTTCCCGCCGGGAAGCAGGAACTTGTCCATCTCATACGCCGGATTCAAGCCGGGCGCATACGTGGCGTGGTTAATGGCAGATAGCTGCGAGGCCCAATAGTACCTGCGAATGTCAGGAAGCGCGATGCCCCCGTCATACCAGGGGAGAGTGAGCTTGGCAAGAGCAATACGCGCCCGCCCGTCCCACACCAGTCTCCTCTGGAGGCTCTCCACCTCCCGAAAGTAGGCCACTGGGATAACATCGAAGGAGTTCTGGAGTGCATAGAGGAACCTGGGAAGGGACATCATTTTAAACAGCGCGGCCCGACCCAGCGGGGACAGGGGGAGCCTGCACCACCGGGCCGTGTCCTCCCGCAGCCGCCGAAGTGGACGCAGGAGATTCTGCTCATAGCGAGCCACCGGGTCCAGCGAAACGTATATCCCCAGGTACTTAAAGCCGCTCAGAGATATCTGAATCGGGAGCCGAGGCGGCAGGAGAGGAGGACCACCAGAGATTGTATTTATATTTTTAAACTCTATTTTTAAACTCTATTTTTTCATGTATTCATGTCGTCACTGTACAAGTTTTAACTATTCATAGTTTGAATTGCAATGTCTCCTATGTCTATGATTCATGGGATTGGACGCTGGCACTTTAAAAAGGTTAAACACAATAGGTAACGCTGTCATGTGATCAAGGCAGAAAGCTGTCTAAACGCGTCATGGCGAAGCTATTTTCTAAGCAATAAACAAGAAAATAGCACTTACTTTGGGTCCACTCTTGTTTTGTCTCCCGTGGATGAGAGCATTGAAGAGCGAGATTTCTTCACATATATATTTTATATATATATATATATATATATATATATATATATTCATCATAAGTTTCCCAAGATTTGGGGTCGCGCTCCATTGCAGATAAGTATCCACTTTATTTCTTCCAAAAGGCTTGCAGCTTCCCATTCCTGCATATCGTCCGTGGCCTTACGCGTTTCGAATATTTGTAATTCTCATTCGAAACGCGTAAGGCCAGGGACGATATGCAGGAATGGGAAGCTGCAAGCCTTTTGGAAGAAATAAAGTGGATACTTATCTGCAATGGAGCGTGACCCCAAATCTTGGGAAACTTATGATGAATATATGAGCGTCAGTTCCAGGCCGCATGGGATAACGCACCGCCGGAAAGAAATTCCGGACCAGTAAAAACAAACCCTTTGCTTTTTGAACGGGCATTTCAGATTCCTTATCACAGGCATGCAGAGTCTCATTCTAAAGCCTAATGGAGGGCGATGAATTGGTCCCATATTGTCGTGCAACATCAACACCCACTGGAGGGTTTACAAAGGAAAATGGAACGGACTACATTTCCCAGAGTGTTTAACAAATGACTCTTTATTAGGCACACCTGAGGCCAAACAAACATTATAAAAACTAAGGTGGGACAATGTGGTTGGATGTCAAAGGATTGCTGCACGGGCCTCTGATGAGAATTACAAATATTCGAAACGCGTAAGGCCAGGGACGATATGCAGGAATGGGAAGCTGCAAGCCTTTTGGAAGAAATAAAGTGGATACTTATCTGCAATGGAGCGCGACCCCAAATCTTGGGAAACTTATGATGAATATATATATATATATATATATATATATATATATATATATATATATATATATATATATATTACCTACTGGCGGTCGCCAGTAGGTAGTTATAGTTAGGACCACGTTTCCATAGGAAATCCGCAACATTCTATTTTGAATAACTTTGGCGCCGGTCGACGAATCCTCGCGAATTTGTCAAAATAGGTGGGGCGCTACGCTCCGCTCATTCCCTGAAAGTCTCGGGGGGATTCGTCAAGCGGGGGCTGAGATAAAAGGGGGGTCCCAAAACGCGTTTTTCCCATGCATTTTTCCATAGGACCTTTAGACAGGGCTACAGCCCGAACGGCTGAACAGAATTACTAGAAATTTGGCAGAGAGGTAGTCCTCAGGTCAAGGAAGTGCCTTTTGTAGGTTTGGTGTAAATCTGTTCAGTAGATTCTGAGAAAATAGCCTTTAAATCAATATATATATCTGAGCCAGCTTACGGTGCGCTTACGGTACGCTTACCGTACGCGTACGGTGGCGTGCGCGAGCGCGATTCTGATTGGCTCTTAGATCTTAGTAAACATTCGAATCGGTCGAAACCAGGAAGCGGCGGCCGCCATTTCGTGTGTTTCACTCAGAAAAAAAAGAGTGATAACAAGAAAAGGGGGCAAGGAGGAGAGTTACAGACCCCCTAACATTTGTAAGGGGGTCAAAGAAGGACAGAAAAGTACAAAGAAAACATTTATTGATTTTAAAAAAAATCACGGGGTACGCGTACGGTAAGCGTACGGTAAAAAAAAAAAAAAAAAGAAATGAAAATCAGATTTAAGTGTTTAGATATTAGGGGGCTCTAAAAAGAGCCGTTGTGTTTATGAAGTGATTTTTTTGTGGTACCTACAAGTAAGTACCGATGCAGAGTCTAAGGTTCAAGAGGAAGACTCTGTTCCCTTCATCATTGAAGTGTACACCATCTCCTCTATAAATGTCTTGCATGTCATAACGCAAGTTGTTGTGGTAAATGGAACCCATACCATAGTCACGGAGGAAAGCAGAAACAGATTTGTTGACGTGCTTTCTTGCTTTGTCAATCTGCGGACAGAAATGATTGGACCAGTTCCATTTTTGCCTTTGGCATATGTTAGAAAACACAAAGGCAGTTTTAGGGAAAAGTGAAAACAGTTGTGCAAATGTCTCCTTCATAAGCATTTCCAGACCTACCCCAGTCAAAGTGCCTAGGTCATTGCCACCACAGTGCACTATTATGAGGTCAGGGTGTTGGATGTGCATGAAGGATTTCACCAATGGCATTAATTGGTGCCACTTTAACCCTCTCTGACCAATCCATTTAATGTCTACATTTGGCAAAGCAAGGTCTCTCACCATATCTGTTTTCTCTGCATACTTTTCACTCCAGAAGACATAGCTGTGCCCTACAATCCACACTGTGAACATCTTCAAAGGAGAACTGGATGCACTCAGGAGGTGTCTTTCAGTAGAATGGCAATATGAAAAGAAAGACAGTTTGGAAATGGAGGCATACATATTTTTTTCAAAACAAAAAGAACTGATTGGCTGTTTCATACCATTCTAGAATAAAAACTAGGCTGTATGTGTAAATTAATAGAAGCATGTTTTGTATTGGTACAGAAAAATGTGTTACCAAAGAACAGTACTATGGATTTGCTGTTAGGTTTGAAAAGTCAAGCACTCTTGCTCTGTGGAATTGAAACATTGTTTGGCGAACTTCTGACCTGACTCCACACAGCAGTGTTCCATGAGCTGTTGCTATGGTAGCAGGCAGAAGTCAAGTTGGGGGAAGGGTACTAGGCAGAAGTCAAGTTGGGGGAAGGGTACTTTTGGAAAAGGGTTGGTTTTCAACCAATAGAAATGTGTGATTACATTTGAAAAAAAGGGGCAAGCACTGAGATTTGAAACTAACATGTATATGTGTGGAAAAAGAGAGGGAAAGTTTGCCATTATCTGGTTCTGCTGAGAGGAGAGAGGTGTAGAGAACAGAGATCCTGGCTCTGATAATCTGCTGTTTGAGTGCCACATTTCTTTCACAACTAACTAATTTTAAAGGTGAGTTTAGAGTCTGAGAGGGGATGTATATGGTAAATTAAGAAATGAATAATAGAAATGCAATTCTTTTTGTTGAAGTTGTGTTTATTATTTTCTGTTTTGGGAGAAATTTAAATGTGAGGAACATGTAAAATAATATGGACTATGTTTTCACAATAAATTAAGGTGTACTGGTATAATAAAAGAATAGTTTAAGGGTTTGAGGTTGGACTCAGTAATGCAAATACATTCAGCATCACTAAGGCTGGTTGCCCTTGCTGGAGTGTAGGCAGACACCCAGGTTACAAATGATGCTGGTCTGAAAAAGCAGTTTGGACATGTGCTTTGTAAAAAATCTGAAAAGTGGATTCATAATGTGTCAGTCTGTAAAAGTGTTTATTACTTGCCAAAAAAAAGAGCAGTAAGTGTGCTTTCAAATTGGCAAAGAAATTTCGTTTTGTGACTAATGTGAAAACATGACTCTGTGTCCAAATAGGAATTACAGGCAGAGATTTATTGCGTATTGCTCTGGTGATTTCACAGTTGCATTAGATGGAAAGGGGGAGCCATTTTTTGGTGCAGAAGCAGACTCTTAGCACACACCCAGCTACTTACCATGTGGAATCATGCACAGTATTCACAAGCGAGTGGGGTTTGAGGTTTCAGTCAGTAATGCAAATACATTCAGCATCACTAAGGCTGGTTGCCCTTGCTGGAGTGTAGGCAGACACCCAGGTTACAAATGGTGCTGGTCTGAAAAAGCAGTTTGGACATGTGCTTTTTAAAAAATCTGAAAAGTGGATTCATAATGTGTCAGTCTGTAAAAGTGTTTATCACTTGCCAAAAAAAAGAGCAGTAAGTGTGCTTTCAAATTGGCAAAGAAATTTCGTTTTGTGACTAATGTGAAAACATGACTCTGTGTGCAAATAGGAATTACAGGTAGAGATTTATTGCGTATTGCTCTGGTGATTTCACAGTTGCATTAGATGGAAAGGGGGAGCCTTTTTTTGGTGCAGAAGCTGACTCTTAGCACACAGGTAGCTGCTTACCAAGTGGAATCATGCACAGTATTCACAAGCGAGTGGGGTTTGAGGTTTCAGTCAGTAATGCAAATACATTCAGCATCACTAAGGCTGGTTGCCCTTGCTGGAGTGTAGGCAGACACCCAGGTTACAAATGATGCTGGTCTGAAAAAGCAGTTTGGACATGTGCTTTGTAAAAAATCTGAAAAGTGGATTCATAATGTGTCAGTCTGTAAAAGTGTTTATTACTTGCCAAAAAAAAGAGCAGTAAGTGTGCTTTCAAATTGGCAAAGAAATTTCGTTTTGTGACTAATGTGAAAACATGACTCTGTGTGCAAATAGGAATTACAGGCAGAGATTTATTGCGTATTGCTCTGGTGATTTCACAGTTGCATTAGAAGGAAAGGGGGAGCCTTTTTTTGGTGCAGAAGCTGACTCTTAGCACACAGGTAGCTGCTTACCATGTGGAATCATGCACAGTATTCACAAGCGAGTGGGGTTTGAGGTTTCAGTCAGTAATGCAAATACATTCAGCATCACTAAGGCTGGTTGCCCTTGCTGGAGTGTAGGCAGACACCCAGGTTACAAATGATGCTGGTCTGAAAAAGCAGTTTGGACATGTGCTTTGTAAAAAATCTGAAAAGTGGATTCATAATGTGTCAGTCTGTAAAAGTGTTTATTACTTGCCAAAAAAAGAGCAGTAAGTGTGCTTTCAAATTGGCAAAGAAATTTGGTTTTGTGACTAATTTGAAAACATGACTCTGTGTCCAAATAGGAATTACAGGCAGAGATTTATTGCGTATTGCTCTGGTGATTTCACAGTTGCATTAGATGGAAAGGGGGAGCCATTTTTTGGTGCAGAAGCAGACTCTTAGCACACAGCCAGCTACTTACCATGTGGAATCATGCACAGTATTCACAAGCGAGTGGGGTTTGAGGTTTCAGTCAGTAATGCAAATACATTCAGCATCACTAAGGCTGGTTGCCCTTGCTGGAGTGTAGGCAGTCACCCAGGTTACAAATGGTGATGGTCTGAAAAAGCAGTTTGGACATGTGCTTTGTAAAAAATCTGAAAAGTGGATTCATAATGTGTCAGTCTGTAAAAGTGTTTATCACTTGCCAAAAAAAAGAGCAGTAAGTGTGCTTTCAAATTGGCAAAGAAATTTCGTTTTGTGACTAATGTGAAAACAAATGTAGTAATATATTTAAATAAAATAAAGGAATTTTTTTTTAGTTTTTTTCAGGTATTGCTGAAGAGCAGTGAACAAAATTTAAGATGCCTACAAAATCCAGAGTAAAAAAAGAGCAGAAAAAAAACCTATATTTGAAGACAACTGGAGGACCTAAGTTAGTTGGAGATGCTCATGTTGGGAAAAAGAAAAAATCTTCTGGTAAGCAAACAAAAGATTTTCTAAGGAACATATTCAAAAAAAGGAAAAATGTACAAAATGTCTGTACTGGAAAGAATGATTTCAATCGAAAAGGACAGGAAAAAATTGAGAATTTAGTTAATGCAAATATACCTTCTGCAACTAAAAAGATAAACTTAAACAGAAAAACAGCGTTTAAAGAGATACGTAGAAAAATGTTTCAGAGGAGAGTTATGTCCAATTTGATAAAGGATGTGAAGAAATATAAGCAAAAGGCAAAGTTTTATAAGAGAAAAAAAGAAATTGAAGCCATTGCAGCAAAGGCATTAGAATTAAAAAGGAAACTAATCATTTTAATTTTGAATAGGATGCGTACATTAGACAAAATGGTTAATGTACTGAAATCACATAGCAAAAGGAAAAGAGTAGTGAACAGAACAAACTTTTGTAAAGTGTTTTTAGGAAAATGGATGCATAGTTCAAGTAGTGAACCTTTTTTTAATGAAGAGAGTTATTTTCAAAGTAATAGTTTGCTGCATGCAGTTGACACCAGAGGTCGTGCTTATGAAGTGAAAAATGGTTGCATAATGGAGAAGGAGATAATGGTTCCAAGAGATGAGGTACAAGTGATGGCGGATAAGGCTATGGGGAGACGTCCTAAAGCCCCAGTGTACACTTGGAATTGTAGTAGTATTTGCACTGTGCGTCAGGAATCTATTGATAAATTTCGTGAGTTTCTAAGAGAATATAGCAAAAAAAGTGTGAAACAGAAGATTAAGGTGCTTCAAAGTCTAGATCCATGCAGAGTGAGAGAGAATACTGGTTTGCAGGTCATTCTCTGGCTTGTCTATCTAGAAAAGTGTGTAATAGTGTTTTCCATCATTTTAGGATGCTGGCTGTTCATCATACTGAAATGAGAAAGTTTGTGAGACGGTTGTATTTTGCTAAAAGTCCAGCAATAAAGTTAGATGAATTGAATAGGGCTCTGTTCCGTGGAACGGTATCAGATGTAGAGAAGGTTGTTGATGAAATTCAGTTTTGTTACTTTGGTCCTGAACAAAACAGTGCAGAGAAGGACACAGTAAATGAGGAAGAAGTGGAAGAAAATGTAGAACCCTCTGTAAGTAAGACATTTAATGATCACATAACAAAATTTGCAATAATCTCTAATGAAAGACCAAATATTACTTGTATTTGTTGCCGCAGAACTCATTATAGAAAACAAACCAGGTATGTTGATCTCTACAGAAAGAGTGAAAATGAAGATAATTATAAGTGGAAGGATTTTGCCACCTATATATTTCTTGAAAATTGTTTTGAATTGGGTGAAGTTCAGCGTATTTGTAAATACTGTTACAACAAGTTAGAGGAAAATAGAATGCCGACCAGAGCTGTACATAATAATTTAGAATTGGATGCTATTCCTGCTGAACTTTCTGAATTAAATACATATGAGTCTATACTCATTCAATGTGTTCAGCCGTTCCAGACCATAGTACGTATGGAGCCCAAAACTGGTAAATTACCTCCTTCAGATTTACTGAGAGGTTTAAAAGGTAGAGTGGTGTATTTGCCCTTGGATTTGAAAAAAAATATGGAAACTATTGATGCGGATACTTTGGAAACTGAACCATTAATTATTCTGGTTAATGGTGTACCTACAAAGAATAAGAAGATTTGGCAGGAGCTGGTAGATGTACGGAAAGTACAAAGAGCAAATTTGTATTTGAAAAGGAATAACAAATGGTATGAATCAATTTATATAGAAGAAGAAGAAGAAGAAGAAGATTTACAAGAAGACACAGAAACACCAACTGGACAAATTGAAAAAGTGGACAAGTCAAAGGAAGAAGAAATTTATGAACATTTTAGCATACATCCTCTTCATTCAAAAGAAGTTATGGGAGACAATATTGATCTATTTCAGATGAAGAAAGCAAAAGGAACTCCCGTGAGTGTATGGGAGGAGAGCTTGGAAGCTCGATGTTTTCCCCAGCTGTTTCCTAAAGGAAAAGGAGGACGATACGATGAACGTCCGGAACAGATTCCAGCTTCTGAGTATCGGACTACAAGACTATATGCTGAAGATCCCAGATTTCGACAAAGTATTCCTTATTTGTTCCATCTTTTATTTGAAAGCGACTTGTCTGCACTGTCTTATGCAGTAAATCACATTTTAAAAAGTGGAGTACATTTACAAAATGTGTCTGCTAAGGATTTTATGGAGAAAGTGCAGCACCGAGATGATCATTTGGAAACACAACTGATCAATCTGATGGCTTGTCAGCGTGGGACAAATGAATATTGGTACCGACGCCATGGTGAATTAAAATGCATGTTACGGAATTTAGGAACTCCAACATGGTTCCTTACCCTAAGCTGTGCCGAGTACGCTTGGGATGATTTACTGGATTTTCTACGAGAGGCAAATTCAAACATTAAAAACATCGAATACAAGACAGCAGGAGAACTGTGCTCATTGGATCCGGTTAATGTTTGCAGATATTTCAATCATAGATTTGAGGCTATGATGTCCTTCATCTGCAATAAAAAAAATCCACCTCTAGGAGAA
The DNA here is from genome assembly GCF_964204655.1 of Triturus cristatus. NCBI lineage: Eukaryota > Metazoa > Chordata > Amphibia > Caudata > Salamandridae > Triturus > Triturus cristatus. The sequence goes on along the minus strand of NC_140580.1, from coordinate 145,623,082 downwards.
GTAGTGGATTTCTTTTGGAGAAAAGAGTACCAGGCAAGAGGTGCTCCTCATATTCATATGCTGTTGTGGATCAAGGATGCCCCAAAGTTTGGAACAGATACTGATGAAGCAGTGTTATCTTACATTGAAGAATATGCAACATGTGCTATACCAAAAAGCACAGAAGAGAAAAAGTTAAAGGAGCAAGTTTTACGTTTCCAAAGTCATCGGTGTGGAAAATACTGTCGACGGAAATACAAGAGCAAAGATAAATACTACACTAAATGTCGATTTGGATTTCCTAGACCTGTTCTTTCAAATGGAAGAGTTAACAGTTTTATGTCAGCTGTGAGACATACTATCACAAGAAAATCACCTAAGAATACCTACAACCTTAAAAGAAAAGAAGAATCAAAAAATATAAATGACTACAACCCAGTGATTTTATCCATGTGGAACGCTAACATGGATATACAGTATGTAGCTGACAATTCCATTGCTGTTGCTCGATATGTAACGTCTTACATTACGAAATCAGAAAAAACAGAATTGAAGGAAATGTGGGAAGAGATTTCTCACGAGAAAACTGTCAGTAAGAAGCTGTACAGTTTCAGTTTGAAGATGTTATCACATCGAGAAATTGGATCCTACGAATGTTCAGATAGGTTATCTTCTGCAAGTCTCTACTCGAAATCAAGAAGAATAATTTGGGCAAGTTTAGGCCTTGCAGCAATGAGAAATTGGGTACTGAAATCTGTTGGAGAAATTGAATATTTGGCCGAGAATGACCCAGAAAGTACAGATTTTTTGAAATCAAACATGTTGGATACATATTACCCAAAGAGAAGTCATCATCTGGAGAACATGTGTCTCTATGAAGTGCTGCAGAACTACATTTATTCACGGTAAGCCGCAGAAGACATCAACAATGGAAAATATAAAGTCATTGGTGAGGAAGGATGTTTGGTGAAGCAAACAAAAGGAAGTTTGATAAATCACCGGAAGCTGAGTTGCGACACTACAGACAAAAAGGAATTTTACTACTTGGCTCTTTTACAGCTGTTTAAACCATGGCGTACAGAGGATGAACTACTGGGAGAATTTCAAAGCTATGAAGATTCATTTAATGCTTGCAAAGACAGCATACAATGCAGAACATTCACAACTTATCTGCAAATGTTAAATGAAGAAATTGAACAGGAAACTACAATTGCAGCAGAAATAGCTAGAGACAGTTCTCAGGACAGCCAAAGTTCAGGAACACTCAGTCAAGATCCCCTAGGACAACCAATCGTTGAAAATGAAGCATCAATAGCCATGAATGAAGTGGAAACAGCTATGAATCAAGCTCAAGAAGAATTTATAGACTTACAAAATTTGGAAAGACAACTGAATCAAGAGCAGCAACAAATTTATGAAGAGATCAGAAACAAAATTGATCACGGATTTCTACATGAAAAAAAAGAGTGCTCATGCACATCATTTCATCCAATCAGGATGTATGTAAGCGGACAAGCTGGAACTGGAAAAAGTTTCCTAATAAAAGTCATCAGAAGCTACCTACAGCAAAAAACGGATTCTACTTTGTCTTGTGTGGTTACTGCTCCAACTGGGTTAGCAGCATATAACATAAAAGGAATCACTTTACATCGTTTGCTAATGTTACCAGTGGAGCATGAGAACAAAATACAATACAACAAGCTAACTGGAGAAGCATGCTTGGAAGTTTCAAGAGTATTGAAGAAGATGCAAGTTCTCATTATTGATGAGGTGAGCATGGTATCGAACTTAATGCTTGCCTTTGTGCATTTAAGAATGCAGCAAATTCTGAAGTCAGACTATGACGTGTTATTTGGAGGAAAACACGTCATAGTTTTTGGAGATCTTTTGCAACTTACTCCAGTTAAAGGACAACCAGTGTTTAATACTGTGACACATGAAGACACGAAGAAGTCATTGGGAAGCATCGGTAATACAAATATTTGGTCCTTCTTTGAGTACAAGGAACTTACAACTAATATGAGGCAAGCAAACGATGAAGAATATGGAAGTATTCTGAAAGATATCAGGATTGGACTACTCACAGAAGCTGGCAAAAAAGCATTACAGACTCGGCTGCTACATAATTTATTTCCAAAGGAAGAAATAGTTGCAGAGAAGATATACAAGAACATTGCAGAAAACAAAAGTGTCATCTGCTTAATGCCAACTCTACGTGAATGCTCAATATTCAATGAGGAGCTTTTGAAATTGGAAAAGGAAGATATCAGGAAATTGGAAGCAGTGGACAAAATTGAGGATGGAAGAATTACTGTCACATTAACAGGCACACTGAAAAATAAATTGGATTCACTAGAGAAGAAGATTTCCAAAACAGCTGGATTAGAAAAAAATCTATATGTTTGCATGAACTGTAGAGTATTTTTAAGGAGAAATTTGGATGTTGAAAAAGGTTTAGTTAATGGAGCTATGGGAAGAGTTGTGGGTTTTATTAATTATCAGAAAAAAGATGGAATTGAATGTTTAAAAATAAAATTTGATCAGATAGAAGAAGTTAAAGATATTTGTCGTTGTACAGTTCGTTTCATGCTTGTGAAAGACTTATATGTACGTAGGAAGCAGTTTCCGTTTTCTCTAGCATATGCTGTAACTATTCACAAGTCTCAAGGATTGACTGTAGATTGTGCATTTGTGAACATTGGTTCAACTGTGTTCAAAGAAGGTATGGCATATTGCTTTGTCACGAGTGAAAACATTATCAGGTTTATTCATGATAGACTTTGATGATTCAAAAGTTAGTGCTGATACAAACTGTGTAAAGGAGTATAATAGATTAAGAAGAAGCTATGCTCCTCATTTAGGTCAGTATCCTGTGTTGGAGAAACGTGTAGTTTCTCGTAAAAGGAGAAATGAGAATATCTGTAATGAAGATGTAGAGAGGAGGAAAAAAAAGAGGAGTGATGTAATTGCAAGCAAAAAGAATAAGGAAAATGAAGAACAGGTTGTAGGATGTTATTTTGAAAATAGCTCTGGTGTCAACTGCTACGCTAATGTAGTGCTGAATGTTGCATTTTATCTGGAAAGTTTGCAAGAGCAGATAATAGTAAATCAGGGAAAAAGATTCTGTACTGTGCTGAGTCTCCTTTTTGAAAAGCTGAGTAATGATAAAACTCAAATAGAAAGTGCTACTGAAATTAGAAAAGTTTTAGATGTATGTTCAGGATGAACACAGTTTTCTCAAAATGTACAGCAAGACGCACAGGAATTCTTGATTTATTTTCTTCAGGTACTGGAAGAAGAAGGGGTTAACATTGAAAATTTATTTGGTCTCTCTTATAAATGGGAACATAGTTGTGAAAACTGTTATAATATATGTGGCTCTAATGTTGATTCTGAAAGGTTTATTTATTTAACATTGCCAGAGAGTAAAACAGTCACTTTTGCTAAATTAGTTAAAGATGCTAATCATAGCATGCAATGCAGTGAGTGTAAATCTGACATGTTTTCAACATTAATTTTAAAGGAATACAGACAGTATGTAATTTTAATGATGCAACGATGTAGAGCTGATGGTTCAAAATTGGATACTTTAATAAAGAAGTTTACAGGACAGCAATTATCAATTTCAGGAAAAACTTTTGTAACAGTTGCAATAATTTTCCATGATGGACCTACTGTAACTTCTGGTCATTACACAGTTTATCTTAAATGTGAAAAAGGCTGGACACTGTGTAATGATTCCCAATTGATTTTTAAGCAACGTTTGCCTTTTGATTTAGCAAATTCCTATCTAATCTTCCTGAAACCTAAATTTTAGAGAGATTTGACAACATCTGGAGAAAACAATTTTACCATTTTATTGGATTACCATTTGGAATTTACAAATAAAAAGATTTAACAAATTATCATTTGGCCTAATGGAAAGGTAACCAATTGTAATGTGGAATTTTTCCATTTTTAAGGAAACTTTGGAAAACCAAAAATTTAGAAAAAATCGGTAACATCTGCACAATTTAAATTTTGGAATGTTATTAGATTGCCATTGGAAATTTTTTCAAAAAAGATTTTTAAAATTACTATTTGGCCATGCGGAAAAGTAAACAATTCTATTGTGGACTTATTTAATTATTAATTAATCTTTCGGAAACCAAAATGTTACAGAGAAACGGTGACATCTGTACAATTTAAACTTTTGTTTTTTATTGGATTACCATTGTAAATTAAACAAAAAAAGAATTTTAAAATTACTATTTGGCCTAAAGGAAATGGAACCAGATGTATTGTGGAGTTATTTGACATATATTATTGTGATTATACTTCTGAAACAAAAATATCAGACGGTATTTTAAAGAAATAAGTATAGATATTAGATGATATTTTTTTAGAATATTATGCATTTCTTTAAAGTTATGTTTATGAAAAAAGAGATTCTGGGCTTTTTTAAAAACAATCTTTGAGATTGTTAATTTTTTTTTGCCTGCTGTTAAATGATGAATGCAATTGCTTTCACAATTTATAGTGAAATGCAATATTTTCTGAAAACAGCAAAAAAAAGGCAAAAATATTTTTTGAAAAATATGTAAATATGTGTACTGTATTATTAAATGTTTTATTAAATATTAATACTTTTTTCTTTTTTTTCAGATTGAGATAGAAAATTTTCGAAAACTATAACCATTTTAAAAGCAATTAAAAAAAAATTAAATGAATAAATCTTTTTTTGAGTGGGTATGGTAAGTCAATAATGTCATGGTCCCTTTTTTCCACTTCTCTACAATCACATTTGCAGTTTTTAATTGTAGTCTCTCAAGGACCTTGTAATGTGATAATTGATTTTTAGTGTTTTAAAAAAAAAAAAAAAAAAATTACGCGTACGGTAAAAACAAAAAAAAAAAAGTTTTTCAAAAAATATATAAAAAATAGATGAAAGGTAAGGTTGGCTCTTAAAAGAGCCGTTGTGTTCATGCAGGGACAGAGGAAAGAAAGATTGGGAATATTAGACGGTACGACAAGTGTGCTGATCTATTTTACTGTTCACTAGGGAAACACTGGTCTCCCTATAAGTAATTAGATCGTGACAATGGGCGCACCGTACTTCAACCCTCGCAAACCGAGGGTTAATTTCCAGAGGACCAGAAAAAGGAGATGCTCCCCCCACAGATGAAGGGCTCACCTGACCTGCAGAAGAAGGACTCGGCTCTGCAGATGATGGTCCAGGCTGAGCTGCTGTGGATGTGCTTGGTTGATTTACTGAAGGGTTACCTTCAGTAAGTCGAGCATGTGTCCTTCTGTGTACATCCTTAAGGTGTCTCATCATGGTGTGATTCCCAAAGGAATACTTCCTGTCAGGATTACCTCTTGAAAGTACACGCTTACACAGCTTGCAAGTCACTAAGGGTGCATTTACCTTTTGCTGGCCTTCTGGAAAAGTAAAATACTCCCATACGTAAGAGGTCTTTTGTTTCCTCGCTCTCTGCCTCAAGGTAGTGCTGCTAGCCTCACTCTCAGAAGAGCTCTGCTGTTCTGCCATCGTATCACAAAGACAACCCAGCTCCTTCTCCTAAGGGATCACAAGCAGAAATGAGGGGAATGGGTGTGGTGTAGGAGAGTTCTAGAACTGAAAGTAGTTTCAACCAATCAAAAGTTGTGTTTCATGATCACATGACCTACCGTACGCTTACGGTACGCTTACGGCAAAAGTACGCATGCGCGTAAAAAAGACACGCGCTTGCGCGCATGCGCATAACAGTCACTCCCCGACACTTCCGCGTAACGTGCGCGTGTAGCGTACACGCGTACGCGCCCCACGTGGAGTACGCGCGGCTACGCAAATTGCGTAACTATACGCAAACAGCGTAGATACATTACGGACATTGCGTAAACCGTACGCTTACCGTAAGCTTACGGTACGCGTACTAAAAAAAAAAGGAAAAAATGTATTGCTAATAAATTTTACCTGTTTATTTTATAAAATATATTAAAAAAAACATATTATAGAATTTTAAAAATTTAACCATAGTCTTTAAAAAAGGATAGAAAATTAAAATAAAAATATGTAAAAAAAAATAGAAGAAAAAAAAAAAATTAGCATTTAAAAAAACCTTGCAAATTCACTGAAAAAAACATGGGTTTCACACACGTTATAGTTAGGAATTAGCATTTAAAAAACCTTTGAAATTCACTGAAAAAACCATGGGTTTCACACACGTTATAGTTAGGAATTAGCATTTAAAAAACCTTAGAAATTCAATGAAAAAACCAAAGGTTTCACACATGTTATAGTTAGCTGGACATTTCACTTGTAAAAAAACAATGAAATTCCCCCGTTATAGTTAGTTCAGCTAACTATAACTCGCGCACCCGCAATGCACTACTGATGACGTCACATATTACATCACTCATGACATGGTCAGTGACATCACTCATGACATCACTGATGACATCTCAAATGACATCACTGATGACATTATCCTTGTGACAGAGTGGTAGACCTCCTCTCACCCTAATATAACCTTTGATACAAACATTCAAAAATAGACACTAAAATTTTCAAAACAATGGACATACCAATAACAGTTACAACAACCTATTCAGTAATTCTAAGATCCACATACACATCCACTCATCCACCAACAATCCTATACAGTCACTCATACATGTACTCACACATCATATGTACTCATACACCTAAACATCCTGTAACACAATCCCACTCATCCATAGAGTTACTCACACACATAGTCACTCATGCTAATAAAGAATCAAACATCCATTTACTTGCATATACAGTTATACACACACCAGCACACTTACTTTTACAGAAACTTACACATACTTAGTCTTTTTAACAATCACTTATAGAAACACATACTTATTCATACAGGAACTCTTCCAATCTCTCACTCTCACATATACTCACTTATAAACAACAATAGTCACATATACTAGTTTAAAACATATGTAGTTACTTATGAAGACACTATTGAGACAGTCATTCACTCACTAACACACCCATGCACACACTCATCCACCCATACAGTCCTGCACACATGCTGTCTTCAACACATACAAACAGTGAGTCACTCATTCATGCATCTATGCACTACGTAATACCCCCCACCGCACCATGAAGACACTCAGACACTCATACTGATACTCAAAAAACCAACTATTAACCTATATAGACACTCATGTAGCTACTCACCAACCCATGCAGCCACTTATATACAAAGTGAGAGACTGATACAGGTATTTACACATTTAAACATTACTCACTAAGCCATGTATTCAAAAAGATACACTTAATCAGTCAGTTATACAATCAATTTTTCAGAAACAAATCATCAATTTAGACACTTATATACTCATTTATTCTTCCATCGACCTTGAGATATACATATATAAAACATATTTAATTTTCAGAAAAACACACATTCACTGGATGATGTCATCAGTGATGTCATTTGAGATGTCATCAGTGATGTCATCAGTGATGTCACTGACCATGTCATGAGTGATGTAATATGTGACGTCATCAGTAGTGCATTGCGGGTGCGCGAGTTATAGTTAGCTGAACTAACTATAACGGGGGAATTTCATTGGTTTTTTACGAGTGAAATGTCCAGCTAACTATAACATGTGTGAAACCTTTGATTTTTTCATTGAATTTCTAAGGTTTTTTAAATGCTAATTCCTAACTATAACGTGTGTGAAACCCATGGTTTTTTCAGTGAATATATATATATATATAATTTAGGTGTCTATGAACATGAGGCTTTAATTCAGTGTTTAGGCGGTGCTTGAGTATTTTAACCAATCGTTGGTATGTAGTTGTTATGTCTAGACTGCACTTTGGCTAGATAGGGTGTGTTTGGGTATAAGATGGTTGTGCCTTTGCATTTGAGGCTGTGTCCTGATGTTTGGGTGTGCCTGTGTATTTGAAATATCATATTGTATTTCAGGCCATAATTAGGCACCTCAGCTAGTAGTAGGGCATGAAAGCATGTAAGATTTACTCAGGGTTATAATAGTTGTACCCTTGGGGTTTCATGGCTGCAAGACAAGCGTATGAATGTTGTAACATTAGCATTTTAGGATATGGCTTAATAATAAAATAAGTTCCAGCCACGAAACTTTGGGTCCGTGACTCTGTATTTCATGTCCAGGAGTCGCTTATGCAAATAAAATGAAGTATATATAAAAAAGATAATCACTGGCAAATCTTTCAACGGGAACTAACATAACTGCACAGAAAGATCTATATGAAATCCAACTATTTATATGTTTAGCCCACTCATTTTTGCTTGCAGATTTTTACAGCGCAAACTTGACCTGAAGGTACCGGTGCTTTGCATGAGCACCATTTATATTACAAAAGGGCACATTCATTTTTGTTTGGTAGGCAAGGGGAGACTTAACCCGAATCACAGGATGCTGAGCGGCACCGAGACTCGAACCTGGTTCACAGTCGGCTGTTCTGGCCATTACACTGCATCCTCTCCCCAGAGGAGAGGGTTGCTTGTAAACTACAAGCATTGGCAAAGCCAATAGGTTTCATCTATACAAAATGTATTGACTTTGTCAATGTGTTTTTTACATGTTGCTCTGCAGTTGAGCTGTTGTGCAACATGACTTAAAGTTTTTTTTAAAAAGCACTATGACGCAGCCAGCATTATAGTGCTTTTTAAAAAAAGTTTTTTAGTTTAAGCCATCTTGCACTGCATCTTAACTGCTGTGTATGATGTAAAAAAACATTTTCAAAGCCAATAGGTTTCGCATAAGCGAAACCTATTGGCTTTGCCAATGCTTGTGATTCTTGCCCGAATGGGCTTGAAACTTATGTGCTTGTTCTCATCGCAATGCCCATGCTATCCAAGGGGCAACAATTTTCTTATGTTTTTAAGCCTGAGAGTTCATTAGAAAAGCAGTGAACAGAACAAGGTAACCCAGGTACCACTAATAATAATTAATGAAATAAAGCTGAATAACATATATATTATATTTACAAGAAGCCATTTACACGCTGTGGCATGCAGATATAAGCAAAGAAGGTACTGAGCGGAGACTGCTAGAGAGTTAGGGAGACTGAAGAATGGGGCAAGGGGTAGCGTTGCCACTGGCTTTAGTGATAGAATAATAAGCAGCTTTAAAACTTGTGTCCAAAAGAATAAAAAATAAGCAATAACTATTATCAGAACACTATGGACCCATTTTTGTAAAAAAAAATAAGTAAAAATGTAAGGTTTGACAGAAAAGGAAACCTTATGAGTAGGCTCTCTGGAGATTAGTATTAAAAAGGCTGCAAGATATATTTTGTGTGTATCTAATGCACCTAAAACCAAGGTAACAAAACAGGGTGTTTTTAGAGGTCTAGTGTTTGTGAGTTCATGCATGTCACAAAGAAGCAATTGTAAAAGTGAGGAGAATGTTCTTGGGGACAGAGACACCAAAATTCGTTTTATTAATTTAAATGTGTACTTGCCTCCGTTCATCCATTTTCCGGTGTTTACATTTCCCCACCCTGCCCCTCCCCCGTCCCGCCTCACTGCCTCACCGAACTCCCTCCACGAGCCGCTACTGCTCAGTTCTTTTGCATGTTATTACATACGCACTGGCGGCCGGCACAGGTACGAGTGGTGAGAAGTGGGGCGGGGCAGGGTGGGGGTTGGGGAAGTCGACATACAACGGGATAGGTTAAATTAACTTTTTTTTTTAATGAAACCCCTTACCTTGGCAAAGCAGCGAGCGCAAGGTAATGGGTTTAATTTATTTTTAAATTTATTTGAACATATCCTGTTGTATGTCGACTTTCCCGACTCCCACCCCGCCCTGCCCCGCTTCACCGCCCTATTGCCCCACCCCACCGCCCTATTGCCCCACCGCTCTTACCTATGCTGGCCACGACTGTACACACATGAAAGAAATATCTAAATTTACCATGCAGATATAGGCTACAGTCTTTAATATTGACACCATGTCTTCTTCCAGAAGTATTTTTTTTATATTTGCAACCCTGTGGTGCAGACAGTTTCTCAAATTCAATATTTCCTTATAATGATATAAGGGGGTCGGCAGACAGACCATAGGTACGCGGGGATACTCTGTGCTGCTTTATAGTAGTGGAAAAGGGACCGAGCTGCTGATGCACAGGCAGGTGATGGTGCAAGCCTGGAGGGAAGCAACCAGATTCCTAGGGTGGGAGAACAAGCTGACAGGGACAAACCCCCCTGTGGGGTAGTGACATCCTACAAGAGGTGCAGAACCTGCAGGGCTTCTCCAAATGGGAATTAATAGGAATCGAGAAATTGGAAGAGGTGTGAAGGAGGATAGCTTGCATAACATTTGAGATGCTACAGCAGGAGTATAAGAAGGCACCGAACACTTTTGGGGGCAGATTTATGTTCCCTGGCGCATCCCTGCAAATCAGCATGGCTGCGCCAGGGAAGATGCGTCACGCAAGTTTGCCCTTGCGCCACCGCAGATGCGCCGCATTTACAATGCGGCGCATCGTGGCGCAAGGACAAGCAGATACGTGACGCATCTGCCGGCGTAAGGTTGGCGCAGTGCTGAAGTTGCGTCGCAAGCGCCGCGCAACTCCAGCACTGTTCCAACCTACCCTATCCCTAACATGGTGCGTCAAGCCTTACGCCTGCTTGAAGCAGGCGCAGGGTTTTGACGTATCAGCGTTGGGAAAGTGACTCAGTGTCACTGAGTCACTTTTCAGGGGCGTTCCTGTGACGGAACGCCCCTCCTGAGTAGCAACGCCCACATGAAACCTGACGCAGGTTTCATGTGGCGCAGGGCTTTACACCTTGACGCATCTCCATAGATGCGTCACGATGTAAATGGGGCGCAACATGGCGCAGGGTTTACGCCGCCGCTGCGTCACAAAAGTGACGCAACGGCGGCGTAAAAGGGGCGCAAGTCCCTCATAAATCTGCCCCTAAGAATCTACAGCTGGGTCTTGCGTTACGGTGTCACATATGGGAAGGGGAGACGCTATTAGATGACGCATCATTAGAGGACCGCTTATTGTTAGATCCCATGCTGGAAAAAGCAGTTTCCTTGACTTTCGCGAAACTCATGAACAATTCCCCGCATCCATTGGTAAAGCTGAAGGCACATTAGGAGGAGGACCTGGACCCCTTGGAAGATGATGATTGGGCAGAAGCCACACAGAGTCCCAGGAAGCTGGCAATACAAGCTTGGTTCTGAATTATCCAGCTACGTATACTTCATAGGTTGCATTATTCTAGGATATTGCTCGGTCTAATAAGGAGGAGTGATAGCGCTCTCTGCATTAGGGGATGTGGGAAATGGGATTCTTTGATCACATCCTTTTGGAGTGCCTGGAAATACAAAGGTTTTGGAGCAGGGTGATATGAATCATGACAAGGGTCACAGGCTAGGAGGTGCCCCTAGAGACCAGGTGGCACATTATGTGTATATGCAGAGAGCAAGAGTGGCCTAAATATCAGAAGATATGGCTTAGGTTAGCATCTGAAAAGCCTAAAAGAAAAATAGCCCGAACATGGGGGGGCAGAGAGACCGCCACAGGTTTTAGATTGGGAGGCAGATGTAAACTGGTGTCGAAGAACTGAGCAGGTAGTCTACCAAAGTAGGGGATGCCTTAAGAAGTGGGAGAAAAAAATATGGGATGTTTGACGTAAATATAGAGAGACAGTTGAGGGATTGGGTGAGGGAGTTAAATCCCATTCCCCGAGATTCGAGATATAGGAATTCTAAATCTAAGTGTAGATGTGGCCCTGCTCCGACACTGCCCTTTTACGCTTTGTGGTGCCAAAGGTATGTGTATGGTGTTATCCTTTAAAATGCAATCACTTGCTGGATGTAAAAGTGTTCATACTTCTTTTATTCTAGCAACAGTTGAATTAAAAGATATGGGGAAAAAAACAAAATTATATATGGAATCAATTTATTTTATGTCATGTGCATAGACATAGAAAACAAGTACAATATAAGGCTTCACATGAAGGAGGGCCTGGTGATGATCACCTTCAGCAGAATAACTTTTGAATGATATGATCTTCCTATAACATTCATCATGCGTTCCCATCGTGGGGCGGCACAATCTGGCTTTTAAAACAATGGGCTCGATTCACACGGAACAGAAGTCATTTGCGCCTGTGTAGTACTCCTAGGAACAGGTGAGGAATTACTACTTTTGGCAATTCAGAAACCTGTGCAGTAGGCAGCATTGAAGCTGCACGAGATGCAGGTTTGTTGGTTCTGATAGACCAAAGTTATTCCCAGTGGCTGAGATTAATTCAAGCATTCATTATTCAGACACTATAAGTGTGACAGGTTTCATCGGACATGGATGTCTTCGTTCACTATGCTACAAGACTCAAGGTCCATCTTCACCCCTTCGGTGCCACGCCCTTTCCCCCTCCTGTGCCGGGCGTTTCCCACGCGGGTGGGTTTCATGACGAGATAGTCTCGTCATGGGCACAGCGCGACCGTGCTCCATGACGAGACTATTAATGATGGGGCTCAACAAGCTTTAAACTGGTCTAGGGGTTGCTTGTGTTCCAGTTCAGAGGGCACATGCAGGCCAAACTGATTTGTGTATGGTTTGTCACTGTTTGTAGTGGTTGAGATGAATGTAAGCATTCCACCCATCCAGTCCTTAATTCAAGCCGGGTTTTGCAGGTGGGGCCACCAGCACCCATTTTGGGGGATTTGCACTTATTTTCCCTTCTTAGACTTTGACCCAGATCACGGGAGAGAGTCCACAAAAATGAGTAAAGAATGTGGAAGACAAAGATAAACAACAGAGACAAAGAAAGCAGGGATGAAAAAACTTGAAAGGGTAAGATAAAACAGGCAGGAAATGTCGGCATGAGGTGGAATCAAGATTGCGCAGCCTTGGGATATGGCACCAGGGCCAGCCTTAGTGCTGGTGGTGCCCGGTGCAACAATGTTCGTTGGCCCCCCTAATGACTTCCACCACAGATTCCCTCCTACCACCCTTTGACAGCACCCGTCAAGTCTCCATAACCAATCTCTCTCATATGCATTTAATTTGTTTTATAGCGCCACTCATACTAGTGTAGGATGCCAGAGCACTTTACATCTAACACACTTATTACACAGAGACAATCAATCATGAGTGTAGGTCAGTGTATAGGAAATGTTACATAAGACAGAGAACTACAAGGTGTAGACGAGTCACATGACAACCATACTGGTAGACAGTATAGATTAAAAGTGCTTGGTCTGAAAGAGCACAAACTCAGAATTTGAAACGTAACACCATGGTTGGGAGTTTTCTTTAATAATAAGAATTGATTTCTACCCAAATCCTTTTTGCAACATTAGGATAACGAAAGACTGGGGGAAAGAATCTTAACGCTCTAATCTATACCTTGATGTTTTCACGCTGCTCTTTGAGGGCAGTTAGCTTCCACCAGGCAAAACTCCGATCTTCCTCCAGGAAGAACATTAATCACCAGAGTTGCCTGAAAATTGCTGGAGGCAAAGAATGCACCAGCATGTGCTTTTAAAGCCATGAAATACTTGCAAACACAGCGCCCCCCGAAGTCAGCACCAAGTGCGGTGGCACCGGCCGCACCATCCTAGAGCCAGTTCTGGCCACCTCTGGCGTTCAATATTGCTGGCTGCCGGCATCTGAGCAAAACTGTGAGCCCCGGCACTTATTCTTTCACAAATTAAGCACTGCATCCAACCACTCTTACATTTTTCCTCTTGCCATGTGAGGGTCTACTAGCCACTAAAAGGACTATTTGGGCAAAAGCAGGTTCAGGAACTCAGATCACCCCAATCACCCCAAACAATTGAGTGCTTCTACGTTCAGGTAAACATGAATGCCTAGAATGCCCTACGACAAAGAGACATGCAGTGGTAAGGTAAATTACTCCATAAGAATAGTTGCTGTGAGTAATCTCTACCAGTGAAAACAGCACTGCCACGCTGCAGAAAGGCAGTTCCTCTTACAGCCATGGAATAATTAACCCTTTCACTTCTTTCGGAGGACTACTTGTTACCCTCTTTCTCTAAATCGGGCCCTATGTGTATTGAGACCCAATGGTTTGAACTTTGAGCTTTCAAAAGTAGAAAGGGGTGGTGGGCGCTGTGTGGCATACCTCGTCATCTGCAAATCAGAATACGTCACCGTGCTTCGATATCTGTTCATAGGGCATGCGTTCCCTCTTTAAAACCATCATTATCTATCACCATATGCAGGACAATGAAAATGTCACATAACATGTTTACACACTGGTAGGCTCGCTGTTGCTTCATAGATTCCTTTTTATGTGCTTCCGAGTTTTTATATGACTTTAAATCGTCACAGTGCCAATACATCTGCTTACTACAATCACTTTCGGAACAGCAGATGCGTCCCATGCCCTTGGATGAAGCATGCACTCGGCATCTTGCCACCAGTGTTTCACCTCAAATCTATGCCCACTTCTTGCCTCACATACAAACTAAAGAACACATCACATACCTCTTTCACCCTTCCTCTGCTTAAAAGGCAGCAGCTTATTCACATTTAACTTAATTTCCCAGACTGATCAGTTTAGTCTTCAAGAACACTCAGAAAGCCACTGTGTAACAAGACTAAAACATCTCTTTTAATTCGAACTCCTATATGGAAAACATTGGATGAATATATTTCTAATTGAACAATTTTGAGTATGCCCCATCTATGTTTATAATTTAAATTTATTTTTCAGGTTGGTATTAATTCCAATATATTTAGTAGTATACACTTACAATTCATATGTATATCTTTATTTTACCTGTTTACCGCACTTTTACTGATATTTTTTATTTGTTTCTGTTCATTTATTTATATAAACGTAATAAATATTTTTAACTGAAAAAATAGCCACTGTGCATTTATGTTTTGTTTGCAGGCTGTAACTGCCTTTTGTAAAAACATGTTTGCATTTGACATTGAAAGTTTATTCACACTTACAAACAAGTTTGTTGACACAACCAGGCATTTTGTGGGCATTCACAATCCTTTTTTTCCCTTCCCTGTCCCACACTGGCAATGGTTGTGAATCATCTTCCGTCCAAAGCTGAGGAAATCCGCTTCAAGGGTGGGAACGAAAAGATAACAACCTCACAATTGGTGTGGGTGCACCGGAAGGGGTTTCTCCATTGTGACATATAAAGGTATCATCTTGGCGTGGCCACTATCTCCCTATTAAGCAACCAGTGAAGAATCTCCGGGTCTTGGGGATCTTGGAAGGATCCAGTTATCAAAATGGGCTACTTTAAAAAGCAACTCTACAATCACATTTTTTTTTTTTAAACGAGTTTTGGTTTAAATCCATGTGGTGGGAAAAGTCCAATATGGTAGATCTGTGGGTGGATTAGCATGAACTTGCATTGCTTTTCTGACATATCTAATTTCACGGTGATTAAAAGATGACAATAAACACCAGGCTTCTTCTCATGGTAGGAGGTTGATTTTTGAATGAATGCATTCTAGAGAAGAAATTTGGAACAACTAATGGTAAGTCTTATGAAATTGAATGTTAGAGTTGGAAATCTAACAGGGTGTCTGTTGCATCACTCCTACTTTATGCCTGCTTGGGAACTTGCACATGTCCGAAGAAATGGTACAATGAAAGCGCTACCACCGCTTGGAGTCTAGCCTTCATTTACAGCAGTGCTGATAAGGAGCGGATGTTCTTGCAAGAAGTCATGATACCACCCTAAGTTTAAACCACAATGAGAGGGAAGACGATGGGAAACTGATAAAGGAGATATCGTACTGTCTTAGGTTTGCAGGCATAACCTGGGAAACTTTTGGGAACTGTCCAAAGGTAAAATTCTGAACTCATAAGAAGTCAGAAACCTTTAGGTGCAGATCCCCTACTCATTCAGTGAATCAGACACTGAAAGATTACAGCGCCTACCAACCACATCCTCATTCCACTTAGCATGGCTTCCTCGTCTGTGGGTAGATGGATAGGCAAATAGCCAAAAGCTAAATTTCCTTTAATGGTCATTTGGTGAATTTGTGTTTCTCATCAAAGCTGTGAGAAAGACAGTTAGCCTTTCTGCGTAGACCAAACTGGCTAGCTTATTTTGGTGGTGTGTGGAAAGCCAGCTTGCTGCAGTCTGCTTTAAAATATTTTCGTACCTCTTAGTGATAATTTAAAAAAACAATCTTGAATGTAGTCATGCTACAAGTGTATGGACTTTGACCACCTTTAAACTGACATAGTTTGCTTAGCTGTGTTTTATTTCCCTTGAAAGTTTAGCTGGAAAATTCCAAGATATATATTTTTACCTCCAGGATATTTCATAATTTTTCAGGCTCATTATGGCCTCCATCATGGTGCTGGCCCTCCATAAGAGCATTGCAACACTCGCTTGGATGCAATCCACTTTGGCATTCTTCCTTTTCATTGCGTTGGACATTTTTTTCATTATATTTATGAGACTGTATGTTTAGCAATCCCGTCGTATCGGCCAATTCCCTAGAATCTCCACTGTCGAGGGTTGTACAAGAGCTATTGGCCAAATTGTTGTAATTCGAGAAATGAGATACATGAGAGAAATGAGATAGCCATCTGATGATCATGCCCCAAAAGGGACATTTTCAGACCCAGTCTAATTTTTTTCTGTAGAAGGCTCTATGCCCACAAAACGTTGATTTCAAACCATGAGGCTTTATGCAGAAATTTTCAAAAACTTAAAAAAAAAATTTATGGTGAAATATAATTCTTTTTTTCTGGATATAAATATTTCAATTCATTCTAACCTGTACCCATCTGCTAATCAGGGGCGGCTCGTCCGTGATAGTGGAGGAGCGTCACCCCACCAAAAAAATGCCCCCAAAGGCCCCAGAGCTGAAAAATAAAATGGTAATAAAGGTTATTTATTACTATTTTATTTTTCAGCAACCCGTCCTGAACCGACTGTCAGGACGGGGCGGGGTAATTGCTGCTGAGTGGCAGCAGGGAGCTTTGCACTTATGTCTATAGTGCACATGTCCCTTTGGCAGGCTGTCTTGCAACAGCTAGCCAGACATGCACATTTTAAAATTTCCAGTGCTCTTGTGAGTGCTGATATAGGCAGCTCCCACCAATCCTGACACTCCTTTCATGCTGTGAGAGCAGCACAAGGATTGGGTAGTGCAGTTTCCTGGGTCCCGCGTTGGAGTTTCGAGGAGAGGAGGACGTCGTGCTGCAAGTCTTGAAGGTAAGTGCCATTTTTGTATTTTTTATTTTCGCATCACCACTCTAAATGCATGCCAGCTACTACTGCTGCTAATGTTACTAATTCCTCTTTTTAAGTATTTATTTTGTTTTTTCACAATTGACTTTACTTTTATATTTATTTCTGTTTTCAAAGGCTTAGTATTGATGTGCTAACAATTGGTCACCATTATTCAATTACGGGATCCTTGTACACTGATCTCCATTGGTATGTGGTTGCCACCCACACACTCAACATAGATGTGTGAAATAGCCTTTTTTTTCTTCTTCAGACTAAATAACTGTCTTCTTTGAGTGGACGGTACTTTAATTGATAAAACAAATAAATATTTAAGGGCTTATTTAGAGTTTGGCATATAAGATACTTCATCAAAACGTGTCAGACATCCTAGCTACTATATTACCAAAGGCTATAATGCACTTGTAATACTGTGGACAGGTTATCACCCCTGTTTGTTTTGGAGCAGGGGTTCTTAACCTTTGGCTTCTGTGGACCCCTACTTAAAAATTAATGGAACCTGAAAACCCCAGCTGAATCATTATTGGAATCTGGGGACTCCCACTGAGTAATTACTGGAAGCCGAAGAACCTAGTTTAAGCGTTTTCAATAATGTGAACTGCAAAACAATATATCCAAAAATACAGAAACAAGCACTCATCAAACACTTATACAAATGATGAAATATTTTATTTAATTCACAAAAAAATATAAAATATCTAAATTTTAATTTGAATGGGACGGCAACTCATCAACCATACAATATACTATTTGATGCACTTGCACTGCTTCCATGACTCAATCTGAGGTTACTAACATAACTTTCAGTGGCACATTTTGCTTCTTTATTTATAAAGAATTTATTAATCTGTTAATGTTATTGAATTTTCTAATCAGTCGCGGACTCCCTTAGTAGGCTTTGTGGACCCCATAGGGTCCCCGGACTACAGATTAAGAACCACTGTTTTGATTTTCATTTGTTGCCCTAAGTGGGAAGGGTATGCCCAGATGTGGGTCCTGTGCTCTCCATGCCGAGTCAAGCTAGCCTGGCTGATGAGGGGTGATACCATGAAACCGGTCCTAGGATGCTTTTTTCCAGTCCAGAGAGTATCTGGCCTGACAGTTTGGGCTGGGCTGTTCCCATTGGGAGCAGGGCCAAGACTGATTTGCATATGGCTGGGTCTAAACTGGAATGGCATGCTGTGCAAGAAAACAATTGATGTTGGCCCAGATCTCTGTACTGGGGTGAAGTGTGACATTGTGTCAGCATTCCGTCCATCAATTGTTCATTTTTTATCAGTTGTCCCAACATGGAATGAATGTCTAAGTTTCAAATTTTCATTTGTATTTGTTTAAATTTCTTTGGAAAGTGTCTCCAGCAGATGTGTTGTACATAAATTACATTAAAATCAGCACATACAACTTTTTCTAATGCCTGGTGACAACCCAGGATTTGGAGTGGAATATGTATAGTTAGACAGCACTCAGTCACACAGTCATTCAGAGGATTGTCAAGTTGTACCTGGTCCATCTGACATCATGTCTAGAGAATAAATGTGACAAGGAGATCCTCCCACTTTGGAGGTTGTTTTCAAGGACCCCTCTCAAGGTGCGAAAGGAGGAGGTGGGCAATATTTATTTCAGCAAGGAGGTGCCAGGAGGGAATAGGGAATGCCGACAGAATCCTAATATAGTTGTTGGTGATGGGCAAATGTAAAATGTTAATTGGACTCAATTGCAGACTGTCTCAGTTCATCAAATGCAAGCTCCAACTCAGTCCCAGGCCCAATGATGCAATTCCTGCAACCTCTGATGCCTCCAATTTAATAAACCCAGATTTGTTTTTTAAAATATTTTTTATTGAAATTTTACATTTATACCATTCACTCTCAAACCTCTCCCACCCCCACCCTTCCCCACACAATAATTTACTGGTGAAAGGATCTATCACATGTAAATATATACAATGCTAAATGCTTGTCAATTTCAATTGTAACATTTTTACAAACTATATCTAATCAATACCCGAGTGGTATAATTCATAGTGTAACCAAAATATAAGTACCTAAAATAAAATGATAAAGGTAAAATATAATTTCCAGTGCTTCGCCCACAAAGTGACAAGTTCTTTTTATTAAGTCGTCTGATTGGCCCATATAGTTAAATGCTTCCAAATTCTCAGTCCTTTCTTTCTGGCTCGATGACCCTTTCTTGCATATGTGGCTTTTTCCAGATTATACACTGTTAACAAACGTGCCAGCCATTGCTGAAAAGACAGAGGGTTTGCGTCCAACCAAGCTGAGGTGATTCGTAGCCTAAAAATAGACATAGAAATACTTAGCAAAGCCACTCCCTCATCCACTCCCACACTATCTTGTATTCCCAATAATATAAAAGGAGGAGTTATGACTATATTCAGTGATAGTTTGTCTCTAAAAAGGTATTAATTTCATCAATTACCAGAGAAAGAGAGCTACATGTAGCTACACATGCACTATATCTGCCCCATACAAAGCGCACAGTGGACAATGTGTTCCTTTCCCTTCACCCCATTTAGCAATCCTATGTGGGGTATAGTATAGAAAAAAACTGGACCTGAAGATTTGCAGACATTAGCACAGTTTGCGCTATTGAAAAGGCTTGTTGGAAAACGGTGTCCGTAATCATAAATTTGTTTGCCACTTTACAGAGTATTTTTCTATATCATCTTTCATAAGAATATTCAGAAAAGTATATATAATACCTATTCATGGGGTATTGGATTAATCAGATTCTCTAAAAGATTGTTTTTTAAAAACCCAGCTGGCCCACCCCCTTTCACTGTAAAAAATTCCTAATTTGAAGATACTTAAAAAATTCCTTATGGATAAGATTGAAATCTATTCAAAGACGATTGTAGGAAATAATACCGGCCGATGAATAAAAACTCCCTAATTTTTTTATCCCAGCATTAAATCAATTGATCATATACGAGTCACCAAAAATCTCGGGGAGATGGGGAGTATAAAAATGTAGGCTTCCTATACCCAGCAGTCGGCGTACGGAGGTCCAAACCTTAAAAGCAGACAAAAGAGTCTTGAAACGCGCCCTTTTATAGCATCCAAAGTCTACCTGTCTCCATAGGCACCCCCAGGCTTCGGTACCAATTAATATCTCAAAAGGAGAAGGATGAATCAACACATCACCGCTAGGGCGTCCCCGCAGAAGCATCATGCAGTGTGCTAAGGAGGTAGCCCAATAATATAGTTTAAGATTAGGAAAAGCCAATCCCTCCACTTTCTAGGGAGTGACAAACATTTTATCGATATTATTGGTCACGAGTAAGCTCAAAGAAATTGTGAATAGATACTATTGAACTTCTTCAACCATTGATTGGAAAAGTAAGTGGAATAGCTCACATTAAATACAGAATTCTGGAGAAAAAAATCATCTTAATTATATTGCATCTACCCACCAGTGAAAGATGCAAATTATTCAGCCTACTCAATGATTTTTTCGTTTTCTCTGCTAAAGGGAATACATTTTCATTAATGATCTCCTCTAGATTGGCCTTTATGATGACACCTAGATAGACTGCACTCTGTTGTGTACCAGGGAGATATGCTTGTTAATAATAATTTGAGTTTTTTCCTTATCTAAAGAGTACCCTAAGATTGACCCAAAGATCTGGACTTCTTCTTCTACTTCCTTAATGGACAGTTTTGGATTGAGGGTAGCCAGAGCTATGTCATCAGCGTAGGCTAAAGCTTTAGTGTCATGCCCTTGCAATAAAACCGGGGTAATATTCGTATTTGATTCCAGGCTCTTTATAGGAGGGTCAATATACAACGCAAATCATAAAGGGGAGCATGGCCAGCAATGCCATGTAGCCATTGAAATCTTCAATCCCTCAGTCATTTCTCTGTTAGTATGAACACTGGCAGCAGGCTCAATGTATAGTGCTTTAACTGCCCTAATGAAATCGGGGCCTATCCCCTTCTTTTGCATAGAAGCCCAGAAGAAATTCCAGGAAACCCTTTTGAATGCTTTTTCAGCATCAAGCATAATCAAAGCCAAAGGGTTCCCTGACACCTGCCCAGCATCAACCATGGAAATAATCCTACTAATGTGATCTATCGTGCCTCTCCCAGGGATAAATCCATGTTGTCATTTGGACACTATCCTGTGAATCACCTGAGATAAGCGAGTACCTACAAATTTTGAATAGATTTTTGAATCTCCGTTAATTAACGTAATCGGGCGATAGGAGCCGAGCTCCTGAACGGGTTTGTTCTTTTTGGGGAAAATGATAACTTTAGCCAAAGCCCATGATTTGTGGGGCTGCCCCATTAAATATGTGATCAAACAGCGCTGTCATAACGTCCTTTATTTGATCCGCAAAAAATTTATAAAATTCAGTAGGAATTAAGTCTGTGCCGGCAGCTTTCCCATCAGGTAAACTGGACATAGCCATAAGGATCTCATCCCATGAGAGAGGGCTGCCGAGCTGCTCTTGTTCTTCCCTAGTCAGCTGTTTCAGCACAGGGGAATCTACATATTTACAGGTTAGATCCTGTATTTGATGGGTCTCGCTCTTAGATCCCTCAGAATAAAGTGTTTGATAACAGTTCTGAAAGGAAGCCCGAATCTTAGTTGGGTCTGACACCAAACCATGCACTGGATCCCTAATTACAGAGATTTCATTACGTGTGAGTTCCTGTCTGGTTCTTATTGCTAATTGATGTCCTACATTCGTATACTTTTTCCCTGTGTGCAGTTAATTTATTAGTTGATTTTTTTTGCATGAATTTCCCCAATTGCAACCTTGGGCAATGCCACCTCCGTTTGGGCCTTATCTACCCCATTCTTCTGTTGCAGTGCTATGACTAGATTTTCTTCAGCTCGAGCCAAGTTCCGCTGACTATCTTGCAAAGTACGTTTCTCATCTGTTCCCCTTTATAAAGAAAACTGTGTAGTTTCCCCCCTCATAAAAGTTTTCAAGGAATCCCAGACAATTTCTAATGACCCACTCCCCATGCTCCTTCTAAAAAATCCAGGAATACACACTTTCATATGTTTCCGATATTCATCATTGTATAGGTGTGCCCTCTCAAAACTTCAGGGAGAAACCTTTTTTGCAAACCCCATCCCCTGCAAATCTAAAATTAACAGGTTATGGTCAGATACAAATCTGGAATAGCTCGATCTTGCTATCCTGTACTAGAGAGGAAGATACAAATAAATAGTCCAATCTAACATGCTTTTGATGTGGGGCTGAATAAAAGGTAAACCCATGTTCCATCGGTTTTAAACTGGACCAAACCCATGTATCTGGAATAAATTCTCTAAAGATTGAAATACTTTTGGTTTTCTCCCTGTATATCTCTGACTCATATCGCAGTTACTTAGTAAATTAATATTTAAATCTGCACACAATATGATAGACAAAGACAAATGTGCTAACTCATTGGATGACCAGTTGAATACTTCAGGGTCATTAACTACACTAAATACACAAGTAACCTCTTGGGTCTGAGCAACCTTAAGACATGAGCAAGGAAAAAAGAGAAGAGAATACTGTAATTAATCTGTGTCTAAAATGACAGTACCCTAAACAAGGAAAGGAATCCCTTTATAGGATGAATGCCCTCACTCACCAAAAGGTGACATGCTTCATCATTTGGGCTTTCTCCTCTCAGTGGGAAAACATAGTCCCACTGAGGGCTACGACCACCGCACTAAGAGGTGGGAGCTCAGGGATGTTTTCAATAATGTGGATTCAAGAAAGGAAGGAAGTTGTGGAGTTACAAGATGAGACATTAGCAAAGTGAGAATTTATAAGGCCTTCGGGAGGACTACTATCAGGATTTTAGAGTGCTTGATAATGTTTTGCAAAGCACACTGCTATGTACCCAATGTATTTGTAATTATCTTAATCGTTTTTTTTTCTTTTCCAGATTTTAAATAATTAGCCAGCGAGACACCTGCCCTGTTTTTACCACAAACTTTTTCGGTAGATTTTACTAAATAGTATCCTCACGGCAATCAGTGCTTCTAAATCTGTTTTGTTGTTTTTGGACGTATAGTAAACATGTTCTAGGTGCTTGATATTGGTTAAGAAGACTGCAGTCTCTTATTCCCTAAGCTTTTTCCTTGCTAAAACATAACTAATAATAATTTCCCCTGGATGCAGGTTTAAAAGCATCCTATACAAAATTAAAGGAAGTATCACCCCTATCACACTGTTTAAAAAAGTCAGAGACGAAGGATTCACATGCGGTAAGAAAGCCTTTATCAGAAAGTAACAAATTGTTGAACCGCCATCTTGATTTAAGATTACATTTATGAAAGATCACAAGATCAGTCAGCACAGAGTCATGGTCAGAGATCAAAATGGATCTGATCTCCGAGTTAGTCAAGTGTTCAAACAAATACTTGCTTAAGAAAATACAATCAATCCTAGTGTTAGAGTGATGAGGGGATGAGTAAAAAGAATATTCTTTCAAATCAGAGTTGAATATTCTCCAGGAATCAGATAGAGAGTGATGAGATATAGCACTTTGAAAATCTTAAAGTGCTTTATGATGAGAGAATTTAGTAGAAGACGAGCGCTAAAGGAATGTGTCCATGACCTGGTTACAATCTCCACCCAATATGAAATCTGTGAATAATGTTGTGTAATTTTGTGCGAAATCAATTTCTAGAATTCAGGATCTGGGTGTGTTGGACCATATACATTGAAAAGTGTGAAAGGAATATCATTAATGTTAAGCTTAACTAAAACCCATTGACAATCCACATCACATTCTTGAGATGCAAACAAAATATTTAGGTGTTTATGACATAAAAAATTAACCCAATTTTTACGGTGTGAAGTTGGGGAAAAGTACAATTCACCCACTCAACAATTCAATAACATAACAGCTTCTTTATCAGTGAGTTGCGTTTCCTGAAGGAAATCAATTTGTCATTTAAGGTTAGATAAATGTGACAAAAGTAATTGGCATTTAAACAGGTTCTTTAAAGCTTTACATTCCATGTAACACCTCTTAGATTTTCTCCAGAAGCAGGCATGGAAGATTTATAACGACAGATATGAAGGTATGCAAAGGATATATCAGAATGGAAGAAGATAAGGAAAGAGGAAATAGAGGAAAATTAAAAAAGAGAAGAGCCAATGAAAGGGAAGGCGAGAGAGAGAAAGACTGAAATAGCTAGAAGACGCAATACAGGAAAATGATCTTAACTGAAGGTGAAATAAGAATGACAGAACATCCCGAAGGACGTGAGGGGGCGGAACACCTTCTGAGGATGCGCCTTACTTGGCTACATGCGGACACGGACATTTATACTTCTATAATAAACTATAATAAGTAGAGACAATAATATGTGGAAGAGGTAAAAAAGTTAGATTAAGTAGAACTATTACAACAAATACATAACACTAGTAGGGAATAGACTACAGACTTACCTTTAATGACACAAATAATTGATAGTAGTGGACAAGACTTACATAGGGGAAACACATATAGTTATGGGAGCATCTGTCACAGACCAATACGGAAACAGAATGGGAAAAAGAAAAACATGGGCCAACAAAATTATCTCATACATCACCACCTGAAATAAATAATCAGTTGGTTAATGAACAACGTGACTACTAAAAATGACAAAATTAAGTCAGGTTATAGCAACAATAGCTGTCTCCATATCCTCATGACCATGTTGACACAGGAAAGCTTGTAGATCATCCAGTTCTTCAAACAAATACTGCCTGTCCCTGTATGTGATTAAAACAAAACATGGATGAAACAAACCATATTCTATGTTTAAGGACTTCAGCTGTGGAGTCATCTCAAGGAATCCTTTCCTTTTGGCAGCAGTGGCACTGGAGACGTCATGCAAAGTAGACTCTACTCGCTGACCAATGCAGGGTACCAACTTGTTTAGCCACTGATAATATTTGCATCAGTTCTTATATATATATATATATTTGCATGAGCCCTTTGAACACTCAAAGGACTTTGGTTTTGTAGATGAACAATAGAGGAAAGTGCATTCTGCAGGAAAACAATCATATTTGTTCCTTCTGAGTTTTCCTGTATGCCATATAGTCTCAGATTGTTCCTCCGATTTTCCGAGTCCTCTGCTGTTTTTTTTGGTTGCGTGATTTCTTTTAGTAGGTGAGAAACATCTAGAATGGAGTCTTCCTCATCACTGACCAGTTGTTCAATTGAAGAAAGGTGTCAGCCGTGATAGCATCATTTTTCTTCAATATGCTGAATCAAAGTACTTGTTTAAAAAACAAACGGCTTTAAAGCTCCAATTTCTTCCATAATGTCCTCCAGAGTGAAAGACAAGGTGACTTGGAGGGAGGTTCAACATCTTTTTTAGGAAGTTTGAGCGACGTAGATGGTTTCTTCGAAATGGCACCTGCTACAGACGTTGATGAAGCTCCTTTAAAATCACAACCCCCATCCATAATAGCTGAGAGATAATCTGGACCCAGATACTTTTGATGATCAGCTCTCCTGATAGCAGGTTTGTCAGTAGAAAGTATGACTTAGTCATACATTTCAGTCTACGAGGTTGACAGTGCATAAAGTAATATCACCTTTAAACATACTTCATCAATTCGTAAACATAGACGTTTTAAGAGCCAATGGAAAAGTAGGAAGCACAGCTGAATAAATGTAGAAATGACCAGGGAGAAAGTCAGTAAGACAATTCGCTAGAGAGAAAAGCTATGTGCAGTCAGTAAAAGAGATACCAAAGATAATAGATTACAGTCCAGATGACACATCACTTAAAATATTCATGCCTATTACCTTAAATTGAGCACTTTC
This sequence comes from Triturus cristatus, assembly GCF_964204655.1. Taxonomy (NCBI): domain Eukaryota; kingdom Metazoa; phylum Chordata; class Amphibia; order Caudata; family Salamandridae; genus Triturus; species Triturus cristatus. The sequence goes on along the minus strand of NC_140580.1, from coordinate 145,597,055 downwards.
TTTTAAGCAGATTTTCATGAGAAGTAACAACTGTGATCATGTAGGCAAATAGAGAATGTGCAGGGCAGTGAAGATCACAATAGTGTATAACCCTGCAATTGCATACTGCAGACGCCTTGCTCTGGAACAGCTGTCAGAAAACTCAAGGAGCACCTGCATTGCTCATACAACATTATGACTGAATCCATTGTGACAGCAAAACTGCTCGGCTGAGGTTAGGTGAATGCCAAACATTGCTGACCAAATATTTAAACAAAGGTCTCCCACACTGCCAATGTGCTGAAGTGCTGACGTTTACCTCAGAAGAAATTACGAAAATCCAAAATGGCGGCCATAGAAAACCCAGACATCCATCATGGAGAAATTACCTCAAAAAAACCTGTGAGGATGTTGGACATACCAATGTACTGAAAGCACCCCCATTCTGACCACAGAAACTGTATCCTAAATCTGAAACCAGTGGAAGAAGCTGCTTCTCCTCCTGATCATCAGAGCCGCTCGGGAGTTTGAAAAGGCAGGTGGCCATCTTCCGTGGAGTCTGCAAGTGCTCCTGTAGGCATTTGTTTTGCTTCCCACATTTTTTGGTTGCATTCCTTGCTTCACATGGTGTCTACAGACCAGCAAATGTGCTTACCTTTGTGAGACTGAGTCTCACACTTTGGTTGGCAAAGACTGAAGGCCTAGTGTACAAAGGTCTTTCTCCTCGCAAAGGCCACACAAATGAATTAGCTAATGCAAAATCAAATTTCACAAACTGCAAAGGACTCTAAAGTCAGAAAAGAGCTGTAGTGCAAAGCTAGCAAATGTTTCTTTGTGACTCCTTTTGTGAAAAGTGCAGAATCTTTAGTGACTGCAAAACATACAAAAAATGCAAGATGAGTAAAACGTGCTAGTATTAGCAAACTTTTCACTAGACTAACCTAGGTGAAAAATAAGTGCAGCTAATAAAAGGAGATCCTTTTGTTATTTGCATATGCACAAAGAGTCTCTTTGCAGCAGAATGCTCCACATTTGTCTATGAGCTGCAAGGGATGCAGCACAATCCACTGTTCACAAAGAATTGCAATTTCATAATATTACTGGGGTGGGAATCAGCTTGTGACTAATTGGGAAAAGTTGCAAATGTTGGTATGGAGGTCCACATCAAACCCTCCTGGAGAGAACTCTGCTCCCTTGGCATAGTCCCACCCCCGGTGTATTTTGAAGCTGGAATTAAAATATTTTTCAAGCCTGCATTTAGATGCCAGTCCAGTCTTCAACTCAAGAAATTGTAGCCTGCAAACAACTACTGCATATGTAATGTATCGGTGCCAGCTGTTGGATCAGATAAGACAATTTATTAAATAAGATTACAAGCATTTTGAAGGTACTGAGAAACCATTTCCGATCATAAATTATTTATGAGTTTTTGTAATACAATTACCATTTGTTTCCAGGAAATGAACGTGAAAATAACCATTAACCATTGCGTGCTGAGGCATGACTTTTCCCTGCTGTTCCTTACGTATTCATTTATGTATTCGTTTGGCAGTTTTACAGACCTCTCTGAAGAATAACTTCCTTTTAAAAGTCATGTTTACTCATATTAGTTTTAGTGGGTATTAGACTTGACATTATTGGCGTGGTATTTCCCCAAACTCTTTGCCTTCACCCCCTGCTGAATTTATTTTTGTTGGCATTAGGATTCTGTGCACTTCACAACTACTAACCAGTGCTAAAGTGCTTGTGCTCTCTCTTTCAAATATGGCCTATACCTAATTGGCACATTTAATTTACTTATAAGTCCCTAGTAAAAAATACTACATGTACACAGGGCCTGTAAACTAAATGCCACTAGTTCCCCTGCAGTACTCATTGTGCCACCTGCCAAAGTAGCACACAACCAAACATATCTAAGGCTTGCTAATGTACTCTGTAGTTCAGTTTTAAAAGTGACATATCCGTCTGGCGAAATGAACCATTTGCGAGGCCTAAACCCACCCTTAAGGTAGTCCATAAAGGTTCATAGGGCAGGGTGAACTGTATTTAAATAGTAGGATATGTGTACTTACGTTATACATGTGCTGGCAGTGATAACTCCTAAAGTCATTTTTCACTGCTATAAGGCCTACTTCTCACGTTGACTAACACTTGGTAACCATATTACATTTAATAAGTGCTAACTTTGGATTGGGAGCAGCGAGAGATAAGCTGTTTACACTCAATTGAATTATACATTTCAAATCCTATTTAATGGTAAAGTTGGATTTTAAGTTACAATTCTGCAACTGACACTTTTATAAACTTGGCATTTTCTTGTCCCAACCATTTGTGCTTTCTGCCAGTGGCCTGGGTCAGATGAGTGTGAATGTCTCTGGTGTTGAGTTTTGTGTATTGATCCCAGACAGTAACACAGAGCGGGCTTAGGTGTTGGACCTGGCCCTATTTGCAAAGTTATCCCCAAACTTTTTGCCTTCTTCCTTCTATTTTTCTGACCCTCTTTTTGTTGGCTTTATGACTCTGGGCACTTTACCACTGCTAATCAGTGCTAAAGTGCATGTGCTCTCTTCTCTAAACATGGTACGAGTTGTTTACATCTGTTTGGCATATTTAATTTACTTGTAAGTCCCTTGTACAGTGTTATCCATTACACCCATGGCCTGTAAATTAAATGCTACTAGTGGGCCTGCAGCACTGCGTGCGCCACCCACAGAAGTATCTGTTCAAACCTGTCTCAGGCCTGCCACTGCAGAGCCAGTGTGCACAGTTTACTGCATCTTTTACTTGGCATTTAAAACTACGTGCCAAGCATTAATCTCCACTTTAATTCCACCCAAGTCATAACTAGGTAGACCCTAGGTATCCCTATGGGCAGGGTGCTCTGTATGTAAAAGGTAGGACATGTGCCTTTATTGTGTGGTATGTCCTGGTAGTGACAAACAGCCTATTTTGTTTCTCACTGCTGTGAGGCCTACTACTCTCATAGGCTAGCATCAGGAATTCCCTTATATATATTTAAGTAATAATTTCTGATCTGAAAGAAGAAGTGTTGCCATGTTTGGTATGTTTGGAATAGTGGTGATAAATCCTGCTTATTAGTGTAGTTGGATTTTACATTACTTTTTTTTAAAAATGGCACTTTTACAAAGTGGGAGTTTCTCTGTGGTTGTGACTTTTTGTGTTTCACAACCTGACTCCAATTCAGTCCGTCAGTCAGTCAAATAGCTTTATTTCAATAACAAGTATCATAAAAGCAGCATCATTCTTACAATCCAAAAGTAAAAGATACGAGTTATCATAAAAACAGTAATAAAAGTAAGTATGTGCATTCCATCTGAGCATAATAGACAAAGGATTGATCATTTTGTTGGTAGTTATTAACAGTAACACGCTAATCCCTCAATCGAGACGGAAAGTTCATTCGTGGATTTAATAAATATTAAAATGTGATTAGTAAGTAAAACTAATTGAATAAAAATAAGAAACATTTAATCTTTTTCACCTATCTGATGACATTTGAAAATATATAAAAATGCGTTTGCAGTGTAAAATCATACCTCCCTACGCAAAAATTTGGACCTAACGAGCCAAATGCAGCCAAGGTACTTTGCCACACCACAGACAAAAAGAGATCTTGGATCTGATTTCAAGATCCACAGAGCAACACAATGATCCGAGGTACCCAGCTGTCTACAGATCGGTTTTATCCATCTTGATCTGGCCCGAGAGTATGCTGGATATGCAAACATGAGGTGGGCCATGCTCTCTTTTGGTGCATCACAGCAGGGCCAGACCGCAATTGTCTGATGAGGAGGACTCCATTTTGCAGTTAGCTCATGAACTAAGAGGGAGCCGACCCTAAACTGTATGTAGAGTGCCCTACCTTTTGGGCTCTGGATAACATTTAAATATGGTTCCAGAAGTATATGCTGCTTAAACTGATAACAATCTTCTGCCATCCTACCTGGTCTGGGGTTACTAAGTTCCTGTGCATCAACCCAGGCACAATATACTTTTTTAAGATCGTCCTTACAGAGTGGGTTCTGACCTTCCCAAGAATATTTAAGGCCTTGGTCAAATACTAGCTTCTTAAGATTGTTAATCCAACTGACCCTGCGGTTGCCGTCTAAGCTAATTACCTCTTTAAATGCAGCCACATATTTGGTAAGCTCGGCAGTTCGCAACAATCGAGCCCAATAAAACAGCAGTCTTGATCTAGCAATGTCTCTGTAAGGCGTCTTCTCATATCGCTCATCAAGGGCTTGAGTGGGGCATTAAGGGGAAGGCTCACTAACTCTCTCAGGAACTTGTGTTCGGATCTATAGATCTCTTGCACATTGTTGGACCCCCACAGTTCTGCATCATAAAGGGCCGAGCAAACTGCCTTTGTGGCATAGATCGTGAGTGCTGGGGCAACGGGTCTGCTCTGTGAGGAGCGATATTCTCTGCCTATTGCCCCAGCCACACGTTTGTGGTTCTGAAGCATCTTATTAATGTGGGGATTCCAGTGCATTGTTTTGGTGAGTCGAATGCCCAGATAATTGAAAGTGATGACTCTCTCCAAATGCGTTCCACCCCGGTAAAAAATATGCCTAAAGGGTTTGTAGGGACTGAATGTCATCAGTTTAGTCTTTGTAGTGTTGATCATCAATCCCCTTGAGGAGCAGAAGAGCTGAAACCTGCCCAGGAGTCTCTGTAATCATACCGGGGTCTTGGAGATCAACAGCTTATCATCTGCGAACAGGAGGGTGGGTACCCTATCTTCTGCCAGGGCCAGGGCACCAGTTCATGTTTAGTCCTGGGTGACAGCTTCACTTTGTGCATACTTTGCAGACGGCCATCATGAAAGGAAGGGTTGGATGTGACACTGTTAAATATGCATTCTGATAATCTGTCTGGACTGGGAGAGAGGTAGGCAGGGCACACTAACATTTGTATATGCCGTGTCCTGCCCTCAGACAAAGGGCTGATTTACCCCCCACTGCTGTCTGATGCCAGGGCTGAGTTATAAGGGGTCTGTTGTGTGACTGAAAGGGTTTCTTTGAAGTTACCTCTTATACAAAGAACTTTTTGAGTATAAGTGCTGGGGCTCTGGCCCCATCGTTTTAAGTACTGCAAGGACTTGTAACCAGAAGCTGCTGGCTCTACATACTGCACCAGAGGATTGTTGTGCTGCCAGGAGGAACAGGCATATTGGGACTACTAGCTTATTTGTACTAACCTTCTGCCTGCTAGGTTGCTTAAGGGACTGTCACTCTGCTAGTGACAAACAGGCCTGCCTGCCTACTGCCCCCTGAGTGCTCCTCAATTGTTCTCCAGGGAATAGGTGGCTTGCTCCCTCCCTGTTTTTGCTATAATCTTACTTCCAGCATGTGTTGGAAACTTCTTAACCAGCGCTTGGTGAGCGCTTTATGTTTTAATTCTTCCTGACCAGCGCGTGTGAAGCACTGGTTGAGGCTCCCGGTAATTTTGCAATTAGCGCTTATTGAGTTCTGTAGTCCAGACTGAGCACTGTCTGGCCCCTAATCACCTTCACTACGAGGTGCACTCAAGATTGCTGGTTTTAAAAAGTAAAACACACCAGGAGATCAAAGAAATTTGTCAAGGATAGAATTGTTTACTATTTTGTTATTTACAATGGAAATTAATGTGGCTGTCATAGAAACATTCACTTACGGCGTTAAAATAGTGACTATAGTGCAGAATAAGTGACATTCATGCGGTCAACAGTGCTTTACAGACATAACAAACATGAGTGACATAAATTCAGTGGATTCAAGAACTTATTTCTTTCTGTCCATTAATTTACACATGAATACAAGACCCAAGTATGATTTTTAGTTAGGGTCATGGAGACTGTATGGACTAGTGTGACAGTAACGTCGACATTTCGACCCTTGAAAATGGCGCAGATAATTACGCGGCAAAAGCGGGTCCTTTTCAGGACTGTGAAGGGGGTGTGGACAGCCGCAAGGTCCGAAAGAATAGGTATCGATGTCTGAGATCCTAATGTTTATTTATTAGAGATCCGGGTACATGAGCCCTGCTGCAAGGTCAAGGTAAAATGTCGCTCCAACTTAATACCATCTAGTAGAGATCACCATCCTGTGAAATTCAGTAACCGGCGACCAGCACCTTGAGGTTGTGGTCTACGTTACGGATGAATCTGTAGTGGCGCATGAGCTCCACCAGCCAGTTGGACTCATACGGTGCCGTTCTGTTTTAATTGTAGATGCCGCCGATAGTGATCATTAACTATAGAGACGCGTCGTGCGATCCGTCTGGCTGAACTAATCGATTAGTTCAGCCAGAAGGAAAAGACAACGCGTCTCTACCTCAAGTTGCTGGTCGCCGGTTATTACATTTCACCGGATGGTGATCTCTACTAGATGGTACTAGTACCATCTAGTAGATGCCTACTCTGCTGCCTGTGATGACTGTCAACAAGAAGTTCCAGTGAGACCTGCTATTCGCACATCCAACGACGACTGGTAATGCGACATCTGCACCTTGCACTACAGCATCGACAGCCAGCTACAACTGTCAACATGTTGCTCCTGCAACGTTCACGACACTTGACCATCTTTTTGCGCTACAGTGATAACCGCCCACGTCAGCCGACCTGCTCTTCGCACTACTGCAATGCTCAGCTTACTCCGAACAGAACTCTTGGTGCTGGACTTTGAAGGTAGATTTTCAGCTGGACTAACCTGTACCTGACCTGTGCTGCATCGGGCCGGCCTGAACTTGTGACTTTTTCTCCGGTCTAGCGCAACCAGATGACCACAAGTGGTGCTTTTTGCTTCCTGGTGCTATTTTCACTAAAAACTTTGAAATTGATATCTCCAGTTCTACTGATTGGATTTTTGTCATTCTGGTATAATTTAATTTTTTCTAAATGTACTCTATCTTTCTAAATTGGTTTGGGATTTTTCTTGTGTTGTATTTTCCCTTTATTACTGTTTGTGTATTACTTAGACATTGGCTCTAAGTTAAACCTGACTGCTTTTGCGCCAAGTTACCAGAGGGTTAACCACAGGTTAATTTAATGACGTTTGTGGTTTATCCTGACAAGGATTGTGGCTGTTGCCTCAGTGGGGCTTCCACCACCTTATCCAACATCCCAATTTCTTACATTGGGTATTTCAAGAAGAAAGTTCAATCGAATAATTGCCTCATTTTTCGCAAAATGTTTCAATAAAAATCAAATATTTTCTGCAGAATTCAGGAAAACAAAATACAACAAATTTCGTAATCACCAGAAACCGATTTTTCTGCTCTTTAATTCTGGTTGGGAGTTCATAGCGAAAAAATTAGCTTCGAATTGGCTTGATTTTTTTCATACAATGGCCCTTATTTTAATTGTCCCTGTATAAATACTGTTACTTCCGCTCCTTTCACTCAGGAAATACCATTATCGGATATCTTGGTAATTCAGGAAGTGAATACCAGTGATATGAAATTTTGGTGAATAACATGAGGAAATTTGGTTACTATACCAATTCTTGTATATTTTTCCACATTGTTTCACACGGAGATTTTGCCTACTTGTAGCGGAAATAGCCCTGGCATGGAGTGTGCCTGCATAATTTATATTAGGGCTCCTGGTTTTATGGTATTTTATTTTTTTACATTTCCTTCTGTATTTATGTATATTCATATTTTTGCCATCTTTTTGGCATTTATCTTTATTTATTTTGTGTTTTGAGAGTAAATGGAGTCATAACTCCATTTATGACTCCACATTTATGTGGAAATGTGTACATTTCCACATTTATTTAGGTGAAAAACATGCAACCATACTTTGCTGCCGGTTTAGCAAATTAAGCAGCCAAGTATAGCGAAACACTACACCCACTGATAAATATCACAATTATAATGCAAATATATGCTAACATATGCAGGTATTTAGGAAAATCTCAACCTGTTTTCTAGCTTCCCATGCTGTTTATCTGCTCAGCTATTTTCCTGGACAGTAGCGGCTCGTGGAAGGAGTGCTGCGGGGCGGTGAGGCGGGGGAGGAGCTTGGGGGGTAGGCCGTATTCCGTAGTTTACTACTCCCCACCCTGCTCCTCCCCCGCCCTGCACCACTGCCCCGCAGCACTCCCTCCACAAGCTGCTACTGGACTCCTGGAAACCATGAATGACAGCATGGAGAGTCACCCATAAGAAGCACAGTTTATTTTTCTGCTTTTATATAAATACAGGCAGGATACACGTTGTTTTATGTCTGTATTTATCTATAAAAATATGTAAAATTGAAAAACTGGAGGCCTCATTTAAAATTCCTATGCGACCAGTAAGTTCCATTCATAATGAGGGCCACAGTGAACCTTTTGTGGGAGGGCGGGGGGAACTGAAATTGTAATATGGGTATCATATGTATTCTTCTAAAAATATATGGGCCTGAAACAAATACATTTTTGACCAGGCTTCATTAATTGAAATTCAACACCCCATTAGGCTGCATTTTGTGGAAGTGGTTACAAGCCAGATTAATGCACATTTGTGGAAGCACACTGCATGCATGTACATTGTGACAGTTTGTTCAAAAAATGATATCATTTTTCTTTCAATTTCTAACAATATTAGATCTCTCAATAGAAAACAATGTACATAAAGTTTTGGAAACCTGCCACTCTCCATTTAATTTCTGACAAATATTATTTAAGTGGGCATACTGTATAACGATGCTTAGTCATATTTTCCAGGAGTTAATGGGGAATTCTTGTATAATTAAATGCTAATTATATTTTTCTTGTAATCATATATCAAAACATTGCATTAAAAAAACATATGGAATCTGTCAATGGGTGGGTCAGCAGTGTGGGGCACGGGCCGGAGAAGCCAATAACAAAATATGCTGTAACTATTTTGTTGACCTTTCACTTTTGGGTTACTGCATATATAATGTATTGCTCACACACAAAGAGAAAAATAATTGCTCTGATTTCAGACGCCATTGTATTTAACTGAATGGTTACTTATTTAAATGTAATTGGTGCACTGGAGAGTATGCAGATGTGTATTTATAGTGCTGTGAGGCCCCTGCCTGTAACCGAAAGCACTGTGATTACACAAGTCATTAGTTTAAACATGTATTATACACAGAAAAATAGAACCTACCCAAGAGTACAAAATGTACTGCACATAGTAGAAGAGAGGCTGCACACAGAGTAAGATAGGCTACCACACAATGTGCAAAAAGATTCAGTGTTCAAGATCTTATAGTACTTCCAAAAGTAATTTTTAGTTATACACAAACATACGGTGCCTTGTGCAAACCTTTCTTATAGGTTTCCATTTGAATGATGCATTGCAGAATGGGCAATAGACTAATAGCCTTACTAAATACCTCTCAAAAACAAAATGTCTTTCTCACCATGATTCTTCAAATGATTTTATCAATCCAAGCCTGTACTGGCTCTCAATTAGCTGATAGATTTGGTGACAACCAATTGCAGACATTTACATTTCTTTTAAGGTAGCAGGGCATGATGGGAAGCATTCTCAGTTCTTCCTCACATATATGTCCATGCTCTCCCCTCCTTCTCTTTCAGCCTGACATTAACCGTGCAGTAACGGATGTTTTTTGACGAAAGCAGATGTTTCTAAATGAGCTGTTTTATTGCAATTAAAAAAGCATGCCAAACACATTGCCAATAAATCACGTCCACATTGACCTCGGTGTTTATCACTGGCATGGTAATGTCCTATTACTTACCGGTAATCTTCATTACTCCTGGTCCCGTTGTCTTCGTCCCATTCCTTAACTAAGTGGAGATGACCATCTCCACAACAGAAAAAAAGAGCAGGAGAATGCAGGAATACCCAACCCACCCCCTCCAACTGAGAGTACATAAGCTGTCCCATCCCAGCATTCAGCCTGAAATACCAAGCCGCCAACTGGAAGGCCAGCCGTCCGGGAGGGAGGGGCGTAAGTAATGGGGCGAGGACAACGGGACCAGGAGTAATGAAGATTACCGGTAAGTAATAGGCCATTACCCCTAGGTCCCTCCAGTCTTTGTCCCATTCCTTAACTAAGTAGAGAATACCAAAGCAAACAACCCGGCCTTCCGAACTCCCACCAACACCAGGGACACAACACCGAAAGTGGCACCCAACAGAAGCAAAAGGGAGCCATAAGAAAGAAAACACAGGCAGGAGCATACAACCAGCCGTGCCCCAACCAAGGCAACAGAGCCAAAACCCCAAAACAAGCAGGGGACAACCAGGAAGATCCCAAAACCAGGAGCTCAACCAAAGAACCACCACCTAAAGGGCAGACAACCGACACCAGGAACATCTGAACCAGCCACAGAGAAGGAGAACTCAACAAGAAGGACCACAGACCACAAGAACAGCAACAAGGCAACCACAGAAGAAGACCCAGAGCCACCGGACCAAGCAAGGAGACAGGGCTGCACTGAGAGGGACACAAGACCCCCAGGCAAGGCCAGAAAAAGGCCCAGCACCCAGACCCAAACCCCAATGGAATGCGAAGATGGGCCGAAACAACCAGCCCCTCCAGAACAACCGCAGAAGGGGTCCCAGAAGAAGCGGAAGCACCCATACGGCACAACAAAAACCAGGAAGGACATCCTACCAGTGAGAAAACAGCCATGGACAGAAACACCACCCGCTGACCTGAACACAGCAGGAGCAACGACAGAGAGCGACCCCCCACAGACGAGGGAAGACAGCGAACCATGGCCGAATGAACCCCCAACGACAACACCAAAAACAAAAGCTGAGAGGAAGGAAGGAGAGACCGAACAAGCCCCACCAACAGCAGGAGACAAAGGTACCGGACCAACCCCAACACACCAGGGGAAGTCCCCAGCAGAGTCACAGAGACCAAAGAGAAAAGAGCCCAAAAAGAATACAGGCACTGACCCAGAGGACCAACGAAGGACAGGCACAAACCGAGCAAACCAGGAAAAAAGGGGGCAGGGACCAAGAGCAAGCACCCCCTCGTAACAATGACAGCACAGGCAACAGGGAGCCCAGAGGCACAGAAACCCCAGAGGCTGCCCCGGCAACAGAGCAGGACCAGCCAGCAGCCAACACCAGCGGAGACACTGGACATCCGCAGAAAGGCCGCCAAACCCGGAGAAGAACCCGGGGCACAGGGACAGGCCAACAGGCCAGACCCGAGGCAACCACCCTGAAAACAGAAGACACCAGGTCACAAACCCAGAATCCAGCCAAAAGAAGGCAAGGGGGAGGCCAGAAGCGCAATCCGCCCCCCTCAAACGAGGCCAGCAACTGGACCCCACCCGAGGAAAGCCAGGGACAGACCCCAGCGGACCCGGAACCAAACCTGGCACAAACCAAAGAAATGGGAGAGGTAAAACCCCGAAGTCCTCCAAGACCAGAGACAACCGGGAGGAAGATGCCACAAACAACCCCCAGCCAGGGAGACACCCCAACCAAAAAGCAGGGGGCCAACTACAGTGGGGAAACACAGGACCTGGGAAGACGAAACCACCGGGCACTGAACCAGAACCCGGAACAGGGAAGGGGAAAACCCCAACCGAACCAGCAGCTGACTCAAGAGCAGCTGCAGAAGGGCAAAACAGCAGAGAGAAAAAAGACAGGGAGACCCAACGCCCAAACCGGTAGACACTCCCAAAAAAACCAAGGAAGCCAGCAGACTGAACAACAGGCACGCCGGCAAACAGGAGACCACCAACACGGCACCCCCACGGGCCCGGAAGGAGAGGCACAGGGACAACCGCCCCAACCCTGAAACCCCAAACCTACAGGGGCATCAGGGAAAGACACAGGACCCAGCCAAAGCTTGGCCACCTAGGGCACCCAAAGTGACAGAAAGACAGGGAGGGAGCCAAGCAGCCAACACCAGCCTGCCAACGCTAAGGCCCAGCTCACACCAGTGAAGCACCGAGAAGAGCCCAGAGAAAAAAACAGGCCCGATCCCCGCAACAGCAGGTACTAAACCGCCAACCACCAAGGGGCCAAAAGACCCACACCCAAACAAAGCACTGCACCTTCAGACAGGGGAGGGCGAGGAGCCGGCAACCACCGACCGACACCAATGAGCCCCAAAGCGGAGCACACGCAGGGGGGACAGGAGAAGACACATGGGCACCGGCAGGTCCAGCCGACAACCCGGCAGGGAGAGGCGGGCCAAGGCCAAAGCGAGCAGAAGGCAGACAGCCAAAGGCGACCCCTAAGGGACCAAGGCCCCCACCGCCAGAGCCAGACACAACCCAGCAGGAAAGGCACCACCAGAGGCGCACCACCCACCGAGGGGAGAGGAACCGGAAGAGACCAAAGAAGAAGCTGAACCCTAGCAGACCCTGCAACCACAGAGCCAACAAAAGCACAGGGACCAGAGACACCACAGTCCAAAAAAAGCCCCACACCAGAGTGCCAAAGGACCAGACCCAAAAGCCCAGCCCCAAGGGGAAAGAGACTGGACTAAACCAACCCATCACCACCCCACAAAAGCGGGCCGATGGTTACAAGGCCCACCTGGGCCGAGGCAAAGCCATGCCAGAGAAAAAGACACAGCACAGGGCCACCAAGCAGAAGAGGAAGGGAAAGCCGCAACCCGGCAGACACCGCAGGGCAGGCACACCCCCAAAAGAGAGGCAGAGCAACAGAGCCAAGAGGTCGAAGTGAAGGACGGCAAAGGAACCGGCAGCAGAGAGATAGAGGACCATCAAAAGCGGCCCAAGCCACCCGCAAAGGAACCCAAAGGGGGAGAAGGAAACCACTGCAAAAACAACAGTTGATGGACAGAATGAAGAACAATGTCATACATTCACCCCAGTACAGAGATCTGGGCCTAAATCCATCGTTTTTTTGCTCACCATGCCATTCCAGTTTGAACCCAGCCATATGCAAATCAGTCTTGACCCTGTGCCTCATGGGAACAGTCCAGCCCGAACTGCCAAGCCAGGTCCTCCCTGGACTGGAACCAAGCATCCTAGGACCAGTTTCGGGGTTTCACCCCTCTTCAGCCAGGATAGCTTGATTCCAGTGGCATGGAGAGCACGGGACTCACGTCTGAGCATACCCGTCCCACTCGGTGTGACAAATGCAAAAACAACAGTTAATGGACAGAATGCAGAACAATGTCATACATTCACTCCAGTACAGAGATCTGGGCCTAAATCCATCTTTTTTTTGCTCACCATGCCATTCCAGTTTGAACCCAGCCATATGCAAATCAGTCTTGACCCTGTGCCTCATGGGAACAGTCCAGCCCGAACTGCCAAGCCAGGTCCTTCCTGGACTGGAACCAAGCATCCTAGGACCAGTTTCAGAGAAGGAAACCACAACACAGCCCAAAACCCTACAGCCAGCTCAGGTGTGAACCACAACCCAGCACCAGGCAAAAGACAAAAATCAAGAACAAGGCATACCAGAGGCACCAGCAGTGCAGACCTGAAACCAACCAGCCAACCACGGACAGCCACAGGAGACCAGAGAAAGGCAGCAGAAGCACAGTGCACCAGCCAAGGAACAAGCCAGGCAGTTCCGGAGAAGGCTCGGTGACAACTTCTCTTTTTATTAAGGATGAGTGGTTTCAGGAGGAGGGTAGAGGCGCTTCTTGAAGCTCTTATGCCAGAGAGAGGGCATAACACCAACCCCCACCCTCCGCCCCCAGGTGTGATCAAGGATCCAACACCAGACACAACCAGGGAGGAACGCAGAACCGGGCAAATGTAAGAAAAAAAAACACCCCAGCACCCGGGAGGCCGGGGACCCCAAAGGAAAGGCCAGAGAGCCGGAATGGGAAACAAACCCCATGCGGCAACCAACCCGGGGAAAACGGACATCAGAAAAAAACTGCCAGCCCACACCAGCCAGCCCTAGAACCGGCAACCAGCGCCGCGCCGGACAGACGGCCAACCGGAAATACCAGGGGACACAAACACCGACCAAACAACAGGCAGCCAGGAACAAAAAAGGCCAACAGGCAACAACACCAGGGAGCACCCAGGTGGGCACTAGAGCCGCACCAGCCGACAGGGAGGGTGAGGGAGCTGCGACCTCCAGGAACGAGCCAGATCCGACCCCAGCCAACGCCAGAGCAGGCCAGAGCAGGCAAACTGAAACTCCAGCCAACAAGACAGGCACCCCCAGGAGGCCACCCAGGCAAGGCAATAACCTGGCCCCACCAGAGCAGACCACGAAGCACACAGCACCGCGAAACCCATAAGAGGCACCCTGCTGAAAAGGCTACATCACCCAGTATACCCAGGCGGACATCCAACCAGGAACCAACCCAGGCCGACCCTGCACAACAACTGAGGACAGACGAAAGCAGGGGTACACAGGGAGGAATGGTCGTAGGGCAGGAACCAGCCAGGGGCAACCCAGCGGCACAACAGAGAGCAGCTGGGACACAGGCAAAAAAGAAACAAAGCTCCACAAAGCCCACAGCACCCAGAATACCCAGACCGAACCCCAACCAGGGACCAACAGGGCTCGACCGTGATGAACATCCGCATGCCCCAAAGGCCCACAGGACTCGGAAGACATACAGCCAACCAGGCACCAACCAGGCAGAACCAGACACGAGATGCTACAGTACCTGGAATACGCAGGTGGGCACGCATCCAGGCCCAACCCAGCTCAACGACAGATAACAGATGAGACCAGGTGTCTACAGGGTGGTATGGAAGCGGCAGCCAGGGAGGAATGGCTGAAGGCCCAGGAGATGAACACACAACCTGTGAAGGAAGAGCCAGCAACCAGAATCACGAGGCCACAGAGATACAGGCAAAAACAGGACTGGCAAAGGAACCGCTACGCGGTACTCACCACAGGGGCAGGGAGATAGCGCCACTCACCCATTGTCCCCATCAGTCATCACCGTGATGAACATCCGCATGCCCCAAAGGCCCACAGGACTCGGAAGACATACAGCTAACCAGGCACCAACCAGGCAGAAGCAGACACGAGATGCTACAGTACCTGGAATACGCAGGTGGTCACGCATCCAGGCCCAACCCAGCTCAACGACAGATAACAGATGAGACCAGGTGTCTACAGGGTGGTATGGAAGCGGCAGCCAGGGAGGAATGGCTGAAGGCCCAGGAGATAAACACACAACCTGTGAAGGAAGAGCTAGCAACCAGAATCACGAGGCCACAGAGATACAGGCAAAAACAGGACAGGCAAAGGAACCGCTACGCGGTACTCACCACAGGGGCAGGGAGATAGCGCCACTCACCCATTGCCCCCATCAGCCAGCCCAAGCGCCCTCCTGCAAACCAGCGATGGGCAGAAGGGAGAAGACTGCAGCAACAGGCACTCTGAGGCCATAGCCAGGCCCGCCCCCCGCTCCACGATGAAAAACAGCAGGGGCGCCAGGGAGGAAAAGGACACCAGCAGGAACAGCAGCCAGCCAGGAAGCCCAGGGGCTCCACCAGGACCGGCCCCAGGACACACCAAACAGCTGCAGCAGCGCGTCTACTAGACCGGCCAAGCCACAGGAAGACGCGCCCAGGAACCCAGAAGAGACCGGGAGGAACGGCGCCCCAGCCGCAAAGGGCTGGCCGTCAACCAACACAGCTCCTGGCAAGCCCGGCAGGCCAGGAGACAGCGCAGAAGGACGTCGAGGACAGCCCAGCACCCCGACGAGAACACCAACGAAGACTGCAAACAGGTAAGAACTAGCACAACTCCAAGAACCATTCTGTCGGAAGACAGAAAAAACAGACCAGGCTGAATGCTGGGATGGTACAGCTTATGTACTCCCAGTGGAAGGGGGTGGGTTTAGGTATCCCAGCATTCTCCTGCTCTTTTTTTCTGTCATGGAGATGGTCATCTCCACTTAGTTAAGGAATAGGACGAGGACTGGAGGGACCGGGGATAATGCTGAATTAATGTTGATATAGGTCTACAGAGGGCTAGTGTTATTAGACTTTCCTGTAACTCCCTGCTAGCAATAACTAAACAGGAATGTGGAATCCAACAGAAATCAAAATGTGCGCATAAGGAAGGTTTTAGCGCTTTACAAATGCTTGTAACTTACCGGGCATGGAAATAAAAAAAATGGCCCTGTTGTGGAGGGAGAAATCACTCTGGCACATTTGTTTATTTTTTCAAAAATAAAACCGTAGCTTTCAGGGTTTGTTTTTAAAAACCAAAAACTTTTCCTGACTTAGTTTAAAACAATATGGCGCCCACGGGGCAAGGTGCTCTGACTTTAAGGCAGTGAGACCCCCTCGGGGAAGGCCAGGATCTCACAATATGGCAGGTGTTCATGGTCGAACTGGGACAGAAAATAGGCCCTGGCACCAAAATAAAAGTGCCCTCCATTAGCAAAATAGGTAGCTAAAAAAGTGTCTCAGATTTGCAAAAGGGGCAGTTTTGTACTTGTAAACACATTATTCAGGTGTTTGCAAGGTATGCATGCATTTGTGCTGGCAAAAGGCAATGTTTGTGATAATATCAGGGAAAACAACAGTATAAAAACCGGCCACCTGACCACAAAACAGACCACAAACCTCCAAAAAAACGACCCACACACTGACCTACCAGACCAGCTCATTCGGCACTCCCTCGTTGCCCTATAAGACCGTCGAACCCTGTAGGTGTTCCTCCATCAGGGGAGTGGAGATCCGAGCATAATGAGACCTAAATTCTAATCCTGACTTCCTCACTAGACACAGCTTTGTCCTATGCATAATTAATTCCTTCAAATGTTCATGCAGCGTCACATTCTTTTGTTTTCCCTGAAGGTTAGTTTGAACTGCAGCCCTTGCCTGTATACTTCTTCTCAATTAAAAGAAAAGCTTCTCTTTTTTTCTCTGCTCCTGTGCAATGCGAATGTGCCACGAATGACAAAGGTCATCAGTCAGACTTTGGTAACTTCTTCAAGAGTGCACTTTTAATCATTAAAGATTAAACCGTGGTAACCAAAGCATCTACCAACATATACATATATTTCTTTTACAATTTTATATAGCACAAACTCGACCCGAAAGGTATTGGAGCACTTTTCATGAGCACCAGTTACATTACAAAAGGACACATTCCTTTTTGGTAGGTACGAGGAGATTAAGGGGCATATGTATCAAAAACCGTATTTGCGATTCTCAAATAGCGATTTTTTGAGAATCGCTATTTGAGAATTGCAAAACGGGATGTATTTAAAAATTCGCACATATTTTGCGAATTTTTAATATTCCTTAATTGCGATTAGCAAATTGCGAAATCGCAATTAAGGAATACCTTCCCATTCATTCCTATGGGCCAGGAGGCCCATAGGAATGAATGGGAAGTCATTCTCCATTTGCGATTCGCAATTTGCTAATCGCAAATTGAGAATAATTTCAAAGGTGCAAGGGTGTCATGATGACACCCTGATGCACCCCTGAAATGAGCATGTGTGCGCATATGGCGCACATACATGCCATAAGGGCATGTATGTGCGCCACATGGCACTTTGAAAAATGCCAAAAAGTGCATTTTTCAAAGAAATCGCAAATTACCACCAACTTGAAGTTGGTGGTAATTTGCGATTTCTTAAGGAGAAATCGCACAACTTGGGTGCTTTAAGGAATCGCAATTTGCGATTCCTTAAATGCTTACGCAAAATTAAGGAATCGCAAAATTAGCGATTCCTTAATAATGCGATGCGAAAATGGCTCATACATCGCGTTTTGCGATTTTGTATTCGCAAACGCTGTTTTTTAGCGAATCGCAGCGTTTGCGAATACAAAATCGTTTGATACATATGCCCCTATGTGACTTGCCCAGATTCACAGCATGTTGACCCGAAGTGGAGACTCACACCTGGTCACCTAGTTCCAAAGTCGTTCTGCAGATCATCTTTGTAAAGTGGTACTTATTTATTTATTTATTTATAAAGTTTTATATAGTGAAAACAAGATCCCGAGGAATAACAGAGCGCTTTACAGTATGATGGGAGGAGGACAAAAGCAATACCTATAACAATATCCATAAGAAGACGGGAGAGAAAGAAAATACAGTGCAAAATACAACTAGGAGGGTAATAAAATAAAAAGGTGTAGGCGGGCAGCAAGGGTGAGACACAGTGTGCAATAAGGGGGAGCTATATCAAATGTAGGAACAAAGGCAGTAGGAGCAGTGTCAACGCGCCTGTGAGTCTAACCCTATTATGGTAGAAATTTGTTCATTAGGAATCTTTTTGCTTCCACTTTGAACGCCGTAGATGAGGAGATTCTGCGAACTTCCGGTGGAAGAGAGTTCCAAATCTTAGGGGCAGTTCCGGAGAAGGCTCGGTGACAACTTCTCTTTTTATTAAGGATGAGTGGTTTCAGGAGGAGAGTAGAGGCGCTTCTTGAAGCTCTTACGCCATAGGATAGTTTAAGTTTTTGCACAAGGTACATAGGGGTGTTAAGGTGAAGGGCTTTGTGTGTAAGAACAGCAATCTTTAAATGAATTCGTGCTTCGAAGAGCAACCAATTGAGGGATTTTAGGACTGGAGATATATGATCTTTTCGCTTGGTATCTGTAACCAGTCGAGCAGCTGCGTTAAGTGAAGCCCTTAGAGGAGCCAGGGCGTATTTGGGAAGGCCACAGAGGGTAGCACAGCCGTAGTCTAACCTCGGCAGGACAAGCGCTTGGACCACTTGCTTGAAATCATTTAGAGGAAGGAAAGGTTTGATATTTCTGAGTGATCTCATCAAGAGGTTAGCTCCTTTGCATACATTGCTGATATGACCTTTCATGTTCAAGTGCTTGTCCATGGTGATACCCAGAGACTTGGCTGCATCTACGATGAGAGGAGTACAGTTGAAAGCAGTGAGGTGACTCAGCTAGAGGTCTGGCTTGAGGATGAGGTTCGGATGGGGAGATGAGCAGGAATTCCGTTTTAGAAGTGTTGAACAGGAGATGGTTCTCCGTTAACCAGTTTTGAGTAAACATTAGAGTAGTATTGAGTGAGATTATGTTTTCCGAGGATGAGATTTTCAGATATAGTTGCGTGTCGTCCGCATACATGTTGAAGAGAATATCCATGGAATTTAGAGAATGTGCAAGAGGTTCCAAGAAAAGGTTAAAGAGGATAGGAGATAAAGCGGATCCTTGGGGACCCCCATGAGTACGGGAGAGGGCTGGGAGCGAGAGTGGTTTGCCTTGACTCTTTGAGTTCTGTGATGAAGGAAGGATGAGAACCATTGTAAAGCCTAATCAGAAAAACCCATTCTATTTTGCAGGATGGATAGGAGGTTGTCATGATTAACTGTGTCGAATGCGGAGGAAAGGTTGAGGAGGATCAGGAGGCAGGATTCATTTTGGTCGAGCATTATTAAAAGGTCATCAAAAACGTGAGTGAGAGCCAATTCGGTGCTGTGCCTCTTCCTAAAGCCCGATTGATGCTGGTCTAGGAGTTGGTAGTTCTCTATGTGAGCACAGAGTTGGGATTGCACACATTTTTCTAGTAGTTTCACTAAAGTGGGGATGTTGGAAATGGGGCGGAAGTTATTGAGATCAGATTTGTCAGCGTTAGTTTTTTTTAGTATGGGTGCCACCTGCGCTGCTTTTAGGCATTCTGGGATCATGCCTTGTGATAGGGAAGCATTTACAATCCTAGTCCATGTGGGGATCAGTGCATTCTTGATTTCTTTGAAGATATAAGGGGGCAGCGGGTCGCTGAAGTGGTTGGAAGGGTTGATATTCTGAAGAATCTTGAAGATATCATATTCACTAAATGTGGTAAAGGTGCCCCATGATGCATTGTTCTTGGAGTTCATGGAGGTCGATTTACGCATTACAGAGGAGTCAATGGGTGAGGCAGCAATGGAAGAAGGTAGTAGAGCCTTCTTAGAGGCGAGGTCAATGGAAATTATTCTTGATTTCTCAGTGAAGAAGGCGGCAAGATCATCACACTAGGGTGGGTTGCCACCAAGATTAGATTGATTAGACCCAACGACTGATTGTTTGACCAATTGGAATAGTTTCTTGGGGCGGTTTTCTGCTTGATCCAGTTGGCGTCTGAAGTAGGTCGCCTTAGCACTCTTGATTTGTTTGTTGTAGCGGCTCCTGGCATCTCTAAGGAGTTTTAGTTGGTCCAAGGAGGGATTGACTTGCCAGGAATGCTCAAATGCCCTAAGGTTGCGGCGTTCTGAGTTTAAGTTTTCATTAGACCAAGGTTTGGATATTTTTGTTGAAGCATTTTTTTGTTGGAGTGGAGCAATATTCTCCATGATGTTGGAGATGGCTGAATTGTAGGCGTCAGTGAGGGACTGCACCTCAACTATGTCAGCTTGGAAAAAGAGGGCAGATTTACAATGGGCAGCTAGTTCGTCAGAGTTTATTGCTCTTAGGTCCCTTTTCCGAATCTTAGATTTTAGTGGTTGAGCCTTCCTCATCCATATCTCCCTGTTGATATAAAAGAGGATGCAGTGGGGGTCGGACCAGTCACAGGGGGTAATGGAATCTATGGAGATAGACTGCTCTTTAGAAATAATGAGGTCTAACGTTTCTCCTTTGATATGAGTTGGTTGGTCACAATGCTGAGTCAGTTCTTGATCAATTAAGAAAGATTTAATGGAAGATACAGCGGGGTCGTTGGGGTTAGACCAATGAAGGTTGAAATCACCATGGAAGATTTGGGACACCGCTGAGTCGACATTGCTAGAGATGATTTTCATTAGCTGCTCAGTGAAAGGGAGATTGTCACTTGTGGGTGGTAAAAGGTTTGAAGTTTGCAAATCGGTAGGTTCATACTTGAAATAGTGAGACAGAGGTATTCACAGGATGTGGGAGTCGAGGAATCTGAGTGAGAAACCAAGAGTGTGTTTCTGTGAATACATGCTAGTTCCCCACCCAGCTTCAAAACTCTGTCACGCCTAATTATGTCATGAGTGGGGGGTACTAGGAGGTCTAAGATAGGAGTGGAAGCCGGACTTAGCCAAGTTACAGTGAGGATAATGTCTAAATCATTGTGTTGGATGAGGTCGAAGATATCGGCGGCGTGTTTACTGGCTGACCTGCAATTAAGTAGTACACATTTAAGACAGGGTGGATTTGGGGGAGGGACGCCTGGGTGACGTTCACACAGGTGAGGTTGTCATTATTGCTGCATCTAAGATTGCAACGGGGTTCTCTATCCGGGTTAGAAAGGATGGAAAGAATTTGTCTTGGAGGGTTGAGGTTAGGTTCGGACATGGTCGTGCTAGAGTTGTGAGAGTCATGTGGATCAGTGGTCGAAGGGTGGGACTCAGATCCTCTGTGACAGGCGTTGGCGTTGAGTAGTGGGATAGAATTCGGGGTGGAGGGTGCTAAAGGCTGGATCATGTGATCAGTAGTCCTAGAGGCCTCTCTAGGCCAGTTCACAGAAGTGAGGAGAGAACTGATCATAGGGAAGAGATCATTTGAGAGGGCTTTCAGCTCATGTAGTTCGGAGGAGAGAAGGTGTAGATGTAGAGATATATCATCAAGGCGCGCAGTCAAGTCTGAGGAAGGAGTGGTGGAAAAGCGATCGGCGACGGGAAACCTCTAAGAAAACCTGTTGGGACTTGTGGGGGGATCGATACCCAGACTCAAGTCTAGTGTGTGGCAGAGTTATAGGGTAGGGGAGTGGGACATCATCTGAAATAAGAGAGAACTGTAAGACTAGAGGGGGCAACTCCGCTCTAGAGTCTTCCTGTGTCGAACTGACAGTAGAGAGGCGACTGAGGCCATTGGGGCTTGAGGGAGCAACTCCGCTCTAGAGTCGTCATGTGTCGAACTGACAGTAGGTGAGGAAAATGAGGCCATTGTGGCTTGTGAGGGGATCGATGCCCAGACTCAAGTCTAGTATGAGGCAGAGTTATAGGGTTGGTGAGAGGGGCAATGTCTGTTACATGGGAGGACTGTATGACTTGAGGGAGCATCTCCGCTCGGGAGTCATCGTGTGTCGAACTGACAGTCAGTGAGGAGATAAAGGCCATAGGGCCGTCAACCAGTTGAGGAGGCGATCTAGTGAGTTTAAGTGATCCGACTGGGGACACGGTGGCTGTGTGATCATCCAGCTGAGGTGTGGGGTATAGGGAAAGTGGGGTACTCCTGACAGTTAAAGAGGGTGATCTAGTGAGTTGAGGTAATCCGACAGGGGACAAGGAGACTATGGACTCAGTAGGAGGAGGTGAGGGGTTTAGGGAGTGTGGGGTACTCATTGCTGTTGAGGGAGGAGTAATGGTCAAGCACAGCGGAGACGTGGTGGTTGAATGGGGTCAGAAGCGTCACCGTAGACCGCTTTCCTGAGAGTTGGGAACGACTATGGTCTAATGGTCATCACATGGAATTTTAGTTTTTAGTACAAACTTACTTTACATGATGCTGTTCTCATGTAGGCTCACAGCCCATGTCAAGAAAGTACTAGTGTTAAAACACTGGAGTAAAAGGAGAGTCTGTTGAAATAAATCTTTAATCATGCAGGTCATGAGCACTTTGTTTTCTCTATTAGCTTTGCAAACTCCAAGACTAACATAGGTTTTCTACTCTTTATTTTGATTCACACAGATTTCACTTTGAAGTAAGGAGACCAGAAGAGAAACGGCAGCAGCACCCCTGCTTACACGCAAAGACCTTTGTCTTTACATGTGTCATCTTGAAATTCAACGAAAATCACCAATTACTTTGTAGGCCTAAATCCAACTATTACAGATTTTAGGAAAACCACTCTGTAACTGTTGGGCCAATTTTTTGGGGGGACCAAGGTACAAGCAGGGGCTATTGGGCTCTAAAAGTGGTGACTGAGGTTGTTTGCCTCTAATTTCCTACGCTCCATCCTACTATAGTTCTGCAAACTGAGCCAAGCTCTTGACTCTCAGTGGTAGTGAGGGTGAGCAGTCGCAGGCCTCTCAGGAAGCAGTACTGGGTGCTCGGCAATCAATTAAGAATGCAATAAGAGAATGTCCAGCCCATTATTTATACTTATAAGAAAAATACATTATTGCACACTAGAATGCAATACTATACACTACTAATCACAGAAAATTTTGTATCTCAGGGAGCTATCTGGGTCAGTGCTGCACCCTCTCCCGCTCTTCTATTGCCTCCCTCCCCTGTGGTTCAGGATCTCTCTCTTGGTCTAGGTGTCATCCCTTCTATGGGGAATACAGCAGTACTATGATGATATGCAGATTAGATACCACCAAATAATGTGTGCACAGTCTCAGTTCAGTCTGTCACCACTTCTCAAGTGGATTCAATCCTCATAGGTTGTCCATGCCTACCCCGGCCCTTGAGCACACCCACACACTCGGTTTAAGTGGCATCCCAAAAGCTTAAAGCTCTTGCCCTCTGCCACCTTTTGCTCTGCGGCTGCACATGGTATTGCACTTGCTCCGGTTCTCTTTAGTGGCAGGATCAGAAGACGACAGTTCTAGTTGAAGCGTGCTCTCGACCAGACTGGCTGTAATGTGTCTGGCTTTAGAGTCTCAGCATTGAGAACATGTCTGGGCAAGTACGTCCTTCGAGAAGCTCTGTTTGGGCTTGGTGACACTTTAGTAGATGCGTCCCCTTAGGCTTGACATGAGTTTGGTTGCTGCAGCCTGGCATTGGCTGGGTCCAACTTCAGCAGTTTCAGCTCCGTCACAGGCTAGTCACAGCTTGGCAAATGTAGCCCTGCAAGGGTAGGTAGCGATCTTCAGCAGTCATAAGTGCCACGCAAGCTGAAAGCAGCTTATCATTGCAGCCATGCACAAGTCAACCATAACTGGCAGATGTGTCCAGGCACAGGCTGATCAAAACTGCCAATTGCAGCTGTTCCCTGCCTGATCATGACATGCAGTCACAAACCCAACTGGCCTGGAAAATTGCAGTTGTGTAGTATCAGTTCCTTCCAGAACTCGACCAGAAAGTCTGAGGGCCCGCGGATGCTTGGGTTAATCAGATTGCTGTCCAGCAGTCCTCGATTTTGGGCACCCCACACAGGCAATGTGCTATGCCTCACTCCTTGGTTGACAGCTACTCCTCCTTTTCTCTCTTTGCCTTCAGGCTTCTGGGTGCTTCAGGGTAGGTATACAGCTCCTCCTGCAAAAGATCCTGACCTTGGGTGATTTCCCCTCACCTCTGGGAGACTAACTCTCAGGCAGACCAGCCCTGGTTGCACAGGATTCCTCTAGGCACTCTGTAGGGAACTCACTACCTTGGACACAGCGGACTTGAAATTGGAACGACAAATGGGTATTGGGGTCCCACTTTAGTAAACATGTGTGAGACAGTAGATGTGTACATACTGTCTGAAATTGTAGAACTAGTTTTGTGTGGTTCTCCTTTCAAATGTTCTTTCAAGGCCATTTTCCATACAAAGCCTTTGTGTAGAGCAGGGGTCTTCAATCTGTGGGGCGCGACCCCGAGGGGGGGCGTGGAGTCCTAGAAAGGGGGTCACGCATTCCCATCGCACTTTTGCCTGGAACTGCCTGAAGCTGCAATCCAAAACGTTCGCTCTTCGTTTTGGATTCCGAATAGTGGCGTCTTCAGGCGCTCTCTGATTGGAGGACATCGTGAAAGCATACAGCGTCATCGGTGATTGTCCTCCAATCAGAGAAATTGCAGATTTAACATCAGGAAATGCCGGGAACTGGGGCCATAAGTATGCTCTGGCGAAGTGTCTGGAGTGCTTCAATGTTTGTTGTTGCTGCAGCCTTGCACTCCTGCTGCATTTCCTGGACTTCCTCGTTGTCCTTGCTGCTGTTGTAGAAAGGCGGGTGCCGGTATCGGCCCCGCCGCGGATATGGCGGGGCACCAACCCCCTCCCCCCCCTCGCCTGTTCGCCTGGCCCGGCGCGCTTACCGCGTCAGTGTGACGCGGTGGGCGCGCCACAGCCGGGATTGGGTGGCGGTAGGGTACCCTTGGCCCGGAAGCAATTAAGGTGCTTCCGGGTCAAGGGGGCGGCGGGGGACAGGCCAGTTAGAACTGGCCTGCCCCCAGTGTTGGCATAAAAGGACGGTGGAGCGCGGGACGCGGTCTCTTGGTCCCGCGCTCGCACACAATCAGACGCAGCCCCTGGGAGGCTGCTAACTATTTGTTTGTTTTTGTTGTTTCTGCAGGGTGCGGCGGACTGATCATCGCCCTGCAGGGCAAGAAGTGACGACGCGGGAAGCACGCGTGGAGGATATCTTTATTTTTACTCTCTTTGCTGCAGGCGTGAAAGCGGGAAGCAGGCCGGAAAACGGAAGCGGCGACGGCAGAAGGAGCAGCGCGGTCGAGGAACGCTGCGGGGCTGGCATCGGGCAGAGACGCATGGTGCGCTATAGGAGCGGTGCATCGAGAGTCGTCGATCCGGCGTCCGACTTGGGTGCCGCGAGGCTGCAGGGATGTGCTGCTGTTCCCGGGAAGATTTTGCTTGTCGCAGGGTGGTCGCCCTGTTCCACTGGAAGGGTGAGTGTACGGAAGGTGTGCAAGGATTGTGATTCTCGCTGTGCCCGGAGACATGAGCTTTCCGGGAGAGTTTATTGGGGTGGAGGTCAGCTTTCGCTGAGGAGATTTGTCCAACTTGTTAGGCCTTGAGCATTGAGGCGGGCCTTTAGGCTGTGGCCTTGTTGAGACGCGGCCCTGTTTGGATTGCTGAGCCTTCCTGGGGGTAAACAGTGTGGTGGCCGCGTGGTGGAGACGATGGACTAGGAATCCATTGGGGTCTCCCTGCGCGGGTTCGGATGCTAGCGACTACGGTAGCTCTGGGAAGGGAAAGCGCATCTAGGTAACAGCGGGGGTTGGGGTGGCTGCAGTGCTCACAGCAGGGCTCGGATAGCTGTGTGCCCCTGTCTCGGGTCGGCCATGCTCTATGCTTGTGTCCGGCACCGTGTTTCCTCACAGTGGTAGTGTTTTTTCCTGAGAGGCGTCGAATGGGAAACGTATGGTCCTTGTTGTCAGGTGTTAACTCTGTGGCAGTTAGCAAGGTCCTCCTCCTCTCGCGATCGCTTCGGTCCCTTATGTGGCTGAAGACGCTTTGGTTGTCAGGTGGGAATCCTGTGGCAGGTTGCAAGGTCCTCCTCCTCTCGCGATCGCTTCGGGCCCTTATGTGACTGAAGACGCTTTGCAATTTTCGACGCACAAAGTGTTTCTGCCTAGCATGCCAGGATTGACTGAAGGAGTTATTGGAGGGCCTTTGGCGGGGTATTTTGTGGAATGGTGCCATTGGTTTATAATGGCATCACAACTCTTTGGGAAAACGCATGATGGCCGCTGAAGAAGAGAAGGGCCACACAGATGTCGCAGGGAAACTTGGTAGTGTGCTAGGAACTGTATCTTGTCTCAGTGCTGCTCGGCTTGTGGTACGTGCGGGCTGGGAGTTGGGGTATGCTTTCTGTGCGCATACGCTCACGGAACACAGACATGTACTCTCGTTCCCACCATTCTAGCTATGGATTGCAGGGTGTTGAAACATTACCCAGATCAATGGTGCCCGTGGTGTCATCTTAGATGGCTGGGTGGATCCATATCATGGTTATGGTGATCTTATGGGTGTGTGTGCACTGAGCACAGGATAAAGTTGGATGCACTAGATACTTCATGCTTCTGGTACGTCTATGGGTGCAATAAGCATCTTGCATATACATCTAATACTCAAGGCAATCACTGCCGTGTTTACAGTTGGTGTGTGTGTGACTAGGTCCATGAGATGACACAGTGGCATGTTTACGGTCTGACTGTGCGCAAATAAAAGTGCAAGGAACTACGTAGTACGGTATTTATATTTATACAGGTTAATTCAGGACATGATGCACATACTACCATTGGTATAGTCGGTAGGGTGCACTGATACAAGAACATACAGAGTCCGTGGTACACGGGGCACACAATACAGGTATCCATAACCCCAAGTTTATGGTCTGGGGGTGCAATATGTAGATAGTATTTATATAATACACATAGCGTGATTGTTACAGACTGCATGCGGAATGGATGTGCACTGGCAGGGCACACACTAGGTAACCCAGCATGGGTGGATTCTGCCTTGATTGCGACCAAGCGGTAGGAAACACTGGGGGTGTCTGAAAGCATTTTACGTTTAAGTAGCTTCTGGCAATGCCAATAGCGACGGCTTGGTAAGGAATGTACAATTGGTGCCATGGCCTCAGCATCCCTTGAGTAATCATGAATGCGCTATTACACTTCACTCTATATCCTTGCACCTATATTAGGGTAACTAGGAACGCGCTATTACATTCCACTGTATACTCAAGTCCATTCTATAATTATTGGGGCACTTGCACACGTGGAGTGCACCGTTCTGGGGGGCCAGGTACATTGTATGCCGTTAAATATAAGCCTGTTCTTTGACGAGATCTATGGCTTTCATTCCCCTATAGTCGGTCATAGGGGGTTAGCCAGGGGCATTTTATTGTGTTTACAACACTTCTCATAAGGGTCCAAGATGGGAAATGGAACATGTCCTTCCCTTGCAAGGGCTTCATTTATCAGGTCATATCAATGACATTGAAACACGTGATGCTTAAAAATCATTTGATCTCTTGCAAAATATATGAAAAGGTCCCCAAGTATGCAACTGGTGCTAAGCTAGCCACCCTCACTGTAAGTTTAGTTTAAAATGTGCGGGTAAGATACATATTACACAGGCAGTATATTGTCCTGCTCGCTCATAGATCATACAGCTACCTCTGGAGAAAGCCTTTGGTCTGGTCTAGGATTAGATCCATCACTTTATCGATTTTGCAGTTCAACTCAGAGAATGCGATTTTGATGCAAATCTCGGAATTAGGTTTCTCGGATGGTTCTAATTAGCAGCATTATGCTCAGACTCTGGCATTTCAGGAGCTTAAGTCATGCAAGAAACTTTAGCTGAGCACGTCCGGTAGTACAACTAGGCTATGCTGAGTGCTCTCAGCGGATAGTCTGATGTGGATGCACTTTATGGAAGGCTACAGGGTTGCACATTGTGCGACATTTCTTAGTTCGTGAGGTAGGCTCAGCATGTTAACCGATGCCTTTAAATGATTATGAGGTTCGGCCTGAGGGGAGGGTCACTTACGTAAATTCTCAACATGTATAGGCCTTGTGTCACACCGTCAAGGGTATCTGCGTGTGCGGTGTGGGGGTACATAAAAGGGAGGGGTCTGGGGCAAGAAGCCCTAGGCGCTATGTGCAGGGGAAGTAAGCTGCAGGAGGGCGTTAAGTCACACGGCGCCTCTGCGCCGGTCCAATTAGACACGTAGGCACTGGCCTCCGATGTCTGCTCAGTGTCTGTACATCGGAATTCAGGGAACACATTTATGCGCATGCATGCAGGCACAAGGATGTTTTGTATCACACGGTATCTCTGCATTTATGCGCTTGTGCACTGGTTATCTGTACGTCGTATGGCATCACATGGTACCGTTGATCCCCTAGTGCGTATACACGGCGGCATTATATGCCTGGGGTTTATCATGTTGCATATATGCATCATTGCCCGTGCACTTACACAGTGTAATGCATGTGTGGGGTCGCACATTATTGGGGTGCATTGGATTTGTACAATAAGCAGGTTATTCTAGTGTTGTTTGGCACTGGACCCACGCTCTGGGGCTGGTTCACATCTGGGGTACATGGGGGCCTATGTCGTCAGACCCACTCAGTATCAATGCACCCGGCGGCCGGCAGAGTATGGGACCTGGCGGTGTCACACCGAGAGAGGGGTGTGGTGTCGGCAGTATCAACGCATCCTTTTGGCGTCCGAATGATGCGTCCGGTGGGCCAGAGAATGGTATCGATACACTTGAAAAGCATGGGGGTGTGGGTAAAAGGGGGAGAATACAGTCTCGCTAAGTCGCGCTGATTTCAAAAATCGTTGTTGGGCACCTCACAGCATAAGGCACTAATCATTGATCTTTGATTTTCATTTATGTATGCCTGGATCCACGCCGGATGCTTGAAAGTGCTACACACCGCTAGGACTTCAAGAGGTGGACAACTAAGGGGACTGGTGGATCCGGAACGTGGAGTGGCAGGCGGCGGCATCAAGTGGGATGGGCGATCACCCAGTGGTTCCTGCGGTGCTAACCTGAGACAGTGCTCCATATGCTTCATAGTTGGAATGTTAGTTGGCACTCATTTGTTGTTGCCATTTGTGGTAAGTCGGCAGTACGACTGCCTGGCAGGTGTATACCTTCAGAGCTGCTTATGCATTATAGTGGGAGAGTATGGTTGTCACCCATTTATTGTTGCCATTCGTGTTATGGTGGCAGTTCGCTGCCTTGTAGGGGTATACCTGGACTGATGGTATAAGGCATAAGTATTAGGGGAAGACGCGACGCATTGATTCCTGTGTCACGGAACAGCTAACTGCCATTACGGCGCATGTCCACGCAGGCGCCTTTCAGTGCGGACATTGAGCAGTGTTGGGATGCTCTATGTAGGGGGATAGGCTGGCACGGAGCCTATCTCAGAACATTGTGCTTGGTTGCAGATAGTTCACGGTCTAGGGCTCCAAAACGGCAGGACATTCCTATGAGGAAGCCAGCCCCGTAGCATTATTATCCTGGAAATGGGGGATGACCGGGTACGAAACTATTGCTCAGCACCCCCTGGTCATTAAATTGGTCACTGGGCGTGTTGGGAGGTCCCGTTGTAGGGGCAGCAGTTAACACAGAACCTATCTTAGAGCATATTGGTTCGGTTTCAATGGGCATGGGGCCCATGGTATGCTTATGGGAATTCTTTGGGAGCCTGCGGGACACTACTTGGTTAGTATCACAATGGTATAATCACATCGGCAATGAGTGCCGGGGTATGGGAGTGGCCGGTTAACCCTAATGGTTTACAGCATGGTGCTAATAATACTAGGGATGTGGTTTCAACGTGTTACATCGCGATGCGTTCAATCAAGACCATTTAGTGGCTCCCTGACGGTATGTCAAATTTGTCTGATCCAGTCGGCCCTGGTATTGGTGTTATCATACACTAGGAAGGGGGTTGCGGACTCTATGCCTGGGTAGCACAGTGGGAATACTTCTTATGGGAGTGGGAAAGTGACACGTCTAGGCCGAGGTTCACCTCGGCATGGATTGCAGAGATTTGAGTAGGGAGGAGGCTAGCTAGCGTTTTTTACACCTGCGGACTATACAGACTGGGCTGAGAGCAGGGGGGTTTCCAAGTTTCTTTCCTGGGCCTCAGTCAGTTAGGGGTTTGTTATGATTGATCTTCTGAAGAGACACAGTCCTTCGCCACAATAGTTCTTAGTTAGTCGGGTAACGACTGGATACCACTGGGCAGAAAGGTCGTGCTGGATGAGGTAATCTCCTAGGTTACCTGGTTAGCGCAGGAGTGCCAGGGCTGCAGCATAGCCTGGTCACATGGCGAACCGTGCTTCAAAGAAGTCGGGTCCATTCGACTAGGTTAGGTTATAAAATAGTGTTGGATAAATTTTCGTCGGCTGGGTCTGGGAATTGAGGCAGGGGCATGACCTTTCTGAGCTTTAGGATGGGGGGGGCCAGATAGTCGGTCAACTATGCTGGCCTGTGGCGGTAAGGTCATGACTGGTGAGCAGTAAATTTATGGTCCTTAGGGGGCGGCGCCATTCACGGATGGGGTCGCCCAGGAGGAGGGACAAGGGGTCTCTCCTAGAACTCCAGGGGCGGTACATCCGGTTGGATGGATGGGTGCGGGGAAAGAGGGGAGTCACGCTTTCTTTGGGCTGGTTGGCCACCCCGCACTGGTATGGACGTCATTAAATGGCGCAGAGTGCAAGACCCCACAAATTGGAATGGAGTTCAGGGAACGTATGGGGGTAACCGGGGGGGGGGAAGTACCCTCTCGGTAAGCGGGCCCTCTGCGCATGCGCAACTCCTACGGGAGGGCGTGATTAATTGATAAGGATCTGACACCGGTTAGCGACCTTGCCGTAGGCCCAAAAAGGATACGCAGAAAATAATTAATGTATGATTATGTCCAGATGATAGATTCGGTTAGGAAAACTATGTATTAGTGATAGTTTAAGGTTAGCCATCTGATATCTGTGCATATGAATTGTAATCAAACATTGTGTTATGTTTCTGCGTATAATTGTGTAAATATTGTTTATTTCAAAAATTTTAATTTTGTTTTCATATTTTAATAAATACGGCCGGGGGTTGTACGACCCCCGCCTCCAAAAAGTAATTACCTTCTCATGTCCCTAATTAGAAATGTGGTTTACGCGCAGGGGGAGGGGGAAATTCGGTAGTCCCAGACCATATAGAAAGGCGGGTGCCGGTATCGGCCCCGCCGCGGATATGGCGGGGCACCGACCCCCTCCCCCCCCTCGCCTGTTCGCCTGCCCCGGCGCGCTTACCGCGTCAGTGTGACGCGGTGGGCGCGTCACGGCCGGGATTGGGTGGCGGCAGGGTACCCTTGGCCCGGAAGCAATTAAGGTGCTTCCGGGTCAAGGGGGCGGCGGGGGACAGGCCAGTTAGAACTGGCCTGCCCCCAGTGTTGGCATAAAAGGACGGTGGAGCGCGGGACGCGGTCTCTTGGTCCCGCGCTCGCACACAATCGGACGCAGCCCCTGGGAGGCTGCTAACTATTTGTTTGCCCACCCACCATCCCCTGTTGCAATATGGTCATTGGGTAATGAATTACGGTGTGGTGTTGTTTTTTCCTCAGGTTTTTTCCCGTTTACAGGTCATGTATCGTCGTATTTATTGCTATTCCTTGGTCAGGCGGTAAGGTAATGACTGGTGAGCAGTAAATTTATGGTCCTTAGGGGGCGGCGCCATTCACGGATGGGGTCGCCCAGGAGGAGGGACAAGGGGTCTCTCCTAGAACTCCAGGGGCGGTACATCCGGTTGGATGGATGGGTGCGGGGAAAGAGGGGAGTCACGCTTTCTTTGGGCTGGTTGGCCACCCCGCACTGGTATGGACGTCATTAAATGGCGCAGAGTGCAAGACCCCACAAATTGGAATGGAGTTCAGGGAACGTATGGGGGTGACCGGGGGGGGGAAGTACCCTCTCGGTAAGCGGGCCCTCTGCGCATGCGCAACTCCTACGGGAGGGCGTGGTTAATTGATAAGGATCTGACACCGGTTAGCGACCTTGCCGTAGGCCCAAAAAGGATACGCAGAAAATAATTAATGTATGATTATGTCCAGATGATAGATTCGGTTAGGAAAACTATGTATTAGTGATAGTTTAAGGTTAGCCATCTGATATCTGTGCATATGAATTGTAATCAAACCTTGTGTTATGTTTCTGCGTATAATTGTGTAAATATTGTTTATTTCAAAAATTTTAATTTTGTTTTCATATTTTAATAAATACGGCCGGGGGTTGTACGACCCCTGCCTCCAAAAAGTAATT
Organism: Triturus cristatus; assembly: GCF_964204655.1. Taxonomy (NCBI): domain Eukaryota; kingdom Metazoa; phylum Chordata; class Amphibia; order Caudata; family Salamandridae; genus Triturus; species Triturus cristatus. The sequence continues at coordinate 145,564,840 of NC_140580.1, read as the reverse complement.
ACCTTCTCATGTCCCTAATTAGAAATGTGGTTTACGCGCAGGGGGAGGGGGAAATTCGGTAGTCCCAGACCATATAGAAAGGCGGGTGCCGGTATCGGCCCCGCCGCGGATATGGTGGGGCACCGACCCCCTCCCCCCCCCTCGCCTGTTCGCCTGGCCCGGCGCGCTTACCGCGTCAGTGTGACGCGGTGGGCGCGCCACGGCCGGGATTGGGTGGCGGCAGGGTACCCTTGGCCCGGAAGCAATTAAGGTGCTTCCGGGTCAAGGGAGCGGCGGGGGACAGACCAGTTAGAACTGGCCTGCCCCCAGTGTTGGCATAAAAGGACGGTGGAGCGCGGGACGCGGTCTCTTGGTCCCGCGCTCGCACACAATCGGACGCAGCCCCTGGGAGGCTGCTAACTATTTGTTTGCCCACCCACCATCCCCTGTTGCAATATGGTCATTGGGTAATGAATTACGGTGTGGTGTTGTTTTTTCCTCAGGTTTTTTCCCGTTTACAGGTCATCTATCGTCGTATTTATTGCTATTCCTTGGTCAGGCGGTAAGGTCATGACTGGTGAGCAGTAAATTTATGGTCCTTAGGGGACGGCGCCATTCACGGATGGGGTCGCCCAGGAGGAGGGACAAGGGGTCTCTCCTAGAACTCCAGGGGCGGTACATCCGGTTGGATGGATGGGTGCGGGGAAAGAGGGGAGTCACGCTTTCTTTGGGCTGGTTGGCCACCCCGCACTGGTATGGACGTCATTAAATGGCGCAGAGTGCAAGACCCCACAAATTGGAATGGAGTTCAGGGAACGTATGGGGGTAACCGGGGGGGGGAAGTACCCTCTCGGTAAGCGGGCCCTCTGCGCATGCGCAACTCCTACGGGAGGGCGTGGTTAATTGATAAGGATCTGACACCGGTTAGCGGCCTTGCCGTAGGCCCAAAAAGGATACGCAGAAAATAATTAATGTATGATTATGTCCAGATGATAGATTCGGTTAGGAAAACTATGTATTAGTGATAGTTTAAGGTTAGCCATCTGATATCTGTGCATATGAATTGTAATCAAACGTTGTGTTATGTTTCTGCGTATAATTGTGTAAATATTGTTTATTTCAAAAATTTTAATTTTGTTTTCATATTTTAATAAATACGGCCGGGGGTTGTACGACCCCCGCCTCCAAAAAGTAATTACCTTCTCATGTCCCTAATTAGAAATGTGGTTTACGCGCAGGGGGAGGGGGAAATTCGGTAGTCCCAGACCATATGTTTTTCCAGCAGCTGGTGTCCTTTTCGTGCTTCTTCTTCGTGGCTGCCTTTGAAATACGATCCCGTGGCTGTTTCATGGTTTCCGCTGCAACTGGAACTTCGTGTTGGATAATAGGATTTTCTTTAGAGAACAATGTTTCGCTTTCACATTTATTTGATTTGGAGGCACTAACAAACAGGATTTATATGGCACATACACTGCCAGTAGTTACAGTAAAACCTTGAAAAATACATAACTAATGAGAGCAGATGTTTTAGTGAGATCGGGTGCCTCACAAGCAAGCAACGCTGCCAGTGTTTTTAGATCACATTTCATGTCCTTTGCTATTAAATAGTTTCTCTCTCCCCTAAATCAAGTCCATTCTTACTTTCTCTCCCAGTTCTAGTTTCCATCGAATATCTTCCTTCATTACTCCTTGTATTTCAATTTTTTCTTGTATTAACCGCAAAGATATTTTAGGCCCAAGTGTTTATATGAATGAAAGAGTGGGAGGAAGAGAAACGGAGAGAAAGAGAGAGCGAGACTGAAGGTGAGAGGAAACAGGGAGATCAATCAGGACAAAGAAAGACAAAAGCAGGGATGGAGAGAGGATACAGGAGGCGTGATAAGGACATGGATAGAGAGGGATAGCGGAAGAGAAAAGTGAGCAGTGGGAGAAGGTGCAGAGAGCATGAGGTGGAGGATAGGTGGCAGGCATGTTTGCAGAATGGCAGGGAAAGACGCAGTGTGGAAGAGAATAGCTTCGGGGTGGGGGGGTGGAGGAGAAAATGGTCCAGTGTAAAGGTCGAGAATAATGGGGTACATTTGGAGGGAAGGTTGGGACAAAGAGGAGGAAATAGGCAGAAAAGTCAAATAAGGAATTGCCATTTTTCTGCATGCACTGGAAGCTCTGAAAACCTATTCTGCTCTTCTGTATTTGGTCCTGTACAAAATGTATTTAAAAGGCCACCCTCCAAGTGTAACAAAGAAAGCCATTATCTTCACTTTCACAAAATTAATCCATGTGCTGACTCTCAAATAATGAAAAAGTGGAGAGAGTATGTAGATGATTTCACACAGGTATCCCTGAATTATTTCTTTCTGAGTACCTCTAGAGCAGGGGTCTTGATCTGTGGGGCGCAACCCCCAGGGGGGGCGTGGAGTCCTAGAAAGTGGGTCGCGCATTCCCATCGCACTTTTGCCTGGAACTGCCTGAAGCTGCAATCCAAAACGTTTGGTCTTCATTTTGGATTCCGAATAGTGACATCTTCAGGCGCTCTCTGATTGGAGGACATCGTGAAAGCATACAGCGTCATCGGTGATTGTCCTCCAATCAGAGAAATTGCAGATTTAACATCAGGAAATGCCGGGAACTGGGGCCATAAATATGCTCTGGCGAAGAGTCTGGAGTGCTTCAATGTTTTTGTTGTTGCTGCCGCCTTGCACTCCTGCTGCATTTCCTGGACTTCCTCGTTGTCCTTGCTGCTGCTGTGTTTTTCCAGCAGCCGGTGTCCTTTTCGTGCTTCTTCTTCGTGGCTGCCTTTGAAATACGATCCTGTGGCTGTTTCCTGGTTTCCGCTGCAACCGGAACTTCGTGGAACTTGTAAGTAGGCTGTCTCTGCCCCACCTCCTCCACCATCCCTGCCTTTTTACCCCTCAGACCCACACACAAGCATACACGCACACACACGCACACATTCTTAACTCCAAAAAATCATGCCCACCCTTTCCCCACTGCTGTCTTTGGGATTCCTCTGCTAAAGTAAGTCACACAACAATAACACGAGGTTGGAATAGTAAACGCAGGCTGGAGAGCATTTCTCATAGGTTCAGCCAGGCACCTGCTGCCATGCCTTGGCTGTGCTTTCAGATCTTTTACACTTTGCTTGATATCACCAAAAACTCTGCACTGTGTTTTATGACTATTTAAACATTCTCTAAATATGTTATTAGTACATGAGCTGATACTGTGTTTCTGTGTTAAAGTACAATTTTCACACATTCCCATTCTCTTCCATACTCTGCTTGAAACCTCATCTCTCCTTCCACACATCTTTGTCTTTTATTCTCATTTATTTTCTTTCACTTTTATCCTGCTGCTGACGTTACCCATATAATGTTGTCAAATGTGCAGCTTCCACCATAGAAAGCCCAGGTGGTCCCTTCGCTGTATTTCTGTTTGGAAGATTGTCCATGGCAGGGGTGTGGGGGGTGTATTACGCCCTCACCTCCTTGTCAAACTTCCTGTCTCTCTTCCTATCTCCTCTCCCTTAAAATCCTTCAGGTGGCTTCTTCACATCCGTTTTTGTTTTCTCTACACCTGTCCTCCCACTCCCCCTGCTGCCATCATGTCCAGGGCAGGCATGGCTCTCTGTTTCGCTATATAAGTGCATTTCCCACCATCAGGATCATGTGGGTCCTGTCCCCTCATCTCTCCAGTGGTCAAGACCTAGCTCTGTCTTAGACAAGGTCTATCCTTCTGTTCTGAGTAAGGAGTGTCTCTCCCACACTGGGGCTCTCTCAGGTGCGTCCTGCCCTCTCACCACTCCAGTGGGTCTGCCAGGGCCTAACTCTCTTTTCCACAAGGTCTCCCTCTGGTGTCTTCCACAGTTGGGGTCTCTCGGTGGGTCCTGTCCTCTCATCCTCCATCTGGCATGGCAAGGCCTTGCACCCTGTGCCACAAGGTCTCCCTCTGTTGTGAGTAAGGAGTGTCTCTCCCACACTGGGGCTCTCTTGGGTCAGTGCTGCCCTCTCACCCCTCCAGTGGGACTGCCATGCCCTGGCTCTGTTCTACAAGGTGTCCCTTCCATTATTATCCAACATATTAACCAGGGAAACTATGTTTTGACATTAATGGTTTTCTGGAGAACAGGTGGAATGAACAATTTTTTAATTTGCCTCAAACTTCCTGTAGAACCTGGTCTCTCTGTAGAGAGGAACACTGTTTCCTGTTCTGCCTGTTTATTTGAACAAAGTGTTGCTTTCTGAGAATTGTAGACGTCCAATGTTAAAACTAATTTGTAAAAATGAAAGCCTGAGAGTGGATGCATGGACCCTCTTTTACTAATGTTTTGTAAGGGCGCTTGCACTCTGAAAGGCTACACAAAAGTTAGTGTCAATCTACTTACTTTTTAAAGGCCTGTATGCTTTATTGCATTGCTATGCACCGTCCAATATATACTTAAGTAAATAAATGCCATGGTGTTTGGCCTTCTTTCTGAGATCTAGATCCATAGTGACCTGGTAGCATAGTGTAATTTAGCATCCCAATGCAAACTAGGGTTCTTTGTGGCGCTCTAAGGCTGGCTTCAGAGCCTGGCCTCTCGGTAAAGAGGGATGCAATGTGGTTCCCTGGAAAAGTTAAGTAAGGTGTGACACTGAAGAGGCAGGACTGGGTGGTCTGCTCCATAGCACCCCCTGGTAGTATGGAGGTGTCCATGAGGAGTAAGCAGGTGGTGGTTTGCATCCCAATTTTTATTGATGGGGCAGAATGAAACCTGGGGGAGGGCAAGAAGCAGTGGCAGTTGGCAAGGACCCTGAGAAACAGAGATGGGTAGGTGAGTCTATCCTAGATACTGCATTGTCTGTGGTTGCCTTGTGGGCTGTGGCCCAGGTCCTGATCTCTGAGGGTAGCAACCCTGAGACAGAGAAAGTTTCACCTGCAGCAGTGAGGCTAAAGGAGGGTAGTAGGAGAGTGGGTCATGCTTAAAAAGAATTGCTGAGAAACATTTTCTCCTCAAACCAGTCTCTTGCTGTCTGTATTTATCCATATTTATTTTGTTTTGTGAATAGATGATGTGATAACTTGTATATTTCCACATTTACTTAACAGATAGACGTGCACTCATACTTTCATGTCTGTCGCGTTTTAGCAAATTACACTGCCAAAATAATATAATACACACATCAAACAACTGGCATAATATGACAAATACCTGTTGAGAAATGCAACAATTAATTTAAGCAAATCTCAGTGAGCTTTATAAGTCCCTATGCTGGCAATATGTACAGACTCTGGCCTGAAAGTCAATAAACTCAGCTTAGTCACCCAAAAGAAGCCAATTATCTGCATGTTTCCACTTTTAAAAGTAGATACAGACAGGATATACAATGTTTTCTGTCTGTAGTTATCTGTAAAAATCTGTAAAAACGGAGCACCAATTATGAGGAGTACTAAGTTCTAGAAATTTTTGTTAGGAGGGGGTCCTCATTCCTGAAAATTTTTGACAGGGGGTCCCGGCATCCAAAAGTTTGAAGACCTCTGGTGTAGAGTGATGCTTCTCCCAGCAGGGTAATTCCAACATGAAAAACCCACAACAAAGGTACAAAGTGGGGTGCAGTTTTTGCACTCACCACATTGAAGAACTAATCAGGGAAAGACAGAAAGGGTAGGCCACCCTAAGGCATTCCTCACGTTGCTAAACAGAGTCTGCAGTTCCACCCCTCTATCGTACCTTCCACCAAATAGCAGTAGTCAGGAAAACTAATCATCAGCTCCTTACTAAGCAAAAGGCCTCGTCGACTATCTAAAGGATCCATGTCTCCACTCCCCTCATTCAGTGTTTAGGTTTCCTCCCTCCAGCTTCAGAAATCTGGGAATAAACTTCTACTGCATGGGAACACACCCTCACCACCATCTTGGGCAAAGCCAAGCCAGGGGTATCCAAAATGGATCTCGCTGACCTCCATTACTCTGGCTTACTCACGCACACTCTACATGTACCACACAGGCCACAACATGCATAGCACATGCTCGATTTTAGCGCAAGGGCCTGAGTAAGATTCTGTGCCCTAACATCTTGAGTGCATAGAAGTGGACCTTTAAGCTTATTGACCAATAGACCTCCACTCCAGTGATGCAAAAAGGTCTGGTCACAACTATGGTACGCTCCAAACACCGATTTACGTTCTAAAGCCATGGCATGGATAGTGGCCTACTATCAGCACAACTGGTGTTCCCCTCCAGATCGTAGGTCAAGCTAAAGACCTACTCATATCAAGGTGATGCCTACACCTCCTGGCACACACTAGATTAGTGTGACACCCTGACCAAAATCAAAACTCAGGATACCAGATACAAGCAGTCTGGCACTAAGGACAGGGTACGCTCCATGCAAGGACAAGTCCATCACAACAGTAATAAATGTAGATTTAGGTCAACTTAGAGGCAACTTACTTTTGGTGCCCTTTAAGGTTTGAAACTGCAAAACGTGAAATGTAGCTTATCCTTATGAAGTGTCTTGCTGAAGCCCATGACTTAGGAGCTGTACTAAATTATTAAGATGTTCCTCATTTCTAGAGAAAGAAGAAAAGTAGGTGTTTCTACCTTGCATGTCTAACCCTTCTGTCTTGAGCTTAACTACCAGTTACAAATGGCAACATCCAAGCATGCTCCTTGGACCAGGGGTGTGCCTTGCCCACTTCTTCCCTGCTTGGATATTGTGGAACGAAATAGACTGGGAGTCTATTTAACCTTTTAATTATGGAAGCCCAAAGAGAACAGCTCAGCTGATACTGTGTGGACATAGGTATGTTTGAGAGCCAATTTCCTTCCTTCAGTACTTAGTTTGTGAAGGTGGCCGCAGTTGGTGGGCCTCCGCAATAATTTTTTCGGGACCAGGACTTACTTATTGGATTTGGACCCAAAGTAAGAGCGAAAAAGGCAGAAAAGAAGGAAAGAAGAAAATTAACAGTGACAAAGGGAGAGAGTGTGGGTGAAAAAGAACTTTCCAGAATGTAATAAAGAGATGGGATGTTTAGGGTGGTGGAAAAAGAGGGATGATGCGTTATCAAGACCAGGCAGCTGTGGTATTCGGCAGCTCCAGCAATTGGCTGCAGCAACGGCAGGCTCCTGAGCAACTTTCCCCAGAGATCCCTGCCTGATTTGCAAGACTCAAAGAAGCGACTTGTTCACCAGGTGCTACCCACCAACACTATTTAGCTAGCTTCCCTTCAGAATTTGGGTCTCTTTTGTCTATTGAATCATTTGATAGACAGAACGACACCCCCTTTATCAGTGGTCCAGATTTGCGTTCTGTTTATTCTGCTCCCTCAACCCGAGCTACCAATACCAGGGAGCCAGTGACTCTAAGGGCAGAGTTAAAGTAGTTTACAGAGCTAACGCAGAGAAGCCACTGAGAAATGAGGAATTAATGGGGGAATAATTCACATCAGGTCTCATTCCCCAGGTGTTACCTTCCCGTCGAAATTTGGAGGCCACTCATAATGAGAGCTTTGTTACTTTTTGAACATTTGTACTTGTATCCCAATCTTGTGCTGGTTTTCATTGAAGCTCGTGTTAATGGTTGCACCCAATGACATTCATTGGAAATGTAAAACCATTTTTGTGTCTGTTACTTTTAATGTTTTTCTTTTAATTCTCATTGGATTATTAGTTAGGTGTTTTCCTTTTTTGAGAATTGTTTGGTTATGGAGTCTTTACTATATTAGCTGAATTGCTTGTTGGATTGCTGATCCTCACATGTTTAGCACGTCTCTCAGTATAAACCTTGAGCTCAGTCCAAGGGTCCATGGTAATAAAGGCTGAGAAAATAATATTGTTAATGAGTCATCGAATTGTCTCTCTGACTCACCTGATGAGGCTGATGCGGGAACCTGGCCAGAGCATATCAAAACATTTGGTTATTGAGTCTGCCAGGAGAATTTCATGTGGTGCATTTTCTGGAAGAAATTGCTTTCTCTCCCTCTGACCTAAAATGTAAAGATGTAGAATAAACCTGGCCTGTGCTGGCCAGGGCTCACCAAATTATATATGAACCCATCCCCTTCTTTGTAGCTTCCTAATTTTTGGATTACCATCTCAAGCAGGCCCTTGACTTGATACTGCACCATGTACCCCACTTCACATACTATGGCTCTCCTGCTGTATGTAAAGCGCTCCCCTGCTTCATGCATGTGCATCTGTGGTGTTTCACATACCTTCATGACCTTTCTGGCTCTTATGCACTATTCCATTTAGCCAAAGCACTGCTCACTCTGGACTCTCAGATGGATGGATGGAACCATGTGCCAGGAGAGGCAAGGGAGCCTTGCCTTTGAACTACTGTCAGGATTGCCTTTGTTCTGAGGGTTGAGGGGTCCAGATGGAGCACACTTCAGTCTCCTGAATTCTAATAGCCCAGACTCTCCTGCCAGAGCACCAGTATTAACACTGGTTTACAGGAGGGTCTTTTTACTGAGTTTGATGATGGTTTCCCCGTGGCCGCACTTAGCCTCACCCATGTAAGGGAAGCCTCATGTTGGCTCCATTAGTGGCTTGAAATCAAAAACAGTCAACAGGCCAGAATGAACCGGCAAAATGACTACTGTATGATGCACATGTCGGACCTTCACATGTGTTGCCCCACATCCAGATTACGAGTTTTATGCCCTAAGGCCCTGTCTATCACTGAGGAAACCCTACTGCAGTAGGACGGGTCCCAGAGCAGAGCAGCCTTATTCCCTATCTTCTTAACAGAGGCCGCCCACCCTCCTGCCTATGAGGGAGAGGCCGCCATTGACCCAGAAGGATAAAACCTGCAAATTGAATTTATGTCTACGAAAAACCTAGTGCTACAAAGTAGCTGCATGTCACAAGCTAGTGCTTTGCAAATCAACTAAAGAAGTGAACGGGAACAGCGGGATCAGCTTGAAGCGCTGCTGGCAAGGAGGGAAGTTGGCAGGAATCAAGGCTGGCACTAGGACAAGTACTGTTGTGGAGGGAGTACTGTATTGACCCAGCCGGCGTAATTCCACTTCCGGTTGCCGTTTCCCTGCTGCCATCTTGTCAGGGGAGGTGGTCTAGTCTTCCATCCCCTTTGTTCTTGGACACACTACTTAGGCTGCCCATGGCCCTGGAGCACACTTGATGAGCTAGCAGTTGTTGGTAGAAGTGGACGGCTAAACTTTGCTTCACGGGCTGCTCACACTATGTTTTAACCTGATTGCACTTTTTAAAAAAAAATTGTTTAGATGCTCATTTTCAAAAAAATCTATTGTATGGATTCATTTTACTTAATTGCACTTACTTGAGGAGACGGTGTGTTGCGTGGTTTTGCACCTCCCTGGTCCACCGCAGCCATTAGCGGGCTGATTGTTGTGGAGGGAGTACTGCATTGACCCAGCCGGCGTAATTCCACTTCCGGTTGCCGTTTTCCTGCCGCCATCTTGTCAGGGGAGGCGGTCTAGTCTTCCACCCCCTTTGTTCTTGGACACACTACTTAGTCTGCCCATGGTGGGGGAGCGCACTTGATGAGCTAGCAGTTGTTGGTAGACACGGACGGCTAAACTTTGCTTCGCACGTTGCTCGCACTATGTTTTAACCTGATTGCACTTTTTAAAAAAAAATTGTTTAGATGCTCATTTTCTAAAAGATCTATTGTATGAATTCATTTTACTTAATTGCACTTACTTGAAGAGACGGTGTGTTGCGCGGTTTTGCACCTCCCCGGTCCACCGCAGCCATTAGCGGGCTGATTGTTGTGGAGGGAGTACTGCATTGACCAAGCCGGCGTAATTCCACTTTCGGTTGCCGTTTCCCTGCCGCCATCTTGTCAGGGGAGGCGGTCTAGTCTTCCACCCCCTTTGTTCTTGAACACACTACTTAGGCTGCCCATGGGGTGGGAGTGCAGCGGATGCGCGCAGGCGGGGAGCCAAAGGCAGCAGAAATGCTGGCGGTTTTAAGACTGGTGTGCCAATATATAACAGAGAAGTTCTGTTGTCCGTCGGCCGGCGGGTAAGCCCATGCAGACAGCTCTTGGTGGATGCTGTGGAAGGGCCTTTCTGTTGTCTTAACTGTGGTTATGATTCCCGTCCCGCACTGTCCCCCTGTCATCCCCTGTCTCCACCCAGGTCCTCTATGAAAATTCTATAACTCAATGTCCGCTCTCTGGCTAAGCATTACATGGAGATCTACGACTCAATAGAGGACGAATCACCGGATGTGTTCTTCCTAACCGAATCCTAGTTGACTGATGTCATGGTGGCTGAACCGGGCTTAGCACTCCCCCCGGGTTTCAGTATCTTGACTGTAAACAGGGAGTCTAGAGGTGGGGGCAAAGTTGTCATCTTTAAGTCCTGTCACCGCTGCTCATTTGTCAAGGAGGATGTAGCTGGGTGCGAATGCTCTCGTTTTGTAATTTCCTTTAGTGCCCACTCTACAATGACAGGATTATTACTCTACCGCCCCCCTGTGGAAATATGGATTTTTCTGGTCAATTATGTCCCCTATCTTGGACCCCAACGGTTCTATGTGCATGTCACAAGTACATGTATGTTCCCTCCAGTTCCAGTTATGAAGACGCAAATACATGTGCGTCCACCGTTAACATGCCCTCTTTTAGATCCGCCATGAATGAGCCGGATATTCCATTCCTAAGTACGAAAGGCCACCGCCTTTATATGGTTCACTTATGCCATTTTACAGTCCAGGCAAGTAGGCCCTGATTCTGTCATCAAGCTTTTCCTGCTCTCTACCTCTGAAGCTCCAGTCCGAGCCTGCATCTGTGACCATGAACTTTGTCTCATCCTCTGCGCGGCTCACGATGCCTGACATCAGCTTGCTGCCTGCCAAGAACTGTATTTCACCTTCGGAAATTATCTGCTCCGCTCCCTGCCCAATGCATTCCTGTCTAGTAGCTTAAAGTAAACATTCTGCCAGCTACCGAGCAAAGGCCCGGCTTCTCTGTCTTTATGCAAGTAATTCATAGCCCTGTTACTATGGAAGATTCCTGCCCTCGCATCTAGTGTAGACACTTAGACGCTTGTACACGCACTAACAGTCAGTATAGTCAGTATAGAATAAGATTCTACTCCAAGAAGGCCTCTCTTTTGGATAACATAGTTCTTTAAACATAGGATGTTAGATATGATTTGGGATTAGGTTGACTTGACCCTCCAGACATTTGTCGCCACATGTAGAGCTAAATGTCAAGTCCCCTTCACCCCCTAGCTGCACGTCAATCACACGCCATGCTGCTGCGCGCGCATCTCTGCAAAGTATTTCTGCTGACATTGCGAAATTATTTCATAGGTCCACCCATATGTAACATCACAACCAATGACGTTTCCTTGTTACTCTCAATTACGCCTCCTTCAGCTACGCATGTGAAATGTTATCTTTGCTATCAATTGTTACGCCTCTCGCATTTGCTCCACTGTAATGCCTATTGTATAAAAGTAATTAATTATCAATAATGTATGTACTTCACTTCCTGAGCCTCCGTGGTGATGGAACCTGGAGTCCACGATTTCGAAATCGTTTATTGGAATAAAGCCCGTTCTTAACCTCTAATACCACGGATTCTGCCTCTTATTTATTGAGCTATTTTTATTATGTTCTGTATCAAATTAAGTCCCGGTAATTAAATTATTTACCACATAAATGGCGCCCGAATAGGGACACTTTCTCATCTCACGCGCCGGCGGTGCGTTGCAGGCCCGGTCTCCTGCCACAGCTGGACGGACAACAACGCGTACCAGCAGGATTTCCTGTATCTCCCTCCGGTCAAGCGGGGGCGACTGAGGCTGCGATCAACACCCAGACGAGGCGGTGAGAAGTGCGAAGTATCCCGATCAGAGCCTAGCTGAGAGAGCAAGATCCGAGGTATACAGAGGCCCACCAGGTTTTCCGATGTCCTGAAGTGTCCGAAGTTGTCGAGTCCAGTCCAGTCCGGTCCAGTTCAGTTCAGTTCCGTTCCGAGGCCTTCCGTTCCGAGCTACCCGGTGAGTACCATTACTGGGGAGGCGTTCTGGCGTGCACATAAGTTGTGCCGGTCCAGACGGGTTTGGGTACACAAATCCGGTCTGCACTGTTTCAGCAGTGTATCTGTACTGTTTAGCAGTATATCTAGTATATCAAGTATATAAGTTCAGAATAATTTCCGTTAATGTTGAGAATTATGTTTTTATGATTAAGTTTTCTTAGATCGTCATTATCATTGTTGCTCATTTAAAAACGTTAAATGTTAAATGTGTTAATACGTCCTGCATATTGTGGTATGAATGACTGTTCATTATTGTGTTTTATTGTATTAAGTTTGTTCAAGATCAAGTAGCAGACCAGTTCTCAATATGCCGCTCTTTTCGAAACTAAGACAGATCACAACTAGAAAAGGGGTACTCGAAGAAGCTGTTCCCATTCCTCCTAGGGACACTCCAGGGTACTTCATGTATCATAAACACGGCCTAGACGCTATATTATTTCTTGATCTATGGGTAGACTACACTAAGGAATTACCAGAAAGTCAGAGGTGGCCCGCAGCTGGGACCTGGGATGCAGAGTGCATCGTGAAAGTAGAGGAAGAATTATGGAAAAAGAAAGCTAGACAATCACAGAAAGACGCCATTGAATTATGGCGTAAAGAATCGTATAGACGTACAGAAAAAGCACGTAGACAGGAAGAGAAGAGTAAAGAGAATTCAAATAAAGTTCGAGAAAATCTATTAATTGAAGAAGGTACACGAGTAAAATCAGAACAAGTAGACAGACAAAGAAATGCCCTTATGAAGGGTATGTATCCCCTTCTGGCCGAGGGATTACCTAAGGCTACTCCGGGGATACCAAAAGACTTGTCACCCCCATTATTTCCAATAAAAGTACATCCTAAGGGGCATCCTAGAACCGCAGAAGATGTTTTTCTTTCCTCATATTTAGATGACGCAGCTCCCGAGTATGCTAACCCCGCCCCACATAGACCGTTGGCCGGGGAGGTTCAACGCCAAGATCCTGTATCTGTATCCTTACAGCATCAAATCCTGACACAAGTTCCGGCAAGCACGTCCGTTCCCACATCTGTTCCTACAGCTACTTCTATAGCTGTGTCGTCCACACCTATAGTTGCTGTATCGCGTTCTACGAATCCTTTCACGCCCGATACTCCAGACGGGGCTACTGGAGGTGGTACCAACATTTTTTCTACGCCACCCAGAGTAAATAAACTTACCTTTCAAGATTCAGCACATCCACGTACCCCCAAACTCATAAATGCCCGCACGCTTAAGGAACTTCTAGTAGATTGTAGATATGACCCTGTGCCCGGCAAAGAGGACGAAATGATCATGGCATCATTACGTATCAGACGAGCTGCGGTGTATTTAGGGAAGTTACCAGGAATGACTATGCATCTAGATAATATATATCATTTTGTCCAAACAGGGCGAGATTCTGAAAGTATTAACAGAGCTATGGAATACCAGAAAGTGGAGATACAGGGGGGAACTGTTACGTTTCCTCATAAATTGCGTAATCAGAAATCAAGACCGACCGGGGGTAGATCCGGAAATAATGCAAACTCTTACCAGATGGAGCCAGAATATATCAGAAGGGAGACATGATAGGCAAAAGTGTATAATAGCCATGTGCAGAAAGATCCGAAAAGAAATAGAACGCCTACACGAAGAGAGATTAGCGGTAGACCAGTTTGAACAAAACGAGGAGGAAGAAGGATCAGGACCGTCCACAGGACAGTCAGACACCATAGCCTATGTAGGTAGAGGAAGATCTTGTAATTGTACTAGATATTTTACTGACCCGATACGTCCGATATGTCCAGATAATAACAGGAATTTCCAAGCACCTATAATAAATATGAGGTCCCCCGAGCATTCGTTCCAAGCCGCTGACAAATTACTGCGAGAACGAAGGGGTTATCATTTACTCGATTCTATGGATGAACAAGAATTAGCCAGGTCAGCCGTTCATTGGGTTGACAGTCCCGGAAAATATGGTGATGATACAGTAGCACACACATTTTTGAACCTCACCCCAGATGAACAGCGTTTAGCTGGGATTTATATGATTCAACAACTTCTTATACTATATAAAAGCCAACATTCAGATCCTGGTCCCTTACCTGATATATTGACTGAATTACTCACGAATAGATGGAGAGGTTCAGGTACTAAGTTAATTAAGGAAATACTAGAATCCAGAAAGCAGTACATTCTTTTTGTATGTCCAGAACATGTTTCATTGCCCATCAAGGAAAGACCGATGTATTACATGGACAGACAGAATCCCTTACGAGAAGTACACCCAATAAAGGGCGAGGACAATCAGTTTAAACGTGTATATGTATATACGCCCATATCGAAAATAGAATTGTTAGAAATGAAGAAAGTGGTACCCAGTCATGACAAAGACCCAGCGGGTTTCCACCGAGAAATTAAAGACATGTTACTCATGGGAGAGTATACCTATCCCGACATTATGACAATATTAAAGGTATTAATGCCTGCTGGCATTTATGAAAAACTCAAGGAAAAAGAGTGGGAGGTAGGAGACCAAAAGATAGATTGGGCAGCATTAGAAAATGAAGAAAAGGCCCGAGGTCCAGGTTCGGGGCTTGGGGACAAAACTAAAGCACTGCCAGGTTTACTAGTACAGGTACTGCCACGTTTATTAACTACGAAAAAGGAAGACTGGGGTGCAATCTCAGCCTGTAAACAAAAGCAAGATGAAGACACTAGTGATTTCTATGCCCGATTCGAAAAATGTTTTGGTATAAATAGTGGTATAAAAGCAAGTAGCGAGTCATACCCACATCTGTTTGTGACAAAATTAGTTGAAAATTCCTTGCCCCAAGTGAAGAATAGAGTATTAAAATTCGAGAGTACCTGGCAAGGTAATACCCCATCACAAATGTTACAAATGTTACAGTATCATTACAATAGAATTAGAGAAGAACAAGAACATGAACAAAGACGCATGAAAGACACAAAAATGAAAATGCTAGTCTCCCAGACAGTTCCAGCTGAAGGTCATAAAAAGGGTACGACACAGTCCGGTGATTCAGCAGGACCTGTAAAAGGGACATGCAACTATTGTAAACAGCCAGGACATTACATACACGATTGCCCAGTCCTGAAGCGTAATATCGCCACAGGTATTACAAAAGAAAGACCACGGCCACTTAGACAGGATCAGAATGAACAAGGAGCACCGCAGCATGCACAGGCCATGCCAGCTCCACAACAGTCTATACAGTTTGTGCCAGCCGCACCAGCGCTGCCGGCTGCTGCCACCCAAACCACGACACGACAGCTGTACCAGACCGCACAGTATGACTATCCTGATTATCAACGATACGCATGAACCAGCCTAGAGAGGGAAGTTGACTTACCCCTTATCGAGGTCCCTGTAGACCAAGAAGGACCTTATGTACATAGTGAATTATTAGGCCAAGATAGAAAATTTTTACTTGATACAGGGGCAAGTCGAACAACTATAAAACGTAGTGAAGTTCCAGGGGCACCCCTCTCAGGCTCACAGAATATTTCCCTTGGTTTTTCAGGAAAACCTATTGTTAATGAAGTATCACAGCCTCTTCCACTTACGATAGGACCCTTGACCAGAACTACAGATTTATTGCTTACTAAATCATGTCCGGAAAACTTGTTAGGTATAAAAACACTGAAAGCTCTAGGAGCTATAATATGTTGTTCTCCGGAAGGAGTAAGATTGTTTTTACGTGATTTTAAAGGTCATTATGTGTCTCGAGACATGGATTCCCGACTGCAGAATTTGCCCACACATTTATGGGCACAAGGCCCTACAGATGTTGGTTGCATGAACATTACACCATATCGAGTCACACTAAAGGCAGGAGTGGTACTACCACGAATGCGACAATACAAGTTACCCCCAGATGCTGTAATGGCTTTACTGCAAATCATTGACGAACGTATCGGCCAAGGAGTGGTTGTGGAGACCGACTCCAATGTATGTAATTCCCCGATAATTCCGATTCTTAAACGAACTGATCCAAAGGCTCCCCCAGTATATCGATTGGTTATTGATCTGCGCGAATTAAATAAATGTATTGTACCACAATACCCCGTAGTTCCAGACATCTCTTCATTACTGACAGCTATTGATTCCGAAGCAACGTTCTTTACTGTAATTGATCTCAAGAATGCCTTTTTCAGCGTCCCAATAGATCCGGAAAGCCAATACTTGTTCGGATTCAGTTTAAATGGACGTAGCTTTAAATTCACACGCGCACCTCAAGGATTTACAGAAAGCCCCAGCATCTATAGCCAAGCATTGAAACGAGAACTTGACAGTATACACATGCCAGTCAACACTGCTCTGCTTCAATATGTCGATGATCTGCTGATCACCGCCCGAAGCGAACCTGAATGTGAAAAAGCATCACTGACGGTTTTACAATTTCTAGCCGGAAAGGGGCACAAGGTGTCCCCTTCTAAGCTGCAATTCTGTGTCCAGCGAGTTATTTACCTTGGTCACTCGCTGTCCAAGGAGGGAAGGCAGCTTACACCAGATCGCATCCAGCTAATTGCAAATATGCCAATACCCAAGACACAAAAGGAGGTGCGGGCTTTCATAGGCCTCACTTCATATTGTAGGCAGTGGATCCCTCAATATGCATTTCTAGCAAAACCACTCATTCAATTAACAACACAGGAGGCAGCCACATCGACTGTCCTCCCTTGGACTCAGGAACACACACTAGCTTTTGAAAGCTTAAAGAAAGCTCTATGCCAAGCACCTGTTTTAGCAACACCATGTTACAGAAAACATTTTACACTCTTTGTTACAGAACGAGAAGGTACTGCCTTGTCAGTACTCACACAGGAACAAGCAGGATCACACAAACCGTGTGCTTATTTTTCTAGTACATTAGATCCCGTAGCTCAGGCTCTGCCTGCGTGCCTGAAATCAGTGGCAGCGACAGCTTTAGCAATCAGACAAAGCGATGCCATAGTGTTAGGACATCCATTGACAGTCCAAGTACCACATGCAGTAGAGGTTCTGGTGAATCGAACGCAAACACAACACTTGACTATAGCGCGACTTACAGGTTACGAATTAACATTGTTTCAGCCACATATAGAAATCAGACGTTGTAACACATTGAATCCTGCCACACTTTTACCTGTAAATGGAACAGACCCACTAGCTCATGATTGTATTGATGTTATTACAATAACGACGAAACCCAGACAAGACTTGACAGATGTCCCATTGTCAGATCCAGACCTGACGTTGTATGTAGATGGTTCATGTATGAGAACAGGTACAGGAGAATTAGTGGCCGCTTACGCAGTCACAACAGACACTGAAATTATTGAAACCAAGTGTATAAATACCTTGTCCGCTCAAGCAGCAGAGCTCGTCGCTCTGACACAGGCCTGTATTCAAGCCACAAATAAAAGAGTCAACATATACACTGATTCACGTTATGCATTCGGAGTTGTACATGACTTCGGCGTGCTGTGGCGAGAGAGAGGTTATTTAACTTCTCACGGTGCCCACATTCAGCACGGACCCCTCATTCATGCCTTATTAGATGCAATACATTTACCCACTGCAATATCGATTATGAAATGCAAAGCTCATACGAAAATTACTGATATCATTTCTCAAGGCAATGATCTAGCTGACAGAACAGCTAAACAGACTGCTCAAACTCAAACATCCGACATGACAAAGACAATAGTCCAGACACCAACACATTGCATGATGGTTAAGGATCCCACTCTTGATGTAATTGACATACAGACACATGCCACTCCAGACGAAATAAGGAAATGGACTGAGTTAGGAGGGATCCAAACGGATCAAGGATGGATGACGAAGGAAAAATCTGTGTGGTTCCTTCCTGATTCAATGGTCCAAGTCATTATTAACACTATCCATAGTCCAGCACATCTAGGAGAAAAAGCTATGCTAGACAGCATTCAACACATTTGGTTCAACAAGCATTTACGAGCAGCAGCGAAACAAAAAGTCCGTACCTGTATGATCTGTTGTCAGTTTAACCCAGGAAAAAGCATTCCCGTAGAGCAGGGTGGATTTCAGCCTCCTGACCACCCTTTTGAAATTCTCCAGATGGATTATATCCAGATGGAACGATGTCGAGGATTCAAATATGTTCTCGTAGTTGTCTGTGCTCTTTCCCGTTGGACAGAGGCGTACCCGGTTTCAGATTACACTGCCCCGACTACTGCCAAACAGTTAGTTCGAGAATTCTTCCCACGATACGGTTTACCACGTGCTGTCTACTCAGATAACGGCCAGCCGTTCTCATCCGAACTAATGAAACACGTTTCACTTCTGCTAGGATATCAGTGGAAGTTTCATTGTGTCCGACACCCCGAGGCAGCAGGTCTCGTGGAAAGACATAATCAAACTTTGAAAATCAGATTGTCCAAAATATGCAGGGAAAAAGGTGTCGACTGGGTAGTAGCATTACCAGTTGCACTCTTTTACATGAGAATGGTAGCACACTCTCGAACAGGGCTATCCCCGTATGAGGTGATCTTTGGCAGACCACCAAATATGTGGGGGACGCCTATACCACGTAAAATAACTGATATTGACTGTAATATGCTGACAGATTATTTGGCTTCCTTGATGTCTGCACTACAATCTTGTCGTTCACAGGTAGCTGCAGCTTTTCCTGACAACACTGAGGTGAAACCCCATGACGTAATTCCGGGGGATCTCGTCTTAGTGAGGAACTTTGATCGAAAGACTCAGCTGGATCCTAGGTGGAAGCCGCCTCAACTGGTCTTACTCACCACAAGGACAGCCGTGAAGATCGAAGGCAGAAAAGGCTGGGTACATTCAAGTCATATCAAGAAATTTTATGGACTACCATCAGATATAAAAACTACACCTCGTGTGTCTTCACCCATTGACTCAAAACTTTCTTTGGTTGACTCAGGTAGTCACGAACATTATAAACTAAAACTCCGATCTAATCAGTCAGGAAATGTGATTGTTTAAGTCCTCTCCAAGGTGAAGCGGTCGAATTTGTCATGTATCCCTTAGATCTGAATAGAGAAATAACCCGAAAAATGTTGAAACGACATACATACTGTAAATCACTGCGTAGTCATTGCACAGTGACGTTATTGATTTTGTTTTTCCTAAGTCTTTTAATAATTACTGCAAGTATATTGTTGCACATATGTTATCCTATTTCTAGACATGTTTATAATATTACTGCTGAACATTCTTTTAGCGAATTACCTCCGCATGAATTGTCATACAGATTTGCGCTGCGCAATAACACTTTTATTAGTATGTTACATCATTCCCATCAGGTTAGCAATGCTACAAATTGTTGGATATGTGGCCGACTCCCTCCCTATCAGAACTATAAAGGAATTCTACCTCTTTTTCCATACCCGTTCACACACAACGGCTCCTGTGGAGCATGGTTTAGCTTAATTAATTCCTTAGATTCAAATTCTGCAGTTTATCAAGACAACTGGGTATGGGGAAATCTGAACTTAGTTTTACTTAAAGTCTGCCACCCCAACAAGGAGGGACTTCCCAAAAGAACAGGAACTGATCTAGAAAATGAAGTATATGGATTAGGTAATTTTACGCTTAATCTCCTGATCTTGAATGTCGAATCCGAAGCTAATCCAAGTTTGCCCGCCATGTCAGTATTTCCAGTAAAAGGTGAATTATGTGTAAGAAAGAATGGTTCCATACATATGGGCCATAGTAGATGCACCACTGTAATAGAATTCAGTGATCAAGGCAAGTCGACATTTAGAGCTTCCCGCCATTCCTATTTTATATGTGGTCAGACGGCATATGTACGTTTGCCTCTAGATTGGGATGGTACCTGCTACATTGGATTCCTTTTGCCACCTGTTTTTCTAGCTCCTCCTGATTATCACAGAAATACTCATTTAGTACACAATAGAGAAAGGAGAGATCTCCCAATAGTCGATTACACTGAAACAGCATGGGAAAAATACACAGATTTCAATAAAGGTCTCTTTCCCTATATAGGTACCGTTACTAATAGTAAGCTGATACGTAGATTAACTAGAACACTGGAAGCAGTAGTGAACAAAACTATTTCCGCCTTAGGCAATTTAACAGAAGAGCAGTCTGCTATGCGGATTGTTGTGCTTCAAAATCGTCTTGTCCTTGACGTCATCCTGGCCGATAGGGGCGGAGCTTGTAGGGTCATCGGATCAAGCTGTTGCGTATTCATACCAGAAAATTCGCCATCTGTATATAAAGCCATAACCCACCTTCATAAGATTGTAAGCCAGATACACCAGAATCCAGGCACCTGGACTTGGTCCGGTTGGTTTTGGAGCGTGTTATCAGCCTGGGGATGGAGAGTTCTATCCTTCCTAGGTATTGGCCTTCTCATACTATTCAGTTGCTGCTTATGCCTGCAATGTGGACCAGCGATTTGTGGTCTGTGTGCCACATCGTGCATTCCACATCAAGATTTTCATTCAAGATCCCGGAAGAAGAAAGAAGAACAAATGATGCTATATGAACAGATCAATGGATTGATGAAGATTGATATCTCTTGACGGGCAAGTAGGGGACAAGGAGGGAATGTGGAAATATGGATTTTTCTGGTCAATTATGTCCCCTATCTTGGACCCCAACGGTTCTATGTGCATGTCACAAGTACATGTATGTTCCCTCCAGTTCCAGTTATGAAGACGCAAATACATGTGCGTCCACCGTTAACATGTCCTCTTTTAGATCCGCCATGAATGAGCCGGATATTCCATTCCTAAGTACGAAAGGCCACCGCCTTTATATGGTTCACTTATGCCATTTTACAGTCCAGGCAAGTAGGCCCTGATTCTGTCATCAAGCTTTTCCTGCTCTCTACCTCTGAAGCTCCAGTCCGAGCCTGCATCTGTGACCATGAACTTTGTCTCATCCTCTGCGCGGCTCACGATGCCTGACATCAGCTTGCTGCCTGCCAAGAACTGTATTTCACCTTCGGAAATTATCTGCTCCGCTCCCTGCCCAATGCATTCCTGTCTAGTAGCTTAAAGTAAACATTCTGCCAGCTACCGAGCAAAGGCCCGGCTTCTCTGTCTTTATGCAAGTAATTCATAGCCCTGTTACTATGGAAGATTCCTGCCCTCGCATCTAGTGTAGACACTTAGACGCTTGTACACGCACTAACAGTCAGTATAGTCAGTATAGAATAAGATTCTACTCCAAGAAGGCCTCTCTTTTGGATAACATAGTTCTTTAAACATAGGATGTTAGATATGATTTGGGATTAGGTTGACTTGACCCTCCAGACATTTGTCGCCACATGTAGAGCTAAATGTCAAGTCCCCTTCACCCCCTAGCTGCACGTCAATCACACGCCATGCTGCTGCGCGCGCATCTCTGCAAAGTATTTCTGCTGACATTGCGAAATTATTTCATAGGTCCACCCATATGTAACATCACAACCAATGACGTTTCCTTGTTACTCTCAATTACGCCTCCTTCAGCTACGCATGTGAAATGTTATCTTTGCTATCAATTGTTACGCCTCTCGCATTTGCTCCACTGTAATGCCTATTGTATAAAAGTAATTAATTATCAATAATGTATGTACTTCACTTCCTGAGCCTCCGTGGTGATGGAACCTGGAGTCCACGATTTCGAAATCGTTTATTGGAATAAAGCCCGTTCTTAACCTCTAATACCACGGATTCTGCCTCTTATTTATTGAGCTATTTTTATTATGTTCTGTATCAAATTAAGTCCCGGTAATTAAATTATTTACCACATAAATGGCGCCCGAATAGGGACACTTTCTCATCTCACGCGCCGGCGGTGCGTTGCAGGCCCGGTCTCCTGCCACAGCTGGACGGACAACAACGCGTACCAGCAGGATTTCCTGTATCTCCCTCCGGTCAAGCGGGGGCGACTGAGGCTGCGATCAACACCCAGACGAGGCGGTGAGAAGTGCGAAGTATCCCGATCAGAGCCTAGCTGAGAGAGCAAGATCCGAGGTATACAGAGGCCCACCAGGTTTTCCGATGTCCTGAAGTGTCCGAAGTTGTCGAGTCGAGTCCAGTCCGGTCCAGTTCAGTTCAGTTCCGTTCCGAGGCCTTCCGTTCCGAGCTACCCGGTGAGTACCATTACTGGGGAGGCGTTCTGGCGTGCACATAAGTTGTGCCGGTCCAGACGGGTTTGGGTACACAAATCCGGTCTGCACTGTTTCAGCAGTGTATCTGTACTGTTTAGCAGTATATCTAGTATATCAAGTATATAAGTTCAGAATAATTTCCGTTAATGTTGAGAATTATGTTTTTATGATTAAGTTTTCTTAGATCGTCATTATCATTGTTGCTCATTTAAAAACGTTAAATGTTAAATGTGTTAATACGTCCTGCATATTGTGGTATGAATGACTGTTCATTATTGTGTTTTATTGTATTAAGTTTGTTCAAGATCAAGTAGCAGACCAGTTCTCAATATGCCGCTCTTTTCGAAACTAAGACAGATCACAACTAGAAAAGGGGTACTCGAAGAAGCTGTTCCCATTCCTCCTAGGGACACTCCAGGGTACTTCATGTATCATAAACACGGCCTAGACGCTATATTATTTCTTGATCTATGGGTAGACTACACTAAGGAATTACCAGAAAGTCAGAGGTGGCCCGCAGCTGGGACCTGGGATGCAGAGTGCATCGTGAAAGTAGAGGAAGAATTATGGAAAAAGAAAGCTAGACAATCACAGAAAGACGCCATTGAATTATGGCGTAAAGAATCGTATAGACGTACAGAAAAAGCACGTAGACAGGAAGAGAAGAGTAAAGAGAATTCAAATAAAGTTCGAGAAAATCTATTAATTGAAGAAGGTACACGAGTAAAATCAGAACAAGTAGACAGACAAAGAAATGCCCTTATGAAGGGTATGTATCCCCTTCTGGCCGAGGGATTACCTAAGGCTACTCCGGGGATACCAAAAGACTTGTCACCCCCATTATTTCCAATAAAAGTACATCCTAAGGGGCATCCTAGAACCGCAGAAGATGTTTTTCTTTCCTCATATTTAGATGACGCAGCTCCCGAGTATGCTAACCCCGCCCCACATAGACCGTTGGCCGGGGAGGTTCAACGCCAAGATCCTGTATCTGTATCCTTACAGCATCAAATCCTGACACAAGTTCCGGCAAGCACGTCCGTTCCCACATCTGTTCCTACAGCTACTTCTATAGCTGTGTCGTCCACACCTATAGTTGCTGTATCGCGTTCTACGAATCCTTTCACGCCCGATACTCCAGACGGGGCTACTGGAGGTGGTACCAACATTTTTTCTACGCCACCCAGAGTAAATAAACTTACCTTTCAAGATTCAGCACATCCACGTACCCCCAAACTCATAAATGCCCGCACGCTTAAGGAACTTCTAGTAGATTGTAGATATGACCCTGTGCCCGGCAAAGAGGACGAAATGATCATGGCATCATTACGTATCAGACGAGCTGCGGTGTATTTAGGGAAGTTACCAGGAATGACTATGCATCTAGATAATATATATCATTTTGTCCAAACAGGGCGAGATTCTGAAAGTATTAACAGAGCTATGGAATACCAGAAAGTGGAGATACAGGGGGAACTGTTACGTTTCCTCATAAATTGCGTAATCAGAAATCAAGACCGACCGGGGGTAGATCCGGAAATAATGCAAACTCTTACCAGATGGAGCCAGAATATATCAGAAGGGAGACATGATAGGCAAAAGTGTATAATAGCCATGTGCAGAAAGATCCGAAAAGAAATAGAACGCCTACACGAAGAGAGATTAGCGGTAGACCAGTTTGAACAAAACGAGGAGGAAGAAGGATCAGGACCGTCCACAGGACAGTCAGACACCATAGCCTATGTAGGTAGAGGAAGATCTTGTAATTGTACTAGATATTTTACTGACCCGATACGTCCGATATGTCCAGATAATAACAGGAATTTCCAAGCACCTATAATAAATATGAGGTCCCCCGAGCATTCGTTCCAAGCCGCTGACAAATTACTGCGAGAACGAAGGGGTTATCATTTACTCGATTCTATGGATGAACAAGAATTAGCCAGGTCAGCCGTTCATTGGGTTGACAGTCCCGGAAAATATGGTGATGATACAGTAGCACACACATTTTTGAACCTCACCCCAGATGAACAGCGTTTAGCTGGGATTTATATGATTCAACAACTTCTTATACTATATAAAAGCCAACATTCAGATCCTGGTCCCTTACCTGATATATTGACTGAATTACTCACGAATAGATGGAGAGGTTCAGGTACTAAGTTAATTAAGGAAATACTAGAATCCAGAAAGCAGTACATTCTTTTTGTATGTCCAGAACATGTTTCATTGCCCATCAAGGAAAGACCGATGTATTACATGGACAGACAGAATCCCTTACGAGAAGTACACCCAATAAAGGGCGAGGACAATCAGTTTAAACGTGTATATGTATATACGCCCATATCGAAAATAGAATTGTTAGAAATGAAGAAAGTGGTACCCAGTCATGACAAAGACCCAGCGGGTTTCCACCGAGAAATTAAAGACATGTTACTCATGGGAGAGTATACCTATCCCGACATTATGACAATATTAAAGGTATTAATGCCTGCTGGCATTTATGAAAAACTCAAGGAAAAAGAGTGGGAGGTAGGAGACCAAAAGATAGATTGGGCAGCATTAGAAAATGAAGAAAAGGCCCGAGGTCCAGGTTCGGGGCTTGGGGACAAAACTAAAGCACTGCCAGGTTTACTAGTACAGGTACTGCCACGTTTATTAACTACGAAAAAGGAAGACTGGGGTGCAATCTCAGCCTGTAAACAAAAGCAAGATGAAGACACTAGTGATTTCTATGCCCGATTCGAAAAATGTTTTGGTATAAATAGTGGTATAAAAGCAAGTAGCGAGTCATACCCACATCTGTTTGTGACAAAATTAGTTGAAAATTCCTTGCCCCAAGTGAAGAATAGAGTATTAAAATTCGAGAGTACCTGGCAAGGTAATACCCCATCACAAATGTTACAAATGTTACAGTATCATTACAATAGAATTAGAGAAGAACAAGAACATGAACAAAGACGCATGAAAGACACAAAAATGAAAATGCTAGTCTCCCAGACAGTTCCAGCTGAAGGTCATAAAAAGGGTACGACACAGTCCGGTGATTCAGCAGGACCTGTAAAAGGGACATGCAACTATTGTAAACAGCCAGGACATTACATACACGATTGCCCAGTCCTGAAGCGTAATATCGCCACAGGTATTACAAAAGAAAGACCACGGCCACTTAGACAGGATCAGAATGAACAAGGAGCACCGCAGCATGCACAGGCCATGCCAGCTCCACAACAGTCTATACAGTTTGTGCCAGCCGCACCAGCGCTGCCGGCTGCTGCCACCCAAACCACGACACGACAGCTGTACCAGACCGCACAGTATGACTATCCTGATTATCAACGATACGCATGAACCAGCCTAGAGAGGGAAGTTGACTTACCCCTTATCGAGGTCCCTGTAGACCAAGAAGGACCTTATGTACATAGTGAATTATTAGGCCAAGATAGAAAATTTTTACTTGATACAGGGGCAAGTCGAACAACTATAAAACGTAGTGAAGTTCCAGGGGCACCCCTCTCAGGCTCACAGAATATTTCCCTTGGTTTTTCAGGAAAACCTATTGTTAATGAAGTATCACAGCCTCTTCCACTTACGATAGGACCCTTGACCAGAACTACAGATTTATTGCTTACTAAATCATGTCCAGAAAACTTGTTAGGTATAAAAACACTGAAAGCTCTAGGAGCTATAATATGTTGTTCTCCGGAAGGAGTAAGATTGTTTTTACGTGATTTTAAAGGTCATTATGTGTCTCGAGACATGGATTCCCGACTGCAGAATTTGCCCACACATTTATGGGCACAAGGCCCTACAGATGTTGGTTGCATGAACATTACACCATATCGAGTCACACTAAAGGCAGGAGTGGTACTACCACGAATGCGACAATACAAGTTACCCCCAGATGCTGTAATGGCTTTACTGCAAATCATTGACGAACGTATCGGCCAAGGAGTGGTTGTGGAGACCGACTCCAATGTATGTAATTCCCCGATAATTCCGATTCTTAAACGAACTGATCCAAAGGCTCCCCCAGTATATCGATTGGTTATTGATCTGCGCGAATTAAATAAATGTATTGTACCACAATACCCCGTAGTTCCAGACATCTCTTCATTACTGACAGCTATTGATTCCGAAGCAACGTTCTTTACTGTAATTGATCTCAAGAATGCCTTTTTCAGCGTCCCAATAGATCCGGAAAGCCAATACTTGTTCGGATTCAGTTTAAATGGACGTAGCTTTAAATTCACACGCGCACCTCAAGGATTTACAGAAAGCCCCAGCATCTATAGCCAAGCATTGAAACGAGAACTTGACAGTATACACATGCCAGTCAACACTGCTCTGCTTCAATATGTCGATGATCTGCTGATCACCGCCCGAAGCGAACCTGAATGTGAAAAAGCATCACTGACGGTTTTACAATTTCTAGCCGGAAAGGGGCACAAGGTGTCCCCTTCTAAGCTGCAATTCTGTGTCCAGCGAGTTATTTACCTTGGTCACTCGCTGTCCAAGGAGGGAAGGCAGCTTACACCAGATCGCATCCAGCTAATTGCAAATATGCCAATACCCAAGACACAAAAGGAGGTGCGGGCTTTCATAGGCCTCACTTCATATTGTAGGCAGTGGATCCCTCAATATGCATTTCTAGCAAAACCACTCATTCAATTAACAACACAGGAGGCAGCCACATCGACTGTCCTCCCTTGGACTCAGGAACACACACTAGCTTTTGAAAGCTTAAAGAAAGCTCTATGCCAAGCACCTGTTTTAGCAACACCATGTTACAGAAAACATTTTACACTCTTTGTTACAGAACGAGAAGGTACTGCCTTGTCAGTACTCACACAGGAACAAGCAGGATCACACAAACCGTGTGCTTATTTTTCTAGTACATTAGATCCCGTAGCTCAGGCTCTGCCTGCGTGCCTGAAATCAGTGGCAGCGACAGCTTTAGCAATCAGACAAAGCGATGCCATAGTGTTAGGACATCCATTGACAGTCCAAGTACCACATGCAGTAGAGGTTCTGGTGAATCGAACGCAAACACAACACTTGACTATAGCGCGACTTACAGGTTACGAATTAACATTGTTTCAGCCACATATAGAAATCAGACGTTGTAACACATTGAATCCTGCCACACTTTTACCTGTAAATGGAACAGACCCACTAGCTCATGATTGTATTGATGTTATTACAATAACGACGAAACCCAGACAAGACTTGACAGATGTCCCATTGTCAGATCCAGACCTGACGTTGTATGTAGATGGTTCATGTATGAGAACAGGTACAGGAGAATTAGTGGCCGCTTACGCAGTCACAACAGACACTGAAATTATTGAAACCAAGTGTATAAATACCTTGTCCGCTCAAGCAGCAGAGCTCGTCGCTCTGACACAGGCCTGTATTCAAGCCACAAATAAAAGAGTCAACATATACACTGATTCACGTTATGCATTCGGAGTTGTACATGACTTCGGCGTGCTGTGGCGAGAGAGAGGTTATTTAACTTCTCACGGTGCCCACATTCAGCACGGACCCCTCATTCATGCCTTATTAGATGCAATACATTTACCCACTGCAATATCGATTATGAAATGCAAAGCTCATACGAAAATTACTGATATCATTTCTCAAGGCAATGATCTAGCTGACAGAACAGCTAAACAGACTGCTCAAACTCAAACATCCGACATGACAAAGACAATAGTCCAGACACCAACACATTGCATGATGGTTAAGGATCCCACTCTTGATGTAATTGACATACAGACACATGCCACTCCAGACGAAATAAGGAAATGGACTGAGTTAGGAGGGATCCAAACGGATCAAGGATGGATGACGAAGGAAAAATCTGTGTGGTTCCTTCCTGATTCAATGGTCCAAGTCATTATTAACACTATCCATAGTCCAGCACATCTAGGAGAAAAAGCTATGCTAGACAGCATTCAACACATTTGGTTCAACAAGCATTTACGAGCAGCAGCGAAACAAAAAGTCCGTACCTGTATGATCTGTTGTCAGTTTAACCCAGGAAAAAGCATTCCCGTAGAGCAGGGTGGATTTCAGCCTCCTGACCACCCTTTTGAAATTCTCCAGATGGATTATATCCAGATGGAACGATGTCGAGGATTCAAATATGTTCTCGTAGTTGTCTGTGCTCTTTCCCGTTGGACAGAGGCGTACCCGGTTTCAGATTACACTGCCCCGACTACTGCCAAACAGTTAGTTCGAGAATTCTTCCCACGATACGGTTTACCACGTGCTGTCTACTCAGATAACGGCCAGCCGTTCTCATCCGAACTAATGAAACACGTTTCACTTCTGCTAGGATATCAGTGGAAGTTTCATTGTGTCCGACACCCCGAGGCAGCAGGTCTCGTGGAAAGACATAATCAAACTTTGAAAATCAGATTGTCCAAAATATGCAGGGAAAAAGGTGTCGACTGGGTAGTAGCATTACCAGTTGCACTCTTTTACATGAGAATGGTAGCACACTCTCGAACAGGGCTATCCCCGTATGAGGTGATCTTTGGCAGACCACCAAATATGTGGGGGACGCCTATACCACGTAAAATAACTGATATTGACTGTAATATGCTGACAGATTATTTGGCTTCCTTGATGTCTGCACTACAATCTTGTCGTTCACAGGTAGCTGCAGCTTTTCCTGACAACACTGAGGTGAAACCCCATGACGTAATTCCGGGGGATCTCGTCTTAGTGAGGAACTTTGATCGAAAGACTCAGCTGGATCCTAGGTGGAAGCCGCCTCAACTGGTCTTACTCACCACAAGGACAGCCGTGAAGATCGAAGGCAGAAAAGGCTGGGTACATTCAAGTCATATCAAGAAATTTTATGGACTACCATCAGATATAAAAACTACACCTCGTGTGTCTTCACCCATTGACTCAAAACTTTCTTTGGTTGACTCAGGTAGTCACGAACATTATAAACTAAAACTCCGATCTAATCAGTCAGGAAATGTGATTGTTTAAGTCCTCTCCAAGGTGAAGCGGTCGAATTTGTCATGTATCCCTTAGATCTGAATAGAGAAATAACCCGAAAAATGTTGAAACGACATACATACTGTAAATCACTGCGTAGTCATTGCACAGTGACGTTATTGATTTTGTTTTTCCTAAGTCTTTTAATAATTACTGCAAGTATATTGTTGCACATATGTTATCCTATTTCTAGACATGTTTATAATATTACTGCTGAACATTCTTTTAGCGAATTACCTCCGCATGAATTGTCATACAGATTTGCGCTGCGCAATAACACTTTTATTAGTATGTTACATCATTCCCATCAGGTTAGCAATGCTACAAATTGTTGGATATGTGGCCGACTCCCTCCCTATCAGAACTATAAAGGAATTCTACCTCTTTTTCCATACCCGTTCACACACAACGGCTCCTGTGGAGCATGGTTTAGCTTAATTAATTCCTTAGATTCAAATTCTGCAGTTTATCAAGACAACTGGGTATGGGGAAATCTGAACTTAGTTTTACTTAAAGTCTGCCACCCCAACAAGGAGGGACTTCCCAAAAGAACAGGAACTGATCTAGAAAATGAAGTATATGGATTAGGTAATTTTACGCTTAATCTCCTGATCTTGAATGTCGAATCCGAAGCTAATCCAAGTTTGCCCGCCATGTCAGTATTTCCAGTAAAAGGTGAATTATGTGTAAGAAAGAATGGTTCCATACATATGGGCCATAGTAGATGCACCACTGTAATAGAATTCAGTGATCAAGGCAAGTCGACATTTAGAGCTTCCCGCCATTCCTATTTTATATGTGGTCAGACGGCATATGTACGTTTGCCTCTAGATTGGGATGGTACCTGCTACATTGGATTCCTTTTGCCACCTGTTTTTCTAGCTCCTCCTGATTATCACAGAAATACTCATTTAGTACACAATAGAGAAAGGAGAGATCTCCCAATAGTCGATTACACTGAAACAGCATGGGAAAAATACACAGATTTCAATAAAGGTCTCTTTCCCTATATAGGTACCGTTACTAATAGTAAGCTGATACGTAGATTAACTAGAACACTGGAAGCAGTAGTGAACAAAACTATTTCCGCCTTAGGCAATTTAACAGAAGAGCAGTCTGCTATGCGGATTGTTGTGCTTCAAAATCGTCTTGTCCTTGACGTCATCCTGGCCGATAGGGGCGGAGCTTGTAGGGTCATCGGATCAAGCTGTTGCGTATTCATACCAGAAAATTCGCCATCTGTATATAAAGCCATAACCCACCTTCATAAGATTGTAAGCCAGATACACCAGAATCCAGGCACCTGGACTTGGTCCGGTTGGTTTTGGAGCGTGTTATCAGCCTGGGGATGGAGAGTTCTATCCTTCCTAGGTATTGGCCTTCTCATACTATTCAGTTGCTGCTTATGCCTGCAATGTGGACCAGCGATTTGTGGTCTGTGTGCCACATCGTGCATTCCACATCAAGATTTTCATTCAAGATCCCGGAAGAAGAAAGAAGAACAAATGATGCTATATGAACAGATCAATGGATTGATGAAGATTGATATCTCTTGACGGGCAAGTAGGGGACAAGGAGGGAATGTGGAAATATGGATTTTTCTGGTCAATTATGTCCCCTATCTTGGACCCCAACGGTTCTATGTGCATGTCACAAGTACATGTATGTTCCCTCCAGTTCCAGTTATGAAGACGCAAATACATGTGCGTCCACCGTTAACATGTCCTCTTTTAGATCCGCCATGAATGAGCCGGATATTCCATTCCTAAGTACGAAAGGCCACCGCCTTTATATGGTTCACTTATGCCATTTTACAGTCCAGGCAAGTAGGCCCTGATTCTGTCATCAAGCTTTTCCTGCTC
Organism: Triturus cristatus; assembly: GCF_964204655.1. Lineage (NCBI taxonomy): Eukaryota > Metazoa > Chordata > Amphibia > Caudata > Salamandridae > Triturus > Triturus cristatus. The sequence goes on along the minus strand of NC_140580.1, from coordinate 145,533,832 downwards.
TCTACCTCTGAAGCTCCAGTCCGAGCCTGCATCTGTGACCATGAACTTTGTCTCATCCTCTGCGCGGCTCACGATGCCTGACATCAGCTTGCTGCCTGCCAAGAACTGTATTTCACCTTCGGAAATTATCTGCTCCGCTCCCTGCCCAATGCATTCCTGTCTAGTAGCTTAAAGTAAACATTCTGCCAGCTACCGAGCAAAGGCCCGGCTTCTCTGTCTTTATGCAAGTAATTCATAGCCCTGTTACTATGGAAGATTCCTGCCCTCGCATCTAGTGTAGACACTTAGACGCTTGTACACGCACTAACAGTCAGTATAGTCAGTATAGAATAAGATTCTACTCCAAGAAGGCCTCTCTTTTGGATAACATAGTTCTTTAAACATAGGATGTTAGATATGATTTGGGATTAGGTTGACTTGACCCTCCAGACATTTGTCGCCACATGTAGAGCTAAATGTCAAGTCCCCTTCACCCCCTAGCTGCACGTCAATCACACGCCATGCTGCTGCGCGCGCATCTCTGCAAAGTATTTCTGCTGACATTGCGAAATTATTTCATAGGTCCACCCATATGTAACATCACAACCAATGACGTTTCCTTGTTACTCTCAATTACGCCTCCTTCAGCTACGCATGTGAAATGTTATCTTTGCTATCAATTGTTACGCCTCTCGCATTTGCTCCACTGTAATGCCTATTGTATAAAAGTAATTAATTATCAATAATGTATGTACTTCACTTCCTGAGCCTCCGTGGTGATGGAACCTGGAGTCCACGATTTCGAAATCGTTTATTGGAATAAAGCCCGTTCTTAACCTCTAATACCACGGATTCTGCCTCTTATTTATTGAGCTATTTTTATTATGTTCTGTATCAAATTAAGTCCCGGTAATTAAATTATTTACCACACCCCGGGGCCGGTCTCGGAATTCAAATCGGCTATCATTGAGGCCGCTGGTTCCCTGGCGCTGACGGCCACCAACTTTAGTATCATTGGTGATTTAAATCTACACTTGGACCGTCCCTCTGATCCTGAAATCAGCAGCTTGCTTGCTGATTTCACCGCTTGCCAATTAAGCCAACTTGTAGTGGGCCCTACCCATATTGCTGGGCATTTGCTTGACCCTGTTTTTTCTAACATCTGGTCAAGACACCCAGCCCGGTGTGTTGGTCCAACCATTTTATGGTCTCCATCTCCTTCCCGATCCCAAGGCCTCCTTCAGACGATGCTGGCATTAACTCAAACTGGAGGACCTGCATGCCATCTTGGCATCCTGCCCCCATATCCCAGCCACTGATCCGGATTTGGCGTACAAATCACTCTGCGACTGGATCCTACATGCCCTAGACACTCTTATTCCTGCTAGGTGGTCCAAGGGCCACTGCTCGAATTCCAATCCTTGGTTTAACGATTCTCTGGCCGCCTGCGCAGTACCTGTAAAAAACTAGAACGGGGCTGGAGAAGGGACTACGACCTTGGGGCTAAGAAGTCATACCAGGATGCAATCAAGTGCTATCACAAGGCCATACATCTGGCACGAGCGGCTTATTTCACTGATGAGATCAAGTCTAGTAAGAACCCTGCCAAAAGTATCTTCAAAATACTTAACAACCTCAAAAACAGGAAAGACCCCTCTACCCCGGTGATTACGTCTGGGCAGCAATGCGAGGACCTGGCCACCTTCTTTGTTAAAAAGGTGGAAGCCATTTACAAATCCTTCCCTATATCCCCTATCGATCCCGCTGCTTCGCATGCTCCTCTCCCCACTCCCACCTTAGCAGCTATCCCCCCTATTTCCCAGGATGAGTTTCTCACGCTGAGCAAGAAAGTCAAATCTGGCTCCCCTATGGATCCTCTGAAGCCTGCCCAATTTAGGGACTCCCTACCTGTACTCCTTACGCCTTTGTGTCAGGTAATCAACTCCTCTTTCACCACTACTGTGGTGCCTTTGCTATGGAAGCAAGCAAGGGTGGTTCCCTTGCTGAAAAAACCCTCACTGGACCCGACTAAACCGGAAAACTTCCGTCCTATATCTTTACTGCCTTGGGCTGCTAAAGTTGCTGAGGCCCACACCAATAACATCCTCTCGGGCATTCTGAACAACACCGGCATCTTGGATCGTTCCCAGAATGGCTTCCGCCCTGGCCACAGCACCGAGACTGCGCTCTTAGCTGTGACCGAACACCTGCGGACCATTCTGGATGAGGGACATACCGCGGCCCTGATACTGCTCGATCTAAGTGCCGCTTTTGATACGGTCTCTCACCGGATCCTCTTACGTCGCCTAGAGGAGGCTGGGTGGTAGGTTTTGCCTTGGATTGGTTTCGATCTTTTCTGCCTGACAGAACATTCCAGGTCACTGCCCCCCTTTCTCTCCCGCGGCCATTCCATCAGGCAGGGGATCCCCCAGGGCTCGGCCTTGGGCCCCGTACTGTTCAACCTGTACGTTCAACCCCTGGCTGCGATGGGGGGAGACCATGGCTTGACCACGGTCTCGTATGCTGATGATACGCAGCTGGTGGTGGCCCTCTGCAATGATCCTACGTGGGGCGCCTCCAAATTTCGTAGCGGCCTAGCGGCGGTCGCACAATGGATGACCACCAACTGCCTTCAGCTCAACGCTAATAAGTCAGAAGTGTTGTTGGTGGGGAGAGATAAGGGGCTCTGGAGTACGCAATGGTGGCCGGCGACCTTGGGCTGCGCCCGCACCCCAAATTCAGCTGTGAAAAATCTTGGGGTCTGGCTTGATTCCACTCTTGGGTTTCAGGAGCACACTAAGAAGGTTGCAGGCACCTGCTTTGGCCTACTCCGGGGACTGAGGCCCATGTTGGGTTTCTTCGATCCACTCACCCGCCAGTTGATAGTCCAGGCGACTATTTTGTCCAGACTGGGCTACTCTAACTCACTCATGTTAGGTGCTAACAAGGCAGAAGTGACTCGTCTACAACGAGTCCAGAATGCAGCCGCCCGAGTCCTGTTGAGGGGCCCTAGAACTTGTTCTGTGACGGGTGCAATGCGCCATCTACATTGGTTAGCCATGTCCAAAAGGATTGAATTCAAGACGCTATGCCTGACTTTCAAAATACTAAAGCTTCCATCCCCTGAGATTCTGTCTAATCTGCTGGTTCCTTATGTACCCACCCACCAGCTACGCTCTGCTGAGCAATATTTGGCTATGGTCCCTAGGGTGAAGCGCCCCAGAGTTGGGGGCCGGGCCTTCCGGTATCTAGCCGCTAAACTGTGGAATTCCCTCCCTATTCAGATTCGTTGTCTGGATTGCTTGCTATCCTTCCGTAAGGTCACCAAAACCTACCTGTTCCCCTTGGTTTAGTCCCTAGCTTTCTACTGACACTGCTACCAGTGCCGGGATGCCTCTTCGCTGAGGCAGCTGCCCGCTATATAAGAATACCTAACATAACATAACTGAGCAGGACCTGGTCATCTAGCAGCATGAACCAAAGAAATCCTAAGCACAGACATTATCCAAGAACCATGAGTAGGACCGAGGGCAGTTTGTGTGGCCCGTCCGTGAACAGCTGACCCAAGACGATGCCCTCTGGACCATCAACTGCTCAAGGACCTGTGACAGTGGTTAGCATCTTTATAAACCTGTGTCTAGCACATTCAACTTCACTAGCCAGCAATTTAAAGCCATCTTCTCCATTTCTTTTGGACGGTTTAACTCATTTTTATCATGATTTCTCCTTTGTCCATCCACCCTAGTTGGCAAAGAGTTGAAAAGTCCTGTTCTAGGGCTTCTCCTGCAGTGCATTGATCATATTGAACTCCATCCACTCTGAGATCTGCCGGGCACCCCCCCCCCTCCCGCCCACTGCAGGAAGGGAATGAAGAACATACTCTTCAAACAACACCTCACTGCAAAATACCCATGCGGATGCTCTGCTACAAGGAACCTCAAACGTTAAAGAACCCACTCTTTTTCAACCACACATCAAACCGCCTTCGCTTTCCTCTTACTAGAGCCTGTCGGCACACCCTGCCTCCTTGTCCACCCATGCAAGCCCCCCAGGGCTTCAAGTGGAAAGAAAAAGCTAGGGGGTCTCTCAAAGGGGCTTGGCCGATGTAGTTAAGGGCATGGCTTAAAAACACTTAAGCTAAATATCTGTGTTTAGCATAGTGTGCGGCCTGACTGGTATTTTGCTGCTTCTGTCATTGCATACAGATATACAATACAACAAGTAACATTACACGTACAACAAGTCAGGGCTATTGGCTTTGCCAATGGTTGTTATTTGTGTAAGATAAATAAGCAACAACTATGGCTTCGCTGTAGAGAATATTGAAAATGCTTCAGTTCTGAAATGATGAGACTGTGAAAGAACTATAACGAGTCTCTTTGAAGTTACACCAAAGGCAGTGAAGGGTGGCACTGCCACAGAGTTAATATTTCTTTTCACCCTGAGGGTGAGGGGAAAAATGTAGAGCCTGATAGGGACCCTTCTCAGCACCTGATTTTTAGAACTGCCGGTGAGGATTCGGCCCAGTTAAAGCCTAGAAGACCCCCGCACCCCCACCAGAGCATACCAATGCCTGATACACCCCTGAGCGACCTTTGGTCAAAGTCTCTATATACCACTTTTGATCTGTTATTCACTTGGTACAGTTGTAGCAATGCCCCGCTAGACAGATAGCTAAGCACACCTGGGCCAGACTGGAAACCAAAATCATCCCTTGAAAATATATTCAAGCCAGCCCCACGCGGCAGGAGGCTGCATCTAGCACGTGGCCAGGGCTGAGAAATAGCAGCCTATAACCTGAAGCCTACAGGGAAATGGCACAATGGCCAGTCTGCACACATGCACACAGCCCGCCTCAATGTTTTGGTGAATAAAAAGTGAATGCATGCAGTTTTTCAAAGACACCTTGCATGGATATTATTCCATTTGTCTCTTAATTGTAATGATTTTGAAATGTGTTTCTCATTTACAAAAGTCCCAGCAGTTCTTTCAGAGTGAACTCCTGAACTCAGCTAAGCTATCAAAGGAAGAGCTTACCATAAAGAGATAACCTCCACTCTACAGGACAATAACTGAACAAGGGGATAGTGGATGTTCGGTTTTAGCTCACTGAAGCTTTTACTTTCTCATCCACTTCTATCCGACCACTCCAGTTGGTTTTTTAAGTGAGCAAATTACTTTTTCTCCCTGTGAGACAGTTCCGTTAAATGCTAAATTTGGGAGGGCATAAGGCCATATCAGCCCTTTGAGAACCTCTATTTATTAACAGGATCGAAGCTGCTTCAATCTCAAATTGTATTCATTTGTCTTCCACATGTTTTGCTAAATGAAAATAAACATTTTTGTCTTTTTTTGTATATGTTTATGCTTCTATTGCATATCATTATTTATTTTGAAGTATTTTTAAAGTTGCATATTCCACTTTTCATTCGCTTCATTCAAAGCACTTTGTGGGGACAAAAGTGAGGAAGACATCTGCATGGTTGAGGGCAGGATCGGTCAGGGAGTACTTGAGGGGCAATATAACAAGATCTCGTTATGTGTTATCAATCATATGCAGGGTCTGAAGCTTGCCAGGGACTACCACTTCTCAGACCAGGTAGTAATTAAAAACTTTCAAATGGATCCCTACTGTGATCTATAGTCATGTCCTTCAATTTACAGGCAAAAACACAGATCGATTTCTCCACAACTACTGCTAAAACCCCTACGGTAATCCAATGCAGTGATGATATCCTGTTTAGGTTTCGCCTGAAGCTTGCGCTGTGCTTGTGAAATCTCTTGTATTTAATGTAGCTTAATAGTTCCCAAAACCAAATAACTGTGTTCATTCACTTTTGTATGAATTTTTTTTTTTTACCTTACCCTGGATGCACGCATTTATGATACTTCTACTAAAGCTGTTCACACTGTTTAAGCCCCATTCACTGTCAAGATAAGATCTCTTTCCACGGAAAAGGCAGACAGCGTCTAACAGTTTGCTGGAATGCTTGCTTTTTATTACTTAGTTGTGTAAAGCAGATGCTTTAGCCTTAGAATGTTTGTGGCATTTCCTATTCATGCCTCAGTACCTTTCTTTGCACTTTGTAGGCAATATACAAGAGCTATGCTATATTTTATTATTAAACAGGAAGCCACAAGTGCAGTAACCGTGCAGACAACAGGGTCCTGATTTGAATGGTGCAGCAGGTGCAGTAGCACAGGGCCCAAAAGTTGTCAGACCTCCTCTAAACACATAATATTGCTATATTTGACTGCTAAACAGGCAATCACAATTGCAGTTACCTAGCAGTTAAAAGGGACTTGATTTGAATATTGTTCCAGGTGCAGTGGCACCGGGACCAAAAGCTCTAGGCACCCCACTAAACCCACATTATTGCTCAAATTTAAAACTAAACAGGCCGTCACAAGTGCAGTTATCTTGCAGACAAGAAGGTCATGATTTCAATTGTGCAGCAGGTGCAGTGAGAGTAGGACCAAACATTCTAGGCACCCATTTAAACACCTAAAATTGCTATATTTCACTACCAAACAAGCAGTCACAAGTGCAGTTACCTTGCAGACAAGAAGGTCATGATTTGCATGGTGCAACAGGTGCAGTGGCACGGGGTCCAAACGTTGTCAGACCTCCTCTAAATACCTAATATTGCTTTATTTTACTACTATACAGGCAGTCACAATTGCAGTTACCCTGCAGTTGAAGGGGTTTTGTTTTAAATGGTGCAGAAGGTGCAGTGGCACCGGGGCCAAAAGTTGTCATAACTCTACTAAACGCCAAATATTGCTATATTTTACTACTAAACAGGCAGTCACAAGTGCAGTTATCTTGCAGGCAACAGGGTCATTATTTGAATGGTGCAGCAGGTGCAGTGACACTAGGCTCAACGGTTATCAGAACACCTCTAAACACCTGATACAGCTATATTTTACAACTAAACATACATTCACAAGTGCAGTTATCTAGTAAGAGCTAGGGTCATGATTTCAATAGTGCAGCAGGTGCAGTGGCACCAGGACTAAAAACTCCAGGCACCCCACTAAACACCAATATTTTACAACTAAATAGGAAGTCATAAGTGCAGTTATTTTTCAGGCACCAGGGTCATGATTTGAATGGTGCAGCAGGTGCAGTGGTACTGGGCCAAAAAGTTGTCACAACTACTCTAAACACCTAATATTGCTATATTTTACTACCAAACAGGCAATCACAATTGCCGTTACCTTGTAGCTAAAGAGACTTGATTTAAATGGTGCAGTTACAAGTGCAGTTATCTTGCAGGCAACAGGGTCATTATTTGAATGGTGCAGCAGGTGCAGTGGCACCGGGTCCGAAAGTTGTCAGAACTCTTCTAAACACCTAATATTGCTATATTTCACAACTAAACAGGCAGTCATACGTGTGCTTATCTTGCAAGCATTAGGGTCATGCTTCCAATAGGGCAGCAGGCGCAGGGGCACCGGGACCAAAAGATCCAGGCACCCAATTAAACACCTAATATTGCTACATTTTATTCCTAAACAGTCAACCACAAGTGCAGTTACCTTGCAGACAGCAGGGTCATGATTTGAATGGTGCAGCAGGTGCAGTGACACCGGGCCTGAAAGTTATCATAACTCTACTAAACACCTAACATTGCTATATTTTACTACTAAACAGACAATTACAAGTGCAATTACCTTGCAGACAACAGGGTCATGATTTGAAAGGTGCAGCAGGTACAGTGGCACCGGGCCCAAAAGTTATCAGAACTCCTCTAAACACCCACTATTGCTATATTTTACTACTATACAGGCAGACACAATTGCAGTTACCTTGCAGTTAAAAGGGGCTTGTTTTGAATGTTGCAGCAGGTGCAGTGACACCTGGGCCAAAAGCTCTGGGGACCCCACTAACCACAGAAAATTGCAAATTTTACTACTAAACATGCAGTCACAAGAGTAGTTATCTAGCAGGCACCAGGGCCCAGATTTCAATGGTGCTGCAGGTGCAGTGACACTGGGGCCAAATATTGTCTGAACTCCTCTGAATACCAAATATTGGTATCTTTAACTACTAAATAAGCAGTCACTAGTTCAGTTACCTTGCAGGCACTGGGGTCATGATTTCAACGGTGCAGCAAGTGCAGTGACACCGGGGCCCAAAGCTCAAGGAACCCCTCCAAACACCAAATATTGCAATATTTTACTACTAAACAGGCAGTCACGGGTGCAGTTACCTTACAGGCAATAGGATCATGATTTGAATTGTGCAGCAGGTGCAGTTACACTGGGGCAAAAATGTGTCATAACTCCTCAAAACACCAAATATTGCTATCACATTAATTGATTCTATTATTTCCCTCTTTCATCTTACAAACTTTTGCTATTACTTACTCACACTATACTACTGGTAACAGCACGTTATTGCCTTTTTAGACAATAAACAAGTCATAACACTTTAACAGACTTTCTGTAACTTATACTGTACAACTACTCAGCAAGCTACAACTTACAAAACAACTGCTTATTATGAATCACATGTACGATACCTACTACATTTACCAATACTTGTTACATTTGTAGTGGCACTTGCCACATGTGCTACTGTAGTTTTTTTTCATGCAACGCGTGATTATTGTATAGTCCATACAGTGAACGGGGTTACCTAGGGTGACTGAATGTTTTCAGTGTGTGAATAATATTCTTGACAATTGAAGCTCTGGGAGTCAGGCTGAAGGCAGAACGGTTTTCTCAGTGCCTCTCAGTGGGTCAGAACATGTTGAAACTACATGATCATCCAATCCTTGGCCTCTCTGCAGAGAGCACAGAGAGATGGTAAAACATGTGCGAATTCTAATTACCATTATATGTGAAAGTGTATCCTGGAGGTATAAACAACTGTTGAAATATTGACCGGCTCAAAGGAAAAGATAATACTGTGCTTTCAGGAGAGGTGTGAGAGAAAGAGTGCATTGTGTAAGAGAGTGGGATGGCTTGTGAAGAAGTGACACAAGGAAGTATACGCAGGAGAGAGTGAAAAGGTGGTGATGAAGAGAAAGGGGATGGCCTGCGTGATATGGAGATGAGGGATTTCAGAGATATGTGTGGCAAAGAGAACATAAATGTCTGACAAAGTGTGAGGCTGTAGAGAAAGGAGCTGTGAAGAGGAGAAAATACTTGACTTAGACATGTCACAGATCACTGCCCATCCCACAGACCTTACTAATGTTTAACTCACCCTTTCCTATTTTCAGAATTGAAGCATTCTCATTCTAATTATTTTAAAAATTATCTTTACTGTTACTAATTTAGCTAGTACTGCTAACAATCATTGGCAAAGCAAATAGTTCTGACTTGTGTCATGCTTATATTCGTTGATGTGTGTTATGTCGGTAGGAGAAAACTCAGAGCAGCACCTACATACTATTCAGGTGGCATCCCATGTAAAACAAAGGATTTTAGTTTAAATGCTTAAGACACACACATATTTACACAGGCCACACTTTTGAGAAAGAGTTTCTAATTATGCTTCTTTGCACAAGCTCCTTTTAGACACGCCTCTCCTGTGTCATCACACTTTAAGCACTGATTATAGGAAGATAGCTTCTTAATTGGGAGACAGCACGTTTGACATAGTCATGCACAAGTCTAGAAGATGTACAGGCAGACAGGACCAGCTTTGGCACTGGCTGTCTGTGAACGGTTGGGAATGCAATGTTTGCAGAATAGAGGGGGTGGCCAGATCAGTAGGAGCCTCTCAACAGGTTTAGGATTCATATGCATATCTCTTTTAAGCACACTTCCTATCAAAAGAGTAGCTCAGTGGGTTAATGAGCCTGGTAAACCCAAAGTCACACCATCACCATCATTGTCTTTATTTGATCTTCAAAAGGTAGATCATAAAAGATACACGAAAAAGAGCCATAACATACAATAAAAAACATTAAAATTACGAATTCCTTCAATAAAAACCTTTGGTAACATGCATGCAAAAGATTAAAAAAGGACTACATAAAATTTAGTACAAAAATCTCAATTATGAAGGAGGCAACATTTTTATGCAAAAAATACCAGAGTCTCCAAGTGCATGTGGCCAGGTGCAGCATCATAATAAAAAGCAGCAATTCATAATGCAAGAGAGTGTATATGTAGATGATTGTTAAAACATCATGCTCTGTCTGCTAAGATGCACTTAAAAAAACTAGCGACTGAAAAACATGTATTGCACTCATTAAGTTGCTATAAAAAAAATACAGCGGCTTTACATCTCGAGAATGTGTGCCTACGCAACAACGGTAATAAAAACCCCCTTGTATACGACTGATATTATTTGCAGAAAATACAAAATGTAATAGGTTTTGACTGGATTGCTCGTCACATGGGCAATTGCTAATGCAAGAAGAGGAGTATTGTCCTAAGGGAAAGCATATAAGCTAGCGGATGGAGCCTAACCTAAATCGGTCTAATAAGGTTCTCTCGTACACTTTTGTCACATATAAAAGATAAGGGCCAATCTCTGGAGCCATCTGGATGATGCAATAATCCCTGACCAGGGGTTTGGCCACTTTCGTTAATTCCCTGGTGGCCTGTCTATGCTTGGCAAATCTATCCTGCACCCTGTATTTATCCTTTTTCACGATACTCTCAGGGTGCTCAAACAAATGGGTGCCACCAATGGCCAGGAAGCAGTCTTTAATATATTTCAGCCAAGGAATTGCCAAACCACAGTCACAGAGCAGGCAATCTGTCATCACTGCCCGGTTAAGATTAGGGGTGGGCGGAATTTGCGAAATGCACTTTCGCAAATTATCGCGAAAATGTTAAAAATTATCGCAAACACGCGGAAATATCGCGAAGATGCAGAAGTTTTTTCCCGCATGTTCGCAAGATTTTCTGCATGGTTGCGGCTCGCCAACTTACCCATGTGGTTGCTCGCGGGCGCGGCCATCTTGTTTTCAGTTGTCTCACGGTGCATGATCGCGAGAAGAAAGACGTGATCGCGCGACGCATGACGTCACTGCGGGCGCAAACTGTCGCGAGACAGCGCAAATGGCTTAAAACAATACAACATCTCATGGAGAACGCGACCGGATCAAGAAAACTTGTCGGCGAACGCAGGGATTCAGGTAAGGCGATCGCGCGATCGCGAGAATGTATTATTTTACAGCGCGAGCAAGAAACAAATTATCGCCAAGCTGCGGAATGCGGAAATTTTGACATTTTCGCGCTTTCCGCGGAACGCGAAAATGTCAAATTATCGCAATTTCCGCGAACGGAACGACATTTTAGCCCAGGCCTAGTTAAGATCAGCTTCCTTATTTGCCCATTTTGCACACCAGAGGGCCAGAGGAGCGACATCAATGGTATCCTGCACATAATCCATGCCTAACTCCTGGTGCAGGGAAAAATGCAGAGTCGGGGAGCTGGGAAACACCCAGTATCCAGAAGCAGGGTCTGTTTTCCTCCTTCTGCATAACCACCACACCCCTGCATCCCCAAATGCCCATCCCATAGGTTAAAACTGGCAAACATTTCCGATTATATATCTCCATATTTGGTGCTATAGGTTTTTTGCCAATGGTCACGGCGAGCAAGGAAGTAATGCCTACTGCTCTGTGTAGCGAGTTATGCTTTTTTTGATGCAAGTAGACCAGGTGCACCTATCATCAAACTCCAAGTCCAAATATGTAAAAGAGCTTACCCTGTCTAGTCTTTTACCATCTATGTTTAAGGTGTGGGTTTTGGTGTTTCTAGGGCCACATACCATTGTGAATGTTTTGGCATGGTTAGTCTCCAAATACAGTTCTCTCATAAAACGGACATAGCTAAATATCAGGCTGCTAAGGGCATTGGCCGTCCTTGCCAGAAGGACCGCGTCATCTACTTATAAAAGCGCGGCCACAGCTTTTTGCCCGACACGGAGAGTGTCCACCCCAACGGAGGCCAATAACCTTTCCAACCCATTTGTGTATAACAAGAATAGAATCGGGGCAAGGACACATCCCTAACACACCCCACGCTCAACTCTAAAGGAGTCTGTGCATTCACCGGCATTTCGAATCGAACTACTGCTGTAATATCATAGTGTAGGAGTCCTAGGAATGAAACCAAGCCTCCATCAACACCCATACTCTCTAGAATGGACCATAGCTTGGATCTAGATACATAATCAAAGGCGCTCTACAGATCTATAAAAGCCAAGTGTGTAGAGACACCCTTGGCATAATTATATTTTGTCACGATTACATGGAGATTGAGGCACTGTTCAATGGTCCCGAGCCCCTTTCTGAACCAATATTGACTGGGTTTGGGAGAGGATATTATTTTTATTTATCCAGACTAAAACACGATCCAAGACTACCCTCCCAATAAATTTAGCCATAGAGTCTAAAAGAGGTATCGGGCGGTAACACTTTACAACATGCATATTTCCGTTTTTTTAAATAAGGACAATTGTTGAAGTGCGCCACGACGTAGGCACACCCAAACTACAAAGCAGTACAAAAGGGGGTGGTGATGGACGGAGCATCAGAACCAATCAAACACTCACACCCAGTCAACAGATCTGGGTTTGATCCATCACTGTTCTTTAGCCCACTCTGCCACCCCAGTTCAGACATGGCCATATGCAAATCAGTCTGACCCTGTGCCTCATGGGAACAGTCCAGCCCGAACTGCCAAGCCATGCCTTCCCTGGACCGGAAACAAGCTTCCTAGGACCGGTTTCTGGCTAATCAGCCGTCATCAGCCAGGCTTGCTTGAATCCAGTAGCAAAGTGAGCAAGGGACTCACGTCTGAGCATACCCTGCCAAATTATGGCGAACAAAGCAGTACAAAAGGGGGTGGTGATGGACGGAGCATCAGAACCAATCAAACACTCACACCCAGTCAACAGATCTGGGTTTGATCCATCACTGTTCTTTAGCCCACTCTGCCACCCCAGTTCAGACATGGCCATATGCAAATCAGTCTGACCCTGTGCCTCATGGGAACAGTCCAGCCCGAACTGCCAAGCCATGCCTTCCCTGGACCGGAAACAAGCTTCCTAGGACCGGTTTCTGGCATCTCAGCCGTCTTCAGCCAGGCTTGCTTGAATCCAGTAGCAAAGTGAGCAAGGGACTCACGTCTGAGCATACCCTGCCAAATTATGGCGAACAAAGCAGTACAAAAGGGGGTGGTGATGGACGGAGCATCAGAACCAATCAAACACTCACACCCAGTCAACAGATCTGGGTTTAATCCATCACCGTTCTTTAGCCCACTCTGCCACCCCAGTTCAGACATAGACACCCAAACTACAAACAGCATTATAAACACAAATGAGAACAGGAGTCTAGATCCCCGGATTCTCCATAAGTAAATCAAGGGGGACACCGTCCAGGCCCGGCGCCTTCTTGCACCGACTTATCAGCAATCGCCTTATGCACCTCTTCTTCTCTAAAATCAAGTTTAAAACAAGAGGAGTCAACCGTGGGTGCATCTTCAGCAACCCTATTATTAGTAGCATACATCCCTGTAAAATGTGTTAACCCAACCTTAGACGTAATATGGACCGTTACTTTGTCTTATAGTGACGGAGGAGATAAAAATGACCACGCTACCTTCCAAAAAGCTCTAACTATAGACTCCCATGCGGTCCTCCTGGCAACGACGGCCAATGCCCCGAAGAGCCTGATTTTGAGCTATGTTACTTTTATGAAAGACATGGATTTGGAGACTAACCTTGCCAAAACATTCAACCCCAAAGTCAATAAAATGAGCACTACTACTTCGATGCGACAATAAGATTTGTCATTGGGGTGCTAGAGCTCTCCATAGGTTTCCGTTATACAAAAAAACGTATATACATTAGTCTTTCTTGCAATTGAAAACTATTCACTAAGTCGCATCCAAGTGAACTATTGAATAAAACAATCATTGGCCCGGGACTTCCCCTTTCTGTAACAAAAGGATGTGTGGTATTTTTGCAGAAAGTTCCCGGCAGAGGCTAAGATGGCGGCCCTGCACCTGCCGGGGGAAATTCCGAAGGGCTCGTATTTCAGAGCTGGGCAGGTATATCTGAGAGGGTGTTCGGAGGCGTAGTGCAGTCTGAGGCGCAGAGAAGGAGGGCTGAACTTAGTGGGAGGCGCTGTGAGTCGAGCTGAGCAGAGCAGGACTGGAAGCCGGAACAGGTGCAGCACGGTGAGCCGCCAGCGCAACCGTACTCACTGAGCTTATAGTACCGCGTGCAGGGAGCTGTGAGTACCGTGTGCAGGGAGCTGTGAGGACCGCACGAAGGGAGCTGTGAGGACCACACGCAGGGAGCTGTGAGTACCGCGTGCAGGGAGCTGTGAGTGTTGCCTCCAGAGAGAAAGCTGCGCCGGAGCACCGAGTCAGCCGTGAGTGCTGCCTGCACTTAAATACCTGCGCTCACGAACCTGCCTGTAAAGTGAGAAGCATTTAAAGACTGAAAGGTTTTTCAAAGCGTTTTATTCTAAATGCTCGCGCTGATTTAGCCCCAGGCGGCATCAATGGCTGCAGCAGAACATGTTGCCTCCCTTACCAGTTTCCAGAAGAAAGGTTATATGAAAGCGCGCTTTCTCCCTCCAAGCCGTTGCAAGCAGGTACTGAAGTGAAGCTTGTTGCAAAGCACAGTCCGTGTGCAGGCTGGGTGCGCCCCATGTCTTATTAGAATTAGATCTTTTACGAACGTTGCTTATTGTAAGGGTCCCGGACTGTACATCTACAGCCATGTTTATGAACCCATATATCTGTTTCTGTTGTTTTTTGACGTTACTGATCGCGCTCTTCCTTTTTTTTTCTTTTGACATATTTCTTTTGTTTTTCTCCTTTATTTTCCGTGTTTGTGTTACTCTGCCCTCCTTAGATCCAGCCGGTATTGTCTCATACTCATCTTTCTTTTTTTATATGTATTAGTTTTCCTTCTTTCTTGCTTTTTTTCTATTTGTTTAACTCTCTTTTCTACATATTATTTTTTCATTCCTAACTCTCGCAGCAGGTTTATCCCGTCCTCTTGTTTTTTCTGGTCCTTAGTAACAAGACGGTTCATCGACAACTTTTTGATTCCTGTCCACTATTTGATTTTATTTACGTGCCATATCACATATGTATATTTTATGTTATCTGCTAAGAGAACCTCCAGCTATCCCATACGTCTTTCTCCGATATTGGGGTATGCATATTTGTTATTTGCTTTTAAACTTGCTTTTGGTTGATAGTTGAATTTCATCAGTTTGCTTCAAAAACAAAATGAACTACAGCATTTTCAGAAATAAGGTACATAAAAGTGACACAACTTGATGTGAAACATGCAGAAATGTGGAAAGTGAAAAGTACCAATTACGTGCGTTAAGTAGTGCTTAGTGCGCAATCTTGCCGCTTTGTGGCGCTCTAATAAAAGGTGTTCATAATGTCCAGCTTTTTGGTACTTATTAGTTGAGTCTACCATTTACACTCCTTCTCCCCTCCGCCCCGAAATCTGTAGACAAATGCATATTTCTATGACAGGTGCATTGATCCACAGCACGATATTTCTCTGATGGGTACGGGACCCTAAACCATTTCTTAAAATCTTTGGTGAGTAGGTCTAGTTGTGATTTGTGTGTGCCTGCAGGTCAGATGATCACATCTTTTCAGGCCAACTCAGCATCCATCCTTCC
The DNA here is from genome assembly GCF_964204655.1 of Triturus cristatus. Classification (NCBI taxonomy): domain Eukaryota; kingdom Metazoa; phylum Chordata; class Amphibia; order Caudata; family Salamandridae; genus Triturus; species Triturus cristatus. The sequence goes on along the minus strand of NC_140580.1, from coordinate 145,518,215 downwards.
AACGCTGATAAAATAGGTATCGTTGGCAAGTGAACTGCATAGGGCGCCAGATTGGCAGCAGCGGTGGCTCTGTAAAATCAATTTATTATGCTCAACATATCAGAGCTAGCAGTTGCAAATCCTGTGTTATGTAAACGTGGATTTGATGGCCGTGAGTCAGTGTATTGTGTGCGGTGCCAATAGCCGTCTCGTCGAAGATAGCATAGGCACTTCCTCAAAGCTCAGCACGTTGTTGCCACAACACTGGGCACACAAGTACCGGCCCCCGGTGCAAGCAGGTATGATGAAAGGAGTGCCTCGCACACCAACGCACAGTCTGCGGTGCTGAGAGGACAATTGGAGCCTCCCTGGGGGCAGCTCAAGTGCAGCCTTTCAAGGCTAAGAGGAATTTGTTTTAGGTCTCGCCTAGCAGCGCGCATATGCTGCTAGGCGAGACTTATTGTAAGGGGCTTTCAAAAGCTCACCACACGTGGGTAACCGTGAGGCCTATTGCTTGCGGTTACCCGCACGGGCGCCATATGTTTTGAATTCAAAACATATGGCCTGGTGCTCGCTCTCGCGCATGCGTGTCTCTTGCGGGACGCTGCATTCCCTTTTTTTTTTTAAACTTCCAGAAATCGCTTTTTCAGGCAGGGCGCGTCCCTGGCTGGTACTGGTATGTGCGGTATGTAGAATTGAAAATTCTTGATTCGATTACTAGAATTTTTTTTATTCTCACTCACAGAACAAGGATCTGCATATTTTATGGTTACAGAGGAGTCACCTGGGTGCAGAAAATGTACCAGGTGACTGGATAGTCTGCAGTCTTAGTTGTGTGTTGGCGTCGATGGTCACATTTCAGTTCACATTTCAGTTTATCAGTGGAGGTGACGCACCAATGGGTATTCAGCACAGGTGTTTTTGATGTTTTATTAAAAGTGAGAGGAGTCTGCTGAGACTGTGAAGGTTGCAGATAAGTTCTAGAAAGATGGAGCAGCGGTGACTTGTTTCCAGCCCATGAAAACTCGTGGTAAACCGGTTAATGAAGTTCAAGCAGATTTTTCAAAGCAGCATCTGACCATGTGCAACACTGTCCATGAATGTGGCACAATGGCGGCAGGCATAAAAACTAGACTGACACCTGGTGACAGCGCCTAATTTGTAAAAAAAAAAAAAAAGTGTTGGTGCCCGATCTCTTCCCAGAAGCCCCCAGCCAGTGGAATTAAACACCAGCATGTCAGTTACCAGGGCTGGCAGTCTTAAATCCACTTTATGCCTCTTTAATCTGCTATCAGACACTCTGTCCCTATATCACACTCTTAAAGAGTCCTGCCTACTCCCTTTTTTTAACGTTTTTTCCGTCTTTATTTTCCTCCCTCTATCTTGTCTGGTTTTATTCCTTTTCTTGCACTGGGAAATATCTGATGGGGAAAAATAAGTGTTGGTCCCCAAAAATAAGTGCTGGTTGCACCCACCAGCTCAAATTAAGCATTGCCTGACAGTCCTGGGGTGTAATAGCAGGGGAGGCTGAGCACCTGGAAGAACGACAAACAGCTGGGATAGTGGCCGTACAACATTACCAGTGCCAAAACAATGAGCAACACCACCACAGCAGTGCTCCCATGAGATAGTAACACCTGCTTAAACCAAAAAGACCTTATTAAGGCAAACTGGACTGAAATAGAAAGGCCCCACGTGCACTTTTAACTGTGGTGCATTAACATTTCAAACGTGGCTCAATACGGAGAGCCGCAAGAAGCTGTGGGAGTACGAGGAGAACGGGAAAACATACTTTGTTGCTGTCAGAAGGCATTAATTTAAAACATCATTCGAACTAAGCAACTCAATTTCCCTTGGAACGGTATTTCCAATCGTGGAGAGAGCACCAAGATAAAGAGCATAATTTTCTCCCACATGCCACTTATTAACTGCCATGTTGTCGCCTGGCATCATTTGTAGATGCCCTTGGTAATTTACCCCATCACATTTTTCAGAAACAGATGCTGGTGTGTGCTGTATCTGTCTGTCAGTACAACGACGAATGCAGAAAATAAATATGATAAACGCATTGACAGCCGGCTGCTTGGAAACAGATGTGCTTGTTTTACGCGACTCACACCCACAAGGCCAATTACGCACTCTTTACTAATGTTTGAATAGTACAAAGTTCAGAAAGTACAGTGTGGTGAGTCATGCAATAGAGAAAGAGAGGGTGCGCACTGACATTTATTTTCTTATTTACTAGTCTGTGAGACAATTATTATAGCGTATGACAAAACCCACCTGCTTGACAGTCACACACTATCAACTGCACAGAAGACAGGCTCTGTCGCCATATGTAATAAATACTGCAGATGCGGGGGAGGTGTTTTATTTTTCCAAAACTAGCAACCCTGATTTATAGCATTATAGAACCAAGGGGAAACAAGCATTGGCATAGCCAATAGGTCTCGCCTTTGGGACTTATAAGTGTTTAGTTATCCAGCACAATATCCTTGGTGCAACAACATCACCTGTTGCATGGCTTAAAAGGTCCCAAAGGGGAGACTTATTGGCTATGCCAATGCTTGTTGAAAATGGAGCTCAGAGAAGCCCAGCAAGGCGTTTCACAACTTGATCACAATCGGATCGCAAAAAAACCTCTTAGAACAGATCAAAACGTGTGTGCACTGATCACGCCTTCTCCTTCAGAGATCACTGAGTTCTGGCCTACTACATGAAGATGCTTGAAAGTGCTACGGGCGGAGACAACTCAGTGGGATAATGCACCAGCTGCACGGCTACGTGTGTTGTGGCAAGGTTGAATCTCGGTCAATTGGCTCAGACTTTTGGGCTTCTGAAAATAAGATGTCTTACGTTTGCACGGCGTATGCTTTAGACTGAACAAGGTTACAGAAAGGGGCGACCGTTTTAGCAAGATGAAACGTGCCTTCAGCAAAAAACCTTAAAAACAAACAGGCTTGCAAGAATGGCATCTTTATCGCATGCATGCCATAATTTGGAAATTCACATTTTTCACCATAAAACATTGGTAAAAAAAATGTAGGCATTCATATTGATGTAAAATTGAAATCAAGGAGTGAAGATCTGCAGACCTTCAGAAGACAACTCAAGACCTGGCTCTTCGACCAGTAACATCTCCTCCCCCCCCCCACGCCCCCCCCCCCCCAGTGCCTTGAAACCCACCCGGGTATGTAGTGCGCTTTACAAGTTACATGATTGATTGATTGATTTGGTTACTGGGGATGACATGGGGCGGTTAGCACTCTTCTTTTTATTCTCTTCATCAGGTTAGTTGCAATGGTGCACAGAAAAGGAACCATGGACCATAACGCAAGCAATGAACTTGGACGTATTTATGACTAGCTGGCTATTTAACAAAAACACATTAGGGAGCAGGGTGCCTCTCACCTCACTGGACCTCAGGGTCACTGCACCTGCTGCACTGTGGTCTACTTGGGTGGTTGCTACTTGGCTACCTCATATTTTAGTACATGTGTAATAGAACACGTGCTGCACAGAGGAAAGTGCATGTGTAATAGAACACGTGCTGCACAGAGAGAAGAAGCCCAGGGCTATTTCATGCTCTTGGTATTTTAATGTGTTTACCCAGCTCTGTGTTGTCCCTCGTACTAGTGTGGCAATGTTTAGCACTTCTTTCTCTGAAAATGAAATCCATAGATTGAAATGAGGTAGTAAAAAGGGCTTACAGCCTTTAAAAATAATGCGCCAATAGAAATGTAGGCGACACAGCGATATCAAACTGGGCAGTGGAACAGCATTAGTCAGTCAAGGCAGGTAGAATCACTGGTATTTAGTCCTATTCTGTAGGCGTGGCACATAGATTTACCAAGTATACACCTGGATTGAAAAAATACTTCATGCCAACACACTGCATTTGGTTTTTGTCACTTCCCTCACACATAGCCATCCCACCCAAAACCCAAACAGAAGCGGAAGCAGAGCGTGTTGAAGGTGACCTGGCCTGGCAGTTCAGGATGCGCTGTTTCTATTGGTGCAGTGCCAAGACGTATTTGCATAGCACTGGTCTTTGTCTAGAATGGCACAGCGAGTGAAAAACTATGGAATGGAATGCTACAGAGTGATCGCTGCTGGACAAGATTAATTCACGTATTCCTTCCAGTACTTTGTTCTTTGCTGCAGTAAGCACACCTGCAACCAGTTTTAGCTTTTAGCCTGCACAAAAAATTAACAGCACAGCTTCAAGTGTGAGAAAGCAACGTGCTTACTGCAAAAAGTGCTGTTTTAGATTCCACAGACAGCACGGAGCAACCTGGAAGCGATGGCTTGGGTTACAAACTGCACCATGTTTGCAGCCTTAGTGAAAATATATTTACCCATTGAAATTATATTCACGTGATGTCGAAGAATCTGGTATTAATAATCATGCATTACTAGGCAGTGTAATATCACAAAACATCTCACGTGATTGAGGCTGATGTTTAATGAGATGTCTGGTTGGCTGTGCAGTTGAGGAGCCAATAATCCTGCCTTTACTAGGTTGCTCTCTCCAGCTCTCTCGTCCATACACTCCTGGTTTAATCCCGCCTTTGACACTTGACATTGGTGTGATTTTAGGCACTGACTGGTTTAATCCTGCCTCTGACACTTGACATTGGTGTGACTTTAGGCACTGACTGGTTTAATCCTGCCTCTGACACTTGACATTGGTGTGACTTTAGGCACTGACTGGTTTAATCCTGCCTCTGACACTTGACATTGCTGTGACTTTAGACTCTGATTTTGGTTTAATCCCGCCTCTGACACTTGACATTGGTGTGATTTTAAGCACTGATTGGTTTAATCCTGCCTCTGACACTTGACATTGGTGTGATTTTAGGCACTGACTTTGGTTAAATCCCGCCTCTGACACTTGACATTGGTGTGACTTTAGGCACTAACTGGTTTAATCCCGCCTCTGACACTTGACATTGGTGTGACTTTAGGCACGGACTTTGGTTTAATCCCGCCTCTGACACTTGACATTGGTGTGACTTTAGTCACTGACTGGTTTAATCACCCGCCTCTGACACTTGACATTGGTGTGACTTTAGGCACTGATTTTGGTTTAACCCCGCTTCTGACACTTGACATTGGTGTGACTTTAGGCACTGACTTTGGTTTAATCCCGCCTCTGGCACTTAACATTGGTGTGACTTTAGGCACTGACTTTGGTTTAATCCCGCCTCTGACACTTGATTTTGGGGTGACTTTAGGCACTGACTGGTTTAATCCCGCCTCTGACACTTGACATTGGTGTGACTTTTTAGGCACTGATTTTGGTTTAATCCCGCCTCGGACACTTGACATTGGTGTGACTTTAGTCACTGATCACCCGCCTCTGACACTTGACATTGGTGTGACTTTAGTCACTGATTTTGGTTTAATCCCGCCTCTGACACTTGACATTGGTGTGACTTTAGGCACTGACTGGTTTAATCCCGCCTCTGACACTTGACATTGGTGTGACTTTAGACACTGATTTTGGTTTAATCCCGCCTCTGACACTTGACATTGGTGTGACTTTAGGCACTAACTGGTTTAATCCCGCCTCTGACACTTGACATTCGCGTGACTGTCGGCGCTGACTTTGCAGGTGGAGTTTGCTCTCGCGGAGTGGCTGTCTGCACGTACCCTTTTAAACCCGTGCCTGTGCAGAGGCCCCTTAATCACTGCGCCACTCAATGCGTGTGCAAATTACGCACCCACATATATCCATCCAGAACGGGATAGGCGCCCTCCGTGCCCATGGTGTCTCAGACACTAGTCGTGCTCTCATATGCTCTTAATTGAACATTTCGTGCCTCCACGCTCTGGGAGTGCGAATCGCATGTGCACGTGGGGGAATGCCCCCGTCCCTGTTGTGTAGTCGACTCGGAATTCTGCACACTCCTCGCTGCAACTGATGTGAGAGAACACTTTTGCAGACAAAGAACCCATTTAAAGGGTGCCCAGATTTTTTCGTGTGTCCCCCCTCTCCCCCCCCCCCCCCCCCCGCCCCTATTCTCAATAAATGTTGCTGGCGGGTGTTGTTTTTCTATATAGTACACAAGGGATATGAGATCTTGCCGTCCAGTACGAGGTGGTTGTGGGGGGGAGGTGGGGGCGGTCGCACCTCATGCACCCGGTGCTGATGTCAGGAGCCGCCGGCAAGTCCCATTCCCAGGTTTCCCTCTGACGCACTATCTACCTTAAGGCAAATCAGTTTACTTGCCCTTGAACTTTCAGCTCGACAGCCGAGAGGCCTCAGAAAGGGGACGGCCAACCCTTCTAAGCACAAAACTGCAAAACATGCCAGGGCTGGTGGCTCAGAAAAGACTACAAGCTCCAAAGCTCTGACGCACATGGAAACGTGCAATGTTGTGACTAAAAAACAGAATAGGCCAGTCCAGTCTGACAACTTTACATTCTTCCGCGGCCCCCTGCGCTGCTTTGAGTTAATCCCTCCAGTGCTCGGTAATGCACTTGCTATCATTGCTTCCACCACTGCTGCTGGGATGCAGCTCCACAGAGCTCCCGACCCTTCTGAAACCGATATATTCTATATTTGTATTCCCGCGCATTCCCAGCAGGAGGGACATTATGAGGACTGCAAGTTCTCAGCGTAGCCTCCACCTACAATCCGCCTCCTTCTTGTACTATAAGTCTTACCTATAGATATTTGAGCCCCATGCCATATCTCAGTACTTTCCTTCAGCCTGTAACTGTTGGCGCCCCATATGCTCTGCAGTGTGTCCTTTTCCTCCTGGAGACGTGGCCTTCCCTACGAGGCACAATACTCCAGGCGAGGACTCCACAGCTGGACAAAGTACCCAGGATCAGGCCTGCACTGCCCTGCGGTTCCCAAACCTTGGACTTCTGGGGACCCCCACTTAATCATTACTGGAACCTGTGGATCCCCACTGAATCATTATTGGAATCCGGGGACTCCACTCCCCCCACGACTCATTACTGGAAGGCGGGGGGGGGGGGGGGGGGGGGGGGGTGATTCTTAACCATTATCGACGATTTGAACCACAAAACAATGCACAAAAAATACAGAAAAAAGCACTCAAACAAATAAACGAATGATGACACATTTTACTTAATTCACAAACACATAAATAAAATGAAAAACATTTTATTTTAATAGAAAGGTTGGAGCTCTTCTAAATCCAATTGAGGCCCCTCGTCGTCCATACTATATTCTGTTTGATGCACCTGCACTGCTCCTACAAATCAATCCTGAGATACTAAATTCATTTTTAGCCTCCAATTTCAAAATCCTTCACATTAACAGTGCGTTTTTAAATTTTCAATTGCATTTTTAACATATATATATATATATATTACCTACTGGCGATAGCCAGTAGGTAGTTATAGTTAGGACCACGTTTCCATAGGAAAACCTCAACATTCTATTTTGAATAACTTTGGCGCCGGTCGACGAATCCTCGCGAATTTCTCAAAATAGGTGGGGCGCTACGCTCCGCTCCTACCCTGAAAGTCTCGGGGGGATTCGTCAAGCGGGGGCTGAGATAAAAGGGGGGTCCCAAAACGCGTTTTTCCCATGCATTTTTCCATAGGACCTTTAGAACGAGCTACAGCCCGAATGGCTGAACAGAATTACTCAAAATTTGGCAGAGAGGTAGTCCCTAGGTCAAGGAAGTGCCTTTTGTAGGTTTGGTGTAAATCTGTTCAGTAGATTCTGAGAAAATAGCCTTTAAATCAATATATATATCTGAGCCAGCTTACGGTACGCTTACCGTACGCTTACGGTAAGCGTACGGTGGCGTGCGCGAGCGCGATTCTGATTGGCTCTTAGATCTTAGTAAACATTCGAATCGGCCGAAACCAGGAAGCGGCGGCCGCCATTTTGTCTCTCGCACTGAGAGAGATTTTTAAAATCGGAAGCCCAAAAACATGTAAAGGGGCTGTTTTGACAACTCCCTCCCACATAGTCATGTTGAGGGAGTCCCCAAACATCCCCCAAGTGCAAAAACGGTTTTATTTTTTTTTCGGCAATTTCGCGGGGTACGCTTACCGTACGCTTACGGTAAGCGTACGGTAAAAAAATAAAAATAAAAAAAACACTATCCACACTTACCCCACCCCCTGTGCTTTTGGTGGCCGAAGGCCACCAAATGTGCTGGGCTTATTACAATGGAAAAAAACACTATCCACACTTACCCCACCCCCTGTGCTTTTGGTGGCCGTAGGCCACCAAATGTACAGGGCTTATTATAAGGGAAAAAAACTTAGCATTTAAAAAACCGTACTAATTCACTGAAAAAACCATAGGTTTCACACACGTTATAGTTAGGAATTAGCATTTAAAAAACCTTGCAAATTCACTGAAAAAACCATAGGTTTCACACATGTTATAGTTAGTGGAAATTTTACTGATAAAAAACCAATGAAATTGCCCCGTTATAGTTAGCGCAGGCAACTATAACTCACGCGACCGCAATCCTCTGCTGATGACATATGTGTCTTTATGAAAAAAAAATATTTGTAATATATGTATAGCTAAAAATGTATGGAAGAAGACATGGGCAAATAAGTGTCTAAATACAGTATTAGCATCAGCAGAGGATTGCGGTCGCGTGAGTTATAGTTGCCTGCGCTAACTATAACGGGGCAATTTCATTGGTTTTTTATCAGTAAAATTTCCACTAACTATAACATGTGTGAAACCTATGGTTTTTTCAGTGAATATATATATATATATATATATATATACTTTATTAATCTGTTACTAATATGCAATTATCTAAGTAGTTGCAGACCCCCTGAGGAGGCTTCGCGGACCCACAGGGCTCCCCGGACCACAGGTTGAGAGCCACTGCACTAGACCACTGGAACTGCACACAACAAACTTCCGCTTGAGGCATCCACAACTAAACCCAGTACTCCAAAATAACACCTCGCCAGCTGAACACTGTACTTAAGATGTCACCTCTGGAGCTGGAAACTATCAGTGTTGGACTGGCCTGTCGAGCACTTGGCCACTGCTGGATGGGCGGGCTTGAAAGAGCCAATGTGTGTGTATTATGGGGCCATAAAAACCCCACACAATGGCCCTATCAAGACGGCCCATCTGGCAGTGCCAAAGTGAATGACAGGCCAGTCCAGCATCAGGTACTGTACTCTAAGCAAGGCTTCTAGAGCTGTACCTATAGCCCAAGTCGGGGAAACACACAGGTACATGGCGTCCACCCACTACGGTCACAGGGTGGACGCTGTCCACCCTGCTAGAAGTGGGCACCACTGATATATGCTGAACTTCTCCTGGTATAATTTTCAGAGATCGGGACACATTCAGCAGTGCCTGCACCTTGTCTGCATTTGTTTTGAGCAGCAATGTGCAGGCGGCAAGGGGCTTTCATATTTCAGACTCCAGCTGGCCCATAGCAAAGGCAGAATTTAAGGGTCCATCAGGGCTCCTTTTGTTCCACTATCCTGGCTGGAGCAATCTGAGCCTCACTCCTAGATGCAAATGCAAGGGAGACACAGGCACACAGCTTGTTGTCATCACTTCACAAATACTTTAGAGAGGCATGCTTTTTATATTGTTCAATCCCTGTACATAAGAGATATGCATGCACTGTAGGAATGTCAGATGTGTTGGCCTGTGTTTACACAAATAATTTAGATACCAGTATTTTTTGTTGTTGTTGTCTTATAGCGCTATTCATCCTAATGCAGGGTTTCAGGGCACTTTACATCACATGTACACATTATAAATTGACAATAAATCATGTGTGTAAAAATCAATGTGCATAACGTGTTACATAAGGCTGTGAAGGTGCAAGGTGTAGGAGTCACATGTCCATCAGAGCTCACTATGCTGTAATAGAAGGATTACAATTTATGAACTGCAAGTAACAAAAGGATCTGTGTTAACTCGCTTAACTAGCTAAATAAAATAAAAATCTGTCAGCTGCTTGCTAGATGATGTCCTTTGCATGAGATACATTAACCCTCTATGCTACTTTGATTCACAACTGGGAGTAGAGAAAACACTTCTTTCCAGCAAATGCTTTACTCTCCAAAGTTCTCTTATCATTATTATTTTTCCCTGGGATTTACTGGGTACACAAAGATCCCTGCAGCAAGTGCCTTAACCCCTATAAGAAATGTTAAAATGCAGACTTTGCAATTAAGCATATTAGATTTACTGCTATGTTTCTCGTTGTTGCCAACTTCCTTGTGGCAGAGTTCAACAAAATGTATACCTTGAGGCCCACATTTTGCGTTGGGTTTGCAACACTTTTTGGGCACATCCCAGATGCAAAATCTAATTTGTTAAAACTCATAATATGCTTATATGTACTCATGATAGAGCAGCGAAACGTGTGTGACGTGTTAAGATCTGATGTCACTTCTTGTGATGTCACGTCCCTGGGAGGTCATGTGTTGTGATGTCTCTTCCTGTGATGCAGTGTTATTTCGCTGTGATACTACACACCATGATGTCACTTGCATACTGCCTAACTTGGTTGGTCCCACCACTTCTTTTTTTATGACTTCTGCCCTGGCTGAACCCTATACTCCTGGGATCAGGCTACATACCTGTACACCAGTGCAGGACGCTTTGCCCAAACGTTTCCACAGATCACCTACTAAAGACTGACTTTTGCACCGCCATCTGGTGCAAAGACACACTTGTTCTTTAGTATGACTTTCCATATGACGTTTTTGCACTGTTCAGCCAGTGCAACTGTTGGGCAAAAGTACCTTGCACTGGTACAAATGTATGTACTCTAACCCCATGGCTATGTGTATAATTTGGAGCGCTGCAGTGCCCAAGAGCATCCGCCCGTTAGATGTTTTAAAGAAGTGTGGAAATTGTGAACATGAGAGAAGCTGAAACAGAGTAGTTCTAACATTCTGGATCATCCCAGAAACCATGTTCTTGTCGCACTGCTGTTTCAGAGTGTGTTTGAGAACTGGCTCCAGGATTCCTCAAGGCTCAATAACACATACTGTGCTCATACAAAGACCTATGCTTCTGAACTAATACAGCGCCCACCTGGAGGCTTCCAGAACGGGGCACAATGCACTGGACGAGAGCTACAGACCAGAACTCAGGACAGGAGATGAGGCCTCCAGAGCAGGTCAGATTGCTGCCAAAGCAGCCCCATAGCAGGACCTAGCAGGATCGGACGGTCTATTCAGATGAGACCTTTCCAGACACGTACTTAGTTTTAACATAACAACAGTTGTTCTGCTGCTTGCACATCCTCTTGTTTTGCCATCAGCTGACTGACCCTTCTCTTTTCATCAACCAGTAGGTGAGGGGAAGCGGCCGCCATGCGTTCCAATGACCGAAGAAAGAGCTCTGACTGCGTCAGTAAGTAACTGTTATGTTATGTTATGTTACTGGGTATTTGTTGAGCGCGCGGCTACTCCCAAGAGTGTCCCGGCGCTGTGTGCTGCTGGGGAACCCATCCTGGTTTTCCCTGTGAGATGGTCCCTACTGGGCATCTCCAAGGTGAAGACCAAGCATCCCCAGCGCTGATGGGGCCGTGAGTGGAGATTAAGCAAGCTATTGCCCAGAGTTGCTGAGTGTGATCCATGGTTAGAGTAGGCACCGAGGCGAGAATTATCGTGTCTGCTGACCTTGGCCCAAGACCCTGCCGCGTCGGGAATCGAACCCTGGTCCCGGGCCGACTTCTGCTTCCGGGTCTGCCGCCTCTAACCAGTGAGCCACACCACTCCACTATTCCAAATGATGATGCTGTATTGCTATAGCCAGTCCCAGAGCTCAGGGAAAGCTACCAACCTGGTGAAACAACATTGAGGGGCTTCCCTGTGGAATGTGGTAAAGTAGGGGAAAACTCAGTCACATCAGGCATGTCATAATGTTTGTGTTTGTATTGTCTGCTGCTAGGAAGATCCCATGCTCTCTCTAGTCCCCCAGTCCCAGCCTGGGGAGCTCGAATCTGCCCCTTGCTCCCCTCCACCCAGCTGTCACCGCTGGCTCGCTTGCAGGCACCCAACACCAGGCATTTGCTGCTTCTTTCGATTGGGCGTATGGTTGAGGGGGGTAAAGAGAGGGGCGTGCCGGAAGCCGGGTCCAGCTCGCCCCTCTAAATAAAGAGGGGTTGTCTTGCAATACCTGAAGAGTCATAGCTCAGACACAGTCATGATGCAGGAGTCATACCTTACAGGGTACAGCTGCAAAGCGCTAGAAAGCAACGGTTACAAAGCACTGGCCCACTTGGGATACACAACTGGTTCCAGGGATGTGGAGATACTGGCCTGAAAAAGACATCATTTACTCCCATACCAACTTGGACAGGCACAGGGCTGCCACATCGCACAGGCAAGTGGGATGGAATGATCATCCTTAGCTCGGCGTACATACCACCCAAGCGGGGACCTCAGTCTGGTGGTTGACAAAGACTTGTGCAGAAAAAATGTCTCAGGAAGGAACGGGCCCGAGCAAAACTTTTGGATGCTATCATCTGGAGGGCATGCAACCCACAAGACAGACAATACACATTCTAGTCAGGGGTGCACCGCAATTTCTCCCTCATTGATTATATGCTAACTCAGCGGCTATTCAAGGAACACTTTGGGGGGGGGGGGCAAAAATGCTGGCACAGGGAACATCAGCTCACCCCCATGGGTGGAAATTAAGAGAGAATAATTAGGGGAACAGAGACAAATGGTCCATAGACCCATGGTACCTAAAGAATACAGAACTAGTTGCCGAACTAAAAATGAACACAGACCAGCATTTCCCAGAAAACAAGGGACCAGTAAACCCATCTTGTCACACTATGGGAATCCTATAAGACAGTAGTAAGAGGCCAAGCGATCTCCCTGGTAACGGGGTACAGAAAATGAAACAGGCTCAGACGGAAGCAATTGAGTTTGAAATTCTTGGATTAGAGGCGCCAGTCAGCCTGCTGAGGGTGGGGGCACAATCTCATCACTTGAGTTTGAAACAGAAAGGCTATAGAGATCTGGTGCTGCCACCATCCCATCCATATCTCTCTGTGGTCTGTACGTTGCTCTCCAACTCCCCAGGACCTCCATTGCCTCCCCACCTCTCCCTCTCAAGCTTTTTTCTAAAATACCCCAGCTCCTTCCTGCTCATTGGAGGCATTGACTTGCCCCCAATGCATCTCGCTACACCATTGCTCTCCTCCACCTTTCTGTCCTTTTTTATATTGATATGTTTAAAAAAATGTAGGAGGACCTGCCAGCTGACATTCACTACCAGGCTGCTCCTTTCTCTGAATGTGCTTTCTTTAGCCCTTTATTTTATTTTTTATTTTTTCAGTTTACCACTCCAAGACTGGCATATGCCATCTTAGAACAATAATAAAAAAACATTATCATTACATTCTTGCACACATGCATAGTAACACATGCGCAGGCATACGACATGATGCTGGGGCCAAAAGGCAAAGGAACTACTGTGTCATGGGGAGTGTGCACACATTCTTAGCAACACATGCTCGCTCATTTTTATTGATGCTAGGGCTGGATTTGAGCTTTTTCCCATTGCTATTCAGCATTGGCACTATTTTTCCTCTTTGCCAATGCTGTTCAGCATCGGCAACAAGCATTGGCAAGATGTTGGCCAACACCTTTAATGTACAAGACCTGTTGGCTTTGTCAATTTTTTTCCATTGATGGAAGTTCTAAACCTGTTCTCTCCTTACCCCACTCAATTAGCTCTACCTACTCTACTTGATGATTCAACAAAATAAGACTGCCTGCTTCATGTTAAGAAATCTTCAGGCATATTGACTTCTTTGGAATTCCTCTTCTATTTCCTCAGATAGGATTATGTGTGAACCACACTACTATTTCCATTTTCTATGGCCCTCATTAGATCCACTTACTGATATGCTTTTTAAATATTCACATTTATTTTTGCTGAGTAGAAATGCATTAATGGAAAGGTGCTCATTCTGAGTTCATTTACATACTATGACTTACGATCAGTCATTGAAGTGGGCGGGATCGGAGGGGCACAAATTTCTCATACTTTTTTGATGTATGAAAAAACGTTCCCCTACTTTTTGTAAAAAGACAACCCTCCCGGGTTGCTTGGGTAACTCCAATAGTTTACATGCTTCCGTTGAAGTGTCATTCAGTGAGTCTCCTATGCTGTGAAACTGAAGCTGGACAGACAGCTAAACAAAAGGGAGTAGCCGAAAAATAAAAATCCACCCTCTTTGAATTGAAGCTCTGAAGACACCAAGCAAGCGAAGCAAGTGAGCCCAGCTCTATCTAGAAGAGCTTCCTCGTCTCCTCCATCCCAGCATCTATCCATTCATTCTTTCAACCTTCCATCCACTATTTGACCATTACATTCTGTCATCCATTCATTATTTCATCAATCATTCAATTGTTCTCCATCAATCCATCATCCATCCACTGTGCCATCCATCTATCCACTCTACCATCATCATTTATCCATCCACTCTGGCATCTATTCACTCACTCTTTCACCCACTCATCCAACTATTTTCTCTGCCTTCTTTTCACCTGTCCATCCACTTATTCATCCCTTTCCTCTCCCATTCTTTCACCTGTCCACCCACCTACCCATCCATCCCTTTACTCATCCATCCTATCACCAGCCCATCCACCTATTCATTCAATCACCCTTTCACCCAATCATCCATCTATCCACTCATTCACTCAATCACCTATCCATCCATCCTTTCACTCTTCCTTCCAATATTGCTCCCTTCTTTGCCTTTAACCATCTTCTATTCTTCCTTGCTCCTGCTTGGTCTTCTATTGATGCTGTGTTCTTTTACAGCGTTAATTATGAGCTTGTCTGCAGAACTGAAAACAGAAGAGGTACATATAGAAACCCATCCCCACTCTAGCTGCTAAAGTGGGGTTCCTTAACGCTCCTGGCTAAACAAGCATTCCTGCCAGGGTGCCTGCTCGCCTGAAAGAAATTAAAATGTGTGCAGTGAGTTAATTCTGCAAACGTAAAGGGTGATATGCAAGTGTAAAGGGAAACATCCATTACACCGCAGTCACAACAACGACCTGCCTTTACAATGCAGTTACTACCCTGACTGCAACATTACCATGCATTACTTTAACCCACAAGTCATTACAACGACTTGCTTTAGGGGGCGCGTTGTTGGACTGGTGTTGGAAGTTCAACACCTTCCTTACTGTTGCATAGACTGGAGTTGGAATAGTGATTTATACTATTCCAAAGTCCAGCGACACCCCTAAAGCAAGTCCTTGTATCGACTTGCGTGGTAAAGTAACACGTGGTATTGTTGCACTCAGGGTAGTAACTGCATTGTAAAAGCATGTGAGAAAAATGCATGCGGGGTTCCGTGATGACACAGATTTATTCTTTTTGAGTGGTAGCGCAAAGAGTTAAAAACTGAGCTGTGAAATGTGTGCTTTTAATTGTAATTGTGTTTAAATAGCGCTTACAACCCTAAACAAGCTGTTGAAGGGACAGTTATGTAAAAAATTGCATGACGTACAGTCAGGGTATTACTACAGTCTATATTTTGGAAAAAACATTTTATCTTAAACCTTTTTGCACATTTTGTAGCAGTCTATCTTATACTAAAATAATGGCTTACATTTTCACAGTGCTTCTGCCACAGTCTGTGACCTCGTAGCACAAAAAATACACAAGTCACTTTTCTCCACTGCACCAACCTAGATTTAATTCTCTGGCTCTCTAGTTACACACAGACCTATGCAGTGCATTCATTATTAAAGGTTTCATAATGTTCTACAGTGCATTTCCCACTGAGGAACATTTTAAAAATGTATTCTTCATTTAAGTTGTATGTAGTTACCTGATAGTGAAAGATCAAAAAACGTACAGAATGTTTTGTGTTTTTAGCTACACCTTTGACCCCGCCCCCATGCTCACAGGCCCCAACCCATTGTATGCAGTATCACAGTTTCCATACTTTTTTCTAATGCACTTTGACCATTGCTCATCAAGCAAGCATTTTGCAGACCATTACCTCTGTTTCTCGGTGCTGGCCCCAGCTAGAGGTGTTACAACTAGTCTGTTCACTACCACATTCCATTGTCTACTGACTGAAACACAGACAGTAGAGTAAGAAGCTTGCCTTTGCTTTATACTACTTCCACAGAAGAAACTCTGTCACTTTCGAGAATTCAGTAGAACTCCAGCTCTGTCACCATGTCTTTCTGAGAATGGCGTGGCATGCAGGAATGAAATGTAGGCAAATGGTGATTGCGGGGAATACTTTTTTGGAAGAGAGACACGTTCCTGGCTTTCCCACTTGAAGAATTGTGTGATCCTTGGCAAATCACTTCATCTCCATCTAAATTGATCATACTGAATCATGTTGCTGGAACGATGCTGAAAACGACAGGGAGGAGACTAGACCTTACAACCCAAGGTGATATAAGGCTCTAGCTACCAGCATCCCTACTGCTCTTGTCTTAAAAAAGCATGACGGCTTGACATGGGACGGTCTGACAGCAGAGAAGACTCTGAAGCTTGCACCACACAGAACAGGCAAAACAGAAAAGTAATTTCAGCTAATTTGATAATATTCATGCGCAACCTGTTAATACTGCACACAGAGGTGAACAGGCATGCAGAGAGACTGATTTCCCAGTTTGTTGCCTGTAAAAGTAATTGAGGGCTGTAGATCAGTTAGGCATGCCTCTACAATTGATAACAGAGATCTCACCTAGTTTCCACAATTTCTAGGAGTTCGATCAGTGTCATAACAAAGTATTTGTTCACAGTGTAAATAGATGAACTATGGCATAGGCTCTCTCTGAAAAAATGGTCCTCATCTCTAGTTAAAATCTAAAGTAAGAGCTGTAATTGGCCAATTTCTAAGTAGCAACTGTGCTCAAAGCGTTTGAAAATAATTTCCAATATGTTCATATTATTCATAGTGTGTTTTTGAGGAATGTAAGATGTTACTACGCATACATTCTCCAGGCATGGCTTTACAACGTGGTTGTTACAACGACTGTGTTGTTACCACGCATGTCATTACATCGCAAGTCGTAACAACGACTTGCTGTAGGGGACGAACTGGACTTAGGAAAAGTATCATTTACTATTCCTACTCCAGTTTGTGCAACAGCAGGGAAGGTGTTGGATTTAGCAAGTCATTGTTATGACTTGCGATGTAATGGTATGTGTCGTAGCAACGCAGTCATTGTAACAACCGCGTTGTAAGGCCATGCGTTATGGAAACAGCATTGTAAACGGTGTTTCCCGTTTTTAAGGCTTGCTAACGTTGATAAAGTTGGGCGTCCAATATCTCATGGGTCATCCAGCCCTAGGAGGTGTGCTTCGGCCTGAGAATCATCACAGCACACGCTCCCGTTGTCTTACAACCTTCCGGCCTTCCTTACGCAAAAACATGAAAATGGCTCTTTTCCCAAGCATAGCGAGGCACTCACCTTCTCTCTGCCTTTCCAGGCATTTGAGAAGTTAGGGTGAAGAAACCCTGCAGCGTATGCTGTGTGTTATACGTTGCATCACATGAGTAGGGGAAATAGCCCAAACCAGACAGACCTAGGACCGAAGAGCCTGAGTCTAGAGCATTGTACGGGGCCACTGGTGATAGGATTGAGAAACATATGGTGTCATTGAATCGTGTCCAGGTAGCTGTGATTTGGAGATGGTGGCATGTGCCGTTCCATGGGGAGGGACCCCACATACATATTGGGACCAACGGGTTCAGCTCTAAAAGATCACAAGACCAGAAACGTGGGATGTGTCATGTCGAACATCATACAGGGAAGTAGCAAAAGAAATGTGATGGGAGTTGTCGAAAGTGAACCTCATACAATGTGAAGCAAGCCAAATAGATAGGATTGGGGATGTGGGGTGGAGCATTATTTAGGAAGGAGAACTTCCAGGGATAGGTAGTGGGAAATGGATGTGGCCCATCATTCTGGCCACCGGTCATCGAGAAGAGAAAATAGTCAAAACTCCTGCTTTTGTGACCTAACCACATACTTTGTCTTTTGTTTAGGAGACAGTACATGTTTTTACAACGGGGATGTCATCAAACACGGATTCCTTACGAAATCGCCACCAGCCGAACTTTTCTCTAAACAGGTACTGAGAATCCACCAAGTTACTGCTGAGTTAGCATTTAAGAAGCCTTATGGTGCCACCTCATAACCTCAAGACTTTCTTTTACCCACAGTCCTCTTGGAAAAGGAGATATTTCCTTTTGATTAAAGTGAGCAGGAATGCCTACGCCCTTCAGTACTATTCATCCCAAATCTTAAAGAACCAGTGCAAGGGGACGATCAGATTGGACGAGTAAGTATTCGCCACTGGGCAGCTCTATCTGTGCAGTGTGATGTATTTAAAGTCAGATGCCAATGAGACATTGTGCCGGCTGTTATGAATTTCCTGTAAGCTATAAGAAAGAACGTGTTGTTGTACCTTTGGGATCCCTGTTGATCGGTGCGTGCATGAGAGCCGGTGTAGCAGTGGACTGTAAACCTCCCAAAACTCCTGGCTCTTGAGCCACAATAACCCTGGCCATCCCAAGTCTAGAAAGGTGGATTTAACTGTGAATCAGGCCCTACAGGGGCATTGTTTTTTGTCCGGGCCAACAACCACTCATTCGCTTACAACATCCTTACCTCTCCCAGAGGAAACGAAACAAGCACAACTGCTGCACCAGTATGTTATGTGTCTTTGCTATGGAGGTGGCTTCCAGAAATTCCATGTATCTCCTGGAGCCAGAAAACACTCAAGTAACATTCTTATTCCTAAAGGACATTGCTCAACCTATCACTTTTCAAAACTGGCTTCCATCAACCTGGCTACCTGTGAGAATTGAATCTTTTCATCCCTATCATTATTGAAACATAAAACCAAAAAAGTTGCAAGGCCAAAGTTAAGCACAAATTCAAACCCCTAGATCTAACTAGAAGAAATTGATAGCATTTTTGAAAACCCGAATGCTGTGGCTACTTCACGGGGCTACCATTCGCTTGGCTTTAAAACATTACCCAGGATTCCCTGCAGCTTGTGCGTTCATTTAAACTTTCAAGAACACAGGTCACGCTGAGAGGCTGACATGACGTCCCCACCAGCCCAGTCTGCTAGCGCTTGAAAAACAGGACAATTGAGCCTAATGGTGGACCCATTAAAATTGCCAAAGTCCTTTGATACATCATAAGTATATTTTGGATTTAGAGATTACGTTTTTATGTTATGAATATTCTGCCTCGTGTTTGCTAAGCATTGAGGGAGACCATCTTTCACAAGAGATCACAATATCTGTTCAAAACAGACTACTTGGTCTAGCCTTTGTGCAGATTCAGTACAAGCTTGCAGGGAATGTCACTCTTATAAATTTGTAATCAAAAGTCATGGAACACAGAAGGTTACATATGTTACATCAAAGCCAGCGAAGCAACACCTTCTATGAATGACGTGGGAGTGTTTGACATGGCAATGTATTGGAGGTGGTGACAATATCATACCAAAGAATGCCGCTGTCATTTATGAATTCTAGTATTTGACTTTCTTTTCTATACAACTCTACAGCACTTGGAACTCATTCAGTGCTATAACATTCAATCTAACAGACACACATATACAGTGCAGGATATTACCATATCAATTCTTAAACCCCACTGCACTGAAAACACTGAAATGTCAAAAGCAGAAGTGCATGGAAATCGTGTGGGTGAATTCATGCCATAAATGTATGAATTGATTTGGTATTTGTGTAAGTGGCATTTGTTTAGCTCGAACTGAGCCAAAAAGCACATACTTAACATGTACATCTCACATCCCTCTGTAACAGTGTTCACAGTGTATGTCGTGGGATTAAGAACCGGGACAAAATGGCGGCGGTTCAGAAGATGTTCAAATGTTCCCCTGAGCAGGTTATTTCCGTTTCAACGAAAGAACGGAACTACTACCTTATTGGAGATGAAGGGTGAGTCTTAGTCTTAAAATGTTTATCTGTCCATAATATGTCTTGGTACCTGTGTGTATACTCTGGACACCCTCTGGGCTGATTAAGAGTGACATATATACATATGTCCGGCTGCAGAATGTATATTTTCCCACTATATAACAGAAGTTTAAAACTGTGTGATTAAACCTCTGCTACTGGGAAAGTTTAGAACAACTTTCTTCCTAAAGTTGAAAACAAAACTTGACTGCCTACCCAGACCTCTACAACCCATTATCGGTAGCGTTGTTTCACTTCTTAACCAATGCACACGCCGGAGATGTTGGTGCGAACCCATTTTATATAATGATAATTTAAGTGTGGACATATTTAAGAACAAAAATGCCCACCACTTCAAAAATAGGATTTGTGAATTAAAGACTTCTACAATCTGGAGTCCGCTCATAACAGCCGCACTGCGCCCATTCCCGGAACCATACCATAGTATCTGTATTACTACACACAGCCAACAGTCATTGTTTTTGTGGTGGTTGTTGGCCGCAGTTTTATTTAACATTACATACGTCATATTTGTACAATTCCCCAGGACATCTTCTCGGGCCGGGCTCAAAATCATTATCATACATTATCCCAATTGGTTATCACTCAGTGTCATTTGGACATCATAAATCATGGGTCATAAATCATCGGGTATCATAAATCATTCTGTCTCAAATCTGTCATCATTTGTTGCCATAGATCATGGTCATAAATCATCGGGATGTCACAAATCATTCTGTCATGAATCTGTCATCATTCTGCTGTCATAAATCATTCTGTATGGGCATCAT
The DNA here is from genome assembly GCF_964204655.1 of Triturus cristatus. Classification (NCBI taxonomy): domain Eukaryota; kingdom Metazoa; phylum Chordata; class Amphibia; order Caudata; family Salamandridae; genus Triturus; species Triturus cristatus. Next base: position 145,497,493 of record NC_140580.1, on the reverse strand, counting down.
AAATCATCAGCCATAAATCATCGGCTGGCCATAAATCACTGGTTTGGCTTTTGCTCATTTGCATATCCTAGGGGTCGTAAATCACCCTGACCGCTTGTAGATTGTTCTTTTTTGTTTTACACGCCCCTGTGCATGTGGAGGATAGCCTTTTCCCGGAGCCAGGCCACAACTCGCTACCTTGCTAGTCTCTCCTGCACCCTGCCGTCTGGCGGGGCTGGGCTGCGAGTGCAGTCTCCGTTTGCTACTCCGATTTTTTTGTCAGGCGTACTCACCCAGCCTAAGGCATCCCAGAGTGAGTGACCCTCCTTCTACACACCGCTCGGTCGGTGTGTTTCCATTATCAAACCAATACATCTTTGTTTCCGCCCCTTTTGGTTGGATTTGCTCTCTTTGCGCTCTCATCGCATGGGGTTAGTTTCTTCCCGGAGTTAGGCCTCAGCTCGCTACCATGTTGGACTTTTTTGTGCCCTGCCGTCCGGCGGGGGCTGGGCTGCGAGTGCCGTCTCCGTCTGCAACCCCCTTTTGTTAGACCACTTCACTCAGCCGTGAGGCATCCCAAAGTGAGTGGTGCCACTTCACTCAGCCGTGAGGCATCCCAAAGTGAGTGGCCTTACTCCCACACACCGCCCGGTGTGTCTCCTTCGCCAATCGTTCCTTTTGTCCCTGTCAGCACTGCGACGCTGCTGTTCTAGGTGTGGGTGGGTGGGACTCAAAAAACGTTGGTGCCGCTCCCCCAGCTCCCTGATGTAAAAGGTGAGCTGCCCAGGGGAGCGTTGCCTTATATCCCCCCTCCCCCTTTCCTTCTTCCCCCTTGTCCTTGGGGAGGGGGAGGAGAGGGCCTTGGGCGCTTTTGCAGCACGGTGATTCCCGGCGGCGCTGACCAGCGCAAACCGGATCTGTTCCTTGTGGGCACGGGCGGCCTTTATGGCGCCGGCCCTCGAGGCCCCCGTCGGGGGCGGCCTCTGCTACATCATGCGTTCTAGCGGCGGAGCTGGGGAAGCCGTTCTATGCTGTCAGACCTGCAGATTTGTCTGCTTTGAATGGCTTCCCTAGTCCCCCCCACTGTTCCTTGTGTCCAGATAGGACTCTTACAAATCCAAGTAGCTGCGCTGTCTTTTAATCTCCGATTTTAAAAACGGAAGGCAGTAGGCTGCCGCGACTGACTTCTGTTTTTTATGGACATGAAAGTAATTTTGGCCCAAATTTTTAAGCTTGGAATTACATAGACGTCCAAAGAAAACTAGGGTGATTCAAGATGTTTAGGCATGTAAATGAGTTCCTCTCCCAACAAGCATTGACAAACGTAACAAGTCTGGTCTTGGCAAGCCTGTGCAATGGTTATGTTCCTTTTGTTAATTTTTTTTATTGCAAGCATATGCCACAAAAAGAAAACACCACATAACTATAGCCAACCTATGCTTGCAATAAAAATGCTACATTTAAAAAAAAATCACGGTTTTGCTAGCAATGTTTTTTTTAAACTTTTGTTTTATAAAAAGCAAGCCTTTTAATTGATCCATTTTTTAATTTTTATTCTACAGTTACTTTTTCTAGGGGCAACAAGAAGAAATCATCACCCAAATTGCAGACAGCTGCTGTCACTGAAACAGTTTAAAACAGCAACTTTTACAAGCATTTGCAATGCAATCGGTCTTTCCTTAGGGACCTTATAAGTATTTAGCCATGCAGCACATTGTTCTGGGTGCTGCAAAATCTACTGTTCTTTAACATGAAAGCTTTCATACTAATCAGCACATTATTATGCTGCTTTTAGGCCGCCAAAGGCAGCTGTAGTTCGAAAATCCATGTCCCAACGAGGCCCTGTTAATATAAAGAAGAGTCCCATTAGCATCACAAGTGGCTGTGACCAAAATTACTGCCCCCCAAATTAGAAAAAAAACGTGATGAAAACGCTGCTAGTCCTCAAATCTCACTGAATCAAAATATCCAAAAAAGGATTACCAATACAACATAATAATATGAAAGTATAATAGTTACCCCTTTGGTCAGGGATACACATTCAGGGCACATGCACAATGCTAGGAACGATGAAAACACGTGTTCATGTTTCAATTGTTGGCTAAATACTAAAGTCATTGACATAGAAAGAGGGCCCATAGTCAAAATTACTGACATGAACGACCGCCTGTGGTGGCCATGTTAAAGTGGGGAAGATGTCACAAAAGAATGTCCTAAGCTAAACAGATTCTCACTAAAGGAAGTGTTTTGATGCACGTATAACCGAATTTGTAAGCATATTAATATACACGTTTTACATGGCAAACAAGACTATTACATAAGAGTTCTCTTATGAACTTCATTAAAAGCATGGAAATCTCCCTATTAAGGGCAATTTTCCTTCAGAGACCCACTTTTATTAAAGAGAAACATACACACTAGGTGCATTTATTGCAATGCACAATCCACTGTTAGAAGATTAAAGCAGCAGTTCACACTTCGTTTACACGCAGAAGACTTTTACAGCATAGTTGACATCCGTGAATGTGAGGCACAGAGTAAAGCAGTTGAGGCAGAGAAAGAAAAGGGAGAGGTGGAGAGAAAGGAGTGTGAATCTGAGAGCGGGAGGAGGGCCGAGGCAGTGAAAAGGAATGTGAAGCAGAGAGCAAAACAAGCATTGGCATAGCCAATAGGTCTCGCCTTTGGGACCTTATAAGTGTTTAGCCATGCAACAGTTGATGTTGTTGCACCAAGGATATTGTGATGGATAACTAAACACTTATAAGGTCCCAAAAGCGAGACCTATTGGCTATGCCAATGCTTGTTTTGCTTATGGTGGGTGGAGGCAAAGGCAGCACAGACAGCGGGAGGGTAGGGATTGGGAGGGAAGAGGCAACACGGATAACAGGAGGGAGGGTAGGAGGGAACGGGAAGCTGGAGAGAAAAAAACGCTATGATGCGGCCCGAACTGGCCATGTAAAAGCACTTTTTGTGTTATGGCGGATGGGGGCAACACAGACAATGGTGGGATGGTGGGGATTGGAAGAGGCAACAGGGACAATGGGAGGGAAAAAGCAACACAAACAAGGGGGTGGCAGTGGGAGGGAAGAAGAAACACAGACATGGTGGTGTGGGGGATGGGAGGGAAGTAGCAACACAAACAAGGCAGTGTGGGGGAAGGGATGGAAGAAACAACAGGGACAACGAGGGAAGAAGAAAGAAATGTAGTATCTCTATTTAAGCACCACCAACAGAAGGTCACTAATCAAAATGAAGCTATCAGTATTTGGTCCACGCTCTCCAACAAAGAAGAGGAAGTGAAGCCGACACAAACTGCACATTTAGGAGGAAGCAAATATGAGTAACAATGGAGCCCACAAATAGTAAGCAATAGGTGTGCTAGGCTCCAAGCGCCATCTAGTATACAATATCTTTTGCAAGTGAGAGCGCATGCGCTCTCACAGGAGAGGCCTAAAAAGAAACTGATTTGTCCAGGTACCCGGAGGTACGATGCCATTGTCTGTCGTGTAGAGGAAAGGACCGCATGCAAAAGTAATGGTTGTAATCATTTTTCAAAAGTCCAAGCATTCTTAATGTCTCTGGAGGGCATCATATTTTAGGTGAAATGATTACAGATACATGTTTCTATTATTATTCCGGATCATGCTACCTAGACCAGCTCTGTATTCGAAGAAACATAGCACTGGAGTAGAATACCACTGACCTCACAATTCTGTTTTAATAGCCAAGCTTTGAAACCTACGACACTGGCAACAACAAAGTAGAAGTAGCCTATGCATACGGAGAAAAATAATATTTTACATTTTATTTGCCTCCAGATGTTAAATAATTTGGATACAAATTGAGTTGATGGTTGGAAATACAGTTCACTGGAAAAGTTATGCAGTCACAATTGCAATTCTAAAAACTAGTAAAACAGCACTCTCACTAATGCAAAAGAGGAAGTATTTTATAGAGATCTGAGAAGAAATGTAACAGGTATGCAGTAGGACCAACAGAGAAGAGTGTCTACATTTTGAGTGGAAGAGATGAGATAAAGTCACTCTTACTTCTCATGGTCACTATTTTGCCACAGCAGCACGGCCATGGGTATGTCAGCTAGCCAAGGATGAAGCCCATGTTCATTTATCTCACTACCCTATATATGTCCTAATGAAGCCTCCATTTGAAACACGGAAGAGGAGCTCGATCACAGCTGCATTGATCTGGGGCACCCAACAGGTCAGTGGTAGAGGATGTGGTCTCACTGCTAGACTACTGACTTTGCAGCTGGGAAACCAAGGTTCGAGCTTCGGAGTCGACTCCACATCCTGCAATTTTGGGCAAATCACTTAATCTCCCCGTGCCTACCTAAAAAAAAATTTATGTGTCCTTGTGTAACATAACTGGTGCTCATGTAAAGCACTCCAATACCTTCGGGTCGAGTTCAAGCTATATAAATCTGCAACAACAAAAAAAGAAGAAGTGGCACAAAGGTGTACTGCGGAGACAGCTAGCGTCTACGTCTCAGAAAGGTGTACAGAGTTACTCAGTGGCCTTCACCCACCAGGACGTTGTGTCCCATATCTATATTTTGAGGTTCAGAGAAAAAAAAACGTCCATGCACAATACATATTAATGTCTATAGTAATCCCATAGGCACTAGGATGTGGGTATGGCTAAATCTGTAGAATGGAAACTCTGGGGTCCTGAATTTCAATCCCAGCTTCATCAATTGACCAACAGAAATCAAGTGATTTTGAATGAATCGCTTAATCTCCCAGGGCCTCAAATTGCAAGAGAGTATAATGTGAATAAGTAACGCCCAAACGCTCATTTTGTTGTTTATTACTTGCTGAGGCACTGTATTGGCTCAGTGGTAACTGGATTTCCAAGACCCAGTCGAGACTCAGCTGGAACCCATAGACCATTCTTTCTACGGACAGAATTTTTTTTCGAGTTTATTTTTGAACAAACGTTCAATGTGACAGAAGGTGGCTGGTAAAGATATGCAGACTAGCACTGCCAGTGTTAAAAAGTACCCCAAGATGTTCTCGAATAGCCTCGCCAGCACATGCAAACTCAACTCAAGCGTCCGACAAAGTAATTCTTTCGGAATCCCGGTAATTAAAATAGAATGCAAATTTTTTAAAAAAAGGTGCGTCAGAAAAATATTTTTATCAGGTCACTGGAAATAGATCACCAATGGTCCGCTGCCAGAAGTCGACTCATTAATGCAGCGCATGAAGGCCTTTCCTTTCTAATGACGGCATCCCTCCTCCAACAGATATATAGCGCTTATGTAACAAAAAAGCAACAATAATACAACGTCTCAAATCTCATCAAAACTAAATCCCGCTTCTTTAAACCAGGTCACTCTGTGCGGAGCTTCGCGTTGTGACTTCCATTCCCGAATTAAATAAACCCGGATTTTGAAAGTAAGAGCCCCCCGTGCACTACTAAGGACACCGAGGAAGGCAGATGACGCCATGCGCTCTTAATGCACAGTAGAATGCTTGCTGGGTGTCATTTCAAAGCGCAGTGCTGCACGTCAATAACAAAGAATGCACAGTCATTTCAGAACACCCCAACGCTCTCTAAATCACCGACGTGTAGTTTACCAAATATAGAGAAATGGTAATTTTGCTAAGCAGGATGAATATTCCCCTATGTCTTCTACGTAAATCATTTTTACTTCTATAAAGTTAGTAAATACCACACACAACAGAAAGTTAATTGAGGTGTGCGCGCTCGCGCGCGACGGCATACGGCAAAAGCAGGCTGGCGAGTGGTGTGCGATGTGCGCGCACCATGACGAGAGAGGAACGCCAGATGGCGCCTCTGCTCGTCATTGTGCTCGTAACCACACGCTCTATGCCAGCCAAAAGCGTGTGGTCGGATTTTTAAAAGCCCACACACTAAATGTCTCGCCGGGCAGCGCATGCGCTGGCTCAGGCGAGACCTAAAAAGTCCCTAAGCAGAAAGTAAAAAGCGGAAGTAGCCAAGCCCTGCGGCAATACTCCGGAGCCCACAAAGTACATACAACAGATCATCCTGCAGCGCAAGCGCGGTAGGGTCAACCTAAAAAGGAGACAGGAAATAAATCACAGCATAACTAGGCAGCTGATTTGCAACCAAAATAAATATCATTTTTTTAAAAAGATACCATACATGATAATATTTTTTTTAAATACACATTGAAACAGCTTTGTCACTCAAGAGAAAGGAACACGTTTTAAGTGGATATAAACAATGTGGACAAGCTTTGTGTAGTAAGTCAAAGCGAATGAAGTCAATGGGTAAAGTGGGTTGACAATAGACCAGTTAATGAAACCTGTTGCTGAAACGCCCATCTATGTATATATACTATGCATGGATTTATTTAAAAAAATAATAGTCTGGTGAGACAGCTAACGCTGTCTCAAAGATCAGACCTAAAAAGTGAACTTATCTTGTGGTACCTGTTTGTCAGCTTGTATCACATATGTTGCCATTCTGTAAACTTGGCGCTTAATTTGAGCCGGTAGTTTCAACACCAGCTCTTATGACAGTCTGTCCAAATGAAAGCACTGTGTGTCTAAATTAGATACAAGCACAACAACCGATTAGTTCAAGATACATTAAAATGACTAGTACCTGTTGCCCAAGCCATTCTTATAGATTTGGGGGCTTGGAATAGTCTGAACTGTCACACTTGTAGGAGTGTGATAGATAGTAGTTTCATTGGCAGCACTTGCAGGGGTAATGGGTGGTGCAAGCTGCAGTGGCCTCCTGATGAGGGCAATGGCACTTAGGTTTTTTTACAAATTAAGCACTGTGTAAACTCCAGTTCTCAGTCTTTTCATCTAGCATCAAGATATCAAATCGGTTTTAGTGTCATAGTAGCATGCGGGTTCAGACTATGTCCTCTTTATGTAATTCAATGATCTTTTTCTGTTACTAAGATGATATTATCAGGGTCACCGATACGTCATTATTTTCAGTTCTGAAAGTCCTTATACATTTTCTTTCAATATTTCTAGTTTTAATAAGAATAGCTGTAAACTTCTACCTCTTCGCCTGTTTCGTTTTCAGTGAATTTCTTTGACATTTGCATTTTCTTTGTCTCCCACAGAGATCAGGTCGGGCAATGGCTTGAGGCCATTCGGCAAGCAAGAGAAGAGTCGTGGAAGGACATTGAAACACAGGTACTCCATTTTTGTTTTCTCCACGCACAAGAATGACTCCCTGCCCTTACTGTTTATAGTAAATCAGCGCCTACGTGTTAACACCTACTAATAAATCTTTTTGTCAGCATGCAGAAACAGTGGGAAAAACAATTGCATAAGTGTATCTGACACACTGTTTTGTTTATGCCTTTAAGTGATCCTATCATGGCATGCTCCAGGCGTTCCAGAGAGGAATAAACTTATCTCCAATTTACTTTATGTGGACGTTTACATAACACACACTTTACCAGTGTGTGGTAGTAAAGTGGTAGGGAAGGAGGGAAAGAAAGAAGTGAAGACCCGCCCCAAACTGGATCAAGGTTTGTATCCTGGTGGGACATCTACAGAGGAGCACCCAGCAATGTAGAAATGCTCAACCATGTACTGTGGTCTAAAGACCTTTCTTCAAGCTGAGAATTGTATCAGTTAAGGTCTCTGAATTCCGCAGGTGGGTTTACGTTCTTCGACTGGGGCAGTATCCTGGCATTAGAGATCTTATGCCATGTTTATCTGTTAGAATCAGCTTCCAATAGGAAGACTAAACTTAACCAAACATTCTCGTTGATGTTTGTTTTTTCAGACTAGTCTTTCTGTCGTTACTCAGCTTAGTACAGAGTTCTCATGTTTACTCAATTCCATGCATACAGTCCAGGTTGTTTCCCTGCATTCTGGTAATTGTAGTCTTATTAGTGCCACTATAAATTCAGTACCAAAGACATCAGGAATGTCACAAAATAATTTGGACTGAATGAGCTGCTGAATAACTTCCTAGACGCAATGTATGTATGTAAATTGTATTTCTATCGCATGAATCTAGTCGAAAGGCAGCAAACTGCTGTTCAGAGTCCAAGGTAAGATCCACTTCTTGCCTTGGTTGAAACCCTAAATTGTCAGCAGTGAAATAAGGAATCTTAATCACAGCTTTTTTTATTTTTCATCAAATATTGAAATGAAAAGCACATCACTTTGTCCCCGTACTGTTCAGTTCCCTTATCTTGAAAAGTTTGCAATGCTGCCTATAGTTTGATTCTTAACCTCTTCAATGCCCATGACGAGCTGGTCTCGTCATGGGCCGCGGTGGCGCTGTGCCCATGACGAGACCAGCTCGTCATAAACCCCGCCCGCTAATACAACGGCCGGCACAGGGCGGGGAAAGGGGCGGGCACTGAAGGGGTTAACTGAGCATGTTGTATGGTTATGATACAAGCCATTTTTTCTGTGTTTTTATGACCTTAGACAGCTGTCAGCAGACAATTATGTGAGCATCACTAGAAAGGGGCTTTGGCTCAGCCCACATGTTGGGAGCCAGGAGTACATGTTTTGATTCGTCAGAAGTTGTGTGTTTCCACAAAAAAGTACTTGCCTTCCACACCACTGTGATCATTATGTTTATTTATTAAGCTGCCTGCGCTTGAACTTTCATGGGTCCACACATGACATTGTAAAGCTATTAAAGCGTCTTAGATAAGTTTATTCATGGTGTTTTTTCTCTGGCATCAGCACAGATGGGAAGAGGGCAGCTGTTAACCTACATGGATTTTAGGTCTGGCTTGACAGTGCAACTATCACCTGAGCATTTAACCTACACCAATAGTATTCTACAATTTTTTGCTTCCACACAAATACATATCTATTCCCATGCTATTTACTTGTAATGTTTCACATTACCATACAACCTTACTTTAAATCCAGGCCTACTGGCATTGCCAGTGCTTGTTTAAAATTAGGATTCAGAATATGTATGAGTCCTTTTTCATCTGTGATTCTCACAGGTTTTCTACTTCTGTGATTAGTTCCTTTCTGCAACAGCGTGGCACTTAATTTAAACCGCATGCACCCATTTTATTCAAGCATGCACTGTAATTCATTAAGATAGTTCAGTCAGGCTCACCAGAGGGCCCATGCCCCACAAGAATCCTGCAAAACCTAATAAGTCTTGAACTCTGTGTTTTTAGGAAGTTATTAACAACCCTTTCACAGCCGTCTTGTTCCCAGAGAATAGAAACATGCCAGTATTATCCCTATTTTTTTTTTTAAAACCTTCTCTGGGTGACAGTGTTTGAAACAACTATTGTCCTGTCGCTTTATTGCTGTTCCTTGCCAAACTTGCAGAAAAAGAGGCCAAAGTTCAAGTTTCCTCCTTCAGTGTTACAAAAATTCATTTAGATTGCTTCCAAGCCAGCTTTCAGCCTCCTCACAGCACAGAGTGAGATTCGCATGATTCTTGACTGGGGAGGGTGAGCACTTTCCATGGTTTCCAAGCGTATATTGATAGACAGACTGTGTAATGGGTATTGGAGATGGGGCGTTGGGCCAGATCTCCTCTTTTCTCACTGGACGCAGAAGAATCATTTCTACAACCTCATGGCTCCTCACTAATCCCAACGCTTTTTAACATCCACTTGAAACCTTTGGCAAAATTTTTATTTTTTGGTCTTTCTTTTATGTGCTATATGGATGACTTGCAATTCATCCTCAGATTTGATGCCTACTCTCATACGGCTCCCAGAAGCCAGAAGCCAGAAGCGACAGAGTGGATGAACGATAACTATCTGAAGCTCACTCTTGACAAAACCAAAGTGGTGGACATAGGTCTCCCCCCTTCTGTCTTCTCTGCAGCATGGTGGCAAAATTCTTTGGGTCTCTGCCCCAGTGGGGAGCAAAAAACTCAGGTGTTGCTTTGATAGAACTTTATCCTTTAAACCCTACATCAATAAAGTGGCTTCCTTGTGTTAGTTTTGCTGGCACATTTTAAGAAAGGCAGCCCCATTTTTCCCCCAAGATACACATTTGAATGCTGTCCATTCCATTGCGGAGATGTGACGTGATTACACGAATTACTTATACCTAGGACTCTCCACATCTACTGCTCATCTTCTACAAATAGTCCAAAATGCCTATGTCAGACTCTTATGTAATGTGCCCCAAACAGCCTCGATCTCATTCTAGCTTAAAAATGTAGACTGGCTTCCCGCTTAAAAACAGATTCTGTCTACAAACCTTTGTATTTGCTTGAAATTCATTCACAACATCAGCCCCTCAACTATTGAACATTCGTTCTAGCACTATGTCCCGGCGCACCCTCTTCTCTCTGTAAATAACTTTGTGGTGCATTCCAAGAATAAAAGGTTCAAGGCAAGGTTGCTTCGGCTATGCCTTTGGGGTGGCTTTGCCTTGGAATGCACTCCACGTTAAGACTGGGCCTCTTCCTTGGTAGCTGAACCTTTCAGAAGGCTTTAAAAACCTGACTTTTTCAGATATCCTTCTGAACTTCTCTTGTATTTGTGTTGGAGTCTGACCTCCTCTAGACATCTGCCAGCTTCCCAAAATGAATAGAACATAGAACATATGTCTAAGCTCTTGTTTTCTTTGAGTTTTAGGCCTGGTCTGCGGTTTATTTCCTTGAGTCCATATTGTCTATTGATTCTTTCATCTGGCTTCAAAGAGGATGGTCACCCTAGGCCACCTTCTGTTCAAGAGCTCAATAGTACAGACTTATCAGACTGAGTTCCCGTGGATTCTCCCTCCTCCTGTCCTCCGCCCTCCACAAAATCTGAAAGTTACAGAGGCCTGCTCTTCTGGTCTTTGTCACTTCGTTTCTTGGACTTGCTCTTTCCTTTTATACAGGGCTTTAAGTGGGATAAAATAACTGGGTGGTCTCTCAAAGGGGCGTGGCCAAAGTAATTAAGGGTGTGGCTTAAAAACACCTAAACTAAAAATCTATGCTTGGCATAGTGTGCCGCCTGACTTGTATTTTGCCGTGTCTGTCACTTCATCCAGATATATGATACAACCAGTAACATCATACCTACAACAAGTCAGAACTATTGGCTTTGTCAATGGTTGTTAGTTGCATAAGATAAATAAGCAGCAACAATGGCTTGTATATAATATTGAAAAAGCTTCCACTAAAAGCCCTGGTGACACCACGACAATGTTGCTGCTCCTGAGTTTCAAAAACAGAAGTGAAATCCAGAAAGAAAATGACTCCCTTTATAGGATGTCCCTTCCCCTACAACGCTCACCTGACATAAGGTCATGCCCTCACTCCCCCACTGGTGAGAAGTGAGCAGTGTGGGCACGTGCACATCCATGTGACTGCTGTCACTGCAGTCCGGAAAGAAACGGACCGCCTGTGCCAGGGCACAAGACAGAGCCCGACAGAGACCCGTTTCGAGGATCCCTTTAAAAAAACTGCTGGTGGTCAGCACCGGTGAGACCCGGCCCACTTAAAGCCCTGCTTTTATACATACCCAATGATTGAGTTATGAGAAAGATGTCCGGCTAGGCAGCATCTTTAGCATGGCGGCAAAGGCATGACGGATGGACATTAGCCTAGAAAGGCGTTTTTTCCAGCCGAGCAATGCCGGTTAATACCCTCAATTTTTGTCCCCCACTTTCCAGCTCCCGTTTTTCCATTGCTTAGCAGGGAGCTGCCTGTTGAGGACGCCATGGGGAAATTTGTAATTATGCCAGTCTAATTCGCGTAATTCCGGCAATTATGTGTTACACAGAATTCCTGAAATGATGCAGGTGTGCCATATTGCGGAACTATGTGCTGTTCACAGTAATATTTTACAGGGAGCGCGCAGGAATAACGCCAACGGCCGGAATGCGAGAGGCTGTTGCTCACGCCATGTGTGTTTTTCATGCTATTTTTGAACCCGAAAGGTGTTCTCCTGTCACAAATCGGCACGACCACGCATTTGGTGCTGAACTACAGAGTTGGATGACGGATTTTCATTTCTAGTAATGGCACATCATTTTGCATACATTTTCCAAACTTTTGTGTAATTACTCATATGCAAATTGCGCAAATGTATCATGCCCATTTACCTTCTGCTGTAACTGTGGGACTTTCCCTACCCAAATCTAAATGCAATGATTCCTTCAAAGGCTCACCAGTACAGACTGCAGTGCGTTTTAAATTTGATTTATTAAAGAAGACAGAGCTTGCTATAAACACAGCAGTAATAATAGTCATTACATTGCGCTAACCCAAATATCCAAAGGTGCTTAAATAACAGGTGCTATTATTACCCAACTCAGTTGTACCCAGTCTATACATCTCAGAAGGATGTTAGGCCGAGCTGGCCTGCCAGGATTAAAACCTAGCCTATCTTCCCGCTCTCACAAACCACGTTTAGTGACACTTTCAAAATGTTTCTGTCCGCCCTTAGCGTAGCATAAATAGGCTCGCGTAGCTTTATAATGGTAAATAGAACAAATATCTAAACATGAAAATAAAAAAAAGCCTACAAAATATACATACCTCTGTGCTCCTAATCAGATGCCCAAAGTCGTTTTCCTATATCCATCTAAAAATGCTTCCATTCGAATTCAAATGGTTTGCATCTCTTTCTCATCTCAAAAACGTGTGAGTGGTGTATTTCGACAGATTAATAAGAGGATTTATTATCGAGTAAACGTACAATCGCTTAAAAGAAACGAAAAAATACTTTGGTTGTTATGGAAATCAACAGAAAGCGATTGTTGACTGAAATGTTTAAAAGCGGTTTCTTATTTGGTTTCTGAGCTTAATCTATTATTTAGATTCTTATTTTAAGCAATAATTATTTCTTAAAACACAAACACTTGTCTTGTTAGGCTTTTTATTACAATGTATGTTTGAGTTATTCTGTAATTTCCTTTTTAGACTCCAAGAGAAGACACTAGACTTCGAACAATTTCCTTGCCAGTATCCTCTTCAGATCCATTTTTGAGCAGTGCCAGGACTATTGAGAAGGCTGAGGTAAGGTTAATTGCACATTTGTTGCTTGCTGCTACCTTAATGAAAAAATAAGCAATGTGATTGAAGAAAAATCCTCTATATATATGACCAGCTTTCTGTTTACCCAAAGTCTTTAAAGTAGAAAACAAAGAGAAAATATAAACAGACCATTCAACTATCCGCCACTACGAAATGATTTACCTATTGACAGCCTAAGTACAACATCTGTACCTTACATAATGTGAGTTCTTATTTTTCTGAAACAACCAGGGGCTTAGCTGTTCTTAGTGCAGCTGGTGCAGTAGCATCTGGGTAGAGGGGTGTGATGTGCCCCCTGCACCCCAAATATGTCTCTTTCCCTACCCAACTGGTGTTGGCGGGTCCTCTATCTATGCTTGCATTAGGACACAATCCACATATAGCGTATCATTTTAGCAGACGAGACCGGCACAGGTAAGAGTGGTTGGTGGGGGGGGATTTGGCGGACAACGGGGTAGGTGAAAAAAAATCCACTTATCATGCGCTCACCGCATCCCCAGCTCGGTGATGAAGTGAGCGCAAGGTTAGTGGTTTTATTTTTTAAAAATTTAATTTTACCTATCCTGTCATCTGTCAACTCCCCCGCCCCCACTGCCCCGTCCCACCGCTCTTACCTGTGCCAGCTGCGCCTGCATTTTAGTGCTCTCTCGAAATGATTGTTATTATGAACGATATTACTCTGGAATATCGAGTACAAGTAATATTGTGGCACACTCGTAAACAATATCAAGGGACAGACATAATATCGAAAGGTAAATGCATATGGGGAAGTATAGATTTATTAACCTTAACTCCCTATATATGTACCTTGAAGATCGGCATAGCTTGAAGGTACAGAAATGTGGAGTTTGGTATCGAAAATGTATACATAATTACCTTTTGATATTTTGGCCCTTGATATTTTGTCTATGATATTAGTGGCCCCGATATTCTGCACTGAATATTCAGGGTCCATAGAACTACGAATATTTTGTGTATTACGAGCCTTTTACATTGATTTTGGAAATCTTTCCATCTATACAGCCATACGCATGCCACCAAGTATGCAAACAGAAAAAAGCCACAGGCAATCAGTTCAGTTATAATTCTTTTTTGTTTGATTACTTAAAATCATGACAGTTAAAAGATGTACTTCATGTATACAAAAGAGTTAAATAGTGACTCCTTAATACATAATAGTTTGAAAAATATGATGGAATCATTAAAAATTAACTAGAACAGAATATCCCTAGAAATTAAAGGTTCGTAATTGTCCGGAGTCCAGATTTATCGAATGTAAGACGTTGGGCTGCCCAGGACAATTTCGTCGTTTTTGGGATCGAGCGGAGGACGGCCAAGCATTAACATTCTAAAATGATGGAATGGGATATAAATAATTTGTTAATTTCAGGAACGGCTCATCAGTGTGCATATGGGGGAGGAGGTGCTTACAGCCCTGTCTTTCCGAAGTTTTTAGCCTCTTTTGTAACGAATTTGGTGAACCGGATGTTGAGCATCGTGTTTTCTGGGTTCATAGCGGCTATGATAGCTTGTCGGCATGGTCGGGCTCCGAGCTTGTTCTATTCGCCTCGCAACAGGATCCTTCTGTCATTGAGCAATATGGGACATGCACAGGCCACATGCTCTATTGATTCCGAGTGATAGCCGCACACCCAGCACTTGGGGCCATATGTACCAACACATTTCCCCATAGACACAGAATGGGCAAAACCCTTTGATACATCGGGCCTTTGATGTTTTCACTTGAACAGCACCATTCGGGTAAGTGCTTTAAGAAGGGCCATTCACCCATCCTCAGAGCCATAAACTTTTTCTTCATGAAAGTGCATAGGTGCTTGATAGGTAAGGTGCCACAGTCAATCATTTGTAGTGTGGTCTACAGATTTACAAGCAGTTAGAATTAGGACTTCTAGTTTCATGGTATTTATTTTTATTTATTTTGTCCATTTTTACTTTCATCTCATTTTTTGGTATTTATCCATATTTATTTTTCGTCCTAAAAAAATCAAGTGGCAACTAGTATACATTGACATTCATTAACTGATAAAGGTACACTCAGTTCCCTCTATTTTTTTTTGCCAAATACAATAAAATAACAGACTCACCGCAAAGCGTTAGCGTTGACTCTTAGAACATGTACTCACCTGAAGTTATTAAAGCTTCATAAGGAACTTGTGATCACTTTTTAACTCCCTATGCACGCAGAATGGTCCCCTTTTGGACTACCCTTCATGATTGACACAATGGAGAGAAAGACAAAAAAAGATCAGATGTCTGTATTTTCCATTTTAAAAAATAGATACAGACTGACAACACGTTGCCTTCTATCTGAATTAAAGTGTAAAAAAATAGTAAATATCGAAAACTAGTGATCCACTCTCCACCTGATTTTTTGCCTTATTTATAATGCCTTTGAAAGTGGATAGTATTGTGTACTTACAATGAACACCGGAAACTGGATTACCTCTAGTGCATAACCATTGGATGTTATTATAACCCATGTCAATGGTACACAGTAATCTTTTTAAGCATGAAAAAATGATTCGCAACTTTCGAAATTCAAATGCATGAACAATTGGGCTGCAGACACCTTAAGATCCTGAGCTATTTTACCTTGTATTCCTTGCTCCCTCAGAATTCCTGTGTGCTGCAGTAGTTTCCGTGTAGAAATGCGCATTTACAGATGTAAATAGGTTAAAAGGGAGCAGAATGCAGTGGCAAAAAGGTAATCATGCAGTAAGCACTACAGCACAGACACTATGAAGTGTAGTGGTTGGATTGAGAGCTGGTGGCCCAGGATGGAAGGTATTTGATCAATGCCGGGTGACTGTTCCAAATCTTGTTCTGGACATTTAATTTACACACCTGACCTGAGCCCTGTTGCGGGCTTGATCACTGCTCTTCATGATGAGAAAAGGACTCGTAAAAATAATGAAGTAGATTGCTAAAAACTTTCGAAAATGACTTAAAGTAAAGTTTTTTATGTGGGTCTGTTGCACTGATTGTTTCTACTTTCTCCCAGTCTTTATCTGAAATCAATACCCAAGTTTTGTCACAAGGTCTCTTCCAGTGCGGAGGGACTAACACGAAAGGGACATGATGTAGGTGTGTTGTCACGAACCATACCAATAGAAGTTTTAAATCTTTCTACCCTCAGGGGACACAACTCAGCACTCAAAGGCCATATTCGGATCCCTACTATTATTGCAACAGCAATGAAACAACAACTCCTCCATTGCCAGTGAGTATGTCTCCTTTGGTGTCTATTGATTATGTGGTGATGGGGAGACTGATCATTTGTTGGGGCCTCGTGTTGTTAATGTTAATGTTAGATTGCATTTATATAGCGCTAATCACCAAAGGTCTCTAAGCGCTACCAATGATTCTACTCTTAGGGCACTCCCGTAGGGAACGTCTGTAGTGTTGTGTGTGTGAAATTACTAAACAGACTTATTCCTGTTTATAAGATTATGCTGAAAACTGTCGGTGTTGTTAGATATTTCCGATTCTTGCCGCAATCAACGACCTGCTGTTAGAATGTGTTGTCTCCTGAGTACAATGGAAGTGGTAAGCTGAAATTAAGAAGATAGTTCCCGCTGAAAAAAGGTGTCTTCCTGTTCGTTACCACAAGTGGCCCCGCTGACACTATATGTGGGGCTTCTATCATCCGGGAGTCGTTTTCTCTCCGAAGGAGAATAGAAATCTGATTCTGCCCCCGGGGGCAAAAGATGTATTTCTTAAGGCCTAATTTAACCAAAAAGCTCACTAAACTTTGATGCTACATATCATGCTTTTAGACAATGCTTGAAGATTTGGTTCACAAAATATTCTTGTTTTCTCCTAACAGCGCAACTCAGAATATCACAGTCACTCAAAGCCCGAAGAAAGCGATCAATTGTTCGAAGCAAATGACTCACCCGATGAAGGCATCTATGATATCCCACGTAAACTACTAAGATGCATAGTAAGTCAAACTGATGTATCAACTCCACTCAGTCAAGATCTTTTTAACTAGGGGGACCCCACAAAATGCTATTAGAGCTAAAAGGAAATCGGCCAAAATATTAATTCAAAGGCCCTGTAGACTTATGTTAAAGTAGAATAGTATTAAATGGTATGAGAATTTCTATAAAGTGTGGGAGCCAGCCGTGGCGATGTTGGATATTGCCATAGATGTGTGCAGGAAGCAAAAGGGAAACAAAACACTAGACAATAAGTACACAGGATGGTAAACTTGAGGTATTGTGCCATTTCCCTAAATTATTTTAATTTACATTTTATGAGATTAATATTTAGCATGTCCCTAGCTCAGGAAGGAAGTAGGATGCTGTACATAGATGAGGAATATACACAATAAGTCATATAAATTAAAGCTGCCTGTATGAAGAGTTGGAAATGAATGCATAGGGGTGATCCAACAGTGCAGACCGGGAAGTCAAGTCAAGATGGGGTTCAAGAAAGGTGAGAGGATAGGAGGTGGACGAAGATGGGGTGTGTCTTGAGCTACACAAAGCACCTGAGGGCATAGGGTGCCCTGCTGATGATACTCATAGGTCACAATGTGTGAGATGCCCCATTCTAGCTTTAAGGACAAATGCTAAAGGGATGTAATGGCAATTTGGCTTGTCCGAATACGCCATCGCTGCCCTCCTCCATAGATGAATTCCACACGAACTGGAGGTGCATTTGCAGGGGAGGAAATGTGAGGGTCATATATTGTCCATCTCTGTATGTGCTGGTCAAGGAGTTAAATTGAAATTAAAAACTGCATTTGAGAAAAAATATTCTCTCTTCTTTTGATCAGATCCTTATCTAAAAGGCAAAGGGGAATAATTATAAAAGTCAACACCTAATGTGAATCAGTTTCAGTCACTCACTCTGCAACATAATCCTGTCATTGCATCATGCCCATTGCAAGGCGTGCTCACCACATATGTTCTTTTGTTTTTTATCTAGTACTGCAACAATGAGGACGGCTTGGCCCCAGGAACTTCGAATTCCCCAAAATGCACGCACCATCTCACCAAGGTAATACCAATGCAGAAACACATTAGAGTATGGGAATACTTGTACATGTTGTTCACGGTTCACCTTGCTCATACTATTGCTGGAACTGAACCTGCACCCTTTCTCACCATCTTTATTGCCAGCCCCGCCCATTTGCTTATAGATCAGATCTGCACTGGTGGAGACAGCCCGGCCAGTCACCCTTACGAGGCTGATAAAATGAGTATCATTCCCTGGGTGATGACACCTATCATGTTACTGAATACAAACAGTATTGCTTGTGGTGTGTGCCGGGTGGCATTCTTGAGTTATCACCCCTAACAGACTAGATGGGCATCACAGTACATGAAGATAGATCACTGGAACTCTAGTGTAATTACTATGCAGCATTTCTACAAGGGTTAATACAAATTTGCATGAAAAGCTTAAAAAAAATGCCTAGGTGACAGGAAACACAGAGTCAAAAACTGGCATTTCCATACTCACATCGCTTTGCTTTAGAGTTAACGTTAATAAGATTGTAGAAAGCAAATTTACTGAAAACATGTTTGTTTTGAAAGCTGGATCATTAACCACCTGTGCCCGTATTATGCATAGGGTGCACTGTCCATGTTTGCGCCACGGCGCACCTTTAAAAAAGTGCTTCTGGAATAGACTAGGATAGTGAGCCCTTTTATGTTGGATACACTGCCTCCTCAGTGGCAGCAAACACTACCAAGCTGTTTGTGTTTAACAGTACAGCCGGCAATCCTCCTCAACTTTAAAGAGGGGACAGTGATCCTCCTGCGGGCTGGGGCAGTGAGTGACTGCACCCGGCTGCAAGGGGGTGTCTGGGGATTCATGGGACCGCTTTACCCCCTCACAGCTCTACAGAACAACACAGTTAGGCAGCACGACTTTTGCAATGTAGCCTCCACATTGCCGGTGACTCAGCCCCCAGCTCCAGCAGACAGAGGACTCTGCCGCACCAACCAGCATCAAAGCGGTTGTGGGAGCTTATTTCAGTGAGCCCCTTGCACAAGCAACGAGCACTGAACTTCTAAGCGGACGAATGACTTTGCTGGTAACCCCGCACGCCCAGTGATCAGTGTTAATCCCCCCTGGTAGGTTACTTCCCCCAGTGTGATCAGACTGCCGCAAGCAGCGCACTCAACAAGCTTATCTCCCTGGCAGCTGTCCGGCTTTAGCTTGAGGGGATGAACACATTCGCAGCCAGATTCGCGGCTCTTGTTCAAGCAACTTCCACCCCTGGATACCCCTACAATATAGTTACATGCGATTGGCGTACAAGGTATTCCTTTCTTCCACGGTCCTGAGGAGGCTCACAACTGCAAGGGCTGAAACGTATCGACATCATCTTTGGAGGAGCCATCAAACCTTAAAACTACCAAATAACAATCTGGACACATTTTAAAGGAAAAAGAGGACAGGATTGTCCTCAATATGATACCACCTAAAGGACTTCTTCCTCTGTGGGCTGCCTATTAAATAAGGAGTGCAGCCACACCACTGAAACCAACTGGAAGACCAAAGGTTTTTCTATTTGTTACATTTTAGGGTATTGTAAGAAAAAGGTCGACAATTGCTTCCACTTTTATTTTTATTTCATTTTTGTGTTGTATTTGTATGTTTAAATGATACTTTTAAAGGCACACTCCAGCCGCCAGTACCAAGAGTAAAGACTACTACACAGCAAATGAGCGAAATAAACAATGTATTTTAAAATCAAACATATACAACAGTGACTAATTTAAGTATTCATTGTGTAAATAACAAATGAACGAGCTTTTTGCCCAATTTGCCATACTTTTGTTTACTTACCCCCGCTAGAGGGCTGCCCTCAGGGGACACACTATGAGTGCGCCACCTTTTAGTGTTGTACTTTACATGCGACTTCTAAGGCCTGTTCGACTCTGCGCTTACATCCATAATAGGGCACGGACACAGAGGCAAAGTGATTTCCTCATTTGCTTGGGGCCACATCCCCATGCAAACAAGGGCCAGCCCTCCCACAATAGCACTGGTTCTACATGTGTACCCGTACTGTCAGTATTACAGATGGGACCGCACAAGCATCTTTGGCCAAATCTGTAACACTATAGTGCCTCGTGGGCACACAAAGCATGCGCACATACCCGTTGTGCCCCTAAGACACTTTGCGCAATGCAGCCCCCGGCCTACATTTAGGAGTGTCTGTGAGCAATAATGTCCTTACAGGGTGAACGTAGTACGCTAGAAAATTCCATCCAACATACCATACTACACTAATACGGACAAGTTAAGAGCTATGAGCAGCTGGGATTGTGGCAGGAGTATTGTTGCACCGGTTTTAGAGCTTTTCTCTGGAGCTTGCCAGATAGGCCCACACTTTATGAAGAGTTCTGGCACTTCATGGCATTGACCCGTTGCCTTGATTGCCATATGAGATAGCTCACTGCATTCCTATGATTACTGTACAGATCCTTGTGTGTAACCCCAAGGTGACAGGTCAGAAGCCCTACAGTGAGACTGCAAATAAGATACCTTTCAGGCAGTCAATACTAGCACCTTATTAGCTGCGCCCAAATGCAAGGTCGTCTCCAAGATATGCTGTGTTGTGTGCCTAGATAGAACTATTTGATTTATATTTGTCGCAGTGACGCAACTTTTTTAACTTTTTCCAAATTTGGCAGGGCAAGAGTGACCTCAAGGAGCCTGCTGACCTCCCGGCCCCTGAGCAGTCGGATGAAAGTGAGGATGACGAAGAAAGTAATGAAAAGGAGCCTCAGTATGTGTATATGAGAAGTATGTAAGTACATCTCAGTCTCAGCTCCAGGGTTACAATGGAAATAATACAATACTCATGTTTAGAGAACAATGTCAAGAGCATGTCAGTTTGACCTGGTCTGAAACTGAAGCATACATTGTAAGTAACAAAGCAACATACCCTGGCAACCAGTGATGCTGTCAGCAACAGGAAGCCTGAGGTGTCCATGCACCAAAAGCTGACCTTAAACATGGAGGCAATATCATTTAAAGTATGGCTTGTGGTTTACTTTTCCCAAAGCTGGTCACAGAAAAGTTACACATAATTCAAATTTAAAGTAACATATGAAGAATTTCAGGCACTACTTGGAACTCAAGCACTAACTTTACTGATGCCTGTACTTGACCATTTCAGTAAATGCAGGAGCTTGTCCGACTTATTCTGCACTGTTGCAGTGCTGAAACTTGCCAGAGTTTTTGATCAATAAATGTTTAATGCACTTCAGAAACCAAGTATTAAAATTTGTTGTAACCATATGTAAAGTCTGTAATACCATGTAGTCATATTCTCGCTTAAATCTGCGCAGAGGGAAGTGCTTTGACAAACACTGAGAGCAGATGTATTAATATCAGTCAGGGCTATCACTATTTTGTAGTATATTGACATGGCTAAAACCCTTTATACAGCTGTCAAAAAAGTGGCACTGTGAATTTAAAATATGAAATTTAAGATACCTACTCATTTGATACACTCTGTCCTTCCATTTACTTGTCATCTCTATGCTCCTTTGTTTGTACTCATTTGCACCAATTTCATTCCTATAGATCCTGTAACTGTATTAACATTTGAATAAATCTGAAAAATCATTCCTTGGTGTGCCATTGTACATTCTAGACATTAAACAAAGAGTCATTTCAGGTATCCGAACCTGAGCTTCTCTTACACACAGAGTGGCAAAAGATGCACAAGCACACATCCACAGCAGTCCCAACCAAAAGAAGGAAAGAGAAGAAAGACTAGAAATAACGGAAGTGGGCTTATGGGAAGTCAACACTCAACAGAGCTTCTTTACATGCTTGCAGGTGGTAGCTGTAGAGCAATTGTATTGAAAGCCTATCCTTAGCAGATGTTAATAGTAGTAATTACAATTGGGTAAAAACAATCAAGATTCTATATTTGCCTGGGAAGTATAAACAGCGAGGAGCTGACACTTTTGTAAAATATCTTGTCCACTTGTATGGCTTGACTTAGTACATTTGTCTAGTAACTAAAACACATTCTCATTTCTTTTAGACCACAGTTAGTTGGAAGTGTTGTCAGCAAAATGGATCATACAGCAACGGCATCCAGCTCCCAAGACTCTCTTGTGTAAGTAGCGCCTCCATTTGTAAAAGTACCAGTGCAATTTCTAACAGCTTCTTTATAAAAAAGATGGTGGTCCATATCTTGAAACCACAATGATCTCATTGGCCATTCCCAATAGGCTCAAATTGTCTTTGGAGTAAAACTGGCGATGCTTTAGATGGAAGAGGTGTGGCGCAGCAGCCAGGGCAACTGACGCCGGAACCCAGGGGCTCACGGCTTGATCCCCGGTTCCTGTGGCAGATCAGCCCAGCACCATGCAACTCTGGGCAATAGCTTGCTTAATCTTCCCGAGATCCCCAAGCGCCATGACACCTTCGGTTAATTGTTCGCACTTTACAAATACTGGACATTTAGATAAGTGATACCTTATACAAGCAAGATTTGAGGCCATCTCAATATGTTTCTGTGACATGTTACAATGTGTTTTTCAATTGAATTTAGGTGATTAATTACTGTATGTGTAATATGTGCATGATGGGGACCCTTCTACCCTCCTTTTTTAACGTATTGATTATTCTTTCAACGTTTTTTAATGTTTTAACGGTGTGCTTCTATGGCTTTTGTTAGCCGAATAAAGTATTTTTGACTTGACTTGATACCTTTTACAAGCAATACTTGATGCCATCTCAATAAGTTTCTGTGACATAATCATATTTTATGAAAACTCTCCTACGACTATGAAACTTGCAAATAGTTTGTTTTTAAATAAGAAGACATTTCTTCAAAACGTAAAATCTGCCTTATACCCGACCCTGCCAAATCTGACATCTCTGTGAAACAGTGCAAACTCGCCAACTAATTCTAAATGCCTGCAAGCATACTACATCATGGACGCCAGATATTTAAGTTTCACCTTGCCCAACAAGAAGGAGGGTGCATGACCTGCTGTTTCCTTTGACCTATATACCCACAACTTAAAAGTCAGCCTCTACAGGGTTGTATCTCGAAATATGAACTGCATAAATATTGTGCTGTGAAAGTGTTGTGGCAAAACTTCTGAGATCCAAAATACTGAGAAAGTAACCCCATATAGTCAAGAATAGATTCACTATTCTAAGTAACCCCATATAGTCAAGAATAGATTCACTATTCTTACCTGCACATATATATATATATATAGATATCTCTATATATATATATATATATATATATATATATATATATATATATATATATGTTATCTACTGGCGGTCGCCAGTAGATAGTTATAGTTAGGACCGTGTTTCCATAGGAAATCTCAAAATTCTATTCTGAATAACTTTGGCGCCGGCTGACGAATCCTCGCGAAATTTTCAAAACTAATGGGGCGCTCCGTTCAGCTCCTACCCTGAAAGTCTCGGGGTGATTCGTCAAGCGGGGGCCGAGAAAAAAGGGGGGTCCCAAAACGCGTTTTCCCCATGCATTTTTCCATAGGACCTTTAGACGCAGCTACAGCCCGAACGGCTGAACAGAATTACTTGAAATTTGGCAGAGAGGTAGTCCTCAGGTCAAGGATGTGCCTTTTGTAGGTCTGGTGTAAATCTGTTCAGTAGGTCCTGAGAAAATAGCATTTAAATCAATATATATATCTGTAAGCGCGCTCCGTGCGCTTACCGTAAGCTTACCGTACGCGTACGGTGCCGTGCGCGAGCTCAATTCTGATTGGTGGTTACATGACTGTAAACATTCGAATCGGTCGAAATCAGGAAGTGTCGGCCGCCATTTTCTCTCTCTCGCACTGAGAAACAAAGGTGGGGAACGTGAAACGGGGGCAACGAAGAGAGTTGCAGACCCCCTAGTGTTTGTCAGGGGGTCCAAGAAGGACCCAAAAGTACGAAAAATAAATTTAATAATTTTTAAAAAAAATCGCGGGGTACGCGTACGGTAAGCTTACCGTACGCGCACGGCAAAAAAAAATAAAAAAATAAATAAAGAAGTAACAATCACATTTATTAAATAAATTAAAGGACCCACAAGGGAGAAAAAAACAAATGTTACTGCATAAAAAAAGGCGAGGCGCGCACGGCATGGACTGCGCAACGTGGGCGCTCGGTGCGCGAAGCGCACCGAGCGCCCACAGCGCGCGCAGGGTGTGCGAAGCGCACCGTGCGCGCAGGGTGTGCGCATAGTGAAAAACCAGAAAAAAATAAATAAATAAATGCATAACTTAGCATTTAAAAAACCGTACAAATTCACTGAAAAAACCATAGGTTTCACACACGTTATAGTTAGGAATTATCATTTACAAAACCTTGCAAATTCACTTAAAAAACCATAGGTTTCACACATGTTATAGTTAGCTGTACATTTCACTCGTAAAAAAACAATGAAATTCCACGTTATAGTTAGATCAGGTAACTATAACTTGCGCGACCGCAATCCACAATGTGTAATTTCAGATGTCATCATTGATGTCATGAGTGATGTCACTGACCATGTCATGAGTGATGTACTATGTGACGTCATCAGCAGTTTATTGTGGGCGCGCAAGTTATAGTTACCTGATCTAACTATAACGTGGAATTTCATTGGTTTTTTACGAGTGAAATGTACAGCTAACTATAACATGTGTGAAACCTATGGTTTTTTAAGTGAATATATATATATACACACATCACACAAAGTTCAGCAAATGAAGCGCACACTCAGGAGGTATTACCAAGTGCAGGTTTATTAGTCCAGTAACACAGTAACGCGTTTCGACAGACAAGCTGTCTTGATCAGGTGTGATCTGAAAGCAGATGGTACATGTATGTGAAATTGGATGCGGGATTTCTGTTATTCCGTAATCATGGGAACTTGGAACATGTTTTCTAATCCCCCTTTAAGCAATCACCAAAATTTAGATTATCATTTGTTGGGAACTCTAGTACTGTTAAAATAGCCATTCTGTTTTTTTTATTGCGTACGGGTGGATTTGTGCAGTCATGGAAGTAACCAGCATGATTTGTAAATTTCATATGTCGACAGCTCTATTGAAGATCACTAGTTTGACCGAGAGCCAGTTGTGAGTGGTAAATGTGCCTGTTGATGCACCGCTAGAGATTCCCCATCCGAGCATAGTCTGGCTGTGCTGGTTTGCATCTACTGCTGCACCAACAGAGTGTCTTCCCTGTGCAGTATGTTTATGCAGTCTAGTTTGGGACTCAATGGCTTTTGTGGCACTGTTGAGGCTTGAAAGTCACACTGTCAGCAGGGCAAGAGTCGGGGGTACACTCAGGTGGAGGGCGTCCACCAACTATTTTCAAAGGGTGAACACTGTCCACCCTGTCAAGTTGTTGGGCTCCACTGAATAAAGTGCTAAACTCGTCCCGGTGTAATTTTCAAACACCGGGACACTTTCAGCAGCGCATGCACGTTGACTTCTTTCCATCTGCAGCAAGCAACAACGTGCAGGTGGGGGAGGGCCTTTCTTATTTTAGACTCCTGCTGGGCCCATAACTAAGGCCGAATTTGAGGGGGTCATCAGGCCTCCTTTTGTTCCATTCTCCTGGGTGAGAGCAGTCAGGAGCCTCACTCCTAGAAGCAAATGCAGCAGAGGGCAAACAAAGGTTAGCACTTCACACATACTTAAGAGAGGCAGCTTTTCTCTTTGTCCAGGCTCTGTTTACTAGAAGTGCATGCACTGTAAGAATGCCAGATGTGTTGGTCTCTCCCAGTATTTACACAAAATAAGTGTAATTTATATAGCGCTTACTACCCCTGAGGAGGCGTTGAAATAATTTAAGTACCACTATTCTTTCTTGTATAGCGCTACTCATCCCAAAGCAAAGTGTCAGCGCTGTACATCACATGTACATATTAAAGTCATGGCTTGTGATGCCACTTCCTATCATGTCAATTCCTGTGATGCCACATGTAATGTCCTGCGCTGTGATATCATGTGCCGTGATGTTACGTGTCGTGATGTCACACGCCATGATGTCACTTGCATACTGCCTAATTATGTTAGTCCCCCCACTTCTGTTTTTTAGGACTTGTGCCCTCACTGTCAATAAGGCTGTATCTTGCGACTTCTAACCAGAGGTGTGTGTGGATTTTTTGCACAGCTCCCCTGTTGAGGGGAACCGAAACACAGAGCTGGGATTCCCAGAATCCACTTATGACGTTATCACTCTGTCCGTTCCTGGCTCGGATGAAAGCAGCAGGTGTGATGGAGGTCACGCGGCAGAGGCCACGCCCTTGAGGCAGAGGTACAGCATAGAGAGAAGAAACTGCAAAAAGCGAAGGAGCACCCCATCCCTGCGGCGACTGTCCATGTGAGATATGTTCTTGTGCTTAATTATAGTGTAAGATATAACAATTGGCAGTGTCTATAATTTTGACTTTTTTTAATAGTAAAAAATGTTTTTACTAAGTTTTGATAAAATAGAAAAATAGTACAGAATGGCAGAAGCTATTTTGTCTAAGTGTCATACCTTACTAAACACAGGTTGCAATGCCAGTTCTCAGGGCACATTTCATGCAAGTTTCACAATGCCCTATTAAGTCCAAGGTAAGATGCCAGTTAGGTCCACGGGACGATGCCATCTTTACATTCCCCCTTATGTTTTTGTGTGTCTCAACCTTTTTTTTTATAGGGATGTTTTTTGTGATTTGTTTTAATCTCACACCACCATTGCAGCAACTCACTACTTACAGGGCTAGTCGAGAACATTGGGTGGACTGAAGAGCAGAAACGAGCACCCTGTGGCTTCTCTCTCTAACCCTCTATCCTTCAGCATCGACAGGGCAGTACTAAGGATGCCATAGGCAGCTGAAGACAGCTCGCTTCCTTGTGTGACTTGGCGACTGAAGCCTGCCGCATCTCTGTCACTGCAGAGGGGAGAGAACAGAGGGAGCGGCAGAATGCACCCCTCCTTGCCCTAGAGAAGAAGGCCCGGCTGCTGATTATACCGTGGGGTAAAGCGCGAGGAGCAGCAGGGATCGGCTATACTCCCTATACTGGCATTTTCAGGGTGCTGTATACGTCATCCCAAAAGCAGATGGGACGTGTGCTCGTGTAGTAATATCCTCACGATAAAGATTCAATCAATCCAAAGACGAGAGATATGGTTGAAGCAGGTAGTTTAATCCATGAGGAAAACCCACGACTGATCGCAGTAAAATACAATAGGCATCTGAATACTACAGTTTACATTCCAGAATCTAGTGATGTCACGTAATTGAAATATACACACAGAGCTTTAAAGATACATTACTGCAACAATGGTACATTCTTATATACTACATTACTACAGCTCGCGAGGGAGGACAGATGGCTTGTGTTGTGGTGAGGTGTGTCGAGTCCATGCGTCATCATGTGGTAGACGGGATGGCGAATGAGGCACCGAGAAGGCGCATGAGGTAACGGTGGTATAGGAAAAGAAAAAGGGCCTAGTAGGACACGACAGGGCACCGAAATGGAAGGCATTCTAGGAAATAGGTGAGCTACAAAGAGCACCATGAGACAGAATGGGCTACTGGAAAACGGTGGAGAGTGAGCAGGGCACTGGCAAGCTTCATCATACATGCATTCTGCCAGCTTCTGACATTCTCACAGAATTGGTTTCTGCCACAGTACTCGATAGGAATATTACAATGGAAACAACAGTTGTTCTGTTTTTAGCACATGGAGAAAATATAGTTTCAAGATGTCACAGCAGCCATTAGTATAAAATATATCAACGTGCCACTACTGCCAGCACTGGACGCTTTACTGTGCATGCAATACAAAGCAAGGACACCTTCGGCAAAGGAAGGACATTTGATAGATGCGGTTACTTCCTGCCGTATTGTTTTCCCCAGGTAACACAAAAATAACTATGCTAGAACACCAAAACGTGTGTAATTACCCTAGCTGTATCCTCACATACTCTGCAAATGTAAGAATGATATGGTATAGTAGATTGTAGAATACTGGAAAGTAATCAGAGCACTGACAGCCAGCGATGTACACAAAATAAACATCTACATTAACAATTTCTATAGAAGGGTGATCTCTGGATAATTCAATAAGATGATGCCAAGTTCAACCTTCATTAAAAGTAAATGAGTGTGTTCCACCAATCAACACTGCAACTGCAGTTGATGTCAGTAGAATATCATGAATGCATACATGAAGGATCAGAGTCATGCTAATAGGTGCGGCGAAGCTTTTGAATCTTCACAGTTAACCAATTGTAGACCGGTCATCCTTAGGGTGGTCTTCCCCCAACGGTTTACCTGCTTACCTCTACCTTTTGCTGTATCTTTTTGTTGGTCTTGGAACTCTGAGCACTTTACCACTGCTAACCAGTGCTAAAGTTTATGTGCTTCTTCCTAAACATGGTGACATTGGTGTATATCTAAATGGCATATTTCGTTTACTTGTAAGCCCCTTGTAAAGTGGTATTCCATATAACCAGGGCCTGTAATCTAAATGCTACTAATGGGCCTGCACTACTGGTTGTGCCACCCACACAATTAGCCTTTCAAACCTGTCTCAGGCCTGCCATTGCAGGGCCTGTGTGTGTAGTTATGGCCACTTCGACTTGGCATTTAAAACCACATGCCAAGCCAATAAACTCCCCGTTTATTAAACATAGGTCACCCCTAAGAGAAGCCTTAGGGAGCCTAAACGGCAGGATGCTGTGTAAGTAAAAGGTAGGGCATGTACATTTGAGTTTTACATGTTCCAGTAGTGACAAACACCTGAATTAGTTTATCACTACTTTGAGGCCTACTCATCTCATAGGCATAAAATATGGCATTTCCCTAAACACTTTTAAGCTCCAATTGCTGATTAGAAGGTAGTACCTAAACCATGTTTCATATCTGTGGATTGGTAATGATAAATCCTCTTTAGTGGTAAGGTTGGATTTAACATTACTATTTTAGGAATGCCACTTTTAGAAGTTGGACATTTCTCTGCTCTTACCTTAGCTCTGTGTGCTGGCAGCCTGCCTTCAATACATGTCTGGGGTGGGTGAAAGCGACACTTTATGCATTCCCTCTAAACAGCGACAAACACAAGAAGGGTGGGTGTGACAGAGGACTCATCTACATTTATCTGCATTCTGATGTCCTTCCTGCGTAGGAAAGTGAAGTTGGAGCTGACACATCTGAATAGGCAGTGTCCTGTGTCCTACACAAAGGGCTGATTACCCCCCACACACACAGACAGCCTGTTAGACAGGGCTGGGATGAAAGGGAACCTATGCGCTTCAAGGAGCTGCTTTGAAGTCACCCCCTCACTTCAAAGGCACTTTTGGGTATAAGCACTGGTGCTCTGACCCTCCCATGACAGTGCACTACTGGACCTGTAAAGAACTCTGCCAGAAGTGAGGACTGCTGTGCTATAAGGATTGCCAGTCTACTTGACTGACTATTCTTAGGAACTTCTTCACTGCTCTGCTGTGCTGAGCTGCCTCTGCCCATGCTACCTGCTGAGGACAAGGACTGGACCCATCTCACTGGAACCCAGCGTGACTCCATGGGCATGCTGGCTTGCCTCCTGTTTTCTGAAGTCTCATGGTCATAAAATACTCCCTGCAATTCTGCTGGGGCTGCTGGACTCTGTCATCTGTGGGTCCTACCCTTGCCTGAGGTGCCCCTCAGAAGTGGGTTCTGCAGCTGTTTTTGCTCCAAAATTAACACAGTGACAACTTTACGCTGATTGGAACCAACACATTGCCCTTCGATGCCAGAGCCCATCAATGACATCTCCTCGATGGACAGCACGGCACGACCTCTATGCTGCACTGTCTTTGTAAAGGGGCTCCTTGACCCCTCACATCTAGACTTCGACATCAACGCTTGCTCCATCCAAGGTTCTTTGTCAGCGGGATCTGTCTGAGTCCTGTAGCCAGCCTGCCCTCCATTGCCGTTGGTCTGAACTTTGGATTTACCCCATTCTAGCGCAACCTTTCAGCGCTATTAACTTCTAAGCACTATTTTTGGATTAATCTTTACAAATTCATAACTCTGGATCTAATTATTGGATTTTTGTTGTTTTGGTCTTGATTTTCTCATAAAATTATTCTGTATTTTTCTAAACCTGTGAGATGTCTTTATGTGGTGTTTTCATTGTGTCTTTCACAATACTTTACACATTGCCTATTAAGTTAAGCCTGCCTGCTCTGTGTCAAGCTACCAGAGGGTAAGCACAGGTTCTTTCTAAGAGTGTGTCTAGCTCACCCTGACTGGGATTGTGGTCCCCAGTTTGACATGGTGTAAATCACTGCCAACTAGAGACCCAGGGGCAGATTTACAAGCCCCTTGCTCCACTTTTGCGTCATTTTTAACATGGGAAAAGTGATGCAGAAGTGGCACAAGGGGATTGTAAATCTGCCCCCCAATTTCTAACAGCCGTCTTGGACAACAAACTGTGCACTTCAGGCCTTAGATCAAGGTTTTCTAATCTCACGTACAAGGAACCCAACAATGTTGCTGATAGCTATGGATTAGCTCAGGTGGTGTTGACAGATCCCTTAACAATACGTTATAACCAGTTTAGTATTGTTGATGTAGGAGGTAGGTCATGCCGCTGTCGATAATGGTATCACAGTGATAAAGCCTGTCAGAAACAATGGTCTTCGTCCCATCACAATCACAGGTTCTGTAATTCAGATGGTGGTCACCTCACCTACCACCTGGGAACCAAAGCCGACAGTGAGTCAATTGAACACAACTCTGCCATTCACTAAGATATGTGCATTCCAAAGTTTTTCTGCAAGCTGGGCTTCTATTGGTGCCACTGAGAGCCTGTGCCATCAATGCATTTGAAGGATTAGCAAAGGATAATGTGAGCAGCAGCCCAGCGCCTCAGAGGAATAACTCTAAGATATACATAAGTAAATGTGCATTAAGCGAATCCAGATAAAAAATGTGGCATCTCTTTCTTACAGCTCCGAAGACCCACGTCTGTTCATTGAAGAGAACATTTCTTTGCCCAAAGAAGGCCTCAGTACATACCTGGAGCTCAAGGAAGATGGAGAGAAACTATGGTAGGTATAGCTATTATGCGCACACATGTGAACTGAGGTCAACCAAGCCTGCAGCAAAGAGGTTCAACTTTTAGCACATTACGGCCCCCCTGCTGGGTTGATTGACTAATGAGAGCTCCATACAATATGGGGCAGGTCAGTTCGCTGTATGCAATACCTGCTGAGCAACGTGGCTTTTACAGTAGGTCAGTTTTTGGAGCACATGGCTTTTGTAGGGCACCTGACCATGTACAGAGATGAGGCAATATGACCGCAGCTATCAAAACCTACATATGTCACTTCATTGCTTGCTGCTCAACTACACTTTTAGATTAAGGACTAGATTAGATTATGGTTATGTGGCAAAATGCACAATTGTACATTAAATAACTGAATTGTTATTCTCAAAAGCATACTGTGATAGTTACACCTAAAAGGTTGTTACTGAAGAATCATTATTTCAATCACAAGTCATTGAATCTAATCAATAAGCAAAAACGATTATTTGCTCTCCTAATTACATCTGCATTAAATTCAGTGACGGTGTCCCAGAAGGGTGTATGGCAGTTAAATCCTCATACCTGGTGGGCTTGGTTATTTATTATTAGATCATGCAAATGTTTAGTTATCCACTTATCCACTGAAAATGACGCCGCTGACGATGAAAGGCAGCTGCCTGACCATTCACGTATTTATTCTGCCCATGTCAGTTAATGACAACTGCAACAGGAGCCAAGCACACATCTTGAGATTAAGGTTTCGGGGCCACATTTACTATATTTTGACACACAGCAGCACAGCATGCCTTCCTGCGGCGCTGGTTAAGACTGCGGTGTTCCGACTGTTTCCCCTAAAAAAGTGATACACCGGCGGCGCAATGGGCTTGTAAATGAGGCCCTCGGTATTTAATTTGTAAAAAAGGATGAAAAAATATGAGTGTAGAGGCTCAAAGTTTTTCATAGGTGCCCGCTGCCGGCCCTAATGAATGCCAGTATTACCGAACACCATAGTTGCCGAGTTGTGATTCCACCTCATGCCTCTTTCGTCGCTCGCCTTGTTTCTTTATATCACTCTTGCAGGGTCTTTTTGTCGAAGCTTTCTCCCTTTGTCACTGACGCTGTTTTCCTATAATTTTCTTTCTCCCTTTACTGCATTTATCTCGGTTGATCTGGGCCAAAGTACGATGCTGAAAAAGAAGTCCCTGTCCCCAAAAACGAACGCCGATGTCATGCCCACTATCTGCAACTACTGCCCACATAGTAAGCGCCCATGAAGCACATCAAAGAATTAACGCAATGGTTTGGTCATAGGAGCCAGGCATCAGAACCTCCTGCTTCCCTGCTATACCCTGTTATACCACTGAATTATTTTAGTTTTAATAGATTTTTTTTTGTGCTTGAGTTGTTATATATATAATAATATTCCAATGGTTTTATTGGCCTGTTTGTTCCTTAGTCTTGTCTTATGGCCCCTCCCTCTTTTCTTTGATCAGGAGCTTACCTCTATAAATATAATAATTTGCATAAAAATAACTTCTGTTCGGAATCCTAGTTTTGTGATCATTTATAAAAAATAAAAAAAATCTGCGAAGGTCAAAAGATATCTGTATTTCATTTTTGGGAACGGACTGCCGTTTTCACTGTTGGCTGTAAATTCACGCTTATAGTCTTCATAGAGTTACAGATTTTACATTATGACTCTGTTCTGAACTACCTTTTGAAACCTTTGAGCCTAGAGTTGTGCATACATACCTGCGGATTCCGCTTGCGTCTTCACGGTGTGTGAAATCATCTGTCTAAAGGCTGCAGGGTGGTGTACATGCCAGAGAGAAGGTGGACGTGTTCAGCCACCAAATGAAAAATTCAGTTAGATTTCACAATATCAACAATGATTATTTCTTGGTCATTTTGGACACCCGACTAGACTTTACTATTTTCTTGAGTTGACAAGCCCAGTCCATGCCACAACTTTGTTCCATATCACATGTTGATGAAGTTCTTTTGAATGGGTAAGATGTGGCATTCCTGCGAAGCCGCCTCATAACTTCTCTCAGTATCTACCATGAGCCACACACGACATGCCCATGCCGACCACATGTATTGTACATCTGCAGGTGTATGCTTCATGTTCATCTATGGTCTTCTCACCCCTCGCAGTGTGTCACAGTGGAACGGGCCGGAGCACATGACATGTCCATTCCGCTTCGGAGACCACATAGTGGCTGTTAACGAAATTGGTGTCCAGAGCAAGGAAGACGTCTTCAGAAGCATCACCATGGCCAGGAGCGAGGAGGTGAGGAAGGCGGCAGGTTGATCATCCATGAACACGGCGTGCGAGAGAGCATCTTGTGTGTAAGAGTACGAGAGGTCATCATGGATGCAAGAGAAAGAGAACGAGAGGTTGTCATGGATGCAAGAGTAGAGAGGTTGTCATGGATGTAAGAGCAAGAGTATGAGAGGTCTTCATGGATGTAAGAGCAAGAGTATGAGAGGTCATCATGGATGCAAGAGTACAAGAGGTTGTCATGGATGTAAGAGAAAGAGAACAAGAGGTCGTCATGGATGCCAGAGTACGAGAGGTTGTCATGGATGTAAGAGCAAGAGTATGAGAGGTCGTCATGGATGTAAGAGTACGAGAGGTTGTCATGGATGTAAGAGCAAGAGTTCGAGAGGTCGTCATGTATGCAAGAGTATGAGAGGTCACAAAACAGCTTGCTGGTACAAGTGTGGGAAGTAGAGAAAAATGGGGCGACCCAGTGACCCTCAGAGCCTGGGTAAGTATATATTAAGCTACAACGGCTCTGTTGGGTTGAAACAATTGCTTTGTCATACGAATACTTGTATAAAGGATTAATTTTAAAATAGTATACTGAGCATTAAATAAAGCTTACAATACTTTGAAGTATGAAAAATCTGCACGCGCAAGGTGATCATATAAAGAGCAAACCCAATAAATACAAACTGCTGGATTTTGCGTGAAGCTTTTTGTTATTAACTTGTTTCATCAGAAATAACAAATAGACATAATGTTAGGGCTGTCTAAGTTAAAATTCAAATATGAAAGTGACAAGTGCTTTGAAGTGACAATAAGTGCTCAGTGCTGGTGACACGGTGTGTATATACCATTGTGGAATTATGTACAAATATATACAATTTTCAAAAGCTGGTCAGGTTATTAATTAGCAAAATCACTCTGGGGATGGCACGGTTGCTCTCAGTTGTAGGCCAGAGGGAATTAGTGGGTGAACCAATGAAAAGCATCAACGTTTCGACCCTAAAAAAGCATAAGTAATATGTCGTGACGGGGCTTCTTCAGGACTGGGGACAGCCCCTGGATTGCAGTGCCGTTGTCGGTCCCTCGAGGAATTGCTCCTGGGTTTCATGCCTCGGAATTTACCCCGCACTGGCCGGTACCTTGCAGGGCCTGGCTTGACAACCCTTCTCCGAACTACTCCGCATTAAATACTTTTAAAGGGACCTGACCTGACAAACTGATTTGAATTGAACGTCACTATGAATGGAATTTTGAGCAACATTTTGATGCCGATTCGCTCACCGTGTTACTAAGTGTACACGAGTCTTCCTGACCTCGCACAAGCAGCCCCCAATTCTCACGGGACGCTTGTACATAGTTCCACAATTGTATAAACACACTACTTCAAAGTATTGTAAGCTTTATTTAATGCTCAGTATACTGTTTAATTAATTAATCCTTTATACAAGTATTCGTATGACAAAGCAATTGTTTCATCCCAACAGAGCCATTGTAACTTAATAGGTGCAAGTGTGGGAGCATAAGGTGTGAGTTTAGGTGAAACTGTGTAAGACACCTGCAAGGATGCAAGGCCTGGAGGTCAGTGATATGACAAAATGTGCAAGAAAGAAGTGGTGGTGCGAGAGCACTAGAAAACAGTGAGGAATTAATGAGAAAGAGAGAGAGAGAGAGAGAGAGAGAGAGAGAGAAAAAGAGAGAGAGAAAATCATGGCCCCAAGTACACGAGAAAGCAGCGTGGGAGCTAGAGCACTAGACAGAAGTATGGTAGGAAGAGCCAAAAGAGGGTGCAAAGATGTGAGGGTGAAGCAGTGGCGAAAGGCCACAATAGAATAATGTGAGAAAGGACCACAAGACAGTAGTGTAGGAACAAATGCACATGACAAAGCCATGAGGCAAGAGCAGGAGTGTGGGAGGGAGGGAGTTAATGAGACCAGCAAGAAAAGAAAAGAATGAGAGCAGTGTGGGTGCAGAAGTGTGAGGTAACAGCATGGGCGCATGAGCACAAGAGTGCTGTCTATGTGCCTAAGTGTGAGAGAATAGCATGGGAAGAAGAGCAAGAAATAGCAGTGCGTATGCAAGGGCACAAATGAACAATGTCGGGTACATGCAAGGGCACAGAAGAACAATGTGAGACGCATGCAAGGGCACAGAAGAACAATGTGGGACGCATGCAAGGGCACAGAAGAACAATGTGAGGTGCATGCAAGGGCACAGAAGAACAATGTGAGACGCATGCAATGGCACAGAAGAACAATGTGGGACGCATGCAAGGGCACATGCAAGGGCACAGAAGAACAATGTGGGACGCATGCAAGGGCACAGAAGAACAATGTGAGGTGCATGCAAGGGCACAGAAGAACAATGTGGGGTGCATGTAAGTGCACAGACGAACAATGTGGGGTGTATGCAAGGGCACAGAAGAGCAATGTGTGGTGCATACAAGGGCATAGAAGAACAATGTGAGGTGCATGCAAGGGCACAGAAGAACAATGTGAGGTGCATGCACAGGTACAGAAGAACAATGTGTGGTGCATGCAAGTACACAGACGAACAATGTGGGATGCATGCAAGGGCACAGATGAACAATGTGAAGTGCATGCAAGGGCACAGAAGAACAATGTGGGATGCATGCAAGGGCACAGAAGAACAATGTGTGGTGCATGCAAGTGAACAGAATAACAATGTGGGGTGCATGCAAGGGCACAAAAGAACAATGTGTTGTGCATGCAAGGGCACGGAAGAACAATGTGGGACGCATGAAAGGGGACAGAAGAACAATGTGGGGGCCATGCAAAGGCACAGACAAACAATGTGGGGTGCATGCAAGGGCACTGAAGAACAATGTGTGGTGCATGCAAGGGCACAGAAGAACAATGTGAGGTGCATGCAAGGGCACAGAAGAACAATGTGGGGGGCATGCAATGGCACAGACAAACAGTGTGGGGGGCATGGAAGAGCACAGAAGAACCCTGTGTGGTGCATGCAAGGGTACATAAGAACAATGTGTGGTGCATTCAAGGGCATAGAAGAACAATGTAGGGTGCACGCAAGGGCACAGAAGAACAATGTGTTGTGCATGCAAGGGCACGGAAGAACAACATGAGGTGCATACAAGGGCACAGAAGAACAATGTGGGGGACATGCAAGGGCACTGAAGAACCATGTGTGGTGCATGCAAGGGCACAGAAGAACAATGTGTGACGCATGAAAGGGCACAGAAGAACAATGTTGGGGCCATGC
The DNA here is from genome assembly GCF_964204655.1 of Triturus cristatus. Classification (NCBI taxonomy): domain Eukaryota; kingdom Metazoa; phylum Chordata; class Amphibia; order Caudata; family Salamandridae; genus Triturus; species Triturus cristatus. The sequence continues at coordinate 145,461,001 of NC_140580.1, read as the reverse complement.
AAGGACACAGACAAACAATGTGGGGTGCATGCACGGGCACAGAAGAACAATGTGTGGTGCATGCAAGGGCACAGATGAACAATGTGAGGTGCATGCAAGGGCACAGAAGAACAATGTGGGGGCATGCAATGGCACAGACGAACAATGTGGGGAGCATGCAAGGGCAAGGGCAAGGACAAACAATGTGGGGTGCATGAAATGGCACAGAAGAACAATGTGTGGTGCATGCAAGGGCACAGTAGAACAATGTGGAGGGCATGCAATGGCACAGACCAACAATGTGGGGTGCATGCAATGGCACAGACGAACAATGTGGGGGGCATGCAAGGGCACAGACAAACAATGTGAGGTGCATGCGAGGGCACAGAAGAACAATGTGTGGTGCATGCAAGAGCACAGAACAACAAAGTGTGGTATTTGCAAGGGCACAGAAGAATAATGTGGTGCAAGACGGAGCACGAGACACCTGTCAGGGTGCAGCAGCACTGAAAAGACATGTGTGTAAGAGTATAAGAGATCAGTGTGGGACAAAGAGCATTAACAAGAGCCGTTTGGTGCAAAGGCAGCTTAGGTAGAAAAACTGCAGCTTTAATATAAGTGCATGAAAGAACACTTCGGAAGAAGCAAAAATAACAATTGATGGACAGAATGTTGAACAATGTTAAACATTCACCCCAGTATGGAGATCTGGGATTAAATCCCTCATTTTTTGGCTGCCCATGCCATTCCAGTTTAAACCCAGCCATATACAAATCAGTCTTAACTCTGTTCCCCATGGGAAGAGTCCAGCCCGAACTGCCATGCCAGGGTCTCCCTGGAACCAAAACAAGCATTCTGGGACCATTTTTGGGGTGTCTCCCCTTATCAGCCAGGCTAGCTTGACTGCAGTGGCATGGAGAGCGTGGAACCCATGTCTGGGCACACCTGTCCCACTCGGGATGACAAATGCAAAAAGGACAATTGATGGACAGAATGTTGAACAATATCAAACATTCACCCCAGTACAGAGATGTGGGCCTAACTTCATTGTTTGTTTGCTACCCATTCCATTCCAGTTTAAACCCAGCCACATGCAAATCAGTCTTGACCCTGTTACCCATGGGAACAGACCACGCTGGCCTGCCAGACCAGGTCCTCCCTGGACCAGCAACAAGCATCCTGGGACTGGTTTCAGAGTTTCACCCCTCATCAGCCAGGCTAGCTTGAATCCAGTGGCATCGAGAGCACGGGACCCACTTCTGGGCATACCCGTCCCACTCAGGGTGACAAATGCAAAAAGAACAATTGATGGACAGAATGTTGAACAACGTCAAACATTCACCCCAGATCTGGGCCTAACTTCATCTTTTTTTTTGCTCCCCATGCCATTCTAGTTTAAACCCAGCCATCTGCATATTACCCATGACCCTTTTCCCCATGGGAACAGTCCATGCCAGGCCATGTCCTCCCTTGACGAGAAACAAGCATCCTGGGGCCGGTTTCGGGGTCTCACCCCTCATCAGTCAGGCTAGCTTGACTCCAGAGGCATGGAGAGCTCGGAAGAAGAGCAGAAAAGAGCAACATGGGTACAGCAGCACAAGTGAGCAGTGTGGTGCAAGAGCATGAGTGCCAGTGCACAGGACAGAGGTGTGTGAACAAGATAACGAGAGAACAACATGAGTACAAGGGCGTGAGATAACATGGTTGCGTGAGCTCACACGAGCCATACAGCCAAGAGCTCATACAAACAGTGACGGAGCAAGGACATAAAAGAGCACCATGGAAGCAAGTGGCCGAAAAAGCTGCGTGGGTACATACGCATGAGAGAGCTGCATTAGTTCAAGATCTTGCAAAAGAAGTGTGCGAACACTGAGAGCAAACTTTTGCCCCGAACCATTCTCATATATGCTTTTGATCTGATGCTCTCTCAGTCAGCGACGGCCCGTGTAGGGCATTTTACCGGGCGGTGACGTGGGGCAGAGGAGGGGCTGGGTGGGGGGTTGCAAAATGCGGTATACGGCCGATTGCAGGTAAGTTACGAAAAATATAAATAAAACGAATTTCGTTGCGCGCGCAGCATCGCCAAATGCGATGCAGCACGCGTAACAAAATTATTTATTTGTTTTGTAACTTACCTGCAATCGGCCGTATGCCGCATTTTGCAACCCCCCACCCAGCCCCTCCTCTGCCCCACGTCACCGCCCGGTAAAACGCCCTACACGGGCCGTCGCTGACTGAGAGAGCAGCAGATCAAGAGCACATATGAGAATGGTTTGGGGCAAAAGTTTGAGTTAGAAGCATGTGTGCAAAAGCATGAGAACAGCATGTCAATATGATCACAAATGCCTATTGTGCACTCAAGAACATTAGACAGCAGCTTGTTTGCAAACAAGTAGGATGCAAAGACACCAGAAAGCAGCCTGGTGCAAGGATGCAAAGAAGCAGTACAGACACAAGAGCATTAGCGAGCAGCGTGTTTCAGAAGCATACTGAATTGTGGCTACAAGAACACGAGAGCAGCCTGGGTGCAGGAGTGTGACAGTGTAGGAGCAAGAACACTTGGAGCAGCATGGATAAAACAGTGTCAGAACTTAAAACTGCGTAAAAGAAACTACAGAGAGAGTTCTAAGCTAACACATCATTGTAAATAAAATAGAAACTCTTGCACGCCTTTATATACAAGTCTCAGAGGATCCAAAACTGAGTGAAATTGCATTAGAAAAGTTTGAAGAAAAACCTGGTACCCATATAAATGTGCTCTTTGGCAGTATTGGAAATATTAAGAAAACTCTATGTCTATCTTTTGTGTTTTTTAGGTGAGGATTACCGTAGTTCGGGTACCCAACTCTGATGTTCTGCACGTCGAAGGATGCAAGTGCCCCTAGTGTACAACCAGGTGGGTGAATTGAAGCTCTAGTTAGTACGGGTGGTTTATGCTTGATGCACGTGGTGCAAACAATTGGGACAGCTTTTCTGCTGCAGTCACTGAACTACTTGGTGTTAAAACAGTCCCAACCATTTTTCGTACTGAAAAAAATCAGTTACCCACCTTTACTGGAATATAAATATTGAGTTTAGGTGCAATTCTTCTAATTAACAAGAAGAATGTGGAGAGGCCATGGAAGAATACTTCTCGCGTTACAGAGTTGTACGAAGATACCGAGGCCAAAAGGCAAACACATGCAAATGCAAACTTCTAGTTCTTCACAAAATGTCATGAAGACTATGGGCCTAATTTAAAGCTGGGAGTTAATGGAAAGTGCTCTGTCTTCCTTGAGGGAGTGCTGCATTGCAAGGATTAGCCACAGGTGGAATTTCCTACACCATAGGGATAGTATTGTGGAGGAAGTCCATTGCTCTAGTGTCCCCTGTATACAGCACTTCGTACCAAAGTCAGACTGCTTTCCATCTACATTGAGCTGTGAATTGTATCTGTAGGCTGAAGGTCCCTCCTCTGTGTCCATGTTACAACCTGCTCCTCATTTTATCATTTTGGCAGGCCAGTTTCTCATAAGTGCTCTACTTGATGTAGGCATGTTGGGGCATATCAGCAACAACCGGCGGTAATTATCGCTAAGCGCAATTAGCGCTAGGATAATTATCGCCGGCTAGCGTAGATTTTTATTGCTGAGATAGCGTGCTATTAGCAACGCTTATCTCAAAAGCAATAAAAATCCTCACGCTAACTGCCTAACGTGAGATTATCGCTGGAAACCCAGAGATAAACTCACGCAATGTGGCGTTAGCTTGATGATAGGGACTCACAAACTTAGCCATGATATCCACCTTCCATAGGATATCATGGCTAAGTCAGTCCTGAAGCAGGCGTAAGGAAAGTAGCGATAACAGGGGTTATCGCTACTTTTCTTGCCGCTATGCTTCATAGCGTGGGGCTTGATGATAGGAGAAATGTCGCTTAGCGACATTTCTCATGTCATGTCAGGTCAGGAACGCCCACTTTGCATCTCATTAGAGATGCAAAGCTGGGTTTAGGAATTCCTACGCTAACGCAAGTTTTCACGCGTTAGCGTGACCTTGCTAATTAGGCGATAAAATTATCGCCGCTTTTTGGCCGAAAACGGCCCCAAAAGCGGCAATAATTCTATTGCCTCGCCTTGCTGATATGCCCCCTTGTTCCCAAATTGAATGCTAGACTGTTGGGTGATGGGGTCCACCCATAGAGATACTCCTTTTGACAGGGGTGACTACCATCCCATGCCCAAAGCCATGACTCTCCTACGTTCTAAGCTTTAGTGATAGAAGTAGCGTACAGTCCTTTTTAACTGAAACCCTTAGTAAATCCATGTAGTTGTAGTATGCCTTTATGGGTTGCCTTGCATCTCCCGGCTTACCCCTCAACTGAAAGTTGTGTGCAGAAGAGCGCTTTGGTAGATGGGAGTTGGACACTTCTGGGCTGGGTCCACCTGGATGTAGGTAGCCTGTAAGGTACTATGGTGCTCGATATAATCTAGTGGCAGTCAGTGAAGATGTCTCCCTCTCTCCCTGTATGCCCCCCTGCTCTGCTCCTCTGACTCCATGGTTCTCCTAAAATGACTATAACTTCCACCCCTGCCATGTGCAGTCTTGCCGTCAACAATTTAATTTCAGATATTGCAGTAATGTTAACAATGATATCATAGAATATGTCATGTGTGATGTAATATGAGAGGTAATTAGCAGTGCGGTACAACGGTGCGAGTTATAGGTACTAAGGGCCATGAGTTATAGTTAACTTCAGATAACTATAACTGGTAAATTTCAGTGGTTCTGTTAGTTTAAAATGGTATGCTTCATAGGAAATGCCTTTTATGTGTTACTAATAACTTTGGTGCCATTGATAAATCTAAGGACTACAGACTAAAAAAAGGTTTTACAAAAACCACATAAGTGGGCAAGGTAGGGATCCCCTGATCCCCAAAGCCTGGTGGTGGTCGGGGGGATAAACAATTTTGTGAAAATTGCCACAAAGTTTCAAAGAAACCACACATCCGTAGGATAAAAATAAATAGCACATTCGCCCACATTATTCATACCCCCCTGTCATGAAAAGTAATTTTAGGGGAGGGTGGCGCATGGCCCCCCTCCCTAAGTCTCAGGGTAGGGCCCGGGGACCTCATCCTTGGGTTGTTATTGAAAATGGTGAGAGGAGGGCAAGTGCCCCCCTCTCTGAGCATTAATAGGCCCAGGGACCCCATCCCCAGGCCGAATGCCAGTACTAAGGATTGGGGGGAGCATCCAACCTTCCTCCTTAAGCCTTAAGAGGTGCCGGGGACCTCATGACTCATGGCCAAATGCTATTAAAAAGGGGAGAGTGGCAGTGCGGTCCACCTCTCTAAGCCTTCATAGTCCCTGAGGACACCATCCTCTAGGACTGAATGTGCCAGAAAAGGGGAGAGGGCCGTGCCAGAGCCTGGAAAAGCACAGGAGACCCCGGGAAGCCCACATCCGGCACACAGTAGTTTCCCTGTCCGCATTAGCGTAGGCAGGAAAATAAAGCTGCTCCCACTCGGCAGGAGCATTTTTAAAGCTCTCGCTAGATGGGAGCAGACATGCTTTCCCTGCCTGCAGGAATGCGGCCAGGGGAGACATATCTGCTCTCATTTGCACACAGTGCTCCCACTTGGTGGGAGCAAACAAAAACAGCCGCTCCCACTTGGTAGGATCAATTGCAGCTCACGCAGCATCTGAAGAATGGGCTAGGGCTGCAGGGACCCTGGGGCTGCCCCTCCTGCTAATTGCCTCACTTATTACATTACTCATGACCTCGTCTATGACATCGTTGATAATATCACTGCAACCTTTGCATGTACACACAAACACCTATATCTATATATAGAGAGAGATAGAGAGAAAGAAAGAGAAGGGCGACTAGATAAACAGTGTGTGTTTGGAGGAGAGAGCATATGCCTGTGTGAGAGAATTTGTGTGTGCACATGATTGAGCAATCTAAAAGCCACCATGTTAGCAAAGCATAAAATAATTTGCTTTGTAAACCAATTACATGCAATAAGAACTCAAAATGTTCTGTGCTGGAGGCTGCTGTGGGTGGGTGGTGGTGATATCTCTGGAATGAAGTTAGACAACGTCAACCAACAAGAAATGTGCATCATTAAAGGTCATGAGAGAAATGCTTAGAGCTGGGTCTGATCATCAAATTGTGCTGGAATGCCTTGGAAATCTTGAAGGACCCTTTGAAATATTTTTTGCTGATTTATTTATTCTGCTTCAAAAAGGAAAATACATCCAGGAGCAATGCTGTTGGAAGTGATTATGCATGTCCGTGAAAAGTTGGGTTTCTAGGAACCTACATCAGCAGTATTAGGCAATTTTACACCCAATATTAAACTCCCACTGCATATTTGTTGCCGTTTTTTAGAATTATTTATTTATTTGTAAAGTTTTATATAGCGCTGGCTAGACCCGGAGGTATCAGAGCGCTTTACATGAGGATCAGCGAGTTACAGGTTACATAATTACAGGAGCCAAGTATAGACATAGGAGAAAAACATGAGATAATACAATAATATGAGTTGTTAGTGCATAGCAATTAGGGCATTTGTTTTTAAGGGATGGAAGGATGTGAACAGATCTTGAATGTCTCTCTTTTTGTTTAAGTGCTGCCAACTGACTCACTTTGAGGAGGAATATTAACAAATTGCTGAGGTCAATTTGATATTAGCTTTTGGAACCAAAAACAGCCCTCGTAAAAATGTTCAGGCAAACCTCCCCATACCTTTCCTATTCACTTGGTTTTCTTCCATCTTCTGTCTCCCTCCTTATCTTTCATCTCTCTTCTTCCTCTCGCTCTCTTGCTCTCTCTCTGTCTGTCTGATCCATCTGTCTCTTTGCTGATGTCCAGCAGTGCCAGCTACGAAAGAATGACACTAGGCGCCAGCAACAATCCTGGGATTTACACAAGTGGCTTCCAAAGTCTCCAGTCCACCAGAGAAATGTCTGTTGAGATAAAAGGCCAGTCTGGTCCTGTTCATTTGGCATGGTCTTGCTCATTGGCCTTGGAAAATGCTCCTCTGCCAGAATGGGTGGACAAGTAGAATAGGTAATAGAAAATTCTTATGTAGCTTCACACTTGCTTTGTAATTAGAGTTGGAACTTGGCTGCATACGTCGTTCAGAAATCTTTAAAGGTATTTACAGTTTCTTTTTTGAGTGTATTCAGGAAAGGGAGGATCTTTCTTCTGTTCTGTGAACAATGGCGCTCATGGCTGTTTTTTTTCTCCAGATTTCACTTCTAATGTCATTTGATCTTATACTACTGTCTCTATCGCATCCCTTTCACCTGGTGGTCACCAGTAGAGGGGAGTATGGAAATTAGAAGGAGGTCAATAAGCCCTTATCAGTCATTTGCCCTTCCTTGGTACAAAGCATTTTGGGGCAGAATTAAATGACTTTACTTACTGAGATCCTGCATCCTTTTACTATGAGTTTTTATTCGACATAATAGCTATCACAGCAGACATCACACATGGCTACTAAAGGGCATCATCCCTTTTGAGACCGGGTCCGTGGCTCAGGGATTGCACTATCAAATTAATCTCAGTCCCAGTTAAAGTCAAACAACAAAAGCGGCAACCTCCTAAAGCATGACTATAATTCTCTGAGGCCAGTAGGGGACGGATCAGACATTTCCTTTTCTCCTGGAATCTTTTAGTCCAGGATGTTTTAGTTCTGAACATTGTAAAAATTGGATATTTGATTAAGTTCCTTCATCCTCCAGAACAGCCTTCTTTCAGAGTCACTCCTCTTCCATGCCTTTCAATTCACAAAAGAGCACTGATTAGATGGATCGACATTCTTCTTTCGAATGAGCTATCATTCCTGTTTCTCACACTCAACGAGGATTAGGAGTTTACTCCATTCTATTCTTTTACCACATCCAGACTGAGACTTTCATCCAATTGTGGATTTCAGATGAGTCAACAATTTTGTGAACCACATATCTTTCAAGGTTACTACACTTCAGACTGGACTCTAGGAGACTTCTTAGTAACACTGCATCTGAATGACAATAATTTTCATATTCCAACTCACCCACACAGTGAGGGGGGTCTGCGGTTTGCGATGGGGCAATTTCATTACCAATGTTCGGTCCTTCCTTTCAGCCTCTGAGCTGCTTCCAGAGTCTTCACAAAGGCATTATCTCAGTAGTAACTTCTCTTCAGTTGGACAGGGTTGTGACTTTCCCTTCCTTAGACATTTGGTCCATTATCTGCTCCCCTCAATTCTTGGAGCCAAGGGGTTGATTCTCTTATTCCAGGGCTGGATGTTCTAGTTCGGATGGACAATCAGGTAGCAAAGACTTATATAAATTGTAAGGAGCCTACACTAGCTCTGGGGATTTTCCCTGGGGCAGAGATCAATTGTCTAAAGCGGCAGATCTCTTACCTCCCAGGGAGAGAAAACCGGAAGGCAGATCATCTTAGCACAGTTTTCCTTCATCATTGTTACACCATGCATTTCAGGAAACATTTCTGAAAGAAATAGATCAGTTGGGTCATCCCTGGTTAGACCTCTTTACCTCCCTAAATAATGGTATTCTTATCCAGTTCTGAGCATAGAGATTAGGTCAGGGAGTATGGGGAGTGAATGCATGAGCTCTAGCCTGGCATCCAGGACTTTTGTATGCCGTCCTTTTGATTCCCTTATTCTGAGAGTTCTGGAGAAGATTAGAAGGGAAGCAGTAACTGTGATTCTATTTGCCCCCTTTTGGTCATGTCGCCCATAGTTTGCAATCATTGTGGGGTTGCCTGTGTTCCCTTATTTCAACTGCCTCTTTCCTTCTCCTCTCCAGTTTCTGGGTCTCAGTCTCTTTGCCGTCTTCCTCTCATGTCTTGGAAGTTAAAAGGAGCAGGGTCTAGCAACTAGAATGTTCTAGGAAAGTCGTAGACAATCAAGAACTGAAGCATCCTTCGCAGTGTCTTGCTCTTTCAAGCACTGGACTGATTATGAGCCGTGGTGTAAGAAGCAGGTTATTCATCCTCGGTCTTCTGATGCATCCTCAGGGATGGATTTCTGAAAAGTTTGCTCCTATTTTTGAAGCCATTGGGTTATTGTTTGATCCTTTAGAGAATAGAGTTCAATAGCTTCTATATCTCCCTTAGTCGAATCAATTTCTTATGAGTTTCCGAAATGTTGACGTATAGTGCATTCCCCTATTTCTCCCTGGTAGCTGACCCACTGTTTCAAGGGGTTTACAAGGTCCTCCATTGAAACATCCATCTTCTGCCCCATTGTCTTGGCATACTGCAAAGGTTACATTCTTTTTCAATATTGCATTTATTCGAAGAATGGGTGAACTTGGATTCTTGGTGACTGCATCCCTCTATCGTCAGAGTCTCACAAATATGGTGTTATTTAGACCTGGGCCTGAGATTACTCCCAAGATTTCTTTCCAATTGCATACTTCGCCGCAGATTTTTACCAGTCTTTTTGCCTTAAGGGGATGACAAAATAGGCTCTCTTTATACTTTACATGATCGTGGATGCTTGCTCATCCACATGAACTCGACAAAGGAGTGTTGGTCTGCATAGTCTTTGTGTTTTGTCTTTTGGTGCAAATAATTGTGGTAAAAAACAACTTCTGCCACACTGTGTCACAGGGATAGGTTACCCAATTCTCATGTGCATTCTTCCCTGGCCAAACAAATTCCTTAGGGTATTCAGGGAAGGCACACAAAAGAAGTGGATTCCTCCTCGGCTGATGCTAAAGGAGTTCCCTTGCTTAAGATTTGTAGCACTGCCACTGGGGCTCACAAACATACTTTTGTCACACATTGCCGCCTTGAACGGGGCAAGGTAATTTTCATTTTGTGGTGTTACAAGCCATTGGTGTTTGATTACAGAAAAATCTTCGTTTTCTGTGTCTCAGGTTCTGTGGTGTTTGTATCATTAGTTACCTGTAAACGTTTATACTCCTACTTCCAGTCTTCCTTATCCATGCCCCTTTACCACCTAGGATCTGGTGTGGGTTCCTCTATCAGAAGTTAAGGGCTGTATTTATGGGCAACAGAAGGGATTATATGATAGGCAGAGTAGGACTATTTCAGTGATATACAATGCATTCTTCCTAGTTTTTAGTTTAAGAGTTAATATGTCCCTTGGAAACATGCATCCTCAAATCGGCGGGCTGAGACAAGGAAGACTAGAATTAGGAGCAACTAAATTTACCAGTAAGTAATCAGAACATTTACAGCGATTTAAGACTAACTGCAATGTACCACCGCATTAACAGAGGAAGCAGGGCAGATGTTTGCAAAATGATCTTTTGGAATATGATATTGAAAGGGGCTAAAGTATCAACATTTTGACTCAAGGTGCAATCCATAAAAAACAATTGTGACTATAATGACTGTGCAATGCAGACAGAGATGGTTTGGGAGGTGTACCAATAGTGCGAGTGAGGTAGGAATCAAGCTAGATTTTCAATTGAAGGATTTGCCTAAATAGTATAAATCATAAGGAATCAAGGACTAGATTTAGAGTTAACTTTCAAGAGAACATCTTCCAATTTCTGGAGGAAAAGGTAAAGCTGGAGGAGAATCGTCCTTCCAAATTTCCAGGTGGTGGAGGAAATTCTACTGTTGGACCACTCAACTTTAAATCAGGCCAAAGTTACCCTCTGCCCAATACAGAGCCAGTCTTTTTGACCAGCATACACTCTCACAGCTACAGCCTTCTGTCTCTGTCATCATGGAACTATTCACTAGCTGCTGCCTCCTGAATAGTTACACTTTTGACTACGGTAACTCTTATATGTTGATGAGGTACAGATTTTGCATACCTTGTGAGTTTGCAGACATTGACAAGTGCATGTTTTCACACACTACTTCACTGTTTTAACTCTTTCTTCACAGTTTTCACAATTTTCTCATCAGAAAATAAAACGTAAAAAGGCAAAACTATGATCTTGGTCCTCTGGAATACATATTCAATAACGGACAGGCCTTAGGTTCTGTACCCTACAGAAAGTGATTATTTCATCACCACGCCCACTCATAATCTCATCACCACAGCCCCTCATCATCTCATCGACACAACCACTCATAATCTCATCGCCACATCCACTCATTAATACTCATGAGGGCGTTTCATTGGCCATAAGATACTGAGCACTGTGTTATGTTCACCCAAGTAATCCCTAAATGCGTATTTTTGTGAACTGCCCATAACAATACTGATGTCTTGCACTTTGATTTTTCAGATAATTACACTCAAGGCAGAAATAATGTCAAGGAGGAAAAGGTCTAAGTTCCAGAAACAGAAGAAACTGCATGAGTGGATCACACAAAACGATTGGAGTCATCATTTGCATCTTTAAGAAAATCTCTCCACCATCATATGTCCACACAATAGGGCATGTTCTCTACGATGATGGCATCCAATAGACTTCTCTAACAATTTGAGAAGGCGGCTAATTTTCTATACAGATAGTCAATATTGTGTAGGAAACCGCGACGGACATGTGTATATTGTATGTGTATATTACACATTGGGGAACTGATTTCCTCTGTGTCCTTGTATATTACAGAACACTTTAAAGTAATAACTCTGCCCTCATTTAAGAAGGGCCGAAGGAGTGCCCTTTGGCTTTGCAGCACTTTACAATCCGTAAGAAGAAAAGAAGATGATAAAGGATAATGAAGATGGATGCATCATCACAAGACTATTTCAATAAGCTTTGTAAGGTGGCAAAATGTAATCCACTGTTGGGAAAATGAAAAAACACTTGCATTGCTACCTCCCAAAGGGCTAAGAGTCATGAGCCATTTGCTGATGGTTTAATGGACTCAAGATGAGGCTAAATTTTCTGGGCCACTCAGTAACATTGTGGGAAACAAAAACTTAAATGCACCTATTTTTATAGCCGATCTTGTGGTCTTATGCTCTGCACTCTAAACCAAGCTATTCATTTTGATACATGTTCACTCATAGAGTGGAGGGGCCACCAGATAACATCCCTAACTTCTGATTAAATCAAAATGACCCCTTTCTGTGGGCATGGTGAGTGACTACTGAAATTCATAATACATGAGCGTGGTAACCTCTACAATTTGAAACCTGCGGGCCTCTCACGATTTAAAATTTCAGCCAGTGTCAGATAAGTATTGACTGGGCCCATTAGCCAAGAATGGGCTTAAGCATTCCATGGTGGCCTATTGTGTACAAATATTTGGCTTAGTAAATTTCATGGTATCAAGCTTTAAGTCAATTGATGGAGGAGCCATTGTGTGTGTTATAGGCATCCTTCATCCAGATTGTAAGTAGACAGGCAATCCCTATGGGATGAAGTAGCTTTGTCGATCAAAATATGGTACTCTACTGGACTGAATACTCAGTTTGCTTATCCTGAGGCATGTATGCAGCACATATGTATGCTTTATGAACTAGGCACACTAGTAGTAGAGGCACGTTGTGTAGTATTCATGAGTAGGTACTTATGTACTAATTTAATGTTTATTAATAGTCAATTATTTATATGAAAATGTTGTATATAAGCTAAGTTCTTATGTTTGATCTCCATGTGCTACTAAAGGCAGCCTTTGCAGAGTGTGCACTAAGACTGAGATTCTATCACTAGGGATTGTGATCTGCAGCAATTCATCAATAAATCTGTGATTTACAAAAAAACTTCTGAATGGTGGTTCACATATTTAGTAGAAAACTGCAAGTAGTGAATTCCCTCTGTGACCAAGCAATGCACATTCACTTAAAACATACGGATGTCAAACAGACAGACGCCATGCCAGTACGATTACATATGTTATGTACCAATCCAGAATGTACATGGTATCCACGAAAGAGACACAGATCCATTGGGATCATGCATTTTTATTGATTTACTATCTCTGTGCAGTTGTTATATATAGAATCTTACATATGCTTTACTCTATTTGATGACCTCTGATGAAGGAGATCGCACAATATGCCTATGGTTATGTGTTGGGATGTATGCATAGGAAGGCTCAGTTAAGGGGATGGTCATAAGTTGTAAGTTGTGTGGTGGTTGTGGCAGAAGTATGCCAGTTGTTTGTGTGTGCATTGTGTATGTGTGTCCTCCTATTCCACTTCTCCTCTTACTTTAGTCTTATCAGCATCCTGCCCACATGGTTTTAAGTAGCTGTATGAAGGAAATACATGTCACAATGTGATTTTATTGATACATTATTTTGAAGGAGTATCAGACTTATGCAGACTCAGTTAAATTCCATTGTTTTGTTGGGGCAATTACTAGACATTATTTTATTTAAAACATATTGACATTTTGGAGGGAACACACTGCACAAACTGTTTTTTTTTTAAACAAAATTAAAAAATAATGTTTTAAAATCTGGTCCAAAGTTAAAACTTAATTTATATTATGGGGATGCCTAGGGAGACTGGTCGAGCAGGGGGGGCGCCAGGCAAGAGAGGAAGACAGGGGGTTCCATCTTATCACAATATGACGTGGCTGTGGGGCCTTAGGGCTGTGGTGGGGAATCCATGGATATGGTGCGACGCAGGGGATGGGGTGGGGGGAGTTTGGGGGGGGGTTGTTATAGTTCTAGATATATTTCAGTGGCATTGCTGGATGGCAAGTGTACAAATGGATTGCTTTAGAGATATTCTGCAATGTGATTTTGTTGACGACTCTGATATTCAGGGTCCTGTAACATCTGTGCAATCGACCAATAAAACATGTTTTCAAAAAAAAACAAACCTTAATTTATATAAAATTATCTTTAAAAACATTAGCAATGTTAAATGTGGTACCAAATATTCATAATGTTTTTTATTGCTCATCTCCCTACGCATGCCTATGCCAAATCTGATAAAACATCCTTTCCCAACATGAACGTGAATTAGGGGTCTGGCTTGTCCTGTATGACCAATGGAACCCCCGGCATCAGAGATGGCATCAGAGATGGCAAAGGCAGTGCCAAGGGCAGAATTTTAACAGTGTTCTATTTATTTTCTGCTGCAACTGTTCGGAGCCGGGACCAAATCCATTCTTTGATGTAAAATGAATAAATGCAGTAGTGCAAAGCACACTCATAATTAATTAAAAAATTAAATAAGTAAAAAGAACTTTTTTAACAACTCATTGCCATTTTTCGGTATTGTAAGTACATGTAAAGTGACATGTGTGAACACAATCTTCCTCTACGTATTTCTCAGGTGCGATAGTGGGTTAATCAGCCATCACAAATCAACGTTTACTTAATAATAAGGTATTATTTAAACTAATAGCTCTGTTAATAGATTTATGGAGGCTGATTCCAAAAAATAGCAGTAAAACTGCACTCTTATTTTCAAACCTACATTAGAGTGTAGTTTTAATACTTTTTGGAATTCCTGAATTCTGACTGGGATCAGCATGGAAAGCTGCACTTAGCATAGGTTTGACTGCAGATTCCGTGATAAATCATATGATATTCCAGCTTGGAATCCACTGTGCCTGTGTGGAAGTCACTGTGACTCCACAAAGTGTGAATGGATTCCTCTTTGCAAATGCACTTTTATGCTATCTCCCAGTCCTGGAAAGGGATTTTACGCCAGCACTTTGCTGGAGTACAAATATGAACCTTTTCAGGTTGACAAAAAAAAAGTTTTAAGAGTTTGTGAATGCATAGAAAATTCTAGCTTATGGGTGTTCACAAACTTTCAAGGAAAACCACTCAGAACAAGCAGGACTGCCCTCAGTCCCACCCCGTGAGTTGGATGTATGGATACGGAGAGATTCGCACTTGTGGTGGAAATATCCACTCCCATAAAAGGGCTTGTATCTGCCAGGAATCGTTTTGTGAATTCCTGGCAAGGATCAGTTAGGAAAATTCCCTTGCAAACATACATTTGAAAAGGAATTTACATTTGTGAATAGGCTGTTGTCAATATTATTTAATTCAGGTGAACATAGCTACTATGGTTTTTTAATTTACAATCAATCAAATCAGTCTTTATTCGATTTAAAAAACAACCATAAAAGACACAAACATAGAAGACGTACATTTCAATAAAACATACATTTCAATAAATACCTAAAAATAGCTTATTGAGAGAGCCATGTTAAAAAGACATTAAACATTACAACAGACTGAGATACAAAGAATAAAAAGTTTTTTGTTTAAAATGAAATTGTCCCAAGTACAGCTTAGAAGTGGGGAGGGCCCGAACAATGAATTCATTAGTGATCGTCAAGGGAGTACTTAATTAATTTTCTCCTCAATGCCCATGCCCAGCCCAGGTATTTTGCTAGAGCAACAGAGACAAATGTCAAAGAGCTAGTGCGCAAAATGCGTAGAGCTACAGTGCTGCTCCTTGTCCCAAGCAGTCTACACATTGGTCTAAGCCAAACGCGCCTTGGAATGACAAATGCCGGGCAAACAAACAAAAAGTGGGGAGATGATTCCATCGCAGCCCCACATGCAGGACATTGCAGTTCCGAGTTCGTGGCCCACCTTCCAGTCAAAGATCTAAGGGGCAAAGAACCAGCTCTAAACTGGAAATAAAGTTTCCTGTCACCCACATTAGTCACCACATCCCAATAAAGTTCCAAATAGGGGGAATCTTTGAACTCCAAGAATTTCTCAGACATCCCAGTTGCTTTGTTCAGTACCTGGGAGTCTATTCTTTCCCAGTAAGATATTTTAAGAGAACTTTTGGATGGAAACTGGGCAGAGGCTGGGTCGATCCACAACCCTTCCATACCCATATCCTTTAAAGACGCTTGTAAATTCTTCAGCCACCCAATTTTATGAAAAACATCTGATTTTATAATGTCGTTCAGGCCCTTGGCATAGTGGGAAAGTTCAGGAGTAGTCCACAGCCTCCGCCAGTATAGAACCGGGCGGAGTCTTGCAATATCCTTGATGGACCTCCTGCCCAGATCGTACCTAAGTGGGATCAAAGGGGTGCTCTGAGGGAGACCAGTTATTTTGCGCAGGAATTTATGCTCCACATTTACTAAGATCGCTAGCTGTTCAAAGCCCCAGAGTTCCGCCCCATAAAGGACAGAGTTTAGGGCCTTTGCTTCAAATACTTGCAAAACCGGGCTTATTGGTTTCGTTAATGACCTGTTAAATTCCCTGGTCAAAGCACCAGTTATCTGCTTGAATCTTAAGGATGCCATTTCCAGATGTTTACGCCAATTATTATTGTTTGAGATTTGCAACCCAAGATATGTAAAATTGGTCACTAATTCTAAGGGTTGCCCATTCATAAACACTCTTTTCCCTTGAAAGCTGCTATGAGGGTTGAAAGCCATAAACTTCGTTTTTCCCACATTAACCTCTAGACCGTGGTCAAGGCAAAACTCATCAAACAGGCAAAGGGCTTTTTGCAGACCATTAGATGTTCTAGACACGATAAGCGTATCGTCTGCAAACAATAGTATGGGGATGGAAACGCCAGCCAACCTTGGAGCGTCGGTATTGGCCGAGAGCATGAGCTCAACTATCCCATTGATATAGAGTGAGAAGAGCGTGGGAGCCATAGTACAACCTTGTCTCACACCACGCTCAACCGGGAACTCAGATGTAACCTCTCCCGCCCCTCCCCACTGGATCCTAGCATAGTTAGACTCATGCAGACGCATTACCATAGTTAGAATTTCTTTGGGGAGACCTAGCCTCTCTAGAACTGCCCACAGCCGGAGTCGTGGGACAAGATCGAAGGCAGCCCTTAAATCTACAAAAGCTACGTAAAGACTGCCATTCCCCAATGTCACCACTTTCCAGTGGAGCTGGACAAAGTAGAAGACTTGGTCCACCGTGCTGGTTAGTTTCCGAAAACCAGCTTGGAAGGGAGACAGAATGTTATTATCTTCCATCCATTCCTGGATACGGTTCAAAACCATCCTCCCTATCACCTTCCGAATAGAATCGATGAGGCTAATTGGCCTATAGTTACCCGGAAGCGTCCTATCCCCTTTCTTGAATACAGGTATAATAACTGCCCCCCTCCAGGATTTTGGGACAGGCGCACCTTCTGCCACAGCGTTACATTTTACCGCCCCCTGTGATTTATCAAAACATTTCTCGTTGAGGCATAAACTAGTGTAGAGGTCTTCAAATGTTTTGATGTCGAGACCCCCCTGTCAAAAGTCTTTAGGCGTAAGGACCCCCTCCTGACAAACATTTCTAGAACCTGGTACTACTCATTATCAATAACCATCAACAACAACAAACGCCCCCAATTCCCACGGCAAATCATTTTTACGATGAGGAAATAATAATAAACAGTGTTTAGCAAAACAAAGGTTTGTGGGTGACGATGGATCGTGTCAGAGGCTTACCGCACAGTTCAAACAAAAACTCTCCAAAAAGAATTATCCAAAAATGCACAATGATAATTTCTTTTTCAAAAACAAAACATAATTTGACAAAACTTATTTGGATGATAACACCTTTCTGAACTAATGTGAGGGGTGTGCCCATTTTTCTCCAGAGAAACATTCAATCTGTGGCTGCATCTCATTAGTACGAATTTAACTCCAAAATATAGCACAAAGCAACAAAAAGGTGACCAGTCCAGCTTTGCAAAGGTCCTTCTACTGTGTGGCAACATGTATCATTGCTTTTTAGCAACTTTTGAATGTTTGAGTAATACAACTTTAGTTTTTTGTTACAATCAATAGATTATGCAGCAGATAATGTGGCAAATGTGTCAAATCTATAATTATGCTAAAATCGCTGCAGCCATACAATTGCATATTTCCAGTGGCCTTGGGAATAATGGCTGTAATGCATGGGCTGCAACTTTAGTGCATGGCATCCAAGGAGAACCATACTATATTTTATTGGATGCTGAAGGCTTGGCTTTTACAGCTGCATGGAACTGGATGTTGCTGAACATCATTCATCATAATTAAAACATACCATTTACAATCATTAATGATGAACTATTAGGTAAGAAGTATGATGCTTTCTTTAATTCCAGGGGAGGAAGTGGTCCCTTAATCTTCTTTCATGCTGTTTTTCTAACTTTATTTTTTACATTATTAAAACAGACTTTTCTTTTTTAGCAAAAACTGACTCCTGGTTATATTCAGTTTGCTGTTGTTGTTAAATTCAGTCATGTTTGAGAAGGGCTGGAGAGCCTTGAGAGTCTGAACATGTGAGCGGGGTCAACGGGGCGGCTAAAAACAAAACATTCTATATGTTTTTTAGGTCTTTCACCATCAGTTAGCTACATATAAAATAACGGGCAGATTAAATGAAAAAAGTAGTAAGTGGAAAATGCACTATAGTGAATTATGAAACCTCTATTGATTAATGCACTGTAAAGATCTGTGTGTAACTAGAGAGCCACAGAATTAAATCTTGGTTGGTGCAGTGGAAAGTAGTGGCTTGTGCATTTTTTGTTGCTAAGAGGTCACAGCTTGTGACAGAAAGCACTGTGAATATGTAAGAAATTATTTTATACTTGCATTACACACAGTATAAGATAGACTGCTACAAAATGCACAAAACGTTTTACGATAAAATAGTGCTTCCAAAATATAGATTTTAGTAAATACCCAGACCATACGTAATACAATTTGTTTTACATAACTGTCCCTTCAGCACCTGCTCAGGAATAGAAAGTGCTATGTAAATACAATGACAGTTATCAGCAAGCACTTCACAGCTCAGTTGTTAACTCTTTACACTACCACTCAAAAAGAAGAAATCTTTGTCAGCACAATGCTTCAAATGATTCGATCAATTAAAGCCAGTACCACTCCCAGCATCCTTTACATTTGCATGTAGATGAACTCACTGTGCACATTTGCATGTCTTTCAAGCAAGCAACACACTAGCAGAGATGTGTATTTAGCTGTCTGAGTTGCTTCAGTTTTACAGCACATGAGACTCACTTAATAACACTCCAGCTGAAGCATTTTAACTGTCAGAATTAACCTGGGACGGCTGTCTTTTTTGTGTTTTGGATTCCAGGCAGAAGTGAGGCTGAAGCTTGTGCGCCCTGTTCCCATGACTCCATGGCTCCACTTTGGGTCGCGCCCCACAGATTGAAGACCTCTGCTAGCGGAACCATTATATTGTGACTTTTTGTGATAAATTGAGTTTCCAAATGTTGTTCTGTGTATTGCGGTACTGCATCCTACTCTTGAAGCAAACACAATTTTTCATTACAAGACAAAAAACAGAAGGGGCATATTATCAAGAAACAGCGTTACAATTATCGCCGGTTTAGCGGCAGAAAACTGCTGCTAAAGCGGCGATAATGGGCTTGATAATATGACGCAGAGAATTACCATAGAAGCCCAAGTTCTGGTGTGAACATGGGCTTCTATGGGAATTCTCAAAGGCATATTATCAAGCCCATTATCGCCACTTTAGCTGCAGTTTTCGGCCGCTAAAGTGGTGATAATTTTAACGCCGTGCTTTATAATATGCCCCGAAATGAGTAATACTCCCTTTGCATTTTATGTCAGCACCCTAATTAAAATATAGGCCATATTTAAAATACACATTTATGTATGTTATATCAATCATGCAATTATAATGGAACTTTAACAAGTTCAGTTACGGTAATATCAGGGTGTGTTAAGTTCATATGAAATCATTTCCTGGGACGATTCAGGGTCACAGGCCATTTGAAATTGAACCCAGGAAAAACCGAGCTGGTCCTGACTGGGGACAGCGCTAAATACTGGGGCCCACATTATTGGCCAACAGAAAAGGGTCAAGCTCCGATCCCTTCATCTTCGGCAAAGACGCTTGGCATCACCCTAAACAGAGACCTTTCTTTAAAAACTCAAGTAGGCCAGGTGGCCTCCAAGTGCCTCTTTCAAATGAGAAAAATTCGGAAGGTTCGCCGCCTTTTGACCCACGAAGCCCTGATACAGGTGGTGATCGAAACTGTGATCTCTCACATAGACTACGCTAACTCGATATATTTGGGCCCCCCCAGTTCCTTCTGAAACGACTTCAGATGGTGCAGAATCAGGCAGCAAGACTGATTTTGAACCAGCCTAGATGGCATTCTGCCACCCCCCTTCTGAAAACACTTCACTGGCTCCCGGTCGCCCAACGCTGTACCTTCAAAGTCAGTTGCATGATCTTTAAAGCGCTCCACTGCAAAAGCCCTACCTTCATCACAAATCTCATTATAAAGTATGCCCCGTCCCGTAGCCTTCGCTCGGCCCAACAATGCCTTTTACAAACTCCATCCTTTAAACGTAAACGCTCGGGCGGCTGCAGATTTGGCACTTTGGCACCTCGTCTGTGGAATGCCCTCCCCCTTGAGATCCAGCTATGCCCCAACCTCATATTATTCAGGAAATTCCTAAAGACCTGGCTTTACCAACAAGCATACTACTAATTCCGCAGGCTTCCAACTCTGACTGTTCTCTGCCTCTACAGCGCCAGGAAACCAACCGGTGTCAGTGCGCTATACAAATCATTGTTAACATAACATAACAGGTCATCTGATTACAAGTCCTGCACTGTCACTGAGGTTAAAGGGTGTGTGATGTAACTTCTGCTACACCCCTTTATGGTGAATCAATGTCCATGTTCCCCAAACCACACAATCTAGCCCAGTAACCGGAAGCCCCATTCAATCACACTTTGTATTTAAATTCATTCCTACTTCCAGCATCATATTACAACTTGACTCTGCTTTAATCACAATTTGAATTAATCTTTAGCATATTTATGGAATATTTCATAGATGTCATAGAAGAACATCTCATCTACTTTGTTAACCCAGATGGTAGGTATGTATTTCACTGGAATGGAAACAGCCCTTCTCTGGTTTCCAGCCCAAGTGATGGTTCCCATAGAAACAAGTACATTACTTTTACCTTTCGAAATGTTCAAACCATTCAAAATATGTGAGGTGTAGTGTTATCCTGGTAGAAGAGGGGCTCCAATTCAGTAAGATTTAGTTTCAATTATAATCCTTTCAACATTATTCCGAGAGTTATTATATACATTTCACAATTATATATAGGATAACGTACCACCTGGCATACATTATGGGAACATTGCAAGTCACTGAGGAGTTTCATGACGAAATACAAGAATCAGGCCAAAGGCTGAGTTTCCTTATAAGGTCAAGGAACTCTGGGGTAGCTTACAACATTCTTATAATGTGCGTCTAAGGGGAACTTTATTCCTTAAAATAAATGGTCATACCTTCACCTTTCCCAAAAACCACTTCAGTCTTTGGCCTCATGCTCTTTCATGTTTATTGCAGGCAAAAATAATAAAAGCAGAATCTCTACTGTTAAATTATACACAACAAAGAAGCTGTTAATATTTTTTGCAAAAAGATATTAGAGTCAGTTAAACGTTAGCTGGTTAAAAAATCATCAGTGCCTCAAATTGAGTAGAAACATATAGACGTTCTACTTACCTGCAATGATCTTCAGCATGGGAAAAATAAACATGCTGCCATAAGTATCTCTGTCTTAGAAAAATTAATGAGAAGGAAAAACTAGTTCCCAGTGTCCCTGTTTGAACTGTAGTTGTAAATATGCTCATTGACCTTCCTGGCTGCTGGCTCTGGCAGCTGGCAGTGAGACATCAGAGCTTTGAGTAGATGTGCCATTTCTTTATTACAGGCGCCTGGAGATGTGAAAAGCCCCAAGGAAATTAGTGACTTTTTTAATACATTTATAAAGTGATTGCAGGCTCCCATGTATTATAAAAAGATTGGAGCTAACAGTTCTCTGAAAAACAAAGCAGTAAATTACAGATTAGATAGATAAGGGTTCGCTCACATACTCTCCTGAATGTTGGTATTTGGTTTCATTGATCTTTGATGACATTGCTCAGGCAACATTGGGAGGGGAGGAAAAGTAGAACTGTGTTCTCTACTTGCAATCCAGTAGCCATTCTAAAATGTAAAATATATGCATTTAAAAAATATAGTTCGAAAATCCAAAGGCTCCAGGGCATTTTTATTCACAAGAAACAATTTGCAAACGCTGTTATCTGGATCACAAATGCATTGTGTGACATGTCCTTTGTCTTAGTGGCATTTGTTTTAGTACAGTTTATTGCAAGCTTAAGCTGACTATCCTTATGTTGGTTTAAGGTGACATGAAACATCATTTACCGCTTCATTTCTGTGGACCATACTCTGGTTTATCTACATTGGAAAAGGGCTTTCCATTTTATATAATCATGTAAAAGGAACTCCCGGGCAAAAATGATTGACTTACTGGTATTACTGTTCCCCTATCAATCATGTTCCTTTCCCCACCATTGAATCTTTTGGGACTGAGCCAGCAGGTGCCATGAAAACCTATTACCATCAGTCTGGCAGCAGGCATTAGTCAGCCTGTCTCTTACTGCTGCTACAAAAGATTGTAAGGGGCATATTCTCAAGGAGCTATCGCCGAGTTAACGGCACTTTCTCGCAGCCAAAGTCACGATAAATTTATCGCCCCATTCACAAGCTGGTGCTAATGCTGCAGATCGGAACATATAAATTCTCCCTACTTCCACGGACAGAGTAATTCCACAGTCATGCGCACATACACTCATCATACGCTAGGGCCCATCACACTAACATTCATTCTACTCTATCCACACTGTATATATGGGAGAGAAACCTAAACAATCTGTGTTTAAACGAGGTCAATGCAACCTAAAGAAATTGTCCTGAGTCACGATTTTAAACATAGGAAATACATTTGAAACTCAATAAATGACAAAGAAATAACCACCCGACACTAGAATTCAAACAAAGGTCATCTTTTATCTAAATTAGTTCAAAGAAAGTCAATCATTAGCAAAATCATTATTCTCATAGTTACCTATTCTAGCTAAGTGTCATTTGGGTCAGGACAGGTCTCTCAGTAAAGTCTCCCAAGTCGCCGTCCTCTCAATCAGCGTCGATCCTCACGAGCATAGGTTCGGGAAGAAGTGGCCTTAGACCCTCTCTAGTCTAACATTATTTATAGGGAAAATAACGAATTGAAAGTAACAAACAAACTCTAAACGTCCGTTGAGGCGCTGAGCAGAGCGAGCAGGAAAGGATGTTGACTCGCAACATTTAGAAAATCTCCGCTCACAAAAATCACAAAAATAAAAACACGGAAGAAGGAAGCTCAAGCTAGAAAATGTTACATCCATGAATGCCTTCCTCGGAATCACAGTGAAGCCACCGCAGGTTTATCAGAGTTCATTGTGGCTTTATTCTTCTCCAAGGGCAACTGGCAGCATGCCTGGAGCTGCTGTCCTCACGGAAACTTTTAATACAGTCAGAGGCCGAAATCAAGTGGTTTCAAACCATGTTCAGCAAGGCCTCTCGTCGTATTCTCAATCACTCTAGTGCAGGCTGTAAATATCGGCCATCTTGGATTAGGCCAAAACGGACCATCTTAATTAAAAGAAACACAAAACAACGTTACTACATCGTAATGATTATACAGTGTTAATACGCACTAAAACCCTTATGTGTATGTAATTATCTAGCCGTCTGCAACACAAAGAAGCATTAAAGCACGTTATTTAAAAGCGCAAACACGAAACAAATAGCACTTTTGTAACACTTATTTAATAAATTTGCTCACCAATTTAGTTCACGTATTAATAAAGCAACATAAATGCATTCCCACGTGTAATTCTTTCATTAGTAATGTTGATTAATAAGAAAACTTTAACAAAATTAATAATTAATAATTAATTTATCAGTAATTTTAATTATGACATATAAACATAAACTGAAGTTTAAATCTAAATAAATTTGAATAGAAAACCCTGCTCCAGCACTAACAGCCCATAGTACCAGTTTACCTGCGTTAGCAGCCGCTAAAAACATCGCCACAGATGACCCCGGCAACTATTGCTAATGAGATACAGAGTAGGCGTTCCCGTTGTGGAAATGTGCCTAAAAGTGGGCACCTCTTGTCCACGGGTCCAAAGACCAACAAAATAGATATCGGCACTGGAGTTGGAATAAATAACAAGTTTATTAATCACTCATGAGTGGGACCATGTCCACACAACACTCTCAAGTGCTGCAGGAGGTAGTACACTGAATTCACAAACCATCATCCCTTTTATACCATTTTGTATACGCAGTGTAAGCATGTGAACAGAAACGAAAGAACAGTTTTAGAAATAGCTATCAGCAAACAAGGGCAGATGAATAACAACTTGGTCAGCAAAGCGGGAGGGGGAGCAGGAAAGCTTATGGCAGCAGTAAATGGTCGACAGTTAACATCTGAGACGTCAGCAAAGTGGGAGGTGGAGCAGGAATGCTTATGGCAGCAGTAAATGGTGGACATTTAACATCTGAGACGAGGTGCACTGGCAGCTACAAACCCCCAGCACGTACATTGCTTTAGCTGATGCAGGAAGTCAACTAAAATAAACAACACAAGCAGAGTGAAAAAGACGAGCAGCAGAGAACGGAAAAATTACGAAGGAAACTAAATGGACACCACAGCCAAAATGGCTGTCGCTTATGCTAAGTAAAATATTACACATTACCACACCGTGCCAAAAGCTGCGACAACACCAAACCTCAACATTCTCAACGACCAGTCAGATCGCCAAAAAAGACCACAAAACCTGCGATAAGGCGCATTAGCTGCAGGAAATTAACACCTGTTCTGACCCGGTGTAAAGTCGGACGTCAGCCTGCACCACAAAAGGGAGCCCAGCCCACAGCCACACCTGAAGAACAACAGATGCCATGGAGCCACTGAACATGCAGACTGGACACCCACCCACTGCCACCACCCCAATGACCACCCCCACCCCCCTGGACACCCACCGCCACCCCCGGACCAACACTGAGGCAGCGCAGACAAAGACAGCGACCCTCCGAAAGTGAACCAATCTCACAGACCCAACACCAGAGAATGTCATTGCCCACTACATGCTCAAAGGGACAACCCTCCTCCGCATCCTGACCACCATTGCCCACAGGCTGACGGTACCAACACAGCGGACAATCAACATCCCACCTCAGACAAAGCTGCTGGCCGTGCTGCACGTGTTGGCCTCTGGTACCCTCCAACCTACATCCGCCTGAGACAGAGGAGTCACACAGCCAGGCCAATCCAAGTCCCTCACAACGGTCATGGATGAGACCATCAGCTTGGTATCCCACTATCTATACTTCCCACACACTGTGCAGGAACAGCCAGAGACCAAGCAAAGCATGTACACCACAGCTGGCTTCCTGCATGTGTCGGGGGTCAATTGACTGAACACATCCTACTAGTGGGCCCTGGCAACACTGCACACAATAAGCGCAACAGAAAGCGCACGTATCCCGCCAATGTGTGGGCAACAGTGGACCACAGGGGAATCTCCGCCAATGCCGCCGCAAACCACACAGGCAGTGTGCATTATTTCTACACCTTCCGACAGTCCATCATCAACCAGCGCCACCAGGATGGCACCTACGGAAATGCACTGCTCGTTGGCCAATACCACAATCATGCAACACACAACACAGGAAATGCACATGCCACAAGCTCACATAAAACATGCACACACACCAGACACGACAGCACAACTCACTGTGGGAACCTGGGCCAGCCATGTACATTAGCCATCAACGGCATGGCACCTCGGCCACACAATAGCAGAATGTCGGAAGAGGTGGGGACCAGGCATGTGCAAAGGAGGCAAGTGACCGATGAATGAGAGTGTACACAATGCCAAGTGTGGTGTGGATGTGCTGGCCAGACTGCAGTATGCAGACCACACACATATCCATGCCGACACACACCACTGGTGTTTGGAGTTTAATGGACAGTGGACGCAACCATGTCACCCCAGCCAGTGGAGAAGATCATGGAAATGTAGCTTGTTACGTCCCCCCGTAAGCGTGAGCGGAGTGGGCTAGCCCGGCGTACGCCAGGCCAGCGTAGGGGTGTGAATAAAAGGCACGTAACTCTGGGCGTGGTCCTCTTCTGGAATGCCCAACGTCTCTGCCAGGGCGGAACCTCTACCCGGCCACAAGGCCGACGCCAAGAGCGGTGTTGCCAGCGATCCTGTGCGCCTGCTGCACCCCGGTACACTGGTCTCCGAACCAGTCCTGCTCACCTCTGTGCACCCAGGCCTCAATGCCCACCTGCCAACACCAGCGAGTGTCGAAGAGAGCCCACCACATGCCGGTTCAATCTCCAAGCCGGAGGCCTGCGACCTTGGCAGCCACCTCAGACCATCACTGCCTCGGCAACACAGGCCCGCAGTACTTTCTCGTTGACGTACTCCACCGGCATGCACAGCGTACAAGTAGATCACACATTTGGAACTGAGTCTTGATTACACCATGGCAGAGCACATTAATTATGGCTGAATGGTGCCACCAGGTCTTAGGAGTACATCACAATCGCAAGATTCTGTGGGCCCACGCGGACTACTGCTCTTGGCCTATGTTGCGCTCAAGTACGTCACAGAATTGGAACTGGACATTGATTATTCAAAGGCAGAGTACATATCATTGCATGCAAGGCAGGAAGAGGCGTAAGAGGATGACGCGTTGCATTTGGGAGGAATAAAGGATCATCGTTACGGATGTGATAAAACACTACCGACAACTGCCCTGGTGTCACTAACTCTGTGCATCGCGAGCCTACGACTCGTGGCTGTGGCCCACTGCTGATCGCTGCCTCCGGCCTACACTGTGGTCCAGTAGGTTACAGAGTCTTGATTTGGCAATGCCGGAGTTCATATCAGTGTACCAGCATCATCGCAGACTACATCCCCTCGCATCCCCTCTCAGCCCCAGTGCCACTAAGTCTGTTCCCCGACATTCATGGACACCCTCTGGTCGTACATTGGTGGCGTCTGAGTCTATAGACTAAGGGGTAGTTTCCATCCTCATGCAGCTGATACTGAATTGGTGGTGACAATGAGGCTGTCGCTTTGCACTCCTCCATTTGCTGCTGCTGGATAGCTTCTGCCCTCTGCATCATGCCCTGGAGGACACCTTCCACTGTCCCCCGCAACCCCCTGCGACATTCACCTTGACGCCCATTGGGCTTAGTAGCGCTTTATAAATTTGATTTCATTCATTCATTCATTCACCTTCGACATCAACGAGGACCCGCTCAGTCTGCATGGCCCTACCTCAGTGGACCGCAAGTCACCCTCACGTGGCGGTGTGCCTGTGCCGGCCGCTGTGCATCCGGGGCCACTAACTTTGTGCAGCTCAAGTCAGGGACCCTGTCATGATGAATATTGGATGACCTATGTGACAGTGGTCTTGGGGTCATCGACGCCATGTGCATGTGGCCCTATGCTGTCCGCTGCCTCCGGCCTCAACTGTGGACCACCAGGGCTAACACATCAAATTGAGTCCCAACCGGCCTGGACCTCGCATCACCACAGGAGGCACACGCCACAATCGCCAGGGCCAACTACAACCACCATCTGCCAGAGTCAAAACAGTGGTACTGGCAGACTAACGGAGTTGCTCAGACCTGTCGTGGATGCCATCATCTGCCTTATCCCCTGCTCAGCACTCCAGGTGCCACTGACTCATTGCACCGCAACCTATGAACTGTTACTGATTGAGTTTTGTGCTGTGGAGAGGTAGCGCAGCAATGTCACCTCAGGCAGTGTGGGAGACCTGGGACATTGATGAGGAAGTTGATGCAGGTCTAACACACCCCACTGCATTTGCATCAGGAATAACCAGAAGGGACACAATCCTAGACATTTTCTTCACATGAGTGCGCTCATCTCTAGTGCCCCAATCTCAGTGCACTGTAACTAACGGACACTTCTGTTTGTATGTTGGGTGTCCTCTGTACTTGCTCCGGCTCCACCCATGTTACTCAGCAGTTGACTCTGTTATGCAGGTGTTTTCTTTTTCCATTGCACTGGTGTCCACTGTTCAAGTTGTTGCCAGCACCAAGAACTCTGTGCGGGCTGGCTTATACTCACCCCACACACATCCAGCACATGTGGCCCTGCCAATAAAGGGGTCAGGCGCACGTGCCCGTAGCCAGTTCCACATGATATCTGCATGTGTTCCTGTGGTCTTGTTGTATGCATGAGGGCCCTGGGCCCTACAACATTGCATTATGCTGTGTACAGTGGACGCGAACATGTCACCGCAGGCAGCGGGTTAGAGCTTGGACATGTAGCTTTATCGTCACCCACTCAATTCGTAAGGGGAGTGGACTGGACCGTCGTACGCAGAGCCAACGTGGGTGTGTGACTGATATGTGCGTGCCCCTGGGCGTCGTTCTGTACTGGGAAGGTGCATCTGCATGTGTCTCTATGGCAGTGTGTGTCTCCTTTGTATGGTGTAGGTGGTCCCTGAAGGGTAATAGACACCCACTTATTTGATCTAGTTCGCCTTCCATGGGTTCGGACCACACCCGCACCTGTTCGGCCACCTCCTTTTGGCGGTCTGACACCTGGCATTGGGGTGCCATGTGTAGCTCGTTGAAGTGTTGTCAGCCTGCCATGCTTGTGGGTGCTTCATGCTGTGTGGTCTGTTGCAGGGGCTGGGTTCTCCTCTAAGTAGCTTGGCTGCTCTGGTCCTGGTTGTGGGTTGCGTGGGATGTCCATGGGCTGTTGTAGGACGTCGGTGTCGAAGGTGTGGTGGTCCTCTCCGGCATCACTGGTGTGGTCTTCTGTGCTCTACTGGAGGTGTTGTGTGTCCCTCTGCAATGTGAAGGGGAGATGCATGTTGACATTGTGTTGACATTTATATTGGCGCATTGTTCTTGTTCAAATGCAGACTGTATGATAATGTACATTGTGACTGTTTTGGAGGTGCAGGATTTAGATGCGGGACAGTGTACATTTGGACTACATGACGGATGTGAGGTCGTATGCGTACATTTACATTTCACAGTTTCCAGCTCTGTAAGATGTAGTAGGCTTGTTTCTGCGCGTGTGTGGAGCCAGTTGTGTCCTCTGTTCTGCAGTGTCGGGGTTGCACATTGTACCACATTGTCATCAATGTGGATGTGCTGTTATTGATATGTGTGTGTGCTACAGTGTGCCACGGGGATGAGGGACATAATCCTGGGTCATTGTGGGTGTGCAGTATGCTATACTAAATTGTGCATGTGTGCCATTGTGCCCGTCTTCCCCCGTACCCCCAGTCACTTTGTCGTTACTCATCCTGTTGTGTCAGGTCGTCCCGAGCTGTGTCCGCACTCCCGACTCCTTGCACCGTCTCCACACTTTTGACTGTGGCCTCCGTTTCCTCCAGCTCCTCCTGTGGCGCAGGACTCCCAACTTCTGTCAGTGTTGCTGCGTTCCTGTTGGCAGCTGCTTTATGCCTGGTTTAGATTTTCACTCATGCAAGCGTCTCTTGGCCTCCTCCATTGGCCTCCTCGACACTCCGACAGCATTCCCGGTGGTCTAATTGTGGGTCAGTTGATGGTTGTGTTCTGTCACCTCCGTGACGCTGATCTGGTTTTGCTGCGGACTGCACCCCGTCTTCCTCTCCCTCTTCTCCTTGGCCTGCCATGAGCCCGTTGTTCCTTGCTGGTGGTCTGTGGGGCTTGTGGGGTTCGCGTTGGCCTCTGCGCTCGGTCAGGGTGCATCCATGTTGCTACGCACTTTGGATTCTTTCTGGTGTGTTGTTTTTGTAGCTTTATGGTGCATTTTCCCAACAGACGCGTGGGATTTGTAGACCTGCTGCTGGTTTTCGCAGCTTTTTTTGTATCGCGATTGGCCTCATCGCAGCTTTTTTTGCGTTCGTGTTTCGCATTTTTGCGGTGTGACGTTGATTTTAACGCGGCCGTTTGACGCGTTATCTGGTGACTATCGCATGGTACTGCCATGTTGTGAATACTTGGTTGACACAGCGTAAATTTCACGCGATGGACTGCGATGTTGAAGGTTGCGTTAAGTTACTTTTGCGATGGTCATCACACGTTCGTGAGAATATCCCCCTAAGAGTTTTAATTATCCCCATCTTTCTTTGTTACAGAGATTCCAGAGAGAGAGGTATAGGTGAAAAGCAGCTAGAAGTAGTGGCTTGAAAGTTTGAGTACATTACATCTCCAGTGGTCACATAGTTCCTCGAAGCACCCATCAGGGGTTTGGCTGCGGGCAGAGGGCCTGATATGGATCTTGGCGTATGGGTTATTCCATCACAACGGTGACAGATATCCCGTCTGGCAAAATATAAATCACATTTTATCCTTTTAGATTTATATTTCAGTGTACGGAATATCCGTCACCATTGTGACAAAGTGACCAGTCCGCCTAGATCTAAATCAGGCCCGGAGTTTGTAGTGGCAACCAGTTCTAAACAGCTTCTAGAACAGGCCTCTCCAATGGGTAGCTCGTAAGCTACTAGTAAGACTCTACCTAACTGTAAGAAGCTCTTCTGTGTTCACCCAAGCCTACTAAATTAGATGCTTTTGCTTGCCTTAATTAATATATGTATGCCAAAATTGAAAAGCGTGTATTTTAGATGAAAATGTATTAATTTTCAGAAGTCACAGGTTGATGTTTGGAGAAAAACAGTCGAATTCCCGACATATATGTAAAGCTGATATTTGAGTGACAAATCATGGGGCGTTTGAGAGACTTATTACTAATGTTATGTATGGCTCTCATAGAGAGCATACAACGTTTATTTCAGTTTCTAAATGTCATAATCCACTGCTATAACATTATAACATTTGATAACTAAACTGGTTACCCACTTTTGATGTCATAAAGACCTTCCAGTCTATGCTGACAGGGCTTTCTGAGCCTGTCAGAGCAGCTCTGCTTGTCTGCTTTGATTGAAAGTAGAAAGTTTAGCTGCACGAGGGGGAAAGAAGGCAGGGCATGTGGTGAGTTGGTCAAGGATGGCAAGTACGTTTTTTTCTTATTTTAACCTTTGGGACAGGGATACATAACAGAGGCCTTGTTGTGTATAGCTCCCTCATTACTCCTCTGTCACTGTAAAGCAGTTGAAAGCAGGTGCAGATGATTTTGGAGGCCATGCATAACATAAATCTATAGATGGGTAAAAAGTGAATTACGGGGATGTTTTTTGCCTATGGGTTCTGAGTGACATCATAGTGAACTTGAGCTTTGCTCTCGTCTTTTTGATGTCACTCAGAACACCTTGGTGAAAAACATTCCCATAATTCACTGTTACCAATATATAATTCTATATATTATTACCTTAGTGCCAAGGGAATTGCAGCTATGGCTGACATGTATTGCCTATACCTTTACATTAATGCTAGCAACATTACCTGATGCACGGAAGCGATCACTGCAGGTCAGGAGTGAAAGAGTTGCGCTATCACACATTCTCTCCATCACATACACTTTAACACACAAGAATGCATGGGCTTGTGAAAGGGGTTACCTAACTCTGGAATACACTACCACTTCACTGGCATATATTTATATTAGAAGACCCCTAACTCACAATTAATAGTGGCATGGTCCATCATAGGTGCCTTCTCCTCATTCGACTCAGTTAGAACTACTCAAGTGGGCTCAACCACTGTTTGGGAACTCATGATATAAGATGTTGTTCTGAATAAGTCCGAGGATCCAGTTTATTTAAAAATGCCTATAGGTAAACCCCCAAGATATCATTTTTATTACATGAGTACCCATGTCATGATTAAAAGATAAAGAATATGGATGAGTTATGAACTTATGAACAGCCAATGGCTCAAGCATCCAAAACGGTTTGCCCACATGTTTCAGCCAATTTTAAGAAGCCCAAATGGGATTTCGACTTTATTCTGTGTCAATATAATCCCTGCCTATGTGCAGATGTACAGTAGAGGCCTAAACCTGTCATGCCTATATTGCTACTATGCATTGGAACCTGTGAAGTAGACAAAAACATTATAAGTTTTACACTTTTGTGCTGCTATATTGTCACCTATATATCGTTGCACACCAAATTTGTGATCACGTCAACTCACCCATACTATAGTGGATATAAAATATATATAAAATCCAAAAGGTACATACAAACTCAAATGCACAATGCTATAAGTGCAGCTGTATGCATATAGAATGTAGATTAAACCATGTGTGCACCTAATTAATGGCATCACTCACCCTACTCGTGTTTCTGGGTCCCAGCTCATCGGCATATAGGGGGCGGCACTTCCTTGTAGTCAAGCACTTAAAATTAGTAGTATACTTGATGATGAAAATGTAATTTATTCATATTCTCATTGTATGTAAGTCCACATCAGGGCTGGTACCGCAGCACACCTGGAACCATTGCGCAAGAACAAGTTGAACCACTAAATCAGGTGTATGTCAGAGGTGGGGCGTTTCTTTGTGTTCAGGCATGCGGAGGGAGAAGTGCATTCATGAAGTAATTGTTACAATTAGTTTATACTGGGTATTCATGCACATTTTAAAGTAAAGTAAAGTAAAGCTCTTGGTAAAATGGGCCGACACTCAGGGCAAGCTTTTGACATTCCTATAACGTCTGGTGACATGACCGCCCGTTCACACAATAGACATGCACACCAAACTCAGCTGAACGCCGCGAGCTGGGTTTCTTTTTCACCTCAAATTTTTGCAAGCTTCTTTGTTCACAGCATGAGGGTTACTAAATTCACTCTCGTTTAGTATGCTCCATATCCTGAACTTTCATCATGTGCTCATAATTTCGCCTTAGTACCTCTCGTGTGAGTTTCTTTTTTTAAATAGTCCTCCTCCGTTAGAATACTTTCGTCGAGGTCCAGCTATCTAGAACCAGAGTGCGCCCGCCCTCCCCGTGACGTACTTTGTCACGTGTTCAGTGCCACCTGCTGCACCTTATTTTTACTCACCTCTGCCATGCCAGACACCATAGACCGCAGCGTTCCCTATTTAACATGTGGCTGGATCCTCGTCACACCTGCAGGTATAACCCGTGACATCAGATGTCCACTTGCTGGATTGCATTGAATGATGTAAATTATAGTCTTTGTCCGTTCAAAGTATCCGTAGAAATTGAAGTATATAGGAGAGATTCATGGGTAGATAGACTGCCTGTTCACTATCACATAATTACCCGGAGCATACCTGAAGTGGTCCTAGTATTAGGGCGGGAACGGGTAACGCCTATCATTTTTCTATATTTCATGAAGAACGTCCTGGTCAAAGCTATAGATGATATCCGTCTCATCGTGGATGACAGAAGAGTGGCAGACCTGAATTTGTCTGCGACTTTTGTCACCATCTCTTGCTCAATTTTGTTGCATCATGGGTACAGTTCACAAATAGTGAATCTAATTTCTGCAAGATTGTACACAATTAGTGTCTTCAGCCAATTACAGATCTTTTGCTAAGAAAATTCCCACTGGGGTGCCACGGGGCTCCTGTTTGAGTCTTACACTCTTTCATTTCTAGGTGGCTCCACTTGCTGATCTCATTGACTCCTTTGGCTTCACTTTCCACGCTTATGCTGATGACTCCGCTGATTGTCTGGCAGGATAGAAATTCAAGAGCGGCTGCTCTAAATCTCTGCCGCTTCCTCAATGAGGCATCCATGTGGAAGAATTCTAGCCTTTTGCTCCTCAACAAAAATAAAACGGGAGTCATTGTTGGTTCTTCTGCTGCTTGGACAAACAAGTGGTGGCTGGAAACACTAGGGGGCATATTTACAAGTCCATATCGCCATGGGAACGTCACTTTTTACGACGTTCCTGTGGCGATAGGGGCTTCACCTTATGTACAAGGCAGCATTAAGCCACTTAACGTGGTTTAACGCTGCCTTGTAAATAAGGCCCCCTTTCATGCTGCGCTTAGCGTGAAAGGGGGGGGCAACAGGTGTTGCTGTGGACGTTCCACCGCAATACCCATTGATTTAGACACTGCCCCCTATTTGCAAGGGAGGTGTAAATAGGAGGCAGTGCTAGACTTGAGACCAGGGAAAACCTGGTCTTACCCTGGCGCAACGTTTGCTGTTTTCATGTGTGCTGCCTTGTGCAGCACACATGAAAACAGCAAAAGGCCAATAATTGTTTATGTACAGGAAGGTTCCCCTTCCTGCATATAAACAATCATTTCATTAAAATGCTGTTTTGCAACTTCTATGTGTGCTGCATTAAGTAGCACACATAGAAGTTACAAAACAGCATTTAAAGATTGTTTATGTGCAGGAAGGGGCACCTTCCTGTACATAAACAATCTTCCCCTACACGCAGACACCCTTGCACTATGGTGCAAGGGTGCCTGCATTTGTGCTAGGCTGCTAAGTGTAGCGCCAGCGCAGGGCTGCACCATATTCTTGTAAATATGATGTAGCCCTGCGTTTCTGAAGTGGCGGAGTGAGGTGTTAAGCCAGGAACGCCTCACTCCGCCACTTCCCTCGGAAATACGCCCCTCTGAGTTTTGCCACCTCCATTCCACCATGCTAGAGATTTAGGATTCACAATTGACTCTGTTAGCAATTTTCTTTGTGCAACTTTTGAGGCCCGTGAAGGGCTATTGGAGGAATTGAACTTCACAACTGAGCTTGGTCAGCAAAACAAAACAATACATTCAATAACTGTGATGCACATTAGCTTACACAAGGAAGACAAATGATTACATTTTCAAGCCATGAAGGTTTATTTAAGATTAAAGTTTTAAATAAGGTAAAAATCAGATTAGCATCTTTTAAGAATCTACATGTTTATGTTCGATTAATATACAAATCAAAATTAAATCAAAAACGTATACATCAGAGGACTAACCAGTATGGTGCCACCTCAAAGGGAAAGACAAAGGAAAGTCAGATCTCTCATTAAGAGAGTATTCTAAATCTTCTAGTCTGCTCTAAGCCATGTTGAAAACCAGTCTGAACTATATTAAGGGCTCCCAGTTTTATGGTATTTATTTTTTGGACATTTCCATCTGTATTTAGCCATAATTAGTTTTTGCTAATTTTATCTGTATTTTTCCATAATTATTTTGGATTTTATGGAAAAATGAAATTGAAATTTGTATTTTTCCACATTTATTTAGCTGGTAAATATGCTTGAAAGCCTGCCAGGTTTCAATGCTGTAAACACCCACAGAAGATAAATCAATGCACTTATGTGAAAATATACAAATTTCAGTATCAACCTTGCACTTATCTACTCCTGTTAAAGCCTCTTTGCTAAAATTCCTTTCCTTTTTAGCCCCTTCACCTATCAATCCACACAGCTATTGGCCTGGCAGTCATGGCAGCAAGTATTTAGAATTACTCCAAAAACAGTCCAATTTCCGTTTTTATCCCTTTTTAAAAATAAATACAGACAAGAAAAAATGTTTGCTCTCTGTATTTTTCAGTAAAAATCAGTAAAAACAACAAAAGCAGGAAGCCATAACTATATTTACTCTGTGCTAGCTTCAATCACACAATTCTAACAATTGATACACCTACACACAGTTTTCATGAAATGAGCCAATCAAGTTATAGCGATATGATACAATTATATGCTCATCAGATTCTCAGGACTCCTCACATTAGTGCGTTTCACAGTGTCCTTTAAAATTGAACTATCTGTAGCAAAATGATGTGTGAGATATTTTCTCTTGGATTTACGTGTGTAATTATCTGATGATGTTACCTTTGAAACTATTTATCTATGACTAGGTAAAGTGTGTTTCCTTGGCTTATCTTAACTAGGCCTCAATTAAGGCTCCTCTTGTTCCAAATGGATTCCTCACCGTGCACATACACTGTTTATTATTTGCCCTGCACACAGTCAACCATTTGTTTATTCTCAAAGAAAACTTTCCCAACATTGGCTTAGTAATTTTTTCAAGTTCTGTTCTGCTGCATGCGGTATTACATTCATTCATAATAGTTTACTGTTGTTTTTGTAACGGGTTAGTTGTCCCATCTGTGGATGACTTCAGCACCCTCTAGCTATATCACATTACATGTAGTAGGATAATGCTGAGGTGGTAAGGTCATATGGTGCTCTAATTTCCTTTGTTCTGATTTCCCAAACATTGTATTCTTTATTCACACCATGATGAATCTGCAGTTTTCATTCTATCTTATTGAGAAGATTTTCTATATAAACTCTTGAATTTGGGGGTGAGCCAGAGGCATTTCTGATCCTACTAGGGATGCTGTCCAGTTTCCTATTAATTTTGCAGCTCATCATGGTCTTAGAATATTTTTTGACTCTGCCCATCATTCTGTAATGCCCTATTACTGTGAGATTTCATGCCATTTACTTTATGCATCTTCACTTACAACTTTCTTTATTGTACTCTTTGAATTTTTTAAATAAATCTTTCTAAATTTCCCATTTCTGCTCTAGGATGCACTTATTGAGTCTGCCATTACGTAATTGACAGTATTTTTGATATGTTGTGTGGTGCTCTGTCTTGGGACACAGTATCTCATAAAAATGAGTTCTAACACCGTACCAGCCTCCATGGACATATGATTGAGGAGTCTTTTTTGAGGTGTAAGACTTTAGGGGTTCTCCCTGCCCACAATGAGATACAGCGATGAGCCTGTACACTCCAATTATCTTTGAAAATGCACTACACATTAAAACATTCCAACATTATAACAAAGAAAAGAAAACATTTCTTCTCATGGGAAGGAAAGAAAAATAACATTCTTTTTGATAGTTAGGACTCCAGCTTCACATAGAAGTAAAATATTAATGCATCACAAAGCAAGATGACAACCAACGTTAGCCATTTTAAAATTCAGACCTACATTAGCTAAAACCAATCTAAACATAAATAAAAATAATTTTGAGAAATTGGGTTACTGGTGGACTGGGGTGTGAGCCCTGGTCAAGCAGCAACCCCCATCCTTATCAGGGTAAGGCACAAGCAAACCTCAAATTAACATGTGCTCAATCCACTAGTAGTTGTGTATCACTTCAAACAGTAAAACTGTGAAAGCACCACACAAAAAGTTCCCACATCAGGTTAGAGACATAGAGCAAAATGTAGTAAATAAAACAAAACCAAAACAACAAAATTCCAATCAGTAAAACTGGAGACATCAATTTTTAAAGAATAAAGTCAATATAGTGGCAAAAAGCACAAAGCGCCAACACAGGGCTGGACCGGTCAGATTGAACATGTCTGGCTGACTGCAATGGAGCACAGGTTAGATACAGTCCCAGGTTAGTCCCATTGAAGGTTAACCTTTTGAAGTTCATGCCAAGAGTTCCATTTGCGTTGCAGATGGGCGCTGGGAGGATGTCATGGGATGCTGTTGGCGAAGCACAGGAGCCAGCTGGTGTTGGTGCCCATTAGCAGTCAATGCTGCAGTGAGAAGAGTCAGGCTGTGGCAGCTTCGAGCCGATTTGTGGTGCGAGCGACAAGATCTCTGTGCGAACGGGCCAGTTCGTGAAGAGCCCAAAAGCTTGATTTAACCACCTGCGAGCAACACCAAGGGTCCAGGACCTGAGAGGCACCACTCAGGGGTTAGGAACTCACTTCAGCTGGGTTCAGGGGCTAATTCAGGATATTACGGAGCCTTTTATGTCCCTGAGGCTCAGATCAGGAGGCCAACAGACTAGCCCTTGGGGTCACTCAGGGGTCCTGAGTCCAAGATGAAGTTTCAAATCCAGTTCTCATTGCCCAAGCAAGAGGTCAGCAGGGCAGCAGTTCCTTTAGAACAGCAGTCCAGCAGAGTGTCAGTCCTTGTGGCAGCACAGCTGACCTTCCTCCTGGCAGAGTATCCACAGGTCCAAAAGTGTACTGAAGTCTGATACCCAGCAGTTCTACCCAGTTGTGCCTTTGAAATGGAGGAGAAGCTTCTAGAGGTTTCCCTTTGAAATTCCCAGGCATTCTGCCTTTCCTACACTGCCTCCAGACTGTCTACAGGACATAGCCAGCTGTTTCTGTGGAGGTAGGACACAGCCTATTCAAGTGTAAGTGGGGCTGTGCCGAGCTCCTCCCTCCCATCCTGCCAGTGATGGCCCATCCAGACACACCTAAGCTTCCTATTGTGTGTGGCTGTCTAGGAGGAACACACAAAGCTCAACTGTCAGCTACACCCAGTCATGTGACCAGAGACAGGCTACAGGCACTAAATGGCTAAGGCAGACAAATGCCATCTTTCTAAAAGTGGCATTTTTGAAACTGTAATTTAAAATCTGACTTCAGCATAAATTGGGAATTTAAATTAGCATTCCAGAGACACCAAACAGGAACCGGCTGCCTATTCATATTTGGAAATTACACTTAAATATGTAATACGGTAAATCCAATGTTATTCTGTGGAAGAGGTAGGCCTTGCAGCAGTGAACAACTAATTTAAGAGTTTTTCATTACCAGGACATATAAACCTTAAAAGAATGTGTCCAACTTTTTAAACACACTGTCCCCTGTGCTGTCTAGGGTCTACTCTAGGGATTACTTATTTGTACTAAAAAGGAAGGTTTGGGCTTGGCGAATGGTTTACTTTGCCAGGTCAAAATAACAGTTTAAAATTGCACACACACACAGGTTGCGATGGCAGGCCTGAGACATGTTTAAAGTGCTACTTAAGAGGGTGCCACAATCAGTGCTGCAGGTCTACTAGTAGTATTTAATTTACAGGCCCTGGGCACATGTTGCTCCACTTTACTAGGGACTTATAAGTAAATTAAATATGCCAATTGGGTATAAGCCAATTCTACCATGTTTTAAGGAGAAAGTTTGCATTGGTTAGCAGTAGTAAAGTGTGCAGAGTTCTAAGGTTAGCAAAACAAACTCAGCAAAAAATGGAGGGGAAAGGTAAAACATTTGGGAGTGACCGTGTAGAGAGTGCAAGATCCAACAATAGTTAATACATTTCAAGATTGTTATTAAAGATTTAGATCTACAAAGAGATCAACAGTAATTTGACATACACAAGTCAAAACTTAGTACATTTTGGGGTGTTTTGAGGCAGGACAATCAAATAAAATATGATCTAACATGTGTACATCACTTTTACATAAATATCACAACCTGTCGTCCCATCTTATTTGCCGTCATGCATCTGTAACACTTCTTAAAGGAAGACAATGCAGCCTAAACAATAGAATACAGCGAATGACACTGTGTTCTAGATTCCAATGTAAGTAGAGATGCAGCTCCAATAATTAATTATATTTACATGTGTATGTGTTAATTTCATATTAATGCACATTTGAAGTTATAAAAAATTCCCTAAGAAAGGTAAAATAAGAGCAGAGATGTAGCATGTTTAAAGTAAAAATATATACCAGCAATACTCTCCCAGGACGTTATACATCTGGATTTCTTTTGGACATTTGATCAACTTTATCGATGCGTTTCAAACTTTTAATAGGCATTTTGTCTGGTGAAGATTAGTTAAAAGGAACGGACTTCACAGACCTTCAAAAATTTCCATGTTAACTTTTATTTTGGTTCAGCATGTCTTAGGTGCTTGTACTAATTTGCGTAATCCCACCACAATTTTTTTTTCTCTAAATTACATCTACTATACCCTGGCAAAAACAGGTGCCGCAGCAATTGTATGTTTGTACCGTACCTTTTCACTCACTTTTTAAATTTGCAGACCCTCAAATTTAACATAGCAGATCATACAAACCTTTCCAGCTCCAGAGTGACTCTAAATTGCAGATCAGTCAATTAATTCTTCCGTAGCATTTCTATCCTACCCCCTTATCGAGACCTCAAAGCACTTTCAAGACCAAATGAATAATTCCAACTTTTACTTGGGTGGGAGAAGGGTGCTGGCTGAAGGCCGATCAATCTATTCATGTTGAGTTTTGGTTTAGGTGTCGTAGATGAGGCCTGGAAACTTTGTCACAGCGGCATGCAAACTTGTCACAGCGGCATACAAGAGCATCTTGTGCATGTGGTGGCAGGACAAAGGGATGCGAGGTTAGCTTTACACTCTGTATACAGAGAAAGGCCAGATCTGTGCTCTGAGAGTCACCCAGGTCCTGGTTTTTAGAAAAGCCAAGCCTTTACTGCTCTTCTTAATTCCCAGAGGTTGGCTTTATTCTCTTTGGGAGAATGTTCCTCAGCTTGCATACCGGACAGAGAAGCTATGTGTGTTTTTAGGTCTCGGCTCGAAGGCTGCGCTTGCGCAGTCTCGATCCGAGATTTAATGACTTGGAGAAGAGGGGCTTGA
Source organism: Triturus cristatus (assembly GCF_964204655.1). Lineage (NCBI taxonomy): Eukaryota > Metazoa > Chordata > Amphibia > Caudata > Salamandridae > Triturus > Triturus cristatus. The sequence goes on along the minus strand of NC_140580.1, from coordinate 145,421,069 downwards.
ACCCACCCCTCTTCTCCCCTGTTCTCCATTGGCTGGCCTCTTGAATGCTGGCCAGCCATTGGAGAAGAGGTCCCGTCACTCCGATCAGGCCCCGTCCTTTTCGGATCGGGGGGCGTGTTTTTTGCAGAAAGTCTAATTATCTCCTCCAGCCAATGGCAAGAGGAGATAACAGCAAAACACGCCCCCGAATCCGAAAAGGACGCTGCCTTTCTCCGAGGCATTTCTGCTCTGCCTCGGAGAAAGGCGGCGGTGTTCATGGCGTCCTCTCCCCTGCTCTCGGCTGCCTCGTGCTCCCGTGTCCGGCTGCTGCTATGGTCTCCTCCCCCTGTCCTAAAAAGTTTGAATGCCGTTGGTGTCTCCGTTCCCCCAGCTGCTGCCATGAATCAGTGTTAATAGCCCATCAGCGGGAGGCGCCGCTTCGCACAATGTGTACAGCCTGAAAGTCTCCCTTTTTGTAGGCGAGTGCCAGGGAGCCTTCTACACACCTGGCACTCTAGATGCAAATGTAATACACTTCAAAATACACAACCCATGAGGCTAAATTTGGCGGTTTCTCTAATAATCCACGGATTACCGCTTGGATTAGGGTATCGCCACTGTTATGCCTTGACACATTTAGCACTCTGAATTGGCATTTATTAGATGCCTTATACACACTTGGCAAGCTTATTTTGCATTAAATTGATTTTGTATGCACACCGCATGCGCCCTTATGTGGCGTTTCTCTCCAATATTTACATAACACTGCTCAAGCACTGCAGTTTAAAAAAACTTTATTGATTCTCATAATCGTGACCGCAGACAAACTACAATTCCCAAGTCTACTCCAAAACTGAGTAGTTCAACACGGTCACGTGGTGCGGTAGCAAGCAATGTACCGTGCTGACACGTCATCGCGGGTGGGACTGGGCTCTCATTCCACCTGGAACCACTTCCACACGCGCTTCAAAAATAGCGAGGGCAGCCTGAGAACCTTGCGAAAGCCCGGGGACGCAGACCAAGTAGGTGTGCTTATGGGGCAGGACCCTTGGTGTAGTAAGTATTCGGCACATCAGACTGCAAAGCACTCACCACACAGGTATGATTGAGCTCTGACAACCATTGCAATTCTCTAAAAGCACGAGCGGCTCTCCTTTGTTTCCCCTGATTTTTTAATCACCTTGTTGCCTTCGTCGGACTGACATCAGAGTCTGACTAAAGGGCTACCCCCTGCAATGCTGCAATCCCCTGTGAATCGTGCACTCTCCCTAATTGGGGTAAAGGGTATGCTGTGCAGTATAAGCGTAACCTTGGTGAATGACAATATGCGTGTAGCGTGAAGTGTGAGCAATAAGGATGTGGTGTTGAGATACAGTTTAACCGAATTCACTTTCACTGTACTTGGATTAGTGGCAGAATGCGAGTCATATCGCCACCTCACCAGAGATGATACAGAGCAAATTGCTCTGGTAGAATAATGAATCATGTTCACATATCAAATGGGTATGAAGTGTGATGGCTCCCACACACCCTCCCTGTTTGACAAGCATGGGTTTACAGAGCACATCACAGATGGGAATTTTGAAATGCAAGAATCCTTTCGAGCCATTTTCCTTTCTGTTTCCTTTCACAGATGGAGTAATACAAACCTTCAGGAAAACAAGACAAGCATTTACAATGCAATGGTCTCGGCATTGGTAAAGTTAGAGCTATTGGCATTGCTCATGACATTATTTTTGTTTATGTTTTTGTTTTTAAAACATTTAAAGAAACGGCATTGTCATGAGCAATGCCAATAGCTCTAACTTTACCAATGCCGAGACCATTGCATTGTAAATGCTTGTTTTAAAGGGGTAATTATTAGGAATGGGACCATTCCTGATCAGAAGTGTCTCTTTCGGCTGCATAATCTGAGTCTAGCTTGGAAAAGATTGGTGTTATTCCTTGCAACGCTAGTCGTGTTACCCCTGGTAAACAGTGGAATGGTTTTATAGCGAGGGTGACGTGATCCCGTCTATTTCACTTTAGGATTTGTCTAACTTGTGCGTTCTGGATTCTTTGTACATTGCTCTTTCGTTTTGTAGTCAGTGTGATGGAGAGGCCATTTGTATGATTTATACACGACATCACCTTGGCCTCCTCTGCCTTGCTTTATCCTATGTCACAGTTCAGGTATGGGGTGCTGATTGGATGACCGAGGATAAGTCATAACAGTGGATTTACACCAATTCAAAAACAGGTACCCGAGCTGAGGTGACCACTTATTTCATCCTAATTTGGAGTTAATCTTCTGTAGGTATTTTGCACCATCATAGAGAAAAATGTTTTATGAAAAGTGTGATTGCTTAACCCCATCCCTCAAAAAAGCAATTGACACAGTTTTCACTTTTTTTACTTGTTTTTGCATAATAATTACTAGCCGGGTGAACATGAATCCTGAAAAATATCGTGCAAACTGAGCTGGATTAAAAAAAAAATGAAATGTGCATTTATAATGTACATGACGATTGAATACTTCGCTTGCTGTCATGCCTGTCTGAGCCTCCCAAGCCATTCACCCAAGATGAGAAGAGAAGCCACATTGCACTGACGTGGCTCTCTGACTCACTCCATGGACAGCAAAGGTTCGCTGCCGCTCTCCACTCCCCTGTCAGATGAAATGCAGTCTGACTGCATGGATCCTACCGACACTCATTTCCTCAATCTCTAATAAATGTCACGCACATTCCTGGGTGTTTTCATGGTTTATTTACAACTGTGCTTCCTACTTCCTTGAACCTACAGCAGAAAGCCCCACGTACACGGGGAACACCGCACCCACTCACTGCAGGGAAGATGAGAGATCAGACCTAAGGCCCTAAGTTGTTGGGTGTTTTGCAGCTGTACTATTACCTCTAACCAGTCTTTACTTATGAGGTGTATCCCACCTGAAGACAGGGAAAGTCCAGGAAAATTATTCTACTGCAGCACCCGTAAGTGGGCACTGACCTTCCCAGCATCTTCCTGTTTCTGACCAAGATGAGGGACTCCAGGATGTTGCTTTGCTTAGGACCTCACTTTTGTCTCCAGTATTCCCCCCTGTGAGTTTGCGTTGCAATGAGGGACCCTGAGAATTAATTTATGGCTGTATTGGGACTTGACCAAAAGTTGTGGGCCATGCTATCTGATTTAAGACTCCTGCTGGGTAAGGTGGTGTCAGCCTTTGTCATATTTTGTCTTCCAGGCTCTTCCACTGGCTTCATGATGAGCAAACCAGGCCGAGGCAGCTATACTCAGCTCAGCTTCTTTCATGGATTCCATCATTAAGGAGGATACGGATGGAGATTTGTGACTAAGTTTTGCACAGGCATGCTTAGCCTACTGTGGAGACAACTTGCTGCACGTGTGCATAGTTCTGGGTGGGTTGTCCATTAGGTCAGCAGTCAATCCAGCATTTTGGTGGTGGGGGCTGGCGCTGTGAGGCTTTGATGGGATTCTGCTTGCAATTGACCTCGCTCGGTGTCCCTGGGGAAGCACTCATGAAAATGGCATTCTGTGGTGTCTTCCTCAGCTTCTCAGAATGCAGTTCTCCTTCTTGACACTGAAGCTCTTGGTTGCAGAGGCTGTGGCTGCTTTTGAGGGGAGAACCTAGCCCCCTGCTTCATGCCACACTATGGTCACCTCAGAAGTGCTAAGGCTAGGAACGCACTGCCTCTTAAGGATGAGGCGATACCAAAGGGGATGATGGACAGAGCATTTGAGCTAATCTCTACAACACTGCTACCTGTCTGCTTTCTCCGGATCCTGGCTTGAGCTCTTGCTCCTTCGTGGGTGCCGCGTCTGTTGTGCTTGCCGTCCCCTCCCTCCCGCCGCCGCGTACGCAGTCCTGTGGCCGCAGTGTGGAGGGAGGCAGAGGAAACAACATTACCCAGGCTCCCTGCTTCCAACCAACCCGGAAGCACCGCGATTACATCTCCCGCGCCCGGAGGCATTTAAATTTTGGACACTCTCTCGGCGGAGCGGGCGTCTCTACAACACTGCTACCTGTCTGCTTTCTCCGGATCCTGGCTTGAGCTCTTGCTCCTTCGTGGGTGCCGCGTCTGTTGTGCTTGCCGTCCCCTCCCTCCCGCCGCCGCGTTCGCAGTCCTGTGGCCGCAGTGTGGAGGGAGGCAGAGGAAACTACATTACCCAGGCTCCCTGCTTCCAACCAACCCGGAAGCACCGCGATTACATCTCCCGCGCCCGGAGGCATTTAAATTTTGGACACTCTCCCCGCGTCGCGGGACGCGCGCGGGCGTCGCCGGGCTGAGCCCGGGCAGAGGGCGGGCCGTCTGTGGCCGTCAGGGGCTGAAGGAGGCTGGGCTGGGCCATGTCCTTTTCCTCTGCAAGAACTGTGAGTACATATCCCGGCTTTGTATCCAGAAAACCATGTCTACCCGCTCTGGCAAGTTGTTAAGGAATGAAGGCGGAAGGGGGCCAAATGCGGCAAGCCCCATCATTGGAACCATGGACCGCTTTATTACCAGGGTGACGGCGGTGATTGAAAAAGAGATTGCCATGTCTGAGCGGCGTCTGTCTGAGGTTTACCTCCCCTCAAGACGTTCATCCCTGGGGGTCGACGCTCAATCATCGTCCATAATGGCCAGTACCCAGGTTCAGGCCGCTATTTCGCCTAGTGTGTCTAGTACTTCCATAGACCCACCCCAGCTGGTTGGTATTGAACAAAATATAGGTAGGTTAGAAAGTTTGGCTGCTCTTTTTCCCACAGTCATCATGGAGGCTGATGGCCTTGGTAAATTGACTACGTCATCATCCATTAATACCCCAAGTGAAGTCATCAGTGATCTGGAGCCCTTAACATCGTCCACTTCGCCCTTGGCTCTACCAGAAGGGGAGATAGTTAGGTCCCCCAAAAACCCCCAAACTCCAATCATTAGACAGGAGATTAGGCCCTTAAGTAAGAAGGCTCGAAAACGTAAAAAGGGCTGCCCAGTTAGTCAGGCCGCTCTTTACCAAAGCTTAAGAAAGCCTTTTGGAGTAGGAATGAGAACTACAAGGGGTAAAGCTATAGTGAATAATCCGGACATAGCTGGGGATGTTTTGAACTCTCCCGAGGAGTTATACCCTGGTGTAAATAGTGTGAAGCCTCTAAAGCTTCCTGACTTAGCAACGGCAGAAAATATTTTTGAGAAGGTTTATAGCCTCTTGAACCCGTTGCTAATTCAAGTTAAAGGCCTTGGGGAAAGGATAGACAAACTCGAGCAATCAACCCTTGACGGCTTTCATTCACTTAAAGCAGTAGTTAAACAATTAAGTAGAGTGACCGAAGCTAAGGACTTGGTTGCAAATGGGAACGTGCCTTTATCGCAGCGAGTCCCTAAGCACCCAATATGTTTTGATAAGGGAGTGTCCAATAGTTCATCAATTTCAGCTTCCACATCTCCCCCAAGTCCAGAAGCAGGACCCCAGCAAAAGGGTTCCCTAATCCACATAGAGCCCGATAAAAATAAGCTTAAGTCTTTCCAACAAAAGCAGCCACAGGAAGCTAGTGGCATAAAGGAAGTCCCCAAAAAACTAGGGGTATGCACCAATTTCAACAGGTTAGCTCTCGAGAAAGCCCCTAGGCCCGTCCCCCATCCTACCATTACATCTACCCCCTCACTGGCCTTTAGTAAGCAAGTACGACGGATCCCTCCAGTAAACCTTCCACCAGACTGTCAACCCTTTGCGGCAGTCATGGTTAATGTGCCCCCTTTAAAGGACGGCCAGTTGGAAAATCATCAATCACTTAAGAATAAGTGTATCCACTGGCTAAAGGCAAATAAGCCAATCCCGCTAGGTGTGGATGGCATTATACTAAGTGTCCGTAGAGTGGACTGGGTTGGACAGGGGAAAAAAACGCAGGAGGGGGACTGTATAATTATAAATTTCCAAGATCCAAGAGTGGTACCATCGATTTGCACCCCTATTTCCAACATGGGGGCTACGGGGGTTAAAGTGGTAGATCTTTCCTTCTTTTACCCCAGGCAAATCGCTGATTTTACCTGCGGAAGCTTAAGTCCCCCTGCCCTTGGCCTGAACCGGGACGAGGCTTCAGGGGATACTAGGGAGAAACATTTGTGGCCAGCAGGACCTATTTGACTGGAAGTTGGGCATAGTGCAGACTCAGTGGAAGCATTATCATTTAGTAATAGAAATCCTACAAGTGGGATAGGTGACCCTATGCTCACCTTGTATGACCCTCGCTCCCCTCATGTTTCCTCGAGGAGCTCTACAGGTGGGGGCATTCCGGCGCCCTGCGACACCCCAGCTGTGGCGGACCCTGTTTTTAAGGTTTTCAGCTGGAATGTCGCAGGGATCGCAGGAAAATTGGCTCTGCCTGACTTTATTGCTCCGGTAGACGAGCACTCTCTGTGCCTCTTCCAAGAGACATGGAGTTGTGTGCCGGTCCACAGGGTGGGTTTTTCGTCCTATTTTTCCCCTGCGCAGGTTTCGTCTTCAGGGAGGGGGCGCCCAGCGGGTGGCCTCCTTATTTGGGTTGCGGCATCTCTAGATTGTAGAATTATGGAATTCCCCACAGGTTCTCCTGACATACAAAACATCACCCTATTAGACCAAAGGGGGAGAGTTGTTTTAAATGTTTATAATGTTTATGCCCGGGGAACCGTGGGCGGGAGAAAGTCTCCTGTAATATCTCTCCTCGAGACTTTGTTAAGCAATACCTCATATAAGTCTCGTATATTGGTTGCTGGTGATATGAACTGTGCGTTCGAGCCCTTGGGCTCGGACGTTTCCCTCGCCCAAGAAGAGGAGGATACCAGGTGGGGGATTCCGGCTCTGGAAATCCCACCGATTAGAAGGTGGTCAGAAGTGGCGCTTCAGTTATATTCCCTGAGCCTTGAATTCAATCTAAGGGCTGCTAATGGGAGGACACCCTCGGATAGGTTGGGCGTCCACACGTACAATAGGCCAGGACATACCTCTAGGCTAGATTATTTTTTAGTAGACGTATGTCTGTGGCCCCATGTAAAGGACATGCAGGTGGTCCCCTCGTCTGAAAGCGATCACAACCTGCTTTCTTTAAGTATGGTCCAGTGGTGGCGACACTCAAGCAAGGATACTATAAATCGGGTAGCGGCACCACCCGAGGTCTCGGAAGTCTCCCCTTGTGGTAGGCGAATTAAATGGGCCAAATTGGTTTTATCAGAGGGGAAGCTAGAAGAAATACAATCTCACCTAAACCACACGGTATTAAACCTTGGAATATCCACGGAAGGTGTGGGTAGAGTGAGCGGGCTCTTTGTTTCCCTGACAGAAGCCTTAACTAATGTCTTTACTTTACACCATAACAAATTGGGTAATAAACACTCTAAAAAACCCGCCGATGGCTGGTACACCCAATCATGTAGGGTTTATAAGGTTAAGCTAGTTGAGGCGATTAAAGCTAAGTCCCGTCCTGTGATACAGGAAGCAAGGAAGGCCTACAACAAGTCCCTTAAACTAGCCAGGAGGGAGTGGGAAGACAAATATTGGGATGACCTGCTCCAGGCCAGTAAAATTAGGGACTCAAGGGCATTTTGGCATCTTATAAGTGCACGGAAAAACCCCGATGCACTTGTGAGACCCTGTAACATCCCGCCTCAAAGCTGGGTAAAGCATTTCGGGTCCCTATACCTCCCTCCAGATGGGGATTGTAATGCGGGGATGGACCTCACTCGAATTACTGAACCTCATGCCTATGATCTCTTTACTCCGCTAGAGATTGAGGGGGTCATAGGGTGGATAGCCCCACGCAAGGCTGCGGGCCCCGACGGCCTCCCGGGGGACCTTCTGAGGGCATTTCCAGCGCAATGGGCGCGGGTTATATCAGCACTACTTAATGATATCATGATGGGAGGGGCAGTACCAGAATCCTGGAAAGGGGCGGTGGTGGTCCCGATATATAAAAAAGGGTGCAGGGAAACACCGGGGAACTACCGACCCATAAGTCTGATCGACTCCACCCAAAAGATAGCTGGTAAAGCTATCCTTGGAAGGATTCTCCATTGGGTGGAGGAGAACAAAATTCTCTCAGACTTTCAGGCAGGTTTTCGGGTTGGAATGGGGACAATAGAGCAGGTGTTTAGGTTGGTATTATTGGGGTGGAAGGTGGTGGAACTGGGCAAGGGCAGTCTTTATTTGGCCTTTATAGACCTGAAGACTGCCTTTGACCTAGTCCCCCGGGAAGACCTTTGGAGGGTACTTTATGAGCTGGGTTTACCCCCTTATAGCTTGTCACTTCTCATCAGCCTTCACGCCCATACCTTTGCTCAGGTCCGTTGGGGTAAAAACGGTGAACTTACTGAGAAGATTCCAGTCTCTAGGGGCGTAAGACAGGGCTGTGTCTTGGCACCCACCCTATTTTCACTTTATGTGAATGGGGTGGTAAAACATCTTCAACAAGAACCAGCCGACGCCCCTTGTCTCGGAGGAGTCCGTATCCCGACCCTGCTTTTTGCGGACGACACGCTCCTGATTTCGAAGACCCCTCAAGGTCTCCAGAAATTATTAACGCGATTTCAGGAGTTCTGTGGTGCAAGAGGATTAACAATAAATGTGGATAAAACAAAATATCTAGTCCTAAATCCTCCTAAGAAACTGGGCCGCCCACCGACACTTAACTCGATCCCCCTAGAGAAAGTAGCCGAATTCGATTACCTCGGTATTCGGATTACGGATAGGATGTCTTGGGCTAGTCATATTGATAAAATGGTCCTCAGCCACAGGAGAGTGGGAGGTGCTCTAATGAGGGAGTTCAGGGCCTCTCCAAGGAGATCACTCACCCCAGTAGTTGATATCTACAAGGCTAAAGTAGTGTCATCAGCCTTGTATGGGGCAGAATTGTGGGGCCACTGTTGCTTGAATGCCCTAGAGTCAGCGGAGAGCAAGCTATTGAAATCCCTTATCTCCGTGCCCCTGAGCACTCCATCCGTACCTGTTCGGCTGGACATGGGCTGTAAAAATATTAAAGACCAGGCCCAGCTTCGCCCCCTTTTGTTATGGACACGAATCTGGAGGGGTGAAGAACTAAAATCTTATGCTGATGCCCTGGGGGAAATAATGAGCTTGGGGGGTTGGGCTAAGATAAAGTGGCTAAGAGATACTAAAAAGCTTTTGGAGAATATCGGTCTAGGAAGCTGTTGGTCATCACGTTCAGCCCCTCCAAAAGAAGTTGTCAAGGCGCTTTACTGGAACTGGTGTGCGGAGCGTTTAATTACTAACTCTAATCATTGCAAGTCGACTGTCGCCTTTTTGCAAATTAAAGACACTGTGGCTTTTTAACCCTACCTGGACTTGATAACTCTCCCTTTTGATCGAGCCCTTTTCTTCAAATTTAGAGTTGGATGCCTCCCCCTAGGCGCACTGGTATCAAGTTGGTCACCCCTGGCCCGTATTTCTCCCAACTGTGCGTGTTGCCGAAGCAAGGCCGAGACCATTGTACATGTCTTGTTTGTTTGCCCTGATTATGCAAGGCCTAGGAGTGTCTGGTTGAAACCCCTTTGTCGCAATATGGGCACACGCAGCTACCTTGAAGCCCTACGTATCCTAACTACGGACACTTCCCCCCCCTTAGTGTGTGGAATTGCAAAATTTTTAAAGTGGTCTTGGCTTATTCGTTGTAAGAGATTGTCAGTAGCTGTTTAATTCTCTTTTTAGCTAATTTATTAACGGGCAATTTATGTCCTTTTATCTTTTTATGAATTTCCTACTGGCTTCTTGTAGCTTGTGTTTTTATGTGCTTATTGTAATAATTGTATTTCTTATGTGCTTACAAGATATCTTGCATATCGAATAAAAGCTTATGACTGACTGGCTATGGCTAGGAACGCACTGCCTCTTAAGGATGAGGCGATACCAAAGGGGATGATGGACAGAGCATTTGAGCTAATCAAACACTCGCCCCCAGTCAACTGATCTGGGTTTAATCCATCATCATTCTTTAGCTCACTCCACCACCCCAGTTCAGACATGCCCATATGCAAATCAGTCTGACCCTGTGCCTTTGGGAACAGTCCAGCCCGAACTGAACTAAGTTGACAGGGTATGCCCAGACGTGGGTCCCTTGCTCACTGTTGCTTCTACCTCCGTCAACCCTAAGTCATCCCCACATGCCATTTCAACGTCGTGTGTCAGAGTTCTAGGAGGAGCTTGCCGTACAGCGGTTGGCCCACGCTGACCGCTGCCTCCAGCCTACACAGCGGTAAAGTGGGTCACACAGTTGGAACTGAGTCTTGATATGTGTATGGCAGAGTTCATATCATTGCAGAGGAGTAAGAGGAAGACGTGGTGCAGTCCGGAGGAACAAAGGATCCTCGTCACAGGGGTGATCGAACACTGCCAACAACTGCTCTGGTGTCACTAACTCTGTGCATCGCGAGCCAACGACCTGTGGCTGAATACCCCTGCTGACCGCTGCCTCGGCCTACACTTCGGTCGAGTAGGTCACACATTGGGAACTCAGTCTTGATTTATGTATGGTAGACTTTATCTCGTTGTACTGGCCTCATCGCAAACTGCATCCCCTTTCAGCTCCGGTGCCACTAAGTCGGTTCCCCAACATCCATGGGCACTCTCTGGTTGAACGTTGGTGGCGACTGAGTCCATGGTCTGGGGGTTGTCTTCGTCATCATGTCGGTGATACTGACTTTGTAGCAGAAACGAGGCTGTAGCATTCCACTCCTCCATTTGCCGCTTCCAGCCGGCTTCTACCCTCTGCAGCATGCCCTGGAGGACCCGCTCAGCTCGCATGGCCCTATCTCACTGCACCGCAAGTCATCATCCCGTGGCAGTGTGCCTGTGCCAGCCGCAGTGCATCCGGGGCCACTAACTCTGTGCAGCTCAAGTCATGGACTCCTTCTAAAAGAATATTGGATGGCCTCTGAGTCGATGGCCTGGGGCACATCTAGGCCATGTGCCTGTGGCACTGCATTGTCCACTGCCTCCGGCCTCAACTGCGGTCCACCTGGGCTCACACATTGAATTGAGTCCTGACCTGCCCGGATGTCGCATCACCACAGGATGCACACGCCACCACCGCCAGGACCAACTCCAAACAACAGGTGCCAGAGTCGGAAGTGTCTTACTGCCAGACAACCAGAGTTGCTCACACCTGTCGTGGGTGCCATCATCAGTTTGATACCCTACTCAGCTCTTCAGGTGCCACTGACTCAGTGCACCACACCTCATGGACCATTGTGGTTGCATATTGGGTGAACACTGTACTTTCTCCGGCTACCACCATGATGCTTCACAGTTGTTTCTGTTATGCTTGTGTTTTCTGTTTCAGCTTTAATTGTGAACACAGTTCAAGTTGTTGAATCTAACTAGTGGGTAGTGTGGTCTCTGCTGCGCAAAATCTATTGGTTTAAGTATCTGACCAAATAAACAAAGGTTGCGTCAAAGGGAAAATCCAAACAGCCACCATCCCACGCTGTTAGTTTACAATTGCAAGCAATTGCTAAAAGTTAAACAAACGATGGTTCCCTGAGTAATAACAAAATGTACGTGTCTATATTATACAATAAAAATTTTCAATCATAAATCCAGAAAAAATTGATAATGTCCAACAAGTATCCGCAGTCTTGATTTTCAAATTCCGTAATTCCTCTGGAAATCTTGTTTACACAAAACTTCCATTCTTAGATTGTACAGCCAATTCCGTTTTCAGTTTGTACAGCCAACACGTGTTTCGTCTATGGTAAATTTCCAAAAGAATTCCTCAGGGCTGCAATAGATAGATATGCAGTCAAATTATCATCTACCCCCTTTACTTGGTAAAGATTAAACCTAACCTCCACCGAAAGGGGAAAAGTAAGAAATGGAAACCGAGAAATGGAAAAGTGTCCCCAAATTGTGTATATCATACCAGCCACCAATTAGAAACTTATATACATGCAACACACTTATTCTTAAAGAGCATATCATTATCCAACAACCTGATCTCAATTTAAACACAAGTGCACTCTAACGTGAGTTTGACAAACACCAAAAACTCAATGCTTAAAAACTACCGCATTGACGGTATTCACCTATTCATCAATGTCACCATAAAATCTATATCAATAAAAAACGGGAGAACAAAACTACTATCAGGTCCAATCCTGATATTGTCATTGGTTTTATATTATTTATTTGTTCATTCCAGCATAAGGTAGTTCCATCCACTCACCATAGTTCGAGTATGGCACTTCTTATTTTCACAATATCAGTTCGACGTTGACAATCTTTCAAATGGCCAGTTCATAACAAAACTTCTTCTTGTTTAATATCTCCTAACGCAAAGGAGACATAATATTATTAAGAAACTAGGGATGTCTCTTCCCAAAGCCGAACTATTTATCATTCATATTTAATTGGATCTCTCAATACACTATGACTCATTTCTTTATATTTAAAAAATAATATCCAAGTTAGAACTAAGACACTACCCTGGTACGCTAATCTTATTCTCCATCTCATAGTACCCTGATTTTATATATTGTTTACCGCTATTATACTTGAATAATAATCATTAAAAAAACAATCTTCTAGACCAATAATTATAACCCAATGTCTCACTATATTATTCACAGACTCACCTCCCATATCAAAACAAAACTTTCCAGCGCGTGCTGCCGACAAGTATATTTGGCGTGTTGCACCAGCGCCATGTTTACGACATTATTTATTTCAACTAAATCTCGTAAACAGCAAAAGCGGACCTACCAGTACCTGTTGCGCTTTCACTTCTTCGTAAACGGGCGCCATCTTGGAACGGTTAAAGAATTCTCATAAAAGCTATTCCCTCATTTAATTATCAGCCTATTAAAATATTAATCATACAAATGAACATCAACTATATGGCCATGAATTTGCCTCATTCGATTATGTACTAACAGAGTTTTAAGACCATAGCAAAAAAAACATAACAAAAATAACCGTTCGGTAGATGTAACCCATAGTCTATCTAAACTAAGCGATTCATATGCCTAATGAGAAAAGGCAGACAGATTAGAAAAAGATTAAGAAAAAGGGCTCAGAAAATAGAAAAAGGAAGAGCACCCAATAAACAAAAAGAGTAGGGGAGAGTTATTTTCTCAAAACCTTAATGTACTAAGGCTTTCCGGTCACCCAATCGTAAACAACAAACCTACATACTGTCATTAATTCATTAATGTTTGTAAACATCACTAGATTGACATTATTCATGAAATTTGATGGAAGCTATTTCTCACATCACCTGACGTAATGTAACATAATACAAGACGGTATTGCCCACTGTCTTTATACAGTCCATAACATCTTGTCACGTTATATATACTGTTAAGTGATATACAGTGAATTTTTCATGTGGTCATCAGGTCTATATTTACCAATCCAAAGATTATAAATAGGATGTTACATTATGGGGCCATCTCTAATACTGTAACAAGGCATTGTTTCATAAAATACCAAAACTGGTACAGTCATACATTTAGCACCCCAGAAAGTACTGTAGCTCAGAGTCAACATTAAGACCCCGTTCTACGGCATGCAATTTCAATATCCATCGTGCCTCGCATTGACGGACCCTGAGTTCCCTATTGCCCCCATGGTTATCATTCAGTATATTCTCTATACCGTGAAAGGAAAAGGATAAATTATCTCTCTGACTTGGACAATTCCTAGCATGGTTAACAAGAGGATACCTCGAGTCCAAGTTTTTTAAAGCTCTGAAATGTTCCGCCATTCTTTCTTTTAGGCACCTAATGGTACTACCAACGTAGACTTTAAGACATTTGCATTGGATAGCATAAACAACATATTTTGTTGAGCAATCGATATGTTGGTAAATCCTGTATTTAGCTGAACCGTTATATTGGAAATCCATTATTCCATGTTCTGCAAACTTGCACATACTGCAATGCCCACATCTAAAGGATCCTACATCTTATTGTGAAAATAAGAAGTACCATTCTCGAACTATGGTGAGTGGATGGAACTATCTTATGATGGAATGAACAAATAAATAATATAAAACCAATGACAATATCAGGATTGGACCTGATAGTTTTGTTCTCCCGTTTTTATTGATATAGATTTTATGGTGACATTGATGAATAAAAGGAGTATTTATATTGTATATGCTGCTCAAGGTGAGTAGCGTCAATTCTGTAGTTTTTAAGCATGGAGTTTTTGGTGTTTGTCAAACTCACGTTAGAGTGAACTTGTGTTTAAATTGAGATCAGGTTGTTGGATAATGATATGCTCTTTAAGAATAAGTGTGTTGCATGTATATAAGTTTCTAATTGGTGGCTGGTATGTTATACACAATTTGGGGACACTTTTCTATTTCTCGGTTTCCGTTTCTTACTTTTCCCCTTTCGGTGGAGGTTAAGTTTAATCTTTACCGAGTAAAGGGGGTAGGTGATAATTGGACTGCATATCTATCAATTACAGCCCTGAGGAAGTCTTTTGGAAATTTACCATAGACGAAACACGTGTTGGCTGTACAGACTGAAAACGGAATTGGCTGTACAATCTAAGAACGGAAGTTGTGTGTAAACAAGTTTTCCAGAGGAATTACGGAATTTCAAAATAAAGACTGTGGATATTTATTAGACATTATTAATTTTTTCTGGATTTATGATTGAAAATTGTTATTGTATAATATAGACACATACATTTTGTTATTGCTCAGGGAACCATTGTTTGTTTAACTGTTCAAGTTGTTGCCAGCACCATCGACTCCATGAGGGCTGGCTTACACGCACCCCACACACATCCAGCACAGGCGTCACTGTACATGTGACCCTGGCAATAAAAGGTGTTGGGCGCACTTGCTCGTAGCCAGTTCAACAAACTATCTGAGTGTGTCTGTGTGCTCATGATGTATGCATTAGGGCCCCGGACCCTACAACATAACATTGTGCCGTGTACAGCGGACGCAGCCATGTCACTGCAGGCAGCGGGTGAGACCTTGCACATGTGGCTTTGTCGTCCCCCACTCAATACATGAGAGGAGTGAACTGGGCCAGCATTCGCCAGTCCAGCATGGGGGTGTGGATGATTATCCCGTGGCTCTGGGTGTGGTTCAGTGCTGGAAATGTGCAAGGCATGTGTCTCTGTCGCAGTGTGTGTCTCCGTCAGGGAGTGTAGGTGGTCCCTGATGGGACTTAGACACCCACATATGTGATCTAGTCCAGCTTCCACGAGGTAGGACCCCACCCGCACCTGTTCGGCCACTCCCTTCTGGCAGTCTGACATCTGGCCTTGGAATGCGATGTGTGTTTCGGTGGGCTGCTGGGAGCCAGACGTGGTGGTGGGTGCGTCCAGCTGTGTGGTCTGTGCAGGGGCTGGGGTATCCTCGATGCAGGTAGGCTGCCCTGCTCCTGGAGGTCGATTGCCTAAGATGTCCATGTACAGTTGTAGGGCATCGGTGTCGGACGTGTGGAGGTCCTCTTGATCATCACTGTTGAGTTGTCTGGTCTGCTCGGCTGGAGGTGATATTTGTCCCTCTGCAATGTGAAGGGGAGACGCTTGTTGACATTGTGTTGGTATGTATTTTGACGCATTGTTCAAGTTTACATACAGACTGCATGGCAATGTACATTGTGACTGTTTGGGAGGAGTAGACAATTTAATGCGGGACTGTGGACATTTGGACTACAGGACGTAGGTGAGGTTGTACACGTACATTTTCATCTCAGTTTCCTGCTATGTAAGATGTGATTGGCCCTTTTCTACGCACAAGCAGACCCAGTTGTGTCCTCTGTTCTGCAGTGTAAGTGTTGCACTGTGTACCACATTGTCATCCATGTGGATGTGCTGTTATTGTTGTGTGTGTGTGCTGCATTGTGGGTGAGTCACCCCTGCAGCTGTGATTTTGCTGCCCCTTATCCCTTTGAGGTGGTGTGCCTTTGACTTTTGTGCTTTTAAGGTGCTGTGATGTTGGCGACTTGGGTCATTTGTGCTCTTGGACAGTTTTTGCACTCTTGTGCATTGTTTGTCTGCATATGTGTTTTCGGCAACATGGGTTGTAGGTGCACGTGGATGTGTCAAAGTGTGACCTGCTCCTTTCCAGATGTGGTTAACACTCCGCCCCCTCAGTGTCGTGGCATGCTCAATGTCATGGTGTTTGTACTCCAGCCATGCTGCTCGTCTTGTAGTGCCACTTGCATTGTCGGTGTGGCTCACAAATACGCATCTTTGCTTTGTTTTGCACGGGTGCATGTGTGTGTTGTGGAATTGGTGGAAGGGGGTACCCCTTTGGGCACCTGGTGGACTGGGGCCTAGTTGTTGCTTGTATGTGTGCTGCAGTGTGCCACAGGGATCAGGGACATGACCCAGGGTCATTGTGGGTGTGCGGTGAGTTACACATCATTGTGCATGTGTGCCATTGTGCCCGTCCCCCCGTCCCTGTTCGTTACTCACCCAGTTGATTTTGTGTCAGGTCATGTCGAGCTGTGTCCAGACTCCCAACTCCTTGCCCCGTCTCCACACTGATGACTGTGGCCACCATTTGCTCCAGCTCCTCCTGTGGCGCAGGACTTCCACCTCCATTCACCGTAGCTGCCTTCCTGTTGGCATTAGGTTTCTGCTTGGTTTGGCTTTTCACATCATGCCAGCGCATCTTGGCCTCCTCGACACTCCGACTGCATTCATGATGGGATGACATTTTTCCATCTGTGTTGCCAATGACACGGCGGAGGTGATGGACAGTTGTCGTTAGTTTTCTGTTAACTCCATTACGACGATCCAGTTGTCGAGCGGACTGTACCCCGTCTTCCTCTTCCTCTTCTCCTTGGCCTTCCCCGAGACCGAGGTTCCTTGCTGGTGGTCTGTGGGGCTTGTGTGGTTCGCGTTGACCTGGACACTCGGTCCGGGTGCATCCATGTTGCTACGCAGTTTATCTTGTTTTTGGTGTGTTTTTCTTGTCCTGCTTTTATAGTGCATTTTTCCGCATGACCCTTGGGAATTGCAGACCTGTCGCTGGTTTTCACTGGTTTTTGTATCGCTATTGGCCGCATCACAGCTTTTTTTGCGTTAGTGTTTTGCATTTTTGCGGCATCACGTTGACTTTATCACGGGCATTTGGCGCGTATCGTGAGCCTATCGCATGGTACCGCCGACTTGAGAATACCACGTTACCACGGTGTTATTTTCCCGTGATGGACTGCGATGCACAAAGTTGCGTTAAGCTAATTTTGCGATGATTACACGTTCTTGAGAATATCTCCCCATATATATTGTATGTTATGTTATGTTATACTGTGCCATGCAGCTGCACGGCCCAGATATGTGTGACTTAATAACACAAGAATGTCCTTCATTCCAAGTGCCGTAGCCTGATTCTGCATATGAGAGGTTGCTGGGTGCCACAATGAAGTAGAAAGTGACAGTATCTGACTCGGCTGATACACTACCTTGCCGTCTGTAAATATTCAGAGGCTCACTACTCACCAGTTAGGTACCTTGGGGACCGCTTGAAGCACCTTCTCCAGTACATTTGTTATTTTAACTACTTGTTTTAGTGACTTATTTTAAGCCATTTGTTTTAGTTTGTTTGTTCCGCACTCCTTCCCCTTGTGTTCATCCCAACACCAATGTGTTTATTAGCATCCGGTGTGGGCAGCGTGAGCGCAAGGGAGAGTCGGTACATGCTGCCCCCACAACAGGTAGGTCACGGCCCTCCTTGAATGGTGGCCTGTTCAGCAACACATTCTGACAGGAGGTTCCTTTTTTTTTTTTTTTTTTTTTTAAAAAACCTTTATTTCGGTAGTTGCACAATACACAGCGTCTGCCTACAACCCCTCGGGGCCGGCCGCTATGACATCGGAGAACATAAAACAATCATGTCAGGATAAGAAAAGGTTTTGATTTTATGGTTTCGTCGAGTACGATGTAGTGAACTTCGAAAAGGTTCGAAGCTAATCACTGACCAGGAGAGACAGCACCATTCACGGAGCACCCAGAAGGAGGCGTCATATAGGAAGGCATTAATAAGGAAACAGGTGGCCACCATCCAGGAACTAAAAGCAAACACTATACCACAGAATGATGGAACACAATAAGCTCCCTGCTAACACTGAACCCCAACCCCGAAGAAACAAAGAAACGTAAAAGAGAAAGAAACCAAAGAGGAAGAGAGAAAGAAAGAGAAAGAGGGCCATAGAGATGAAGAAGACATAGAACACATCCCATCCCCCCACCCTGCATACCAGCGGAAGGCCACGGCCCACCCCCCCCCATTAGGCATGCCTGTCGCCCCAAATGAACCCCAAGTAGGAAAGAGAGTCTGGAGAGTGGGAAATAACCTCCCAGTCTCCGACTCCCAGAGAAGACAGGAGGAGGAAATTTTATATACTCCCGGTCACCACAGCCCCTTACGCATCCCCCACCCTGAATATCAGCAGCACAACTGAAGTGGCAAGCAAAGCGGCAGGTGGGGAAACTCCATTACAAATGTGCGAGTAAAGCAGACACTTGGCAGTCTCATCCTAGTCCCCGCCCGCCAATACGTACAGCAAACTAAAGGGAATCGCCCAGCCCCGGCCCGATCCTAAGTGGCCCCACAGATCCACCCCCGCAATAAACAGTAGCGAATTACAAACATGCGGATCAACCGATACATAAACAAATGTTCTAGTCCGGGTCATGCCAGGCGGTCAGGCAGGATCATCAAGGGAGGCAACATCAACCCTGGCCTGAACGCGGAGACCTCACCAAACATGGCCGCCGCTGGGAGTGTACCTCAGGCAGAACAAAGGAGCAAGATGGCCGCTCCCGGCAAAGAAGACGCAGAGGGAGGAGAAGCGAGAGTTCCCAGTCGTAGACCATCACCACATCGATAGTGACAAACACAGTTTTCCCCACAGAACAGCACACACTCCGGCGATGTTGAGGCAGACATGGCAACACTTGCAGAGGCAGAGTCTCAGCTTGTAAAGTGGAAGGGAGCTTTGTATCTGCAACTTTGTCCTTAAGAGAACCCTCGACACTGTAACCAGGGAGAGGACGTTCCACAGTATCCCCCTGTCGCCAATTTGTATCCGCCTCGAAGGGAATAAGAGGCATGGGGGGGTCAGACAACCGCAGTAGTTCCCTGGATGGCATAGTGGCATCGATCTTCCGCTCCAGTTCTCGAGTGCGTTGGCACCATGTCGCCCGCAAGTCCCCCAGGGCTAGAAGGATATCACCATAGGTCAGGTCTGCTCCCTGCTTCAGCACGCCGACAGTATGTAAAGGCGCCACCGGGACACCCTCCAGCTCGACGGTAGGCAGGGAAGCTTGCGTCAGGGATATGGCGGCTTCCGCCTTTCCGGCGAGGTAGACCGGCACCGGTACCATTTATGCCGTTAGCCCACCTCGGAGGGGTGAGGGCGACGCCATAGGACGGGGGAACAGTAGTTAAGGCAAGAGGAGTTGCTGCTCGCTATACAGGGCTCACACAATGGGAGAGCCCTCGGCTGTGTTGCGATGCGGGTGGTGGGCGATCTCAAGCGGATACCGCTCTGGCCGCTGGTAGGAGGACAATGGAAGATTCGCCAGCCCGGACCCAATCGTACCGGAATTCTCTCCGTAGCGAAGAAGGCTCCGCCAGGCCGCCCACTCCACGCCCGGTCACATTTCCCCAGGCGCCGGTCCAGCCCCAGGTCGTCTCACCGTACGTGTGAGCGGTGTCCGGTGGCGGTGGTCGGGCCAGAATGCGTGGGCAAAGTCCAAAGTCGGCAAACTCTATGAATCCTCGACCAAAAAAGACGGCGGGGACATCGGAGGAATGCGGAAAGTATCAGCGCATTCGTGGTTACATTTACTCGCGCCGTAGGCAGGATTAAAGATCAGGATGTCATGTAAACAGCAGACGGGCTGCGGAGCCGGGAGCTCAGACGTCCTATCCGTCCGCCATCTTGGCTCCTCCCCCAGGAGGTTCCTTTTGATTTAGATGAAAGGAGGGTTTTGCCGACCAAGAGTCTTACCCCTTACTAAGCTGAAGCCTTAGAGTTGCCCTAGGCCTTCCATCTTGAAGTGATAAGAGTGCCACTGAGGCATCCCAGAGGTGGTGACCAGTCCACTCCATGTCTCCCTTGAACTGCAATTTCCTGCTTGTTTGTCTCTTCCTGTGGGATGATTTTAGCTGAATCTCTGTAACTCCAGTCTGAGGGCTCAGTAGGCTGCAATTTGAGCTTGCATAATCCCTGGTGCAGCTTGAGTAATGTAAAGGTTTTGGCAATTTGAGTCTTGGAGAGATTCATTTTGTCTTGTCATGTGATCTATCTTCTTTACTTGGAGCAGCCTTTGTTGTTTCAAGCCTGTCAGAATCAACCCATTAAGTCTTTTCCCTCAATGGGTCTCGAAATGCTTAAGATGAAGGTGATGTAATTGTTGCGGGTCAGTTCTGCTTGCAAGGTTGGGGAACTGGGTGTCAGTCAGGTTCCCTTCTTGTTTGTCCTGAATAGTGGGCTGGTCATTTCAGCAGATCCCCGTTTCCTTCCAAAGGTCACTTCTGCTTTAGATAGAAATCAGAAGGTGGTGATGCTTGCTATTTTCCCTTCCCCGGCCTCCTGGCAGGAGTTGTTACAATTATTAGATGTGGGAATCTCTCTGAGCTAATCCTGTCCCTTTCATCAGTTGGATCATTTGTTTCGGAGCAGTGGGTCAAAGTAGAAAAGCCTCCTTTATGACCATTGATTGGTGGATCTTGTCCACCACTGATTTGGGTTGTTCTCTGTCTGAGGTTCCTCTCCCACAAGGTTTTCAAGGCAGATCTTGTGGGGCCTGACTGCTTTTTGCTCAGTGGTTTTGGGTGTTCAATTAGCTGAGATTTGCAGACCTACTACCTGGGCCTCTTCTTACACGTGTGCCCTCCTCTAAAGGATTCAGAGATGGGATTGTGATGGGAAGAACTTTGCTGTGGTTATTCATCCTTTTTCAATGTGTGTTGTTCATTAAAGGTCTTTTGGTGTGCTGCATTAGTGACAGTCTCTTATGTGTGTGATTTTGAATAATGACTTGGATGAGGGACATAAAGGTAATATAATTACTTACTGCTAATCTACATTACTCTTACCCCTATTCATTCTTGTCCCAATCATTACAAGTCATCCGTCCTCCTTGATTGCATTGGCCTGCAACTTGGATTGGTATTACCAATAAACAATGTTCAAATAAAATCAGAAGGACAACCATTACCATAGAAATTCTCATTACCACAATACCTGTGTTTAGTGGAACAATTATGCCAGGAGCCAACAAGGACGGCATGCACTGGGACTTGTGTCCAGTGCAAAACATACGTTTGCATTTAACATGTTTATTGAAGCACAGCCCTATCAATTCACGATTATCTCAAGGCAATTTTCAACATGGCATCAGATAGGAAGAATTGGTGGTTATAATTAAGGGCTTTCGTCAGTAGGAAAAACCTCAAATGCAATAAACAAACCTGCAATGAATAAAGTAGAACACTTGGTTGCCATAGGATAAACGCTGATTGTCTGATGTGACTTCCACAGCTCTTCACCCAGTTCAGTGGGACATTATAAGTGGTTGAAACAGGGAGTTCCATGCCAGTGGATCAGTTTTGAGGAAGCTTTAGAGAAGAGTCTTTGCAACGAGTGGAACCACGTTTCAGAAGTGTGTAATAAAGTTGCACAATCCATCAGAGGAGAGCAAAAGCTTACCAGTCCAATTCAGAAAAAGTGAAAATCCAACA
Source organism: Triturus cristatus (assembly GCF_964204655.1). Taxonomy (NCBI): domain Eukaryota; kingdom Metazoa; phylum Chordata; class Amphibia; order Caudata; family Salamandridae; genus Triturus; species Triturus cristatus. Next base: position 145,399,399 of record NC_140580.1, on the reverse strand, counting down.
TATGAAGGGGCATATGAACAAGCGGCAGCGATGATTATCGCTGGCCGCTCTTAGCGCGAGATTGCATATCGCCGGCTATTGCTGGAAATTATCGCCATGCTAGCGCTGTATCAACAACGCATAGTGCAATGGCGATAATTATTCCAGTGATAGCGGTGTTTTCCATGGAACATCGCTGGTTTTTCAGCGATGTTCCATGGAAAGCGGCGATATCCTTGGTGATAGGGCCTGTGGTCTTAGCCACACAATCCACCCCCCATGTTAGGTATGCCTTAGTCAGGAATTTAACAGACGTTAAATTCCTGCGTTAAGGCATACTTAACACGATTTCAAATATAACATTGTTAATATGATGAAGCTGGGTTAGCGATATTTTCCCATGGTGTTTTGTCAGGCACGCCTCCTTTGCATTAGCAATGCGATGCGATGGGAGGCGTGCTGACAAGGGGCACTAATGCAAGTAAACATGCGCTAGCGTGTCCTTCTTGATAATGCGATAATATAATAATAATAATTATCGCCGCTTTTCGCCTGAAAACGGGCTCTAAAGCGTCGATAATATTATCGCCGCCCCTTGTTGATATGCCCCGAAGGCAGACCTTTTAAACCAGTACCAACTTAAGGCACTCACACACCTAGGATTTATTTTTAGACTGGTTGTTTTATGAATGGTCCATAGCAGAACACTTGGACAATGCCAAGAGAGATGTGCCAATGTCAATTCCATCTAGGAGCAGGATGTTAGAGACTCAGCTCTCAGATTCAAGGAGCTACTTCTATTAAGCATTCTGACCATGTGTGCACTCCTGGTCTTCGCATCCACAAGGAGCTGCACTCAGTTTCTTGGCCTTTAGAGCTTAAAATAACAAGGTAGGCAGAGCACTGATAGAAGTCAAGCTATTCCATTGTGCCTTCTGGAGCTTTGTTATGTAAAACCTCAGTCACTAAGGTCACAATATAAGTATAATGATATTTAGGAGCTCAGTGCTGTTAAGGAAGCAGTTTTCCCTCCCTGAACAATTGACTAGGAGGCAGACTGCAATATTTAAACTTCCCTGATGATTATTTGCTTTTCATCACCTTTGCCAGTAGCTCATCCTGTGCACTACTTAACTGGAAATCTTTTCATGACCCCAAACATTTTGGTAGAAGCTCTCCTCAAACCTGGTGAACTACACCGTCACAAGTTCCATGAATAGACGCTGCTTCATCCTGTGGTCAAATCTGCCAAGCATTGACTAAAGAAACCACTTGAGATGTGGGCTCCGTTTACCCTAATGCCAAGTGCCAAATTACTAATATTGATTGAAAGATGTATCATAACCCTGAAGGATGCCCTAATCTTTTCATTATCCCGCAGTGCTCTAGGAGAGACCCAAGAAGGTTAGATTGCACTCATACATGCTGAAACAGCACCCAGGAGTAATCTCCCTTATTGACTTCCTTGATGTGCTAGAGCAAAGGTCATCCTCCCCAGAAGATCTTAATACTTTTGTTTTCTCAGGAACAGTAACATCACTGTCATCTCCAAGCATCTGAAGTCTACTCACATGTGAATGAAGAAGAAGATTGCAAATAGCAGGACATGTTGACAGCTCAGAAACTGCTATATTTGGTAAGCTAGTTTTAAAATGTATTTTATTTATTTCTGTTTGGTACACCCCTTCACTTCTGTTGTTGGCAGCTCATCTTCAGTAAAGAGTAGGGGCATGATATGATTGTTCTTCAGAGTTTAGCAAAAATATTAGCAGCTGGAAAGAACTTAAGATCTGCTGCAGAAAATCATATTGACTTTTGCTCATCTCTGTTGATAATCACAGGCTTGTATGCCATGTTACTCAGGAAGGGGACTCGTGGGTCAGCAGGTGGCAGTGATGCAAAGCGGCGCTCATGCTTGCTTCCTTCAACAAAGGTTTCTTTAGCTTGGCCTTCTGGGTGAGGAAAAAGCACATGGGCTGAGACCAGTAATAAACCTAGCACATTTTTGGAGAATATGCGTATATCACCAATGAGGGAATTTGCTTCGTCAGGGAAACTCTTCAAGCACAAAATGCGCCTGCCTGTACCTTTGGTGTCTATTTCTAGATTCAAATCTTCCCTCCTCATCCGAGATCTCTGGTGTTTTCTACAGGGATAGAATGTGGCATCTTTGTAGTCTCATCTTCAGACCCCAGTCAGCTTCATGAACCTCTCCCGGAAATTGTTAACATAGCTTAAACTTTGGGAATAAGGTTTAGTAATCTACCTTGACAATGTTCCACTCATGGTGTAACGCCCTCTCGAGCTGGCAGAGTACAGGCTCCCTAATGGAGAAGAACTGTCACAAGCTAAGCTCCCTGGTTCGAACATCTCGGGGATAAATTGTTTAGGGTTTGTTAAATATAGCAAATTCTGCATTGTAAAAATATAAGTTGCATTGCATGAAGAAGGAACTATGTAGTGCCTTCTTTCATAATATGCACTGATTAACAAACCTGGCTAACAGGCCTCCTGTCTTCTTCTTTTCAAGAAATCTTTCCAGGTCATTTGCATTACCAGATGTGCAGGGATTGAAAACCTTCTACTTACACCTGGGCAACACGTATAATGATTAGACTTGACTAGATTAAATTTTGTTGGATCACAGTTCCATGCAGAAGCTACAACGATGGCTAACCAACATTAAAACATGGACACTTTCGGCTGCAGGCTTGAAGTTGTCATCGACTCACAGTTCAACTTAGGCTGGGGAGTCAACGATCAGAGGCTATAGGAGATTCTTCATACCTTGAAAAAAACCTATAAAATATATATGTATATATATATATTTAGTTTTCACTTTCCACCAATAATCCTACTCCTAAATTGACCACTTTGTCTACGCTATCTTCTGGTAAACGTGTCAAAAAAGATCCTCCTTTGCCTACTATGTCTCCTCCATCAAATGCTATAGATATGCTACTTGAAGAGATTCGTGCTCTTCGACCCTACATGGAAGAAATGAAGAAACAACTTCAAGCCTTAGATGACAAGTGGTCTACTAAAGAAAATAAGGTTATGCAGATTGAGCAGCAAGTGAACTCTGTCCAGGCTGTGGTGAACCAAATCTCTTCGATGAAATACAAAATCTCATTTTTCAAAAAGCAAGTCAAAATCTTGAGAAACGCAATAGGCATTCTAACTTACGCATATATGGTCTGGCAGAAGGCTTGGAAGGCTCAGACCCCATTTCATTATTTAAATCATTCCTTCCACAAGTTCTTGATATTTCCAGGTCTCCTGTCTTGAACATTCAAAGAGCACAGCGTTTGGGTCGCAGTCCACTATGGGGGCCTCGTCTGTCAAACCTAGAGGAGTCATCATATATTTCTTGGACTATACAGATTTATTGAAGATCTTGCAAGCAGCTAAACTCAAGGGCCGAATCTTGTGGAAAGGTTCTAATCTCTTTTTTGCTCAAGATTACGCCAAAGACACAGCTGATCAAAGAAAGAAATTCTTAGTGATGAGACCAGCACTTCGAAATCTCAATGCCAGATTTGGCCTCTTCCATCCTTGCTGTAGGAAGGTAAATATCTGACTATGGTTACCCCCAACGTTTTGCCTAGTGTCTAGCTGGTTTTTCGACTTAGTTTGTCTGAGATCCTGCCATTCAGGGTCTCAGGCTGTCTGCTCTCTCTTTAAAATGGACTCCATGTACCCTAGGTAGATACCCAATTGGTAAGGATCACCTTCTTGGACCCTGTACAGTGTAGCCTAGGTACCCAGGGCATAGGTGTACCCTAGGCCTCCCAGGGGCTGCAGAATGTATTATGCCACCCCTGGCCTGGCCTCCCAATCAGACACAACTGGCTGATCACTCAGCTGGGGCAAGGTCGTGGAATCACCCCTTGCTTAGATATAGTGTACCTATATCTACCCTTAAAATAGACACATGTGTACCTGTGAGCCACTCCTATGGCAGGCCTGAACAATCCTGGAGGCAGAGTGCTGGGTAACATGTGAGATGGTGCTCTAGCATGAGCTGAGCCTGTCTGCAGCTTTCGGAACCATGTCCTTATAGCTGTTCTATGATATCGCCTACCATATACTCTTAAAGTGCCTTATAATCTTAAACGGTTATGGTAACTATGGTTTGGCTTTATCAAAACATGTCGTGTAAGGTGTCTAACACTTTGGAATAATACCCCCATACCATTTCTGGTGATCAGGATATTATTCCTCCCTTCTAGAGGGAGAGACATGTTAAAATCCTACTTTGCTGTTTAACTCTGACCAAAGCCTCAGCATCACAAAATGGATGCTGCTGCCACAGACACGAGTCTGACCTCCTGCAGCTGGGAGCCCTCCCAGCCAGGGAGGCCTGGACAATAGGTTTCCTGCTTGGGGAGGTGCTAGCACCTTCCCAGACAGACTTTAGTGTATTGGGGCAGGGAGGGCTGAAAGGAATGAGACACTGCCTGGGGCACACAAGGTGTCCCATGCATAGTCCAGTTCAAACCGGCGCTGGGGCACTCCAGCCCCAGCTCTGGCACGAAACTGGACAAAGGAAAGGGGGTGTAACCACCCCCCTTCCTGGTCCCACCCATAGGAGGGACCTTGCAGGTAGCCCAGCCCACTAGCCCAGTATATCAGTAGGTAGCTGAGCCCTGCAGAATTCGATTATCCTGAATCTGCAACTTGAACAGAAACTCTGGACCTTCGACATTCGACCTCAGGAAGAAGACTGAAGAATCTCCCTTGTGGCCAAGGAGTGACCACCCTGGGCAACCAGGCACCATCCAGCGACCGCTGCTTGCTTTGCGACTGATCCTACGAGGGACAACTGCAGAGACTGACCAGCGCCGAGACTTCCAGACACCTCTGAACCAGATCCACCTCTACAGCAAAGCTGAGACCCGTGGAGGCGACGAGGGACGTGGGACCGGCGACTTGGGAAAAGTGGCTAGTAACTGACTGGCGCGACTTCTGAGGCTTCCTCGAGGCTGTGCTTGGGGAATTGAGAAGCCCCCATCCCGAGCATCATCTGCAAAGAAGATCAGCTCCCCACACTTCACGTGTTCTGCGTGGGGCCCTTCTGCACTTGTGTTGTTCGACGTGTTGTCCGGTTGCTGGCCCGTTGGCTAGTGACCTCTCGACGACGAACTTTTGATTTCACCTTGCTGGTCCAGCTCCTCCAGACTGGCACTCGCTCCTCTATGAAAGAGAAGCACCCCAGACCTTCCTGGTCTGCACCAGAAGCAAGTCCTCCATTCTGCGTGGGTTCCGCTTGCCAAGGCTTGTTGGGTCCTAGCTCGACATCGACGCCGCTGACAGCAAGAGACTTTGTGGGACAGCTCACCTCCTGGTCCTGGTCGTCCTCGACGTCTCCTGGTACCCGTGGCTGCTGCGACAAGCTTCACCTCTTCACCTGCATCTGCACGACATCGCCTGGTTCCTTCCTGGTTCCTTCCCGGCCCCTGGCTGGTGACCTAGACTCTGTCCCTTCTGCTTGCAGGTATCCTTCCTTCTTGATTCCATCCTTGGGATCCACCGGACACTCTTCACTGACTGCCTGTCAGCAACTTTCCTTCAGGCATACATAGGAGTCAACGACGAAACCCAACGCAAGTTCACACCTATGCACCCGCAGCCCGTGGGCTAGGTAACTTGAGTACTCCGGTGCTCACAAGGGTATTGACTATCCTAGGGTCTAGTTTCCAAGTCTCAAACTCCTAGCTATTCCAGAAGTGTCCTAAAACTCTTAATTTCTAATAACTATTAATTCTATCGACTTTTACGCATTCCACTCTGCACCTGAATCCCGTGGGCCTCCCACTTCCTAACCTTTGGTAGTATAGTGTAGCCCCAGCGATTCCCTAGGCCTAGGCCTAACCTGTGTTTGTGACAGTGGTTCTTATACCACTTACTTAGTATATGGCTTGCGTGGCCCCTAGGGCCTAACTGTATTACTTACCTGTGTGACTTAATGTATGCTTAAATAAGACTGTGTTGTACTTACCTCGAATCTCATAAAGAGTGCTGAGGGTATTTTGACTAGAATAAATACATTCTATTTTTATATATATCTGTTGTGGTGTCCTTTCATTTGGTATTCAAGGGATAACAAATGATATAACAGTTGGCTTCACATGCCATACAGAGTTTAGCCTAAGACTGCTCTTGTCCATGCTACCACTAGGATAGCTGGTCTATAAGGTTGACTTTACAACCAATCACCATAAGGGTTGTTTGGACTGATACGAGGTGTACACTAGAATTAGTGACATCATATATCAGGCCAACTTCTCACACTTGCCTTTTCAAGGTCACATATAAAAACAGAAGTATTATGAGGATCCTGCTTTGCACAAAAATTCTTAGATCACTGCAGAGAAGAAGATATGGATGTATCCAGACTCACCACTGTTTAACTTTGTAGTGCCATTGGTTTAATATGCTCTGTCTCCCAAAGATTGTTGTTCGTTCTCATTTTGTTTTATGATTCTCTCTGGTTTCCCTATGTGATACTCACCTGTCGTATTTTTCCCCTCTGTTAGGTGCGGATATTTTCATACATGATTTTTGTTATCCCCGGTCTGCTATGGATGATGTCCTCCCTCCCCGTTCTGCCCTGAGTTGCCCAGTTAATTGTGCCATCTTCCTTATGTGGCTTCACCACCCTCATCTTGTTCATGTTTTTGTAGTCGGACATTATGTTTTTGAAATTTATGGTTTATGTTTTTCCGTATTCCCTTCACCTTTTTTAAAATCTTTTTTCAGATACTCTTTCTCCTTAATCAATAAATTTTCCTTTGTCTTTTTCTCTCTTTGTTCTTTTTTTCTTCGTCTCTACTTCTATTTTTCTTTGTTGTTTTTTCCCTTGACATAACTACTTATTTCTAGTTCTATGCTATTCAAGTATTGCTGGTGCAGTTTTGTAAACTCTCTCTTAAATATTATTATTGATATAATACTGTTGATTTCTAATTGCTTTAACTGTTGTTACACAATGTGTATTTAACCTCATTTGTCATAAATGACTCTCAAAGTTGTTATTGGAATGTTAAGGGTTTGGGATTCCTATAAAGGGTCAATGGGTACTAACTCATTTGTCTAATTTAGAAATGTGATATAGCTTTATTACAGGAAACCCATGTTTTAGATATGGAAATCCCCAAACTTAAACGACAATGGGTAGGTCATGTTTTTGCCCCTCCAGGTACGAGACATCGTAATGTTAACTTCAAAAGCACTCACAATATACTGACACAACATATCTCTCATTCTGATATTGGTTCTATATTATTTCCGATCATGCCCCGGTTACTCTAAATTTCTTTCCACCTTCTCAAGGTACAAGAAGATGGAGATTTAATACTCCCTCCTTTTAGATTCCAATTTTTACCCAGAAATTTGAAGTTTTTGCCACTAATTTCTTTCTTGAAAATTAAACTCCGTCCATGTCTCCACAGATCATTTGGCATTACTTTAAAGCAGTCTCTAGGGACTTTATTATTTATTTTGTATCTCAATGAAAGAAATCTTCTTTGATTAAATTACAATCGCTTACCACACACATTAAACAATTAGAACATTCATTTTTTCGCACAAATTCTAAATCTTGTCTAAAAGAACTTGTTAGATTTAAATTTGAATTTAATGAAATATCTACAGACAATGCTAATTCATTCTTACTCATGTCATCAGCCAGATATTATGGAGGTCAAAATAAAGCGTGGAAACTTTGAGCTAATATCTTAAAGTTAAAAAAGAATGCACCAAGATTAGCTCTATTCTTACTCCCAATAATCACATGGTTTAGAAAAATGAAGATACCTTATCAGAATTTACTAAATTATTTCAATCTCTTTACACTCCTGAGTCCTCTGTACCTCAGGAAGTTATACTTTGATACTTATCATCTATTAATCCACCTTGCTCTTCTGATCTAGATTTTTAAGTATTAGATGTAAATGTAAATGTAAATGTTGTAGACTTGTAAAGCGCACAGCTGCCCCAGCAACGGGGCGTCCCGGCGCTGTAGACCGCTGGGGAACCCGTCCTGGCTATCCCTGTGAGATGGTCCCGTTCTGGGTATCTCCAAGGTGAAACCAGGCATCCCCGGCGTCTGTGGGGGGCCATTGTAGAGATGAGGCAAGCTTAATGCCCAGAGTTGCCGAGTGTGTTCCTGGTTAGAGTAGGTACCGAGGCGAGAATTATCAAGTCTGTTTTGACCCTGGTCCACGACCCTGCCGCGTCGGGAATTGAACCCTGGTCCCTAGCCGATTCTCTGCTTACGGGTCTGCCGCCTCTAACCAGTGAGCCACTAGATATTATTAATGCTATTCGTAATATTAAACGTGGTAAAGCCCCAGGACCTGATGGCTTCACAATTGAATTTTATTCTTATTTTTTTCAAATTCTTATTCCTGAACTACAGCAATTTTTTCACTTCTTTATTTCTTCCCAAAAATTCAGTCGCTCTTTTCAAGAGGCTTTGATATACCTTATTCACAAGGATGGTAAATATCATACTTTATGTAAAAATTATAGACCCATTTCTTTAATTAACGTAGACTACAAGATTTATACAAAAACTCTAGCTCTTCGTTTAGAGACTTTTTTACCTCTACTAATTGGGCGTGAACAGTGTGGGTTTATTAAAGGTAGACACCTTTCAGATAATACTAGACTCTTCTTTAATGTCCTTACCAAAGCCGAATCTTATAAAGGCTCTTTAGCAGCCATCTCTTTGGACGCTGAGTAAGCTTTCGATAGAGTTGGATGGTCATTTATTTTATTGATCCTGGTTTGGTTTTGGTCAGAAATGTATACATTATATTTCTTTATTATACTCTTCTCCTGTTTCCTCCATCTTATCTTATATCACCATATTTTCCTTTATATCATGGAGTAAGACAAGAATGTCCCCTTTCTCAGCTTCTATTTATACTCGCTCTCGAGCCCTCCCTAATTAGAATTCGTTTAAATTCTCAGTTACAGGTTTTATATATGGAAACAACCAATTAAAACTCTCTGTTTATGCTGACGATGTTTTGCTCCTCTTATCACAATCACAGACTTATTTGCTGGCTTTCTTATCTGAAGTACTTGTATTTGCATCTGTGTCTGGTTACAAATTAAATGTTGACAAATGTGAAATCCTCCCACTGCACAAGCTATGTTTTTCAGCAGATTATATTTCTTCTGGTTTTGGTTGGACCTCCGATAAAATCAAATATCTGGGTCTGTGGTTTAAATCTTTCATTAAAGAGTTTATGTTGACGAATTTGAAAGAATTACAGAATCTCTTGAAAAATACCACATCCAGATGGAATCCCATGTTCTTATCATGGTGGGGCCATCCTGACATTATCGAAATGTTTGTGGCATAATAAAAACCCTTGTATGTCTAAAGACCTAAAACCTTAAGTATGTTAAAAGACCTAAACATTAGGGGGGCGTTCATTTTCCATATTTCCAAGCCTATGATACTGCATTCTCTCTTAAACAATCCTCTCTTTTACTCCAAGATGATGATGGACTACTATTGAAAAATATTTTCTATAACCTTTCTCCTTTCAATAATTTTTATCTTTTACACATCGTCCTTTGTCACTGTCTCTTTCTATTTTTAATAATACTTGCAAAATACTCCAGCCTTTAGTCACATGTCACCTTTCTCCTAAAGATACATTTCTGCAATCTTCAATATGGTACAATAAACATCTTAGAATTATTAATATAAATATTTTTGGGAAACATTGGTTTGCTGAAGAACTCCATGGGGTTCACCAACTTAATTAGGATAATACTTGGATATCTTTTGTAGTTACTCAAACGCGTTGTTCTTTACCTCCCACCTATGCATCAAAATACGCATCCTTAACTTCACTGATCCAGTCAACTTACAATCATTTGGGGCTCTATCTACTTCTTTATTTTCACCTCCTACTGTTCTGTCAGTCCTCCCTCTCTACGTCCGCATCCCAAGTACACAAACATTTAACATCTTTTCCAGTCACTAGAGATAAAATGGAAGTGAACTCTCCTGGGAAACTGATCTTCAACTTTCACTTTCTAATATGTTTATAACTTCCTTTTCTTACCCCTGTCTCATTACATAAAATAAACCCTGCTCTTTCTCCCTCCTGTTGGTCTTGTCATGCGACCCCAGCAGACTTAAAACACATGTTATTTATGTGCCCTCACATTCCTAACTTTTGGAGGCAGGTCTGGAAACAAATCAACAATATTTTTCATACGCAAATCCCCTTTACTTGTGTTAATATATTTCTAGTTAGTGTATCTGATGACTGGGTTTCGCACTCAAACACTTTTCATATTGTTGATATGCTCCTTGCAGTTGCTTTTCAACAGATTACTATGACATGGAAGGATGCTACTAATATTTCCTACCTAGGTTGGTGTCATGTGGTTTGTTATAACCACAGACTGGATAGAGCATACGTCCATCCCATTTCGCTTGCAGTGAAAAAAGATTTCCTGTGGTCACCCATTACTCATTTTCTAGATGTATTTGCTAATGCAACACAAGTTCATAACCCCGAGGTGAAGAGGTACCTAAGTCAGCATGATTTAAATGTATTTATTTATATCTGTATTCATATCAATGCTATTTATTTGACGTTTTATCTTCCTTTCTTTATGCTGTTGGTTACAAATGAGTAAATATGGAAGTAGTTCTTTCAAAAAGAGATATAAATTAATGTAATTTCTTCCTCCTCTCCTTTTACCATTCCCCCTTTCTCCTCATATTGCCTTAACAGATTAGATAGATTTATTTTTGCCTGTGTAGCTGGGTTGTGTTCTATATTCTATCTGTCATAGCCTAGCAACAGAATACTGGCAAACTGGTGGGGATGATTCTTGACCATTGAGAAGTCAACTGCTGTTTGGACTGGTGGTTATTTGACTGCTTCTGGATTAAATCTTACATATCTACTGGATCGTTTCATGGACTTCTTTCAACGTATTATCATTATTACACTGGCGACGAGTTACCTGCTTGGGGACAGGGATTGATGCCACCAGTTTCCCCATATCGAACCCACTACCTGTTCAAGCGTATTTTGTAAAGTATTTTGTTTATCTGGTATGCTGATCGCATGTTATTCACAAGACTGGGTCTGCTATTATCAACTGCTGCAGAGGAGCCTTTGGACACTGAATGTTAGTCGTGGTGAAGCGAGACGCACTGAGACCGGTTGTGCTGCCTGTGCGGAGTAGTTTTGTGTGTCGGCGCTATCGTTCATCAACTGTTTTGGCCACGCCTGCTTTGTCGACTGGTTTATTGGATTGCGACCCGCATTGAGGGTACAAGTCTGGGGCACTGTAATGGACATTGGCCAACTACTAAGTTGATTTTCAAAATTACTTCACGCGCTAGACTCACCTGGCACTCGAACGTCCATTGGTGACGCGCGCTTCGTCATTGTTGACTTCTCCGAGGGAGCAGTGTTAGTCTATCCTCTACGTACCTTGAGCCACCCGGCTCACGTCGCGTCAGCGTCAACATCAGTGTCAGCTGTCTACTCTTCATGCATATCAGTGGTACGCACACTCGAACCGTTCAGAACTGGTTGTATTATTTGTGCGTGTGCACTTTTTCTTGAACTGCATTTCTGACGCGTATCGGTGATACGCACACCTCGCATGGATTTATGGTAAAGAAATTTATTTTTGCGCGTCAGTGATGCGCACACGTTAAAACAGTCTCACTCTTATAGGGTTTTTGAACTGGTGATGTTGTAACAGATAGATTTCTGGAACTATAATATAAATTTCACCTCCACATTGTGTTTATTACATAGATTTCTGGATCTATAATATAAAATTTCACTTCCACATTGTATTTATTATTCAGAATGTGATAGACATTATTTTTTTTTAGACACTATCTATACCTTACTATTTCTCATCTTCATTTTGGCATTTTAAAAGATGGCTTCATCTGGTATGTCCCAGCCCCCACAGTTCTTAAGTGATGTTGGTGATCCTGTCTTGCCATGGAAGAGGTGGAAGCCCCTCTTTGATTCATACTTACTGGCTATTGGAGGAGAAAAGTTTTCAGCTGTGCGGAAGTGAGCTACGCTCCTACATAATTTAGGTGTGGAGGGTAGACATGTATATGACAGTCTTGATGAAATTCCATTAGGACGAGGTGAGGGTGAACCTGAAAACATTTATGATATGACTGTGTTGATGCTTGAAAATCATTTCGGTTCCAAGATTAATGTCGTACTAGAACGCCATAAATTTTTCTCTAGAATCCAAGGTAAACAAGAAAAAATCAGCAGCTATGTAGCCACTTTAAAAACATTGGCTCGCACTTGTGAATTCGAACAGCTCACAGACTCGCTTATTAGAGACCAGATTGTCAGGTGCACTAATGATCCGAAAGTCCAGCAGAAACTCCTTGCTAAAAATCCTGACCTTAAGGACACGTTATCCATTGTTGAAAGCATGGAGAATACAAACATGTGGGTACGTGAGATGAAGGTGGAAAAAACATCTGACGTTACCACTGATGAGAGAACTGTTCATGAAATAAAGAGGGATGAGGTTACGAAAGTAGATTCTAAAGGTGGGGTTAAGGAGAGTCATGAGAAAGACAAGAAGTTTTTTAATCCCGAACAACCTCATTTCAAGAATAAGTCCTCTGATCCTGAGCAATTTGGATTCAAAAATAATAGGAATGGTTTTAAATGTTTTAGGTGTGGGAGTGATAATCATTCACCCAATAGTCCCAGTTGTTTTGCTAGGTCTGTAGTCTGCAACAAGTGTGGGAAGAGAGGCCATTATGCACAAGTGTGTCGAAGTGGTAGGAATAAAACAGTACAACATATTGAGCAAGAGAAAAAGTTTATTTGCTGCATCAGACAGGATGGTGTTGTTGATGGTGATACATTAGAAATGCCTGAATGCGAAGTGTTGATTGGTGGTGAACGGTTTTCAGTTCTGGCTGATTTTGGATCACCTTATACTATGGTTGGAGATGCTAATTGGGATGCTGTTTCTGGTCTTGAAAAGACTGAACTTTTTTCCCCAGACATAAGTCCTGTTGGATATGGGGGAGTTAAGATTGATGTTTTAGGTTTTGTCATAAGGAAAATTCAATTTAAAGGTAGAGAGACACTTGGAAAAGTATATGTGGCAAAAAGAGGAGATAACCTTTTGGGGTGGAGGCATCAAAGAGATATGGGAATCAAACTAGATCCAAATTCGCCAGAAAAAGTTCTACTTTTGTCTCCTCCTTCATTGTCAAATGACGTGTGTTCAGAATTTCCTAAAGTTTTTTGTGATAAATTAGGATTATTGAAAAACTTTCAACATAAAATCATTCTAAAAAGCAATGCTCAACCTTTTGTCAGTAAAGTTAGGAAGGTTCCGCACATGTTGATGGAGCCCTTGGATTTGGAGCTCAAAAGATTGCTGTCGACAGGTGTTATTGAGGAGATTGAGTGTTCTGAATGGTTGGCCCCCATAGTTTTGGCATCCAAGGATGGCGGAGAAGGGATCCGGATGTGTGTGGACTTGCGTGGATTGAACAAACATATTTGGGTTGACAGGCAACCTTTACCCAACATCTCTCAAACGCTTGCTTTAGTCAAGGATGCTAAATGTTTCAGTGTAATGAACCTATCCTCTGCTTATCATCAGGTTCTATTGCATCCGGATTCTAGACATTTAACATCTTTCGTGACACCTTTGGAGGCTTTCAGATTTATCCGAATGCCCTTTGGGTTAGTTTCTGCTGCAGCTTGCTTTCAGAGAGTGATGAATAAAGTATTGATTGGGTTGCCTAAGGTCTTGGTTTTCCAAGATGACATTCTGATTTATGGGAAGGACGTGCAAGATCATGACAATGTACTTTGGAGAGTTTTACAACGGTTGCAAGAAGCTGGTCTTGTTATCAAAAAAGAGAAGTGTAAATTTTGTGTGTCTTCTGTAGTTTACTTGGGACACACTATATCTGCTGATGGTATCAGTCCTAAGCTTAATTTAGTTGAGAGTATTGTAAAAGCCCCAACTCCGGTTAGCAAAGATCAAGTTCGTTCATTTTTAGGGTTAGACGAGTTTTGCTCCAAATTTATACCTAATTTTGCTGGTGTTTCCTCTCCTTTGAGAGTATTGCTCAAGAAGGGTACTCAATTTACATGGTCAAATGATTTTTCTTCTGCTTTCAATTCCATCAAAAAAATAATTAGTCATATACACACTTTGGGACATTTTGATGCCTGCAAGAAGACGATTCTGTCTACAGATGCAAGTATGCTTGGATTGGGAGCAGTGTTATCACAGATTGTTGATGGAGAGCTTAGGATTGTTGCTTTCGCTTCTCGCTCTCTCAGAGGTGCTGAGGAACGCTCTTCCGTGATTGAGCGGGAGGCGTTGGCGGTTTTCTGGGATATTCATCACTTCTAGTTCTATCTTTGGGGCTTACCTGTGACAGTTAGGACTGATCACCGTCCTTTATGCCAAATTTTCACTTGTAGGCATGCGGAAATTGTTTCGCCAAGAATCAAACGTTGGATAGAGGGACTGTCAGATTTTAATTTCATTGTTGAGTATGTCCCGGGATCCATGAACATGGTTGCAGACTGTCTTTCTAGATTACCTGTAGATCAATCTGGAGCAGAAGTTAATGGCTCTTTGGTTGGATGGGTACATGAGTCTGCTGTCAGTCAGGATGAGTGGTCTTTAGTTTCTCACAATGATAGTGAGTTAGAGTTACTCAAAAAATACACGATTGAAGGTTGGCCAGCAGAGAAAGACATACCTGAGCACTTGAAATATTTCATCAATGTGAAAGATGAGTTATGTGTTTTTGATGATAAATTGTTGAGGGGAAATCGTGTGGTACCTCCTTGTGAACTTAGGAGCAAGTTGATCAATTTAGCTCATGAAGGGCATTTGGGAAGGAATTTGACTAAAGCCAGGGTCCGTGAGTGGTACTGGTGGCCAACAATGGACAAGCAGGTTGAAGAGATGGTTAAGGATTGTTGGTAATGTGCCAATAGTGATAAAAGCAAGAAAAGTCGCACCACACCACTTTCGCCTGTAGAGATCCCTGCTGAACCCTGGTCCAAGTTGGGTTTGGATATTGCTGGACCATTTGAGTCTTTTGCGTACGATGAACGTTATGTACTGCTTTTAGTGGATTACACTTCCAAGTGGGTAGTCACCAAGTGTGTACCAGCTGTGAATACTAGAACTGTCATAGAGTTTCTGTCTGATGAGTTTTCGAGAGAGGGAATACCAAAACATCTTATCACTGACAATGGTGTTCAGTTTGTCTCTCATGAGATGAATACATTTTTGAAGGAATTGTCCATTGTACATTTCAAGACAGCTTGGTACTCTCCGCAAGCCAATGGTCTGACAGAAAGAATGAACAAGATTGTAAAGTCTTGTGCTCAAAGAGCTATGCAGACTAGATCTTCACTAAAAAAAATGCTCAGAGAAACATGGTGGGCTCACCGCAACACCCCCAATTGTTTGACATCAGTTTCCCCTTTCTCTGTCTTGAGAGGGAAGAAACCACATGATAAACTAAATCCTGCAGGGCTGAATTTGAATGTTAGTGATGTACAATTGGATGAACGTGTTGTTTTGAGATGGAAGTTTCACCAAGATAAATACAAGAGCAGGTTTGATTTCAGAAATTACTCTCTTCTTAGGCATTGGAGAGTGGGTGATGAAGTGTTAATTAAAAGACCTGGCCTCTTGAGGAAGGCCCACTCACGATATATGGGTCCATTCATTATCAAGGAAGTAAAAAAAATGTTGTGGTGTTAGATTCTGGTGAAGTGTGGAGTATGTCTCGATTAGTCAAATGGGAGCCAAGTTCTGAGGATTTTGAGCATTAAGGTGTATCTTTTGATGATCATAACTATGTGCCTGATGATCTTAACTATGTTCCAAACGTTCCTCACCCTGGAAATCATCGAAGATTGAGATTTAGACCATCCTGGCATAAAGATTATAAAATGTTTTGAATGCATATATTCATTATGCACTAGTTTTGCGAGGATCTATGTTATTTCTTTTCAATGGGAATGATTGTTCATTTCTTTATTTCTGCTGTTTTGAGTTCTTGATATTTTTGGGGAGGGAGATGTGTTTTGGTTTTACTTATGTTATTTCATCCTTTTCCCTGTCCATGTATGTTATTACATTTCTCTTGCCTGGGTAGCTGGGTTGTGTTCTATATTCTATCTGTCATAGCCTAGCAACAGAATACTGGCAAACTGGTGGGGATGATTCTTGACCATGGAGAATTTTGAGAAAGGTTTAAGTTATAGAACAATAAATTGTTATAGGCCTGCAATTTCTGCAGGTCATTCGGTGGTTGGTGGTAAGTCTGTTGAAAGTAATGCACTGGTTTGTAGAATTTCGAAAGGTATGCAGATTAGGAGACCTCCTAAAGCTAGATATGATGTTTTATGGGAAGTTAATTTGGTTTCAAAGCTTTTTATGCAGTGGCCATCAAACACGTATCTATCAAATAAGAATATTTCAGTTAAGTTAGCAACTTTGTTGTGTTTAATTTCATGTAAGAGGGGGTGAGATGTCAAGTGTCTGGAGGTAAGTAATAGAGTGTTTGGCCCAGATGGTGTATTTTTTTTAAATAAGGAAGAGAACAAGAACCATGACAAGTTCGATTGTTTTATGCTAGGATTGAAGATTGTAAGAAGCTTTGCATGGTTGAGTGTTTAAGGGAGTATGAGTTCAGGATGCAGGAGAAGAGAGGTCATGGTGTACATCAGTTGTTTCTTTTGTTAAACACTTTGGAGCGGTAAGTGCGGCGACAATTTCGAGATGGGTGAAGTCTGCAATGAAGGAGGCTGGAGTGAATGTGGAGAGATTTAAAGCACATTTGGTAAGGGGTGCTATGGCAAGTAAGGCTTGTTGGTCTGGTGTAAGTTTGGAAAGGGTTATGAAGGCAGCAGATTGGTCTAATGTGGGTACTTTTGCAGAGCATTACTTTAGACCAATTGAGCGCATGTCAGGTGTTGATGAGCTTTCAACATGCATAATGGTGGCTTCTGGTCTTGTAAGGAAATGGCGATTCGCAGATTAACATGACAAGAGAATCAGGATTTCATTAATGACGCGGAGGCAACATTATCCCGCCGGCCACTCCCTAGGAGTTTCCTAGATGTAGATTTTTAAAGAAAACGAAGTTCTAAGATTTTAAGTTTAGTGTTTTAGTTATGGGAAGTTTATTTTCTTAGAGTTTAAGAGACATTTTTCAGGATTTTGATTGAATTTAGAGGTTGTAAGAATTGTTTAGTTTAATGTTGTTCTTTGTTTTCAGATGCACAGGTGTAAACGACAAGAGTCATGGATAAGTCGATGGAGAAGAAGAAGTGTTTATCTTCATAGTTTCGCATTTAAAAAGGCAGAGAGTTCCATGTTAGAAACTTTTGTTATTTTTAAGTATTCCAGTTCTGGATTGTTGTTTGGTATGAAGATTCTTTAAATGGCTGCTGACAGGAGTGGCATAATAAAAGATTAAGCATAATGTTAGCTCCGCATCTTTAATGAAATCCTGATTCTCTATTCTCAGTTACAGAAAGTTTAGAGAAAGTTAGTATCAGCTCGAGTGCACAAACAAACCTCGACACATTCCACAAACATAGCTGCTAAGTGTCCCACATCATATGTGACATCTGCAGAAAAATTCTGGTTTGCACCAGTAGCACTTTGTATTTTAGGACTTCTTGTTTCTCTTTTACCCTCATAAATGTTGTGTTACAAAATACCAGCAATCAAAGTGCATTTAAAGACCTGGGAGAGGTTGAAAGTGTTTTGTCAGTAGGAGGATTGCCACCTTTCTCAGAAAAGAATACCGTCCTTTGTTTACCTGTAATGGCAAGAGTTAGTAAGAATTTGTGTAAAACACTCGTTATTCTTCTTAAACATGGCAACTATCCCTCGCTTTGCTTTAACAATCAATCAGAAATAACTGAGACAGCTTTCAAGTTCTTCTTAAGTGATTTCTTCATGTGTTTTGCTTTTTTAGATTCATATTTCTAATGGGAAGAAATGACACATGTCATAATATTACCTGATTTTCCTGTCATTGAAGTAAAGGTACAGGCCTGGCTGGTAACAGGAGGCTTCTTTGCAGCTACCCACACGTTTATTAGCTCGCTGTTCCTCCCTATGCAACACACTAGTGCAGCCTGGCCACTCTGAGCCTTTTGTGCAGCCCTCCCACCTGGCGCAGCATAGTCCAGGGATGACAACCAGGGCATAGGATGTATTGTGCTTAGAATGGCAGCACAATTTTACAGAGTTAAAGACAGGAACAGAGTGAGACAAAGAAAGAGAAATTAAATAAGAGGGAAAGAAAGTGGTGACAGGGTGCAGAGAGCAAGCGACAGAAGGTAAGGATCTACAGAGAAAGAAAGGAAAGGAAACGAGGCAGAAAGACACAATTCAAAGTAAACATGGAGTGAGGTAGCGAGAGGCAGATACAGATATAAAGAAGGAGGTAGACAACATGAGAGAAGCAGAGAAAGGATGGACAGGCAACAAACCAGAGTGAGAGAGATAGAGAAAGAGAGAGCGGGAAAGAGAAAGAGAGAGAAAACGAGCGAGGGATACAAGTGGAGAGTAATGCAGAGTGATAGGAAGAATGAAAAAGGAAAAGAGGGTGAGATGGGGCAGACGAGAAAGAGTAAAAAGGTGGAAGAGAGACAGACAGAGCTCAAGAGTTAGACAGGAGAGAGAAGATGAATAAATACATGTACAGCTGTGTCTGGTGGCTTAGTGGACTAATGGGTCTACTGTAGGGGCCTGTGTTTGACCTCACGGTCACAGGTTCAAAATCCAGTCGGGTCTACTCAGCCTTTCATCAATCTGAAGTCGATAGAATGAGTATCGTTATTCAGCGCCAACATACCCTGCTGGGTGAACGTGTCTTTACAAATATGTTATGTAGAGATTGATGAACATAGCTGGAGAACCCGCTCTCTGCCCCCTGTTTGCTCTCGGGCACCCGCACTGTACTCGCCCTCTTCTCTGGTTTTGTATTGTAATCAAACAAAGAAAACTTCTTGGAAATAAAGCAGAGTTTGCTCAGGAGCGGCTGGTATTGGGGAAAAGAGGCAAGGCGGGGACTGGAGAGGGACGTAAGAGGGACAACGTAAATAAAAAAAATGTACAAAAGAGGCAGGGAGGGGGTGAGGGGAACAAGGAATACAACAAAAGAAAAAAGAAAACTTACCTGCTGCCCTCCAGCATGGGGTCTTGCTCTTCCGCCCCACTCGGCAGCTGCAGGCAGGCACAGGCTCCCAGCCTGCCCTGCGGCCAATCCTGAAGCTGCTCTCACATGATGTGCGCTCCAGGACAGACTCGGAGTCTGTGCCTGTTCTCTCCAACCACAACAATGCAGCTGGAGTTGGAGAGGGGTCACTGCGCGTGTGGTTTTTGGCTGGCCTAAGAACGCAGGCCAAAAACCACATGAGCAGTGTAGGTAGAGCCCACAACTCCCCTCCAGCCGATCATAACCCTGGCCCCACCCTAAGCCCCGCCCCAAGTTAAATAAAATGATAATAAAAACGGGTTTTAAACCCGTTTTAATATTGTTTTATTTTTGTATTTTTTAAGGTGCTGGTGGGGGGGTGCAACGCTTCCCCACCATAGCCCAGTAGCCGCCGCTGAATTTGCTGTTCATTAAGATCATTGTGGATGGGATGATGTGTGTGCCCTGAGTGGCAATGAGAGCAGGTAGGGCTTCCTAAAATTAGAAAATATTTGTACATTTTGTCATCATTTATCATCACCCATTGACTGCTTAAAATTTTATCATTTTTAATATATTCCCGCGAAATCTACAAACATTTAGACAGAGCACAAAAAGTATCCTTCAACTGCCCAGATCACCTGTGTGCAAAATGTCTGTGGGATTCGTCCCACTAGCATATTATTTTGAAAACATTTTTATAATTTTGCATCCACTTCTTTAACTTTGCTTCCTCTTGCTTCATTTTGGCCGACCATCACCTGACGTTACTCGCTCTGATGTAATCAGAGCTAAAGAAATGTGACGTCACTTTCTATGATGTTACACATAAGTCAAGAAGCAGTCAAGAAGCAGCTGGTATCACTTCTGCTACCCCTGAACATTCCTTTTAGATAGTGTGGGCAGGAGTTTGATCAATTGGGGAAGGAACGAAATCAGAATAAAAGTCAATGGGGAAAGACCAGAATCTTGTGTGCACCATCCCACCCCTCACCTTCACCTCACCTTTCCCTACCATCCCTCTCATAGTAGATTCAGCTTCATTTTCCTCAGCTTTCTTCTACTCCTGTCCAAATCTCTGCCTTCATGCTAGTCCCACCTCTTATCTTTCTTTGCCCATTCATTTCCCGTTTCTTCTTCTTGACCTCTTCTCATTACCCTTTCTACTATCGCCTCTCCACCTTCTCACAGCAGCTCCACTGCCTACATTCTACTCACCCACTTTTTCACGTATCTTACCACTTCCCCATTCCCATCATTCCTTCACTCTGCTTTAGCTCCCGCCATACACACAAACATGTACCGCCCTACACACATTCCATCTCCCTCACACCCCTCCATCAAACCTCTCCCTCTCATCCATCTCCCACCTCTAGTGACACATACATTCCAGGACTCCTAGACATTACCATAACCCCTCTCCATCCATCATCACATTCCTTTTTCCTTCATCACACCTTTATCTGTGCTACTCTCCCAACTGTTGACACTCCTCTCACCCACTACCTCCTCCCTTTCTCACCCCCTCTATTATTCTACCTTAAGGTTCATTCCTCCACCAGTGCATCCTCATCCCCACTTATCTCTTCCTCTTTTTCCCTCCAGAACCTCTCTTCTCCTATCTTACATACCGTCCAGGTATCCTCGTGCGTCTTCCCATCCCATTCCTTACCAAGGAGCCATTTGTCTGCTCAACAGAGACCTATTGCTTAGCCAAGTTGAATACTTTCCCCAATATGGCGCTGCCTACCCGTCCCGGCATGCATAAAGGGGATAGTGCGTCAACCACACATCACCTTTTTTTTGCATGCATGCAGTCCAGTTGTCTAGCTGAGTTGGGTGAGTTTTTTTTCTCTCACTTTTTGTCATGTCTATGTTTCACGGGTTACTCTAGCAACCAAGCTGTTGTTCTTGCATTCGACCTGTTCACCCTACTCAGCGGGTGTTGTCTTACCTGCGGGTGATGGCGCTAAGTGTCCTTGTGCCCATTTTCTGCCCTGATATTCTGGCTTCTTGCTCTTTCAGGACCCCCGCCCATCTGGGCTGCTTTTCTGCATTTGGGTGCTTCCTGCTTGATGGCGCTTCCCGCGAGAGGTCGGGCCACGAGACTAAGATTCCTTAGAAATGGGTCCATTGCAGGAAACACCCTTCAAAGCCTGCTAAAACGGAGTCTGCTGCTACTGTGGATGCCCTGCGTGTTTTGATAAATGAGGCAGTGGAGGTGGCATTCAGGGCATGGGAGGCTGTTTGTCCTCTTGTTAAAGTGCCTTGGCCTCAACCTCTGGTAGGTCTTGAAGAGCTTGATGAGGAAGGAGAAAGGAGAGGTCGCTTTGTGCATAGAGCTGAGCTCTCTGACTTATTTGCACATGTCAGGGGCAATCTGGGTTTTCCTTCTCCTGTGGTGAATGAATTGGAGGATGATTATTTTACCCAGCCTGACCCTGATTCATTGCCTCTCCACAGTGCCGTCCGCAAAGTCCTGGCACATGAATGGCATGACTTTGACAAGTCTGCGTTTCCTTGCTTTTTGGCGTTACGCCTTGGAAGGGTTTTCGGAGAAAATCCCTCAATCTGTCAAGGTGGATAAGTTGATGGCTGGTCTTTCTTCCTAGGGCATGGTTCCTTCGGCTGACGCCCTTCGTTCCGACCCCGTCAACAAGAAGGTACTCCGAGTCCTGGTTTTCCTGTTCCATTCCTGAGCCCATCCCTCCCTCCCTATTTCTGTTAATGGTGATTATGTGTGTTTTTCTTCCTCTTGGGTTTCTTTGGTATTCTCAGGATGTGTGGTGGACGCACCGCCTCCTTTATGCATGCCAGGCCAGGTAGGTGGTGCCATATTGGGGGAAGTATTTGACTTTGCTAGGTAATAGGTTTCTATAGAGCAGACAGGCTGCTTCTTGGTAATTAAGTGAATATCCGGGCATTGATAGTGTATCCTTATATTTATCTGTGCTATGTGCATAATATGCTTTTTCACTCATCTCATAACCCTTCCATGGCACATAGTTCAAACACCTCATTCTATTCAACCCCCTCCAATAATCTCATCATCACACTAGCCACACTGCCATTCTTTTAAATGTTCACATTACCCTATAGTGGTACAAAAGGGGGTGGTGATGGACGGAGCATCAGAACCAATCAAATACTCACACCCAGTCAACAGATCTGGGTTTAATCCATCACCGTTCTTTAGCCCACTCTGCCACCCCAGTTCAGACATGGCCATATGCAAATCAGTCTGACCCTGTGCCTCATGGGAACAGTCCAGCCCGAACTGCCAAGCCATGCCTTCCCTGGACCGGAAACAAGCTTCCTAGGACCGGTTTCTGGCATTTCAGCCGTCTTCAGCCAGGCTTGCTTGAATCCAGTGGCAAAGTGAGCAAGGGACTCAACGTCTGAGCATACCCTGCCAACTTATGGCGAACAAAGTGGTACAAAAGGGGGTGGTGATGGACGGAGCATCAGAACCAATCAAATACTCACACCCAGTCAACAGATCTGGGTTTAATCCATCACCGTTCTTTAGCCCACTCTGCCACCCCAGTTCAGACATGGCCATATGCAAATCAGTCTGACCCTGTGCCTCATGGGAACAGTCCAGCCCGAACTGCCAAGCCATGCCTTCCCTGGACCGGAAACAAGCTTCCTAGGACCGGTTTCTGGCATTTCAGCCGTCTTCAGCCAGGCTTGCTTGAATCCAGTGGCAAAGTGAGCAAGGGACTCAACGTCTGAGCATACCCTGCCAACTTATGGCGAACAAAGTGGTACAAAAGGGGGTGGTGATGGACGGAGCATCAGAACCAATCAAATACTCACACCCAGTCAACAGATCTGGGTTTAATCCATCACCGTTCTTTAGCCCACTCTGCCACCCCAGTTCAGACATGGCCATATGCAAATCAGTCTGACCCTGTGCCTCATGGGAACAGTCCAGCCCGAACTGCCAAGCCATGCCTTCCCTGGACCGGAAACAAGCTTCCTAGGACCGGTTTCTGGCATTTCAGCCGTCTTCAGCCAGGCTTGCTTGAATCCAGTGGCAAAGTGAGCAAGGGACTCAACGTCTGAGCATACCCTGCCAACTTATGGCGAACAAAGTGGTACAAAAGGGGGTGGTGATGGACGGAGCATCAGAACCAATCAAATACTCACACCCAGTCAACAGATCTGGGTTTAATCCATCACCGTTCTTTAGCCCACTCTGCCACCCCAGTTCAGACATGGCCATATGCAAATCAGTCTGACCCTGTGCCTCATGGGAACAGTCCAGCCCGAACTGCCAAGCCATGCCTTCCCTGGACCGGAAACAAGCTTCCTAGGACCGGTTTCTGGCATTTCAGCCGTCTTCAGCCAGGCTTGCTTGAATCCAGTGGCAAAGTGAGCAAGGGACTCAACGTCTGAGCATACCCTGCCAACTTATGGCGAACAAAGTGGTACAAAAGGGGGTGGTGATGGACGGAGCATCAGAACCAATCAAATACTCACACCCAGTCAACAGATCTGGGTTTAATCCATCACCGTTCTTTAGCCCACTCTGCCACCCCAGTTCAGACATGGCCATATGCAAATCAGTCTGACCCTGTGCCTCATGGGAACAGTCCAGCCCGAACTGCCAAGCCATGCCTTCCCTGGACCGGAAACAAGCTTCCTAGGACCGGTTTCTGGCATTTCAGCCGTCTTCAGCCAGGCTTGCTTGAATCCAGTGGTTAAGTGAGCAAGGGACTCAACGTCTGAGCATACCCTGCCAACTTATGGCGAACAAAGTGGTACAAAAGGGGGTGGTGATGGACGGAGCATCAGAACCAATCAAATACTCACACCCAGTCAACAGATCTGGGTTTAATCCATCACCGTTCTTTAGCCCACTCTGCCACCCCAGTTCAGACATGGCCATATGCAAATCAGTCTGACCCTGTGCCTCATGGGAACAGTCCAGCCCGAACTGCCAAGCCATGCCTTCCCTGGACCGGAAACAAGCTTCCTAGGACCGGTTTCTGGCATTTCAGCCGTCTTCAGCCAGGCTTGCTTGAATCCAGTGGCAAAGTGAGCAAGGGACTCAACGTCTGAGCATACCCTGCCAACTTATGGCGAACAAAGTGGTACAAAAGGGGGTGGTGATGGACGGAGCATCAGAACCAATCAAATACTCACACCCAGTCAACAGATCTGGGTTTAATCCATCACCGTTCTTTAGCCCACTCTGCCACCCCAGTTCAGACATGGCCATATGCAAATCAGTCTGACCCTGTGCCTCATGGGAACAGTCCAGCCCGAACTGCCAAGCCATGCCTTCCCTGGACCGGAAACAAGCTTCCTAGGACCGGTTTCTGGCATTTCAGCCGTCTTCAGCCAGGCTTGCTTGAATCCAGTGGCAAAGTGAGCAAGGGACTCAACGTCTGAGCATACCCTGCCAACTTATGGCGAACAAAGTGGTACAAAAGGGGGTGGTGATGGACGGAGCATCAGAACCAATCAAATACTCACACCCAGTCAACAGATCTGGGTTTAATCCATCACCGTTCTTTAGCCCACTCTGCCACCCCAGTTCAGACATGGCCATATGCAAATCAGTCTGACCCTGTGCCTCATGGGAACAGTCCAGCCCGAACTGCCAAGCCATGCCTTCCCTGGACTGTTCCCATGAGGCACAGGGTCAGACTGATTTGCATATGGCCATGTCTGAACTGGGGTGGCAGAGTGGGCTAAAGAACGGTGATGGATCAAACCCAGATCTGTTGACTGGGTGTGAGTGTTTGATTGGTTCTGAT
Source organism: Triturus cristatus (assembly GCF_964204655.1). Lineage (NCBI taxonomy): Eukaryota > Metazoa > Chordata > Amphibia > Caudata > Salamandridae > Triturus > Triturus cristatus. The sequence continues at coordinate 145,374,391 of NC_140580.1, read as the reverse complement.
GCTCCGTCCATCACCACCCCCTTTTGTACCGCTTTGTTCGCCATAAGTTGGCAGGGTATGCTCAGACGTGAGTCCCTTGCTCACTTTGCCACTAGATTCAAGCAAGCCTGGCTGAAGACGGCTGAAATGCCAGAAACCGGTCCTAGGAAGCTTGTTTCCGGTCCAGGGAAGGCATGGCTTGGCAGTTCGGGCTGGACTGTTCCCATGAGGCACAGGGTCAGACTGATTTGCATATGGCCATGTCTGAACTGGGGTGGCAGAGTGGGCTAAAGAACGGTGATGGATCAAACCCAGATCTGTTGACTGGGTGTGAGTGTTTGATTGGTTCTGATGCTCCGTCCATCACCACCCCCTTTTGTACCGCTTTGTTCGCCATAAGTTGGCAGGGTATGCTCAGACGTGAGTCCCTTGCTCACTTTGCCACTAGATTCAAGCAAGCCTGGCTGAAGACGGCTGAAATGCCAGAAACCGGTCCTAGGAAGCTTGTTTCCGGTCCAGGGAAGGCATGGCTTGGCAGTTCGGGCTGGACTGTTCCCATGAGGCACAGGGTCAGACTGATTTGCATATGGCCATGTCTGAACTGGGGTGGCAGAGTGGGCTAAAGAACGGTGATGGATCAAACCCAGATCTGTTGACTGGGTGTGAGTGTTTGATTGGTTCTGATGCTCCGTCCATCACCACCCCCTTTTGTACCGCTTTGTTCGCCATAAGTTGGCAGGGTATGCTCAGACGTGAGTCCCTTGCTCACTTTGCCACTAGATTCAAGCAAGCCTGGCTGAAGACGGCTGAAATGCCAGAAACCGGTCCTAGGAAGCTTGTTTCCGGTCCAGGGAAGGCATGGCTTGGCAGTTCGGGCTGGACTGTTCCCATGAGGCACAGGGTCAGACTGATTTGCATATGGCCATGTCTGAACTGGGGTGGCAGAGTGGGCTAAAGAACGGTGATGGATCAAACCCAGATCTGTTGACTGGGTGTGAGTGTTTGATTGGTTCTGATGCTCCGTCCATCACCACCCCCTTTTGTACCACATTACCCTATAAACAAACTTACAGCTCAATGTCACACTAATTGATCCTCACGCTCACCCATCCCTACAGGCTACCACCTTCCAGCCGAAGCAAAACAAGTCCTCCCCATAACTTTCCTGGTTATCAAAATCCCTTACAAAACATTACAGCTTAATTCAAAGTAGACACACTCAGACCCCCTAAATCAGAACAACCTAGTCACATCACTAGATCTCAGCATCCCTGACTATCCTCACAACAATCCACACACCAACACACCGATCGTCCCAAAATTACAAAATGCTGAAAATAATTAAGTGCCTTGGCTACATAGTGAAATGTGAAGTTCAAAAGTCCCCATGCCTGTTTACTATGTAGCCAAGCTACTCAAATATTTATGTATTTATTTTATTGATTTGCAATGCCCTGGCTTTTGGCATGTCACCATTTAATAGCACTAGAACTGGTCTTCTAATATGCACTCTACTAGAGGAATGGGATTATAGGCTCTAGTGGATCAAGAGGGAATTTGTAGTACATGCTGCTTATTAGCAATCCTGTTCCACAAATATTTTGAAGAACAAGGGCGGTACTCCTTGTGGTGTGTAGTCCAAGAATTAATTCACAACTTGGCAGAAAAAGCATCAACGCATTTCAGCCATAAAAGGACTTGATCACAATGCAAGTCTTTTTCTGCCAATTTGTGAATTAATTCTTCAGCCACACACCACCAGGAGTATGGCCTTGTTCTTCTTCAAAATATCTGCAGAACAGGATTGCTAATATTGACACGCCTGGGCTATCTGGCGTGCACCGCCGGGCTTGGTGCCAGCCAGCATACGCTCTGTGAGGCTATCTTTATGCTGCTTATGAGAAGTACTTGAAAGGGCCCTGTCTTCTAGTTAGAGAGAGGGGTGGTCCCTACACTTGTACCCCATGGCATGGGCATCGTTGAAAAGGGTGATTTTCAGCTTTCTCTTGAAGGGCGTCAGGGTCAGTAGATGTCTTAGGTCTGGATTCAGTAAGCTCCACTGCACAAAACGTATCTTCTGAAGCTGCATGCTCTCCAATTAAATTTTGCATTGCTTTAGCGGTGGCCATAGCTCGGTCTGTAGGGAGAAGTTAGATTTTGTAGATATTTTTGTCCTGATCCCTCCTCTGATTAGAAGATCATGCACAGGAGTTTGATTGTTCGCTCTGATGTTTCAAGGAAAGGTCTTTGTCAAACCAGATATCAAGGTTTCTTACTTTTGGATTGGGAGACGGTGGCACCTAGTTCACTTGGCCATTCAAATAACCCACTTGTTGTGATCTTGTCTGCCATCAAGATTTCTGTTTTCTAATCATTAGGGTGAAAGTAGTTGTTCTTTATACAGTGGATATTAATGTTACAATGCACTCCAGCACCCACATCCATTCCACCACTAAGAGTCACTCACCTCTATTGCCCAATGTTTCTCCAAAATCTCAAGACGGATCTCACACTATTATAAAAGTATCTCCTCACTTCACTATAGCTCTCATTATGAACTGCATAGTACTAAGACTGATTTACAGTCAAAGAATGTGGATGTGAACCAGTAGCTATGCAGTTACAGCTTAAGCTTGGAATGAGGAATTACTGTACAGAATCACTGCACAGTAGAATCGGATCTCGTTCTTCCACATCCAGATATTACAGGTGCGAATAAACCAACGCACTTGGAATCAGGCAACGCAGAATTCCATGAGGTAATTCTGCTCTACCTAATTCGTAATGAGGGACTATGTGGGCCAAACGTTTTCCCAACCAGCGGCACATAGCTTCACCTGCCTGCACATTGCATTCTTACTTCCCACACTCTTCAGCAGGCCCCTACTCTGATACCCCACCCACACTCTGATCACAAGTTTCATTTTGCACGATCTCTTCCATCCAGTGCTCACATGTCACTTCTTACCGGGGTACCACATTCTCCCCTCATTAAAGTACGTCACACCATTTATTGACCATTCATAACCAAACCGTTGGTCCAATACCATGCCACATCAACCCGCTATACATTATCCCATATAATCCAACATATTGTCGCTCCATGAAACACACCAAATCACACAACACCATTGCAATGAAAGGCTATACCATGCCACTCTACGCACATAGTAAACAACTGCACAAAACACCAGATTATGACTCACAAAGCACCATGCCACCTAACTGTGCATTACACTGAGATCTTGTACACAGGAAGCACTCCCAACACCATCCAACACAGTAGCACACCACATAATAATGCCCAAACATTGTAAAGCTCATTAAAAACACATCAACAACCCACACCATGTTAAATCTCCCCACATTACATGACACAAGACAATACTATTCCACATCATATTACGATCAAACACACAACACACAGAACTTTAAAGCTACACTCCATTGCACTGCATCAGACCATGCAAACACCCCGCCATAGGACTCCAATGCAGCACAAAAAACACTTATTATGCCATGACATGCAACACTACTTCACGTTATGGCTCACCACCCAATATTGCATCACACACATAACATAGCCCACCAATGTCATCACATACACCCCATAACCAAAAACCACTAAACCTTACAAACCTGAACATATCACATTAAATCACTATCCACACCAAAACATAGCACACTAGTGCACATTACGCCTCTCCAACAATATTATACCACGAAATACACAGAACATACAGTAATAATTGCCCAGTGGTGGCTCCTCCTCTAAGGCGTAGGAGCGTCACCCCACTGCTTTGAAGCAGCGAAAGAAAGGAAAATAAAATGATAATACCATAATGTTATTATAATTTTATTTTGTACTGCTGCTGCAGCTTTTCATGATGGGACGGGGTGGGCTGCCCTGCTCACAGAGCAGGGAGGAGTGGCAGAACCCTCCTAAGTGTGCAATGACCGTTTGGCCAGCCCTCTCGGGCCGACCAAACAGTCATGCACATTTCTTATGTTCTTCATGCAGGCTGCATTACAGCCTGTGTGGAGTACATTCCCAAGACCCCAGTCCCTGGCCGAGCGGCGAACCTCCACTCAGACCAATCGCAACGCTGCATTGCAGTATTGCGATTGGTCAGGGGAGTCTGGGTGCTTATCATTTACAATGCTGCATTGCAGTGCTGTGATTGGTATGGGGATCCCACCCTCTTGCCCCCCGCCCGCTACCCCGATCCGTGTGACCGCTACTGCAATTGTCTATAAATTGATACTGCTTTTGGCATCAGGAGGCAACATAATATTCTGAGGGCAAAATGACACTCCAGAAAAACAGGCAGTACCACCTCAAAAGGACATCCTTTAACTATGAGGGCTAAGAAATATTTCAGTTTCTTTGTACGTGCTCTTGTGCCTGAATGGACATGACATTTGCCATGTTATTTCAGTGAATGTAAGGCTCCCCTCCCTATCGTACACATTCTAATATGTGCTGTAATTGATGGACAACCAATGTAGTCCAAGGGCAATGATTGTAGGAGTTAGGGAGGGTCGGTAAAAACCTGCATGACAAGCCTGAACACTTGGCTGCTACATATGGGCCTCTGGAGGCCGCCTGATATCAAACCTCGATGAAAGTTGCCCCTACCCAACTCTCACAATAGAACATCAGTTGCAGAACCATTGAGGGAGATGAAGACACCGTCACACAAAGCATCCTAGGGTAATAAGCCACTGACGCAATACACAGCCTGGTGATAACCCACAACTAAGAGTCAGCAATCAGGGGACTAAGGAACAAGGAGAATTTAGAACTGAAAAGGAGAGCATGAGCATCCAGCTGCTAATGGAAGCTCTAAAACAGGGACAAGAAATAATACACTACAGCAAATTAAACCAAGGATCTTGGGATCAGAAAGTATAATTCAAATGTAAGTGTTAACACACAGACGGGGGCTAGAGCACAGCATCACTTGAAATATAATACCCATGTTAGCCTCCTCTCTTTACAGCCACCCCTTAATAACTAGATTAGTAATATACAAATAACACTATTTGGTATAGGAAATGGAAAATGTTTGTTGACTGGCCAGATCAGTGAATAAATAATCCCTGCTATCATCTACATGGCAAGTAGATATTGTGTTCTATGGACTTGTCTTTATAACTGCGGAGGCAAAATGTTTTCAAGGGAAGACGCTGTATATTCGCATTGGCATATTCGAATACACAGAAGATGGAATCTTAGGTAATTCTTTAAAAGGAGAGGTGTGGCGCGGTGGCTAGAGTGGTTGACTCCGGTGCGTGGGGCTCACGGTTGGATCCGCTCAGCTCAGCACTATGTGACTCTGGGCAATAGCTCACTTAATCTCCCTGACAGCCCCCAGGGCCTTGAAACCCTTAGGGGTGATTAGTTCGAGCTTTACAAATACCAGATTTTTGCAGGCAGGCTCTAAATTATATGTTAAATAGTCCTGTTTTACATTGATGTATGAATCTTTTGTGCAGTCTCCATGTTTATATGTATGTAGAGTAAAGTTAGAACCAAGTACTTGTAGTTGTTGACCTCTCCTAAGATGTTATTGTCAATTTTCAGCTTTAGTCCATTTCAGAACTTGCCACACAACATGTTTTTGGTCTTCTCGAGACCCACTGAAGGGCTGTAAACATTGTGAGAACATAGGGAATGTTTTACCTTTGGACAAATACATGGACCCTACAGAGGGAAATATCGGCTGCACTGAATTCAGCAAAGAAACAATATTAAATAAAATGGCATTACCCACTGGAGGGTGTGATTGTGGGGTAAGCGCACTTCAAGTTCCAGCATGCTTAGAATATGGTCCCATCAGGGCATCCACCAGAGGGCAAGAATGTATAAAATGAGCATGTTACTAAAGGTGTGCTTTCCCTATATGCCGGGGCTTACCTTCGAAAAAGGTAATGAAGACCGAAACACGTCAGGACCTCCCACGCTGTAAATAAATTATTTTTTACCTTCATCATTGTGAGTGTGGCTCTGTCTTTCCCGCCAGGAGAGTGTTTGTGAGAGGGTGTACACATATATATATATATATATATATATATATATATATATATATATATATATATTACCTACTGGCGGTCGCCAGTAGGTAGTTATAGTTAGGACCCCTTTTCCATAGGAAATCCGCAACATTCTATTTTGAATAACTTTGGCGCCGGTAGATGAATCCTCGCGAATTTCTCAAAATAGGTGGGGCGCTACGCTCCGCTCCTACCCTGAAAGACTCGGGGGGATTCGTCAAGCGGGGGCTGAGATAAAAGGGGGGTCCCAAAACGCGTTTTTCCCATGCATTTTTCCATAGGACCTTTAGAACGAGCTACAGCCCGAACGGCTGAACAGAATTACTAGAAATTTGGCAGAGAGGTAGTCCGTAGGTCAAGGAAGTGCCTTTTGTAGGTTTGGTGTAAATCTGTTCAGTAGATTCTGAGAAAATAGCCTTTAAATCAATATATATATCTGAGCCCGCTTACGGTACGCTTACGGTACGCTTACCGTACGCGTACGGTGGCGTGCGCGAGCGAGATTCTGATTGGCTGTTAGATCTTAGTAAACATTCGAATCGGCCGAAACCAGGAAGCGGCGGCCGCCATTTTGTGTGTTTCACTCAGAAAAAAAAGAATGAAAACAAGAAAAGGGGGCAATGAGGAGAGTTACAGACCCCCTTACATTTGTGAGGGGGTCAAAGAAGGACTGTAAAGTACAAAGAAAACATTTATTGATTTTTAAAAAAATCACGGGGTACGCGTACGGTAAGCTTACGGTAAGCGTACGGAAGAAAAAATAAATTAAAAAAGAAATGAAATGCAGATTTAAGAGTTTAGATATTAGGGAGCTCTAAAAAGAGCTGTTGTGTTTATGAAGTCATTTTGTTAGTGGTACCTACAAGTAAGTACCGATGCAGAGTCTAAGGTTCAAGAGGAAGACTCTGTTCCCTTCATCATTGAAGTGCACACCATCTCCTCTATAAATGTCTTGCATGTCATAACGCAAGTTGTTGTGGTAAATGGCACCCATACCATAGTCACGGAGGAAAGCAGAAACAGATTTGTTGACGTGCTTTCTTGCTTTGTCAATCTGCGGACAGAAATGATTGGACCAGTTCCATTTTTGCCTTTGGCATATGTTGGAAAACACAAAGGCAGTTTTAGGGAAAAGTGTAAACAGTTGTGCAAAGGTGTCCTTCATAAGCATTTCCAGACCTACCCCAGTCAAAGTGCCTAGGTCATTGCCACCACAGTGCACTATTATGAGGTCAGGGTGTTGGATTTGCATGAAGGATTTCACCAATGGCATCAATTGGTGCCACTTTAACCCTCTCTGACCAATCCATTTAATGTCTACATTTGGCAAAGCAAGGTCTCTCACCATATCTGTTTTCTCTGCAAACTTTTCACTCCAGAAGACATAGCTGTGCCCTACAATCCACACTGTGAACATCTTCAAAGGAGAACTGGATGCACTCAGGAGGTGTCTTTCAGTAGAATGGCAATATGAAAAGAAAGACAGTTTGTAAATGGAGGCATACATATTTTTTTCAAAACAAAAAGAACTGATTGGCTGTTTCATACCATTCTAGAATAAAAACTAGGCTGTATGTGTAAATTAATAGAAGCATGTTTTGTATTGGTACAAAAAAATGTGTTACCAAAGAACAGTACTATGGATTTGCTGTTAGGTTTGAAAAGTCAAGCACTCTTGCTCTGTGGAATTGAAACATTGTGTGGCGAACTTCTGACCTAACTCCACACAGCAGTGTTCCATGAGCTGTTGCTATGGTAGCAGGCAGAAGTCAAGTTGGGGGAAGGGTACTAGGCAGAAGTCAAGTTGGGGGCAGGGTACTTTTGGAAAAGGGTTGGTTTTCAACCAATAGAAATGTGTGATTACATTTGAAAAAAAGGGGGAAGCACTGAGATTTGAAACTTACATGTATATGTGTGGAAAAATAGAGGGAAAGTTTGCCATTATCTGGTTCTGCTAAGAGGAGAGAGGTGAACAGAACAGAGATCCTGGCTCTGATAATCTGCTGTTTGAGTGCCACATTTCTTTCACAACTAACTAATTTTAAAGGTGAGGTTAGAGTTTGAGAGGAGATGTATATGGTAAATTAAGAAATGAATAATAGAAATGGAAATTCTTTTTGTTGAAGTTGCGTTTATCATTTTCTGTTTTGGGAGAAATTTAAATGTGAGGAACATGTAAAATAATATGGACTATGTTTTCACGATAAATTAAGGTGTACTGGAAAAAAAAAGAATAGTTTAAGGGTTTGAGGTTGGACTCAGTAATGCAAATACATTCAGCATCACTAAGGCTGGTTGCCCTTGCTGGAATGTAGGCAGCCACCCAGGTTACACATGGTGGTGGTCTGAAAAAGCAGTTTGGACATGTGCATTTAAAAAAATCAAAAAAGTGGTTTCATAATGTGTCAGTCTGTAAAAGTGATTTTCACTTGCCAAAAAAAAAGAGCAGTAAGTGTGCATTCAAATTGGCAAAGAAATTTCGTTTTGGGACTAATGTGAAAACATGACTCTGTGTGGAAATAGGAATTACAGGCAGAGATTTATTGCGTTTTTTTCTGGTGATTTCACAGTTGCATTAGTAGGAAAAAGGGGGAGCGATTTTTTGGGGGAAGAAGCAGACTCTTAGCACACACCCATCTGCTTGCCATGTATAATCATGCACAGTATTTACAAGCGAGTGGGGTTTTCAGGTTTTAGTCTGTAATGCAAATACATTCAGCATCACTAAGGCTGGTTGTCCTTGCTGGAATGTAGGCAGCCACCCAGGTTACACATGGTGGTGGTCTGAAAAAGCAGTTTGGACATGTGCATTTAAAAAAATCAAAAAAGTGGTTTCATAATGTGTCAGTCTGTAAAAGTGATTTTCACTTGCCAAAAAAAAAGAGCAGTAAGTGTGCATTCAAATTGGCAAAGAAATTTCGTTTTGGGACTAATGTGAAAACATGACCCTGTGTGGAAATAGGAATTCCAGGCAGAGATTTATTGCGTTTTTTTCTGGTGATTTCACAGTTGCATTTGTAGGAAAAAGGGGGAGCGATTTTTTGGGGGAAGAAGCAGACTCTTAGCACACACCCATCTGCTTGCCATGTATAATCATGCACAGTATTTACAAGCGAGTGGGGTTTTCAGGTTTTAGTCTGTAATGCAAATACATTCAGCATCACTAAGGCTGGTTGTCCTTGCTGGAATGTAGGCAGCCACCCAGGTTACACATGGTGGTGGTCTGAAAAAGCAGTTTGGACATGTGCATTTAAAAAAATCAAAAAAGTGGTTTCATAATGTGTCAGTCTGTAAAAGTGATTTTCACTTGCCAAAAAAAAAGAGCAGTAAGTGTGCATTCAAATTGGCACAGAAATTTCGTTTTGGGACTAATGTGAAAACATGACTCTGTGTGGAAATAGGAATTACAGGCAGAAATTTATTGCGTTTTTTTCTGGTGATTTCACAGTTGCATTAGTAGGAAAAAGGGGGAGCGATTTTTTGGGGGAAGAAGCAGACTCTTAGCACACACCCATCTGCTTGCCATGTATAATCATGCACAGTATTTACAAGCGAATGGGGTTTTCAGGTTTTAGTCTGTAATGCAAATACATTCAGCATCACTAAGGCTGGTTGCCCTTGCTGGAATGTAGGCAGCCACCCAGGTTACACATGGTGGTGGTCTGAAAAAGCAGTTTGGACATGTGCATTTCAAAAAATCAAAAAAGTGGTTTCATAATGTGTCAGTCTGTAAAAGTGATTTTCACTTGCCAAAAAAAAGAGCAGTAAGTGTGCATTCAAATTGGCAAAGAAATTTCGTTTTGGGACTAATGTGAAAACATGACTCTGTGTGGAAATAGGAATTACAGGCAGAGATTTATTGCGTTTTTTTCTGGTGATTTCACAGTTGCATTAGTAGGAAAAAGGGGGAGCGATTTTTTGGGGGAAGAAGCAGACTCTTAGCACACACCCAGCTCCTGTCCATGTATAATCATGCACAGTATTTACAAGCGAGTGGGGTTTTCAGGTTTCAGTCTGTAATGCAAATACATTCAGCATCACTAAGGCTGGTTGCCCTTGCTGGAATGTAGGCAGCCACCCAGGTTACACATGGTGGTGGTCTGAAAAAGCAGTTTGGACATGTGCATTTAAAAAAATCAAAAAAGTGGTTTCATAATGTGTCAGTCTGTAAAAGTGATTTTCACTTGCCAAAAAAAAAGAGCAGTAAGTGTGCTTTCAAATTGGCAAAGAAATTTCGTTTTGGGACTAATGTGAAAACATGACTCTGTGTGGAAATAGGAATTACAGGCAGAGATTTATTGTGTTTTTTTCTGGTGATTTCACAGTTGCATTAGTAGGAAAAAGGGGGAGCGATTTTTTGGGGGAAGAAGCAGACTCTTAGCACACACCCAGCTCCTGTCCATGTATAATCATGCACAGTATTTACAAGCGAGTGGGGTTTTCAGGTTTCAGTCTGTAATGCAAATACATTCAGCATCACTAAGGCTGGTTGCCCTTGCTGGAATGTAGGCAGCCACCCAGGTTACACATGGTGGTGGTCTGAAAAAGCAGTTTGGACATGTGCATTTAAAAAAATCAAAAAAGTGGTTTCATAATGTGTCAGTCTGTAAAAGTGATTTTCACTTGCCAAAAAAAAAGAGCAGTAAGTGTGCTTTCAAATTGGCAAAGAAATTTCGTTTTGGGACTAATGTGAAAACATGACTCTGTGTGGAAATAGGAATTACAGGCAGAGATTTATTGCGTTTTTTTCTGGTGATTTCACAGTTGCATTAGTAGGAAAAAGGGGGAGCGATTTTTTGGGGAAAGAAGCAGACTCTTAGCACACACCCATCTGCTTGCCATGTATAATCATGCACAGTATTTACAAGCGAGTGGGGTTTTCAGGTTTCAGTCTGTAATGCAAATACATTCAGCATCACTAAGGCTGGTTGCCCTTGCTGGAATGTAGGCAGCCACCCAGGTTACACATGGTGGTGGTCTGAAAAAGCAGTTTGGACATGTGCATTTAAAAAAATCAAAAAAGTGGTTTCATAATGTGTCAGTCTGTAAAAGTGATTTTCACTTGCCAAAAAAAGAGCAGTAAGTGTGCTTTCAAATTGGCAAAGAAATTTCGTTTTGGGACTAATGTGAAAACATGACTCTGTGTGGAAATAGGAATTACAGGCAGAGATTTATTGCGTTTTTTTCTGGTGATTTCACAGTTGCATTAGTAGGAAAAAGGGGGAGCGATTTTTTGGGGGAAGAAGCAGACTCTTAGCACACACCCATCTGCTTGCCATGTATAATCATACACAGTATTTACAAGCGAGTGGGGTTTTCAGGTTTCAGTCTGTAATGCAAATACATTCAGCATCACTAAGGCTGGTTGTCCTTGCTGGAATGTAGGCAGCCACCCAGGTTACACATGGTGGTGGTCTGAAAAAGCAGTTTGGACATGTGCATTTAAAAAAATCAAAAAAGTGGTTTCATAATGTGTCAGTCTGTAAAAGTGATTTTCACTTGCCAAAAAAAAAGAGCAGTAAGTGTGCATTCAAATTGGCAAAGAAATTTCGTTTTGCGACTAATGTGAAAACATGACCCTGTGTGGAAATAGGAATTACAGGCAGAGATTTATTGCGTTTTTTTCTGGTGATTTCACAGTTGCATTTGTAGGAAAAAGGGGGAGCGATTTTTTGGGGGAAGAAGCAGACTCTTAGCACACACCCATCTGCTTGCCATGTATAATCATGCACAGTATTTACAAGCGAGTGGGGTTTTCAGGTTTTAGTCTGTAATGCAAATACATTCAGCATCACTAAGGCTGGTTGTCCTTGCTGGAATGTAGGCAGCCACCCAGGTTACACATGGTGGTGGTCTGAAAAAGCAGTTTGGACATGTGCATTTAAAAAAATCAAAAAAGTGGTTTCATAATGTGTCAGTCTGTAAAAGTGATTTTCACTTGCCAAAAAAAAAGAGCAGTAAGTGTGCATTCAAATTGGCACAGAAATTTCGTTTTGGGACTAATGTGAAAACATGACTCTGTGTGGAAATAGGAATTACAGGCAGAGATTTATTGCGTTTTTTTCTGGTGATTTCACAGTTGCATTAGTAGGAAAAAGGGGGAGCGATTTTTTGGGGGAAGAAGCAGACTCTTAGCACACACCCATCTGCTTGCCATGTATAATCATGCACAGTATTTACAAGCGAATGGGGTTTTCAGGTTTTAGTCTGTAATGCAAATACATTCAGCATCACTAAGGCTGGTTGCCCTTGCTGGAATGTAGGCAGCCACCCAGGTTACACATGTTGGTGGTCTGAAAAAGCAGTTTGGACATGTGCATTTAAAAAAATCAAAAAAGTGGTTTCATAATGTGTCAGTCTGTAAAAGTGATTTTCACTTGCCAAAAAAAAGAGCAGTAAGTGTGCATTCAAATTGGCAAAGAAATTTCGTTTTGGGACTAATGTGAAAACATGACTCTGTGTGGAAATAGGAATTACAGGCAGAGATTTATTGCGTTTTTTTCTGGTGATTTCACAGTTGCATTAGTAGGAAAAACGGGGAGCGATTTTTTGGGGGAAGAAGCAGACTCTTAGCACACACCCATCTGCTTGCCATGTATAATCATGCACAGTATTTACAAGCGAGTGGGGTTTTCAGGTTTTAGTCTGTAATGCAAATACATTCAGCATCACTAAGGCTGGTTGCCCTTGCTGGAATGTAGGCAGCCACCCAGGTTACACATGGTGGTGGTCTGAAAAAGCAGTTTGGACATGTGCATTTAAAAAAATCAAAAAAGTGGTTTCATAATGTGTCAGTCTGTAAAAGTGATTTTCACTTGCCAAAAAAGAAGAGCAGTAAGTGTGCTTTCAAATTGGCAAAGAAATTTCGTTTTGGGACTAATGTGAAAACATGACTCTGTGTGGAAATAGGAGTTACAGGCAGAGATTTATTGCGTTTTTTTCTGGTGATTTCACAGTTGCATTAGTAGGAAAAAGGGGGAGCGATTTTTTGGGGGAAGAAGCAGACTCTTAGCACACACCCAGCTCCTGTCCATGTATAATCATGCACAGTATTTACAAGCGAGTGGGGTTTTCAGGTTTCAGTCTGTAATGCAAATACATTCAGCATCACTAAGGCTGGTTGACCTTGCTGGAATGTAGGCAGCCACCCAGGTTACACATGGTGGTGGTCTGAAAAAGCAGTTTGGACATGTGCATTTAAAAAAATCAAAAAAGTGGTTTCATAATGTGTCAGTCTGTAAAAGTGATTTTCACTTGCCAAAAAAAAAGAGCAGTAAGTGTGCTTTCAAATTGGCAAAGAAATTTCGTTTTGGGACTAATGTGAAAACATGACTCTGTGTGGAAATAGGAATTACAGGCAGAGATTTATTGCGTTTTTTTCTGGTGATTTCACAGTTGCATTAGTAGGAAAAAGGGGGAGCGATTTTTTGGGGGAAGAAGCAGACTCTTAGCACACACCCAGCTCCTGTCCATGTATAATCATGCACAGTATTTACAAGCGAGTGGGGTTTTCAGGTTTCAGTCTGTAATGCAAATACATTCAGCATCACTAAGGCTGGTTGCCCTTGCTGGAATGTAGGCAGCCACCCAGGTTACACATGGTGGTGGTCTGAAAAAGCAGTTTGGACATGTGCATTTAAAAAAATCAAAAAAGTGGTTTCATAATGTGTCAGTCTGTAAAAGTGATTTTCACTTGCCAAAAAAAGAGCAGTAAGTGTGCTTTCAAATTGGCAAAGAAATTTCGTTTTGGGACTAATGAGAAAACATGACTCTGTGTGGAAATAGGAATTACAGGCAGAGATTTATTGCGTTTTTTTCTGGTGATTTCACAGTTGCATTAGTAGGAAAAAGGGGGAGCGATTTTTTGGGGGAAGAAGCAGACTCTTAGCACACACCCATCTGCTTGCCATGTATAATCATGCACAGTATTTACAAGCGAGTGGGGTTTTCAGGTTTCAGTCTGTAATGCAAATACATTCAGCATCACTAAGGCTGGTTGCCCTTGCTGGAATGTAGGCAGCCACCCAGGTTACACATGGTGGTGGTCTGAAAAAGCAGTTTGGACATGTGCATTTAAAAAAATCAAAAAAGTGGTTTCATAATGTGTCAGTCTGTAAAAGTGATTTTCACTTGCCAAAAAAAGAGCAGTAAGTGTGCTTTCAAATTGGCAAAGAAATTTCGTTTTGGGACTAATGTGAAAACATGACTCTGTGTGGAAATAGGAATTACAGGCAGAGATTTATTGCGTTTTTTTCTGGTGATTTCACAGTTGCATTAGTAGGAAAAAGGGGGAGCGATTTTTTGGGGGAAGAAGCAGACTCTTAGCACACACCCATCTGCTTGCCATGTATAATCATGCACAGTATTTACAAGCGAGTGGGGTTTTCAGGTTTCAGTCTGTAATGCAAATACATTCAGCATCACTAAGGCTGGTTGCCCTTGCTGGAATGTAGGCAGCCACCCAGGTTACACATGGTGGTGGTCTGAAAAAGCAGTTTGGACATGTGCATTTAAAAAAATCAAAAAAGTGGTTTCATAATGTGTCAGTCTGTAAAAGTGATTTTCACTTGCCAAAAAAAAAAGAGCAGTAAGTGTGCTTTCAAATTGGCAAAGAAATTTCGTTTTGGGACTAATGTGAAAACATGACTCTGTGTGGAAATAGGAATTACAGGCAGAGATTTATTGCGTTTTTTTCTGGTGATTTCACAGTTGCATTAGTAGGAAAAAGGGGGAGCGATTTTTGGGGGGAAGAAGCAGACTCTTAGCACACACCCATCTGCTTGCCATGTATAATCATGCACAGTATTTACAAGCGAGTGGGGTTTTCAGGTTTCAGTCTGTAATGCAAATACATTCAGCATCACTAAGGCTGGTTGCCCTTGCTGGAATGTAGGCAGCCACCCAGGTTACACATGGTGGTGGTCTGAAAAAGCAGTTTGGACATGTGCATTTAAAAAAATCAAAAAAGTGGTTTCATAATGTGTCAGTCTGTAAAAGTGATTTTCACTTGCCAAAAAAAAAGAGCAGTAAGTGTGCATTCAAATTGGCAAAGAAATTTCGTTTTGGGACTAATGTGAAAACATGACTCTGTGTGGAAATAGGAATTACAGGCAGAGATTTATTGCGTATTGCTCTGGTGATTTCACAGTTGCATTAGATGGAAAGGGGGAGCCATTTTTTGGTGCAGAAACAGCAAAAAAAAAGGCAAAAATATTTTTTGAAAAATATGTAAATATGTGTACTGTATTATAAAATGTTTTAAAAATATTAATACTTTTTTCTTTTTTTTCAGATTGATATAGAAAAATTTCGAAAACTAGAACCATTTTTAAAGCTATTTTTTTAAAAAACAAATGAATAAATATTTTTTTGAGTGGGTATGGTAAGTCAATAATAATAATTGTAGTCTCTCAAGGACCTTGTAATGTGATAATTGATTTTTAGTGTTTTTAAAAAAAAAAAAAAAAAAGTACGCGTACGGTTAAAAAAAACATAAAAAAAGTTTTTAAAAACATATGTAAAAAAAAGATGAAAGATAAGGTTGGCTCTTAAAAGAACCGTTGTGTTCATGCAGGGACAGAGGAAAGAAAGAATGGGAAAATTATTCAAAGCGACAAGTGTGCTGATCTATTTTGTTGTTCACTAGGGAAACACTGGTCTCCCTATGGCAAATTAGATCTTGACAAAAGGCGCATCGAATATCAACCCTCCGAAATCGAGGGTTCATTTCCAGAGGGCCAGCAAAAGGAGATGCTCCCCCCACAGATGAAGGGCTCACCTGACCTGCAGAAGAAGGAGTCAGCTCTGCAGATGATGGTCCAGGCTGAGCTGCTGTGGATGTACTTGCTTGTCTTTCTGAAGAGTTACCTCCAAAAAGATGACCATGTGTCCTTCTGTGTACATCCTTGAGGTGTCTCTTAATGGTATGATTCCCAAAGGAATACTTCCTGTCAGGATTACCTCTTGAAAGTACACGCTGACACAGCTTGCAAGTTACTAAGGGTGCATTCACCTTTTGCTGGCCTTCAGGAAAAGTAAAATAATCCCATACATAAGAGGGCTTTTGTTTCCTCGCTCTCTGCCTCAAAACAGTGCTGCTAGTGCTAGCCTCACTCTCAGAAGAGCTCTGCTGTTCTGCCATCGTATCACAAAGACAACCCAGCTCCTTCTCCTACGGGATCACAAGCAGAAATGAGAGGAATGGGTGTGGTGTAGGAGAGTTCTAGAACTGAAAGTAGTTTCAACCAATCAAAAGTTGTGTTTCATGATCACATGACCTACCGTACGCTTACGGTACGCTTACGGCAAAAGTGCGCATGCGCGTAAAAAAGACACGCGCTTGCGCGCATGCGCATAACAGTCACTACCCGACACTTCCGCGTAACGTGCGCGTGTAGCGTACGCGCGCACGCGTCCCACGCGGAGTACGCGCGGCTACGCAAATTGCGTAACTATACGCAAGCAGCGTAGAAAAATTACGGGCGTTGCGTAAACCGTACGCTTACCGTAAGCTTACGGTACGGGTACTAAAAAAAATAATAAAAAAAAAAAAAATGTACTGCAAATAAATTTTACATGTTTATTTTAAAAAATATATTAAAAAAAACATATTAAAGAATTTTAAAAATTTAACCATAGTCTTTATAAAAGGTAAGAAAATTAAAATAAAAATATGTTAAAAAAAATAGAAGAAAAAAAAAACAATTAGCATTTAAAAAACCTTGCAAATTCACTGAAAAAACCATGGGTTTCACACACGTTATAGTTAGGAATTAGCATTTAAAAAACCTTAGAAATTCAGTGAAAAAACCATAGGTTTCACACACGTTATAGTTAGGAATTAGCATTTAAAAAACCTTAGAAATTCAGTGAAAAAACCATAGGTTTCACACATGTTATAGTTAGCTGGACATTTTACTCGTAAAAAACCAATGAAATTCCCCCGTTATAGTTAGTTCAGCTAACTATAACTCGCGCGCCCGCAATGCACTGCTGATGACGTCACATATTACATCACTCATGACATGGTCAGTGACATCACTCATGACATCACTGATGACATCTCAAATGACATCACTGATGACCTCACTGATGACATCATCCTTGTGATAGAGTGGCAGACCTCCTCTTCCCCTAATAAAACCTTTGATACACACATTCAAAAATAGAGACTATAATTTACAAAAGAATGGACATACCAATAACAGTTACAACAACCTCTTCAGTAATTCTAAGATCCACATACACATCCACTCATTCACCAACAGTCCAATACAGTCACTCATACATGTACTCACTTATCATATGTACTCATACACCTATACATCCTGTTACACAATGCCACTCATCCATAGAGCTACTCACACACATAGTCACTCATGCTAATAAAGAATCAAACATACATTTACTTGCATATACAGTTATACACACACCACCACACTTACTTCTACGGAAACTTACACATACTTAGTCTTTTAAACAATCACTTATAGAAATACATACTTATTCATACAGGAACTCTTTCAATCACTCACTCTCACATATACTCACATATATAAACCAATAGTCACATATACTAGTTTTAAACATATGTAGTTACTCATAAAGACACTATTGAGACAGTCATTCACTCACTAACACACCCATACACACACACATCCACCCATGCAGTCCTGCACACATGCTCTGTTCAACACATACAAACAGTGAGTCACTCATTCATGCACCTATGCACTACGTAATACCCCCCACCAAACCATGCAGACACTCATACTGATACTCAAAAAACCAACTAATAACCTATATAGACACCCATGTAGCTACTCACCAACCCATGCAGCCACTTATACACAAAGTGAAAAAATGATACAGATATTTATATATTTAAAGATTACTCACTAAGCCATGTATTCACTATGATACACTTAATCAGTCAGTTACACAATCAATTTTTCAAAAAGAAATCATCCATTTAGACAGTAATATACCCATTTATTCTTCCATCGACCT
Organism: Triturus cristatus; assembly: GCF_964204655.1. Taxonomy (NCBI): domain Eukaryota; kingdom Metazoa; phylum Chordata; class Amphibia; order Caudata; family Salamandridae; genus Triturus; species Triturus cristatus. Next base: position 145,356,346 of record NC_140580.1, on the reverse strand, counting down.
TGAGATATACATATATAAAACATATTTAATTTTCAGAAAAACACACATTCACTGGATGATGTCATCAGTGAGGTCATCAGTGATGTCATTTGAGATGTCATCAGTGATGTCATGAGTGATGTCACTGACCATGTCATGAGTGATGTAATATGTGACGTCATCAGCAGTGCATTGCGGGCGCGCGAGTTATAGTTAGCTGAACTAACTATAACGGGGGAATTTCATTGGTTTTTTACGAGTAAAATGTCCAGCTAACTATAACATGTGTGAAACCTATGGTTTTTTCACTGAATTTCTAAGGTTTTTTAAATGCTAATTCCTAACTATAACGTGTGTGAAACCTATGTTTTTTTCACTGAATATATATATATATATATATATATATATATATATATATATATATATATATATATATATATATATATATATATTCCAGCAGAGTCAATTCATAGTGCATCCGCCCCCAAACGCCATGACCGCCCTGGTGATGGTCCAGGCTCCCTGCGGGCAAACTTTGCTGGAATCGATGTAAAAGGAGCAGGACCCGCCCGCGCTGTTAGAAACAATAAGGCATGAAGTTTCAGCCGGGAAGTTTCAGAGAACACCGCTGGCAAGGGAAAGTGAATGACATCGGTCCTTCACGTTTTTACTTCAAGACAGTCAGGTATTGCCAGGAATTGCATTAAGAATTAACAGCCAAAATTAACTTTGAGTAAAGACAATGCACTATGAATTGACTCTGCATGATCTATTAGCCACTGTGAAAACACCCGTGATTTAAATGCAAAGGGAAACGATTTTCAGTGACTTTACCTATATTACGAGACTTTTCAATTCACAATGCATGCTGGGATTTGTGGTATGTTAAGGCTACGTAGTACTGTAGTAGTCCAACCGAAGGCGTATAAAACAGGCTGTCACGCCGCAAATCCATGATGCTACTCACCTGTGAACAAGGCTAACCACTTAGCTGAAACGCGTAAGGAAGAAAGAAGGCTGTTTTCTGTTGGATTAAAATACAAGCTGATCTTGAAGTTTTGGTTTGGCGTGCTTCCTTTCTGTTGACTGGAGTTTGTGCTGGATATTTTTGGAGGTTGTCCGCCCCCAAACGCCATGACCGCCCTGGTGATGGTCCAGGCTCCCTGCGGGCAAACTTTGCTGGAATCGATGTAAAAGGAGCAGGACCCGCCCGCGCTGTTAGAAACAATAAGGCATGAAGTTTCAGCCGGGAAGTTTCAGAGAACACCGCTGGCAAGGGAAAGTGAATGACATCGGTCCTTCACGTTTTTACTTCAAGACAGTCAGGTATTGCCAGGAATTGCATTAAGAATTAACAGCCAAAATTAACTTTGAGTAAAGACAATGCACTATGAATTGACTCTGCATGATCTATTAGCCACTGTGAAAACACCCGTGATTTAAATGCAAAGGGAAACGATTTTCAGTGACTTTACCTATATTACGAGACTTTTCAATTCACAATGCATGCTGGGATTTGTGGTATGTTAAGGCTACGTAGTACTGTAGTAGTCCAACCGAAGGCGTATAAAACAGGCTGTCACGCCGCAAATCCATGATGCTACTCACCTGTGAACAAGGCTAACCACTTAGCTGAAACGCGTAAGGAAGAAAGAAGGCTGTTTTCTGTTGGATTAAAATACAAGCTGATCTTGAAGTTTTGGTTTGGCGTGCTTCCTTTCTGTTGACTGGAGGTTTGTGCTGGATATTTTTGGAGGTTGTCCGCCCCCAAACGCCATGACCGCCCTGGTGATGGTCCAGGCTCCCTGCGGGCAAACTTTGCTGGAATCGATGTAAAAGGAGCAGGACCCGCCCGCGCTGTTAGAAACAATAAGGCATGAAGTTTCAGCCGGGAAGTTTCAGAGAACACCGCTGGCAAGGGAAAGTGAATGACATCGGTCCTTCACGTTTTTACTTCAAGACAGTCAGGTATTGCCAGGAATTGCATTAAGAATTAACAGCCAAAATTAACTTTGAGTAAAGACAATGCACTATGAATTGACTCTGCATGATCTATTAGCCACTGTGAAAACACCCGTGATTTAAATGCAAAGGGAAACGATTTTCAGTGACTTTACCTATATTACGAGACTTTTCAATTCACAATGCATGCTGGGATTTGTGGTATGTTAAGGCTACGTAGTACTGTAGTAGTCCAACCGAAGGCGTATAAAACAGGCTGTCACGCCGCAAATCCATGATGCTACTCACCTGTGAACAAGGCTAACCACTTAGCTGAAACGCGTAAGGAAGAAAGAAGGCTGTTTTCTGTTGGATTAAAATACAAGCTGATCTTGAAGTTTTGGTTTGGCGTGCTTCCTTTCTGTTGACTGGAGGTTTGTGCTGGATATATATATATATATATATATATATATATATATATATATATATATATATATATATATATATATATATATATATATATATATATATTCACTGAAAAACCATAGGTTTCAGGGGTGTTATAGTTAGCTGGACATTTCCCTCGTACAAAACCCTAGAAATTCCCGTTATAGTTAGTTCAGCTAACTATAACTCGCGCCCCCGCAATGCACTGCTGATGACGTCACATATTACATCACTCATGACATGGTCAGTGACATCACTGATGACATCACTAATGACATCTGAAATTACATCACTGATGACATCATTGATGACGTCATCCAGTGAATGTGTGTTTTTCTGAAAAGTTTAAATATGTTTTATATATTTATAGTGAAAGGCCTGTGGAAGAATGAGTGGGTGTACAAGTGTGTGAATGGATGATTTTCTAGGTGCGTAACTGACTCTATAAGTGAGTCATTAAATGTATCTTACTGCAGACTAGTGACTAAACTGTGTGAAGGTCTGTATGTGTCTGTCTGTTGGTGTATAAGTGGCTGCATGGTTTTGTGAATAGCTATATGAGTGTCTATATGGGTTATTGATTGGTTGTCTGAGTATCTGTATGGGTGCCTGAGTGTTTGTGTGGCTAGGGTGTGTGTGACTCTGTGCATAGATGTGTGACTGGGTGATTCTATGGGTGCATGGTTTTAAGAGTGCATCTGTGATGAACTGTATGGTTGAGTGAGTGTATGTATGGGTGTGTTAGGGATTGAATGTATATCTCAGTTGTACATGTGTCAGTAACTACATATGTGAATGGCAGTATATATACGTGTAAGAGTATATAAGTGGGTATATGTGAGAGTGTGTGATTGTGAGAGTGGCTGTATGGATGAGTGTGTGGATGAGTGTGTGCTTGTATCAATGATTGTATAAGAGCGTAAGAATGTGGTACTATTTTTATGAGTAAGTGAACTTGAGTGTGTATAACTGCATAGGTGCATAAATGGGAGTGTGATTAATTATTTGCATGACTGACTAGGTGTGAGAGTACCTCTATGGATGATTGGTGGTGTGTGAGTGTCTATGTAGGTGTATAAATGCATATGATGGATGTATGTCGTTACAACGCACACTTTTACAACGCATGCACTAACAACGCATTTTTTACAACGCAAAATCCATTACAACGCACTACACTTACAACGCATGACACTACAACGCATTTTAAAAACTACCTTTACAACGCATTCCATTACAACGCATAATAGTAAATTGCATTTAAGGTAAGTATTAGATAGTATAGGGGTAAAAATTACTTTTCTAACTCCAGGGGGTGCAACAGTAGGGTAAGTGTTGGATAGTATAGGGGTAAAAATTACTATTCTAACTCCAGGGGGTGCAACAGTAGGGTAAGTGTTGGATAGTATAGGGGTAAAAATTACTATTCTAACTCCAGGGGGTGCAACAGTAGGGTAAGTGTTGGATAGTATAGGGGTAAAAATTACTATTCTAACTCCAGGGGGTGCAACAGTAGGGTAAGTGTTGGATAGTATAGGGGTAAAAATTGCTATTCTAACTCCAGGAGGTGCAACAGTAGGGTAAGTGTTGGATAGTATAGGGGTAAAAATTACTATTCTAACTCCAGGGGGTGCAACAGTAGGGTAAGTGTTGGATAGTATAGGGGTAAAAATTACTATTCTAACTCCAGGGGGTGCAACAGTAGGGTAAGTGTTGGATAGTATAGGGGTAAACATTACTATTCTAACTCCAGGGGGTGCAACAGTAGGGTAAGTGTTGGATAGTATAGGGGTAAAAATTACTATTCTAACTCCAGGGGGTGCAACAGTAGGGTAAGTGTTGGATAGTATAGGGGCAACAATTACTATTCTAACTCCAGGGGGTGCAACAGTAGGGTAAGTGTTGGATAGTAGAGGGGTAAAAATTACTATTCTAACTCCAGGGGGTGCAACAGTAGGGTAAGTGTTGGATAGTATAGGGGTAAAAATTACTATTCTAACTCCAGGGGGTGCAACAGTAGGGTAAGTGTTGGATAGTATAGGGGTAAAAATTAATATTCTAACTCCAGGGGGTGCAACAGTAGGGTAAGTGTTGGATAGTATAGGGGTAAAAATTACTATTCTAACTCCAGGGGGTGCAACAGTAGGGTAAGTGTTGGATAGTATAGGGGTAAAAATGACTATTCTAACTCCAGGGGGTGCAACAGTAGGGTAAGTGTTGGATAGTGTAGTGTAATATTATGCGTTGTAATGGTAGGCGTTGTAATGGAATGCGTTGTAAAGGTAGTTTTTAAAAATGCGTTGTAGTGTCATGCGTTGTAAGTGTAGTGCGTTGTAATGGATTTTGCGTTGTAAAAAATGCGTTGTAAGTGTAGTGCGTTGTAAAAGTTGCGTTGTAAAGGTTGTTCCCCGCATATGATAGTCTTGTACGGAGTGACTGTAAGTATGAGTGACTGTACAGGTGAGTGAGTGGAGGTGTATGTAGACCTAAGAGTTAATGAGTGGGTATGTAGTTATTGGTATTGGAGTATCTATGGTTTTCAGGATGGACGTCTGAAATTTTGAGTTGGTGTATCAACAGTTAAATTAGGGTGTGAGAAGATGCAGTAATTTATCACATGGATGATGTCATCAGTGATGTCATCAGTGATGTCATTTCAGATGTCATCAGTGATGTCATCAGTGATGTCACTGACCATGTCATGAGTGATGTAATATGTGACGTCATCAGCAGTGCATTGCAGGGGCGCAAGATATAGTTAGCTGAACTAACTATAACAGGGGAATTTCTAGGGTTTTGTACGAGGGAAATGTCCAGCTAACTATAACACCCCTGAAACCTATGTTTTTTTCAGTGAATTTATAGGTTTTTTTAAATGCCAATTCCTAACTATAACGCCCCTGAAACCTTTGGTTTTTTCAGTGAATTTCAAAGGTTTTTTAAATGCCAATTCCTAACTATAACGTGCATGAAACCTATGGTTTTTTCAGTGAATTTCAAAGGTTTTTAAAATGCTAATTCCTATCTATAACTTATCTCTGAAGATATCATGTTTAATGATTTTCATTGGATTTGTATATTTTTCAAATTCATTGTGTCAATTTCATTAATTACGTTTAACTTATTTTTTCAATTAATTCTTTTAAAAATTAAAAAATATTATTTAAACTTAATGGGTTTTTCAAACATATTTTTTTAACTATATGTTCAAAACTTTATTTGATATATATTTTTTGCAATGTTTTTGGATCCGCGCACCCTAAGCGCACCGTTCTCGATCCCTACGCGATAGCATACGTGCATGGTAAGCGTTGGGTACGTGTTTAGTGCCCGATTGCAATGCGACCGGTACGCGACTCCCAGCCTATACGCGACACGTTCGATGTACGTAACGCGACGTTTACGCGCTTCCGCGATGCGTCATCTGCGTCTATGACGCGGTAGGTGTGCAGATCCCGCAAAATATTTAACATTTAAAAAAACATATATATGTATTTCATGTGAATATTAATTGAAGACAAACTCTAAACTAGTCTTAAAACTAATATATTTTCACATCTAATCCTATAATTTTTTTTAATTCAATTTCGCGGATGCGCGCTGGGTGCGTGCAGCGTAAGCGAAGGGTGCGCGGATCCCATGTCACCTGCAAAAAAAGAGATTTGATTGGTTCATTACACTTCCTCTTCTAACTATTGAAAGACCCCACCCATTTCAATCATTCTTCTTTGACCTTCTTTAGAGCACCATCTCTTTGGAGAGAAGAAGATTTTTTAGACTAAGTTTACACTTAGCTCTAACTTTTTTCAACCAAAAATGGCTTCAGGGCAGCAGGCATCACCTGCATCACCTCATACTTCTGAGGATGAATTTTTGACGGAGGCACCACCCAAAGAACGTTTTTCTTCAGTGGTGTGGAAATGTTTTACTTTTCCCGAGGTCACGTGCAAGATTTGCAAAAGAGTCCTGTCGCGAGGGGATCCTAACAAGAAATACTCGTGCGGCACGGCAAGTATGATGAAGCACATGAGGACCCTTCATCCAAACAATCTTGCACGAGAAGAGTGCCGACGGATGAGAAACACTCCTGCTCCTGCGCCATCCACCTCATCGCAGCCGAGCACCTCAAGAGTGCATCCATCAGCCCAAACCTTGGACATCCGTCCTCAATTTCAATTTTTAAAAGTGCTCTGCACTACGTGCAATGCGACTTTGTGCTATGGTGAGCAGTCGATCGATCTGATCTGCCGTCGGCAAGAAAGTCACATTTAAAAAAAAAAAATGTTTTATTGTTCCCTGAAGTTCATTGTTTGGTTTCTCCTGTTTTGTTTTTTGGGGGTTTTTTTGCAGAAAAACCAAACAAATTTAAAAATTGTTCAGAAAACTTAAAAAAAATTATAAAAGAAGAAAGAAGAAAAAAAAAAGTTCTTGTAAGAACTAACTTTCCTGGTTTAAAAAAAGAGCTAAATTTCTTTGTTAGTGTTAGTTTCGATGAATGTATGTGTAGTACGTAATTGAAAGAATGAATGCATCAGTAGCGTACGGTGAATGTATAAGTGAAGAACTATGAGGAAGTGCTGCAGCATCACACAGTAACCTCTTTAACTGCAGTGTGCTGTAGTACTTCCGAAGCACAGGGATGCAACATATGTACATAAATATGTTGCAAATCTATGCTTCTGTCTGCACGGCTGCTTAAACTGCAGCCATGTGGTGACAAAGGCACCCTTGCACCATAGTGCAAGGATATCTGTGTCATGTGCTGTTTGTTTTTCTACAGGAAGACACACCTTCCTGCACAAAAACAATGAGAAAATGCATTTGTCTTCTTCAATGTATGCTGAACATTTCAGCATGCATTGAAGATATCAAAATGTGGAGAAATTAAAACAATTCTCCTTGTTGTGCTTTCCTACACCAATTTTAGAATGGTGCACCATTCACACACATATCGAGATTTATGATTTCTGATAAATCTAGACATGTGTCTTGTTCTATGAGTATTAAGTGCTATCATGCACAACAACACTTATAGAACACCCTTTCAACACAAAGTGGTATGCATGATGAGGTTGTATTTACACGGAGTATAAAAAGTGCACAGAGTGCCTTTTCCTCTCTTTGTAAATATGAAAGAGTATCTTACACAATAACTATGTTACAAAAAGTGACATATTTCCATTTTTAAAATTCCTTGCGAATGATAAAAGGTAAGCACAGAGTTTTGTCTGCAAAGATGTTCAAAGAAGAATGATTGAAATAATTGCGGTCCTTTAATAGCTAAAATAGGAAATATTATGAACCCCTCAAATCTCTTTTTTTGCAGGTCACATGATATCTGATTATGGTCAGATTTCAAAACTACAAAGGTATAAACAGAGTGTTTTTAGAAACATGTTTCAACTTTGTAGCTTCTTGCAGACCTCTTCATTCTGCATATTGAGACTTAGTTAAACTTACCTTCACAGTAATAGGAATAAAAAATGGTACACATTTTTTTCACATTTTCATTCCAATCTAAATTCATAAAAATTGCTTATTTAAAATTTGGATCTGTGAAAGAAAAGGAAAAAAAAATTATAACATGTAATAATACATTTTTTACAACACAGCATCATTTCCACAAAGTAATTTTTTTGCCTTTTTTGCTGTTCTCAGAATATATTAAATTTCACTAAAAATAGTGATTTCAATCGTACTCATCACTTAACAGCGGGCAAAAAAAAAAAACAATCTCAAAGATTGGTAAAAAAAAAACAATATGCTATTCTCAAAAAAAAAAACAAGATACAAATCACAGATATATAAAATGCATACAGCTAACACAATTTTATAAGTTTAACTTACAAAAACTGTAAATGTTGTCACTTTAAAATATTCACCGAATCTACTGATGAATTTTTGGAGGATGCACCACGCCCACAACGTTTTCCTTCAGTGATGTGGAAATTTTCTACTTTTCTCGAGGGGCAAACAAAGACCAATGCCAACTTCGTCACGCGCAAGATTTGCAAAAGAGTTCTGTTACGAGGGGATCCTAACAAAAAATACTCGTGCGGCACAGCAAGTATGATGAAACACCTAAGGACCCTTCATCCAAACAATCTTGCACGAGAAGAGTGCAAACAGATGAGAAACAATCCTGTTCTGTATCTGTAAAAAAGAATCACAAATAAATGTATATTAATAACTTTCAAATTTATACTATTCCATTACTGTACAAACACATTTTATATAAAAACTGACTAAGAAACTATAGCCCTGAACCACAAGTGTGACGATGGTTAAAACACTACATGCATAGTGCATGCTACTTTGAAGCAGTTCATGCCCTAAAGCCTACCTCACTAATGGCCTCATGTAGGTAAATAATATTTACCGATTCTTAAATACCGAACCGTACCGAATCGGTATTTAAGAATCGGTAAGTTATATGTAGGTAACAAGTCGGTAACATTTACCGAATCGGTAACATTCGGTATTTTCCGAATCGGAATTTACCGATTCGGTAAATACCGCGGTGGTATTTACCGAATCAGTAAATACCGAGGTGGTATTTACCGAATCGGTAAATACCGAATCGGAAAATACCGAATCGGAAAAATGAAATCACATGACTGTTTGAAACAGCCAATCCTGTGCAACCAAACCCCACCCAAGTAGGAAGTGGCCACACCCAGGCAGGTGCACTCAATCAACAGACTCAGGAGAGGCTTGGAGTGCAGAGGAGAGGCAGGGAGCCAGTGGCTGATTGTTGAGACCAAACTACACTATGTCCAGCCAGAGGACATGAGGGGAAAGGAGGCGCAAGGTGAAATTCAGCCCCAAGGAACTCCAGGTGCTAGTGGAGGAGGTGGTGAGGCAGCACCAGAAGCTATTTGGGAGGCAATCCCTGCAAGTGGCAGAGTGTGAGAAGCGCACCATTTGGCTGGCAATCCAGGCGCAGGTAAATTCCGTGGGAGTGACCCACAGGGACATAGACGTTCTAAAAAAACGCTGGTACGACCTGCGCATCGTGACTAAGAGGAAGATGGGGGACATCCAGAAGGAGGCCAGCCGGACAGGAGGTGGAACTAACAGGGCACCTGCCCTCACCGAACTGGAGGAGCTGGTGCAGTCGACAATCGAGCCCGAGAGTGTCGTGGGCCTTGGGGATGCCGACAGCTCTGCCAGAGCCGCCACCCAACAAGGTAAGAGGAATGCACAGCAATGTAGCCCCCCCTACCCCTATCCCACATCCCCCAATGTGAAATGAGTATCCCACTCCAGTCCATGTGTTACTGCAGACAGGCAATGCATTATGGGAGATGTAGTCAGGGATCCCCCACCATGAACAGAATAGCACAGAACAATGATGCATGGTACAGACATTAGCCTAAAGCAGACAGAGGACAATGTGAGAGTGTTAGAACAATTTATTGTCATGCTTGCAATGCATGCCTTCAGGTACACTGAGCTGATGTTGCATTTCTGTCCACAGACGTAACATCGCGCAGGACTGCAGATGGCACAGGAGAGGGGGCACACCGTCAATCCAGTGCAGCTACGGGCAGCACAAGTTCTGGCCAGAGAGCGTTGCCACTGCCACCATCCCCAGTACCTGAGCCAGCATCCCCAGTACCTGAGCCTGCATGCCCAGTACCTGAGCCAGCATCACCACTCCTGCTGGAGTCACCGGCCACATCACCGCCCGCAATAGTGAGGTCGAGGAGGCCTGCTGCTGCCAGGCTGCGCGTGTTGCACACATCTTCTGATGACAGCAGGGGCCCGAGCCAAATACTATGCCCCAGGATGGGAGACATACCACTGGGCCCTCCACCTCACAGGGAGACGACACGGGTGCAGGACGGCGCCGCAGGTCGCGTGAGCAAAGTCCACCACCAATCCATCTCAGCCATGGGGTCTTTGGGGGCCTTGAGGCCAACATGTTAAAACAACAGCGCCTGCAAACAAAGGCAGTAATTTCAGTACAGCGGCATGTGCGGGGACTCAGAACAACATTCAGACACATGGACAGGAACATCAGCGCTATGGCGGCGGGGATTTCTGACATGGCAGCGGGCCTGCGGGACGTCTCACAGTCCATGCAGCTGTTGTGCAGCAAGTTGGACGCAGAGAGAGCTGCAAGGCGCCGGGAATGGCAGAGGGGAGACAGGCACACCAGGGCACTCAACCGCCTGGCAACTGCAACATCACTTCTCTGCCGGCGCTCAGTGAACATGCAGGAGGGCCTGACACACTGCAGCAGCGACGTCACTAGGGGGATGGTGCAGGTCACCAGTGCCCTGGAGGTCCTATTGACCAGTCAGGCGGCCACAAGTGGTGCAGGGGATGCTGCTGAAAGCATGGACACCAGCAGCAGAAGCAGCATCACACCCCCCGTCCCAGAAACACGCAGGAGCAGCAGGCGGCATGGGGCTGGCACCAGTGAGGAGGCTGAATCCGTGCCATCTCACAATGTAGCGCGTGGCCGCAAACTTTGATGCTGCACCGCGTAGCAATAGACTATTGGGTGACGTAACCCTGGTCTTCACACTTGTGAATGTGCAATGTTACCTGATTTGCATTATCTTGGTTTCGTGGCGTAGTGGCGCATTATTAAACTACTACATGACAACCAACAACTGCCTGTGTCCCCTTACTTACTCAGAAATAGTTGCATGTGATCTCTGCCCGTCTCACTCTCCCATCTGTTGCTGTTGGCACTCCATCTGCGTTGGCCTCTGGCTGTCCTGAATCATCCTCATTGTCCTCAAAATCTGTGAGTTCCACCTCTGTACCTCTCTTCGTGGCAAGGTTGTGCAGCATTGCACAAGTGGCGATGATCTTGCAACAGATGATGGGTGTGTACTGGCGTGCGCCTCCGCTCTTGTGGAGGCAGCGGAACCTGCTTTTCAGTAGTCCAAACGTGCGCTCCACCACGTTGCGAGTTGATTTGTGTGCCACGTTGTATCGTCTCTCACTGTGGGTTGATGGGTGTAGGTAGGGAGTGAGGATGAATGAGCGCACGGCATATGCACTGTCGCCTGGGTGAGTGAAAGGGAACCATCAGTCACATGCCTCAATACACTTAGATTTGCTAGTTTCATGGTGCGTCACTGTTACTTACCTAGCAGGTATCCCTCTCCAAATTCTCCGGCAAGCAGTCGTGTGTAGATCCCACTGTTCTGGAAGATGTATGAGTCGTGGGTGCTCCCAGGAAACTTGGCAACAATGTCAGTGATGATGTTCCCTGCATCGCAGATAACCTGCACATTGATGGAGTGGGTGGACTTTCTGTTTCTGTAGATGTGCTCAGTGGCAGCTGGTGGGCAGATTGGGATGTGTGTGCCATCAATACAGCCAATTACATGGGGGAACTGTGCCATGCGATAAAAGTCAGTTTTAGTTTTCTGCAGGTCAGCCTGTGTGTTTGGGAAGCTGATGTAGTGGTGCATTCTCTGCATCATGGCATCCAGGAACTTCCTGAAGAAACGGGACAGGCAACTCTGGGATACACCGCCCACCGCAGCTATCACCACCTGGTAACTGCCAGATGCGAGGAGATGTAGGCTGCAGAGTACCTGCACATGTGGTGGTATGGCATGCGCCCTTGGTGTTGGCTGGTCCAGGAGTGGGTGCAGGTCCCTTATCAGGTCCATGATGGTTTGGGGGTGTAGCCTGTACCTTTCATGTATCTCATCGTCAGTCAGTTGGAATAGTGTGATGCGCTGTCTGTAAATTCGTTCCTCCCGTCTCCAAATCCTCAGTCCTGCTGCCTGTAGATGTAGACGCCTTGCAATGACATACAGAGCGGCCATGTTGTCCACGCTGATGCATTTTGGGATTTCTTTTATGCACTGTTGATGATTACCACCTGCTTTCAATCTGTGTTAATTACCGACTCTTAATTACCGAATTTCATCGATTTCTAAAATACCGAATTTACCTACATGTCTTTTTCCGTTTTACCACTTCATATTTACCACTTCATATTTACCGAATCGGTAAACATGTATTCGGTAAATATGAATCGGTATTTTAGAACTCGGTAAATATGAATCGGTATTTACCGCTTCATATTTACCGATTTTAGGTTTTTGCCCTCCTACATCTCACTTGACTAAATACCGGTCGGTAACGGGAAATTTACCGAATTTCGGCCGTTACCGACCGGTATTTGGCTACCTACATGAGGCCCTAAAAGACTACATGCTAACTGACTAAATGATTACAGTACTATAAGGAGACACACTGGGTGAGTGACAAGGTGTTTGCTAGAAGTGTATGAATACTAACTAGGGAATTGAAGGTATGAAAGACAACTGTGTAGGTGATTAGAGGACTGCATCCATACTGCATAGGCATTTAAAGCACTCCATGTGCTAAGGCCTGGCTCACTGCATGACTACTTGGGTACTGACTGAATGATTAGAGTACAGCAAGGAGAGTGCCTAGGTGAATTTATAAGTGGTAGGCTTTTCGCACAGGGAATGGATTAGTACTTGGTACTGAATGGGTCACTAGAGGAGTGCAAAGGGAGTGACAGGATATTTGCTGGACTTTATGGATACTGACTAGGGAATTGAAAGTGTGAAAGACAAGTGTCTAGGTAGTTAGAAGACTGCATACATAGTGGATAGGGGTTTGAAGCAGTCCATGTGCTAAGGCCTGGCTCAGTGCATGAATACTTAGGCACTGACTGAATGATTAGAGTACTCCAAAGATAGTATCTTGGTGAATTTATAAGTGTTTGGGTCTTGGCACAGTGAATGGATTAGTACATGATGCTGAAGGGGTCACTAGAGGTCTGCAAAGGGAGTTACAGGGTGTTTCCTGGAAGTGTATGGATACTGACTAGCGAATTGAAAATGTGAAAGACAAGTGTATAGTATGTTAGAAGACTGCATGCATACTACATAGACATTTGAAACAATCTATGTGGTAATGTATGGTTCACAACCTGAGTACTTGGAAACTGACTAAATCATCAGACTACTGCTAGCTTAGTGCCTGGGTAAAACTTTTAAATTTTCAGTTCTGGCACAGTGAAGAGAATAGTACATGGTACTGCACTTTAGTGTCAAACCCTGACTCATTTTATCAATGCATAAGCAAAGAATAGCTTCTAAAGCTACTAAAACTTGACAACATGACCGATTTTAAAACAGTTATTTGTCATCAAATACACTATGTTACCAAATGCTTCTATCACAATCCTTATCCAAATGTACACAGACTCACAGTGTGATTTTAGACAAGCAACACTATCCCTAGCAGTTTACCAAAACTCATTCACTAGTCTAGAAGAGGTAATGGTACTGCACACAATCTACATATTTAAGTACAGCACATTAGTGTCAAAGCATGACTCATTTAATCAACGCATAAGCAAAGACTGGCTTCTAATGCTACTAAAACCTGACAACATGACAGGTTTTAAAAGAGTTATCTGCTAAAAAATACACGATGTTACCAAATGCTTCTCTCACAGTGGATTCCAAATGCACACAGACTCACAGTGTGATTCTAGACAACAACCACTATACCTAGCACTTTACCAAAAAGCATTCACTACTGTGGAACTGATAAGGGAACTGCACACAATCTACATATTTCAGGACTGCACTTTTCTGTCAAAGCCTGACTCATTTAATAAAAGCATAATCAAAAACTGGCTTCTAATTCTACTAAAACTTGACAACATGACAGGTTTTTAAAAAGTTATCTGTCAGAAAATACACGATGTTACCAAATGCTTCTCTCACAGTGGTTCGCAAATACACACTAACTCACAGTGTGATTCTAGACAAGCACCACTATCCCTAGGAGTTTACCAAAACTAATTCACTACAGTGCAAGTGGTAAGGGAACTGCACACAATCTACATATTTCAGGACTGCACTTTTGTGTCAAAGCCTGACTCATTTAATCAAAGCATAAGCAAAAACTGCCTTCTAATGCTACTAAAACTTGACAACAAGACAGGTTTTAAAACAGTTATCTGTCAGCAAATACACGATGTTACCAAATGCTTCTCTCACAGTGGTTCCCAAATGCACCCATACTTACTGTGTGATTCTAGACAAACAACACTATCCCTTGCACTATACCAAAACACATTTCTTCATCTAGAAGAAGTACTACATTTTAGTATAGATACATAACATAACTCATTTCATAAATTCATAAACAATGACTGGTTTCTAATTCTACCGAAATATAAAAACAGCACAGTTATCTGTCTGCAAACACATGAAAAACACAAATGATTATCACAGAATGGTTTCTACATGCACACACATTGTCAATAAGATTGTAGAGAAAAAAAGTACTCCCTACACTTTAGCAGGAGAAATACATTAGTCTGATTAAAATCAAAATAGTCTACATACATCCCCTCACAATTAAATAAGTCACCTTTCAAGTTGTTTTGTAGATTAAGAAGTATATCAGTCACTCACCATATTTTCTTTTACAGAATCTCTGCACTGTGCACCTCTCAGCAAAAACAAAGAATGGAAAAGTTTCCCTTTCATTTTCCACACATATACATGTAAACATCAAATCACAATCCTTCACACATAAACTCAAAAGCAAACACACATTTCTATTGGTTAAACATTTCAACCCTTTCCAACTGAAATACATTTCAACCCTTCCCCCAATCTGCCTTCTACCTGTTACCATAGAAACAGCTCATGGAACACTGCACTGAGCACACAGGTCACAAGTTCAGCACACAATGTTGCTAAACAAGACAGGAAGTGTGCTTGACTTTTCAACATATCAGCTTATCATATATAATGTTCCTTACAATCTGTTTTTGTCAACCAATAAGAATCATACCTTTAAAAAACAGAAATATACACCCTACCTTTCAGTGTAGAAAGTAGTCATACAACCAATGATTTCTTGTCTTTTTTTAAAACAAAAATTCCGTGGATCCGCACACCCAACGCGAGAGATCCGTGCACCCAACGCGGTAGGATGCGCGCACCGTGCGCGCATTCCGTCATTTAAAAAAAAAAAAAAGGGCACCCCAGGGGGTCCTTCTAGGACCCCCTAAGCACCTCTAGAGGGTCAGAGTATTTCCACTCTCCCCCCTTTATATGTTTTACACACTTATTCCCCTTGCTTCTTCAGCCTCGCTTCTACCGAGGCAGAAAATGGCCGCCAACAGTTCCTGGTTTCGAATGTAGACAGACACTCGACAGCCAATTAGCATTCAGCACGCGATCGGGAGGGTGCGCGCTTGGTTCGGGGATGGTGCGCTCACGGTGCGGGTAGGGTCCGCAGATCCTTCCCGGCCATAGATATTTATGTACTTTTAACTCAAATTTTCTCAGGAACTACTGAACACATTCACACCATTTATGCAAAAGGCACGAGTCTGAACTGAGGACTACCTCTTTGCCAAATTTGGTGTCATTCCATTCAGCGGTTTGGGCTGTAGATGCAACAACAGATCCTATGGGAAATTGCATGAGGAAAGCGTGTTTTGGGACCCCCCTTTTTTCTCGGCCCCTGCTTGACGAATCACCACGAAACTTTCAGGGTCGGAGCGGAGCTGGCCAAAAGTTTGGAAAATTTTGCGAGGATACGTCAACCGGCGCCAGACTTATTGGGAAAAGAATGTTGTGGATTTCCTATGGAAAATAGGTCCTAACTATAACTACCCACTGGCGACCACCAGTAGGTTATATATATATATATATATATATATATATATATATATATATATATATATATATATATATATATACATATATACACACACATATATATATATATAAATATATATATATAAAACTACCACAGCAGTGACGATGTGCACTCCAGTGCATGAAAGATGAACGAGCAGCAATCAAAATGTAAAGCAGTAATATAGGATAACCAATCATAATCACAATTTACACAGACAGCATATGCACTTTAGCACTGATCAGCAGTGGTAAAGTGCCTAGAATCCTATACCCAACAAAAGCAGTGTCAGACGATTGGGAGGCTAAAGGCAAAAAGGTTTGGGATAAATCTGCAAAAAATAGCCAGGTCTAACAGTGCATACACCTTACCAACAACAACCCAGCGCATTTTGGCATCTTGCACACCTTGTTCAAAGGCCAGACTGGTGGTTTATCTTTTATGCACTGGAGTGTGCATCTTCAGTAGAAAAGCGGGGTTTTTTTGCCAATAACTTTGGCGCCACTTAACAAATTTCAAAACTTTCACAAAACTTCCCCTACTTGGTTCAGCTGCTGTGTTGAAAGTTTCGGGGTAATCCATCAAGCCGAGGCCTAGAAAAAAGGGGGTCCCAAAACATGTTTGTCCCATGTTATGTCTACAAGGATTTTTCATTTTTCGAACACGACTACAGCCCAAACCGCTAAACAGAATTAGACCAAATTTGGCAGAAAGCCTGATGTTTGCCCAGAAAGCGTGCTTTTTGTGATTTGGTGTAAATTTGTGCATTAGTTTTAGAGATATTTAAGTAAAAATAATATAGCTATCTAGGGACATGAGTCCTTGCAGTGGACTTGGAGATCCTACTAAAATTTGATTGGCTGCCAACACTTCAACCAGGAAGTGTTGGCAGCCATCTTTGAGACTTAGCATGAAGCCGAGTCCCACAAAAAAAGTTTAAAAAGAAGAAAAGGGGATAGGGTAGGAATACACTGACACCCCAGATATGGTGGGGGTCCCACAGGGACCACACCAGGGATTGAAAGCTTATTTTTTTATTGAATGTTGCTACAAATTTTAAGGTGGACCCATGGATCCATTGCAAAATTTTACAAAAAGACTAGCAGGCTCCTGCGCATCTTTTTCATCAAGCCCCTGGGTGGGGCAAATCCCGGGGGCAGTTTTTATAGTAATGTGGGGGTGCCCGTGAGGCACCCCCCCTGTGACCCAGGGATCGCCAACTCCCTGAGACAAACATATATGAACTGATGCTGGATCCCTTATGGCCTCCAGCAGCCCCCGGAACAGCAACATCCCTGGGGATATTGGTTACATGAGTGCACGGAGGCCTGAATGGCCTCCCCCACAGCCCTGGGACCGTCACCTCCCCGGGGCTTTGTGCAATAAAGAAAGCTGGGGGGCCATGGGGACTTCCCCCCCCCACAGTCCGGGGGCCGCCATCCCCCAGGGCTTCAAATTTCAATAATGCGTGTGGCTGCGCGGAACTCCCCACAGCCTGCGGGGACCACCATCTCCCTGGGACAATTATAAATGAACAATTTGTTTATGAAAGAACACATATTAAGTAATTGCATTGATGAAAAGTTGCATCAGTATCTGGTAGACCTAGGTCCAATTTCTCATCAAGAATTGGGAAAGAAGGCGGACCACTGGGTCAAGACAAGGGTGTCCAAGACTTCCACTGGGGTTGACCTAAAGAACTGGGTTACAAAACCTCCCCAGGGGAAAGAGGGTGAGCATCCTAAAGATAAAAGTAAGGATTCCCAGGTAGCCCCCCAAAAACCTGCCCAGGAGGTTGGACCCAAAGACACCTTACCACCTAAAACTGGGTACCAAGGTAAGAGTTGGGATCCCAGCAAGGTATGGTATCACAACTGTCAAAAGACAGGACACCACACCAAGGAGCCTAGCTGTCCTAAAAACAAAAGGCATCATTTATGAGGTTTTACCGTAGGGTAGCACAGCAGGCCTTCCTGCTGCGCAGCCCTACAGTAAAAGAACGGGACAGGAATGCGCCGTATCTATTAGGTACAGCACATTCGAGTCCTTTTCCCATTCATCAGCGCACAATATGCTGCTGTGCACCAATACAGGCACCTTTGCACCATGGTGCAAAGGTGTCTGCTTTGAGGGGATCACTGGTTTTGTGCAGGAAGGAAAACCTTCCTTCCTGTGATGTTTTTTGTTTAGCACAATGTTTTGAACAATGTGATCTACATATTTGGATTCAGGTATCATTCTCCCTGTTTAAGTGTTAAGAAGTGCAGAAAAAATAATGTAATTAAGTGTTGAAATATAACTCAAGGTCATGTTTTTTAAGTGTAATGATCTGCTCAAAAAGTAAAATGTACGAAAATCATACAGCCACCAATTGTATTACTGTTTGAATGTTTATAGAGGTCCATAGTGGTTGCTGTCAAGGGCCCAACCCCCATGCGTTTATGCATCTTGCAGATGGCAGACACTCTCCAATCAGAATTAGGGAATGTGCCCACTCCTCCAGGTGGGATGAGCACACCAAGTGTTTAGTCACCCTAAGGTCAGTAGCCCATTGGCTACTACCCCGAGACCCCTAAACGCTCCTTAAATGCACTACTTAGGGGGCCACCCTGGACCCAAAAAGCAGATTCCTGCAACGTACTAAGAAGAAGTACAAAAGAAGTCAAAAGGCACCTCTGCATCTGTCCACCTTGCGCCCTTGAGAAAAGGACCTGAGATACACCTATGTCCCTGAGCACTCCAACTAACATGCCCTGCTGTTGGTTCCTCCCAGAAGACTTCCTGGACCAAGCCTGCAGACAAAACCCAATACCAGCAACCCCCATAGGATTGCTTTGGGCTCCCAACCCCTCCCAAGCACCCTGCATTGGCCGCCCCTGTTCCACTGGTGGTGTGGACTTGGTGCTGACCTGGGACCCCTTTTGCCCTGACCATAACCCTAGGAGCGTTGCTCCTGAGATCGAGTGGCCTGCCCGTGAGCAGCCCCCAACCGAGGTGCCCCCTAGCCCCTTTGGCTAACATTGGCATCCTACACTCTGCACCTGGCTGCCCTAGTGCAGCTGGTGGTGCAATTTGAGTGCCTACCAGGACCTTGGGGAACCTTGGTCCTAACCGCCAAAACTCCTACTTGTAAGACGTGTATGTGCCTGTGAAACCGCTAACACTTTTTGTCCCATAGGAACTAAACTACAAAGTTTAACATGTCAACATGTCTTACTTACCGTGTATTATGAGGTCCTAAAGTGTGGTATCTAGGCATACCACCCCCAGTACTCAAAGTAATCCAAAAGTAATTGAAAAGTACTTTGAAAGTATTTGCTGTGTAATTTAAACTGCTTTTTAAAGTGAAACAAACCTAGAACAACTGCAAATCCATCCTCAATTGCATTTCTGTGTTAAGGTTTACTATTGAAAGTGAATGCTGCACTAATACTCCTCGATCTGTCAGCAGGCTGTGACACGTTCGACCATAAGGTCTTAGTCGAGCGTTTCTGGACTGTCGGGATCAAGAGGCTGGCATTTAAACTGCTAGTTCTTGTCTGGGAGTGGTAGCCTTGGATCCTGTTGTGTCCAAATCTTTTTCACTTATGTGCTGGGATCCTCAGGGTTCTATACACAGCTCCACTTTATTTTGCATATACGTAAAGCCCTTGGCATCATTTATCCAATTGTTTGAGCTGGTTCTTACTTCCTATGCCAACGATACCCAAATTGTGGTGGCTCTGTCTGCCTCACACCACCAAGCAGTATCCATCTTCCAGGACTACATGTCCACAGTAGTAAACTGGATGACCATGAACTTCTTAAAAATAAACTCTGGAAAAACTGAGGTTATCATGTTTGGAAACTCCCCTCTACTATGAACACCAGACTGCTGGCCAAAAGAGGTGGGCCCCCTCCCTGCGCCAGTGTGTAAAGCCAGAATTCTTGGAGCGATTATAGATAATAAGCTGACTTTTGGACTGCAGGTCAATGCGGTCACATCCTCAACAATTCATGTTTTAAGGATGCTTAAAAAGGTTTTTCCCTTTAATCCAGATAACACTCAAAAACCATCATCACGGCTCTCCTACCTTCCAAAATCGAGTACCGCAATGCGCATTATCTTAACATGCAGCAGCAGCATCTCTATAAGCTTTAGCTTCTGCAAAATGCAGTGGCAAGACTACTTACTGGAAGCCCCAAACATTAATCAGTCAAACATCTTCATTGGCTGCCTGTCAGACAGCGCATCAGATTTGAAGCTCGCTGGCTCATCCACAAGGCCCTCCATGGCGATGTTCCAGAGTTCCTCAAACAAGCTTTTAGATGGTATATTACAGGAAAAAGCCTGGTCCATGGGCACCAGTAAAGTAGTTGTTAATAGGTTCAAATGATCACCATGGGGAGGAAGATGTTTTGTAAACTCTACTGCCAATGAATGGAACGCACTCCCTTTTTCAAACAGATCAATTTCAAACCTGTTTTTGTTCAGAAAGAACCTAAAGACCTGGCTCTTCCCTAAATAGATCACACTCTTGCCTTCTTCCTTAGGTCAACTCTAAGCCAGACTCATTAGAACTCATTATCAATCTGTCTTAAAAATATCATAAAAAACGTAGCCGTGCTTTATTATAGGACTTGCTCTGCTCCCTTATATGTAGCGCCTAGATACCTACGGGCATTTTTTTTGCGCTCAATACATTTTTATAACATAATATAACACGTAGTGATCTCAATAAGACTGTTGGCAGGGGCGTAACACAGGCCTCCGCATCACTCGCAGTGCGGGGGGGGGGGGCCCTACGCTCCAGGGGCCCCCCTCAGCACTGCACTTCAGCCGGGGAGCTCCTGATAGAGTCCGGAGAGGGCCCCTCCAAGTACCTTGCAGGGGGGCCCCCTCAATTATCGTTACGCCACTGACTGTTGGTAGTGTCATAAATTCGACAAAAGATGTTAATTTTGGCAAGTAGGACTTTTGTGTACAAGAAAAAGGGATTTGAAACAAAAGCTGTGCATTTGGCTATCGTTATTACCCGGAGCATTATGTATTTGGACGAGTGACAGTAGCTAAAAGAAGAGTCTAGCATGCAGTTGCATATAATGGTAAAACTGGTCACAGGAACAAGGTGATGAAATTTAAGTGGCTGTATAAATAGACTCATAAAAATAATCATCGAAGTGTGGAAGTTGTGAAAATGTACAAGGATACTGTGGGGAAGTCCCATGATAAATAATTTGAACTGAGAGTAGTGTAGAGATGCTAGAGTATTGGGAGCACACAAGGTCACTAAGAAATGTGCAAAAGTATGAAAGGCTTCTAGAGCTATAGATAATGTGGGTACTTAAAACATACATTTTTAATCCCATAGTTGGAGAAAATTAACATTTCAATGTAGAGTATCACCTCATGATCCCTCCTTCGAGTCATCTGGTCGCAGTTTTATCAGGCCCTGGAGTTGTGTACCAACCACATGCAACTCAGGCATACCTCGTGGGGGGGGGGGGGGTGATCAGATATTTGTTTGTGACAGTCCCTACAAGGTTTAAACCCTGTGGTTTGGGGAGGTGACATATTTCCAAATAACTTTTGTTTATGAGAAAACTTGTCAAAGACAAAAGGAGTAGAGCTTTAGGTCTTCATCTGAAGGCACAGAAAGAAAGGAACTGGCTTCAACACACCCAGGTGGCACTTATATGCGCTCCAGCTTGGGACTTCGAAAGCAAAACTATGTTGTTACGCAGCCATATGACACCACCTACCGGCATGCAGGAGTACAGCTTTTGGGTTTCTGCATGCAGTCTGATGCCTGGGAGGTGAGGAATCTGCAAGTAGAATTATCCCTCAGAACCAGTTAACATAATTGACTTTACATTTGCACGGCACCAGAGGAGAGTGTGCTGAAGTTCCTGCCACTTTGCTCTGGAGCCATCTCATCCAAGCTCCCTGATTCGCAGGTTAAAGATATTTGTGCCATAGCATGACCTGCACAATCTGTTCAACTACTCCCTCAGTTGTTATTTTTTTAAGTAATTGCAGGTGCCACATTAGAAAAGTAGGAGACTTTCCCAATTGGAAAGTGTGCATTTTTAATGCCAATGTTGGAAGGTTTCATTTAGTCAAATGAATAGCAGGCTGAGTTTGCTGTTTGCCTGTGTCTTTGCCTAAGATTATCATTCAGACACTGTCTGTTTATTGAGACACTCTCTGCACCCCTTTTCTCCACTTTCCCCACTCACTCTCACCAGGCCTCTACTCACTGTCCTCCTTACCATCTGCACGCTATGCTTTCACCCAGCACCCTCCACACTCTCTCTCACCCCCTGCATATCTCTTTCCACTACTAATTTATCATTGATTTCCTCCACTTTACATAGTCCTTTTTAGCTTCACAATGCAATAAGCTACCTGCCCCGTCCTCTTTAGGAAACAACTAATTTCCCATGGTGAGGTGATAACCACATCACCAAGTATCCATCAAACTTACTCCATCTATCTTACTCAGCCACACCTTCCCTAAAACCCACACAATCTGAAACTCTAGCCCTCTCTTTTCCCTGCTAAGGTTCCAGTGATCAACTCTAAACCCTAAAACACCTCAACCAAAAATAACAATACCCAGGCACACTCTCGCACCTCCACAACCTCTACCTATTATGAAACACTACAAAACACTTAGGGGGAAATGTACAAGGAAGTGGCGGAGCGCGGCGTTAGCCTCCTTGGCTTAACGACATGCTCTGCCACTTCGGAAACGCAGGGCTGCACCATATTCAAAAGAATGTGGTGCAGCCTTGCGTTTCCCCCTGTGATGGCGCTAAATTTAGCACCTTAACTCCAACGCAGGCACACTTGCACCATAGTGCAAGGGTGTCTGCGTGGAGGGGAGGATTGTTTTTGTGTAGGAAGTTGTGCCTTCCTGCACATAAACAATTCTAAAATGCAATTTTGTCACTTTCATGTGTGCTGCTTCATGCTTTTTTAAAGGTTTGTTTATGTACAGGAAGGGACACCTTCCTACAAATAAACAATCATCCCCGTACAAGGCTTAAAGCTGCCTTGTACATAAGGCTCAGCCCCTATCGACACCACAACGTCAGTAAAAGTGACGTTGTGGTGGCGATAGGGGATTTTACATATGCCCCTTAGTGCCCTTAACACCTACCCCACAAAATCAGACTTCCACCAGTAAGTCAACACCTTCACACAGGCACTCAATAACATACTCTAATTTCCATAAAGAAAATACTCATTCCTAATTCAGCCATACTTTTTATCCCTGAATACACTGCCTCATTACCAGACACCTGCTTTCTCTCCCTGCATCAATTACCTCAGCCTTCAACACACCACTTCATAATGCAATCCCTCCCATACACATGCCTTATCATTTGCAGAATTCAGCATTCAAGTGACACCCGTACGCCCCACCACCACCCCTTCTTCACACCCCAAATAATCTAAACAAATACAAAAGAAACTCAAACATTATCATCAACAAACTTTGCATCACCTTTTCTGTAGCGGAATTTCATTTGCAAGCATCCTCCAAACTGCAACCATTTAAAAACTCCACCTTCACAAACCCAGTTACAATCATCTTCACCTGAAACATGGATGAACAAGACAGTGAATGCCAGGAAGGTCAGGGTATCAACGCCCAGAGCTGAACCACTCAACCAACCCTCTCACTTTTTACCACAGACGAGGATGTTTGTCAGCCCAAAAATAAGGACAGGTCGACAGAGAATGCAAAGTGTATATAGCACTATCTCGCATGCATTAATGTTGTTTCTTTCTAAAGTCTTTTCATCTCAGACTACTTGTTATCTCATAAATAATCTTCTATTTTGCTAAAACTCTTTGTAAAAAGTTTTCTGACCTTGACTTAAAAATTCCGATTATTGCCTCTCCTTTCTTCTTTGAATGACCTTCTACTTACTTTCCGTTTTATGCACGCCTCCTCTCTGCATACAGCATACCCTAAATCACTTGCATGTTTGTCTTAATCTCTATCGTATTTCTGAAAATTTCCCACATTTTACCTCAAAGATCACAACTGATCCTTCTTTGTAAGTTATACCCTGCAATCTAACAGAACTGTATCTCCTCTGGTTTATCTATTAATCCCACCAGCCACTTGCATGTAGTCACATAGCCACACACTAATGACCAAACCGAACTCCTACTAATATTAACCACCATAAAGACTGGAGCAAACGCATGCATGGAGTGGTCTCCTTGACAGCACAAGGCTAATCCTAATAACCACCGACTGGATTAACCACTAACCTTGGGTTCCGGAGAAGAACGCTGCTAGATGTAAAGTGCTTCTACGCCTCGCCAGGGTCTGTGCGCGCTATATAAATGCAATTACTATAGTGTTCCGATCCTTTGGTCTGTCGAGAGATTAGCGACAAATCTGAAAACATTGAAACGCATACTATACTTCAACCGCTAGATGGCAGAAATGTTCAAGAAATGATGCTCCTGAAAGGCAAACGGAACGATTGCAGTCTGCTCTTCTGTGCTGTACGCCTTTATCCTACGACAGTGCTCCTGGGGTCTCTCTCACAACTTCTGCTGCTACGTCAGAGAACTCACAGTAGAATTCTGTAAATGAGTTTTAAGAACTATTACAGTGACGAACATTTTTGGAGAGAGACCCTAACACTCTTCTATAGAAGGGCAAGGAAGTAGATTACACACTCTGTCTAACTCAGAGATCCTTAGTAAGTGAACTAATTGTTCTATTAATCACTGTTGTTCGTATTTTACTTGTGTTTTTACTGCTTTAGGTCAGAGCGTCAGGTGTTGTGTTTTCTCATCAGATTCCATACCCACAGTTGTAACTAGCCAGCCTCCTCCCTCGTAGTTTAGGGTGTAGCCACCAGTTGACGAACACCTGTCGAATTTCCGGGCTACTAATAAGAGCCCCACTACAGGCACTTTAATTCAGCACTTTATCGCCTGTTATCCTACCCCTGGCCACTTTAACCTAATGTAAAGATTTACTGGTGGAATTTTCACCTCTTAGTCTTCCTCCACGCCAGAAGTAGAAAATCAGATGCAGATTGAGTCCTCTTCTCTGCCATAGAGGCTCAGGGGCAAACACAGGTAAGGTTACCACCTTTCCCAGAGAAAAGTTCCAGCCATCTGTTCACATTTTAATATTCTGCAAAGGCCCGGATATGATTCTTTATAATAAATTGGTTGTATTCATTTGTAACATTGCCTTTCAGTCTTTGCTTAATTAGCATCAAGAGATCGTTAGAGCTTCTGTAGAACATCACATTTTAAAGTGTTCTCTTCTTACATTAACTGTTTGATGTATTAACTGGTATGGGGGAGAAATAACGGCTTTAGGTGACTTTTCTCATTTTTGTACCGGCTGGGACATTAAAATACCGATCATGCTGGTGCAAAACAGGCTAGCTAGCAACCCTAAGTAAAGGCCTCTGCAGCCACTGTGGCTCAGGGTGGCCCTGAACCGTCCAAAGTGCCCCCAAACCGTTCAGGGTGGAGCCCCATTCAGCCCAAGACCAAAGATTATCTGTGATCTATGGGAAACTCTGGAGCCCCTTGTTACATTCTGCAGGGGGCCCATCATTATGCATACCTCCACTGTATTGGCTGTGTCCTTCATTCAAGGAAAATTTATGTCAGTGGTGGACAGTGGGATTTGCGCCACACCGGTTGGCACCTGTGGGTGTTTGACGGTTTCTTACTCTGCTGACTACACTGCACACTTTTTTATTTGTGCTTCTGTTCCTACCAATTCTGTCCTGATGCTGTTCTGCTTCTGACTAACATTGGACTTAATATTTACAAGATAATAAAAGGAGCAAAAAGGGGATGAAAGGTCCGGAGGCGTCTACAAATGAAGCGTACATTGCACGGAAGGTGTGTCACCTTTATTCCAAGAGGCAGAAGTAGTGAGTGCTGGTTAGATTTTTAATTTATAACACTTGCATTCCATGTCTTGGAAGCTTGGCGAGGTACTCCAAGGTAAAAACTCTGGCAATGGAATTAAGAGATGGACTGTGAATACGACAGGTTCAGGCAGGGACATTTTTAATCAATCTTTGAGGTGCTGTTGGGGTAGGGTAGAATTTCGTTACCACATGGTATAGTCATATTGGTCCGGAGCTGACTTTTCCAAACCACTGCTCACAAACGGGAAACAGCAGGAACATCACATGCGTTACATCGCATGCTTTTACAACGTGGTTGTTTCAACGACCGCTGTGTTACAACGCGACCCATTACATCACAAGTCATTTCAACTACTTGCCATAGGGGGTTTACTGGTGTCGGATTTACAATACAACACCTTCCCTGCTGGAGTAGGAATAGTAAATTATACTATTCCTAAGTCCAGCGCACCTCCTACAGCAAGTCGTTGAAACGACTTACGATGTAATGGCTCGCGTTGTAACAACGCGGTCGTTGTAACAACCGCGTTGTAAAAGCATGCGAACTAACAGTATATATTCCTCACAAACACACCTTGGAGATGAAAAGCTTTTATATATTTAACCGTTCCCATTCAATTGGACGAGGAGTGCACCCATGGACGTCATTTAGGGGTCGGAGCAGCGACCGCTAAGGAGCAATTTGTGCCAATAACACAAACAAATGCAGATGGACAAAACCAATGATATTTTTCAAAACATTGTTTGTGTTTCTGTAATCCTTCAATACGATTTATGCTTAAAGTATGTACTAGGGAACTATTAAATCATGGGTTTAACTTCAGCATTGACAGTTATTGTGATGTCATTGGGATTAAGGCCATGTGACATCACTTTCTGGAAAGTTATTGAGTCAGATCATATGATATCACTTTCTGTGATATCATTTGGTCAAATTGAAATTATGTGATATCCCTTCCACTACCCCTGACATTTTGGCAAAATGAATGCATGAAAACTAATCTTCGCCCTGGAACATGCTGATCAGCCTTCATCATGGCCCTGCAGATCATTCGTCAGAGTAGATGTAGGAGAGACAAGCGTTGAAGATGATAAAATGAGGAATGTTAATGAAGGGGACTTGAGTTGCCTGGCTGCCGCACTAGTTCAATTGGCTACTTCAGTTAAATGCAGTCTACAGAGACACAGCTTGAGAAACGAGGATCTATTCAGGTGGAGTATACTGTCTGGAAATAGGGGAAAAGAAGTTATTAAGCAGATAATATTATACATTTTTTAAATGTACATGAGATTCTTGCCTTCACGACTCCTGGTCTGAGAAGACTATTTAGCTGGTGATCTTGAACATTTTAAGTATGCAAAACTCTCAAAAGGTTTAGGTAAATCAGCAGGTGGATCAGCTATATTTATTAGGATTTGGTATTTGTAACTATGCAGGAGCTGTCTTCTCCCAGTGTAACATACACTTATTAAAAAACACTGCATGCATAAACCAATATTGCACATCCTAAGCTCTGTTCCCTATTGTATTATGGATAAGGGTGTTAACCCTAAAGTGACATGCTGATCTGGGTCACATATACAGCCAGGGTACCCTTCAGAACAGAGATCAAAGGCCACTGTAACAATTAGCCTACAGGAGCAGGTAGTATTTGTGACACGCCATGGTGTATGTCAGTGCAATCAAGAAATCCTTTTACGTTAATACGTTTTCATTTATTGCGACACATGTAATTTAGCAAGTTATGAACAAGCAATCAATATGTGTTTTGGCACAAAGTACTTTCTTAAGGCCATATTTAATTTACAGCAGATAACCATAATGCGATGGGTGGCCTCATGGCAGTCATAACCGGGAAGAATTAATGCAGTTCTGCTTATTTTTGTGCTTGTTTGCTTTGTATGACTTTATTATAAAATGAAGTTTCCAATTCCATGTTGTCTGAGGAATGTTGTTTATGTAAACATCATAACTAGACTCCTGTTCATCTAATTTATCTCTGTTCCCATTCTTATGAAATTCTGTGCATGCTATTTGAGAGCTATGTTTTTATTAGAAGGTATAAGTACCTGAGATAAATGAGCAGATGATCTAGAGACCAGTAAAATTATTTGATCAAGTGGACCCACTGTTGAAACTGATGGAGCGTAAAAGTTTAAAGACGATTGCCTCTATCAATTCTCACTATTAAATGAGAATTCCGATACTAATTTTAATAAAATGTGCAAAATAGATGATGATGAAAAACGTGAGATCTTTTTGCGCATCGTAAAAGCATGCGGAAGTGTTCTGAAAACCTGAAAATGTGATAGACGTAAATACAAAGAGAAAAACGGTTATTTGCTTATGTAGTGTGAACACGTGTTTAAGAAATCAAACATGGTTAACTCAGAAAATGTTCTGCTGACTACCTAACGTGACAAATGAAAAGAATGCTTACATAATGAAACACTTGAAAACGATTGAAATGTTTAGTTTAAAGATACTGGAAGAGTACAAGATTTTGCTGTTTTATTCTAGTATAATATGAAAAATAAACATGAATACCAAAAGTGACTCATAGTAATCTGTTTAAAAAATAAAAAATTAGTGAAATGTTCTTTTTCGTATTACCCAATATTGACATGTAACTTCTGGAGAAAAGGATAATGTGTGAATTTACCACAAAAAAACTGAATTATTTATATTAATATGTGTGTTTATATTAATCATAACGTGGTAATGATTTAGTAAAGTTTTCATGTAGGCCTCAAATATTTCTTTTTCCTTGTTTAGAAAAGCAGAATCTAGCTGAAGTAGTCATTTCAGATGCCATGAGAACTTTTGCATGAGTTTCTTTTCATGCTTATGAACAATAGGCCCTTTTCTGATTCAGCAACACTTTTAACAGAAATGTAGCAATACAATTGCAAACCCAGAGAGAGCATTTGGGAACAGACTGACAGTGAACAAATGAATTTTCTTACTTCAGAGGAAAGGATGGAAGTTATGAAGTTGTTTAAATTGATGATTTGGCAAAAGGATTGCTTAATGCTTCTGGATTTCTTAGTGAGGTATTGAAACCATAACGTACGATGGAACTGATACTTTGTGGGCATAAACTAAGAGCTTTTGGAAGTATAATTGCCCCCTTAGAGGAGGAGTTGGGCTGGGTATCATTTTTCAATTTCCTTGCCTGGCATGCTGTCGGACTGAACTCTGATTTATTTTTCATATGCTAAACCCATTTGAACTGGACTTTCTGAACTGACTCAACCTGTCCTTTGCTGGCTGGTAAAGTGAGCAGGTATAACTCTTCGACTGGAGAGTTTATTTGACTCATTCCTGTGACTCCTTACGCTTAAACTCTGCATATTTGGTTTGTATAACCTAAATGCTGAACTTGACTTTTCCATTTGTCTCTCTCTCTCTCTCTCTTATCCCCCAAGTGATCACCATATGTCTATTTTCTGAATCTGTATAACATTGTGTGACTAATTGTACTAAATGATTTTCTATAAACAAAAGCTTAATGTGATTTGTGTTTCTTGACCATTCAAATTGAGGCTTAGATAAACCATATACATGAGTAATTTTATCATATTTGAGTCATTCTTGGTGTGAAACTTCTTGTTGTAAGTTTATCAATTAACATCTATAGAACAATTGTTTATTGTTAGTATGATTTTGGTATCTTCTTATTCCAGGTCCTCATAAGGATTTGCCACATGTTCTCTTGGTATCCGAGTCCCTGATAGCTCACATAAAAGATCCATTGGAGGATCTATGGTTGTTTAGCGTTTTGATAATGGGCCCAGAGAGGAAACAGTCACAAAATGTATGAAGGCAGGTGGTGTGGGATTCTGTCACCAACCAGCTGCCCATGATGTTGCTAGTTCAAATTAAAGAGGCTTTGAGTCTGCAGCTACGGGGGGGGTCGGGGTGGATTGGGTAGACCTCTGGCTGTGGTTCCCACAGGGTTTGTGCATGCTGCATCTGCAGGCATGAAAGGACTGAGGCACATGTTGGCCCTGGTGGCTAGGGGTGAAAGAACGCCTACCGTATCCATGGAAGGAGCGAAAGGCAGCTGTTTTGAGGCCATGGGTGAGCTCTAACGACCTAGCAGTGGCCCTACTATGCTTAACTCGCTCATGCGCTGAATCCGCCTTGTCACCAAAGAGCTGAGCGTCATCAAAGGGCATGTTCATAAAGGATGCCTGAACATCCCCTGAAAAGCCAATTGCTCTCAGCTAGGTGTGACGTCAAAGTTTCATCGGGGAAGCAATAGCTCTGCCCAGCGAGTTGGTTGTATGAAATCCGCAGCATGTAGTGAACTTTGCTGCGTATCTACCATCAGCAATAGCTTGGGAGAGTGTAGCCCGAACCTCCTCCAGAACCATGTACTGCGCTTGCACAACAATCTCCTATAAAGTATGGTAATATCGGCCTAATAAGCATGCAGAGTTAATGGACTGCAGTGTAAGGCTTGTGGAAGACAAAATCCCCTGCAGGATGTACAATAACTGACTCAATGTGAGTGATGTCGTCACCTCCTCGAGGGAAACAGTGAGAGAAATGAGAAGTGTTTTTCTCAGTGTTTCCCTTGAGAAGGTGACAACATCATCCACATTGGGTTAGTTATTGTACATCCTGCGGGTACAGCTTTTAGGGTATTTAGTGTTTGGCCACTGTTTTTTTAAATTCTGGTCGCTAACACCGTGTAGATTAGTTATTTTTTTGGTCCTGACGAATTGCCCCAGATCTCTTATCTTGACTATATGACAGCATTAAAAATGTTGACCTTATGATAAGTCACCAGTAATCATTGTCTCCACTGGTGACACCATGTTTTTAATAAGACAGGCATACTCACGGATTAAAATTTGATTTGAGATTTGTCTAGTCTTTTTTAATTCACTACTCATGACTCCAACACCCACATTTGTCAATCTACACAAAGGGCCCCAAACTTACACTTCACAGCTTTGGAAAAAGATCTCTGATAAAGAGCCCCGTTGAGGGTGCCCGTGGGGCTTTGCAGCACTGGCCCAACGAGGAGCAAACAA
Source organism: Triturus cristatus (assembly GCF_964204655.1). NCBI lineage: Eukaryota > Metazoa > Chordata > Amphibia > Caudata > Salamandridae > Triturus > Triturus cristatus. The sequence goes on along the minus strand of NC_140580.1, from coordinate 145,325,335 downwards.
GCACGATGATGAAGCACGATACCCGCAAGGGTGTGTGAGAGTCCTATTTCCAAAAGGGAACCACTCCCCATCTAGAGGCTCCTGGTTCACTGACCTATTCCTTCCCCTCCACCCTTAGGAACAGCATATCTCAATATTTCAAAAATTACGGTGAAGTATGTATACTGGACCTTCATGCGCTCTAGGATCCTTATTATTGAGATGATGTATCCAAATTATTCACCATACAATAGACCACTGTTGTTACTTTCTATTACATTCTCACACTTCAGGTCCTTCTGCCAGCTCCACCTACGACATTTCACCTCTCCAGTTTGACCACAGTCGCTACCCTCTGCTGCCTGTCTACCTGCTGCCCTCTGTGCCTCATCTGCTCGTTTCTTGCTCTGTTTTGCTTTCTGCTCATTTTTATGCATTCTGTTTTGTCTTTTCAGCTCGTTTTTCTGTCCTCTGTTTTGCCTTTTTTGTCCTCTGTTTTGCCTTTTCTGCTTGCTTGTTTTTCTGCCCTCCGTTTTGCCGTTTTTCTACTCGTTTCTTCCCTCTTCCTGCCGTTTCTTCAAGACCTGGCTTTTTTGATGGAGACCTCACACCCCAGCTACCACATATCCCCAGGGTGACAGTGCTGAGTTCTACAAATGCAGATTGATTGAATGACAGACAATATGTGTAGACACATAACACCACAATGCATTACTAAACTGATCGAACATAAATTCTGGGCTTTACTGGACTATGCTCCTTAGCAATTCATTCAAAACCCCCACTCACGGGGAAGCAAAGAGTAAGCTTTCAAGCACGCATCAATAAAAACAAGCATTTACAATGCAATAGGTCTCGCAATTGCGAGATTTTGAGCTATTGGCATGGTAAATGGCAATGTCTTTTATAATATTAAATGGCTTTGTCATTTACAATACCAATAGGTCAAACTTTGGCAAAAGCAAGGCCTATTGTAGAGCGCGGTGTCCGTAAAGCGGGTGCCGCGCTCATCAATAAAGTTAAAAAAAAATCAAATAAACAGAGCGCTCTGTCCCTGAAGTGGGCACTGCGCTCACCATTAAAGTTAAAAAAAAAAAAATAAATGAAACAGAGCGAGTGTCCCTGAAACGGACGCCGTGCTGCACATTATATTTGTTTTCAAAAAATGAAACTGAACATGGTGTCCCTATACAAAGTGCCGCACTCAGCATGCCAATTTATAAAAAAAAAAATGGAAAAGGTGATAGAACGTCGCCATTGCGCAGTGAGTGCTGTGAGGGAAGGGGGCGGCCACTAAAAGTTAGAGCGGCATAGCGCTCTATACGAAAAGCAGTCACCATTGTCCTGTGTGGGTGCTGCAAATACAAAAAAAAAAGCATTGGCATAGCCAATAGGTCTCGCTTTTGGGACCTTATAAGTGTTTAGTTATGCAGCACAATATCCTTGGTGCAACAACATCAACAGTTGCATGGCTAACCACTTATAAGGTCCCAAAGGCCAGACCTATTGGCTATGCCAATGCTTGTTCTGTAAGGCTCCCAAAACCGATATATGCCTGGCGTAGCTAAGGCCTTTTGATTTTACTAAAATTATGCATCTGATACACTGGCTTATAGGGGCTTTCAGCCAGCACTGTTTTAAGCATCATCTGTTGTGTCATTCACATGCCCTTCTGTTTATTACACCATACAGCATGGGTGATAGGTCGGCCACTGCAGTCACTAGCTAACTTCACTGTGAGTGACAGTATACTGCTCTTTCACATGGAGCAGATCCGCAAACAAAGTAATTCCTTTCAGTGCAGGGACTAGTAAGGCAATAAGAGTTTTTTAATATTCCAATATATTTGTGCCTTCAGTCAATGTATTTTTTTTATTGGTGATGGCCTGGCAGGGCCCTAATACTAAAGTTTTTTTCAAACCATGACATAAAAAGCCAAATGCCAAAGTCAAAAGGCTGATTTAAGTTTGAATTTAGCCAAGACCTTTTCGTCTAATTTTATATATGCAAATATTGTACTTACTTATAAGGACTTTAAGCCAACTGTTCAAATACACCAGTGAATTCCCCGCAGTACCCTTTTACATTCCCATTTTTCTTCCACCCACTACGCCATACAGCAGCGGGCAGCCCTCTTCAGCCATTGGCTAACTTCACCGTGAGCATGTTATGCAGGCCTCGCACAATGAGCACATCCACACAAAAGCAGCCCTCTTCAGTGCCAGGGGCAGCAGTGGCAAGGTGTGCATTTTGAAAAGAACAAAAGAAATGTGGTGAACACATGTGTAGCAGCCAATGTAACTTTTTTGCAAAACTTTATTATAAAAATAGTTTTAGATGGCCGCATGTACACCCATCTTTATGATGGTTTTATAAGGTCTCGGCAGTGTTGCAATACTTTCATTCCTGCTGCGGGTACCTCCTTCCCCATAAGGTGTGCCTATTTGCACGTGTAAGAAAGTTGCCAACAATGGATGCCTTTTCTCGTGAGGGTGATGAGTGTAGGCATGCAGGAGTAGTTGAGCAGTCTGTAACATTTCTTACGGGTGCAATCAGTATCTCCATCCACATGAGAATGTGTTTGTGTGTATATGAGAGCAGTTAGAGCCCTTCCGTGTGAGGTGTGTGTGTGTGTGCAGGTTGTGTAGTTCTAATGAGAGTTGTGTGTCATTGTGAGAGTGAAATGTGAGCAGCTGGTTTTAGTACTTGAAGTTGTGTGCGTGTTTGAGTGAAAGAGAGACCAGCCTGTATTCATTCTAGTGTGTGTGTGTGCGTGCAGTTTGTGTACTTCCTAATGAGAGTTGTGTGTCTTCTATATGAGAGTGAAATGTGAGCAGTTGTTAGTACTTGAAGTTGTATGCGTGCCTGTGTGAAAGAGCGACCAGTGTGTATTCTTTCTAGTAACATGTGATTTTCGGAGTGTGTGGGCGTGCGCATGAGCAGTTTGTTTACTTCCTAATGAGGGCTGTGTCTGTATCTGTGTGGGAGTGACATGTGAGCAGTTCTGTTAGTACGTGTGAGGTGTATATGTTCTTGTAAACAGACAGATTGTCTCGGTCGCAGATATTTCGCTCAGACCAGCGTATTTCTCTCTGCAGAAGTGTCATGGATTTAATTTCACGGTTGGACAAGCCACGAAGGGGCTGCGTGGGAGGACGATAGAGCTGGAGGGGGGGCAGTGTGCGTGGGTGGATCGGACTCTCCTCAGGAGGGCTGTGTAGGGGAATCGCGCAGTGCAGCGAGACAGCGTCGACTTCCAGGGGCAGATGAGAAACGGAGGGACTTGATGGAAGATCAACTGAACGTTGCCGATAGATAGGAAGCAGTGAGAGACAAGAGAGAAAGGGAGGAGCCATGGGGGGGGAGGGGGGCTTAAAAAAAGCTAAGCAGGACAGGTAAGGGTGGGGGCTGGAGTAAATGAACCTGGGGCAATACAGAGAGCAAGGAAGAGGGATGTGAAGGGGACGCAGCACACACAAGGGATAGAGGCTGAGTGACTGAGGCGCAAAAGTGAAAGCAGGCTGGCTGGCGAGTGGTGTGCGATGTGCGCGCACCATGACGAGAGAGGAAAGCCATATGGCGCCTCTGCTTGTCATTGTGCGCGTAACCGCACGCCCGTCGCCAGTGCACGTGCCAGTGGCCTGAAGCGCTTCCCCAAAAAGGATTAAGAACATTTAACATGTAACATTCTACCATAGGTGCCTGTTGAAACATGTCTATTTCGTTAGACATGGTTAAATGTGGCACTGAAGCACAGTGCATGTATTCCCGGAGTAGCTCTGTAAACGAGTTGTGTGTGTGTGAGTTTGTCACAGTCAAATGCTCCCTTCCTGTACCTCTTCCTGTGTTTTACTTCAATTTACAACTCAGCGAGAGAACTCATAAAATAAAAGTGTGTTTTACTTCGACAGCCAATTCCAGCTAATGAAAGCTTCCCAGCAAAACAACCCAGCGTGCTGCTCTGCATGGAAGGTGCGCCAACAAAGCACTTTGTCAAATAGCACGTCTCACGATGTAAATGCACATGCCTCTGCTAGCGAATGCTATAACATGTAGATTAGTGGCGACAGACAAAGGGAGCATTCTTGTCACACACCTGGTGCGACTGCAGTGGCGTCCCGACCAGAAACATGAACCCACACAGACACGAACAGACTTTCCCTTTTGTTGAACAAGGACTGCCTTTTTCATTACAAAGACACACAGTGGCCCTAGAAGCCACTCGTTGTCGAACCACGACAATACACAGCCCTTCAAGTTCACTGAATTCTGGATATTTTTTAACTGCGCGGTGACTCTGAGCATCTTTCTCGGGTGTCCGCTTCCGGAAAGTCTGAGCTAATCTGCAGCTGTGGAGAAAGAAGAGAGGGCAGGCCGCAAATCCTTCAATCGTCTGTTGTCTCCTAATGAAGCCCGGTGACTGGTTGGCAGATGCCAAGAGCAGTAGCGCTGGTTTCAGAAAAGTGTGACGCGGGACGGGAGAGGGGTGGGGAAGGGGCGGAGGCAGTAACACAACAAAGGAGATGGTAAACAAGACAAGCCCAGCGGAGTGTGGCGCGCGCGCGCTTGGGGGCGGGGGAGCGCATTCCAGGCGGGGGAGCGGACCCTTTGAAGTGCTCCCAAAAAGCGGAGTGCATGGCGGCACCAAGCGCGTGATTGTGCGCGTGCTAGCAATGCAATCCGCTTTTTGGGAGCACTTTGAAATGCCCTTTTACAATAGTCTCGCTTGCGATCGCTTACGCGATAGCAAGGCGAGAGCTAAAAATGGCTCATTGTTTTGCTTCACAACATGTTATATGAAATTAACTTGCCACAAAATGACTCCTACTCACAACAAACCAATTTTTAATCCACAGGGCCATCAAAAAGATATAACTGGGGTGGTGTTATGCGACAAACTACTGAATTCAAATGCCACCTCAAAATAAGTTGCTTTAAAATAATTTGCCTTGAAACAAATGTTTCGAGTACTTCTTGTGAGTATTTTGGAGGCTTGAAAATAGGTCACTTTGAATTGAAGAGGCTTGGCAATGAGTGGTGAGGATGCAATGCCGTCAGATAACGTGGGTACCATGCATAGCGATGAAAGCACCGGAACCAACCAGCAAACATTCCAAGGATTCCTGAGGCATTTTGTGGTTTTCTCTTTTGTTTGTCTCAAGATATTTTCCATTAGTAGTTCAAATTCTGTTCCTAAGCATTGTTAACGCAGGTAAAAATAAAATGAAAGTTTCCATCCCAAAACCGTTCTTAGATGCGAAACTTTTTAGCATGTGTTTTTTCAAGTCGAGAACCTAATTTTACAGCAACAATTAATTTTTCTCCCGAGAAACTATTTGCGGTTTGAAGTTAATATTTGTCATAATGCTCGTTGTGCGTGTTCAATCTATACATTCACAATTGTTCTTGCCATGCAGACCATCCTTATTTTCCCCTTATATTTATACAGACTTGTAGAAAGAGCAATGCGTCTCATAAATGCTTCCATAAGAATGAAAAAACATATGAAGAAAAAAATCTGTTTTCTTGGATCAGAAGGCATAGGAATGTCTGGTTTGGGTCTGATCATCATGTGGTTCTCCCCGGAAGACATATTGACTGCCTCAGAACCAGTCAAAGTACAGTGCCATAGACTGTGCTTAATTTGAGCCGGTGGTTGCAGGTAGGGCCCAGGGCACTCTTTTTAGGGGACCAGGACAACTTTTTCATTCTTCAGACTTTGACCATATATATCTAGAGAGCGAAAGGCAGAATAGGGAAAGAAAGAGTAAGAGAATGAAGTAAAAACAGTGAGAAAGGGAGAAAGCATGGTTGGAAAGGAAACTACTCGAGAGATAAATGGGTAGGGAGTGTAGGGTGGTGTATGAAAGAGATGGAATGAAGACTACACAGCCTTGGAATTCTGCAACTCGCACATTGAGGAGCGCTGGCGACAGGCGGCTGGAAAAACTTTAGGCACCAGCACCTATTATTTTATAAATTAAACACTGACGATAGACTTGCACAGTTGTCTGATTTACAATTAGGCTGGTTTACTGGGAAGACGTTTGCTGGATGTGGAAACAGAAATGTCTTGAGTATTTTAGGTTGACATTAGTAGGGAGACGTAGCCTGGCTTGAGGCATTCCTAATCTTGGAAGAAAATGGAACAGATGGACTGGGAGGTGAGTGGGGATCCCAAGTTTACGCAGTGTCATTGAGTGGGGGAGGAAAAATTGGAAACTTGAAAAAAAAATGACATTTCAGATTTTGCAATAAGAGTTTATGAGTCAAAGTGCAAACCTAAGTAAAAGTAAAGTGCGTAAATAAATAGCACATTTAACAGTGCTAATTCAACTTCATTTATTCACAACACGTGAATTTGCACTCACACATTTATACACATAGAATTGCACTGAATTGGGTAGATTCACAAGAGCACTTCCAAGTACACGAAGTGGTGCAACAACAAACTATTTTACGTATTCTTACACGCCTTTGCGAACTGGCCCTGAAATGTTCAACTCCCTATTAGTGAAGGACCAAAGAGGGTAGGGTCCTTTCTAGTTGTATGTCATGTTTATATATATATTTACATATTCCCTGAATATTACATTTGACATGTTTTGGGTCAAATGGACAAAGTCAGTTAAGAGTATGTAAAAGAGTACAACGGGAGTATGTATTTATATACTTCCAAACGCCTTTGTGAATAGGCCCCTGTATAAAAATAGGGTATTAGTTGTGAATGATCAGTAGCCATTATTAAATGCAATCATTATTGTCAATAAAACATTTGCAATGTTTATGAAAATTTACTGCACCAACATGCTAATAATATCACATATCTGGGCTGTTCTTAAACACGTTTAGATCACCTAACATAGAACTGCCCTCTAGAGGCTGCAGCACTCCCATGCTACAAAACAAAAGTTCCATCACTAGGAGGGTTTTGAAATAAAGGTGTAAAGCCTGTGTAGGTAATGTTTTTTATGATTCCAAAAACTTAGGGTCACTTTTAAAAATCACTTTTAGGGGACTGATGCAACTCCTGTAGCTCCCTATGACACTCCCTTAAGTCGGTGGTGGTGCCCCTGCCACCCTGGGACCACCAAAGTCAAAGACACATGTGCAAATCAGTCTAAATGGGGCATTATGGGGCGCTCCAGGCCAGGAAGAGTTGAATATTATATTAGCAGTTCCTGTCCCTTTGTTTTTAAGTGTGCAGCCTTGTGCAGCATGTCTTTTTAATTTTTCAAATCCTGAGTGCCCATGCCCACTGAGCACCCAGGTGCAGTTTAGGGAGTCCACTCCCAGCTGCCCTGGCGAGTCTCAGCGCAGTCAATATTGTGCTGTGCTGTTGTGGGACTGGAGTGCCCATTTTCTCACCTGCATCATAGCAGGTGGGCATTTGGTGGTGGTGGGCTTCCCTCGCTACCCCCAATCATGGGCGGTGGAGCAGGAGTCAACAGTAGGTTTCTCCAGTCGGGTCAGGGGATGTGGTCCAGGGCCCCATGGAAGGTTGTGCCAGGCTTGGTGATGGGACTCCTGAGCCTGAAGGGGCCCGAGCATTCATCATCCCTTGGCAATTTGCTCAAAGTGTTGCGCCATCAACCCCCCCCCCCCCATGAGATGGGATCCTGGGGGCAGTAATCATTGGGAGAGGGGATGAAAGCATGTCACTCCCTAGCAATTACATAAGCATGCATCTTCCAACCCCCAGGGGCTTGACCCACCCCGGGGAAATCAAAGAGAGTCGTGGCAGAGCCCCACACATGACATTTCTTGGCTTACGCAAGCTTATATGGGCATATTTTATGAGACTCATTACTCAGTCTGCGTTGGGCAGATTGTGATGATCCTGGGCTCATTTTACTCCTGGTAGCGAGCTCTAAAGAACAGAAGCCCTTCTTGGACTCTAAACGTGCAATCCATCTGGGCAGATGACTTTTTTGGCTCCCTGTGCCAATCTGCTCCTCTGCCTGCCCTCCCCATTGCTGTCTTGATGGACACCCAGGGTGGCATGGGAGTCCATGTCTTTCCCCAGTTGGTCATCAGGAGTGTAAAGCGGCCAGCATCACTGGCCCTGAAGAGACCCGCTAGTCTTGGGGTCAGCTACAATTAGAGTCCATTTCCAACTGCCTCATGGAGCTTGTCCTTGCTGGTGTCCATTGTGTTGCCACTGTCACAGTCCAGGTCCAAAGTCTTTCTCTCCCTCATGTTCCTGGATACCACTTTTATACTGAGTGCTGCCTGTGGGTGGGGGACTCCCCTTTGTATGGCCCTAAAACTGGTTCTGCTCTGTCCTTCCCTCTTCCCTGGGCTTGTCTCTGGCCTATCTAGTGAAACAAAAGGTTTCTATCAGGTCTCTTTTTGTGTGCTGGGGAAAGGTCCTTCTGAAGTGTAATCAGGGCCCAATTCCTCCCCAGCCACCCGGTCATGAAGACCCATTCCCCAACGCCTCCCGAACTATCCTGTCATGAAACCCACTCCAGGCCCTTTATGGCACTGTCTGGCTCCAATACGATTTTTTCCAGTGAGTCAGCCAATACCAGCCCAGGCAGCTGGAAACTCCAGGAAACTTTAGGCAGAAACATACCAAGCTTCTAAAAGTTTATACCAAGGGGTTGGACCTATTGATTCAGCATGGTTAGACCACTTGAAAACCTTCATGTAAAACAATGTACCTTGTCTAAAGTTATTTATTGCAATTAGTCGTTCATTCATGATCAAGGAGTTTAATTAACTCGATCACAATCTCTAAACATAGTGAATTTACAACCCGCCCTTTTTTTAAACATTATGCATATCACAACCACAAACATAGATTGAAAAACTGAGACAAATTGGCAACTCCTACTTCTAAGAGAGTTGGGTACTGGTACATACATATGTATCACCAATTGTTGAAAATGTTCGCATGTTTATAATTTATGCTCATGCTTACAGAATCTAAGAATACGTTTGGGTTATTTAAGCTCACTGGATATTAACTGGAAATTATCCAATGTTTATGATTGTCATATGCAAAATGTACTATAAGAAAAAAAGTTGAACATTTGCTTTGTTTCAGAGATTGTGGTTGAGTTAATTCAACCCCTTGATGACGAATGAATGACAAATAGCGTAAGATAATTTCAGGCAAGCTATATTGTTTATATGAAACTTTCTAAAAGTGGCATTTCTAAAATAATTTAAAATCTATCCTCTTCATAGAGAGGATTTAAAATTAAAGTAAGAAGTATTTTCCAGTGGTTCCTAATCCGAATTTAGCATTTAATAAATGTAACAAAAAGCCCAATGATCACCTATGGCAGCAGCAGCCTTGTTACAATGAAAATGTTTTTGGGGATATTTCATTGTAAGGACATGTTCAACATTAACTTCTACATGCCGTTTAAATATCTGCACCATGCTTTTACGGACAACCAGTCCTACATATGAGTGACTTATTAATATTTAAAAGGAAGGTTTAAGATTGTCAAAAAGAGGATTTTGACAGGTCAGATTTGCAGTGTAAAACTGCCAGAGGAAGGTTACCTATGGGCAGCTACCCGGCTGTGCATGATTGTAGCCTCTCACTTGCAGCCTGTATCCGTGGGCACACATGTCCACGTGTGTGAACATTTGTTTACGTGTAACCATCGTTCAAAACCATTTTACATAATACGGCTCCAGGTGGTTCTGTAGTTAAGCTGCAAATCACTAACCTGGACTGGGTCTTTTCTCAGGCTATTAACAAGACTATTTGGTGTTTCTGATCCAACATGGTACCCTGCTTCCTAGCATGGCAGACTAAGTCCTCATTAGCTCCCTCTGCTGTCCGTTTTACCCGCTGCCAGTCCCCAGCCAGCAAACGGAGCTGCCTGAGACAGCAACCATTCAGGTCCTGATGAGTCACCCTGAAGCCTGTTCTGTTGTTTATCTTTCCTCAACAGAGAAATGAGGGACTGTATGGGTTTGACTTTGAACTACAACTTTGGGACCACTCCAATGCTCGCTATGAGGGGTGTACCAGGAAGCGCTTCAAAGCATGAAGTACCCTGGACTTCATTCCTGAAGAATTTCCTGCCACAGACAATTTGACAGAACTGAATATCCTGTTCGTCAACCTGCTCCTTCTTCTCCCCCATTCCAAATCCACACTCCCCTCAGAGAGAACCAGTTTGATCTAGCCTAACACTCCATCATGATACCACCAGTCTGTCCAGTGTGTCTGGGGCATAAAGACTGTTTATTCTGGTCTTTCCATGGTCCGTTACGAGTACCTGCACTTTTTTATTTTGAGAGCGCCAGTACCTGCACTTCTCAGCAGAAGTGCTATACTTTTAATTGGAGTGTACTGACACTTCTCTGAAACAAGCAGATACTCTGGTGTACGGTACATGCAGTTCTATTTTTCCAGAAAAGCAGCGGCTCTGCGAGCCACACGGACAATGCAAGTGACACTTCATGACAGATAGCATGGCTGCAGTCACAATACATGCCATGGTGCGTGAGACGACTTTGAGGTGGCTGAGTGTGGAGTAGGGGTGGGCGGCAAATTCTGCTCCACCCGTGGATATTGCGAAATTTCACAATTCCGCGTTCTGCACGGAACGTGGAATTGCCGCAAATGCAGAATTCGTGAGTAGAGGTATTTCACAAAATGGTGGAATCTTCTTGGATAAATATGCAGGGCAGGATTCATTCTGCCACGATGCTCCTGTCACAAAAATTAAACCTCAACAGGAAGCACTTACAGATATAAATAAAGCAGGTGCCCGAGTTGCAGCTCAAATTCAGTAATGTATTAATCAGCCCAAAAAGTATGTGAGCACTGTCAAGGCTGGGCAGGTGTCAAAAATTAGCTGTGATCCTTGATAAAGGTCTTTGCATCCATGAGTTTCTCAAACGCAATCCCCGTGTAGTTCCTGTGACCAGGAGGGTCTTTCTCCTCATCTGCTGCTCTGATCGCTCTCTGACCTTTTATATACAAAAGGCATGTGAACTCACATAGAAGCCCCGCCCGTTTGGCCACGCCCCACATACACTAGTGGTATGCAATGTCTTCCTGCCCTTTACCCACTATGATAGACAGCTCACTCAAGGGACCCCGGCACAGTAGCAAAGTTACAGACACACATGGTCACTGGAGACAACTCTTCTGGCCCGCAGCTGTAGTGTAGGAAAAGCACTATACATTTACCCAACGAGGTAACACTTATTGATTAGCCAGTAGTACTCCAGTTGAGTAGAGGTATTGCACAAAACGGTGGCATCTTCTTGGCTAGAAGTATATGCTGGGCAGGATTCATTCTGGCACGATGCTCTTGTCACAAAAATGTATTCCGCAAGCTCGCGGAATTCCGCGTGCTCACGGAGGTTTTTTGCCGTTTCGCAGAACTTTGCGTAGTGCGAAATTCCGCCCACCCCTAGTGTGGACCACAAGTGTGAAGGTGCAGGTCACACTCTGACTTATCCACGTGCACCTACAACCCATGGCATCAAAAACACATCTGCAGACAAACAATGTACAAGAGTACAAAAACCGTCCAAGAGCACAAATGACCCAAGTCGCAAACATCCCAGCACCCAAAAAGCACACAAGTCAAAGGCACACTGACTCAAAGGGATAAGGGGCTGCCAAATCAGAGCTGCAGGGGAGACTCGCCAACAATGCAGCACACACACATAGCAATCACAGTACATCAACATTGACGACAATGTCGTACAAATTGCAACCCTTACACCACAGGACAGAGGACACAACTGGTGCCGCTCGTGCGTAACTGACCAATAACATCTGGCATTGCATGACTCTGTGAGATGATAATGTACGAGTACAACCTCACATCCGTCATGTAGTCGAAATGTCCACTGTCTTCCATCAAATAGCCAACTTCACCAAAACAGCCAAAATGTACACTGTCATGCAGTCTGAATGTAAACATCTCCAATGCATGAACATACATGGAACACACTGTTAACCTGCATTTCCCCGTTACACTGCAGAGGGACAATCAACACCTCCTGCAGAGCAGACCACACATCTCTACAGTGATGATGAAGAGGACACCCTGCACATTTGCCCAGACACCCTCCAACGGCTCGGGGACAGCCTCCGCACACGACCCCCAGGAGCAGGGCAGCCCAGCTGTATCGCGGTGACCCCACACCCTGCACAAACCACACAGCCGGAAGCACACACCACCACAGCTGCCTCACAGGACCCCCATGACCAACACATGGAATTCCAACGCTGTGTGTTAGGGTGCCAGGAGAAGATGGCTGATCAGCTGAGGGTGGGGTTCGACCTCATGGCAGCCAAACTCGATGCCATACGTGGGTGTCTGAGTCCCTTCAGGGACCCCTTACAATCCCTAACGGACACCCACTGTCCGCACCATGCTCACCAACAATCCTTGGCTGACCTCGCTGGAGCAATTACTCAGATACAAGAGCTGTCTAGTCAGACAGGCTCCAGCGATGACAGCACAGAGTTGGCACAGATGCGGAGGACAATGGAGACCATGGAGCCGATGCAGGCTGGAAGTAGGGCTGCCACGGCTGAACACCAGGGAGATGTAGCTGGGATCTTCCATGCCTTGCAGATCCTCATCTTGCCATTGCTGCCACAGAGCCTGTCCCAGATAACTGCTGCGGGAACTTCGACACACACATCTCCGCCCCCTGATGCGTCATTGGCACACAGTGATGCAGCCCTATCACCTTTGCACCCTGATGTGCCAGTGCCCCACAGTGATGCAGCCATAACACCAACACACACACCTGACACAGTAAGGAGTATGATGTGGAGGGTAATGACTGTGTGCGTAAGGAGGCAGTAGCATCCATACCCGCCACATGGCCTGTCCCTGTCTGGTTCAGCCGTATGCATCATGCCCTGGAACAACACCTCCCACTGTCCCCCGGAAAACTCAGCGACATTCACCTGGAGCCCGACATGGCCTACCATATCTGCTCTGGTACCAATGACACAGCAATCCGGCTGCGGACTGAACTACTCCTCTTCAGATTAACCTTGCATTCCCCCAAAGACTCTGGTTGGCGCACCACTGCGCAACCACGTCATGTGGGCTTGAAATGGCCATGTACCCCTCCAGCTCCAACACTCCCCAGAATGTGAATAAAACATTCCAAATCACACAGGTGTGTCATGTCTATGTTCACTCACGTATACAAGCATGGATAAATGTAGGGACATAGATTGCACAAAAAGGTACACCCTGGTAAATGTCATAAATGCGCATGTTTTACCCTGACCCACATGGCCAATTAGATGACTGTGAAGGTGTGAACTAGCTGTGGCCTCATTGCACATGATCAACAATCTCGCAACCCCCCAACGTAGCCCCACGTCCATGTGTTATATAGGGCAGTGTGCAGTAATATCAAAATTGGTTGCACGCCTGAAGTAGTGTCCCCCATCGCATGTGGCTACAGAACATCTCTTCGCATGACCTACTTACACACATCAGTGTGGACACAGTCTGTTTTAATGGATCACATTGATCCACATGGCAAGAAGTTGGACACCATACTCACTTTGCTGAAGACACGTAAAAGCACAGGTCTACCAGCAACTATCCCAAACACAATGTCAGGCTCACAGAGGTGTAGCTGCTAATAGGGATTCACCACTAATGTACATGCGGCAGTCTGTCCCTCCCTGTGTATGGACAATGCTCATTAAGGCACAGGATTTGTCATACTAATCAACACTCATCACAGTTATACACTGGTGAAGTTGCGTAGACTTCATTAGCATGTGCGTGTCAGTACGGGCAAGGAATGGGCCACAACAGGCAGGCAAATGCTTAAGACACTTACAGGCAGAATGGGAACGTGTCAAGGTGCAAGAAATGGGGAGGCAAAAATGAACACATATCCTTATGGATGGCAACAGTCTCAGCCCACCTTGCCTTGCTGGTCGAGTCATGTGTTGTTTGGCGTCTGCTCATTGCCCTGTGTCCGGAGACACGACTTACAGCCCATGGGATCTGCATGGAGCTGTACCACTGGACTTCACCGACTGTGTGCTATGCTGACAGTGAGCAGGTGAAAGGAACCAACAAGGTCACATGTTGTGCTACATTGCCATGTGTGTAGTCTCCCTCCAGCAGTATGTCAGATTTAGGAATGTTGCCTCATGACGCTGTGCAGCTCCGCCCATGGGGCTGCATCACCTTGCACAAGTGTGTGACAACACGCGTAGGTGTACGTACATGCATTCTGAGTACGGGCGGATGCATAAATGTCCACTGTTGTCCTGGGATGTGTGACCATTCCTCCACGATGCAACACGGTGTTGGGACCTGTGCTCTGGGTGTCAATCAGTTGTGGCTACAGGAAGGTAGTTACTCGTCCATGAATGCGAGTGCAGCTTCATAGGCAATCAGTTCCAGAAGTACGTCATTCGCGAGTTCAAGGAACACGAGGGAGAGCCAATCCATTAACTGGTCCGGACAGATGTGCTCCGTCAATGACGTTTTACCAATCCGCAAACCAGCCCAATAGGGGAGCGCCTCGATGTGGTCACTGCACATGATGACTTGTGCAATCTCCCATCCACTACTGCCAGCACATAGGCCACAGATCAGGGCGTCCCAGGCACGGGTATCCAGGTTGCCCTCCTGTTTGTGGGCCAACAGGGGGCGCTCACACAAGTCATAATCCATTTCAGCTACCGTTGTGTTGGATAGGCAGACCTCCATGGGCCACTCGAATCTGCATGATCGACATTGGAACCAGGGCTGGATGCATGTGATGTACGCATGCCGGAAACTCAGACGGTAACTGATTTGCAAAACTGCCATTGGCAGAACTCCCAACAGATTCAGCATTCGTGCACGGTACAGTTCCCCGTGACAGGGGTTGTGCATGTGCCCGGGATTGCCTGCCATTGCATGTGTTGATCTCGTACCACCGGCACTCCTGAGACCGGTGGCAGGTCTGTGGACGATAAGCCACAGCTCGGAGCAATGAGTCGTATGTGTGTTCAGAGTTTGGACGTATGTTTTATTTTAACCAATAAGGTGGGGGTATGCCATGCAGGTGTACCTCGAGCAGGGACAAGTGTGTGTGTGTGGGATGTGGACAAGTTGGTCTTTCATTAGTGCAGTTCGTGGTGTGGGAGTGTTCGGCGTCTGGTATGGTATCTCACTCA
Organism: Triturus cristatus; assembly: GCF_964204655.1. NCBI lineage: Eukaryota > Metazoa > Chordata > Amphibia > Caudata > Salamandridae > Triturus > Triturus cristatus. The sequence continues at coordinate 145,310,208 of NC_140580.1, read as the reverse complement.
GGGGGTGACGGGCGCATTGAAGACCAAGGTTGGAGGTTCAGATATCCTTCCGCCTTGTAAATTGAGACACAGGAGCTTTCATGCCTAATTTTAGTCTGACTACTGCTTGCATTTCTGAAATGTAATGTGGCCTTTGCGCTGAAATTGTTGCCAGGCCTTAGATTTAGGGTGCACCAATTGCGAAACACACGCAACAGTTGGCATGTATGAGCCAAGGGCCCGATTGTCCTTGTGCTCCTTGTTCAGTCTCTCTCTCTCTCTCTCCATCCTTTGATGAGTGCCTGATACACCTTCTTTTCTTGGATATTGTCTTACAGGCTGTAATTTACAGATTTTCCAGGGATGACCTGCCAAGACTCTTCCAAATAGTTGTTTGGAGAGAAATTTGATTGTATTATTTTGTTTGGACTTTCGTTGGTGAATGATTGATTCTGCTTTTTCTGTACTCACATGACTGTTAGTTGTTGTGATTCTGCGGCATCAGGCAAAGGATTTTGTTCATGATTTTGTGACATTGATGGGCAATCTCTTGGTCCGGGGAGCGTGGGGGATGGTCCGGGGTGGGTGGCGGTGGGTGTTGTGGCCCTCTTGGGGGTCGGAGCTGCATGATCAGTGGCTCCATGGCATCTGTTGGTCTTCAGGTGTGGCTCTGGGTTGGGCTCCCTTTTCTGGTGCCGGTTGTAGTCCGACTTTGCACCAGGTCAGAGCAGGTGTTAATTTCCTGCTCCTACCGCGCCTTATCGCATGATTTGTGTTCTTATCGCAGATCTGGCTGGTCATTGAGAATGTCGAGGTGTGGTGTTGTCGCGACTTTTTGCTTGGGAACGCCTACTCCGCATCTCATTAGCGATAGTTGCCGGAGTCATCCATGGCGATGTTTTTTGAGGATGCGATCGCCGGAAAACTGTTTGCACCAGCTTGTGAATGGGGCGATAAATTTATCGTGACTGTGGCTGCAATAGAGTGACGATAACTCAGCGATAGGTCCTTGAGAATATGCCCCACAGTCTTTCCGCTGTCAGGAACTGGATGTGCATCCATTGACTGATGCTAAACTACAAATGATGATGATCCTACAGGAAGAGTGAAGCCTCTGGTACCCTGATCTATGTCTGTTTCACTTAAGCACCTCTCCTCATCCTGCAGGTTCAGGAAAAAGTGTTGGAGTAAAATATGCCACTTCTGTGGAAAAGTCCAGTTACCACAGGGACATCAGCCTGCACCTTCTACAAGAAGACACTTTGCCCAGCAGGGTCCCTTCTGTCTGTTGAGAGCTGCAGTGATATTTTAATGATACAAAATGTCTTGTATTTGAACCACTGCACTAGCATTTAAATTAACATAAATGATCTTCTAATTTATTGATTTTGGCTTACTTCGAGCCAGGCAGCTTGCTCTGTGGTCGCAGCGATCTGTTGTAAGCGTTGTGTACGAAAACAAGTCATATTCCAAAACACTGGCCAAACAGATCACTCATTCTGCACATCTCAGGCTTATTTGTGTCCTGAGATTCCATAAGGTCCCTCTTGGTGGCCATGCCTTTCCACCACCATTATCACGGTCCCATCCCTATGAAATGCTTTACTTCTGCCTCTTAGACTAACTTCCTGCCTTATACCATTTCGAGTTTGCCACTGTTGGATGTAATAACTATAGCATCAGATTAAAACTGGCACCGTGGAATTGTGTATTTATCTGATGGGATAATAATCAATTCTTTTTTGGACAGAACGTGGATTTGGGCACTGAGCCCAACAAAATCTGCATGTTCTGGTAAATACCGTGCATTTTCCTCTTGATATCAGCAGGCACGACTTGCCAGTATTTATCACAACACTCATAATAGCAGTGGGTGCATTACCAGTGCTTAACGCGTATATCACACTTACCTGGGGTACTAGTAATAGGCCCTTCCAGTTTGGGAATGTACTAGAGACGGGTTCTTCACACAGCACCTCTCATAAATCTCTGGACTCAGGGTTTGCTAAAGTCTGGTTAGTGTTAGAATTAGTAGCAAACACCCTCTTGGTGAAGGATGAACTCCAGCAGTTTAATAAAAATAAATAAAAATAATGTTACACATCAAAAGGGATAATGTAAGGTGTGGCATCTCAGTCACATATCACCTTAAGGTGCATAGCCGACATGATGACAAAGAAATTTGTATTGATACAAAAAGATGAAGAAAGTAAAGAATAAGATCAGTGGCAGCTGCTACAGGGAAGTAGTGGTGAGGCTGATGGGGGTGAAGAAAAAAAGAAAAAAAGGGGAAACATATTTTTTTTACTTACCTTCCCAGCGCCAGCCTCTCCTCCGTCCTTCTGTCCATGGTGCAGGAAACAGTAGGCACATAGGCTTCTAGATTCTCCTAACCAATCATGATGCTGCTGTCACCAGCATGACAGCAGCGTCATGATTGTTTTGAGCGCCGTGATTCGAAGCTCAGAGAGGGACTGGAGCCTTGCATGATCTCCACCCAGCTCTGCAATATAGCCAGGTGGAGAACATGCTAAGTGCCCAAGAAGGCCAGCCAAACCGTCATGCACACTTAGAAAGTTCCCACCACTCCCCTCCCTGTGGCTGCACATAGAAGAGGGAGACCACTAGGGAAAAATAAAATGATAATAACATGGTGTTATCATTTTATTTTTCCTGTTGGGCGACGTTCCTCCGCCTTAGATGGCGGGTGGAGAACGGGTGGACGGTGCATAATTGGGGGAAGGGAGGCTGTTGGTGAAGGTAGGGGTTGGAGGACTGGTAGAGGGTGCTGAAGGGTGAACAGGACTGGTGTCAGGTTTATATCTGTACTGCTCTTGGGCAGATACGAGATGAACAGGGCAAAAGTCAGGGGTACACCTGGGTGCACGGCATCCACCCACTATTTTCACAGGATGAACACCATTCACCCTGCCAATAAGTTGGGTCTCATAGAAATATGCTGAATTTCTCCCTGTGTAAATTTCAGACATTGGACACGTTCAGCACTGCCTGCACGTTGTCTGCTTTCCATTCCCAGCAGCAACGTGCAGGCGGCGAGGGGCCTTTTTTTATCTTCACCTCCAGCTAGGCCAAAGATAAAGGCCGAGGCAAGGGGCCATCAGGCCTCCTTTTGATCAAGTATCCTGACTGGACACGGCCTGGAACCTCACACTTAAATGTAAATGCAACAGAGGCCAAACAAATGCACACATATTGTTCTCTCTTCAAAGGTACTTAAGAGAGGCACGCTTTTGATTTTGTTCAGTCTTAATATTTGATGTCATTTCTTGTGATGTCACTTCCAGTGAGGCCACGTGTGACGTCACGCGTTGTGATGTCATGCGTTGCAATGGTAAGTGCCATGGGGTCACTTGCATACTGCCTAACTTGGTTAGTCTCCTCACTTCTTTTTTTTAGGACTTATGGCCTGAAGATGAAGCTTACATTTTACTTGTGCAGTTACGCAATGTATTAAACTAATTGTTCCTATGTAACCGAGACAATTATCTAACATTCTCACAGCCACCCAGAATCTGAAGTTATCTTAAGCTATTTATTAGTAGTTTTGTATAGTGCTGGATAGAGCCCAGTGGGTGGCAGAGGGTTTACCAACGAACGGTTTCTACAAACAAAGTAATGAATGTTGTACTGAGATCTTTGCGGTATAGAATGTTACATTAGGAGCATAGTCTACGTCTACGATAGTATAGTTGTTTGATCTGTAAGGTATCAGCGCATGATAAAAATGTAAATCTGCTCATTGGCGTGGGAATCATTTCATGCAAAGTAATAATTGGGGAAGAGGATGTGGCCTAACGGCTAGAGCGGTCGACCTCGAAGCTCTAGGGACCCGGTTTGTCTCTGGGCTGTGACGCTCATTATTCTGGTCAAATCACTTAATCTCCGGTGTCTAACAAAAATGAATGTGCCGGTCTATAATGCAACAGGTGCTCTTGTAAAGCGCTTTGAGAAATTCGATTCAAGTTCACGCTATGTAAAACTAAAAAAAATAGATTGGGCGCTGTAACAGACTGGGGTACAGGGTTCATAACAGAAGTAGCAAATGATATTTTGCAATGTGATATCATAAATAGCCACAGGGTGGCGCCAATATGACAATTAACATCTCTAAAGCATACGTGACAGACAAAAACACAGATGGTGGAGCAGAACTCGGTGTGCCTCTTAAAACGTATTTGAATGCGTGTAATAAATATAAAAAAGAGAGGATTCGCACAAAGCCTTTTTAACAGAGCCAGAAACAGTTGGCATTAAAAATGATATCGGCAGCTTTAATGGGCTCAACACAGTGTTGTTCAATAAACGTCAAGAGATGGTAATTACAAGCACAGTGGAATGTTGTGAGTAAACATTTAAATACGCACGTGCAAATAAAGCTGTGTTTCTCTGGTGAACTGTCAAGTACGATTATAATAATCATTTCCAACATTTTTTTTATTTGCATAGTTTCCTCCATAACCATTAAGCCCGTTTCATAAGTGGGTATCGGATTCCTTAAAACACCGATAAAAGAAAGCCAGCGCTACGAGTCCCAGCTAAGTCATAACAGCTGTGGTTCTATTACCAGTTCAAGGAAGTCAAAGCTACTCCTTGAAGGTCATAATGGCCCGTACAGGATCCATGCTATATCAAGGTAGTGGTAGTCATGATATCGCTTTCACAACCAAAATGTCTTCATGGCGCCATCTCCACAAACATTCCCTCGGCGGGCATCTTGAGTTTCTGTCTTGGAAAAATGGTGCATTAAAGCTCGCTGGCTGGGTGACACTGGGCAGAACTTTATGGACTTTTTTGCGTCAAAATGTTCAATTCTAAAGCACACGGGACCAGTGACCTTGGAAAAGAGATGAATTAGGGTCATGGGTGTGAATGTTTGTTAGTGTGTTTATGTTGGGCTTTGTGAGGTCTATTATCAGCTGCTCCGCGGGGGCTGGGGGGGGGGGGCTATACTCTATATGCACAATAAACTCTTGTTCGGCTATTTGCAGCGTCTGTACATATTTTCATTGGTGACAAATGCTAGACTGACACTAAACAACCTCTGCAGAACCCACATGTGCAGACCACTTTGCTCTAAAGCAGGGGTACTCACAAACTTTCTCTCGGGGGCCAAATTTACAGTGTGGTTTCAGGCTGTGGGCCGCACCGGTGGGGGCGGGGCCAGTGGGGGAGGGGGCGGGGCTAGACCAAAAAAAAAAACTATCACCATGAGGTTGAACACAGGCCCCTGCAGCGGACGCCTTCCTCCACTGAGCCACCAGACCAGGCATTCACACATATCTATCTATCTATCTATCTATCTATCTATCTATCTATCTATCTATCTATCTATCTCTCTGTCTCCCTCCCTCTCTCTGTCTCCCTCCCTCCCTCTGGCTCCCTCCCTCCCTCTCTCTCCTTCTCTCTCTCGCTCTCCTTCTCTCTATCACTCCCCCTCTCTCTCTCTCCGTCTCCCTCCCTCTCTCTATCTCTCTCTCTCCCTCTGTCTCCATCACTCTGCTTGTCTCCCTTTCTCTCTGTCTCCTTCCCTGTCTCACTCACTGTCTCACTCACTCTGTGTCTCCCTCTCTCTGTCTCCCTCCCTCCTCCTCTTTTCTCCCTGTCTCCCTCCCTCCCTCTCACTCTGTCTCCATCCCTCTCTCTCTGTCTCTCCCTCTCTCTGTCTTCCCCCTCTGCTTTTTTAGTGATTCAGTACCTCGATTCGGCCCTAAAAGGCGTCCTTGCAACATTCCCTTACATCTGCCTCTCTACAAACAATTTCTATCCTGAACTGCACACGATGAGAGGGGAGGCGGGGCACAGAGTGGACAGAGCGCACACAGCCGTCGCACCCAAGTACTTCACGGGTCTTTTAAAGACCATTCACTTGGTAATGAGACAATTTATGTACATTTCTAGCTTTTCATCTAACGAGGGAGTGGCACGTTTTGCCTTTCAAACTGGAAACCTAAACATTCCTGGCGTGACCTTTACGTCAGCAAGCAACAGTGAAAATATTAATTGCTGACATGTTTGTAATTTCTAAAGGTCCATATGCTTCCAAACAATCTTCTTCTTCTACCGAAGCATTCAGTGAGGATTTTCAATAATATATAAACCCTCGAAATTTGAAAAATATGAATCCTATTTAAACCAAAAGGGCAAATGGAACTTGCGGACATTTCTGAGAGCAAATTATCATATTTGTCAACATAAAGTACAGTTTATATGCATGACTTGTCTTTTGACTTGCTATTCTCTCCACTTTTTGCAGGGCATTTTCGGTTATTTCGTGTACGTGCTGAAATCAATTTGGCAAATATGTTGCATTTTAATACCAAAGGAGCCGGATCTGAAACCTCACTTTCCATAAGAATGTGCTTGCTAATTTGAACTAATACAATGCAATAAATCTTGGACTTTGTTCGCATTTCAGTCTTAATGTGGAGCAGACGTGAGGAGAGGAAAACTGTTGCCGTCTGTTCTTTCATGATGGCGCACGTAGCAGCAGTGTCTGTTGTTCTTTGATCGCAGTGTCGGGGCACTGCCTTTAACACTGATGTTAATGAGGCTTTGTTGTATTTCATCTCCTCTTAGCGCCCCTGCATCTCCACTCATTCAGAGGGGAGATGCAGGGGCGCTAAAAAGAGGTGAAATACAACAAAGACTCATTTACAAGTGACTTGGCTTTTAAAAGAATCGCCCGGCCCCCATAGCTCCGCGCTGCTGCAACCGGCGGTGCTTGCACAGGTACGATGTCTGCAAGGTCCGCGGGCCGCCAAGGAAGGCTTGCCGGGCCGCTGGCGGCCCGCGGGCCGTACTATGAGGACCCCTGCTCTAAAGGCTTCTTGTGGTTCTGTTGACGGCTTGACGCACCAACCAACAGATCTGCTTTTGTGAATTTTCGGTATGAAGTAGGCTTGGACTAATGCCATGGGTTCAAGCAGTGCCACTGGTTCTTTGTTCACACCTCCTCTTTACGGAGTAGTCCTTAGAAGAAAGGAAAGAAAAGAAACATTGCATTTTATGTGTGAGGCAGCATAAAAGAAGGACTACTAGTCAGCCGCAGTTCGTGGAGGCAACAGCAGTGGGGGGGATTCCAAGGGACGATAAGGGAAAATTAAATAAATCATTTATTTTCCCTTTACATCGTCCTTCGAAATCCCCCCCCCCTCACCCACACGGCCCCCACCGCCTCACTGCTGTTACCAGCACGAACCGCAGCTGCAACTAGTTTTCAAGCTGGAGACTATACACTGGGCTCTTAGGGGCATAGTCACAAGGGCATTGAGACCACAGGGCGCCACTTTTTCCAATGCTCGGGTGGCTCAATGCCCTGCTCCATATTTACAAAGTGCGCTTTGTAAATATCGTTCCCTTCCATGCAGGTATCTGCTTAAAACGACCATGCAATGGGTGTTACTGTGGGCGTTCCACCACAACAATCATTGCTTTTTGATGCAGCCCCAGGTTTACAAGGATCTGTAAATCTGAGACGGCACCAAAAACTAACACTACCAAAAATCAGGCGTTAGAGTGGCACAACAAGGAGAAATACTTTAATTTCTACCAGTTTTTTGCTCTTTCTATGTGTGCGGTATTCAGCAGCACACATAGAGCAAATCGCCTTTAATGATTTAATGTAAAAGCTACCGAGCTCCAAGGTGCAAGGGTGCCTGCTTTGCTGGGATGACCCTCCTCCACAAAAACAATTATCCCAGCAAAGCAGGCACCCTTGCACTATGGAGCTCGGTAGCCTTTTTAGTGCCGGTGCACGGGACAACACAGGGGTGCGCCGTATTCTTGTGAATACATCTCATTCCAGCATTTTTTAAATGACGCCGTGCTGCTCATTTCCTTGAAAATATGCCCCCTAGTTTTCATGTCGGGAGTCTTTAGTGCATACTCTCCAACTTGGTTTCAATCATTTGGGGGAGGGCGTTGTCGTTATTTTGTCTCGTAGTCACCCTTGAGTGAATGATAAGTAAATAAACAGCATGTTAAGAGCAAAGTCAATAAATAACCTTTGATTTCATTTCAAAACAGTGGGTCCATTATGTGATCTTTCTTTTTTCTTTATTTTGTACAGCACTATATTTTTTTTTAAAAAGACTACACCTTCCATAATCCTGCTCCCCTGGGCAGGAAGTTATTAACACACACAAAGGACAGCTCCAACTATAAACAGCGGTAGTCCATACCCCATTTCCTCTTTTCTGGCTGCTAGATATAAGTGCATTACAAAACACTGTTTGATAACACTGGATTGTAATGTTTTTGTAGATTTACTTCTGGTTAGTTTGGTGTTTAAACTGAAGTTTTGATTTCTTCAGTTACACATGTGCCTTCTAACAAGGCGCTGTGTGAAATTGTTACTTTGTTTCAGCGAGCTCTGGGTGGTTTGTCTATTTAAGGTGAATTTCGCCTGTTTTCAAGGCCATGAATAATTACATTGTAACAACCCAAGGCTGCTGGGTTTTTTTTGGGCTACATTTATTTTATGGTTAGATACATTGTGTTATTTGTTGCAAGGCAGACTCTTGCTTGGAGAAGTGTTTATGCAAGCAGCTGCCTCATTTATAAATGAATGTCATATAGAGGCACAACCGTTTTTTCTGTGTGCTTGATTTATTATATTTTATATAACTTATTTAAAAATATATATATTGTGGTGGTTCAATTCCCTGTTTGCTGATTAAAATGGTTGACTGCAGTGTTAAAAACGAGGAGGATGAGGTTTTTATGGGAAAACCCCTTAGTAAAATTTGGGACAATTAAGTTTCTAATTCTATTGATAAAGCCTCTTTTCATAATTGTAGCCACAATATAGGAAATTCTCTGGCGAATGCTATTACAAGCTCAGGATGGTGATGGCAGGTTATATTCTCAGCTTGTGGAACTTTGTAGCCATGGTTGCAAACGAATGATGAAGGAAAATTATGTTTCCCCTCATGGGAATGAGAGAGATGAATTTGGTGGCAGTTCAACGTAGCAGGGAGATAATGACTTGATGTTGATGAGGTCAAAACCCATTGTGGGCAAAATGGGAGTTCTCATCATGATTTATGTACACATAAATTCAATGAATGCTTTGGCAATTATTACAATTAGGTTGGTGATGATACTGATGTCCTGAAAATGGTGAAATCTGGGGATAGGTCTCAAATTGCTATTTGGACAAGGTGGGTGCTGCAATGTTTGAGGTTGGGCTCATTCAGCACACATTTCCAGCAGAGTGGGCTCCTCCGCTGATTGTTCATGAATCCATTCGGTCCAAGATAAAATGTTCAGTGGACAGAAGAGTCATATCTAAAATGAGAGAGTCCCCCAACACAAATAACGTTGGGGAAACCAGACATAACTCTGGAGTTGGATGCTAAAACTATGAAAATTTGTAAGCAAAGAGGGAAGAACCCTAGAAAAGGTGTGGATTGGGCATGATCCTCATTCAAAGATCAATTATTAGTTACCCTGAGCTGTATTTTATAACCTGGTTTTAGAGGGTAGGCTCGCTCTGGTGTCATGGAGCCTTTCGAGGTGTTCACAGGCATGCTGGGCCTTTCAGATCAGTTTCTACTTGTATCATAGCATCCTGGACGAAAGGTACATCAGTAGTCCATACGTCAGCATGGGACACCTGGAGTAGCTGGTGTATGTGTGTGAAGACACATCAATCCTGCTTTCTCTGTCAGAAGTGTTCAAAATGTTCTAGAATCCTTAGCCATGAGACAGAAGTCTTTTTTAGAACTATCAGTGTACCTGGAGGGGCGGAGCTTGCCTATGTGCAAGATGGCCACGTCTTGCTTGCGCTCCGTCAGCCATCCTAACAATCCTTAAAGCATCCTTCACCCAGACTCAAACTTACATCGATCCGAGGCCCACGCTGTGAAACCGAGCTGAAGCGCTATCGAACACTGCCTTTCACGCTGCCTTCTGCTGTCTGTAGGTGCTCGGAGACGACAAGGAGGGGAGAGGCCTGCCAATCCTGGGTTCTGCGGCCTACATCGAGGCTGGCGGGGCGGTGGCTGGCGATTCCAGGTACTCCAGGCAAACTGCCGCTGAGGGAGGCAACCCCTGGTTGACTGCTTGTGCTGCCCGGGCAGCCGCCGCCCACAGTTGCTGATCTCCTGGTGGTGCGGAGGATTGCTGGGCGACAAGGGCACACCCGTTGGGCCAGCAGATCTGCGGCAGACCTGTGTGACATTGCTGCTTGATGGGGGCCAGGGGACACTAGCCTGACTCGATCTTCTCCCTGTGGGCTTGGAGTTTGGAGCGCACTCGCCCCTGCAGGTAAATCCTAGAGGTGAGCTGTTATTATGGTCATTTCTGTTGATGCTGGAAGGGCCCGTGGGGAACACAGGCATTACTGATTGGGCTTCAGGCCGGCGTCCTTCCCTGTCCTGTCGCCGCCTGGCCTCCAGCTTTAAATGATTGCCGCTGTGGCTCGCTGAAGTCACCATGCTCTCACTGCTTGGGCTGCCCACTACCCCGCAGGGATTAGAGAACGTGCTGCTTGTGCCTGCTTCTCCCTGCTACGCTGACAGGGCTGTGTCGACCACAACTGGTCTGCTGCAATCCAGACATGCACAGAGAGCCTGGTCATATCTCTGTATTCACTGGGGCCTACATTGAATCTTGTGCTCTCCAGGATCTACGGGGGCAGTGCACCCAGGACACTTGGAGTAAAACGGGGAGTGATAGGGGGCAATATACCTCACACTAGCAATCTCACACTGATCCTGAGGACCCCCATAGATGCAACTGACTGGTCCTGTAGGCTGTATGAGATGCTGTGCCCGGACGGGTGCCCATATCTAGCCTGCGGAATTGTTGTGCGCTTGCCCCACGGGCACTCAAGGCCCACTCTGATTCGGTCTGCCCAAGTTCCCTCATGTTAGGGATGAATGGTGGCTCTGTTCAATTGGACCTAGCCCTGCCGATCACATCGACAAATTGCTATTGGCGCCCTTCACGTAACGCTCCTAGGGCTGCCAATTGTAACTCCACCATCTGCATTGCCCCAACTCCTGTGTTTCAGCTGCAGTACGTGCTGACATTCCTGAACCTACTAGACGCCGGGACACACAGGCTTTTTGGAGTTGCGGACATTGTGCCATACATTGCCTGGGCCCCACATCCCCGATAGCCATGGGTAAGGCTGATAAGACCGAAACTAAGCTCCAGTTTGAGCAACGCAAGTAGAGGAATAGAGAAACAGAGGAGGCACCATCACCAGATGACCAGGCTGACGAGACAGAGGACTCGCTTGCAGACATACGTCACATCTTGTCTGCAATGCAGAAATGCCTGTCCACAATTGACAGCAAAATTGATTCCTAGGCTTATCGTATGGACCGCATGTTGGAGCGGCTTGATAAGCATGTTGAGCGCCTTGACATGGCGGAGCGCCGCTTAACGGAGATCAAGGAGTCCCACGTGGAAACAGATGTGGCTCAAAAAAAGATGGAGAAGATTATCTCTGCCCTGCAAGACAGGGCCAAAGACCTGGAAGCGAGGTCCAGAAGGAGCAATATCCACATTATAGGTCTCCCGGAATCTACCTTTACTGTCAACATGGAACTGTTTGTGGAGAAATTGCTGGTTTCGCTGCTGGGACGTGACACTGTGGAAATTTAGCTTGCAAACTGAACATTATCTGCGCCATCTTGCCTCTCCCCAGCGCCACGCACAGCGAATGCACGGCCGCCATTTTAGGCACCCCACTCTCTCCCCGCTCATTCTCGATCGCCAGCGCTTTCCCCTGGCGCTGCGAGCATCCCCCGCGCGCCGGCCACCCCCGCTCTCTCATACACGGGCCATAAACCCTCTCATTCAGCGCGACCCTGCCATGGAACCACATCCGACCGACATCCCATACATGGTCGTGCCTCTCCTTTGATAACCCCCTTCCTCTACGCCCCATTGTCCGAACTGATCCCAGGCCATCACCTAGCCCTGCGGATGCAGTTTATTGCCCCTACTGTAAGGGAAACACCCCACATCAAAGGAATTACAGTAGATCAAAGCCCCTACCCCCTGAGACCCGACCGGTCACACACACCCCTGGGAATTGGCGGAATACCCTGCTGCGCGATAGCCATCTCCTACTGCGGGTAAGGTGGGAACTTCTTCTGTAGCTATGTGTGGGATCGGATCTGAGCCGGGGCTTCAGGGGATGTTCTCTCATGCATCAAGGGAATCTCAAGAATGTACTATGTGTAATAAAGCAATAAACCTGTGTATAAGAGACCAGGTCTCAGAGATGCAGTTAGAGCACCTCGTGACGATACCTTGCTGTCTGATCTGATGTGTTCTGCTCCGACGGAATAAAACTTTGTTTCCTGCCTTCCAGTCTCCGGCGCCTGCCTCTTTCATTGGTAAATTATCGAGTGGTATGAGAGGCGATTACCGCCGGGCAAATACTTGAAAGGTTATCGACTGAAACTGCCGCTACCATTTAACAATTGGCGTCCCAAACGTGGGGCCCATCAGCGACACGTGGATCCAGTGGGAGAGGTCCCGACGACAGAGTGAACGACTGCAACGATCGGGAGAGCTCCTGCCCAATAGACCCTCGTCTGGCAGCCGATCATCCGAACTTCACTGGTTCCGAGCAGACCTCTCTCGAGTGATCTACGGTCCTGACTGGGAACCATCAGGAGTGCCGCGGCAAATACGGAGAGTAGAGGACGATCGGGCGCTGGAGGCGGAAGACAAGAAACTGTCCACGCGGTCCGGGTAAGGTCGTGATACACGACAAATTGCGAAATAATTGATTGATTGTTTGAAGCTTTGGAATACTAGTATTGCTCATTGATTGTGCTCATTGATTGTTCTCTTTGAGATATTCGCTGTCTACAAACGGGGAGGAGTAGAAATACTCTCTCTCTCTCTCCCTTTGCAGATAGTGAAGGGTAGGTAACGCAGACTTTTGTCCCCGTTGAAACCCGTCGTGCCTATCTTTATCTCCCCACTGATTGATTGTCCGAACATTGATTGTTTTGAAGAATAGTGCTCTTTGAGATATTCTCTGTTTGCAAATAACGTAGAATAGAAATATTCTGTCTAGTCTTTGCAAATAGTGAAGGGTAGGTAATGCTGACTTTTGTCCCTGTTGAAACCCGTCATGCCTATCTTTATCCCCCCATTGATTGATTGATTGATTGTCCGAACACTAGTTGTTCGATATTGGTTCTTTGGAGGTATTCTCTGCTTACAAATAACGAGGAATAGAGATATTCTGTCTAGTCTTTGCAAGCAGTGAAAAGATAGGTAGTGCTGACTTTTGTCCCCGTTGAAACCCGTCATGCCTATCTTCTCCCCACTGATTGGTAGTTGGTTCTGCCCGGACCGCTTATTAGAGGTGAACCATCCGGCTCCACTGGAGGGCACCCCTAATAAGGACATGTTCACTAAATATGGACTAGTCGCCGTAGCTTATAGCAAGCTGTGGCATAAATATACAAAGAAGGACCCCGAGAGTCAGTGGCCACTGATGGGATCCTTCGACGACCATAAGATAGAAGTGCTAGAAATAGCTCTGCGTAGCAATAAGACGACGCCTACTATGCTTGACAGTATCGGCATGTGGCGCAAAGAAGCAACACAACGGAAAAAGAGGGAAGAAGTAAAAGCAGAAAAGGAATTACGAAAAGCAGCTCACCTTGCCGCTAGAAAGTTAGAAGAAGAAATAAAGGAGAGAAGGGAAACTAAACTAAGACAGGAGCCCGAAACATCAGGCCAGTACGCTGTTAGGACCCCTTCTTTGCTCTACCTTGTTATCCTCTAAACAGCGAACGAATGATGAATTACTATTAGGTCCCCCGATCATTTACATGCCCCCTCCATACGCACCCTCCCAATCAATAGTGCAACACCCACAACCCCCGAACATGAGCGAAAGCAGTACAGGGGCCTCGGTCCTCACGGCCTCCGCGCCGGCCAAGCCTCCGTACTGAACACAACGTCGGCAATAACGTTGGATGACCCTGAGATGAGAAAGAAAGATTCCACCAGAATGAATCGACTAACGAAGGATGAACGAGCAGGAATCGACAAAATAGTAAAGACTCTAGTGGAGCGTAAGGAAAGTGAGGAGTATATAACAGACGTATATAACTCGTATGCAGACAGCCGCAGACGACACTTTGTCGTACGACTTTGTTATCATGCCCTAAATGCATATGAGGATAGGTACCGCGATAAAGGTCCCGAAGGCTTAGCGACCCTATATAGGAAGGTAGACATTGGGGAAGAAGGAGAGGGCGATGTAACGAACCTCTTCACTTGTACACTCGAGGTCTATCGACACCTTAGAGAACACAGGCAGACCACCAAAGCAGAAACCCCCATAGCGACTAAGCCCCAAGAAGGAAGGGCTGATGCCATGATGCCCATCAAAGAAGCTGCCCCCTACTGGGTCCCCCCACGAGGTCAGGGAACACATGACGACATCAACCACCAAGATGCGAAGGGAAGGGTTGTATATAACTGGGTCTACCAGCCGTGGGACCGGCAAGATATTTTGACCTTTAGAAAAACTCTACCCGACTTGAGAAAGAACCCGACTGCCTTCTACACTGAACTGGGTACAGCCTTAGGCTCAACGATAATGACTTTAGCAGATATCGACTTGTTCTTTGGGCTATGCCTGCCGGCTGATGTGTGGAAACAAATCCGGAAAGTTGACCACGCTGAGCCGTTCGGATATACCTGGGTACAACTCGATACCATAGATAAACAGCGAGAACCAGGACAGAAACCCCCGAAAGCCATATTAGAGCTCCCAGACAAGATTGTACTTAAGTTGAAGACTCTAATCCCGGAAAGAAAGGTAGATTGGTCAATAGTGACGGCTTGTCGCCAGAAACCCCAGGAGGATGTGTCTGAATATTTCTCTCGGTTCGAGACTGTGTTTTCCGATTATAGTGGCCAGGACATGACCACTGCAACCGGACATCACCTCTTTGTCCAGAATTATGTGAAGGGTCTGTCACAAGAAGTTTCCCAGAAGCTACAGACCAGCGAGAGTAGTTGGGCAGCCTCCAAACCCGCAGCAATTCTCCAGATGGCCCAATATTACGAAAACCAGAAGAACGAGAACGATAGGGCGTCAGAGAGGAAGAAAAAGGAACTGAAGGAGAGGGTAATGATAGCACAGTTGCAAGGGGTGACCATAGGAAGGGAACCCCCGAAAGGGAATTACCAACCAACCGCCCCTAGAAAGCTACCCCCTAGAGACCATACACCTGCACCCTACAACGGACGGAGAGACTTAGATGGGAACCAATGTGCGTTCTGTAGAGGGTTCGGACACTGGAAATCCCAGTGCCCGGTCCTTCTGGAACTGAACAAAAATAGGGATCCCAGAGACACAGCATATGACCCCAGAAATAGAGGACAGGGACGAGGGCACACGAACGACGCAATCAACGACAGACCAGGCAGACCAAACACCTTTGATCGCCCCCGACAAAACCAGTGTCAGCAGTCCGACTACGAAAGCACCCATGACTTCGCATAGGACCGCCAGGGGCAAGGGAGGGATCCAGTCGAACTCCGTGTTGACCAGCAAGGTCCTTACGTCACTGCTAAGGTCTTGGGCACAAAATCTCCATTCCTGGTAGACACTGGGGCGACACGTAGTGCGTTATCCAAACGACTGATCCCTAGGGCACCCTTGTCTGGCTCACATGTAACCTCAATAGGCTTCGATGGAACGCCCTCCACTAACCCCTTATCAGCACCAATCTCCTTTGACTTAGAAGATAACACCACTGACACGACCTTTCTGCTCTCCTCCAACACCCCCGATGCTATTATGGGACTTGATTTGCTAAAACATTTTCGAGCTACCATCAGATGCTCCCCAGACGGAGTCCGAGTCATCCTACACGATAACCCAGATCTGTCCAGACCCTGTCACACACGGCGTATGCTCTCTATAACCGATGCTGACATGTCCCTACTCGACACATTACCTTCACATCTATGGGCTAAAACCGACTCAGATGTAGGGCGCATGGTGATCGACCCGGAACACATAACCGTCCGACCGGACGCAGTGCTCCCAAAGCTTCCACAGTATCGGATATCACCCGAAGGCGAGAAGGCATTGGTGGAAATCATCGAGTCCCTAGTCGAGGCAGGAGTGGTAGAAGAAGTAGTCAGTAATGTTTGTAACAGCCCTATCCTACCCATTGTAAAGAAGCAAGGCGAGGGAGATGAGAAAGCCTACTGTTTCATTGTTGATTTGCGAGAGGTTAACAAAGTAGTCATACCCCAGTACCCCGTGGTCTCAGACATCACCACCATCCTCACCCTGATTCCATCCACTGCCACCACCTTTACTGTTATTGATCTCAAAAACGCATTCTTTTCCATCCCCATCCACCCAGACAGCCGCTACCTGTTCGGCTTCACTTTAAAAGCCCGTTCGTACAGATTCTGCAGGGCACCCCAAGGCTACACTGAGAGTCCCAGTATTTATAGCCAAGCCCTCAAGAGGCAGCTAGATGCAGTCCAACTACCCGATGGAGTGGTGTTGATACAGTACGTCGATGACATTCTTTTGGCGGCCGACACCACTCCACTTGCCGTCACAGCCACCATTCACCTCCTCCGCTTCCTTGCGGAGAACGGTCACAAGGTCTCCAGAAAGAAATTGCAATTCTGCCAGCCCCAAGTAACGTATCTAGGCCACCTACTATCCAAAGACGGGAGGAAACTTACCCCTGACCGAATTCAGACCATCCTAGAAACCCCTGTTCCCAAAACTCAGAAGCAAGTGCGGTCCCTAGTAGGCCTCACCTCCTTTTGTCGACAATGGTTGCCAAACTTCAGTCTTATCGTAAAACCTCTGCTTTCCCTGCTGGCTAAAGATGTCCCCTTCCCCTCCCCTGGACACCCGAATGTCAATCCTCCTTCAAAGAATTACGAGACGCCCTCTGTTCGGCCCCAGTCCTAGGAACCCCAGACTACACTAAACCTTTCTCCCTCTACACCCACGAAAGGGAGGGATGTGCGTTGTCTGTCCTAACCCAGTCCATAGGCCCTAAACAACGCCCTTGTGCCTACTTCTCTGCCACTCTTGACCCTGTAGCCAGAGCTTTGCCCGCATGCCTTCGAGCAGTAGCCGCCGCGGCTATCTCTATCCGGCAAAGCGAGGGGATCGTACTCTCAAACCCCCTCACAGTATTGGTACCCCATGCGGTTGACACCCTCCTGAACCAAACCAAGACTCAACACCTGACTAGCGCACGACTGACCGGTTACGAACTGACTCTGCTTGCACCCCACATCACATTGAAACGATGCACCACTCTGAATCCAGCTACTCTACTACCTCTCCCTGACACTGATCCCAATGCGTCCCCTATACACGACTGTGTGACCCTCACCGACGAACAGACCAAGAGTAGGGTCGACCTCCGAGATACTGCCTTCCCGGACCCTGACGGAGAACTGTGGGTGGATGGCTCATGCATCAAGCTCCCCGATGGCACCACCTCAGCTGCCTATGCAGTCACCACAGCCCGAACAGTTGTTGAGACAGCCCGCATCACACAGCGATCCGCACAGGCGGCGGAACTAATTGCTCTCACATGAGCCTGCATCCTGGCAGCAGGGACAACCGCAAACATCTACACAGACAGTCAGTACGCCTTCGGGGTAGTTCACCACTTTGGGCTCTTATGGAAAGAGAGGGGATTCTTGACTTCTCATGGCACACCCATCCTGCATGGAGATCTAGTCTCTGCCCTGACCGAAGCGGTCCTCCTCCCCACACGGCTGGCTGTGATCAAATGCCAAGCACACAAGAAGGTGACAGACATTATAGGACAGGGAAATGCACTAGCTGACATTACTGCCCGAACCACAGCTGAGAATAGGTCCACGACCCGTATGTACGTGACCAGGTCACAAGCTGAGAAATGGAAGGATGCTAGGGAAACGATTAGGGACATCCAATTAGCCAGTACACCACACGAGTTAACTGAATGGGCACGGGTGGGATTGAAGGACGATGATGGTTGCTGGCGGGCTAAAGACTCGAACAAATGGTTGCTACCAGACTCATACTTGATCCCCATGCTGACCATGGCACACTCCCCCGCACACATAGGGTCTGCCCCCATGATCGAACTCGTCTCCAAAGTCTGGCACAACGACAAGATCCCAGACTCAGCCAAACGTCTGGTCCAACAATGCCTAGTATGCCTCCAACACAACCCTGGGAAAGGAACTGCTGTACCCCGGGGAGGGTTTGGGGTCCCCAATCACCCTTTTGAAGTCCTACAAATGGACTATGTCCAGCTAGAAAGGTGCCAGGGTTTGAAGTACGTACTTGTTGTTGTATGTGCCTTCAGCAAGTGGGTGGAAGCCTATCCAACCCACGACAACACCGCTATGACTACTGCAAAAGTACTACTGAAGGAATTCTTCCCCCGATACGGCCTTTGTCGAATTTTGTGGAGCGACAACGGCCCTCACTTCGTAGCCGAAGTTATCCAACTCATCTTAAAAGGGTTGGGTGTAAAACAGAAATTCCATGCGGTCTTCCATCCCCAATCTGCAGGCCTGGTTGAGCGACACAATGCCACATTGAAGCTTAAGATAGCAAAAATAGTCGCCACCACAGGACTAAGATGGCCAGACGCTCTCCCACTAGCATTGCTATCAATGCGTTCCACCCCCACCAAACACCACTTAACCCCCTACGAGGTCGTCTTCGGGCGGCCCATGAACCTTTGGACTGCACCAAAACCAACATCCATCCACGACGTCCCGGACGTCCTCATGTCTGAT
Source organism: Triturus cristatus (assembly GCF_964204655.1). NCBI lineage: Eukaryota > Metazoa > Chordata > Amphibia > Caudata > Salamandridae > Triturus > Triturus cristatus. The sequence goes on along the minus strand of NC_140580.1, from coordinate 145,291,422 downwards.
TATCTGTACAATCTAACTAAAACGTTGTCTGTTATCCATCAGCAGGTGCTGCACGCCATTCCCGATGTTTCCAGGGGCCCCGGACAAGACATCCAACCCGGTGACTTCGTCTTAGTGCGTAACTTCCAGCGCACCAAGAGTCTGGAGCCCCGGTGGACGGGCCCCCTGCAAGTCCTGATCACCACCCGAACAGCTCTTCGAGTGGAGGGGAAACGCAATTGGCTGCATGCACACCACTGCAAGAAGGTATCACCGACCCTGACAATCACGGACAACATCACCGCCCAAGAAGAACTTCTGGACAAAGACCGACCATCCCTGAGCCGCTGCCCAGATACAGAGACACTCGAGTTAGTAAGATACCCTGATCCCACCGTGCCATCCAAAGAAGGGTATAACTTGCGACGAAAGGAGAGAACTTCGGCTAAGCAGACCACAGGCTAAGTGGAAATCTCAGAGCGGTAGCCTAGTCACCTCAAAGGCCACCAGGAGAGAAACTAAGCGAAGTCTGTGGTTCTGCCCGCTACCGAGTCTCTTGAAGGTGATGGAAGCGCCCGACATGAAGATGATGGAAGCAACCGGACGTCCGAAGATCCACTACAAAAACCCAAAGACTGACCGAATGCACAGCTTAAAGACTATTGCACTTTTCATTACCCTTCTCTTTTGCCTTCTTCTCGTGGTCACCACCTGGATCATGGAGGAGGGCACACCCGCTCATAAGATATTGCTGACCACCGTTCAACCTACCACCACGACAGAACACCATCTGATCTCACTTTCACCCCAACTCCGAGAAAGGCGTAAGGAGTTCTGGAATAACTCTTTTGTGCAGTTGCTCCACCAACACAATCTTGCTGCCAACGCCACTAATTGCTGGATCTGTGGATTGCTACCACATGCCACTGGACACTCTATCCCTTTCATCCCTTCACCTTTTTCTGTCCATGGTTCCTGCCTCGCCTGGCTAATCCTCCTGCAAGAAAGCTACAAGGACAATGCCACTTCCGGCAGAACCATGTCACACTTCTACCATGGGTTCTGGCTGAACAAAACTGGAAGAACTTCTGCCCTCTTCTGCCCTCTGAGATCGAACACTTCCTTTCACATGGACATCCCTGCCAAAGAACGAGTTGAAATGCAAGTGTTCAACAACCCAGCCAGACCCACCTTCTCTTACCTCCGGAAACGGACGGCCGCCACCCTAACAGTGGCCCTGTCCGTCATCAACATCACTGGATTTGTGTGCCTCGAAGGCCTGGGGGCACAGCTGGTGGGCCACAGCTCCTGCCTCATCACCCGAACATTGGACTCAGTTGACCCACCCTCCTTTGTTGCCTCCCCGAATATGTACTTCGTCTGTGGTACTAAGGCCTACACCTGGCTTCCGAAAGGTTGGGGAGGCACCTGCTACATCGCCTTTGTCCTTCCTCCGACATATGTGGCTCCAGCAAACCATCACCGACAGAAGCGGGCCAAAGACATTGTGCAAGCCGACTCCGCCGGAGCACAGTTCATGGACGCAGTGAAAGGCCTTGTTCCACTCTGGGGTCCAATGGCAAACAGCCGTGCCATCCGCCACTTAACCCAGGCAGTCGAAACGGCGATGAACATTACGGCTGGCGCCTTCACCAACAACACCGCCGAGCTCCAGGCCGTCCGCTTAGTGGCCCTTCAGAACCGCCTCGTTCTAGATGTGGTTCTGGCTGATCGTGGAGGAGCATGCCGCATCATTGGGTCCAGCTGTTGTACCTACGTACCGGATAACTCACCCTCAGTCTACAAAGCAATTGAACACCTCCACAGACTGTCCACAGAGGTCCATCAAGAGCAAGAAGAATGGTCACTGGGGAGTTGGTTTTGGGACACTATTAAAAGTTGGGGATGGAGGCTGTTTTCATTTATCCTCATACCAATTGTGATACTATGTGGATGTTGCTTGGGGATTCAGTGTCTGCCACCTTTATGTTCGCTTTTTATGAACTGCATCTGCCCTAAGACTTTGGACTTTGAAACAGAGCGAATGAAAGCTCTGTATGAGGTGGAAGTTCGGAGTATTATGGGGATAGATCCGAACTAGGCAAGCTGGCGAGATATGTTAAAAGGGAGGACTGTGGAAATTTAGCTTGCAAACTGAACATTATCTGCGCCATCTTGCCTCTCCCCAGCGCCACGCACAGCGAATGCACGGCCGCCATTTTAGGCACCCCACTCTCTCCCCGCTCATTCTCGATCGCCAGCGCTTTCCCCTGGCGCTGCGAGCATCCCCCGCGCGCCGGCCGCCCCCGCTCTCTCATACACGGGCCATAAACCCTCTCATTCAGCGCGACCCTGCCATGGAACCACATCCGACCGACATCCCATACATGGTCGTGCCTCTCCTTTGATAACCCCCTTCCTCTACGCCCCATTGTCCGAACTGATCCCAGGCCATCACCTAGCCCTGCGGATGCAGTTTATTGCCCCTACTGTAAGGGAAACACCCCACATCAAAGGAATTACAGTAGATCAAAGCCCCTACCCCCTGAGACCCGACCGGTCACACACACCCCCGGGAATTGGCGGAATACCCTGCTGCGCGATAGCCATCTCCTACTGCGGGTAAGGTGGGAACTTCTACTGTAGCTATGTGTGGGATCGGATCTGAGGATTCAGGGGATGTTCTCTCATGCATCAAGGGAATCTCAAGAATGTACTATGTGTAATAAAGCAATAAACCTGTGTATAAGAGACCAGGTCTCAGAGATGCAGTTAGAGCACCTCGTGACGATACCTTGCTGTCTGATCTGATGTGTTCTGCTCCGACGGAATAAAACTTTGTTTCCTGCCTTCCAGTCTCCGGCGCCTGCCTCTTTCATTGGTAAATTATCGAGTGGTATGAGAGGCGATTACCGCCGGGCAAATACTTGAAAGGTTATCGACTGAAACTGCCGCTACCATTTAACAACACATTCTCCCCCATGTTTGTAGTTAAGCGAGCTCATAGATCTCTGGGCCCTAGGCTGCCTCCGGGGGCCACCCCTCCCCCAATCATTGCAAAATTATTGAATTATAGGGACAGAGATGCCGCGTTGGGGAAAGCAGTTTAAGGGCTCCTCAATTTCATTGTTTCCGGACTTCACTCAAAGTGCAAGAAGCCTGGCGCCGGTTTGCCCCTTTGAAACGCAAACTCAGTTATTATAACCTTGAATATGCAATGCTATATCTAGATAGGCTAAGGGTGAACTTGAATGGCAAATCAAAAATGTTCTTGGACCCCAAGTCCTTGCAGGCTGCCCTTAAGGACTATGTTAAACCGAACAAAAAGAGAGGCGAGACGAAGGAACTTTCTGGGGCTGCTGGCGGCAGTATGGATGAGCAGGACTGATGCTGTGTCGTACGTGGTTACTGGTGAGACTTCGAGTAGTAGGTGGTGTGACTTCTTAGCCTACGGGCTGCCACTTGGCTGGGATTTTGTCTCTGGCCCTTGGGAGTGTATCGGGTCACTCCACTCCGGCTATACAGTACTGCATTTGATAGCCGCTGATTTCTTCATTGAAACATTGTGACTGATGAGTATTCTCATGTTTCAATAACAAGTCATTGTTGTGACACATTGGTGGTATCGAGGGTCTTGGGTCTGATTCAATTCTCCATGGTGTTCTCTACTCTCTGGGTGTTAATTTTTGAGCTCTGTTGGCTTTTCTATACCTCTACGACCTAGAGTATCTAGGCGGCACTATGGCAACATCTGCTCCAGCGTGTTACTCACTTTATGGCACTTTGCCAGTAAAGTTCTTACCTGATGTTCTCTGTGTGGACGGGAGGGGGGCTCTCGACTATGCTGTGTTGGGGTTTGCATGGCGTGGGTTTCTTATTGTATTGTGTTGTTATGGTCACAGCAAGCGCAGCATGTTCATCAATCCTAGTAGGGGTGCCCTGTTGTAAGAAAGAGCCCTGGTGTACTCATCTGAATGGTAATGGGAGAGGCATCGTTAAGGATATAAACTCTTACCAGACTCTGGGGGATAGGTTGCGGCTGCTGACCTGGAACGTCAGGGGCCTCAATGATTTTAGAAAAACCAGGAAAGTAATTGCGTATCTTATTAGACAGAACATTGACATAGCTCTCTTTCAAGAGTCCTATCTGCCGGTAGACAGTCAGATGCTAACTCGTAGACGATTGCACAGAATATTTCATGCCGCAGGTTTCTCTACTCATGCGCGAGGGGTAATCACCTGGGTAAATCCCAGAACCGGTATCTAACTGGAGGCTGTTGAGACAGACAAAGAGGGCAGGTATGCCATTTCCAAATGTAGAGGGAAGGGTATGGCATTCATTATTGTTAATGTTTACAGCCCTAATTTTGATCACTCCCAATTCTACCAAGAGCTCCTTGGGCGCTTGCATCATCTGGCATCGATCCCTCAGGTGTGGGGTGGCGATTTTAATTGTGTCCTTGATCCGGTGCTGGATCGTTCCGGAGGCCCTGGTTGGCGTCAGTCATTAGCTGCTAAAGCTATAAAGGATGCTATTGCAGAATTGGACATGGTTGAGGTCTGGTGCTCGAGATTTCGCGGGGCGGGAAGTTTCACGCACTATGCAGCCCTGCATGATTTGCACACCAGGATCGATTATTGGTTCACCTCTAGCTTCTTGAGTGCGTCGATTCGCTACTGTGAGGTACACCCTTGCTCGTACTCAGACCATTCACCTATACAGCTAGATTTTGAGAGCTCATTGAAAAGATCTGCCCTGTTCACCTGGAGGTTCCCGCCCTATGCCCAATGCCCTCCTTGACAATGTATTGAAGTCTGAAATGACAGAAGCTATTGAAACCTTCTTTGCTACAAATATTGGCTCTGTAACCCAGTTTTCTATGATATGGGAGACTTTTAAGGTCTACATTAGAGGGATAGCTATGGCCAAGCACTCAGGGGTTGTACGTTCAATCAGAGGGCAATTGGAATCACTTGAAAAGAAACTAGCAGCTTTGGAACAGGAGGCCTTAGAGGGTGGGAGCGATCAGGTCACGGAGGAGCTTAAAAGAACTCTGGAGGAGTATCATGATGCCACTGACAGAGAGGTCAAGTTTTTAAAGAAATACGCAGTAGCTAAAACATATGGGGAGGGGGAGTGCCCGGGCGCTACATTAGCAGCTATATTGAGAAGCAAACGGGACGCAGCTAGTGTCATGGAACTCCGTACCACAACAGGTGAGATATTACGAGATCCAGACTCCATTGTGGACAGATTTAGTAATTATTAATCAGATCTATATCGAACTAGGATGGCAGGTGAGGAGGCTGCAGTCCTGGATTACTTGGAACATATTAAACTCCCATGGCACGCTGATGAGCATAGAGAATACCTTATGAGGCCTTTGGAGGCCTGGGAGGTTCATGATGCTTTACAATCTATGCGCTCCGGGTTTGCCCCGGGACAGCACGGGTTAACAGTTGCTTTCTATAAGGAGTTCAAGGAGCTCCTGGTCCCTCACCTAGTCACACTGTTCGAGGAGATGGGAGACAGTGGAGTGATGCCCCCGTCCATGCGAGAGGCCCTGCTAGTTACCCTTTTAAAGCCGGGCAAGCCTCCTTACGAATGTTCATCATATAGGCCGTTGTCATTATTGAATATTGACACTAAATTATTTGCCAAAGTTTTGGCAAACCGCCTGGCCCCACTGGTACCGTTGCTGGTTAGTCCAGAGCAGGCAGGGCTTGTCCCTGGGCGCACCCTTATTCACAACTTGCGTACAGTTTCTGGCACCATTCAACACACAAAACTGGAAATCAAGGCGGCTGCAATATTCCTAAATGCCGAAAAGGCTTTTGATTCTGTTGAATGGAACTCCGTGTGGGTGGTTTTGAGGCGAATGGGAGTAGGTGATCTCTTTTCCCAGCTGGTGAAAGATTTGTATAATTCCACTACGACTAGGGTTAGGGTGGGGAACCTCTTGACCTTGCCTATTAAAATTTCTAGGGGTACTCGCCAAAGATGCCCGCTATCGCCTCTTCTTTACGCAATCGTTGCCGATCCCCTGGCCTGCGCTCTCAGGGAGTACCACAGCCACAGAGAGATATGCTTCCCCGGATACAATTTAATAATCGCCACTTATGCCAAAGACTCTCTTGTACATTAGAGAACCAGAGGTTAACCTGTTAGGGAAAGTGGTACATTCTGGTGAATTCTCAGGTCATAAAATTAACTGGACTAAATCCACTATTTTCCCCCTTACCACAGCTATGGAGCTGATGGAAATGGATTTTCCCATTGAGCTGGTCCACTGACTCTGTGCATTACCCAGGCATCCAAGTACACACTAACTCTGAGATAGTATTCAGCGAGAATTATGGCAGGGCAATTGCCAAACTAGATGATGATGTTAACAGATGGGTGCGGCTGCCATGGTCTCTCCTAGGCCGTATCCCTTTAATGAAGATGGTAGTGCTACGCAGATTCCTGTTTCTATTTATAAACATACCTATGGTCCTCCCAACTCACAATTTTTAAATGTATTAAGACTTTACTGGTCAGATTGGCTTGGGCTGGTAAGCAACCGCGGGTCAAATGGGATATCTTGACACTACCTTACTCTATGGACGGACTTGGGGCACCGGATTTGGAACTCTACTACCGAGTAGCGCAATGTTGTCACGCATTTCACTGGCTGCACCAACAATCCCCTCCCCCGCACTTGCATATAGAAAGGGTCGCGGCTGTGCCCTTACCCCTAGCTGCTTTCCTGTACCGGGCGGCGCACGGGTCTCCTGGGCTCCATACACGCCACCTCCCACGCATAACAGAATTTAAATAAAAGACAAGCTGCCTCAATCCTGTACTCTCCACTCACACCAGTGGAGTGGTGTCAATGGCTTCCGGTGATTAATGAACCGGAAGTTTTACGTGCACTGGCATTTTTTGGATATTTTCAAAATAGGAGATTTATTTAAAGACGGAATGGGATGAAGTTGGGAGGACATAGTCTTAGAAAAGCAAGATCACCCCACTCACGATGTTCAATTTCTATAGGATTAAACATGCGCTCCGCGATATGCTTGGAGAAGAGATGATGGAACCTCCGGAAGTGGCCCCCTTCTCCTCAATATTACGTGCAGAGACTCCCTGTAAAATAGTCTCCAAGATTTATAGCATGGCGCAAGATTACCGGAAGAACTTTTTCATTAATGCCAGGTTGGCGTGACAGACCGACTTGGAGATTACACTTGATGACGACAAATGGCGCTATTGCTGCGAAGCCACACAGAACGTCTCCCTGAATGGACGACACGGACTCATTCATTTTAAATTACGCAATAGGGTATACTATACTCCTACCCGATTGCACAGATATGGCCTTCGGGACACCGCGAGATGCGAGAGATGTGGTGAGGAACAAGCAGGATTCATGCATTTAGCTTGGCTGTGTCCCAATATTGCTAAATTCTGGGTACTAATATTCCAAAAGTTGAGCGATATTACACTGTCGTCTGACCCCTTGCTAGCTCTTCTTGGCTAATCTAAACATGTATGGAAAGAAATACGACTATTGGTTGATATGGGCTTGCTGATAGCTAAGCGCGGAGTTGCTAGGCGCTGGGCCAGAGGGCCACCTCCCATTGTAGCACAATGGTCTAGAGATATGTTGTACTGCAACATGCAATCTGAATTATACAACTAGTTGCTTCCCCCCTCGGAGCCTCCCTAAAAACCTTTGGAGCCTGTATCAAAGTTACCTCGCTGGCAAAGAAGGAATGTTTCCTGAAATTCAGTTTCCTTTTGGTTGTAGAGGGTCCGCTGCAAGGGATGCCTGGGCACTGAGGGCACCACACTTCAGCTTTTACTCTGGGACCTTGCTAGAAAAGAGAGGTCTACATGCGGTCTTGAAAGTACTGTTCCTATGCTGTTCCCATTAGACAACCTAGTGTTTGGAAGTCATGTTAGTCTAGAACTGGCTGTATAACGATCCACTTGATTGGTATATTGTTCCCCTGAATGTATAAACCCACGGATCTGTATTCTGATATGTTATGTCACCTGATCTATGCGTATGTACACTGACTGTCTTATTTTTCAGATACATTTTGTATGGTTTGTACTGTACTTTTTTTGCAAAATAAATACATTTAAAAAAAATATATTTGTGTATCTAGATCAGCAGGACATCAGAAAGTTGAACGTAAACTGGTTGGGAAGCACCCACAGTTTGTGTATTTTTTAAGCGCATCAGGCATATGTAGCCACTCAAGCCAAGGAATACTACTTTACTGGATTAAGAGGTGGTTTTTCAATGTCTACTGCCAAATGAGTTCCCTGCCTTTCTTCTTCAACCTAAATTGTGTGTGGTCAGATGTCTCAAGCAGTACGTGCAAGTAACAGAGTTTACGAATATCTGAATTGCAACTTTGTATAGCTTTGCACGAGCCATTTAAACCTGTGTTTTTTAGTATCCTTAGTGAGCGGGTCAAAGGTGTAATGGTCATGGTAGGGGTAGACACAGATTGTTTTGGGGCTCACTTGGCAAAGAGTGCAGTGACTTCTCAGGTTTTTTGGGCTAGGGCAAGGTTGGAGGATACTTTGCGTTGCAGATTCGTCAAGGTTATTTGCACTCAAAACTTTCTATGCAAACCTATAGAGCATGCAGCTTTAGTAGTTGTGCAAATGGTTTGCACATGCATAATAGAGCCTCATGTCTTGTAATACAATTGCAGGCTCTTAGATAATATGAAAGGAGAGTCCTGATTTTATTAAAGACAACAGTGAATATCATCCCACCTCTGATATCTGTTATCCCTCCCTATGTCGAGATTGCACTTCTAATGCCAAACTCGACTAGCAAAGCAACAGGTTCAAGTTTCTAGCCATAATCTGGCTGGACAAATGCATGCAACATATGCTGAACATTCGTCCTGGGAGGATGATGGTCAAAGGAAAGAATTTCTTTGGCTGCTTCTTGGTTTTCTATTACGGTTTCTAATTTTTCCTGGACTAAAGAGTCTGATTCATCAAGAGAAAAGGAAATGGTGTATGGACTATGGCTATGTATAGGTGGAGATGTCTTGTGTTTGTGTTGATAACTTCCTTTCCAGGGGCGTAGGATTACGGGAGCTGTAGTGTTCTTTTAAGTAGTGTATAAAATAAAGCAGGAAGAGAGGCGGAATAATATTCACCCCCCCCCCCCCCTTGTTTTTAATAAAATCAGGACTCCCCTTCAATATTATCCAAGAGCATCTGCAATTTATGAGCAGTAATAGGGTTGGGGCATTCTTAATGATAGTTGAAATTCCATCGGAAACGGTGGACAGAACATTGCACATACATGATAACCGAGCACTAGTGGATCATATAGTTGGATATCACCTTGCTCACAACTGCGCACACGTTTGGTAGTCACTGGGCATAGGTACTGACCAAGAAGTTGCAGAATCGCTTTTGACATTACCCTTCAGTAAAAGAGATGTCTCCCATGCATACGAGTGCTTGGAAACAGATAAGAGGAAAGTTGAGAACAATGTAAATTGAGGTACAAGAGATTTTAAATGGCAGACAGCTAAGATTTACCTATTTCTTGCTTTATGTAATCGGGAGACTCCCAGCTCAATTAGGAGCATTAGTTATACAAGTAGACACAACAAGGTATGCACAATGAAGCAATTCCAAAAACTGCATGGTTTCAGACATGAGAATATTATCCAGAGTGCATCGTAGGCTGAGAAGCGATGTGTGCCACCACTGAAATGGGTAGAGCCTTTGGTGCCATTACCAGAACAAGTACCTACTTTGGCAAGAACAGACTGTTCTCATTCTTTTCAGTCAATATTAGAGTGGGGTCCCAGGAGGAGTCATCTGGATTTGGAAAAAGTGACAGATAGGGTGAGAAGAGCTGAAGGGGTTTGATGTATGGAGCTGAAGGGGTTTGATGTATCTAGTGCCATGAAAGCATCAGCAAATCTTGTTTGGACTTTTGTTGAAATGTGTGAACTCCATAAGAGCCTTGAGGGAGGGTGCACCAGCTAAGAAAGATCCAAGTTCTATGGCTCCCTGGTTACCTAGGTCTTTTTAATTGGGGGGGGGGGGGTGGAGGTGAGTGGGGACGTCTTCAGTGGATTGTCACATATAATACAGCCAGCACGCACGTTTGTGACTTATCTTCACCCCAGGGGCTCACTTACAAGCTTCTACAGCTGATCCCCCATCCACCTCTCTTCTCATCCAAACAGGAAGTTGTTAAAACACAAAAAACAATAGCAGCAGGTCTCTATGCATCCACACAAGTATGGAACACCCACTTGCATGAAAGTAATTTATATTTTTCAAAGTCACAAATCGCTGAAAAGTGTAAAGTCAACCATGCGGGTCATAGAAAGGGGCTATTCCATCAATGTTGATGGATGCGCCCATAGTATGTCTTGGTGCATTAAATAAGAAATTCCTGAAGCCCTTACAATAACTCAAGCAGATAATAGCAAACAGAGGTAGGGATACAGAATCGTAATATGTCTACTACAATCTCCCAAACCAAATTAAAGAAAAATCCCGGCAGAGTGGTGGTCCTGGGTCAGGGCTAGCGAAAATTATTTGATCCAGACCTAAAAGCTCACATCGTAAATGACTGGAACATCGCAATAATGAATGTGCCAGAAACACCAGGGGATGACTGATGGACAGCATGTGAGAAAAGTTTGCCATGGTTCAAGGATATTGTTGGGAGGAGGATGGTCTGTCTAACTACACCCATAAATGGACTATCAAACACTCCATCATTATCTGGTGGGGTCAGGGGAATCTCAAAGAGTGTCTGTGGCATCCCAGAGTCTCAGTCCAAACCAGTCAAAGCTGAAACGTACTGTTGCCCAAGTAAAAATTGTGCCAATCTCACACAGCAAGTCAAAGAATCCCATGAAAAACTTCGCATCAAACCCCCCAATCCATTTGTCCCTCTTATCTTTCATTGGGTGAAAATAATTATGTGGTAAAATTCTGATTTACACGCTCCCTTGCTGCTCTACTTCCCATCATTTTAGCTTTTTCGTATTTGGCCACCACACCCCTCGCTCTTTGTTTGCTTTCCAGATTTTTCAAAACTTCACTTTCCAGTAAGCTGCTTTTCTCCAGACAAACTCATACGAGGTGTAGGAAGGTGTAATCTGACTAATGGTTGCCCCCAACTTTTTGCCTGGTATTTGAGTGGTTTTTGACTAGTCTGGCTGGGATCCTGCTATCCAGGACCCCAGCCTATCTGCTTTCTCCCTAAAACTGATGTGAAGTACCCTAGGTACAAACCAATTGGATGCTGAGGATGCCCTGACAGTCCCTTATAGAAGGTACCCAGGGCATGGGTCCCTCAGTAGGCCTACCAGGGCTGCAGCACTTATTGTGCCACCCTGGGACAGCCATACAAACTGACACCACCAGACCACTACTGTAGTCTGGGTAAGGTGGTGCTAGCACCCCTTACAGGGATATAGGTACCCTATATCCCACCCCATTACAACACATATACTCTCATAGGTCACCCCTATAGCAGGCCTTGCTAATCCTACAAGGCAGGGTGCTGAGGTATGTGTGAGGGGGGGACCCCCTACGTGAGTAGGACCTCCCTGCAACCTTCGTAAAATCATTGCTGGGTTGTTTGTAGTGTAGCCATACCATATACTCTTAACCGCATTATAAGTCTATCGCGATAACGCGATAACTTGAGAATGGCTACACAGAACCATATCGTGTTTGGTGTCAAACATGTAGGAATCATACCCCCAGTCCAGCCATGGACATGAGGGTACGATTCCCCCCTGCTGGAGGGGCGATATGGGAAAAGCGGTAGAATTTGGACACCAATTTAAAAGTGCACAAGTAACACAAAATGGCTACTGCCCGCCACCTACACGACCCTGGCTGGCTATTGCTGGGGAAAACCCCAGCCTCACCAGCTGGACAATACGGCTCCTGTGGCAGGGAAGTGCTAGCATCTCCCCAGACAGGATAATGTGGATTGGAACAGAGTGGGTGCACCAAATGTCCTTTCAGAGCTGCACGTAGGCAGCTGCAGAGTCCTCATTCTGCATACACCGCTTGGAACCGGTTCAGGGGCATCCTGCCCCCTCGCCCAGGCGGGAAACACACAAAGGGGAGAGGGTGTAGCCACCCTTTCCCGCCTCACCTTGGTGGACACTACTCTGGACACTCACCTAATCTTGGGGATAAAGGTGAATAACGTGGCCCCAGAGCCTCAGATTAATCTTGAAATTTACAGTCTTGACCTTCGACTTGCTGCTGCCCAGCTGACGAAAGAAATCTCCCTTGGGATAAAGGAGTTATCCCCCTGCTTGGCAGGCACCTGAAACACTGCAAGTGACCCGGTTGGAACTTCGCTGCTCCTACGGACTTCGACGACTTCCAGCACCCTTGAGGTGGGTTTCCAGCGCATCCCAGATGCCAGTGAGTGTGCTCAACAAGTTTGGGCACCGTGTACCGCGTGGGTGCCGAGATCCCCAATACCCCAGGACACCGGACACCTCTTGCATAGCACACGACCCTGACCAGTGGGGAAGTTGTGCTTTGGCCCGTTTGAGCCAACCACTCTACAGCAATTGTGCCAAAGACCAGTGCCCTAGCCCCCTCCAGTGGCCCGTGGCTGCCCTTTTACGCACTCCAAATTGCCGCCTCCCGCGGTCCCTTGTCTCTCGACTTGTGGGCCCTAGCGGAGGTCTATTTCCAGAATCAAGAGTTCCCCTGGTTGCTCCAGGCCTGCTCTACAGTCTCCCCAAAGGAGACCTCTCCCAGACCTCGTGGGTCTGCACTGTAGCAGATTTGTTCATCCTTCGTGGGTTGCGGTTGCCAAGGCTTAGTGGATCCAATCCGGACACCAACACCGCAGCGACCCTCATCCGATGTGGGACAGTCGCCCTCCCGAAGCTGGCCTTCCTTGAAGCCTCCCGGAGCCCGTGGCTGCAGATCCAAGCTACACCACTTTCCACCTGAAGCACCCGACATCGAAGGGCTCTTTGCTTTGAGCCTCCTGGTCACTTTGCCGTGACCCAGACTCTGTCCCCTCTGCTTTCAGGTTCTTCTCTACAATCTTCACATCGTTGATCTTCACGGAATCATCGACGCTTTTGGCTAGCAGAACTTTTGACTATTTTCCCATTGAAAATCAGCCCGCTACCCGACAGCAGAAACGACCTGTGCACCCGGCTTCCCTGGGGCAGGTAACAGTGGTACCTCGGTACTCTCGTGGTAGTGGGCTCCTCAAAAGCTGAAGTCTAAAGTTTTAACTTTGTACTCCTGCTAGAAGTATTTTTAAACTGTTTATTTCCAACCGCGACATTCTCCATAGGCTGTAATAGAGATCCCGATAGCAGCTACTTCCACTGCACGCGCCTCCCGTGGGTCCCCTTCCTCATAACCTGGGGTGGATTCTTAAGGGGCCAGCGATCCTAAATGCCCTAGGCATTGTCTGTAGAATTGTCGTGGTTCTTATACCATTTTTTTAGTATATGGTTTGGTCCCCCCCTGGGGCCCAATGTTAATAGTGCTATTTATTGTATCTATCATTGCTTGTTTGAAATTGTAATTTCCTTAGAACTACACATATTCAAAAATACTCATAGAAAAAAACCTGGAGCATGAATGAATAGTCTTAAATAAAAAGCTAAACGACACATAGCCATTGCAAATTATTTCAGTGAAAACTGTTCTGAGGCCATCTTCACAGAAACTCTTTGGGATGTGATGAAAGCAAGAACAAGAATACAAAAAAGATGAACTAACGAGAAACCCAAATTAAACAGCTAGCATATAAATTATTTAGCTCAAGCGATCAATAATTTACTCAAACTGAAGCCACTGAAATATGAATATAACAAAAAAATCATTACCCGTGCCCACATATGGGTTTGAAACATTAGGAAAAAATATGCACTGAACAAAATAAAGCAAGGAGAACATTATCTAAGCTTAAATATAAAGCCATAAAAAAGTTTTACTACTGCAAATAAAAACATCTGAAGATACAGTTTTTGACCTCTCTGATCTTGGGAAACCAATTCAAGAATACTACTCTGAATTATAGAACCCACAGTCAACCACCTCCTTAACATATTGCCAAACAAGCCTGGACAAAATACAATTACCATGACTAAATGACTAATAACGTACTCAAAGCATCACTTCTTCGGAGATCAAATAAGTGATCAACTCCTTAAAGACCTGGAAATCTCAAGGCCCCGATGTCCTTCTGGCGAGCTTCTATAAAAACCTTCAAGATGCCTAAATATCCCATATGGTGATTTTATACGAATATTTATAAGCTACTGGGAAAAATTAAGGTACAGCATTGGAAGCCACAATTGGTGTTATTCATAAAGAAAGGAAAACCCCTCTTAAAATTACCAAGATCACCCTTAAATGTAGATAGCAAAATATATGCAACAATCATGGTACTGAGATTAGAAGAAAAAAAAAACTCCTCTACTAAAACACTGGTCCCAGACTGGCTTCACCAAAGGCATATTTGCGTCTGACAACATAAGGGTCTTCTGCCATGCAATAGAAAAAGCAAATTCCCCATCTTTCCCTACAATGGCCATTAACGCTGAGAAGGCCTTTGATAAGGTTTCGTAGATCTTCCTACACTCATTCATGCAACTATTTAGCATGGGAAATAAATTTGAATGCATAGTACTTGCTCGCTACACCCAGCCTTCAGGTCACATCCGTGTGAATGGCTACCCATCAGGGGAAATTCAGCTTTCCCACGTTCCTCAAGAGGCATTTCTGATAACTGCTGGGAGGAACTCAGACTGAACAAGGTGGTGTACATTATGGAGGAGGGAAATTAATGATTTTGGGACAGATATGGAAGCGGAGTCAGTTGTCCATGCAGGCGTACACAACACACTGGATACAAAAGTGTACAGCCACTGAGAAAAGCACCTCTGAACAATTCTCATAGCATGGTTTAAAGTTAACAAAACATCTGCTTTTTTTGCACCTCTTTTTTTTATTTTTAGTTTGGAAGCACATTTTCCTCGTTAGCCTAGATATGAAGGTATGATGATCAGGTGAGACTGCACTTGTAAGGTTTGCAGTAATCTCATCCCATTTAGTTTTTGGCCAACCTTCGCTGCAGATTGTGGGGGAAAAAAAAAAGTTTTGCCATATCTTGCCCTATATATCTGAATAGAGAGAAGAGATTAATCAAGCACGACTTTGCAATGCAGACAACATTCCTATTCATAATTTTGTGTCCGTTACAGTTCATGAAGCGACATCAAGCAGCTTCTCTGCGATCAGAAACTCATAGCAAGTTCTTCAAGACCAGGAGGAAACAGTTAAGAACTTTTGTGCAAATTGAACAAGTAATGAGGATTATAACATGCTATAACTGAAACAGAATCAATTTTACTAAGGGACACTCTAGGCTCTTGAAAAAGCCCTCTTCCCTTCCCTGGGGCGGCTATAACCACTGTAGATGAAGCAGGCAGACGTCCGTTGGATTCACAGTCATGGCCCCTGCCCTATTATGCGTACAGACCTCTGTGCCTGGGGTTCTCATTCTACCTTCTGAATGACTCGCCCTGGAGAGCTCCCCGATTAGCCTTTGTAACCCATAGCCTATGTTAAACGCGGTGGCTGGGGTGTTCTCAGAGTAAACTCACGAACGGCCGGCAACCGCACCAGACCTGAAACGGTGGAATAATCAGTCTGCCGTTATAGTAGAAGAAGCATTGGCAAAGCCAATAGGTCTCGCCTAAGCAAAACCTATTGGCTTTGCCAAAGTCTTCTTGCCATATTGCACAGCAGCTGTGGCTGTGCAGCATAGCTAAAAGTAAAGTTAAAATAAAAAGTACTCCGTTGTTGAAAGGATCTTTTTTTCCCTTATGGCAGGCGAGTGTGGGCAACACCGAAAACAGGAGAAAACGGCAACAAAACAGTAAAAAAAAGCAATACAACATGGCCATCACTGGCCGTGTCATTGCTTTTCTTTCTTATGGTGGGTGGGCAGGGCAACACAGACAACAACGGCAACTAGACGGTAAAAATAAAAGCACTACAACGCAGTCAAAGCTGGCCACATCATACAGTTTTTTGTTTTTTTTTTACAGCAGACGGGGGAGCTACACATGGAGGGTGGATGGAAGAAGCAACATGGACAACAGGAGAGTGGAGGTAGGAGGAAAGAAGCAATGCTGACAAGGGTGGGAAGAGTGAGAAGCAACACGAACAAGCATGGAAGGAGGGGGGAGGGGGGGAGGAAGAAGCAAAACCGATGGGAAGGATAAAAAAAAATAGGACCTGAATCACAGCAGTGGACGAAAAGCGGAAAGACACTATTCACGCTAAATCGCCCAGTATTTGATTCATGCTTCAAACTAAAGAACAGAATGTGACATCAACAAGCACTGGCCAATTAGAAGGCAGCAAATAAGAATGACAATTAAGCTAAGAAATGTTAAGCATTGGAAGGACTCCAAACCCCTTATAAATTGTTTCCTATATGCTGTCACAGAGAATGTGCTTTTTACAGGCAAGACTGAAATCTAGTCAGTGTACCAGGAGTTCTCTGCACCATAATCTGGGGTTCAAAAAACATTGTATGCCAGGGTTGAGGTTGTTAACTATCAGTGTCCCTTTGTCAGGTTAAGGAACAGAAACATGGGCATTCTGTAACCAATCACGAGAAGTGTTGTCTGGGGCCTGCCTTGGGGATGGAGCTGACCAACTGGTAAGGGTGGTTGCAGGAGGTGTCCTTGCATGAGGAAGGTACTGACTAGAAATTAACAGGACTGTGAGGAGCTGTGGCAAGAAGTAATGGAAGTTGCAAACGGCAGCCCAAGGGAAAGACCTGCTCTGTCAGGCTGTGTGGTGAAACCTTCAGGCCCTGTTACATGCCCAAGAACTGTTTAGACATGTTATGCTCCAGGTAATCATCATTCTTTAAGGAGGGGTGGGCAGAGAACCCGAACACAAGCCAACATCCAGATTAACCTCAAGGACAGATGTTGGGATTTACAGTCACAGGAACTGCTTCACAAGTGTGCACTGCTCCCACCAGATACAGAGTACCTTAGCCAGTGTAAAGCATAGGATAATTATCCTCTACATTTGAGTTTTGTCGTAGAAGTATTTCAGTTACATTAAAAGCCTTGGCTGGACACGGATTTAGTAAAACGTTTAAATCGGTTTAGAGTCTGCAAGCCTCCAAAGTAAGCCTTGGACTTCTCGACTTTGCTACTCTGATAATGAAGCGCTAGAGAGGTGTAGTTGGCGCTATGTTTTTGGCTCAATATTTACATATCCTCGTGAAACCAGTTGCAGAAGGCTCCAATTGTTACACTCTGAACTCAGTAACCCCTGTCTGGCCTGGACTCCTGAAAACGTTCCCACATTCAATGCACTAATTTTCCTTATTTGCAAAGCAAGGATTAAACAAACTCCAGGTTTTAAATATTTAGCTAAATTTTATTATAAATAATCATTTGTTTTCAATTAAAGTACAAATATATTAGCAGCAGAAATTTTAAGTTAAAATACAAATAGTAACAGGAAAAACGGTTACAAGTACAGATAGTAGCAGCCGAACGAAGACCAACAATGTCCATGTGAACATGCCGAAGGGTCAGAGAGAGACAGCTCGCCATCATAAGAGCACAGTTTCAAAAGAAGAGGGAAGTTACGTAGTGCTTGATGGATTCAACAGGTTATTTGATAGTGTGGGGAAAATGTCCATCACTTCTGGTCAAGAAGTTAGCACGCCCAACAATACAACCTGAAAGAGTGCAGCAATATGTACAGGGACGCTCCACTGATGCTTCAAAAAATATTAAACTTGCCCATGTAATCTTTACCATGCTTCAATATAAATAACATGTTCAGATTAAAAAAAAACATTAGTAAATAAAGAGCTCGTTTTCCTTTTCCTGAAAAGGCGTGTAAAAAAAGCACCAGGGGAACACAATAATGGAAGTCGACCAAGTAGCTTCCCCTGCACACTAAATGGCATGAGAGTGAGCCAGCAACTTCCAGAGTCGCATGATTTATAAGAAATATTCACGGCTCACTCCTCCCCAGCCTCGAAAATGCACTCTTGTTTCTCGAAAAATATTGCATGGGTCTATTGCTCCTGCATCTTAAACCTGCGACAGACCGATTATATATATATATATATATATATCTACACACATACATACATACACTTGTACACAAAAGCAGTAAGACTGACGTAACGGCTGTCGTTTCGTTACCCTTGACATGAACTGATGTGAATGCTTTTCTAAAAGGTTCAAGGGGAAAATACTTAAAATCTTTTTTTTTTTTTTATATGACAGTGGTAAAAGCAACTTGAACAAATTCAAAACATTTAAAGTTGGGTATAATAAATTCATCAATCTATTCTTTGTCCACGATTAAAAAAAAGGTGTTGCAAGGACTAGCTGTGGGGGGCACGCCTTGGTGCAGGCTCAGTCATCCACTGGCTGAAAAACTTCTCCATGGTGGTCCGCGCCTTCCAGTTGCCCATGTTCACGGTCGGGATAATCTTCTGTGGCCTCAGCCACTGAACGAAGCGCTTCATTTCCAGGTAGCTGCTGTGCTCGCTGTAAGGGATCCCTAGAGGAAAAATTCAACATTTAAAGCACAAGTAAACATCTTCATAAACGCTTTTTCAGAAGGCACACTCCTGCACTAATCATCCTTTCGACCTCCCCCCAAAATCTTTTTCGAAAAAATACTCATTTTCGTTTTTTCAGCGTTCCAGATTTCACAGATGGAGAATTAATTAATGAATATCTATTAACCCCTTCCCCGCTCATGACGGAACCGTTCCGTCATGAGCCACGGTTGCCGTGTGCTCATGACGGAACGGTTCCGTCATGACACGACCGTTGGCGGCCGCTCCGCCTACGCGGCGCTGTTTCCCCGCCTGTGCGGGGGGACAACGCAAATGGGCGGAGTCATGACGGAACCGTTCCGTCATGAGCACAGCTCAACCGTGGCTCATGACGGAGCGGCTCCGTCATGAGCACAGGCCCACCGCGCTGCCCCCCAGCGCTGCAGCGGAATGTCCGCAGCAGCGAAGGGGTTAACAGTTTCCACACAATGGCTATTTTGAGGCCATTTCTGCATTGACCCGGTCACACACATCAAGAAGTTAGTGGGAACCAGGACTGGAGGAGAGAATTAGGTCTTCTCGAATTGTCTCCATCAAGACAAAGTCTCCCTCTCGGAAACAATTGGTCCATAAAAAGGCATCCCACAGCTAAGCAGAGATGGCACTATTAAAGAGGATTTTTTTCTCCACAGGCCTCATAAAGGTCTCAACTACTTCAGCCCCGGGGGTTGGGGACAGGAGAGGTGGAACCAGAGGAGGAGAAATAAGAATTTGAAAGACAACCGAAGTGTGCATCAGGAAAAAACTGGTCTCTCGCCCTAGGAAGAGGGAAGCCGTAGTAAGAGTTATGATTTTCAGAGAAGGAACAACAGTATTCTTGCTAAGATTCTCAAAAAACACTTTCAATTAAAGCTGGGACAAGTTTACAAACATTCCCCTTAACATAGTTCCATACTACTCATTAAATAAGCCACACCTGGATGCACAAAAGCAGTGCTCTTTGGATGGGTAGGGAGAAATAAGTCTTCTGGACCTATCAACGTTTTGCTAATGAGACGTACCATACATGGTGATCTTTCCTCGGATGGTGGGCTTTATATCAGCCACGGAGTCGCACCTATCGGAGTATGTCCATCCAGTTGGTTTAAATGCCAACACACGATCATACCGCCCAGAAAACTTGTTCAGGTGGTTCAGCAGTCCCTTAAAGAGTAAACAAACAGTGCTTGGGTATCAAAAAACACATTTGGTAGCCTTAAAGAAAAAATAAAGTGTACACTTTGATAGCATCGCATGCCATTGGGGGTGGGGTGGTTTGGGTCACTTCACCAACTGGCACTTTAGATTTGGTAAAGATAGTTTGTTACTGTTGCTTGTGGTCAGGGCAGGCTTTAGCGCTGGTGGTGCCCAGTGCGACAAAGTTTGTTGGCGCCCCTCCAATGACCACCTCCATCACGGATTCCCTCACTATCACACCTTAACAGTGCCCCACAAGTCTCCATACCCACGCTCGCTCAGATGCATTTAATTAGTTTTATAAAGCAACTCATCAGTGTAGGGTGTACAAGCACTTTACATCACACACATTACGCAGGGTCAATCATTCATAGGTGTTCAATTCAGTGTATAGGAAATATTACGCAAGACAGAGGACTACAAGGTGTATGCGTCACCCGTCATCCATACTGGTAGACAGTATAGTTTAATAGTGCTTGGTCTGGAGCAGCACAAACTCAGAATTTAAAACGTAACTCCATGGTTGGTGGGAGGGGGGGGTGTTTCTCTTTAATAATCAGTATTGATTTCCGTCCAAATGAACCCTTTTTTCAACACTATGATAATGAAAGACTGGGCGAAAAACAGGACACTCTGATCTATACCTTGTAGTTGGCATGCAGCTGTTTCATGATGGTTTATAGCTCACTGTTCTAAGTTAGGATTTTAACTGCAAGTAACAAAAGGAACGCTCAGACAAAAGCAGTAACCCACTGACCTATTTACATTATATGCACTTTGTGATCTGCATGGTACATGCGGTTTGCAGTAGGCATATTAAGCCACTGAGGTACCTTACCATGAGTCAAAACTTCCAGACAAACCTCCGATCTCGCTCTAGGAAGAACATTAATCACTGGTGTTATGTTGACATTTTTATTGTTTCCTGGAAATTACTAGAGGCCAGGAACCAGCAGCAGGTGCCTTTCAAACCATAATATACTTGCAAACATGGCACCCCCACCCAAAGGCAGCACCCGGTCGGGCACACAGCCCTACAGCCGAACCTGCTGGAGGCTGATTTTGAGTGAAAAAAAAATAAGAGGAAAAAAAAAATCTGCCTTTGATGGGTTTATTACGGTTTGCACCCAATACAATTGTTTTATTCACATTTAAGGCAGACATTATGTGTTGAGAGGATAAGACAACTTAACGGCTGTGCATTTCTGCCCAAAAATGTTTTTAAAGTGCTAAATTCACAGAAATATTTTGATATAAACTAAGCTTAGCTGATGTAACCACGAGACGTTTCTAGTAAGTACAAGGTGTAAAAGAACAGAAACATTTATGAAACAAGAGACAACTATGAATGTGCAGTGGAGGCTATGCCAGAAGGGCATTTATTCCAATCTATCCTTATCGCCGTCTCACCAGCCTCATGTGTTAAGAAAACAAAAATACATACAAAGTATGGGAGAAGTGTGGCTTGGTGGCCAGGGCACCCGACTCCAGACCGCGGATCTGATGGTTTGATCCCCGGCGGCAGCTCAGCCTCATGTGACTCTGGGTAAAAGCTCACTTAATCTCCCCGACGGCCACCAGCACCTTGAAACCTTAAGAGGTGATATGTTCACGATGTACAAATATGGATTAATATTAAAGCCATGCCGTCAGCCCTCTCCATCCACTGGACTTTTCAACTTTCACATTTTGCTTGTATCCACCACAACATTCAGCAGGAGCAATGGGCGCAGCTCGCTTCAGCCACTGCCCGTCTTCACTGTGAATGACGTCTAATTTGAGCATATGTGCACGCCACGCCAAAGGGGGACTATCGCTCTCTGCTTTTATGTAATGAGTTTTTAAATGCATTTGTGTGCATGGTTATTTTCCAGTTTTGAGGGTCGAACATGCACACCACGTTTAGACAGCACCTTTACTGTTAATTACTTGCAATGCCTATTTTGTTTGCAAAAAACACTAAATTAAAATATAGGCTAGCCCAGATTAGACCTATTGGCCTTGGCAATCTGCTTTGCAAGTTGGGAAACATGAAAAAGCTGCAACTTCGTAACTTAATCTTCAAGCCTTCTCACACCATATGTATCCTTCCAACATCCAGGACTTACTTTGATTATCAACAAATGCTAGAAGATTGAGATGTGCAACATGGGGAGGAGGCGCATTAACAGAGTGAGCAGTGAAAGCACTGGTCCCTTCCCTTACATTTTTGTACAAAACAAATTAAGACGTCTCCCCTCCCTCACTGGAATGGCCACCAGAAGTAATGGTTGGACGCGTGGGGGCAAACAGCAGACAATTGGGTGGAAGCATCCTTTCTTCTCCTGCACTAAAGGTTGAGGCTGAATTCTTGGCAAGTGAGTAATCTATTGATGCATCAATCACCTTCTGAATTTCCATTCACTGAAATGAGTAACTGAGAAAGCGTCTTTTCAAAAGAGACCTACGACAAACAGTTTAGACATTGCCCTTGTAACAGCTTCCTGATGAAGTGAAAGTGAGTGGACAGGTGCAGGGAAGAGAATACAATGAGCTGCTCAAGCGGTCAACAGGGTCCGGGAAGAACAGACCAGAAAAGTAACATGAGATGCTAATAGGGTTTCCAGAGAAAAAGTAAAAGGAACCCCTGATCATCACCTAGCTAACCAAAAATCTTTAACCCATACAACACATTTGTCCATTTCATTACCCATGTACTCACTGTGTTGCTATTTATTGATGCATGCACAGCCCCAGGTGCTCTGAAGTCCCCATAAGGTGAGATGTGAGTGCTATGTAGAGCAAAGTAAAAACACCCAGCTTGGTGAACCAAGGGAATAAGGACAAATGTATGATCAGGAACTAACTACCATGTGCATACAGCTTTCACTACACTGAGGCAAAATGGACACCTCCACAGCACTGCAAACCTGCTTCACTCTGTGGCACAACCTTTACTACCAAAAATTAATGTACCTGTGGACCTACTAACAGCAAGAAAGCTCTGCAAACTAGAGAGTTCAGTCCCATACAAGTGAGAATGAAGTCTGTAAAGCCAGTCTAAATAATTTAAATCATCCTTTTGCATGAAGTCTTCTTTAACTAGTTGACGGTCTCTTCTTTATAAGAGTGGCAGGCGAAGTGAGGAAGAACACGAGGACATGGAAGCAATAGGCAATGATAGTTATTAGCACAATGGACTCCAACATAGAGGAGAAAATGGGAAAAAAGCACAACAGTACTGTATCCTAAAGTACAGATTAAATGAGGCACAAACACACTGCTGCCATGGAATACAGTTTCAAGGCACATAGATACATCACCAAGTCTGGCCTATTCGTAGTATCAAGCTCTTACCTTACAATTAACCTGCATCATCGGAAGAACATGAAGACTGGTGCTGTTCCAGTCTGTAGTGATTTGGGATGCAATGTCTTTCGACTCCAAGCACTGCATCGTTTTGTACTTGTCTTGGGACATGCACACCTTACAGCCCAAAACATCGGCAACAGCTACAACCAACAAAAATATAGATTAGTTAAGTTACACTCGACCAATACAGCTAAAAACGAATATAATACATAGTCCCTAATAAAGGGGAAAATCTTTGCGTTTGGCACATTTTCAAGTCTAACATTAGGCGTACTTCCAGAATTAATAGTGCAAGCACGAACAAGCGACCACCACAGCCTGCAAAGAGCTATTGCATACAGTTCCACCACCAGGAGTACCATGGCGTTTGGTAGAATGGCCTTTCACATTCTCAGCTTAAAATCTGCATTTAGCGCAAGACGTTTGTGAATGCTGTTCTTCAGAGATCTCTTCTGCCATGTAGTTGTATGACGTTACTATGCATGCGTTACAACGCGAATGCCTTCTCCATGCATATCCTTTACCACGAAAATGCCTTTAACACGCACATTTTTACAACAATTTTCGTTGTTAAACTATGCATGTTAATGGCATTTTCATTTTAAATGATATCTTCCATCACTACTAATTAACCTTTAAAATTAACTCTTATAATTTACCCCTGTGCGACACCACCCACTCATTCCCCCTTACCTCTCTACGTTCTCTTCACTCAAAGCACTTCCTATTTGCGTTTCACGTCGTAAAGAGGAAGCGGCAGTGTCTTTCCGTTTCCTCTTACGACGCTGATCCCCCCCCCCCCCCCCCCAGCCCCCTTTTTTTTTTAACCCACATTTTTTCTTTTTTGGGGGAGGGGGCCTTTAGCACACATGCCTTTACTACGCATCTCATAGTAATGGTATGCGTGGTAAAGGCTATTCATTGTAACCACGCTTGCATTGTAATGCATGCGTGGTTATTGTTATGCGTGGATACGGCCGCGTTGTAGTGGCCGCTTCCCCTGCCATGCTACAAACATTTCAGAGACATGAAAAAACAGACCATCTCAGAGTAAGTACCTAGAAAGACTTTCTCTTTCCCAACGGAATATGTGCCACAAACAACCAGCGTTCGAGGATTCAGTGTAACCATTTCAAAGGCAGTGGTAACAGCAAACTGGATCGCTTCTTGCTGGGGCGGAAAGGTGTATTCCGGGCTGCAATACCTGTCAGGCAGAACAAGCACAAACCTCTGTAAAAAGGCAGCAAACCTCAACACCGCAAGACTCTTGTCATAGCGAGTGTGGCATCTCAGACCTCAACCAAGAAGAGCATTACACTGCACTGCAAACTGAGATGCAAGGTTAGCCGCAAATAGTAAGAAAAAAAAAATGCAAACAAATCAATAGCTACAAGACAGCATTCGAACTTTCAACAGGTTTACACAAGCCATGGACTGACACACTGCGCGCCTGTTAAATATTCTCTATAGCAATATATCTGACTGTACACAATCTGTCCACTTGAGAACTGAAATGGACAAGGAAAAACAAAAATAGTAGGCGAACAAAGTCAGCTCACCAATGGATTAAGTGGTACATTGGAACTCAATTAAAAAAGATATATAAATAAAAACACTGGATAAGCATCCAAAAGAGGAAGCGAGTCTTTAAATTGTTTACTAATCAGTGGTGTGGAGGGAGATTTGATGACAGTGTGGCATATGAACAGTCAGCTTTGGCCAATGAAGGAGAATGGTACTGTATTCTGTAAGGGGGAGGGACAAGAACACACAAAGGGCCCTTGTGACCGGGCTAGATTGTACAGTTTTGGAGCAGGTTTGGTAATCAGGAGCCAGAATGGATATGCTGTTCCTATGCAAGTTATTTTACTTCCCCATGCATCAAGAGGAAATAATTTAGGCAATTCTTAAAAAAATCTCAGAGGGTGAACAGTTGCCTAGCAATGATGGTATTAAGTTTTAATCATAGTCCTGGCACCCAACATACCTTGAATAAACGCACATTGTCAGTGTTCAGAATGAAAAGAAAAACATTTTAAAAGAAAGAAACCCTGCCGAGCTTTCCTTCGCACAGAGCACTTTATAGAAAGATTTAGAAATCTAAATTCCAAACTGACTACAAGAGCCCATTAGTTCTACAAGTAAACAAATTACTGGTTTTAAACAATTGGTACCAGCGTTCCACCAACCTAAGCATTCGTGCCACAAAACACGCCATCACTATATCCTGATGCCACTCAAAACCAAGAATACAAGCACCTTGGAGAAATAGAGGTAATAGACCTAAAACAACAAATTAGAAAGCTGCAACGTGCCTGCCTCAAAGCAAACGCCAAACTTCACCTACAGAAAATTAACAAATTATACAAGTCAACTATACAAGTCAGCTATCGCAAAGAAAAGGTACTATTCAGACAGAATTCAAAATGCTAAATGTGCAAATAAAGAATTCTATAAAATACTCAATGAATTTCGTAAATCAAATTGCCTAGAAGGAACTTATCCAGTTGAACAAGTTACTTACCTTCGGTAAGGATATATCTGTAAGAGACAGATTAGTTATGGATTCCTCACCTTAGAATTATCCCCAGGTGTCAGACTGGATCCGGAGACATTTTTGGTCAGCAGTACCTCTGCATGTCGATTGACTCAGTGTTCGTCGTTGGCATTGTAGTCGCCGGAATGACGTCGCAGTATCTACTTAGATGCCGCTCTCGCGTGCGGACGCCAATTCTTTGCACGACATTCCATGCCAGAAGCGCAGAGCCATGCAAGACACTGACCACTGAAACACGAAAACTAGGGCCCTGAAAGGGAGTCCCTTAACCTCAGAAGTCAGTTCGCTGAACGGGGAGGATGGGTGGGGTGGTGAGGGATCCATAACTAATCTAAGTCTCTTACCGACATATCGTTACCTAAGTAACTTGTTCACCTGAAAGATACAATTAGTTAAGTATTCTTCACTTTAGAATAGATACCCAAGCAAAACGAAACCCGTTGGAGGGTCTGCAAACCAAATTCACACCAAAAAGTCCTGGAGAACCGAACGGCTGAAGAAGCCGTCCCGCTGGACTTGACTGACCAGGCAGTAGTGTTTGGTAAGCCTGTGCAGTGAAGCCCACGTAGCTGCCTAGCAGATGTCAAGAAGGGGGACTTCGCGTCCCAAAGCAGTACTGGCTGCAGTCGCCCTGGTGCAATGGGCACGCAACGCAACTGGAGGTTCCTTTTTCGTTAATAGGAATAGCAGATTTGATGGAAAGAACGACCCATTGCATGGCCCGAACTTTCTTGGCGCCCACAAAGAGCTGGTCATCCACCCCGAATTGTTTAGTGTGATCCAGATAGAATGAAAGCGAACATTTTGGATCCAAACAGTGGAGCCTCTCTTCCTCTTTAGAAGGATGCGGGGGCGGAAAGAAGGTGAGCAAAGTGATGGTCCGTCCTATATGGAAAGAAGTAACCACTTTAGGAAGGAAAGAAGACTTAGTGCGGCGGACAACCTTGTCCGGATGAACAGCCAGGAAAGGATGCTTAGAAGAAAGGGCCTGTAGCTCACTCACCCTGCGAGCAGAAAGGCAGTTTGAAGGGTTAAGAGTCTGAGAGGACAGTTATGTATCGGTTCGAAAGGAGCACAAACTCTGGTAAGTAAGAACCAGGTTCAAGTTCCACTGGGGCATCACAAAAGGAGTTGGAAGAAACAAATAAGTAATGCCCTTAAGGAAGAAATTTAACAAAATCGGGGACTTGAAAAGAGAAGGCTGGCCAGGCAGCCGAAGGAAGGCCGAAATGGCAGAAATATAGCCTTTGAGAATGCCCTGAGCAGAGCCCTGCTGGGCCAAAGAAAGAATTAAGAGGAGAACCTCTGCAAGGGGGCAGAAAGGGGATCCACAGCCTTTGCTGCGCAACATGCCACAAATTTGTTCCATCTACAGGCGTACACCATTTTAGTGGAGGGACGCCTGGCTGCCAAGATAACATTACAGACTACAGGAGGAAGGTCGATAGCTGTCAACTGCCACCGCTCAATCTCCATGCATGGAGGTGGCTGCTGGACAGGTTCGAGTGGCAGACCATCCCCTGCTGCTGTGACAGATGATCCTCCCGAAGAGGCAGTCTAAACGAAGGATCGATGGCCAGCCTAGCGAGTACTGCCTTGGAAATGCCAACTTGCAGAACTGCTGACATTGCTCGTTCTCTTTAGTGGCGAATAGATCTAACCAAGGCTCTCCCCACTGCTGAAAGAGACCTTGCACCACCTCTGAGTGAAGGCGCCATTCGTGATCAATCATACACCTGCGGCTGAGGTCGTCCTCCCCCTGGCGATCAGAGAACCTGCCAGGTGTCGAACCACCAGGGACATTCCCTGATGTTCCAGCCATGTCCAAAGGCGGAAAGCCTCTTGACATATAGGGTCCACGACCCCACCCCACCCTTTTTGTTGCACTACCACAGGTCAGTGGTTTTGTCTGAACACCTGCACCACACTTCCCTGGACAGAGGGAAGGAATGCTTTTAGTTCAAGATGAATCACCCGAAGCTCCAAAAGGTTGATATGGAGCCTGGACCCCGCCGGAGACCAGAGACCTCTGATCTCTGCCTTTCCCATGTGACCGCCTCACCCCAGCAGTGATGAATCTGTCACCACTGTGACCTCTGGTTGGGGAAGGGAGAGGGAACTGCCGTTGCACCAGTCCCAGTTTGATAGCCACCACTCCCAATTGATGTGCAGTGCCCTCTGAGATCTGGGCGCAATCGGAAAGATTCCCCTGATGCTGTGCCCACTGGAACGTCGTCGAGATAGGGGAATACTGGTACCCTGATCTGCTCAGATGAGCTGCGACTACCGTCTTCACTTTCGTGAACTCCCGAGGGGACCTGGTAAGGCCAAAGTGGAGCATGGTGAACTGAAAGTGCTCGTAGCCTACCGTGAACGGCAGGTAACGCCGGTGGGCCGGCAGGATGGGGATGTGAAAATAAGCATCCTGCAAGTCCAACGCTACCATCCAGTCTCCAGGGTCGAGAGCAAACAGGACCTGAGCCCGTGTCAACATCTTGAACTTCTCCTCCTGGAGGAAAAGGTTGAAGTCCCTGAGATCCAAGCTAGGACGCATGCCCTGGTCCTTCTTGGGCACCAGAAAGTAGTGGGAACAACCACCACGACCTCGTTCTGGGGCAGGAATGCCCTCGATGGCTCACTTGGCCAAGAGAGCCGTAACTTTGTTGGAGAAGGGCCAGGTGATCCTCCGACATGCGATGGAATTGAGGTGGCATGGATGGAGGGGTAGTCTCGAAGGGGCGGGAGTAGCCCCTTCGGACGATCTGCAAAACCCACCTGTCGTACGAGATGTTGAGTCAGTGGGGAGGTGATAGCGAATCCTGCTGCCCACTGGTGAGTGATGGGCCTGAAAGGTCTGACTAGGAGGGTTTGGAACCTGCTGCAGAGGGGGCACTGGTGGACTGGGCCGCCCGCTGGGCCCGACCCACGGCAGTGGGATCAGCAGAGGCTGGACAGCTTGCGCAGGCCTTTGGCTCTGGGCGGGATGTGGCGGGACACCCCTTCCATAGCCACGAAAGTGGAGAAAAGCAGACTGCGCTGGGCGTGAGGTGGAAGCAAGGCCCAAGGATCTGGCCGCAGCCCTGAACAGGTGATGGCCATCAAAGGGCATGTCCAAATGCGTTGCTTGGACATCCCCCGAAAAGCCAGTGGACCTCAACCAGGCAAAGCGTCTCAGTGCTACTGATGTGGAAATCGTCCTGCCCAGTGAGTCAGCGTTGTCCAGCCCACACCGGATGGTGAACTTAGCAACGTCTCTCCCTTTAGCAACAGCACGGGAGAGTACGGCCCAGGCCTCCTCCAGCACATGCCCAACCGTGTCCCACACTGAGTGGGAGTAACGGCTCAATAGACATGCAGTGCTCACCAACCGCAGTCCCAAGCTGGAGGAAGAAAACAATCTTCCCAAGGTGGTCCAGCTTCTTGGATTTCCTATAAAGGTAGTGCGTTAGGGAATGCGCCTTTGAACATTGAGGCTTGGACTACCAACCTCTCAGGCGTAGGATGGGAAGAGAGGAAAATGGGGTCACCCCGAGCTTGGAGGTGGTGTCGGGCAATCATCCTGTCCACAGGAGCCCCTGTATTGGGCTTGGACCAAGTGCCCAAAAGGATGTTCGTAATGCCCTCATTAAAAATGGCAGCAAGTTCTCCGAAGAGGCCACTGCCGGTTGAAGCACCTCTGTCAGGAGCCTAGCCCTGACCGCAACAGTAGGAAACTTGAGGTTTGGAGCCTCGGCTGCCCTATGCAACACCACTGCGTAAGATGCACCCTTCTCTGTAGCCACGTTAGGGGGAGATAGCATGCCAAGGTCTGAGGAGGTGTCCAGACCACTGGCCTCCCCCAACTCTTCTCTCCAGTCTGGTTCCTCTAACTGGTCTGCAAGAGGGTCCACAGACCCATCCCAGTCCTCCTCACCCTCTCCTGTGAGTCACTCAGGGCAGTAGGAAACAATCAGGAGAGAACAGGCTTACAAAAGTACCCGCCGGCGCCGGTCTATATGTCGGTCCGGCTCAGTGTCCTCATCGAGGTGGAGGCCGGGGTCGACGATGGCTGGGGACACAACCGGCAGGGGTGCAGTCACTGGATTTGGCGCCGAAGGCGTCACGAGGTCAACCGGCCCAGATCCGGATCCAGGCTTGGATCCTTGGGGGCCCTGCAGCACCAGAGCCGAAGACGCCAACATCGAAGGCCTAGAGCCCCCAACAGAGTCTGCGGGGCCTGAGGGCGTGCCGGCAAAATCGGGCTGCCCGAAAATGGAATGCAAGGCTTCATAAAAGATTCGTAGCTGGGCAGGGGGTCCCTCCAGGTCACGGAAAGGGAGGGAAAGCCGGAGTCGACCCAACAGGCTCCACGGGTGGAGCCGCACAACTACCTTCCGCGTCCCATCGGCCAACAGATGGAGAGAACGTGAAGAGCAACAATGCCTCTTCGCCTTCTTCTTGTGCTTGGTTTTACCCAAAGAGTAAGACTTCGATGACGAGTGGTGGTGGTGGCTCCGCGACCTCTCTCTCGACCGGGACCTCGAACGGCGCGGAGCGGACTGCTGGGCCTCAAGAAGCTTTCAGGACTGCTCTGGCAAAGACTTTGGGTTCATGACCCGGCAGTCGGAGCACAACTGTCGTGGTGGCGCTCCAGGTACCAAAAGGCACACAAGGTGCGGGTCCGTTACCGACATTAATTTGTGACAGGCGTCACAAGCCTTGAAGCCAGTCTGACGTGACATCCCTCTGTGCAGCAGGAGTCGATCGACTCAAAAAAAGGGTACCACTCTCTCTGGATCTGCGCTGGCTGGCGCAAAAAAAGAAATGGACATCAACGCACGAGGGCAGCGTCTAAGTAGATACCGCAATGTCATTCCGGCGACCATGACGCCAACGACGAAGGCGGAGTTGACCGACGCCACCTATCGATGTGCAGAGGTACTGCTGAGGAAAAGTTTCCAGATCCAGTCTGAAGCCTGGGGGTAATTCTAAGGTGAGCAATCCATAACTGTCTTTCAGATACTCAAGAATTCACAGACAAACTGGAAAATCATTACACGGACAAAGCAGACACGGACTCCTACTTAAAACAAAGACAAAAGCACCAGCACTAACCCTTTTACAAAACAACAATTTAAGAATACTGTAACCCAGCCTCTCCGTTCCTTCCAACACATTTCACATGATTAATTTATGGACCTGGTCCAAGCAAGCCTGCCGGAAAGCCCTTCTAACTCTTGTCCCCCTCAAACTTTCAAGACAATTCTTCTAACCTCTGCTGCCACTCGAGTAAGAAGAATCAACGATTCCTTAACTACCGGAATATTTCCGGAAGAACTCAAAAAGTCATACATATGCCCTTTACTGAAGAAAACAAACTTGGACCCGCTGAACCCTCACAACTTCAGACCCATTACAAATGGACCTTTCCTGGGAAAACTGATAGAAAGAGCAGCGTTCGTCCAGATGTCACAATTCATTGAGGGGAATGGCATACTTTCAGATTTACAAACAGGATCCCGTCCAGGAAGAGGCACAGAATCTGCCCTCCTTGCTATCTGGGATGACCTGAAGAACACAGTTGACCGCAACAGGGTTACTGCGCTACTACTCTTGGACCTCTCGGCTGACTTTGACATGGCTGACCATGACACTGATACAAAGACTCTACGAAGCTAGCATAGAGGGGACTGCTCTAGACTGGATCACTTCCTAACTTCGAAACAGAACTAATGTCATCCATAATCCACCTTTCTCGTCCAAACCACACACCACAAAAGCAGGGGTCCCTCAAGGATTTAGCTTCTCGCCCATGCTTTTCAACATTTACATGAAGTCCTTCTCGTACTGATCAATCAATTTCACCTCACGTGCTATAACTATGCAGATGACACAAATACTCCATCAACTGGAATGCCCCAAAGACATTGGAAACTCGCCAATTTTCAGTTGTCTCAGAGCCGTGGATCGATGGATGACTTGGAGACATCTCAAATTGAAGGCTTCCAAAATGGAAATACTCATGTGTGGCGATTGGAAACATTATGACCCGCTTGCCGCCTGGCCTGATTAACTGGGATAACCGCCTAAAGTATCGAAAGAAGTAAGAAACCTTGGAAGGACTATGGATTCCAAGCTATTGATGAATGCCGAAGTAAAACTAGCAGGATCAAGCTTTGTTACTATAAAAACTCTGCGACGTCTCTTCCCCCCAATTTGGGATTTCCACACAAGATCCAAGCTACCATCTCCCTTGTTCTGTCCAAACTCTATTATGCCAATAGCCTCTACCACAGATCACCTTTAAACGACCATGAAAAGACTACAACGGATTCAGAACTCTGCTGCCAGACTATTCTTGCATATCAAACCGCAAGACCATATCTCCCTTGCCTTGAAAGGCCCTGCATTGGTTACCAGTTGCCAGAAGATCCAGGTTAAAGCCGATTTGTATCACCCACAAAGCAATACATGGAATGGGACCACTCTTCATCAGGAAGAAAATCACCAAAACACATTCAAGAAAGCAACCTCCGCTCTACAGTGGCACCTCGCCTCAAAATCCCAAGATACAAGAAAAAACCATGGGTGGCACACCCTTCTCTGTTCAAGCAGCCAAACTATGGAATTATTTACCCCCAACATAAGATCCACGGACAACTACCTGATCTTCAGAAAACTACTCAAGAATTGGCTCTTCCCCACAGAAGCGCCATACAAAAACAAATATGCAGCATATCCCTCTGTATACAAGCATTTATTTGTACTCTAGATATGTAGCTATATATGTGCATTGCTTTGTAAAAACAAGTAGAATTATTATGTTTAAAAAAAAAAAAAAAATTTAAGTACAACACTTGAAAACCAGAGATTATCTAATGCATCTTTAATCTACATATACTTACTTGATGCATCTATATACCTTCCATGTACTTGGATCTATACATTTATTACTTTCTTCTAATTCAGCATATCCAATGTACTATTTCTCACCCTATACCTCTCTCAATATATCCTCTACATTCACTCTCATTCATCCCAAACCCCATACCACTACTATGATCCCCAAAATAACCCTTACTAGACTCTCCCCCTCCTTGCATCATCCGACACCTTTTCCTATACGGATTCCCCAAAACAAGCCTTTCTAAACTCTGGACTCTTTCCCTCCACATCCCTTTTTACTCATCCCACGCCTCCTCCTACAGCTATGACCTCCGAAACATAAAAAAGGTCTAAATCCTTCACTCTATCCCTCCACTATCCTTGTCAATCAAAAACAGACTAACATGTCCACTTCTCAAATTTCATATTTCACTACACCAATTCACCACTAATCCTTCATGGGTTCCAGAGTAGCGTGCTACTAACCTCATCAGGAGTAGCAAGCACTATATAAATGCAAACCTTTTTCCCTCTATCCCTCCGCTACCCTTCTCTATCCAAACAACTAACATATCCATCACTCAAATTACTTTCAGATTTCACTATACCAATTCAACACTAATCCTGTGTGGGTTCCGGGGTAGCGTGCTACTCGCTGAAAAAATGCTTTGACGCCTCGTACGTGGTAGTAAGAGCTATATAAATGCAATTACAATAGAATACAATGGAACCAATTGCCCAGTTCTAGTCTCACTGTGACAGGAAATATTCTAGCATGGAAAGAATTGCAAAACTTGATTTAACACCCCAAAAAAACCAACAGTAACAAAAAGACTAAGTTTAGAGACTCGAAAAATGCCCAAGTTAAACACTTTAGAATCATTTCTTTCGAAATCCAGCTAAATGCTTCAAAGATATTTGAGATGCAGTTGCTTGCTGCTGTGCAGGCGCAAGTAAAACTAGAGACGGGACAAACTATTCCATAGGCTTGTTGTCCCAAAAGGACTTCAGAGTAATCACCAACTCAAAACAAACATCAAACTCTCCCCATGGGGCCCCCACACAAATTCTGTAAGGCAACAAGGACACACATCATCTTATTTTCAAGAGGAACAATCATGTCTGGATGCAAAGTTATAAAGCCATGGGTTCGTAAAGCTCTGCTCCCACAGAAGTCACCTGCTGATGCTAGTACTTGCTGATGGAATACAACAAAGACAAGGATGGGCTTTAAAGAACGAGTAACCAAGTGTTGAAGGTCTTTCTGAAACTGGGATATCAACCACCTCTCTGGTAGAAACCAGAAATTTCAAGGGGTAGGTTGCGGAGATAGAAGAGACCACCAGCACCACACAACTTTATAAAAATGGATCTGCAGCAAAGAAAGAGGAGGACCCTATGCGTCACTTGACCGTATATCATTTTAAAATGGTAAAGGGATTTTTCTGCCCATGCAACAGTTCTTGAAGTTGGAACTAGTCAGCCATTATCAGTTAGTGTTTAAAGTGTTGCACGGAAGATATGTCGGTGTATCCTCAAAGCTGCAATCTTCACCCTCCAGAGAGGCTGCACCTTACAGAGAGACACAACAAGGCCGCATGATCTCATATTCAAACCAGGAGATAACAATAGCCACAGCAGTCGTATACTCGAAACCTTTTTTAAAAATTTATTTTATATAAATAGTGGCAGGCCGGCAGTCTAATTGGGATATCAAGTGTCTTCCCCCTCAAAGTTCCAACAATGCCCTGCATAGGGCTGTAGAGTCGAGAGCTTTCGGCCATGTGGGACAAATTTCCCGAACTGTGTTAGTGATGCTCGTATAAAGAAGGAATTGTTCCCTCCCCACCCCAAAGCATTCCTGTGCCATCTCGAAAGTGACCAATGTGTCGTTGGGGAAATAGGTCGGCTAATGTCATGCATCCCCAGTCTTTCCAACCAGAAACATCCACCTCTGATGCTAGGTGCAGTAATGTTGGGAGGTCCCAGAACACAAACTCTTGCAAAGTGGGCGTGCTTCAGGACCACCCTCACTGCTCTTTCCCACAGTATTGCTCTGGGTCTGATCAAATATTGATCTACTCTGTGTCCCCTCGCACCTCTATGCAGCAGTTGACAGAGTTCTTTCTCCTGTGTTGTCTGCCAGGAGGTCTTTCTCCCAGTTATTCTCTTCGGCCAGCCAATGTGTTGTGTGCTGTAGCTGCAACACCAAGTAATACAATTCCAAGTTTGGTAGTGCCAACCCCCCTTCCCCCCCTCCCTCCATTGGTAGCTGCAGCATCTCTTGGCTTACTTTGTTCCTGCCATCAGCCTACACCTATTTTACTACCAAGGAGTAAAGTCTCTTGAACACTGACCCCAGTAGTGTGTCTAGTGAATGCTGAAGGCGCAAAGGCATCTTGGCAGGAACACCATTTTGGCCACCGCTACGCACACCATGAGGGACAAGGAGAGTGTGTTCCAGAAGGAGACTGAGCGAGCCAACCCATCGGTCTCCAGATCCAGGTTACATTGCTTTAGTTTTCGTGTGGTATGGGTGACCACAACTCCCAAGTATCTGAATTGAACTGTCTCCCAGCGCAGGGGCATAGGTGGGAGCGCACTGGGGTCCAGACTCCGCAGGGCACCCAGTGGGTAAACCAGGGAAACTTCCCTGAAGGCCTCAAAATATTGCAAGAGGCAGGGGAGCGAGATTGCCGGTGTTGTCAGCCAAAATAAAGTGTCATCGGCATATTATGGGAAGCAGGTGTTCCCTGTCCCAGATCCATATGTCAAAAGCGCCCGATGTCTCTCCTAATTCGGACGGCCAGGTTTCCATCACCAGAGTAAATAATAAAAGGCGATAATGGGCACCCATGCCTGGTGCCCTTTGGATCTCAAAGGGATCCAAGATCACCTACCCTTGCGTTCGGAGTAGATCAAGCTCACCCAGGACAGGAATCTGGATCCACATCCCACTCTCCCCAAAGATGCCTGGAGGAAGCACCAATTTACCACGTTGAATGCCGTAGCTATATCAATGGATACCAAGGCAAGATCCTACTCACTGTCGTCCCCTTCATGGAGAACATGCATGAGCCACCTAAGATTAGTCGTGGTGTTCCTACAGGGAATAAACCCACATTGGTCAGCGTGGATTAAACTGCCCATCTCCGGTACTAGTCTTTGGGCCAAAGTCTTGCATAGAATTTGCAGGTCTAGATTTATCCGCGTGATTGGGTGGTAGTAGGCCGGGTCAGAAAGCTCCACACTTGGTTTTGGGATCATTGTTATGATTCCCTCACAAAAGGACAGGAAAAGCATCTTCTCCCCCCCCCCCCCCCCAATGCCTCTGTGTACACTTCCTGTAGGCGGGGGAGCAATCACCTCTGAAAATGTTTGATCAAACTCAGCAGTGAACCAGTCGCTGCCTGGTGCTTTTCCGGATGCGAGAGATTGAATAGCAGACTGTATCTTGTCCACTGTCAGTGAGTTGTCCTAGAGTTGGTCTCCCTTCCTCCCTCAATTGCGGGAGCTGCAAATCCCCTAGGTACTCATCTAGTTGCTCCTGGGTAGGGTCTCCAAGTTAGTGTATGCCTGTTCGAGATGCCCCCTGCACACCTCTATTATATCATTCTAGGTACGCGCCTCTCCTCCACTGGGGTTCACAAGGTAGAGCACCTCAGTGCGGGGCAATTCCAGCCTAAGGATCCATGCTAAGAGTGTTCCCGATTAATCTCCCTGCCGGTGTAGCAGTTGACGATATGATATGAGTGTGCATTTCTCCAACCTGTCGCGTGCGTCCATAACTGGTCTTAGTAATTCCGTTTCGGTATCCTGTCGTTGTTCTCCTACTCTTACCTCCCCCTGCAGGGCAGCCAAATCACGTTCCTTCCCTATCAGTGTATCCTGAAGGGGGAGTCTCACTCCACATTTGACACACACCTCTGCCCCCCAGGACCGTTTTGAGGGCTTCCCGTTCTACCACTCGGCTTCTCGCCATGGTCTAATTTAGATCAATGTAATCCCCCAAGGCCTTCACCATAGTCTCTCTTCCAACTGGTCTTGTAGTATCTGAGGGGAGTCCCCAGGAATAAAGGGTCTGGGGCCTCCTCCCCACCGGAACTCACGTCACCTGTGTATGATCAGACGGGTATCTTGGCAAGTGCATAGCCTCTTGCATTTTCAGTGCTGTCTGATGTGGTGCCAATATCCTATCCAGCCTACTATATGTTCCATGTGTGGCAGAGTGACAGTTGTATTCCTGTTTCCCTGGGTGTGTGTCCTGTCATACATCTCCAAACCACACTTGTGTGATCACTTCCGCCAAGTTAGCTGTCATTCTTGGTTTAGTCAATTGTCGGGGGTGGTGGTCCAGTCCTCCGTCAATCACATAGTTAAAGTCCCCCACCCAAAAGCCATCCACCCCCGCTACATGGGACCGTATATCTCTCAATGTGGCACAGAAGACCGGGTCATCCACCGTGGGACCATAAGAATTCAGGATTGCCATTTCCTGTCCATCTGACGTGGCCTGCACTAGTATGTATCTACCCTCAACGTCTGCCTCCATATACTTGAGGGAAAAGGGAACTCCTGCGGCCATCCATATCGAGCCCCCCCTCAAGTAGGATGAATAAGTGGCATGATATGTCTATCCTCTCCATTGCCCCCCCACCCCCGAGTTTTACACCTTTGGCGTTCGTCAAGTGTGTCTCCTGGAGACATGCTATACTATGTTAGGTCGTTTGAGGAGTGACAGGATCCTAGATCGCTTTTTTACAGTGCCAAGTCCCCGTACATTCCACGTAGTAAGTTTATATTTGTTAAAGATCTCCATTTTGGTTAATGGCCCGACTTCTCTCCCACTCGCAATCCCGGGCAAAGTGATGGCTAATTCCCTTCCATACCTGCCCAAAAAACAACTTGATGTAACTAAGTAACATAGAACACCCACGTTCCCCCCCCCCCCTTCCCATGGACAACCATACCAACAACATCCGTCTACAGAGATCCACCCACTGCTGTGGGAAGACTGACCACGTCCCTGCTGGTCCACCGTGAACCAACAATAAACAAGGAGTAACCCCTCCTAACAGGCTCCCCCCCCCCCACATTGTGGCTTAAATGGGTCCTCCCAAATCCCTTCAATCCCCAAAACCATAAAGCAAATGTGGGAAGCTGCAATTCAACCAGACGGTCTCATTTTGCAATGACCCCCACTCAGTTGCCCCTTGTTTCTATGCATTCTTTGGCCCAACGGCTAGGGCGGTCGACCTCAAATCTGGGGAACCGGGTTCGAGTCTCGGCAATGACGCTGAACATCCTGTGATTCTGGGCAAATCACTTAAGCTCCCCGTGCCTAACAAAAATGAATGTCCTCATGTAACGCAACTGGTGCTATGTAAAGCGTTCCGATACGTTCAGGTCAAGTTTGCGCTGTATAAAACTCCCCAGCAGTTCTCAGCCCTCGCTGCCTCCCCCCTCCGTCCAGCATTTCAGCAGTAGGGCTTGGAGCCCTCGAGGCTGGGTCCCCCTGGATGTTTCTGCTCCCGAGCACCCCGGATTAGACAGTTGCACTATTTCGTCCTCTGCAATGTGGATTTTCTCAATAGTCTCAGAGGTCTGTTCAGCAGTCTGGGACTGGCGAACCCTTGCACAGGGGATCTGAGGGCACGCACCACATGCTCCTCGGCCAGCAGGTCCCTCCCCACCGGTGGGCTCCTAGGGTCCCTGACCTCGAGCCACTACCAGACCTCCGGCAGATCAAAGAAATGGGCTTTATCTTTGTACAATACATTCAATTTGTTATGTTATGTTATGTTAAAATGGCTTTTATAGAGCGCACGGCTACTCAAAGAGTGTCCCGGTGCTTTTATTTAGGGTAGGCTGCAGTATACCAACATAACACATTAAAAGAGAAAGTGTCACAGACAGAAAGAAAACAACGAGCAAAAAAAGACCTACTGGGTGAACAACCAGGTTTTGAGGTCCTTTCTAAAAGCTAGTAAGCTGGTGGCTCCCCGAAGTGTAAGAGGCAGAGAGTTCCACAGCTGTGGCGCCAGTAGTCCAAAGGAGCGACCTCCCAAGCGCACTCTCTTCACTCGCGGGACGATCGCCAAAAACAGGGATTCTGATCTCAGAGAGCGAGCCGGTCGATAGAAGGCAAGTCTCCTTTGGAGGTACTTAGCTCCCGTCGCATGGAGGGCCTTGTATGTCAG
The DNA here is from genome assembly GCF_964204655.1 of Triturus cristatus. Lineage (NCBI taxonomy): Eukaryota > Metazoa > Chordata > Amphibia > Caudata > Salamandridae > Triturus > Triturus cristatus. The sequence goes on along the minus strand of NC_140580.1, from coordinate 145,252,621 downwards.
GGTCAAAGCCTTAAAGGCGATCCGCTTGCGGATTGGGAGCCAGTGCAGGGTCTGGAGCAAGCCCGCAGCACTAACGCGTCTATTCAATCCAAAAATCGCTCTCGCCGAAGCATTCTGCACAATTTGGAGCCGCTGTAGCAGGTACTCTGGCAGGCCCAGGTACAGAACGTTTGAATAATCTAGCCTAGAGCCTATCAGGGCCTGCACAGTCAGCTTCCTGTGCTCCTCCGATAAGAGGGGAAGAAACCTCCGTAACATCCTAAGGAGGCCGAAGCAAATGCCCGACACCCCCAGGATCTGGGACTTCATAGTCAACCCCTTGTCCATCTTGACCCCCAAGTTCTTAGCCATTTGGGATGAACAAGTTGGGGGGAACATATTGGTAGGCCACCAAGCCTGACAGTCTGGCTCCGTGTCACACCCAAAGAAAAGTACCTCGGACTTATCGGAATTGCACTTGAGGCTGTTCAGTTGAAACCATTGAAACACAGCCCCAAGGCAATCCCGGATACTCTCCCCATCAAAGTCTCCTCCTCTCTTACACGAGAAGAGGAGCTGGGTGTCGTCTGCATAAGATCCGATCCGGGCCCCAAACGACTCCGCCAACGCCGCCAAAGGGGTCATGAAGATATTAAAGAGGGTCGGGCTCAAAATAGAGCCCTGAGGGACCCCGACTCCCAGAGGCGGCATCACGGCGGAATCTGGCGAGGCCCAGACCGTTTGCCGGCGGCCCGCTAGAAAGGAGGAAAACCAGCTGAACACCGTCCCCCGTAGTCCAATCTCATAGAGTCTTGTGAGAAGACCGTCATGGGGGACGGTGTCAAAAGCCGCCGACAAGTCCAGCATCACCAGCATTGCTTTGCCCCCAGTATCCAGAACCCCTTTAATAGTTTCTGAGACCTCGAGGAGCGCAGTCTCCGTGCTGAGATTTGGGCGAAAACCCGACTGGGTGGCATGCAGAATCTCATTCGACTCTAGAAAATTGGACAGCACCGTCTGCACGTGCTTTTCAACAACTTTCGTGAGAGCCGGCAGCAGAGAGATAGGCCGGTAGTTGACTGGGGCCTTTGGATCCAGACCAGGCTTCTTGAGCAGCGGGATGACCATTGCCTGCTTCCAAGCCTGCGGAACCACTCCCTGGCTCAGCGAGAGATTCAGTAGCGGGTTGGCCAATGGATTAACCACCTCGGCCAATTTCGCCAGAATTTTAGCAGGGCATGGGTCCAGGGGCGAGCCCGATTTCAAGTTGCCCAAAAGTGCTAAAGAGGCGGGCGCAGATATAGGTGGAAATACGCCCAGCGTCAAGCCTGGCGAAGCCGGGGGCGATCGGTTGGCCTCAGAATTAATTCGCTCCACGGGTACAGCCGATGGAAAAGAATCCTGTATAAGTTGGACCTTGCTGGTAAAAAAACTAGCAAGATCAGAGGCCCAAGAGTCAGAGGGTCTCTCCTCAAAGATGTTAGTCCGTGGAGAAATAAATTCTCTAACTATAGAGAAAATCTCCTTACAGGAGTTGGAGGCAGCTTCTATCCTCCCTGCCAAGTAGGCTTTCTTACCCAGGCGAATGTCCCGGTGATACTCCTTAACCGCGCTCTTATAGGTCAACTTAGCATCCGAGTCATATTTTACCCGCCAGGCTCTTTCAGCTACCTTGCACTGCTGCCGCCTGGCCGACAGTGCTGCGGTGAACCAAGGGGCGGAAACACGTTTAGGAGTAAGACGGGGGGGCCAGTTCCGGGGCAAGATCGTTGAGCCTGTCAGAAAGCCATGCCTGCAAGGACTCCAAATCCTTCGTCAGGTCGCCAGAGAGGGGGCAGGGATGATCCAGGGCAGCCTGAGCCAGCATCTCAGGGGTCACTCGATGGTACGCCCTATGGGTGCGACCATGCTGCTGTGGGGCGGCAACAGCCGATTTAACTGTGCCTTTGATCGAAAATTTAGCCAGCGAATGGTCTGACCATAGTACCGGGATAATCTCTAGGACCTCAAAAGGGGAAGTCGAGAAAACCTGGTCAAGAGTGTGCCCCTTGTCATGCGTCGGCCCCTGCAGATAGGGGAGCAATCCCAGCGGTGCCATAGCCTCTGAGATTTTAATAGCGGCCGCGTCGGATGGATCATCCATCCGGAAGTTGAAATCTCCGGCCACGATGCAGTGTTCTGCTCTCAGGGCCAGTCCCAGTAAAACGGAGTCAAGATCTTCAAAGAACGTTCCGGGTGGGCCAGGCGGTCTATAGACCAATAATCCCTTGACTGATTGATGCGGAGCCAAAGCGATAGAAAAAGCGAGGGACTCCGAGCCACGAATATCCTCCACTGGCAGGATAGTACAAGCCATGCCTTTCTTCACCACCAGTGCCACTCCACCGCACCTTCCCTTCGCTCTGTCCTTCCTGAAGACGTTATAGTCAGGCGGAATTGCCATGGCGACGTCTGGATTCGAAAATTCTCCCCACCATGTCTCGGTGAGCATAAGACACAGTGGCTTAGCCGTGTCAAGAAGCTCAAAGACGTCTTGTGCATGTCTGCACGCCGATCTGGTGTTTAATAGCATGCAGAGATATCCCACACTGGCGATGTTATTGCCAGGGGAACAAGGCAAAGCACGGGAGGGACGCCATCCGCACCCGGGGCAGATGGACTTACCACGGTGACGCCCAGGAAAGACAGTACCGCAGCCACTGGAAGCAGTGAGGAGAGCGCGGAGCTCCCCAGCAGTATAACGCAGCGCGAGTGGTCCTGTATGGCACATGCTGGGTGGCCGAGCCTGTCCCGCCGCCCCGAGCGCCTCCGGGACGCTGACGGGCGCAGACGGGCAGGACTCTGGCTTGACTCCGGCGCGAGACAGGCGCTACCGCTGCGCGTCACCGCTGCGCGGGTATAGCGAGCATTAAGTAGGGCTCACCTGTGATCGTAATAAGCGCTAGAGCGCTCAACAAGTGGCACAGTCGACACTAGCCACCCCCAAGATGGCGACCACGCGCCGAACGAATGCAGAAAGATCACAAATCCGCTCAAAACGCGGTGAGGGGCCCGATTTCAAGTGCAGGTGTGTGGGCGCTACAAGAACAGTTAAAAACAGGGTAAAATTGAAATTAAAACAAAAGTAAATAGAAAAACGGTAATTTTAAAAATGACCAGCGCTGCAGCCTACAATTACAGCAGCATAGCGCGCGTGCTATTACCTTATTTGGCAGCGTATAATAGCATATTCCAGACTCCCAGTGCTCTGAGTATTTGCCGAATGGCCAAGAAGGATTTGCGTTGCTCTTGGACTAATTTGATGTAGTTCGGTTCTTTCAACGATGAAGATATCTGAAAGGCATGTCTATTTCAGAACCCTCTGGATCCAATCCTCCAGGAACTGTTCGGTGGTTCCGCCCTCTCTGCCTTTTCAGGAAATCCCAGCACTCTAATAATGCTGCAACATGATTAGCCCTCAGCATCCTCCGCCCTCCTGCCCACCTCAGCCACTGTGGTAGACATTGTGGCCACCTACCGCTTCAGAGTGGCCACAACGCCTCAATGTTAAATTATGCCATTACCACTTTGTCGGAGACTTTGTAGAAGTCTGTCCTCAGAAGGTTCACATCAAGGGAGACAGTTTCTATTTGGCATTCTAGTGCTGTGCGTGATCCTTGTATGGCCACCAGGGGTTTCAACTCTGGATAGTTCTGGGGCCAAGGACTCCCCCGATCCCCCCTCGTCCTCAGGGCCTATCTGCATTGTCATTCTGTGCGGGGGCTTCCTGAGGGTGATATATTGCGGGATGTTATTGCTCACCTGGGAATGAGCAGCTCGGTCTTTGCCCATGGTGGGACCTTGGGCCGTCTCCCCTTTGTGCGCAGGTGACTCTGTGGCACTTCCCAGCAATTGGGCAGGGGGGATCTCCTGGACGTCACAATTCAAGCAGCCACCCCCCAGTTTAATTTTTCCGGTAGGGCTGCCACTGTCAGCAGTTCTTCATGTCCAGGTCCCCTTGCCAGCCATTAAATCGCCGCCCACCGCCCCTCCAACCAGTAGTGCCCAATTATTCCTGGATTATATATTGGCACCACACTCTCCTTCTGTGTAAGGTCTAACTCTGTCTTTTTTTTATTATTTCAATACTTCTGTCCGCCGGGTGGGGAGGCCTCCCTGTATTGTCCCCCCTAGGGTAATCTGAGGGATTTCCAGGGGTGTCCTGCAGAGCCAGCCTAGCCTATCTGTTGGGCTCCTGCTAAGGTCCTCTATCCGGCCTCTCTCGCTGCCCCAGAAACTTAGTTGGAGCAGGGGGCGCCACCTGGCCGTGCTTACTGGCGTTTCCCCCCTGCTCTGATATCCCGATCTCACCGTCTTTACTGGGAGTGTTCCTGTCCAGTTGCTGCTGCCCGCTGCGTCCCCGGTGTCCGCCTACTGCAGCGCCTACCCCAGTCTGCTTCCTCTCGGCCTACGACGGACCTGGCTGACGCCAGGTCGCACCATTGTCCTCCGTCATCAGCGGGCTGAAGTTGCCGGTCCCGTTGTTTTCCACCGGAGAGGGCCCCAGCACGTCCGCGCAGAATCGCTGTGGAAGAGGTCGCTCCCCGCAATACCTCTCACCCCCGTCTCACTGTTCTCAGGTATGCAGACTCGGCCCATCCTGGTCTCTCCGTTGTTTTGAGGACTGCTCGTCTGTCGGCAGTCGCAGCGTTGTGAGCCGCAAATTGTGCGTTGGGTCGGCAGAAGCCACAGGCCCCGATTCTTCACAGAGCTACAAACCCCCTCGATCAGTCCACCGGGGTCCCTTGTGGTGTTCCCACCTGCCGTATTGGGTCATGGAGGTCAGGATTTCAAGGGTTTTAGGGACCCGGTCGGGGAAGAGCTCATGTCTTCTCGGCCATGTTGCCAGGTCACCCCCCAAAAATATGATAATTAAGGTAGAAGTTTGTGTTTCATTTAATGCCTAGGGTTCAGTGGAGGCCTGCACCAGCTTGGTGGTGTAGGGGATTAAGGAAACTGGATGGTTGAGGTTTTGGGAGTGGGAAACAAGTATTGGCCATCACTCAGAGAACCATTGGCTGCCTAAATAAAGGACTGGAATGTGTTGTCAATGTTTTTCTATATTCAAGCATTCAGAGTGAATTATTATTCAGCATAACCACCATTATTTTATCTATGTGTTGAAAGCGAGAGAAAAATAAGAAGTGTTTGCTGGAGACAGTCCTGGCTGTCGGTTTGCAAAGCTGCTCTGAGTGTGTTCACTATGTGTTCGGAGCTTGCTACCCCCAAGGATCAGGCACCCTAAAAATGTGCAAGATGTATGCACATTTATACTTTTCAGAGAGGTCAGTTTATCATCTGCCAGAACAGAACTCCTTCCTGAGTCAATATATTTTGTGCAAAGTAGTCTGTTAAGAGTTTTTGCTACAAATCACACAGAATAAAAACACATGCGCCCCTCCTATTAACTAGCTGTCAATACATTCAAAGGTGGTCATTCATTTTCCCGCTCATTTCATTCTCATGTACACAGCATAGGACCAGGGGCACTTATGCCACACCAGATTATCTAATATCTATTCAAGAAGTTTTTATAAAGGATTCTGAATGCAACATACAAAGTCAGAGGTTATCCTGAAATATAACATGTATTCCACCCTCCTGGATCTACGCTGGCCAAACATGCCTTTATGGAATACCTTAACACAACACTAGTAAACGCTTACGTGGTATCAAGGTACAGTGTGTGTATTTTGCGGCCGATCAAGGCAGGGTATTGCTCCATGGAGGGATCGGCCCTGAAGTCGCCAGTGTGCAGGATGGCCGTCCCATTAAGAAGAGAGAAAAGCAGTAACACAGCACCTGGACAACTGACGAAAGGGAAATGGGAATTTAGTACACTGTCACTCGCAGAACCTACGCGGCACACAAATTGCAGGTGGAGATATAAACATCTTTAAACCGTACATCTGTATACTCATTAAACTTCGGTTTCGGTAATCACAGTCCACCTAGCCCCATTTGCTGATTTCCACCCATTTTGAACATCAAAAGATTTGAAGCACAAGCAATGTCTACATTCGTGTTGGAAATTTGCAGATTTATGCAAGATAGATTGATGCTACCACTCCCTTCCCACAAGACAACCATTTCCTCTAGGTTTTCGGTTCTCCGAATTGTAGTCCATTGATAGTTTGTGGCCTTCATCTCAAATCTCATTTATATATTTGTTTTACTGCATTAACAGTCATTTTGGAGGATTGTAACATGCATACTATCACAAGTGGATTCCATCACTACTCGCTCAAAACAATACATTCAATCTCAGATTAGCCTCCAGCAACGTGGTCTAAATTACGTCTCCATTTCCTTTATCTTGGCCAGGTCACTGGACACCATCCATCTGCAATCCATACCCGTGATCTGGATCACACTTCTTAAATAGGCTGAGAGGTATACCAAAGGGGCTAGAATGGGAGGGGTACGAGAATTAAAGCCTTAAACTTAAAATTAAGTGCACATTTCAGGCCCTTGCTTTCTTAGAAATATGGATTGGTCGGAAACTAGCCCTTTGCCTCCTTGATTACTTACACACAAAAAAGGTTCTGGTTTGAATTTTTCTACACTAATAGAAATATAGGTCCATGTTACTTCTGTTTTTTAGAACTTTTTTTTGCTAAAATATTTTAGAACACATACAAACACCAAGATTCACAAAAGGAGATGATGATGCACAACTCTGCTTTAAAGTCTTTTCTGCTTCAGACATCCAATGCCTCAAACACTGCTTGCACATTATTCAGGCACTGAAGTACAGTGCATACCTTAAGCTCAACCAAGCCAAGACAGAATTCTTGTTATTTGCCAAGAACAAACAAGATACGGTACAAACCCGCTGCAATGACATGAACCTTGACAGCTTTGAAGCTCAACTCTCACCGAATGCCAGGTCACTTGGATTCCCCCTGGACACCATCCTCATCCCCAAGTAACAAATGCCCCCCTCCCCCCCCCAAAAAAAAAACAAAAAAAAAAACACAACACACACCACAAAAACAGCTTGGTACCAGTTCTCTCTTCTAAAGAAAGAGCAACTTTTTCTTCCAGAGAGTGACTTCAGAATTGCTGTTCAAGCATCTACTCAATGGTCCCCTAGACACCACACTTGCACCCCTTAGGAGTATCCTACACACCGCGGCATTTCTCATACAGGGTCTGATGAAGTATGATCACATTACTCCTATCCAAATGAAACTGCAGCTGAAGTGTCGAGGGCTCATCCATATTGGCCTTCCTCACGAGTATGCATATACATGGTCTTGGGTTACATACTGCTCCCAATATTAGAGACTGCCTTATATGACACTGTGGCGATTCTAAAGTCCTGACCCACTCCAATTTCAACCCACTGGGAACCCACAAACAATTATTAAAAAAGAAAAACAGCTTGAGGAACAGCTTCACTATGGCGGTAAGGGTGCAGAGCGGCCTGTGAAATCACTGTTCCCACTATCACACAAGTAATCACATGCAGATTGAGTCAGCGCTCCAAATGTGTATACGGTCAAGGAACTGGCCACTACAAACTGGGACATGGACAAAGATAAAGTAAGAATTTCCCAATAAGAGGTCCTCTTACTGATTCGCTTCCAGCAGCACAACCTTGATCCCATCTACGACACATTCTGTATCCATCGGCAGTGTGTTTATGAATCGTTCCTCCACCCTAAGTTTGGCTTTCACCAAATTGCCAGTTATCTGCAAAGAAAAGGGTTTAGAATTATACATAATATATGCCAGATCATGACAATGCTGTAGGAATTCTGCTGGCTTCTGAATGAGGGTGCATGGAATGCAATCATAGGCTCCCTGGTGTCTAACAAAACCCTGTAAAATCTGTGGTTTTCACACTCAAATATAGAGAAATCATGATTTAAGGACATTACTTACCAATATTTGTAGCCATATTGAAGTTGTTTCTACCAGAAAACCTGTCTGTGCTGAAAATATATCCCAATCCCACTCTTTGGCTACGCTGCTCTCCTTTCCTTTTATGAGGATACCAGTAAGAGAAGGAAACTTTATGCACACTTGTGCTATAAAAGTGATTTGTCCGAAGAGCAAAAGTAAGCCCAGACATGGGTACCTTGCTCACTGTGCCACAGAGTTGAGCCGCACCTCACCTCACCACTACGACCAGGTGAAACTGGGAGCGCATATAATCCCAGCATTGCAGGCAACACCGTCCCTTATGGGTAGGCCGAAGACTGAAGGGAGTATGGTCGGTTCCAATCAGCCATGCCTGGGAGAGGAGCCATAACTTTACTTAAGTCTTTCCAATGCTAGTAAGGATGCCATTTTTATTTTTTATATATTGATTTTGCCGCTCACTTGGGACTTAAAATGCTTTTTCTGATTTGTACATTCTGTAATGGCCTAGTCTGAGAGCCTTCATGGTATTAAATTCATGCATTTACATTGTTTTTTATTTCTGTACCTTGCCGTTTTAATTTTTGAAATACAGCTTTTAAATTGCATTCCTGATCTGGGACTTGATCATTGAGAAGGCCCTTAACTCACGGTATTTTGATATGCTGGGGAGTGCATTATCATTGGGACACATGGCCTCCTGAAACTGGGCGTCAACAGTTCAACCAGTGGGCGAGCTACTGAGGTAATATTTAGGGGTTTATAAAAATTTAGGGATTCCCGCACCCACATAGGGGCACAAGAATGAAATTATAAAAAATGTATAAATAAAAGAAAACTGAAAATAAGCCTGCGACAAACCGGAAAAAGATCTGGGTAACAAAGATCACAAAAAAGTAGAAAACTCAAATAGTTTTAAGAAAGTTATTTAGTCGTGTGGAGAGGGGAGGGTGAAGTATCAGCACTGAAGTAGTTCAGGAAACAAAATACACTTGCAAAAAAAGCACAAAAAACAAAAAAAAAAAAAAAAAAAAAAAAAAGCACAGACATTTGGAGGAGAGTCACAAAACCAAGTCTTAGTACTTAGTTATGGTCTAGAACATAACATCAAATACAGTGCTTTATTTGAGCCGGTGGTTGCCGGTGCTCGGCACCAGCACTTCACTGTCAACACAGGCGCCTACGACAGTCTGCTACATGGTGGTGCAGTTTGTTTAATACAGAGACTAGCACAACAACTGTTTGTAATTGATCCAATATACCTTAAAATGGCTATCACTTGTCTTCCAAGACATTTCTACAGCTTTTGGGGGTTGTATTAGTCTGAACTGTCACACTTGTGGGGTTTCAGGGTTAATAGTTGTATTGCTCCAGTCACAGGCGACGCTGACCGGAGCAAGTGGCTGGTGCAAGCAGCAGTGGCCTCTGGACAAGGGCCCAACACTCATTTTTTCACAAGTACTGAAAAAAACACTGTTCGAAATACAGATTGGTCAGGTCAAATCTTGAGATTATACTAAAAGGTGGGTGGTTAACTCAGTTCCACTAGCGGACTTTGCTGAGTTTTAGAACTCTGCACTGTGTTTGGAGTGTGAAGTTTTCAAAAACTCCGTGAACGGAGTTTACCAGTGCCATCCACTTAGAAGAAGTGAGCAGACTTGCATCCCAAATGGTGGCTGTCCCAGAGTCCACGACAGTGCAGTCCGGCTGGCAGTCTCCCAACGCCACGGCCTTCCTGCTCCTGCTGCTGGCTGGGCACAGAGTCAACTTGTGACTCCGCTTAGAAGCCTGAGCCTCGCGCTCAGTTGCTCCAGCTCGGAGGAAATTCAATTGAGTCTGGAGCCATAACCACCTAAGAGCAGCAGCTAAGCTAACCCGTTACCAACTCAGACAGCAAGAACTGCAGTGCGCGTGGCGTATTGCATGAAGGCAAGCCTGTCCCGATGAAATCTCAGGCAGGCCTTTATGCAATACGCCATGCGCACTGCAGTTCCTGCTGTCTGAGTTGGGGTTAGCGAAGCTTAGCTGTTGCACTAAGGTGGCTGAGGCTCCCCCTTAATTGAATTTCCTCAAGCCGGAGCAGCGGAGGGCAAGGCTCAGGCTTATAAGAGGAGTAATGACTGCAGCCAGCCCCGCCCAGCACTGCAGCAGGAGCAGGAAGGCAGCTAGGAGACTGCCGGCCGGGCTGCACTGCCATGGACAGCCTGTGCCGCCATACCCACCCACCAAGGAGGAGGCTCAGACTCAGGTAAGGTCACAGGCCTTACTACCTGAGGGGGTGGGGGGGGGGGGGGGGGGATCAATGATGGTGCAAGGAGTTACTCCGCCAGGGCATAGAACTCCGTGGAAATTCAGGGAGTTTTCCAGCACCTCCGTGAAATTCAGCAGAATACAACTCTGCAAGCTCCGCCCAGGGTAAGATTATACTTCTTTTAACAATACACATCAACCCACTTTGTACATTTTCATCAAGTAGGCACCAGGGTACTTTGCAAGACTACCCATCATTGCACAAATCTCACTCCAAACAGAAGAACTAGAATAAGAGGGAGTCTGGTACATGTTAAAAGTAATTGGCTAGGCAGAACCAACGGCACTCTTCCAATTTAACAAGAATGCAACACCACAAAGAGAAGTACGGTTATAAAAAAAAAAATTAAAAAAAAAAAAGGGAACTTTCGAAGTATGCTATAAAGCCAGATTTGGCATTACTGACAATTATACATACCTTGCTGCAATAGATCGGAAACTGAAACTTCTTCGTGAGTCCGCCATAATGATCAGAATGAAAGTGCGTTAGGAAGTAGGCTGTACAACCTTCTATTTTGCCGTATTGGAAAGCATCTACAGTGAAACCAGTCCCTGAAAGACAAAATGGTCGATTTATTTATTGCTTAACTGACCAGGCCACAGGCTACATGCACTAGAGCAACAAATTGATTAATTTAGCTTTTCAGTGTCTTTCACCTGCTAAGATTGGTTTCTGCTTTTGGAGATATGCATTGGAGCTTGCTCCCTGTAGGATCAAGGGATCAAGGATGACCTATTTCAATTGCAAAACAATGTATTCACTTAAGACCAGAAACTTTGATACCATAACTAGTCACGATCCCCTGGACATAAATATACATATGAAGAAAAAATAAAAAAAACAATGTTCTTGCTCAAGAATCTTTCAGCACATCGTGTGAAACTTCTTTGTTAGCGATTCCTGCTTGATGAGGAGTTCTGTATTAAGAGTTGCCAAATTTATAAATGTTCTTCAAACAGCATTCATGCACTTAACAGGCGAGAACGACCTGTTGACGTCCACCAAAGTGACCCCACAGCTAAGAGGCGTTAGGGGGAGCAGTCAAACAAAAGCCTGCATCTTTTGCTCTAATCAGAAGGAATGTGAATTTTATGGGGGTTTTCTTTCGTGAAGGAGTTTTGTACACAAACAAATAGTTTAAAAAAAAAAATTTAAAAAAAAGAAGGACTCACAGAAACCTTTATTACGAGGAATGTGTGACCAGCAACATTCTGAATCCAAGCTTAAAGCATTCTAAAAACTTAGGGGGTCGATTATAATAGCGGGCAGATCGCCACCGCCCGCATGGCAATCTGCCTGCCAGAATACACCGCCCGCCTCCCATCCGCCCCCCGCCACATTACGATGGCGGGGGGGGGGACCCCGGCGGACGTAAAGACAGTCCGCCAGTCAACTCGACCGGGCGGAAAAAGCCCATAACATGGAGGCGGTGTCTGCAAGACACCACCGTCCATATAATGTAGCAGGCGGTGAACCGCCTTTCCATGGCGGCATTGCCGCCATGGAAAGGCGAGCAGACTTTGCTGTTGGGCCCAGCGTGTTGGGGGTGCACATTTGCATGCACAAGGTGGCAGTCACCGCGCAGTGCCCATCACGTTGTGCATTCAAATGCACGACATGCATTTTTTTTACATTGCGGCGGGTGCTGCTTGCAGCACCACCCACCGCAATGCAAAGAATGCGGGATGCGCCCGCCATTGTGGCGGGCGCATCCCAATGCCAACTGTGGGACCGCCGCACCTATGGCATGCGGTCCCTTTAGCCGTTGCAATCGACCCCTAAATCACGAGTCTTCCTCATTTCAAGGTCTCAGCTTCTTTGGTAATTTCACAATATCAAACATTAGAGTCGGTCTAAAACCACTGTTTTTATAACAATTTTTTCCAACTAGGATTGATGAAGCTGTACCCTTGTTCTCTCTTAGATAATGTTGAATTGCTTAACCTACTGAGTGTTTGAACCCATCTTCAAGTGCCTCTATTTTCTGATTTCGAAGTTGGGCTGGTTGCCCTTAGTCTACCGCACTCCATAGTCAGGAGCAGTGGATTATGATCTGACCAGTTTCAAGTTCAATATTCAACATTTGTATATATTTGGGAGGCTTAATTATATTTGAACAGCAGAAATAGTGCCTAGCGTTTGGATGGTGAACTCTCCAGGAGTTAATCACATCCACTGGGCCAGCCGTGTGTAAAGCGCTCGTGCGGTCCTTCTCAGCAATGACCCATGCAATTGGGAGAGGGGCTGTAGGAGGGGAGAGAAGGGATGGGGAGGGAATCTAATTTCACATTTTCTACATAGTTAAAATCCCTACCCACTATTAGCAGGTAGGGTGTCACTTTTGAAAGGTGTTCCTACATTTCATTCAAGATCATGGGTTGCTTAGATTATAATTACTGAAAGGCTTAACGGGAAAAATATTGCAATCTATTGACCTTCACTATCTTTCATCTCAGCCGCAATTTGGAAGCGGGCCATGGGTCGAAACTAAATTAGTGTTTCTCGAGCATATGCTGAATAGATGGTGTAAGATGACTGACCTCTCAAACGCTTCTGAAGAAGCTGTCCGTCTCTGTGTCAGAAGGGTCTCTTGCAGGAAAGCAGTTTGTGCCCCTCTCCTTTTAATATATGTTTGAAACTTCTCTCTTAACAGCATTATTTTGCCCCATCATGCTCCAAGTAAGAAATAAAATTTTTGCCTGTTCCCTACTCATTCTAAATACGTTAAACTAGTTTCCGGGACTAGGCAGGCTTGAACTTCATGTGTAGCTATAGAGTTCCCGGCGAGGCGCATATTATAGTAACCCTTAGCAGGACTGAAAAGCGAAGGCACCGACCATAAATTATCTCAAACGCTATTCATAGGTAGTCTCTGGTAATCAGAGCTGGACTTCAGTTGAGCAGCATTGGGGGGGGGGGGGGGGGGGGGCTAGAGGGGTTGGGGGTTGGATGTGGGTGTGTGTGTCTAATGGTATAAGTTCAGCAGGCTCAAGGATGTCCTATAGTGAGCTCATCAAGCTGTCATTAAGTAAGGTACAATTTCTGCTTTCAGAGCAGGTCATCAGTAGTGCTCAGGGAGGGTCACCTGCGGCAATTGATGTTCTTCCCCTGAGCAATGAGACTGATCCAGGAAAGTTTGTTCCTTCGGTCATTTCAATAGAGACAACTGGCATTGAATCATCTTGAAGACTTGCAGCTGCAGCCACCACCCTCACTCTGCCATGTTGTATCATGGACCGTGTTGGGCATTTTTGCAATGCTGGGTTTGTAATCTCTTCAGCACGTAGATCTGCTTCCATTGCGAACTTATCAACCCAGTCCCACGCCTACTTGGGGCATATGAAAAAACACATTTCGCTATCAGCCATTACTTCAAGAATAATAAAAGGGCATATTTTGCAGAGTCCAGGCTTTTCTTATTATTTATAGAGCACAATGTGACCAGACTGATATCCTGGTGATGAAGCGTTGAGTGGATTTAGAGGGAGATAAGCAGTGGAGAGAAACAATAGTCCAAACATCTACTGTTTTGGGAACAACCAGGTCTTCAAGGCTTTCATGAATTTCAGTAGATCTGTATGCGCTCTCAGTAAGTGGAAGCGTATTCGACAACTGAGCAGCTTGGAATGAAAAGGCTCGTCCACCTTGTCAAACCTTTTGAAACCTATGTTCATGACGGAGATCAGTGTTAGAACGTAGAGACCTTCTCGGAGTACACCTTTTCAGTTTACGTTGGAGCAGTACAGGGCCATTATTCTGAAGGGCCCTGAACACAATGCACATAGACTCGAAAGAATCCTCTGCTCCACGGGTAGCCAATGGAGTTCCCCAAGGGCATTGGATGCAGAGGATCTTCTAGATCTGTTTAGTGTCAGTTTTGCAGCACCTATCTGGACTCTCTGCAATCTCTTGACCAAGTAGTTAGAGGCACCAAGGAGAAGAGCATTGCAGTAGTCAAGTCGGCTAAGGATAACACTTCTTGCAATGAAAGACTTAGCATGTACAGGTAACACTGGGAACAACTTTGAGGCCACAAAGCAGTGTGAAGCAAACACCAGCCATTTTATTGAAGTGCTTCAAGGAAAAGATGTTCGCCAAAGATAACTCCGAGGTTACAAACAGCCTCGGAAGGATGAAGCTCCGTCTGTAGGTAGTGGCCAAACATTTGGTGGTAGAGGCATCAGAAACTTTTTCACTGAGCAGCAGAGGAATTTTTTTCTATTCCCATTTCGTTTAAAGGAGTTTACATTCATCCGCTGTACAAAATCTAAACAGGTCTGAAAAGTTTTTTACTGCATCCTGCTGGCTATTATTAAGAAACCGGATCAACTGTGTGTCATCAGCATAATTAAAGTGATGTGTATTTTATTTTAAGGAAATTAGTGGCTGCATATGTAGGTTGAACAATACCGGACCAAGTGCTGACCCTTATGGTACTCTAAGTTGGATACATCTGAAGTCCGAACAATAAGGTGGTAAAGCCACGGCCTGGTCTGCCAAATAGGATTTCATCCACTTTAATATGGTACCACCAACCCCCAGAGATGGTAGTCTTGCTAGCATGGTGATTAACCGCATCAAAAGCTGCCGACAAGTCAAGCAGAATTAACACTGTAGACTGACCACGGTCCACCCTCATGCGAATCTCATCCATGGCACGCAGAGCTCTCTCTGTGCCAGGGCCAGGTCTAATTTGTTCCTCCTCTAACAGGTAGTGTGCTTCCAAATAATGAGATACAATCCGGCTAACATGGCGTTCTACTATTTTGGCTAAGTCTGAACTGGAGTGGCGAAAGGGAGCTAAAGAACGATGATGGATTCAACCGAGATCTGCGATTGGGGTAGAGTGTCTGAAAAGTTTCAGTGCTCCGTCCATCATCTCCTTGTGTTCGCTTTGTTCCAATATTTTCACCGGAAAAGGAAGGAGGCTCTTTGTTGCTGTACAGCTGTCTGCTAATCTCACAACTTAACTGTTTTGCACACTGGACTTCGCACAAACCTTCTCCAGTGTAAAGACAGTCATGCAAGAGCCACACCTCTACCGTTCCACAAGACGCTCTGGCTGGGGTAGTCACAATGAGACTCAGTGGGTTCTTTTCAGGGTGTAGTATGGAAAGAGCCCTTCGGGGGTTACAGTTGGGGTTACCCATCTTTCCAGAAAAGTGACCATACAGCTACTCTGAATCCACTTTGGAAAGCCCACCAAGTGTATGTTATTCCTCCAGCCATGGCCTTAGGAATCTTCATCCCTATACTCCAAGGGTCACAAAATACTCAGACAAGTCTCACTTGTTTCTGGGGTGAAGCTGCAGGTCAGATAGTGCAAATTCTGTTTCACTAATGCGTTTAGTTATTCTTCTCCAATTACCACAGAGGCGGCCCAGATCAATTGCCAGTGTCCATTTTGTGTGCCAGCTCCTCTCTAGTGGAAGTTATGATTCATACAGCATCCACTCTGTTCCCTTGTTTTGGTTTCCTGTTGAAAGAGTGTAGAAAGCTCACAATGGACCGGACAGCAACTTTTTTCTGAACCAGTTTCTTGGAATTCCTCCCCATTATGAATCCCTAGGGAGAGCGTCTTCAGTTCATGAGAATGTGTTCTTCACTGTCTGCATATGCTCCATTTCGGGTTCAGGAACAGTCAGTTGGTCTAAAAGCACATAACATCAGCCAGTCAGCTATTTAACACTTGTTGTCGGAAATTTATGGTGCACTGGATGAGATGTGTTCACTTAATTCTGACTTTAGGCCAGTTGTTCACTTGGACAATTCATGAGGTCTAACGCCTCATAAATCCAGGCAATATTGAGAAGTCCTTACGCATGACAATGACTGCACTCTGTCGCAGTTAGAGCAGCTCAGCTCCACTTTAAGTCCTCATTATGCTCAAAGGCGAAGTACACGTACTCTTCAGGTGAAAGTCCCAACCCTTGAATGGGACACTGCTCACTGCTTGGGTGAATTCTTCTGCTGTCTCCTGGTCTCCATCTTGTTTCTCTGCTTACGGCTGGGTAGAAGCCGGATTCTGGGTGCTTTTTATCTGTATCAGAAGCAACAGTTCGGCTTTCTGATGCTTTTGGGGAGCAGCAGAATGGGTTAGCTGCGACAATAGTGCTCTCTGGCTTAGGATAATGTGTGACAGAGGAGCAGCCAAGCGCTCAGGAAGGTTGCATGCTATTCCATGGCTTTCAGGCCACTGCCCTGGCACCAACAAAGCTTTTTTCTTATTATTAAAACAAGAACCATCCAAAGGCAAGAGAAGTCCAAACTAAATTAGCCCTGTAATGCTTTCTCAAAATAGAACTGCACGTGTTTTTCCTAACCACGGTCCAGAAGCAGGAGTTTTCCACCTTTAGACAGCCTTACAGTGTGTGTTTTGAGGCCAAGAGAGCAACCACCGTAGAATCACACTGACCCCCTATTCAAATATAACTAAATAATGCAAGACAGGAGTTTCGTCACAGAAGAAACAACTAAAAACGCTGAGCTTTGTTCTTTAGAGATTCATCCCATCAGCCAAGTAACACTCTAAGCACCTTCACTTATCTGAGATATAGTTGCGACTTACTTCAACTCTTTATTTCTCATTAGATGATAAAATAGTTTTTTTCCCAGTTTTTCCTGTTGCTCAAAAGGAATTAAATTTTACCCAATAGTTTAGCAAAGACTGATCAACTAATTTATGTCAGAGCTTGAAGCGAATGATTAGACGTTTTACAATTCTTGAGATTGAATAGCAGGAGTATGCATTTATAAATGCATCTATCCAACTTTGCTTTGCTTGCAAGCACTGGTGCAAGATGTTTTCGGGAAAGGGGGGCTAACTTAAATGGATTACTTTTTTTGAAGCCCAATATGGCATTATACGCTCAATAATGCAGCCAGGGTGCCTGATGGGCTGATGTAGAAGAGCATTATGATGTTAGGGAGGAAAAACGCCTGGGTTCTCAACACCAACTTGGTCAGCAGAAGGTAGTGTAGGGAGGAAGTATGACAAAATCATACATGCTTTTACTACGCATGCCATTATAACACGGGCAATACAATAAGCGTGTTACCACGCGTTCCATTACCACGCAAGTCGTTACAACTTGCCTTAGGGAAACGCTGGACTTTGGAATGGTATATTCCAACTCCAGTCTGTGCAACAGTAGGGAAGGTGTTGGATTTAAAAATCCAACTACACGTTCCTTAATGCGAAGTCATTGTAACAACTAGCGAGGTAATGAAGCGTGTGTGTGTGTGTGTGTGTGGCAACAACATGTTTGTTGTAATGGTCCAGCGTAGGTCTGGCTGCATAATAAAGGCTGTTTCCAGTGTAGGGAGGATGTACCAACAGCATCAGGAGTTCACTCAAAACGAGTGCTCACATGATGGCAATTAGGAAGACTTTTCAGTGTCAAGAGAATTAGCAGCAGTGCGAAGACTTGAAGGTGTAAACAAAAGGAATGTGAAGACCAGGCTAAGGCCCCACTGGGGCATTACAAATATTCTCGGAACAAACATGCGTCAAAGGTTTTCTGAAACGCCTCACAACTGGTGACTTAAACAAGGACAGGTTGGATAAAAGTGAAGGGAAAGACCCAATACACCCTTGAGGGCTTGGGCAGGTAAATTGAAAAGGTTAAAGTGCCAACAAGGGATTTTATTTGAAACAAGCTATTTAGTTGTATATTTTAAAAGAAATTAATTAACAGGTGTATTTCAGAATTAACACCAAGGAAGTTGTCAATCTATTGATCTAATCGTCAAATATAAAGAGAACACACACGGGAATTGTTTTTGTGAAATAAACAAATCTTTTTATGTATAAATCGAGGTAAAAAGGAGTACAAATAAACCATTGGTTTGAGCAATAAATCATGAAAGAAGGGGGGTTACATTAAATCCACATTTCATCAAAAAACATCTATTTCAGTACAATTGAACAGAGATATATCTCATTCATGAGAAAATAATCAGCTGTATATAGCAGATATTATGAAAATAGATGATGCAGTCGACGTTTCGGTCTTGGATGGCATCAGTCCGTTAGACCATCTTCAGGACAGTTATTAATCCAGGTCTAAAAAGCCTTTTTAGACCTGGATAGACCCTTGCGCGTCCAGCTCTCTACAAGACATTTTTGAAAGCATACGAGGAAGGACTTTCTCCTGTATATATTTTTGCTGTCAAAGATCTGAATAATATCCGTATCAGCTAGACACGCTTCTTCCACGATTTAAAAAGAGTATCGTGTGACGTCCATGATTCATGAAGAGTCTTTCATATGCAATAATAACTGTCCTGAAGATGGTCTAACGGACTGATGCCATCCAAGACCGAAACGTCGACTGCATCATCTATTTTCATAATATCTGCTATATACAGCTGATTATTTTCTCATGAATGAGATATATCTCTGTTCAATTGTACTGAAATAGATGTTTTTTGATGAAAGGTGGATTTAATGTAACCCCTCTTCTTTTATGATTTATTGCTCAAACCAATGGTTTATTTGTACTCCTTTTTACCTCGATTTATACATAAAAAGATTTGTGTTTATTTCACAAAAAACAATTCCCGTGTGTGTTCTCTTTATATTTGACGATTAGATCAATAGATTGACAACTTCCTTGGTGTTAATTCTGAAATACACCTGTTAATTAATTTCTTTTAAAATATACAACTAAATAGCTTGTTTCAAATAAAATCCCTTGTTGGCACTTAAACAAGGACAGTTGGTCCAGTAAACATAGAAAGGCGACATAACCTTTCACTGTGCCCACAGCAAGGCCTTGATGGGCTAATGAGACAAAAACAAAAGGACATCAGAAAGTTTGGCTTGCAAGAGGATCGGTGTCTTTGGCATCACAACAGGCAACAAATTTGCCCCACTTTGTGGAAGGGTGTCTGGCAACAAGGTTAACATCCACTACCTCAGTGGACCTTTTTATATGTAGAGAGTGCTGTGCTTGCAAACAATCAATATTTCAGAAAATAGACAGTTTACTGACCTCTTGGATTTGGGTGGATGCCCATATGAAAGTGAAGTATTCCTAAGCTCATGTAAGAATGAGGGTACTTCGCCCTACTAGACTGGAATACTACAACCTAGTATCTAAACTGCGGTATTTACCACTGTGGCTAGACAAGACTTATAACTGTGAGCAATTGCTACTGGCCAGCTGCCACACAGTGCACTGAACCCCTTGTTCATGCTCCCAAACATGGTGGGTCTGCGAATCTCTTATATGGTCTCACTGATATTCCAGATCTGGAACTGGGCAGCAAAGAGTGATGAAAAAGACTCCTTGCTGGAAGTGGCAGAGGGCCGGTCTTTCTTATTTTTCTTCAAGTTAGGACGCCAAGTCAGTATAACTGGATGGATTTAGAGAGAAAGCTTTGCGATGGGAGATTTACACTATACGTTTTTGACGTTTGAGGGATCTAGATACCGATGCAAGATAGAAACTGGTAAATTCATTTTCTTTGTAGGAATTTTACTCAGTCACCTGAATAGACCACAATGGCTGTAGTCTCTGAAATTATATAAAGCGGTAAACGTATCTCTGCTATACACAATGAATTCAGTAAAGACCTTCGGACGATACCCTCACCATTCCAAATTCTGTAAGAAAGTGCATCAGTAGATGTAGGCAGCCCACCACACTAGCAAGTGGTGGGGGCAGATGAATTAAGTATCACTGTTGGGAAAGTTCATGATGATCAAGCATGGCTTCTAGTTGCGTTTTGTGCAAGTTACCTGTATCAATAAGCAGTCACCTGAGCAACAGCTGCTGGTTCAGTTCATGCATCATACATAACTTTACAAAATAACTATTAGAGTGCTCTGATCAAGTGATACTTGCATCTGTATTCCTACATATATATATATATATATATATATATATATATATATATATATATATAGTAGAGAACTACTGACTTACAGGGATCTTACCATGTAGGATCTCTTTAACTGTTGAGTAGGAAAGTGCAGTTCGGAAGAAGTGCGTGCTGAGCAGGATGTTATCCTTTCATGCAGAGATGTTTTACAAGGGTTTAGATGGCGTTTTGCCTAAAAATGCCTCTGCCCTGTTACTGGTAGGTCTTTGTGGTGTCAGTTAAGATAGCAGTTTGCAGTTTCTCTCTGCAGTTCGGTCATATATAGTGGCCTTTGCCATTTGAAAATCTTTCAGTTAAGATGTTGCTAAGAGCAGAGTTAGTTGGCTACTGGCTCTGCCACCATTTGGCCTACATTTGTATACTTTAATTAGTATTTCTTTTTGCTTAAAGGATGCTGTGTTCACTCCTTGGATACCAGCCTGAAGGTGAGCTTATATCTACTGTGGTATTGGTTGATTAATAAACCAAATTAAAATCAATACAGAGAAATGCGGTTACTTTGTTCCAATAGTCCTGTGCTTGCTCAAATCCTCAGAGCCATTTAACATATAATTGCTCGATTTACAGAGAATCATAGGATGGGGAGAACTACTTTTACAACATTATATAATATTTTTCTAAACAAATATTTTACACAAAATATTTGTTGTAAAAAAATCCCATATAAAAAAAACACATTGTTTCTTGTTGGCTTCGTGTTACGAAGAATATCTGTGAAATGTGAGTTTGAAGATTCACATGTATGACATCAGGAGATGAGAATGTCCAATTTGTAAACAGCTTGGAGCTGATCTTCACTAAGCTGATCACAATGTAGCTAGGAGGTGGCGTTTGAGCCCTGAAGAAGCTAAACCTTGGCTTGGAGATTTCTTTTGACAACTGTAATTTTGAACTCGACACTGAGATGAGAAATGTGTGAGTGCGTAATATTTCCAAATATCTGTCTGATGGATTACAAAAAGAAGAAACTCCCCATGAACTGTGGTTCAATATATCAAACTAGAATCACTACGAAACAGCCAAAGGAGAACTAAATAAGCAGGTTTTTTGTGATTAATCTTATGAGATTGGATGGATTTACCGAACTGATCAAATTTCAACTAATGGACTGTTTTGAAGTGTGATAGTCTTATTTATGTGGTATTGTTAATTATTATTTAATAAAAATGTATTTGTTTATAAGAAATTATATTATGCAATTAATGTGGTTCAATTAGTGCTCTCCATCCTAAGTTTCTTTAAATGAATATAAACCCAGTATGCGCAGCAGCAAAGGCTGATCTTAAATTGCACTTGTTATATACTTCATTAATGATTACGATTAGACCACTTATCTTGTTGCATGTAAGCAAAGGTAGTATCGAATAGCCTCCAGACACATTGTACAAGTGGTTAATTTGAATAAAGGTGCTGAAGGTGGTTTATAAAGTTTGAGTACATGAAAGTATAAAAATTATTCATAAGGCTAGAAAGTATTTTGTAATCTATGAATGTGGTCATCCCTCCGTTTATCTTAATCTGAAGCTCCAGCAGCTGAAGTTAAAATTTAGCTCCTCGATTTCGGACTGAAAAGGTGTGATAAGTAATACTTTTAGTCAGCTTGTTCATTTTATGTTTCTCAAGAATAGTTAACTAGTGGGGTGGGGCTTAAAACGTATTTATATTGTCAGATTAGAAGTGGTTGACGTGCAGCGAGTACTTGGATCTAAAGTTTTAATTTCTTTAGAACAATAAGGTTCATTTCCACAAGAGGTAATAGCGACATGACAAATTAAAACGACGCCTCTTCTAGATCTAGCAAGTGAATTAAAACGTTTCTACAAAACCGTAAAAATGTAACAAGAATTGCTTAACAATTTCAACCACTACACTGACTTTCGATAATGTTGTATTATTCAGCGATAATCCATGCATTTAATTTCATATGCCTTCGATAGTCTTCATTTAGTTTAATTACTTGCTAATTTAGCATGCAAATCAGTATTTAATCAATATTAAGAAGTACAGAATCAGGCATACATCCACACTAAGAAGTGCATCGAATAACAGTGACAAACAAGGTGTCCATCAGTTGTTAGGCTAGGTTATAACAAGTTTAGGCAAAGTGAATGAATATCATAAGGTCCACTCCCTGTCTTCTAGGCAGATGGCAGTCATCCCACTCCAGTATCCGCAGTAGAAGATCATTAGGACTCTAAAATGGGTGTAAAGTTAAGTTACCAAAGCATAACCACCATGGAGCTTTTGCACAGATTTGCCAGTACGTTAACATCAGTAAGAAAGATTCTTCTTGACCAAGTACTTCAGATGACTTTACATATAGTGCAAGTTATATTTAGATTAAGGAAACTAGCCCATGGGTTATTACACAAACAGAACCCCACCCCCTCGAGCTCAAGGTCTCCATTTTGCTCATACAATAGTTTCTGGAGACAGTGTCTCATTTTATAACCTATATTATATTCTCAAAGGCCTACTACTTATTCGTTTATTGATGCTTCGTTCTGTTAACTCATTTTAGATTACTAAAGGTTTTGCAAGTATCAGAATACTGCATAAGCAGATCAGCTTTCTATGCCTGGTTAACCACGCGCAGATTCGGCAGACTCTCAGACTCCAGGAGAACCCCATTGAACATGCTCCCTTTAAATCGGAAAGAAACTATTGAGGCAGCAGCTCGTAGAGCTGAAACAAACTCCTTTGAAGGGGCATCACTACCAAGACCTCTCTCTGAACCCCCTTCCAGATGAGAGGTCACTTTTGCATGGTCACGACATACCTCACAGAGAGGGGCATGTGGTACTGTGGAGGCTTCCCACTCAGCCTCACCTTCACTATATACGGCACAACTTGTACAGTCCACTGGAGGCACACTTGATCCTGAACTTGCTGGAGGTGCCAGAAGATCCCCTACCTGATAACACTGATCAGTGATCTGGAGCACTGGAGAGACGCAAGCAGGGATGCTGGATCACAATACTGACAATGCAATCTACTCTCAACCCTCTGGGGGGAGGGGGGAGGGGGGGATACAGAAAGAGAGCGGCAGGCCTTCCTCTACAAACTGCAGGCCAATGACATAACTGACATAGAATGACAGACACTGGTCAGTGGCATAATGTAACTTGTGGGTCCCCCCCTGCAAAGTTCACAGAGGAGGGCCCCCCACGCTCCAACTTTAAGGCCAGGGGTCCCACCGCCCATGCACAGTGCTGAAGGGGGCACCCTGGAGCTCCGCCCCCCACACTACAGCCGACAATGGTACTGTTCTGCCCTTTTGGAATGCCCTAGAATCAATTATACCATTTTGAACTGCGCCCCGGAGTGGGAGATGTGAGGAAGTTGGTAAGATGAATGAAGTAGAGTGGTGGGAGGATGCGAGAGGAAGAGATGGAATGTGCGGCAGAGAACGGACTAGGTATTAGACCTTTTGGCCTCAAAATACAACTCACATCAGGAAACTGGATGCTCCATGGAGAAGGGGGTGAATATTGTTTAGTGTTCAATTATTGTTTGGGGAGGTCATTTTGATCTATGATTGAAACAAGGTGGTAAAGATGAATTGGAAATAACCATACTACATTGGGAACACACATCACAGTGTGGGCAGGCTAGGAGGACATGCATTTTTTCCAAACATCCTGAAAGGTGAAGATAATGAGCTACAATGTTAGGAGCCTAAATACTCAGTTAAGCAGCTCGCTCTACTTTATTTCTTGAGAGAAAAAGATTGTAACATTTGACCCCTACAGGAAACCTCTCCTGAAGCAGGACTGGCCCCGGCTCTGCTACTGCTGTGTTACTCGTCAACTCTTCTCCTCAGTTCTCAAAATGTCAGTGGAGTGGCTCTATCACTTGCCACTAAATTTATAGGTAAAATCACTGACACGAGCTGACCTACCAGGCTGACTCCTGGTGGTACGAATACTACGCACCAAAACACTTACACTGGGCACCATTTGCACCCTGAATGAGAATCAGAAGTGTTACTCAGATCTGCTCTTACCGAGGTAATGACAACCCCCAGATCGTGAAATCTTGATTGTCGGTGACCTTAACAGTGATGGACACTGATAATGAATGGTCCGCTCAAAGAGTGGGACAAACGGGGGCCCTCTCACAGGGGAGCCTTAAATGAATGAAAGACCTGGAACTAGTGGACTTCTGGCGGGAACCCCACCTCAAACAAGACTATACCTTTTACTCAGCCTCGGGACAGTTATGCCAGGCTAGACTACCTTTCTGGTACCACACACAAACATACTTTGACCCTACATACTACTATTGAAACGGCTGCTCTTTCAGACCACTCTTCCCATCACAACTGAATTATGGGATGCCGACACAGACACATGGAGGCTCAACGACAATCTACTGAAAGACAACACAATGATCGAGACAGTTAAACGTAGCATCATAGATTACCTTAGTACTATTAACGACACTCCAACTCCACTTTTGTGGGATACATTAAAAGCAGTTAATCTGGAAATCAATTTTACAGACAGCCAACTTGAATAAAGAGCGAACGGGAGCTAGAAGGGAGAGTCGCAGACCAAGAAAGGACTCCTAACCAAACAGAATCAAAACGCATATGGCACCAACTCACACTAGCTAGACAGCAATGTAAGGCTCTAGATATTGACCAAGTTGAGTTAGCACCAATACAGCTTAAACTATATTATACAGGGGAAACAAAACGGGCAGCCTGCTGGCTTGTACATTTTGAGACAGACAGCAAAATAGCTCACTTGACAACACATGTGGGGGAGCAGGAACACCACAGGCATAGTGGGCATGGACTAACATTTTTATGTGGACCTCTATGCAGCGGACCCTATATCCCCAACAGACACACAATCTTACCTGGCAGATGTCTAACTAGCGACCATAACACCTGATCAAGCACAAACGCTGGATGCAGAGGTCTCAGCTACCGCCAGTACCAGTTCTGCTACCAAGCTTAGCCTGAGGAAGGCACCTGGCCCAGACACTTACGGCAGCCTACTACAAATTTTTCTGCTACTTTCTGGCCCAAATAATGATGTCGCTATACAATGATTTCACAAAGTTAGGCACACTGGCCCCTTACATGCATGAAACAGTAGTGACTGTTATACCCAAGCCAGGGAAAGACACCACTCACTGCTCCTTATACAGGTCGCAATCTCTTTTAAATGTAGACATGAAGATCTTAACAGGGGTCTTAGACTGTTGTCTAGCCCCCTATATGCAGGGGCTGGTCAAACAGGCTTCTCCCCTGAAAAAAGCATTGGCATAGCCAATAGGTCTCGCCTTTTGGACCTTATAAGGGTTTAACTATGCAACAGTTAATGTTGGTGCACCAAGGATATTGTGCTGCATAACAAAATACTTATAAGGTCCCAAAAGCGGGCTCCTCTGGCGTGGAGGTGCCCCTGCCACCGTGGGTAGGTGCAGGTCAGTGGTGCAGAGTACTGGGGCAGATGTTTAATGCAGAGCGAGGAATCTGCTCCGGAGGAGGGCAGGCATGGCTCTCAGCAGCACAGACAGGCAGGACGAGGGCACGAAGGGGTTAATCACGAGATGCAGCAAACACTGCCAGCTTTCAGCATGAATGGGGTCAGGCGCTGCAAGGCTGCGGGGGGGGGGTGAGAAACAGGGAGGGATTAAGAAAGGGGGAGATAGGATGGGCAGGGATGATGCAGAGTGACACCGAGGATGGTGAAATGAGGGTAGGGTGAGGCAGGGGGGAGGTGATGCAGGGGTGAGATACGATTGGAAGGCAACGAGACTATGAGGGGAGAGTGGTGGGTGAAAGCGTGCAGGCGCGTGACAGGTGAGGGATAAGACCGTGAGGGTGAGGTGAGAGGGGGGCGATTCGAGGCTGGGCGGTATGACAGGGTAGGGTGAGGCAGAGGGTGAGTGACGTAGGAGTGGGAGAGGAGGTCGAAGAGGCAGAGAGGCTGAACACGGTGAGGATGTGAGGCTGGTGGAATGCAGGGAGGGAGTGTTGGTGGGCAGACAGTTTGTGGTGATGCAGGGGTGACACTGTGAGGGGGGGCTGAGAGGAAGAGAGCATGTGAGGAGGCTGGGAAGAGACACAGCAGAGTGAAAGCAGTAGTTTAATGTAGGAGATGGGGCTGTGAGGGTGCGAGGCCATGGAGGGGTGAGGCTGTGAGGGTGCGAGGGGTGGGACTGTGAGGGTGAGCGGTGACAGTCCCAGAATTAACGTATTTAAGTTAGGAAAAATGGAACTCTAAAAACTGACTCAAAACGCAGCCTGAATGTAGATTGTTTCGTTATCGCCGTAAAAAACACCAACTTGCCCTTGAAATGCATATAAGCAGCGAGCAGCAGGCAGGCGCCTCAACTTAAACTAGCACAGCAGTTGTTTTTGGGAACAGAGAGGTTTTAGTGTACTGTTTTGTTGACACGTGTAGATGGAACAATGTTTAGCTAACTAACCGGGTATAATTGTGTTCCCAACATCACCCCCTTACCCCACAACTGCATAACGTTTTTGTCTGTGACAAGCGGAGTTTTGGCAGAAACACCTACCAGAGCGCCGCCCTAGCGTCCGTTACTTAGGATTTACAGAACAGACGCTCGCGCCACCCGTGCAGTCTGCGCAGCAGATGAGGGACTACTAAGGCCATCTTACAAACGAGTGACTCGAGTTGGGAGTTAATTGTGCCTTTGTACGAGAACTGAGGTAAAGTACGTTAGAACCCCACTAAAATAATAGTACGCCAATTAACAGAATAAGGGCTACAGTGGGGTTAAAAGGAAAACACTTTGGAGGTTAATTTACAGACTTACCCTTGTTTACTGACTTAACCACAAAGGTTTCTCCGTTAAGTACAGGTCGAAAGCGGAGGGGTGCATGGTTGGGAAAACTGAGAAATAAGTCGGGTGCCAGGAGGAGGGAGTGATTTTGGAAGAGATTGTGAGAGAGGGGGGGAGCAGGTGGTGAGCCTGCGAGTGGTGCGCGCGCACGCTTGGTAGAGCAGTCTTCACTTTTCAAGCACTGCACTCGTGCTTGTGGCACGCCGCTGCTCGTTCCCACAAGGTGGATGCCGCCACAAGCACGAGTGCAGTGCTTGAAAAGTGAAGACCGATGGCTAAAGGCCCTCCTATTGCAGCGTGTGCGCGCTGCCTAGGCGAGACCTAAAAAGAAGTAGTTACAAAAACGTTTCCTATATATCCTAGGCAAAGTAAAACGAGCCTAACACCCCATGTTCCTATTATTAATTGAAGCCGAGAAGGCATTTGACTGGGTACATCTACCATACCTGACAAGAGTCAACTGGAAAGATCAGACTGGGGCCCAGATTTAATACATGGATAATGAGTGGTTACACCGCTCCCACTGCTAGGATAAGGGTGAACGGTCAACTCTCATGTTCATTTGCAGTGACCCGAGGAACGAGGCAGGGGTTCCCTTTGTCACCCCTCCTGTTTGCACTCAACATGAACGGCTAACAAAGAAAATACAGCTCCATCAGAGCATTAGAGGAGTGCAGTTGGGAAAGAATCAACACTAGCTAGCTGTAAACACAGATGTGACAGATGTTGACGGAACCGCTGTCCTCCATCCCAGCGTTATTGACCGAGCTCAACTGTTTTGGTAAAGCGTCTGGGTTAAAAATGAATGCCCTTAAACCATGAGCATTAATGCCACCCATCAACTCAGGGAAACTCGTACTCAGACCTACCCACTACTCTGGACACAACAACATACACCGTACCTTGGTATAAAAATCTGCTGTACCTCAGACAAGGGAGCTGATCACAACTCCCTGTGAGGTGGTTCGGAGGGGAGGTTTTTAGGGGGGTGGGGGGTGAAATGGCTGGGCCATGTGGAAGCAGTCAAGGCAACTTTGCTCACTACAACTCTAGATATGATGCATGCGATTACCATGTAGAGTACATTGGCGAAGAGTGCAGTGGTGCATTGTAGAGTGCAGTGTGGAGTGGCATATTTCAAAGTGGTGCGGCGTAGTGTGAAGTGGTGTACAATGAGGCAGAGTAGAGTGGGGTCAAGTGAAGTATGTCTGGTGTGGCATCGTACTGCCATTACATACAACACATCTTCAAATAAAAATAACATTTGCAAAGCCGCACAGTTTTACTGATACAAGTATACAGTGCACAAACGATAATGTGTGGAAACGTCATCACCAAGCGTATTCATTTGGTTTGATCATATTTAAATATTTTTCACCACACTTCAGAATTACCCAAAAATGTGCTTCATTTGCGTTTTTCTAATCCGATATATTCTGAAACATCTGCACAGTTCATTTACAGGCATTTGAATGCTATTGTGTGCCAAGCATGCAACATGGTCCAATAATGCCAGTGAGGCGCTAAGGTGGCATCAAGAGACAAGACTGAAAGCAGGGTGTTTATTTTCCTCCCCTTCTCAAAAAGGTCACCAGAACTCAGATGGCAATAAAGGAACATACTCTCCATCGTGTAGGTTGTATGATCATTTTCAGGTCGCTAGATTGAAACAGCTATTTTCTTCTCAATGCAGCTAACAATAAGCACCGATGGGAAAAATTCGAAACTTAAGGTTATGTTTACCATTCATGAATACATTTTGGACAGCGATGAGGGCCAATGGCTAGATGCAATTCCGTTGCTGAAGCATTTATCGGTTGATTTACTGCATTAAGCACAATTTATAGATTTCTCAAACACTGTTGTTTCTAGTTCAAATGGATGAAAACACTTCTCCAGTATTGGGGTGTCTTTCATAGATTCACATGCTTGAATATTCCCCGTCGTCGGAGTGGGAGTCCCACGGTAAATAATATAGCAATATATACACAGTGATATATATATATATATATATATATATATATATATATATATATACCTATACATACGTAATCATATAAAAAACAGAGATATAAGCATATAATAACCTCAAGAATGTCCCTATATGAGATTTCCATAGAGATACATGGAAAGAGAAAAAAGACATTCGCAGTCTATCTCTGTCATTATGTTAGTCCGAACTCCGGCCAATCAGGCGCCAGCTCCTCTCTAGAACCTTCTCCTCAGAGCTCCTCACCTCAGATTTTCTACCGCACGTCGTGTGAAAGGGAGTCTCCCTGAGCTCTGCTCAGTTTCTTCTCTTCAGGATGACTTCAAGTAGAAGTCTTTGTTTAGACCTTGTTCTTTTGTGGAAAGCTACGTTATTCTCAGAAGATCCACACAGTAAGTGTATTTACTGTCTTTACCCTAACCATGAAGTGGGTGAATGTAAATTCTGTAGAATTTTTTCTACAAAAATCTCTGAAAGACAGGGAAGGCCGTCTCTGGTTGTGGCTCCAGAGACTTAAGGATAAAGATGAAGTAATTTTCTGAGGTAGAAAACTTTACTTCTGGCCGTTCCCACACAGCCTCAAAACGCAGTAGTGTACAGGAGTTACCTACTCCTTTCCTTAAAAAGAAGAAAATGTCTCTGACTATGACATCTGCCACTTCTTCTTCTTTGAATACTGCTGTGTCGCCCACGAGACATAGTTCTCAGGCTAGTGAGGTTTTCAACTTTCCAGTTTCTCAAAGGATGGCTTCATCGTCTACGATGGCTCCGTCGACGATGGCTCCGTCGACGATGGCTCCGTCGACGATGGCTCCGTCGACCACCGTCGACGAGGATTCCGTCGACGGTGGTTCCGTCGGCAATGAATCTTTCGATGGCGATTCCGTCGTCGACGGTTCCGTCTACGAAGATCTCTTCAATAGCCTTCTATGCCTCAGAGCCTGTCGACTGCAGTCTCATCGGTGAAGACGACTTCTGCACAGAGGTCATTAAAAGATCCAAATCTCTTCGACGACTACTTCGTCCTTTGCTGCTGTTCCTTTATTACCATTACCACCGAGTACTTGACAAGATATGTCGGGTGAGGTTATATCGGTGGAGGATTCCCGCCTTCCTTCACCATTGTTTTACCACTGACTCAGATCAAGATTCAGAAGAAAGTTTAGCTGAATCGGTTGTGACAACTATAATCGGCGGTTTTTACTTTATCACCACAAGTGTCTGTGGTTCCGCTTACTCCAGTGGTGCCAACAACTATATCGGAACCGGTACCGGCTCCAATACTTTCTGTGGTAATACCTACAGTACCGCTGAGACATTCAACTCGGACAGTACCTCCTCATGATACTGAAGAAGAAGAGATTCCTCAGGACAGGGAGGATGGTGAGATTCTCGATGATGGTGGCGATGCGGATGATGATGATGATGGTATGGCGGAGTGGGATAACTATCATGCCCAAACACCATCTCCCTCTCCGGTGCTACCTGGTGACTCACCACCTGTTGATATGCAAGTTCCACCAGTTAAGGGATAGGACAGCACTAACGTTCAAATTAACGAAGGATTATTTCCTGTACGATTTCAAAGATCAGCCTGTTAAACAAACACATACAATCCCTATAATCGAATTTATTGGGGAGAAGGCAAAAAGATTATGGAGGCCTCATAGTCTTCCAGCACGGGTGCCTAGATTGGAGGAAAAGTACAAATCCCCATTAGGAGCACCAGCGTGCCTCACTGGTCAAGCGAAGCCAGATTCTGTAGTCACACAGGCAGCGCAACGCCGGGCTAGAAATCCTGCATCTACGATCACTGCACCACCTGATCGTGGTTGATGTCGTTTGGATGCCATAGGGTGAAAATTCTCTTCGATGGCTTCCACCATGGTGAGAGCAGCTATTGCTTTGGCCATCCTGGGTCGTTAGGACCGTCAAGGGGCGGATATGTCAACACTAGTTGAGCAACTGCCGGAACCGTCAAAGACCATGGCATATGACGAAGAAGAGGTTTATTCGGACGACCTTATAACCAGGGTTCAAACCGATATTCCTCTAACCAACAGCAAACTTCTCGACAGCAGTCTTCCAAGACTTACAGAGGAAAATCCTCTTACAAGGGTTACACTCCTAAGAGACATGACTTCCATCAGTCCCAGAAAAATGGGGATCGAATCTATCGGTACTATTTTGAATGGTCCTCCATACAAGGAACCGTTGGGTTTTGGAAATTATAGAAAGAGGTCACACTTTGGAGTTCATCGAATTCCCTCCACCCACACCACCTACCGGACTGCCACAGGCTCATATCAAAGAACTGTTACAACAAGTTCAATTTCTATAACACAAGGGAGCCATAGGAGTAGTACCAAGATCTCAAAAGAGGGAAAGGATTTATTCCCGATTCTTCCTTATCACCAAAAGGGAAGGGGGAATGGAAGCCCATTCTAGATCTGAGGGCTCTCAGCAGGTATCTAAAGAAACATTCTTTTCGTAGGCGAACGCATGTAGAGATCTTGCGATTATTTTCACAAGGAGATTTCATGGAAACAATCGACCTCCAAGATACATATTTACATATCTCCATACTACGACAACATCGGAAATTTCTTCGTTTGAGGTGTTTTTTCCAGTTCAAAGTTTACCATTCGGGCTACGCTCGGCCCCTCGAGTGTTTACAAGGGTGCTAGCCCCTGTGGTAGCGTCCTACGTTCCAGGGTGTTCAGATCTTTACATTTCTGGACGACTATCTCCTAAAATCACAATCGAAAGTTCAACTTCTACAACACACACATCTTTGACAGGAGGTGTTTTCGCGCCTTAGGGCTCTCCATAAATACCACAAAGTCCCATCTACAGCCTTCTTATCGCACGGATTTTCTGGGAGCAACTTTAGACAGTGTCAGCAAGGGCACTTCTCTCCCAAGACCGTCTTCAAAAAAATAAATAAATAAATTCTCCGACTGGTAACCCTTATCAGATCAAAAAGACCCGTTTCTGTAAGAATATTGAAGTCCTTTCTGAAAATGGCGTCATCATGCATTGCATTGATCCCTCTTTACAGATTACAGACACGCCCCATCCAAGGAGTACTGGAGGTCCAAGAACGCCAGGTTACAGGTTCTTTAAACGATGTTGTAAACGTCACAGATCGGATGTAGTTGGCGCAAAGGTGGTGGACGCAACCGTTAAATCTAACGGAAGGCATTTGTTTTCTGACAATGGTACCAGACATGACAATAACAGACGCCTCTCTGGAAGGATGGGGTGCTCATTTGGAGGATTTATCAATAAAGGGAAAATGGTCAATATGTTAAAAAAAAAAAAAAAAACTGGCACTTCTACAGGTTGGATCTCATGGCTATATATTGCTGGCTCTCAAAGCTTTTCATCGTTTAATCCAAGGAGAATCAGTACTGATACAGACAGACTATACAACCTGCATGCACTATACAAACAAGCAGGGCAGGATAAAATCTCCGAAACGGTCTCGACTAGCTCAGTCGATTTGGGATTGGTCTGTCAACCATCGCATCACGATATGCAGCAGTTAATCGACCGGGGGTATCCAATATCCTGGCGGATTCCCTGACCAGGTCCTCCTCATCGACCCACGAATGGGAGTTGCATCAACCAACTCTAGAGAGGATATTTCAACGATGGGGTCGCCCACAGCTGGATCTCTTTGCCACACTAGAGAACCGGAAAAGCGAGATTACGCAAGCTGGCATCCCCACAAAAGATCTCTGGGCAATGCCTTTTTGATGGACTGGTACGATCTGTTTGACTACGTTTTTTCTTCCCCCAATCCCACTCGTACCTCGAGTTGCTGTGGAAGATGCGGAGGCAACCTTGCCATCTACTTCTATAGCCCCCCATTGGCCTCGGCAGGCATGGTTCTCAGAACTACTCCTACTGTCTCAATGCGAACCAATCATTCTACATCCTCGTGCAGATCTTCTCACGATGGACAAGGGGAAAATTTGTCATCCGAATCCCTCCTCACTGAGCTTATCAGCTTGGAACCTGAGCACTGTGAATTTGCCCATTTGGATATTCCACAGGACTGTAGAGACATTTTAGCTCAGGCGAGGGCTCCTTCTACGGTGAAAATGTACAAATTAAAGTGGAAAAGGGTTCTCCACTGGTGTGCATCTAATGGGGTGCACCCGTTTTCACTCCACACCAGAACAATTGTTACCGTTCTTCTTGCATTTAGCTAACTCCGGGTTCTCTCATGCAACCTTTAGGGGTTTTTTCTGGCGGCAATTTTCCGTTTCCGTCAGGATGGTTCAACTTCCCTTTGTTCTTCAAGGATTATCCATCAATTCGTCTAGGGGTTATTTTGCAAATTTCCTCCTGTTAGACGCCCTCCTCCATTGTGGCATCTGAACATCGTATTGGCTCAACTAATGAGACCACCGTACGAACCGATTCACAAGGTCGAGTTGTAGTATCTAACATGGAAGGTGGCTTTTCTTCGGGCGCTAACGTCTTCACGTCGCGTCCGTGACATGCATGCATTTACAATAAATCCACCTTTTTCCTACAGTTCAAAACAGATTCTGTAGTATTCCGTACAAATCCAATTTTCTTGCTGAAGGTGCCTTCAGACTGTCATACATCTGACTATTTACATCAATCAGAGGTTTTGAGCATGAAATTGGAACAACGTGCTTACCCTAAGAAAATCATCACCAGAGCCCGTAAAAGGGCTCACAATACACCTAGGGAGGCATTGCTGGAGAGGAATAAGAAGGAAGCAAGGGAGAGCTTGCCAGTAGTTCTGACATTTGACCCGTTGTCTAATAAGATCAGACAAATAATCAAGCGACACTGGTCATTGTTATCCACCAGTGACTTTCAGATGCCCCAGCCCAGATTCGCGTTTAAAAGGACTCAAAACCTTAAGGATAGACTGGTACATTCTTGTGACCAAGGGCAGGTCTAGTATGCAAGTCTACCCCCAGGACACCATCCCTGTGGTAGCTGTTCAGTGTGCGAACTGACGGAGAAAACAACT
Organism: Triturus cristatus; assembly: GCF_964204655.1. Classification (NCBI taxonomy): domain Eukaryota; kingdom Metazoa; phylum Chordata; class Amphibia; order Caudata; family Salamandridae; genus Triturus; species Triturus cristatus. The sequence continues at coordinate 145,218,697 of NC_140580.1, read as the reverse complement.
GAAATTACACTAGGTAGTGGGAGAACCTGGTTTCTCCGTCAGTTTACCAATTGTAATACATGCCATGTAATTTACAGACTGACATGTCCATGCGGACTACACTACATTGGTCTTACATCTAGAAAGGTCAAGGTACGCATACAGGAACACCTTAGCACGATCAGGGCCGGCAAGCTCACTACACGATTGGTTCAACACTATAAAGACCAGCAACATCATTTTAGATCTTTAAAGTGGGTCATTCTGGAGAAAGTTTGTGGCGACATAGGCGAAATTGACAAGAGATTGGCTGTGAAGGAGGCCCGCTGGATCTATACTGAGAAGGGGGGGGGACACCATTGGTCTTAATGACCAAATTGAGTGGAACAAAGTGAGCAGATAGGGGGTCATTAACAAGCTGAGTACAACACCATGGAATTATGACCACACTACCTGCACTTATCCTTGATGTTCCATTTTCGGCACAAATAGTGTAGTCGTGCCCATGTAAGGTTAAGCTGCATGTTCCGTAATGATCTACTTGGGGTATACCTGCTCTCCAATGTGGTCACTTGGTGGCTTACGGGCCGTGTGTCTATGTCCCTCCCTTGTTTTATTGTCGAGGGCGCCGTGTGTAAGATGTTTATGGTGCACACATTCACGCTTATGTGCTCCACTTTGCAGTCTGGAGGTTTCCTAATTTTATTAATCCCTAATGTTATTAATCCCGTACTGACTTCCCCCTACTATATATATCGATCTCTGGCAAGATGGCTGCCGCGTTGTTCTTCTTTTAGTAGAGATCTGCTTGTCCCATTTGGTGTTGGCTGGTTGTGAGCAGGACCATGTCCTCTACATATGAGATGTTAGCCCGCTGGATTCGGGCTTATGACTTAAATCAGATGGCATACTCTACAACCGCTCTGTGGTTGGAAATGATTGTACCAGCGAGTTCTGAATTACTCGAAATCGGGACCCTGGACCATTTTAAGATGGCCGCTGCATTCTCCTCAGCATATCGAGACAATCCGGGTAATCGCGTAGTCTCGCGAGATGGCGCAAGAGCCGCCCTTTGAAAACAGACACAGTCGCGCCGTTAGTTGTTCCAGTGTTGAGGTACCGCCTGGTTGTACAGTGACAGGGTAAGCTGGGGGTGTATGAGCTACTGAGAAACAGCTGTCTGCACCCTCGGATGTTGCGTGGATGTTGCGGTATGTAAAGACCAAGGTTATTTTTAAGCGTGGCACGAATAAGAGGGGTGTCATCTTTGAAGTCAGTTCAGCTGTGTAAACATTATTGGTAACGAGTTGTGCTGACGTGATACATCAGAAATGAACGGGTTAGTCGCTGAAAGGACACATGATTGAGTAGAACTACCAAACTGCTAGGTGAATGATCTATGACAGATCGAGGAACAGTAAACATATAGAGATTGTGCCGGATTAGACTAGGTATATATGGTCTATACATTTTTTCTACAGGTGCAGGCACCAACGACGGTCATGCTTTGCAGAGCAGGAAGGCGATAGTAATAAGTTTAGAACGCCCCTGCGACTGGTTGGTGGCTGGTATGTGGGCCCATAGCCCCAACTAGGTAATGAATCTAAGCTGATTACCATTACAATCTTTTGGATGGTCAGTGAATACATCCCTCGCCGAACTGATTAAGCTGTACGTTTGTTTATTTGTGTTTGTCAGTCCTTTTTAAAGGTGTGTGTCCAGAGAAGGTGATCCTTGACCCCTTCTTGCCCTGATGAATTTGCCACAAATTTTATTGGCAATGAAACATGTTGGCCGTCATTACTAAGGTATGCAACATGCTGTGTTTTTAAACAGTGGGATAGACTCCTAACCAGAATAAAACAATTATTGGAGAGTCTATATACCCTCACCATTTTTTACTGTCTTTGTCTGCACAGTTTATGTGTTTCTCTGTTTTTTACACTACACCGTCTTGTGTTATGTGTTTTTTCACTGGACACTGCACACTTTTTTCTTGAGAGAGAGTTGCCAATGATGAAATAAATGTGGGCAAGCTGGTGAGAACCAACCAGTAGCTCCTCTGGTGGTGCGCACGTGAGGTACTCTCTCTCTCTCTACACATTTTTTCACCTCTTTAGCATTGAGGCTCTCTGTAGAGTGTATCTTTTTGTGGACTGACTGCACATTCTCTCTCATTCTGACTTTTCTTATCCACTTAACTTTTTAATTTTGTAGCATTCTGGATGGGTTGTCTCCATACAATATAAATGAGTGTTGGAGGTTTGTGATAAAGCACACTTCCTCTACCTAGTCCAGAATAACAAGAAAGTTATGCTACAGTGTGCCAGGACTTTTTGTGTTGAAACTGTCATATTAACGAACCAGTGATTTTAAGAACTTTCTTTGCTATCCGCAAACTCCTGCGGACCAGAGATTACATTCCCTGGATGTGAAACGATGTTTAACATTCTACATCAGCAGAAGGGCTGCTTTACGAAGGACTGATCAACTATTCATAGCTTATGGACGCTTTCACAAGGGTCGTCCAGTGACGAAACCAACTATTGCACGTTAAGTTTTCAGCTGCCATCGTCTTCTGCCATCAAAAGGCAAACAAGCCATTGCAGTCACCAGTGAGCAATGTCTTCCTCAACTGCTTTATTTGCTGGAGTGCCTTTGCATCAGAGCTGCAGAGCAGCTACGTGGTCGAGCAGACACACGTTTACAAGACACTATTGCTTGACAACTTTAAACGAGGAGGATGCTGCAGTTGGGCAGGCAGTGCTTCGCAATCTTTTTAAATAAGATGAGCCTCTTCCTTCCCTCCTCCATATTGTTTCCATTTATAATTGACATAATGATGCATTTATACTGTTACAGTTATTCAGTACTGTCATATGCATAAGAAGATTGATTGTCATTACAATTTCGAAGCTGTGTGATCATGGAAACAATGTTATTGTTACTGCTAGCTATTCTATATTCAAGCATGTGAATCTATGAAAGACACCCCAATACTGGAGAAGAACAATTGTTACTTACCTGTAAACAGGAGGTTCTCCAGTATTGGTGTCTTTCATAGATTCACATGCGACCCTCCCTCCTCCCTTCAGAGGCTCTCTTCTCCTCATACACTGAGTCACTATGGTGCTACGAAAATCTGAGGTGAGGAGCTCTGAGGAGAAGGTTCTAGAGAGGAGCTGGCGCCTGATTGGCCGGAGTTCGGACTAACATAATGACAGAGATAGACTGCGAATGTCTTTTTTCTCTTTCCATGTATCTCTATGGAAATCTCATATAGGGACATTCTTGAGGTTATTATATGCTTATATCTCTGTTTTTTATATGATTACGTATGTATAGGTATATATATATATATATATATATATATATATATATTATCACTGTATATATTGCTATATTATTTACCGTGGGACTCCCACTCCGTCGACGGGGAATATTCAAGCATGTGAATCTATGAAAGACACCAATACTGGAGAACCACCTGTTTACAGGTAAGTAACAATTGTTCTTCCAGAGAACGCGCTGCATAATTGGTCACAATTTAGATAATACTGCAGCATTAAATGACTGTACTTATATACATACAGTCTTGTTTATAGAGAAACGAGGCCACCTACAGAGTATTTATGTAAGTAATATTGTCTACTGGGGCATTCACTCATCTGGAGGTCAAAACGCTGATGTCATTTGGAAGTGTAATTGAGAAGGTGTGGCTACTAAAGCCAAACACAAGATGGACAGAGTGCTGAAACTTTTCAAACACTCACCCCTAGTAAAGAGGTCTGTGGTTAATCCATTGTTCTTTTGCTCACTAAGAGACCCCAGTTTGGACTCAGACATATGCAAATCAGTCTTGACCCAGCTGCCCATAGGAACAGTCCAGCCCGAACTGCCAGGCCAGGTTCTCCCTGGCCCGGAAAGAAGCATCTTGGGACCAGTTTCGGGGGTAGCATCCATCATCAGTCAGGCTAGCTTGAATGCAGTGGCACAGCGAGCATGGGACCCACACCTGGGAATACACTCGGCCACTTCTAAACAGCCATTCTCAGTTGACAGATCACATCAAGCTAGACGACAAGGTATGATTAGAACACTTGGTCACAGTAATGGGTCGAAGCGAATTGAACCGTACGCAACTTTCACCGGTTGTTCTCCGATTAGTAATGTTCTGTCCTATTTGTATAACTAAAGCCCTCGTAATTGTCTCCGCGTATTAAAAAGGTTTTGTTCCAATTGCATTTCCTCGTTAAAATGTGCACATTCCCAGTGCAATGTAAACCTATTTGGCTTCCTAAACCAAAGTTCATCAAAAGTGAACCATAAAACTAAGATTTTCGTTTTTCCAACATACGTGGATTAGAATTGCTAGAGAACATTAAATAGAGAACATTAAATAATATTCTATTGTAAATGACTACAGATAATGCTTTAAAAAAACAATTGTAAAAATAGTTGTTCAACATGTACTGTTCAGCTGGCTTGCTAGGGAGGCCATTTGCAGGACAACCATAACTATGCTTCGCTGCTGCAAAAGAACTAGTTTACAGCGCGGTAAGTAATAATGCTGCTGACCAAGTCCAATCACGGACCATGATTGAGGAGGGTTAGAGATTAACATAACTCAATCACAGAAAACCTGCGAAATCATAAACGTTCAAAAGTCACCTGTGATGGAATTTCTAAAAAGGACAAATAAAAAAAATATGCAAATTCTAGAATGCTACTGTCCGGCAAAATAGCCTATTTAGTTTTTCATTTGAGCTACTTTGTGCTTCTGGTCGTCTGCGATTAGGTGGCACAAAACCCACAGGTTGGCTAATCAACCATCAGAGTGAGGTTACATCCCTTTGCTTTCTCTACAGAAAATATTAGAGCAAAATATTGGAAATAGTTGGTTTCTTTCAAGCCATCGGACTTTGTGGTCAAAAAACACACAGGGTGCTCACATCTCCTGGAGAGACATTGGTAGGAGATAACTTGCAGTGAATTAAATTTAACTCGTGGAATAATCTTGCATTTGAGCCGTGTTTATAGACTGGTCTGCACAAACTCAAGACAAGAACTGACAAAACTGGCTTTATGGTGCTGCACTCTAGGGCAGAATGTGTGGACATGGCCCGAAAAATCCACTTAACACCAGAAACAGACTTGCTGTGGAAATCAGAGCACAAGTATTGTTCTTTTGGTTCAGCTTGTTATCGTCTTCTGGGTATCATTTACTGTTGTAGTGCGCTAATAGTATTATGGTGGTCATGTTGGTAGTGATGCATTTGCACTGTTGTAGGGCTATGGTTGCAGAGATCGTGCCAGACCAATAGTGTAACAAATATAGATGTAGCACTGTAGTTTCAGTGCTGTAGCACTGTAGTTTCAGTGCTGTAAGTAAAGCACATTTCAAATATTGCAAATGTCATTCGTTCTGTGGGGTTATGTTTGCAGAGTTACTGTTTTGTATTATTGTGGCAGTGCTCACGCCTAATACAGGACAAAGCAGTGCCAGACCTGGAGGACGATACATAATTTCAATAGAGAAATGACCAACGAATGTGAAAGGATCCAGTTGAAGGCATTAACCATAATCTACACCACTCTTTTTCCGTGCAAACATCAATTCATAGCTTTCAAATTAAGTTCCCACAGACTTGCAGAGCAGCCAACCTTGCCCAGCTATAGGTCCCATTTAATAGAACGGTCAGAATGGAGTACTGAGCCTTTGCTTAGAATGAGACATACCTTTGGAAAGCGCTTCCTAAAGTAGGCCCAGCACAAAGAACTGGGCTATACCTTCAGCATACATTAAGATTCAGCACTCATCAGTTGTGTCCTTACAGCCCCATGAAGCATCAGCATATGTGTTTTAGAATAAACATAATAAATAGTAAGTTGAGTGTATAGAGACATGCATAGCGTTAGTTTTGATGCAAATGACCAAAGCCACAAAGCTTAAAAGATTTTTGAAAATCTTCAAACTCTATATTGCTTTTAAACAGTATTTGTCATTGTTCTCGATCGTATAGAGGTTTGATTCAAAATCTGCTATTATCTTTGCTTGCCTGACGATCTTAAGAGGATATGGATTTCACTGTACTATAGCAACATAAATGATAACATATACTCATGCAATGCGTGAAAGTGTATACGTGAATAAAACCATACCGCCTGTGTTTACTTGCTGTTTATTTACTTAAGCCCAAGTGAGTCTACTAACTCCATTGTTGCGACGACTGGCTGGACTATGCAGGTTATTCATAAGCACAAATGTTTTACTTCATAAAAGAAGAATACACTATTGCATCCTAATTAAGGACAGGGAAGGGTCTTTCGCCAAAATATAGATTGCATTAGTTGCTATACTAAAAAGTGACCGAAAACTGGGAAGTAAGAGGTTCCAGGTAAATAACTTTTGCATACATCATCCACATCAGCATGAGAAATAAAAAGATATCACACACCATCTCTGACTCCTGAGCTGTATCACCCAAAGATACCAGGCATTCTGCACCTCTACATGCATATCAGGGTGGCAGGGTGTGTGAAACAAGAAAGAAAGCAGAAAGGAAGAGAAGATGGATACAAGGATTGGGGAAACAAGTCGATTACAGTTGAAAGTCAGTGGACTCTGTAGACAGGGTAAGCTATGAAAGATATCTGGTTATTACACAATGGTGACAAATTGGAGCAAAATTTGCTAGATCTCGCTGTAGACTTCAACAAAGCGGACTACAGGCTGTTGATAAAGTGCCTAACAGATTAGTATAGAAGAGGGGATGGCTTCAGCCCTTACTGGAGGGTGGTACCATGTTAACATTCTAAAACAGCAAAATCAAGTTCTTAAGATCATCCATCGCTCTCATTTTGTTTAATCTATAAAGCTTGCCATTATCAAAGTTGATTACACTGTTCAAATGTAGGGCTGTGCGTGTCACGTGGATGCGACCACTCATTCACACACTGTGAAAGGGGCTATAGGAGGGGCTTTCACTGCCTCCAGCTCCACCCTAGCCATGTCCACCAGCCCTAAACAATTTTAAAAGTCTTACCTATTGGGAAAAATACCCATTGTAAACTGCACCAAAACTGACAGTCTTAGAGCCAGCCCATTGGTTGGCTTTATTGTCACTCATGTTTCCTGCTTACTCAAGGACTTACCTTGATATTCTTGTATTGGAGCACAGGGGAGGAAGAAAAGTCATTGACTAAGAAGCAAGCAAATGAGATGGCATAGCCGCCAGTCAATGGTAAGCAATGGGTGGGCCCAAAGCCGAATGTAGGTATCGATATTTTCTACAACTAGTCTTTGACAACAGTAGGCAAGACATAAAAAACGCTAAGAACTTCCCTGTGTCGTAGACATGATTAGATATCCTGAAATGTTAGATTAAAAGTTGTACAAGACAGTGCATGGTCTAACAGAACCTCAGCTGCTGAGTGTTTGCCGCCTTCCGCCAATCCCGTTTTTAGAAATCAACACATTGCACTGCGAAACTTAATGCTTTGCTTTTACCGTTCAAATAAGGTCAAAAAACACACCACATTCAAACTGAAGCGGGCTAAAAGGCCGAGCCCCATGGTGATACCCCAAAATGACATGGGGCTCGAACTAGCTCTAAAGAGCAAATGTAACCAAATGACAGAGGCAGAAATTATAGAGGCAATCTGTGGTTATCCAGCAGCAGCTCATAAGTAGTGCTTTCTTCATTGTTAATTATTTTTGGAGCAGATTAAAGTGGACAACAACCCCAAAAATGCAGAATCGCTATAGTATAGCGAATAAAAACACCAGTACTGCCACACAGGGCGCCTAATGCCAACAGCTATCCAGAACCTACTTGGTATTAAGTTACCATGGTCTCACTCACTTGCCAATTGGCCCTTACAGAAACGTTTCCTATGCATTCTGCTACTTTGTGCCGTACATTTATAGGGGAGAAAAGCAAACCAACAAGAATGAGAATAATATGTACCTGTCACTCATACCCGAAACACTGCAACTTAGAGCTATGGTACAGAACAATTTACCGTTTACATCACATGCCATCGTACCTGGTATCTTCTTGTAGAATGGACATTGCTTCTTTCCTTTCTCCCCATCAATGGCATCAGAATCCCGGAACCTTTTAGGCCACCCCCCTTGCTGTCCGCCTCCTGGTGGCTTTGCACGGCCTGCATTGGTCTGAAGAGGTCCTGAGAGCGGGTCGGAGTCTCCCGCAGACCCTCCGGCCTTGCGCTTCTGGCCTCGCCAGTTCTCGTTGGGGGTTCCTGCCGCGGGGCTGCATGGCGCTTTCTGAGAGAGGCTCCTTCCCGGCACTTTCTCATCCTTGGCTTTGGGTTTTAGCCCAAAGAAGACCCCAATATCCGTCTGCTTCAGAGCCTTGGACAGGACGGCTGTGGCACTGACGGCGGGCACACAGACCGAAGGCACTTTATTCTTGGGGGAGCTGAAAACAACGGGAGACTCTCTTGTTGGAGTTAAAGGCACAAACTCTTCTTTTACGCAAACAGGCTCAGAAGCAGCAAACGCTCCCTTAAATCCGACTGGGCTGCTAATTTCCTCCTGTTTGAAACTGAAGCAGCTCCTCTGATCGCGGAAGGCGCTGCTGGCCCTGGTCTGGACAGGCATCTCCTCCGGGGCTTCGACCTTCGGGGGCAGAAACGAGGCACTACCGGGCAGGTCTGAAAGAAGCTGACTGGCGGTATCGGGTCCCTGCGTGTACCAGTCCTCCTCATCAGACACAGGTGAGCTGAATCCTGTCCAATCAGCTTCCTCCTTGATGGTCACGCCCTCGGAGGGAAATGAGGGCAGTGATGGAGGACAGGTGCGCGCTGGCACGCGGGGAGCGGTCTGGCTGAATGTGGTTTCTTGGGCTCCTCTGTTTGTACCTCCCGGCTGCTTCGCGCCGTGCCCGAGGGCACACGCCTCCTCTGCGCCGTGGTACCCATTGGCAATGCCCTGCTGTTTCGAGGTTATGGTTGAGCAGCCTGTCTCGGCTTCAATGCAGTCTTCATCCGAGCGTTGAGTGTAGAATAGCTTTTTCCGCAACCGCTGGACTTTCTCGGCTGTTTCTTCTTCGTCGCTGCAGAGTGGCGAGTACGAGATGTCCTCAGGGTCGGCAGAAGCCTGGGGATTTTGAGTGTTTTCATAGGGCTGGGTCCAGTCTGTAGTGTCACCGTCCAGGCTGCCTGCGGCCGTGGCTAAGAGGTAGTTCTGCGTCGTGTCCCTACAGTTTGCTTCATCAGTGGCAGGCACGGCCCCTGCCCGCCTTCGTGCCAGCTGGAAGTGGCTGTACCGCCTGTAGTGAGAAGGGATGGTTGAACTGCACAGCAGGCCATCCGGACACTCTGCAGAAAAGAAAAAAAACATGAGACACATTATGAACTTTTCAGTCCCGCGCGACCCTCAGTTCATAGTTTCAGAACTGCCCCATACACAAAGGGCGGTACTTTACGATTGGCTTCGCTTTTAACTAACGTAGCCCACTAGGATTTGTAGTGGGGTCTGGCATCGAGAAATCGGAACGAAAACAGCATGGGATTACCTGAAATCTGTGCTAGTGCTTTGCGTCTCGAGTGCCGGGGAGGTCACAGAGTAGGGATCTGTGGGACAAAAGTGTGCCAGAGGTACACTGGTGTGATATTATACCAGTGGTCGAAGTGGGGGGAAAAAAGTAGGGGAACTGTGGGCGGAGAGTCAGAGGGCGGGAATAACCCAAGGATTGGCTCAATGGGCGGAGCCAGAGGTGTGGCCAGAAAGCGCAAACATCCCAATTTTTAGTATTTGTTATACATTTCACTGCCCAATTTAATCAACCAATGGATACACATGATTATTTAAGTTTATAATGAGTTATTGACATTAAAACACATTCACAAAGTGGGATATGCTTCTAATCACAGAATGTCCCAAATATGATAATGTGGAAGCACAAGCCATTTGTCGCCGAGCCATGGAGTTTGTCATCAGCACTTCTACCTTTTTCCACAACAGTAGTTCAAACATGAATGGCAAAATATCCTAGTTTGCAAATGTTTTCTATATAATTATGGCTCTGCCATATTTGCCTCATAACGCAAGATCTGCTGCATGATCTGACCATTTGAACTAATAAATTGTTTATAGCTCAAACGTATCAAAAGTTAATACAAAATGTGACTTGTTTTGCTGCGGAGTGGATGGCTTATTACAAAGGTTGACTGATCACCTTTCTCACTGTTGCATTTGTATGTTACACTGGTACTAATAAGGCAACATCTTTCCAAAGACTATTAGCATGTGTACACATGTCAAAATAATAAAATATCAGAAAATATACTGCATCACGCGGCAGCCTTGTTTTCAATCCATAATTTAGTCAACACTGCAGCATAATTTTGTCCTCCTTTGCTGCATATTTTAATTCCAGTGGCCCCACAGCAAGCAGTACATGCTAAAAGTGCTTGTGAATGAAGCAGAGAGACTGTAAAAGTTTGCGAACTTAGTTTGGTGTGCGTGCAAATTCTGCATTGCCAATCCCTGGTGAGTTGCAGCTACTACTTCTGAAACAAGGCCAATGGAGCTAACTATGGGTGAGGCAGACTGGCCTCAAGCGCAAGGCCGGCCTTAGCACTGGTGGTGCCCTGTGCATTAATGTTTGTTATTGTCCCCTAATGACCACCTCTGCCATGGATTCCCTCACTACCACCCTTTAACAGTGCCCCTCAAGTCTCCATAACCACACTCTCTCTCAGATGCATTTAATTTGATTTACAGCGCCACTCATAGCAGTGTAGGGTGTCAGAGCACTTTACATCACACACATTACTCAGAGACAATCAATATGTGTGTAAATCACTGTATAGAAAATGTTACATAAGACTAAGGACTGCAAGGTGTAGGAGTCACATGACTCCTACACCTTGCATACTACTAGGACGTATAGTTTAATAGTGATTGATCTGGAGAACCATAAACTCAGGATTTAAAACGTAATACCATGGTTGGGGGTTCTCTTTAATAATCAGAATTGATTTCTGTCCAAAAGAACACTTTTTGCAACATTAGGATAATCAAAGACCAGGGGGGGGGGGGGGGGGGAGGGGGGCGACATAACGCTCTAATTTATACCTTGCAGTTTGTATGCAGCTCTTAGATGAAAGTTAATAGCTCACTGTTGTATGTTAGGATTTTAACTTATAAACTGCAAGTAACAAAAGGATCTCTCTGACAAAAGCAGTAGCCCACTGACCTATTTACATTATGTACACTTTGTGATCTGTGTAGGATGGTGGAATCTGACTGTATGGTTGCCTCTGTTTTATTCCTGGTGTTTTGCTGGTTTTCGACTTAGTCTGGCTGGGATCCTGCTATTCAGGACCCCAGCCTATCTGCTTTCTCCCTTAAATTGATTACAAGTACTATAGGTACACTCCAGATTGGATTCTGGGGTACCCCTATAAGTCATTAGTATATGGTATACTATGTACCCAGGGCCTAGGTACCCCAGAGGCCTACCAGGGGCTGCAAAATTTATTGTGCCACCCCTGGGAAGCCTTCCAAAATGACACCGCAGGTCTGCTACAGCAGCCTGGGTAAGGTGGTGCATTCACCCCTTACTGAGATATAGGTTCACTATATCTCTCCATATCACTGCACATATAAACCTATCAGTCACCCCTATGGCAGGCCTTACCAATCCTGAAGGCAGGGTGCTGGGTTTTAGTTGAGAGGGTGCCCATGCATTTGCAAAGCACCTCTGCAGCCTTTGGAACCTTTATTCTGGGGTTGTTTGTGATGCAGCCAAACCATACACTCTTAAGTGCATTATAACCAAACGGTAAATGCTAACTTTGGGATGGCTGCATGGAAACATGTTGTGTTTGGTGTCAACCACTTTGGAATCATACCCCCACACCAGTAAATAGTGTGGGAGTATGATCCCACCCATCTAGAGGGAGAGACATGACAGCACCGGTATACCTGGTACCAGCTAACAGAGCACTGGCGTCACAAAATGGATGCTGCCAGCCACAGACACGAGTCTGCCCTCCTGTTGCTGGACGAAACTCCGGCATGGGAGGCCTGGACAATAGGTTTCCTGTCACAGGGAGGTGTCACCACCTCCCAGACAGGCTTTAGTGTATTGGGGCTGGGTGGGTGCACTCCAAGAGTGCTTTGAAGTTCAGCACTGGGAGCACATTTGGTGTCCCTGTGCACAGTCCAGCTCAAACCGGTTGCAGGGGCTACAAGCCCCTGCTCTGGTGTGAAACTGGACAAAGGAAATGGGTGTAGCCACCCCTCTTTCCTGACCCTCCCATAGGTGGGTTCCTAGAGTTTGTCCCACCCCTTCCTTAGGTATAAGATAGGAACTGTCAGATCCACTGCGACTCCCTAGGATCCTGGGCGAAGGACAAAGGGGTCCACCTCCCGACGTCCCTAACTATGAATATTACGACACAGAGTATTAAGGCAATCAGGCGAGGGAAAGGAATTGGGGTAGGAACAGCGGGATGAGGAGATCTGTAACAAAAGAATACACGTGGTTAACACTTAGTCTAAACACCTTGGCTACACTCATAAGGTCTCACTAACCCTGTGTATTACCTTAGGAGCCGCTCTTCCTGGCTACGACACTGTGACCAACAGGAAAACGCGTCTCTCTTGTAAACACGCAGTTTACCTACAATGAGCAGATAAGACAGGTCAACCTACCAGCAAGCCAGCCAACAATGCATCACAAACATTCAGCCCCATACATACCCGTACTCATTCCTTTCCAGCACATAGTAAGGCGTGTTCCAAAGGGAAGGAGGTTTCTCATGCCTCCCCTATCAGCCCAATAGGTTCTTGGGCTCAGCAATTTATAGTACGCCAAAGTAATCCAACAGCATGGAAACTTAAACCAAGAAGCACGTTTCTGTCGTGCGCTAAGGCCCCCCGAACATCTGACCTTGATCCAGGAGGTAGGAAACCAGGGGGTGCCGAGCAAGATAGTGCTTATATCAGCGCTCTGTCTCCCCCTCAAAGACCTCGAACTCCAGGATCCCAAAAGGAGAGGGGAGTCTCGGAAAACAGGGCAGGAGAGCGCTTACGTGAGCGCTCTCTACTGCCCTTCCTTAAATTGCCAAAATCCACGGGAGGGCAAGGCGCGACTCCCAGGTTAAGTAGCGCTTCCAACAGCGCGGGTTTCCAATACGTGTTTGCAATCCCGAGCAAACACTCCAAAGTCCAAGTGGCCTGAAATAGCAGAGACGGCAGCGCTTACCTCAGCGTGCGTCTCTGCATCCAAATTCCACGTAGCGGCGCTTCCTTCAGTGTCGGCTTCCTCCGGAGGGAGCAGATGGAGGAAGTCTCTAAATCCGGCGTCTCGGACACGAAGAAGCCGTGGATCCTCACGGCACTGCATAGACAGGATTACGCGCACTGTGTCCTCGCGCCGCCTAGCTATGACTAGGAGGCCCCGCCCATCCAGCGGCGGGTGTCTGGGAATTGTAGTTGACACCCAGAGCCGCAGTGGGCGCCTAGCCTCGGCGCCCGACAGGAACCCCTGGCTACAGGACTTTAGATTACACCTGGACGAAACTCTGATACTGAATCCTGGAACTTCGACGATCTACATTGAACTAGATGAGTGAAGAATCTCCATTGGAGTAAAGGAGTTACTTCCCTGGAAGGCAGTCACCAAAGATGCATCTGACCGGTTTGCATTTCCGAAGCTCCCGCCTGACTCCGAATAATTTTACAATGCAGGAGGTGGGTTTCTGTGGTCTTAGAGGTTGATCAGTGCCCACAGCAAGTCTTCGGCCAGTATTCCTTGTGGCGACCGTGCAACCCGAACCCCTGGACACCACGTCACTTTGCAGAAGCATCAGCTTTCCAACAACTCCTGCAGCTGAGCTTTGGGTTACTTGTAGCTCTGACCCCGAGCAGCATTTGCACAGAAGATTGCCTGCAAGTGTTCCGTGAGCTGGCCCTTTGTGTTTTCTCTCGAGGTCCCTTCGCGATCCCTAGTCCATCGACTGGTGGGTCCCTGTGAAGGCAACTTTACTTCTAAATGGGCTTACCTGGTTGCTCCATATGTGCCCTGACTCTCCATTGCATGGGGAATCCCCAGGACCTTGCTGGTCCGCACCGAAGCCTCTTTTCTCTTCCTGCATGGGTTGCTGTTGCCAAGGCTTGTTGTGTTCAATCCGAGCACCGACACCGCAGCACTCGAAATCCTTTGTGGGACAGTTCGAATCCAGCTCCTGGTTGTCGTTGACACCTCCTGGTCTTCATGGCTGCAGAGTCAAGCTTCACCTCTTCGCACCTGAATCACCCGACATCGGTGGGCATTCTTCTATCATGCCCCTGGTCACTGGCAAGTGACCCTGACTCTGTCCCCTCTGCTTTCCGGTTCTTCTGATCTTCGATCCAGGCTTGGATCACACTGGACACTTTTCTCTTTCCCGGCAGCAGCACTTTGCAGCAGATCGCCATGGAAATCAACAACGATTCCCGACACCATTTGACACCTATGCACCCGGCATCCCTGGGTGAGGTAACTCGAGTACTCCGGTGCGCCCGTGGGTGCTGGCCCTAGAACCCCCTAAGTCTAAAGGGGTTTGCTCAAAATCCTCTCCTAAGTGTCCTTAACTTCTAAAATTCCAACCACGACTTTCCCATAGAATAGAACGGGGCTCGCGCCTGTGTTCTCCCTCTGCACGTGTCCCTCGTGGGTCTCCTGTGTCACTACCTTGGGTGGTTCCTTGGGGTCCCAGCAATTCTACGTGCTCTAGGCACTGTGTCTAGTCAAGTCATGGTTCTTATACCACTTTAATATATGGTTTGTTCTGCCTCTAGGGCCCATTGTATATTGTGCTATTTACTGTCATTTTAGAACTGTATTATTGTGTATCTTGGACTCTAATCTCATAAAGAGATTAGTAGTGAGTGATTAGAAATAAATACATATATTTTATATATACCTTGTGTGGATCTCCTTTCATTTAGTAATTCAAGAGGTTATACTCTGGTAAACCAAGTTGCTTTACACTCCTTCAAGACTGAGCCTAAAGGCTGCTCTCCATAGCTACCACTAGGATAGCTTTCAATAAAGGTCGTCTTTAAACCTATCATCAATAAGAGCTGTTTGTACAGGTACAAGGTGCCCACTATAACTAGTGGACAGCATAAACCAGGCCAACTTCTCACAATCTGCATGGTACATGTTCTTTGCAGCAGGCACATTAACCCTCTGAGCTACCTTTCCATGAATCAAAACTTCCACTAGACAAAATGATCTCTCTCTAGGAAGAACATTAAACGCCAGAGTCGTCATGACATTTTTATTGTTGCTGAAAATTGCTGGAGGCCAGGAAGGAGGTTGCAAGCGCTTTTAAAACCTTAATATACTTGCAAACATAATGCCTCCACCGAAAGTCAGCACTCGGTGCGGTCACACCGGTTGCACTGCCCTAGAGCTGGCCCTTCTAAACGTTCCTGTGACCACAGTGACAGAGTCACTGTTGTTCAAGGCTGTGCTGCTTCATAGGCCTGCCCGCATGACTGGAGGCGAACTTCAGTATGGATTGTGGTGGACAAGCCTTGAAGGTTAAACTACACATGTCATGCTAGAATCCACCTGCTGGTGCTACAACACCATGGCTTCTAAGGCCCTGCGCAGCCTTCTAAGGTCTAGCATAGGAATGTGCTCCCTCAGGGGAGTGGTCTGGTGGACTGGTTATTAAGGCTGAACCTGGTTCTCCAGTTCCAAATTCCATAGCTCTGGCCATAGTGCCACATTCTCTCCCCCACTGAACACCATACTGCCCCACTGAGGAAAACTCACATTGCCTTTAACTACAACCCAATTGTTGCCGGCTATAAACACCTGGATGCGGCTCAATTTGAACGACGCACTAGACAAGAGCAATATACAAAAAAAAGTAACAACATCCTGGAATAAGCAAACACTCATAGGGAATGCAAAATTTAGCAAACCATGTGAAATGTAAGCAGGAACAACATGGTTACCTTAACGCGTTTACCCTCACTATTCAGAAATCAGTGAGTGCTTTTGCCTGAAAAGGTAAGGACATGACTACAGGGCCCTGAATGGGCCCATTTCAATGTCTGTTGCTTATATCCTTACAAAACGTAAGCAGTATGGTAAAAAGACCACATTCCTGGACGCAGAGCCGCAGTACACATTTTGTTTTCCAATCCACACATCCAGCACCTCCAGGATTGGTGCACTAGTTCCAAGCCCAGGGAAACAAAGACAAGAAAACTATAATAGCGCTTCACTGACAAACTCTGTAAAAGTGGCGCTAATGTGTTTGGCTGTGAATAAAATCAACCAGGCCAGTTTGCTACCACTCTGTCTTACTTTATTTAGTTATTTTTCATATTTTTAACCTTTTATTCCAGATGTTGCACTTTGGAATTAAAATACGACATTTCCAGCAAAAATGTTTTTCTTTCTTGGATCCATTTCACAGGGAAGCAGATAAAAGAAATGAGAGGAAAGAGAGTGAAAACCCCCTCTAGAAGACTCGGTTTTCAGTAAGAGAAGAACTGCTAGACAGAAAGAGAGGGACGAAGGAAAGAGTCGGGGGGGGGGGGGGGGGGTGCGGGCAGCTGAAGCGGCAGAGCAGAAGTGGGCACTGTATTTTCTTCTCTGAACAAGAAGGAAAAGACAGAGTCCTGTTACTTCTGTGCCTTCCCGCCAGTCACGAACACCAGGAACCCCAAGCTTTATTTATAGGCGGCGGTGAATTCTTGCGTCCTGGGACGCATTTTCAAAATAAAAAAGTAGGGGAACGGACTCCTTGGAATTGAATAAGTAGGGGTACGCCGTACCCTGCCGTTCCCGCCCACTTCGACCACTGTATTATACATACCATGTAATAAGTACACATTCATTCTAGCCCTGATATTTCATTTTTCACGTGTGACGCCTTCAACGAATGATAATCAGCAGCATAATTCATTCATGCTGGGATTTTCCATCCCTTAAAAGCCAAACTACAAGTTCCAAAATGGAATGCGCTGTCAAAAGAAAAGTCAGGCTTGACTTTAAGATGTCACCACATGACATGGAGTCAACTAGCAGCCGTGTAATGATAGTGACATGTATAGTTCCTTCCTGATCATTGTGGAAATCTCAATTTGGATGCAAACAAGAGTTTACACTCAAATTGGGATTCCAAGGTTTGCAATCATTAATACGCTCTTCTCTCATAACATGTTCACCAGGTGAACCTGGTAGAATTTGTGCAATGAAAAACTACATCGTTATGCATTTGTGCACCTCTGAATAGAAACTTGCAGGATTATTTGTCTCTGTATAATGTGTGTGATGTAAAGTGCTCTGCCACCCTATGCTGGAAGGAGTAGCACTACAAATAAATTAAATTCATGTGAGAGAGGGGCTCTAAGAGATGAGGCAATAAAGAACTATTGATGGACAGAATGCAGAACAATGTCATACATTCACCCCAGTACAGAGATCTGGGCCTAAATCCATCGTTTTTTGCTCACCATGCCATTCCAGTTTGGACCCAGCCATATGCAAATCAGTCTTGACCCTGCGCACAATGGGAACAGTCCAGCCCGCACTGCCAAGCCAGGTCCTCCCTGGACTGGAAACAAGTATCCTAGAACCGGTTTCGGGGTTTCACCCCTCTTCAGCCAGGATAGCTTGATTCCAGTGGCATGGAGAGAACGGGACCCACGTCTGAGCATACCCGCCCCACTTGTGACAAATGCAAAAAGAACTATTGATGGACATAATGCAGAACAATGTCATACATTCACCCCAGTACAGAGATCTGGGCCTAAATCCATCGTTTTTTTGATCGCCATGCCATTCGAGTTTGGACCCAGCCATATGCAAATCAGTCTTGACCCTGCACCCAATGGGAACAGTCCAGCCCGAACGGCCAAGTCAGGTCCTCCCTGGACTGGAAACAAGCATCCTAGGACCGGTTTCGGGGTTTCACCCCTGTTCAACACTCCGTCCATCATCCCCTTTGGTTTTGCTTTGTTCAGCCTAAGTTGGCAGGGTATGCCCAGACATGGGTCCCTTGCTCACTTTGCCACAGGAAGACCTGGCTTGGCAGTTCGGGCTGGACTGTTCCCATGATGCACAGGGTCAGACTGATTTGCATATGGCCATGTTTGAACTGGGGTGGTGGAGTGAGCTAAAGAATGATGATGGATTAAACCCAGATCAGTTGACTGGGAGTGAGTGCTTCCAATGTTCAACACTCCGTCCATCAACCCCTTTGGTTTTGCTTTGTTCGCCCTAAGTTGGCAGGGTATGCCCAGACGTGGCTCCCTTGCTCACTTTGCCACTGGATTTAAGATGGGTCATGAACCCAAAACCGGTCCCAGGATGCTTGTTTCCGGTCCAGGGAAGACATGGCTTGGCAGTTCGGGCTGGACTCTTCCCATGAGGCACAGGGTCAGACTGATTTGCATATGGCCATGTCTGAACTGGGGTGGCGGAGTGAGCTAAAGAATGATGATGGATTTAACCCAGATCAGTTGACTGGGGGTGAGTGCTTGCAATGTTCAACACTCCGTCCATCATCCCCTTTGGTTTTGCTTTGTTCGCCCTAAGTTGGCAGGGTATGGCCAGATGTGGGTCCCTTGCTCACTTTGCCACTGGATTCAAGATAGCCTGGCTGATGAGGGTTATGAACCCAAAACCGGTCCCAGGATGCTTGTTTCCGGTTCAGGGAAGACATGGCTTGGCAGTTCGGGCTGGACTCTTCCCATTAGGCACAGGGTCAGACTGATTTGCATATGGCCATGTCTGAACTGGGGTGGCGGGTGAGCTAAAGAATGATGATGGATTTAACCCAGACAGTTGACTCGGGGTGAGTGCTTGCAATGTTCAACACTCCGCCCATCATCCCCTTTGGTTTTGCTAAGAGATGAGGGGCACCCTTAAATGGTGGCAGTGAGGGAACCTATGGAGCAGGAGGTCATTGGGGGCGACAGCCATGATTGTTGCACTGGGCACCACCAATGATATAGCTGTCCCTGATTACTTGTATGTCCCTCATCCTTGTTATTACTCATGACGTGAATCCCACCTCCTCAAGAGCGAAAACTCCAGTAATGAAGCCACTACTCCCAGCCTAGTAAGGAGCCATAAATGCTATCATTCCCAGCATTCCTACTGTTTTCTCCTGTCTCAGACTGAGACAAGGATGTCAGCAAGAGTGAGGTTTCTGATAACTTTGGACCTCCCTCGTTATCTCTGGTGCTCTTTATCTTCTGCACTTGGTAATAAAGCAGACTCTTTATTAAATTTGCCTGGGGAGTTTTGGATTGATCCCCAATGGTAATTTTTACTTAGCAGTACGTTGTAGTGTTTTTAAGTCTTGCAGTGAAAGAAGAGTTCTTGTGCCTTCCATGCTATGGAGCTGCAATCCTTTGGCTGACAGCTGGCGAGGAAAGAATTTAGGAGAGGTCCAATTCGGTTTCGCACATGCGTGAATTTTCAGGTCGAGCGATGATGCAGTGTTGGTGAGAAGGCCTCAGCCTATTTACATTGCTGTAATGTGACAAATGCAAACTGTGATTGGTTTTGGCATATTTCCTGCTATTATCACATCTTTGGCGATGACAATGGGTAAGCATGAACAAAAAAGGAACGCAATTCTAAATCACCTTCATCAAGATTCTGATCAAGGCCCAAATTTCCTCTGAGGAAAAGAAAGAGATTAACCTCTGAAGATACAGAGGCTTTGGTCTTCTTTATAACTGAAGGCTAGGGGCATTGAGGTAATGATCCAATTACTTACTAAGTAATGCTAATTACTCCTAGCCCTACTCATCCTGGTGTTAGTTGTTTAGAACCTCCCTCACTTGCATGATTGCCTTTATTTCGGCTTGGAATGTCAGGAGGAATTATGGCCCTTTACATCACTTAGTTACAGTGGGAGTAATTTTTTTCCTGGAGATTACTACCTCAAGGAGATAGGATTAACCTCATAAGTAAATAAGTAAAAAAAATATATATATATACACATATGGAATCCAGGCTTTTAGTCCTCTGTGGAACAATCATCCGGTTAATGACACTGCCAATTTATGAAGCACTTGCAATTTGAACTTTCAAAAAGGACTTTCATTAACTAAACTGGACACGTAAGGCCGCCAGAGGGGATTATGGGTCACGTAGTCCCGCTGGGAGGAGTAGCAATTACCCAGAGGCCGGCATTATCGTCGTAATTATACACAGCCCGTGTAATTAGAGCCCCGTGGACTTGTTACAAATCCAGTATACTTTTACCTGCTGTGTTTGTTCTTGAACGCATTTGAAAACACAGTTTAATTAATTTTTGCTTAGTGTGTCATTACCATAGATTTAACCGGGTAGACCCTGGTCTTGTGAGTTACGAGGAAATGAGGTGAGAGCAAATTAGCCTCAACAATACTTGCAGCATAACCTGTATTCTAAGCAGTTTAAACTTTTCTAGTTTTTATTATGATTCACTTTTCAGGAAGGCAGCATGTTTTGAGAGCATTGGCGCCATGACTTTGATTATCATGAAAGCACATCGGCATGTCATTAAGACTTGTTTACATCTCAGGCAGATGAGACACATTTATATATTTTTTCTGTGCACATATCATGAATTTGGTTATGTTCAATTGTTGGCATTACATGCTTACTGTGCAGTATGCAGTTATTTATATTCTTCAATTAATTTCTTGCTCTTTGCACTGTATGTATATGCTATATACTAGTATGTTTTACCAGCTATATTTCTGATCACACAGTCTATTTTCTATGTCCATTCATGCCTGAAGGAGGGAGGAGGGCTATATATTCTTGAAATTCTATGGCGCCAATTAGATTGACAAAGCCTGCTGCACAGGCGAAACGTGTCTCTCTTTCAATGCGGGGTCGTGGGAGACCTGACAACCAATAAAGAAGTCTTATCCACACATACCTCGAGTACTTGCCTCTTCTTCGTTGAGCAGGATTGTTTTCTTTGATAGATATATATATATATATATAAAAACTTACCTTAGCTGGCCCGGTCCCGCATCGTCTCTGCTTCTCGCAGGAAGCAGGCAGCCTCCCTCCCTTCCCCTAAGCCAATCACAATGCTGCAATGGCCGACCAAACAGCCAGGGCCCGCAACATTGGGCTAGCCACTCCTCCCTATGCCCTGTTGCACCACCGCCAACCCCCAACCAAACCCTTCTGCTTTCTTTCAGTGCGAGAAGCAGTAACATAAACTGGTACTTGTACCATTTTTTGTTACAGCTTCTCGCACTGCGAGAAAGCAGTGGGGCGATGCTGCTCCACCCACACGGAGGAGCAGCCCTTGCCTGTGGTGTGCATATTTACCAAGTGCTGTATTGCATATAGCAGGAAATAACAGGATAAACCATGGCCATAGTGCAGCCATACAGCTGCAGGTCGCATGGGACACCTTCACCAATACCTGGGTTTTGGGCTGTTAGAAATAGTGGTCTCTAGTTGGCACTGGTTTGCACCATTGTCAAAGTATGGACCTTCTTCCTAGTCAGGGTAAGGGGGATACACTTATAAACCCTGTTCACCCCCTTGGTAGCTTGTCACGAGCAGACAGGCTTATGTCAGAGGCAGTGTGTAAATCATGTGTGCACACATACAGTAATACAGTGAAAACACTACAAACGGACACCACACCATTGTAGAAAAATAAGTAATCTTTATCTAAACCAAACAAGACCAAAATGACAAAAATCCACAATACAGTAATCAAAATGTACTTCTTAGACGGTAAAAACAGTCCTCTCCTTAGCAAACAATAGATGTGACATTTTTAACACAAAGTACCTTGGATGCGTCAAAATCATAAACAAAAACAGCCACAGGGAAGGTGATGCGTCGGTTCCTTACACGCAGGAAAGGTGATGCGTCGGTTAATACTCCAGGGGAGGTGATGCGTCTGTTCCTTACTGATGGGGAGGTGATGCGTCGGTTTCTTCTGTGTGGGGAGGTGATGCTTCGGTTTCTTACTGCTGCCCCGGTGTCCTTGTAGAATTGGCACCCTAGTGCAATGTGTGGGGATCAGAGATGCGTCGGTTCTCGATGCAACGGCGCTGCATTCGTCTCTCCAGCTGCGGTCCCACAATGTGTTGGTTCTTCCAGCAGATCTCGGACCTCGAAGATCGGTGCACTCTATGCGGCGTGCGGCGATTTCTCCCGCCGCGGGCAGGCGCTGCGTTGGTTTCTTCAGCGGCACGATGATGATGCCTGGAAATTTTTCCTCACATCGGCGATGCGTCGGAAACAGGTGCAGATGCATCGCACTTCTCGCAGTTGCGTGTCTTTTTCAGCTCGCAACAGCAGGAACAACCTCCAGCGGCCCAACTCAGAAACAGGCACCTTTTAGCAGGTCAGAACTCCCAGCAAGTAAGTTCAGGGGAGCTGGAGGTGAAGTTTTTGTGTCCCTGATACTTCAGAACAGGAGGCAAGCTCTACTTCAAGCCCTTGGAGATCTTAATCAAGCAGGGGACACAGCCCACAGCAAAGTCCTTGTCCTTTCCTTGGCAGAAATAGCTACTTCAGGCCGCCGCAGACAGCACACAGCAAAGGGGCAGTACTTCTCCTTCAGTTTATCCAGCTCTTCTCCTTGGCAAAGGTTCCTATTGAATTCCAGAAATGCTCTAAAGTTCTGGGGACCGGGCCTCAATATTTATACATCATTTCTGTGTTCTCTTGTGGCAGAGAAGCCCCGTGCTTAGTCAAAACCAGTTCTGTCCTCTCTGGTCCAGCTTCCCGGCAGGAGGTGGAGGCAGCATTGTGTAAGGCAGACCAGGCCCATTCAGGTACAAGGAAATCTCCTCCCCCTACTCTAAATGCAGCCCAGTTCTGTTCATCGCAGCCCTGACTCATCCAGGAAAGGCAGGACACACCTCAACCCCACAGTGGCTGTCTACAGTAAATGCACATCCCCAGCCCCTGACACTCCAAAGCCAGACAGTCAATACACAAACCAGCAGAAGCACACAGGATGGCTAAGCAAGAAAATAACTACTTTCTAAAAGTGGTATTTTCAAACACAGAATGTAAAAATTATCCTTACTAAAAGATGCATCTTTATATTCTGAGTTCAGGCATTGTTAGACTTGGCATCTTTTGGCGTGTTTCCCCTGAGTTTTTGCTTTCTACCTCCCGGTTTTGACTCTGTTTTTGCTGGCGTAATGGTTCTGTGCACTTTTCTCACTGCTGATCAGTGGTAAAGTGCAAGTGCTCCTGTGGTAAATGGTGTTATGGATTGGTGTTTCCATGGTTGGATATTTGATTTACTTGTTAGTCCTTAGTAAAGTGCACTGAGTGTGCCAGGGCCTGTGAATCAAATGCTACCAGTGGGCCTGCAGCACTGATTGTGCCACCCACTTGAGTAGCCCAGAACCGCCACTGTGGAGTCTGTGCGCAGTTTGCAACTGCCATGTCAACTTGGCCAGTGCGCACACTTGCCAGTCCCTCACCTTCCCTTTTCTTACATCTCAGCCACCCCTAAGGTAGGCCCAAGGTTCCCCTGTGGGCCGGGTGCAGTGTATGTGAAAGGCAGGACATGCCATGGTGTGTGTGGCATGTCCTGATAGCGAATTACGGCCAATTTCGTTTTTCGCTATTGCAAGGCTACCTGTTCCCCATTGGACAGAATGGGGAGTTTGTTTATAACATCTTATAAACATAACTGGCCCAGGGCACTAGGGAGGAAAATAAAGTTTAGTATGCCTTAACTCAGAATCTAAAGATGCATATTTTAGTGAAGGTGATTTTTGCATTCTGTGTTTGAAAATACCACTTTTAGAAAGTAGGTATTTTCTAGCTCAGTCATCCCGTGTGCCTCTGTTGAAATGTGAATTGCCTGTCTGGGTTTTAGATGACAGAAGGCTGGGAAGCAGGAGTGGCTCCAGATAGTCTAGGTGGGTCAGGAAAGGGCTGAATAGACCTGGACTGCAATTGGGGAAGGGGGGAGTATATTTCCTTGCACCTCAAAGGGCCTGGTCTGCCTCTGACCATGCAGTCTCCAACTCCTGCCAGGAAGTCACACCAGAGAAGGCAGAACTGGTTCTGGCTGGGCACAGACACTCTCTGCCTAAGAGATCAAAGGATGTTGGGATATAAATACTGGGGCCCAGAGCCCTGAACTTTAGAACTGTTTTGGACTAAGAAGACTGCCAAGAAGAAGAGCTGGAGAAGCTGTGAGGAGGAAATACCACACTGCTGTGTGCTATCCTGTGTTGGCCTGCAGTGGCTGCTTCTGTCTTGGGCAGTGAAAGGACTGGACTGAACTTTCTGCAATCTACTTTTGTGAGTTTCTCCAAGGGCTTGAGGTAGAGCTTGCCCCCTGTTTAGGAAGTCTCAGGAACAGCAAATACTTCAAGCACTTCTGCCCTCAGCACTGGGGACTGTGTGTTTTGTGCTGCAACAGGAGAAAAAGCAACCCGACGCCGCTGCCAACTCTGTGTCCTGAAGGCACCGCCACAATGCCGCACCACGACCCTGGTCTCACCAACTACGCCTGCTGACGCTGCCACCGAGCCACTGCTCGCACCGCGACCTGTGGGCACTGCAGTCCGCACCGCCTCGATTCACGACGATGCCTTGGTATCCTTGACGACGCCACTCTACGCCAAAATCTACACCGCTGCCTGCACCGTGGTTCGAGGGCACCGCTCAAAGTTACACGACGCACCGCCCTCATCCCGCACCGCAGCCTTGACCTACCAACTCCATCAACTCCAGTTTGTCAGCCGACGACAGCACTTCAGCAACGACGATGCTGCTTGCACCGTGACCTGCCAGCACCGTGACGAGCCCCTCATTCACCGCGACCCTGGTCTCCCCGACGCCGCCATCTGACGCCGCCACTAAGCCGCTGCTCGCACCGCGACCTGAGGGCACTGCACGCCGCACCGCTGCACTTCGCACCGCAGCACTCGACGCCAGTGCTCCTGACTCCAACAGAGAGGAGATCGATCTGCAACACATGACTTCGAGAGCCCCGACGACTCCTGCACCGACGCCTGCGGATGCTGTGCTTTCGGAATCTCAACGAGAGGTTACCGACGCCCTGCATTTCTAAAAGGTACTGTTTGCGGGTCTTCCCGACACCGTAGCTGGCTTGCGATGCCACGGTCAGCCAGAACTGTTTGGATTTGTTTGTTCACGACGCCATGATAGCCCTAGACGGAGCTATCGACATCAAGGAACTGTTTTTCAAGCATATTTTGATAACTGAAGATTTTTTAAGTACTGTATTGTGGATTTTTACCGTTTTTAGGTCTTGCCTAGGCAGTGTGCAAGCGCTGTTCTAGGAGGGCCTTTGGCCATCGGTTTGCTCCTTTTCAAGCACACTCGTGCTTGTGGTGGCATCCACCTTGCGGGAGCGAGCTGCGGCGCGCGTTCTAACTGGCCGCTGCTCTCTCACGCAAGGCGGATGCCACCACAAGCACGAGTGTGCTTGAAAACAGCTGCTGCTTGTTTGAGTTTCAGCATTAGTCATTCACAGTCATTAAACACAGCGCGGGCTGCGTTTTTTGTTCTCATTCCCCCCTCACTCTCTCTTTCGCTCGCACTGTGTCTCTCGCTCTCTCTCTCTCTTTCTTGTCGCAGGTCGCACAGAGACAGCAATTCATCTTACAATTTTCTTTATAACGACAATTAACAATAGCCTCAATATAAGGCAGACACTACTGAGCCCTAAAATATCACATTATAAGTTTTCCCTTGTGCACAGCTCTCTCCAAAGTGTCCCATCACATTCATTGCATTATGTTTGCATGTTACTTTCCTACTACCAGCTGCGGGGCATAAAGTGCATTAAATAACTCAAGCAGTGTCAGCACTTTATCTGGCGCGGGCCGCGCTTTTTTCTTCCATTCCCCCCTCACTCACTCTCTCTTTCGCTCGCACCACCACTACGTCCACCACCACCATGCCACCACCACGTCAACCAACACCACATCCACCACCACGTCTACCACGTCCACCACCACATCCACCATCACGTCCACCACCACCCCGTCCACCATCACCACGTCCACCACCACGTCTACCACCACCACCACGTCCACCACCACCACGCTCACCACCATCACGTCCACCACCACATCCACCACCACACCACGTCCACCCCCACCATGTCCACCACCACATCCACCACCACATCCACCACCACCACGTCCACCACCACATCCACCACCACCATGTCCACCACCACCACGTCCACCACCACCATGTCCACCACCACCATGTCCACCACCACCACATCCACCACCACGTCTACCACCACCACGTCCACCACCACGTCCACCACCACGTCCACCAACACCACCACCACCCGTGACAGGTAAAGTGTCACTGGAGGGCAGGGGTAATAGGAGTGTCAACCCCGGCTGTACATGGGACATTTAAGAATGCACTGGGTGCGAGAAGACGGGATAGGGGCTGGAAGTATTATACCAGACCCAAGATAAATTTTGAAGAGGCGCAGTGTCACAGGGGCTCCTGTAAAAGAACTCTCAGCATCTCTACCTCACAGTGGCATACCTGCATGAGCTACTCACTCAAAACAAGCATTGGCATAGCCAATAGGTCTCGCCTTTGGAACCGTTTAGCCATGCAACACTTGATGTTGTTGCACCAAGGATATTGTGCTGGATAACTAAACACTTATAACGTCCCAAAGGCGAGACCTATTGGCTATGCCAATGCTGGTTTGTCTTGAGTATATAAAAATATTGGATATTTTTCTAAACTGGTGTGTTGTCCTTTTGTAGTGCTTACAATGTATTACTGTTGGTTACGAGCAAATCCTTTACACACTTCCTCTAAGAAAAGCCTGACTGCTCGTGCCTAGCTACCAAGGGGGTGAGCGGGGATTATTTTAGGAGTGTAAGTCCCTTCTCCTGACAGGCATACTAAACTATCTTGTCCAAATCGAAAGGTATATTTATAAGATGTTATAAACAAACTCCCATTGTATCCTATGGGACTGATAACCTTTTAATAGTGAAAAACGAAATTCAGTGTAGTTCACAATCAGGACATGTTACGCACATATGGACATGTCCTACCATTCACATACACTGCAACCTGCATACTGGGGTACCTTAGGCCTACCTTAGGGGTGATTCACATGTAAGAAAAGGGAAGGTGTTGGCCTGGCAAGTGGTGTGCACTTGCCAGGTCGACATGGCGGTAGAAACTGCACTCAGCCATTACAGTGGCAGGTCTGAGAACCTTTGGCAAGGCTGCTTGCGTGGGTGGCTCAATCAGTGCTGCAGGCCCACTAGCAGCATTTGACAATCCCTGGGTACACATAGTGCACTGTACTAGGGACTTAGTAGTAAGTCAAACAAGTCAATTATGGAATTACAGAGGAAACACTTGCACTTTGGCACTGATCAGCAGTGGCAAAAGTGCCCAAAGCATCTAGACCAGCAAAAACGAAATTCAGCACACAGCAAAAATACAGGAGGAAGAGACAAACATGCAGGGGAAAACCACGCCAAGGGTGCCAGGTCTAAAATGAGCCAACAAACACTGCATTCTGGAACTTGTAGTCTTGCTTTTTTAATTCTAATGTTTATAGTTCATGCAAAGTGTAATTACGTAAAATTGCCTTATGTGAGCTGTAGTATTTTCCCTTTAAATTCTAATCTTATGTCCCAGCATGCAAAGTGCAATCAGCTAAAATAAAAATAAAGCTAGCTGAAGATACCATTTTAAGCCCTTAGAAAAGAATATAATATGCAGACTTTTAATGGCAAACAGATGTGTCGTGATATATGTGAGGATGCAATTACCAAACGGATATTTTTAGAGTTATCATGGAACTAGTTGTCACTACAAAACCATGGGACAAACGTTACTGTTACACTTAGTAACACAATGCATCTAAGCAGTATATGCTTGTACTAATAGCGCCAAAATACCAGAATGCAACGGTTTGTAAAAAGAAAGCTCTGGAATGGAACCATGGTATACCGGCACCGTATGCTCAGACATAAGAAAACATTCCATTTGGAATCACTGCATCAACTGAATTGCAGGAGACCGGGGTAGGTGGAGACTGGGGTTCATGGGACGCTTGCTATATCCCCAAGGAATGAATAGGACTGAATGAATAGGACTCTCTTACTGCCAACATTACCTGCCTTGGCATTTTTTGTGCGGCTGAAATTTTTTGGGACTTTGACATCCTTCTAAGCATTTTAGGTTGTTATGGCTTTTCTGCAGCACCAGCTTGTGTAGATTACATATCTATGTGACTTTCGGCAGGATAGGCACGGTGAAAACGAGGCCCAGATTTCCTAATGCTAGATGCAGGTTCTATGCGACGCAAAGTGGCACAAATAGCAACCTGAAGCATCTTTCACAGGCACAAGCAGTTTTTGCACCAACAGTTGTCACACGTGCAGTGTTTAATGGCTCAGAGTCGCACAGCACAAAGCGTTTAATAATCTATCCAAATGGGCTGGGAGAAGGCAAGAACTGCACAAAAATCCCAATTATTCAATGCCAAGCCACCTCAACTAACATCATACTAAATAGTGTGCATGGAATACCAGCAAAAAATTAAAACCGGTGCAAAAAATGGATACATGGTGGTGGTATTATTTCTCCATGCATAATATTTGTACTTTCCTTAAAAATTACAAATATTATGTGACTGGCTGTTTGTCTATCAGAAAAGATTTGTATTCAAGAGTGTTTCTCAAGCATAAAACATGAATGCACCACTCGCGCCCATCTGTCCTGCAGTGCACGATCATGTTAAGCACGTCATCATTAGCACATACTTGGCTAATGACCTTATCGGTATGCAAAGTGTATAAATGAGGCTGCCAAAGTGTTTCCAAAACATAACACTGAGCAGTGAAGATTATGGCATAGTGTTGTACTGCACAAATCTTGGAAAATTCTGAATAGAGAGTTTTGAGAACCACCTTCAGCATAAATTGAGCTTGAACAGATGTGATGAAAGACTATCTTAAAGCAGTGGCCTTGTAAGAAGAAACTGTCTTATTTGATTAATTGTAAATTGCAGTGATGACAGGCAAGTGCAGCTCCCCAGCTAAATCTAAACATTTATGCTGTATAAATATTCTTAATCTCCTTCATAAACCAAAGACCTCAAGAGCCAGTGATCCAGAAGGACATAACTGGCCCGTTAACGAAAAACTTTAACATGGCAGAGGGCACCAAGGCATCCGGGGCGCTGATCTCCCCAGTGGTACTTTCAATTAGGCGCAGCGGGCAATCATATTTTTTGACAATGTCAACTGAACCATCTCTACGGAGAGGCGCAGGCCATTGCTCATAAAGATTGACCCCAAGCTAGAGGCAGGGCAGGTGGCACAAGGAGGGCTCTTTGGCAACCCGTTCATCAAGGCTCACAGCAAATTTGTGTCAACCTTTAACTTCCTTGACAAGGCCCAGTCAACGGTCAAGTGCATTTTCAATGGGCATGTTTTCACCGGGGCCGGCCACGCTCATTGTGAAGCTCAACAAACACATCTGGGCAGCCCACATCAGTTGATTCAGCTATACCCACAATGTGAATGTTATTACGGTGTGAGCACGTCTCCAGATTTCGTTTTGTGCCACAACCATTTGAGTAGGTGCTCCATTTATCCAGGGCCTTCACGTTCGTAGCCACCCCATTTCCAGTCCTGAGATGCATTCCTCAGCGCCATCCAATCTGGTGGCTTGTTAATCCAGACGATCACCCATGTGGTTGAGCCTACTGGTAAGCTCAGCAATTCTAGTGTCAATTGAACGGAACCCCGCTCCTCGCTCAGTCATAATGGTAGCGGTGCCATGTGCTGCCTCCAAGCCAGCATCTCTATCAGGGCCATCATCAGTGTCTGAGAGGGATACCTGGCACCTAGCAGGCTTAGATTGTTCAAAAAGTAGTTTGCATTGCTTGGAGTTGCATCAGCCCATTATCTGGCTGCGCAGGAGGGGGCAGGCAGTGCCCTGTGAGGAGCAAGAGACAGTGCCTCACCCCAAAGTGCCCACGATAGAAGAGCTGAGACCACGGCTACCGCCAGGAAGGATGACCTGCGATGGATCCGGGCCTCCAGAGTGACACGTTATCAATCATTCACTAACAGTACAAAGGACATGGGGTATTAAGGCAACAAGCACTGCGGGGCCTAGGTTGACGCGAGGGCCCCGACTGATGAGTCACCTTTGGTGTAGGCCTCGGAACCACGTTCAGGGTCAAGGGCAATCTGTGCAAGGAGAATCCACACCTCCCGTCTGTTTTGAGTAGCTTCAACTTGTAGTGACCAAGCACAACTGCAAACGGTAGGCTGCCTCGTCCGGATCAGAATGCAGAGTGTACGGCAGAACAAGGCCTCCCGGCCCACTCAGCTTGTTGAGGCCAGTCTGTGAGGGCCAGAGGGTATGTAGAGGGGTGTTACCTCTAGCGTAGCAGGGGTGGTCCAGGGGTTTTGCCCCCAAGCGTAGCATGCAACTCACCGGCAAGCTGTGGTTGAAGGTTGGCAGGAGTCGGCACAGAATCAAGCAAAGACCATTAACCGCAGAGCCACAGCGGTATAAGTGGCTCCAGTCACCTCGATGTGTGAAGCAGGTATGCGGCATTTGTGAGCCCCTGTCATCAACTTTCAGCTGCGCAGTGAGGTCCGCACAGCCTCAGCATCAGGCTCACTCGCAGCCTCTGTCGCCACGGGGCCTCCAAGGCGAGCGGGGAGTCGGTAGCAGATCCCTCCTTTTAGGGCTTCAGCGGGACTGCTGCAGCATCATCGAGGATAGTGTAGGGTATTGCGTCCTTCTAGGAAGTTGATCCCATCACTAAATGGCGCTAGATTGTGGAAACCTGGAGATTATTTGGCTATTGCAGCCACAGCTTCACTGCCTCGCGGAAATCTTTGTTGCTGGTATGGCCACACCCCCAATGCATACCCTTAGGACATACCTGTTTTACTCGTGTGTCTGTCTTGATTTATGATGTACAGAGCACTCACATGTAGTATGCTTTTCTTCTACTTTTTGTCTAGCTACATCCTTATCTCTTCATTGTGCTTTTTAAGTTGCTACTTAATATGACTGGTTCCCCCCATTGTTTATTTAACTTGATGCTCTTAATCCTTTTCTCTTTTGACTATTTATGTAAAATGATGTCACTCTGACATTATAGGTGCTGTACAAAGCAGATAAATAAATAAAATGTATTAGCCAGTTCTCTATGTGTAAAAGAAAATAATCAAATGTATATTTGATTGTAATCTGAATCATTATCCTCTCATGTCTGGAATTGGCATGTGTGTAATTAGGATTTACCAATTCTACTTCTTAAGTAAACTTCACCTGCCTGCAATGGTTTTGTATTATTTCAGATGTGCCCAGATCCCTATTGTACCTTGTCTCCATTATCTATCCTACCAAGTTGCCTCAATTAACCCATATTATTTAATACAAACAATGGTGTTTATCCTTTTAAAAGATATTCAAGTTAGTTTGACTTTGCCATTTGTACCTAAAGCCATCATGAAACATGCCAACCAGCTTGTGTGTGTGGAGAAGTTTATTGATCATGTAGTCATCAAGAAATAATAGTTTACTGGGCCCAAAGTCCATGTAAACAAACAACACAGATATGAACACACTGCACAAATAAAAATAAATACAGTTAAAATGATAAGACATAAAATAAAGTGTATCGTTTAAAAAGCATTCAGGACAATATGTAAAAATCTAGAGGTTGAAAAAGCAATAGCAGAGATTTTCAAGTCAGTTAGCCATCATACTGCTTCTTTTCCAGTACAGTGTCCAGGTGCATACAAAGTTGGCTTTAAAGTGCTTCTGCTTCAAGAAAAAAGATTTACACTGTTCTGACTTACCTCTATATCCGATTTCATTTCATCAAGTCAGGTTCTAAAACACAAATAATTAATCTTCAAGCATTAAGTCTTGGGATCTAGCCAAGACCCAAATTTAGACTACAAAACTAAAGACTCAAAGCTATCTATTTGCACCTTCTCCACCATCAAGCAAGTCTATGTTTTCAAATGGTTCCTCAAACTGCACTTAGTTCTGAAGTAACTCTTCAGAGGTGAGACAAGCAAAACACATTCCTTAGAAGCCCAGAGGAAGAAATAATTGTTCATGTTAGTGAAGTGATCAGGTTGAGTGAATTAGGCTCATGAGTAAACATATTTGAAATTTAAAATAATAACATATGAAAGAGAAGAAGTAACTCTGAGGACCTTGACAAGTAAATTTCATGAAGAAAGGAAGAGCAACTCAGGATGAAGAAATGGAGCCAGAGCAAAAACTCTTTGGTATAGGCTCACAAGTAGAGAAGGAATAATCAAGACACTTAATCTGTGAACTCTACACAACACACACTACAGAAACAAAACAACAACAAAAAACTAAAAAGAGGAAACATTTCAAAGACAGCAATGTATGAGTATAATCTCCAGACTTTACACAGGAAAGCGTAAAATGGATGTGCAAGGACAGACAACAGTAATGCACAATTCAAGGGTAGTCTGAAATTGAAGAGGTATACATTTGCCAGAGTTGACAATGATAAGCAGCTGACAGCTTTCTTGTAAACGATTTTTAGAAAATACAATTGAAGGAAGATACTGAATAGCTATAAGCAAAAACCTACAAAGTACTAATATGTAGAAATCGAAATAACTGATAGAGCAATGTAGCCTTTTTGACAGAATTGAAGAAGTAGTTATTCTTCTTCAAAGGTCCAATAACTTTCACCAGCCTAGGTAGATCATGCACAGCACTAAAGCTGATTTAATCATCCTCTCTTGGAACTTGCTATCCTTCGCATCCAGGATTTTGTTTCATTTTGGCCTCAAATATTTTATTACATTTTTACTTGTTTTTTCTAAATAGATGTGGGATTTTTCTTGTGCTATGTTTTCACTTTATAAGTGTTTGAAGTGCTGCATTAATACTTTACACATTGCCTCTTAGTTAAGCCTCACTGCTTTTGTGCCAAGCTACCAGGTTAAACACAGGCTAATTTGGGGTTTGCTTGTGATTTCACCCTGACAGGAATTGCGGTTGCTGCTTGAGTAGGGTTTCACCCTCCTCAACCAGTAACCCAATTTCCTAAATTGGTGTTCAGCAGTGAGATTAGGACTTGTGTTTATGCAGTGCCATATAGTGATTCTGTGTTACACTACAATTCCCAAATAAATAATTTGATACCATTTCAGGTTTTTTTTTTAATTCTCCTTGATTGGCTCTTTTACCCTCATTCTACCAAACTGTCTTTGTCTAAACCTGCTCGCCATCTCAAATTGGATGACGGAGAACTGCCTTTAGATGAATCCTAGTAAAACCGAGGTTATGCTAATGGGGAAAGCCTCAACCATTTGGACCGATGATTGGTGGCCGTCTCAGCTGGGAGCTGCCCTCATCCCTTCACAATCTGTGAAAAATCTTGGATTAAAACTTGATCAGACACTATCTATGAAAGATCACATTGCTGCTTTTACTAGCTCCTGTTATTATAGCTTACGTCTCCTACGCAAGATTCTGCCCTATCTGCCCACCAAACACCGTAGAACCCTGGTCCAGGCTATGGTGATCAGCCGCCTGGACTATGGAAATGCACTGTTAGCTGAAGTAGGCGAGACGTTGCTTGCTAAACTGCAGGTGATCCAAAACACCGCAGCAAGAATGATTCTGAATTGCCCGCCAGGTTCCCCCTCAGGCTCCTTGCTGACAGAACTCCACTGGTTACCTGTGAGGAAGCGATCCAATTTTAAGATCTGCTGCCTCACATATAATGCCTTAAACTGCAAAGGCCCCTATTATCTGCAAAAGTAATTGACCCAAAAGGCTTCTGGTCGTAACCTTAGATCTAATTCTTTAGCCCTTTTAAAAGTTCCCCAAATACGCCTTAATCGCACTGGGGGCAAAGCCTTCTCGTACCTTGCCCCACGGTACTGGAACCAACTGCCTATTGCACTGCGTGAATGCACCTCAAATACCGTCTTCAGGAAACAACTAAAAGCCTTTCTGTTCTGAATCTATGTTTTAACCTGACTCTGGTTTCCACTCTCTTTTCACTAGGTAAGCGCCGAGATGCCCCCGGGTGAGTCGCGCGCTATACAAATTTGCTTACCATAACATAACAAGAATGGAATTTGAACTCCCCAACCAGGATCACTACAATGTGGTTAAGTTCAAGTGATTATGTAAGGAAAGGGGACTTCCAGCCAAGAGGAATACCAGGAAACTGGAACTCCAGAAGGCTTGAGGGCCTGTACAGAGGCTCACTAATTACTGGAAACTGCAGAGGACCAGGATAATGAGGGGAATGTGGATGGGGAAGGAGAGGACCTGGACATAGGTCTCGAGTCGCAGCACCCGTAATGAGGGGACAACATGCTCACAGAAGTGGTGCCCCCTCCCAGGGCAGGTAACAGTATATCTTCCAACGGCCTGTCCCCAGAGCTCAAGTTGCAGGTGGCCAAGCTCAAGTAGGAGGTAGAGGAGAGAAAGGGTGAGAGATCCTTAGCTGAAATGAAACTGACCACGGAGAAAAACTTGCTTTGGTGCGACTGGCTCATAAAAGAAGCCTCAGAGAGCAGGACATAAGAGCCAGGCAGGCTGAGTCCATTGATAATGGTGGCAGCTTACCCGCAGTGCCCTCTGGAGACAGGAGGGTCCACATTCCAATGGATCTGGTGCCTAACCTTGTTGTGGGAGATGACATCAACGAGTGGTTCGAAGTTTGTGAGGTTGAGCTGGAGATGAATATGGACCCTGAGAAGGATTTTGGGGGGCATTCTCTGAAGGCCCGTGCCTAGTGAAGAGAGGACACCCTGCAAAAGTGGAAGAGGTATCGCCACCCCCTCCCCCCCCCTCCCCCCCCTCCATGAAGGACACTCTTATCAGGAAGTATGTTCTCAACACAGAAAAGTATAGGCAGAAGTTTAGCGACAGCCAAAAGCTGGCCCATCAATCCCGGGAGGACTGTGTGGATTCCTTTTGCAAGGCACTGGATGGTTGGGTGAAGGGTAGTAAAGTTAAAGATTACCAATGGCTATACAATTTGATGGCAAGAGGGTACATGTTCATTCTTTCCAGAGCTGCACCAACACCTGGTTGATAGCAAGCGTGCTGGCCTCAGGGAGCTTGCTAATGTGGCAGAACACTGGCTGAGCACCAGAGTTCACAAAAAGTACCTGGGAGTGACCCTAAGAAGGGTGGTACAGGTGGTTCCCCCAAGCAGAGTCAGGGGGAGGTCAATGAAGACACAGACAAGTCCCAGAATAAGGGAAGAGGAAAGGGTTCCCATTCTCCTCCTGAGAAACAGGGAGGATGTTCTGGTGGGAGGTGGGCCAGGGCGCCTCATTGTCAACCTCGGTGCTTTGACTGTTCTGAGTTAGAACCTGAGTGGGGAGAGTCTGTCATTCCAAATAAACCACTCACTCATGGAAACTCTGCAGCGGTGGCCAATGTGGACTTAGGAGTAAAAAGCCCCCAGTGCAGGAGGTAGACCATGCCATGATCTCTCTAGCTGGGAGATATACTCAGAGGGGGTGCTTGTGATCCCTGAGGGTGGAGGTCAACACTTCCACCAGGTGAAGGAGGATGGGATCCCTAGCACTGCCACAAGGGATGCCAGGGCTAGCCTCCCTAGGGTAGTGGAAAGGCTGGTTTCTCCAGAGCAGTATACAACCAGGTGTGTAGGGAAACCCAGGCCCAGGACTTTTTCCACCCCATGGCCCTGGTATCCCTGGGGTGGGGTGGGGCGCCGACCCAGAGGAAGGTCAGAGTTAGCCTCCAGATGTTCGTAGAATGCATTCTGGAGAATAAGTTGCCTGTGATGTCAGGAGAGTTGACAGGGGCTGTCGCCAAGTGCCCCATAACAGTTCAGTTTTCTGGAGTTACCACTCCCAAGTGTAAGGTACAGGAGCCAAGATTGAGGGGCAGAGTGAGGGAGGGCTAAGCCCTGTCCCTATTCATCCTCAGGGTACAGACCCTGGGCTGAAAAAACAGTCTCAGGATGCCACCCTTGAACTGATGGGGGTAGGGTGCCTAAAATCCGGGGCAGTTGCCCCACACTCTGAGACACCGCAGAGGTCAGAGAACCCTCAGGGGCCAATAGAAAACTCCTTGCCAGCCCCAAGGCTGGAAGAGACGCCTACCCAATGTCTCCGTATGGAACTTGCATCTGTCTGGCATTGAATGGTCCGGGGTCTGGCTCTCGATGCTGACAGCTGTCAGTAGCCTCTGTAGGTTGCAGTCCTTATACGCAGATTATCCTTGGGTTTGGGAATGGGCCCCATGACCTTGTTGGCCATGGTGGTACTGTCTGCCCACCGGGAGGCCTCTGTGAGCAAGTTAAGAAGAGGTGCTTCACAGAAGGGGTCCACCGATGAGGAGAAGGGATCCCCATGGATCAGTCCAGTGGCTCAGGAAGAGTGTAGAAAGAGGACTCCAACTGAGTTCTGAGAGGCAAAGAACTGGCATAACAAGGCCTTCGTATGTGTGCCATCGCCTAAGCAGGAAAACCCATTAAGGTACTGATAAGCCTACTGTGCCTTTTGGCTAGAGGGGGTTAAGTTGGACTTGGCCCTCTCTGCAGGGTCATCCCCAAACTTTTCGTTTTAAACTATCCTGGTTTTTAATCCCAGTTTTGTTGACTTTTAGGACTCTGCAAAATGTACCACTGCTAAAATGCTTGTGCTCTCTCCTTTAAACATAGTGAAATTGGCTTAAACCCAATTGCCACATTTACTTTACTTGCAAGTCCCTAGTAAAGTGGTACTACATGTACCCAGGGACTATAAATTAAATGCTGCTAGTGGGTCTGCAGTACTCATTGTGCCATCCACTTAAGTAGCACTTTAAACATATCTCAGGAACTGCTTTTGCAGCCTGTGTGTGCAGTTTTAAACTGCCATTTCGACCTGCCAGAATAAACCTCTTTCTAGGCCAACACCTTTTACTACATATAAGTCACCCCTAGGGCAGGTCTTGCACAGCCCAGAGGGCAGGGTGCAATGTAGTTAAAATGTTAGACATTTACTTTTGAGTTTTACATGTCCTAGTAGTGAAAAACACCTACATTTTCTTTTCACTACTGTGAGGCCTACCTCTCCCATAAGATAACATTGGGTTCCACTTATTACATTTAATAAGTAGTAGCTTTCAATTGAGAGCAGATAGGAATATTGAGTTTGGTATCCAAAATTGTGATTTAAAACCATATTTAATTGTAAAGTCGGTTTTTAAGTCACAATTCTGAAAATGCCACTTTTAGAATGTTGGCATTTTCGTGTCCAAACCATTTAGTGCCTGCAGCCTGTATCTTGGGTCAAATGATTAGGTGTAGCTGGCAGTTGGTCTTTGAGTATTTCTCCCAGACAGTAAGACAAAGGGGGAATAGGTGTTGGCAGGATGGGCCATCTCTAACTTGATGTCACCTACCATACTTGCATATCACAAAGCCTCAGCCGGAGCACACTCACAAAGGGTGTTGACACTAGCCTTTTGTGAGGCTAGACAAGGTGAGGCCAGGGCAGGGAGGCAGGAAATTCCAACCACCTCTGGGAAGGAATCCTCTAGGAGCTTCTCCTACCTCAAAAGTGGGCACCAGGTAAATATAATGGACCCTCAGACCTAACTTTTCAGTACACCTCTGGAAGACTCAGGGCTGCTGTGCTGCAGGAAGGACTGCTAAACTACTGCTCTGCTGCCTGAGTGAAAAAGACTGCACCTGCATCTTGAACCCAGGACCACCAGAGTGACTCCAAGGGCTAGTTGGCTGGCCTCCTGATCAGAGCCTCAGGTACACAAATACTCCTACCTCCCTGAACCCAGCACCTGGACTATGTCTGCGGTGAGTCCTGCCCCCCATGTGGTGCACCCCTGGATCCTTAGAAATTAGCCTAAAGGTGCTCTGCCAGCCCAGCTATGGACCTAACAGAACTGACACAGCACAACGCAGTGCCTCCGAGCTCCGCCATGGAACTGCTGCTGCGCAAAGCATCCCTGACACAGGACCACAAAGCTCTTTGGAACTGGTGTTGCATAATGTCTCAACGCATGATCTCGCATTGAAGCCTCGCAACTCCTCGGAGCGGCTGCTGCGCAACGCATTTTCGACACAGGACGTCGTATTGCAGCCCATCAGAACCTCCGCTGTGCGATGCATCCTCTGCGTGGCATCTCACAGCACTCCACAAACAGGATTTAAGGTACTTTTGTTCAGCTGGCCTAACTCGGCCCCAGTATCCAGCCAGAGCTCTATCGCGGTCGACCTGAACTTGTGAGTTTGTACCAGACCAGCACGACCAGCTAACAATTCAATTCAATTCAAATAGACTTTATTCGGATTTCACAAACCATCCATAAAAGCACATAATCAGACATTTTAAAATACACATCAAGCTACAATTTTGGGCCGTCAGACATTACATATAAAAATATAATTTATAAAAAGACAGCAATGAAAACACAGGAACCTACTAACTGGGCTGTGCATAATACAACTGAATAATATGTTAAATTCCATCAAGACATGTTTTAAAGTGCAAAGTGAATGTTTAACAAAGCTAATCAATTTTCAACGACCTGCGTGAGCATACAATTGCTTTAAGGAAGCTACTAACTCTAAAAATTAATTCTTCAGATCCTAGCATTAAAAAGTGTCTGTAGGCAAGGTTGTGGCTAAGCAAATCATATTTCTTACAATATGGTATTAGATAATGTTTTGTGAATTTCATATAAAATCCACAACCGAAGATAAAATGGAGCATACTCTGGGTTCCACCGTGGTCACAAGGACAATATAGTTTTTCCAAATTTTTAGTATAACCCAGTGGAAAGCAGATGAGATTTATAATGCTCCTGTCCCTGAATCTAAATAATAAACATCTGGTCCATCTACCCAGTTTTTTACATAAGTAAGGCTGGGGGGACATCGGGGATTCAATATGAGATTCCTGGATTGATAAATAGTCGACTGTGGATTGTTTCACAAAAACTGCTCTTTCCCTTTCATTCTGGAAATGCTGATAGAGTGCTCTTCTCACCAAATTTTTATGAGAGGCGTCAATCCTATCTGGATATGTGAACAGGTGTCCGTAATTGACGCTCTTAAGGCTGCTCTCTACCGCATTAATCCATGGGATTAGGGCTACATTATCACTTTTCAGACAGTCTAAAATAATCTCACGAGTCAATGAGGCTGCCGAGTTTTGCCATATCCTTAGCCAAAATAATGCAGGTCTTGCTCTAATAAAATCCTCAACATATTTTAATTTTAATTCATTGTGACAAACAAAAGTCGGTGCGCTAATAACTCCCCCCAGGATTTTTCGACAAAATCTGTTCTCTTCGCTCTGTATTGGTTTACAGTTTGAGAACCCCCAAACTTCTGCACCATATGTGCCAGTTGGGAGACATTGGGTTCGATAAATTTGTAATAGGCTAAGAACCACATCAGCCTGACGCGGTTGGCGTAGGGAGGTGATAGAATTAATTGATTTTGAGAGTTTGTTTCTCCCCATCGCCACGTGTGGTTGCCATGCACCACTATTAGAGAATAAGAGGCCCAGATAGGGGAAAGTGCATGTGCTTTTTAGAATGTTTGGACCTATCACAATCTTTGGGATTTTATAATTTTTAGGGCCGCAAGTCATGATAAACGATTTGTTAAAATTAGTGCACAGCCCAAGATCGGACATATAATTAACGAATCCCGTTATTAAAATACGTAGAGCATTCGGAGTGCGGCCCATAAGGACCGCATCATCAGCGTAGAGTAACGCCGGGATAGGTTTCTTATTGATAATTGGAACGTCCTTTGTCAAATTGCACAGGGAATGAGTTAATTCATTGATGTATAAGATAAAAAGCAAGGGGGCCAAGACACAGCCCTGTCTTACCCCCTTGCTAATTAAAATCTCATTTGAGACCTCACCATCATTATTTAAACGAACTCGGGCTTTCAAGTTGCGATGAAGATTAGCCAGAAAGTGAACTAGGGGTTCGTCCAAACCATAATTTAAAAGAATGGACCACAAGCGAGAGCGATTAACGAAATCAAACGCTGAGCTTAGGTCCATAAAGCCAAAGTACAGAGGAGATCGTTTAGCTTTCGTGTATTTGGCCATTATGAGGTTAAGGTTTAGACATTGTTCCACCGTCCCAAGCTTGCTCCGAAAGCCGAGCTGGCAACGGTGGATGATGGAGTTATCGTCTGCCCAAGTGCTTATTTTGTCAAACAAGACCCTGCCAAGGACCTTCAGGGTGTTGTCGATCAAAGATATTGGACGATAACACCCCGGGTCCATCCTATTTCCCTTTTTAAAAATAGGCACAATGGTACTGCAAGACCATGTGGGAGGGATAGATTCCTTACCTAAATTATTAAAGAGATTACAAAGTAGGGGGGCCCAAAACCATGTATTTGATTTTATCTGGTCGATGGACAGACCATCCGGGCCAGGGGCCTTGTTGCCAGCACTATTTGCGATGGCTTCCTCCACCTCCTCTAGTGTAATGACTACAGTATCATCTAGGAAAGTGTCCTCAGCAGAATTCCCAGCTGTGGCATAGAGCTTAGAAAAATGGCTGACCCATGAATCACCTGTGATATTACAATTTATCGGGGTGATATTACAGCCCAGGGCTCTCAAACTTTTTACTTCTTTCCAGAAGCCGGTGGTGTCTTTTAGGGCGGTTGTTTTGGTGAGATTATCCCAATGGCTTATTAGGAGCTCTTCAGTTCTTGTTTTTAAAACCTGTTTATATTTAAAACGTAGTGAACTGACAAGGGAAATATCTCGGGGTTTAGCTTCAAGAGCTTTCCTAAGTTCTCTATTAGCCCTGGAGCAATTGGTATCAAACCATCTTTGAGTGTTTGTATTATGTTCTAATACCGGTCTGGAAATAGCCCTTTTTATTGCTGCACATAGATCACAAAAGGATCTAGTAATATCAGGTCCACCAAGTGTTAAACAGTTGGAAATCAACAGGGGATTATTCTTAATTACATTGGTCAAGATCTCTCGGTTATTAATCCCTCTCCAGATGATTCTTAGTCTATCAGACGATACATTAATATTTTGAGCTCCGACCTCACAAAGACCTACAGGCTTTTTAATAGATTTAAGATGAATTACTAATGGTAGATGGTCACTGTATGGGCTACTGACAACCTTAGATTTAATTAACACTTCACTAAGGGGGGGAGAGGTAAACATATAATCAATCGTGGTTGAAGAACCACGACCAATATACGTGGGGGCCGGTACCTTTCCCTCATCAATTCCAAAATGGCCCATGACATCATCTAGATCTCTACATTGTAAAAGATCCAATAATTCCGAGCCTCGTCTACAGGGCGGAGATGTAGTATAAATATGAGCATTAAAGTCTCCGCCAACACAAATACCATCGAATAAACCGTATTTTTCACCATCCACAACATCATCGATAAACTTAAACAGTTCTAAAAAGGTGGGGTTAGGATGGTTGACAAAATCATTATTATAAAAATTTATAAAACAAATCTTTACCCTTGCAGCATATTTAACGGCTACCAGATTTTTACTAACCACATTTAGAGGTTCAATTTTCGTATCCTTAGAAATTTTTGCCCAGATAGATAGACCGCCACTTGGACGTCCCAAGGCAGGGGTCGGTACAATAAGATTGTGGCAAAAGAAACCCTCCAACAATTGGGTAGATGTACACCATGTTTCCTGTAACATTACCACATCAAAGTTACTTATCCAGGTAACCCATTCTTTGATTTTCATCTTACCTGGGAGCCCTGCAATATTCCAACTAATGACACTTAGGGTGTCAGTTGATGGACTAATGGTAGAGGGAGTAGGAATAGTGGGACAGTCTGAACAAGCTACATGTGGTAGGACTAATCTATCTGGACAAGATTTATTGGTGCGTATAGAGTTGACCGTATCCAATGGGACTGTGCTAGCAACCTTATCCACCGTGGTGGGAAATGTTGATGGTTGTCAGTCTAAACTTTCTAAGTCCGATAAGGCGGAGAATCTATTAGCTATAGGGACGGTGTAAGAGGCTGTCTGAGTTGGTCTCTGGGGGGGCCTATAAAAATACCCCAAAGGGTGGAGGCTTATTGTAGTAGATGTACTGGCATAGGTGTTACGTGTGTCCATGAAATATTTCACAAAGTTCGGATGTCTAAAGTTAATAACTATACAATCCCCGCTAATATTTTTCTGTTGTGGCCCCACCCAGCTTACCCTACGAGTTAGTATAATTTCATTTGATATGTTCCATCTTGCCCCTCTATGTTTTGTCAGCCAATTAATGCATTTATTATGTAGTTGTACCCATGACTCACTTTGACCTTCTTTCAGAGCAGGTACGCCAGCTAACACTAAAACATACGGGCAAGATTCTGGGGATAGGTTGAGGAACTGCCCTAAATTATTAGCAGGTCTGTTTCTTACTAATGGGCCTCCGCCAGCCCTTGTATCCTCCGGAGTAATACCTATCCTATCTGTTCGGGGGACTAGCGGGGTCTTGGCATCCGGGATAGAGGTACCAGTTATTGTTCCTTCTAGACCAGGGGGGTCATGATCAGGACCCGTGGACAATGTAGGTAAAATGTTAGCAGAGGTACTGTTAGATGACACAATTTTATCAACAGTAAGACCCTGCATATTTACACGGCTGAAATCAGTGGCGACATTCTGATACCCCTCCCTCAGATCCTTGCATAAAGTTTCTAATTTACTCATAATTTTATCACCTCTAACAACGTCTAAGTTAATAGATCCTTTCCTTTTTATTTCCTCTTTTTTAACAAGGTTTTCGATTTTGTCCAGTCTCTTAAAAACAGTATTAAATTGTTTGACTATTTGAATTTCGACTTGTTTAAAAATAGTATCAACAATCGTTTCTATCAAGTTGCCATTGGATTTGAGTAAAAAGTTTTGATCGGTAACCTCAGTCTGGGTACTGACTATATTGACGCTACTCTCCTTGGATGACATAGAGACTCTACAAATACTTTTGTCCGCGGTTGGTGACTCTAATCTTTGTGTGAGAGTAGTAGGTCTCTCGGGTCCTTCATCCAATGGAAATGACGAGAGTAGTGAGTCCTCATTGGCACTTGATGTTACTATTTCACAATCTTTGGCTTTATCTTTATTCCACAAACTCTGTGGTGTTGGTTGATTTCTGCATCGACCTAATTGTTTCCTTTTATTTACTATACTTTTCACTGGGCCTCTCTTACGTTTCTCTCTTACAGGTTTGTTGGAGCGTGGCATTTTGTCTGGTGCTGGCTCCGCTTGACAGTCTGTTACAACAATAGTCCGCAAACTTGATTTTCCAGTGGTCATACTTAGAGTGTCCACGTTGCTATTTGTTTTAACGACTGTTACTATGGGGGAGAGGGGGAGGTCCGGATTAGATA
This sequence comes from Triturus cristatus, assembly GCF_964204655.1. NCBI lineage: Eukaryota > Metazoa > Chordata > Amphibia > Caudata > Salamandridae > Triturus > Triturus cristatus. The sequence goes on along the minus strand of NC_140580.1, from coordinate 145,175,284 downwards.
AAGCCTTAGGTGATTGTGAACATGGCACAGTAGTAGTAGTGGTGGGGAATCCAAAAGACATTCTACGTTCAGTGTCAGCGATCTCATTTGTAACCATAGTGAGAGCATTGGCCAACAATGCATCTATTGATGTGGGCGAATCAACAGGGGCGGTAGTAACAGTGCATGTAGTTTTCGTAGTACGTTTACCCATGCTTGAAGTAGTTACCTGTTTCGTATGTAGACTCAAGGGGGATGGCCCAGCCCGGCCTCTTCCGTCCACTGAGGGCCACAGAGGGCCCGCCCTTTGCCCGGGCTTAGCCCGGCGCCGCCCGCGCGCGTCCCGCGAGGCGGAGGGCGGCGTCAGTTTTGTAGCGCCTTCGGGCGCGAAAATGCGGCACTTCCGGGGTGCCAAGGATCATGGGAGATGTAGTTTCCCAAGCGTCTCCCCCCACACAGCGGTCGCGTTCGTCCGGCGACGGCGGGAGGGAGATTCAGGCGTCAACAGGGAAGGCTGCCCCAAGGATCAGGATGCACAGCAGGTAAGTGCAACAACACTCAGGGATTGTTTCCACTTCGTAGCACCGGGCCCCGCTCTGCCAAGGGCGGCGTCAGTTTTGTAGCGCCTTCGGGCGCGAAAATGCGGCACTTCCGGGGTGCCAAGGATCATGGGAGATGTAGTTTCCCAAGCGTCTCCCCCCACACAGCGGTCGCGTTCGTCCGGCGACGGCGGGAGGGAGATTCAGGCGTCAACAGGGAAGGCTGCCCCAAGGATCAGGATGCACAGCAGGTAAGTGCAACAACACTCAGGGATTGTTTCCACTTCGTAGCACCGGGCCCCGCTCTGCCAAGGGCGGCGTCAGTTTTGTAGCGCCTTCGGGCGCGAAAATGCGGCACTTCCGGGGTGCCAAGGATCATGGGAGATGTAGTTTCCCAAGCGTCTCCCCCCACACAGCGGTCGCGTTCGTCCGGCGACGGCGGGAGGGAGATTCAGGCGTCAACAGGGAAGGCTGCCCCAAGGATCAGGATGCACAGCAGGTAAGTGCAACAACACTCAGGGATTGTTTCCACTTCGTAGCACCGGGCCCCGCTCTGCCAAGGGCGGCGTCAGTTTTGTAGCGCCTTCGGGCGCGAAAATGCGGCACTTCCGGGGTGCCAAGGATCATGGGAGATGTAGTTTCCCAAGCGTCTCCCCCCACACAGCGGTCGCGTTCGTCCGGCGACGGCGGGAGGGAGATTCAGGCGTCAACAGGGAAGGCTGCCCCAAGGATCAGGATGCACAGCAGGTAAGTGCAACAACACTCAGGGATTGTTTCCACTTCGTAGCACCGGGCCCCCAGTTGGCGCTTTGAGCTTCTAGGTACTATTTTTCATTTTGGTCTCAATTTATCAAATTTGACTCTTTTATTAGGTCGAGCCTGTGCAGCGCATGTGCTGCTCTGGGAGGCATGCTGTATTGTGGTAGGGACTTGAAGCTCCGCCCACTCTCCACCCATATTTTTTATTGGCTTGTGTCACTGCCCACTGTAAACTGTGGCTGTTCATTGGTCAAAAGGCTTTGTAGTCCCTCCTTGTCTCTTTTGTAACCTCCCATGGCGACACCAACTGTTACATGTATTGTTACTTGGTAGGCTTTAATAACAGTCTTCGAGCACTATTTTCTCAAATAGCTTTGTCCTGCCTGCTATTGCAGGCAGGACACGCTCTCTCCTAACGCTTTTATTTTTTATATCACGCATTTGCAATGCAATAGGTCTCGCATTTGCTTTTGGCATTTATTTGATTTGTAAAGCGCCCAAATCACCCCCAAGGGGTATCTCTATGCCACGGAGTTGCTACAGTTAGGGAGAGGAAAGGTTTTCAAAAATAGCTTTTATCTATTTTAAAAACAGCACATAAATAAAAGGCATTGTCATTTACAATGCCAACAGCTCAAACGTTCGTAAATGTGAGACCTATTGCATTGCAAATGCTTGTTCTACATTGGTGTAGGATTTTTATTGTGTTGTGTTTTCACTTTATTACTGTTTGAAGTGCTGCATAAATACTTCACACATTGCCTAGAAGTTAAGCCTGACTGCTTTTGTGCCAAGTTATTTGAGGGTTAAGCACAGGTTAATTTGGAGTTTGCTTGTGACTTTACCCTGACAGGCATTGTGTTTGCTGCTTAAGTAGGGTTTCACCCTCAACCAGTAACCCAAATTCCTACACCTCTTATCTACACGTTACTTTAAATAGACTTCCTGGTGTTGCAGGGATTGTGTCTTCTCAAATTAGGATTTAGTATTGAGTGTATCTGGATTGATAGACTGCTGTGTTTTTTCCAAGCTTTTCCTAAAGATGGGTGAAACTGTGTCTAATGGCATGTCAAAGGCACATATTCAGAGTTCAAACCAATCGGTCAAAAGGGTGACTAACGCCCACAAAATACCTAAGACAAATGACATCCTTTTATGCATTTTAATAGGAAGTTGAACACATAAGACGCTTTACAACCACCACCATCCCCCGCCATACAAAAATAGTAAGACTTAAAATCTTAACATATACACTGTTGTACATCTTAATTTGATAGGGCTTACCCTTTTCTGAGCACTCTGGAGCATCCAAGCATTCATCAACATGCCACCGAGGGGTCTGTACTAACAAAACAGAGAATGGCATCTGGCAATTGGGGCAGTGCCCCTCATAAATGGGCCTTGGGATTCGGGGACTTTCCTTTTTTATGGTTTGCCTTGCTGGACTTCTTGTATTTTGAGAGCTCAAAACATGATCATTGACGGGTTTATCAGTGCTCTTTTCAGGTGTGAGACCGTTGAGTCTCTGCTGCTTTTGTTCCAGTGTGCTTTTCTTTGCCTTATCCATATTTTTTCGTGTAACTGCGATCTGTGTTTTCTTTCTGACACTTCTCCTTGATTCACATTCTCCGATATTGATTTTCTTCGAGGACTCTGCAGTCTCTGCAGGATTTTGACTATTTGATTTGGGTTTCCTGATAGACTTGTAGTCCCAGATGCCATCTTCTTCTAAAAGACCCTCTTCTGACATCTCACAAAGACCACAAAAACTGAGAAATCAGCACAGTACGAGCTTCACCTAGGTCTAGTGCTGCCCAACATCTGCAGTGGCATCATGGACTATATATATATCCACTAATATGTGACCACTTTGAGACTATTCGGATAGGTACTGGAAACTCATGAAAGTCAGTAAAATATATGAAAAATAAGCAGTCACAATCTACTGTAAAAATCTGTTATTCTATGTAAACATCCACGCATTTGGGCATTCCATAGACAGGCACTTGAGAACGATTATTGTCTGCCACTGAAAATCAGCCCATGCGCGTTATCTAACTTTGAAAGTTGTCGATAGTCTCACGTTTCGGAATCTGCAAACCCACCAACCTACCCCGATCCCGTACAAGGAAATGCTGTCTTCTTTCAAGCCTCTGAATGGAAACCCGGGAAGCTACGGCCACTGACATAGAAAGAGGACCACGACGGTGAAGCCGAAGATGAGACAAAATTTGAAAGTCATGATTATAAAAAGCAAGCTAATACTTCACAGAAGAGGGTTTTTGTGAGAGGTATTTGTATATGTGTAGCATTATGTAAGGCATTGTATACTTGTAAAAGCTGTAACTTGTACAAGCTGTAACTAAAACATATTCGAATGTAAGTAAACATGTAATTGATAAACTAAACGAAATAGTTGATTTGCTTCGGAAAGAAAACATTAAGGAGGCGATGCAATACATTTACCATCAGAAATGGCTTGCTGAAAAATTACCCGTATGTCCATCCTAGTAAAAAGACATATTGAAAAATGTCCGCCAGGGCTAGACAACGCTAAGGATGAGCCGGGTAGACAAAAGCCATGCCGTCTGGAGCAAAAAAGGCAACCATCGCAAATAGGGCTACCACACACAGTTAATATTTAAACACAAATATAGCATTAGTGAAATATGTACGAAAATTGTTTTCAACTATAGCCAGCTTTTTTATCTACTACCTATAAAGAGCTCTTGTGGAATCTAACATGGGCGACTCATATACAGGCAAAGACACAGCTATTGCATGCCACGTTCCAATCACAGCTTGAATAACCATTTGGTACCTAAAACAACACGCCGAACACTACTAAGTTCTACTATCCCTCCCTAAAGTATTGTATTTCTCTCGGAGAACAGCATTGTACTTTACTTTCTTTACATAATTTCAACTCTTCCTGGGAGCAACAACCCAAGCTCAAATGTACGATGCCATAGTAAAATCGCGCACCTTATCTTTTCGAACAACGTTTACGAACTTTGTAGTATTTTGCTGCATTAACAATTCATGGAGTTTTAATTTTTCACAGGAGCTCGGAAACTGTTGGAAAGCAGCCATTTGTTTTTCAAATACAAGAGATCAATTTTAGGAGGAAATGAACGAGACTGTAGCAAAAGGCTGTGACCCAAAAATTTACTTTTTGAATGCAAAGTATTTTAGCCATACATATTACAGTTAAAGTCCGGTCTGGAGGGACAACATTAGGAGAACCTACTTCCTCCGTGCATACGGTCAATACACAGAGCTGTCGACAGAGAAATAGGGGGGGGGGGGGGGGGGGGGGAAATAATAGTAACAAGGCGCGCATGCGCAATCCCAGTCTCCATTCCTGACCCAAGATGGCGGCTGCTGTCACTGCTTCTTCTCTGCTTTATCGACAGACTGATTTAGAAGCCGCTCTTCTCGAAGTAACAGCTTCGGTAGATCGAAACGACCTAGTCCTGCAGTACGTAAGAGAAGCGGACAGCCGTCGCCAAGAGCTTCTGGTACCGGAATTCACAGAAGGTGGGTTAACGAACGGGCAGTGGGTGTGACTGTACATAGTCACTTCCTGTTATGGACATAAAAGATGTACTAAACGTCATCTGTAACTCCTGTCATGAAATTGCTTTTCAAATGAAAATACCCTAAATTCTCTAAGCTCCCGAATGTAAATAAAGTAATTCTAGCATAGAACCTTTTACGTTTGTCAAACGTAGATAGGAATTTAGCTACTAACTTTTCTATGTAGTGGTAGTCTTATGTTTGAAATTTTTTCCTGCAGTTAGATAGGAATTTAGCTACTAACATTTCTATGTATTTGTATTTGCGGTTTTTGTAGAGCGCAACACTCATCCCAGGGGATATCACGGCGCTTATACCAAGCAGAAACTACTGATGACTAATACTGAAAAGTTTAGAAATTGGGGAAGAGGTGGGTTTTCAGCTTTTTTCGGAACAGGAGATAATTTGTGGTATGTCTTAAGTCGATAGGAAGTTCATTCCACCTCTTTGCTGCCAAGGAAGAAATAGAGCGGCCACCTGTTCTAACTTTATAAATACGTTTAGTCCTAACCAATGCCGATTGAAGCGATCGTAGCTTCCTAGTAGGGACATAAAATGTAGATTTTCCTAATAAGTTATGACGGAAAGTCTTAATTTTATTAAAGACACGGAGGTGAGTATTATGCTATCTTTTCTTGCATTTATTACAATAGCAGCAAGATAAGCGTAAAACTACACTCCCCAGAAGGCTGTAGGAGTAAACTACTGGCCAATGGGGAGAACAATAACGAAAAACAAACCAATCAGGTCAGGCCAACCAGATAAGGACCTATCTGACCGCAAGCAGTCCTCTTTTCTTGTGTGAATTATGAAGAAGTCGAAAACAAAGGAACCAAAAATAACAGTAAGTAAACAGTCAATATCCAGGTAAAAAGTTCTTGAGTCATAAACACCATGGACGAAACATCCTGGGGAAACCATGAAGGCAGACAGATGGACGTCGACGCCGAGAACTCCGGTGAGGTAGGACCAGGCTCATGAGGAAGGCGGTGGTAACGCTGGAGTACCTAAGGGGGGGAAAAAACAGAACAAATTAGAGCTGTTGTGGAGGGATAATACTCGCCTCCGTGTCTTTAATAAAATTAAGACTTTCCGTCATAACTTATTAGGAAAATCTACATTTTATGGCAAGACCGGAGGCTCCTATTATGCTAGTTCAAAGCATATCAACAACCAGAGAAGAAGCAGTAATCACAGGTTTACAATAGAAGGTCTTGAAAACATTATCGTTAGACCAATCTGCTGACTTAAGGATATCTTCTAGGCGGGAGCCTGACCAAAAGGCTTTAGAGGCCATGGCACCCCTGGTAGAATGAGCGCCAAACACAGAAGCATCAATGCCCGCAAGAGACATGATCCAACGGACCCAACGGGCCAGAGTAGCAGAAGAAACAGGAAGGTGAGGTTTGCGGAAAGAAATGAGCAATTGGGTATGGGAAGAAGTCCTAAAGTCAGCAGATTTTTGCTCATAAGCTTTTAAGCAGCGACCCACACATAATTTCGGTTGAGCTGGGAAGTAAGGATAAAACACTGACTGTAAATTTGTCTTTGTGCGTCTCTGCACTTGAAACAACACTCCAGTAGGAAAAAAATGCCTAGAAGAAAGATCTAAAGCCCTAACATCAGAGACACGTTTAATTGAGACTAAACACAACAACATAGTAAGTTTTGCAGATAACATTTTCAGTGATAGAGCAGCATTGTCAGGCCAATCCATAAACAATTTAAAAACCAAATTAACGTCCCATAAAGAAGAATACTTAGCCAACGGAGGTTTGGAAAATCGGACTCCTCTTAACAGACGACAAACCAGCGGATGAGAGCCAACCGGTTTATTGTCGATGGGATGATGGTTAAGTGAAATGGCTGATCTGTACAGGTTCACCGTGCGATAGGACTTGCCAGCGCTGGCCTCCGAGGCCAGAAAATTAACTACGAAAGTCACAGAGGCTGAAAAGGGATCGATAGACCGTTCCAGACACCAGCTTGACCAAAGAGACCAAGCAGAATTGTATGCTCTGGAAGTGCCGGGAGCCCAGGCCCGGCTGATAAAGAGTGAAGCTTCCTGAGAAAGGAGTTGGTCAGTAGAGAGAGGCCGGAGAGCTTCTAGGCCGAAAGAGTCAGGGACCGATCCAGAATGAGGGAGTGAGGGGAACCTCGAGGGTCCAGAAGAAGATCCATGGAATGAGGAAGAAGGACCGGAAAGTCCACCGCTAGTTCCAGAAGAGAAGGAAACCATATCTGGGATTGCCAAAAGGGCACTACCAGGATTAGAGACGTTTGTTGGCGTCGAACCTGGGAAAGAAACCTGTTGATCATAATGAAGGGAGGAAAAGCGTAATTGAGATGAAGAGACCAATCCTGAAGGAACGCATCGGTCGCTAAAGCTAGCGAATCCGGGCGCCAGCTGTAAAAGCGAGGTAGCTGGGAATTTAGGCGGGACGCAAATAGGTCGATGAAGAAAGGGCCCCACTTGAGCGAGAGAGAATGAAACACGGAGGGAAGTAACCTCCAGTCGCTGGAATCCCGGAGAAACCGAGAGTGCCAATCCGCGACGGAATTGAGATTACCGGGGAGATACTCGGCTTGGAGGGAGAGATTGTAGAGGAGACAGTAATGCCATAGACTTTTGGCGAGCTCCGCAAGGGGTTTGGATCTTGTGCCACCGAGACGGTTGATGTAACGGACCGCAGAAACATTGTCCATCCTGAGAAGAATGGAGCAACTTACCTTGTTCTTTGCGAGGCTGCAGATTGCAAAGGAGCCTGCAAGCATCTCTAAACAGTTGATGTGCAATGACGACTCCTCTAGAGACCATGTACCTCCAGTCGAGATTGGTCCACAACGGGCGCCCCAACCTGCCAGGCTGGCATCGGATTCTAATACAAGATCTGGGGCCGTGGCGAAGATGGTCCTTCCGTTCCACGCATCTAAATGGTCTATCCACCATTGAAGTTCGGAGCGAGAGTCTTGGTCTAGGAGGATAAGATCTGAATAAGCCAGCCCCTGACGTAGATGTCGTATTTTTAAACGCTGAAGGGCTCGATAATGAAGAGGACCTGGGAAGATGGCTTGAATGGAAGCGGAGAGAAGCCCCACGATCCTTGCCAGGGAGCGAAGGGAGATTCGGGGAAGAGAAAGAACCTGAAAAATTTCTGATCGGATAGTTGCGATCTTTTCGGAAGGGAGAAAGAGAGACGCTGAGGGGGAATCTACGCGAAACCCCAGGAAATCCACACTTTGAGAGGGAATCAACATGGACTTGTCTTGATTGATAAGGAACCCGAGATCAAGCAGAAGAGATTGAGTCACCTGAAGGTCCCGCAGGAGATCTGATTTGCTCGCGTTCATAAGAAGAATATCGTCCAGATAAATAATCAGACGAATTCCTAAAGCTCGAAGATAAGCCACCACCGGCTTCATAATTTTGGTGAAACACCAAGGAGCCAAAGAAAGTCCGAAGGGGAGCGAACAAAACCGATAAGTGACTTCCAGCCATTGAAACTGGAGGAACTTGGAATGGGAGGGATGGATAGGAACTGTCAGATACGCATCTTGAAGGTCCAAGCGGACCAACCAATCGCTGACTCGCAGAGTGTCTCTCAAATGAATAATGGTCTCCATTTTGAAATGTCTGTAAACAACAAACTGATTGAAAACTTTGAGGTTGATCACCGGACGCATCTTTTTGTTCTTTTTGCGAACCAGAAACAGTGTGCTTAGAAATCCCGAGGGATCGAATGGAAGTCTTAGGATAGCTTTCTTTGTCAACAGGGAATGAATTTCTTGAGAGATCAGGCGCGACACGTCGGCGGAAAAAACCAGAGGAGGAGGCAAAGTATCCTGGAAAGGAGGAGCGTAAAACTTTATGAGATAGCCTTGGACAGAACTGAGAACCCAAGGGTCTGAGGTTAAAGTTTGCCATTTGCTTAGAAAGAGCGCTAAACGCCCTCCCACGGGAGGGCCAGAAGACAGGCATACCTTGTTGGGAGAAGCTGGAGTTGTTGTTATTGCCTCTGTGGCCCCTCTGACCACGCCCCCGGAAGCCACGGCCACGTTGGGGGGAGAACTGCGGCTTGTACTCTTGATAGCCGGCGTTGGAGGCGCCTCGGGAACCTTGGTAACTGGAAAAGCGGCCGGAAGAGCGGTTCCTGCCTCTGCCGGCCCTGCCAAAAACCCGGGGGGCAAAAACTTTTTTGATGGAAAGCTGGGCCTTGTCGAGAGAGGCAAAAGTGGAAACAAATTTAGACAAGTCCTTGACCAAAGAATCACCAAAGAGGAGGCCGTCCGCTTTGACTCCGGGGTCCTGAGAAGCCAAATTGGCTAATTTAGGGTCCAATTTTATAAGGAGACCCTTACGCCTTTCATGCGTAATGGCGGCATTGCCCAATAAACAAAAAGTACGCTGGGCCCAAAGTGAAACCTCTTCGGGATTTAACACTAGCTCTTCCGAGCGCGCTGACTCTGCCAGATCCAGAATACGGGCAAGGGGGCCCACCATATCCAAGAGTTTGTCCTGACAAGAGGACCATGCTCTGTCCACCCCCTTACGAGGGTCCTTACCGAACTTAGAAAAGAAGGTGAGGAGCGGTTGATCGATGGCGGGAGTGACCGCGATGTTAGAGGCCAAAGAGGGTTTGGGGCATTCGGATTTTAATTTAGCTCTAACAGATTTATCCAGAGGATGTCGCAGTTTTGAAGAAATATACTCCCCCCACATGGGGAATGGGAAACCATTCCGTAGAATTTGGGTGTCTAATTAAAGCAGGGTCAAACATAGGCATTCCCTCAGGGTCGAGAATAGGATCAGACTCGAACGGCGACAATTTCTGCTTTTTGGGCGAAGAATCGCCACCACCAAATAGATCAAAAAGAGTGTCTTCATCAGTGTCACATAAATCATCATCATCCGTATCCAGGATTGTATTAATGACCAGCTTCTTAGGAACCTCCACGTGTTTGTGCTTGGCTTTACTTTTGCCAAATGTCAAAGTAGACCCCTCATTTGACTGAGGCCTGGGAGGAATAACATCCTCAATCTTGCGCGAGGGAACCTCGCTGCTCATATGTGACACCTTTTTGGTTAAAAGAGTGGCAGGAACCAGTTTTCGTTTTCTGCTTTCCCCCGCAGACTGGGCCAAAGCTTTGGTCATTATACTGATGAGAGAATTTTCCATGGACTTTGACACTCTCTGCATAGAGTGTTCTACAGCAGTCTCCACAGAAGAGTTAATAAAATTGCTCAAATCCGATTTAAAATTAGCATTCTCCTCATTATCAAGCTCAGGAGAGCTGGGAATCTCCATTTTCACAAAACTGGCACACAAGGGGTTAACCCTGTCAAAAGAATGGAGGGGGCGTGTACCAACAAGCTTGCCGGTGAGGGAAAGGCTTAAGGAGGTGTGTCCCAGAAGCAGGCAGAGGAGCGCTGAGGAGAGCGTGAGGAAACTACTGAATAAAGGCAGACAGCGGCGAAAAAACGATGCGTCACCGAGGCAGCCAACGTGAGGGAAAGAACCGGCCAAGTAAGCAGAGCGCACGCGCACGTGAGCAGACGCGTTAAGATTAACACAGAGGGAATGGAACACGCATTTAAAAACGAAGCCGTAACCACGGTGACTAAGCATGCGAAACGCTCGAGGAACGAAGCGGAAACCAAGCCAAGATAAACATAAGCATTTGGCTAAACAATTGAGCAAACAGAATTTTAAGAAGGAGAAATAAAATAATCGACTTATCTGACTGCAAGCAGCAAGAAAAGAGGACTGCTTGCGGTCAGATAGGTCCTTATATGGTTGGCCTGACCTGATTGGTTTGTTTTTCGTTATTGTTCTCCCCATTGGCCAGTAGTTTACTCCTATAGCCTTCTGGGGAGTGTAGTTTTACGCTTATCTTGCTGCTATTGTAATAAATGCAAGAAAAGATAGCATAATAGGAGCCTCTGGTCTTGCCATAAAATTCGATCTTCCTCTGAAGAATAGTGGGACCAGTCTTATGCATAGCCCTGTGAGCATGGCTGAGCAATTTAAAGGCAGCCCTCTGGCGCATCGGAAGCCAATGAAGTTTCTTCAAACATTCCGATGCTGAGTCTAGCTTGCCTTTGTTGCAAATAAGTTTGGCCGCCGAATTCTGCAATACCTATAGGCGAGAGAACAGATGTTCATTTATCCCTACAAACAGCGCATTGCCATAGTCTAAACGACTAACCAAAAGGGCCTGTGTGACCGAACGTCTACAGTCCAGAGGTATCCAGGGGAATAACCTAGCGGGAAGTTTTAGGATGGCGAAACCCTTGCCACAAAGGGATCGCACATGCTCCTTCATGGACAAGGCGTCATCCATGATGATCCCCAGGTTCCTGGCATGTTGTTTTGGAGTGGGGGCCAAACCCAATGAGGGTGGCCACCACGAGGCATCCCATACCCGTTTGGCACCACCAAACAGAAGAATCTCAGATTTTCCTGCATTCAGCTTTAGGCAGTGTGAATGCATCCACTGGGCCATTTCTGAGAGGCAGTCATGTAATTTGGTTTTAGTGATATCAGGCTTCTCATCCAAGGCCACCATCAGCTGCGTGTCATCCGCATAGGAGCAGATGCTAATGCCCCACTTCCTTCCAATGTCGGCGAGAGATGACATATAGACATTGAAAAGGGTGGGGCTCAATGAGGCACCCTGGGGGACCCCGCAGCCGATGGAGTTAGGCCTGGAATGGAACTGACCCATATGTACTGCCTGAGTGCGGTTGCTCAAAAAATAGTGCAGCCAGCTCAATGTTGTGGATTGAACTCCTTTGCTCCGAAGTATGTTCAACAGGCAATTGTGGGATACCGTGTCAAACACCGCTGACAGGTCAAGCAGTATCAGTGCCACTGCCCCACCTTGATCGGTAGAGGATCTGAAACTGTCCGATACTGCCAGCAACGTTGCCTCGGTGCTGTTGTTAGCTCTGAAGCCCGTCTGGGAGGGATCCAGGAGGAAGTTGGTTTCCAGGTACCTTGTCAGTTGTACATTGACCAGTTTCTCCAAAACCTTGGAGAGATAGGGAAGCTGGGAGATGGGTCTATAGTTCTCTTGATTGAGAATGTCAGATCCAGCTTTCTTCAAGAGGGGGATCACCGAAGCGTGCTTCCAAGCATCAGGGAAAATGGCAATTCTTAGTGATTTATTAAAGAGTTGTGTGATCAAGGGACAGAGCGTGGACGCAATCTTTGAGAACACAAAATGGGGGCAGGTGTCCAAGGGGGAACCAGATTTGACTGTGTTCATGGCTGCTAGGACCTCGTCCACTGAGAGTGGTTCAAAGCCAGTTAAGAGGGGTGTAGTTCCCGTGGCTGGCGGGACTGTTGATGCTTCTGTTATAATCACAGTATTGGGGGGTTTATCTGTGTTACTGTGAGCATGTTGGGGTGTGAAAGTAGAGTAGATTATCTTAATTTTCTCAGCAAAGAAGGTGCTAATACGATCACAAGCCTCAACCGAAGGAGTGAGTGTTTCAGAGATGCTAGATGGTTTGCTAAGCTACTTCACTATTTTGAACAGTTCCTTAGCTGAGTTACTGTTTTCTTGGATGCGCCGGGTAAAGTAATCTTTCTTTGCATTTTTTATGGCAAGGGTATACAGTTTCCGATTAAGGACATAATTTAATCTGGATACACTGTCCTTGGACTGTCTCCAAAGATTTTCAAGTTTTTGACATTCCCTTTTAAGATTTTTTAAATGGGGGGTGTACCATTTCTCCGTTATAGCTTTTTTCCTAGGTTCCCGCATCGGGGCTAGTTTGTTTAATATTTGCAGTATTCCAGCGTCTAGTAAGGTGACATCTGTATAGACAGAGGAATCCTCCGGGAATTTAAAGTTGGCCTCTTGAAAATGATTATCGAAGTTAGATTCATTAACTAACCTCCAGGCTTGTTTAGAGATCTGGGGGACTGCCTTGGGTTTCAGAGACTTGCAGGGAAGGTCGAGTGAGAAAGATATGAGGGAATGGTCCGTCCAGGAAAGGGGCTGGACCTCACGTATGTTAGTAGATTCAATGTTGGTAAAAAGTAGGTCCAGTGTGTGGCCAGCTATGTGAGTAGGGCCCACTACCAACTGCTTAAGGTTAAGGATCTCCATGTCATATTCCTATTGGGAGGCTCCCAGAGCATCCATTTTCTCATAGTGAATTTTTAAATCGCCAACAATTAGGTAGTTTTTATATTTTAAACAGAGTGGCAGGAGTTGGTTGAGTAATTGAACGCCAAGATTGGCTTGTTGTCCAGGGGGGTTGTATATTACTGCTCCAGCTAAGATGGTGAGACCCTCATGGAGTACTCTGAAAGGTAAGGTCTGATGTTCGTTGTGGGCAGCTATTGGTTCCGCAAAACATGCTAAATGCTCCCTGAATATCACAGCGACCCCCCCTCCTCTTTTACCAGATCTATCTTGCGTAATAATTTTATAATTAAAGGGGGGGGCGTTAGCTAGATCAAGGGCATTAGTATCGGATAGCCAGGTTTCGGTAATGAAAACCAGGTCCGGGGTCTTAGATGTAAGTAAGTCTCAAATATCCAGAGCATGTCTAGGTAGGGATCTGGCATTGAGGAATAAACAGTTGAGGTTCATGTGATTGTTAACATGGATTGTGTGATGGCCTAAAGGAGATTGATCCATGCTAGAACAACGACAAGCGAGGCAGGAAATAGGTCTATAGGATGATCCTGGGCCCGTTTGAATACATAGCCTTTCATTATTGGCCTTTTTATCAGCATAGGCTAGCAACTCGCTACGGGAGTAGCGGATGGGCGTGGACAAGTTTCGAATAATATCAGCAGGGGTATGGCCCCTGGTCCCGGCTGGTCGCGGACGGGCACAGACGGGCTTACCTTAGGCGCACCTTCGGCGTGCCATTGACGCGCCCGCTGCGCCCGTCCGCTGCGCCTCGGCCAGCACATTGGAATAAATAGGGGGGGGGGAGCGCGGGCTCCTGGCTCCGCCCTCCGGCTCGCAGGGGCTGACCCCTGATTGGTCTGCCGGTCTGCCTAACTCCCCTTTGCCTCTCCACGCAATCGGCACTCAGCCATGGTGGAACAGAGCCCGGGGATTGGCAGCCAGAATTTCTTAGGGGAAGAGGAGCAGCCTAACTCGCTGTCGTCCTCACAGTATTCGTGCAAATCACAATTTAAAATGCGGACAGGTTCGAAATGCGGGCAGTGCAATAAACAATTTTAAAAGCGACCAGAATCGGTGCAGATAAACAATTTTAAAATACGAGCAAGGTCAGTGCAAATCTACAATTATGAGCAAGCATATAAACAAACACAGCGCTGCAGCTACAGTAGCGATTCCACAGAGGTATGTACTGGTAGTCTTATGTTTGAAATGTTTTCCTAGAGTGGGTTTAGCTGTCAAGTTTTTAGTTTGGTGATGTGTGACATTTTCATATTTTTAGCGTGCTTGTGTGATATTTCAATACGTAATGTGTGACACAATATCCTAAGTATAATATAATTTAATATATTTCGAAAGCGGGGGCATTTCAAACTGCATTGTTGTATGGATTAGAAAAACTGTACTTTGCATTATTGTTTTCTATGTGGCTGTTATTCTTTCATGTAAGCAGTGGCGGCTGGTCCATAGGGGGTGCCGAGGCAGCGCCCCACAAAAGAATCGGGCAACAGGTGAACAGGAATGTAAGCAGACGAATTGACAGCTTACAATTCGTCTGTTTACATTTCCGGGCCGGGATGTGCTTCACGGGTGAAAGACTGAAAGTGCGCATGCACAGCGCACGCAGGCGAGAGGCGAGCAGGAGTCCAGAAGATGGTCTGCGCATGTGAGAGAGGAGTGTTGCTCCTCACTCACATTCACAAACCATTAGGTATGCTGCGCATGCCCAGTGTAGTGCAAGCGTCTGTAGATAGGCTCCTGTTCGGGCGGTTACGTGTTTTGTGCAAAGTCGCCCCATGCCCTATCAAATGCCAGGACAGAGTAAAAAAGGGTCAGCCGCCTGGCCCCCCGTCGCATCCAGTCTCCTAATTGGCAGTTAGTATTTCCTGACTGTTGAGGAAAAAGAAAAGAGCGGGGAGAAGTTACTTCCACACGTTGCAGATGAGACGTGATGCTACGCGGGACCTGAGGAGATGCCTGGTAAGTTCTTTTATTCATTAAATTAACCCCACTTCCCCTCACCGCACGTACCCCCGAGTCATGCTGGCCGCGCCTGACTTCTCTGCTGGTCACGCGTGTAGAAGCCTGATTGGGTCTGGCCCTGGCTCGGTATTATCTCCGATGTGCTCTGTCCGGCCTCATCATGTACATTTAAAAATCTCTTTTCTTAAATAACAACTAAAAGGTTCACACCTCACCGAATACAATCAAGATGTTACATCTTGATTGTATTCGGTGAGGTGTGAACCTTTTAGTTCAAGAAAAGAGATTTTCCACACTTCAACATCTAACACCCTCGCGGCCAGAGCTCCTCATCAATACAAGAATACAGTGCCTGGATAGCCTCCTACTTTCGATACGGATTGACAAATTTGACAGAATAATGCGAGACGCAGACGGCGCTCTATAAATAACTTATTGATGCCGTACAACGTACGTGTGATTTAGCCTTTGATAAACGCCTGCTGACAACCACGAACATACCCAGGCTGTCACGCATGTCCGTTCCTGGGCATGTACTGTGGAAACCAGGAGAGCTAACAACTGCCACCGGGTCCCACATGCGGAATCAAAATGCCCGTACTGTCCGAAACTGTTAGCTCGACAGTTGTGTCTGGTGTGCACGAACCCCAAATTGGCATACTGGTGTACGGCAAAGACCGTCTCACGGACCGGAGTGTCCTGTGAGATGCACGTAGCAAACCAAGCCCCATATGCATCAACCTTAAGTAGTACCAGACCCACTGCTGACATTTGGAAATTCTATAACATTTTGTAGATCCTAATACGTTTAACCATTGAGGTTTTATATTTTGTATGCATGGGTGCAAACAGTCGGCGAATTGCTCCACTGAGCACAAATGTAGTTTCACTGGTTGGCAGTAAGGGTGAGGAGGGCAGAGGAGAAGGGCAGTGTGATGAATGTGTCGCTGTTCTCGGTCTCCCAGGGACTTGCCGGGGCCTCTTCCTCATTGCTTCCTGTTTGCTCTGTAAGTGGTGGCAATTTCCTGATCTTTGACATGACCTCACTGTCCAGCTGCCTCCTACACGGGTCTGATTCCCAGCGCTGCGCCTGGCCTGTGATGTGTACCCTCTGGCACCCGGTCTCGCCCAGCTGTCTGCCCCGTTGCTGGAGTCCAGAGGTCCAAGTGCTTGGAAACCCTAACGTCCCATTTTCCGCACTACATGTGCTTCTTGCATATGCCTCTGTGCTATATAGATTAGTAATGATTATTTCATTCCTGATACCTGAATTTTCATTACCCTGCAAGACGACATATTCCTAGTTGTCCGTTTCTTAAGCGTTCTCATGCTTTCCTTTAGAATGTTTGATTTATAATTGGCTCTCGCAGCTTCTGGGCTTCTGGATTCTAAACTGCCAATACAAAGCATTTGTGAGGACACAAACACGGGGCCTGGTAACAAATGCCTAGCCCTCAGGCTGTAGTGTAAACCTCATAAATGCAGTGCAGAGACAACCCTTGTGCAGGTAAGATAACTGAAACCCTTGCTTGTCACGCTAAACATTTTTAATTCAATAAGACATGTAGCATTTTTAATGTTTATTTTGTTTAAATATTTCAAGTCTGCACTTTCACCATTGCTTTATAAACTTTAATGCTCCCTCAAATTAGCTTAAAGTACCATTTACCCACTCTATTTCCAAAATGTTCCGGTGGTTAGTACCCCCATGAACTCACCTTATGACGGTAGGACACGCTCGCGGCAAAGCACTCACCCCCAACTTTTTCGCTCACCACTTTCAAAAAGTCACCAGCCGCCACTGTATTTGTGCATGCCTTCTTATATTATGGCTTTCGTTAGATCTTCTAAAGTCGTTGTATATCCAGGGCATCAGCCAGAGCCGGACTGCCCAGCTGGGCAAGCGGGCAATCCCCCGGGAGGCTGGAGCCCCAGGAGGCCGGTTTTGACACTTGAAGGCCGGTTTCAGCCTCCAGGAGTGGTGGTGCACATTACGCGATTCCAGAGGCAACTTTAAAACGTTGCTCTGGTTCTAGCGCATATTAGCACTTCTGGACACGGGGACTGAAGTTAGAATTTTTGCCAGGACTGTTTTAGGTTCCCAGTCCGGCCCTGGCATCAGCCCACTTGGGCATTATTGTGCAGTAGGCAGACATTATCTAACTTTTGTCCGCATTTGTATTTTCGCATACATCTGATTCCTTGCTGTTTTTGACATTTACCCCCATGAGACTCGGGATGTACTCGTATTGTATACATACAGCCATTTTAGCCTTGATGTTTATGAAATACGAGCATGCTTATGGAATATGGGTGTGCGCTACCTACTGTGATGAAATTTGGTAGTGGCACATGACATTTGTAATTTTGAATCTATTGTAACAATTTTATTGCAAAGCTGGTTCCATTAATGTGGCTCTTTTGAATTTTATATACATAGTTGCATATTGATTGCTCTAGATCAGGGGTACTCATAGTACGGCCCGCGGGCCGCCAGCGGCCCGGCAAGCCTTCCCTGGCGGCCCGCGGAGCCTGCAGACATCGTACCGGTGTTTTTTGTCTTTCTTTTTAAAAAGTGTCACCAAACACCGCCGTTGCAGCAGCCCGGACTCCGAGAGGGGTCGGCAATTCCAGCGATAGTTAGAGTGGAGCTGCGGGGGCGCTGAGAGGTGAAATACAACAAAGGCTTGTTAGCAAGTGAATGGTCTTTTAAAGACCTGTGAAGCACTGGGGGCGGCTGTGTGTGTGCCTGGGCTGCCACACAGGTGTGGGGGGTGGAGGGGGAGGGTGGGGGTATGCACTGCCAGCAACCTGCCAGGCCAGTGAGTGTCGTTTCAAATGTCCGATCCTGCAGCAGCACACTTCCAAGGCCCATCCATACATAACAGTAACCCAATTCAAGGCCCCTTTCTCCCGATTTTATTTAAAGAATCTCCCACTTTGCTCTTCTGATATGTTGGCATGTATGCAATATATATATATATTTTTCACAAGTTGCAAGTGTTTGTGATGCAGCTTCAGGTATAGGCACTAGGTGGAGGGGGAGAGTTTTATATAGCACGCAGGGAACTCGACCTGACGGTATTGAAGTGCTTTACATGAGCACCAGCTGCGTTACAGATTAACACTTGCATTTTGTTAGGCACGGGGAGATTAGGTGATTTGCCCCGAATCACAGGATGCCGAGCGTCTCTGCCGTGTAAGATTACAGTTTCACGACGTTTCTCACCCAGCATACAGTTAATATCAAATTCTTATGACATTAAACACTGTACTTTTGTTGTATTTATTGAAAAACTGCTTTTTTCAAATGTACCAACCAAATGTACGCCCCCTTCGGTTTAACAGGTTCTCACTGTGAGGAACATATTAAGTCAACGGCGCGTTAATATGTGTAAAATATACCTGAGATTTGTAATTGGTGGAACAACTTTTCATGTTCGCTTCACGTTCGACAGATAGAGACACAGATAGAGACAGAGACAGACAGATAGAGACAGAGACAGACAGATAGAGACAGCGACAGACAGACAGAGGCAGGGACAGACGGAGGCAGGGACAGACAGACAGAGGCAGGGACAGACAGACAGAGGCAGGGACAGACAGACAGAGGCTGGGACAGACAGAGGCTGGGACAGACAGAGGCTGGGACAGACAGAGGCAGGGACAGACAGAGGCAGGGACAGACAGAGGCAGGGACAGACAGGGAGAGAGAGAGAGAACGCGAGAGAGAGAGAACGAGAGAGAGAGAGAGAGAGAGAGAGAGAGAGAGAGATGTGCATGCCGGGTCTGGTGGCTCAGTGGACGAAGGCATCCGCTGCAGGGGCCTGTGTTCAAGCTCATGGTCACAGTTTTTTTTCTAGCCCCGCCCCCTCCCCCACTGACCCCGCCCCCACCGGTGTGGCCCTCGGCCACAAACCACACTCTAAATTTGGCCCCCGAGAGAAAGTTTGTGAGTACCCCTGCTCTAGATACTGCATAGAACCATTACAAAATGGTAAATTTCTTATATGTGAAATGGTGCTCTTTTGCTTGATTAGTCCTTCATTTGTTTTGTTTTATTCACGCATTCACATTGCATGTAATCATGTAATCATAAGTGTTTCTAAAACGTTGAAAATCCACCAGTGATCAAAACGTTTACGCCAAAACGTGGTGTTTTTTTTGGCTTGGTACCATCAATAAACTTACCCCAAGCACATTTGAATTGTGCATTCATTTTTGCAGTAAGGAGTGTGCGCTTGCAACCTGTTCCGCAGTGAGCTGGAATATATATATATATATATCTATCTATCGAGCCTAGGCAGCGCATGCTGAATTCACTCTGTGGGTTTACAGCCGGCCTCCATTTTTTGATCGGCTTTTATAAGTGTTAAAAACGTTGCTTCTATACCTACCAAATTCTCAGTACTGTATGTGAATGTCAATGATTGTTAATAAAAAGATTTAATTAAAAAAAATAACGTTGCTTCTAATTTGATAATGCTTGCAGTGTGTCCCACCCTTTTCTTTGTTTGTTACCTCTCATGGATCACCCCCATTACTTGTGGCTTTACACTTCTCCCATTTAAGTTACTGGCACAGGGACTGTCTTTTTTTTAATCTGAAAGAGCACTGCATGCAAGCGTTCGTGTTTCCTTTCCCTTAATCAGTGCGGCGCCGCTTTGCGGCTGCCTCGCTTCATCTTTCACACAAGACCACTTTAATTTTTCCAGCGTATTTCCCAAATGCGCACATAAGTACATACAACAATGCGCTAGTCCTTCCATGCTGAACTTTATAAATGGAGGTTTTCCATGGATTATAAGTGAAATAAACACGGAGAACGGATGAATGTCCATTTGTGAAAGCTGACTCTGTTCTGCTGCCCCACGTCGTACTACGCTCCACAACACATATTACCTGAGGCCAATGCACGATGTCGGCAACAAAAGGCAGAACCACATCTCCTTTCAGCGTACCGAGTCTGCGCTGCTTCTTTGACCATGGCTGGGGCTTCAATCAACATGCAAGCATTCACTTAATGTAATAAGTTGCCTTGTGTCGCCAAGCCTCGGGAGAAGCGGAGGGGTATGAGACAACCCTCATTGATGACAGCTTTCCACCTCCCCTGCAGGGTGCTGGCAGCCCCTTTAACGCCGGCTGGCTCATCGCGGACGAGGAGACACCTCCTGTGATGTCAGCGGCCGGGAACCAATCGGCAGTGATCATCCCCCGTAAGGCGGAAGCCCGCGAGGAAGACGATGCAAAAGCCCATGGAGGAGAGCGAGGAGTAGCGGTGACGGAGAGCGAGCAGATGAGAGGAGAACGAGAGGCGGAGGTCGGTTGCGGAGCAGTGCGAAGAACGAGTGCGACAGAGGAAGAGGAGAAGTCCGGAGGAGGCGAGTCGGAGGTCCGGACCGGACGGGACGAGAGAGCTGCAGAGCCAGGAGGCCACCTACACGGCGTCTCGCCCCGCCACGCGCCTGGAGGAGCGTGGCTGGGAAAGGTACAGGGCCGGGTCCTGGGACTACTGTCTACACGTGGAGGGAGGTAGCTATCGGGGAGGCCACGGGACGTCTAGAGGCATTGTTTCCTTCTCTGAGTGGAGGGTCTCGATTCACGCACAAACCTTATCTTGTAGCACGTGTGATTTTGGTGAAGGACCCCGGTGACTCCTCACTCCCTTCCCCCCCTCACAACCCCACGGAAAAAGAACAGGTCACTAATATATTTGCTCTCCATTCCTTGCATATACCCCGGAGGCATACCACCTGACGAGGACCCCGGAAAGGAGAAGAGAGCAGTGTTCCTAACCACCTCGAGAGGGAGAGAGAAAAACCAAGACTTGATTGTACCCATTAATAAATCCTCAAACCGAGTCCACTGCCTAGCCGTGTCCTTCTTCTACCTACGGGGAGTGTAACGCATTGGCGACAAGTGGCGAGCCAGATAGGAGCCCACTGGACTGTGAACCACCAACCGATACAGGATGGATGCATTCGTACACCAAATGAAGGAAAGTCAGGCGAAGATGGAGTGGGCCATAGAGCGGAGTTCCTCCCAGGCGGAAGCAGATCGGGCCGTGTTCACTTCGGCCATCCAAACACAAGCCGATAACCTGGTAAAGTTGGTCGAAGGACAGAACCTTCTCATGGCCTCCCTGGGACAGGCCAGAGCGGCCGCACCTCCGGGAACGGTGGTCCCCCTTCAGAAGTTCACCCCTGGAGAAGATCCATTGGCCTTCTTTCTAAATTTCGAAAGGGCCGCCCGTGCTAGTGCTTGGGCGGGAGAGAGGTGGCCCTTTTACCTTGCCCCTTTGTTGGTTGGAGAAGCACAAGCGGTCTATCAAGCCGTGAATAAAGACGGGACCGCTACCTATGCCCTTGTGAAACAATATATTCTAGATCCGCTAGGAGTGGACGAAGAGACTCACCGATTACGATTCCGGCAGGAACGCGGGGCTCCTGGGGACATACCCAAGACTCTTTTCTTTAAGTTGAAGGAGGCGGCTGATTTATGGTTAAAACCCCAAGAGTCCAGTATGGAGGACGTGATGAAGAAGATCTATCTTGAACAATTCCTGGAAGCCCTCCCATACTCGAGCCAGCGCTGGTTAAAACAACACGCCGGGTTAACCTTGGAACAAGCCGTAGAGATGGCCATGTCTTATGCCAGAGCTCAAGGCCGACCCACCCCCAAAGAGCCAGAACGGCCAGTAAAGCATTTGTCCCAAGGAAGGGGCGACAGGAAGCCAGTTAAATCACTCCCTGAGCCCGTACGGTCCCGAGGAGCCCGGCCAGACCATATTCCTTTTTCAGGGCCCCAATGTTATGACTGTGGGGAATGGGGACACATAGCTCGCTTTTGCAGGAAGAAAAGGGAGAAAGAGGAGGAACCCATGGATGTGAGCTATTCGCCCCACTCCCTTCTGTTCGCTCAAGAAACGGGTCCCGTCTTTTACGTGAGTGTAAAGATACGGGGTAAAGGGGTACGAGCCCTGTTAGATTCCGGCTGTAAACAGTCAGTAGCTAGGCAAGAGCTCATTCACCACTCCTGGGTCCTACCGGGTAGAAGGGTGGGTATCAGGTGTGTACACGGGGAGGTTAGGGACTACCCTCTGGCTACAATCCAACTCCAAACACCCACAGGGGCCAGCATGGATGCAATAGTGGGGGTCCTTCCACACCTTCCGGAACCTGTCATTATAGGGACCGATAATCCCTGTTTCTCCTCCATGATGCGGGAGGTGCTTAGTTCCACGGCCTATCATCAGGTCTCCGTGTTGACCCCAGACCCTGGGCTAAGGATACTCACTTCCGTACTGCCCAATTGAACGACGCCAGTCTTGTCCGGAACAAAGCCCGGGCAGAACAGGACCAAGTGAATAGAACATACCCCACCTTTGTTGAACGTAACGGCCTCCTATATCGTTTAGCTAAGGAAGACGCTACTCTTCAGTTATTAGTTCCCTCAGACTTTAGGGATCAAATACTTTTTTTTGCCCATGCCCACCTTTTGGCGGGGCATGTTGGAGCAGAAAAAACTGGACAAGCCATTCTACAACACTTCTTCTGGCCTGGGGTATATGCTCAGATACAGAGGTATTGTCAGGAATGTCATATCTGCCAACGGCGCAATCCGTACGTACCACCTGCAGTCCCCTTGCAACCTCTGGCCATCATAGGTAAACCGTTCGACAGATTAGGAATGGACCTGATAGGTCCCTTGCCCAAGTCCAGTAGAGGACATCAATATGCCCTTGTCTTGGTAGACTATGCGACTCGCTATCCAGAGGCCTTCCCCCTTAGAGCAGCTACTTCCACAGCCATAGCGCAGCACCTGGTGGAAGTGTTTTCGAGAATGGGTTTCCCTAGAGAAATAGTCACCGATCAGGGCACCCCGTTTGTCTCCAAACTTATGAAGCAGGTGTGTCTCCAGCTCAACATCCGACACATAAAAACATCGGTGTACCATCCCCAGACAGATGGATTAGTTGAGCGCTATAATGGAAGCCTTAAACCGACCCTAAAACAACTTCTGTCTGGGGACGGAAAAAACTGGGACCAATTATTGCCTTTGGCCCTGTTTGTGCTAAGGAGCCAGACCCAGTCCAGCTTGCAGGCTTCCCCATTTGAACTTCTCTTTGGGCGGAAACCCAGAACTCTACTGGAGATAACGAAAGACAGCTGGGAGCAAGAAGGGAAACAAGAAGCTGAGGCTCTGCTAGATTACACCCGCCAGTTGCAGTCCCGACTCCATAAACTGAGGACCCTTTCCCATGAACACTTAGCCATCGCACAAGCTAAACAAAAGTACTTTTATGATAAAGGGAAAAAGTGGAGAACGCTCGATGTAGGTGACTGGGTCCTGGTGTTGTTACCCACTTCTGCTCAGAAAATGAAGAAGGAGTGGCAAGGTCCCTTTCAGGTCATTAAGAAGGTGGGTAGAACCTCTTACGTTCTACAGGTCTCACGCACTAAGGCCCAGTTGTATCACATAAATATACTAAAGAAATGGTTAGGTAAGCCTCCTAGTTCACCCCTAACTGTCTCCTTTTCCGCACCTCTGGTGCATACCGTTAAGGACCTTCCTGTCAATCCCGAATTGTCCACACATCAAACGGAGGCTGTGGATTCTCTCCTTCTTCGGTTTTCAAGTGTATTCTCCGATCTGCCGGGGAGAACCCACATAGCTGAACACACTATCCCCACCCCCGTAGGAGTTACCATCAAACAAAAACCCTATCGGATACCTGAGGGCCGGCGAGCGGCCTTCCAAACAGAAATACAACAGATGCTGAAAACCGGAGTGATCGTTCCTTCTCATAGCAACTGGTGTTCCCCCGTAGTCTTGGTGCTGAAACCGGACGGAAGTATCCGGTTTTGCATAGACTTCCGAGCCGTCAATAGGGTCTCCAAGCAAGACGCTTACCCACTTCCTAGGGTCGACGAACTGGTAGAGCGCCTTGGTGAGGCCAAATACATAACCACTATCGACCTCACCAAGGGGTATTGGCAGATCCCCCTAGCTCCTGCAGACCAGGAGAAAACAGCTTTCTCGACTCCCTCGGGTCACTTCCATTTTACTGTCCTCCCTTTTGGCCTGCATGGGGCTCCGGCCACCTTTCAACGGGCCATGGATACCCTACTAAAGCAACATCTTCCTTACTCTTCTGCCTACCTGGACGACATAGTAGTCTTCAGCAAAACTTGGCCAGAGCACCTCAAACATCTGAGCAGTATACTGGAAAGTATAGGCCAAGCAGGCTTCCATATTAACGCAAAAAAATCCCGGGTGGCATTTCAGCAGGTGAAATATCTGGGGTTTCTGCTTGGGGACGGAAACATAGAACCACAAAAAGAAAAGGTTGCGGCGGTTCAGGCTTTGCTGTACCCAAGGACAAAAAGGGATCTTAGGGCATTTCTGGGGTTAGTGGGATACTACAGGAGGTTTATCCCTCAATTCGCCAATCTGGCTGGTCCCCTCACTGATCTCCTCCATTAGAACCAGACCTCTTCCCGCCTACGGGCACCTACGGACCTGGAATCTACTGCTTTTCAGGCCCTCAAAAATGCCCTCACCTCGTCCCCAGTGTTAGTGACCCCTGACTTTCAGAAGCCCTTTATCCTGCAGACGGATGCATCAGGGGTTGGGATAGGGCCAGTGCTCTCCCAAGAGGATGCGGAGGGTTGCGAGCGTCCTATTTTATACATCAGTAGGAAGCTCTTTCCCCGAGAGCAGGCTTACTCCACGGTAGAGAAAGAGTGTTTGGCCGTACGATGGGGGGTGGAGAAATTGCGCTATTACTTGGAAGGCAGATCCTTCCTCCTCTTTACGAACCATGCCCCTCTGACCTGGCTTCAACGTAACAAAGGCCACAATGAGCGAATCCTCCGCTGGTTCTTGGTCTTACAGCCTTATCGCTTTGAAGTGAAACATCAGAAAGGGCTGGACCAGGGGAATGCGGACTTTCTCTCCCGATACCCCATTTCCCCCGATCAGGAAAATCCGGTGTTGGGGATGTGTCGCCAAGCCTCGGGAGAAGCGGAGGGGTATGAGACAACCCTCATTGATGACAGCTTTCCACGTCCCCTGCAGGGTGCTGGCTGCCCCTTTAACGCCGGCTGGCTCATCGCGGACGAGGAGACACCTCCTGTGACGTCAGCGGCCGGGAACCAATCGGCAGTGATCATCCCCCGTAAGGCGGAAGCCCGCGAGGAAGACGACGCGAAAGCCCATGGAGGAGAGCGAGGAGTAGCGGTGACGGAGAGCGAGCAGAAGAGAGGAGAACGAGAGGCGGAGGTCGGTTGCGGAGCAGTGCGAAGAACGAGTGCGACGGAGGAAGAGGAGAAGTCCGGAGGAGGCGAGTCGGAGGTCCGGACCGGACGGGACGAGAGAGCTGCAGAGCCAGGAGGCCACCTACACGGCGTCTCGCCCCGCCACGCGCCTGGAGGAGCGTGGCTGGGAAAGGTACAGGGCCGGGTCCTGGGACTACTGTCTACACGTGGAGGGAGGTAGCTATCGGGGAGGCCACGGGACGTCTAGAGGCATTGTTTCCTGCTCTAAATGGAGGGTCTCGATTCACGCACAAACCTTATCTTGTAGCACGTGTGATTTTGGTGAAGGACCCCGGTGACTCCTCACTCCCTTCCCCCCCTCACAACCCCACGGAAAAAGAACAGGTCACTAATATATTTGCTCTCCATTCCTTGCATATACCCCGGAGGCATACCACCTGACGAGGACCCCGGAAAGGAGAAGAGAACAGTGTTCCTAACCACCTCAAGAGGGAGAGAGAGGCATACCATCTGACGAGGACCCCGGAAAGGAGAAGAGAACAGTGTTCCTAACCACCTCGAGAGGGAGAGAGAAAAACCAAGACTTGATTGTACCCATTAATAAATCCTCAAACCGAGTCCACTGCCTAGCCGTGTCCTTCCTCTACCTACGGGGAGTGTAATGCATTGGCAACACCTTGTTTTAATGTTAGACTATAACATCTACAGCTACTCGGCCTATGTGCTGGGAGACTGGATCAAGCACGGCAAAGAGCCAAAGTGAGTGGCTGGCTCGTAACACTAGCTGTAAAAAACACAAACATGACATAATTGATGCTGACGTTAGCAAACAGGAACCACTTTGCCTGACTTTAACATGTCCTAGTCGAGGTGGGGGATTGGCCTTGCTTCTTCTGAGGTGCACTTCCGATTCATGGACGCATCCTAAGGCTCATGCGTTGACTGTGATGTAGGGGTAGATGAAAGCGACCAGGAACTGGCTTCTCAACAGGTACAGCCTCTCTACTCCCTGTATCGTTGCTGGGCTACACACAGAAATGCCTATTGACTGGGTTGCTTGTTTTTCATTCCCCGCCAGCATGAAAGGCTGATTTTACCTTACTGTGGTGGAAGCCACAACACCAGATTCCCCATAAAGATCATGCTACACTCCCCTGCGCATTGCACATTTCACATTTCACAAGTAAATGCATCCACTGCTTGACAAGCTGCAAAGGTAGCACTGTTTTTATTACTAACACCAAAAGCACAGACATACTTACCGGACTGAAAGCCCCCAAGATCATCACCTCACAAAGACTGAACTACATCCACTGCACATGCTCCAGTCATTTTATGAGCGTACCCACCACTAGCCAAAAAGCACCCTGCTTACTCACAGCGGGTCTCTTCTCCAGCAGCTCAGAATCACTAATTGGACTCTTGGCCATCTGACTTCCATCAACATACATAACTTTCCATGCCACCCTTCTAAGCACTGTAAATAACAGCTGTAGTGTACCATGCTAAGAAAGGCACAAGTGAGACACGAAGCGCTATCTGACGTATACACACGCACTCCATCTGTTCAAACTTGCCAATGCAATCCGAAATTCAGCTCATCCCCACCAGCTACTATTTTACATAGCACTTCAGGCATCATTGCTGCCATTTTAAGAACTGTAAAATGTTGTTCTTTTGTAAATTAAGTAGCTCAGTTTACTTAGTTTGTACATCAGATGCACAGGGGCCTGAGTAGCCCTTTCTGGGCATTAGGCTCACAGCCTCCCAAAGGCCCTGTAAAGACTGGGATAGACTTTTCACAGATAAACACATCCACTACAGGCCATTTCACACAGACAACAGTCACTGCTACTACTCAGTGCTTCAAAAAAGCTCCAAAGTCATGCTGAAATCAGCAACACACCCCATAGCCACTTTCCTTTCATCAACGTATTTTATAAATCGCTACTGCAGCTCTTTTGTCCTTCTATGCCCTGTATATAAAAGCAGTTATTTACTGTGCTTAAAATTGCAAACTTGAGGTATCGCACTATTGAAAATGTATATCAATGCTCCATCAGCTCCCACTCAACCCACAGAAAACACTACTGTTCCACCTGCCTCAAAATCTCACTCAACCTTCCTCCCCCAGAATCAACCTGTGACTCAATCCACATTCCTTCCATTAATGTATTTTTTAAATAGCGTTTCCTATATAGCACTTCCTATAATACTGTTCCCTTTTAAAGCTCTGTAATTAAGTGGTGTAATGTACAGTTCGTGTAACTGTAGACATGAGTCCTGAAGAACGATCTAAAATGTAAAGTTTTACCCCATCAGCCAGCCTTTCCATCCCTCTCTGTGATGATGCTTGCCCATTCCCACTCTCCCATCCCTCTCCGTGATGTTGCTTGCCCATTGCCACCCTCCTGGCCCACTCTGTGATGTTGCTTGCCTTATCCTACCCTTCAGCCCGTCTCCCTGATATTTCTTGTAACCTGCCACTTTCCCTACCTCCCATACTGTTGATTGCCCCCTCCCCTTCCATCTCTGTGATGTTGCATATTCCCTTTACATTTACAAATTGTACAACTTCAGTTATGTTTTCAATTTGTTCTTGCGTATCTCCATGAAAGCAAATCCTGACATAAATGGTGTTTTTGTTCTTATTTTTGTGTAATGTATTATACCGGTCCTAATTTGATGTTTTATAAACTGTTAGTTTCTTTATCATCACACCCAGAAAGATGGCACTGTTTCTCATAGAAATATAGGGTGCATAAAAATAACGTCTCCATTGGAGACATTTTCTGTTAAGTAGCAAAAACATATAGAAAAGGTGCTAGTTGTGATCTACCAAATATTTCCCCTGGTTAATAGAAATCGAATTTCCTCTGTTCATAGTAGAGGCCTCTTGCCATCAAGGTCTTTAGGTAAAGCTTGTTGATGACCAGCTTGGCACCTAGGGGTCCCAGATTGATTTTATGATTTAGGGATACCAGTAAACGTAAGCCTGTTTCCTTCCTTGCACCATAGAGCTCTGTAAAATAGACTCGAAATACCTGTGGCATGCCTGTAACCATTATTGTAGAATATTTGCATACTTCTCATTATGGACTTTGGCAACTTATTTACATACTACATTGAAGCATGTATTATCTACTTAAAATTGGTTGCAGAAACAGATACACATAAAAATTGTGCTATTCTAATGCTCCCAACCATAGTATACTCTCTGCAAAAGATATATTTGTTTTGTGGATGTTTTGTTGCCCGTTTTAAGCATATATTATTAGTTTAAAGTGTGTAGTGCCTACTTCACAAAGTTGTCTTTGTTTTGTCCATTCAGTCGTATTTGACTTTTGATTATTAAATCGATAAAAAAATAAATTCCTTCAATTGTTTCAGTCGATAACAGAATTCTTAAGTCCTGCAGATTCTTGTTTGTATCTAACCACCGTGATGTTGGTCATCCCCCACTAATGTTTTCCTTTCATCATTCCCAACATAATGTTTTTTTCTCCAAGGAGTCTTCTCATTACATGGCCAAAATACCAATGAGCAATGGACACAAACACTGCAGTTGCCTATCTGAGAACCCTATGGTGACTTGTGGGCCAGTGGTAGCCAGTTACATTTTAGTGACACAGAATAAACAGGAGTTGTGAGATCCCTTGAGGGATTAAAAGTGCAGCAAAGCTTTAAAGTCATGAGCTTGGTTCTGACTCAGATTGCTGGCACAGAATAATGTGCTGCATGGCTAAACACGTATAAGGTCTTAAAGCCAAGACTTTTGGCTATGTCAATGCTTGTTCCTCCTGATGTTCTGGGGCCTGACATACTACAGATCCTGTACAACTGATTCAAGTACTCCTTCAGTGCTTGACTTTAAGTGGTAGCACGGGTTGAGCAGTTCAAGGCTTCTATCTGGATGGGGCGGTGTGGGAAGATTTGGGGTGGAGTTGGAGGCAGATACAGGGAGATAACCCATGCTCACAACTTAAAACACATCCCAAAGCAGCAATAAATGATCATTCAGCCAAATGCTTGATTTTATGATAAAGGAGTATATATACATACATCCAACTTCTGTCCTCATAAGATATCAAAGAACGAGTACGGCATTCTAGGCAGTGTGGATTGTTTTATTCACCATCCAATCAGCAGTTAACAAACAATATATAGCGCCTGTCTACCAACTACTCCAACTGCTTTCCTGCAATTATAAAAATAAGGGAAATTTACTAAAGTAATGGAATACTCAACAAATCTAAAAGCGTTGCAATGGTTAAAACTAGCAGCTTCGGATGTGAGTGTACCTTTCTTCATCAATGTTCAGTCCATTGGGCTCCTTGGTATCGATTCTTCGGAAATATCTAGATTCTTGCCTTCTCAGTTGTTTTTCCCTGTCTCCCCCTCTTACTGTCTTGGGTATACAATCTATAACACTATAAGTTGGTTAGGATCTCGCCCTATGGACTTGTTTAAATTAATGTGCTGTGCGGTAATTTACTGCATTTAGCAAAGCTTTTCCTGGGTTTCAACCAATAATCTTTCTTTGGTTTAACCACATTGCTTACTAGTTTATCCTTCGTAGAAGGTGCCCTTCTGTACGTTATATGAGTTTTCCTGCTTCTGTGCCAATAATGAAATCACTGCTAATCAGATACCAATGCTTCTGTAGAACTCTTCTGAGTTCATCTTGATGATTATGGTACACATTTATGAACCTGCATGTTTGTGTATCTCTGTCTTTCTGGTCTTGGCTGCTGAACAAAAATCTGTTTCTCTTGTACATTTGGAATTGCGTTTCTGGACTGATGTTAGCATGCCCTCAGAATACCGTCATGCTCTTAATCTGCTGGTCATTTCTTCTTGTGTTTTATCAAATGCTTTATTTGTGCTTCATATGCGTTTAGTGCGCATTAGTACTCCACATGGTATGCTGTTTTTATGATGTAGGATGGGACCTCACACATGGAGTGTGGTGCTGCCTGCAGTGATCTTCTTATCCCCTGTGGTAGTTAACTTAGTTTCTTTGATTTCCAATCTTACATCTAGGAAATCTAAAGTGGTGTCGCATATCCGGCTAGCTACGGTCATGTTCAAATCATTGGTATTAATTGCATTGACAAATTCATTGGCTGGGTGCGAATCACCTTGCCACAATATGAATAAATAGTCTATTTAGCTGACCCACATGGTGATATGGTCAGACCATCCTTGCAGGCTGACACCAGTGAGCACCTGCTCCTCCTACCAGCCCACAGGCAAATTAGCATAGCTCGGTTGAAGCAGGTGTCCATTGATGTACTTCATAACTGTTGTGACAGTTCATTATTAACGAAAAAAATGTTGCATATAAGACACCATTTGCTCATTTTTAACAGCACCACATTGTGCGCACAAACTTTGACGGATCTAGTCTTCTTGAAATATTCAGCTGCCTTGATGCCATCCTTATGTCATATACTAGTCTACAATGAAGTGATCTCTTGGCACGTCATAAGCATATAATTTTCCCATTGCACATCAAATGGTCTATTCAGAAAATCTGAAGTGTTCTTAATGTAGGTCAACACACTTTGAACATTTTTTGAATAGACTGTCAATAGCAGATATTATAGGCCTGCAGGAGTCTTGTCTTTGTTCTTATGTATGTTGGGTATCAGTAACTTCGGCTAGTCTACCTTTATAAAATTATACTCTTCGGTGTTTAGCAGGCCTACTTCACGCCATTCATTGAATTCCTTGAGAAACCCCCTCTCTCTCCTCTCTCTTCTCTCCTCTCTCTCGTCCCACTTCCCTCTCACTAATGGTGGTGGTTATTACCAATTCACTGTAAGCGACATTCAGTTTAAGCCCCACTAGTAGTCTGTGTCTCAAGAGTCCCACTTCAACTCTTACTAAAGTAAAAAGTGTTCCAGTGGCCCAAGCGTTATGGGGAAGAACAAGTTCCCTTGAAGCTGTCCGGCCCTACAATCAGTGTTACATGCTCCTCCCTAGTGTCTCGATGTAGAGCCACAGCTAGTGGTGAGTAGCATTCATGATTGTGCAGGGGCAGCGGCTTGGCGTCCACGGAGCTTCCTCCTGTGAGACAGTAAGTTCCTCTGATCCTTCCCACAGGTGGGAGAGTAGATTGCTCAGTCCTCACATCACTACGGTTGCCTCTCCACTCAATGACAATTTGAACCAAGCAACACACCTTGTCCTTTTCAGTGGCTCCTTCTGACATATGGGGTCACCAATTTTACTCTGCACACAGGCGAAGGCCCGATTGGCACAGCACTAATCTCCACTGTGGCCCCTCTGGCATATGGAGTTGCTGACTTTACTCTGCACATCACTCATGACATGATGTCACTGATATTAGGCATTTTGTTTTGCTAATGCTCTGTATAAAAATGTACAGAAGTGTTCAAATAAGATTCTATGCTTGATATATACAAGTCTCGTGTTACTTGGCCCAACACTGTGTAAACTCCCTATCTCATAATGCTTCATAACGATCAACATGGGCTAATAGGTATAAATAGTAGAAATCAATGATGGGCTCTCGAGTACAGTAAACAAGACTTTTGTTAGTCGAAACGTGTCAGTGTTGGTGGTGGTGGTGGCATATATGACCATTGATAAACTTTAGTTTATCTTTGAAAAGTCTCTCCTGGGAGTGTGGCGTAATCTTCTTTGATGACTGATAACACTGGGGCTTGGTCTGTCCCTGGCAGCATCTGTAAAAGAGCACGCTGTTTGGGACCCATTTGATGAAATATATATAGATTATATTTCATTCAATAATAACTACACACTACAAATCTGAAACATGAAGAAGATTATTATATTGAATATATACTTCAACCATGGACTGTGTGTGTGCGCGCTTGCTTGGGTTTTCTTATTGAATATTGCCAACCAGGATTCCTGTGTTCTGGCTATGACACCCCAGGTGTTTGGGTCCATTACCAAAAAAGCACCACTTAAAGAAATTCTTCTTTTGCTTTCACCAATGACATTGCCATGATATTACTGTGTTACTATCTATGTGCGGGGTTGGATAGCATAGCCACCGTTGTTTCTTTATGTTTTTATATATAGATATTCATATCCACACAGAAACATACATGCAGTGCGTGGCAGTGTCTTTAAAAACTAACATTATTTTTCCTTTGAACTCTTCAAAGCTACCTTTATATAACATTAGCTATAGCACATACATGCCAACATTTCGAAACAGGAAACTGAGAAATAGAGAATAAAATAGGGGGAATTCTTTTTCTCCATTGTCTAGCATTGATGCCCGTCTCCCCCACCCCACTCTGTCTCCCCTCTGCTGGAAGCATGCCGCTGATCTCCTCCTGCGCTGCCTGAAATGAAAAGTAAAATTCATTAAGTTGTTTCAGACTTTAGATGTACCTGTCGAAACAAGTGCTTACATTGCAGTTCTGCTTCTCAGAAACCGGGTCATGTATTTAAAGTGTTGGGGCCCCTTGAATGTCCTCTGAAACCTGGCACTGTCTGGAGAAATCAGAGATATCTGATTACTCTAATTCATGCTCAGCACAAACCTTTCAATAAAATAGACCAAGATCAATTGCCTTTCCCAGTAGCTGTTCTCAACACTGGCTGCCTTTTGTAGTTTTTTTTATATAACAATCAAAGGACCTTTATATTGATGCCAGATGCTTTGAGTTCAGTGTTCATGCCATGAACAATAGCTCTAGATCTTTGTTTAAGTCTTCGGGGAACAGTTTATATTGTACATTTGTTTATCGAGAGTTTGATTTAAAAAGTAATAAATACAGCTACAAAAACAGCATGATACATTTCATGTTTTTAAAGTAGCAGCACTTGGAGATGTAGTGCCTACATTGGTGGGGGAGAAACTTGTTTTTCGTGAACATTTTAATTCCGATATAATACAGCCTCCTAGAAAAAAGTCTTTGTGATTGACCAGACCTTTAACTAACTCATTCCCTTATCCAGTCACAATGCTCTAACAACTGAAGGTAGAATCGACGAGAGGCGGTGCTGCTGCACAAAGGTATAGCAAGAGGCTCAACTGTGCAGTACAATGCGATAATCAGTTATTATGCTGTGAACCCAAATGACTCACTGGTCACCTCATTCCTAGCATGTTTAGCACTGCTACCATTGCAGCAACGAGAGCTGGCCCATGCCACAATGAGACATGAGACAGCAGGTTTTCTCACACATTCATTGTTTGCTAGTGCACCTAGGGCCGTATTATGAAAGTGCCCCCGGACGCAACAGGCATTTGCGCCCACTTTGTGCTCCCCTTCGGCACTTTGGTATTGCAGAATGGGCTGCAGGCACTTGTGCGCCCCCTTCAGTAATACAGATAGCGCAGACACATATAAGGCGTCAGCTCTATCTTCAGAGGGTGTTCCCTCATTTGCATGGGGGCATGTCCCCATGCAAATGACGGAATCCCTTTGCCTCTGCGCCGTGCCATATTATAGACACTGGTGCAGAAGCAAAGAAGCTGTCAGGAAGGCGGACTGACAGTGTGCCACCTGGTGGCGCACTGTCAGTGCGCGCCATGATGGCAGCCCTCTGAAAGGGGTGAAGGGGTCCCATGAACCGCTAAGACATCCCCTTGCAGGCAGGTTCAGTCACTCACTGATCAGCTTTAAGGGGATCTCCGATCCCCTTTAAATGTGCAGGCGGGTTGCCTTGGCACTGTGAAACACAGAGTGGCTTGAAAGCAGCCGCACTCAGTTTTTCACATGAATGCCATGCCCTTGGGGCAGCCCATGCCATGTAATAGGGCGCACTTTCCCTGTTTGCGCCCAGGGCGCACTTGTTTTAAGGTGCAGCAGGCGGAGCCTGGAAAAGTGCACCCTTTACATAATAGGGCCCCCTGGTTCAGCCCTGCCAAATACCAAACATTGTGCGACAGTCTCACTCCTTGTGGTGCTGTGAATAAATTATTAAAATGCGACAGTGAATTATGAGATGTGAGGTACTTGGTAATTCTCAGTGGGTTTCCCCCAGGAAAGTGTTTGATTTGAAATTGATGTATTTGTACATTTTTAGATGTTGTTGTCACAGTTTCAAACCATGTATTTTTCTTTTTACATGTTACTTTAGAAGAGCTATACTGCAATAGAGGTGTGGCCTTCTAGAGCTTTCGACATCTTTCAATACCAGAGGTCATGACACCCAGGCGGGGAGCCGGGAGAGGTTAGAATGAGAAGTAAATCCCCTGGATCATCATTTATATAATTTGACTGGAATACTATAAAACATACATAAGATATTATGTCACAAAATTATACACATACAGTTTTAAAAGTCTTTAAAAACATCTCAAGATCTATGGCCATGTTTTAAAAGTTCATATCTAGCAAAAATTTCAGTGCGGTATCACAGGATAAGATGTATTTTAAAAATAATGCTTTTTAAACTTTTTGTGAATAATCCTAAAAATTGGACAGTATATTATTAAATGATCAGATGTACATTTGATCAAATTTGAACAGAAACAATATTCGTCAAGCAAATGATCTCAATATCTCATTAAATGCAGATACCTACAATTGGAAACTGCTGGAACTGGCCCTTTCTAGTTGGCTAAGGTGAAGCCACAGCCAGGCAGAACCTACCACTCCCGTCTGGGTCGGGTGATTGTACACACTGTATATCCTAGGCTCACCCTTGTGTAGCTTGGCACTGAGCAGTCAGGCTTACGTCAGAGGCAATGTGTGAAGCATTGGCACAGCACTCACTTGCGATAAATACTTCGAGCTTAACAAAAGAGACTTCACACGTGATGTATGTAAATAGAGTTTGTATTCAACACACATAGTAATAAATACAACATGAACATCATGTATTTTTGGGTATAAATCATATTCGGGATTATTATTAGTATTACTAGGCCTAGCCATGTTCAAATGACATCAGTAATATGCACACTTGGGAAAGAACCTAAACTATCACCCCCCCCACCACCCCCCCCCACCCCCAGCACCATTATGCGATGCAACACATTTTACATCCCAGGCCCATCCTGGCAAGTCTTATAATTCAATACCACACAATTATAGGGTGCACCCCGGTTCACAATGATATGATATCAGAAATATGTACAATGATAATCTTTAGCAGTATTGCGGACTGAGGCCGCACAGGAAAGACCAATGTTAAATGCAATACTTTTCTTGCAAGGAATCCACGTACCTGGCAAACCGCCGTCCAGTGTCGTGAATCACTGGCGGTTATCCACTGTAACTTCCACACACACACACACTCACTCTGCATAGCTAGGAGGAGCCACGGGTATCAGACAAGTCCATACAGCAGGACTCGCACACATACGCACTCCGCACCCTAATGCGGTGCAACTGATACCCAGCCAGCACAAGTGGTTACACTCTGCAGACCCCATGGCCCCTAGCCTCCCGCCGCCTTCCAACTCACCCTGATTTTCCTACACCCACAGATTGGAGACATCACTGTCCTCATCCTGAGTACTGGGCCGCACTGTGCTTAAGTCAGGATTTCAGGAAGCAGTTGGTGGGGCGGTAGGCAACAAGGTCTAATATGAGGCAGTCGGCAAAGGGGGTTTGGAAGCCACTCAAGAAGTTCACCCACAAGATGTGGAGCAGACATGGGCCAAGGGCAATAGACGATCACCCCCAAGGGGTCCCCA
Source organism: Triturus cristatus (assembly GCF_964204655.1). NCBI lineage: Eukaryota > Metazoa > Chordata > Amphibia > Caudata > Salamandridae > Triturus > Triturus cristatus. Next base: position 145,139,357 of record NC_140580.1, on the reverse strand, counting down.
ACGCCGTCCTGCATCAGCGCAGTTCTATGAAGCACGGGGGGGGGGTCACACAGTCTCTTGATCCGCTTTCAATTGTTCAGGGAAGTGTTCCTCCAGCCCAGTCAGTCACACGCACCACCCAGACCCAATACTACCTAGCAACACGGTGTCATCGGGCCCAGCCAGGTGAGGAGAGGGCAGTTGGTCTGCCACACTGACTGCCAATTAAGGGAATGGTAGATGGATGGAGAATGAAGCAAGAGGGACCTTTCAGAACGAGGAGACACCCTGTCAGGTCCACATTGATCAGAGTCGCTCCCAACCAATCTGGGCACAACGCTGGGTGCGCGATGATACTTGTCGCACTAGAACATTCTGTTCACACACACCACAAAGTGTTGTACAATCTGTACCTCCCTGGAACTGAGGCACAGCGCCTGGTGCACATCATTTTTGGCCGCACCAGACCACTCCGGTCACTCACCTAATCGAAGAGTTGCAAATTTCGTACCGCCCTGGAAATGAGTCGCCACGTCTGGTGCACGTTGATATTGGTCACACCAGACAGTTCCGGTCACACACACACAGGCGCAAGTACAGCAATGCCTCACACAGCAGAATCAGGCACCACTCTGGTTACAGACCCCACCTCCGAGGGTTGCAATCTGTGAATCAGACACCACAAGCTGTGAGCATGCAGTCGTCGTGTCGCACAAGAGCGATACAACACGATTGACGAAGCGGGCCACTCTGGCAACTAGACGTTTATACGTGCCAAAGTCCCCATGATGCGGGGGCCACATGCTGTAGATGCGGGCCAGACTGTGGGGGATCCACACAATATGAGCCAGTCTGCAGGCACAAGTCTTAGTTCCGTGCCCACGCCACACTACCAGCTGGAATCCAGAAGACGATGGAGGCACTTGAAAGGATTCTGTGCTTAGGGTGTCACATGTAGACTGTGTGGATCCCTTGAGATCTTTGATGACCTTGAGACCTCCGAAAGAACAGGGGGCAAGCTCACCAAGCCCCTGGAGAGCACACTTCAGGGTATCACATAGCAGTAGGTAGTTGGCCCAGGCCAACTACTATTCAGGAAGGGCACGTGGTCCCTTTTAATAGCTGTAATCCTCCTTGTGCACAACAGAGTCCTCTGACAATGCGCTCCACGTAATACAGGGTCTCTGGTCCTAGGGTCTCCGGTCCTACATCCCCACAAGCATATCTCACCCCTTACTGCAGGATAGCACCAGTAGTTATACTGGAGTGTGGTTTTGAAGTTGGGGGTGGTTCAAAGGATCTCCCTTTTAACCACAGATGTCTCCCCTAAATTTCAGTCCTGTCTGCCATGGTCCTGTACCATGGGAGTTGCTCATGACAGCTCGTTCTACTCCCTTGCAGTTTTTGATGACTTGAACCCCCACATCAGCCCCATTAAAATATGACAGTCCATAAGCCCGATGCCGGCGCTCAGGCGGAGAAATGCTGATCTGGAAATGAGCTCTGTGAGTGTACAGTTTCCTGTCCAGTCATCCTCCATGGAACATTTGGCCTTCTCTGCTGAGACCTCCGGTAAGCTGCTCGATGCAGCAACAAATCCACTAAGAACATAAGGTAGAAGGGTGGTGCTGCTGTGTGTTTAAGGGTATCCGAGCACAGAACACTTAAAACATAGCACCATTTAACCTCTGTTAAACATTTATTTGCTCACACTTTCCATACTTTGATTTTGTAAACCTAAAGTTTGGCTCATAAAATGCTCTTTGGTCAGTGCCGCTTCAATAATACTATTTCATCATATTACACGCAAACTGGAGTCACAAGTGGGCGGATAACAGAGAGAAAACAAGGGAGGGTGAAATGAAGCCAGCATGAATTTCAGCTTGCGGCTGGCCATTTTATTTAATATCAGGGAAATGAACAGTAAAACCAGGCTGAACTGGCCATAAAACAGGTCCACAAATAGCCAAAAAACAGCTCAAACATTGACATGTCAGACTAGCCGGTTGGGCACTGTCTGATTGCCTTGCAGGCAGTCCAACCCTGGGGGCAAGTGTGAAAGTTAGGAAATGACAAGGGAGAGAAAAGGACTGAAAACTCAAGAGGAAGGGTAAGAGGAGGGGGAAATAGAGGTAAATGAAGTAGGGTAAAAGGTGTAAAGAGAGGAGGGATACAAAAAGAAAGGGGTACGTTTGGTTGAAAGGGTGAGAGAAATGACAGAAAAGGTGGAGGAAAGGGGAGCAGTAGAGAGGGTGATATGAAGGAAAGGAGTGGGTAAAAGACAAGAGAGAGAAGTTGGATGAGAGTGAAGGGGTTTGAGTTTACGGGTAGATTAGAATTGGGAAAGTGAGAGAGTGAAGGGTAGCGAGTGTACTGGAGTGTGACTGAGTGTGGGCTGTTTCAGCACTGTCAAGTACTACGCATCAGGCATTAGACTAACACGTTTCAATGTGGTTGTCTGCATCACTACATTAGAATGCACTATCACACATTTTTAGAGCACCATGACCACCTCCGCACGTTGAGCCTGGGTGGACTAAAGCAGGTAGTTACCGCGACCGCGGTCACACTGCAGCAGTGCGATGTCCGTGACTCTCACTGTAAGAGTCAGGGCAGGGTTGGGGCAAGGCTCAGGCAGTGCCGTGGGGTGGGAGGGGCTGCACAGGCAGCCAGCTCGAGTCCTGCGCGGCCGTGCGCTGTGGCAGGGTGGCTCTGACAGGACTGGCGAGCATTCTATGAGAGTGTGTCTGCACACTGCAGTGACTTGAGCAGAACCCTGGGAGTCTGCCCCGAGAGCTGCATCCTTTACATTTATTGCTGCTCTAGTCTTTCACCAGCAGTCTGACAATTTTCATCTCACTGGGCAGGAGAGTGCTTAAAGCCTTAGTAGTTCCGTCGGCACTGCTGCTCCATCCACCCAGCCAGCCCCCACCGCTACACTGATGGACCTTACTGTACAGCCACCCCTAGTGCGTACAGTACAGTCACAGACGATGTCACTGTGCTGCTCAGCTGTGCTCAGCTCGGTGTGCCTGCTGTTGTGTGAAGAGGCTGTCTGTTATAGTTAAGTAATTTTAGCAGCTGCTGCAGTGCAATGCAACTCAACTTGCTGCAAATGGTCAACAGACATTTGGGAATATATTGTACTGTGAATTTTTAAGTTACTCAATGATCCAGAGTCACCTCATCCGGCTCAGAGTGAGCACATCGCATGGCTCTTTGTTTCTCTCAGTGAAGCGATTGATAAATATAAACACTTATCCGGACCCGCGGCACCAACATAGACAATGCCCTCATGTGGATCCTGATGGTGGCACCTTGTTGTTGTTATTTTCCAGCAAAACACTTGCCCTGCAGTATCTCCTGGCCCGCCAGAGCAGACACTGAGAAGCCCTTCCATTTCTGGTGCTCTGAAGCACTTTTAAGATCTTCTTAGAGTTTGTTGTTGTTCTAATGGGTGTCATTTCTGATATGTATATGTTTACCTCATCTTCGTTGCTTGATTTTGCTCGAGCGAAAGGGTCACTCTTAGTCGTTCAATGTCACTCATAATTGCTTTAAAATTATGAAAATGTCACATAAAGGCACTCTGAAACCTTGGCAGTTATGAAGGCATTGGTTGATTAGATTGCCTAAGACATTTTCTGGGTACGGTAGGAGGAAGATAGGTCTTTAGTTGGAAAGTGTGACTGGCAGAGCTGATGGTTTCCTGAGCAGGGGCATAATAATGGCTTGTTTCTGGGACTGTGACTGAATCAACAGAGGCATTAAGGATGGTTGTTAGTGCTTCATTGATCGGTAGCAGGCATGTTGGGGCAAGGGTTAGTTGGAGCCCCAGAGTGGATGGTTTTCATGGTAGCAGCGATTTCAATTGTGGTAACAGCATGCCACAAGGTGGAGGTTCATTCTTCAACCACGATTGAAAGTTGAGTTGAGACAAAAACCAGTTGAGGGTTGCAGTTGCTGTATATGGAGGTGATTTTGTTACAGAAGAATTCGGAGAGCATTTTGAAAAGGTCTTGTGAGGCGGAGGTGTTGCTCGAGGTGGTAGGAGGCACAGTGAAATCTTTGATGGTGAAGATTTCCTTGCTGCTGTTAGTGCTGAGATGGTTTGAGAATGTTTCCTTACAGTCCAGAGGTGGTGCCTTCAGCCACTATACATGTAGCCTAAACCAGCCTTCACTCTCTGTTTCATTACAAATTTCCCAAATGCACATCAACAAATTTATCGCTTCTGGACCCTCAGAATTGCCATATTTTTGATAAAAAAATGCTGTAAGTCTGGCAAATGGTATGCTCTGGGTCTTTGAACCAATAGAGTCTTCATGTTGTAGAGAACTAGAAAATATAGTTTTTATACTTTCTATATAGTCCTTAGTTTAATATTTGCCATCAAATGAGCAGTGCACCATAAATAGTGATTCTTCCACAATTATATAATCTTTGCTCATATTACATATTTGATTGTGCACACAACATTCCATAGCAAAACCCACAGAGTTGGTATTGCTGAACTACAGGCATTCAGGGCAACATTTCCTTGGTTAGAGTTTTAGGATTTGTGTTTGTATATTAGATCATTTTCAGGCTGCAATGAGATTGAGACGCGGTTTGCACAATACTTCACTCTGAATGTGCCCCAAAAATATATACAGTTTGTATTGCTGAAGAAAGATACCAAAGAAGTACTTGTATTTATACAACATAATGCTGATTATTTGAAAAAAAGTTTAAATACACACTGCAGTGACAAAGGTTAAGGAATATAAACGAGCAGAGCGGTCTAAGTTCCCACTTTAAAGTCCAAAAGGTTTACTTTAACCCCCCCCCCCCACCCATCCAACGCAGGCACAACGCCGATAGGCCTGAAAGAGCTTTAGCCTCCCTCTCCCCTCGACGTCGTGTGTCTCGGCCCAGGTTGATGCAGCTTCCAGGACACACTAACAGAGCTTGAGCTGCTATGTGCTGTTTGAACAGTGGCTGGTGCGTATCGCAGCCTCATCTGAAAATTGTACTGGACTTAAAAAGACCATTTACATGTTAACAAGGCTTTTTTTCCCACTGGCTCCCAGACCCCCTTCACCCCCGTTCTGCCTATTCCTTACATTCGGAAATTACTTTTGCTGCCACAGTGGGAGAATGCATTTCCTAAAAGTAACCTTAGGCATATAGGGTTGCAAACGTGTCGGTATTCTACACACACCACTGGTATTTTAATGTCCGGCTGGTACAAAAGTAAGCAAATATGCAACGTCACATATGGCCAGTATTTTTTAGCCCGTTTTTGTACATACTTCAACCAACAAATATAAACAGAAAGCACCTTTAAATGTGTTCTAGAGATGCGTCAGCGATCCCTGACTAATAATTAAACAGCGACAGAAAAGACTTATTAGAAATTAATGAATACGTATGATTTTGTTTGAAGTCCAATTTAGCATCACGTCTGGGCCTTATAAACTCTTATGACAATAACAAATTTCCATTGTTTTTTTCTTGTAAAGATGGCAGCACAATAGGCATATCAAGAGGCTAGAAGTTTGTTGCAGGAGTCTCACATCATTTATTTCCTCCACTCTCCTTCCCTGATTTTACCATAATAGCAGTAGTTTCTATTATATCTGAAATCCCCCTCGCTAACCGTGGATAACACGCTGAGTTACTCAGAGTGTCTGTTAATGCATCATGCACTTTCATGCTTACACTGCACTCACAGCGATCACACTGCACTCCCTCCGTCCACCTTTCACTTTCTCTGCACTCAACCAATCTCACCACTTAACCTACTTATCCACTCAACTGTCACTCTCGCCACTCACCCTGCAGTCTCATCACTTACCCTGCGCTCACAGCAATCACACTGAACTTACACTGCTCAACATTCACTCATGCCGTTCACCCAGCACTCACTCTGTTCACTCGCCTCTTTCCCTGCACTCACACAATCACACTGCTCACACTGCATTCACATGGCAGTCCACTCACCTGTCACTGCAACTGCTCACCCTGCAGTCTCACCACTCATCCTGCACTCATTCTCAAACAAGCACATCACTCACCATATATTCATTCTACCCACTCTGCACTTCCACCCGCACTCAAACTCAAATGAGCACATCGCTCAACCTGCACTCCCTTCTCTCACTCTGCTTTTACAAGTGTACACTGCTAAGCCTGTACTCACACAGGCACTCCTTTCACCCATCACACACGCAGGTCACCCTGCTTGCACACAGCACAGTTGTCTGCCAGAACTCGCTGGGACACATGACTCGCAGTGCATTAACTCCTCTTACCATGCGCTCATCAGTCACTCCCACAGTTACCCTTTATTCTTGTTGCTCACCCTTCACTCACAGAGGCCAACTGGTCACTCAGTACTCAACAGGCACATCATTCACCCTGCATTTACACTGCTCACACCATCCACCTTGCAGTCATTCTTCTCACTCTGTACATACTCATCTCACCCATCACTCACATGGGCTTTCTGCTCACCTTGTACTCATGCAGCTCGCCCTGCACTCACATCAACACAACTTTCACCCTACACTTGTACCACTCATACTGCATTCACTCACACTATTCACCATCACTCAGCACTTACATGAGAACACGTCTTATATTGCACACTTACGAAGCATTGGCAAAGCCCCTCTTTGTATATGACACGTCTCACGAGCAAGAGTGCATGTGCAAGGAGCGCATGTGCTGTTACAGACGATACTAGAAATTACCCAGCTCTCATGAATATTCACATTTCAACAAAGGCACCTACAGAATACCTGCTCTTCCATAGCACTAGATACTGAGGAGGGAGATGAGGGCTGAGGATCAGTCTGAGCCTGTGGGGATGAGCTAGGAACGAATGGTTATGTGGTACAGAAGGAGAGAGGCAAAGGCTGCAAAAGCGGGAAACAGGTGTAACAGGCTAAGGATGAAGCAATATGACAGGGGCTCTGGACTGATGAAGGAATAGAGTGGGGACTTCAGGCCAACAGTTTGTTGTGGGTGGGAGAAATGAGCTCCTGAGGTACTTTTCAATCATGGGAGGAAAACACATGCACAGCTGCCTTTGCAGCATTATGGTGGTTACCACAGCCATTCTGAAAAAGTTAAGGTCCTTAGTAAGAAGCTCTATTCACCAACAGGATTAGCCTATCGATAAAATCATGGTCCATGCTGTAGTTAATGCACATAGTGAGCATGTCATGATGTGTTAGCAATATTTTTAGCCAATACTACAGCATGGTAGATTAGTCGTCCCACTACAAACTACCACATAATTACGTTTTTTAGGTGACCAAACTACCCTCAAAAGCCAACAGGAGTACAACAAGCATTGTTTCTCAATGGCAGCTTTCACCTGCTACCTAATCAAATACTGTATTCAAGGTAACCAAATTGTGAGCGGAGACAAGACACCTCTTTCAGGTGTGCTTCTTAAAGTTCTTTTTTGTTTGATCACATAAGGTAAAGTGACAGCTGCAATTTGAAGCCAGGCCCAAAAAGCAAATCTCTGAAGTTCTGAAACACATCTATTAATTATAGTGTTTTAAATAAAGTGCATCACAGCTCTATACAAGCATCTTAACTGTTTCAGACTACCGCATGGATTTACATCATGGGTTGCCATGACAGAGCTCATTATCCAGAAACAGTGTAGTGGTTTTGTATCACACTCAGTTGTATCCAAAATCACATTGTTTTCCTTTCTTTCCTTCCATGTATTATATAATAATCTTGCACAGTTCCTATCTGCGCCCATGGTGCCTTTGACTCCCATTGAAATCTTAGTAAGTGAATGACAGTGACTACATGGAGGTAGGTAGTACACAGTGCACAGTTGTACTGTCTGAATATGTATCCTTACTATTAGAGAGCATATTCATGCAACTTTATATTTTTCCTAAATTAATATGGGTTCTTTTATGGTTTGTTCACTCCATACATGTTTGGCGGACTCTGTTAAACGTGTCATTTCATGGATACTAAACTGGTGTATATTTATGTCTCAATTTATTCATTAATGTATAATTATTAAACTCAATATATATTTTTCCAATAATTACCAATGCTTATTCAGAGCACACCTACAGGGATAGACACTGCTCAATCTTTATATGGTGAGCCGCATGGATGTTTCATTTTGTTTTCTTCTGAAGAACCACACAGGAGTAGGTAGCAGGGGAAGCTGACTTGAGCCATGTTACCTGATGCCTGCTTTGTTTCAGAGGAACCTGCCCTATGTCATGGAGAAATGACCTACGACTGAAGAGCAGGCCGTACTCAAGAGACCAGAACATGAGACCGGAGATCTGAACAGGGAGGGCTGACGGTGGGCTTCAAGATCCCAGGAGCACTCCAGCTAGAAGAGTTCCCAGGGAATAGGGTCCTCTAACCATAGTACCTGATGTGGCAGTACCTGAGGACACCCTTAAGCCTTGGCAGCGCAGTCAAAGGCCCTTGCTGTGGGCCTGTCATTCCTGCACTACTTCCAACCTTCCAAATGATTTAGACCCCCATCTTCCCTCTCCATTGCTGAATCACTGCTCATGCACAATTTCTGCAGCACTAGAAAGCAAATCATGAAAATAAGCACTCACCTTTAACTTCCTGACCACACAGGAGTTTATCAAGACTGCACAATCTTGTAGACCAGCACAATCACCGGCAGACCCATGTCCTGCTCATATATGGAAGAGTATCCTCATTAATACCTCTGCAACTAATCCAGCCAGAGGTATCAACAACTCTCAAAAGAACCAACAAAACAAAAAGGGCTTCAAGCAAGGGTTCCTTCTAAATTCCGGGCCAATAACCAACTATTTCTTGGCAAAAAAATTGAAAGATTGGCGTCCAAACGAATAGGTGCATTTATCTAAGAAAAAAGCCTTCTCTTAAAATACCAGAACAGATTCTGGTATGGCTGTGGCACAAAAGTAGCACTGACTTTCACATGCGAGGATTTAAACACTACAGTAGATTCAAATAGAGTACCAACATGCCTATTACTTCACCTCTGCTTTGCCTTTGATTCTATTAATCACTACAGGGTCTTGGAATTGGACAAAACTTTTTAAAAATAACTTTGTATCAATAGTTAGCTAGACCTTTACTATTGAGACTGACACCTCTGCCCATTATATTCCCTACAAGGCATTTTTTTTTGCCAGCTCGTCAACAAAAGCCTGGTGCATTCCATTCCTGCATGGATGTAGCTCAATATGCTAAGTATTTGGTAACTACTCAATGTGACCTGCTAACAATAACGATTGGATTTGTTTTAGCTTAGCACAGGTGTGTGTCTCAGTACATTTAAAGACAGCAATATTGCCAATTTATTGGCACACAATTAACTCAGAAACAAGGAATGATATTTTGGCAATTAAACCTGTGTCTTACCAGACACCGTCCCCAACTTAACATATGGTAACCCACTAAGCAATCCTTAATGTACAAAATAATAAATGCCAGGGCCCAAAGTTTTGCTCAGGAGTCCGTTCCCGGCATCGCCGCCATGGAAAGGCCGGCGGGGATTTGCTTTGGGGGGGCCCGTTGCGGGCCCCCGGGGGGTGGGGGGATGCACTTGAGGGGTACCTATGCTACCTCCCTACATAGCCATGCACAAGGTGGCAGGCACCGCATGGAAATACACAACATGACATATTACCATTGCGGCCTGTGCTGCAGCCAGCAGCACCCGCCGCAATGTTAAAATGCCAGATGCGACCGCCGCGGTGGCGGTCGCAGCATGATCAGGGGCGTGGGACCGCCGCTTGGCAGGCGGACGGTCCCGTTACCGCTAGGATGGCGGGCGGACTCAGGTCCGCCCACCATCCTAATGGGCTCCTTAGTTAAAATATCAGGTTTGTTAAAAATGTTTTCAATTGTACAGTTTGTCCCTTCTTATATCGGCTACGAGAATAATTCCGACCCCACGTCTAGAAATGCTTGTCCTGGCCCATTACTGGAAGTGTTAGCCCCCCAATCCCCCATCTTTCCCGAAGTTTGAGTTTAGTTGCGCCCCTTCTCTCCCAACCAGCTCCGTGGCGGTGCCTTGAGTGACATAACTGTTAGGTTGGAGCGGGTAGAGGAATGCCGTAGGATTGCGAGAACAAATGACTTTACTCTTTACTGCGTTTTTTACTTTCTTAATATAGGAAATGCTCTCTACATGTGTATAGAAACTCTGTTTATCAAAAGTCTCTCGTTTTCAATGTTAACCTTCACTTTTACTGTGGACAATGCTCTATTTTCCTTGTGGCTGAAGATTTGTATCAACAATTTATAAATTAAAAATGAAGCAACGTGATAATTCCAAAACGAGCCATGGCTTTCTTCGTTGTGCACGTTTAGTCCTTAATAAGTAAATTCTTTTTTTTAAATCTATATTTGCACCGCCCTTCGTTTGTTTCTTTATTTCTTTTCTCGTTTTAGTTTTGTAGATTAAAAAACAGGGAATTTGAGAGACGAGTGCCAGTCTTGATTCTACCGGCAGAGGGCGCTGTTGCCACATGGCTCGTGTTTATAATTTGAAGACTAGCAGCACACTGATCTTGCTCGTTTTATAGGTTTTTTCATGCCTTCCATGCTGATAACCTCGCTCTTAAGGCCAGTCAGTCACCTGTAAATATAAGTGGCGCTTGCGCACCGGCATTACTTAGATTAAGGAGTAACATGTTGCCACACGAGGCAGGGCGGCACAGCATAGTGCCATAATGCTAATCCTTGGGATAGTGCTGTGTTGCACCTTTGCAACCGAAATTTGATTTGGGTTGGGAAGCACCTCGCAGCTTCATGGTCTTTATTTAAATGCCAATGCCCAGGATGTGTTTAGCGCCTACTACTGGCATTCAGTGAATTTCTAATCGCCTATTTAGGCACATTACATAAAGTGATTTGCAAGAATAACTACAAGTTGGTCAGGCGACGAGGAAAAAAAGTCTTTCAGCCAACATCTTAAACACGAGGCCACATTACATGTTCACTTGCTAGCTAAATAAGGGCATAACCCTGCAAAGTTTGATATCTGGGCACTATATTGCCTGTGAAAACGTTGTCTTGTTAACGCCAAGACGAGCTCTCGTCATTAAGGGGTCGTTTTAGAATTAGTGCCAGAATTGGCGAGAACCCTAAATAATCACCCAATGCTAGCTGCCAATCGTCCCAGGTTATTTTTTTCTTTGCGCCGCGGGATATATAGTCCTTGAAATCTAATGTCTTAAGAACGGCTACAAGTCCCGGAATGCAAAAACACTGGACCGGAGCAGCTAGTCACATCCACCTGGTAAACATGGAGGATTGTCACCGAGGGGTGGCCAACTAGTTCCAGGAGAGTCGGATCCATGTGAGATTTTCAAGCTAACACCTTTCATTTGCGCTCCATCTGTATCATTTTTCTGTGGAAGCATTTTAGACAGATATATCCGTTCTAAAATATAGGCTAATTAGTAGACGACAAAGCAGTACAAATATGACAAGGGGTTCAATTAAATTCTTTATTTGTATGATTAATAAAACCCATAGCAAAATTCTTTAATTCCACATACTAAGAACAATAAAAAATAATTTAGCATTGTATTCAAACACATTTCTCAAAGGAGAAACCGAAAAGCAAGGAAACTAATTACATGTCCCATAAGGACAACATGAAAGGGCTAACGGCGACAGACATGACAACGTTCTGACATCACCTCGAGATTCTCTGTATTAATATTGTGTTAATGTCGAGAGGAAATAGCAATCGGGAACCGATAAACATACATGTTAAAATGTACGTATTAAAAAATATGGGTATCAAGGCCTACAAATCAAAGCATACCTGTCCATGTCTTAGGCTGTTGCAGGTGCGCTTCTTTCATTTCTCTTCTGTTTGCTATAGCGCCTTGACACCTTCGGGTATTAGTGCGCTTTAAAAATAATATCCTATTCTATCCTGGTCAGTTCTAGGAAGCCATGCCAAATTGTGACCGCAACCGGTGACAAACATCCGCATGCCAACAGATGTTAACAACTTATCCGATCTAGGCTCAGAGGGATACTGAGTTGGGACTGCACACCTTCCCAAATAACCTATGGCTGCTTTGCCAATCCTGCAAAGAAACACGTGTGCCCATCCTCTGTATCTGCCCTGCCCTTCCGAAAGAAAGACAGGCTCTATTAAAGCCTCAATGCCCATCACTGGGCATCCGCTCCAGCAGGCCTGAGGGAATCCACTCTCTGGCATGGAGATTACTGACATTTATGCAGGTGTTTGAGGGAACATTGAACAATGTAGTCCATCATGATTAAGGCTCCCTGTTTTCCGTTTTTACTGATTTTTTTCAGATAAATACAGACAGAAAAAGATTTATTATCCTGTCTGTATTTGTTTTTAAATGTGGATAAAAACGGAAATTGGGTTGTTTTTGAGTGATTCTAAATGCTGTCAATCATGAGTGCCAGGACAATAGTTCTGCGGATTGACAGGCAAGGAGATTAAAAAAGAATGGGATTTTAGTATAGAGCCTTAAACAGAGGTAGATTTGCATAACCTTGTTATTAAAATGAACATATATGCACACTCAGATGGTGAAATATGCACCTGTTTGAAAATATCATTGAAACCTCTCAGGCGTTCAGACACCCGTGCACACTAACTGGTTAAATAAATGAAGAAATCTACACATTTCAGCTTCATATTTTCACAAAACCTAAAATAAATATGGATAAATACAGGAAAAATTAGCAAAAAATAAATATGGATAAAAACAGACGGAAATGAAAAAATATAAATACCATAAAACTGGGAACCCTAATCATGATTAATGCATCTATCAGGCATTTACTGCCTCCACATTTTCTACGAAGTCTGTGTCTGATTGAACATGCCCCAAATGGGCAGTGATCTTGTTCACTTTTTAAGTGGTCCTATGTACCGCAATAGTCATCATTGTGTTAACCGAATGCATCATGAAATGCATCTGCGATCCGCAATGCAGCATTCTAGAAGGCACCTTATTCTTTGCATTCACACCCGGGGGTTCAACCATTTTCTTAGTGAGGCTCATGTTTGTTACCTGCAAAGCAGCCGTCTAGATAGTGATCCTTTCCTGCACGCACCCTGGGGGGTTGAACATCTTTTTTAGCAAAGACTGTGAAATGTGCCCTTGATTTACAATGTAACCATTCAAATAGCACTTTATACACCTTGTGCACCCCAGATGGTGTTAATTCAACGTGTACGAAATATGCCCCAGACCCGCAAATCAGCAGCTCAGACAGCATATCATTCTCTGCTTGCACTTTGGGGGGTTTAACTTCCCTTCAGTGAGGTTTGTGTCTGTGTCCTGCAATGCCACAGTCAAGACAGCACTCTATTTATTGTTGGGGGGTTTGTGGGCTCAACGTCTTATCAGTGAGGCCCGTGAAAAAGGCCTGTGATGAGAAAGTTCTCAGTCAAGACAACATTTTATGCACTTTATGTGCTTTTGAGGCCTTCAGCACCGCTCCACTGAGGCTCTGAGACCCTTCATATTCCTAACATGCCTGTTTTTAAGTGAATAGAGTTTTTATTTACTTTTAAGAGAGTGGCAGGAACATACAGTAATTAGAAACACGCCTCTGTCCTAAGGCGTAGTAACACCCGACAGCACTTAAATCACTTTTTGCACTTTGGGTGTCCACCTACTCTTTTAGTGAGGTGTATGTCCGGATAGGATATTATTTATGAAGTGCTCTCATTCCCAAGGGTTTCAAGGCTCTATAGCAGACAAAAGAAGAGAAAGGAAAGAAGCGCACTTGCAACAGCCTCAGATGAGGACCAGGCACGCGAACTGTGAGAAGTTGGCCTGGCATATGCTGTCCACTAGTTATAGGGGACACCTTGCACCAGTCCAATTTGACTCTTAAGGTGATAGGTTAAACGACAACCTTTAAAGAAAGCTATCCTAGTGGTAGCTGTGGAGAGCAGCCTTCAGGCTAAGTCTTGAAGGAGTGTTAAGCTTATTGTTTTACTATAGATAACCTCTTGAATGACCAAATGAAAGAGTAGTCCACACAGGTATATATTCAAAATATATGTATTTATTCTAAGAACAAATCCCACTAGTCTCTTGTGAGGCTGGAGGGAAAGATACAATTCAATAAAGCATTTATAACAACAATAAATAGCACTGGAATCACAGGGCCCCGGGGGGGACCAACCCATATATTAAAAAAGTGGTATAAGAACCACGACAGTTCTGCAGACAGTGCCTAGGGCACTTAGGATCGCTGGCCCCTTATGAAACCACCCAAGGTAGTGAGGAAGGGGACCCACGGGAAGCGTGTGCAGTGTTTAAACTACAGTCGGTGATCCCTATTAAACCCTATGGGAAATGTCGCGGTTGGAAATTGCAAGAATCTGGACACTTCTAGCAGGAGTTCAAGTTCAGGAGTTTAGAGTTAAGCTCTTGGAGGGCCCACACCCACGATAGTACCGAGGTACCACTGTTACCTGCCCCAGGGAAGCCGGGTGCATAGGTCGTTTTCGGTGTCGGGTCGATGTCTCGTTTTCAATGGAAAAATGTGAAGAACTGATGCTGGCGTGAAGCGTCGTCGATGTCGTGCAGATTGAAGATGTAGATCTTGAAGGTAAGGACCTGAAAGCAGAGGGGACAGAGTCTGGGTCACTAGCCAGTGACCAGGGGCCTTAGGAGAAAGAGCCCTTCAATGTCGGGTGTTTTCAGGTTGAAGACGGGTAGCTTGGATCAGCAGCCACGGGGTCCAGGAGGCTTCAAGGAAGGCCAGCTTCTGGAGGGCGACCGTCCCACGAAGGATGAAGGCCGCTGCGGTGTTAGTGTCCGGATTGGATCCACTAAGCCTTGGCAACCGCAACCCACACAAGAATCAGAAAACAGCTACGGTGCAGACCCACGAGGTCTGAGCAAGGTCTCCAGCGAGGAGACGGTAGAGCAGACCTGGAGCAACCAGGGGAGCCCTTTAAAGTGAAGATTGACCTCCGCTAGGGCCCACCAGTCGAGAGACAAGGGACCGCGGGAGGCAGCAATTTGGAGTGCGTAAAGATGAGCCCACGGGTCGCCGGAGCGGGCTGGAGCGTCGTCCTTTGGCACAAGTGATGCTGAGAGGTTGGCTCAATAATGGGCCAAAGCACAACTTCCCCACTGGTCGGGTTTGTGTGCTGTGCCAGAGGTGGCTGATGTCCTGGGGTATTGGGTATCTCGGCACGCACGGGGTCCACGGTGCTAAGCTTCGCTGTGCACACTCACTGGCCTCTGGGATGCTTGGGAACCCACCTCAGGGTAGGCAGAAGTCTTCGTTGTCCGTAGGAGCAGCGGAGTTCCAACCGGGTCACTTGCAGAGTTTCAGGTGCCTGCCAAGCAGGGGGGTAACTCCTTTACCCCAAGGGAGATTTCTTCATTCAGCTGAGTGGCAGCTCGTCGAAGGTTCAAGTCTTTGAAGCAAAGTTCTCGTCCAAGATTAATCTGAGGCTCTGGGGACCCTACACCCACCTTTATCCAGGGATTAGGGGAGTGTCTAAATCAGAGCCCACCAATGGGAGTTCAGGCGGGAAAGGGTGGCTACACCCTCTCCCCTTTGTGTGTTTCCCGCCTGGGCAGGGGACAGGATGCCCCTGAACCGGTTTGAGGCAGTGTATGCAGAAGTAGGCACTGGAGAAGCCTACGTGCAAGTTTGAAAGACATCCTAAGGTGCACCCACCCAGTTCCAATCCACATAGTCTGTCTGGGGAGGTGGGGAAACCTCCCTGCAACAAGATCCCTATTGACCAGCTGCTGTGGCTGGAGTTCTGCCCAGAAACAGGCAGCCAGAATCGTGTGGGTGGCGGGTAGCATCCATTTTGTACTACGTGTGCTCCTTTAAATTGGTGTCTAAAATCTGCCGCTTTTACCATATCACCCCTCTAGCAGGGGGGAATCATGCCCTCATTCCCATGGCTGGATTGGGGGTATGATTCCACGATGTTTGACACCAAACATGACATAGTTCTGTGCAGCCACTCTCAAGTTATCACGCTATCGCGATTACTTATAATGCGGTTAAGAGTATATGGTATGGCTGCACTACAAACAACCTCGCAATAGTTTTAACGAAGGTTGCAGAGGGGCCCTACTCAGGTAGGGGTTCCCTCTCACACATATCTCAGCACCCTGCCTTGTAGGATTAGCAATTATACGGATACAATGGTTCTGTCGGGGAATTACAATTGCTTTGGGATGTTAACAATATAAATGCATTACATGTAACATGTATCCATGATTTAGGAAAAGCAATGACAACACCCAAGCAATACTTTTGAATCGATATTTTTAAGAAAGAATAATGAATAATTAGGGCTATAATATAACAAACACGATTGGGTAGAAGTAATTTTTGGAAGATTAAGTCCATATACTTGATCTCATACGCATCCTGTTCATGTATGAATTGGTTTTGGAACTGAGACGTTGTGTGGACTCATGGTGTACGTCGACGTTTCGACCCTATGGACTCAATCTTCCAAAAATTACTTCTACCCAATCGTGTTTGTTATATTAAGTGTATTAAGTGTATCGTTTGTATTCACCTTTACATGTCACTTCTTCTTCACATTTCTGTCAATTGTATTTTTGTAGCCCTAATTATTCATTATTCTTTCTTAAAAATATCGATTCAAAAGTATTGCTTGGGTGTTGTCATTGCTTTTCCTAAATCATGGATACATGTTACATGTAATGCATTTATATTGTTAACATCCCAAAGCAATTGTAATTCCCCGACAGAACCATTGTATCCGTATAATACATATACCCAGGTTCTGAGGGACACAGGGTTACCCCATTATTTTGTATAAATTGTAGGATTAGCAAGGCCTGCTTTAGGGGTGACCTATGAGGCTATATGTGTTGTATTTAAGTGGGATACAGGGTACCTATATCCCTGTAAGGGGTGTAAGCACCACCTTACCCAGACTACAGTAGTGGTCTGGTGGTGTCAGTTTGTATGGCTGTCCCAGGGGTGGCACAATACGTGCTGCAGCCCCTGGTAGGCCTCTGAGGGACCCATGCCCTGGGTACCTAGGGAACCATCTACAAGGGGCTCACAGGGTGTCCTCAGTATCCAATTGGTCTGTACCTATAGTGCTCACATCAGTTTAGAGAGGAAGCAGATAGGCTGGGGTCCTGGATAGCAGGGCCACAGCCAGGCTAGAGTAAAAAAACAGTCAAAACATCAGCAAAAAGTTGGGGGCAACTATGCAGTCGATGCCACTCTCCTACACGAACGTGAAGCCATTTTTTGTTTGTCAGCTAGCCAGTGGCGTAGCAAGGTGGGGAGGGGGGCGATCCGCCCCCGGCGGCGCGAGTTTTGGGGGCTGCGACCAGTGCCCCCAATGGCGTAGCTAATGCCTAGCTATGCCATGGTACCTGGTGTGCCGTTTTAGTGATTATCCTTTTGAAATTAGCAAAGAAGGTGCGGAGTACCCACAGTACAGCTGCCTGTAGGTTATTGACCGATTGTTCCAGATAAGCCTGGGCCACAGAGTGGTTGGCCATTTTAGATAGCTCTATCTAAAGTTGGTTCTCCAATGTATTGGCTTAAAACATATTTTCCAAAAAGTAGCTGGTCTTTCCAGGACTTGATAATACAGGCTGAATTCTAATAGGGTTTGCGCTGGAGAGCCATGTTTTGGTAGGCGGAAAACCTTCTTTTATGTATTTACTACTAGTTTCTCCAGCAGGAGGGAGCCACTTCCGCACATGACCTCTGAACCATAAGCTCTATTGGGCACTAGCTTGGCCAGGATCGCCTTCATTAGGGGGTCAAGTGAGGGTCTATAGACCTTTTTGGAGAGCTTAAGCAATTTGTGTAGCAGAGTGGCTGATTTTGACTTTAAGGTTTCTATGTGTGGTTCAAAATGTCCGCGATTATCCACGATCACGCCCAAATACTTGTATTCCACAGTGGTGCTGACAGTCAGACCATTTAGGTGTCACAAACCTGGTTTGTTTCTTTCTGCCTATGATCATTATCCTTGTTTTTGCAAGGTTGATGGTGAGCTTGTTTTTGATTGTGTAGGAGTGAAGTGCGTTGAAAAACCGATGTATCCCCACTCTGGTCCTGGATAATAGGTGGGCGTCGTCTGCCGAGAGTAGGCAGCAGATTGGTTTATCTCCCAGTTTAGGGGAGTGCGCATTCACTACATCAAGGGCTATAGAGAGATCCGCCAGGAATATATTAACAAGCATTGGCATAGCCAATAGGTCTCGCCTTTGGGACCATATAAGTGTTTAGCCATGCAACAGTTGAATAACTAAATACTTATAAGGTCCCAAAAGCGAGACCTATTGGCTATGCCAAGCGGCCGCAAAGTGGAAGTGATCACGCTCAAACATCAAGGCGGCCGTGAAAGTGAAAGTAATCGCGGTAAAGCGTGGTGCGCGTGCCCGCGCACATGCACTGTAGCTCTAGGTTGGCCTGGTAGCACTTTTTGGAGCCCTGTCAATAAGTCTCGCCAGACCAGCACATTTCACTGGGTCAGGCGAGACCTAAAAAGAAGGGGAGCAAGTACGCAGCCTGGTTTAAGCCCTGTCGAAGTCTGTATTTTTTGTGACAGAGATCTGCCGTCCCCAGTTTTGGTTTAAGCCAGGAGTTTGAGTATATTTTGAAGAGG
This sequence comes from Triturus cristatus, assembly GCF_964204655.1. NCBI lineage: Eukaryota > Metazoa > Chordata > Amphibia > Caudata > Salamandridae > Triturus > Triturus cristatus. Next base: position 145,120,726 of record NC_140580.1, on the reverse strand, counting down.
CTTTCTAATAGATGGGACGGAATATTCCTTGCCTCGAGCTTCTGCCATTCCAAGTGACGTGGAACTGAATCGAAAGCCTCTTTGAAGTCCATGAAACATTAATATAACAAAGATTTGTTTTTCATTGTTTTATCCACTAGTGATGTCAGTACAAGAAGATTTGAAGTGGTTCCCAACCCCTTTCTAACACCTGCTGGGGGAACAATTTTATTTTCATCCATCCATGACTCTAATCCTCCTACTAGGAGGCACATGTAGTAATTTGCTTCATTGTCCAATTGGGAGATTTGTTGATAATTTCCCGGATAAGAGGGCTTCCCTTCTTTGTATATGGCATGAATTGTCACCCACACACAATGAAACGGTTCTAAGCCGGAGGGTCAAAGGGAACATTTTTAAGACCACACAGGGTAAGATCCCCAACTAAAGTACCTAAAAAACAGTAAGAACCCTGAGGTCTAAACAAACCAAAAAGAATTAGGTGAGGTATATAGTACGGACTAAGCCCAATTAACTAAGTCAAAGGGCAATCCCTTTTAAGGACGTAATCCCTCACTCACCCTAGGTGACATGCTTCATCATATGGGATTCTCCTCCCAGAGAAAAGTCCTAGTTTCTCTGGGGTCTACAACCCCCTCTCTGAGAGGGAGGAGCTCAGGGATGTTTTGTTGGTACACTGGAGGATGGACTAAATCCACATATGATGAGCTAATTGGTATGAGTGAGGGGTGCAGTGCTGTTAGAAAGATAATACAGTGAAGAAAATGTGTTAAAACTGGACCTGGGACGGCAAGGGAAATATGAAGATGTTAGCTGAAAAAAAGAGAATTTTTTCTCTTCTCATAGCCGTGCCTAAGCCAGATAAAAATAGTGCACACCACCAGTCAACGATGTAGACTATGGTGAATCAACAACAAATGATGGTCAACATGTTTCAGCCACGGCGCCTAACAAGGCTAGGCTTTCTTCAGGACCACATGACCTACTGCCCAAAATGAAAACTGTGTGACTCCTACACAGAAAAAGGATACTGCGGGCACACACGGAATACTTGAAGGGTGTGCGTCAGCTTATCGTCTCAACATCACCTAAACAAAGAAAATCAAAATATGAATATGAAAACATAGTGGTTCCTAATGCAAAATACTTCAAAAACACTCAGTGTAATCCCGTATCTATTGCGTTAACCACTCACCCGTGAACACTGGGTGGGACCATAACCTCCACCTGGCAACCGCTCAGGAAGGGAACACCGCTCTGAAAAAATGATGTACGACAACTCAAACTTTGGATCTTACATCTCATGAACGAGTGTTCAATACTAATGTTATTGAATAATCTTCAAACTGTGAGAACTAAGAAGCCTAATCCAAGGGAGACTGATCATTTTGCTAACTTGAAAAAGAAAAGAAAAAGCATCAAAAGTGCTAAATCTGAACGAACTCTAACTCACAAGGCAAACCAATGTGTGTCTATTTCAATGGAATAAACTTAACACTGTGTCACAGTCAGTAAAATAAACAAAATAAAACTACCAAAACCTAGGAATCCACTACTAAGGATCTGCATTCCTTTTTAATAGAAAGTGGCCAGAAAACCTGTCTCTTGTTGTTAGTTAAAGTCAATACTAAACTAGATTGGCATAAACTCGATAACGAGTAAACAGGGCACCAAAACGAGGCACAAAAACGCCCTCCGTATTGTAGTCCAAACTCTTAAAAGAACTAAGAGTAAACGGGTAATAAAACATAACGTGCCCAAAATAACTCAACGAGCCTACCTGTCCGTCGGGGAACCGAGGCTTAAATGAGCCTGTAGCCGGAGGTCCCGCAGGGCTGGTGGCGTGTGAATTAAAAGCCGTCCGTAACTAGAGGGAACGGCCAATCGGCAAGCTCTTTGTAGAAGAACCAATCAGAGCTGCTCAGAAGCCCGAGTCACTGTAACCCTTGACGACGGGCAAGGCAGCACTCGGGACAACTGCAAAGAGTTAGCAATGCGAGTGAGAAAACGCATGAAAAAGACACAGATGTGCTAGATCACAAATAAAGCTCAAAAATTGCTCGCATACCATAGAGAAGGGTAATCTGATGTGTGGGCAGACACTCGCTGGCCTTAAAAAATATTACGCACATGCGCTGTTATCAATCACAAGCGTAGCTTGTGAAAAACCCTATCTGGATGTGTATAATATCAACAACCAGGGAAAAAAAAAAACAACAAAAAAGACAGATTCCTTAGGAAAGTTAAAAAACCTAAAAAAACTGAAGGACACAGTTTGACAAATCGACAATGAATCAATCCAAGCACATGGCAGATAGTCTGTAAGGGCAACCATGAGATGGTAATACCTGTGGATGTTCCTAAGCCCCTATATACTGAGAACAATATACCTGACACTTCGATGAAACTGACTACTGTAGATAGTGTATAGACCGGGTCCGATGGAGGGTGAAGATGGTCTAGCTCCGTGAGATTCATAATAACAACCACAGTATTTTATCGTTCAACCCACTGACATTCGTCTTGAGTTTGTAAACCCACCATTGCTCACGTTTGAACAGAAAAGAAGAGCAATCCGTCAGATGGGGGGGTATGAATGGTTTTTCAAGGACTGTCCATTGTAGGTCCTTAGGGGCATGATTGACTGATAGGAAATGGTTGGTAAGTTTAGTTGAAGAACGACCACACCGTATGGTGCTTTTGTGTTCCAAAATGCGGGTTTTAACCCGACGGGTGGTCATACCAACATATCGCAACTGGCACGGACACGTTATTAAATAGATCAAGTTGGAGCTATTGCAGTTGGTGTGACTTCTAAGGGTCCAAGGTCTACCGGACCCTATATCGATCTCTTTTGTCACAGATGTATGACCACAGGCTGCACAAGACCCGCATGGGTAATGTCCTACAACTGGCGACAATCCCCATAAGGTGTGTTGAGTGTCTGTTTGATGAGTCCGAGGTCGAGTATGTACCAGTTGATCTCTGATATTGCTATGCGTTTGAAGGCAAAAAGAGGTTTCGGCAACTTGACCTCACCTATATTTAGAATTTTCCAGTTAGTCATAATGATTTTCTTGATTTGATTGGAAAACTTGCAGTAAGTGTGCACACAGGTAAGCCTATTGTCAGAGGGTTTAGAAACCTTGGGTTCTAGTAAAGCCTCCCGGTTGATAATTTCCCGAATAAGAGGGCTTCCCTTCTTTGTATATGGCATGAATTGTCACCCACCATGAGTCAGGAATTAGTTCTGTAGAAATGCAGTGATTAAATTATGCTGTTAATAGGGATGCTCAGTATTCCGGGTTATCTTTGAACAGTTGTTGGGGTAGGCCATTTGACCTTGGCGCACCCTCTTGTCTGCCCATGGCGAAAACGCATAGAACCTGATTGCAGGAGCAGCCTATTGATTCTGTGGAAGGGGGGTGGTGTACAAGAAACTGAATTCCTCAAATTTGGATGTCCCGCTACGGCGCCAGTTTCATCCCCTGAGATTTCTGCTGCTATACGTTCTGTATGTTGCGCATTTGGATGTACCATTTCTGTGGAGGTTTTATATAGCAAGGGATTGTTAGAGAGCTACTGACTGTAAATAAATGTTGATAGCCCTATATCCTCTATATTTGGGCCTGGTGTGGCATTGCAAGTGTCTGCATGATATAATTTTTACCAATTTTTTTTTTTTAATTTTATTATTTGTTTATTGATATTTTCAAATAAATGCAATACACATATTATGTAACAAACCAACATGACAGTTAAATATGTTCAAGGTATGCAATAGCACAAAAGACACAATGAACTCATTAGTCATCCTGAACTTATTACAGCGATATGCATTAGTACCACCAATCACAGTATACACATAGTAGTAGGGATTCAGAAATGTAGGCACCTGAATATAATAGCAGAGTCCAAACCCTACCCGGTAATATCCAGCACTTAGACATAGCAGTTTTATACATACAATATGCGTTGTAATACTCTCCCACCACATGCTGTTGAATATTTCATGTACCATTCCACCTTCCACAAAGCCCTTCTATAGGAATGCATGAGGGACTCTTTACATTTGAAAAGTACACGTTGTTTGTTTGATACATTTAGTTATTTTTCTCCTATATGTACTCGATACAGAAACCAATCCTTTTTGCAACTTTTGTTCCTAGCATCGGCATCCAATAGGGCAGGCTTTAATGTGATGAGTAACATTTATGCATACAATACATTTGTAAGTAATTTGTGAATTTCTAGATCACCTTTCCTCTTGGCACATGTGGAATGGTTGCCTTCAGCAACACAAATCCTCACAGTAGAGGGAGGCAAATGTGCAGTTTTCAGGCCAGAGCTTAGTCTAGATGACGCCTGGGTGTACCCGTAAAGAAAAGCCGCAGAATTCAAATAAAAGCAAACGTGCAAATGCTCTTTGATATCATCTGATGTCACAGTGTTTTTTTGGCTCTTCAGTAGTTTTCGAGTAAGGGGAGTCCTATTTTTCCACAGCTTGTTTCTATTTTTCCATCATGTGTTTTGCGCCCGAAGTCAATGCAGGCTTTTGTTTGTGTCTGATCGTGCAGTCCAAAAATGTTTTCCCTGCCTGAGGCATTTGAAAAACGGGAATTCATTCTATTGATGGAGGTGCTTTTAGAACATAGGTATTCTGATTGCTAAACCATCTTTTGGACTTCTTTCTCCTATAAATGAGGGTTGTGATGCTAAAACAGCTCGGCTAGCCGCAGCATCTTTAAGGAGCTCGAGTGAAGCGGGTCTTTTTGAGAGCAACTTGATGAGGAAGCAGAACTTTCCCTGGGCTCAGATTGTTTGACTGAAGTAGTTTGTTATGTCTTAGCCTGGTAGTGATAGAAGAGCGAGGGTGGGGGAGTTCTGACCGTATTACAGCATGTCGCGATTGAATCGCTTAGAGGTGCTTCATGACTGGAGAGGTGGTGGGCCGCAGATTGAAAGAGGCACCTTTTCATTTTTTAACCGGTGTAATTTTCCTATGACTGATGATTAGCTTGACAGGGTATTTATTCCACGTCACTACAGCTGCTACACTGTGTTTTGGGGAAGTGGAGTTGATTTTAGTTCTCTAAGGGGAAGGAGATTGTCGTAGTGTGGGTGGACTGGCATGCCATGGACTCCGTCACTCAGTTACCCACCAAGTACTTGAACAATGACTCAGGCTCAATTTTTATACTGAACATTACCAACTTAATTTTTCATATATAAGACTTTTCCCATGCATAGAGTTAGAAGGATGCAACTATTTTAATGTACCTATTTTAAATATAAGTGAATCATTGACACCAAACAGCTCAATATTTAAAAGATGACTCTAGCAAGACTGCAGCAGCCTCATAGCATTTTATGGATTAATAAATGATAAAAAGGTGTTAGCCTCAAATTAATGTTCTTTAACTCGCTGCCCCTACATTATACAGGCTGTCCATTATGTTTTCAGTTACCGCTTCTACCCCTTAACATGAGGAAATCCTGAGAAAAAACTGATGACCTGGTAACTGATGCCCTCCAGGTGACAATCTGGATCTGATGGTAAAAGCGCAGGACAAATGCTTTACATTTAAAATGAATATAATCCAAAACGTAAATAAACGTTTTGCAACGGGGCATGGCTAGCAGCCCAAAATGGCGGCAGCATAAACTGAACGCTCCCGGACCAGGAACTAGTATCCTTCTTCTATCCCCGCTACTCTGCAGCATCTGACAACCGGCTGGCCCTGAGATGCTCCCTGGAGGTGGGCTGCTGCACTCGGCGCGGGACTGGGGTCCAATTGGTGACCCGCGCAGCTAGCTCTTCTGGCACCCCGGAGTGGATAGCATGGTGGAAGGAGGAACGCAGCCCGGAAAACTGGCACTCCACTGAATCTGGAGCCTGAGGAGGGTGAGTTCCTCTGTCGGCACCCAGTCCATAGCGCCCTTGTCGTCGGACGGGATAGAGGACGGGGGCTCAGCGGCAGTGGATCTGGTGCCACGTATTGCTGACCGAACTGGTGTTGAGCGAGCCCCCTCGGTGCTGCGGCCTACATGCGACGCGGCTGCCAGAAGGCCTGTGAGGCCAGATTGCAGTGATGAACCTGTTGGGGAGCTTAAAGCCTTGCGGCTGGTGCCCTCTCTCCCCCTCCTACCTGAAATCTGCCACCTGGAGACGTGGATTGCCATTGCCTGTGTTTTGCTGGGCCGCCCCTGGGGGCTATTGGTGTGCTTTCTCCTTTGACTCCTTTATGCCGCGGCATGGGTGAGGCGTGGCTACGTTGTCAGCGGCCTGTGTAATCGTAGGGCCCTTGCACGTCGGCACTTCATGCTGGCGAGAGATGTGGCGGCAGCAGGATCGGAGACATAGTGAGGGCTTTCTGTGAGCCCCTTGCTCCCCCTGTGGGTGACTCCCCACAAAGGGCAGGCAGCTAGCACTTCTGGCACCCCGGAGTGGATAGCATGGCGGACGGGGGAACGCAGCCGGGAAAACTGACACCCCACTGAATCTGGAGTCTGAGGAGGGTGAGGGCCTCTGTCGGCACCCAGTCCACAGCACCCTTGTCGTAGGACGGGTTAGAGGACGGGGGCTCAGCGGCAGTGGATCTGGTGCCACGTATTGCTGACCGAACTGGTTTTGAGCGAGCCCCCTTGGTGCTGCGGCCTACATGTGGCGCGGCTGCCAGGAGGCCTGTGAGGCCTGTGAGGCCAGATCGCAGCGATGAACCTATTGGGGGGCTTAAAGCCTTGGCTGGTGAACTTCCTTCCCCTGCCTACCTGAAATCTGCCACCTGGAGACGTGGACTGCCGCTGCCCATGTTCTGCTGGGCCACCCCTGGGGGCTATTGGGGTGCTTTCTCCTTTGACTCCTTTATGCCACGGCCTGGGTGAGGCGTGGCTTAGTTGTCAGCGGCCTGTGAAATCGTAGGGCCCTGGCACGTCGGCACTTCATGCTGGCGGGGGATGTGGCGGCAGCAGGATCGGAGACATAGTGAGGGCTTTCTGTGAGCTCTTTGCTTCCTCCGTGGGTGACTCCCCACAAAGGGCACACAAGGAGGCTAACAGGTCGGGCACTATGTTGGCTCGCTTAATTAGACCGACACAATCCCCTACACCTATCTTGTCAATTGTGACATTCACACAGGGTCTGGTGTCAACACAAGTGGAGATTAACACAACGTTCCGCAACTACTACGTGGAGCAATACTCTGCACCGCTGCACCCTGCCCCAGAGGAGCTCCCAGACTTATTACATTGTGTGACGCGGCCTACATACCAGCCACTGATAGAGAGGAACTGGCGGTCTCTATTACGAGTAACTAGATATGGGGGCTATCAAGGACTCGTCTCGTAACAAAATGCCATGCTCCGATGGCCTCCTTTGCATCACAGTTGGTGTCACAACTTGAAAAACTTTACAATGCGTCCCTTATGGAGGGAGCGTTACCCTCTACCACCAGGGAGGCACTAGTGACATCCTTTTTAAAGCTTGATAAGCCACCTGCTGAATTGACCTCGTATAGACCTCTAGTGTTCATTAATACTGAATATAACATTCTCAGTAAAAGTTTGGTGTGCCGTTTACTTCCACTCCTTCCAAGCCTAATACACAAAGATCAAAGTGGTATTGTGCCCCACTGCAAAACCTCTCTGACTATACAGAGCTTTTTGGAATTATGGACACGGCCCGTAATCACCACCCATATGCCAGTTGCCTCTACTTAAATGTCCAGCAAGCATTTAAAACCCTGGGCTGGGATTATATGCTTGCGGCCATGGCACATTATGGGATCCCTCCGGCATATTTTCAATGGGTAAAATTACTATATGCCTTACCCACAGCCAGAGTCAAAACTGGATAACATATTTCTCAATCCTATCGGATATTTTGTGGTACCCGACAGGGCTGCCATATGTTCCCGCTCCTTTTTAGGTCTCGCCTGAGCCAGCGCATGCACTGCTCGGAGAGACATTTAGTATACTGGTTTTCAAAGTGCTGCCACAGCCGGCCTAGCGCTTGCGTTCACGTGAGCGTGCACGCGCGCAGCCGGCAGCTTTCAGCACCCTGGCTTTCCTTTATTGCTCCTGCTCCCCCTCCCGCCACAGAGCGCAAATCGCGGCCGCGCGTCTTGCCACGTTGCTGTGTACACTGGCTTTCCTCTCTTGTTGAACTTTCAGCAGGAGGCTACATCCTGGCGCTTTCACTTTCGTTCGCAGCCCTCACACTACCACGGCCGCCGCACTTCAGTGAATGCTAGCTCCAGCCATTACAAAATGCAGAGCGCATTTTTTTGGGAACCCGCGTAGCTGTGTAGACTGGCTTTCTTCTCTTGTTAGCTTTTTAAGAGCATGCGCAAACAGATCCTGACGCGGAAGAAAACTCCAGCCCGAAAGTGACTTCTCTGTAATTACCTCTAGGGCGCTGTATGGCACGCATTGCATGTTGTGGCCTGACTTTCGTTGCTCGCCGCAATCCAACTTTATGACCTGCACGGACCTACAAGAAATTTGCAGCGCTACCGTGCTGCACTGTGTCTCCTTATTTGGTCCGGTGCTGAGTATTACTTTTTTATAGTCATTGTTGATAATATGTGCTAATACTTTTTTTATTTGTAATTCATGGCCATTGTTACTAGTTGTATACCAAAAATGTAACTCATTGTATTTTGTTAACACGCTAACTGGATATTTTGTATTTCTAGTTTTTTCATTGAATCAAATTAAAGAAAAAAATCAAAAACTAATAGAAATAATAATAATAATTTTTTTTTAACGATAACAATGATGTACTATTATACACATCAAATTAGTTTTAATATTATATAAATTATTAAACAAATCCTAGTGATGCAAAAGAAAGAACTTGCTAACGAGATTGTGTGCAGTTCTTCAAAGCATTATAATATTCTAAATCCAGGAAGCTCGCCGGTGTGCTGGCTTACAATGGCAGCTTAAACCGAGCCAAAGCAGCAGGCAGGTTGTTACTAGAAGGTGCGCGGTGCCCGGTTCCTCGGATCCTCTCAGCTCCTGCTCTTCCAGCAGCAGTCGGGCACCTTTGGAGAGCCTCCCCTCCGGGCTGCAGCTGTGTGTGCGGTAGCACACAGACTCCCACTCCACAGCATGCGCGCACAGACCTAATCTGCTCATACAACAAACCCTGGAAGATGATCCGAGCATAGGGACTCATTTTGTGTGGTCCTTTCTCCGGGAACTGATTACCACATTAGCCTGGTGCCCGCCCTGCTATTACCAGATGTCCCACCCAGTGCGCGTCAGAATGCGCCCACCGCTGCCTCCTTTCTGCGCCGGCTTTCTCTGAGCCAGGGGTTAATCAGCTGTAGTAAATCCACACTGCGCCGCTGGAGGAGGGGCGAGGAAGTTCGCCATCGGCTTGTTTTTACAGCCAAGCTTTATTTGCTGAGCCCTGCGCGCTCGGCTCCGGTGAGTGTCTTTACAAACATGCCTATGTGTTTGCCGGGAGAAAGGACAGGGTGCTCCATTAGCATGCTAAAGGCGCTCAAAGTGCAGAGCTGATACACTCTCTGAGCCTGGGCTTTGTTCCAGCACCTGCTCGTGCCATGGGGCTGCATGATGCAGGGCCCGACTGGCCATGCTGCCACTCGGACAATTTCTGCTTGGGCTCCGGGGCTAGTGGTGGGACTGACTGCCCTGGCCAAACTATGACAGTTTCATGGCTAACAAGTTTTGAGACATCGTAGGAGTAATGACTTATTACTATATTAAATTACAACACGGGAAGTGACGATACACACATTGACATCAATGTATAAGTCTAGAAGTGACGTGAAATAATACAAAATAATAATAAAAATATGTAAAATGAATAAAACAACAGCAAAACTTCACTATAGGAGACCTTAAAGTGATCAAAGGGGCTTCATAAAAAACAAGGATTGGCATAGCCAATAGGTCTCGCTTTTGGGACCTTATAAGTATTTAGTTATGCAGCACAATTTCCTTGGTGCAACAACATTAACTGTTGCATGGCTAAACACTTATAAGGCCCCAAAGGCGAGTACTATTGGCTATGCCAATGCTTATTGTGTTGGTTGTGCAGCCACTCGCACAACATATCTGTCACATAATGGTTCATGATGGGATCCCATTAGGTCGAGTTATTCATTCTGTGATGATATGCAATGATATGCTCCTGGATCTCAAAGATCTCTGGGTGAGTACAGGGTAATTGGTCCTGTTGCTTTTTTAGTTTGGTCAACTGTCAGGGGTACAAATTAATGCAACTAAGTCCTGCGGATTCTCTGTCTATAACTCGTATACTGCGCCCACTTACCAATTTGGTGAGCTCCAAGTAAGAACGGAACCCGACACCTTACGTTACTTAGGGATTCAGATTTACCAGAAAACACAGATATACTAGAAAGGAACATCATACGCATGATCTTTTCATTGAAATCTCAGGTGTCCTTCTGGGTCACATTACCAATATTGTTTGCAGGCAGGCTGACACTGGCAAAAATTGTGATGTTACCACGTTTACTGTATCATTTCGTAAATCTCCCGTTGGTAGTCCTGGCATCGGTATTTAAACTTATGAACACCATGTGGATTGACCTCATATGGGGGAAAGGGCATCGTAGAGTTAGCCTGGCTAAATTGCAGCTGCCGGCGTCCGGTGGAAGAATGGGGGCCCCTGATTTTAAAGCATATTGTATAACTGGGTAGTCGCAATGGTTATCATACTGGCTGTCAGGACATAACTTGTTTGAAATAGGATGCACAACCCCACACCTGCGGCAGGGAAGGTTACACAGGCTGCTATGTCCAGAGTCTTCAGCCTTACACGAAGGTTCACTTTTACTACGCATAGAATTGGCACTAAAATATTCCAACACATAAATGGCATACGCCTAGAACATTCCACTTTGTGGCCTTCCTACCCCCACTGGTACATTAACTGCTCTCAGACAGGTCCTTGGGACCAGGCCGGGGTGACGTCAGTAGGTTGGCTGTTTGTGGATGGCGTCATTATGTCCCATGCAGACTTTGTACAAACTCATGGATTGCCTGACTCGTTCTTGACCCACGTTAGTATTCTCCGTTATGTGCGCAAACATTGGGCAGCGGATAATACAGAACCTGTTACTTATTAATTACTTTGAGCACTTCATACAATGGGACATGGGAGCCACCTAATAAGGTGGCTTTACTGGGGCTTGAGGGAACACCTTATTATATCGCTTGCTCCCATGAAAGTCAAATGGGAAACCGACCTGCCGAGGGAACTCAGACAGGGAATGGTCCTTTACTTTGGAATAACCCCCCAAAAATGTCAGTAATACCTGATTCAAGTTTATTAAATTATCAATATTACATAGGGCATATTTAACCCAGCACAAAAGTCATGCAATGTTCCCAGCAGTAACTTCAGAGTGCCCGCGTTGTCGGGTGCCAAATGGCGAAATAATACACTTGCTTTGCTCTTGCCCTTCTCTGAATGGGTATTGGACAGGAGTCTCGGAGGTGCTATCGGAACACACGGGCTTGCACCACTGGGCCATGCTGGAACATTGCATACTAGGGCTATCTCCATTACCCAAAACTGCTGAAGTGTTGCAGCGATTTCCTAGCCTCTCTCTGCTGTTGGCCAGGAGATTACTTACACAGCGCTGGAAATCCTCCCAAGCTCCTAGAGTAGAGTCCTGGAGGGAAGAGGTTCTGTGTTGGGGCTCATCAGAAAGTGAATCACTATGACGTGAGGACGGACCTATGCAAGAAACCAAACTCCTTCAATTGGATCGCACGACTTGAAAAATTCTGTGCGCAGGTGCCTGATGCATGAGTGGGAGGAAGCGAGATACATAACTGGTCACCGCCCTTGATGGGTTCCTCGGGCAAACTCTGGGGGTGACATAGCTAGTGCCATGTGGATCTACACCTAGCTCCTAATACTTGTTCAGTGGTGTGGCCTGGATACCCTCATGGGGTTGTTCTCTCCTCTCTTGTACAGGGACACCCTTCTAGAAGTAAGTACTGGGTGAGCGGGCCACATCTACTCGAATGCCTCCGGGGACACACCGAACTCCGCATACACCCTACCGATTGTGACTCTGCCTAAACTAGGACCATCCAATGTATTCTTTTTTTCCGGGGTGGGTCGGGGCATTTGGGATGGTTTCACTATTACATTGTTAACTACCATTTTGTGGTCTTGTTATCCACGCTAATGCAACGAACGTGATGTGCATCTCATACATTGCTAAAAGTTTAAATGTATCACTTATTTTTCATTTCAGCATTGCGACGTGATAGTTGTATTCTATACTAATTGAAAATGCAATAAAATGTTTGTTTTTTTAAAAACGTTTTGCAACAAATTATGTGATTGGGTGCCTCTGCCTCCCTTTACAACACACAGTTCGACGGCTGCAGCACCCCTAGGCCATCATCAGGATTCCAGACCATCCCAAACTGCCCAGGATCTCCGGGCCTGGAATTAACTGGTTTGCGAAATCTTGACCTGATGTTTGGGTGCTTTATGGTTCCAGTTCTTTATGTGCTGTTGCAAGCAGCTGCTGCGCTTGGGTCACCTGGCTCCTGCTGAATGAGACAAATACCTCCCCTCCCCAGTGCACCCCTCACTTGCTCTGCTCTCCTATCAACTACAGCATGCGCCTCAACAAAGCCACACTGCCCTATATCATCTCGCCTAAATCTGGGTAACTTTTAATGAGGCCCTTAGTGGTTCTAACTTTTGAGCAGGACAGAGTATGACATAAGTAAGGGATTATAGGCACTGGAGGGAGACCGCGAAGTATTAGAAAGCCTGAAGAATTGCATGGGGGCTTACATGGTCAAAACGTTGTTAAGTCTTGTAGGTATCCCTGACACATTGTTAGCCTTAGATAGTGAGCATAGATTGTGTTATGACAAAGCATCCTCTGGAGGCAAAAACAACCTGTAAACATAACGCGGCAGACCCAAGTAGAATTAAGATCGGAAGCAGCAGAGGTTGTAAAGCTTCTGATAGGAATTTTCGGGCCCAATGGAACTGAATATACAAGACAACAGGAAAATTAAAAATTGGAAGCAATAGGACCAGGAACACTGCGAATAGAACTTAACAGGTTCCCAAAAAATGAAGACTGGAAGCACCAAATGGTGTAGAAAGGAAGATACGAATCATGAAGCCCGGGAGACCTCAATACAGGAACTGTGAGACCAGGAGAACTAAAGAAGAGAAGCAGCAAGCCTGACGGAGCTGATAAAAGGTAGAAACAACCCCAGAAGAAATGAGAACATGAAATGCGAGGCCAGGAGAGCTGAAGGTAGAATACAAGAGACCGAGGCAGTTAAAGAAGGGAAATATCTGGCCCAAGAGGGCTAGTGACCAGAAATGGGAGACCAGGAGGGCTAAAGAGAGGTAACTAAGAGAGAAGACTTTACTTTTGAGCTGTCTGACAGCGAATTATAGAAAACTGGAGGCCTAGTAAAATTGAAGACGAAGGGAGGAAGGCCAAAAAGAATGAATACAGTGGTAACTGTTCTTGTACAGAGCTCTCTATTCCTGACAGCAGTCTACCGCAGGCAGCACTCGGCTCTGAGGACTCATGACCTTTTTAGAAACAGCCGTTTCGTTCTTTAGGTCGAGCCTGAGCCAGCGCCCATGCGCTGCTCTGCGAGGCTTCTTGTAAGCAGTCAAATCTACTCCGTGTGGGTCTGACTCCCCCCACGCATATGATTGGCTTTTGAGTGTGTCTTTCAAGAATGAAAGAACGCAAATGGGTAAAGGCGGGTGCATGTCCCACCTCTTTTTGTAATGTTGACTCCCACGGTGTATTGCTCTCGGGAGCGAGCAGCAGCGTGCAGGGCGGCAGCTGCATTCCTGTGCACTCCCCCACCACTCCTCTTGAGCTGCTTGTTTTCATTTGCAGCCTGAGCTCTATGTTTGCACCCCCCCCCCCACTCTTCCTTGTTTGTTATTATTTGTAGCGCGGTCCGCTTTCACTTTGGGGTCCGTGCTTATTTATTTATTTTGTCGCGCAATTTGCTTTTACTTTTGCGGCCGTTCTTGTTTTCACCGCCCATAAAAAGGTGTTCCAAAATTAAGAGCCAGCTGACTGCTAATCCAGCCGGAATGCACTTTCCCTGGGCTGCCATATGCCATGGCTGTAGCGTTGTGTCACTTTAGTGCTGCGCAGATGTGGAGGCTAGAGCATTCGACAGGGCGGTCAGTCACTGAGCCCTTCCACCAGCTTAATAAACGACTGCTTGCATTCAGGACCGCAGACATGTCGGACGAACAGCTGTTCCATGTACACTGAACCTCGCACCTCCTATGCCCGCTGCAGTCTATGAACAAGCATTGGCTAAGCCAATAAGCCTCGCCTATACGAGAGCTATTGGCTTTGTCAATGTTTTTCTCCAAGTTGTCTAGCGGCCGCACTGCTGTTCAACACTGCAAAATTGTGAAAAAATATTGACAAGGCCTATAGATCTTATGTTGGTGAGACCTATTGGCGTTGCCAATGCTTGTCTATAACAGCTTCAGATCATCTAGTGAGGTGATGGGTTCCAGCCTTTTGGACCTTTAAAGGTGAAGCTTCTCTCACCTTTACAACTGAATCTGGATTTTGGAATATGGACCGGGCAATATCAGCAGACCACTAGCCCAGCCTAGCATGTGTCATCTCAGTTTTTCCTGGGAATTATTGTGAGGGTAATGAAGAAAAAGAATAACACATTTCATAAAGAGAAGTGATTTTGCTGAATCTCTTATTTTCAGTAATCATTAGGAAAATTCATTAAACAATGTGTATATCTATTTTTTTGTTTTTATTTAGGCATTGCATGATTTGACTATAGTTCGGTTGGAGAGAGGATATAGTTATGTTTAGTGATATTGTGAGGGATGTGGTTTGGATTTATGATAAGAGTAGTTGTTGGTAATTTTCCTCATCCTGGCATTTGTTATAGTAGTTTCTTATTAAGAGTCAATGCAATCAAGCATACATTTGTTGTCATTATATTTCCTCATATTTGCTTTTTTGTAAATGTATTTCATCGTTTTTAAATTCTTAATTTCCACATTGATCCAGGTACCCCAGTTAAACACAGTTTCACTTGTCACAAGCAGTGGAATGAGCTCTATGATCCAGTAAATGATCTTGGGCCAGATTTACATAGACTTCTATGTGTTATTTCCTGATAGCAAATGTTTGCGATTCACAATAAGAAAATCGCAAACAGCTATGTACAACAGTGTGTTTTACACTGTTTGCGATTCCTAGTGGGTCGCAATTGACCCTCCTCATTAATATTTATGAGGTAGGTCACAATTTGCGACCATTCAGAATTGCTATAAACACTGGGATGGTGGCATGCTGTGTTTGCTTTTAAATACAGCAATGTTTTTGAGGTGAAATACAGCCCGGTTTCCTTAAAGGAAAATGAGATGCATTAAAAAAAAAACGTTTTGTTTTCATTTTTTGAAGAGTAGGCAGTGGTTTGTGGGACCTACGTAACTTACCTAACTGTAGCATGACTTTAACCTTTGTTTTTTTTTTGTGCTATACTGTTTTTTTTTACATATTTACCAAACTCTCTCACTAAGCATACCTTTTGACCATGCGGATTAGAGAGTTCAACGCAGAGCCTAGACATAGAGCCTGGCCCAATCCCACGTGGCAGTCAACCTTCGGCTGTGCATGGGCAAAGGCAGGCCCTAGCAGCCAATCCCCCTCTTTTGGTGAAGCACAGCATGCGGTTGGCCACCCACATGGCCTGGAGCCAAGGCCCTGTGGGTGGCCAACCCCCCGCCTTCGGTTGAGCGCTGCATGGAGTTGGCTGCAGGGTCTGGAGCAAAGGCCCCGCAGGTGGCCAACCACTCAAAATGTTTAATCGTGCACAGTATGGGGTTGGGCACAAGTCCCATTTTTTTAATCAGTTTTTTCTACTCCTGACATATTCCTGAGGTACTCCTGCAGTGTACATGGGGAGTCAGTGCTAGCTCCCACAGGACTGTCTTGGTTGTCCCTGCAAGAGTACCGTAGAATCAGTAGGCCGAAAAAACGTTTATTTTTTAATTTGACTCTATGGGGTCAGGGTACCCGTATCCTGCCCCCTTATATCATATTTTTACACAAATTCAGGACATGAGGACAACGTCCCGGTGTCTTGTAATGGCTACCAGATAATCCGATCATGAGGGATCACTCCGATCCTGCGGTACTGAGATGGCAGACCAGAAGAAAGAGTCTTTTCGGCCAGTCAGAATTCTCTTTTATTTGAATTTCGTTCCCGCTGGAGTCCTGCATGACCAAATCATGCAGATATCCCTATTTTTCAAACTTAATCCCTCAAAAACAGCAAATCAGATATGCACCAAATCACAAAAAACACACTTTCTATGTAAACAACTAGCTTTGGTGCAATTCTGGTGAGCCATTTTTACTGTATTGGTGTCTTAAATTCCTATTTTAAATTTCATGAGTATAAAGCTTTTTTGGATCCTCCCTCTTTTCTTATTGGACCCCACTTGATAGATCATCCCGAAAGTTTCCAGGAAGGAGCTGAAGTGTATGAATGTTTTATGAAGGTTTGTCGACCGCACAAAATTATTTGCAAAGCAAAAAACACACCTTGCCTGTGGAAACCTAACTATAACAACACAGTGGAGATGCCACTGTGTGGTGTATGTTATATATATATCCATATATCCATATATTATCTACTGGCGGTCGCCAGTAGATAGTTATAGTTACAACCTAGTTTCCATAGGAAATCTCAAAATTCTATTTTGAATAACTTTGGCGCCGGTTGACGAATCCTCACGAAATTTTCAAAACTAATGGGGCGCTCCGTTCAGCTCCTACCCTGAAAGTCTCGGGGTGATTCGTCAAGCGGGCGCCGAGAAAAAGGGGGGGGTCCCAAAACGCGTTTTCCCCATGCATTTTTCCGTAGGACCTTTAGTCGCAGCTACAGCCCGAACGGCTGAACAGAATTACGTGGAATTTGGCAGAGAGGTAGCCATAAGGTCAAGGAAGTGCCTTTTGCAGGTCTGGTGTAAATCTGTTCAGTATTTCCTGAGAAAATAGCATTTAAATGCATATCAATATCTATACGCGCGCACCGTGCGCGCACTGTGCGCGCACCCTGCCGTGCGCGAGTGCAATTCTGATTGGTTGTTAGATGTCGGTAAACATACGAATCGGTCGAAACCAGGAAGTGTCGGCCGCCATTTTGTCTCTCGCAGTCTGAGGGGGTGAAAAACAAAGGTGGAGAACCTGAAAAGGGGGCAGAGTGGACAGTTCCTGACCCCCTAGCCTTGGTCAGGGGGCCACAGAAGAAAACCTGAAAAAAAAAAAAAATAGTAACATAACTTAGCATTTAAAAAAACGTACAAATTCACTGAAAAAACCATAGGTTTCACACACGTTATAGTTAGGAATTAGCATTTAAAAAACCTTGCAAATTCACTTAAAAAACCATAGGTTTCACACATGTTATAGTTAGCTGGACATTTCACTCGTAAAAAACCAATGAAATTCCCCCGTTATAGTTACTGCAGGCAACTATAACTCACGCGACCGCAATCCTCTGCTGATGACGTCAGATATTACATCACTGATGACATATGTGTCTTTCTGAAAAATAAATATTTGTAATATATGTATAGCTAAAGATTAATGGAAGAAGACATGGGTAAATAAGTGTCTAAATACAGTGATGTAATATCTGACGTCATCAGCAGAGGATTGCGGTCGCGTGAGTTATAGTTGCCTGCAGTAACTATAACGGGGGAATTTCATTGATTTTTTACGAGTGAAATGTCCAGCTAACTATAACATGTGTGAAACCTATGGTTTTTTAAGTGAATATATATATATATATCCATATACTTCCACTCCAGTGTAGAGTAGCTGTGAGACAGACCTGGGAGCCATACGGTCTGTACCATTTAGATTACTTTAAAAGACAAATAATAGATATCAATTTCTGAGAAACAAAGCAATTGAAATCTGATTTAGTGGTAAAACAGAGTATTATTAGGGGAGAGGGGAATAAGCTACGTTTATAAATGGTTGAAGGAAAAGTGTAACGGGGTGGGGGGGGGTAACGTTCCCTCACCCAAAAAAGGGGGAGTTCCCCAAAGAGAGGGAGAGAGATTGGAGGAGTAGCAAGGTGGAATATGTAAATTGAGAGGGGAAATTCAGTAAAAAGAGGAGCGAGATGTTTGAGAGCAACCCAACAGAACAGCATTTTAGAAAGTGTAACAGATAGTGGTAGGAAGGGGGAAGGGAAGTGGCTAATGTATCTGTGAAATCCTCCCAAGAAAACCCACCACCGCAAAGAACCACTTTACAAGACAAATTGAATTTACACCTTAAAAAATGTAAAACGTGATTACAAACATTCGGTAGTTCGAATTCTACTAAGTGGTAAATGCCACTCATCTTGAAATTTATAATTAAGCATTGCAGGTGAAATGGGTTCTCAGTCCTGATTTTCAATTCATTATTTTTGTATGAAATTTCTCTCAGCCCCACTGGCGCGAGGGAGTGATGAGATGCGTCTGTCTATAGCGGAGTAGAAGAAGCGATAGTACCTCAACAGTGTGTGTGCCTGTGTTTGCACACACGTGTCTGCCTGCCTGCTTCCCTACTGCCCTCTGTTCCGTGCTCCCATCTCCCCTCAAGGGACAAGAGACTGAGTGAGAGAATGGTCTGTGTACCACTAGCGAATGCCCTACCAAGCTTTCCATCAAGCTGCTCCTTTCTTTCTTACATTTTGCCTGCTGCAACACAAGCGCTAGGGTGTTGCATCCAGCCACCCTTGTGAGTGTGTTCTTAGGGTGCAGCACAAGGAAGGGTTGTTCTGGATGCACAGTCACAATGGAGGCGCATGGATCTTGGCATGAAGAGTGTCCTGCCATAGTAAGTAGGAAGTGACTTCTTTCTTCTTTAGATTGGTACCAACCAGACCCATGCCAAGGTGTGTCGCTTGATAGGCGTGTTCAAGGCACTAGTGGGGTCACTAACAGCCTGAGGCTAACTCTGTGGTGGCTTTTTTTTCTTTTGTTTGGACTGTTCAATCAGTATATAACATAAAAGCGGCCACATGCCAACCCTTTGTTTGAAAGAATAAACACACGGCGCACTTTGCACATCTAGTAAGAATTGGATGTCGTAAAGTCCATCGTTGGATTTTGTCCTCAATCACGCACCACTTCAAACCATTTTGCTCTCCACTATCAACCACGTCGTCACGGTGTACTGTTTGTGGAAGTCAGCATTATTCAGCACATGGCCGCTCGGTGCTAACAGACCGGACCTGCCGTTGAACCATGACTAGCATCATAAAAGCTATCAATCACTTGGAGAAAAAAAAAGACGAGAATTTTTTAAGCATGTTTAAAATAAAGTGGCCATTGATGAATCCTAATAAAGGTGACAGTGTTCCAAGAACAAAGTAAACCTTAAACAGGCATGAAAGCTAACAGAAAATACTTAACATAACAGCCCAACATACTCCCTGACCCATTCTAAAGGTACAAAAACTCGCACGCATTGGCAAAGCCAATAGGTCTTGACTCTATGAGGCTGAGCGGTTGGCTTTGCTAGTGCTTTTTTATTGGCTGCATGTGCAAACATGCATCATGACACGTGCCACATTGCTGGCAATTTTGCAGTGTGTCTTTTACTGAAGAAAATCCATTGCAAGACGTTCATTGATGCTTTCACATGCATCGTGGCACATGCACAAATGCTTCTGGTGCGTGGGTGCATGCGTCATACCTCATGCGCATTGATATTTAGTGACGTATGGTATCTATTGTTACTTTGCGGATCTAATATGACAGACGGCCATGTAAGACCGGTAAATTAAAAGTAAATGAAAAAAAGGTTTAAAATTGATGGACCATGTGTGTCAGGAGCACTGTGCAGCTGCCAGGCCCTTACAAAAAAATTAAAAATAAAGAAACAAACAATGAAAGAGGGTCAGGGAACAAACAGGGCGTGGAGCATCAAGAACCAGGGAGGAGTAATGTGAAAGGGCACAGGTGGCGGGAACTATTAAAGGAAATAATAGTGCGCACAAGCACAAATAAAGGAAGGGAGAGGCTGAAAACATTTTGCTGCTAACTGGCTCTCATAAATATATAAATCAATAAATTAAAGAAATATAAAGCTTGATGGGGAAGGGGGGGGTTAAAAATAGAGTGCAGGGCGGGGCTGGGCACAGAAACAAACACGGGATACAACAAGAAAACACATGCACTCCAATAGAGTGTTATATGCAAACTGTAACAAGAATTGCCAAAGCCAATATGCCTGGAGTTGGCAAACAACCTTTTACCATTGCTGATTCTTGTATGTATTCGGTTATATGTTTTGCTGAATCTTGTTTGGTTTTGTCACTGTTTTTGTAATTTTTTTCCTTGTGAGGAGTTACCGGCTATTTATAAAAAAATAAAAAAAACACTGAGTAAAAAACAAAAATATTTTTGGGGTCTCATACAGCACAAATTGCCAAAGGAGTCCCCGCTACAGAAAACTACGTTGTGAGTAAATGTGCTGTTTGTGAAAAAGGAGAATGCTGGCACTGAAGCTAGCTAATCAACTGGCTGACGCATTGCACCCTGCTGTATGCTGTAGTGGATGGAATTAAAACGTGAATGGAACAACAACAGATCAATGAAGAAGAGGGCTGGCTGAAAGGCCTAATTTATATTATTTTATACATTTCACTACAATCCGAAGGTTTAGCCTTAAACCAGACCTAAAAAGAATCACATCAAGCCCTCAGTGGAAGGATACACCTCAACGAACCCAAACCACATACATCTGAAATGCTGCTGGGCAAGACAAGCACCCGGATAGGGAGGAAAGCCATCAAACCAAAAGCAGGCAGACACCTGCGATGGATAAGGAAGCCTTCCAGTCACGAGCAAGATGCTGACCCACACTCACTTTAAGAATATGTCATTTATTTGAAACAATAGATCTTGCAAGCGGACCACTAACGCTGTTTCTTGCTGAGACTTAACAATACTGATCTTGTCAAGGCGTTTCAGGTAACATGGATGAGAGAGATGTGTAGAATGAGGTGCCTATGGTAGCATGACATTGGAGCAACGCCTATACCCAGTGAATGCTCCACCATTCCCAGTGCTCTTTTTCCAACCACCTTTGTGCTATTTCAATAGTGACTGTCGCCCTTTCTTAAATCTGAGGCTATACACATGTTGGTTCTATGGGAAGGCAGTAAAAGGTTGCCCCAACACTGCCAGCAACCGTAGTACACCAAAGAACTATTTAAAGCCCATATTCCCTGAACCCCATTGCAGAGAAGGGCCTAATATTTGTATCCTTCATAGTGCAGCATGAATCCCTGAATTGGCCTTGGGCCAAGGTACTCTCAATTTGCAGTGATGAAAAACATTAGACAAGTGTAGCTTGCACCATTTCTGCTATTTATATAATAGGGAATGAAACCGGTTATGCTTCACCCTCCAATACGTAGATTTTTGTCCTGGGCAAAAATTGAGGCCACAGATTGCGAAGAAGCTGAGGCATCCATTGTCTGTAATGTGTGTGCAGGTTTGTAGAATGTTGAGTTCACATTATAGTGTGATGATGTTATGAGCTTGGATGGAGTAATCCTAGGGTTGAGGTTGGAAGTTGTTGGGGACTAATCAAGTGTACTTGTTGTGTTATTGTAGTACTGGACAAATATTTGCATTCGTTTTGGTGTATTGGTTACTTATTGAACTGTGGATTCTGCTTAAGCAGTGGGGTTTGTTATCCAGTTTGTGGTTGACAAGTTTGCATCAATTGTCTAGGATCTTTCATGTGTGTTGTTCATGGACACATCACACCACCAATTTGTGGCAAACAGTACAAGACCAAGTTATTCGGTAAATTCTGCAGACCTTTTATGGGCGGCTCCTCCTCAGGTACATTAGAACTTTGCCCCCCCCCCCCACGGGCCTCAGTGGCATGAAATAAAAATGAAGTCCTTTGCATGTGCAAGGACTACTGGGCTTCCTGGCTGGACTGTAGGTGTAGCATGTGGGGGTGGGGCAGTGTAAAGGCAGGGATGGCCAATCTGGGTGATTAGCAGTGAATCTCGGCTGCATCAGCTGAAGCCCAGTGTGCATGACGCGTTGGACAGGTCCTGGACTGTAACCAATCTGACATGCACACTTCAGGCCTCAAACCAGCAAGGGGGAACACTCAGCAGAACCCCTGGTCTTGTTTGGAGCACTGGGTTCACCTGCTCCAACCAATCCCTGCTTTGCTCTCATGCAGCTTTAAGTATAAAAAGCATGAGAGCAAAGCCTGGATTGGTTTGTCAAGACTAGCCTGTCCCCTCGGGCTTAGATTTTCAAGGCAGCGCGGGGGCGTGATGATTAAGGACATGACCAATCTCTGTTTGGCTTTGCTTTAAATCCATAGAGTGATTGGTAATTTAACAGGGTCGCAATGGCACTGCTTTCCCCCTCATACACAGCCCAAGTAACAACATTGTGTATGAGGGGAGTGAAGATAGCAGTCATTCGCCTTCTTCTAATCCGTCCTGCTGGCCCACACACTCTTCGAACACATGCAGGTGCCCTTGGGCAGAGATCGCGCTATAATGAAAATGCAAAACAAATCATCTCAACGTCTGCCGTCTCCTTGAACACCTTTGGACTTCAGTCACGCAATCTTCTAGTTGCTCAGGGAGTCCGAAAGAGAATGGGGATGAGCGGCATGGCACTGCTTCTACCATTATTTTAGTCACCACAGGGAAGTGATTGGCACCTTACTTTTCACGATGGCCCATCCTCACTTTGGATTGTGTGCTGACTGTGCCTTTTCACAAGGCATTGTGGATGGCCCCTGATTGGCAGACACGTGGTTACCTTAGGTGAGGACAACAGCAATAATAGAGTTTGTAATGCCATAACCACCTTATAGAAGGAGTTGAAGAAAGAGTGCAAAGTTTAGCAATATCGACTTGTCAGATTTCCAGATACCTATATAAACCGCGCAAAAGAAAGACGTGAGCATATGGAATCTATATTACATTTGCTCTGACGGTAGCTGCACTAGGACGGATCAAAGCAATTAACAAACCTTATCTACATCACTGGATCCTCAAGTGAGAAAGGCGCCCATTTAAACAAGCTTTGGCCAAGCCAATAGGTCTCACCTATGGGACCTTATAAGTGTTTAGCCATGCAGCACATTATCCTGGGTGCTGTGCCGCCAGGGATTGAAGAGCCTTACAATTACTGCACACTGGGTCATGCAGTCTAATTCAGGAATACATGCTTGCCTCAGGAAACATTTATGGACAGACAGAAAGAAAAGCCTTG
Organism: Triturus cristatus; assembly: GCF_964204655.1. Lineage (NCBI taxonomy): Eukaryota > Metazoa > Chordata > Amphibia > Caudata > Salamandridae > Triturus > Triturus cristatus. The sequence goes on along the minus strand of NC_140580.1, from coordinate 145,097,388 downwards.
ATGCAAGTCAACAGCACTATGTGCAACTGCATCTCTAGAGTATTGAACAGCTTATGAAAAAAAGCAGTGAAATACTTTCAAATCAGACTTCCCATCCCTCCTCCAGCACACCTCTTTTCACCAGGCACCCTTCTCCAGACTTTTACATTCAAAACTCTGCTCGCACCATCCGTTTACCAGCAGCCCCCTGGCCCAGCCCTCTGTCCCAGCCCCCTGGGTATAGGAGCTCTGTACATAGCAACAACAACAAAATACACCCATTCGTCAGGTGGAGGGGAAATAATGAATAAACTAGGGCCGGCATTGGCATCACTTAATCTCTGCGCACCTACACCAAAAAAGTAACTTGACCTTGTGTAGTGTAACTGCCTCTTTAGTAAAGAGTTTCAATACCTTTGGGTCAGTCGAGTTTGCACTCTATGAAAGTGCCCCCAAAAATTAATCTGACATTGTGTATTGTAACTAGTGCTCATATAAAGCGCTCCAACACCTTTGGGTCGCTTGAGTTTACATTATACAATAAAACATGTTTCACAGTCCCTGGGGAGCTGCTTTGAATGTGCTTTGAAATTAGGGCTCTCAGAGGAGTAGGATGACAGGAAGAGAGAGTGGGTGGGCACGCAGCGACATGGGAGGAGGTGAGAGGGACGAATGCTGCTCCTATTTCTCAGGTAGAGGGGAAATAATGAATAAACAGGGATGGTGTTGGCATCACTTAATCTCTGCGTACCTAAAAACGAAATAATGTCCGTACATACTGGGTGTAACATGAGCTCCTGGGGCACACATGTAAGGAAGGAATTGCTGGACACTGGTTGGAGGAGGCTTGGTACCCACCTGTCAATGGGTACGAGGTGTGTATATTTGTATATGTGTGTATGTGTATATTTCTCTCACACGAGACCTATTACCATGAAAATCGCTCAACATACTGTGATTTTGGACATATCACTTAATCTCCCATCAGAAAGTGAATGTGACCTTGTGTAATGTAACAGGTGCTAGTATAAAGCACTCAACTGCCTTTCGTCCGAGTTTGCACTATAATAAAACTCCAAAAAAAGAGAAAACCTCATTATGCCATCTCCTTGAACACTTTTTGACTTCAGCCACACAATATTTTAGGTGTTCAACCAGTCTGCAAGAGAAAGGGAGATGGACTTCAAGGCAGTGCTTCTACCATACTTTTCACGATGGCTCATCCTCACTTTTCATTGAGTACTGATTCCTCCTGTGTCTTCTTAATTTCTCAGATCCAGTGTTTAATTTGAGCCGGTGGTTTCCGGTGCTCAGCATCGGCACTTAATCATTAATACTGGCCCGTTTCATGAGCACCAGTTAAGGACACATTAATTTTTGGGGAGATTGTGATTTGCCCAGAATCACAGTACGTTGATCTGAAGCCAATTCGAACCTGGTTCCCCAGTTCTGAAATCTGCCGCTCTGACCAGTACGCCACATCTTCTCCCCACTTTCATGGTTAGTAGTTGGTTCTGTTTTAGGCTACGCTAATGGGAGAAATTGGCTTGTGCAAGCTGCCTCCTGACGAGAGCCCTGGCACGTATTTATTTTTTTCAAATTAACCACTGGTCAGATCCCTTTCAGAAACACCGCAGGATATAAAAGCATCAAACTGTGTGCATTAGACAGTCTCGTTCGTTCTATTAAACTTATGTTCTCTGTGTTTTTTTTTTATTATCCTCAATGCTTTTCATAGAATATTCGTGTAGGCTGTTATTCTCACTTCACTGATAATGAAACGATGAGAGGCTGAGCGGACATGGTGCAAAACAGTCCCTAAATGGTTATCTCTTTCTTCCATTTTAGATCAAAGGGTAATGCTTTCTTTAAATCTTGGCACATGAGATTAGAACATGGGCAGCAAGTGGAAGCCACATGAAGAGAGTCGGGATGAGAAAAGGACAGATAGCTTCTTGTGAGATCATCAGTGTGGCATGAACATATTTCAGTTTTACTAACTAGATGCAGTCAGAGACAGCTGTGTGTGCAAGAAAAATAATTTAAAAAGCCTTATCTGTCGCACCATATGATTTGCAATCTAAAATAAGTGGTCATCATATTTAATGCTTACGATATGAGGCAGTTTTTCAGGTGTTTAACTACTTCAGGGCTAAATATTCACAATTGCTTCATATACCTTTTTGCTTTCTCACTAAGTTCTTTGTGAACATTTGCTTTAAAATGCACCATTTTCCACTATTTTTTTAAAATTTCCTTGGCGTGAGAAACCCCTGAAGTCTCCATTTGTCAGTCGGGCTTGCACGCTTCACTCACTCACTACATAAAACCAGCAACGGCCCGTCCTTAAGGGAGGCGGGACCACGCCCTGCACCTTTTGGACATAAAAACTGTCTGTCAGGCTGCATAAAGGTCAGCCTGACAGAAAAATCTTTATTTTCAGGTCAGGCAGTCAGGAACTAAACATGCGCTAAATGTGCAGGCTCTTGGCTGCTTGAGCTGAACTTTGCTGGGCTGAGGATGTCACAGCCCCTGTGGGGCTTGACCTCCTCAACTCAACAAAGGTCCTTGAGGCGCTCTCCCTTGTGACAAGGGAGAGCGGCGGTGTTAGCCCCATACCTGGACACTTCAGTTTTAAGGCCTGAAGTGCCCAAGGCCAAGTATCTATCACCCCCACCCACTCCTCAAAGAGTGGGTGGGGTCAGCAGTCTCTCTGACCCCATCCTACTCTCTAATGAGGTAGGGACTTCTGCCTCCCCTCATTAGCTGAGCTAAGGTCACTCAATTAGGGAAGGCCGCAATGCCTAGCACCTCCGAGGCTTCTCTCCCCGACAGTTGCTTCAGGTAAGTATTTTATTGACAGTTTGGTGTGTATGAATGTATGTGTATTTGTGAGTGTCTGTGTACATGTTAGCATGGGTATGAGTACAGTGTGTGCGGGCACCCCCTCCAATTTCTTCTTACCGGCCACAACTGCATAAAACTAAACAACAGCTTTTACGCTCCACCACTTTAAAATGGAGTGGATGTGGCCTAACGGCCAGAGTTGCAGACTTTGGAGCTGGGGAACCAGATTTGATTCTCTGCATCGGCTCAACATCCTGTGATTCTGTGCAAATCACTTAGTCTCCCCGTGCCAACCAAAAATGTCCTTGTGTAATGTAACTGGTGTTCATGCAAAGTGCTCCAATACCTTCGGGTTGATTTCACGCTATATAAATTGCAACAAAGAAATGTCACCAGCCAATTGATACCTTCTTTGCTCTGAGAATCTTATTCAAGTTTTACTCAAATTTTACTTTTGTGTGTGTGTGGTGTGTGTGTTTGTGTGTGGTGAATTTGATTGAATTGCATCTTTTTCTTTTTGTTCTGTCTTCTTGCTTTTCATTTTTATGGTCTGACTTGACAGCGCGGCTATCATCAGATAATTTTGTGATTATCACTAGAAATAGGCTTTGGCTCCGCCCACATGTTGGAAGTCAAGAGTACATGTTTTGATTCGACAGACGTTGTGTGCTTCCACAACTGTGATCGTTTTGTTTATTTATCTACCTGCCTCAGCTTGAATTTTCAGGGGCACCCACATGACACTGGAATGCTATTAAAGTGTCTCAGATAATTTATGCTGTTTTTCTCTGGCAGCAGCACTCATGGTAGGACAGTTATTACCATACATGGAGTTTTAGGTCTGGCTGTACAGAGCAACTGTCACCTGACTGTATAACTTACACCTATATTATTCCACAGTTCTTTGCTTCCACACAAATACATACCTATTCTCATACCATTTACTTGTAATGATTCACATTACCATACAACAATCCTTTTAAGCAGACCTAGTTGCATTGCAAATGCTTGTTTAATCTTTACATATATTTACTGATTCCTTACAGCATCTTGGCTTTAAGCACTATAGAATTTTCAGAATTATATAATAAGTAATGGAGACATTTCATGACGTTTTAACCGCTCTGGGCATGGTATCTTCAACTGACTTATGGTGAAGGTGATGTGAATTAATCGTTCAAGAAACGTTTAAGAACTAAAACGAATTGAGCAGGCTAGTTATTGCATTAGGTGAAAGCTATTAAAGAAGGGAAAGTTGTGCAGCGCGATTTTAAAAAGAACAGCACGCAAGTACAGCATTAAGAAACAAGCACTGACATAGACAATATGCCTGGTGCCATAGTTATGTTTTTATTTTTATTTTTTATTCCAAGCATTTGCCACGAAAACAAAAATAAAATAAAAAAATGTACTGTCACCTAAATTATGCCACTTGATGCTTGCAACAAAAAATTGACATTTTAAAAAACATTTCACTGACAAGTGTTTTCAGTTTGCCAAGCATTTCAATATTAGTATTTGTGGAGGAAACGAGAATAGATCACCACCTAATCAACCACTCAAATCACAGGTGGCTACAATGTTACAATGTGATTTAAAAACCTTGTAATATACATTTTAAACAGGGGTGCATTCACAATAAATCGCTAATATTAAGGTTATCATAAAATACATTCAGTAAAAAAGCCTCCTTTGAACCAGCTTTGCAGTTGAGGAGCTACAAAGTATTTTAGGTGGGTCCCGGCAGTGTATACAAGCGGTCTTCTAATTTTTTAATGCTGCACCCCTCTCTGTGTAAAAAGAAAAATAATCGAGGTCGCTAAAGAATTTTTCGGAACTACTCTATTAAATTGACAGTGTTTAAATATGCCTATACATATTTAAACGCTGCAGTTAAGTCCTGTTATCGCTTTTAAAAATACAATCAAATACATGATTGCCAAACATACTGATTTGGTCAGGCAGGCCTTACTAAATTGCGCTCTGCGTTACTTTGGAATTTAGCAAGCCGTGAAAAGGAACAGGTCGCTGTGAGCTGGTACTTCTGTACTTGCGGTGCACATGAATGCTTGCTGAAGCGGACGGCTGTGCTTTCCATGCTCTGAGTGAGTTCATCTGGTCTGTTTTAGCTCTTTGCCTTTGGGAGTTGGACTGAGCTGCTGCTAACGCTACAGAGAGAGAGAGAGGAGCCATGGCCGGGGTTAAAGCTGTGGAAACCAGGGCGTCCAAGAATGAACCCTTGCTGAAGTGACAGACAAACTGATCTCTGAGCGGGTGTGCTCTGCCTGCTGTGGTCATTTGCGAACATATCTTACCTGTGCCCTGGTTGTGCCTCTGGTTGAGTCCCTGGACCCATGCTGTTGCTTACAGTTATCGTCGTCCCCCTGCCGCTGCCGCAGTTATAATCCCCGCGGCCGCCGTGTGCAGCGGGACTACAGTCCCCAGGATCCTTAGCGGGGGAAACCCGCCAACGTCAGCAGCTTTGCGCACAGAGGCGCATAAATCAACAGTCAATCCCGGCAGAGCGGGTGTGCTCTGCCTGCTTTGGTTATTTGCGAACATATCTTACCTGTGCCCTGGTTGTGCCTCTGGTTGAGTCCCTGGACCCATGCTGTTGCTTGCAGTTATCGTCGTCCCCCTGCCGTTGCCGCAGTTATAATCCCCGCGGCCGCCGTGTGCAGCGGGACTACAGTCCCCAGGATCCTTAGCGGGGGAAACCCGCCAACGTCAGCAGCTTTGCGCACAGAGGCGCATAAATCAACAGTCAATCCCCGCGACGCGGGATCGAGCGCGGGTCGGCGCCGGGCTAAGCCCGGGCAAAGGGCGGGCCCTCTGTGGCTGAAGTAGGCTGGGCTGGGCCTATTTATTTATATTTAATTGTATAATTTTATTTTGTGTTGTATTCTGTGTTACACGTTTATGGTATTGTATAATAACGGTGTGAACATCCTCCTGCTCATTAGGTATTCTTCGTAACTTACCTTCAAATTTTCAATTATTTATTGTTTAAATTGTTATTAATCTCACTCATTCGGGGTTCTGGTTTTTCCTGTTCCTCTTGTACAAAGATGTCGGCTAAAAAGTTACGTTCGGGGAGATTATTAGGGGGAAGGGCTTGTACGTTGTCAAGATCCAACCCACTTAGTAACAAGACTGCCAGTAATCTGGTATTAAAGGGTCAATGCCAGTTGCCACAACTATGGGAGAAGAAGGGCCCTTATGTGGGGAATAAAGATTTGGCGGACTCTCCGACTACTGAAAAATCTTGCCCAGTGCCCCCTGATAAGTCTGGTGACAATAAGGGTGTTTCTTTTAATTCTGAGTTTGGGCAACAAAATAATGGGTCTGCTATTTATAAAGGGTTAACTCCCATTGATCCCATGGGAGGTTCACAATTAAAGGGGGACAGTAAGGGAGAATCTCAGCTGTCTAGTATTGACCTGGAGCTTTGTGGTCGATACCTAGACGATGGTTCTTTGAAACTACCTGAAGCCTTTAAGTCCCCGATTGGTGTTACTCCCTCTGGTCTTTTGCTTTATAGTAGTACCCCCTCCTTAAAATCGCCAGATATTTTTTCTCAGTATAATATTTCCAAGAGCCCACTCCTTAATTTATCTGGCATTGCTCATATGGGTCTTCCTGGCTATCATAAAGTGGAAAAACCGATTTCTGAATCCTTGATTGCATTGGAACATTTGCTGGCTTCCATTTTACAGTTATTGAGTAAATTTGTGGGAAGCTCTGACTGTATTCTGGAATCAGTTACTCAGATATTAAATGTTTTATTGTTAAAACTCCCGGAAAAGGTTCCTGATTTAGTTTCTAAAGTAGGCCTGCAGGAGCATGTGTTAGGTGGTGATCACTTAACTATAAATGTAAATTCAGTTCAAAATAATCCCGTGGCTACCCCTAAAAATGAGCCCTTTTTAGCTTCCAAATTACCCCTATCTAATTGTGTAAAGATTTTCGACCCCGAAATTGAAGAAGAAAGTGTAGAGGTCGCCATTCCAAAAGCTGAAAAAGAGCTATTTTCTATTTTTGTGCCCGAAATGAAGGGGATAGGGGTGGTTGAAAAAGGAAAAATCAGAAAACAAAGAAAGAACATAGGAAAAAAGAGGAAACCAATCCGTAAATATAGGAAGAAAAGGCAGAGACAAATAATTTTTGAGGATTCTCAGGTTTTAGATACCAAGGCCCATATTTCTGGAGAATCTGTGGGTAGGGAGGCGGCCACTCACTCTTATGACATTTTGAAGCCCCCAGTATTGGGCATAGAAATCTCCCCTGATCGTCCAGTTTCTCCTGGGAATGGCCCCCCATTGGACGTAGGAGGGTTGGCATTTCCTCCCTTAGTGGTAGAGTTGCCCGGGTTGGTCCCTTCGTTGTCTGCATCTCTTGATCCTTCCGCCCCTGCTTTCCATGCCCCGGGTGGTGGTGCGGTATGGCCTTATCATCCACCTACAAAAATATCACAAGTTTTTGTAGACACTTTGACTGTGGATTTTTTATCGTTATTTGATTCAGATTTATTTTTAAATAGAGCATGGCTACTTAAGTATTTTGAGGATATAGAGAGCTTAAAATTAATTCAATCTAACGATATTGATCTAGTCGTTATATCAGGAACAGGCGCCGCACCCTCTATTAGGGTAAAGTTCTATTCTAAATTTATAGTTAATCTTATTTTGCAACAGGCTGAGAGTTTTCAGTGTAGGGGAATTGACGTATTACCTGTTCTGTCCTCTGAGAGAATTAGCTTTCCTCTTAACAGACTCTCTCAGCAGGGCATTGTCCAAGATAGTCTCCCTCCCTTAACTGATGATCTAAAGATTTCGGTTTCGAAAAATATACGTCTGGTGACGCAAGTAAAGCCTGTTCCGTTAATCCAGAATATTCCCCCAATAGAAGATAATTTACTGTGGAACTGGTTGCCTGGTGTTTTGGCTACTAAATCTTTAGACAATCCTAAGCTCTTTCGACACCTTTAGCAATAATTTAAAAGTTATCTCTTGGAATGCTGGCGGGATAAATAATAGTCCGAGAAATTACAATACTTGTTTTCTTTGAAAGCTAGCATTATTTGCATCCAAGAGACTTGATGTGTCAGCAGATTGTGCGGAGGGAGAGACTATTTCGTTCTTGAGGCAATGGCCTCGCCTTCAAAGAAAGGGCACGCAAAAGGGGGAATAGCGTGCCTCTTGTCGAATAGATTCAAATGGAATTTTACCCATTATGTTGACCCAAGTAACCTGTTCCAGGCGGTGACCCTTTGCTCTTCTATTAGCAGGGGAAACAATAATTCTTTGGTAATAATAAATGTATATATCCCCCCGGACGAATGTTTTAATTCCCTATTGAAGCAAGTTTTTTCATATATTAAACAGATTAAAGAGGTAGAATCACCCCCTCATGTGTTGTTAGTAGGTGACTTTAATTGTAAGGTTTCTAACTCTAGTTTAGAGTTATTTAGCAACAAATGCAAAGAAGAAGCATATTATATTCCTCAGATTCTCTTCCCTAATAAAATTAAAACTAATAAGAGAGGGAAGTTGTTGCTGGAAGAACTTTCTGCAGCTGAGGGGTTAATAGTGAACGGTAGACTCCCTTCTGACGTCCCTGCAAAATACACTCATAGAACTTCTCAAAGCCAGTCAATCCTGGACTATGTAATCACTGATTATGGTATTTTTTCCTTAGTGAAAGATTTGGTGGTTTCACCGACAACTTTTAGTGACCATAATGTGATTACTATAAATTTTTCTCTATTTTTTCCAAATTCCGATTCATGGTCCCTTAATAGTGATATAGTTAATTTTCATAGGGACTCTGGAAGATGTTTTTGGAATTTTAAAGCCAAGAAGGGCCTTGAGTGTATTTTAGGCAAAACTATTTTAGAATTGAATGATTGGCAGGGCTTTGAATTGATTTATTTTGAGAATTTTATGAAGGAGGTTATTCGTGCTGCTAAAAGATCCACATCTTCCATAAAAAGGATCCATGTTCCTAGTTCAATTATCCCTTTAAATAAGGAAATAAATAGATTAGTGCGGGAGCAATTCCTGTGCAGATCCATTGAAATAAATAACAAAATATATTTGTTAAAAAGAAGGAGAAGTAGAATTAGGAAGAAACTTAACAAAGAAAAAGAGGACTCCCTTTGGATAAGTTTACGGGAGGCTGTCGCTCATGGCAAAGTCAGACAATTTTGGTCCCTTATTGGAGAGGGTTGTGGAGTCAGAGTTAGTCCTCTCCCTATTCCTATTGCTGAATCGTCATGGATCTCCTTTATTTCCAGCCTATATGCTGGGAACGGCGTGGTGTTGGAAAGTGAGCGGCCCATTAGAGCCATTAGAGATGTTGAGTTTTCCATTGAAGTTCCTTCAGAGAAAACCATTGAAATGGCTATTAAAGATATGCGTTCCTCTGGAGCAATGGGGCCTGACGAACTTCCTATCTCGATATTGAAGTTAGACCCTGTTTTATGGAGCAAGATACTTTTTCCTTTATTTAGAGCGTGCTTCCTTAGTAAAACTGTACCTTCTTCTTGGAAAGGGAGCATTTTGGTTCCTTTATTCAAGAAAGGCGATAGGGATAAGCCAATGAACTATCGCCAGATAGCCCTCCTTGATGCTATTGGAAAAGTTTTTTCCAAATGTCTCCTATCTCTAATTACTGATTGGGTTGAGGTGAATCAGATACTACCCCTCGAACAAACTGGTTTCCGTAAGGGACATGGCACTTTGGATAACCTTACAGCCCTGCAGGTTATTTTGGATAAATATGTAAGAGTTCGGGGAGGAGGAGTGTATGCAGCTTTTATTGATTTCTCCACAGCATTCGACAAAGTAGATCGCCTTTTGCTGTGGAGAAAGTTAGCAGTTTTGGGTATGCCCCCACCTCTATTAGATTTAGTTCGATCCTTACATACAGACACTTGGTGTCGAGTGCTACAGGGTGGAGAAAGGGGCTTATCACGGGCTATACCATCTATTAATGGATTAAAACAGGGTTGTCTTCTGGCACCACTACTGTTCTCCCTGTATATTGCTGAGCTTCCAGCTTCGCTTGCATCTTGTGTTGGCATAGCCCCGGTAGTGGGGGGGCTCTTCTATTTCCTGCCTTTTATATGCAGACGATATTCTTATCCTTGATTTAACTCCTAAAGGTTTAGCTAATCGTCTGCAGGCTTTACACCATTTTGCAGAGACCCACTTCATGAGGATAAATGCCACAAAAAGTAAAATTATGTGCATTACAGAGAGGAAAAAATCGAAATCTGAGAATTTTGGCTGGTCAGTCGGTGGTCAGAAATTGGAGGTGGTTAAAACATATACCTTTTTAGGAAAAATAATTTCTGCAAACCTGAGTGAGAAACCTCATATCGATAACAATTCTCGTAAAGCCCTGTCCCAAGGTAAAAGTTTGAGTGCTCTTTATTCCGCCACAGGGAGAAGACACTTTGCTTGTTTACTCGAGGTTTATAGGGCAAAAATTCCATCAACCCTCCTGTATGGAATAGAAGTGGTCGATCTAAAGCATTGGGGTTTTCTACAGACGGTCGAAGGAAAATTATTAAGGTCTATAACCTCTCTTAATTCTGCTTGTTCTGTAGCTTCCTGCAGACTTGAGTTTGGTCTCCGTAGCAGTTGGGTGCAGGGCCTATCTGCCTTAGTACGATGGGTTGCCAGCCTCGCTAGAGGTGAAATGGGGTCTCTGAGATCCCTTCTCAAGGGGGAATTGTTGGGAAGTTTTAGAGAGTACTCTCAAATTGTTAAAAATTTCAGAAAGGCTGTGGCTCTTCTTGAATTAGATGAGAGCACTATTTTTGTTATCTCTCCCTCCCAGCTAAAATCTCTTCTGAAACAGGCTTCCTGGACTCTTTGTTTTATGTTGGACAAAAAGTCCATGGTAGCTAAGAAAGGAGGTGTTCTTCTGACTAATACATACCTAAGGAAGTTTGTCCAACCCTATGTCATTTGGAATTTACCTCATGGTATTCGGAGATTTTGGTTCCTCTTGAGGCAGGATCTATTGCCACTTAATACTCTTTTGGCAAAATGGTATGGGTCCTCTCCTTTATGCAACTTATGTAATATGTCTGCACAGGATCGTAATCATGTATTGTTTATATGTCCGGCATTGCGTCCACTTCGCTTAAAGTGGTTAAGATCAACATGTTTGCAATTGGGTATCCTGGATATGAACTCTTTTTTGCAGGCTTTAGATAGTCCTCCAAATGAAATGTTTTGCTTCAATATTTTTAACTTTTTTAAAGGTTTTTTAGCTATTTATTGATGAAATATGGAGGTCTGTGTCGTAGTCTGTCTTTTTCAGCGGAGAGTGTTGTAATTGTTATTTTATTCTTTGGGAATATGTATTTGTATTTGTGTATTTTGTTTATGTAGCCCTCTTCGGAGTGCCAAAACATAATAAATAAAATTGAAATTGCAAATTGAAATTACTAAATTATAAAGGTATCATGGTGTGATTATCAGAAATTGGCGGGGTGGGGAGAGGATTGAGGAATATCTGGAGTCCCTTCCTCTTTGACACAGACTCTCAGCCAGGATATAAACAACAAAAGAAGCTAGTGACGGCCCATTACAGACTGACTGCTGCTCATGTGTTTTTCACTTAAAACAAAGCACTGTTAACTGCATGATGCTTCTCTTGGCCAGAGCCTGGCTCTCCTGCTGGAATCAATTCCACCCCTCCCACCCCCATGGCCCATTCCCCAGTTTGAAGCTCTTTGTCTTTGTGCAGTCACTGTAAGTGAAGGGAGCCAAGAGGTAAAGTTGCCTGACGCTCTGGACTGTGGTGTATGTTGTTGTGGGCAGAAGCAAAACGTGAATGACAATTGAATAGACAAGTGGAAGAAGCCAGCTGACCACTGTCCCCTCTATGTATGTACATTATGTATGATTTTCTGGGAAACGCCATAGTCTAGCAGCTGTCTCAAAGGCCAAACCTAAATAAAATGGAGAGACTAGATGTGTTATAAGTGCAGAATCTGTTCCTATATCGCAACATTTAGGGAGTGGCCTATTTAGCGCAGAGTGCAGAAAATATGGATCGATGAAGGGCACATTGTGCTGTACAAGGATTAGAAGCAATGTAGTCATTAGAAAGTGGAGCAAACTCAGGTGGCAGCGTTGGAGGAAGGGTGTGAGACTAATGAAAATAGCAACCATGGTCTTGCTAGCCATTTCCCAAGGTGCAAAGACGTGGATTTGTATGAAGACGAAAGATCATACTCTCACACTGTCGCTTCGCTCACCGTGCACTCACATGGGCACTCCTGCCACCCACACAGCGCAGAGGGTTAATGTTCCTGCTACAAAGAACGTGTACCAGGCAGATCACAGAACTGAGTGTGAGTAAACTATGAGTAGCACTATAAAAATGAAATGTTTGTCAGAAAGGTGATATAGAGAGATGAGGTGCACTGTTGGTGAGTGGTAGTGAGGGAATTCGTGGAGTAGGGGGAAATGGGTGAGGGGTGCTAAAAAGACTGTTGCACCATGTGCGACCAGTGCTAGGGCCAGCCCTGGCTAGGAGTGTTAGCCCCCCTCCCCCCAAAGTTTGGGTCTAGTTGCGCCCCTGTCCTACACATAAGGGTTCCTGGCTTCAAAAAGAATCTCTGTTCCACCCCAACCAGCGGTGTAGCAGGGGCGCCATGTGTGCTAATGGAAGCATGGAAAATGGTCTAGTGGGCCACTGATAGCGGCTTCCTTAGACATGACGCACAATGTGCAGGTCGTTGTGGCAGCTGCTGTGGTCTGATTGGACAGTTATAAAATGCTGAGTCTTTTAGACAGATCCTTGGTTTTGTGAGGCCGGGAGGGCCGGGACATGCAGGGCATGAGTCTTCTCAGCCCTACTGACCTTACACGGGCGCTGGCCTTTTCGTTAAGCCTGCCATGCACTCGCTGAGTCATCCATCACTCACAGAACAGGTTCCATATCCTCAGATTGTGCGCAGAGAGGCAGTGCAGCAGCTGCTGGTAAGAACTGGAGTGAAATAAAATGTTTTCCGAGGTTCCTGGTAATAACTTGCAAATCAAATATGTTTGAGCATATGAAGTTACAGCTGGCTCCCAGCAGTGCTGTTAAACACGAAATAAGGACGGGTCAGCAACAACTTGCTACACTGGCAGCAGTGCTTGTAGACTGTCTTCTGCATTAAATATGTAATGCAGAGGGCGGTCGGTCCTGGCATCATTACAGCTCTATTCTCAAGAAAAAAACATCTTCATTTCAAACATTAAGCCGCATGGCGTTCCGTCCATCCTGATTTGCTAATTTACTGTCATATTAGCACACCTTAACTTGTAGATGCCCATGCACGCTTGCATATGTTTATTTGTATGTATACAATATTGGATTCGAGTGTTTGTAAACTGGATGCATATCCTAGATACATCCCTTTGAATAAAACCATTTAAACCAGGCCTTGATAGCATAGGAAGTGTGGCGAACTGATACAAAATAACTTAACACAAACCTTGCAATGCATTATGGAACTTGTAGTGTTTAATAATAATGATGAACAATAATAGCTTTTTGGAAAAATCGCTTTAAGGGAAATGTTTTTGAATCTGTTTGCACACAGACTATGGTTTAAAAAAATCTAAAACAATCTAATGGATCCTCTTAGATATAGAGCTAAAACCAGGTGGTCTGCTTCATAGTTACTCTGAAGCAGGGTGTGAGCCGGGGGTGTCATCCTTTGTGGTGAGTCGGAAAGCAGTGGGACAGTGGGCTACTAAGCATGCTATCATACCCATTTCTTGCATTTATAAAAAGCAAGCATTTGCAGAGGTAATAGATCTGCCTTTGTATTAGGGGAAGAGTTTTTCAACTTTGGGTGTGTTGCCATCAGTTGCTCCAGAAATAAAATCCCTTAAAGAAGCAGGATCTTGGGTTATAACAGAATCAACAGAATGAAACCAGAGTCAGCTCCTTTGGTGAACAGACTGTCTTGGTAGAGATTTAAGCCATAATCAAAGAACTGAAAAGGACCAGTCCTGAGAGAATCCTAACAGTTACCTGGTACCCTCGATTCTTCTGTTTTTACTCTTATATAGGAAATTAATCAAAATGACTGAGAATTGCCTATCCTAATACAGTTTTAATCGTTCGACAGGCAACTCTTCATATGTCTACACATTCAACAACAAAGTTGTAAAAGGATCTCCGGATTAAACCTCACTGCACTACTATGGTGATGGTGGATCATGTCGCCTAGAGTGAGTGAGGGGATCAGTCCCTTTTTTGTGTGCAAAATTACATTCAAAGGTGAATAGAACCAATTAATCAAAAACCGGGCCCTTAGTGAATAAAATACTTTTAGTAGTTGGTAACAACATGTCCAGCATTCCTAGCAGCAAGCCCTCCAGTCTTATAGTGTTGGTTCATTGCTTTGAAAAGGCATCAGAAGAGGAGATTTGGACAGTAAATTGTGAAATTAAAAACATACACAGAAAACTGTTGCATAACTTTGATAAAAGACCGGTATTTTCATTGCACCTTTAAGATGCCCTGGGTGTTCCCGCAGTTTGACTTTGTGAACAAATTAAGCTATAAATCCAATGAAATTGTATAATGACTGCAAAGCAAACAAATGAATGCCCAATGGTAATTAATGAATAGCACTATGCCTTTAGGACAGACAGATGCATCCAAACAGCACACACTTCCTAAACAAAAAACAAATAAATCTGCAATTGAAATTTCACTTTGTCAACAAAGTAAAAGCATCAAAAGCACACACACTGCCTCTCAATTGCATGTTTTGTCAGATTTGCAAAAGTAGCACTTAATGCCCATCACCAGAACATAATATGAACACAAATTAGACAATTTAACCATCCACAAAATGCCATGGCCTTTATGGTTAGCAAATCTAAACAGTAGCAAAACATTAAAAAACACATGGCCGCAGTGGCTGAAGAGGGCTCATCCAAAACGCACAGCCTCGTGGTATTTCTTCTTACTGAGCTATTTTGAAGTAAGAGTTGATTACTTGAGCTCCTCAAGACAGCTAAGAGTATCTTCAGCCACATCTTATAACTTACCCCTGAATATCCATTGCATGTGAGGCACAGCATAAACCACGGTCTTGCCTTTTTCTCTCTAGAAGAATGGACACAAGGAAAAACATAGAAAGCCATAAATGATGGTGACTGGCTAGAAAAGCAAAGGGGATGGTTCACAAACTAAAATAGTTGAAGAAGTAGGTAGCATTTGAGGATGCCAAAAACTAAATAGAAACGAAAAAAAGAGAATGCGCACAGGCCCTTAAGAGCTTTAAAGAATTTATGGCGAACTGACAATATATCTGTGCAGCAGCTGCTGGAAAGAATGGTTGTGAAATGAAAACGCCAAATTATCTTTGAATGGCTCCAAATCAAATGCATCTGAGCAAATGAAGGTAAAGATTGCCATCGGCTAGTAAACGTAGAATACAGCACATATTTTCACCGGCGTAAGCGTTGTTTGTCAATTTTAATAGTGGTGGTCTTGAGGCAAAGGGGAGAATTGGAAGGAGCAGACTGGGGGGGGGGGGAGGGGGTTGGGAGGGGGGACGTCCCCCATACAGATCCAAAAATCATTTCTTAGTGGAAGGGAATAAAACATGAGAAACGTGATATACAAAATTAATTGAAAAATGTAAGAATTACTAACAAAATATGTAAGCAAAATTACTTCGAACCTTTTCAGGACACTTCTTAAATACTTGTTTGTTCCCTTGCCTATTTTTGATCCCATGTCTTTCTGAACTAATGGTAACTCTTACTATTTTCAACTGTAAAGCGGTCCACTGCGCATGTGGCTAGTACACACGATTTAAACGCAGTTAATGCATGCACCGTGACCTTTGAACAATGTTTTAATAAATGATGAAGAAAAGATAAGCTAGTTTCCAATTTTATTTTGGAATTGCAGATTGCCTATTTGCTGTTTATTGAAATTATTTTAATTTTTGGACTGGCATGGCAACAGGCAAGCTTTTTGTATATAAAGGTACCTTTTATTGCCTTGAGCACACCATTAAGGCATACACGTTTGTACCACTGTTTTACATTTAGATTTGGAGTTTAATCTTGTGACAAATAGACTTTAAATTCTCATACAGCATATAGTTGCTGGTTGCCCTATTTCCCCTTCTAGTAGTAGTCAAAGAGGATGTTCTGATTAGTGACAGTGGAAGAGCAGAGGTCCACATCATGTCACCAAGTTCTCCTCTAATCCAAATGTGCCCCCTTTCTTGTGGCCATTTACTTATCTCATATCCTTTTGCTGGCAAATGCTATATTGATTCAATCTACATTCTTGTTGTGGACCAGGGTCAAAACGGACTCGATAATTCTCGCCTCGGTACCTACTCTAACCAGGAACACACTCGGCAACTCTGGGCATTAAGCTTGCCTCATCTCTACAACGGCCCCCCACAGACGCCGGGGATGCCTGGTTTCACCTTGGAGATCCCCAGAAAGGGACCATCTCACAGGGATAGCCAGGACGGGTTACCCAGCGGTCTATAGCGCCGGGACACTTCCGAGTAGCTGTGCGCTGAATAAATTAAAATAACATAACATAACATTCTTTCTACACTGACGTCCACCAAATGTATTCACCTCCACGTCTCCAATATCAGAAGGGCAAGAGTCTTGCGCATCTGCTGGACCCATATCATCTTACCATGCACTTTCAGCTCAGTGCTGCAATGATAAGGTCTTTTTCTAGATGAGGGTTCTTTCATATATTACCCAGAGCATAATGTAATTTTCATAGACACTCAAATCACTCGGATCTCTGGTAGACCTGATTATCCTAGAGCCCTTTATGCAGATAATTTCAAATACTAACATAACTGCCTCTAAAATGCCCTCAGTTCCACCACCAGACCTGTGACTCCTTGCTCCACTGGCAAGAAACCAGTTCAATGTCCTTCGCCTCACATACAGATACCTTGCCAACGCGGCCATTGCCTGTGTTAAAGTTTTTTTCTAAATGTACAATTTTGGGTGACAAATCATTTTTGGGGAATACTAATATTTTTATGATGATTCTAGTTGTATAAAGGAAATATTAATATTGCTCTTGAAACGATATTGATTAAATGCTTAGAAGTGTGTTAATATAGTTTAGTTCTGCCACATTTTTGCAGAGACACCATTTTATTCAAATGGATGCTGTTTTGTTATTCTGATCAATTTGCTCGTTCTCATTACCCCTCCCAATCAATGTCCCCCTGCAGGCCTTCTCTCCACACAGTCTTTGCAAAACACAGGACACTGTGATGTAACTGGTTATTTTCCTTTGAGTGCACGTATTGTGACTATACCTTGCTTCTTGTACTTAAAGTACGAAATTTACAAAGTCCTTCCATTGGAAGTTCTGGTGTGGACGTGTTGGCATACACTGGTGTATGGGTCTTTGCTGGCAATTTCTGACTATGCACTCTATATCTGAGCCTTTGTGGCATTTTGTTTCATTTCTCTGTAACGCTGAATTTTAAACTTCTGTCTCACCTATTCGTGCATATATTACGGGCTCTGCTCTTCCGCTGCGCGGGAGCGCGCGGGAGGGCGCCGGGAGAAGCCCGGGACAAGGGCGGGACCGTCTGTGGCCGTCAGGGGCCAAAGGAGGCCGGGCTGGGCCACCCAACTGACGAGTAGGACTCGAGATCTGTTTCTTGTAATTCGTTGTTCTCGGGACTCCATTGATCCATTATATTGTGTGCCCCACTGTGTTTATGTACTCGTAAAACCTACCAATAATGTCTCACATGTTAAATACTACCAGCTTACCACCTCCCCATTCTGAGGGTGGTACGACCATTCTAGGCCCCTTGGACAAATTCTTTTCCAATCGTTCCAATCAAGATATAGACAAAGAGATCTCACTGGCGGAGAAACGTGCAGACCGTAGGCTGTCCATTGAGCTTCTTAAAAGCTCTATGGAAAAAAGGTTGCCGCAAGCCTATCCGGCATTGGTAACCCCTCTGTCCTCTATAACTTTGCCTGGGGTGATTGAAATACAAAACACTTCTCCCTCTATTTTGGAGATTGAGGACGGCCCACTACAAAGATTGGACAATGCCACTCTGTCCACATCTTTACCTTTAGACCCCATTGTTCATTCATCTACAGTGAAAACCATAATTAAAACTAGTATGTCAGGCCTAAAACCATGTGTAAAAAGGAAAAGGATTACTGCCCCAAGGAAACTCCATCCTTCCAAACCCCCTAACAAGGTAAGAAAAGTGGTAAAAAAACCTTTATTTACACAAAAGGCACACAGTGGGGTAAGTGGAAGTGGCGACTTACTAAATGAGGGGGACAATGTAGTTATAGAGAGTTCTAATCCACTATTTAGTGATCCCCAGGGGAACGGGTTGGCTGCGAACATTCCTCCAATAGACTCATTGATACCTGAGCTGGAGAAATTACTAAGGTTGCTTCTGACACCCATAGAGGCCAAAGTAAATAAGCTAATGGATCGATTAGACCACTTTGAGCAGGCCACCTTGGATAATTTTTTCCATACTAAGTCACTAATTAAATTACAGCCCAAGATAACTGAGTCTAGTAGGGCTGAGGAAATTTCAGAAAAAGTACAAAATCTGCCTGTTGTTGTAACACTCCCCCAAGCAGGCTGCACTATAAGTAAGACCCAGGCAAAGGGACCAAGTCAACCGCTTATTTCACCAGAGCAGGTCTGTCCGAGCACTAGTGCAAGGGAAAAAGCATCTAAGGTCCAACACCTTATGGTAAAGGACAAGAATAAGACGGGCCTACAAAACAGCAACATTGTTGCAAGTAACCATCGGCCAATGCCAAGTATTTCCAATCCAAACATAAATATTGGAGCAGAGGGCCTTAATGGCCCCAGGACAACTAAAGCTTTATCCTCAAACCCTCAGCAAAAATCAAATAGCCCTAACCCTTGTCCTAGTGCCCCGGTTAATAGACCACCACCGACTTATTTGGAGAAACAACCCCGAAAGATTCCTCCTGTGAATCTTACCCCGGATTCCCACCCTTTCGTGGCGGTTCTCACTAATGTTCCACCTCTTTTAGTCGGTCAAGGAGAAAACTTCCAGATGCTCAAAAATAAAGTAATGCACTGGTTGAAGGAAAATAGACCACTCCCGGGGGGGCTGGACGGGTTGATAATAGGGGTAAGGAGGATCGACTGGATTGGGTACACCAGTAAAAACTTGGGGGGTGACTGTATTATCATCAATTTTCAAGACCCCAGGGTGGCTGGTTGGATTACAAGGCAGGGCTGGGGTATAAGTAGTGGTGGAATTGGTATCGTGGATCTTTCTTTTTTCTACCCAAGACAAACATGCTTACTAAAAGGTGGGCCCATGAATCTAAATAGTTCCACCAATCCTCCGTTGGTAATGATTGCACCCTCACCCTCTACCCTACTGCAATGGCAACCCCAAAATATTGGTTCAAATTATAATAGTCTGGAAGGCACTGAATGTTTGAACTGGGGATATTGACCAAAGTTTAACATAAGGGGATGCCTTCCACACCAGAAGCCAATTTGGGTCCCCGAAACCCCGGAAATGACTACTGATGCTGTGTTGAAGGTAATAGAAGGCGATGAAAATGTTGCATCTGTAGAGGAAATTACCGGGGATTTAATGCAAAACATGAGTGGTGAGGTGTTAATGGAACAGAATACTGTGGACAATGCTCACAATTTGGGAGATGAGGATGATGGACAATTGAGTCCCATGGGATTGCCCATTTCTGATATAATGGGTAGTGATAGCCCTGCTATGGAAAGCTTTGTATCTTGGAACGTTGCAGGATTGGGGAGTAAGTTGATGTTACAATCGTGGGCCGACTTTATTAACGGGTTTGAACTGTGTTTCTTCCAGGAGACTTGGGCCTGTGATCCTATTTACCTCCAAGGCTATCTAAATTTTTCAATCCCGGCATGTCGAGGTCCTAGGGGTAGACCCAAAGGAGGCCTCACAGTTTGGATTAGACAGAGTTTCGGACTTACTGTGAAAATGTGGGACTTGGGCTGCAGAGATATTCAAATGCTACGAATTTCCTCAGTAGAGTGGGGTGTGATAGATTTATATAATGTCTATGCCAGAGGTTGTAATAACGGGAGTTCCCCCACTTTAGAGGCTCTATTTAATTTTCTGCAATCAAAGTCCCTTGGAAACAGAATAGTAATAGCTGGGGATTTAAATAGGACTTTTGAGCCTCTAGACAGTACCGAAAACCCATTAGGACAGGAAGAGGACAAACTATGGGGTGTTCCCTCCCTGAATCTTGCCCCTGTCAAACGTTGGTCAAAAGATATTCTTTCCTTAAATGCTATGTGTTTAGAATATGGGATGCGTGCCCTCAATGGTAGAACAAAGGGAGATAAGGAAGGTATGTGCACATATGATAATGGTCATAATAGAAGCAGGATAGACTACGTTATTTGTAGTCTTAATCTTTGGCAGGGGGTTTGTGACATGGAAGTTAAGGGCAGGATAGAAAGTGATCACAACCCCCTCTGTGTGACCCACACTTGGTGGAAGCACACTCAGCCTTATCTACATGCTAGTAATGGGTTGCTCCCAGACATGGCGAATAATATGCGTAGATTGAAATGGCCCTCGGTATTGGCGAATGCAGCCTCCATGGATTTTATTGGGTCTGAAGTGGACAAAGCAATTGTTTCCATGGAATTAGCTAGTGCAACACTGCCAGGATCTAGGGCGATCACTGAAATCCATAACAATCTTTTCGCCACCCTAAAACCATATTTTATGAGAACATGTAAGGGTAATCGCACAGCTTCCTCTAAACCAGCAGGGTGGTTTAACAAACAGTGCAGGGCAGCCAGATTAACACTGGGTAATGCTATTAGAAGCAGGGACAGTGTAGCAATCAAAATTGCCAGGAAGCAATACAATACTAGCATTTTCTTGGCCAAAAAAGACTGGGATGAGAAGCATTGGGAGGAACTGAAGGAGGCTTCTGGAGCAAAGGATTCCAGGCTTTTCTGGAAGATAGTAAAGTGGGGCAGAGGCGGTACCCCAAACAAACCGGATAATAATGTTGCTGAATCCGATTGGGTGAATTACTTTAGGCCCCAATATGCTGAAACAAAGGAGGGGGGTGGTGGGGATGTAATCTTGGCTGTATTTCCTAAGGATGATCTGTTTTCCTCCAAGGAAGTTGAATTTGTAATTAGCTCCGTTCAAGGGGGTAGGGCCCCGGGATTAGACGGGATACCCTCGGACGTTTTTAAAAATGATAAAGATAGGTGGGGCAGATATGTGCTCCTATTGGGGAACGCAATTGCAAAGGGTGCGCAAGTCCCGGAACAGTGGAGGGGAGCTATCATTATACCCGTCCACAAAAAAGGAGATCGATCCCTTCCAGCTAACTACAGGCCCATAAGTTTGATTGCCACCGTCCAAAAAGTAATTGGGAAGATGGTGGTAAACAAACTTATGGACTGGGTGGACGAAAATGATTCTCTTTCCCCTTTTCAGGCAGGCTTTCGAAGGGCTACCAGTACCATCGACCAGGTGTTTCGCTTCACTATGCTACGGTGGGGGACGGTTCTTCTTGGTGGGGGCAGCCTGTATGTCGCTTTTGTCGACCTGCGGGCTGCCTTCGACCTAGTCCCAAGGGGTAAGCTCTGGGCAGTGTTAAGTAAGATAGGCATTCCCGCAGAATTGCTTACTTTGGTTATGAGGTTGCACGAATGCAATTTTGCCAAAGTACAGTGGGGGTCAAATGGCCAATCCTCTACTGACTTCCCTGTGGAGCGTGGGGTGCGCCAAGGTTGTGCAATGGCGCCCTTGCTCTTCACATTATATATCAATGGGATAGTCAGCAGGATGCAGGACGCTAGTGTGGATGCGCCTTCGTTGGCGGGCATCAGGGTTCCGATCCTGATGTTCGCTGACGACACTTTGATAATATCCAAAACCCCAGCTGGATTGCAACGGGCCCTGAATGTTTTTGATGACTTTTGCCAGGAGCATGGCCTGGAAGTAAACATAGGCAAGACCAAGCTGATGGCTTTCTCCCAAGGACAGAAGCCTCGCCCTAGGATACACTTGAATAATATCGGGCTTGAGGTCGTAAGGGAGTTCACCTACTTAGGGGTACAAATCGCAAGTAATTATGGTTGGTCCCACCACATAGAAAAGGCGGTCCTGAAACATCAGCAAATATCGGGGGCCTTACGGGTGGAGCACAATAGATCCAAAACAAAACCCATAAAACCTGTCCTCGCTGTATACGATGCTAAGGCAATAGGATCGGCCTTATATGGGGCGGAGCTGTTTGGCTTTGACAACTTAACCTCATTACAGATAGCTGAGAACTGGTTTCTTAGGGGCATTACGGGATTGCCCCAGAGTACACCATTAATCCCCCTTAGTCTTGACCTGGGAAGAAGATCGGTAACCGACCGAGCCAGACTGCGTCCCATCTTATACTGGAGGCGACTTTGGTCCACCCCTGAAATTAGGCATTATGGGGAAGGCTTCCTGGCAATAATCAAGAGTGATACATTCCATAAAATATCATGGCTAAAAAACCTAAGGGTATTGCTAGGCGAACTAGGTCTTTCCAACCTTTGGGACAATCCGTCGGGGGAAGTGTTCCCAAGCAAAAATATACTTAAAGCACTATATTGGGAATGGATAGATGAGAGGCTTTGGAGAAGGGTTAAATCTGACTCAATGGGAGGTCGCTTTTTGGAAAGTAAAATGTGTCCTGCTTTAGAAAATTACTGGGACAGTATAACTGTTCCTATGGACAGAAAGTTGTTTTTCCAATTAAGATCTGGTTCCCTCCCGTTGAGAGATCTAACAGGCAGGTGGAAGAGTTTGAACACCCGGTGCTGCCCAGCATGCGGCGCAACTAAGGAAAGTGTGGGACACTTCCTATTTGCTTGTAAGGCTTATGCCTCCCCAAGAAGGGTCTGGTTAACCCCTATCTGCAAGAACCTTGGGACATCCAGTGCGGCTGAGGCACAGAGAATTATTTGCACTACTTCTGAGGAGCCTATTGTTATGGGAATAGCAAAGTACCTGGGGTGGGCTTGGTCCATTAGACGGAGAGCCCTTTCTGTTTCTCCTAATGTTTCTTGATTATGTTTTATTTGTATAATGTTTTGTTTTACAATGATTAAGCTTGCGCAACTGTTTTAATGTATTGAATGAAATGCCCTGATTAAGTGTGATGTTTTTATAATATGCATGTTGTGCTTTTATGAGTTTATAACTCGAATAAAGCCTTCTACTACTACTACTACTACTAATAATATCCTTTAACTTTTCTTCAATCTAGAAGTCCTTTATTGAGTGGTTCCAGTTACTTTTTACTCTGCTAAATTTTGGTGGGCTTAATGCTGAGGAGGGTGGTGAGTCTTATAGCAAGATCAATGGTGCTGGAGCTGAAGCACTAAGGTACATTTTTGGGCGATCTATAATATTTGGGTGCATTAGAATATTGGGGTTAAGCTCTCACACTTGTCACTACACAAAAATCACCCTTAGATCATTCAGCTGTAGAAATGTTATCAGCCCAAAAGACCGAACATTCTTGGTGCGAGACTCAGTACTCCAGGAGCATCCTCTACATCAGAGCCTTGTCCAACATGCGCACCTTGAAGAACACTTGCGCATCCTTCTTTTTCCACCTGAAAGGAGCCATCAACTACCACAACACCTAGTTGAAAACCAGTCTTCAGATTACTCAGATGGTGGTGTGCACAATAACCCTATCCAATAACAAATAAGAGAAAAAGATTCTTGCCTATTATTTTCCATGAGTTTTATTTGGGGCCCTTGGGCTGGGTCTTAGGTGTCATTGGTCTCAGCATTTCTCATCGTCTGCCACTCTTCAATTGTGGCTTGGTTTCCATGTAAAGTATATTTTAGTGGATTTTCAAGTGATTGGTATAAACTTTATTCCTGAGCCCAGCCATGCTAAGATATCTTCTGTTTTTCCCATCATGTAGTTGTCCTTTGCACACTTACAACCCCAGCGATTTTAATACCTTTTAGGCATTTTTTTTACTGTCTCGCTAATATCCATCCTTTGCTTTTTGATTAGCGGTGCTGCCTGTCTGGTTTGCCATCATTTTTGCTGTCCTTCGAGTGCCTGAGACCTATCCTTTCTTTGAATTTCAGGCCTACAATGGTTGAACATCGAAGCACCTCTTCACCTGCACAAAGACCTGCGTGGCAAAGTGGTAGTGCTGGACTTCTTCACCTACTGCTGCATTAACTGCATGCATCTGCTGCCTGACCTGCACGCGCTGGAGCACCAGTACTCCGACAAAGGTATGTGTGCCTTCGCCGGCTCAAAATAGCAACCTCTGGCATGGCCACTCGGCCAGGAGCCTAGTCACTTGTCTTCTGTGCGCACTCAGCTCTGGCAAGGCTTCAGGTCTCTTTGAAATGCTCCCCTAATCTACAGGACTGCTTGTTCTCTCCCAGCACTTCCAAATGGTTTGGATTGAGCTGACATTCCTTCTGCGTCACTTTGGGCGTCACATTAGGAAGAGCTCTGCTCAGAATGTCCCACATAGGCTGTATCTGCTCTCCAGGCCGCATACTGTACGAAATATGCGGGTGGTCTGCTGATGTCACAGGGCACCTCTTGCTATAAGCCTGCTTGTTATTTAATGGTGTTGGGTGGTTAGATTTGCTAAGCGTCTTTTTCTGTAGACTGGCGTTGCTGCTTTAAATGAAGACTCTTTTCTGTTTCAAGGGTGTATGTGAGATCTACTGTGATGTCATTCGTGTGCGACATTCAAATCCAACTCCCTTTCTGTGCCTGTACAAGCGCCCGCTTCGAGGTTAAGCTCTTTGTGGCCACTCTTTGGAGCTGCGCTGCACCTTACCAGTGTATTCGGTTATTTATGAATTTATTAATCCACATGCACGTTCAAAGAACCCATTGGAAATTGCTTCCAATAAAGGGGTGAAATGTTATAAAAAATAAATAGTACTCTCCTAGTATTTGAATCTAATTGTAATGGTACATAGCAAACATTTTATTTACTATTTCACCCGCTTCCTGTGATTTCATGACTGCAGACGTCCGTTTTACAGTTTTTGAATAGTTTGTTACTTCATGTGTTTCTGGAAAAGGTATTTTTTGTGCAGAACTTCACCTCAAAACCAAGCGGAGCTCTCCTGCTGTGTAATAGAGGTTGGACTTTTATTAGCAATGTTCTTTTCCATATAGTCTCACAAGATGGCGAAAGGGTAAGTCACTCTAGGCCGGATTCACAAAGTGGCTTCATTTTCGCTCGGAAATGTACATGTAAAATGGCACCAGAGACATGGAAAAACATGGAAGTGCACGCATTTATTTAATAGCCCATCTTCCCTCTTGTGGGTTTTGGTGGTTCTACGGTAAGATCCCTGCCCAAGGAGGGAAACACTAAGAAACCCCAGAGGATGTGGGCATTGGCAAACCTTTGCTAGGAACATTTCCACCATTTAAACAATCAATGAGTAAATTCCATTCCTTGGTTGGAATGGAGAAGGAACTCCCCTATGGTTGATAAGGGGCCTAGGGAAAGGGGTTTCTCCATCAGAACAAATTCTTTCCCCAGGGACTGAAATAACATTTTGAAAAGCAAATGCATATGTGTAGCATATCTGTGTATGAGGAAGTGGCCACGCATGGGAGTAACATGGAATTCATGAAGAATTCGATAACTTCTCCAGTGAAACTGAAATTGTTGCAGATTTTGGGAGGAGCCTTGGTATCCTTTGGACACTCCAAGGCCGTCAGAAACGTATTCCAATCCTGGGTGTACGCCTACGGGAGTAAATGTCCCAGTTTCTTGTCTGGATCTGTTCCTCTGTAAGAACCACACTATTCTCGCCATGAACCTGTAGCGTTTTTCTCGCTAAAAGTATCCGGTAGGGGAGTTGCTGCTGCACTCAGGTTAGTTGCACATACCAACACTTACCTTTAATCTCCAGGTAAGGAAAACTGCATGAAGTATGTCCTTTGATAGAGCACCAATAGATGTCAACTTAATGAAGCTGTGCAAAATCCTGGATAGCCTCCTCAACTTCAAACCCACCTCCTATACCATCCAAGGTGCCCCGTTCTCTCAAGATGTGTTTAATCCTTCTAAGTCTCCTCTCACATAGAAACAGCGGCCCGCACCGATAACCCAATTCACATACAGCTAAGGCTGGGAAATATCAGACAACTTGTTTGAATACAAAGATGGAATGCAAAGGATTTAACACGTAAAGGGGTCTTTTTAGTCTCTTGCAGTTCCTGTGAACTTCAACTCTGCCCCCTTCATTTAAAGATAATTTGGTCCTATCATGAGGAGCAGTCCCCGCGTGAGCTCTCACATCATGGTTTGCACCTCGATTTCATGGTTGTGTAGCTTGGAGCGCAATTGTGTCTGTGGGAAAACGGCATGAACTGATAGTAGAGCAAGGGGATACATCAACAATGAAACATTACAAATGCAATACATGTTGGTCATTCCAATTGTGTACTTCACATGGGGAGCACCAGATAAGATAAAATAACTGGGCAGTGGAAGCCTCTCCATGTGGCGAGGTGGGCTAGGCCTCACCTGGGTTTTTCTCCACCGCTCTGAAGGTTTGAAAGTGTGCTTCACCATTGCACAGACATTGCTGTAGAGCTACAGACTCTTGCACTGATGGGAGAAATAAAAATCAAACCTGCTATCGAAGGGCCCTGCTCTAATATATTCCATACGACGAGGGGCATTGTTAGACCTGAGGAAACTGATCACTGCACTAATACCAAGGTTCACACGTTATTGCCAGGAGGTCGCATACAGTCAAATACTTATAGCCAAGGCCTGACAGAGGGTGATTGTTTAAGATTGTTATCATGGAATGTTGCAGCTGTTAAGTCCAAAGTGTCGGATCCAGAGTGGGGTACATTTGTTGATTCAAATCATAGTATATTTCTACAAGAAACTTGCACCACTAACCTAGTACTTCGTCCTGGTTTCTTGACATTTAATGCAGTCCCCTCCCCGGCTGGATGTCTATCTGGAGTTCTCCTGATCTGGATAAGCCTGGACTTATTTCCAGAGGTAAAAACAATCCCCACTAACTCGAGAGATCTATTGGCCCTGCAAATTTAAATTACCACCCAAATAGGTACTAGATGTATAGCTCTGGTGAGCATATACATTAGATCAGTTCCCTCTAATGCACAATCCCCGACTGTAATTAGACTTGAAGACCTGATGGGTCAGCTCCACCCTACCGCGCTAAAAATTGTAGCTGGAGACAGCAACAGCAATATCCCGACAAAGGCTGGGAGTACTTTTTCAGAAATGTCTCCCCAACGAGAGTATAAGAAGGCAACAAAAACATCCGAAGTGTGTGCCCAACTATTAGATTTGACTATTTCTTATGGTTTGAGAATTGTTAATGGCAACACAGAATCTGATTGTCCACCTCGCTTCACTATTAAAAGAGGCCTTATCACCTCCAGGTTTGATTATATATTACTGGACAATGAGTTATGGCCCGACTTAATTGATATGCAGGTTGTCCCTTGATCAGATAGCGATCGTCAAGCATTAGATAAAGGCCAGGTATCATTAAGGCCAGGCACAGCTATAAAACTCTATAACTTAAAGCCAAAAGGGAATGGGAGGAGAATCAATGGTTGACTATTGCTGGAACATTAGAGAAGGGAGACCTTAAACGTTTCTGGAAATTGCTTTCAGTTAACCAGGCTACTGGTAATAATCTAGACCCAACAATTAAACCTGACACCTGGTTTACCCATTTCAGCAGCCTGTATAGTGGTATATATCCACAAAGCAATGCAATGAGCCTTCCCTTGGCGGGACCCATGGCTATGCCCCAATGCAATATGAGAGGGAAAATCCTGCTACAGGCGAAGCTCAGCTTACCTTTACCCTATCAGAAACCTACCAAGCAGTGAAACTAACAAAACAAGCATTTGCAATGCAATAGGTCTCGCATTGATGCGAGTTTGAGCTATTGGCATTGCAAATAACAATGCCTTTTATTTTTGTTTTCTTTTTAAAAGCATAAATAAAAGGCATTGTTATTTACAATACCAATAGCTTAAACTCGCGTAACTGTGAGACCTATTGCATTGCAAATGCTTGTTATTATGATAGTGAAGACTCTTTTGGTGAAAGGTGCACACACTAAACATGAAAGGGACTGTCCTGCTTGGGGGAGGGGTCTGCTTCTACACTGGAAACGGTGCTTCCAGAGTTTTTATAATCTGATCACAAGACGCACTCCAAACAGCATAACTTGGAAGCACAGAATAAATAAATGTGGCACGTCTTTTATTACAAGAGGTGTATACATGAAGGGTTCTTTTGTGTTGAAGCAACACTATATGTGTTTGTGCAATCTACCTGGTTGTGGAGAGTACAGAGGAGGTCTGCATTAATAAAAAATTATGTGCTGGGCAACCCATAGTCCAGCCCGTCCTGCTTACAAGATAATTTTTAGGAAAGGAAAGGGGCAAACATGCAAAGGCACCAGGCCCGGCTGACGGATGGTATGGGCGGGGCCTCCTGGCAGGAGTGTGCAGAAGCAGCGGGGTGTTACACCAGAGCCACACTGCAGGAAAGCAAATCTAAGGCCTCAAAGTTGACAATTACATGTGTACTTTAATGGGTGGCTATATGAGAAGATCTCTGGACACTGGAATTTAAAAACGTAATTATGTAGAGCATAAGCAATAAAAGGCAACCGACGAAATACGATGGGGCAGACATTAAGCTCAGGCACATCAGGGAATAGTGAGACACTCGGTGATGACTAGACGGCCAATCTTTTGAGAAAGCCCGTCATAAAGGTGCCCTCCTTATGTTCTCAAAGTGCTATTTGTGTAAATAAAATCAACAAATATGGTCCTACTTGAAGGGCAATGCTCGGGCTTTCTACACCAATCCCATTCCTGGTATGGAAAAATCTCCTGGGAATAGGGTTCGGGGGTGCTCGGAGGGAGGAGAAAAAGTAGTCAGTGGAGGCGAAAGTAGCCGATGTGCTCCCTGCAAAACAGCTCACGGTCGGTCAGCACGATCCAGAGTAGAGTTAAGCGATACTGTTACAAATAAAGAAAGTATTAGCATGCGTCTGCCAGTTCATGTTAGACACCAAAACACGAGCACGCCTGGAAACAGTAACATTGAATGAAAGATGCACACACGCGATGACACCGAAAAGAAAAAGCATAATTTTGGCTCCGAACCGATGCACATGGAGCTGTTTACACAGGCAAAACAAAAGTCGTTAAGTTTGCATGCAATCGGGTTCCGCCATATGCTCGTTACTAATAACCAATATGCTCAAAAGAGAGGGTCGTCTCGCTAGCCCCACCGAGTTGGAGTGCGTGGCACGACCAGTGTGTTTGAAAGTGCTGACGGCGTGGGGCTCCCGCCCCTGGCACTGAAGGCGAGCCTCGTAACGCTCACAAGCTCAGAGAAGTAAACAACCTGCTGCTAGGAGCACCGCATCTCCTTTGCATAGGTGAGCGGTGCCGGGGGCGCCGGTTCCACCCGCCGCACACTGGAAGTCTGCCATACGACGCACATAAACAGTGCCACCCCCTTCAAGCATGTCTCGCACTCCCAACCCAAAGACACGCAAACCACAAACCTGCTGAAGGAAAGCGCCGGTCTGGCGCAGGTGGGTGTGCAGCGGTGATCACGGCCGCACCCCTCGCGGGGTCATGTTGCATTCTCCTTCCAGGAGGGCAGGAAGCTCCCACATCAGATGTCACTGACCCTGTAATACGCCCTCAACTCCACAGGATTTCAGACAAGAAGCTCGGTTATGGGGGAACCACGCAGCGCAGGGGTAGACTTGAGATAGGAAGAGCCCGAGGGAGGCGTTACGAGCTCCCGGGCCAAGGCTGCCCTGCCCCACCGTGCAGAGTGCCAGCTGCTGCCAGAGCTTGCAAGAGGCGGCCAGAATTAGGCAGTGGGAGGGAACTTTTAGCAGCAGGTACAGTGCGAGGCCGCTGCTCGCTCCCTAGGCCAGGGGAGAGAGAAGGCGGGACATGCACCCGTCTTTGGGCAATTGCGTGCTGTCTTTCTTAGAAAGATGCACACAAAGGCCAATAGCGTATAAAAAGCACATGCACGAGCGTTGCTGCGAGATGAAAAGCCTTACTAGAAGACTCGCAGAGCAGCGCGTGCGCGCTGGCTCAAGCGAGACCTAAAAAGGTAAGGCCCCAGAAATGGATGGTGTCCCTGGTGACCTTTTTCATTCCCAACCTGATATCTGGTGTCCATATTTGATTGCCCTATTTAACAGCATGTTAAAAGGCAATTCAATTACTTCAACATGGCACGGTGCCGTCATAGTACCTATTCACAAAAAAGGTGACAGAACAAACCCCTCCACTACAGACCCATAAGCCTGCTAGATAGTACACAAAAAATATTCTGCAGACAGGTTCTCTTCAAATTGAATGAATGGGTAGATATCCTCGATGAGGTGCAAGCAGGGTTCAGAACAAAGGTCAGCACATTGGACCAGGTCCTCCGCTTCAAGGTGATAACCTGAAAATATGTCACCTTGAAGCGTGACCATCTAAATGTTGTCTTCATCTACCTGAGAGCGGCATTCGACCTGGTGCCAAGAAGAACCCCATGGGAAGTACTGGAGGGGTATGGTATTCCCCTGGACTTACTAAGAATATTGATAGAGCTCCACGCCACCACCTATGCAAAGGTTAGATGGAACAATGTAGGTGATCTGACGGAAAGGATAAAGATTAATCAAGGAGTCAGGCAAGGGAGTGTCCTCGCCCCATCACTCTTTAGTTTATATATTAATGGTGCAGCAAGGAAGCTGAAGGAATGCACAAATGATGCCCCTAAACTAACTGGTGTGCTTACCCCTATTCTGATGTTTGCTGATGACACCTTGTTGTTTTCTCGCACACCTATGGGCCTGCAAACAGGATTGAGGGCTTTTGATATTTCCTGTAAGGATAAAGGACTTGAATTAAATCCTTCCAAATCTAAGGTTATGTTCATAAACCCCCACAAAAAATACAGAGGAAACATGATTATTGAGGGACTTCCTTTAGAAAAAGTGTCCCATTTCGACTATCTTGAGGTGAGGCTCAGCGATAGCCAAACATTGGGTCAGCAGTTGCAAAAAAGTAAAGTCATACTCCAACAGAAAGCCTCTGCAATAGGGAGAAAATACAGGGCCACATCGGGAGGTGCGATGTCCCCTGTTCTTACGCTATATAGAGCAGCAGTGGTACCATCGGCAAAATATGGAGCCGAGATATGGGGCCATGCTAATCCGATGTCCCTAACTAAGATTTAAAATAAGTTTATTAAGGGCTTATTTAAACTCCTCCCAAGCTCGCCCATTACCCCACTACGACTAGACCTAGCACTTAACCCTATACACCAACAGTCCTAATAAAACCATTGTTATTTTGGATCAGATTATGGTCTACGCAAGAATTAGGAACCTTAGGGATTTCATTAGAGACCTAAGAGGTTTTGACAGGTCACTGTACACTCCATGGCTGAAGAATATTAAAGAAACATCACACAGTATAGGCATGGATGAATTATGGACATCCCCTGAGTCGATTGTCAAAGGTGATGCACGAAAAGCAAAACAGTTACATTGGGAGGCAGTCTTGATCCAAACGTGGGAATCCTACCCAGATAGCAGCTTCACAGGCCAGTTCTTGAATCATAAGAGTGTCCCAGACCTTGAACCCTACATGGACTGAATGAATCCCTTCCAGTCCAAACGTTTATATGTTCAGTTTAGATGTGGGCTTTTACCCCTTAGAATTCACACTTCGAAATGGACTAATGTGCCTTCTCATCCTATATTTTGTCCTAACTGCCCTACTATCGAAGAATCGTAGGTCCATTTTATGTTTTTCTGCCCTTTATATGGGTTTGCTCGAAAGGAAATGGCTCATAGCTGTATGCAAACTCATGGGCCTTAGACATTATTGGGAAGCCATGAGACTCTTCAAGAGTGACACTAGTGAACAACTAGCCTTTGCAGTATCTCGATACCTGAATTGTGCGTGGAAATTAAGAAAGAAGGCTATAGATAATTACTCACTATGATAGTCAGATTGTCGAGCAAAACTTAAATAGGCTGTCTAGTGACCTCTTTTTTTTTTCTTTACACCCAGGACATTGATAGATACCATATTTTTATTAATTGTTTTTAGATTGACATATAAACATGTTTTATACGTAATTATATGATATCTTTTCTTTTTAGACTGTTTGTTATACAAGAGGATATATTCTCATTTTATAAGGAAATAGAATTTTCAAATAGCAACGATATGGCTATGATCGATTTCATTAATAATGATTCGTTAGCTGCTATTTCTCCTTTGTAAGGATTGTTTTATCTGTATTTCACCATGTGCAATAATTCTGTATGTATGATGATTTTTGTATTAATCTTATTTATGTAAACAATTTATGGCTTGGTTGCCGAAATAAAAGATATCTAATTTAAAAATCAAACCACACAGCATTTCCAGCAGAGCGCTCTCCAGCCGTATCTAGTTGGTTCGTTGCTATGACGAGGAGCCAGAAGATAACTGCGGTCCACGTTCTGCCCATCATATACTAGCCATTTGTACTGGTTAGAGCACTAATGCACCAGCACTGCATCTGCAGCTATTGACAGCGGATAGATCTCTCTGCCTTTGTCATTGTGAACGTCAGTGACCTTTGGCACAGCTGACCACAAGATGTTGTTTAATCACTTTCAAGGTCTTCTTGTTAATGCAGATATCGACCCCATGAATGCTTCTTCATTACCGGGTGTCACCTGGGACATTCGACATTGAGATACTGTGGGAGCCGGTGCTACCAGCCATTTTGTTTTATATTTGGATCTGGCGAGATCGTATTGGGTATGGAAATGAACAGACTGTATTCAAATACATCCATTGAGATAATTATGTTTTCTTGTCTCGTGCTTGATGAGTTCAGACCATAGTTAGGTCAATGTTTCTATGGTTTAATGGTAGTTCGGTTATCCACTGTGTACTTTGAGCACAGTCCTACACAGTCAGCCAGCTTGCAGCTGCATTGGTGTTGAGATGCATTTATATTTTAAAGGGGCCGCCCAGTGTGGAGAAAAGAAGAGTTATTTCCCCGCAGTTTTGTATTATAAAGGGGATATCCGGTACGACACAGTTTCAATAAAGAAATAGGTTTATTCTATAAAAACAGCATAGATCAGACAGTCCCTTGCTGGCCAGGGTCAAACTGACCACTAAAGAACGTTCACTCCCGTACAAACTTGTGGAATTTCACAGCCGTGAGATTCCACTATGCAGATTTTGCAAGACACAATTAATTAAAGTCCAATACAACGTGTTGCATCTCTAACTGTCATCTACAACAGGCATTATAGAATGTTTCTTTGGCTGATGATGTCTACTGGGGTTTTGAGACGTACTGTGACATCATTCGTCAGATGGTCCTGCTCTGTTCTTCAAGGCATGGTTGCTTCCAGGGCTCAAGTCCTAAAAAAGGAATTGGGGGGACTCACCCAACTTAGGCAGAATATGTGGGACATCATTGCACGTGACATCACCGCAAGTGACAAAAGCAAAAAGAACAGATGACGGACGGAATGCTGAACAATGCAAACATTCACCCCAGTCACAGATTTGGTTTAATCCACCCTTTTTTTGTTCACCACTCCACCCCAGTTTGGCCCAGCCATGTGCAAATCAATCTTGACCCTGCTCCTCATGGGAACGGTTCTGCCTGGCAGCCAAGCCAGGTCCTCCCTGGACCACAAACAGTATCCTGGGACCGGTTTTGGGGTATCACCCCTCATCAGTCAGGCTAGCTTGAATCCAGTGGCACAGTGAGCACAGGACCCACGTCTGGCTGATGAGGGGTGATACCCCGAAACCGGTCTGAGGATGCTTTTTCCGGTCTATTGAGGACCTGGCCTGGCAGTTTGGGCTGAACTGTTCCCATGGGGAGCTGGGTCAAGACTGATTTGCATATGGCTGGGTCCTAATTGGAATGGCATGGTGAGCAAAAAAAATATGGATTTAGTCCCAGATCACTGTACTGGGGTGAATGTATGACATTGTTCAGCATTCCGTCCATCAATTGTTCTTTTTGCATTTGTCAGCCCGAGTGGGACAGGTATGCCCAGACTTGTGTCCCGTGCTCATCATGCCACTGGAGGCAAGCTAGTCTGGCTGATGAAGGGTGATACCCCGAAACTGGTCTCAGGACGTTTGTTTCCAGTCAAGGGAGGACCTGGCCTAGCCGTTCGGGCTGGACTGTTCCCATAGGGGGCAGGGTCAAGACTGATTTACATATGGCTGGGTCCAAACTGGAATTACATGGTGAGCAAATAAACTATGCTTTTTTGCCCAGATCTCTGTACTTGGGGGGTGAATGTTTGGCATTGTTCAGCATCCCGTCCATCAATTGTTCTTTTTGCATTCATCACCGCATGTGACATCACAGGAAGTGACATCACCACATATGACATCACAGGAAGTGACATCACCACATATGGCATCACAGGAAGTGACACAACATAAAGTGACACCACAGGAAGTGACATCAGATCTTAAGACCTCTCATATGTTTAGCAGGTCTATCATGGGAACAGGTGAGTGTATTACAATATTTAACAAATTGGATTTTGCACTGGGGTTGTGCCAACATACTGATGCAACCCTGACGCAAAATCAGGGCATCAACTTATACATTTATGTTTTTCAAATGGCAGTAAATCTGTTCTGCTTATTTGGTTGCAATGTCTGTATTTTAAAATATTTTATGGGGTTAAGGCACCTGCTGCAGAAATCTTTGTGTGCCAGCGAAATCTCAGGTAATAATAATAATAAGATAACTCTGCGGAATAACGTTTTTGCTGAAGAGGTTCTATGTTTTGCCTGCTTTTGAGTTTAAGTAGCATAGAAGGCTAATATGTCTCCTGCAAAGCACATTATGCAACACACAGATGACAGATTTGTATTATATGTAAATGGGTAAGTGGGTTACTTCTTTTAAGGCAGAGATCCTTTTGTTACTTGCAGTTCATAAATTGTAATCCTTCTAATTTAGCATAGTGAGGTATAAAGGACATGTGGCTTCTACACCTTGTAACCCTCACTGTCTTATGTAACACATTATTTATATTGATGTACACACCAGTGCTTAATTTGAGCCGGTAGTTTCCGGTGCTCAGCACCGACACTTAATCATCAACACTGGCACTTTTCAGGAGCACAGTTAAGGACACATTCATTTATGGAAAGCATGGGTAGGTTAAGTGATTTGCCCAGAATCACAGGATGCTGAGCGAGCTTGGTTCTCCAGCTCCAAAGTTGGCAGCTCTGGACATTACACCACATCCTCTGCCCACTTTCCTGGTTCGTGGTTGGTTCTGTTTTAGGCAGCGCTAACAGCAGAAATGGGCTGGTACAAGTAGCTGCCTCCTGACGAGTGCCCTGGCACTTATGTTTTTTGCAAATTAACCACTGGTAGATACATATGATTGATTGTCAATGTATAATCTGTACATGTGATGTAAAGTGCTCTGACACCCTGTATTGGGATGAGTTTTGGTAAAGCGCTATAAAATAAATAAAATAGTGGTATTTAAATTATTTGTGTAAATATTGAGGT
The DNA here is from genome assembly GCF_964204655.1 of Triturus cristatus. NCBI lineage: Eukaryota > Metazoa > Chordata > Amphibia > Caudata > Salamandridae > Triturus > Triturus cristatus. The sequence goes on along the minus strand of NC_140580.1, from coordinate 145,061,856 downwards.
GACCAATCCATCTAACATTCTTACCGTGTAGGCATATCTCTTATATACAGGGACTAAACAAAGTCAAAAGCATTTCTCTCTTAAGTACCAGTGAAGTAATAAGATGTGAGCTGTGGTTTCCACTCCATTGCATCTAGGTGTGAGGCTCCCCATAGCTCCGAGCCTGGATACTCCAACAAAAAGATGCCTAATGGTCCCTTTACCTCCGGCTTTTGTATTGGGTGAAGCTTAAATCTGATAAGCCCCTTCCCCGTCTGCACTTTGCTGCACATAACTAAAGCAGATGACGTGAAGGCGCTGCGGAAAGTGTCTGGGTGTCAGAAAATGACACTGGGCCGAGTTCAGCATATTTTGTAAATTTTGGTAGAAGTAGGAAAGGAGTTTGGCACTGTGCTTAAAGTGGCCAACTTTGCAGCAGGGTGGAAGGTTTCTACCCACGTCTACCCTCAACTCAAGCCCTGGTTTCTTCTCCTTGCTTCTAGTTTATCATTTGACTCTAGATGGGCGGGACTTTGTAGAGGTGCAAAATATGAATCCTTCTTCATCAGCATAAAATTAAGCCTGGGCGGAGTTCGTGGAGTTTTACTCCGCCAAACTCTGTGAAGTGCCAGAAAAACTCTGCCGCGCTCCACGGAGTTATGCCAGTAGCGGAGTCTGTTAAGTCGGGCTGCTCAAACTGATTTTTAGCACTGGGAGTTTGCCACGTGCTTTAAAATCAATGCGAACTGCACTATGCATCATGCCAGAGGGCACTGCTTCTTTCTACCACTCTAGCGGCAGCTTCTGCAACGTGAATAGCAGATTTCTCAACGCTGGAGATCATGACCTGCAGCAACTGCCCGCGATTAGAACTCTTGCTGGTAGCGCTCGCCAACTTACCGTTGGCGAGCTGCTTGAGAGATAAAACTCAGCTCCACGTCACTTTGCGGACTTTTTGGAACTCCGCACGGAGCGGGCAAAACTCCACAAACTCCCCCGGTGGAGTGAAATTCTTCGCCCACCCCTACTTAAAATGAGGTTTGGGTTTCATTAACATGTTGTTTTAGTTTTTTTTAAAGCTTAATTTTTCCCTTTCGTTTTTTCGAGTGTTTTACTTTGATATGCTGTGTAAGTATTCATGTTTAACTTATACCTCAGAGTCATGGGCGTCCGCAGGGGGGGCAAGGAGGGGCGCTTGCCCCCCCCCCCCCTGGAGTGCTCCTCCTTACCCCCCCTGCGGCCACCTATGCTTCAACGGAAGCCTTTTGTCCGGAATTACGGGCCCTGCAGGGAGCAGAGGTGTTCCCTGCCAGAGGCCTCAACTCCCTGATGAGGCTCCTTGCACGCCTCCTCGCAGCCCCTCCCGCCCATTGTCATTCTGTCTGTGGCTGATTATCACAAACAGAATGACAATGGCCAGTTTGAGCTGCGCGCCACAAGCACGAGTGGTTAGGTCTGGACACAAAGACCTCCTTTTAACACTCTGTAGCCTGAGAGCAAGGGGTCTTCTGAATGAAGTTCTGGGGGGAGTCGATGCATTATTCTCCCAAGTCAAAAACTGAGGTTGCAGCATAGCCCGGATTTCAGATCCCACTAAAACGTACACAGACTCGTGTCAATAACATATCTATCTGCCAGTATGCACCCTATCATGTCTGGCAGGACGTCCCGACCCTGTGTTTCACTACCTCATACCCCACGCTCACTGCCTCATATCCCCCTGTACCCCAATCCCCGTGCTCAGGGCCGGCTCTAGGGCGGTGCGACCGGTGCCACCGCACCGGCTGCTGACTTCGTGTAGGGGGCCGTAATATGAGGATTTTAAAAGCACCTGCTTCTTTCCTGGACTCCTAGAAATGTTCAGCCACCAATAAAAATGTCTAAATGACTGCAGTGATTAATGCACTTCCTTAGAGAGAGGGAGAGATCAAAGTTTTGTGTAATGCAAGTTTCTACTCATCCTAAGGTAGCACAGAGGGTTACTATGCTTGCTGCAAAGAACGTGCAGCTCACAAAGTGCGTATAATGTAATGTAAATAGGTCAGTGGGTCACACTTTTGTCAGAGAGACCATATTGTTGATAACTCTTTAGGAGTTAAAATCCTAATGTGGAACAGTGAGCAAGTAACTGTTATCAAAGATGCATGCAAACTGGGCTAGAGCGCTATGATTTCCCCCCAGTTTTTCATTATCCTAATGTGGCAAAATGGGTTAATTTGGGTAGAAATCAATTCTTATTAATAAAGAGAACCCCCCATCCATGGTGCTAGGTTTTAAATTCTAGGTTTCTGATTCTCCTGACCAAGCACTCTTAAACTATCCTGCCTACCTGTATGGATGACATGTGACTCCTACACCTTCTTGTCCTCTCTCTTATGTAACATTTCCTGTGCACTGATTTACACACTTATGATTGATTGTCTCTATGTAATCTGTGTGATGTAAAGTGTTGTGACACCTTACACTGATAGGAGCGGCGCTATAAAATGAATTAAATGCACCTGAGACTGAATGGTTACGGAGGCTTGAGGGGCGCTGTGAAAGGATGGTTATGAAGAACCTGTAGTGGAGGTGGTCATTGGGGGTGCCAAAAAGCATTATCGCACTGGGCCCCACGAGCGCTAAAGTCGGCCCTGCCCACGCTCACTGCCTTATATCCCTCTGTACCCCACACCTCGAGCTAACTGCCACGACATATCCCTCTGTACCCCACACCTTGCGCTAACTGCCACAACATATCCCTCTGTACCTCGCACCTTGTGCTCACTGCCACAACATATCCCTCTGTACCCCGCACTTCGCGCTCACTGCCACATATGCCACTGTATCCCACTCCTCACACTCACTGCCTGATCGCTCATTTTACCCTGCCATTCATCTTCTACGTGTTCTCTCCCCTTCCACTCGTTCTACCTCTGTTCACCCCCTTACTTCTTTTTGTGCCTTACTTCTTTCTCAATAGCTCTAATTATTTTCCTCTTCAGTAACATCTGTGACACATTTCTGCACTTCCTTTATATCAACGCACCCCTCTACCTCACCTGTCTACCTCAGTCGTTATTATTCCCTCTTCCTCAGCTGTCTCTACCTGTCTCTGACACACCTCTTCCTCTCTCTACCTGGCCCTCTCTGGTTCTACGACAGCGTTATTCTCCCCTCTCCAGCTTTGATTTACCTGTCTCTGCTCCTGAATCTTTTTCTTCTACACCTCACTTCTTTGTCTACCCTTCACCCCTCGCTACCCTTCTGTTTGCCTCACTCCGGTCTTTACCCGACCCACCTTCAGTGCCTCTTCCCATTTCGCCTCACTCCCTCACAGCGCTCTCCTAGCATGCATCTGGTTTTCCCCTCACCACCATGCCTGCCTCTACCCCTCCTTACCTTTCTAACCAGCCTAACTTTCTACTTTCCTGTTATTCCTGGTAGTGAACCTTTCATTTCACCCCTCCGGTTGTATTATCTACGCATTCAAATTGAGTAGGTCATTGCTGTGCTCCCAACCCGACATCGAGACCCAGTCCCCTAGCCTCTCAACATGCCCAGATATAACAACAAGCATTGGCATAGCCAATTGGTCTCGCCTTTGGGACCTGCTGCAGAACTAAATACTTATACTGCCGGCATCATACTTACCCAGCGCCAAGACGCCTTGGCAGAAGTGCGCTATATAAGTTCTTCAGTCAGTGAGTCAGTCATAAGGTCCCAAAGGCGAGACCTATTGGCTATGCCAATGCTTGTTTTTCTCAGGTTGGCCTGAACATTACCCGATCCGGATTGTCTGCCATTTTAGCCCCGCCCCTATTAACATTAGCCACGCCCCTTCATTTGCCAGGTTCGCCCCCCCCCCCTGGAAAAATTTCTGCGGACGCCCATGCTCAGAGTACAAACTTTCTGATGACACACTGAGCATAAATTGAACATTTTACAGCCGAGTGGGAGTGCTGAGCTATTTAATATTATTGTATCAATTAAAAAAAAAACGTATGTACCCATGTGTCTCATACTAGGACAAACATTCAAAAGTGGTTATTTACTGGCCAAAAGCTTACAAGAAGTGTTAGGTGGGTCCGCATATGTGCGTCTCTGCGGTTCATAAGTGGAAAGAATTCCAGACCCTGCACACTTCTAGGTGCAGTTTTCTTCTGACGGTTCAGTCTCTATGGACTGTTTGTTTCTATGCTGTGGTCCAGGTTAACTTTTAGGGGCCCTGTTTAACCGGTGGTTGCAGTGGCAGTGTTCCTAAGGTGTTATTTTTTTTCTCTTTCCTCTTCATTTATTCATGATGTTTTTGCCTAATACTTAAATATTGCTCCTTGCACCAGATTAGTTTCTGCAGAAGAAGTTTTCCGGGATTTGACATGAAACAAGCAATGCTTCTGGTCAACCTACCCAAGGGTGAAGTAAGTGCACACACCTGGATGGCAGAACAGCCTCTGTGCTGGCAGCAGCTCCAGAGAGTTATCTTCGACCATTGGCAGTTCCATGAGGAACAGCAGCCTTTGCTGTGCAGCTAGCCAGGCCCTCCACGCCGCAGTAACTAGGCATTGACTCTCATTACAAATGTTACCTAACAAAACCCATCGCAGTAATATCAGGCGTAACGCCTTCGGGATAACCTTGCCTTACTAACAACTCACTCCCGACTGAAAATGTAATTTAAAACGGATATTTCATCACAGATAAATAAGTTATGAGATGGGAAGAGAAGTACTTTAGTAGCGAAATCAAGATCTGAGTTCTACAAGATCGGAGTCCTAATTGTAAAATTGTGACAGCGCTGGTGTGTAATGTAAAAATGTGGAATGCAGATGTGCAAATCCCGTGATGTACATGATCTTACATCTGCTCCACTCCCTTTGATGTACAGCACACTTGCTTTCCAGCTAGGTTAGTGGTGCATACATGCTAGCATATGCATAAATGTGATCCGTGCTAGTCCTCAAAGATCAGCCTCGTGCCTGGGCTAGTAGCACGGTGTTAAATTATAGCCCCGCTTATGTGTGCAATTTATCCCTTATCACGCCAGGCTCGGACATGCCTCGTCACTAAATGTACACTTCTCGTCTATACACACCTGTACCACGGGAGGAGACGGGCGTTTTTCATTTCTTGGTCTCACTGTACAGTTCGCTTGTCGACAGTGACCAAGGTGGCTGAGAGTCAACAATGTGCTACTGTGACAGGCACAAGCGCCTCTGACATTCCTCAGGGCGCTGTACGCATGGGAGGGTTGCATAAGTGCCGATGGGAGAGCCGAGCCCGTGCCACTCGGGGCTGGTTATCTAGAACCGCCAACAGGGCCATCTCAAAGTGCAGCTCGAGGCCCAGGAAGTTGCGTGCCACCTTCCAGCCATATCAGATACCTCTTTGTTCTTATCTTTGGCAGGGCTATTTCTACCTCCAAAGTGACACTCGCGAGTTTATTTTGGTCCACTAAAGATAGACGTTTCATGTTACAAGTATTCCAAACATGTCCTATCCTATTTATAAAGTGTGAAAGCGAGTAGCATGCCTTAAGCACAAGAGTAGTGCTGTAACACTAATAGCAGTGCTAAACGCGAACTTAAAAAATGCAAACATGTATTCACCGTTGCAGCTTCTTAAACATAAAATTGTGGTCATTTCCTTTGACTGCCAGTGGAGTTTCTTTAAGACCTGAGTGGAAGTGGTGGTAAGAAGGACTCCTTTCTAATGCCAAGTGGCCAGCCACCCCATGAAAATGTAGAGGTCATTTGAAGTAAGCGAAGAGGAAGTATCCTACCTATCAGGCGCGCAACACCCATTGGACTCAAAGGGCTTCAGCCCCCCCCCCCCCCCTGTCATGTGTGGCAGCCCGGGATGAGACAGCTTCCCCGGCACACACACAGCCGCACCCGAGCACTTCACAGGTCTTTAAAAGACCATTTGCATGTTAATGAGGCCTTGCTGTTGTTTCACCCCTTCTAAGAGCCCCTGCAGCTCCACTCTGCCTATTGCTTAAAGATTCAGCCCCCCCCCCCCCGAAATTTTTTCTTTGCCCCCCACAGCCACCGAAATTTAGCTCTGGTTGCGCCTCTGCTACCTATGAACTTTGACCTCAGCTCAGCATGCAACTCCATAGATTCGCATCCTCGGTATGTGTATGTGAAATGTGAGAAGCTGCCAGGTCCCTAAAGAAAGCCAATGATAATAAAACATTTGATCAATAAAAATGGGGGGGATTACGTGCAAACACTTTGCACACGCGTGTCTTCTTTTGATTGCAATTTGAAACTACATGTCCTGGATTCAAATGCTGAGGGAGTTGGGTCTGTGCTACTAATCTGGTAGGCCTCGATATCATAGGTCATGAATGAAAATTTCCTCGGAAGGGGCAGGCTGGAAAAAATTCACACATCTGAAGTGCACTGACTGTTGGAGCAGAGCTTAACAGAGGAGTCATACTCTACAGGTGTGCCTCTATATAGTTTCTGACTGCTTACAATACGAACTCAAATTGGGTATCTTATGTCAGCAGTTATTACCACTCAAATATCAGCATTAAATATACGTTAAGTCCTGGCAAGGTTTTTGAGAGGGCGATCATCAATCCAGTTTCAGACGAATTTATATAACTGAACCAGTTTCAGGAGCATTGATATCACTTAACCAGTCACTCTCGAAATGGTCGATCATGCTGTTTGAATTCTGGACACCTGTGACCCATGCTAGCTTGCCACCTTGACCACACTGCAGCTCCCTAGAAACCCTTAAAAATTATTTACCATTTCAGATGATGGTGGTCCTATTTTATGGGCTGCACCAGAGAATTCAAAATTAGAGTCATTTTCCAAAGCATGTGATTTTAGTTCCTTACTGTTCCTATTAGGTGGTCTTGGAATTGTGCTTCACCAGGAAGCAGATGATGCACAGCTGTATCTAAATGTTACCTTCCCTCATTTCCCTAATTTCTTAGATTCCCCTAATATCTTAGAAGACGGAGTTAATTCTGATTGGCTCCAATCACTCTCAGACCCCATTTCCTAAACTGATTGACCCCAGAATTCCTGTCCATGCATTTCCCGCTATAATTCAAATTGTGCTAAATCGAAAGTCCTCTTAGATCTTCCTATGAAAACATTGACAAAAGTGGTCTAGTACCCTCTAACACGAATCAGGGATATGAGACATTTCATCCCATGGTTTTCACCTTAAATGATAATGGCATCCCGGAAACCAGAATGTCTCTTTTGACAGTTGCACTACATTTTGCGACACACCTGGACAGCAGTTCCCACTGATCTGATAACATATCCCAGTCCTACATATACTGAACTTGCTTTCACTTGAAGCCAGTTTCACATTCAAATTGGTATGTGTGGCCTACAATGCAGCCCATGTATTCTCATCCATTTGATTGCATTTGAAAATTCAGACACTTCAGTTGCAATTAAGTTAGTAAAGTACCGAAAACATGATAACATTGGAAATTACATAGTTGAGATCGGGCACCGTATCCCATACTGAAAGATAACTGTTCTGATCAATGCATCTCACACTAGAGTTGGGATATTGTCTGCTAGGAGCAATGAACCTCCACTAAGGTAAACTATAATTCCCGCTCACAATCTGATGAAAAACTGATGAATAGTTTTAATATTTTGTTTTGTAAAGGAGATTCTACCCCATATTATCATGCAGTTTTATTTTCAGCACTCTCTGTGGGTAGGAAGGCTGAATCTCACAGCATACTGTGCTTAAGAACTTGTAAAAGTCTTGGAACGTTTCCCTTTTGAAATATCCCTTCCTCAACCCCCAAGACCCGATACAAGTGCAAAAGCACCATTTGAGGCTAAAGTGATGGATAAGATATTTAATATAGTGTTCGGAATCCTGGAAGACTGCTACAACTTTAATTATTGCTGAGGGGATCACCAGTCCAGGTTTGTATCTGGCAAAGGCATAACGCTCGCTGTGGTAGATCTCAAGGAAAACCTATCCTAAAGCTCTTAAATGCCAATTTGACATGCTGGTTGCTCCTTAACAGAGGCCCAATTTTAAACACAAATTTAAATATAGCTTTCATTTTTCCAAATCAATTTCTGTGAAAACTTGCATATTTGATTCCAATATAAACAACAAGTTTCTTCATTCTAATATAGTTTGGTTAGAACAAAAACCGAAACATGAATAAAAAGATATGACCGCCGTGAAGAAGTTCCTAAATATGAAATGAAACGTGTTGACTGATCTATTGAAGTTAATTTCGGCTGGACTACCGATGATAATTGTGGAAATAATATAAGTCTGGAATTAAGAAGCATCTAACCCAACAATTGAAGTCAAAGACGAATATATGATGTTACTTAGCATACCGTTACTCCGCAGGTATTTACTTTGAAGCTTTTATTTCACAAATACCTTTACAACGCATGATTTTAGTGCGCATGCTTTTACTTCCCAAATATATACAAATACATAAAAAATGCTTTTACTTCGCAGTTTATTATTACGCATAACGTTACAACGCGTTATTGGTACTTTAAAACAAAAAATTAATCGTAATAGCCTATCCCCTGGCACACACCCTGAACCCTAAAAATACCCCCTACACCCCAAAACCCTATCTCACCCTGACCCCTAAAAATCTCCCAGTACCCCAAAACCTAAACGCACCATGAACCCTAAAATTACCCCTACACCCCTAAACCCTAACCCACCCTGACCCCTAAAATTACCCCAAAACCTAAACGTACCCTGAACCCCAAAAATACCCCAGCACCCCAAAACCTTAAATGCACCCTGAACCCCCCAAATACCCCATGTACCCCATAACCCTAACCCACCCTGACCCCTAAAAATACCCCAGTACCCCAAAACCTAAACGCACCCTGAACCCTAAAATTACCTCCCACACCTCAAAACCCTAACTAACCCGACTGCTAAAATTACCCCAGCACACCAAAACCTAAACGCACTCTGAACCCCAAAAATACCCCAGCACCCCAAAACCTTAAATGCACCCTGAACCCTAAAAATACCCCCTACACCCCAAAACCCTAACCCACCCTGACCCCTAAAAATACCCCTGTACCCCTACATTTTAATTTGCACAGTAACTCCATTATGCGTAGTAAATGCATGCTAAGTAATGGCATCTGCGAACTAAAATATGCGTAGTAATGGTAATACGAAGTAATGACCGTGTAGTAAAGGTAGAATACCGTCAAAGACTGCTTCGATTTAAAAGTGTGTAACTAATTGGCTTCATGTAGAGAATATATCTCCCTGGAAGTATACATCTGATATATTCAATGTTGCATCAGAATAGGAGTATCTTACAGCTGTGTGTTAGGGATTCTGCACTATTGAGACAAGTGATACATAGATGGAACAAGTTTGGTGTGCAGAGATTTTTGCCAAAGCTGCATTTTTGTAAATCAATTACTGGATTTATTTCGTTATTCATTAATTTAACAATTTTCTAAAGGGCAACTGCACCAATAGTATTAGTGTGCTTCACATTAAAAAAAACAGATACATCACAGTAATCAAACAGATGAATTAGCAGTAGATTAAAATACCATATGTGTTAGCGGTCTGGCAAAAGCAAATGGATTTGTTGGACTAGTGCTTAATTGACAAGGTTGCATTTATCAAAACATTTAAAGACTGGGAGAACAGAATGGGTTTCCAATGATAGGAGAAGTCTGAGCTGATTATTAGTTTTGTACATATAGAAAAAAGGGTTTTTAAATGTTTCTTGACAGATAGGAGCGTGACCCGAGTGCTGAGTTATGATGGAAGTGAGTTTCCTAAGCTGGTTTCTGTTCCACTGAAGGCTTGATTCACAGCTTGAGATGTCCTCAACTTTAAACATTTTTCTAAATTTTACCTTTCTACCATGGTTTAACATTGGCACGCTTGAGCTCTAGTTGCTGGTTCAGTTGGGTTTCTTTTCAAACACTTATACTTATTAGGTTGAGCCTGAGCCAGCACGCATGCGCTGCTCTGCGAGGCTTCTTGTAGGCACTATAAACTACTGTGTGGGTATGACCCCCCACTCATTGGGTTGGTTTTTGCCTGTGTCATTTTGTCATTGTAGCCTGCAAATGGCTAAAAGTGGGTGCATGTCCCACCTCTTTTGCAAAGGGTCACTCCCACAGCTTTTTGCTTGCGGGAGTGAGCAGCTGCGCGCAGAGCAGCAGCTGCATTCCTCTGCCCGCCCCCACCACTCCTCTTGAGCTGCTTGTTTTCATTTGCAGCCAGCGCTTCATGTTTGCACCCCCTACCTCTCTTCCTTGTTTGTAATTTGTAGCGCGGTCCGCTTTCACTTTGGGGAATGCGCTTGTTTATTTAATTAATTTGCCGCACTATTTGCCTTCACTTATGCGGCAGTTCTTGTTCCTTCTATGTTTTTTTACAGGGCATTACAAGCGCCACAACTTTCTGGATTGAAAGTTAACTACGTAACGTCCAGTTAATTAGATATCCCAGCAGCGCACACACATTCACAGTTCCCTATCATATTCATACATTTTCAAAACTAATCAGTGAAACGGTATAGCTGGCATGTCACGGGCTGCACAAAGTTTTCAAATTCATATAATTAGCAGACTTCCTAGATTAACACAAAAACATACATCTTTTGCTCGGCTTTACCTCGCCACTGCTTACCGCTACTTTGTGCGACCACTGTGGTTACTCACAAAAAATGCCTGTTTTTGAGAAACCCATGTTAATCATTGGCCTGTTTTGCTAAGTTTCTCCCAGCACACGCTGGTAGGCCGCATAGGACTTTGCCATTTACCATTGTACACTAGACCTGTCAACCCGGAGAACACTATTTCAGTCAACATAAAAAGAAAGGGGAAACATTCTGCATGAAATTACACCCAGGGAGGTGGACCTCTCTCTTACAAGTACGGTGCATGGCTCCTGCGTGTTTTATTTTTTTGTTTAGTTTGCCTGCTTCTTTTATTTTACTGTTTTCGTTTTATATTTTTGATCTGAAAGGTAATGTGCCGCAAAAATTTTATCCAACTGGAAATGCGTAGTACTTGCTAGGCCTGGGCGAAAATTTCCGTTCCGCTAGCGAAGTTGCGAAATTTTGGTGGAAAACGCGGAGATGCCGAAACTTCCGCGACCCGCTGCGAAAGCGGAAGTATTTTCTTGTTCGCGCTTTAAAAATGCATTCTCGCTCGCGCGGTAGCGACTTACCGGATTCCTGCGTTCGCCGAAAAGTTTTCCTATCTGTTCGCATGCGCCACGAGATGTTGGATTGTTGATAGCTGTCCCGCGAGAGTTTGTGATCACGCACACGTCATTCGACCCGGAACAGGAAATCAGCATCGCGAGCAAGATGGCCGTGCCCATTAGCGACTGCATGGGCAAGTTAGAGATAATTTTCCCTGCGAGCACGCAAAAACACATCGCGAATGGGTGGGAAAAGCAATCTCCGTGTCTTCGCGAAAGTTCCGCGTGCTCGTGGAGATTTGGAGCAATTTCGCGATAATTTCCGTAGTGCAACTACGCAAATTCCGCCCACCCCTAGTACTTGCTGAGGCCTTCCTTGTTGAACTGTGTGTTGCTAATGCTTTTTTGTACTGTGTTCTGATGGCTTCATTTTACTGTTGAGGGCATCGCCCACTGCATGCTGTGCTGTTAATGAGTCCCTCCTCACATGGCGAGACCTATTGGCTTTGCCAATCCTTGTTTTTCTTTTTCTCTCTTCCTTTCAGTGTTATAATTTTTGTGGTATCTGTTCATTAAAGTTTTACTTTTCTTTGATATAAAGCCTCTGTCTGACTGTTTAAGTTCTTCAACTAATTTATTCTACTCCTACTTGATTTCTTGTTGTCTGGCACCCTCCTGTCAGAGGTCAGTTACAGTTTGGTAAATGGTACACAAAACTGCGCAGGTGGCAAAGGCCCAGGCAAAGAAATTGAAAGTCTCTTCAAAGCAAACCCCCAAAGTGAGAATTCCTTTCTGAGAAATAAAAAAGAAATGTCCCTGTAGCAGGGAGAGAGTTCACTCAACACGTTTGGACATTTCACCTTTTCTTGCCCGTGGCTGCCATATCTCGCTCAGTGGTCTCAGCAGAAAAAGTGAATGTTAAAAGGCATCCCCCAAAAAAGTGATCTCTCTGATGTTAATTATAAGCAACCCCGCGGTGGATTGGCCGCGACTAAAGGCTTTTGACAGCAAAGACAGCTGAGGCTTCGGCTGTGGATTGCGCCTGTAAAGGTCATAGGTCCTCACCCCTGGGACTTCCAGGCCAATTTTCCATATCCACACTTTATAGGAATTGGCCTTTGGTTTACGCTTAATGTTTTTGCTTTTGGCGGTGACACAATGACATCATTGATCTTGGAGCGATTGTGTTGGGAGTACATTTTAGTTTAGAAAGGGGACATTGATGAGCTCACCTAAGATTTGAGGTAACCTCTTCTGTGGGTCATCGATTATTCTTGAGGCATGCATCACTGCACATTTATCCTTAAGACGTCTCATACAATGCAATTAGTCATTGTTTAATAGGACATACACCACATGCGTTCTGTTAAATAAAACATTATTTTCATTTTGGAGTTTAGCGCCGTAAACCATCTTTCTTTTAGTTACAGAGAGAGTAGAAACGTTTTTTTTCAGGGATTTTCAACCTCTAGCTAACTATTAAGAACTAAACAATGGATGGATAAGCAACATCCACAAAACACGTTTCTGTAAGTAATAAACAGTTAGATTGTTTAGTGCCGGCTTTGCATTGATCAGTATTGAACTGAACGAAACGTGGCAGTAAAATAAAAATGTGTGGATAGGCAAATTGTAATTTAGTGAATAACAAGGAGGGGTCTGGTGGCATAAAATAGCCTGTTATTGTTTTGCAATGAGGAATATTTTGTGAAGAAATGCCATTATGAAAAACCTACTATTAAAAATCCTAAAACTTGAACATTTTAATTAAGATTAAGGGTCTCACAGTAAAAACGTTACTTCAAAAACATCCTTTTTGTAGAAAATGCATTTCAACCTCGTTTATTTTTATTAGCCCTTACTATTACTCTAAACGTAACCCTCTCTGTAATCCTAAATCTTACCCTTACTCTTACCCTGATACTAAATCAAGCCCTTAACCTAAACCTGTCTCCAACCTTTATTCCAACCCTGACTCCAGCCCTGATTCCAACCTTTACTCCAACCTTTACTCCAACCCTTACTCCAACCGTATTCCAACCCTGACTCCAGCCCTGACTCCAACCCTGATTCCAACCGTATTCCAACCCTGACTCCAACCTTTATTCCAACCCTGACTCCATCCTTTATGTCAACCTTGACTCCAACCTGACTCCAGCCCTGACTCTAACCCTGACTCCAGCCTTTATTCCAACCCTGACTCCAACTTCCAACCCTGACTCCAACCCTGACTCCAACCCTGACTCCAGCCCTGACTCCAGCCCTGACTACAACCCTACTCCATCCCTGTCTCCAACCCTTGCTCTCTCCCTATTATTAGCCTTTACCTGTTTTAACACCGTTATCTCTGTATTTTTATGTCAGTTTTACTGTTATGCGGATGACAAACAAAATGTATTACTATCACATAACAGTGTTACTCATTTTATTGATCTCAGGTGGATGAAAGGCGGGTTCTGAATCTGGTTTCAGCTGTACATTAGTCAGCTGAGGCCATTATGGCATGCAAGTCATTGCATAGCAAGGCAAGCTTCCCATCCCTTAAGCTCTTCTACAATATGCTCATTGTTTAGTTGTTTCTCTCTCTCCTCTCTCTCTCCTCTCTCTCTCTCTCCCCTTGCCCAGTTGTAGTTGTGTTTTCACCCCTCCCTCCATGTGCTGCTTTTCTCCTCCCCACTCCATTGTTATCTCTCACCCCACACCCAGAGACCCCAACACCCTTGTTTTTTTTTCCTTTTCAAATTAGTGCTTTTGTGCTAAAACACTTTCAAACGTTTTTTATTTACTAACTCAAGTGGTGACTGCCACCTTGGATCCTTAAATGAAAATTAAAATAATGCAGATGGTGCCCCTGCCGTGCATGCGCGTGTCAATGGAATATTGCTTCTGTTTTTTCTTTTATTTTGATGGTGCAGCACAGCATCCCGATGCTCTACCGCACCACCAAATGCAATTGGCAAAGTCAAATGGGTCATAAAGGTGAGACCTATTTGCTTGACCAATGGTTCTCATGGATTGTTAGCAGGCTGGGTTCAGACCCACTTACTTGTTAGTCTTGCAGCCAGACTGCTGGGCAACTAAGGCAAAGGACAAATGCTCCATTGCCAACCTTTTAAACACAGCACTTACTAAAAGACTAAAGGCACAAGAGTTGCAGAAGTTAGCCAAGGACTTCCAGTCTTGCCCCCATAGGATCATGCTGTCCAAAGGATCCCATATCACTTGTATTCTTTTGCTAACGGATGGAGACACATATTGGTAAAAGGTCTGTCCTGGTTCTCCCCATGGTAAAAGCACTTCAAGGCACTCCATACCTTACCATTTTTCTTGTGGTCGCTTGTGTGTTGAAGCGCAGTCAGTGCTGTTAGCCTTTGACACTGGCGTTTTGTTCTTCTGCTCTTTTCAGAAGGGCAAAAAAGAGTCCCTTGGGGAGAACATGACCAACTTGCATTGTACTGGCTTCAGCACTAACATTCTATTGATGTCTGTATTTTAGTTTTGATCTTAATTTTAAGTTCCCTACTTTTAAATATATAAATAGACCTGTTTTTCGATCTCGCCTACAGTCTTCTTTAAGCATTCTTGTTGCAAAAGACCTTTTGTGGTGTATATCAAAAACTTAAAGTGAGTTTGAACAGCCCATTGCTTACCAATGCTTGGCTTTCTTGTCACTCATGTGCTTGCTTCTTAGTCAGTGGTTCTCTTTCCTCTGTGTCGCATCCTCCTCCAATTACTCCTTTATTCCCTCTGTATTTCTTCTTGCTCCCCTCATACTCTTTCAGTTGCGCTGCTTTTCCTGTTAAAAACTCACCTCCATCCGATATGCTCTGTATTGCCCCCCAATGAACCTGAACATCCTTTCCCACTTCCCATTTTATTAAATGTATTCCTCCATTACATAAACTTTGTCCATTGTTCCTTTTACCACATCCGCTCCACCCACCCACTTTTCTGATGCTCACCCACCTTTTGCTGTATTTAAAAAAGATTTTTAATTTTTTGGGGAGGACCTGCATTTCCTCCTCGATTCTTAGCTGCTCCTCTTTCAATGTGCATTGGCAAAGCCATTAGGTCTGGCAGTACCTGGGTGCTTTTTGGCTTGGTCATTTGTTGTTTCGTTTCGTCATTGCTTTGAGGGAACTGTCGGGCCCTGGCCACTGTAAAAAAAAAAGCCATTAAAAAGAAAAACATTTTATGTCTCAAAAAGCACACATTGCCATTGAAGCTACTAGCAAAAGAGGAACTACTTTGTGAGTGAATAGCCTCTTTGTGAAAGAGCAGAATGCCATCAATCACAGTGAAGTGAGCCAGTGGCTGAAGTGAGCTGACCAGTTTCTCCATGCTGTAGGCTGTAGTGGGTAGAAGACAAATTGTGAATAACAAAACAACAGACCAAAGAGTGAATGCCGCTATGGGTAACTATATTACATGTATAATTTTAGTCAAATCAAAAGGTCTTGGCTAATGCCAGTCCTAAAGGGTGCTTTTGCACAAGTGAACCTTTAAATTTTATTTACTGATCACATGCATGTGCATACAGCTTCATGCATGGTCATGACTACTGAATGGTGCTACTGCCGGCAGCGTTATGACATGTAGACTCTTATTTGCATGTCCCAACACAAAGCTGTGGCAAAACCAATTGGCCAAAAAGACAATACTTGTTGGCTTTACCAGTGCTTTTTTTGAAAAAAGTTGTAGCTCTCCTGGGCTATTGACTATTTATACAAACCCTATACCACCTCCTGGTGTAAATCTTGACTGCTCAATCAATGTCGCTACCCGTATCATAGTCTAGATTTATTAAGGGATCGTATCCACTGGTGGTGTGGCAGTACCCAAGACCTGGAACATCCATAGTTAATTGAATGGTTTGGCAGTGAAAGCCTGCGCTATCTAAAGTGCTCCACAAACACCAGTTTTAGTGAGGATGTGCCTAATAGAAACACCACATACAAAAATGTTAAATAGATGCATAACAGATGCATAACTAAATTTGGAAGTGCAGCACTCTTTATTGCTCAGCAGTCACTACTGTGCATGCCATATAGAGGTGAGCAAGCCACTGAAAGCTCAAATCAAGCTCGTGCCAGATGCCTGGCCCTGGCTCAGCTCAAAGTCCTCTTAGACCCGCGTGTCCAAAACAAGCTGAGCCTTCTTGTGGCTTCTGCCTTACTCCCACGACCTACCCTCATACCCCGATAATGAAACACAAGCATAAACGTTTTGATGTTAAAAACAAAAGTGTCAAATGTGAATTCACTCGATATTACTATGTTTGTATTTAGACTCATTTACGTGTTCTCGAGCCTGTTTTGCGGTACCCAAGAGATGTTTCTGGTTATCTCATTTGGGTCCCTTGCATTTCCCTTTTCAGGTTGGGTGGAATGGGTGTGATTGGGCTGGTGGAGATGGGTGGAGGTGGGCGGGTGGGGATGGGTTATAAAGCTGGTGGGCTGGGCTTTTTTCTTCTCTTTTCTCTCTCTCTTACCTTTCCCTCCCTCTCCCGGGATGATCCTGATGTCATGGTCTTGTTCAAGCTGACCCTGACTTGCACTAAAGTCACTAGCCATACCAATGAGATACTACTAAAATAAACTCTCACCAAACTCACATTCTTCACTTACCCCACTGGGATTACCCGATGTAACTGTCCCTTTCCGAAATCTCCTGACCCAACTCACGAAAAAAGATTCACTACAAGTTCTCTCATTAAACACAAAAGAGTTGAACCACCCTGTTAAGGGGAGGAAAATTATTGAATACACCAATAAATTCAAATGCTAAATACTGCTTCTCAAGAATCCAAACTATCCTTAGCCAATATCTCCTCTTTTAATGCACACTGGTTCTCAGAAGTCATTGGTTCACCCACACATAAGAAGAAGAATGGGGTCCTTTCTCTTATTACCAAACATTAAAAGATCACAGTACTAGACACATCCACTGATCAAAACGGGAGATGGATAATCAATAAACTAGCAAAATCAGTCATTGAATTCTACCTGCTGAACATTTATGCACCTAATACCAATGACACAGACTTCTGTACACACATAGGCGAGTTGATAGTGGGCCTCCCTATTGATTCCCATTTGATAATGGGGGAAACTTCAATCTCCCTTCTGACCCTGCTATTGATGGTAGCTCAAGAGCAGAATTCAGACCCTCCACCTCACATATCACATAAATTACTACACAAAATACTCTCCAACTACTCTATTGTGGATACCTGGTGCAACCAACACCCTGACTCAAGAGACTATACCTTTTTCTCACCACCTCACCTATCCTTCTCTAGTATTGACCGCATACTAGTATCCAACTACATGGCCAGAATTGATATCCGAGTCCTCCATCGAACCCAGAGTAATCTCAGACCACTCTGCTATTTGGGCCTCATTGCATTGGACAGCATCTACCCCTACTGATCAGTCATGGTAACTTCTACCGAGCACTATATGAAGCAAATATAATTGTAAAATCCACTGATAGTTCAACATACCTTTGTAAACTAAAATGACCTAAACTGGACCCTCCACGCCAACCCTGCTTAATCAGACTATTACAGAAGCCGAACTCCAATTAGCTGTTAAGTCTCTCAAGGTTGGGAAAGCTCCTGGGCCAACCGGCCTAATAAACCAATTCTATAAACTATTTAGGAGTGAGTTACAACTGCCCTTACTGGACATTTTCTGGAACTGGGCAGAAACCGGTTACATCGGAGGAACCACTGCAGAAGCGCCTATGGCCCTAATACCCAAAGAAGGTCAAAGACCATACCTACCAGAAAAACAACAGGCTGATTTCACTCATCAACCTAGACTGCAAACTCAATGCCAAAATCCTGGTTAACCGCCTCGAGCCAATGCTCCCAGCGCTGATCGAACCATACCAAGTTGGCTTCCTTAAAGGCAGGCTCTCCAATGACAATATCAGGCTCTTAGGGCATGCAATATAGATTGCCAAAACCAAAAACTCACCAGTAGCGGCCATTGCACTCAATACTAAAAAAGCATTCTACAAGGTCACTTGGCCTTTTCTCTAACCACAATGTCCTGCTGCAACCTAGGTGAGTCATTTATCAAGATTGAATGGCCCTATACGCAAACCCATCTGCCAGAATCAGATCTAATGGTATCCTATCTGATTCATTCCCACTTAAACAAGGCACGAGACAGGGATGCTCCCTGTCTCCCTCACTTTTCCTACTAGCCATTGAGCCTCAGCTAGTCTAAATCAATGAACACAAAAACTCTATTGGCATTAACATCAAGGGCTCCTCCTTCAAAACCGCAGCATACGCCGATGGCATCCTCATAATGACAGAACATGCAGACATTGCTATCCCTGAAATGATAGCCAAGATTGCTGAAAACTCCTGGGTCTCGGGTTACACCCTTAACAAAGCTAAATCAGAGGTACGCCCCCCCCCCCCCCAGTCCTCTCTGCAACAAAGGGGTCTAAGGTTCCTCCGGCCTAGCACAGCAACCAAGCTTTCTCAAATACCTGGGTCTTGAGTTCAATGACAACCTTATTATTAGAAGAAAGAGGATGTGGCTTAATGGCTAGGGTGGCCTACCGCAAATCTGGGGAACATCTAGGTGGGCAAATCTGGCTGACTTTAGGAAATTTCAACTGGCATTCTTTACAGCCCAAGGTGCAAAATGGCTAGACAGTTCCCCTGATTTCGCACCCCATTGGCTCTCTCTGGAACAACTCCTAAATGATAATCTACCTCTGATCTCTCTGCTCACCATCTCCAAAGATCATCACATATTTAATAATCTGATTCTGAAACACACTAGAAATGCTTCACTGTGTATTGACCTATGCCTTTCGGCCATGAGAATTTCACACTCTCTACAAACTTCCATTTGATTTAATAAAGAAGTCAAACATGACCCCGACATATCTATTGGAAGTTTGTGGAGATCAAAGATTATTTCTTGTGTAGCGGACCTCTGCTCTAGACTAGAACCCCGATCATTCTCAGATATTGGACATAAATACGATATAGAGCCTTCCGATTTCTTAAAATCAAAGTAGCCATATGCAGACAAAAAGCCTTTCCTTTTAAAGAAGCCATACTACCATCTCTCCTATCATCATTTAAGAAAGGAGAGCATATGGACTCCAAGATATGTCAAACTAAGAGCACTGTTTACCTCATTATGTGGCCCAAAAGAAAAGACTGGGCCCAAGACGGTTTACCCAATATAACGGACATTGAATGGTCAAAACTGTGGGCCTCCCCATTCATGAAGCAGGTAACACCAAACCTCACACCGACCACACTACATTTTCTACATAGAACCTTCTGGACTCCCCACTGCCTGACCTCTCTAGGGCTCATCGATAGAGACAATTGCTGGAGTTGTAACACCGAAAAGGCGGATATTCGCCACATGCTGTACGAATGTCCCCTATTATACAACTTTTGGACCAAGGTCCATAACACTATAGATGGCATCTTCAACACAGAATTCCCTGAAAACTTCTCCTTCCATTCTGTGGCGTTTTTAGCACCAAACCAATGATTGGCTTACAATGGAATGACCTACATCTAATTGATCTCATGTTCACCCATCCTCTCCTCATTGAAATCTCTGGGAAATATCTCCAACAATACATAGTTTGAATGGTTGAGATACATTAGAGGTGCACATAACATCCTCTCTACCCAATATCCTTGGATTTTGGCTACAAGGTTCTATGGAACAAGCTAGACCGATATCTTGAACTAGTCAACCCACCTTGATGTGCTAGTTTAAAGGCATTATACCACATATCCTCCTCCCCGGCATTCATACCACCAGTACTTAATACACATTTCAACAGGTCTCCTTTACCTACCATATCTAGACTTACCAGAACTATGACACCTGCTTTGCTGGACTTGCGACATCCTTTGTATATAGCCCCCCTTATCTATTAACTCCCCACCCCCTTGTCCATCTGTCTCTCTCTTTGTTTACTTTCCCACCGCACAGTTGAGCATGTCTGACTAATATCATATTGTAACTACTCACTGTCACAATGATTACAGTATTCTCAACTCATGGACAACTGCTAGCCTCTTGTTTTGCTCTAATATGTTTAATAAAAAATTCTGAAATAAAAAACAAGAGTAAAAAATACCCATAGAGTGGCTAAATTGCTTACTGTGAAACCAGTAAATCTGGGTTTAATCCGGACTTTCTCGCTTGACCAAATAAGCCTACTTTTCCTTTGCTCTCACTTCGAGATCACTTTCAAGTACCTGAGCTCAGGATGTGCGCTCTACTAAATCCTCTTGCGGTTGATGTAAAATACATGTTCTTCACTATAATGTTGCTATTGCTATATCACATATCCTGGCCACATATAGAGTATAGGTGACAATTGGATTGCCCCTTAATTCACATGGTCGTCAGGGTGGGGTGGCAATAAGATTTTTAATTACATGTTTAAAACCAAATATTTTTAATAATAACCCATCCATGTAGTGATATAATCTAATGCACAAAGGTATACGCTTCCACATGGTAAAGTAATATTCTTTTATTTACAATTTTTGTGAGGTTTTAACATATTTTAACCACGTTTCTTTGCATGGTTTACATGCCAACTATTTTCAGGGCTCTAAGAGCCAGGCCAGAGCCGTGGCTCGGTTCTCTCACTGGTAAAGTGACTATGGGCCGGGCGAGGCGCAGTAATAAAGAGGCAAGCGGGGCAAGGTCAGGTGACCAGAAGGGCGCGTGAATAGCAGGAGAAGCATGAAGGGCAGATGTCAAGGCAGCGATGGAAATGGGGCTCCTCGGAGCCTCACCGTTATCACTTCCCGCATGAACACGTGACGGTCCAGCACAGTGGCAAGTTCACGTGCCTGGATTGACCCCCTGCGTCACGTGGCCATCCGGTAATGAACCGGACGCTTCTCTCTGATGTTTATAGCGATACTCTGATGCTACAAGATTTATTTCTAGTTCTATATTAAGGCCAGAAAACCCGTACAACACTTTATATTTGCTTCAGTGAAGTGACAAGTTGTCCTCTGCCTGTGCTCTGTGTTTTCATGGACAAAAAGTATGCGCAGAAACTACCATTTCAAGTTGCCGTGGTTGTGTCTTTTATTTTGCTATACAAAATGGAAAAGAAAACTGCAGGACGGATTGAAATTAAAATATGTTTGCTCCTGTGGGATGAGCGTTTTGTTGAAGTTGGTTTTCACACAGAGTTAGTTCCCCGTGGCAGATCTTTTTGGTCAGGTGTCACACTCTCTAATTCGTAAGGCCGTGAAGACCTGGCTTTTCATACAGACTTCAGTCTGAGCATGTCATTGTATGTCCATGCATTCGTCCCGCTGTAGCGCCTTGACGCCCTTGGGCTAAGTTAGCGCTTTATAAATTTAATATGTATTCATTCATGCTATAGCGGGCTATGAACGGCCTGCCCAAAGAAATCCGTGACGAGAGCAGCGCTCTAAGCTAAAATGTATTGTCAGCCCTTTCTATTTACGCTCCTTACATGTTGCCGCTCCCCATCTCCGTTTCAGACATTTACGAGGGATTAACACACCATTCATCAACCCAGCAGATTACTTTTAAAGGACTACCACGTTCAAACTTTATTTGTCTCGTAATCTTCTACACCGAGTGGGAAATGCAATTATTGTTTTGCCCATAACCTTTCAAACAGCTGCTCAAATTGGACAGTTGTGGAAAGGTCAGGGCGCCTTGGCAGCCTGCAGTGCCTTGTAATCCCCTCCGTGCACTCCGTCAATTGAGTATTGATTCAAATCGTATGTAGCAATCATTGAAGGAAAGGTACTTGTTTCACCGTGTCGCTTGTGTTTGTGCCTGTGAAGGCCTAGCTATGTATCGAATTACGTATCTCCCTGCCGCCTTGCCTTCTCTGTACAAATATTATATGTAACTGGCGTGCTTAAATAAAGCCATAGTTTGCAAAAAGCTACTGCCCTGTTTTGAAGATGGACGCGGGTTCACTATTTGCCCAAATTTGTGACAGTCCAGTCAACATAGTAAGACAGAACGTAGTGGAAAAAAAGGTTGGATTTTTTAGGTTGTCATTGGGGATTTTTGTGCGCTAAATTAATAACTAACACCTTGGATAAAGCAGGTCAAGGGAGTCTGTGGCTGAAAAGCAAAATTGTAGGCTTAGCATTTGCATTTGACGAGGCAGGATTGCACAACGTTTGGACCTAAGTGGGCGTGCCACTATTATGGGATTTCCTCATGTCACTGGTGCATATTTAGATTTGGCAGTAGACCACTTTAGCTGTGTGTCTGAACTCATGCCAACAGAACACGCAACACCAAGGGGGCTTTGGGTGAGCCCCTTTCAGTCATAGAGTTGTTTGGTGAGCCCACTTCAGGCACTGGCTCAATGGACTGTCTACGTTTTGGACCAGCCTCCTGCATTTTGCTATAGTTTACACTTTTGTCACCAAATGTTTCATTTGTGACTGGTACACGATATAGTTCTGACATAGGGAGATGCAGGAAGTAAAAAAAACAACTAAACGGCTGATCATTAAACAGGTGGGCAGCAACCTTATGGGATTACAAAGGGAGTGATATAGCTGCCACTTGAAAGCTGTCTCCAGTAAAGCCCCATAGCGTTCTTAAAGATGTAGCCTTTTAGAGGACTTAAGGCTGTCTGGGCACTAATGTACTAAGAAAAAAGAAGAATATTCCTTGACCTTCTCAGCATCGTTCATATCGAACCGCCCATCACCAAGTCAACCCACACCAAATTCAACACAATAACTTTAGCCTTCTCTTCCATGTCTTGATGGCACCAGTGAATTGAATAGAGAACTTCACCATCCCACTTTCCCTCCACAAAGCACCAACTCTGGGTAGCTGGTTGTGCTGGACTTTCCCTCCATCATATACCATTCACTCTCTAAGGTCAGTCTAAATCAGCAGAAGACCAGTTCTGCTGCTTAAAAGTCCTTATTCCTGGCAGAGTAGCCACAGGTCCAGAAGTCTACTGAAGAGTTGGTGTCTGAGGTCCAGTATTTATACAGAGTTGTGCATTTGAAGTGAGGAGAAGCTAATAGAGGCATGCCTTTGAAGTGCACATATGCCCTGCATTCCTGGCCCAGGCTCCTCACTAATTACAGTGGGTATGCAGCCCTTTGTGTGGAGGCAGGACACCGCCTATTTAAGTGTAAGTAAGGCTGTACCCAGCTCCTCCCTCCCATCCTGACAGTAATGGCCCATCCAGTCACACCTAAGTTCCCCATTGTGTGTGGCTGTCTAGAAGGAATACACAAAGCCCATCTGTCAGCTACACCAAGCCATGTGACCCAGATACAGGCTGCAAACTCCAAACGCTAAGGCTAGAAAATGCCAACTTTCTAAAAGTGGGAGAAAAGATTCTAGGGGAGGGATCAATACAAACTAACAAAAACAAGTAGCCCCCATCAACCATAAATATCACAAATATTTCAGATGACCTCATAATAACTCTGGGCCTATACTAAATAAGCCTTTAGTTCTTATTCAATAATCACTGGTTAGCAGTGGTAAAGTCCTAAGGCCAACAATAATAAAGTCAGCAAAAAAAGGAGGTCTGAAGGGCGAAGAGTTAGGGGGTAATCGCGACAAGGATGCCATGTCTAACACGGCTCAAAGGAAGGAAACCTGCTGCTTCCAACACTTTATAAGCATTGAGGGTACGCACTGAATTAGTTCTGCCTCATGGTGCCTAAATCATGGTAGAGGAGAAAGTAAAGCCACTAGGGCAGGAGAAAACAAACAACACAGATGGCACAAAGCCCAAAGCAGTCTGATCACACTGGATGTGGGTGAGAGGATGCTTGTTTCTTGTCGGGACACTGGCAGGGCTTCAGAGGAGGTCTCACATACAGGTATTGTACGAGCTACTGGTAGCACCTGTTCCTTGGCTGGAGAATGAGGCAGAACATTGCGAGTCAGTTGGGGTAAGCCAACTACTCCAACTGCAAATAGCCATTTCAGATATATAAATAAAAGTGCAGCTAGCAGGAGCACCAGTACCAGTACTGGAGTTGCTGCTCAAGAAAAGAAGGGGGGTTACTGTCACTTCAACTTGGCAATTAAAACTACTTGCAAAGGTTAAAATGTCCCTTTTATTACACCAAAGTCACCCCTAAGGTAAGCCTCAGGTAGCCCTAAGGGCAGGGTGCTATGTAAGTTAAGGGTAGGACACGTACTGTTGTGGTTTGCATGTCCTGGTAGTGACAAACTCCGCGCTTCACTTCTTTAAAGACAGCGCTCCACCTTGGGAGGCCAGTGCTCCATGCCTCCCAGTCCTAACCTTTAAGTGGAGACTACAGACGAGTGTGGCACCTCGGGTTGGGTGCCGAGCAGATCAGCTGTAATCCCTTCTAAAGCGTTGCCTGGGTAATGCGGAGTGCATTGACTAAGTCATCCCCTCCCCAGTCGCCTTGAGCTGTCCGACACTGGAGAACTACTACCTTTGTTCACAGCACCCAGAGCAGGTATGGATTTACAGCAGACCTCACAGGTCCCAGCAACCTCTGTCCTCCCACTGACAGGCCGCGAAGTCTGCCTCAGTAGTTTGAACCTGGCATTGTAAACTGGTCAGCGATGCTGTGACTGCCCGATCCAACGCGAATGTTGTTTTGGCACTCCGGTGTTTGCTAGTCTTGCATTTTTGCCTACTTTAAACAAAACGCTTTGAACACGAGTGTTCTTTCACCACTCCATAGTTTGCTATTCATGCATTTTTGCCTACATTAATCAAAACACTTTGAACGCTAGTGTCCCTTCGACACTCATGAACAATTGAACACTGTAATTCTTGGTATTCTTTAAATGTGCATATCTTGAGAAATATATGTGATATTTTACCGTTTTGGTCTTGATTTGCTAATAGTACAGATTAATGGATGTTGGCCAAACTGAAATAAAAGACTAGTAATACTCTAATGATGTCTTGCGCAATGTTCCCATAAGCAATGTAAGGCTCCATACATTTTTTAACTCCTGAAGTGAGGTGGGAGTTCTCCGGTTTCTCCTAGAATGAAGTGCCAGAGGGCCTTGATGCTTACTCAAAAACATTTTGGCATGCAAATTAAAATGCTGCACAATTCCTTAATAGAATGTGTCAGCTAATAAAAGTTGGAAGTAGTCAATCAACATAAAATGTGCAGAATTGACTTTACATCCAGCAACTCCACTAAAAGAAGGCATTACAGGTTGGAAATGATTCAGGAGTTCCCAAGTGAGCGCCATTGCTTTGCTGTGCATTGCCCCTGTATCCAATACAACTGTCTCTCAATGGGCAGGTTCTCCTTGTGGGAAACATCACGGCTGCCATGCTGTTGTAAAGGCTATCGTTCTTCAAATTCACTTGAAGAGGAGTCATGTCGTGATTGAACTCCATCACTGGTAAAATCACTTCCAGGTTCTGATTTGTGCTCCTCACGTTTGGATGCTGCCTCAGTACCTGAACTGACCTCAGGGCCCTCATCCGTTATTAGACTTTAGGCCTGGGTAGCAGTAAAGCAGGGGTCTATTATCTGCCTATTTATTACCAAGTAATGTGTGATTGGTAGGCTGCAGAGTTACTCGTGCACATGTACATAAAGTGTGAATGATAAGCAGTTGGTGAATGATGTTAGCATAGAGTGACAATGCACAGAAATGCAGGCTAGGGGAGGATTAAACATGTAATTAAGAACAGGCAAATGCAAAACACAAAACCAACACAAAGTCTCTGGTAACAGCTAAGGAACGCAGTAAAAAATTCATAGTCCGCTTGGAAAGCATTGTGCAGCATCTGGCAAGAAACAGCCTACATGGAAAAAAGAAAAAAAAAAACAATACTTCAACTTGCAAAACACACATCGAAAAACTGAAATGCAGTTACATTTACAAAAAATAAAAAAGCAACAACTCGGCAAAACTCTATAGATCTCTCTTGGTCCGCTAGTCCTTGTTCTTTGCATGTATACTTATATTCCTTTCACTAATATACAAATACATATACTAGAATTCATTTCTTTTATTTTATATATTTTTATTGACAACACAAATAATACAAAAACCGAAGATTAGCTGATAATGATAACATATACATTTGATAACAGGTAGGCCATACACATAAACAAATAAAGGCGTAAGAAGGAAAAGGGTTAAAGAAAAGTTCCCCAAATTTTATCAAATTTTTTCATAGATTTCAATCCCCTCGTTTTGGCAATAGCACGCTCCATAGTGTAAATTTCATTAATCAAAAACCACCATTCCAAAATATGTGGGGGTTTCTGGGAGATCCATGCCCTAGCAATGGTCAATCGAGCACAAGAAAATAGTACTGTTAATAAATCTCTGTGTGGGCAATTTATAGATTGTACGTCTAATAATACAGATAACGGCGAGAGAGAACCAAATATGATTTGTTTTTGCGACAAGATATTTTCAAATCCGGTCCAGAACTCGTGCAAGGCCGGACATGAAAAAAATATATGAGTAATATCAGCCGCCACTAGATCACATTTGGGGCACTTAGAGCGTGGACTTGATGAAGAGTTTTGAGACCAATTAGAAATTCTGAACGGGGTATAATATAAAAAGCAGATGGTTTTGTATAACTGAATCCTCAGACTCGAAGATTGTACCACTTTGTTGATATTACAGAGTGACGCCGAGATTTTAGTAGCGGTAATATTAATCCCTAGTCTAGATGTCCATTTCAGAGCAATTTTTGGACAGTTGTCCTCTTTGAAATTATTTAAACATTTGTACCCCTTGCTGATTAATGATTTCTGATTCTCCGAGTAGAAGCACGTCCATAAATCGGAGTCCGAGATTTGAATGATTTTCATCTTACAAATCAAATAGTCTCTAATTTGCATATATTTAAATCACATAGATTCAGTTAAATTAAAGAGAAATTTAAGTGTTGTAAAATTTAAAAATCCCTGATTTCCATAAAGATCCCCCAAAAAATTAATTCCCAGATTAGCCCAGACGGTCCCAAGTCCGTCATTAAATATTCCTGGTAGCCCAGGATTGCCCCACAAAGAAAGCTTTGAGTGAAAAAAAGAAGTCTTACATGTAATTAATAAAGATTTCCAAATAGCAACTGCCTCTCTCGCAGTCTTAAACTTAACCCTCTTGAAATAATTAGGGTCATTTACTCTTGTAAGAAATCGGTTAGAATCATTGCCTAACATAAATTGGTGGTAATAGTATTGACTATTAGGGTAGAATAAACTACGAAGACGGCCTTTCACTAATTTACAAATACATATACTAGAATTCAAACACAAAATCAGGAGCTGAAGTAGTCATCCTGTCTGGTGATGACCAACTTCAAAGATAGATGTGTACTTAGTACACCAAGATATTTAGCAAATTACATATAGAGTGCTTAGATGTTCTGGTAAACCCAAGTTCATTTCATACTGTTACTATTTCACGTTGTTGCAATACTTTCACATGACCGAGAACTCGTTATTTTTAAATGAATTTTACACAACTGTGAAGAATGAAACCCAGTGGCAACCAGGGGTTTTGAGATGGTTCGAAAGCAGGAAAATCTTTTACAAAGTACAACATTGAAAAGAGGAACAACTTTCCTACCAATCTGACCTGCTCTTCAGCCTGTACCTCTGTACCTGTGATAACTAAGCCTAAGGGAAATATTGCAGCTATATGGCGTCAACCGAAGAGGCAACAAATTGCAGCACCTCGTCAAAAATAAGTATGGGAGAGGGATCATTGTAAGGGGTGAGCCTTGGTACCCCTTGATATGGATTCCTGCCATTGGATTGTGATTCCAAGGTACATATCCTTTGAGGAGGGCCACTAAAGGCCTCCCAAAAGGAAGTATGTTCAGCGGGAATTCTTTATAAGGGGGCACTGTGGTATCACATGACATTTTTATGTACCCCATTTTTATCTACCATTATAGAAGTAGTAAAGAGCGCATGTTAGTCACATCGTCTGAATTAAAGGGGTGAAACCTATTTTTTACTTGGGTCTGTATTTTGATTAGGCAGAAAACTCCTATTTGCCCTCACGTGTTATTACAGTTCAGGTGCTAATTTTGACCGACATTGGAGTTTACACCCATGATTTGCTGCAGTAAAATCCTGGAGCAAATAATAGGAACAAAAGTGACAAAATGTAGGTTTTGAATACCCAGTAATGTTTATAGTCATGCACAAAGTACATGTATATGTCAATTTTCAGAGGAGCAAACTGTAAGCTTCAAATTGTGCACCCACAAATTTGTGGGTGTGCAATTTACACCAGATTTTTACAGTGCAACAATAATCAGTGCCTTAGAAAGTGAACATGTTTGTGCTTTACTGTTATGTGAAGGTGATTGAGTTTTACTGTTAGTAAATGTGTTTATGCTTTACTATCACTGTACACTCTTTTGTAATTTTCAGTTTTGTTTCTTTGGGTTGGTACGTCATTTTTTACGTGTAGCTAAAAACTGGTAGCAACTTCTCTGCAGGAATTCATTTGGGAGGGGCACTACTGAAACTTAAAGGCTCACTCTTTTCCAACGGTGCGCCTCATATCATCTGTATCCATGGGGTGGCGCTGTGACCCCGCATCATGTGCAATAAAAGGGCAACCAACATTTTGTTTGTGGTCTGTACCCAGGAGGCATAACACCGCTCTTCTAGGAAAGTAGAACCAAAGTAGGGGAACCATTGGAAAGTGTCTCCTCTTTTCAGTGCTGACTTTCCCCCTTTTTTAAGGTCAATCCTCCGAGACCTGTTGGATACACTTTTTGGGCTTACATCCCGCACATTACTTTTTTTGTTACTTGAATTGTCCTTCCAAAATGCTTGCTTGCTAGTGGTGAATCCTTCCTCTTTGTCCCTCCTTTTATCTATGGAGCAGGTACCAAGTACTTTATCTGTATGCTTTGGTCGTTTATCTGCTCGTTTGGTGTATTATTTTTTTCTTTCTCTCCTGCTCGTGTTACACTGGGGGTGCGTGTTCAGCTTAGGCACCTATATTTTATGCAGCTTTACTTCCGCCCACTCCTTCCCCTTTTGTTGCAGCCATGCTTAAGACACCTCCTACTCCGTAACTAGTTTCCCCTTTACTTGTATTCTGTTCCCAGTACCTTGCACCTTTAATTTTATCAGCACGGCGTCCATATCACAGCCGCCACACTTCAGGTTTCATCATGGCGGCCACACGCCTATTGATTATCCACACGGGTGTCGTGCTTTATGTTTCAGCACAGGGACCACTCTAATTTTGATTTTTTAATGGCCGTCCAGTTAGATTTGCCGGTCCTTTTTTACTGGGGCTTTCTGGAATGCTTTCTCTTCTGGGATTTAGGACACAACTTCCGGGTGCGGCTTCTGCACAATACTTCTAGTTTGCGATCTTGGGGAGGCATGCTATTTAAAGTTCGTCCTTCGAGTAGCAGCTTGTTTAAAATCGGTATCACCACTTTTAGCTCCTGGTTTTCTCTTAGTGTGTTCATTTCTCCTCACCTCATGTTTTTCCTCTACGGCGCAGCCCTCATGGGCAGCATTAAGACACTAGCCGATTTTGACATTTAAACTGGACACCAGAAGGATGTCAAGATACCCCGTAGCTCAATAATAGTATTTAGCCTGCTTCTAAATGCTCCTTCTAAATGTCCAATATTTTGCCATAAGGGAACTGAAGCACAGGGAGACAGCGTGCTCTGCCCAAGTTCACAGGCGCTACCAAAATGGAAAGCTGCTGAGCTGAAAACATGAGTTTCAATACTTTACACTTAACTCCCTGGAACGTTCTCAAAATGCTTCTTCTGCCAGAAACTCCCGTTTGTAGGCACATGACACTGTAGTATGGATGGCAGGCTCATTGTCGACAGTGCAAAGTTAGCATGAGCTTCGCTGCCATTAGGCTGCTTTTGCGCACAACACTATATGCGTTTATTTTGCAAGTCTTTATTTGTGCCCTATTCACATGAGAACTGTCTGCTTTTTTTGTTCTCTGCTATGCTCTGAGGCTTAGTCTGCACACGATGTACAAGGTTGATAAACAGTGCCCCTTGTTATTCTGTTCTGGTCAGTCCCTCGCACCTAGACATAACATGACACACAGCTGCACTAATGAAAATCGTATGCTTTAATATTGCAAGCTAAGCATGTTGTTCACACACTTGGAGAGAGACCCTTCCAGAGAGAAGAGCTGTGCTTGTCCTGAGATGTAAACCTTTCATCTAGGCCTTGAGGTATGAGGTCTGCTGACAAAGCCCAGAGGTCTTCTTTTTTTATAATAAACTACTTCTTATAACAGGGAGGGTGGTTAGGCGCTGTAGCCCTTTTCCACTGTCTTTATAAAATGATATCCCAGTTTGTATTCTATGGAATTGTGACAATGCTAACTATATTGTGTTTATACATTTTGCTGCTAGTAATGGCACGTGTACTGTACCATAGAGCACGTTAGTTAAAATAAACATTTTAAACTATACCGTGACTCTGATTACTCTTATTGTGGACAAGTATGAGTGAGTGAGGGAAAGAGTTGTCTTGCTCACGCGATTCCTGAGAGAGTCGTGTGCTGGGTACCTTCGCTGTTAGTTAAAGAACGAATGAGACACTATTGCTAGTCGGTTTTGGGGATTTTGGGTACTGAGGTGATAGGTTGGTACACCACTATCTACCAAGGTCCTGGTTTCCTGCACATAGTTCTGTATATGTGCGGAATCCTTGCAACAGGGCTCTGCCAATGTTTGGTCTGGTTCTTATCTGCGAGACGCTTGAGTAGTGCTTGTGCTTGTCCACAATTCCCTCACTTCTGTTTCCAGAGACAGCTGTGATGGTGTAACCTCCTATATTGATGTTTTTATAGGTTCATTCAAGCTTGAAGTTTTAAAAATGTTTTTTATCTTCCTAACCCTTAATTGCGCTGCCACTTTTTAGGTTATTATTCTTTGCTTTCCTTGATGGCGGTTGATATTCCGCCTCACAGCCGCGCAGCACTCCAGACATATCTGGCACGGTATGGAGTGCCTAACGAGGGTGCGGAGCTCATATTCGTGGTGGAGGTGAACCCGGCCTACCACTTTGAGGTCTTTTATTCTTGTGTCACCTTACCGGCGGTGGGTGGGACGGATGGTATGTTTCATACGTACACTGCCACAGCCCTTCCTCATAATTATCAGCCTTAAGGGCTCTTGAAGTTCCGCTTACAGTTTGGCAACACCAGATTTGATTTAATGGCGCCCTTCCTCACCCAGTATCACCGGTCCGTTTAGGTCCTTTATCAATTGATGGGACCACTTGGCCCGTTTTGGCTGGGTACACCCCACATCCACATTATTTAACTCTTCAAATTGCGGACTTTCGCTTATTGCATACGTCTTTGATATGCGTGCATAGAGCTGTTACACAGTACATGACGCGCAACGTCCAGGGGGACCACTTGGCGCTGCAGCGCAACCAGCGGGCCCGGGTGGTGTGACTACCAGTCCTGTTATGGTTAATTCGGTAATGGGCAAGCGACCCACGAATAAGGATGAATTGCCTTATTGGCTTGCTGAAAGATTTGGACAACTTGAGGCTGTCTTTCCAAATACCTCTCCTGTGGAGAAACACAGGATTTTGACTATTAGTTTGCCTAAAGATTTACTTCCTGAGTTGGCTGATTGTAACACCTGGGGTAAGGTGTTCGCAGCTGTATATTCAAAGTGCTTTGGCACTCCCTCCATGACTGTACTCCTCTCCGTGGTTAAACATGTTCAAGATCAACACGGAGCCGAAGTGGCTGTGGAGATGGAGATGAGACTGGTGGGGGTGGTCGACGTGGTCGCTGATATGATCCTTGCTAATGTCAAGGGCGATGCGGTAAGCTTTCCAGTGGCAAACCACTTGCACGCTCCCTGAGGCAGACAAACCACGCAAATTACCAAAAATTACTGCAAAGGCTTATAAGACCATAGGCCGCAATTGTTTGGGAGTTAAGCCTTTTACTCAAACACTAACTCAAACTCAGACACAACAAAAAGCTCAGTCTGATAAAGACGGGCATCCAGTCTTTCCTAAAAAGAACTGGAAAAATAAAAAACTGGGGCAGCAACACCAGAAGCAAGGTTTGCATGCTGGTTCACCGACACCTGACACTTCTGAGCGCACTTATGACATGCGCAACCACGCGAAAATTAAGACTCCTGATAGATTTCAAGTCCCTGATCAACGTTCTCCTCCTCGTTCTTCACAAGACACATCTGGCTCTCAAGTCGGTGGTGGGGATCGCCCGGATCGTGGCAAGAGTGATCCTGCGCCACAGGGACGTGATCAGCCTCGTCAGTTTGAAGTTAAAGGAAAACAGGAGGATCTACCTCGTTTTCGACTTCCTTTTCAAAACAAAAAAGTTGCCGCTTTAACAGCGAGATATGCCTCAGATGGTCTGAACACGATTACTGGATTGGACTTGGGTGGTGACTCTGCTAGACAGCGCAGCAGAAGTTACCATAGTGTGGGAGGCAGTACGTCCTTGTCTGGAGGGGACAGCAACTGACACTTTCATTACAGTAGAGACAGCTGACACCCGAGTTGCCCTCCTGATAGACTGTATAATATAGTGATAGACTGTATAATATAGTTTTTCAAATTGAAGGTGACATTGAGCGTGTACTTACAGGGATTCTGACCTCCTCCTGCGACATTTTGTTGGTGGAGGCGGATTGGCCCCCACCATTTGTTCTAGCCGCAGCAAGAGGGGAGGACGTGATACTTCCGAGTTTTTCGCGTTATGTCCCTAAGGAGCATGCGGAGGCTTTTGCAGCTGAGTGGGCTCTGGCCGTTGCGCCCGCAGTGTACTGTAATCAAGTGGGCTGGGATAAAGATTCTCCGCCACATGAGATTCCATTGCGGTCTATGCTGCAAGCTCAACACCAATATCCCATCCGGCAGGAAGCTAAAGGTCCCGTTTCTGATGTTCTAACTGAGTTGGAGTATCAAGGAATGATTGGGACGTGTGTGTCATCGATGAATAATCCCCTTTTTACTGTATTCAAACCTGATGGGTCTTATCGCATAGTGTTAGCTTACCGGCATTTGGATTTTCATTGTCTTACTTTCGCGGTACAGAATACCCATAGTTCTGCTCTTGTAGACAGTCTTGTCTGTAAAAAATATAAAATGACACTTGACATTTCGAATGGCTTTTATAGCCATAACCTGTCCCCTGAATGCAGTCAATGGACCGCATTCACAGCCGGTGGAAAACAGAAACAAGTTTGGCGTTTACCTATGGGGTATAAGAATAGCCCTGGGGTTTTCGTCTTACGTGTTGTCTCTCTATTGGCCATATTATGAGAAAACAGATCTGACCTGATATTTAGACCTGCTGTTTCTACCAATAAACAGTCCTAGACCTTTATCTATTTCAAATCATCTAAGTAATTTAATTACTATTTTTTAGAGCAATTCATTTGACAAATTGTGACATTATAAAGACGTGCCTGTCTAAAAGACACACAACATGAACAGAACAGTGTTCTTGAATTAACAAAAATTATTAAGGAAAACATGCGACATAAACCAAATGAAATATTGGAAACAATAAAGAAAAGTACCAGTCAGGTGATTCCTACTAAAAACAACCACTTAATCATTTGTCAATACATCATTTAGCACACATAGTACAGTGGTTGTTGTGCTACTGGGTATACATTTGAGAATCCAATGTGCATCACTGTTTCAATACAGTGCTACACTTGGACCGCTATCATTTTAATGACCCAGTAGGGAGGTGAACGCCGATGCGTTTCAAAATCCCGATATTCATTTCCGGGATTCTCTTCAGGGCTTGGGACTGGACAGGATGTATTCTGGAAATACCAGAAATATTTTAGTTAGAATTAGCACCGACTCCTTAGCAATAGTTTCAATAAGAGAGTTTAATTATAAAGTTGGAAAAGGTACCTTGATTTAAAGAATTCTTCTCGGAGTAACTCTGTTGAATCTGGGGACAGAAAGATGGGTTGTGCTGTTTAGAGGCCACAAACAATTTATTATGGAAAAGGCTTTGTCTTGTTGACTTAAGAAGAAGAGAAACTTACATTAAATTCATACGGAGAACTGTTCACATTATTTATGTGCGGGGTGGATTCTGTAAATGAAAGAAAAAAAGGACTGTAGTTCTCATTAGCAATAATGGAGGCAACAACAGAGTATCTTTGAGTAAAATGTCGGCATCAATACACATACGTGCCGCCATTAAAGGAAAATATATCCCTTTCGGGTCAATTGTATTTGAATTCAAATAGAGAACGCCATATCTGCTTTGTTTACATCAACTCCAACGAATGAAACATTGTTGACGTTCAAGCGAGTGCGCTGTCGGACAGAAAACAAAAGCGCCATTAGTCCATCAGAAGGCTGTGTTTAACTTTTGGAGTGCACACAATCCGAAGAATCCATTTGCCTCAAACAGGCTTGGCCCCACACGTAATAATTGTTCTTGTGAGAGCAACAATCTGGATGTCCGGTTTTATTCAACACTGACTTGTCCTAATGCCGCATGGCATTCTGGATTACGTAGTCAGTTGGCAAATGAAGGTTGTAATCAAACGAAGATTTGCAGAGAGTGTGGTGCCATGTTAGGTTCTTCCTATTTTGGACAATCCATTGAGTCCTTGTGCAGTACAGTTGAATTTTAAAATTAAGTAGGCCTCTTTTCGAAGTAATGCTTCCTCAATATCGCCTCCTCTAGGACTAGACTTAATGACACTTAGTATTGTCCATTTAAAATCACGTTCACTGTGATTCCTTTCCAAGAAATGGTTGACCATTGGGGCAGTGACCACTTTATTCTTAATCCGAGATCTGTGTTGGGCAAGTCTGTGTTGTGCTTCCTGATTCGTTTTGCCAACGTACAGTTTTTGACAAGGACAAAGAATTGCGTATACGACATTTCTGGTTTTGCAATTTGAAAAAAATCTTATGGGCCCATTTGATGTTTTGATGTATGAATTCCGATCCTTCAATTGTAGTGCCACATGCTAACCACTGGCCACATTTGTGGTGTCCCACTATAGGTTTGAGATTCCATTGGGATGATAAATCGACTTTTTTTTGAAGTGGGCAACGTAATGTCGGCACGAACAATTCGTTGGCCGATACTGATATTTTTTCACATGGCGAAAAGTGGTGGTTTAATTGGATATTCCATATTCTGAAGTAGATGCCAATTTTGCAAGATAATCTGCCTGAATTTATTGGTGTGGGGGCCAAATGTTGAAACACAAACCAAGTTTTCTTCTGGTTTGGACTCTTTGTTAGTTAGCAAACATTCCCTTGGTGTGTAATGGGCACTTTTACAGACCTGTTTTAGCATTTTTTGAGGGTAACCTCTGTCCCTCAGTAGGGTCTGGAATGTTTCAGCATGTAGCGCGAAATCCTCAAGTCGAGTGCATTTTCGCTGTATTCTCAATAGCTGCCCATATGGCATATTATCCCTCAAGTTGCGGGGATGAAAGCTCTTGTAATGCAGAGTAGTATTCCGTTCCGTAGGTTTTTTGAATAAGGCGGTAATCAATATGTTCTGATAGTGTTTAACTTAAACATCCAGAACTTTAAGACTGTCAGTATGAGTTGTCATCGTAAATTTGATGTCCGTATGTCGGCAGTTCAACCACTGGAAAAAATTGTTTAGTTGTTGTTCGTACCGTCCCAAATACACCAGATGTCTTCTATATACCTGTACCATTGTGTCAGGTGTTCAAGATGTGGATTGTTGTTAAAAATGTATTTCTCTTCAAACTGTGCCATGTACAGGACCGACATTTCAGGAGCAAAGGGACAGCCCATCGCAGTTTGGATGTAAAAAGTATCTTCAAATTTGAAGTAATTCTTTTTCAATGCAATGGCAGTTAACTTTAAGATGAATTCTGCTGGTACCTGGTGTGGACGACTTCTGGATTCAAGATAGAGTTTCAGTACCTCTAACGCCTCATCTTGTGGTATTTGAGTACATAGTGAAACCACATCAAAGGTGACCAACAACTGTTTAGCAGGTTTAAAGCTGGTGCCTTCCACTTTGTTATTTAAATCCATGGTGTCCCTCAAATATGAGGGAACTTGTTGAAGGAAAGGTTTTAGGAACCAAATCCACATATTTGGAAAAGGGTCTCAAGAGGGATTCACAACCGGAAACGATTGGCCTACCCAGTGGTTACTTTAAATCTTTATGAATTTTGGGAAGGAAATAAATTACGGGAATTCTCAGATTCTTTTTGGTTAAAAACTCATATTTCTTATTGCCCAAAGTTTCTTCATCAAAGGCTTCCTTCATTATGTCATTAATTGTATGCTGCAATTTTCGGGTAGGATCTTTTTGACTTTTTTGTACCAGGTTTCATTTTGAACTTGTTTTCTTCCTTCCTTCAAATACATGTCTCTAGGCCAAACAACTACTGCTCCACCTTTGTCCGCCGCTTCAATTACCACCGTCTCGTCTTTTTTGAGATCAAGAATGGCTTTTCGCTGCCGCTGTGTCAAGTTGTTCTTTTTATAAAATGTGTGGTCTTCAAGCTTTTGTTAAGATGATAATACAACTTGTTGGAACGTGGCGACTTCCTTTGGGATCATGTTAGATGGAGGAGTGAATCTAGATCTATTGCTTAGGCCTGTGGTCTCTCGTGTTGATGACATTTCTCTAGTTGCAAAGAAAGATTTGAGGTGAATTTTACAGAAGAATTTGATTGCTTCCATTTTTAATTTGCCAAAGTCCGTGCTTGTATTAGGAACAAATTTAAGGCCCAACTGTAATACTGTTATTTTGTCTTTAGTTAAGACTTTATTGGACAGATTGATTATTGAGTCTAGGTTTTGTAAAACTGGCGTCTGGTGCGCATTTCCCATGGTATTTGCTTGAATCTGACTCTGTTCTTCTGTTGGCCTTTCTCTACAAAAGAATTGCCTCTTTGTTGATTCCTGTTAGAGGGGCCTTCACCTGCATCTGAATCACCAGTGGAGTCTGATGATGACTCAGAGAATGTGAGGAATTTATTCCTGGATCTTCCAGGATAATCAGATAGTACTCAATGAGAGTCTGCACTTGTATAGAAGTCATCTTTTAGATATGGATATGTTGCTTCCAAACTGAAAGATTTGATATCTTTTTTCAATTTAGATGTTTTAAAATTGATTGTGTTCTCTTTGAAGGTGACTAATTCTTTGTCAATTTTCTCCAATAAAGATTTGGATTCCGCAACTGTATGGTTATCTTTGATGGCTTGAATTAATTTTTCTATTTCAGACAGTTCTTTCTTGGAGATTCTCTGTGCTGTTTCAATCGTGTGGACCATGAGGTCCCTGCTACATTTCGTACTGATGCCACTGAAACCCTTCTTGTATTCTGGATCATCTGTGAAGATGACTGGGATATTTTCGACTTTGCTGAACTGCTAAGAAGGACTGCTGTGAATGGTGAGCAGTCCTTCTTAGCACTTCAGCAAAACAGCAAAACGAATCTGAGAAGTTGATTCTTTTACGCAAAAAACAAATAAGGACAGAACTCCACGGCAATTTTCTCCTAGAACACCTGAAATCGGGTAAAATCCCCTGGGGCCTG
This sequence comes from Triturus cristatus, assembly GCF_964204655.1. NCBI lineage: Eukaryota > Metazoa > Chordata > Amphibia > Caudata > Salamandridae > Triturus > Triturus cristatus. Next base: position 145,024,153 of record NC_140580.1, on the reverse strand, counting down.
CAAGTTAAAAATATCACAGTCATCTTCACGGATGATCCAGAATATGCAAATATTCATTTGATTACAACCTTCATTTGTCAACTGACTACGTAATCCAGAATGCCATGCTGCATTAGAACAAGTCAGTGTTGAATAAAACCGGACATCCAGATTGCCGTTCTCGTAAGAACAATTATTACGTGTGGGGCCGAGCCTGTTTGAGGTAAATAGATTCTTCGGATTGTAAGCACTCCAAAAGTTAAACACAGCCTTTTGATGGACTAATGGCGCTTTTCTTTCCTGTCCGACAACGCACTCGCTTGAACGTCAACAATGTTTCATTTGTTGGAGTTTATGTAAACAAAGCAGAGACGGTGTTCTCTATTTGAATTCGAATACAATTGTCCCGAAATGGATACATTTTCCATTAATGGCGGTACGTAATGTATTGATGTCGAAATTTTACTCAAAGATACTCTGTTGTTGCCTGCATTATTGTTAATGTGAACTACGGTCCTTTCCTTTCATTTACAAAATCCACCCCACACATAAATAATGTGAACAGTTCTCCATACGAATTTAATGTAAGTTTCTCTTCTTCTTACGTCAACAAGACAAAGCCTTTTCCATAATAAATTGTTCGTGGCCTCTAAACAGCACAACCCATCTTTCTGTTCCCAGATTCAACAGAGTTACTCCGAGAAGAATTCTTTAAATCAAGGTACCTTTTCCAACTTTATAATTAAACTTTCTTATTTAAACTAGTGCTAAGGAGTCGGTGCTAATTCTAACTAAAATGTTTCTGGTATTTCCAGAATACATCCTGTCCAGTCCCAAGCCCTGAAGAGAATCCCGGAAATGAATATCAGGATTCGAAACACGTCGGCGTTCACCTCTCTACTGGGTCATTAAAATGATAGCGGTCCAAGGGTAGCATTGTATTCAAACAGTGATGCACATTGGATTCTCTAATGTATACCCACTAGCACAACAACCACTGTACTATGTATGGTAAGTGAAGTATTGACAAATGATTAAGTCAGGGGTTCCCAAACTGTGCGCCGCGGCTCCCTGGTGCGTCGCTAGGAGTTGCCAGGGGCGCCGCGCACAATGTGGGAAAGAGCTTGTGCCGAGGAAGCTTGTAATCATGTGAGAATGTAAGCAATTAAAAAATTATGTGTCTTTCGACGCACTACCCTACCGTCAGCCTGAAGGCAGCAAGCAGAGCTTATTTAAATTACACACGGGTGTTACAAATGCCACCTGTATAATCATGAATCATGGTTTGACCCAAGAGCGCACGGCCGCCATACGCGCAGCTACGTGCTTTCACGTAGCCTCTGCCTATATTCGCAGCAATGAATGTTGAGCGTGTTCTGTCGTGCCTCTGGGGACCCTCTTCTCAAGAGACAAGTAGGTTGGTTTCACACTAATACTCCCTGCTTTAAGTTACTTGTTACTTTGATGTAAAGAAGGGGAACATGTCAAACTCGTGACCCCCAAGCAGCCCGTGTATTTATATGCTGGATGCTGTTCCTGCACTTTGTTCGTGTGAGGAAACACTGTGCCCACTGAAATTTCTGACTTGTAAAATCCGGCAAACTCACTGTGGAAATAGGCCGTATTGCAAACAGGATTAGTTTCCCGGCCCCAGTCTGACCCTTAGCAAGGCAAAGCAGGAAGCATGTAATAACCCCGTCACTGTAATAACCTGTATTCTTCTTAGCCTCTGTGAAAGTTCCTCATTCTTCCCTCCGTATGTTCCTCGATAATAGTGACAAGAAGAGTAAGGCCTCTCAAATTAAATGAGTAAGTATTATAAAACCTTTAATAAGGTCTCTGGAATTGTATTGTAATTGCATGGATAAAACACTTACTACCTCGGATGAAACATCGCAGCTCAAACTGCAGCAACTTGGGCATCGGAGAGGCTGTTAAATCACCCCAGACTGGGCCGGCCATGTGTGTTTTATTTCTGGGATGAAGGAAATACAGGGAACTAAAAGTGGCACCAAGACTTACAGTCTTGAGAAAATAAGGGCAAGCAGCAGGTGGAAGAAGGAATACACGGGGGTAGAACAAAGTGTGAAAGAATCAAAGGGGAAGAGAAGAAAAGCAGGACATAAAGGCAGAGAAACTGGAGAAAAAGAATGTCTGAAGAGGAAAGGCAGCAACAAGAGGTGGAGAAACAAAAAGGATGAGGGAATAGAAGACGCTTTAGCTTTTTCATAATTGAAAGTTTCTCAAAGCATCATTAACTGACCATAAACAGATACAGCAGGGGTTGCAACAATGCAAGCTTCCTTTAATGCACAGAACAGGCACGCCTGCTACTGCTCTTTGGCTCTTTTTAGCGTTTAAGAAAGTGCATTCTGGGGCTTGTCGTTTGTCTTTTTTACATTATGAGGAGTGTTATCCCACAACTCATAGTAAGCGAGAGCTTTCTATCATTTCTTAACCAATTATAATTTTTTATTAAACGACTGTTATATTTTCATTTTGTTACAAATAGGATTATAATACCTTCATCAGATTCAGCCCAATTAATTTCAGGGAGAAAACTGGAAGTACTCCCAAGGTAGGGCTTACATCCCCCCCACCGGTAAAAAAAAAGTGACATGAGGGGGAGCCACAGCCCACTGCCAATTAGGTCAAGGGAGCCACAGGTCCAAAAAGTTTGGGAACCACTGGATTAAGTGGTTGTTTTTGGTATGAATCACCTGACTGGTACTTTTCTTTATTGTTTCCAATATTTCATTTGGTTTATGTCACAAGTTTTGCTTAACAATTTTTGTTGATTCAAGAACACTGTTCTATTCATGTTGTGTGTCTTTTAGACAGGCATGTCTTCATAATGTCACAATTTGTGAAATAAATTGCTCTAAAAAACAGTAATTAAATTACTTAGATCATTCGAAATAGACAATGGTCTAGGACTGTTTATTGGTAGAAACAGCAGCTCTAAATAGCAGGTCTGGTCTGTTTTCTCATATGTTCATAAGGTCCCACCTGACCATAGTAGGACCAAACCCTCCTTCTGTAAAAAGTCTCTCTCTTGGACAGCATTGACCCAGACGATGAGCTATGGCCGCATCTATGCCGTGTCGACTGCATCATTCTTATGTTTGCGGAGTACGTTTACAAATTCAACTTTGCTAATTCTCACATCGCTTGTTATGCGGTGCTCTGTTTGGTCTATGAGCTCAATAATGGAGGTAGGGGCTTGGTGCCCCACTTTCTGGAAAAATGAGCAAGTTTGCGGTCTCCGATCACTCTGAAAAAACTTCAGTCTTTGCTGGGATATTCCCGATTATGCCCATCGTATCAAGCCTCTTTATGCTTTGATACAACCTACATTTTCAAAGGTCAGCTGGCTTCCAGTACATTCTGCTATTCTGCAATCTTTGCAGTCTGATCTACTTGAATCTAAGTACCTGTTGACACGTGATAACCACACAAACCTGGTGATTCGAAACGTGCCTGGCGCAGTGGGTTACACATACTTGACGTACAATGAAGGCGACACCGTTCCTATTGCATACAGATCACAATTGTACACTTCGGCCAAAATGTGGTTTTCTACTGTTGAAAAAGTTTTAACAGCTGTACAGATGGCATTCTGGTGGTTACTCCTTACCCTGCCTTAGAAGCAGTGACAAATGCGAGTGTACCAAACTCTAAAACAATATAACCCCTATTGGATACAATGGGCTCCTTCATTGACGCCTCCCTATGTCACATTTATCTGTGACCCCTCTCTTCAGACACAGGAGTTCTTGCAGTATGTACACGTTCATCCACCTCCTCTGCTTTTACTCCCTTTGGAGGAGCATACCTGTATTATTTACACCGATGGCTCGGCACAACTGGCCACCAGTTCTAAACATGCTTATTCAGGGGTTTGCGCCATTTTGGCGGGTAAAATGGTGAATGTGTGGTAAATATTTCATTACCGGTACTATTTTTTATGCGGTAAAGTCTAGTAAGAATAACTCAGTAAATATAAGAGGCAGAATCCGTGGTATTAGAGGTTTTAAAAGGCTTTATTCCTATACAAAGGAATACAATTCGAATTGCAGGCTTTCTATTCCATCACCACGAAAGTTCAGGAAGGAAGGGCATACATTATTGACAGATAAGCAGTTTTATAGAAAATGCATTACAGTGAAACAGATGCAAGAGGCGTAACAGCTGATAGTACAGATAAAAGGTGCATACGTAACTAATAGAGGCGGATATATGGGCGTAATTTAATAAACGTCATCATACATGATGTCACAAGTGGGTGGATCCATAAGAGAATCCTGCAATGTCAGCAGAAATATTTGGCAGAGATGCGCGCGCAGCCGCATGACGTGTGATTGACGTGCAACTAGAGGGTGAAGGGGACTTGACATTTAGCTCTACATGTGGAGACAGAAGTCTGGGGGTCATGTCAACCTAATCCCAAATCATATCTAATATCCTATGTTTAAAGAACTGTGTTATCCAAAAGGAAAGGTTTCTAGGATAGAATCTATTCTATACTGACTGTTAGTGCGTGTACAAGCGTCTAAGTGTCTACATGAGATGCGAGGGGGTAGGAATATTCCATAGTAACGGGGGCTATGAATTACTTGCATGAGGACAGCGAGGCCTGGCCCTTTGCACGGTAGCTGGAGGAATGTTTACCTAAACTACTAGACAGGAATGCATCGGATGAGGAGCGAAGTAGATAATCTTGAAGGTGAAATACAGTTTTTGGCAGGCAACAGGCTGGATCAGGCACCGTTAGCCGCGCAGGGAGTAGGACAAAGTTCAAGGATACAGATGCAGGCTCAAACTGGAGCTTTCAGAGGCAGAAGGCAGGAAAAGGCTTGATGACAGAATTCTGGGCCTACTCGCCTGAATCTGTAAAATGTGGAAAGTGAACCACATAAAGTCGGTGGCCTTTCATACTTAGGAATGGAATATCTGACCCATTCATGGCGGATCTGAAAGAGGACATGTTGACGGTGGACGCACATATATTTGCGTCTTCAAAACTGGAACTGGAGGGAACATACATGTACTTATAGCATGCACATGGAGCCGTTGGGGTCTACGATAGGGGACATAACTGATCACAAAATTCATATTTCCTCATTCCCTCCTTGTCCCCTACGGACCCTCAGGAGATATCGATCTTCATCAATCCATCGATCTGTTCATATAGGATCATTTGTTCTTCTTTCTTCTTCCGGGATCTTGAACGAAAACTTGGATGTGGGATACACGATGTGGCACACAGACCACAAATCGCTGGCCCACATTGTAGACATAAGCAGCAACTGAATAGTATGAGAAAGCCAATACCTAGGAAGGATAGGATTCTCCATCCCCAGGCTGACAACACGCCCCAGAACCAACCGGACCAAGTCCAGGTGCCTGGACTCTGGTGTATCTGGCTTACAATCTTATGAAGGCGAGTTATGGCTTTATATACTGACGGCGAATTTTCTGGTATGAAAATGCAGCAACTTGATCCGATGACCCTACAAGCTCCGCCCCTATCGGCCAGGATGACGTCAAGGACAAGACGATTTTGAAGCACAACAATCCGCATAGCAGACTGCTCTTCTGTTAAATTGCCTAAGGCGGAAATAGTTTCGTTCACTACTGCTTCAAGGGTTCTGGTTAATCTACGTATCAGCTTACTATTAGTAACTGTACCTATATAGGGAAAGAAACCTTTATTGAAATCTGTGTATTTTTCCCATGCTGTTTCAGTGTAATCGACAATTGGGAGATCTCTCTGCTGTCTATTGTGTACTAAATGGGTATTTCTATGATAATCAGGAGGAGCTAGGAAAACAGGTGGCAGAAGGAATGCTATGTAACAGGTACCATCCCAATCTAGAGGTAGACGTATATATGCGGTCTGGCCACATATAAAGTAGGAATGACGGGAAGCTCTAAATGTAGACTTGCCTTGATCACTGAATTTTATTACAGTGGTGCATTTACTATGGCCCATGTGTATGGAACCATTCTTTCTTACACATAATTCCCCTTTTACTGGAAATACTGACATGGCGGGCAAGATTGGTGTATCTTCAGATTCAACGTTCAGGATCATGAGGTTAAGTGTAAAATTACCTAATCCATATACTTCATTTTCTAGATCAGTTCCTGTTCTTTTGGGAAGTCCCTCCTTGTTAGGGTAGCAGACTTTAAGCAAAACTAGGTTCAGGTTTCCCCATACCCAGTTGTCTTGATAAACTGCGGAATTTGAATCTAGGGAATTAATCAAACTAAACCATGCTCCACAGGAGCCATTGTGTGTGAACGGATATGGAAAGAGGGGCAAAACTCCCTTATAGTTCTGATAGGGAGGGAGTCGGCCACATATCCAACAATTGGTGGCATTGCTGGTTTGATGGGAATGATGTAACATACTAATGAATGTGTTGTTGCGCAGCGCAAATCTATAGGACAATTCATGCGGAGGTAATTCGCTAAAAGAATGTTCTGCAGTTACATTGTAAACACGCTTAAGAATAGGGTAATACATGTGCAATAGTATGCTGACAATGATGATCAGAAGACTTAGAAAAAACAAAATTAATAATGTTACTGTGCAGTGACTACGAAGTGATTTACAATACGCATGCTTTTTAAGCTGCATCTGATGATTTCTTTCTCTATTCCGGTCTAGAGGATACATGTCAGAGACAAATTCAACCGATTCACCTTGGAGAGGACTTAAACAATCAAATTGTCTGACTTGCTAGACCTTAACTTCAGTTTATAAAGTTCAGAGTTTGTTAATTCAGCCAAGGGGAGCTTTGAGTCTGTCTGTGAGGGAATGCAGGGCTGAGCGTTCACACTAGATGGTAGTCCATAAAATTTTTTGATATGACTCGAGTGCAACCATCCTTTACGTCCTTCAATCTTCACGGCTGTCCTTGTAGTTAGTAGAACCAATTTTGGCGATGTCCATCTAGGCTCCAGTTGGGTCTTTCGGTCAAAATTTCTGACCAAAACCAGGTCGCCAGGAACCACGTCATGGGGCTTCACCTCAGTATTGTCGGGAAAAGCTGCGGCTACCTGTGAACGACAAGATTGTAGTGCAGACATCAAGGAAGCCAGGTAATCTGTCAGCATATTACAGTCAACATCAGTGATTTTGCGAGGTATAGGCGTCCCCCACATATTTGGTGGTCTACCGAAGATCACCTCGTATGGGGATAGCCCCGTTCGAGAATGTGCTACCATTCTCATGTAAAAGAGCGCAACTGGTAAGGCTACTATCCAATCGACACCTTTTTCCCTACATATTTTGGACAATCTAATTTTCAGAGTTTGATTATGGCGTTCCACGAGACCTGCTGCCTCGGGATGTCGGACACAGTGGAATTTCCATTGGTAGCCTAACAATAGGGAAACGTGTTTCATTAGTTCGGATGAGAACGGCTGGCCGTTATCTGAGTAGACAACACGTGGTAAACCGTACCGTGGGAAGAATTCTCGAACTAACTGTTTGGCAGTAGTCGGGGCAGTGTAATCTGAAACCGGGTATGCTTCTGTCCAACGGGAAAGAGCACAGACAACTACGAGAACATATTTGAATCCTCGATATCGTTCCATCTGGATATAATCCATCTGGAGGACTTCAAAAGCATGATCGGGAGATTGAAATCCACCCTGCTCTACGGGGATGCTTTTACCTGGATTAAACTGACAACATATCATACAGGTACGAACTTTTTGTTTAGCTGCTGCTCGCAAGTGTTTGTTGAACCAAATGTGTTGAATGCTGTCTAGCATAGCTTTTTCTCCTAGGTGCGCTGGACTATGTATTGTGTTAATGATGACTTGAACCATGGAGTCGGGAAGAAACCATATAGATTTTTCCTTCGTCATCCATCCTTGATCCGTTTGGATCCCTCCTAATTCAGTCCATTTCTTTATTTCTTCTGGTGTAGCATGTGTCTGTATGTCAATTACATCAAGGGCGGGATCCTTAACTGTCATGCAATGTATTGGTGTCGGAACTATTGTCTTTGTCATGTCAGTTGTGTGAGTCTGATTCTGAGCAGTCTGTTTAGCTGTTCTGTCAGCTAGGTCATTACCCTGAGAAATGATATCGGTAACTTTTGTATGGGCTTTGCATTTCATAATCGATATTGCAGTAGGTAGATGAATCGCGTCTAATAGGGCTTGAATGAGGGGTCCGTGTTGGATGTGGGCACCGTGAGAAGTTAAATAACCTCTCTCTCGCCACAGTACGCCGAAGTCATGGACGACTCCGAATGCATAACGTGAATCTGTGTATATGTTGACTTTCTTATTTTTGGCTTGAGTACAGGCTTGTGTCAGAGCGATGAGCTCTGCTGCTTGAGCTGACAAAGTGTTAATACAATTTGTTTCAATGACTTCAGTGTCTGTTGTGACTGCGTAAGCGGCCACTAACTCTCCTGTACTTGTTCTCATACATGACCCATCTACATACAATGTCAAGTCTGGATCTGACAAAGGGATGTCTGTCAAGTCTTGTCTAGGTTTCGTCGTGATAGTAATGACTTCGACACAATCATGTGCCAATGGATCTGTTCCGCCCACTGGTAACAGTGTGGCAGGATTTAACGTATTACAACGTCTGATTTCTATGTGTGGCTGAAACAATGTTAATTCGTAACCGGTGAGTCTCGCTATAGTCAAGTGTTGTGTTTGTGTGCGGTTCAAGAGAACCTCTACTGCATGTGGTACTTGTACTGTCAATTGGTGTCCTAACACTATGGTATCGCTTTGTCTGATTGCTAAAGCTGTTGCTGCCACCGATTTCAGGCACGCAGGAAGAGCCTGAGCTACTGGATCTAATGTACTAGAGAAATAAGCACATGGTTTGTGTGATCCTGCTTGTTCCTGAGTGAGTACTGACAAAGCAGTACCTTCACGTTCTGTAACAAAGAGTGTAAACTGTTTACTGTAACATGGTGTTGCTAAAACAGGTGCTTGGCATAAAGCTTTCTTTAAGCTTTCAAAGGCGTGTGTATGTTCTGGAGTCCAAGGGAGGACAGTCGATGTGGCTGCCTCCTGTGTTGTCAACTGGATGAGTGGTTTTGCTAGAAATGCATATTGAGGGATCCACTGCCTACAGTATGAAGTGAGACCTATAAAAGCCCGCACCTCCTTTTGTGTCTTGGATGGTGACATGTTAGCAATTAACTGGATGCGGTCGGGTGTAAGCTGCCTTCCCTCCTTGGACAGCGAGTGCCCAAGGTAAACAACTCGCTGGACACAGAATTGCAGCTTAGAAGGGGACACCTTGTGCCCCTTGTCGGCCAGAAATTTTAAAACCGTCAGTGACGCTGTTTCACATTCAAGTTCGCTTCGGGCGGTGATCAGCAGATCATCGACATATTGAAGCAAGGCAGTGTTAGCTGGCATGTGGATACTGTCAAGTTCTCGTTTCAGTGCTTGGCTATAGATGCTGGGGCTTTCTGTAAATCCTTGAGGTGCGCGTGTGAATTTAAAACTTCGTCCATTTAAACTGAATCCGAACAGATATTGACTTTCCGGATCTATTGGGACACTAAAGAAAGCATTCTTGAGATCAATTACAGTGAAGAACGTTGCTTCTGAGTCAATAGCTGTTAGTAATGAAGAGATATCTGGGACCACAGGGTATTGTGGTACAATACATTTATTTAATTCGCGCAGATCAATAACTAATCGATATACTGGTGGTGCCTTTGGATCCGTTCTTTTAAGAATCGGAATTATCGGGGAATTACATACATTGGAGTCGGTTTCGACAACCACTCCTTGTGCAATGAGCTCGTCAATGATTTGCAGTAAAGCCACTACAGCATCTGGTGGTAACTTGTATTGTCGCATTCGTGGTAGTACTACTCCTGTTTTCAGTGTAACTCGATATGGTGTAATGTTCATGCAACCAACATCAGTGGGGCCTTGTGCCCACAAATGTGTAGGTAAATTCTGTAGTCGGTGATCCATGTCTCTGGACACGTAGTGACCTTTAAAGTCACGTAAAAATAGTCGTACTCCTTCCGGAGAACAACATATTATAGCTCCTAGAGCTTTCAATGTTTTTATACCTAACAAGTTTTCTGGACATGATTTAGTAAGCAATAAATCTGTAGTACGTGTCAATGGACCGACCGTAAGTGGAAGAGGTTGTGTTACGTCATTGATTATAGGTTTTCCTGAGAATCCAAGGGAAATATTCTGTGAGCCTGAGAGGGGTGCCCCTGGAACTTCACTGCGTCTTATAGTTGTTCTGCTTGCCCCTGTATCAAGTAAAAACTTTCTGTCTTCCCCTAATAGTTCACTATGTACATAAGGTCCCTCTTGGTCTACAGGAACCTCTATAAGGGGTAAGCCAACTTCCCTCTCTAGGCTACTTCATGTATAACGCTGATAATCGGGATAATCTGCTTGTGCGTACTGATACATCTGTTGTGTCGTTGCTTGTGTTGCAGCAATAGGCTGCGTTTGTGGTGGTGCTACGATCTGTTGTGGAGCTAGTTGTTGCGGAGCTAGTTGTTGCGGAGCTAATCTAGGTTGTGCATGCTGAGGGATTTGTTGTTGATTCTGATCCTGTCTAGGTGGACGTGGTCTCTCCTGGGTTCTACCTGTGGCAATATTATGTTTCAGGACTGGACAATTGTGTATATAATGACCTTGTTGTTTACAATAGTTGCATGTCCCTTTCGTTGGACCTGCGGAATCACCCTTCTGATGACCATCGGCTGGAACTGACTGTGCAACAAGCATTTTCATTTTTGTATCTTTCATACGTCTTTGTTCATGTTCTTGTTCTTCTCTAATTCTATTGTGGTGATATTGTAACATCTGTAACATCTGTGATGGGGTATTACCTTGCCAAGTACTTTCGAATTTCAATACTCTATTCTTGACTTGTAGCAGAGAATTTTCAACTAATTTTGTCACAAACAGATGTGGATATGACTCGCTACTGGCTTTTATGCCACTATTTATACCAAAACATTTTTCAAATCGGGAATAGAAATCACTAGTGTCTTCATCTGGCTTTTGTTTACAGGCTGAGATTGCACCCCAGTCTTCCTTTTTCGTAGTTAATAAACGTGGCAGTACCTGCACTAGTAGCCCTGCTAGTGCTGTAGTCTTTTCCCCAAGCCCTGCTCCTGCAGCTCGGGCCCTTTCTTCGTTTTCTAATGCTGTCCAATCTATCTTTTGGTCTCCCACCTCCCATTCCTTTTCTTTGAGTTTCTCATAAACACCGGCGGGTAATAGGACTTTTAATATTTTCATAATGTCGGGGTAGGTATACTCTCCCATGAGTAACATGTCTTTTATTTCACGGTGGAAACCTGCTGGGTCCTTGTCATGGCTGGGTACTACTTTCTTCATTTCTAATAATTCCAGTTTAGTTATAGGCGTGTACACAAACACGCGTGTAAAGTTATTACCGTCACCTCTGATTGGGTGTACTTCGCGTAACGGGTTCTGTCTATCTATGTGATACATTCTTCTTCCCATGATGGGAACTGGAACGTGTTTTGGGCATACGAAAGTTAAATATTGGTTTCGAAATTCTAGAATTTCTTTAATCAAATCAGTACCTGACCCTCTCCATATATTCGTGAGTAGTTCTGTCAATATGTCAGGTAAGGGTCCTGGATCGGAGTGTTGGCTTTTATATATTATAAGGAGGTGTTGAATCATGTATATACTAGCTAAACGCTGTTCATATGGGTCAAGATTCAGAAACGTGTGTGCAAGTACATCATCATTGTATTCGCTGGGACTGTCAGCCCATTGTACTGCTGACCTAGCTAATTCTTGTTCGTCCATGGAATCGAGCATGTGGTACCCCCTTCGATCTCGGAGTAATTTATCAACGGCTTGGAATAGGTGTTCAGGGGATCTTGTATTTAACATAGGGTTTGGAAAATGTCTATTATATTCTGGACGTATTGGACGTATCGGGTCGTTAAAACCTCTGGTATTATTATGGGGTCTTCCCCTACCTACATAAGCTATCGTTTCTAGTTGTTCTGATTCTTGCTCCTCCTCTTCTTCTGATTCTACTCTGTCTGTTTCTCGTCTTTCTTTATGTATTCGTTCTACTTCTTTGCGGATCTTTCGACACATGGCGATTATACACGCCTGTCTATCATGTTTCTCTTCTGATATGTTCTGACCCCATTTGGCAAGTCTTTGCATGGTATCGTGATCTGCCCCAGGCCTGTCTTGATTCCTAATTACGCAATTTATGAAAAAACGTAGTAGTTGTCTTTGGACATCCACTTTCTGGTATTCCATAGCTTCGTTAATACTTTCTGGACCTCGCCCTGTTTGGACAAAGCGATATATTTCGTCTAGGTGTTCACCCATTCCTGGTATTGTCATTAAATATAATGTAGCTCGTCGTATACGTAGTGATGATATGAGTAATTTGTCCTGTCTACCTGGTACTGGGTCGTATCTACAATCCACAAGCTGTTCTTTAAACATGTCGGATGTCGCTAATTGGGGTGTACGTTGGAGTGCTAAATCTCTAAGGGTCTGTTTATTTCGCGGCGGGGTGGCAAACATGTCTGTCGTACCTCCTGTAGCACCATCTGAGGTGCTAGGCACGAAAGGATTCGTTGGGCGTAGGATAGAGATTGTAGATGCGGGAAAAACTGTAGAAACGGACGGACCTGTGGGAACTTGTGTAGGAGTTTGTAGTTGCGGGGATACAGACGGATGCTCTTGGTGTTGAACACCATCGGCAAGCGGTGTGGGTGGCATGGCATTAGTATACGCGGGAGCTACGTCATCTAAATAGGAGGAAAGGAAAACGTCCTTTGCTGTTTTGGGATGTGTTTTGGGATGTGCTTTTATCGGGAGCAATGGAGGAGTTAAGTCTCTTGGTATTTCCGGGGTAGCCTTAGGTAACCCTTCGGCCAGAAGAGGATACATACCATTCATAAGAGTGTTTCTTTGTCTATCTACTTGTTCTGATTTTACTCGGGTACCTTCCTCAAGTAATAGATTTTCTCGGGTTTTATTTGAATTCTCTCTACCTTTCTCTTCCTGTCTGAGCGCTTTTTCTGTTCGTCTATATGATTCTTTACGCCATAATTCAATGGCATCTTTCTGTGACTGTCTGGCTTTCTTTTTCCATAATTCTTCTTCTACTCTCATGATGCAATCTGCATCCCAGGTCCCCGCTGCGGACCATCTCTGACTCTCTGGTAACTCCTTGGTGTAGTCCACCCATAAGTCAAGAAATAATACGGCATCTAGGCCATGTTTATGATACATAAAGTACCCTGGAGTGTCCCTAGGTGGGATGGGAACAGCTTCTTCGAGTACCCCTTTTCTGGTTTTGATCTGTCTTAGTTTCGAAAAGAGCGGCATTTTTAGACCTTATTACTAGAACACACTTTATACAAGGAACACAATAATGAACAGTCATTCACACCACAATATATAGAACGTATTTAAAACATTTAACACTTAACAGTTTTAACGAACGATGATAACTAATAGAAAACTAGTTACTGACATAATACTGACATTAGATAATACCTATTTATATGCAAGACATACTATATATACTGCTAAAACAGTACAGATACACTGCTGAAACAGTGCAGACCGGATTTGTGTACCCAAACCCGTCTTGACCGGCACAGACTATGTGCACGTTAAATGCCTCCCCGGTAATGGTACTCACCGGGTAGCTCGGAACGGAAGGCCTCGGAACGGAACTGAAACTGGACCGGGCTGGACTCGACTCGACTGGACTCAGAACTTCGGAATCTGGTGGGCCTCTGTATACCTCGGATCTTGCTCTCTCAGCTAGGCTCTGGTCGGGATACTTCGCACTTCTCACCGCCTCGTCTGGGTGTTGATCGCAGCCTCAGTCGCCCCCGCTTGGCCGGAGGGAGATACAGGAAATCCTGCAGGTACGCGTTTTTGTCCATTCAGCTGTGGCAGGAGACCGGGCCTGCAACGCACCGCCGGCGCGTGAGATGAGAAAGTGTCCCTGTTCGGGCGCCAATTTATGTGGTAAATATTTCATTACCGGTACTATTTTTTATGCGGTAAAGTCTAGTAAGAATAACTCAGTAAATATAAGAGGCAGAATCCGTGGTATTAGAGGTTTTAAAAGGCTTTATTCCTATACAAAGGAATACAATTCGAATTGCAGGCTTTCTATTCCATCACCACGAAAGTTCAGGAAGGAAGGGCATACATTATTGACAGATAAGCAGTTTTATAGAAAATGCATTACAGTGAAACAGATGCAAGAGGCGTAACAGCTGATAGTACAGATAAAAGGTGCATACGTAACTAATAGAGGCGGATATATGGGCGTGATTTAATAAACGTCATCATACATGATGTCACAAGTGGGTGGATCCATAAGAGAATCCTGCAATGTCAGCAGAAATATTTGGCAGAGATGCGCGCGCAGCCGCATGACGTCTGATTGACGTGCAACTAGAGGGTGAAGGGGACTTGACATTTAGCTCTACATGTGGAGACAGAAGTCTGGGGGTCATGTCAACCTAATCCCAAATCATATCTAATATCCAATGTTTAAAGAACTGTGTTATCCAAAAGGAAAGGTTTCTAGGATAGAATCTATTCTATACTGACTGTTAGTGCGTGTACAAGCGTCTATGTGTCTACATGAGATGCGAGGGGGTAGGAATATTCCATAGTAACGGGGGCTATGAATTACTTGCATGAGGACAGCGAGGCCTGGCCCTTTGCACGGTAGCTGGAGGAATGTTTACCTAAACTACTAGACAGGAATGCATCGGATGAGGAGCGAAGTAGATAATCTTGAAGGTGAAATACAGTTTTTGGCAGGCAACAGGCTGGATCAGGCACCGTTAGCCGCGCAGGGAGTAGGACAAAGTTCAAGGATACAGATGCAGGCTCAAACTGGAGCTTTCAGAGGCAGAAGGCAGGAAAAGGCTTGATGACAGAATTCTGGGCCTACTCGCCTGAATCTGTAAAATGTGGAAAGTGAACCACATAAAGTCGGTGGCCTTTCATACTTAGGAATGGAATATCTGACCCATTCATGGCGGATCTGAAAGAGGACATGTTGACGGTGGACGCACATATATTTGCGTCTTCAAAACTGGAACTGGAGGGAACATACATGTACTTATAGCATGCACATGGAGCCGTTGGGGTCTACGATAGGGGACATAACTGATCACAAAATTCATATTTCCTCAAATGGGGAGTTCAAATCTAATATAGTGCATACACAGGTGCTTGGAGACTGTACCGCCCAATTAGGCGAGCTGCGTGCTCTAGTTCTTGCTCTCGAGTTTGCAGATCTGAATGTGTCTACTCTCATTGTGTGTGATTCTTTTTACTGTGTTCAGTCTTTCAATGACAACTTATTCTTTTGGTCTCAAAATGATTATCAAGATTCTAAAGGCAGCGCAATTAAGCATAAAACGCTTTGGGTTCGAGTGGCAGATCATAAACAACGTCTGCCCCTCACACATGTTATACATACTCTAGGCCATCAGCTTGTGGAAGCACATGCTTTTGGGAATTCTTTGGCTGATGAAGCTGCCAAATCTGCAGTAGCCACGTGTTCCGTAGTAGCCGTTACAATGTCCAAAACTAAGATTGATGATGAGATCTTGGCAGCAATAGCTACTACTATGAAGGGCACTAATTACCCACAGGGTTTCCCATTCGAAGTATTCTTATCAGTTAACTCCTGAACAAGTTCCCTTTGCAAGAATACCGGACGTTGGTGATCGGCTGATTCCCAACTCGGACCGCAGATACTCTTTGATTAAAGCTGCACACGAAGGCTTGGCCTCGGCCCATGCTGGCGTGTTTGCGACAGTTTCTGTCTTGCAGCAACGTTACTGGTGGCGTGGTTTATATAAATAGACTTGTAATTATGTGCTTTCTTGTGACATCTGTCAGCAAATTAAGCCTTCTACGATGACACACCCAAAACAAACACAGCTATGCATTTCTAAAAGGCCTTTTGGTTGTGTCTGTCTTGATTACTGCGGTCCATTTTCTTCAGACACTGCATATAAATACATTTTGGTTGCAGTTGATTTGTGCAGTAGATTCCTTTGGGTTTGTCCAGAACGCAGTGCTGACGCTCAAAATGTAATCTGAGATTTGCGTGTCTTTGTAGGGATCTTTGCCTGTGGCACCTTTCATTCAGACCAGTGTCTAGCGTTCGCCTCTAAGGCGTACAAGGATGCGATGAAGTCTGGTGGTGCAGTTTTCGTCTTCATACAGGCCTGAGGGCAATTCAGTTGTGGAGCGAATGAACCGTGACTTAAAGCAATCTTTGACAGCTATGGTCTTAGGTACTGGCAGGAACTGGCTAGCCCATTTGTATGGAGTCCAACGTGCACTTAATAATCTCCTTAGAAGACCTCTGGGTGGGCGGACCTCATACGAGATGCTCTTTGGCATCGAGATGTTTGTGCCAGACCTTGACGGTCTAGACGTTGCGGCGGCTGCCATTGACGTAGATAATCATTCTACTATGTTACAGGACCTACAAGAGACCTGTGACAGACTTGCAACTGAACATTTGCCCTCTGCCTCTGATGCTGCACTGCTGATTCTGGTGGCCAGTTGGCTTCCGAAAGTTGGAGATCTGATCTGAGAGAAGTTGGAGAACAAAAAAGAATTTGGTCCCTCTTATCATGCACCGGTTCCAGTGCTTGGCTTGAAGGATACGCATACAGTCATTTTACCACCACTTCCTGGTCACAAGGACAACAGATACATCTCAATTGACAATGTCAAGCTACAACATTTGGCCGATTCTGAATGGTGTGACGCCTGCTGTTTCGTGCCCCACAATTTCGAGAGATCCTGG
Source organism: Triturus cristatus (assembly GCF_964204655.1). NCBI lineage: Eukaryota > Metazoa > Chordata > Amphibia > Caudata > Salamandridae > Triturus > Triturus cristatus. The sequence continues at coordinate 145,007,319 of NC_140580.1, read as the reverse complement.
GGTTGGCTCATCTTTCAACTCACCAAATGACACTGTCATCGAGATGGACCCTATTGTTGACCATTTGCCTGTCCCTCCTGCAACGAGGAAGTTGAGTATACGTATCCCACGAGTGAATCTTTGCATGGATTGCCAGAAAGTCCTTTACACCATGGCAGTTTTTCTTTTGACTCGTCCTCCACCACTTCGATTGGCCCTACCAAATTGTCTATTTTTGTCTCCTGGTTTAAACAGACTTACTTAGTCCCTCCTTGGACATACATCTGGTTAGTACTGATCACAATTTTTCTCTTCATGTCAATTGGGTTTGTGACTGTGTTTTTCCTACTCATCAATGGTCACTACTTACCAGAACGCTCTGCTGTGATCTTGGTTGATGGTATTCTGGCCCCTCACTCATTTTCCCACATCATGAAGCATGACCAAACTCCTGTTAACATTTCAGCCTTCCCATGGTATCATTTGGGATAAAGTGGATTTTCAGGTCCATGGCCCGACGGAAATTATCAGCGTGCCATACGTCTTTCGTGTCTCCTTGGGTGATGTGATAACACAGGACATACGTTCGGATGACTGGGATGTGCATGCAATACAATCATTGTTTTCAGATTTGAAGTATTATGCTGCTTTTAATGCTGAAGATTTGTATTTAAATTGTGCCAATTATGCCGATTTGTTCTGTTATCAGCATTATGGGCATCATTTATTTCATACATAAGGCAAATACATTACGTACTGTTGTTAATTATACACAGTGGGAACATTGCCCTACACCGTTAAAAGGAAGTTTGAAAACACTTAGAAATAAATTTACATACTTTACTGATTTCGATAGGTCAACACCTGGGTCCTATTATTTTAAATTACATGTTCCTTCAACTCCCAAAGTCATGTAGACTCATCGAAAATAATTTTTTAAAATTCTTTCAGACATGAACTGTCAGTCAGGGGTTATGATCACTGGAAGGCCACCATTGATTTGAAATCACTCTGGGGTTCTAGGAAATGGCAGGTCCAAGGCACTGAAGCCTTGCATCGTGCCTGCCTCATCCCAGCACAAATTTTGTTTTTAAATGAAACAGTAAACCAGACAACTTGTTTTGGTTTGGCAACTGCAAAGAAGTTGAACGCCCCTACCTCCCTCTTTAGGTGAATATAAAAATTACAAATTATACCATTGATGCCTTACAAGCTTTATTTCAAAATAACACATCTAATGTAACGGAAATGGATCCTTTAGGCTGTGTCAGGTTACGCTAGGGTTACACTAACCTTCTTAGACAGTTCCAGCGGGGGCGATGCAGAGATCCCAAAGCCCCTTTGCACTGCCCCACAAGGGGATGTGAAGCACTCCACCCTGCACTGCAGTGCGCAGGGGATAGAGGAAATAACAAGTAGTAACGGAAAGAAAACTCCGCTGCCTTCTTCCTAGTGAAGCTCCGGTTCCAGGACCTCTAGGCATGCGCATACACTAAGGTAATCCCATCGACTCCTCACAGTGTGCTGCTGATGGGACAATAACCAACAACATTACTTCGTTATACCCGGTCACCCTCTCTCTCTCCCTCCAACAAGGCTAGCAAACCACCCTCTCAGCTAGGGACTTACTTGCACTTCTACGTCAGTGTCCATAAGGAAGTTGGAAGCAAAACAGGAGCAGGTAGGACAAAAGAAAGGTAAGATACAAAGTTAGCGTGGAAAGCTCTCTCCTTGAGAGTTGCGCAAAATCCGGGGTTCATGTAGAGATAGGCACAATGGGCGTGATACGTCTCACGCCTACAGGTACCTCGGTGAAGGAGCCTCAGCCATGCAGAGGTCAAGGTCAGGGCAACTCCTGGCCTGGCTGGCTGCAGCGCTGTTCCTCCCTCTGTGAGGCAAAACAAAACAACAGAGACCAAGAACAGCAGCGGGCGTGTGTGCGTGGCGAGGAAGTTCTCCTCATGCGCTCACGTCCGTGTTCACTGTCTCGGTAGGGTTCGGTCTCAGAATATGCCGCAGCAGGACCACGGGTGACTCGAGGAACAGGAGTACACCCGGTTCCTACCGCGCATGCATAGACCCTCAGGTGGTTCCAGGGAATTCCTGCCACGAAGTGAACAGAAAAAACAGGCAGTCAGGGAATGCAGGTGACTCCCTCGTGGCAGTAGAGGATAACACGGCCGGTGAGGAGCAATACCGGGCTTCACCGCGTTTTCTCTTCAGCTTGGCAAAAATACAGCAAAGGTGCATCCACAACGCCATCCAGCGGGTACTGACTTTAGTCAGTGACAAGCACCGGATCCCCCTAGAGGAAGGCCAGATAATATCAGCCTCTCCTCCAGGAAGAGCTGGTTGCCTGCCCAGGTGCATGCTGGTAGATGTAGTCCCCCTACCTACCACTCCTGGGTAGGATCATGACAGGCTGGCTAGTATGGCAGACAAATTCGAATGCCTGCCAACTCTGTTTTTATAACACTACTTGGGGTTATACACAAGATGGACCCGATCGGTGATTTTCAGATACACATTCGGTAACCACCTATTCGGTGGGTAAATTATGTCAACAGTGGTTGCAGCACTCTACATTATCGTCCGTTAAACAACACTTATCGTTGTTATCCAGTAACATCAATTTGGCCGACTTTGTCATGGGACCCAGGGTTCCTAGAACAAAGAGATTCATTTACGCAGCTTACAATGAAATATGGAAACATTCACAGCTCGAAGCAGCATCCCGACTGCGGGAAATTGGCCAAGCGAACTTAGAAAAGGTTCTTGCTGTTGTTGACAATAGTATTAATACACAGTCGTCCCGCATTTACACATTGGATAATATTGTTTTTTCTGTCATTGATATTGTACAAGGAGATGCGTCTTTGTTATATCATGGTCAAAATCAATTGCGTTCTGTGGTGCAATTCGCATGGACATTGCAAATTCTGAAAATGGGTAAGGTACCATGGGATTATTTAAATGCGTCTGCTTTGTTTTTGCCATTCAATTTAACAGCCAAACAGCAGTTTATGTCCATGAAAGATGCCATCTACACTCTACTACATATAGAAAAAATAGACCCTCTACCTTTCTCTGTGGCGGAGATTGACTCTGCTGTTTGGCTAATTCATGGAGTTATATCTTTACCTTTCTCTTTGTTCCAATTCAGCTCTTGTATGAAACATTACCCGCTAGGCCGCTTTGAACCCCTGGGTAGCGCTTTTCTGCATGAATTGTGGTCTTTGCCTTTCACATACAGATGTTTACGGGAAGACAAGGAGGTATACCTTACGGGGGAGGACTGTGAGTTTACAGTAGGTCATTCCCTTGTTTGTAAAAACATAAAATTGCACGGGTTTGTAATGTGTCGGCTCCGAATCTTGCTTGTGTTTTAAAAGGTAATCCAGTTCCCGCAATAACTCCCACATTCACTTTGCTTACTAACGGTAGTTATCTTATTTTAAGTAACCAAGAATGCTGCGGTTTGCTTGCCGGAATACCGTACATTATAACGGTTTTGCAGGACGTTATTTGCTGTAAAAATGTGCTTTTTCCTCCCCCGCATGGGAAGCTCGATAGCTCAATTTGGCCTTCCATACCAACTTTGAAAACAGATTTCAACAAGTTGAGCCGACTAAAAGCGCTTTTACTCCAACAAGAAGTCCCCCTTACTTCCGTGCGTGAGATCGTCGCCCTGCAGGTGGCTAGCACCGCTAGCGAAATTCAACCACTTTTGAACACCAACCTCCCACTACATTTTGGGGAGCTTATACACCGCATTTTTAATGCGTCTAATACTCAAGGCCTTGCACTTCAATAACATTCCTCCAGCTCCTCTACCCCCTCCCCCCATTCTTGCAGTTCTCTAACCTACGCTCCGCACAACAAAATCTCCTCCATGAGCCCCCCTGTCTGTGGTCGCACAGCGTGTCACTCACAAGTAATATAAAATGGCCCCCAAGGGATAGTCAATCAGACTTTGACCATCCTCCCTTGAGAGTCACATAAATATATACATTCTCGCCTCCCCTTTATGCTGTAATCTTCAATTCTTCACCCTGGCATCTCACATCAGCAGGGCCTGCCTCTCACACTGTCTGCACATCAGTTTACACTAGCAATGGACGACGCCTCTGCACCAGGCCAGGATGCTGTCCTCCTAACTGTTTTCCCTGCCCCTTCTAAACACTAGTACCCTGTCTTTCCCTGCCATTCTGTGTGTGAGTGGGTTCACGTCCATCCTTTTTAGGTGCCAAAGCCTACCACAGCCTGACCCACAGATTGATCATAGCTTGGAATAGGATTGGCAGTGAGTTGCTGCCCACTCTCAGAGACAGGCAATGAGAGCAGGAGCTTTATTCAAGAACATCGCCATGAGAAACGTGTCCTGCCCACTCTCACAGATAGGCAATAAGAGCAGGATCTTCACTCAAGATCATCGTGTTGAGAACCGTGTTCTGGTGCTGCCCATTCACCTACAGCTGGCGCTTTACCTGGTGGATGACCTGCCTGTATGAAGAACCTCCCCAGTTTCCCATGGACAACCAATGAGCTGCCCAAGAGTGCTGAAAATTCTCCCAGGCCCTTCTTGCGAGATGATAGAAAGCAATAACCTACAAGTACAGGTGAGTTAGCCTTAGAAGCAGTGACTCTGCCTGGTGACCATGCTCCCCTACACCATCACTGGATATTCTGCACTATGTGTTACGTGAGAGTGGGCCTATCACCATTCTCCAGCATAGGCAAAGAAGAAGTGCGCGCGAGTCACACTTGGAGGTCCCCTGATTCTACTATGCTGTACAGTGGTCTAGCATTTGGTTAGCCTCTGGATCCTAAGATCATGCAGCGGATCACAATATGATCTGAGGATGTGTGCCTTTGTCTACATAGGTTCACATTACAAATTGAATGTGTAATAAGCCCCCTCCAGCCCCACCACATTAAGAAAAACTTTCGGTCACAATCGTGCACTTCTTTCAGTTACTTCTCCAAGATTAGCATCCGACATCTTGGAGCAGTATTTTTTTTTTTTTTAAAGAAATTGCTGCTGCATCATAACGCATACCTGAATATGTGTGGTGATGCATGCGTACGAAAACATCATCTCGGTAATTTTTTGTTTTCTTATTGTTGGTGCTGTTTTGCATCAGCAAACAAGCATTTATTTTCTCTTTGCCAATGCGGAGCGGCATCTGCAAAAAGCACTGGCAAAGTCCAAAGGTCCTGTAAAAATATAGAAAGGGGAGACCTATTGGTTTTGTCAGTGCTTGTTTTTATCTTGCCAGTGTTGTGGCTTTATTACCCCTTGTTTCGGCCACAGTTAAACCTAAATGACCTGCACGTTTCTTCCCTTACATCTACTGGGCTCTTCCCTTCCTTAGGGGCAAGGTGGAGGGAAGGTGATGGGGTTCTCTAGGAAACAAAAAAGGCTTAACTTTAATTACTCACCCGTAGATTTCTTTCTTTATTACAGGATTGTGGGGGGCCAGGGTGTGCAGTCCTCCAAAAACATACATTTTCTCTGTTCACTTACTGAAAGTATTCCTTCTCAGCAACTGTGGCATGCCCATGATTCTCGAACAAAAATGCTTTGAGGAGGGAACCATTGAAAGGGGAGACTCTTCCCTTCCTAATGATGCCTTTCTGTGTGAAAAGCTTTCGTTCGCTAGAAGTGACATGTGCAGTGCCTATATAGGTGCCACCCCAGTGCACTGACGTCAGTTTTTTTCTTTGTGCGCCAGTCAGCGCAGATCCAGAGAGAGCTACCCTGTCAGTCACTTTTTGACTGTGCTTTTTCAACGTTTTGTCAAAGGTTTTTTGAGAGTTCTTCTGGTGTGGCAGAGTGGTCCACCTAGGAAGGCCAGCTTCAAGCCCTACGGCTGCTGTCATCGACACATGTTGGTGGGTGACCTGTATCTTGTTTTCCTTTGTTGCTTAGAGCGTGACCACGACGCGAAGACCTGTGCCAATTGCAGTGCCATGCACCACAAGGCCTTGAGGCAGTGGTCCCTCAGGCTTCTTGCCACCCGACGTGCGACACTGTGACAGTGTCGATCCCATTCGACAGGAAGGCCCCTGGGATCATCGTGGAGTCCAAGATAGTAATCATACTCTAATTTGTCGGGCCACTTGGGTAAGTCCCACAAAAAGAAGAAAAGCAAGATGTTGAAGAGGTCTTCAACTAAGCCCTGTCCATCGCGGTCTTCAGACGAGAAGAGCGTCCTCATTCAAGGCCAGGTTCTGTGGTTGAGCCTGGGCGAACTCCACGCCTCCCCGAGTTTCCGCGAGCCAGAGCAAGCCCTGCTCAACTTCAAGAGTTTTATGTGGCCATGTGCCTCATATTTTAGTGACCCATTCCCATCGGGAATCCCTGTAGGTTTTGGAAGGGCCTCCTACTGGTTTCTTGACATCCGCCACCCCTCCGGCACCATTCAGGCCCCTTAGATCCACGGATGGATCCAGACTAGCGTTGGTTCTACCACCTTGACCTTCCCTGGCACCGGTTCAGGTGCCGATATTCCCAGAGGCGCTATCCCCATTCTGATCCCCGACTCCGACATGAAGTCAGAGGTGCATTGTCCAACACCAACTCTGGCTCCAATTGAAGGCATGCCTCCCTGACCAGTGCCTGAGCCCTATTTCTACGGGCTAGGACTCGGGGAGGATTGGAAGGGGTGCCAGTCCTTAGATACCAATGTGGACTTGTGTGAGGACTTGACCGAGGTCAGTGGACTGGACACTGCTCTAGATACTGGCATGCTTTCTCCCCCTACCATGGCTTCATAGGAGGGAGAGTCATTTGCAATGGTGGTAGGAAGGGCGGCCAAGGTCCTGGACCTTAGACTCCCCTCAGTGGCAGTCAAGACAAAAATATTGACAGAGGTGCTGCAGCCGAGTGTAACTCCCCTGAGAAAAGCTTCTCCCATTTAATGAAACCCTTACAGATATCCTGCTTGGGGCTTAGTCCAAACCCAGCACCAGGGCCCCCTATTAACAGGACGATTCCCTGTCGCCACCGCCCTGCCCTTGAGGACCCCAATTTCCTCACACAACATCCTACCCAGAGAACTTGGTTGTCCAAGCCTCCACTTCCTGTGTAAATCCTTGAACATTCCCTACTGCTCCACCGTGTGGGAAATCCAAGAGACTGGACACCTAAGGCATAAAGATGTTTTCTTCCACCGGCTTGGCACTGCGGTCCATGAATACTGCGTGCCTTATGGGACGTTACTCCCATGCTTGATGGGATTTGGTTGTTCAGGTGCTGCCCATGGTTCCAGAGACGTCCCGGACCATACTTTCCCAAGCTGTGGCTGATTAGAGAAATGCAGCTAAGTTCAGTCAGATGTGGACTGGATACCGATACTTTCCATGGCCCCTCACACACACCAGTCCACCTTTCGTGAACATGGAAGGGGCTTCTAGCCACGTCTATACCCAACCAGCCACCACGACATGCAAGCTTCCCAAGCCTCTGTGGGCCAAGGACGCTGTGCCCACAGCCTCATGGGTCAGGCAGCCAAAGGTCGCGCCTGTCCAACACCCCCTGACAGTCGCATCCTCCAACCCCTTATAGTTTGCCCCCTTGCCATCATGGGCACCCAGAGGGAGGCATTATATGCCATCACCTGCCCCACTGGAAGTCTATAACCTCAGACCGATGGGTTGTTCAAATTTTCTGAAGGGGCTGTCCATGCCACCTGCTTGCGACAGCCTGACAGAGGACCATCTTACCTTGCTCCATCAAGAAGTTACGGCTCTCTTGGCCAAGGGAGCCATGGAGATGGTGCAGATGCTGGAAGTAGGTTGTGGTGGCTATTCCTGCCCCTTTCTGGTGCCTAAGAAAGATGGAGGCCTTCATCGTATTGTAGACCTGCGTCCTCTCAATTTTTTTCCTCCTGAAGGAGAAGTTCAAAATGCTCATGCTCGCTCAAGTACTGTCTGCCCTTGACCCGGGAGACTGGATGGTAGCCTTGGACTTGCAGGACACATACTTCCACATCCCCGTTCTGCCCGCCTACAGACGTTACTTGCAGGTCACGGTGACCTACGAGCCGTGCTTCCTTTTGGCCTTACCAACACCCCTCGAGTGTTCTCATAAGGTAATGGCAGTGGTTGCAGCTAATCTATGGAGATCAGGGGTGCCAGTATTCCACAATCTCAATGACTGGCTGTTGAAGGCAGGCTCGCCCCGGCTGTCCTCTACCACCTCCAGACTACGGCGGACTATTTGCATTTTCTGGGGTTCCCTATTGGTGTGCCAAAGTCACAACAGACTCCCTTTCATTGCAGCTGTTCTGGACATGGTGCAAGTTTGGGCCTATCCACCCGAACGACTAGTCCAGGATATTCAGGCTATCATACCGATGTTTCAGCCTCTATCTTGGATTTCAGTGAGACTGACTCTGAGGCTGCTGGTACTCATGGCCTCATACATCCTGCTGGTGATACATGCCCGTTGGCATATGTGGGTTCTGCAGTGGCACCTGAGGTTCCAGTGGGAATCTCTCCGATATGGTCCAGATCTCTGCAGTAGAACTGCAAAAGATCAGCAGTGGGGTTAACAAACCGCGATTGGGTCAGCTGCAGACCAAGGACGGATGACCTCAGCTGAAGATGCCTAGCAGATCACAAATGGCGTCTCCATCCTGACGTGGCGCAAGGTCTCTTTCTGCAGTGGGTAGCACCCAGGTTAGATCAGTTTGCCACTGCTGACAACGTGCAATATCAGCAGTTTATCACGTTGAAGTTTCCAAGGTAACTCTTACTTGGAGACACTTTTTGCCTCAGATGGAACTCCTGCCTCCTGTACACCTTCCGCCCATACCACTCCTGTCAAGAGTTCTCAAGAAGATCAGGAACGACCGGGCTCAAGTCATCTGTGTGGCTCTCGACTGGTCTCGGAGAGTTTTGTATAGCAAGGAGCATGGCAATTGATCCTCCAATCAGGCTGCTCCTTTGAGAGGACCTTCTGTTGCAGCAGCAGAGGAGGGTTCTCCACCCAAACCTGTCAACGCTCTGCCTTCTTGCATAGAGCTTGAGCGGCGACAGTTTACAGCTTTCAACCTTCTGCCTGAAGTATTCAATGTTATCATGGCAGCCAGGCATCCCCCCACTGGTCCTTCTCTTTATCCTTTGCATTATCCTTTCCCTTGCCCAGCAGGGCTCTGCTCTGGACACCTGAAAGGGCATATTTCTGCTATCTCAGCCTTTCTGCAGTTGCCTGATTAACTATCCCTTATTATACATAGGTTCTTGAAAGGTCTGCAACATATGTTTTCTCCTTCCACCTTCATTATGCCTCAGTGGGAGCTTAATTTAGTCCTGACGGTCTAGATGTGTGATCCTTTTGAGATCTTGCACAACTGTCCTCTCAGGCTCCTTACCACTGAGACGGCCTTCCTGGTGGCAAAAACATCTGCCTGGAGAGTCGGTGAGCTTCAGGCTTTGTCATTCAAGCATCCATAATGGAAATCCACCCATAAAAGCTGGTTCTTCGCACTAGAGTTTTCTTTCTGCAGGAAAGTTGTTACTCCTTTTCATGCAGGCTAGTCCATCACACTGCCTACTCTTTATGCTTTACCGCGTCCCTCTAAAGAAGAGGAGCAACTCCACCTCCTGGAGCCAAAAAGAACATTGTTGTTCTACTTTGACTGCACAAGAGAGTTCTGGGTGAATGACTAACTCTTTGTGGGGTATGTCGGAGCGAAGAAGGGAAAGGCCTTTCAGAAGCAGACCATCTTCTCCTATGGATTGTGCGCTTCATTAAGATGTGCTACGCATTGGCCAAGAAGCAACCACTGGAAGTCCTAGACATCTGCCAAGCAGCAAAGTGGGCCTCTCTGCACACGTTCACAAAGCACTCCTGCAGGACTTTTCTTTTTTGAAAATAAATGTTATTAAGTTTATGGAGGTCAATACAGGATATCCAAGCGATGATGGACTTGCAGGTCATAACATCTGTATATAGGAGAGAATTTATAGTCCACATCGTATCCAGTATTGTAGGATTACACACAATAAACAAAGACAACAGCATCCAATTAATCCCGAACCTGCATCTAGTCACTTGCATATATCTCATGGTTACATGCGTCACTGTTACAGGTGTATGGTGATAGTGTAAACCCTCAATCTTTAACGACATGTTACCACTTCCTTGATTAACCCCTTCGCTGCGGCGGAAATTCCGCCGCAGCGCTGGGGGGTGCGGGGGGGGGCAGCGCGGTGGCGCGGTGCTCATGACGGAGCCACTCCGTCATGAGCCACGGTTGGGCTGTGCTCATGATGGAGTGGTTCCGTCATGACTCCGCCCACAGCGCTAATCGCCCGCACAGGCGGGGAATTAGCGCCGCGTGGGCGGCGCTGCCGCCAACGGCCGCAGCATGACGGAACCACTCCGTTATGAGCACACGGCAACCGTGGCTCATGACGGCGTGGTTCCGTCATGAGCACGGAAGGAGTTAATAGATGATCTTCTGTAGTGTGCGTCTCCATGGGTATGTTCCTATATGTGGCCCACCGTTTCCATATTTTAGTGTGCTTGTGAGGGCATCCACGAGCAACGAATACTGGATGTTCGAGCTGCATGGCATAATCCATGCCACCCTTCCATGTCGATATGCGAGGGGGCTGTCAGCCTTCCAATATTGTGTCAGGTCTAAAAATAATACATTTCTTTTATACTGATTACCCCCAATTTCATCTGTGCAATTGAGAGTGGGGCATAGAAAATTCCCCCTGGAGATCTTGAAAGAACTTCAGGGTATGGCCCCTCATAACATCTCCTAAGGTTGAGATTCCAATGGCATCCCATCCCTGGAACCCCTTTAAGTCGGCGACCTGAGGGAGTATACGATTTCGCCACAATGGGTTCTCCCGTGTAAGGCACCCCCACCAACCCATGAGATGCAGTGCCTGCTGCCAGGACAAAATTACCACCAGCGTAGCAGGGGGAAGCCCGTTTGGGGTCGATCTGCTATAAGGAGTGGATATAGGGATGGTTCTCCCAGAATCCACCATTCGATCTTATTCACGGGTTCATCTCTTGGCCCATACTACCACTCATTCAAGACCTGTAGTTGCGATGCAGCATAATAGGAATGTATGTCTACGGTGGCAATGCAACCGCAGTATGTGGATTGCATGCATGTACGTAGAGCGACTCTAGCCGTGTAACCTCCCCACTTGAATTGACCCAAGGCAGCATTCATTTTATGGAATCAGGTCATGGGGATCTGGTATGGATAGGATTGTAATTGGTACAGTAATTTTGGCAGAGATCTTAAAGATGGCCAATCTACCGTAGAGTGAAAGGGGGATGAGGCCCAGTTTTTCATCTCCGCTTAACTTTGGTAGTGTTTATTTCCAGGTTTTCTTGCCAAGAGAGTGTTTGACTGTCTGATACAAAATGCAGAGGTATGTGAAGCCCCGTGTGACCCGTTTCAGACTGTCAGCCCATCTCCCATTCCCCAACAACCCTCTAAGTGGCCATATTTGAGACTTACTGGGGTTCATGTGACGGCACGATGTCTCACAAAGATACGCACAATCTGGAGTATTCTGGGCCCTGTCTGATGGGGATCAGTCAGGAAGTATAGGATGTCATCGGTGTATAGGGCAATACGGTCAGATATATCCACTGACCATTCGAACCCTCTATAGAGGGCATCACGTCTCACCCAGGCCGCGAGAGGCTCAACAGCTGAGGCAAATAAAAGAGGTGAGAGGGGACAACCCTGACGTGTACCTCAATTTATAGGGAAGAGATCCGAAGTTGCTCCTGACACCCACACAGAAGCCGTTAGGTCGGTATATAGTAGTCTAATCAATGTAATAAGATGAGGACCCATGCATAAATCTTTCAATAAGATGAACATATAGTTCCAGCTCACCAAATCGAATGACTTGTCCATGTCTACAAGGAGAAGGGCCACTGGCCTCCCCAGACGGTCGATAGCAGCAATGGCATTATGAAGTCTGCGGATGTTATGTCGGGTCCACCTGCGCGGCATGAAGCTGGCTTGATTAGGATGGATGAAATCTGCAAGGTGCGGGTGCAACCGATTCTCCAGTACTTTGGCTAAGAGCTTAGCCTCGATGTTGATCAGGGATATGGGCCTGTAGGACGAACATAGGTCCGGGGGACACCCTAATTTAAGAAAAACAACAATTTCCACTTGTTGCCAGTCCAATGGGAGGATCTTTTCTTGAATGGCTTCGTCTAGAGTCGCAAGGTAGTGTGGCCCCAGTATAGATGCAAATGCCTTGAAGAACTCACTGGGGAACCTGTTGGGTCCCGGCGCCTTACCTGATGCAATCTCCGCCGCTGCCGAGGTGAGCTCCTCTAGTGTGATAGGTTTGTCTCGGGAGTCGTGAGCTGTGTGGACAACACCGCAGGCGGAATGTCCTGAACGAATTCCTTTATCTGGGATTCTGATATGATCTCTTATTCAGTATAAAGGGAACGGTAGAATTCGGCAAAGATCGTGGCTACAGATGTGGGGTCAGATAACTATTTTGGGGGAAGTAATCACAGGGACATCTATCGGTTTGAGGGCATACTGACACAGCCTGTGCAGTAATTTCCCTGACTTATCGCCCCCATTGGTAGATTCGACTTTGTGTGGCCTGCCAAGCCAGTTTAGCTTAGTCTAGAAGGAGGCTTTGATATTGCCTCTGCAGCACGACCTGTTGCCTGCGTGCATTGTTACCGTCCGACACCAGAGCATCACATTCCGATTTGAGGATCAAGGCTTCAAGTTGTACCAGGGTAGATTTCTTCTGGCGTCTGGCAGCCGTGCAATAACTGATATGGAACCCCCGATTGGTGGGCTTCATGGCCTCCCACAGAGTTGAAGCAGAGGGTGCTGATTCTGTATTTAAGGAGAAGTACTCTAACAAGGCAGTATGGAGATTTGTTTTGTAGGTGGAGTTATGTAAATGCCAAGGTGACATACGCCAGTGAAATGCTGACCGGCCGGGGCCGATATGTAGCTGAATTGGGACCGGGGAATGATCCGATAGACCACTTGGCATAATCTCTGTCGCCGCGACCCTGGAAGTGTGGGCTATAGTAACAAAAATGTCATCGAGTCTGGAAAAGGACCCATGTATCATGGAGAAATATATGAAGCTGGTGTCTGTGGGATGAAAGATCTGCCATGAGTCAACCAAGCCCAACGTCTGTATTAGGGGCCCCAGCCAGGGTTCCCTGAGCGTGGCGTGTGGCTTAGCGGGGTGACATCTATCTCAGTTGGGGTCTATCACATCGTTCCAGTCTCCTCCCACAAGTGCCAATACATCTGGCAATGAGCCCCATGTGTCAATGAGGTGCTCTGAGAATGCCTGGCTGAGAGGGGGGGGGCATATACACTGCCTAGTTTTATGGGCTCTCCCCAGATTGTACCATGTAGAAACACGTATCGGCCCTGCTTGTCGGTCCATATATGTGAATGGGTATATGGGGTTCTACGGTGGATGACTATAGCAACCCCCAAGAGCCTCTCGCAAATCCTGAGTGGAATAATTATGTGTACCCATAACAGGCAATGCACGGGGCACGGGTCTCCAGTGAGTGAGTCTCTTGCACGAGCAAAACATCCGCCCCAAGCACTTCACGCATTTAAGAATTGCACCCCTCTTAATCTTATCTAGGAGTCCCCGAACATTCCAGGAGACTACTTTGATTGCCCCGGACGGAGCTGTATTATTCGTGGGTAATATATGATATGAGAGTTTGAGACGTGTGAGACGCAGATACCACTATTGGATAATATACTTTAGATGCGTAAAACTTTATCAACAAACGAGAATTGAAATAGGAACACATTTCCACCCATCCCACCCCCTCCCATTCCCAACAAAATACCTCAAAGAACACAGAAGTATCTGTCGCAGGCTTAGTATGGATCCCGCCCCGATGAGGGGGGGGGGGGGGCGATGCAGTCCAAATTTTGCCCCCAAGGACCCCATCCCTTTCGTTTGTCCGTGGGACCTGTAGAAGAGTCTGTATCAACATAGTAGCCTTTGTCGTTGCCGATATGTAGTCATATTGATAAGGAGAATTCTGTGACATGAATGTGGTGTAGCCAAGTGCAGGTCAAATGCCCCTTACTAGTCTGCCTTCTGGGTTCCGAGTTGTTTATCTCCGTGAGAGCGTCAGGAGGATCTTGATCGGTGCTGCCATTTATCTTTGGGAGGTGTGTTCTTCTGCAGGCGTGGGTCTCCGGATGATGAATCTGAGTCCCGGGGTGGTGGCATGCGAGCCCTGATTGACAGACACTCATCTGTCCATTGGCATACCTCCACCGGGGTGTCAAAGAACATTGTGTTGTTTTTATAATTGACTCTAAGTCGAGCTGGGAAGAGCAGCATATAAATTATTTGCAATTCACGCTTTGGCAGTGGTAAATGACTGTATCTGTTGTTGTAAAATTTTGGTATAGCCCGGAAAAATCATTATAGGGTGGGACTCGAAGGTCAGGGACTTGTGGCCGGTGCTTGTCTCAGGATTACATCGCGGTCGTGGTATATGAGGATCTGCGCGATTACGGGGTGGGGACAAGCCCCGGGAGGCGGTTTAGCCGCGAGTGCCCGTGCACACACTCCAGAATGAAGCAAGAGGACAGGGCCTCATCTGGGTTCCAGGATTTAAGCCAGCGGTCCAAGAATGCACACATGTCCGATCCCTCACATCCCTCCGGGAATTGCGTTGGGCTTTTCCTCCAGCATCCTCGACTCGAGATGCCAGCACCTGCGTAAGACCCTCAAGGGTGAGGACCTTGCCTTACAGTGTCGTGATGGCATCCTCCACCCCGAAAATCCTATTTTCAGCCTGTGCCACGCGCTCGACTGCATTGCGGAAGTCCTACCGCAACCACATGACATCTGCACCGACCATGCCGATTTTAGCTTTCAGTGTATCCCTTGCTTGCGTAATCGCAGCTAGAAGCGCGTCATTGTCTGGCGCGGCTGTGGGTGTATCAATGGAGGTGGTGTAGTTGGCGGAGCTTCCAGTGTATTTATGCAATGTGCTCTGCTTTGAGGTCTGGCCCGGTCGTCTGGGTTTTAGACATGATAGCGGGTCTGGATATAACAGGGATGAGTGATTTAGGGGTCCAGATAGAGGGCCTGAAACACCGAGGCACCGGTCTGTGACCGTGGGAGTGTGCAGGACGGGTGTGGAACCCACCCACAAACCGTAGATTTCTTCTGGCGTCTGGCAGCCGTGCAATAACTGATATGGAACCCCCGATTGGTGGGCTTCATGGCCTCCCACAGAGTTAAAGCAGAGGGTGCTGATTCTGTATTTAAGGAGAAGTACTCTAACAAGGCAGTATGGAGATTTGTTTTGTAGGTGGAGTTATGTAAATGCCAAGGTGACATACGCCAGTGAAATGCTGACCGGCCGGGGCCGATATGTAGCTGAATTGGGACCGGGGAATGATCAGATAGACCTCTTGGCATAATCTCTGTCGCCGCGACCCTGGAAGTGTGGGCTATAGTAACAAAAATGTTATCGAGTCTGGAAAAGGACCCATGTATCATGGAGAAATATATGAAGCTGGTGTCTGTGGGATGAAAGATCTGCCATGAGTCAACCAAGCCCAACGTCTGTATTAGGGGTTCCCTGAGCGTGGACGTTGGCCTTCTGGCTCCTCCGTATTCTTCCCAACTGCTTCCCTCGTCTCAGGTATCAGCAGCGTACGTCTCTCCTCCTGCCGCTCCGTCTCGTCTTGGACTTCTTCAGCTCTCGCGTTCTCCGACTCGGTCCACCCAGGCGAATCCATCAGCTGTGAACAAACAAGAGTACCCGTTCCATGAGGAACGCACCACCAGTCATGCATATTATCGGTTTCAGCCTGCGCATCACACGATCTGTGACACTGGCGCCTCCCTAGGATTTAGTCTGTGCGAGCAAGCGTGGCCCCGGTCGTCTCACCCAGGCCCGGACGGTCCTCCATCGGGTCCGAGTGCTACTTCACTTATGAAACGGTGAGCAAGTAACACTGTGGTCTGTTTGTGCACACGGGCCCTTCGCGGCCAATATCTTCCATATAATGTGTTTCCTTTGGATAGGGCACAATAATGTGACCCGATGGGTCGAAACGATGCTGACCTATGCCCGATGGTTCGCCCACTCTGGGCCCCCACCGCTCCCCACCTGACGCGCTGGTCCTCCAATTTGTATCCCCCTCCATGGCAGAAAGAGGATAGGATGTCATCTCCGGTGGCCACTCGATGTCTAGCGCGGCTCACAGGACACGAGCGGGTTATCGGCATCCAACAGCTCTCGCATCCACACGACCTGGCTGGGAACGCCTCCGCATTCCGCCACGCCCCGGCAGTAGCCTGGAAAATCACGGAGTCCGAGACTCCGATGCGCAAGGACCTGGGGCGCTCATTTCGCCAAGCAAAATTAAAGATAATCACACGGGAGGGATATCACAGTTAGGTCTTACCTCAGAAGAGTAGGAAAGGAGGCTTCATAGGTGAAGGAAGAGTGGCCCGACCTCTGGAACGGGCCCACTAGATAAAGATGAGGTTAGAGGAAAGGTACAGATGTAAGCACAACCTACAGTCATTTGTGCCAATCGAGGTTATATTAGGTGTAGTGATGCACCAAACAGTGATGTGTAACGCACAAGTAAATCCGAGGCTGCGTGTAGGGTTGTTCATCCAAATGATGTAATGTCACTGGGAAGTCTAGGGAGGTGCAACTAAGAGATCCCCGAGTCAAAGAGTGCAATGGAGACACCCTCGGTTACTACACATAGAGTGTATATGACAGAGGGCGCATGCTACCAGTAAAAGTGTTGGCGTGCGCGGGGTCAATGTGTGACCAAGCGGTTGTGGTTGAGAGCTTACGGGGTCAAATACCCAACTAAGTGCAGCTACAGTCGTGGATATAGCCAAATGTCAGAACGGAAATGAGAGACCCATATGACTGGATCAGCTCCTAGCTCACAATATGCGAAGCGGTCCCGGCTACGGGACGTCGCAAGCCACACGAAAATTATTAGGGTGTAGGTAAAGGGTAGCATGAGTGATCGCACCACGTATTTGGGCCGTGTGTAATATCAAATAGTGTCAAAATATTCAGTTTGAGTACAGTGCGATCCACCCGATTACGGGAGGTCGCTTCTGCCTTGCACATAAATTACACCATGTGTGATGCGGTCCAGGTTTTGCAGCACGGCTCAGAGATAAGAAGGTAATGAGCCGGTGCTGTGAAGGTGCGAGAACTTACCCTAATGAAGGTGCAGGCTTGCCGGAGTTCCAAGGTGTCTCCTCCTCACCTGAATATTACCGTATCGGCGGGGCCGTTGTACTTTTAATCAGGAAGTGCCTAACGTTGACACCCGCGCGTCGCACGATATTTCCCATGGGGGCGCCATCTTGTCTTGATTGGATGTGCCTGACTCCTCGAGGAAGGACTAAACGGGGGGTCTAAGCGGCGATCAAAATTAAATACTGTGACTTATTTAAAAAGAAGAACTATCCAAATTGTATTAGAGGCTACATCTATGGGATCACTACAGGGCTACGGGAGCCGGGCTACGACACGTCCGCTATGTTGGACCGCTTGACCACGCCCGCCCCTGCAGGACTTTTTGATGTGAAATTGTTTCACTGACCCACCTCTAGGGAGGTATTGTTTGGATATCTAGTCTAAGGTGAGGAATGTGCGTCTAGAAGAAACTATCAGATAAACAAGTTACTTACCTTCGGTAGCGCCTTATCTGATAGATACTTACATACAGATTTCTTACTGACCCACCCATGCTCCCCACTGTGCAAATGGATTTCTAGGAACAGGGCCCTAGTTTTCTACACCAGTGGTCAGTGTTCTTCGTGGCTCCGCACTCCTGTCTTGTAAAGTCACAAAAATAAACTGATTTGAGGGCACTGGGGTGGCGCCTATATAGGCAGCGTGCACGTCACTTCTGGCGTAGTTGACACCGACGACGCTACCTACTGGCACGCAGGTGTACAACTCACAAAAAAATCTGAATCCAGTCTAATGCCTGAAGATAATTCTGAGGTAAGGACTCTGCAGCTAGATAGTGTCTCTAGCAGATAAGGTGCTACCGAAGGTAAATAACATGTTCTTCTCTAAGCTATAAGCGTAAAAAAAATGTATATCGCCAAATTATTCGCAACGGGTCTGCTGAAGCTTTTCTGCAGCGATAGCCGGCCTGTGTTACTCTCGCCATTTTGTAATTGAATTCACGAAGTTTAGTTCTTTGGGAACCCATAGTGTGGCCATCTGCAGATGTTATTTCACAATCAAGTTAGTGTGGCTTATCAGAACTCCCTATGCACTGTTTCAAGTTTGTAAAGTTACAAGGCGGTAAAGTAAGACCCACAAACGAGGCATGCTTAAGTAAGGCATTTTAGTGCAAAGCTAAAACTCTCCCCAAGGGCGGCTTATGTCATTTCCCCCCAAAGTGACGCCTATTAAATACAAAGGAAGCCTGTTCAATTTTTAACATCAGCATCCAAAATAATACGCGGTCTGTAAATTTGTTGGCGGTACTTCTTTGGCTCGCTTTAGCGATTAGGCAATATAAATTCGTGATAATGAGTGCTGTTGAAAATATTAGCCTTTTCTGGGGAAAGCAACCACCTCTGGGACTGTCGTGGGTTAAGACCTTGGAACACAACTGCTGACAGACTGCAATAAAAAAGTGACACTGGGTCCTTGGTAAGAATTTGATCTCTTTATTGGTTCAGAAGTTTATAAATTCTGAAATTACCTAGATTCATGTCCCTGGATAGCAAACTGTGGGACGTAAAAGTTTAGTTTTGTTAAAACGGAAAAACGCTTCCGACTGCTGAGTTTAAAGTATTCCAGATGTGCTCCTGCTGCGCTGCCTGCGAGGGGACATGATCTGGAATTGGAGGTGAAAGGCGGGGCCGCTATCTACTTACGGATTGATTTCTCCCAGAGGCCACAGCTCTAGAACGTTCTATGTTTCTGGCCCCGGGTTGAAGCCTCTTAATAAGTGTTTGTGGCTCTGTGGCAAAATATAACGAGCCATAGGGCAACGGCCTCGGCTACTGCACAATCTTTGAGGGTTGTTATTTTCTTATGTCTCCTCGGATTTTTAGTTTATTTAGGCTTGGGCATCTTGAAGCCTGCTGTGGACGCAATTTTAGTAGGTTTTTATCCAGACAAAATGATGTGCTCGGTTCTGCCTCTGTACTCTCTCACTCTCTTTTAACACTTTTACATAAATTGTCATGATAAAGCTCTTCATTCACACAGGCTTTCAGTAATGTGCATTGTGGCTAAAGAGAGAGACCCAGAAGCAAGGCAACGTGCTCTGCCCACTGGATTTAGCAAAAGTGCCAATCTGTGATGTTGCAATAAGATCAAGTTGATGCACTCTTCTGAAAGCTGAAAAATGTGGTCAGCAAGAGGGTTATTTGTTCTTGGCTGTACTTGGGGTGCTGCTGCAATATTCATGAAATGAAAGGGGGTTTTGTATTTAGTCACTCCTGGATTGGTTCGTATGGTTGCACGGCTGGTTTTAGGGCAGTATTGTGTCATGGTGAGAGTGCTATTTGTTGATATGGCTACAGTGCTTAATTAATAAAAGGAAAAGTGCCAATCCCCAAAATTCTGCTCGGACGCCCCGGCCGGTGTAATTAAATGTCAGCACCCAGAATACCAAGGCTCTATATGCTTCAGTTCACCTCATGCTTCTTTAATCCGCTACCAGACCCTCCCTTCCCCATTTTCTCATTCTTACAGGCTCCTGCTTTCTCACTTTGAGATGTTTTTCCATCTTTCGCTAATCTGTTTTACCGCGTTTTTGTGATTTAACAAAAAAATGAGTGCCGGTGGCATATTATGCAGACTAAATCAGTTAATTCATTGAGCATAATAAACAGGCCCACAGTTGGATTTAACAAATCTACTATCAACTGTTGTTCTGCACATAACTCTAACTAAAGCCAGTCTGGAGGCCATGAGCATCCAACATCAGTCGTCCATAGGACAGGAAACAAAAAAGAGATGTTTTATACACTCATATATTTCGAACCTGAAGACCACACCCTCTTAAATGTTTGAGGCAGTCTGTCATGGTCTGGATGGTTCCCTGGCAATGCTGTGGAGTTAACATGGTAATACAGCATGCACTACCGAACCAAAAATCAGTGCCTGCTTCTGGTATATGAGAAGCTGGGTGTTGGCCAAACTGAGATAGGAGACTAGTAAGACTGAACTGATGGCTTTAATAATAGTAAGAACATATATTGCAAAACGTCTATTTTAACCTTAGAAGCTTACTTGATAAAGTTAACCTTTTGGAGACTCAAGGAATTCATCAGATCCCACTTTCAACAATTCCTGCTGGCAGTAACTGGGGTTAAATAATGCAGTTCAACTGTTTATAAGATTGTTTGACTTCAGACGCACCAGCACACTGAGGATGTAATTCAGAAAACTGAGATTCGCAGTTTTGCAAATTTGGGCAGATAGTGAAGTAGGCACAGATGAGGAGTCCTTAAAATGCATAGGAGGGTGCGCATAAGGAGATGGCAACAACAAGCATCTTCGTTAGCTCATTTTTTAATATAAAGTCACAACAGTGGTGGCTCCTCTGCTAAGGCGGAGGAGTGTTGCCCCACTGCACAAAAAGAAAATGGCCATAACATCTCGTTATTGCCATTTTATTTCTCCGATTGCATGCAGTCTGTGGCATGTGGCGGGTGGGGCTGCCAGAGCAGTGGAGGAGTGGTTTGCACTCTCAAAGTGCGCATTAACTGTTTGCCGGCCCTCTTGGGCTGACCAAACAGTTCCTGCGTACTTGGCATTCTGTCTGCTTATCTACATCTAGAACTTCATCAATAAACCTTCATCATCTATCTACATCTCGGCTACTGGATTTATTTACCATTATTACATTTGGCGACGATCTGGAAATAATCTAAGCGTGCAACCTGATAAACTACTGAAACTTGAAGCCTGAAGTAACTCCAAGGTATTGATTCTCTTAAACTACAAGCTACTGATACAAAAGTATACTGGCACCCCTGAGCCCCACCAGTGACCACTTCATTGGTCGCCCACTTCCCAAGTGTGCCAGTCCCTGCTGTAATTCACTCTTCTGCTGCCTCCCTGTTCTGCTGCTGCCTGTCTGCCTTTATGCTTGCCTCTCCTGCTGTTTTGAAAAGATTTTGCTGCTTTCCAGCTCCTGTAATTTAAGTTCTCCACATCTGCAGCAAGTTTGAGGTTTCCGTGTTCCTCTCTGTCACAATTTCTGTGTCGAAGTGCCGCTTTGCGCGGAGAGTTTCCTTGATGCTATTGTACCTGTGTGGACTAAGGAACTCATTTCGTGACATAAAAAGGAGCAACCAGTGTGTGGTAATGTTTTTTGGGAGAAGGAAGATTTGGAACTGTGTTGTGTTTTCCGATGGTCGACTCTATTTCAGCACTCGTGTGTTTGGATTCCTATCGGGGCATCATCATCAAGCGCTTGTGTGGTGAGTCAATTTTTCTCTGTTGTTTGGGAGCTCAGCTGAGACTTGGTGACTGCAAGCGTTAGTCAACCGTCATGCGGCTGTTTAAAATTGTGGCACGAGCTCTATATAGGGCGCGATCTTACCCGCACCTTTTGTCTGTTTGGATCTTTGTGACGACGTGCCTCTGTTCCTTCTGTTCTGCTACCTCCGACTCCAATGCCCAGACGTGCTCCGAGCCATCCGACGGGATGTCACGTCTGCAACGTGCCTCCATCTTGTGCTTTGTAGCATTACGCCCTCCATCCTGTTTGCCGCGTACTCCGCCAACTACATTTTCTCAATAAAGTTTTAAATAGGTGAAGCTCTGCGCATTTGCAGTTCAACCGGAGCGTTTGTTTAGCCATTGGGCCTGCTGCTTTGTGTGATAACAATGGTTACAGTGGAGGTATGGTTCACTGCTGCATTTTCAATGATTCTAGTGACTCGCGATGCCAATCAATCTTCAACACAAGCCTTGCAACAAATTTTAGTAACAGCAGAATGGTCATAGTTCTTCACTTCGAGTGTTTCCTTGTCAGCAAGTCTTTGTTTTTTCATGAAGATCCAGCGTTGGAGTACTCTGTCTTTACTGTATTTGCTCATTAGAAGGTTTGGTGAACTCTGTCCTTGTTCTGAACTTCCTACTTTCTTATAGATTAGAGTATGTAATATATCTTAAGGTACTTGGATTTGCAACAAACTTCGGGTGAGGAGTCGCTTACCGGAGAGAAGTATCAGCTCCTTAAAACTGTTTTGTTGCTAATGTACAAGGCTTTACTGTACTGTTTAATTTTCTATACATCTTTTACAGAGCTTTCCTTTCTTCTTGATGTTTCACATCCTGTTTCTTTTCACGTGTACTGGCCAATCTACTTTCTTATTTTCATAATGCTTAGCCATTATGTGACTTTCCACCTTTTGCGCAAACTTTTGTGCGTGGATTCGTCACCTACATGATAATGTTCTTTACACTGCTTTGTCTTCCATTTTCGTATGCAAATTTTCTCGGTTTGATTTATGTGTTTTGATAGCCTTTGGCTATGTGACTTGCCACTTTTGCATATTACTTTGCTTGGACTTGTCACCTATATGCTTCCTGTTTTATATTTTACATTACGGTACTTTACTTGCAAGTTTTACGTAAGGGGATCCTTTTCTCTGTTTGAGGTTTGTGTTTAGATAGCCTTTGGCTATGTGACTTTGCACCTGTGCAATTTATTGGGTGTATACTAGTCACCTATACATTCTCTGCATGATTATTAACTTTACAGTTCGTTTATTACAAGTTTCCATTTTGGGAATTTTCCTCTGGTTGAGGTTTGCGATGCTATAGCCTTGTAGCTATGTGACTTTTGCACATTTTTCTTGTGGGTGTATTTGTCACCTCTGTTTTTCGTGCATTATATTCTACTTTACAGTATTTGGTTTGCTTGGTCTCAGTATGTGGGATCCTTTGCTGTGATTTTCCATTAATTTGTCACGGTCTATTCTACCTTTGCGCAAAGGTTTTGTGCGTGAATAGTCTGGCATTTGAGGTTTGTTCATCAATTTCATTCTTAGGTACTCCTAGCGGAGGTAGTGTCACCCTTCTTTCTAAGTATGTGTGTATGAGTATCCTGTCTGGTTTCTCTTGTTGGCAGTACCTTTTGTCTTTTGGTGGTTGTTGCGTTTTTTTCTTTTCATTGTTTGGCGTTCATTGTTTATATATTCCATGCTAGTCTGGCCAACTGGCGTGTTCTAGTGACTCTGAACGTCTTGTCCTGTGTTCTTTACATGCTTGTGTTGTTATTGCTGCGCGTTAGTGAGAAACATGTTTTATTCTCACATTTTCTTCCTCTTTTATGTTTCTGTACGGTAATTTTTCACTCTTTTAGCATGCTAAATTGTATCTAAATTTGATCTTTTATTGAAGCAATTGTTGGTATCTGACATCTTCTCTGTACTATTTTTCCAGTTTGTTCCGAAAAAGGGGAAGATGTGTGTGTTAATTATTCTTTGTAATGTCTTCTCCTTCCATATTGTGATGTTTCATTTCATTTAATCTTATGGATTTATTGCATGTCTTTCCATGAAATGCTTTGTGTTCTTGCTTTGCAAGTTTCCATTACGTTGTTTGCAGCATGTACACATTTATGTCACTTATGCTGTAGAGATGCTTACTTCTTGTATTCATTTTGTTGATGTTCTATAAGGGGTAAGATGTGTGGTATCTGGTTCTCAGTGCTATGCATCTTTCCTGCTTCTCTGCCTTGCTCCTCAGCCAGTGTGGATGTGCTGTGGAATGCTGGTGTGCATGGTGAGGTAATGGAATGTTGGGATGCCTGGTTGTGGAGTGTCAGTTGGGAGTATGGGCTGAGCAGCAAGGGAGCTGCTCTGCTGTGGAATGCTGGTGTGCATGGTGAGGTAATGGAATGTTGGGATGCCTGGTTGTGGAGTGTCAGTTGGGAGTATGGGCTGAGCAGCAAGGGAGCTGCTCCTGGCGGGGCTTCATTCTATCTACGTATCTACATCTAGAACTTCATCAATAAACCTTTATCATCTATCTACATCTCGGCTACTGGATTTATTTACCATTATTACACTACTGTCTCCGAAGTATAGGTGGAAGTGTTTTCAAAATCATGCACATATAAGTTTTTTAAAGTCGCTTGCTCAGTCTGTCAAGATATTCTTAAATACACATGATGCGGACCAAAAACTTTGCATGCTGTTCCCTCCATATAAAACCCACGAGAAGCTCAACGCCCCTTTCCTTCCACTGACCTTTTGTGTGACAGATCCGTCTGAACCTACATGAACTGACACTGACATCGGGAAAGTTGCCCCAAAAATTGACCGTCTTTTCTCCTTCCTCTGAAGCCACATATTCGTCCTGGATCCATCTTGATTAGATGTTTTGCTTATCGTTGATCATCTGACATCCTGTACGAAAGCAATTTAGCGAAGCCAAGCCCGCCCTTTCACCCACCAGGACCTCACAACTCATTAAAACTGACATAAACTGCATGGCGACCGTACACCTCCACAAAACCGAATCAACCGATCTGGACATGCACATATATCGAGAGTCATATCGTGGCCTACTGACAGGGGCTGCAGTGCCATAACAGCGTTAATTAACAATAGCAGCAGCAGTAAAAACATATAAATAAATGTATGACGCACCGCAAGTGGCTTTGCAGCAGATACAAATCTTGCTGCACATTAACTGCGTTCTCCCAGACAAATCTCTGGCACTCCAATCATATTGGTACTTAGTGCTACCTATATTGGGCTGACCAAATTAATGTAAGGATAAAATGCACATAGGATTTTTAGACCAAGTGTAGCTACTCTGAGGTTCACCTCTGGAGAAGGGTCTTTTAATGTACTGCATCTTTCTACTCATGTGTCGGTCCACTTACAACAAGCAGAGCACCTTTACTACCACGAGCAAAAGAGAAAGATCATACCCTAAACCAGGCTTGACTTACTCCCTTTATTTGCTTTCTTTGCCTTTTCAAAAACACCTTTTTTCAGAAATAAACTCATGCTGGTGGCAGTCATATGGTAATATAAATTGAATTGCTCTTGTATTGTTCACGCAGTGAGTGATTTTGACACTTCTGGCTACTGTGACTGGCGCATTTCTGCGTCCAGGGTGTAGCCATCTGTTTGTTGTGTATACGAAGGAAGTGATTCGATTGAACCGTTTGGGCGGAACCCACAAATCCCTTCCTAATGGCATCCTGTCCTTCTGCATGGCCTTCCTTTTCTCACATTTGACTCGTGTATCATGATTTACTGTTTGTCTGCGATTGTTTCTGGCTGCATGCAAGTCCTTGTTAGGCACAGGGGAGTGTTTGAAGGCATGTGATGTCAAATATTTGCCAGAATTGTGAAGTGCTTTATTGCACCTTCAATATGCTCAGTTCACCGGCTTCGCACGTTACCCAGAATCACTAATAAGGTTATCTACGTGTTCCACCAGGAATTATATGTTCAGTGTTCTGGCTGTGTGATATACATACATGAGTCATTTAATATTTCTGAGAATAGGCACGTCCTTTTAACGCTTTTCAGATATTGCCCGATGGAAGCAGATGATTCTCAGTGGCATTATTCACTGGAAAGTTGTACAATCTTCCATGGCCCTGATGATACACAGAAACTATGCTGTGTAGAGGACGAACTAACTTACCTGATATCATAACGGGGTCTGATAAAGCTGTACCTGTTGTGAACACATAGGGCTCTTGTCCTTGTTCGTTCTGCCACTTTGGCGTCTTTGTTGTGTTTCAAGCAGTGTTGTATAGCGCTGTGCAAGAAATCTTACTAATAACTCCACAACCAACATTTTTAGCATCCTTGGCAAACCGCTTTGGTCCCCTGGTTAGGTGGTAGTATTCCGCAGCAAGAAGTCATTTCTCTTAGTATTTATTTTAATATTTGTATAGCACTTACACACTCTGGTATTTTTCTGTCTGGTGTATTGGCTGTCATATGTGTTGTTCTAGTGCGGCACGATATGGTTCATGAGTTGGTTACACTGTAACTACGTACTTTAATAGTTTGCTAAATTGTACGAGGGTTGTGTTTGCATAATGACCCGCCCTTAATTTTTCTGTATCACTTTGTGTTATGGTGGGACTGTGGTAGCTTAAGGTAAGACAAGAAGTAGTTTGTTTGTAAAATATGTTTAATGTTCAGGTACAGTCACAACGAGCCACCAAGGACTGCCACAGGCGATAGCCGTCAGCAACTGTCAACCCCAACATTCTACTGTTGAGCACGGATTCCTGTCATGACAGGATTCCATTCTCAACACCTCATTAGGGCAGTAGTGAAGTACTACATGGGTTCCCCTATATAATGATGAACAGAAAAACCGTAAGCATGAATAGCAAAACAATAAGAATAATACATAGCAGGTAAAATCACCTATACATACAATCAATCAAACAAAAGTTCTTTGGAGAAAAAAAAAAACCCGAACAAGGAACAGCGATATAAAGATATATCTAAACAAAAGATTTACTAAAATATTAGCTAATAAACCCTGAACTACATAGATCCCAATAACAATTAATTGAACAATGCCACTCTTCACACTCTGAAGCAATTGACAAGAATCCGGGACATTGGCATCTGTGGGACGATACATCAGTTACCTCCTTCCTGACAGATCGCACCCTAAAAATTCAGATGGATGATTACGTGTCCGACAGGGGGTCTATAACCTGTGGTGTCTCTCAAGGGTCTGCACTGTCCCCACTTCTGTTTAACATCTATCTCAGACAGCTAGTGAGGGACCTGGTCCGGATGGACTGCCAGGTGTTTAACTACACTGACGACACACAAATTATTTTACAAATTGACAACACCCCACAAGCCCACACACGGGTGCAAGACACACTGAGATATGTGGTAAACTGGATGACAGTGAACTCACTTAAGGTTAACCCAGACAAAACGGAGGTATTGGCCATCACGACAGGACAGCAACCCGTGGACTGACCAATTCTGGCCACAGGAGCTGGAAGATGCACAGTCTCCAGCCCATGTGATAAAAAGCCTGGGTATTAAAATAGATGCCAAACTCTCACTGACAAACCAAGTATCCACCGTGTTCGGCACCTGTGTGGGCCTGCTAAGACAGTTGAGGAAACTTTCACTCCTCCTTTAATTCTCCACCATGCGGACAGTGGTGACCGTATTGATCATGTCACGACTAGATTATGGTAACGCGCTCTACATTAGGCTACTGGACGAGTTGCTAGGCAAACTTCAGGTTGTGATGAATAATGCTGCCAGGCTGATCTTCAAGCTCCCCAGATGCACACAGGCCTCTCCCCTGCTGCAAAATCTTCACTGGCTCTCTGTCAAACAGAGTGCTAGATTCAAGGTCCTTTGTATCGTCCACAAGGCTCTGCATGGACAGGCCCCAAGATACATCAAAGAGCGCCTGGGGAAATATGCCCTCAGCCGCACCCTAAGGTCATCATGGGTGGCAAGCTAACCTGCCCACGGTTTAACTACATGACTAAAGGAGGCCAACCCTTTCTGTCCTCATCCCGCAACTTTGGAATAAGCTGCCGGGCCACCTCCAGCCCGAAAAAGTCCTCCTGCCATTCAGGAAGAAACTGAAGACCCTCCTCTTCACTGTGGCCTGGGCATAACGCAGACCAATCAGGGGTTAACATTAACATTCACTGGGGGGAACTGTGGCTACTCTCTCTCAGAGCTTAGAGACCTGCAAGTATTAAGCGCTCTACAAATTGCAATTAACAATAGCAATGACAAGGGAATTTTGTTTTATCCTACTACTAAGCCTCACAGTACCCACCCCCTCCATTCTTTACTTGTACACTTTCAGCACACTCAACACCTTCATCTAGACTCTCTCATTTTCCACCACACACTCTAGACAAGCGACAACCATTTCACACTATTTCCCTTCCCTTCCAACACTGTAACAGGAGGACCAAACTTGGACCCTCCTTTTCTCTCATATACTGTTTTGTTTTACACATACCTAGTCACCAACCTTAATTTCAAAATCCTTGACTTTATTTCTCTCATCAAGATATATAGCTTTTGTTTACTCTTTGCTACTTCTACATGCTTCCTCTCACTCTCATCCGTCCCCTTGCCCTTTTTGACCCACTTATTCATCCAAATGGGGCAAAAACTGGTGGTAGCCATACGACCACGCAGCAGCTCAAAAGGTGACACACCAGTGGATCTATGGGGAGTCGTACGGTAGAATCACAACATAGCCCTAACTGCATTAGCCACATTACACTTGTTAGTGACAGACCACTGTATACATTCTCGCAGCTCCTGGTTCATCATTTCCACATGGCCATTAGTTTGAGGGTGATACAGCGAGCTTTTCAAATGATAGGCACCACAAGTCTGCAAGAACTTTTCCACTTCCCCAAAAACAAATTGCGTGCCATTAACCGACACAAGAGTGGCCGGAAAACCTTCCCTTACAACCACACCTGACGTGGCTTCTCTTACAAACCTAACCTCCAGCAATTTGGAGTAGTAATTCATCATCACCAATACAAACTTGGATGAAGGTGCCAATTCAGTAAATGGACCTACAATGTCAATTCCAGCCCTTTCCCACGGTGCAACAGGTAAATCAATGCGACTCAAAGGAGGAGTATGCAACTTTATGGTTTTGTTATATAACCAGAACATATCACACATTCCTTGACTATTTCGTCAGTTTCCCTGTCGATTGAAGGGCAGTAAAAAGACAATCTCACCCATTTTTGCGTCATAGTAGCCCCTAAATGACGGATTGCACGGGTTATGATAGCCTTCCCCCAAAATAACAGGTGGTACCAACTTTCCGACTCTCATTAACAACCCATCTTCAAACGACCAATCATCTGCCATCTTTATGCACTTCTTGAAATCAAAATCATGATTCCTCTCGCGAGGCCACCCAGATTCCCTAAACTTTATGACCGTTTTCATTGAAGAATCCTCCTCTATTGCCTTCCGCCATTCACATTCAGAAATAGCACACAACTCCGGTAGGTCTACTGCTGTTACCAAACAGTCCACCTTGTCTTCATCCATTCCACAATTATCCTTCTCAAAACACTCAGAAGTGACAAATAGCCTGCACAACCATACCCACTTCCTGAGATGTACTGCGGAATAAAATCAATTTGAGCAATTTTGACGACAACCGTGCAAAGCGCTGAGTGAATCCTCTAGCATTCCTTCCACTTACAATAAAAATCAAAGGTTTGTGATCGGTCTGCAACCTAAACTTTCCGCCCCAGACATAATTCTTTAACTTCATAACTGCCCACCAACAAGCTAACAGTTCTTTCTCGATCACTGAGTACTGTTTTAGGCTCTTTTAAACACACGTGAAACATATCCATTAGCTCCAACTTCACCACCATCCTCTTGGCTGAGCAACGTCCCCACGCCCACATTGCTGGCATCAACAGTCAGGACACACTGCAATTCAGGATCATAGTGCTTTAAAACTCTAGGAAAAACAAGTTGGCACTTCACTCACTCAAACACTTCTTGGCACACTTCATCCCATACAAAAGTAATACCTTTCATCAGCATGCATGACAATGATGCCATTTTTGTGGCAAAGTTCTGAATGAAACGTGAATAGAACGCACACAACCCCAACAATGATTTCAGACCAGCTTTGTCTACAGGTAGTGTTTCTCAACACCTCATTACGTCAGTAGTGAAGTACTACAGGGACTTTGTGTGCTGATCATGAACTTGTGGCCACCCTGTAATGCAATGGCCTATGGCCTTTGCTCCTGTAGGCTTTGTGCATGGGGTACCATAGTTGGAACTTGATTTTTTTTATGTCAGTGGGGATTTTAGTCTTGATGTCTGATTCTGCGATAGGTGGACTGTGTCAAAAGGACTCATGTGGACCTGTTGTAGAATACATTGCAGCTGTTTAGGCACAGAATCACTAGGTTTATGTCCGCTATACTGGCTAGTCAGCTTAAAGAAGCTAATATTAAGGAACTTGCACAGCTGCAAGTTGATACCTTTGACCATAGGTCTGTCCTAAAAAGCAAATGTGAAGTCTGCTCTAAATAGCTCCGGCGGTCTAGCCTTCTTAAACATGAGATGATTATACGTTTTTGGGCTAGCTGAATGGGAGCGTTTTTTCCCAACTCCCAAATTAGCACCTGTGTTTTGGCTGCATTCAGGATGAACAAGACTTCTCACATCCAATAGAAGTTGTTCTGACACTTGGAAATGTTTGCCTGGCTTCACTGTTGTTTTTTAGACAGGCATGGATTTTTTTTCATTAGCCTAGATGTGGAAGAACACCTGGTGTTGTTCCAGCACAGGAGCCAGGTGCAAAATACGAAATTGTATGACATTTGAAGGATGTGGATGAGAGGAAGGATCCTTGAGATGCTCCACATGACCCTGTTTGAGTAGGTTACTCAGCAGTCGCAGATGTCTTGGCTTTGGTCAGAGAGGAATGATCATATTTGCTCCAGAGCCATTCTAGGGACCTCATCCAGTCCTTTAGCTTTCACGATGTCCATGGGTGCAGGAAAGTCAAATGGTGTAAGTACAGCCTGCTGGCCTGCTTCCAGTGCAATGAAGAGATCTTTTCTACGGTTTGCCAATTAACTTCTGTTTCTCTCAACTAGGTTACCTTGTCCACACAGTCTTCTATATGTTTTGTAATCAGTACTTCTAAGATTTTACTTGTCTAGTGCTAAGATTTTACTTGTCTAGTATGCACTTCATGGCTGGTTGTCAGTTTCTTCTGTAGAATAAACAATAGATCTGCAATATTCACGATATTGGCTCTGGGCATTGCCAGGGATTGCTTTTATAATGAGATGCTCGGCAGGGCTCAACCTGCAAGTTAGACACTTGGTTTTATCATCTCCTCCTACACCATTGTTTTAAAAATAGTGAATAAAGTTTGTAGAATGGGGAAGAATGATGCAGAGTGGAGATGGTTTGTTATGAATTCATGTATGTGAAGAGTTCCTAAGTTTGTAGATAAATCACAGAAGTGTAACATTTAAGCGACCTGTGGGTTGGAGAGTTGCTCGAAAAATGCTTCTTAGACTGTCCCATTATCAAATCATCAGCTCAGTGATTCTGTTGGTAGAGTAGAAGCTTTTAGCTGTCTTGACTGCTTTCCGTAGCTCTTGCAGTACACCTTTTCTTCCCCTGTCACTGATTGTGGGTTGCAGCCAATTCCATTCAGCTGTCACTTGTTGGAGGTTTATTTGCGAGTGTGATTGGTTCTATCTTAAATGATGTCTCCTTATCAAATATAGTAGATATGTAGTGGTGCAAGTATTCACACAGGACCTTTTCAGATTTTAGGTATTTTATTAGTTCGCTTCCCCTGAGTTGTAAGTCTCAGCCTCACCTGTTCTCATGACGGGAATGAACTAAGGACAGATCTCATTTAGTAAATCACATTTGAAAGATGAAGGGTGAATAATCTAGCTATATCTGGGGTTGTACTGTTAGGTTTGTAGATTGGTGTGTGTGAGCTTTACATTCAGTGTGTGGTCCGCTACTTAACTGAACCCCAGGGCATTCATGTTCTGTGATGGGTATGGCAATGGTTCATTGTCTGTTCTTCCAACCCATACATTAAACCTCTACATCATCAAAGCTTTATTAGCTCCCAATTGCCAAATTGAGAATTTTATCTAAAGATGTATTCATGAGTTGGTAATGATACATTTTCTGGATCAATATGCCAGAACACGGCCCTGACATAGTCCATTCCAAAACTTTATTCGATTGTTTAAAAACAGTCATAAAAGCACATGGCATCAATAATACAATACAATACATAAAATGATAAAATAGCAATACATTCAGTTAACAGTAAGAAAATGGGGCAGAAAGGGGGGGTGAGCCAAATGGACAACATCTGCAAGTATCATTTCACATGTAATTTCAGTAGATCATACTTTTCCTGACGGACACAGATTGCAAAATAAAGGTCGCTGTAAAAAAGCATACATCCGGTTCGTCAAGTGCAAAAAGAAGGCTCATCGCAGATCTGACATTAAACACTGAATATTTTTTAAAGAGGGGTTTAAGATAGGCAATTCGGAGATATAAATACAGGGGGCAAAGAAGCAGAAAGTGCTCAGTGCTCTGCTTCGATGTCCCATCACAAGGACAGGGCATTACCGTGTAATTATTAATCAACGGAAAGGCCACTAAAATGTGGGCAATACCTAGACGTAGTCTGGTAAGGACAAACTGATGAGATTGTTTGGTGACCACTTTTAGGTACTTGGCGAAACCTAAACTTGCCTTGTTAAGGGAATAATAAAATTGGTGAGTAGCCAACGTGCAAGTTATGTCTCTACGCACTTTGGATTTAATCCCCAAGTAAATAAGTTTTAGCTCCTTTTTTGAGGAATCTACAGTCCTGGCATGGTCCACCAAAACATTCATATCGAATATCTCTCTATAGGATAAGATCACGTAATTAAGCCATGGGATCTGGTTATATTTATCCAAACGGAGGCAATCTTGGATAATTTTCCTAGTGAAACCAGTTTCCTCCTTAGCCCAAATCGATCTCCAGGTCATAAGTGGGCCTAACCCCGTAAGGTCAGTTCGATATTCCAGCCCAACCTCAAGGTGGGACAGTCCAGTAGAGGCTGACGTTGGGAGACAAAGAAGCCTCTTTAAAAAGCTATTTTCCTCCACCTGGAGGTCTCCATGGCGACAATGACCCCAAACCCCTGATCCATAGAGGGCCACAGAAACACATCTAAGGCGGTAAATGTGCAACATATCACAAGGACGCCGGCTTCCTAATTTTGAGGCAAATTTAAAAACACCAGAAATGGCTTTGCCCATCTTGGCCTTAACGTTACGAATCTCCTGTGCCCACATGCCATTACTACTAAAAGTGATGCCTAAATAGCTAAATGTATCCACCACTTGTATCTTTTGGTCCACAAACTGGAAAGATCTCAGGTTTTTTATTTTCTTGCCACAAGCCATAATAAACGTCTTGGAGTTGTTGATTTTTAATTTCCTCCCCTGGATAAAACTGAAAAAACTATCCATTAGTCTCTGCAGACCCACTGGAGTTCTAGATAATAAAACAGTATCGTCTGCGTAGAGCAATACAGGAATGGCTTGGCCCTCGGCTTGAGGTGCATCAGCGGAGACCAATCTCAATTCTGAATCCATGTCATTAATAAAAAGAGAAAAGAGCAGTGGGGCAAGGACGCAGCCTTGTCTGATACCAGATTTGACCTCGATATCATCAGTGCATTCACCCGCTTGGCCATAACGAATCCTGGCCGATAGTTTACTATATAATCTGGCCAGAAAATAAATAATTGCGGGTGGGGCGCCCATGTTTAATAACGTGGTCCACAGAAGGGCATGGTTCACCAAATCAAAAGCGCTGGACAAATCAGCAAAGCAGAGGAATAAGGAGCCCTGTTTGGCTCGGGTGTATTTACCATAGTCTTTCCTGGCCCCCCATCCCCCAGCACTAAGGAGCTTTTAAATGTTCCCGCCTGAGACAGAAAAAAAGTGGAAGGCAGCCACACTCCAACCCACAGAGCAATATTTCTGTGAGATGCTTTACAGGTAACAATCAATTTTTTGAGATATTACAGGCATACTTTGTGGAACCGAGACCATCTTTCATCATGGAAAGGCACACTCACACTAAGAATCAAAAGATATATTTTAAAGTTTTTATTGTTAAGAACAAATTCCTGTCCTAGTACATGCAATTTGATTAGTAACTATCAAACAAATCAACACAAAAGTAGCCACACTGTTTTCCAGAAGTATGGATTGCAAATAATATATTTCAATATTGGCAAAATCATAACACTTTGTTTATTTCAATAGTTAAAATCCCACCCTCATTTCTTTGGCTGACTAAACTGATTTTCGCACCAAAAAAGTGTCTAATTCAAGTTTAAAAAATGAATCACCCCTGCATTCCTCATCTAAACAACAGAGCCAGTGTCAGCAAAATAGCAAAGCCTGCTATTCTCATCTGCATTGGCAGGCAGGCCAATAAACTCAACATACACATGTTAAATGTGCCTCCCGGTAGCCTTCAGCAAAGGAAGGTGATACAGTTCTGTATAGCCACTATCTAGCCTCGAGAACAATGTTCCTCGTTATCTTATCACACTCTGTTCTTAGTTTATATAATGTATCTGATCATTGTTGAATCTTTTAGAATGAACAATTAGCAGAAGAGGCCTTGGCTCCCCTTCACTTTCTTACATTCTGTGTAACCATGCCAATTTTTGAGAATAATAAAAGAGAAGGGAAATTATCAGCTTCCATATTGTTAATAATTCTAAAACAATTACTAGATTAAAGAACTCAGTTCAGGTAAATTAACATGAATCTATTAAAGCACACTTGATTATAGCGTCGCAATGAATAATAGCATGAACAAATGTACATTTTATAGTTGTCATTTATATCTAAACTAACATGTAATTCCACAAGGAGGATACTGAAAAGGAAAAAACATGATAATTATAACATCACCGAATGATAAGAAAGTATATGTGATGAAAGCGCATTGATAAATTAAAGAAATCAGGCTTTTAATTTAATTTTTACCTGTTAGGACTCCTGACAAATACTGAAAGAGAACAATCGCAAATGTACAAATGATCCCTTTTCAATCCATTTAATTTCATAGATACAATGATTTCTTCATCCTGGGACTTGAAAGCGACAAACCTTCTCCTAACCTTGGTGCATGTTTCATCAATTCTCCAGATGTCGATGAGAGCGTAGTTGCCATAAGTCTAAAAAAAAAAAAAACATTTTAAAAGACTTTGAGGCCATAGGTGAAAATGTTGTCATCTGTGACGATGAATGCCAAGCTGTAATAGACTGCAAGACAGCACTCCCAGGTCTCAATCCCCAAGCACCTTTCCAGTGGTTCCTTTCCTCTCCCCCACCTCATCCAGGCACGCTAACTATGGGAATGGGTGGAGGAAATTACAGGCTTAACTCCCTGGTCTGCGGGCGTCAGTCCAGGACCCCAGGCACCTGAAGTGGGTTTGATCGGTCCTTGGATCCACATGTGAGGCCCCGGCCCTGGGTCGCGCAGCACTTGTCCTTAGGGGCCCCACCCGTGAGGCCAGGCAGTGCCAGGAGAGTGTGTTCTTCCCTGGTCACGACCCCTGCAATGTGCACTTCAGTGCATTTCATGTGAGAATGCCAGTTCCCTGCCTGGCTCCCCTTTAAGGCCATACCAGCATGGGTGGATGGGTGGGTTAGCATAACCCCAGTCACCCCTGAACCCCTGCTCCAGCAACTTAGTCCTACGGCCCAGAGCAACATGGGGGGGGTGGGTAGTGTAACCCCAATCACCCCTGAACCGGTGTTCCAGCAACTTGACCCCAGAGCAACGTGTGAGCCGCTTTTCGCCCCTTCAACGTAGAGAGTAGCCACAGGCCTGTCATGGAGCTGCCATGAGGCTCTCTGCTCAGACCATCGCGTACCACCAGGCAGTGGAGAGGATATTTCAGGATTCAGGTTTTGCAAGTGGGAGCTCGTCAATAATGTATCCACCATGTTGCTCATCAGGCCAGCAGCCCCCATTTTTCATTATGAACTATTCACGTTGACTTAAATAATATCCTTTCAGTGCAGGCGGCCTGTAAAAAGCCTTAATAGCTGAAGTTATGTAAACAAAAATAATGAAGGTTCAGCTGTATCCTTGCACAGGCATTATGGATTATCTATAGTTGGACAATAACAGGAGCACCAACATAGATGCTTTTGCCATAAACTATATGAGATTGAAGGAAGGTTGTTCACTGCTATGAACCAGTGGTCTTAGTGTAGCAAATGTAAGATTTGCATATGCATTTCAAGACTATTGGTGCCCACTTTCTCCCATGCAGTATTTGTTACTGTGAATGGTCATATACCCTGGAGAAGAAGATTGTTGTTGTGGCCTATCAAGCTGTCAACCAACCATGCTTCTTTTAAGACAAATAAATAGTATTCCTTATCAGCGTATGGCTGTGCATTTCAACAGTTTATTTGTGTGCAGTGAGAATAAAAACCGTTGCTGCTTTTATCCAAGAGTTGACTTCTACATGGGGCCAGCAAACCTGAATGGCTCAGTTTGAGGATGGATCAATTCCATTTTTTGCTCTGGTGCTAGCTAAGATCTTTTAATTTTATTAAAATTATATATGTAATATACTTATAGGGACTTCCAGACTGCCCTCTTCATGCATTGCTCTGTTGTGTCATTCACATTTTTTCCCACCAACTACAGCTTACAGCATGGGATAATGTGTCAGCCCACTTCAACCATTGCCTAACTTCACTGTGTGTGATGGCATTCTGTTCCTTCACAAAGAGCACATTCAAAGACAAAGCAGTTTCCTTCAGTACTAGGGACTACTAAAATATGTGCTTTTTAAGGCTACAAAATACAAGCAGATTGTTTTACGTGTGTGCAATTATTT
Source organism: Triturus cristatus (assembly GCF_964204655.1). Classification (NCBI taxonomy): domain Eukaryota; kingdom Metazoa; phylum Chordata; class Amphibia; order Caudata; family Salamandridae; genus Triturus; species Triturus cristatus. The sequence continues at coordinate 144,970,843 of NC_140580.1, read as the reverse complement.
TAATTATATATTGTAATTGGTCCTACAGCTCTCCAAAGTTTCACAAAAACTTTGGAAAGGGAAAACAAGCATTGACATCCAAAAAGGATAAGGTTTGCCAATGCTTGTTCTCATTGGTTTGGGTGTTCTGGTTGCACAAAAGAATGACGTGTGGGAACTGGATAGATAGTGTGCACTGGCTTGAGGTCTAGATGAGGAGGTCTCCGTGGGAGACTACTGTAATAGAACTGCTGCAGTGGCTGTGATGTTCCTAGGTGATATGCTGCTAGTGATGCCTAGCTAAGATAGAGTGCTCATTTTTTTGGATGGTTGCACTGGTGCAACGTCGAGCATTAACTGCTTACCAGATTCTATGGGGCATGTGTAGTCTTACGCCACTACAAGACCTCTAGTAGGAAGATGTGTGTAATTCGCTGTGCAGTTCTCTATTTGCTTTATCAGAGTCTTCGGCTCGTCAAAAGTGACTAGTTTCTCAAACGTTTTTTAAATAGATGCTGAAAGTTTTCTTTTTGTTTATGCTTTAGCAAGCCAAAGACTTGTTTATTGCCTGTGGGAGATGTTTAATAGTTGCCAGGTCTCTCTGCCCAGCTTCTATTCAGTGTTCACAGAATACTGAGTAAATACCCCAAACAGTTTTCTTTATAAAAACATTTTGTATGTATTATTTCTTGGGTTTGACCACAGACCGTGTCAGCTGTCCAATGAATCATTCGTTATGACTTTTTCTAAAATTATAACTAGAGGGTCTATGGGTCAGCTTGCATTAAGCATTATTTGCTTTGAGCTAGCCCCTCTATCCACTGTGTCAATCACATCTTGGATCACTTGAGAAGAGTATTTCTGTCACTGTCATGCTTTTGGCCATTAAGTACACTACTCCCCACATAGATAGTGCTTTCATGGTAGTGCATGAGCCGCATTGTATTTTTTTGTTGCATATTTATATGGGGCGAACTCGCCCGGAAAGCGATTGGAGCGCTTTACATGAGCACCAGTTAGGTTACACAAGTACACATTCATTTTTTATTTTTTTGGGGTAGGCACGGGCAGATTAAGTGATTTGCCCAGAATCACAGGATGTGGAGTCGACCCGAGGCTTTCCCAGCTCCAAAGTCGGCAGTCTAACCTTGAGACCACATACTCTCTCCTCCTGTTCTTGAAGCAGCAGCTGCTGGGAGGGACTCTTTACTTCAACAATGCATACTAGCCAAAGGTTAAGTGGATACTTATAATACTCAAACTATAATAGCCACTACTTTCTAGAAAGCTGTATTTTTTTTTAGATGGATTAGGTGTATGAATCCGCCTGTTATTTTGTTTTTATTTATGGTAGTACCTAGTTGGACACAAGTTGCTGTGCTTTCTTTACCAGTGCCACTCCATTCCCCAGCCCCTCCAGCTCAAGTAGTAGCAGATCCAGGGCGATCCCTGTTGCTTCTTTCCCAGTTCCCCCTGTGTTACCCTTCTGTGTCTATGGTGAGCCCCAGGCAGGCTGTGGACGCCCTTCCTAAGACCTCCCTCCCCAGTCCCAGCAAAGATGTCCAAGGCCCGGACAGGAACTTGCACAAAACCCAGCCTCAAAGAGATGTAGGAAATCTAACAAAAGAACTTACACGCATTGCTCTAATTTACTTGTAAGATCACAATAATGTTTTATAATGATGTCTTGTTTGCACAAAAAAAATGTATGTGCACTTAAAATCTATGTTTAATTCTTAGATCATTTCTTAATGATTAGTGATTCAGGTCTGGTGGCTTAGTGGACTAATGCCTCCACTGTAGGGGCCTGTCTTCAACCTCATGGTCACAAGTTCAAATCCTGTCATGTCCACTCAGCCTTTCATCCACCTGTGGTCGATACAATGAGTACGATTGAGTTGGGTAACAATAAACATCTGTTATTCAGCGCCTTCATACCCTTGGGTGATACGTGCGCTTTACAAATACATGTGTTATGTTATGATTGAAGGGGACAACTTTACCATGCATAATAAAGATAATTGTTTATATATTTTGACCAATCTTTGAATAATCTTGGCCTCTCCTGTGTAATGAAAGCACAGGCGTAATTTAGCCCAGCCATTGTCTAATGCAAGTGCTCCAACCCTACACTCATTCACCTGTTAATTTAATCTTGCACTCACTTATTCAAACATTCAGTCACCCATTCATCCTTACATCGAGGAGCAGGGTGATTTTGAAGGTGGGGGCCCTGGGTAATTGCCCATTGTATGTCTCTGAGGTAAATGACTCTATTGTTTCACTCGCCTAGCGATTCGCACCACTGAGAGGCCACAAAGCACTCCAATTTGTCTGCACTAGATTTGAAGAGTGTCAGTTGCATGGACGTAATTTATGGGTCGCTAATGCCTCATCTGACTTGTCCCTTGCGACTCATGGCACTGCCTCTGCGACCCTGGCCTCAGATGTGTCAAAATCAGTGTTTGGAATACAAAAGCAGCTCGACCTTATGGACGTCGGTTGCGGCTCCACTTTCCCTGTTTTCTGTCCATTTTTATTACAATAATGGTGAACAATTTTTTATTTTTCATTATTACTGTAATCCAAAAATAGATCACAATTAGTTGGACTATGACCGTCCCCGGCAGCTAGGGTAAGTATAAAATGTTTTTAAATTTATGTTGTGTGCGTGCTTGCGGGTGAGAGTGTGTTTTAGTGAGAGCGAGTGTTAGAATGTGTGTGTACGTGTAAGCATGCTAATAAGAGGAATAGCACTCTTTACAAAAGCAGACAGTGGCAGTGTCTGCTTTGGGGGCATAACTCGCTGAAGGAGGTACAGACGGGGGGCTTACGCCGCTACTGGTTTGTTGATTATTGCTGAATTCCTGCAATAGCTTACGTGATCATTTTTATGTTTTATCTCCTGCTACTTCTAATTTTTACTTTGCTAGTTTTTAACTTTTAACGTGCTCCTAGTTTTATGCTAGACTTAACCTAGCGTTTCCACTTACCTGATCTCACTCTGCTCAGCTGTTTCCCGTCCCGGTCCGACGTAGCTGCTGTGCCGTTTGTGCAGAGGGCGGGAACAGATCACCTCACACTTCCGCTCTCTGTGCCTCACTTTCGCTGGGCATATTTAAATAACAACAAGAGCACCCATAGAAGGTCGACCAGGGACCCTGGGAATTACGTAATTATAAACAGCAAATGTCCCTAGGAAGGAATGGATGGAAACAACAGTAAATAAGGACCCAATCAGTACTTATTTTTAAAGACTTGTCCAGCCGGACAGTGGTCATGGATTTTTCTAATATAGTAATGAAGCAAAAATATCAAAGAAATTCACAAAGTGGGTGCACAAGCCTGTGTCCCTTACAAATAGCAAGACAAAGAACAAAGAAAACAAAGGTTCAGGCAAAAAAACTGTTTGTTGCAATTGGCAAGAATAGAAAGTGAACCAACAAACATTTCATGGGGCACCCTTATGCATCACACTTAGTATTACTAAGAACATATAGGGTGTTTGCAAGTGTCGACGGCGTTTCGATCCTATAAAAAGAATTATAAAAATAATATTAGGATCATCATCAGGACAACATTGATTATGCCTGTACAGTATAACCTGAATGGCCTTGAAAACGGAAGGGGGAGGAAGAGAGAGAGAGGGGATAACAGTTAGAAAGTAATAAATCAATAAACATGATGTAAAAGGGTTTAAAAAGTCTGATCAATCACAATACTATACATCATCTTATATCAAGGAGCAAAGAATAATGAGAAAACGAAAGGAAAGGATAACATGGAAAAAGCATAGAGAAGCAGATATACTCAAGCAATAGAACGTGTGCAGGGTGTCAATAATTACGAGGTGTTTTGGGATCAATGTCCAAGGGTAAACATGCCAAACAGTAAGAATGTACGTTCCTGACAGACTAAATGCAGAATTGACAGGTGGTGCTAGGAAGGCGAAGGGCACCGTAAGACCTTATTCAGCGTAAGAAGAATCAGAGGTATAGTTATAATATTGCGTAGTGACAACCTAGACATTCATTCATCAGTGCAAACAGTATTGCTGGGACAAGGAACTGCCCCTTTAGTACACATGCCGAAAAGAAGAAAGTACGACAACCACTAAGGTTAAGAGTAACCTTGTGACAAGCAGGATGTGATGAAGAATTTGTGAGGACGGGCGGCGGGTCAGAAATGACTAACCCGAGTGGTGAAGGAAAACGAGCAAGTGTTGGCGAGTGAGACTTAACTTGGAAGCGGTGCATCTGTGTGATGAAACAGAAAAGGCGGAACCGAGTATTGAGGGATCACGAACGAGTAGTTGCGAGGGAAACTACGCAATATTATAACTATACCTCTGATTCTTCTTACGCTGAATAAGGTCTTACGGTGCCCTTCGCCTTCCTAGCACCACCTGTCAATTCTGCATTTAGTCTGTCAGGAACGTACATTCTTACTGTTTGGCATGTTTACCCTTGGACATTGATCCCAAAACACCTCGTAATTATTGACTCCCTGCACACGTTCTATTGCTTGAGTATATCTGCTTCTCTATGCTTTTTCCATGTTATCCTTTCCTTTCGTTTTCTCATTATTCTTTGCTCCTTGATATAAGATGACGTATAGTATTGTGATTGATCAGACTTTTTAAACCCTTTTACACCATGTTTATTGATTTATTACTTTCTAACTGTTATCCCCTCTCTCTCTCTTCCTCCCCCTTCCGTTTTCAAGGCCATTCAGGTTATACTGTACAGGCATAATCAATGTTGTCCTGATGATGATCCTAATTTTCTTTTATAGGATCGAAACGCCGTCGACACTTGCAAACACCCTATATGTTCTTAGTAATACTAAGTGTGATGCATAAGGGTGCCCCATGAAATGTTTGTTGGTTCTTTTTCTATTCTTGCCAATTGCAACAAACCGTTTTTTTGCCTGAACCTTTGTTTTCTTTGTTCTTTGTCTTGCTATTTTTAAGGGACACAGGCTTGTGTCCCACTTTGTGAATTTCTTTGATATTTTTGCTTCATTACTATATTAGTAAAATCCATGACCACTGTCCGGCTGGACAAGTCTTTAAAAATAAGTACTGATTGTGTCCTTATTTACTGTTGTTTCCATCCATTCCTTCCTAGGGACATTTGTTGTTTATAATCACTTTCGCTGGGGCCACAGAAGTCAGCACTCTAGTTGTGCTGGCTGGGCGTCTATTTAGACGCATGCATGCACTGACACGCAGCGGATGCGTGCAGCGGGCGTGCCAAAGGCAAGCCCGTCTACACCCGTCCGCGGCCGGCCGGGGCTAGGGGCCAGAACCCCTGGCTGTTCAAAGGGAAAACGATGCCTAACATACTCCAGGGTGCAATTACAGGACCTATGCCCCCCTGTTCTGGATACTTGTAAACACAGCATTGTTATGGAGGATACGCTCTTGAAATGCACCTATTGTGCATATAAAGTTAATACCTGCAAGGGAAGGCAGGCGACTAGGCCGAAACTCAATTTAATGATGATTAACTGCAGGTCCCTCAGCAAACACAACATGAAATGCATGATTGTATATTAGACAATCACCTGGATGTTTTATTTATTCCTCACGGAAACGTGGCTGAATGGGGATTCCGCTCCTGAGATATTGGAAACCCTCCCCCAGGACTATGGTATCTTTAGATTGGATCGCCAGACCAAACGTGGGGGAGGTATAGCCATGATTTACAAGTTTCCTTTACACTGCACTTTTAACATGGCCAACATAGAGAGTTGTGAAGCAGCCTCCTTTTCAATTATAGCAGCGGGTAATCAAATTGTGAAGGGCTTCCTAATTTACCGTCCGGCCACCGACTTCACGTCTTGCTTATTGGAGTAAAGGATTCAACCTGCAATGCGTAATAGGAAGATGATAGTCCTAGGTGATTTTAATTTGCACTTTGATGAAATAACCAAGAAGGAAGCTCAGTCTCTACGTCAGGAACTTGATGCACTGCAGTTAACGCTGAAATCCACCCTTCCTACTCACCAACAAGGGCATATACTAGACCCTATCTTTACTAATAGTGCAGAGTTGGCAATTGAACACCCTAGGGCAGTCCCATGAGCGGACCACCACCGTGTTGCATTTTCTATCCCGTTAAATAATACCCCCCTCCAGCTCCTAAAGGATCAGGAACTCCACATAGAAGATGGTCTAGATTTACCCCGGAAAACTCCACTCTTGCCCTGCAGCAGAACTACCCTTCTCTAGGAGAAGATATTAATTAATGGGGCATGCAGTTCCATGGATAAGTGGGTGAAGGAAGCCTTAGACACAGTGGCGCCCTGGACCAATAGTGCCCCCTCTAGGCGGACCAAATCCGCACCATGGTTCAATGAAACGTTAAGATCAGCAAAAAAGGCTTGTAAGCATCTGGAGCGCATATAGAGGATTGAATTCTCAGAGGTTATAAAGACTTTGTATAAACGGAAGCTTAAGCATTATCACTCTCTCATCAAAAAACACGCATGCAACCTACTACAAGGAGAGAATAGAGCAGGCAGGGCGCTCTACCAAATAATGATTCGCCATCTTTAAAGATCTATCTTTACTGGTGAGAACAGAGGCTCCGATGACAAATTCAGCGGAGTCATGCAATAGAATTGCAGACTTTTTTGCAGAAAAGGTAGCTAAAATATTCAAGACCTTTCCGGCTGAGGCGCGGGATGGGCGGTGCTGCCAGGCTGTATGCACCACAGGGGATAAGGTGACTAACTGCCTTTCTAAATTCAACCCACCCTCACTTGCTGACCTCACAGCTATAGCCATTTAGTATTAAATCAGGCTCTCCCACCGATCCTATATCACACAAGGTCATAAGAGCAGGCCTGGAAACCCTACTACCGTATATATGCCGACTCCTTGAGCTCTCCTTCTCGGAAGGTGTGGTCCCTAAATCCTGGAAACAGGCAATCGTCCTCCCCCTACTCAAAAAGCCTGGAGCTGCCTCCAGCCAGCCAGAAAACCTACCCCCGATTTCACTTCTGACTTACTTTTCTAGGATAGCAGAAAAAGTGGTAAACCTACAGGTAGTTACACACATGAACCAGCAGCCTTACACCCCCGCTCGCCAGCTCAGATCAGCTGGAACCCATCTGGTTAAAGTCCCTAAGATCCATAAAATCAGAATGGGGGCTCGTTCTTACAGCTCTCTGACAGCGAATAATTTGAATGCTCTCCCTCTTTCCCTCCTTTCGGAATCTTCTCCGAAAAGACCCCAGAAAACATGGCTCTTCCAGGCATAAGTCCTCGCTGTTTTCCCCTTTCCATGTAGAGTTCTGCTCAGCGCGGGAACACACTTTTTTAGTGTAACCATGCGCTTTATAAGTGTTATTATTAGTCTTATTACAACGCATGCGTTTACAACTCAAGTCGTTACAATGTCGCGTTGTTACATCGCATGCCATTCCAAAGCAAGTCGTTACAACGACTTATGGCAGAGGGGGAGCTGGAGTTTGGAATAGTATAATTTAGTATTCCAACTCCAGTGTGTGCAACAGTAGAGAAGGTGTTGGATTGAAAATCCAACACCTTCGCCCCCTACCGCAAGTCGTTGTAAAGACTTGCGTTGTAATGGCATGAGATGTAACAATGCATCGTTGTAACGACTTGCGTTGTAAACGCATGCATTGTGAACAATACGTTGTGAAGGTTGTTTCCCTAATAAGAGTGCAGATAAAGCTTAAACAGCATATGATGTCACTTCCGCTATCCCTGGCTTTTTTGTGAATTGAGTTCATGGTCCTTTGGATTATTTTTTCCATTTTCTCTTTTGTGCCTGGAGGCCCTGGTGCCTGTAATTATTATTTTGTGGTCATCATTTTACCTTTGGGTGTGATTATTGTGCATGTCCTCTTTAAAGTAATAAATGACCTACCTGGTCCTTGACAGGCGTCGGCTCAGCACTTCTCTGTGTAAGCGATTTGGGGAAACTAGCTGACCTAGCCTTTTCTATTGGCCGCTGCCGATATATTAAAATTGGTGCCAGCTTTGCCCATGCATGTAAAGTTCTGGGATTTGGGGCCACAGCACTGGAAGGGAAATGCAAGGAAATCCTGATGTCATTGCACAGTGGTCACCCGTGCTTGATTTTCAATTGCTGATTCCATTAGTTTTCGGGGGAAACTCGCGTCCTCAGTCAGTTGTATCTATAGTCCTGCAATTACCGTGGGTGATATGAAATCAAAGATACGTCACGCAGGTCAGTGCTCTCACAAAGTGATGCCATGTGCCTTCCTTTCAGCAACAGGCTACACAACATCTGCAGGCAGGTCGAAAATGGCCATTTAATAGAATCCAACGAATCCAACGTGACTAGGAAATACATCATCGAGTGTAATGAATAATAATCCCCTCAGAAACATCTAGAGGAAAGGAGGGGGCATAGAGAAGTGGATGTATAAAACACAAAGCAAAAACCAAGAGTGACTCCGTGCCATCACTTATGCAGTGCTCTCCACCAAGCAAAGCCTGCTCTTGTCTTTAATGGTTCCCTTACCTGGGAGTGAGAAGGCACGTTGTGTCTATGAAGAAGGAACGCCAGGGATAATTCTCACTCTACTGGAAATATTGCTCTGCTCGCCAGAGGTGTGTGCTATTTAATGAAAATGTCACTGTGCTGGCTTCATTTAGCTTAAATGAGTTCAAAATAGTCCAAAATAAAAAAAATCACTTAAATCAAAATTGCTTGTGAATGGCATGGGAGGTTGTGAGGGCCTCTTAACACAACTTCTCTGCCCTTTCCCAGAAGAAACGCGGAACACCCCAGAATGTGAACTCAAGGACCTCTAACTCAGAGATGGTCACTTCACAGTCAAATCTACCTGCCCAGTCTAAACTCTGTGTCTACAACCTGCCTGAGTGTAAATGTGGTTGCCTTCCCCACCTAGGGTGACCACCTGGCATGCTGGCAAATTCTTGGCAATGGCTGTAGAAATTCGGAACAAAGGGTCAAAATTCAGAACACAAATTCAGGACAAAAGGCCACTTTTATAGACAAATCAGAGAGTAGGTCAAGGAATATTATGAAAGTAAGCAAATAGCTGACACAAGTTTAAGTGAAAATAGGTTTATGTTCTTCAGCTTGTGTAGTAGCAGTATGCTAAGCGATCAGTCACATGCAACTGGACTTATTTAAAGATTAAAAAGCTAGCAAACATATGCACACAAAGCAAAACGTGGCAGCAAACATGAGATAGTTGTCTCATGATTTTGCTCCTTAGCAAGAATGATAGTACCCGAAGCTGTGCTGTGTTGATACATGTGGACGTCCGGCCCATAGGCAGAAGTACTACTACTGTGGGAGACAGCGAGGGAGTGAAATGTTGAGAATGTGTTTAGATCCTATTTTAGCGAGACAGTGCTTACGTGTGTGTGTGTATTTCATTGTGATGGTTTGCGACAAACTAGTGTAGGGTTTCAGCCCTCCTCCCTTCAATGCTATTTGCTCTACCTCTGCATCTATCAATCTAGTCTCAGTCTCGGTAATAACTTTAAGGTCCTGTACAAGCACTAGCAAAGCCAACAGGTTTGAGGTTGACACATGGGTGCTGAAAAAAGCCATGAAAAATGCCTACTGCAGTTCAAAGCAATTAAAAACGATTATTTTGTGTAAACAGTGCAGGGATGAGATAAAGAACTAAATGTGTAATGATAGTGTATACTTTTCAGTTGTTAAATTAGCTTCCTCGTGCATTACAAAGGAAGCAGTCTGATACACCTAAACAGCCAATCAGAAGTAGGTGAAACTGAAATACTCTTGTGGCCAAATCAGAGATACAATCGATAATGTTTCACGGCAAAAGCCAGAGGTTCCTACGGCCAACAAGCTACCGGCTGAAGAATGCTGGTCCAATTGCAGGTCAGTTCTAAAAACATGATTGAGATGCAGAAAACGAGCAAATAAAACAATTTAAAAAAATCCCACACATGCTCACTTTGATCTGGATCGTCATAACAAGGATATGCGAAACAGCACTCCACCATGCACCTCAGAGTGCGCCATTACCCACTGAGTCAAGTACTACAACCAGTGGCATAGTGCATCCGCCCACATATCACAGGGCACTATCATTTACAGATTAGTGCACCACCACCCCCAGCACATTCAACTACATCCTTAGATACATTGCACCATCACTCACAGAACAGTGCAGCAAACCCTTTGGCATGGTGCACCACCACTCACTGCATAGTGGAACCCCACCAATGGCATAGTGCACCATCACACACAGCACAATGCACTACAACCACATAAGAGTGTGTTAAACTACATTCTGTGACAAACTTTACCACACACCCAAGCCATTGTGCACCATTTGCACCACATGCGCTTCCTTCCACACTGCCTAGTTGCCCCCATTTTTAAAGTAATGATTCAGGTAATGGATTTGAAAAGCACAATTGTTCCTTTCGTGATGTTACTCCTCCAAATTGCCCTCAGATAATATCCATATTTCGCTTTTTCAGAACCCCAAAGCATATCATAGTCTTTTACTCGGAATTATATGTGTATGGTTTTGTTGAACAATGTGCCTAAGGCTACCTAAGGGCAGTCATCACTAACGTTGGTAGACAACTGTGCCATATCAATGGAGAATTTATGATCTGCAAACCCCGGAGTGGTCACCAGCCAGTATCAGCATCAGTTATAACGTGTTCATACCTGTTTGATATCCAGGCATGGAGGGGAGTTTTGCCTCCTCAGGTAGGATTTTAATTCTCCAGTCTATTAGCAAGCTTGGAGATGCTCAACCATAGACGATATTTTGTACCACTGTCCATGTCATGCAAAATATGTGATTTTTACTCTTTTGGCAAAGTCGACTACTACCCTCGGTGTGGAATTTTGAAGCACCTGTAAATTCCCCACGTTGGATTTTGAGGTCATGGAATATTATTTCCCGTTCAGACAAGAAGCGTTATTGACACCTGGACTGAGATCTCATCAGACAAGCAAGGAACTTTAAAGGCAAAGCATCTGAATGAGTGGCACACCTTGGCATTAGTGATGGTTACTGAGGAGAGAGAGCAGAGACTGGGTGGGTCCTGCCGCTTTCCCATTGGTCTGGCTACGGTATGCCTAAATCGGGCCCTATATTCAGTTGCCACCTCATAGGTCAGTTGGTTTCTTGAAAGAGCAAAGATCAAAAACAAATCCAATGCAGTTATGGAAAAAAGACCATCAATTGGCCAAAGGTAGGCTAGGAAGCCCGAAGGTACCAACTAGCGTACGCTTGTTTGTAGGGCCACTGAGCAGAGACCATGCTGTGTAGAGAGTGCTAGGATTGGCTGTCTGACATATCAGTCAAGCTAAGGTCAGCCTACATACTGGGGCCACAGTCAGTTGTGGCGATTGGATTTTGTAATGAGACACATGATAGGCTGTCAAGAAGAAGCATTAAAATGATAGATGTAGTCCACTGTAGAATTAGTTATGGATACTGGACAAACCCTCTGTTTGACATCATGTGATTTGGACTCGCTCACTGTACAAAGTGGAACATTGCTGAAATGCTGGCCTGATGCTGCCCGTTGTCAAATCAGTAACCCACAATGGACATTGAGCTGATTTTACGTACAGTGTGTGTAATTAGTGGACGTGTGGGCACTCGACTAAAGGAAGGCATTCAAGGGAGCTATACTGGCTGCCAGAATATCATTCTGAAGAACGACCTAATGTTTTTAGCATAATGCAATCTATGGAAGTCTTTCACTTCCACTTTGCAAATTTGAGTTTTGTATGAAGTATTTTCTGCCTGTAAAATGCCACTAAGCTCTTTGCTAAAGTCTATCTTCCTATTCGAATCAGCTGGAATATTGCAGAACCTGGAACAAGATCATTTTATAGGATAGGGAAGTGGCCTATCCTGGTTGTGCCACATTAGGCGAACACGCCTTCAAATATATGGCAGCATTGTAGTTTTACTTTACACTGTCAGATGCTCACTTGGGTTATTTATTGAGACATTTATAGACCTTGTTTGTGTGCCTGAATGAAGCCCTCCAATGCTTTTAAACTATCACTGGTGTTGCTCACAGACCTTCCTATGGGTTTCAGCAGCTTCTTTAAATCAAAGTCCCAGCCAGAAGGCCTCAACCTCCGTCTGATGCAGCAAGCTGCAATACATTGTTCTGCTTGTGGACAGTATGCATCAAGAGTTTGTTCACACCAGTCCATTCATCCATCTATCCTTTCATGTACCTAGCCAGATACACCCATCCGCCTATATCCATTCACTAAGATCCATCCAAGCACACACCCATCCTTCCGTAAATCTATCCATTCACCCTCCAAGATCCATCCATCCAGCTATCTGTCCATCCATCCAAGATCAATCCATTTACTCAGATCCATCCATCCTTCCTAGCTCCCATTCGTCCATCCATTCATTGATCTATCCATCCATGTACCCTGCAATATCAATTCATCTATTCACCAAGACCTATCCATCCATCCAAGCATCCATCCTTCTGTATATCAATTATACTCACCAAGATTTATCCATCCACCCATCTGCCCATCATCTATCCACCCACCCATCCATCCATCAAAGCAGCCATTGTTCATCCATAATCCATCCATGAACGCAGCAAGATCCATCCTGATCTAGCCATCATCCAAGCACCCATCCATTCTTTTTTCCATCTATCCATCCGTGTGCCCACCAAGAGCCATCCATCTGTCCATCCATCCACCCATCAAAAACCTTCCACTTACCAATATTCATTCATCCATCTCCCCAAGCACTTGTCCTGTTCATCAATCCATCCCTCCATCTGTCTATCCATCCATGGCTATCTTTTCATCTATCTACCCATGCATTCATCAACAATCCATTCATTGATCCATCCATCCTCCGATCAATGCAACCGTCCATCCAGCTATCCTGATATTTACAGCCTCTCCATTCATGCCCACATTCTCCATCCATTCATCAGTCCATCCATCTTCCCAACCATCTGTCCCTCTGTTCATCCATTCATTTAACATCCCAAACACCTATCCACCTCAAACAAAAATATTTGAAGCATCAAGATACTCAAGCTAAATGAAAGCCTGCTATGTAAGTAAAAATATTGGTGCCATATCATATGAGGAGAACAGTAAAAAATGAAAATACATTGGGAATCCATAATAATAAAAGCTAGAAAGAAGCATCAGCCTAGAGATTTTCAAATGGTCTACAATATTATTGTGTCCTCTTAAAACTATCTTTCAGTTCCAGTCAGTACTCAATAACCTTTGAGGCTGCAAAGGAAAAATAATGGTCCCCTCCAGGGAATAAATTCGATATGTCACTTGTGATTATTTTTCCAAAAGCAAGCTGCTACTCATGCTGTTTGTAATCATTTCGAGCCTTATTTTAGTGAAATAACCAAGTAATACGTGTGATAGAAGAATCTTTTTGGGATTGATTTATTCACTTTTGCCTATTGTAAACGTCTTCACATTCCCAGAATCGCACTCATCTTTTTATTAAAACAACAAATGGATGGATGTTATTAAGTGGCTTGAAAAGCCCTCTGCCCCTGCCAGGTGCCACATCTGTCTACTGCAAAGGATCACACCCTTCCGCAGCACCGTGACGAGCACCGCCTTATCTCACACCGCGATCCTGGTCTCACCGACGACGCCATCTGACGCTGCCACTGAGCCGCTGCTCGCACCGCGACCTGAGGGCACCGCACGCCGCACCGCTGTACTTCGCACCACAGCACCCGACGCCTGCTGACGCTAGCGCCTTCATCTCACACCACGATCCTGGTCTCACCGACGACGCCATCTGATGGCGCCACCGAGCCGCTGCTCGCACCGCGATCCGGCGGTGCGGGATGAGGGCGGTGCGTCGTGTAACTTTACGATCGGTGCCCTTGAACCACGGTGCAAGCAGCAGCGTCGAGCCCGGCATGGAGCGGCGTCGTCAGGGATACAAAGGCGTCGTCGTGAAGCTAGGCGGTACAGAGTACGGTGCCCACAGGTCACGTGCGAGCAGCGGCTCGGTGGCGGTGTCAGCAGGCGTCGTCTGTGAGACCAGGGTCGTGTTGCGGTGCCAAAGCTTCGGCGTGAAGCGAGGCGGTGCGAGCAGCGGCTCGGTGGCGGTGTCAGCAGGTGTCGTCGGTGAGACCAGGGTCGTGTTGCCGTGCCAAAGCTTCGGCGTGAAGCGAGGCGGTGCGGAGTGCGGGGCCCACAGGTCGCGATGCAAGCAGCGGCTCGGTGGCGGTGTAGTGGCTCCCTTTTTCTGCTGTCTAGGGCAGGATCTTGTCCTCTGGCAGATCATTGAGAGAGAGAGGTCCACACAGAGTCCAGCCTCAGCCCACACCAGGCCGACTTTTATGCAGTCACTTGCTTCATCAATGGTCATGTCAAATACTGCACCTCACTTTCATACTCCAGCAGCTTCGCTTAGCTCAACCTATTGATATGGATGAACTACAATTCCCTATGCATGATGTAGAACGCCATTCATTCAAAGAGACTACATCACCAGGCCAAGCCACCCTTGCCTTGAACTTGACAGCATTGGCGCTTAATTGTGAAAGAAAAAACAAACCTTTTTTGTGTTTGCCCCAATGCTTAGCAACCTTCCCCACCTGCATTGAAGCTGAACTACTTTTTAGATTTTCCACGGATGTATGATGTAACAGCGCGAGTCATTACAACGCGTGCAGTTACATCACAATCGTTACAACGACTGCGATGTTACTACGCTATGCCATTACAACGCAAGTCTTTACATCGACTTGCGCTAGATGGCGTGCTAACATTAGAAAAGCGTAATTTACTATTCCAACTCCAGTCCACTTAACAGTAGGGAAGGTGTTGGGATAGTAAATTACACTATTTGTAATGTTAGCCCGCCATCTAGCGCAAGTCGATGTAAAGACTTGCGTTGTAATGGCATCGCGTGGTTACATCGCGTTCGTTGTAACGACCGCGATGTAACAGCATCGCGGTGTACTGACTGCGATGTTAACGATGTTTTCCCTTTCCACCTACCTTCAAGCAAAAACTGCCACCCACCTTTTCTCTATCCACCTTCCTCTTTAATCTGACCTCTTCTTCAGCTCACACCCACATTTAGTAAATTTAGACTTTTTCTTGGCCTGCACTGCAGATTTTTCCTGCTTGTTATGGTCTGGCTTGACAGTGCAGCTGTCACCAGACAATTATGTGACAAGTACTAAACAGGAGTTTTGGCTCCGCCCACATGCTGGGAGCCAGTAGTACATGTTTTGATTGAGCATTGTTGTGTTATTCCATTAAAAAAGAGATTGTTGTCCACACAGCTGTGACATTTTTGTTTATACTTCCGGCTGCGTGAGCTTGAATTTTCAGGGGCACACACGACATTATAATGCTAATAATTGTCTTCAGTAACTAGGTAATTAGTGTTGTTTTTCTCTGGAAGAAGCACAGATGGTAGGAGACAGTCATTAACCTACATGATTTTGTAGATCTGGCTGGACAGTGCAACTGTCACCTGACCTTTTAACCTACACCAATATTATTCTACAGTTCTTTGGTTCCACACGAATAAATATGAATTTCCATGCTATTTACTTGTAATTGCTTCATATTACCATGCAACATTCTTTTAAAGCCAGACCTATTGCCATTGCCATGCTTGTTTTTCCTGTGTGTGCCAAAATTGCTGATCTACGCGAAGAGCTCTGTTGCCCTCCCAGTCTAGACCTACCCGAGGCAAATACCCCAAATAAAATAGGGTGAGACTACCAGCACCAGTAAACAAATTCAGAAGGGCTTTCCTCTTTTTTGGCAATATCGTCAGTAGGTAAGCAGTTGCATTGAGCAGGGTCCCTTGAGTTTGTAGTTCTGCTTTTGTTCTCGAAGGGGGTTGTTTAATGGGGAAAGTGGTATGATCAACTGGGAAGTCTGTCTGTTGTATCAGTCAAGCGTTTTATGCAAGCAGTGCTTGAAATTAGGCGGATTCTACCGGAACCTTGTTCCAGCAGCTATGAGGGGTTGGATCCTAGGGGGAAATTGTTACTTTGTCCTGGTCAAATTTTCTGACACCAAGGCAGCTTTCAGCAGTGCCTGCACATTGTATGAGTTATGTTTGAAGCAGCCACATGCAGGCAGGGAGAGGGCTTTCTCTTTTAAATTTCCAGCTGGGCACAAACAAAGGCCTAAATTAAAGGGTCATCAGCCCTTCTTTTAATCCCATATCCTCCTGGTTGGGAGCTATCTGGAACCTAACACCTAGATTCCAGTGCAATGGAACAAAATAAAGGCGCTCAGCATGCTATCACTTCACAAGTGATTAAGGGAAACTGTGACCTGGAGGCAGGATTTTAACTTTGTTTGACTCCCTATGTAAGAAATGTGCTTACATAGTGGGGATACCATATTTGTCTGTATGAGTAAGTACATAAATATGGATGTGAATGACAACTACTATTTGTTATTAAATGCTTTTATGGTGCAACTTATCACAGTGTAGGGTGCCAAAGTGCTTTACATTAAACACAGAGGCACAATAAAGCATACAACTGTGCAAATCATTGTACAAGAAATGTTACATAAGAAAATGAGGGTTATAAGGAGTAGGGATTGCATATCATCTATACCTGTAGACATTATGTTAAGGCTGTATGGTCAGGAGAAACACAAAGTCAGGATATAAAACATATTGCAGTGATTGTGGTTGTCTGTACTATTAAAACATTGTTACTTCCCAAATGAACCCTGTTAGAAATGGGGGTCTCTAATTGGCAAGGGTTTGCACCTTTGTCCAAGTAGGGACCCTTCTTCCTAGTCAGGAAACGGGAGTTACACTCCTAAAATAACCCCTGCTTACCCCCTTGGTAGCTTGGCATGAGCAGTCAGGCTTATTCTAGAGGCACTGTGTGAAGCATTTGCACATAACCAACAGTAATACAATGTAATCACTACAAAAGGACACCACACCAGTTTAGAAAAATAGCCTATATTTTTATATACTTAAAACAAGACCAAAACGATAAAAATCCACAATACAGTACCTAAAAATCTTCAGTTATCAAATTATCCTTGAAAAGCAGTTCCTTGATGTCGATAGCTCCGTCCGGGACTATCGTGGCGTCGTGAACAAACATATCCAAACAGTTCTGGCTGATCGCGGGTCAGCTACGGTGTCGGAAAGACCCGCAACCAGTACCTTTCAGAAATGCAGATCGTCGATGACCTCTCGTTGTCACGCGCGTTGCAGGTTGATCTGCTCTACGATGGAGTCAGGAGCACTGGCGTCGGCAGGCCTCGGGTGCTGTGGTGCGAAGTGCAGCGGGGAGACATGCGGTGCCCTCATGTCGCGGTGCGAGCAGCGGCTCGGTGGCGGCGTCAGATGGCGTCGTCGGTGAGACTAAGGTGAGATGAAGGTGGTGCTTGTCACGGTGCTGGCAGGTCACTGTGCAGCAGCAGCGGCGTCATCGTTGCTGAAGCGCTGTCGTCGGCTGACGAACTGGAGTCAATGGCACCGGCGTCGGTAGGCCAAGGCTGCGGTGCGGGATGAAGGCGGTGCGTTGTGTAACTTTACGAGCGGTGCCCTTGAACCACAGTGCAAGCAGCGGCGTCGAGTCCGGCATGGAGCGGCGTCGGGGATACCAAGTCGTCGTTGTGAAGCTAGGTTGTGCGATGTGCGGTGCCCACAGGTCGCGGTGCGAGCAGCGGCTCGGTGGCGGCGTCAGCAGGCGGCGTCCGTGAGACCAGGGTCACGGTGCGGCATGGTGGCGGTGCTCTCTGCGGTACCAAAACTTTGGCGTGAAGCGAGGCGGTGCGGAGTGCCGGGCCCACAGGTCACGCTGCAAGCAGCGGCTTGGTGGCGGTGTCGACAGGCGTCGTCGGTGAGACCAAGGTAACGGTGCGGCGGTGCCCTCTGCGGTGCCTTCTGGACACGGAGTCGGCAGCGGCGTCGTAGACGGCATCGGGTTTGAAGTCTTTGCTGTTCCTGAGACTTCTTGAACAGGGGGCATGCGCTATCTCAAGCCCTTGGAGAAACTCACAAAAGTAGATTGCAGAAAGTTCAGTCCAGTCCTCTCACTGCCCAAGACAGAGGCAGCCACTGCAGGCCAACACAGCAAAGCACACAGCAAAGTGGGAGTTCCTCCTCACAGCTTCTCTAGCTCTTCTTGTTGGCAGTCTTCTTGATCCAAAAGAGTTCTAAAGGTCTGGGGTCTGGGTCCCCCTTTTTATCGTCAATTTCTCTTTGATCTCTGAAGGCAGAGAGGCCTTTGCTTAGTCCAAACCAGTTCTGGTCAGTCCTGGAGCACTTTGTTGACAAGATTCCTTCTTTCCTTTCACAGTGTAGGCCAGGGACATCAGACTCACCACAGGAGGTGGAGCCAGCTGTTTTGGAGGGAAGGCACAGCCCTATTCAGGTCCCGGGTGCAACTCCCACTCATCTACATGTAGATCTTGCTATTCAGCCATGTGCTGACTCAACCTGTCTCCTGGAATCCCCAGCCCCTGTCACTCAAACTCCAGACAAGGAATACACAACCTAGCAGAGGCAGGCTTGGATGGTTAGACAAGAAAATACCTACTTTCTAAAAGTTGTATTTTCAAACACAGAATGTTAAAACCAACTTCACTAAAAGATGCATTTTATCATTCTGTGTTCAGGCATACTAAACTCAAATTTCTATCATGTTCCCTGGGTCAATTAGGATTATAGGATGTAATAATCAAACTGCCCATTCTGGCCTATGGGGAACAGGTAGCCTTGCAATAGTGAAAAACGAAGTAGGCTGTAATTCACTATCAGGACATGCCACACATACCTGGGCATGTCCTACCTTTCACATACAATGCACCCTGCCCGTGGGGGTACCTTGGGCCTACCAGAGGGGCGACTCACATGTAGAAAAGGGAAGGTTTAGGGACGCGGAAGTGTGTGCACTTGTTAAGTCGACATGGCAGCCCCAGGCTGCACACAGGCTCTGCAATGGCAGGCCAGAGTTACACTTTACGGGCTGTTTGCGTGGGTGGCACAATCCAGTGCTGCAGCCTACCAACAGCATTTGATTTATAGGCCCTGGCACTTGCAGTGCACTTTACTAGGGATTGACTTTACTAGGGACTGACACATAAATCATATCGGCCAGTCATGGAAACGCCAATCCATAACACATTTGATAACAGGAGCACTTGCACTTTACCACTGGACAGCAGTGAGGAAAGTGCGCAGAATCATTACACCAGCAAAAACAGAGTCAAAACCGGGAGGTCAGAAAGCAAAAAGTCAGGGGAAACACGCCAAAAGATGCCAAGTCTAACAAACCCTTCTTTGTAATCTTAGAATAACATCATATTGAGTAAAAAGCAATACGAATCTAAACCCATGATTTGCAGTTTGAATGAACTCCTTGATGCTGGTAATTGGATCACTGTTCGAAGGCTTGCAGGTTATGAACTGAAAGTGACAAAATTATCTCAGTGTCAAAAGCAGTAGCCCATTTACCTAATTAAAATACAAATCTGCGATTAATGTGCTTTGTAGCAGGCACATTAGCCTTCATGCTACATTTTGAGTCAAAACTGTGACTGGACAAAACATAGAACTATCCCTGAACTGTGTTGACCATTAGAGGTATCCTAAAATACTATAAACCCCTCAAAATTGAAGGGCTTTCAGTGATCTCTGCAGAAGTTGTCTTTACCCTCAACGATATTTCAAAATCCGGCCTGGGTATAGTTTGCCTACAAGGAACTCTGTGAAGTTACAAAAAAACTCCACGAAGTTCCGCGAGTGGCGGAGTGCAGTGCGAACTGCAGTTTGTGCTGGTATTCCTGCTGCTCGGGTAGAAATACTACCCAAGCAGCATCGCACGCTTGCGATGTTACCGTTCGCGATAGCGAGCGGGGGAAAAAACTCCGCTGCACATCGCGAAGCGGAGTTTTCTGCACTCCGCGAGCTTCCAGGAGTGCAGGAAACTCTGCAAACTCCGCGCACGGAGAGAAGTTCATCGCCCATGCTTATTCAAAATGCAGCCTTTTTGTGACTAATTAAGTAATCTTGGCCAGATTTACAGTCACATATCCTTTTTGTCAATTTTTATGCGATACGAACAGTGGTTCTGCCACAACACACTTATCCTAAGCTAAATTACTTCAAAGTTTTATCCCCTTCTACATTGGGATATCAGAAAATTTTATAAATATCTGTCTAAACACGTACTCAAAGTCAAATAGCACAAACTAAATGTATTATTCTGTAATTTATTCAATATTAAGCAAAGAGAGTCCTTGTATCATTATAATCAACAGGTCATATACACATGGTAAACTAGTGCAGAGGTGAGACAAGGTGAAATAAAGTGTGTAATTAAAATAAATCACAACAGATTCATAGGGTACAGAAAGACTATATACATGAACGACACAGGAGAGGACGCATCCACGGCTACGCTGACAGCGAGTCGTTTCAAGTGCCCACGGGAACAAAATTATCCCGGGACTTGTATAACTTCATTCGATCGTATGGGACATACATGACTCAATTGAGTAACTGATCGCAACAACTGGGAGAGCCCACGGGAACAAAATTGTAGCGGGACTCATGTATTTTCACTCGTTCGCTTGGGACATACATTCCCTAAATGAGTTAATGATAAATCTGACCGCATCAATTTGGAGGTAAGTACCGCCAGCTTTTCCATCCAATTATGGTTTCTTTGTTGCCAGTAACCATATTCCTTATAAATATGGCTTCTCTTTTTAGATAACTCACGAGGTTTCTGAGTTTATCTTGCAATATCGGACCTGTTGAGACGCTGGGTAGGCAGACTGCCCCTACCTCTCCTCAAATTGATTTATATTTACCTACAAGCAAGTTAAAAGCACACAATTACTCATGTAATGGCTTCCCCTTGGAACCTACTAGGCTATACGCAGGCTGTTTTGATTTTGTCCTGAAGAAGACCCACGTTTGATACTTACATGTATTACAGATACACAGGGGTCGAAATCTCGATGCATAATTAGAAACACAAAATTCCATTTTGACCATTTCAAATTGATCATGAATAATTCTAGGTCACTATGAGAATAATTGCATGTTTTTTATTCTGTGCTTGAATATCATTGTCGTTCATGTATATAGTCTTTCTGTAGCCTATCAATTTTGTTGTGATTTATGTTAATTACACACTTTATTTCACCTTGTCTCACCTCTGCACTAGTTAACCATGTGTATATGACCTGTTGTTTATAATCATACAATGACTCTTCTTGCTCAATATTGAATAAATTACAGCCTTGTGCTGACTCAAACTGTCTCCTGGAATACCCAGCCCCTGTCACTCAAACTCCAGACAAGGAATACACAACCTAGCAGAGGCAGGCTTGGATGGTTAGACAAGAAAATACCTACTTTCTAAAAGTTGTATTTTCAAACACAGAATGTTAAAACCAACTTCACTAAAAGATGCATTTTATCATTCTGTGTTCAGGCATACTAAACTCAAATTTCTATCATGTTCCCTGGGTCAATTAGGATTATAGGCTGTAATAATCAAACTGCCCATTCTGGCCTATGGGGAACAGGTAGCCTTGCAATAGTGAAAAACGAAGTAGGCTGTAATTCACTATCAGGACATGCCACACATACCTGGGCATGTCCTACCTTTCACATACAATGCACCCTGCCCGTGGGGGTACCTTGGGCCTACCAGAGCGGCGACTCACATGTAGAAAAGGGAAGGTTTAGGGACGCGGAAGTGTGTGCACTTGTTAAGTCGACATGGCAGCCCCAGGCTGCACACAGGCTCTGCAATGGCAGGCCAGAGTTACACTTTACGGGCTGTTTGCGTGGGTGGCACAATCCAGTGCTGCAGCCTACCAACAGCATTTGATTTATAGGCCCTGGCACTTGCAGTGCACTTTACTAGGGACTGACTTTACTAGGGACTGACACATAAATCATATCGGCCAGTCATGGAAACGCCAATCCATAACACATTTGATAACAGGAGCACTTGCACTTTACCACTGGACAGCAGTGAGGAAAGTGCGCAGAATCATTACACCAGCAAAAACAGAGTCAAAACCGGGAGGTCAGAAAGCAAAAAGTCAGGGGAAACACGCCAAAAGATGCCAAGTCTAACAAACCCTTCTTTGTAATCTTAGAATAACATCATATTGAGTAAAAAGCAATACGAATCTAAACCCATGATTTGCAGTTTGAATGAACTCCTTGATGCTGGTAATTGGATCACTGTTCGAAGGCTTGCAGGTTATGAACTGAAAGTGACAAAATTATCTCAGTGTCAAAAGCAGTAGCCCATTTACCTAATTAAAATACAAATCTGCGATTAATGTGCTTTGTAGCAGGCACATTAGCCTTCATGCTACATTTTGAGTCAAAACTGTGACTGGACAAAACATAGAACTATCCCTGAACTGTGTTGACCATTAGAGGTATCCTAAAATACTATAAACCCCTCAAAATTGAAGTGCTTTCAGTGATCTCTGCAGAAGTTGTCTTTACCCTCAACGATATTTCAAAATCCGGCCTGGGTATAGTTTGCCTACAAGGAACTCTGTGAAGTTACAAAAAAACTCCACGAAGTTCCGCGAGTGGCGGAGTGCAGTGCGAACTGCAGTTTGTGCTGGTATTCCTGCTGCTCGGGTAGAAATACTACCCAAGCAGCATCGCACACTTGCGATGTTACCGTTCGCGATAGCGAGCGGGGAAAAAAACTCCGCTGCACATCGCGAAGCGGAGTTTTCTGCACTCCGCGAGCTTCCAGGAGTGCAGGAAACTCTGCAAACTCCGCGCACGGAGAGAAGTTCATCGCCCATGCTTATTCAAAATGCAGCCTTTTTGTGACTTATTAAGTAATCTTGGCCAGATTTACAGTCACATATCCTTTTTGTCAATTTTTATGCGATACGAACAGTGGTTCTGCCACAACACACTTATCCTAAGCTAAATTACTTCAAAGTTTTATCCCCTTCTACATTGGGATATCAGAAAATTTTATAAATATCTGTCTAAACACGTACTCAAAGTCAAATAGCACAAACTAAATGTATTATTCTGTAATTTATTCAATATTAAGCAAAGAGAGTCCTTGTATCATTATAATCAACAGGTCATATACACATGGTAAACTAGTGCAGAGGTGAGACAAGGTGAAATAAAGTGTGTAATTAACATAAATCACAACAGATTCATAGGGTACAGAAAGACTATATACATGAACGACACAGGAGAGGACGCATCCACGGCTACGCTGACAGCGAGTCGTTTCAAGTGCCCACGGGAACAAAATTATCCCGGGACTTGTATAACTTCATTCGATCGTATGGGACATACATGACTCAATTGAGTAACTGATCGCAACAACTGGGAGAGCCCACGGGAACAAAATTGTAGCGGGACTCATGTATTTTCACTCGTTCGCTTGGGACATACATTCCCTAAATGAGTTAATGATAAATCTGACCGCATCAATTTGGAGGTAAGTACCGCCAGCTTTTCCATCCAATTATGGTTTCTTTGTTGCCAGTAACCATATTCCTTATAAATATGGCTTTTCTTTTTAGATAACTCACGAGGTTTCTGAGTTTATCTTGCAATATCGGACCTGTTGAGACGCTGGGTAGGCAGACTGCCCCTACCTCTCCTCAAATTGATTTATATTTACCTACAAGCAAGTTAAAAGCACACAATTACTCATGTAATGGCTTCCCCTTGGAACCTACTAGGCTATACGCAGGCTGTTTTGATTTTGTCCTGAAGAAGACCCACTTTTGATACTTACATGTATTACAGATACACAGGGGTCGAAATCTCGATGCATAATTAGAAACACAAAATTCCATTTTGACCATTTCAAATTGATCATGAATAATTCTAGGTCACTATGAGAATAATTGCATGTTTTTTATTCTGTGCTTGAATATCATTGTCGTTCATGTATATAGTCTTTCTGTAGCCTATGAATTTTGTTGTGATTTATGTTAATTACACACTTTATTTCACCTTGTCTCACCTCTGCACTAGTTAACCATGTGTATATGACCTGTTGTTTATAATCATACAATGACTCTTCTTGCTCAATATTGAATAAATTACAGCCTTGTGCTGACTCAAACTGTCTCCTGGAATCCCCAGCCCCTGTCACTCAAACTCCAGACAAGGAATACACAACCTAGCAGAGGCAGGCTTGGATGGTTAGACAAGAAAATACCTACTTTCTAAAAGTTGTATTTTCAAACACAGAATGTTAAAACCAACTTCACTAAAAGATGCATTTTATCATTCTGTGTTCAGGCATACTAAACTCAAATTTCTATCATGTTCCCTGGGTCAATTAGGATTATAGGCTGTAATAATCAAACTGCCCATTCTGGCCTATGGGGAACAGGTAGCCTTGCAATAGTGAAAAACGAAGTAGGCTGTAATTCACTATCAGGACATGCCACACATACCTGGGCATGTCCTACCTTTCACATACAATGCACCATGCCCATGGGGGTACCTTGGGCCTACCAGAGGGGCGACTCACATGTAGAAAAGGGAAGGTTTAGGGACGCGGAAGTGTGTGCACTTGTTAAGTCGACATGGCAGCTCCAGGCTGCACACAGGCTCTGCAATGGCAGGCCAGAGTTACACTTTACGGGCTGTTTGCGTGGGTGGCACAATCCAGTGCTGCAGCCTACCAACAGCATTTGATTTATAGGCCCTGGCACTTGCAGTGCACTTTACTAGGGATTGACTTTACTAGGGACTGACACATAAATCATATCGGCCAATCATGGAAACGCCAATCCATAACACATTTGATAACAGGAGCACTTGCACTTTACCACTGGACAGCGGTGAGGAAAGTGCGCAGAATCATTACACCAGCAAAAACAGAGTCAAAACCGGGAGGTCAGAAAGCAAAAAGTCAGGGGAAACACGCCAAAAGATGCCAAGTCTAACAAACCCTTCTTTGTAATCTTAGAATAACATCATATTGAGTAAAAAGCAATACGAATCTAAACCCATGATTTGCAGTTTGAATGAACTCCTTGATGCTGGTAATTGGATCACTGTTCGAAGGCTTGCAGGTTATGAACTGAAAGTGACAAAATTATCTCAGTGTCAAAAGCAGTAGCCCATTTACCTAATTAAAATACAAATCTGCGATCAATGTGCTTTGTAGCAGGCACATTAGCCTTCATGCTACATTTTGAGTCAAAACTGTGACTGGACAAAACATAGAACTATCCCAGAACTGTGTTGACCATTAGAGGTATCCTAAAATACTATAAACCCCTCAAAATTGAAGGGCATGCAGTGATCTCTGCAGAAGTTGTCTTAACCCTCAACGATATTTCAAAATCCGGCCTGGGTGTAGTTTGCCTACAAGGAACTCTGTGAAGTTACAAAAAAACTCCACGAAGTTCCGCGAGTGGCGGAGTGCAGTGCGAACTGCAGTTTGTGCTGGTATTCCTGCTGCTCGGGTAGAAATACTACCCAAGCAGCATCGCACGCTTGCGATGTTACCGTTCGCGATAGCGAGCGGGGGAAAAAACTCCGCTGCACATCGCGAAGCGGAGTTTTCTGCACTCCGCGAGCTTCCGGGAGTGCAGGAAACTCTGCAAACTCCGCGCACGGAGAGAAGTTCATCGCCCATGCTTATTCAAAATGCAGCCTTTTTGTGACTAATTAAGTAATCTTGGCCAGATTTACAGTCACATGTCCTTTTTGTCAATTTTTATGCGATACGAACAGTGGTTCTGCCACAACACACTTATCCTAAGCTAAATTACTTCAAAGTTTTATCCCCTTCTACATTTGGATATCAGAAAATTTTATAAATATCTGTCTAAACACGTACTCAAAGTCAAATAGCACAAACTAAATGTATTATTCTGTAATTTATTCAATATTAAGCAAAGAGAGTCCTTGTATCATTATAATCAACAGGTCATATACACATGGTAAACTAGTGCAGAGGTGAGACAAGGTGAAATAAAGTGTGTAATTAACATAAATCACAACAGATTCATAGGGTACAGAAAGACTATATACATGAACGACACAGGAGAGGACGCATCCACGGCTACGCTGACAGCGAGTCGTTTCAAGTGCCCACGGGAACAAAATTATCCCGGGACTTGTATAACTTCATTCGATCGTATGGGACATACATGACTCAATTGAGTAACTGATCGCAACAACAGGGAGAGCCCACGGGAACAAAATTGTAGCGGGACTCATGTATTTTCACTCGTTCGCTTGGGACATACATTCCCTAAATGAGTTAATGATAAATCTGACCGCATCAATTTGGAGGTAAGTACCGCCAGCTTTTCCATCCAATTATGGTTTCTTTGTTGCCAGTAACCATATTCCTTATAAATATGGCTTCTCTTTTTAGATAACTCACGAGGTTTCTGAGTTTATCTTGCAATATCGGACCTGTTGAGACGCTGGGTAGGCAGACTGCCCCTACCTCTCCTCAAATTGATTTATATTTACCTACAAGCAAGTTAAAAGCACACAATTACTCATGTAATGGCTTCCCCTTGGAACCTACTAGGCTATACGCAGGCTGTTTTGATTTTGTCCTGAAGAAGACCCACGTTTGATACTTACATGTATTACAGATACACAGGGGTCGAAATCTCGATGCATAATTAGAAACACAAAATTCCATTTTGACCATTTCAAATTGATCATGAATAATTCTAGTTCACTATGAGAATAATTGCATGTTTTTTATTCTGTGCTTGAATATCATTGTCGTTCATGTATATAGTCTTTCTGTAGCCTATGAATTTTGTTGTGATTTATGTCAATTACACACTTTATTTCACCTTGTCTCACCTCTGCACTAGTTAACCATGTGTATATGACCTGTTGTTTATAATCATACAATGACTCTTTTTGCTCAATATTGAATAAATTACAGAATAACACAATTAGTTTGTGCTATTTGAATTTGAGTACATGTTTAGACAGATATGTATAACATTCACTGATATCTCAACGTAGAAGGGGATACAACTTTGAAGTAATTTAGCTTAGGAAAAGTGTGTTGTGGCAGAACCACTGTTCGTTTAATGTAATTGTCCCCAGGTTCTGCACTTTACTGGGTATTCCCATTGATGAATACTGTCAATTTTTATGCAGCAGATAATTTAAACATAAATGTAAAAGTTGACTGTCAGACTCTACTTTTCAAGCTCTGCCCCTCGTGACTCCACTCCCTTTCCTCTCCCACACATTGACCCCTAATTTATGGGTTTGCAGAGTATTTCTATTTTAAATTCCAGCACTGTTTGCAAGTAATTGCTGAATTTTCTCCTAAATGCTTGTGACATGTAGGAACATATCAAATGGTCAGAAGATGGAGTACTCAGCAGTAACTGGATTTTTGCACAACAGAACCAAAAAAATAAGCATGGTTTTGTATACTGAAAGCTCTATCTCTTTTCAGTCATATAAAGGAAGGAAATAAACATCCAAAGAGGAAATGCAGGAAAAATAATGTGCTGTAAGAAATGTCATCGCAATTGCAGATTGCACAAAGTGCTTGTCATTTAAGCATTGGTTGTTTTTAAATGAGGTGTTGGTGTCATTTTGTAAAAAACAAAGCCAGAAACAACAGAAGGGAGCACGGGGAACCATTTTGGAATGGGCAGCATATTAATGCTCAACACGCATTGACACAGCTAGAACCGAATTAAAGAAAAACGATTGGATTGCAAGGAGCAGTGGCATATAAAAATGCTAGGCCACATAATTTTCCCAAAAACCCTTACTTAGAGACATTGTGCAGGGACCACGCCTGACAAGGCAAGGGACGCCATTTATTACTTTAAAAGGAAATAGCACAAGCGTGAAAAACTACATACAGAATAACTTCACTAAAAGTGATGACAAACTGGTTTCATTTAGGGAATACCTGAAACTAAAGTTAGTGTTAATATGCAACAGCCATCCAGGTGGAGAAAGGGAAATAAAAATTGAAATATGGACTCTATCATGCCTCAAACAAAGGAAAATGACTCTCCTCCCCTCTGTGCTGGTAAGTCATAGCATGGATTTAGATATGGAATAGCTGTCAAACTTAGGGTCAGATGTACGACCATTCCGCTTTGCAGGTTGCAAAATGGAATGTACTATGTCTCAGACCCATTAGCGATTCCCAATGGGGGGTCGCAAGTGACTTGCCTCATCAATATTCATTAGGCAGATTGCAATTTGCGACCCATCGGGAATGGGAAATAACACAGGGATGGTGATCTGCTGCAGGCCAACATGCTGGTGTTTGCTTTTATTAATAAAGCAACAATTTTTTTATCCCAAATGCAGCTCGTTTTCCTTATAGGAAAATGGGAAGTGTTTAAAAGAAAAAAATGAAAAGTTTTCTTTTCATTTTTTAAGAGTAGACAGTGGGATCACTGCCTGCTCTGAAAAAAATGTTTGTACTACCATTGAACCGCTTCCCGTTTGCGAAGGGTTACCAACAACTTAAATTTGGTGTTAAAATGTGAATGTGTTGCGGTCGCAAAACATTCTTGCATACCGCTCCAATTCGGTATCAGGATGGGACGCCCTAAACACACCCCTTCCTATAACCGAATTGCAAATAGGGTTTGGTACATCAGAAAATGCTTATTTTCTGGTTGCATAAAGCTTCTTACATCTGGCCCTTAGTCATTAACAAATTAAGTGATTCAAGTACCAATTAATACATTTGGGCTATGACCGTAAGAATGTTGGACAATCTGAAATAGGAAGGAAAAGTCAAATGTATTGAGAGCAGGGACTGAAATATTCATGAGTACCCTTTTAAACAAAAAAGGCACGAGCAGTAATTCAGAGAGACATCATTACTATGTAATCAAGATAATGGTTGTTTCTGTATTCAGTTCATGGCTTATTGGGGTTCGTGCATCTGCTTAAGTGCCTTGTTAGAACTTCAAATTTATTCCATTGTCATAAGTAGTTCTTTTTGGTGCCCCATGGTCTATTATAGTTTCATTTAGTAGTTTTTATTCAACCCAAACTTGCATTTCTGCTGGATGGCGGTAGTTCACTGTTTAAACGAATGGACCATTTGCAACTGGAGCCTGCACCAGAGTTACATGTTGTAATATTTATACAGAGGATACATAACTGGTAACTCTGTAAAATGGCCCAGCATTGCTATTGAGGTGTTCTGGTGACAACATAAACCATGAGGCCAAGGGCCAGAGATGGCAATTTAGGGCCATATTATATGGTATATGTTATGTATTTGTTTATGTTGCAGTTTTGTTGGGGGGGATTTCGCTTTTAAATGCTGTTTTATTGAAAGTACAGCTAACAATGGGAACGGACTGAAATTAGAACATTTAGGTTTTTTCACCTTTCCTGATTACATAGTTGCTACAACAACGCGCCATGGTGAGTTTCGGCGGATTGTTGCAATTGTGAGGCTGCAGTGTATCCGTATATTGTAGATTGACATTTGTCACATAATTCTCACATTTCACAAAAAAAGATGTTTCCAGCTGAAATGAATTAAAATTATACTGCCAGAGAATGTGGCACACAATATTGATTTTTATTCTGCATTATGTACAAGAAAAAAACTACCCAAACATGTGATAGATAGATAGATAGATAGATAGATAGATAGATAGATAGATAGATAGATAGATAGATACAGTGTTGTGTGAGCTATCGTTTCCATGTCTGTTGGGCGAGTTATGGACACAGATGTTTTGTAACCATATTTGTATTGTAGCAGTGGTTTTTGAGCTAAGAAGAAAGACAAATAGACAGATACACAGAAAATTGCTACAGCAACAAAAAAATCTGTCCATGCAATCGATTCCAAGTAAAAGATAGTTCAAGGCCTCATAAAATGTCCTTAACCCGGAAACTTAATTAGTGAACCACAAAGCGAAATCCAGAGCGTCCTTGCCAACAGCAAATGCACAAAGAATCAAGTGTCCTGGACTAAACTTCAAAGCACTTCGAAGAATTTGGGTTAATGCAGGTATTTGAATCCAAACCGAGGAGAGGGATGAAAAGGGGTCGGAGTACTTTGCTCCTGAGCCGTGCTGTTGTTTAAGATAATATGCATAACACACTTTCATATGTAATCATGAAACTTGAACTTTAAAAACACAGGGCACGGTATAAAAGAGTGCAATGGTCCTTGTATGCTCAAACGGTTAGGTAGATAGTAAATCAAAAATCAAGCAGGACAAATGAGAGGGAAGGGTGCCAAGTGTGTAATGCTAGCTTTATTGTTGTATAGCAGAAATGTAAACAGTTCACCTAATATCAGTAAGAAGAGCTCAATGTTTTCCTCAACATAAAAAATGAAATTACTTTTCCATGCACACGTTGAAATTGAAAAGGGGTAGTTTATATGTAGTGCCATTAATACAGCATCATTGTACTTAACCCCTTCCCCGCTCATGACGGAACCACTCCGTCATGAGCCACGGGTGCCGTGTACTCATGACGGAGTGGTTCCGTCATGCCGCGGCCGTTGGCGGCCGCTCCTCCCAAGCGGCGCTAATTCCACGCCTGTGCGGGCGATTAGCGCCGTGGGCGGA
The DNA here is from genome assembly GCF_964204655.1 of Triturus cristatus. Lineage (NCBI taxonomy): Eukaryota > Metazoa > Chordata > Amphibia > Caudata > Salamandridae > Triturus > Triturus cristatus. The sequence goes on along the minus strand of NC_140580.1, from coordinate 144,940,283 downwards.
GTCATGACGGAACCACTCCGTCATGAGCACAGCTCAACCGTGACTCATGGCGGAGTGGCTCTGTCATGAGCACAGCCCCACCGCGCTGCCCCCAAACCCCCCCAGCGCTGCGGCGGAATTCCTGCCGCAGCCAAGGGGTTAAACGGGTAACCGTGGCTAGTGTTAGGTTATGAACACGGTTCAATAAGAGAAGCTGTGATCGAGCATGATTTGGAAATAAGAGGCGAAAAGCCTCGCACAGACGTACACTTTACACAAGAAAATGACAGTGCTTAATTTGAGCCGGTGGTTTTGGTGTTGGGCACCTGCACTTAATTGTCAACACTGGTGCTTAAGACAGTGTGCCATATAGTGGCGCTGCCTTCCTAATTTAGATATGAGCGCAACAATAGCTGTTTAGTGATTCAATATACATCAACAGTGACTCATGCCTGTCATCCAAGTCATTCTTATTGCTTTTGGGGTCTAGAATAGTAGGAACTGTCACACTTGTAAGAGTGCGATGGTTAGTATGATTGGTAGTTGTTTTGGTGCTGTCATTGGCAGTGCTGGCAGGGGCAGTGGGTGGAGCAAGATGCAGTGTCCTTCTGAGTAGGGCCCTGGCACTTATTTTTGTTTGCAAAATACGCACTTGCCAATGACGATAACCCGTCTGCCCTACTACAAATGCGATAGGCTATAAGACACTTGTAATGCAGTGAGCGGGATATACGTCACATTTGTGGCAGAGTATCGCATGCGTCAAACGCTAAATCAGGCCGTAACATTGTAATACCTTGAACAGGAGCTATTTGGAAGGTAGACACTACATTTATAATGCTGCAATGACCTTTTTATTTTTTGCTTTATAGTTAAATGTCTTTCTTGAGCATTGAGTATTCCCTTCTCCTGTCTTTGGTAGCTATGGTGAACAGCTTTTTGCTACTAATGAGCTTGTGAACATTCCACTTTTCTAGTTTGATTTACTCGGTCAGCAAAGTAACATGTTATTTTATTTTTTCTGCCTGGGAGAAGTCTGAAATGTAAGTGTATACCCATTCATTTAGGAAGTCATCAATTTAATAGTTAAGTCTGCCTCATAGTTTCCAATTACCTGCTCTATTCGATCTTGTCAACTCTTCTTTTATTGAAGAATTCACCTTCTGTCCCCCCACCTAACAATCCCCCTTCGCTCTTGAATATTTCAATGCCTAGTACTTTGAGAGAAGAAAGAAGTGCATCCCATAATGACTGTATATTTATTAAATCCTCATTGTAGACCCAGATGCTTTTTTCAAGGACTGATTTTCACACCATGATAACTTGACTAACACTCTGGGGCCGATTACGATGCGGTCGTAAAAGGCTCAGAACCTCGGTGGTAACCTTTCCGACCGCATCGTAATATGCTGGTTGGATTTCTTTCCGACTGCCTCATTACAATGGAGGTGGTCGGAAAGGAGCCTGACCAGTCATTCTGGCTGGCTTCCGGAGGGCTCGGAGAGCCCGTCGGCAAGTCAGAATGCAGCCTGTAATCCCAAGGGTGCCTCTTTTTGCCCTTGGGGTTACGATATCTGTTTTCGGCAGCCTTTCCGTGCCGGCCTTGCCGATACAGAAAGGCTATTGGAACTCACAATTAGGGGCCCCCAGCAGGGCCCCCTTGGGTGCACGACTTCCGGTTGGAAGTTGAGGGGGCACCTATTGGGCCTCCTTGTTGATCCCTGCACCCCGTGGCAGACACCATGAGGTGCCTGCCACAGGGTGCAGGGATGAATTGCACCTCCCATTTTACAATGGGAGCATGCATTCAGGCCGGTTTTCAGCCTGAATGCATGCTCCCATTGTAAAATGTTGAAATTCGGTTGCATCCTAATGGGCCAGTCGGGACAGCCAACCGGGTGTCGGTCGGTCTCATGACTGAGACGATGTTGGGCGGAGGCAACTCCAGCCGACATCATAATCAGCCCCTATGTCCTTACTGGAAGTATCACCATGATTTAGTCTTAGATAGATGGGTCCTGCAGGGAAGCCAACAATCTTCAATGCTATAATTTATTGAAAAATACATTGAACCGTCTTCTCATCCTTCCAGGGCCTTTTTGGCTGATACCAGAACTAGCAGAGCCATAAGTGACTCCATCATATGTGACTGACTTGTTAGCCTGCATTATCTTCTCTACCCATTTCTGGGCCTTTTCATTTAAGATCTTAATCTAGGGACACGCTGAGAACTTTGTACGTCACGTTGTAGATCCCAACACTTAATTTCGAGTAGAACGTTCTGCAGTGTTTCAATCAATATTTTCTTGTAAAGCTAATATTCTTTAGATCCACTCCTTTTGCATTGAAGTTCTTTTTGGCAAAATAGGTTTCACTGTCATCAATATCCCCCTCAGTCTCTGCTACTCTTGCTTCAAGATTTTAGGTTCTCATTCCTTGATTTGTAATATAGGTAATTGTAGTGAGTGGCCCATGCATTTCTTGGAAGTTTTCTTGCCACTTTTATTCTGATTGTTTAACTCAGTTTGTCCTTCCATAACTAATTTTAAAATGTCTGCAATAGTTAAATCTGCCTTTATAGGCGCTACTGGTCTACTTATTTACAGCTCTCCTCTTCTGATTTACAAGAGCAGCAGCTTCATGTCCTTATTTTGAGGTCTCAATTCTTATTTTTGATAAGTGTCCATATATTAACAGGTGAACACTGATGCTCCTCTTTTGTAGAAATAACTCGTATATTGAAGTCAAACTTATAAGTATTACCATTCACTTTCAGGAGAGATTACTTGCCCTGTATTTGCATAATTGATAGCACTGGTAAAGAAGTCGCCACGCTTCTGCGATGCTAGAGACTAATCCTGTCCTGTACTCTTCAAAGATTCACCTGCTGTCTCTGTAACAACTGCACTCCCTTCTCTAGCAAAATGCTTGCTTTCCATGCATCTTAAATTTTAATACAAGTTTCCCAGATAAGGGCAGTTGTTAATTTGAGATGGTGGTTTCTGGTGCTCGGCACTCGCACTTAATTGCCAGCACCTGCACTTGTGACAGACTACCACACTGTGGTGCTGTCTGGGTAATTTAGAGACAACCATAACAACAGCTAATTATTAATGCAATATACTTTGAAAATGACTATTACCTGCCGCTCAAGCCATTCTTCTAGCTTTGGGGGCCGGAAATAGTCAGATTTGTCACACTTGTAGGAGTGTGATGGTTAATAATTGTGTTGTTACTGTCATTGCAGCATGCCAGGGGCTTTGTGTGTTGCAAGCTACAGTGGCCTCCTGACGAGAGCCCTGGCATTTATGTTTGTTACAAATTAAGTACTGGATTAGGGTTGTATACAGGTTGTTCCATCACATCTTATACAACATCAGAGTAAATCCTTTTCAGTGAGAGATGCTCCTTATTAATACTTTAGTTCTGAGTAGAAATGGTTTGTGCATTTTCTGAAGCTGACTTTAAGGGCTAAAGAAGCAACTGATGCAAGAAATTGGTAGTGGAAACGTTTGCTTCACTCAACAGTAGTAGTGCTAATGTTATTCATATAATTATTATTATTAGTATTAGTAAGAATAGTAGTAGCAGTAAAACTGGTCATAGTAGTAATTCTGATTTCTGGTAGCAGCGGCTATTGGCAGAACAAAAGATACATGATCATTCATATAATCCTGCAGGGACATGAAAGTGGAAAGCATTGCTCTGTATCCCAGGACATATTGCAGGTAAATTAGTGATTTGGGTTGTACTGTTGCTCGGTCCATCTATAACTTGGCCCTCCCCTCATGGGGACAGGTGTGTTTACAAGTTGCAATGCTGTATCTACACTGCGTCTAGAATTAGGCCTTGCACTCTTGTAAGGAAATTTCACTGAAGATTTGCAATTGGAACCATCAAGGCCTCCCTAGCTCTGGAAATGTTACCAGTTTGCTCAATTGCTGTCATACCACCACTTAACCTGCCCCTTGATCCTTGTCCACTCCACGAGGAAGGTGAGACATCTCAAGCTCAGTGGTGACGAAATGATACTGAATAGGTGCTCTGACTCCTGCATGTCTTGTTTCGTGCCTTACTGGCTTGCCCTCTTCCTTTAACTGACACAGAGGTTATCTCAGAGCCAACCTCCCTATGGCCAATCAGGTCAACCAAATATGACCTCTTACTTCTTCAACTTCTACAAAAATAAAAGTCTTACTTTATTTCTTCATCTCACAATGTTGATCTGGTCATTGGCTTTGTCTCTGGTCTTAGATTTGGAAACATTCTCTAACTGAGCTTCCTGCTTCCTGCTTTCACTTATCAATAGGCTACAGACAGTGCAAAATTCCAGATCTCACCTTTATCTGAAACTTGCATGTTCACACCTTGCCCCGCTGCTTCCTGTAGCCTTAAAAATAAAATTCATAGCACTCTCTTTTATACATTAAACCGTTCACCTTAGCCTTGACCTTTGTTTCTTCTGAAATACCCACATTATATGCCCACCAGACACCTATTTTCTTCCACCACCATATTTCTATGCCCCCTCTTATACAATAAGATCTGCATTTGTGATTATGCCTCTTTCTTTGTTTTTCCTCTCCAGGGCCGTAGCTTACTCGATGATTCTAAGGGTGTGAATCTTAAACTTCCCAACTGAAAAAGCAGTGGGCTACAGGGTGGTGGAGGAGTGAAATGACTAAGGTTAGGGATAGACTGTTTCCATGAGGAACTGACTCCGTATGGAATTGCATTAGGTGGGTCCAGAGTGACAGAGCGGGCAAAAAACGATGGATTGGAATGCTATCCCAAGTGATTGCCACTATTTGCAAGCATTCGTCCCATCACCTTTCGGGTGTTTGATTGCCAGTAGTATGCCTGGAACATTGAGACTGGCACAGCTTCCTAAGCCTGCTACTGCCAATGTGTAGGAATTCCAAAATGTAGTAAAACTGTACCCATTTAAGGAGGACTTCTATTTGTGTAGATTTACTACTTTTTGGTAAACCTGTCACAATGTATATTTAAGATCCCAGTCCAAAAAATAAATGAACAAGAGAAAGCCACTTAGTGAGAACAACAAGAACTGACACAGACACAGCAGACCTGACTCAGTGCCCCCAGACCCAACTACCAAACCAAGAATTCATTTGAGGGGAATCACACCTTAAACACTGCCGCTGAAGCAAGGCTCCTCCTGTCCCACCAGGGCTTGGTAGCTATTCCTCAGAACTCATGACTGCGGTCATGTAAAACACAATGTGCTGGAGTCCCAGTCCGGGTTTACTCATTTTAATTGATATTTTTTACTGAACACACCCTTCTTCATCTCTGCTACAAGAAGCCTTGGTGGTACAGTTGTCAAATTGGTACATGTGGACAGGGATCACTGTTTCTAGTCCTCGCCTTTTACAAATCATTTTAGCAAGTGACTGATGGCCCCATGTACTAAGCCTGAATAGCAAATTACTGGGGGCACACATGCAAATTAATAGGAAAAGCCACGCTATGGGTTCGGCTTGGCTGCAAGAGTCAGCGCACGAGCAGAATCATGAAAACATTTGGCATGTATATCATGCAACAAACATATTGTAAAATTATGATAAATTCTCTACATAATTCATTTCTTTAACATGTAGAAGCGTTTCACCTAACACATCAGATTAAAACCTTCTGCATAGACAAACATTTATTAAAAGTTTTTTAGAAGCATTCATGGCTCGCCTCCGAATGACAATGCCGTTAATAAACTGTGAGCAAGTCAGTAGTCATTTACACTCCAAACATGGCCTAGCTTTTTATTATAGTTAGAGCAACGTTGCACTCTATTACCTCAAATATTAGAGGTGCTTGTACAGCGCACATCTTGAACTCAAGTATTTAAAAGTGCACTCATATGTGATAATGCAGAAAAAATGGCTCTGCAAAATAAAAGATTCACCTAGGATCGTACAATTTGGGCAAGCATGTAAGCTGGCATTGATTCTCGGTTATATTATTTTGCAGTTTGAAATTCAGCCACCAGGGGGGTATCTCTCTCTCTCTCTCTCTCTCTCTCTCTCTCTCTCTCTCTCTCTTCTCTCTCTCTCTCTCTCTCCCCTCTACATAAAAGGTCACTGGTTTTTCTTTCATTCTTGACGCAGGACGAGACCAACGAACACAGGAATAACAGACCCCACTCCGAGATCCTAGACCCAAATACCAAGACTAGAATGCATTTCTTTGTGGTGTCACACCCTCCCCTACCCCGAAGTTATGCCCCTGCTCATCTCTGAACTCCCTCAGTCCATCTAAACACCAACAGGGGGTTCACATGGTTGAGGCCTACCTCTTCGCAATAAAATACTATAATGCCTGCTTGTCCTGATGAGCTGCATTCCAATCATAGTGAGCTACTCTGTGGCGGATGCTGTGTGCTACTGATGCTCTAGCTAAATAAATGTCTTCATCCAGTCATTTCTCTTGTGCCCCTACCTTTGTCACTTTGACCTAGAAAACCACAAAAAACAGGCGTTGCGACTGTAAAAGACTAGTCTGATGACTTGTTCAAGACAGCGATTAAAAAGTCTTTCTGACTTTCTTTTTCCCAAACCAGCACCCTTTAAGCCTTTAAGAGGCACAGGTTGTTTGGCTGCTCTAAAAAAATAGGTTTCCCGTTTGGGAAATCTAATCCAAGGGTAGTGGCCTGCCGCCCCCTGAGGGTCCCGAACTCTGCATTCACAGGGTGTCCCAAATTGCGATCTGCCTTTTTGATATTAATCATGCACGTCATTTTGTCGCCCACTATAAGTATATCCTTTGTGTAATTGCCTGTTAGTACATAGGTCGCACTGTAGATTGCTCAACCATTCACAAATCGGTCAGTATGCAGATTGCACATCTTGGCGTGCGAATGGGTCGAACACGGGAGGGTTCCTGGAGCTGCAGTTTGCTGATCATATCATATGCGGACCGAAGTCGGCCAGCCCGATGGCAACTGGACTTGTGTGAAATACGTTTTGGTTTGTGGTTTTAATTCCCTTAAATTAAATATCCCTTAAATAGATCTCTGTGGTTGACCTACCCTGTAGCAACCATAAGAAATTAGGGCAAAATCTGCACTACTGTCTCTAACCAGATTCCACCTTCCTCCCATAGAAGAATTTGTGAATGTTGATGTGCAAAGGAGCCTCCTGTGCTTCACACAGCCAGGGGGTTACTGGAGGCGGCACTGATATTCAGGCACTCACAAAAAACTGAGGAAATAGATTTTGTCCTTGATAAATAGTAATTACAAATCTAGCCTCTAGTGTCTGAAGCCCTCATGAATCTCTGGAGGGTCGCAAGGTCATGCGGTGATGAGATGAATGCTCGGGCGTGGGCACCTGATTACAGGTCGGCCTTGTGGGATAGGAGCGTGAAGAGTTCAAAACACTTATCTGAAGCGGAAAACAGATTTATAGTTTCCATTCACATTGTGTTGCCTGTTCTGCAGTCAGCCATTTTACCGCCGCCTCCCCAAACACAGAGGATTCTCTACCTATTGAGAGCGAGTAACTTTCCAAGAAACAGGTTTGTCCCACATGCTCTGTCTGCTGTTTGCCTATGTTTTGCGAATAAGCTATGAAATGTGTGTTTTTCAGCAAGATCTTTTGGTGAACTTCTGGAATCCTGAGGGGAGAGTTGTGAAATGCTGAGTCACCACCTGCCTCCCACTTATACTTACACGAAGAAGAAATAGGAAATAATATGCTCTCTATTTGTCCCCAACTCTCACTTTGGTTATTTTCCACCAGTAATGTGTAGTGTTTGAACAAGGAAAAGTCATAATCCATTATGGCCATGATCAAATGATGAGCTTTCTTATGTCATGTTGTTCATTTGGCATGACATGCACGTTGGATGCACAGAAACAAGTTTGCCCTCCCAACAAAATGTAACTTGGACCACTGTCCCTTTTTTAATGTACTCATTTCACACTTCTAGGAGCACCTAGCCTATATAACCTGCTTGTAGAAAGCAACATATAATTATCTACATCAATCCACACTATCTGCCCAGCTTCACGCTTCTGCAGAAATCCAAAAGTAACACTTTTGTTGCCAGCACGGACAAAGTCAATGTGTTCGGCTTAGTGGGTGTGAGATCTTGTGCTTCAAAATGAGATGTGTGCTTGATATGAGTGTATTTTGTTGGCATCATTTATTGGAGAACTGCCAGACCAGAGTTCCGATATCTAGATTGGCGTCTGGTGAATGCTGGCATCTAATCCAAGTCTTTCTGCATCATCCACTGTGCCCACCGGTACCCCCGTCGTGCTAACCTAAAGGATACACATCATCTAAGATTATTTAATGCACCTTGCTAATAGTGTCTATATTCCACAGACAATGTATTGGCGAATGCCGAATGTTATAGAACCCTCTGACACTCCCCTTACAAAAAAGGGAAAAATGTGCTGAAATTTCAGAAAAAGCCCAATTGCTTAACAATACTCGCTCTTGTATTAAATTGCAGAGGACACCCTATGCACTGTGTTGCCTTCTCTATTTTTAGTTCCTCTGTTTGCCCATTACCATCATCTCACAGGTATGAGGTAAGGGTTCTTCATCTTCCCTTCTACTCCCTTATTCTCCCACAGCCTTTCTCCAACCAATCTGAAGCGGCTCTTTGAAGTGCCTCTTACTAGTTACAAAGTATAAATTTGATGTTTTCACTGCGCAAAACGTTTTCAGCTTCCCAAATCGGTGATCCTCCTAATTCATCTTAACAGCTCTTTCACGTATCTCAAGAAAGTTCACAGCAACCTGTATCTGCAACCTTTTTCATTCCTTCACCATGGCTGCGCTATAGTCTTGCAGCAAACTTTAGAATAAGGTAAGGTCTATGTTGAATCCAATTAGGCAGGGACACTCCAAACATAAATCCAAAGAGTTAAATGTAAAGTTGTAGCAAAAGGACCTCATCCACCTTGAACCTCCAACAGCTCCAGCCTCCAGTTACAGACTGCCCACTTACATCCCAATATCTTAGTAACCAGTCTTAACATTCTAGAATACCAAACTCTGATATTGAGTGAAGTAGAAGTCATTTTTGATGGAATCCTTAAACTTTAGTCCTTTAGGCCTACTTCTTCCTATGTTGTCCGGCCTTCACAACTAATATTTGAGATATTTTATCTTCAATTTTTGTTTTTGGAAATCTTATTGATGAAAAACAGTAAAGGTTCACTGAGCCTTTCCAGATGAATCATCGATGCAGCCAGTCTCGGGCTTCTGAACAGAAATTTGGGCCCGGCAATTGTTCTTTTAGAAATTAAGCACTGCTGAACCATGTGCTTTGTCACTTACTCTGTGCCATACTGGTAGGTGGTAATGCTGTAAGAAGAGAAGACCATGGCTAGGGAGAAACCAGACAGTAAATCAATGTTGATTATGGTCGAAATGAGAAGCCTAGGAGGTCAAAAGGTAAAATCCAGATATTTTGCATTTTGAAGGAGGTGGAATCTTGGAGCAGAAAATAGAAGCCACATTTACACAGAGGAAGTAGGACGAAGGACGAATTAGATGGGAAGTTGCTGAGGGGCCTAAAATGCTAACATATTTTATGCATTATATTTTAGTCATGGAGTCTGCACGCTGTGGCTAATTGGGCAAGAACATCTTCCACCCCAGGGCAGCAAACACGTTTTTAGATTCGGACCTTAAACCTCTTGGTATTATGGAAAACTAAATTCATCCTTAATGGTGCTAAGGGTAATTCGTCTAATGCTCCTTACAATGATTTTTAGATATATTGTAAAATCTTAAACGTATATGAAACATTCTTCCATATCATGATAGCCGCGCTAAGTTTACGACCTTCCAGGGTGTTCTGCTGTCCCAGTTCAAGAGGTTTTTTTTATTCTGAGAATAATACATGTCTTGCAATTCCATTGTAATGTAGGACTACAAGTCCCAGGTTTCAAACAAAAAAAGCTGGCCTGGAGCAGCACATCACTCTTGGACTTTGGAAACTCGTCAACTATGTTGTGATAGACTACAAAGATCTCTATCGTGATCAAAATAATTTTACTTTCACATTAACTTACTTCTAGATTAGGAATGTAACAGAGAAATATACACCAACCAAACACAGCCAAACAAAAGCAACCCATGGGCATCACAGCACCCTGGAAGGGTTACCACCAATCTTTGAAATAAATACTGGTCATTTGTTAGGGGTTCTGGAAGCGCCAGGACGCGTTAATTGAATAATAGTTTTCTGCCTATAGTATTACCGCAGCAATTCTTCCTCTTATTTGCTTTAAAATCGATTAGTAGTATTCTTGTCTAGACAGAATTAGAATTCTTTAAAAGAGATTTTATCTCATGTCTGTTGCTTTATCTGTATATATTTCAAACGGGAAAACGGATTTTAAAGACTCATTATTATTATTGCCAGTCTTAGCACCTGTTAGAAGGTGGTTCTGACACTATGGGCCGCCCAGATTTTTTGCTTTTTGAGCACCTAATTGTTGAGCTTTTACTGTGGGGGAGCCTCATAAGTTGGGACTCACCCACAGTGAACTCAGGATGTAAGAGACTGCATGGGGATTTTACTGGTGTTCCCCTGGCTTGACCAGGCCACTGCGCAGCAGCTGGAGTAAGGGACACCGGGCTGGTTACATGCAGACACATGTGTACATGCGTGTGCACACGTGTACGGGCTGCGCAGGGGAGATTCCTAGCGTGCGCAGTCCAGGAGCAGCTACAAAGTGAATGGTGTGGCAGGACTTATGCAGTATTGGGTAGTGATATGGAATAGGCTTTATACGCTGGAAAGAAACATGCCAGGGAAAGTCAGTGTGTTTTACTGTGTTCTCACTTCATTATTTCTCTAAGGGAATGTGGGGCCCATGGCTAAATTAACTTCCACAAGGCCTACAGTTTCCAGACATGCACTAAAGTCCATTGTATTGGAGGTGAAAAGAAGTATTCTGCAGAGTCCAAAGTCATATTTGTACTGCTTTTGGGTCATCCAGAACTGTCATATTTCTGTGAGCCAGCCAGGACCAGACCCAGGCTGAGGGCTGACCTCAGCTGGATGGATTGATAACCTTTCTTCCACAAGCTAGGTCCTCCTCTCCACGAAGAGAAGATGGGAGGGGATACAGGCTCATCAATTAGCAGCTGTCACTGGGTGCCAGACACCAGGCTGCACCAAGGAGGGAAGGCTGCGTGGGGGATGAGGCTTCAGACATGTGGCCAGAAACCCTGGATGACACCATTTTGAACAAGCTCAGAGGCTGGACAAGAAGGAGGGAGCAGGGGCAGGGACGTGATGTGTCGCTGTTTGATAGGACCAACAGAGACTTCCTGCCAGCCCCCTACTCAACTTTTAAAAAGTGCTTGCACAGGAAGAGAAGGGCTCTCTTGGGTGTGGTCGGCTGAGGCTGAGGCTGAAGGTGCTGGAGCCTGGCACAATGGGCAGTTGGAAGGAGAGACACCTTGACTGCCCCCAGGACCCTATCAGCACCAGAAGAAGAGCCCAGGACTGGTGCACAGAAGCAGGGGCCTCTGCGCAGGGAGAACAGAGTCCCAGAAGGAGAGCCTGGCAAAAGGCTGGCGCAGGGAGCCAGTGAAGACAGCACACTGCTGAATCTACCCTCTCAGAGTCCCAGAGGGCAGAGGAGAGTGTTCCCAGTGGCGGGGGCTGGTAAAGAGGAGCATGAAGCGCCCCATAATGCGTCGCCAGGCATTTGGAAATCTGCCGTTTTGGTGCTTTGTGGCCCCCAGAGGAGGGGGGTCACTATCACTTGTGAAAAGGTGCTGGGGGAGCTGCTAGAGAGGCCCAGTCTTTCCCTCCCCAGCATGAAGAAATCTGCCATTTTGGTGCCTGGTGGCCCCCAGAGGAGGGGGTCACCCTCAAGTGTGGAAAGGGGTGCAGGGGGGCTGCAGGAGCACGCAGTCTCCCCCAGCATAAAGAAGAACAGTCCACCCCTAAGTTTCACGGGGCATCTGAAAGAATAACCTCTCAAGGGCCCAGCCAGCTTTTAACACCTTCTAGGCTGGAACTTATGTTCTACAGCTGAGGGTGTACTATGAAGTGCATCACGGAGTGAAGGGCTGAGTTGGGGGATGTCTGGAGAAGGGCATCCCCTGGAGGTGAAGTGGTGTAATTGCACCGAAATGCATTTACTATTGGTTATTTCTTTCTAGGTGGACTGAAAGTCACATGTGTAAAGTGAAGTACCTGTGTAAGGTGATATTAAGCTAAATGGAGTTATGTTACTGGACCTTCCTGCTAGGGGGTCTGGCTGTATTTACGTAATCCCATGCTTTTACCTGGGATTCCTTTTAAAGTGAAGAGGCACCCTGCAGGAGAAGTGTAGTTGCCAGGAGTACTTCTTTTGATGGGACTGTAAGTCACATGTGTAAGGAGATGTCATCAGCCAAGTGGGGTTATGTTGCCAGACAGTCCTGCTAGGGTGTCTGGCTGTATATGCGCAATCCTGTGATTTCATCTGTGATGCCCTTAGGGGCTGTAATTGCAATGCATTCAAATGACCAACCAAGGTGATGAGTACTGTCATTCTAAAGTGTGCGTAAACATGGATTCTTGCTGCTGCGCTTAGGTGAAGACCCCAGACTGCTAGCCCTTAAGATATAGAGGTGCATACTTTATGGTCAGTAGGAGATGCTCAGTCAGGGTCATGTGTCACCAAGGCAGGTTAACCCCTTTTTAATGGTTGTTGAGGTAATGGGGTGGGTCGCCACTGGGATGGTGCCAGTGCACAGGGCCCTCGCTCCAGGTTATGTTCAACTAACTGCATTGGGGGCAAGTTGATGTGCATACATGGGAGTGGTGGTACTAGACCCCACCCCCCCCTGCGGGAGGGGTGAAGATGTTATGCAATGTCACAAAGTAATTCCAACAGCTTATGTATATTTGTAAATTGGTGCATAGTATTGAGTGGTGTGTGTGTTTAATAAATGTACTCTTACTTTTATAAAGCAAAGTACAGACTGGACAATCAATTATTGAGTGTTATTTTCGTGCACCTGCAAATGGCGATTACTAGCCCACACCACCTCCCTTGAGTAAGCCTCAGACTGCTCTGCAACGCTACCCTCTGAGAGTCAGGCGCTACAATTGGGTGTTTGGTTCCCAGTGAAGGACAAATGTAGTCATGTTATTTGTGCAGGCCTCACAGATGCTGCCTCGTTTTCCAACAGCACCAAAATACTGGCCTATCCATTACAATACTGGTTGTATTAAAGTTCACCCAGATTTCGAAATCCTTACGGTGCTATACAAATGCTGACAACATAACACACTTACTACTTCTCTCTTTCCTGGCAAAACCTATTTTAAATCGTACCCTACAAACTCTGCCATCACATATGGAGGAAAACCACTCTGCTGCAGTAAAAACTATACTGTGCTTCGTGTGCCTGGCACTGTTCCTGAGTCATGCTGGTTGCTTCCTTGCACTTACCTGTAACGTGGGACAAGACACTCCTACTCCTTACTTCTGTCTCGGAGCCTGCCTGGAACTAATCTAGCCGAAAATCCCATCAGCCTCTGAAACCCTGAGCCCAATGTACACACCAGCATCAGCCAATTCTCCATCAGGCTCTTTGTCGCCTTTTCGTGTTTATTTGATTCTCTTGGGAGCCATTGTCTTGCACTTAAACCGGGCGGGTGCAGTGCGTAGGTGTGCTGCTATTTCCTTCCTTGAGGAATTTCCAACACATCCATTACCCATGTTTACATTTTGTTAAGGTGTTTTGAAATATTGTTATATCTGGCAGTTGACTCTTTCCTTTGTGTTTCACTCTCTTTTCAGATGGCCTGATTGTTGTTGGGGTTCATTCAGCCAAATTTCCAAATGAAAAAGTACTGGACAATATCAAGAGTGCTGTCCTGCGGTACAACATAACCCACCCTGTGGTGAACGATGCCGACGCCACGCTCTGGCAAGAGCTGGACATATCCTGCTGGCCCACCCTGGTCATCCTAGGGCCGCATGGGAACTTGCTTTTTTCCCTGGTAGGAGAGGGCAACAAAGAGAGGTTGTTTTTGTTCACCTCAGTGGCTCTCGCCTATTACAAGGATATGGGTGAAATTAAGGAGGACAGGGTCGCCATCAAGCCATATCGAGATTCCCTGCCTCCGTCCACCTTGCTGTTTCCTGGAAAAGTGGCAGTAGATGAATCCGGGGACAAACTTGTGATAGCGGACACAGGAAACCACAGGATCCTGGTTGTGCAGAAAAATGGACACATCTTACACACAGTAGGAGGTAAGTGCTGAGTACATTTCAAGGGTTAGATGCAACTACAAAAGTACACATGGATCAGCTCACTGTACTTGTACAATTTTCTAGTGGGAGCCATAGATGGATGCACCTTGATGGCATGCCGGACATAGGACTCTTGAACATAACAGTGTGTTAGAATAACATACAAGCGATTGTATAGAAATGGCTACAACACAGAACTAGGCTGGAACAAGAAAGGAGATGGGACAGTTGCAGAGTAAAGACTAGCGTTAGAAGAGGAGACTTGAGGGGAACGTGACTAAGGTTGTAGAAGAAACACAGTGGGGAATGGACAGCGGAGAAGGAGTACTGATGGGAATGTTAGTGCTGAACACATTACCGCAGTGTAAGCTGAAAGACTCAGATAGCAACTTAGGACATTGGTGCTGCAGTCACATACCAATATATTTATAAGAGATGCTTGTACGCAAGGCCCTCTCCAGCGATGTCACCAGTACACCAAGCTTTCACTTGCGATTGTTAATGATGGGCTAGCACCTTCATTGCTTACTTTAGAATTCTTTAACGTCCCACGTGTATTCTTTTTTATTTGTATTATGATGTGCATTTTATTACCCACAGAGTTGACACCACTTCAGGTTTTTGAAAAATTTTCATGATGAATGTCTTTCTTATGTAAACGTGATTTTTAAACTTTTTTATCAATAAAGGATGAGATCAATGGCAGTAGCGGCTCGTGTCTGGGCAAAGTAGCGGGCCGGGGGGGGGGGAGTAGGTGGGGGACAGTAAACAAACAAAGGAGGCACAAAAAAAATGACTTACCTGCCGCATCGCCACATCTCCACTCTTCTGTTCTTTCCTCATCGGCAGAGGCTCCCAGAATCCCCTGCAGCCAATCCTGATGCTGCTTTCATGATGCTGAAAACAGCATCAGGATTGGCCTCAGCACCGAGGATATGTGCTCCGAGTGAGACCGGGAGCCTGTGCTTGCTCTCTCCAACATGACAATACAGCTGGGGTTGGAGAGAGCTTCAGTGCGCATGACGGTTTGGCCAGCCTGAGAGGGCCGGCCAAACCGTCAAGTGCACTGACAACAGTGCTTGCCCACCACTCACACTCCGTGACGGTCCGCCCCCAAGCCTCGACTACTGTAAGAAAAATAAAACTGGTTTCTGTCAGCGTTATCAGGCGCCGGCATCCGTTTCCTGGATATTTCCTCGGAGTCTCGATTTTGCTATTTATACTGTGACCGCCCCATGAATGCCGAACGTCAATTGAGCTCTCTTTTCATTCTTTGGGGATTCTTGATTACCTTGTTGCGCATATATATGGATGTACCCTGCTACTTAGCCTTTAGTATCAAGCTATACAATTTGCGTTACGGACTATCTATACTTACACGTTACTATATTTCCACAGTCTTAGATTGATGAATATACGCATCGCTTACACAGTCTGGAAATTGCCTTGAAAAAGTCGTTGTACTTACTGTGTACGGACGAAACACGTGTTGGCTATTCTTTTGTATAGAAGAACATTAAATATCATCAATTACACTGGAACCGAATTGGATCATCTTTTCATCATCACTAAAATTGTTGTGAATATCCTGCAAGCCATATAGCAACTTTGGACATTTTCTGCATTTTTGAAATCAGCTACAATATTGCTACTGGTCTGTCATGTCTATGGAGGACAAATGACCTAGCCTGTGACACACGGGAGTGCTGCCTAAGCCAAATCTCTTGGACAACTTTTCGGCATCTGTGTTTCACTTTGCCTACAGCACTTTTAGGTAGTAAGTGCTTTTGGCTTTAGCACCCCTTGACATCTTGTATTTATATATGTACTCGTCTCTACTCTGCTTTTTGGATATCTAATTGATGTGCGGTCCATTCCCAATTTGGGTACACTACTACCTTTTTGTCTAATTTATTAGAAAAATAAAACGATAATAAACATTTTTATTATCGTTTTTTTAAAAAAAGTTTTGAGGCTGATCAATCAATCAATCATTTGTAGAGCGCACTACTTACCTGTGAGGGTCTCAAGGCGTGGGGGTCGGTGCTGCTACTGCTCGAACAGCCAGGTCTTGAGGAGTCTCCTGAAGGACAGCAGGTTTTGGGTCTGTCGTAGGTGGATGGGGAGGGTGTTCCAGGTTTTTCCGGCAAGGTGGGAGAACGATCTGCCGCCGGCGGTTGCTCGACGGATGCGGGGGACGGTGGTGAGGGCGAGGTCAGCGTAGCGAAGCTGGTGGGTCGGGGTGTAGAAGGTGAGTCGTTCATTGAGGTACGCTGGTCCGGTGTTGTGGAGTGCTTTGTGAGCGTGTGTAAGGAGCTTTAAGGTGATCCTCTTGTTCACGGGGAGCCAGTGCAGGTCTTTCTGGTGGACTGTGATGTGGCCTTGGCGGGGGATGTCGAGGATGAGGCGTGATGAGGCGTTCTGTATGCATTGTAGTCGTTTCTGGAGTTTGGCTGAGGTTCCTGCGTAGAGAGCGTTGCTGTAGTCCAGTCTGCTGCTGACGAGGGCCTGGGTGACCGTCCTTCTGGTTCCGGTGGAGATCCATCTGTAATTCTTGCGGAGCATGCGGAGGGTGTTGAAGCAGGAGGAGGAGATGGCGTTTACTTGCTGGGTCATAGACAACGCGGAGTCCAGGATGACTCCCAGGTTGCGTGCGTGGTCGATGGGTGTTGGTGCAGCTTCCCCAGTGCGGCTGGCCACCATGAGTCGTCCCAGGCAGAGGGGGTGGATCCGATGATGAGGACCTCCGTCTTGTCCAAGTTCAGTTTCAGGCGGCTGTGCTTCATCCATTCTGCGATGGCCTTCATTACTTCGTGGAGGTTGGATTTGGCGGTGGTGGGGGCCTTGGTGAGGGACAGGATCAGTTGGGTGTCGTCGGCGTATGAGATGATGTTGAGGTTGTGCGAACGAACGATGTTGGCTAGCAGTGCCATGTAGACGTTGAAGAGTGTCGGGCTGAGGGACGATCCTTGGGGTACGCCGCAGATTATCTTGGTGTCTTTAGAGCGGAATGGCAGGAGGCGGACACTCTAGGTTCTGCCAGTGAGGAAGGAGGTGGTCCAGTTCAGTGCTTTGTCGCGGATCCCTGCGTTGTGGAGGCGTGTGCAGAGGGTGTGGTGGCAGACGGTGTCGAAGGCGGCCGAGAGGTCCAGGAGGATGAGGGCCACGGTTTCTCTGTTGTCCAGCATGGCCCTGATGTCGTCGGTGGCGGCGATGAGGGCTGTTTCGGTGCTGTGGCTGCTGCGGAATCCAGATTGGGACGGGTCCAGGATGTTGTTCTTTTCGAGGAAGGAGATTAGTTGCCTGTTGACAATCTTCTCTATGACTTTCGCCGGGAGCAGGAGGTGGGAGATGGACCGGAAGTTCTTGAGGTCCTTGGGGTCTGCCTTGGGTTTCTTGAGTAGGGCGTTGATCTCGGCGTGCTTCCAGCTCTCCGGGAAGGTGGCGGTCTTGAAGGAGCAGTTGATGATCTTGCGGAGATGTGCTGCGATGATGGAGCTTGCTTTGTTGAAGATGTGGTGCGGGCAGGGGTCAGATGGTGAGCCGGAGTGGATGGTGTTCATGATTTTGATGGTGTCTTTGTCGTTGCCGTGGGTCCAGGAGAGCAGGGGGTTGATGTGGCTGGGGGGCGGTGCATCTGAGGTGGCTGTGTCTGTCGGGGGGCCTGGTTGCTGAAACTGTCATGGATGTCTGCGATCTTGCAGTGGAAGAAGGTGGTTAGGGAATCGCAGAGGTCTTGTGATGGTTGGATGTCTTTGGAGTTGGAGCTGTGGTTGGAGAGTTCCCTCACGATGTTGAAGAGCTCTTTGCTGTTGTGTGCGTTGTTGTCAATGCGGATGGCGCTCTTGTAGGCTGTGTTGCTGTCCGGTGTCTGTTCATGGTACCACTTCTTCTCAAGCCTACGGCAGGCCTGCTTGGATGCCTGGAGTTCGGCGGTGAACCATATGGCTTTTCTGTTGGTGCGTCTGCTCGAGGATTTCTTGATCGGGGCGAGAGTGTTGGCGCAGTCGTTGATCCAATGTCTGAGGTTGAGGGCGTCGGAGTCGGTAGTATCCATTGGTGGGTTTCGGGCGAGGGTGGTGGCTAGCTGGTCTTCAGTGATTTTGCTCCAGCTGCGGTGGGGGGCCCGTTGTGTGCGGTGGTGCTTGGTAGGCTTTTCGAAGGTGAAGTGGACGCAGCAGTGGTCGGTCCAGTGGAGCTCGGTGGTGTGGCTGAAGGTGATGTGGTTGCTGGCGGAGAAGATGGGGTCGACCATGTGTCCGGCGGAGTGAGTGGGAGTCGTGACGAGCTGTTTGAGTGCGAGGTTGTCGAGCGGGGTGGTGGTGTAGCTGTCGTTGTTTTCGAGGTGGAAGTTCAGGTCTCCGAGGAGGATGTAGTCCGTGGAAGCAAGGGCGTGGAGTCGCTGAATTGTGGCCGGGGGCCGGGTGGTCTGTAGATGAGGGTTCCGCTAAAGGTGATGTTGGGGTCGGTGTGGATCTGGAAGTGCAGGTGTTCGGCGGTGATAGGCGTGTCGTCAGTGCTGGTTGTGATTCTGAGGGTGTTTCTGTGGACGATGGCAATCCCTCCTCCTGTTCCGCTGGTGTGGTCCCTGCGGGTGATCTTGTAGCCGTCAGGGATGGCTATAGCGATGTCAGGTGCCGAGGTGGGGTTCATCCAGGTCTCTGTCAGGAAGGCGACGTCTGGGGAGGAGGAGTCGAGTAGGTCTCAGAGTTCGATGGCGTGTTTGCGGGCGGAGCGGGTGTTGAGTAGAATGCATCGGAGGCTGTTGCGTCCTGCACAGGTGGACGTGGTGGTGGTTTGGAGGCTGGTGTAGCTGCAGTTCCGGCAGGAGAAGGGTCCTTGGGTGCGCTTCAGGGTGGCCCGGCAGCAGGTGTGTAATCGGCCGGTGTTGAGTGCGTGGAGGGTGCTGGCATCATAGCGGTGACGGGCTTCGTAGCATTTGCGGGGGTCAGGGGGTTTGGCGCTGGGCGCGGTCCACGTGCAGAGGGGCGCAGACGGGATTGCCTTAGGCCCGCCTTTGGCACGCCAGCGGCGCGGCCGCCATGAAGAAGGGGAGGTGGGAGGGAGGGGCAGCTGGGAGGCGGGTGGGCTTGGCGAATGGGCGAGCAAGGATGGCGGGGCCGCAGGGGGTTGCTGGAGCTCATCCGCCATAGCAGAGCTGCCGCCATTGGTCAAAGGATAAAGAGCTAACCCGGCCTCACCATTCACAGTCAAAATTAACAAACTGAAATAAAGCATGGCAGCCTTCCCCATCCGAGCTTCCCTTAAAAGTAACCACTGAGACACAATTTAGTACTTTAAAAAAAAACTTTATTTTTCAGTTTTAGTCGAATTAACAAAGCAGTGTCAACAAACAGAAGTCGCAACATACAGAGTAAAGCTGGTGGAACAATGGGAGAGGAGTTGGCCTAACGGCTAGGGCAGTCGACCTCGAATCTGGGGAGCTGGGTTCGAGTCTCGGCAATGACGCTGAACATCCTGTGATTCTGGGCAAATCACATAATCTCCCCGTGCCTAACAAAAATGAATGTGTCCTCATGTAATGCAACTGGTGCTATATAAAGCGTTCTGATACCCAATTCGGGTCAAGTTTGTGCTATATAAAACTCGTTAAAAAAACAAACAAAAAAAAAACAAGGTAATTAGTTACAGACAGGAGTCAATCATCCAACCTCAGGACAGCGGAACTCGCCAGGCAAACAACAGTCAACCTCTCCCCCCGGGGGTCGAATACATCCTAGTTTTCGGAATCAGTGTCTACCCCGCTCGAGGTGATGTGATCAGCAGCTGCAAATCTTTCTCCCAGGTTCCTCATTGTGGCTAAGTCATCCCCTAACATGGCATCCCTTCTGCTATTTTTCATGCAAATTTCCTCTGTTAGAGTCCACTCTGCTACATCTTTTTACCAGTCTTCTTCTTAAGGGGTGCGTTGACTCGTCCAAGTGAAAGCCACCCTACGACAGGCCAGCTCTAACGCTGGCTGCTGATATTTGTTTGCCATCTTGTGTCCTTTAGGCCTGAAATGTTCCCCAGCAGGTAGATCTGCAGGGTGAGGGCGCCATGCAACGATGTTGTGTGCATGAGTTTATCCACAACCAGACCCAGAAGTCTTGCACCTCTCCTGGCCCCATGCTGAAGGCAGTTTGGGCATCCTTGAACAAGATGAAGTGCTTGTTAGGGTACAAGTCCCCCAGTAACTCACAGCCCCCTCACTTCACCCCTGAAAAGAAATTTTCTCCATGCGCCGAATTGGGCCAAGAATCCACACCGTTAGCGTCCATGGGAAAGGGGCCTGCCTGTAAGACCATCACGAGCCGCTGCCGCACATGGGCAGTCTCTTTGACAAAAATGCCAAGGTGTTAGGTGCAGTAAAGCCCTCCATTAGCAACGCCGTGAGCTCAGCCCTGTCGACCATCCCGGACAGTAGACACTTCTCCCAATTATTGCCGTCCTCCAGCTTCGTGCGGCATGCTGCATGAGAGAAGCATAGTAATAGAACTTCATCTGCAGCACCTCCAAGCCGCATTCCTCACAGCTCAATTGTAGTGTGACCAGGTCCATCCTGCTGCATTTTCCAGACCAAATTAACTATTGAGAATAGTATATATCTGCCTGAACATTTTCAATGGCAGCAAACACAAGGAGTTATGAATAGTGTACAGACAACATGGCAGAGACACTCAACATTTTAGGTATGCTTTAGTAGGACTGGCAAGACCAACTTTCATAGACCCTGACAGAGGAGAGAATGGGGGAAGGAAGGGAAGAGTACAGGGGAGGGGGCGGAGAGCAGAAAAATACATTCGGGGTGACATTACAAATTGGGAATGACCTTGTACATAGGTGGTTCATGTTAACACTTTCAAAAGTCCCTTAAGTTCCTCATCAAAGCGATCTAAAATAATTTATGTGCTTCAACCCAATAAAGCCATTGTTTTCTATCATGCACAACCTTTAGCCTGGCGGGATTCCATAGGCATACCTAAAGACGTATGTATGTATGTATGTATGTATGTATGTATGTATGTATGTATGTATGTGTGTGTATGCATGAATGTAGTTTTTCTAGTCTAGAGCACAAACCTAGCCAAAAGGCTGCAGAGCTGTGTTGAGTCGACCTTGATGGATGTAGTTCCAAATCCTGAGCACATAGATGGAAAAGGTCTGCTGCTTTGTTTTTATTTTTGCACTTCTTTGTTTGTAGTCTGATGGTGTCTTGGCTGCAGATGTGCGGAAAACCACCAGAGATGGTGCTCTTGTCTGCAAGATAAGAGGGGGGTTCTGGTCGAAATGGCTTTCTAAATAATGTAGCTAGTTTTGAAGATTATGTGGTCCGGCAAGGGAAGTTCCTTTAGAATGTGGGTGATGTGATCATATTTCTTCAGGCCCTGAATGAGCCATGCTGTGGCATGTAGGATACCCTTAAGGGGTGTCAGTGTGGAGTCTGAGAGGCCATAGAGCGTGGCATTACCACCATCCAAATGTAAGAGTACCAAGGGCTTGAGCTACAGTTTTTAAATCGTTTGCTGTACAAAATGGTTTCACTTTCTTTTTTTTGTGGCAATTTATGCCTGGTGTCCAGAGTGACTCAGAGTGACTTGGCATTGGTAAAAGTTGGAGTTCAAAGCTATCAGGGTTAATGTCACTGGGCCAAGTTTGTACTGTTTCTTGTTGGTTGTCCGTGGTTTCCAATATCAGCTGTCTCTTACCCTGAATCTCAGTATGTGTTCCATTTGTTGCACACTTGTAAATTGTCCCTTAAGGCTTTCCACAGGATCGGTTCTTGCAAATCGGAATCTCTGAACAGGGCCATGATTGTGCCAAAGTCTTGTGAGGAGGAGGTTCCTGCCAATTTGAAGGGAAGGAACTTTCTTATCAACAGGGATTCAGATGGTCAGTCTAGACTGGTGTTCTATAAATAATGCTTGTATCATTTCAGTTTTTATTTCAGGCGTAGCTTGTGGTGGAAGTCCCACAATCTTGATGTTTATCACCCCCTTAGGGTTTTCCAGCATTTCAAATTTACTCTTGTGAAGTAACATAACATAAGACGCTCCCTGCTGGAAAGATGATATCTCCTACAGTTCACTCTGTACAGATCCTGGGCACTCAACAGTAATTACTGTAACTTTCACACCAGTTAAATTTGTACAATATGTTTTTAGATCTGACATCTGTGGCATGGTATTCCCTCAGACTTTTTGCCTTCACCTCCTTGTCTTGCTCAATTTGTTTTTGTTGGCATTTGGACTGTCCACTTTACTCCTGCTAACCAGTGGATTAGTGCTTGTGCTCTCTCTGTAAAACATGGTAAAATTGGCCCACACCTGATTGAAAGAAAGTAAATGGAACTACATTGTTAGAAATTGTGTTTCTGGTTGGCAGAGCTATGGACCCAGTCCAAGCAGGAACCACAATCTTAGTCAGGGTAAGTCAAATGCACACCATAAATTAACCTGTGCTTACCCTCTGGTAGCTTGGAACAGAGCAGGCAGTGTGTAAAGTATTTATGCAACACTTCAAACAGTAACACAGTGAAAACACCACAAAAGATTCCCCACTAGTTTAGAATAATAGATTATGATTTTATAAATAAAACAAAACCAACATGTCAAAAATCCAATAAGTGAAAGTCAAGATATGGACTTTTAAAGATAAAAGAAAAATAGCGCTTATAAGTGCTAGACCTCAGCAAAGTCAAGAGTTCAGGCCAACCACGATGGAGCAGGGGCCGTGACAGGAGCCACGCAAGGCCTGCTGAACAAAAGTACCTTGACCCTGGTTGCAACTGTGAGGGGAGGCGTGCAGCCTAGCGGAGTGTCGGTGTTGATCCTGCAGTTCAAGAAATGCGTCGATTTTCTCCACGTGACAGTGGCAATGCGCCAGTTCCAAAGACGAAGAGCCTGTTCTGAGATGCGTTGGTTCTGAGTGGGATGCGCTCGGTTTCTCCACGCAGTTGAGGGGATGCGACAATAGCCTGTCCTGCAGTGGCAGCAATGTGGTGGTTTAGGTGTGTCGGTTTCGATGGCAATGCGCAGGTGTGAGAAGTTGGCCTGGTATATGCTGTCCACTAATTTAAGTGGGCACCTTGTACCAGTCCAAACAACCCTTATTGATGATTAGGTTAACCTCTTCAGTGCCCATGACGAGATAGTCTCGTCATGGAGCACGGTCGCGCTGTGCCCATGACGAGACTATCTCGTCATGAACCCCACCCACTAATAAAACGCCCGGCACAGGAGGGGGAAAGGGCGTGGCACAGAAGGGGTTAAAGACAACCTTTATAGAAAGCTATCCTAGTGGTAGCTGTGGAGAGCAGCCTACAGGCTAAGTCTCGAAGGAATGTAAAGCAGCTTGTTTTACCAGATCAGAACCTCCTGAATGACCAAATGAAAGGAGAACCACACAAGTGTTATATAAGATATATGTATTTATTACTAAACACTCTCTACTAACCTCTTTATGAGATTAGAGCACAAGATACCCAATACTGAATCAATAGAACAATAGTAAATAGCACAGTACACAGCGGGCTCCATGAGGAGACCGAACCATATACTAAAAAAATGGTATAACAACAACGACTTCACTAGACACAATGCCTAGAGCACGCAGAATCGCTGGGACCCTAAGGAACCACCCAAAGTAATGACACAGGATACCCATGGAGGATGGGTGCAGTGTGAGAACACAGGCGCGAGCTCCGTACAACTCTATGGGAAAGTCACGGTTGGAAATTTACAGTTTAAGGACACTTCGGAGAGGACTTCAAGCAAACCCTTTGGAACATAGAAGGTTCTAAGGCCAGCACCCTTGTAAGTACCGAGATACCCGTGTTACCTATCTCAGAGGAGTCGGGTGCATAGGGGTCAAGTGGTGTCGGAAACCTTCGTCGTTTTCAATGGCGTGATGCGAAGAAGTGCTGCTGCCGGGAAGATGAAACGTGTCCGGTGGAATCCAAGTCTGGATCCGAGGTGAGAACAACCTGAAAGCAGAGGGGAGAGTGTCTGGGTCACTTCAGGGTGACCAGGGGCTCAGTAGACAAATGCCCACCGATGTCTGGTGCTTCAGGTGAGAAGATAAGATGCTTGACTCTGCAGCCACAGGGACCAGGAGACGTCCCACGAAGGATGTCGAGTGCTGGGGGGTCTGTGTCCGGATTGAACACCAACAAGCCTTGGCAACGGCAACCAATGTGGGCAGAGGAAACAAGTTACGGTGTGGACCAGCAAGGTCCTGGGGACTTTCCAAGCAATGGAGAGTCAGGCACGTCTGGAGCAACCAGGGAAGCCCATGGGAAATCAAAGTTACCTTCACAGGGACCCTCAGGCCAACTGACCAGGGATCGCGAAGGTACCTCAGGCTGAATCACGAAATTCCAGCCCACGGAGCACTCGTGGAGTGTAGGCCGGAAATCTTCGATGGAAATACGGCTCGGGTCAGGACTACACGTAGCCCAAAGCACAGCCTCAGGGATCGCCAAAAACCATATGCTGCTGCAAAAAGTACACAGTGCACAGGGGTTCGGGTTGCACGGTCCCCACGATACTGGTCTCAGAATTGCTGAGAGGTCAGATCAACCTCAGGGGCGCTCGGGAACCCACCTCCTGTGTTGCAGAAATCTTCAGAGTCCTCAGGAGCTCGGGAGATGCAAACCGGTCAGATGCGTTAAGGTGCCTGCTGCTGCTGGGGAGTAACACCTTTACTCCAAGGGAGATTCTGCTGTCGTCCAGCGAAGTGTAGATCGTCGAAGTACTTGATTTCTGCTTGCAGAGTTTAGTCCAGGTAAAATCTAAAGTCCTGTAGTCAGGGTTCCTTCTTTATACCCAAGGAATGGGTTGCACAAACTCTGGAGACCCACCTATGGAAGGGTCAGGACAGAGGGGTGGCTACACCCATGTCCTTTGTGCACCCACCCAGCCCCAATACACTAAATCCTGTTTGGAAGGTGGTCACACCTCCCTGTAACAGGAAACCTATTGTCAAGCCTTCCCCTGCTTGAGATCAGCTCAGCAGCAGGAGGGCAGACTCGTTCGTGTCTGTGGCATCCATTTTGTGATGACCAGGTCAAGAGATCTGGTACCGGGTGTGCCGGTGTTTCACATAAGTCCCTCTATTAGGGTGGAATCATACCTCTCCCGCTAGTTACTGGTGGGGAGGTATGATTCCAAGGTGTTTGACACCAAACACGACATGTTTCTAAGCAGCTTTTTAAAGTTAGCATTTACTGCAAGGTTATAATGCACTTAAATATATGGTTGGCTGTATCACAAACAAACCCCGGAAAATAGGTTCCGAAGGCTGCAGAGGGGCTCTGCACATGCAGGGTCACCCTCTCACATAAAACCCAGCATCCTGCCTTAACGATTGATAAGGCCTGCCATAGGAGTGACTGATGGGTTTATATGTGCAGTGATTTAGAATCGATATAGGTAACCTATATCTAAGTAAGGGGTGCATGCACCACTTTACACAGGCTGCAGTAGCAGACCTGTGGTGCCATTTTGAATGGTCTCTCAGGAGTGGCATAATACATGCTGCAGCCCCTGGGAGGCCTCTAGGGTACCTATGCCCTGGGTACATGGTGTACCATATACTAGGGACTGATAAGGGTACCCCATTATCCAATCTGGCGTGTACCTATAGTACATGCAATCAATTTAGAGGAGAAAGCAGATAGACTGGGGTCCTGAATAGCAGCATCCCAGTCAGTCTAAGTCGAAAACAGTGATACATCAGCAAAAAGTGGGGATAACCATAAGAAGCAGATCCTACTCTCCTACAGCAGGTTCCAAGTGTGATGCACTGGTTCTGTTCCCGCAACAGTGGCGATGCGCCAATTCTGGATCACGCAGCAGAGGATGCGTTGGTTCCACTGGAGCAAGCACCTGGATCCACTTCCAGTGGACCAGGCACAGGAGAAGGGGGTAAGGCTTTGATTTTCCTGAGTATTAGAACAGGAAGCAAGCCTTCATGTCCTAGGAGATCACTCTCGGTTCAAGCAAGAGTCCAGTTCTTCCTCAGCAGGGCAGAGGATAGCAGGCAGCAGGTTAGCACAGCAGAAAATCAGTTCTTCCAGAGCAGCAGTCCTGCAGAGTGGCAGTCATTGTAGCAGCACAGCAGTCTTTCCTCCTGGCAGAGTTTCTTCTTAGGCCCGGTAGTGCCTTATTTGGTGGGGTCAGAAACCCAGTACTTATACCCAGTTGTGTCTTTCAAATAGAGGTGACTTCAAAGAGAGGTTTTTAAGTGCACATAGGTCCTCCCTCCCAGCTCTGGGTCCAGACTCACTATATGGGGGTGTGCAGCCCTGTGTGTGGCGACGGGACACTACCTATTCAGGTGTAAGTGCCCAGGATGACCCATCAGGATGTGGATGGCGACTCAGTTACACCTAACCTTCCTTTGTGTATGGCTGTCTAGGGGGAATGCACAAAGTCCAGCTGTCACCCACCCCAGACGTGTATTAGAGACAGGCTGCAGTCACACAGAGCTAAGAGCAGAGAAATGCCATCTTTCTAAAAGTGGCATTTCTAAAATACTGCTGATAAATTTAACTTTGCTGGCAAAGAGGATTTATCATTACCATTCCAATGATATGAAGTATAACAGAGCTACTCGTTCTCACTCAGGAATTACAGCTTATAAGTGTAATAAGGAATTCCCAAATGTTAACTTATGAGAGGGTTAGCCCTCCCAGTAGTGAAAAAAGAATTTTAGATTTTTTCACTACCAGAACATGCCAAACCTGATAGTAAATCCACATTTGTAAAGCGTGAACAATAGTACGTGTCCTACCTTTTAATTGCACAGCACCCTGCCCCATGGGCTATCTAGGGCCTAACTTAGGGGTTACTTATATGTGCCAAAAGGGTAGTTTAAAGCTTGGCAAGAGGTTTTAAGTGCCAAGTCGACATGGCAGTGTAAACTATACACACAGACTCTGCAGTGGCAGGCCTGAGACATGTTTGAAGTGCCACTTGTGTGGGTGGCACTATAAGTGTTGCAGGTCCACTAGTAGCATTTAATTTACAGGCCCTGGGTACAGATAGTGCACTCTACTAGGGACTTGTAGATAAATGAAATGTGCCAACTGTGGATAAGTCAGTGAAACCATGTTTTGGTGAGAAAGCACATGCACGTTAGCACTGGTTAGCACTGATAAAGTGCTCAGAGCGCAAGGCCAACAAAAAGAAATAAGCAAAAATATAAGGCTAGCAGGCAAAACGTTTGGGGAAGACCACCCTAGAGGTGGCAGTTCTAGCATAAATATACATAGGGACTGTAAATTAGATGCTACTAGTGGGTTACACAACTCATTTTGCCACCCAATAAAGTAGCCCTGTAAAACATGTCACATGCCTGCCAAGGCAGCCTTTAGTACCATTTTAAACTGCCACTTCGACATGGCAAAATAAACATTTAGCCAGCCCTAAACCTTAATTTTTCATATTTCTAAGTCACCCCAATGTAGGCCAAAAAGCTCACAGGGCATGGTGCATGGTATTTAAAAAGTAGGACATGTGTTTAAGTTTACATGTCTCGGCAGTAAACAAAGCTCCTGAACTCATTTTTCAACGTCGTGGAAAGGCTATCTCTCTCACAGATTAACCCTGGGATACCTTATTGTGCTCAATAAGTGCTTACTTTAATTTGGGCCCAGATACATAAAGCCTGTTTACACGCAAATTAATTGTAATTTAAAGTCTCCTTTAATGGTAAAGCCCGATTTTAAGTTACATTTCTCTAAATGGCACTTTTACAAAGTTGTCCTCAACTAAATGTGTCTTTCTGCCAAAGTCCAGGCTCACATGATTGGGAATGGCTCTCCCGTGGTGTTTTGTGTATTTCGTCCATACACTGAGACAAAAGGGCAATGGGTTTGGGGCAGGCTGTTGCTTTCTTGAGCAGGATGTGCTACTGGGTTGTAGATAGCTTTCCTGAGGGTTAGGCTCAAGTATTGCCCACCCACTTCTTGACTTCTAATTGTGGGCTGCCTGCCTGGCCATTGACAAATACATCTCACACCTAGGCTGCCTGCCCTTTTTTACCCTGTATAGCCTGGAGCCAAACCCAGGAAAGGGTAAGGTTAGACAAAGGGAGCACTCCCCCCTCCCCCACACACAGGCTGGCACTGGGGATAAAAGTGGCACTTTCAGAGCCTCTCATCAGAACACTCCTGGAACTGTGGAAGATTTAAAAGGACTTCCCTACTGTCTAAAGACAGAAGATTGGACCTGCTTGTCTTGAAACCAGGCTCCCAGAAAGTGACTCAGAGGATCTGTTTGAGCTACAGGGACACAACAAGCTTACAGAGGACTCCCTACAATTGCCAAGCTGACCAGCACCAACTGGATCTGTCTGCACCTGCTCAAGCCCTGCTGCTGGCATGAGTTCTGATTGTCATGAGGTGTCCTCTTGCCCCCCAGGTTCTGGACCCTGGCATCACAGTGTACTTCTCCTGAAGCAAAGTTAAAGATAAAGAAGTTTGGGCTCCTAGCAACTGTAAAGTGACCTCTTTGCATCAAGAATCGAGCCTCCACGACGACCGCCAACGCAAAGCTTCAGTGGGATCTGCTTTTCATGCCAGCAAGTGCTTTGAATGGGCAAGTACTGTCCGGTACTGAGTACTTGCACTTCTTTAATTTGAAAGGGAGAGCTAAGGACAGCTGCAATAAATATAATGAGAGAGTACCGGCCTCTACTCATGAACGAACAGGTACTCTAAATAGTGAGTACCTGCTCTTTTATATTTCCATTTAAAGCCAACAGCGACTGCCTGCAACGTTGTGACCCCTCCCCCCACCCCATGCTTCTTGCAACAACAACAACTACCTTGCAGTCAACATAAACTGCAATTTGAAAAGGTAACTTGAGAAGTAACTCCTCTGCAGGATGAACCTAGTCCCTGTATAGTTTTCCCCTGCCAAATGCAGTTTCACCAACAAGCCACAGTGGAATCCAGGTTAGGACCCTCTGGTGAGCAACTTTGTTTAGAAAGCTCTTTCTCATTACACTTCAACTCGTCAATGCTATGACTGCACCCAATCCGATGCAGTTAGCGAATGCGGCCTATTATATGGAGTGGTTGGGCAACCTTACCATGTAATTAACTTACAAACTCATCTTGGGTCCAGTCGGGCTTGGTTGTAAAATCTTTGGGCTACCAAGGGACCATTAAGGCATAGGAGGGAGCAATTCAGATGGGCCAATAAGACTCAGCAGGACAGTTACCTTGCAGTCAAAGCAATCTCCAGTCCAGTTTTTGGGTCTAAAGGACAACTGCCATAGACATCAATGGAGTGGTCCTGATGCAAACGATACAGGATGCTGAGGATGCCGAGGATGCTTATCCCGTCAACGGGGGACTTCCTGGGGCCACACCACAGTCCACAAACACAGTTGGGTGACTTCAGCCACAGAGTTCGATGCCATCGAAGTTCAGGTGAAGGCCAGCCAAAAACTGTTTCCACGGGTCTACTAGTCTCAAGTCACAGTGAAACCACCAGTTCCCTTTAACTGCAGCTGGTGTCTGTGTCAGAACCCCTATCAGTGGGCCACGGGGCACGCAGGAGCTACTGGACCCAACTGTGGTGGTTGAGGCTTTTTACTCCTGATGTCCTGAGAACTGACCTATATGGATCCTGCTCAACTGGGCCAAATACCCCTTCTGCACTTGACTCTCAATGGTCGCTGTGTTTGAGCTGTCAAGCAGGGGTGTGGAATTTAGTAAAATATCTACTTGTACATGGGGCAGGTTGCTTCATAAATCTACTTGTCCTGTAACAAAATCCACTTGTCCATTTTGTGCCATGTAATGCAGCAACGAATTAGGGCAGAAATCTCATATATAGGAGCTCTGAAATAACCTCTCTTATTATGCCAGGGCTTCTTTCATAGTAGGGTTTGAATACTAGAAATTCCCTTATGTTGCCACGTTTCTGCAGATCTACATACTGAGGCTGAAGGTAATGGTAGGCAACAGTTGCAGGGTTGGAATGCCCTTTTGAGTCTTTGCAAACCTACTAACTTGCATATATTAAGGGTTTTCACCAACTCTTCTTTTCCCTTACTGAGAAAGGTTGGAAATTTACTCCTGACAATGGCAGACATAAAACTTCTACCAGGGTTGGGAAAAAGTGGTTGGAGGGAAAGAGAACTTGCAATCACTCAGATTTTCACATGAGCAAATCTATAGCTGGATATTTGCTCACGCTGAAATGCAGTTCACATATCTTTTCTAGGAGTACTATTTCTTGGCCTACTTGTGTAAAGTCTTGTGAATTCACAAAAGTCGGATATATCTGCATTTAATGCAAGGACATGGGTGTACTTTTGAGACTTTATTTAATAATTGGGACCCTAATTATGTCTGGCGTTAACCATGACCTTTTGTGTTTATTAAAATTCTGTCTTTCTATCGACTAGCTTCACTGTGAGTGACAGAATTCTTTTCTTTCACAAGGAGCATATCGACACACAGTCGTTTTGTTCAGTTCCAGGAACTACTGTGGCAGTGTGTACTTTTGAGACCAATTTCTTTTTGCTTTTGCCAATGTTTGTTATAATGGTGAGGGCCTGGCAGCTCCCACACCAAATAGGTTTTTACAAAAACCATGCCAAAACAGGTCACACATTGACAAAACCAAAAGGCTGACCAACAATTTCAGACCTACTGGCTTTGCCAATCCTTGTTTATTTGTAATGTTTCCCATAATATTATTAAAACTGGTTACACTGGTTTTCCTTTATAAATATTTTGGGGACATACTAGCATACTTTAACACATTTTACTAAATGATGCTGCAAAGAAATGGTACCTAAAATTTTACAATAGTTTAGCGAAAGGTTTTTGCATTTTTTTTGTGAACATTTTATTTGGAAAGCAAAGAATCATCAATTTTGTATTCAAGCTTCTGCAAATATTTGCATCTAATCAGACAGCCTTCTGGGAGCAGTATACATACCCTCATATTTCTAAACATTGAAAACGTGTGCACACGTTTTTATACTGGAATCACTGTTAGTAGTGCAGTCTGAGCTTACAACATTTACTTAGAGCGCTCACCCAAATAATAAAGGATTTGCATTAATGAATCATAAATACAAGTTTGAACAGCATTAACACATGGACACAAATATTACCTTAACTGCAGGCAATGCCTTTCCCTGATATATAATGTGATACTATAAACTGGCAGCCAAAGGGTTTGTGCTGCAGGGGGTTGGGCCTACTTGTCCCAAGGACAAAATACACATGAAAACTTGTTGCCCTTGACCCCAAACAATATGTCCCAGGCGTCGGGCTATAGGAATTCCACATCCCTGTTGTCAAGGCTCCCTCAGGTGGGGGGATGTAGAGACAGGTCAGTGAACACAACTCATAAGTCAATTTTCAATTTCAAATCTTTATTTCGATTTTTCATCGTTAAAGACAGTAAAACAGATAATAAACAGAAACAATAACAATATTTGACCAAGTTCATATCAAGAACTGCAGGAGAGTATAAACAGTGGAGTATTAAAAGAATAAATATGCATAAAAATATCAATTTATCAATAAAATAACAATAAAATAAATATTTCATATCTGAAAAAAAAAAAAGAAAACCTTATTATCAAATGAGAGATAATTTGCGTGCACGTATAATCCAAAACCAGTGGAGAAACTTTGCTACAGCAATAATCACAGGTTGTGATGTGTTAGTTTTGAGACACCGCATGGCCTCAACACCCGTCTTTAGACCTAATATTAAGCATATGGGTTTCAACCAAACCCGCCTAGGATTTCTATACTCCGGGCATATAAAAAAGACATGCGCAATGCTTTCCCTATGGGCAGAACAAAAGGGGCAATCTGGTTTGAGTCCTAATCGCCACTTGGCTACAAAACAATTGATAGGAAGAGTTCCCACCCTAAATTGGTGATACCGCTTCCTATCTTCTGGGACTGTAATACAGTCCCAATAATTTTCAAAGAGAGGACTATCCTTTTGTTCGAAAAAGTTCATGGTTAAAGATGAACTAGCACTAGAACCAAATCTCTTTCCCGTGACTATTCGCCAGTAATAATCTTTTAGAATCTTTTTTGGGGGGAAAATATGTTGTGTAGGTTCATCCCATAGATTAGCCAGTCCCATAGCGCGGTAAAGTAATCTGACCTCACTCATCCAGGCAATTTTATATGCCTTGTCAACCCCCCTAACATCCAGTAGTGCCTGGCCATACTCGACGAGTTCGGGAGTTACCCAAAGCCGCCTCCAGTAAGCTACTGGACGATAATGTGCAGTATCGTCTAAAAACAGGGCCCCCAAATCGTAATAAAGTGGAATAAGGGGGGTGGATGGTGGGAGGCCAGTGATATTACGCAGGAACTTACTTTGGGCCCTTGTTAAGTTGGTGAGTTTACTATGTCCCCACAATTCTGCCCCATAAAGAATTGCCGAGCTAATCTTAGCATCATATATTTTAAGAGCTAAAATGGGTTTGGTCTGCGACAGGTGGAGTTCTTTGGTGAGAGCGCCCGCTAATTGGGCGTGTTTAGTTAATACTTGGTCTATATGCGGTTTCCAATTCAACTTTGACGCAAGAGTGATGCCTAGGTACGAGAAGACCTTAGTCTGATCCAGTTTGGCCCCGTTCATAAACACGGTCCCTCTAACGTGCTTGGATTTATGGAGGACCATGAATTTGGTTTTTGATGCATTCACAATGAGCCCATGATCCTTACAGAAAACCTCAAACACGTCAATGGCTTTCTGCAGGCCTTGTTGGGTTTTAAATATGAATAGGGTATCATCCGCGAACATCAACAGGGGGATCAACTTGCCATCCAATTTAGGGGCATCAGTAGGAGAATTCTTAAAGTAGTTGATCACCCTGTTGATGTATAGGGAAAATAAAGTTGGGGCCAGGACGCACCCTTGGCGAACACCCCTGGCAATGGGAAATTTATCTGTAGTATTACCCGCCTGGTTCCATCTTACTTGGGCAAAATTATCTTCATGTAGTTTCATTAAAAAATTTAAGATATCTAAAGGCATGCCTTGGTCAAATAAAACTGACCACATTTTTGCTCGGGGAACTAAATCAAAAGCTGATTTTAAATCAACAAAGGCTGCAAAAAGTAAACCATCACCCAATAAGACCACCCGCCAGTAGATTAACAAAAACCTAAGTACCTGATCTACGGTACTTATATGGCTGCGAAAGCCTGCCTGTAGAGGTGAAAGAACTTTCTCCTCATCGATCCATTCCTGGATCCTTTTTAAAACAAGTCTGGCTATCACCTTTTGTATACAGTCAATCAAACTTATGGGTCGATAATTACCTGGATCGGAGCGATCACCCTTCTTAAAAATCGGGATGATCTGTGCTCCCTTCCAGGTTTGGGGTATGGGTGTGCCTTTTGCTATACAATTTGCGAGGCACAAAATATAAGGTGCCCATAGTTCACTGTCGTGCATGAACAAATCGGCCGGGACTGAATCTAAACCAGGCGCTCTGCCTCTGGGGAGAGATTTCAATACAACATTCACCTCATTTAAAGTAAAAACAAGGAAAGCTTCTCCCTTGTTTGGATGGACAATAGATGGACAACAATCCACCAAAGCTTCATTTGATGCGAACTGGGATGCATAATGTGATACCCATAGATTAGGTGATACATGATTTGAGGGTTCTTCTTTCTTTGATCCCTTCCCCCATTTAATCAAGTCCCAAAACGAACACATTGAGCATTCTTTGCTGGCAGAGTGAGGATCCCTCCAGTATTCCTGGTCCCATGCTCATTTAGCTTCATATTGAGTTTTTTTATAAAGTGCACGGGCATTCCTAATAGAAACAATGTCTTTAGTTTTAACAGCTTCTGATAGGGATCGATAAGCATCTCTGCAAGATTTCCCATACCACTGATTTTCCTTTCTAATTGGTCTATTGGGCTTAAAATGGGTCTTCTTTGTAAAAAAAACACTAAGTTGATTAAAAAATTGGGTATGGATGTTAGTGATATTATCCAAAGCTTCCTCCTTAGCAATAGAATTTTGTAGGGCATAGATAGCCTCAATAGTTAAGTTCCTAATGTTTAAAATCTGCTTATCATTCCCCAGACAATTAGCCCACTTAACACGCCTTGAGTCATTGGTTGGGACAACTTCAACCTTCGTTGGAGGTGGCTCTTGGCATTTAGTTTTAAATAATTGAAAAGAGAGTAGTAGGGGGTCGTGGTCACTCTCTACTCTTGCCACCACTTCCATATCAATAATTCTACACCAGTGTTCTTTGTTGGTAAGTATATAATCAATACGACTTTTACAAAGGCCATTATTGAACGTGTGGGCCCCTTGCTTGTCAGAAACTGATCTACCATTAGTAGCACGGAGCCCATGGCCAAGGCAAAGAAGCTTGAGTTGTAAAGCTGCCTCCGTCCACTTCCTTATTGGCGTTAATGTCAAGTGGGGAATATTCCAGGCACTGTCCTCCTCAAGTGTGAGGTCAATGTCATTAATATCCAGGGGTTCAAAAGAGCAGTTAAAATCACCAGCCACTATAACATGGCCCTTTCCGCAGTACAAATCTAGGAGTTCGTCCAGCTCCTCCACCGTTTTTGATGATTTACCCCCGGGTAACCCCCTAGCGTAGACATTAAAAACATAAAGGTCTTTTTGGCCAGTACACTGGACACGCATGAGCAAGATGTCATTGCTTTTAGAGTCCAGTTGAGTCAAAGTGTATCCACTGTCTTGTTTGATCCATGTTAGAAGACCCCCCTTAGCCCTTCCATGAAAACTTGGAACTGCGGGGACAAAAAAACTAAGGTAGCCAGATCTGTAGTCCATACTAGTTGTCCAAGTTTCCTGTAACAGTATAAAATCCCTGTTATTAAGAAAATTGGACCAATCATCAGAGCCAACCTTATTCCTGAGTCCTGCCACCTTCCAAGAAATTAGGGAGGACGGACCCTTGAGCTCATCACAACCATGAGTGAAGCTTATCATAACTTCCTGTGAGACTTCAGTGACCGGGGCCCCACGATGATCTGAACAGAAATCACCATATATAATGGGTTGAGGCAAGACATTCTCAACAGGGGGTACAACAGTGTATGTTCCCGATAAGTCTGTACCTAAGCTATGATCGAGTCAGTCATTACAGTCTAGTGAGCTCAGTACTTCAAATCTATTACTAGTAGAGATAGGTCTAACATAATGGTCAGTGACTTGAGCTCTCTCTACTGCTGGAGCCTTAAAACTAGGCGGATAAAAAAACCCTAGAGGGAGAATGTTGATACGATCTTGGTGGATAATCAAAGAGCCAGCCTGTCTCAAAATGTGCTCAATCAATTGTGGGGAAGCAAAGTTAACAACTACACAGTCTCCTTCAAAACTTTTTTTAGTATCTCCTATCCATTCCACCCTAAGAGCCATCTTAAAATTTGTATACAAGGCACCACCCAACACTGTTCTGGTATTTAAATAATGCAATACTTTGTTTTTTAGTGAGGACCAGTGTTCCTCCCTCCCATCTAGTGTTTTTGGAACGTTGGCGAGAATAATAGAGTAAGGACACGCCTGGGGGGGGAGGTGGAATTTGGGGTGCCTCATAGGAATAGAATAATTATCTCTTCTATAAGTCCTAGAAATTTCACTGGCAGGGATAGAATCTCTTTGCTGGATAGGGTTAGCAGGAACAGGAATTATCTGTGGTGTAGCCTGTACTCTAGATGTACAAACACCAGTATCCATACAATTATCTAGAGGCATTTGCGCTGGAACGTTCTCAGGGCATGATGTTAGTTGCTTGTGTCCAGTAGGAAAGCCCTGTTGGGTTAATATTTGTTTCTCCAAATCTGATAATCTGGAATCAATTGTCTCCAGTTTTACCAAGACCGGGGTAATCAAAATTTTTATGCGTTCCTCTATAATTTTCGCAAATCTAGACATGAAATCACCCTCACTAGATTTTTCAGGAAATGAGATGGTCTGAGAACTATCTGGTAGAATAATAATGGGATTATCCTGAATCAATTGGCTACCGATTAATGAGTCTTGGGCAGTATTTATAGAGCACTTCCTGGCTTGCTTAGCTTTAGGTTTAATAGTGTTACCACCACTACCAGCCTTCCTCTTCCTCTGGGGCTGTTTGGGTCTGGTAACTTGCTCCCCACGAGCCTGTCTATTGCGTGTATTTGGGGGGGAAGAAGATTGACTAGTTATGAGGGGCCCTGAAGTGTGAATAGTAGTGGTAGTAGTCCCCCTAGGCGAGCCGTCATCTAGTAAGGTGACTGCGCGGTAAGGCGAATCAGTCACGACATTAGGACTACTCATAGGGGAAGTTGAGGCGACAGTATTTGAAGATATTAAGATGTTGCACAATGGATCAAGAGACAATCTCCTCTCAACTAATTCAATTTCTTTGGCAACTACTGTTTCTGCACGCTTGAGAAATGCATCCAGAGTACCAGACCCCCCTTTCGCATTCCTAGTAACTTTAGCCCTGATGCAAATGTAGTCCCACAAATCAAACAGTCACAAAGTCCAAATGCTTAGGGCATCCGAGGGAAACAAGTAATTAACACAAAACGGCAGGGGCTAGTCCGTGTCTAGATTAGATATATATGAACTGGTCTGGTCGAGATAAAAATGGTGGGAATATCCAAAACGATACACAAACTCACATGTCAGAGGGGGGGCCCAGCCCGGCCAGCGTCGGCCTCAGACGGTCCCGCCCTTGTCCCGGGCTTAGCCCGGCACTGCCCGCGCGCGTCCCGCGACGCGGAGGGAGCAGCGACCTTTTGTGCGCCTCCGGGCGCGTGGGCAGCGTCGGCGGGCGCAGAGACTCCTGGGAGCTGTAGTCTCCCCCTGCTGACGGCCGCAAGATGGAGTGACGGCGGCGGCAGGGGAGACTTACAGCAGATGGTACACAGGAGCAGCGATGGCAGTGCGGACAGAGCAGGGCGGCAAAGAGGATCCCCACAGGTTAGGCGCCCTCACTTCCTCCGATTCGATTTTTGAATTTTCCCGCTCCCCCGAGGGAGCCGCGACCTTTTGTGCGCCTCCGGGCGCGTGGCCAGCGTCGGCGGGCGCAGAGACTCCTGGGAGCTGTAGTCTCCCCCTGCTGACGGCCGCAAGATGGAGCGACGGCAGGGGAGACTTACAGCAGAAGGTACACAGGAGCAGCGATGGCAGTGCGGACAGAGCAGGGCGGCAAAGAGGATCCCCACAGGTTAGGCAGCCTCACTTCCTCCGATTCGATTTTTGAATTTTCATAAGTCAAAATGCAAACAGTATGAAGAATAAATCAATGTCCAGTCAAATACTTACTTGTATAAGATAAAGTAGTATTTTATTACTAACTTCACACATGCACAGAGATGCAAAATTCATATGCAACAACACAGTCACCTTTGAGGTTGGGGCTTTAGTGGTCGTCGGGCAAATCCCTGTCCCACGCACCTTAGTGTAACGTGTTCAAGGTTATTCCCCCATTCACTGGTGACCCCATCAGGGAATGCCAACTATTAGGCTATACTCAACAGTTCCCTTTGGACTCTTCAGGATTTCAGTTAAAAGTGTCTATGGTGCCGCAGTAACTGAAACAGTGAATCCCTCTGGGCCCCAAAGGCCCTAATTCAAGTCTTACCCGCTCCTGAAGTATGGAAGCATTCAGGATTACAGCGGGTGCCTGTAGGACGGAGGACGACTCGGCACGGCGGAAGTATGAAGATCCGGACGGAGCCGTGCGGGAAACGCCGGAAACTGGACTCGTTCTAGTCACCCTGGGAACAGGTGACGTCAGGACGCCTGCAGCGGACAAAAGGGGCGGAACCCGGAACAAGGACGAGAGGAGCAGGACGGAGGACGAGAGGTGCAGGACGGAGGACGAGAGGAGCAGGACAGAGGACGAGAGGAGCAGGACGGAGAACGAGAGGAGCGGAGGAGAACGGACAGCGGAGACACTGGAAAGGAGGACCGAAGGCGCTGGAGGAGGAGAGACGGAGGTCGGAAACCCAGGCGTAGGAGTCCCAGAGGCCACAACAACCCCAGAGGAGGGATACACCGCGCTCAAGCCCGGCGGCTCACGAGGAGGAGAGGACGCCCCGGGTACGACTGCCACGGCCCGGTACACGGGTCATGGCCTCAGGCAAGTGCCACTCAGAGGGTCTTTTTGGTGGGGTAGCTGGGACATTCGTTAGGAAGTATACACTACCGGAACCCCTACTCCCTCACACCCCTGTACAAAGTTCCTTGCTTGATAACCCCATACCCTTCCCTCACGTCGTTATGGTGGAGGTGGCACAACCAAGACTAGATCAGGACAATTCCTAACCGGAGCGTTTCTGTTCTTTTATTTTCTTTTGGTGGCCTGGTGAGGAACCCTGGAGAGAATCCCAAGACCCCAGAAGAGGGCGGACCAGGATAACCAGGAGTAGAAAGTGGTAGCGGGACAGCTACTCCTCGCAATCACCAGAATTCAGAAGCCTGATTTCTTGGAGACTGTTATCGTATTCCTTTGAAAAACACTTGGTCACATAGACTTCTTGCCTATTGCTGTGGCGAATAAACAGTACCCCGTATGCAAAGAATAAATTGACTGGTTTCTTCCATACCCCTAGTCTGCCATCGACCATCCTTACAGTGCCCTCAGTGCAGGCACTCGCGAAATCCGATTCTGTTCAGAGAAGTCAGGCTGCTTGCAGGACAGGCTGGAGCATCAGGTGGGTGCAGGCTCACTCTCTAGAGTGGAGATGCTGCTGTGCAAAGCGATTGGAGCAGCTTCCAGCTCACAGCAATGCAGTAAATTAAGTTCTACCTGGCAGGGGAATTCAGTCCTTCAGCACTCCACTGGAGTTCCGTGAGGGCATGTTGTCCCCTTGGTGTCCTCTTGTTCCACGGGGGTCAGTAAGGGCCGATCCTTCGGTGCAGTTCGTCCCACCATTCACAGCTTCTCTTCAGACTTGGGGGATGGCCAGAAATCTTTGATGATTTGGTCCCAGCAGCCCCCCTCATCATACACGGTTGCCGCTGTACTTTTCAGATGCAATATAGACTCCTCGGGTGCAATTAGGATGCACCATGGTGGCTCCTCCTAGCATAATGGGTCATCACTCAGGTGTGCCGGAGTCCTGACACGCTGGTCACACAATGTTTTAATGGGTGCCCCATTGTGGCATATGTAATTACTGCAACGAGGCCTTGTGGGCTTGGAGTACAGGGGTTGCCGAAAACTGTCTTGCACATGCACTATGGTCCAACTGGTGCACAGCCGAATCCTCAAACCTTGCACAGGGAGTTCTCACGGTGGAACTCCCCAGTGGGCTTCCCTCCCTCTAATGCTTTCCTCTTTCTTACAGGGCACACTGGTCTTGGCAAGCAGGCAGGCTCTGGTGCTCCAGGCTCGAGAGGATATCGTCTTGGTTTCCCTGGGTGATGTCCCCTCACCCGGTCTGGAGACTAGCAGCTCTTGGTCCCCAGTCCTGGTCACAGACAGAAGTCTTGCAGAGCTTCCCTTTCTCAGACAACCCACCTTGCTGCTAGGCACATGACGAATTTCTGGGGACTCAACTGCCCCTTATTATGGTCCTTTTCTGGACACTTAATGTAATTTAGGGTCTGGGTTTTTGAAGTTTTGTGTTGGGGTTCTGCACTTCTCCTCTTCCCTCATGAAAGACGTCTGCTACAACAAATACGACTCCAAAGTTGATTGTCCACGAAACAATTTATGGGAGTGACTAGAGTTCACTCCTGAATATCAGCCATAGTGATATGTGCATTAAATGCTTACTCCCCCCCCCCCCAGCCCTACTCTTTATGATTCTGTTAAGATCCTCATCTCCATTCCTAAGATGTTTCCAGGATCTTTCCTTGTTAAATATCGCTGAATCAAGGAGCAGTCCTTTGAAATGTAATGGGAGTCTCTTCCTTTTCCCTCCAGTATGTCCCCACCCAGCTCACTGGAAAGCAGTAATATATAAATCTGTCTGGAGGGCTCCTTCCTCGCCTTCTTATGTCTTTGCCAGGCAGGCATGGGTTTTCCAAAATGTAACCCAGAATCCTCCAGACAATGACCCAGCACCTCCTGAAATCCTATTGAAAGGAGGAGACATAATCTTTCCAGTGCTGACTGATATTTACAACCGGTCACTGGAAAGTGGAATGGTTCAGGAGGCCTAGAAGCATGCCATTATTAGACCTTTGCCAAAGAAACCCTACATGGACCAGGTACTTGCAGAGAGCTACAGGCCAATATCACTACTTCCTGGCATTAGTATATTTTTGTAGAAATGTATTTATAAACATCTCTCCAGCTTTTTGAAAGCCCACACCTACTGCACCCTACTCTAATGCTTTTGGTCTGGATGTAGCACGGAAATGGCTCTCCTAATCGTCACAGAAGAGTTCAAAGGGATCCTCAACCAAGGGGGATCGGCTGCGGTCATTTTGCTGGATTCAAGTGCAGCATTTGATACAGATACAATTCTGCTTAAACAACTGGAAGAAATGAGGATTGCTGGTCTAGCATGTAAATGGCTCACTTCCTTCATTAGCGACAGAAGTTTTCAAGACCGTGATGTCCACCCACTTGCAGACATTATATGCTCCTGTGGTTTCTCAATGGTGTCATATGCAAATGAGACACAGTTCATTTGTTTCCCTCTCTCACAATTCTGAGGCAATATCACACCAACTCAATTCCTAACTGAAATTGCAGATTAGATGGTGGCCAGTTGTCTAAAACTTAATGGCTATAAGACAGAGGCACTTTGCTAATAGTTAGGAATAATCTCCCCTTATGGGGTGATCGCAGCTGGCACTAGTCCCTAGGAGATCTCCCATCATCCAAGTCAGAAGTAAAAAGTCTGGGCATCATCATTGACAGCAAACCTACCTGGAAGCCCAGGCATAGAAAGCTGTCATCAACTTGCTTGGGTTCTTTTGAGAACTCTCAGGGAGCTGCTCAGGTGGTTGCCAAGCCCTGTATGAATAGTGGCTGTTTAGAGCTTGAAACTATCACGGTTGGATTATATTTAGATTTTCCGAAATCCAAGAAACTCAAGTGATCCAAAATGCTGCTGCCCAGAGTCTCTGGGAATCACCAAAGCACCAGACAGCTTTACCGGCATTAGCCTCGCTATATTGGCTTCAGATACAAAAAAGGATTCCATGTAAAGTTTTGTGCCTGGCTCTCCGTGCTCTGTATAGGAAGGGGCTGCAAATTCGACATCATTTGATTCACCCCTACTGTCCCACAAGAGATTTAAGATCCAGGAATCAAAATTTGCTGGCCGTCCAAAGGTTCTATAAGGCCAGGAGTGGGGAGTGCTAATTTTTAATACTCAGTTCCCAAATTATGGAATTTCCTTCCACTAGTGCACAGACAGAATGACAATTGACATAGTTTCAGGAAACAGCTTAAAACATGCATATTTGTGTAATCATGATTCCCTTGGAGTCTGACAGACCTTTTAGCGCTGGGAAGCCTGTCAGGTAGCCATTCGCTTAAGAAATGTTTTGAATTGAATTGAATGTACCATTACAGGCACACTCCCTCAGTGTACATTCATAGCACACTTTCTGTTCAGTTTTAATACCTCTATACATTGTACCCTCACATGTACACATTCAGTCTGCGCACAATGTTTAGCTCTGATGCTTTTCTGTCTTTAACCTGGGTATGTTATTTCAAAACACACACACTGTCAGCACACACACTATGTACACGCTGTTCAACTCTTCACTCTGCATGTATTGTTCTTCCCGCAAGCACACATACACCCAGCACATGCTGTCCCTGGGCACGCACTGCACAGCATTACTTCTCTTCTGTAAAGTCTCTCTCTGGCATACAAACACCCAGTACATGTACTAACCACACATGTAGTGCACAGTACTACTCCATCGTTGTACTGTACCCTTCCCAGGCACACATACAACCAACACAGAGTCCCTACTCCTGTGCTGTGCAGCACTCCATATCTACCTGATGTAGGATGAGTTAAGCACTCAGGAGCTGAATGTTTAAGAAAGTAAGAGAGGATGTAGGCCTCATTCCAGTGACACAGGGTAAAAATGTTATGTTCATTACTACTGATAACTGCACAGTGTGCTGCCACCACCACACTTGTGCTGCTCAACTCCTGGTGAAGGCGGTAACCTTCCACCACTTTCAGGTTGGCGCTTTTGGGAACCCCTCCTGATCCAAAAAAACCACAATCCGTGAGACAGGCCTATGTCATGGCGCACATGCATAATCCGTGTTTGCCTAGCCGCAGAATCAGTATTAAGGATACGCACAACAGTGGCGTGGCTATGTCGTGCTGTGGAATGGCCGCCTTCAGAAGGGGCTCCACAGACCAGGCTCCATAATCCTGAAGGATCGCAGCCTAAATCGAAATCTGTGAAGGCCGAACAACGGACCTTATTGCGGACACTAAGTGCACTGCCTGTGAGAAGTTTCGAAGCAAGTCATCGACCCAACAGTGAGTTATTAACCTGACTCACCGCTGCCGGGCTGCGACGACATCATGGCCGCTGCGCAATAGCAGAGGGACGGGATCGAGCTGGCGTGTACCTGGTGCCCCAGGCGAAACTAAAGACGCCGGGTGGTGCATCAACAGAAGCCGGGGGCAAGCTTTCCAGCTGTAATCCATGAGCCGGAGCTTGAGTGCAACCCGAGATGGCACCTGCGGTGGGCCAGCTTGGAGAGCAGGAGTGCCAGTGTGGTGGTGGGCCATTCTTGAAGCCTACTGCGGCGAAACTGAGCCTGTCGCCTGAAATCTGTAAACTGTGGGCCAAAACGGACGAGCAGGAAATCGGATAATAAGGCCGGCATCAACAGCATTACCTCGAGACTGTGACTGGCGGTGAGTAGAGGCGGGAGTTCTACTGC
The DNA here is from genome assembly GCF_964204655.1 of Triturus cristatus. NCBI lineage: Eukaryota > Metazoa > Chordata > Amphibia > Caudata > Salamandridae > Triturus > Triturus cristatus. The sequence goes on along the minus strand of NC_140580.1, from coordinate 144,897,172 downwards.
GGTGTAGGGCCACGCAAGCTTCACCCACACAAGCTAGGGCCCCACTTGGCTTTTAGTGCCGGAGGGACTATGCTGTGGTGGGGGGTGTGCTTAGACCTGCGCCGCGGCCACCCCTGACCACGCTGCCGGTTGGCTGAGTAAGTGCGCAGACTGGTGGACTGAGTGCATGTGGGGGTGGAGTGGGCCCTTATCTCCCCTCTTTGGACTACTGTGCCTGAGTATTGGCCGCGGGGGCCTGATTTGGGGGTGGGGGCCCCTCTTCTCCCGGGCTTGCTCGGGAGACTTTAGGCACACGGGCTCAGTGCATCATCCGCACAGCAGAGGATTGGCTGGTTCTTCCCCCCCTCTTATAAGTATCGGAGATACTGGGAAACACACTGCTACTCCACATTGACCCCAAGACACCCAGAATTCTTTCTCTTCCCCCAAGCGCATACAACGCCTGATCCAAATGGGGAAGGCGAACCCCAAACAGGCGAAGCTGCCTTTTGAAAATAAACGCCAGACCAGAACGAATGACGCAGGCTCCGAACTTGATGCTGCACAAGGGTCCAAAGAACCTATGGAGCAACAGGAAGAAGACCTGTGTACTATATTGCTGGACGTGCGCTCCAGTATCAAAACTAAACAACAAGATAGACGGCCTCACCTCTAGTCTCGACATAGTGAAAAAACGTGTTGACGCTTAGGAGAGCCGACTTGATACCCTTGAAAATAGGTTGTCGGACACTCAAGATTACCACGCCGAATCCAAAACGCAAATCCTCAACATGGAAAAAGTGTTGGCAGTGATAAAAGCTAAAAATGAAGACTTAGAGGCGCGCTCTTGGCGCAACAACCTTCGTATTACTGGTCTGCCGGAATCCACATCAATCCCGAGGATGGAACCCTACATAGAGGATGTACTACGAGACCTGTTTGGGCCAACTCTCTCGCAAGTCATGATCGTGGAGAGGGCGCACCATTCATTGGGGCCTAGACCACCACCTGGCGCCCAGCCGTGCCCAATCATTGTACGACTTTTGAACTATAGGGACAGGGACGCCATCCTTAGAGCAGCCAGAGACAGGGGCCCTATAAGCCATCAAGGAAACTCTTTGTCCTTTTTTCCTGACTACACACCCACTGTCCAAGCAGCACGAATAGAGTTCATGCCAGCGAAGCGTATCCTGCAAAACGCCTCCATTCGCTATGCGATGCTATACCCAGCCAAGCTCAAAATAACGTATGATGGAAAGGCGCATTTTTTTACGGACGCTAAATCTGCACTTAAGTACACTAAACACATATGTGCAAGGAAATCGCCATCGCATTCCTCAACAGCAGCGGAACAGAACCTAAGTGACAATGACTGAGGTGCTTATGAAATTATACTGCCTTTCGTCACGCAAGCTGCTTTATAATTGTGTTAATCGCAAACTGTGGCTAGTTGTTTCAGCCATAAGTAGAATAATGTTCATTGTACATGTTAATGTTAGAGCGGTCGCTCTTCCTTTGATAGATTTTGTGTCACACGCAGGAGCCGGGTCACCCTGCCGCATGGCAGGTTACAGCAGACATCCCAAGCCCCACACGGAGATCTCCTATGTTCTATTGTTTTGTTGAAAGGGTGTTTCTAGGGTGGGAGGGTGGTTACGAGTCACAACCTGATTGGGAGGTTATTGCGTGTGGGGGGGTGGATGGGGGGATATTGCATATCCAGACGCATGGTATTTCACTGCGCAACCAAAGTATGAAGTGCACTGCTTCTTTGTTGTACTCACAGTTCAGTTAATTATTTATCCTATACATGATCTACAGCAAGATTACATCGCTTATTTTATACTTTATGTTGCTTCAGTGTACGTCACTCCTATACATACACATTGCATACACCTCGTAATCTGAGCAATGACTTAGACTACATTTCTTCTGCGGAACGTGCGAGGGCCTAATGATTTTAAGAAAGCGCGAATGATCCATATCTATTTAAGCAGGCACCACATAGATGTATGTTTTCTCCATGAGACTCATCTGAAACATGACTCTGACCCCAAACTAAAGAATAGATATTGGGGTGAGATTCACTCGGCCCCCTACTCTAATTACGCTAGAGGGGGTTGCAATATTAATCAGACGGGGACTCGGCTGGACCACAACGCAAATACAAAAAGATCCCTATGGGCGGTATCTCATTTTAACAGGGACCCTCATGACAACTAAGACCACCTTAGTGACAATTTATGGTCCGAATGTGGATGATCCACAACTTTTCCTCAATGTTTGGGCTAAAACACTGGCAATCGGTGTAGACACGATAATTTTGGGCGGGGACTTTGACGTTACACTCAATAATGATTGGGACAGAGTAGGTGCCACACGCAACCCACACCCCAATGCAGCCCTTCACCTAAATAACATTATCCTTGAACACAGCCTTCTGGATATCTGGCGCAACAGAAACCCAACCACGAGGGAGGGAACATGTATTACCTCGCAACATAATGCCTGGCCTAGGATAGACTACTGGCTAGTCACATATGATGTCACTTCATGGACCCTAGACACTCTGCATCGTGCGCGTACACTGTCTGACCACGCCCCAGTGGTACTGCACTGAAAAATACCTCAAACACTGCCCCGAGCATTCAGCTGACGCCTGCTACTGCATGCGCATCTTGAGTCTGTATTCAGGGAAGAGATCAGAACTGACATTACACAATATTTCTCCACTAATGAAGGGTCAGTAGACTCCGCCTCAACACTGTGGGAGGTTTTCAAAGTTATGATTCGTGGGGCCTGCATATTCAAGCAATCTGGGGTGCTAAGATCCATTAGGTCCACTATAGTAAATCTTGAAAAAGACATCAAAACAGCGGAACAACAGTTTTACCAGACTAGGGAACCCAGACACTTAGCTACCATACAAGGAAAAATCACAGAATTCACAGACGAAGCAGAGAGGGAGACACGATTCCTAGGGAAGCACACGAGGGCACGCAGCTATGGGGAAAGAGACAGACCTGGTAAAACTCTTGCAAACGCACTTCGACAGCACACAGCTCCCGCCTTCATAGCCGAATTGTTAGATGTAGACGACACCCCCATTAGAGGGCAACGGGAAACGCATAAACATCTCACAAAATAATATTCTTCACTATACACTGCAAATCAAAAACATCTCATCCCGAACTAAGTGAATATCTAGAACCATTAGAATTACTTTGGTTAAGTGACACCCATAGAGAGTACCTAGATGAACCTTTTACAATAGCTGACATCACACAAGTCATTGGCAGCTTACCAGGCAAAAAAGCACCGGGTCTAGATGGTCTGACCACAACATTTTACAAAACTTATGCGGAAGACTTGGCGCCCCATCTGTTAGATGCCTATCAGGAGTTCATGGAAGTGGAGGTTCTCCCACCAAGTATGAGGGAAGCAGTCATCATTGCCCTATTAAAACCAGACAAGGCATCTAATATTTGCGATTCATATCGTCCCCAGTCAGTGATTAAAGTGGATGCTAAGATCCTTGTCCAACTAATAGCCAACAGGCTACAGCCATTATTGCAGCTCATAGCTAGACCAGACCAATCAGGATTCATACCGGGCAGGTCGACAGCCCACAATTTGCATACTTTCTTCGCCACGGTACACCAACTTGACCCCCAACTCCCTGCCATTGCAGTGTTTCTTGATGCAACCAAAGCGGTTGACTCCTTGGAGTGGCCTTTCTTGTTCACAATACGTCCCCGATTGGGTTTCAGTCCCAACTTCATTAAAATAATAGGCCTACTGTATACTGAGCCCACAGCCTCGAGCCAAATAATCTGATATCAGAACCATTATTTATCACTCGAGGCACCAGGCAAGGATGCCCACTATCACCGCTATTGTTTGCAGTAGTGATGGAACCTTTAGCAGCCAGACTTCATCAACACCATACTGCCCGGGGGCTGGGATTCACAGACAAAGGACTGATCATATCAATGTATGTGGACGACATAACATTATACATCCGTAAACCACACAATAACCTTAACCCCGTTCTCAGAGAGGTTCTACGCTTTGGGGGAATGTTTGGCATACAGATCAACTGGTCGAAATCCTCCATTTTACCCCTGACTGAATCCCTGCTGAAAGCTGATTTGGAATTCTCACTTAAATGGACTGATGGGATTGTAAAATCCCCTGGGAAATGGCTAAGTAGGGACTTACAGGACGTATGGAGTATGAACTTTGGCAAGCTATTAGACTGTCTGGAGCACAGATCCAAAATTTGGGCTGCTCTGCCTCTTCCCCTGGCAGGCAGAATCGCTATCATCAAGATGATAGTTAATCCCAAATTTCTATATCTATTTGTTAATATACCCATACCACTGACAAAAGCTTTTTTGAACTCCCTGCATTCCCTGGTGATTACATTTGTCTGGGCCGGCAGTCAGCCTCGCGTGAGCTGGGAATTGCTGACTCGCCTACTCTCGAAGGGTGGAATGGGGCGCGAGACTTCGAATTATACGCTCTATGTGCCCAAGCCCAAATTCATCACTTTTGGGTACATCCCACCCCATTCCAGCCGCATGTGGCATTTGAAACGGATGTGGCGGACCCTGTTCCTCTGCGCGTTGCTGTATATAAGCCATGTGCAAAAACAACAGTTGATGGACAGAATGCAGAACAATGTCATACATTCACACCAGTACAGAGATCTGGGCCTAAATCCATCGTTTTTTTGCTCACCATGCCATTCCAGTTTGAACCCAGCGATATGCAAATCAGTCTTGGCTCTGTGCCTCATGAGAACAGTCCAGCCCGAACTGCCAAGCCAGGTCCTTCCTGGAATGGAACCAAGCATCCTAGGACCGGTTTCGGGGTTTCACCCCTCTTTAGCCAGGATAGTTTGATTCCAGTGGCATGGAGAGCACGGGACTCACGTCTGAGCATTTCCGTCCCACTCGGGGTGACAAATGCAAAAACAACAGTTGATGGACAGAATGCAGAACAATTTTATACATTTACCCCAGTACAGAGATCTGGGCCTAAATCCATCGTTTTTTTGCTCACCATGCCATTCCAGTTTGAACCCAGCCATATGCAAATCAGTCTTGACCCTGTGCCTCATGGGAACAGTCCAGCCCGAACTGCTAAGCCAGGTCCTCCCTGGACTGGAACCAAGCATCCTAGGACCGATTTCGGGGTTTCACCCCTCTTCAGCCAGGATAGCTTGATTCCCGTGGCATGGAAAGCACGGGACTCACGTCTGAGCATACCCGTCCCACTCGGGGTGACAAATGCAAAAACAACAGTTGATGGACAGAATGCAGAACAATGTCATACATTCACCCCAGTACAGAGATCTAAGCCTAAATTCATCGTTTTTTTGCTCACCATGCCATTCCAGTTTGAACCCAGCCATATGCAAATCAGTCGTGACCCTGTGCCTCATGGGAACAGTCCAGCCCGAACTGCCAAGCCAGGTCCTCCCTGGACTGGAACCAAGCATCTTAGGACCGGTATATAAGCCATACCACAGACAGGCAAACAAAATTGATACGGTGGAAACCTTGCGTTGGGCCTGGGAAGGTTTAACAAAGCGTGTTGGGGCTCCACTACTATACACACCCTCAACCCCAGTGGCGCACCATCCACATTTCCCTTTTCTTAATGATGGCGGCTCCATTGAACGGGTGCGTAGCATGGGCCTCTCCACATTGGGGGACTTGTATCCACAGGATATGTTTTTAGAGCAGCCACAACATGAAGGAGACACTCAAATACCACTTTTGAACGTATTCCTTTATTTTCAACTCCGAGCCACTTGCAAGACCATACACTCTACATTCCCAGCCCCCCTGAGATAATGCAGCCGCTTGAACATCTATTAACAACGCCCTCATCTGGCAGATTAATAACTAGAGTATATAACCTCACGCAAACACACACCCCGTGGATAGCACCTTGGGCACTAGCACAATGGAGGTCTGACCTCGAAGACCTACCCACAGATGAGCAATGGTCCTTTTGATGCTCTCAGCTAAAGCGCTTATCCCCAAATTATAAGCTGAGACTTATCCATTTCAAATATATCCATAGGGTATAACGCACCCCAGTGCAGTTACACAAACTGGGGCTACGCCCGGACTCGCGCTGCTGGAAATGTAAATAGGAAGAAGCAGCCTTTCTACATATTGGGTGGAGTTGTCCATCCATTGTTGCATTTTAGAAGGAGGTATATGATACCATACAAGCAATCACTAGATTGTCACTAGAATGCTCTCCACTGATAGCATTGCTGGGTTGTGTAGGGGAAATCCCACTGGCAAAACGTCGACTGGTGGCCATGATGCTGCTACTAGCTATACACTGGGGGAGTTGTAGAGCCCCCAGGGCCGCTGCGTGGGTACTAGACGTTGCCTGTTGCCAGGAGCAGTTGGTGCTATTCTGGGATCTTATGCCTGCAGCGTCACGACCACAGGACATCTGGGAACCTTTCACCACCTGGCTCAAAGAACGGACAGTGAACCCCCTGGAAGGCTCCAGTCAAACACCAGCTGTACCTCAAACAGGGCTGGCCCAAAGTCTGTCCCAACACTAACTACTCTGTGTACATACTCCTAAAAGATATGAGTCTGCTCAATGTTTAATATATGATATTGTGGAACATACCCAACCTCTTATCCCCCCCCAGTGTTGGTGTCTCAAACTACTGGACTTGTCTAGCATACAGTAGAAATAGCGATAGTTCAAGTGTAAATAACTCTGTATACTGTGTAGATATCTCACCTGGAGTATTCCCGCTGTTTCTTTTAAAAGGTAGCGATGCATTGAAGTAACGTACTTACTTTTCATTTTACATTGAATCCTCATACTGTCTATGATGCTGTGAATTTGAGTAATGCTGTGAAGTGTCACCGTACTAATGTGCTCATACCATGTCAATGTCTGACTAAAATTTCAATAAAGAATTTTTTTTAATAGGATACACACAACAGTACAGTTGGGCACCCAAAGCAGTGGTATGGGTCTTTACCATGCAGAGAACTTTTCCGTTCCAACAAACTTGGGCAACCCTCTTTGACGACACTCCCAGGTCTAGCAGACTCGGATGCAACTTTTGAGTGTTAGAGCTCGGTCTAACACCGGGCTGCGATTTGACAGTCAGTGACAACTAAGCCATTGTGGCTACCAACTCCCCAATGCAGCTTCTTCAGCTTTTGTGTCCCTGGAGCTGTAACTGGAAGCCAGCCAACAGTCTCTTGGAGTTCACTACTTCTGTCCGGGGCTTAGGGGATGACTTTTCCTCGTCCGAGCACCACAGGCACAGTCCTCTCTTTGCTAGCCTAAGAGCAGCAGGTGCAGTCCAGTATTTTCCCGGTGCAGGGAACAGCAAATCAGTCCTTCTTCTGACCTCTCTGCAGTACAGACATGATCTGAGGTCTGGGTGCCACCGTTGCCCTTCAAAGACTGCTTCACCTTTGAAAGTTCACCTTTTGGGCTCACACCCTATTTGGCTTCCTGCCAGGGAAAGGTGACTGCTCTTCCAACATCAGGCCTCTATTGTGTCCTTTCCAGATTGTTATTCACACCACTCTCAGGAGAGCAAAAGGCTGTCTGTGGCCAGCATCTGCAAATGGCCACTTGAATACTTTGTCAGTTTTCTAAAGTTGTTTTATACTCAAAAGTTACATTGTATTTGACTTGGGCATCAAGTCGGGTTTAATGTAACAATTCTTTTGATACTTTGAAGTACCAACTTTAGTATTCTCATTCAGAAGTTAGCACAGTTGAGTTGTCAGTGTCTAACCCTGTATTTGCCAATGGGGCTACTAGCCTATCTACAGTAAAAATGAGAATTTGAGATTTTTATTGTTAGGACATATAAAAATACATATCCTACTTTTTAATATATAGCACCTTGCGTTAGGGCTCTGCAGTGAGGAACACTTTAACTTGCTGGCCCTGGGTATACCTGGTACCAAATACCAAGAACTTTCAAGTAAGTTAACTTATGCCACTTGGGTATAAGCCAATTGAACATACACTTTTACGGGTAAGAGCACTGGCACTGAGGTCTGGTTAGCAGGCCTCAGTTCACTCTGAGTTGCATCAGTGCAAAACCTCTGAGATGATCATGTAAAAAGAGGCATTTCCTTACCAATGTGATGGCTCGCTTAGAATGTCATTAAGTAGCTCCTCAGCTTTAAGTAAGTCTCTACAGAAGGCCATATGTTTCCAGATTATTGTGGTGTATAGCTCTCCTTGCCACTGCCCATACAAAGTGAATCACACTCAAGTCCTTCCCACTATAGTTGTCAGGATCAACAGCTCCAGCTTTTTTTGTTTGCAGCTCCCGCTAAGCTGCTATACAGTTAGATAGGACCAGCTGCCTTTTGAAAGGATAGCCCTCGAAGGTAATTATTCTGTGAGCTTCTGGGCCTCAATAATGGTTACAGCTGATGGAAAAGTCAGGATGGAGGGGCGGATTCTGGCCACCAATAGAGATGGCTACCTGAAACAGAGGCTTCGCAGTGCAGACAGGTCTTTGTGGTGCCATAGACAGCATACAGCGGCGTACAGATGACCATGGAAGAGAGCGGAACCTGGAACTTCCCTTGATACCATCTGGGCCACACTAAGACCCACACTCGCCGCCAATACCTGGGGCGGGCAACCAAGGACTGGCCTCGGTCCGCGCAGGTAGGCCCAGCACCTGGCCTAGAAAAGACATGCTGCCTGCCCACAGCGTGGCTTCTCTGGCCTATTAGCCTGAGAGAGCCGGACCCTGACAGACCTCAGAAGGCAGACTCTGGAACAGCTGGATGACCTGACAGGGCACAGTAGAGGCTGTTGCGACTGGTCCTACACATTTTTCCAAGTCACTGACCAGAGAGTTGACAGTGGGGACACTAGTGCAGCCTGATTCCGAGAGGCCCTGGTGAGCACTTGCTCCAAGAATCTGCTGTATGCACGCATATGGGCAGGTCCGCTTGGACACAGATGAGGAGCGCCGCTGCCACCAGCACATGGCCCTATATTCAGTGCTCTGCATCCAATGTCAGGCACATCTATGTATACCTTGTGCTTCACATGGGAGAGTTAGTCCAGTGCGAGAGTCTCATGCCTGCCTGGGCCCCCTGGACTCTATCTCTCAGGCAAAAGGCTGTGCCACACCACAGCAGCCTTGAGTCGACGGTGGGGTCCTTCTTCTTCTTGTCCCCCCACACCCCAGGAGCATGGGAGTCCATCAGGAGTTACCAGGGGGACTACAACAATCTTTGGCCAATGCATCACAGGGCTTAATTGAGAGTGCAACGGTAACTACTGCACGGCCCATTTCAAAGCTACCTGCCCATCTATCAGCCAGAAGGATCGCATGGGAAGACCATGTAACTTTTTTCACCTTCCACCCTGGAAATCATTCTTTTAGGGACACCACATAGGCCACAGGGAAAACCCTTGCGGCATCTACTTTTCAAAAGGCAAAATCACAACTGCTTCCCCAACAGGCCAACCAGACTACACGGAGGTGGGTCACAGATTGGAGATCATGGACACAAAAATGGTGGACCACACAGCAGAAACGAAGCCCATACGAGTGGATATCACCGGCTTTCGTAATAAGGTTGAAGGACTGGATCAACGTCTGATAGCGCTGCAAAGTAAGTTAGACCACATCCCCACCAGGGACTATAGACTCTGGCATCTGCGAAATAAGGTAACCAATCTCGAAGACAAGGAGTCACAGGGATAATGTGCTTTTTTCAGCTTACTGGAAAAGGCAGAGGGGACTCACACCTGCAACCTCCTATGTAATCTGCTCCCTGTCTATTGGACTTATTTTCTCTTCCACTTTGGAGATCCAGAGAGCCCACAGAATCCACCCGCAAAGACTAACCAATGCAAGGTCTTCCACAATAGTTGTCCACCTTCACCAGAAGATGGGACCACAGTAACTCGGAAATGCGGAGTTGCTCAATCCCCTGCTGACGGAGATAGATGTCACGCACCTGCTCACAGGGGGGGAGGGGTGGGGGTGGTGTTGACTGGAATCTGGCACTGGCCGCGATACTGGATTTTACTGGCCCCATAGATGCATTCAATAATTCAGATAAGGCCCTCATGGCTGACATTCTTACGGATCATGGCCTCCTTGATATATGATGTCTTATCCACCCCGCTGATAGAGAATAGACCTAATGGCACACAGATTCAAGCCACTTCAGTAAAGGGACTTGTCTCATTTGTCGTAATAAATAAATATGGTGTCCACATAACACGCCGCTAGCCATGGCACATACGGATACGAGGGATTTGACCCTGGACGCAACACCACAGATGAACATACTCTGTAAGTAGTACAGGTCGCTATAATATTATGTTGACTAGCAATCTGTCCATAATCTCTCTATGCATGTTAACAGCCAATGCTATAATGAGATCCTTCCTGCAGTATTATAATCCAGACTGTCTCTGATATCTGAACCCTATGAGTTCTATGTACAGCTGTCCTTTCTCCTTCTTCTATATTACAAATGAGGAACTGTGTCCCTCTACTCATCTCTATAAGTCTGACCAACCTGATCCGCCTGTGTCTTCACTGCGAGCTTTTTAACTTTCAGAGCCTACTTTATTTTAGCATCATGTACTAAATATGCCACACTAGCCTTCGAGGTGCCTTTTTAAAAGGCCAATAGAGCTGACGATGATTACCATAGTTTTTTTCTAAGCTCCCCTTGGTAATGCAATCATGATTCACATGTAAAGTCTTAAATTAGTTAATATAACACTAGGAGGTGGGTTCAAGCTCAATTTCCTAGACCTCGTTCTTTGAATTAGATTTGTATCCATTATTTTATTACAATATCGTAGCTCTGAAATAAGGCAAACCCCCCCCCCCCATGACCACCTGCAATGTATAATGTTCTTTTTCTACCTAGAGGAACAATATTTCTGACTTACCTTTACTACTGTTAATACTTTTGAATGATACTATATGCAACGATTGACAACTTTGATGTACGAATTAATACAAAAGGTATTCTGTTTAATTATGTTTTTTCTAAAAATAGCCAACTAACATGAGCACGCTATATAAACTTTAGTCAGCTAACAATTATAACACATTTATATAAGGGCACTTATTATAACCAACTGTTCCCAGCACAATGGAAAACATATTTACCACTGAGAAGTAAGTATATGTTTTTCTTGACATCCGTACTGTCACACCATGTCCTTTCATGAATCATCAACTAACCATGTCAAAGTAACCTGAGATCAGACTAGATTGATGACATGACTAGCAATAGATTTCTACCATTGACATCTAGGCAGCATGATGTTGGAAATATTTGATTCTAATTGAACTCTAAGACTGATATTATTCATCATATCTTTGTAGCCTTGACAGAGCCCCAGGCCAATGGGCCAATAGGGGACGAAATACGTGTCAGATGCTCAAAAATCACCAACTTGTGAAATATGCTATGAACATGATGAAAATCTCAGATGGAGAATAAAATAAGAAATACCATAAATGAAACAGTACTCAAATTAATTCTCGCATACCATATCCACAGGATGGAATAAGAAATTATTTTTAATTAAATAGAAGGACACACTCACCTTTTTTAGTAATTGTTTATAATAGAGGCATGGAAGGTCCAAACCTTGAGTCAGTATCCTATCTCTAAACAAAAAGAACGGGAGAGAGAACTTGGACCGTACAACTCGAATATTGCAAACAGAATAGACCTATGTCCCGCCAGTCCATAACACTCAATCAAGGCTGGACTATATCCTCATCTCCCAGCTAATGGTCACATTGATATGTGATACCCTGATACTTGAGGGGGTGATATTGAATCATTTATTGATCTGTCTTTTGGCAGATATAATACTTTTTAATGCTGATCTGCAAACCTTGGCATGGTAACCTCTCACACTACAAAATATCCAAGGGTAAGGACCTGCTTAAATCTTACGTTACCATTTACTTGACCAAAATAAGAGGTCGGTGCCCTCTGCACAAACATAATGGGCGGTGGATAAATTGACCATCGGGGGCAGCTAATGAGAGAGATGTCGCTCAAAGCAATAGAAAGAAGGCAGAATGGCAGGGCAATCTAAAGAGAGAAATTGCGGACCTGACATTCCAAGCCTGCCCTTCCATTGTTACCAGACGTCGACTCGAAAAAGCACACATGCATCTCAATGCCCTCTTCACCTCTAAGTCAGAATATGTGCTACAGAAATTGAAAGCCTGCAACTACGAACATGGCAAAAAGGCTGTCAGGAGACTATCCACGCAATTAAGGCAGAGCGAAGCAGGGATGGCTATCCCCGCTATTAATACTGGGACCGGCCATCTTGTCAGATGCCAGCAGGAAAAAGCAACTGCTTTCGCTGACTATTACCGGGACCTCTACACACCCAGGGGGTTATGGACCAGGCCCAGATAGACGTTTTTTGGGTAAAATTTACTTACCCAGCCTTATTGTGGTGGGCAGAGAGCTACTGATGGCTGAAATCACTAAGGAAAAGATATCACAAGCTATCTCCAACCTCCGTTTCATAAGGCTTCCTGAGAGAATGGCTTTTCTGCAGAGTTTTTATAAATCAGTGAGGCAGAGGTTGTGGAGGTCTTATAACTGTGCTCCCCAGGCCAGGGAAGAATCTTCTTGTTTACGGTAGCTACGGGCCCATCTCTCTCCTTAAAGGAGACATCAAGATACTGGCTGGGATTCTGGCAGCCCACCTTAAATGGGCCATTCCCTCACTCGTCCGCCATACACCAATGGGGTTTGTCCTGAGAAGTTTGTCTCTGAATCACCTCCTTACGATGGCTCACTACCTCCAGTTGGCCAGGGATCTACCTGAGGAAGCATTGGCCCTATTGCTTGATGCCAAAAAGGCCTTTGACAGAATAGAATGGGGCTATCTATTCGTGACTACACAGATTCGTTCTGTCGGGGGGGGGGGGGGTTCTGTCGGATCTCGTCGCTGTCAACAAGGGGCACGACAGGGGTGCCTACTATCGCCACTACTCTTCCTCCTGTCCATGGAGCCCCAGGCTGTGGCACTGTGCCAATTGAAGGTGATCATTTGCATCCCTACTCCAGGAGGGCCGTCAACCATATAGCAGTATGCGGATGACATCCTTCTCACACTTTTCTGCTCTCACTACTTCTCTCCCAGCCTTTACGGTAATAGCATGGGTACGGGTTAACTGGGGAAAGAGTGAAGCCCTCCCAGTCTCACGGATAAAGATGAGCACAGCCATCAGAGGTTATCCATTTCAGTGGAAGCTGTCAAGTCTCAAATATCTGAGAATCTATTTCAATAAGGGATTGGAATGCAAGGTGCTGGACAATCTTGAGCTGCTAATAGAGAGGGCAAAACTCGATTCCGCCAAGTGGTCCCACTTAAACATATCATTCTGGGGGGACACAGGCAGTGAAAATAGTAGTACTCCTGAGTCTCATTTATATGTTGGAAATGCTTCCACTGCTAACGCCCTTAAAGCTATTGAGATCCGTGAACAGCGGAATCATGGATTTGGGGGGGGGGGGGGGACGTCCCAAAACCTCGGATCACCTTTGCTAAACTTATCGCACACAGACATGCACAGGCCTGGGGCTCCTTTCCAAGGAACATTACTGTATTGCTCTACATTTGGCACAACTAGCTTGCAAACAGCCTCAATTGCTAGATCACCCCCCGTGTGTCGCAATTGAGAGCATCCTAATGGAAGACCTGCAGGAACTGCAATTGCTCTATAAACACCGTGCCACCATGACAGAAATTCTATGGTCAAAACATGGGCATGAGCCCATGGGCTCGTATTGGCGGATGCCAATCTCCACAATAAGACGCTGATATGGCACTACACCAGCATCTGGATAGGAGGGATAATGCTCAATGGGGATACTATCTTTGAACTATGTTATAGCCCAGGGGGTCATCAAAACCTTTGAGATGCACCTTGAAAAATTCCATCTGCCTTTACAGCAACAGTGGAAATACATACAGTTGTATTTCTAGCTTTCTTCCTTAGGCTGGGCAACCAACTCTGGGTCATTCCGACCTCTCCGGTGATTATTTACCTCAATAACTGGGGGTGATTCAAGGACGTGATGGTGAGCCTGTACAACTTTTTGATAAGACACTTGCCCTCCCAATCGAAAGTAGTGAAATTTGACACTAAGTGGAAAGACTGACTCCAGGTGGAATATGGAGCAGAAGACTGGACCAAGATATTGGGCAATCTAAACCGTGGAGTGAGAGAGGTCAGAATTTTTCTACCTCTCTAAAATGCTAAAAGACTGGCACTGGATGACAGATAAACTCAAGACAGCAGGGCTACTACACAATTTTAACTGTTGGTTCTGTGGGCATACATAGAATGCTATAGTACATGTACAATAAAACTGCCCTGACATGCGCAGTCATTGGGACGAGGTGGGATCAGCACTGAATAGAACGGTATCAATCCCTGCCCCAATGCTGTAATGTTTGATAATACTCCACAACACGGCAAACTCCCCTTCATTGTCCAACCATGTGTGCCAACTGCCCAATACGGCACTTACAGCTGCCAAACTGTGCATCCTTCATCATTGGTGCTCTTCAACCCAACCCACGCATGAGGAATGGCTCATAAAGGTGTACAAAGTAGCTTCCTATGAGAGACTTATTTATTATCGGCATATCAAGGCTGAGATTTTCCACCACACATGGTCACCCTTCCTACAACATACCTGTAGGAAGGTAGGATCCTTCTGCATGGTTACCCCCACTTTTTGCCTGGTGTTGTGATGGTTTCTGATTAGTCTGACTGGGATCCTGCTACTCAGGACCCCAGTCTCTGTGCTTTCTTCCCTAAATTGGTTTGTTAAGTACTTAGGTACATCCCAGATTGGACACTGGTGTAATCTTATCAGTTCCTAGTATATGGTACTAGGGTACCCAGGGCATAGGTACACCAGGGGTCCCCTGTGTGCTGAAGCATGCGTTATGCCACCCATGGAAGACCACTCAATTTGTAACTACAGGCCTGCCATTGCAGCCTGTGTAAGCAGGTGCTAAAACCACTTACGAAAGATATAGGTTTACCTATATCTAAGGTCACTGCACTTAAAACCTATAAGTCACCCCTAAGTCAGGCCTTACAATCCTGAAGGCAGGGTGCTTGGTTCTAAGTGTGAAGGTGCCCCTACATGAACAGGACACCCCTACAGCCTACCTAGTCCCTTCTCCCAGGTTGTAAGTTAGACAGCCATATAATATATAGAGCAGCACGGCATCATTTTGCGATGACCGTCTCGAAACTGGCTGTAACGAATCTTATCATGTTTGGTATCAAACATGTTGGAATCATACTGACGGTGTGGGAGGTATGATTCCATGCACCTGAAAGCTTCTTTGAGACTCCGTCGGTGCTCACGGTACTAGTCTTCCAGACCCGGACAGCAAGCTAGGGCTGCTGCTGGCCGGAGACACATTTCTGCCCTCTTGCTGCTGAGCCAAACTCGGGCAGAGGAAGGCAGACCAATAGGTATCCTGTCACAAAGAGGTGTGTTCACCTTCCAAACAGGGTTTAATGAATTGGGGCAGGGTGGGTGCACTTTCCAGAGCCACATAGTCTGGATGCAGGGCACGCTTGGTGCCCTCCATGCATAGTCCAGTTCAAACCAGTTCAGGGAGCTGGTGGTTCCCATAGGGGAGTATTCTCTCCCTTGTTCAGCTCCCCCTTAGGGAGTGACCCCTGAATCGTCCCAACCCTTTACTTAGGGTATTTAAGGGCTTACCTGTGGGTAGGTCCCTAGATTTGCCGTGAGACCAGATTCATTTCAGACACCAATTCTTCTTCAACCGTCTGTACTTCGCTCTGGGCATCAAGGCTGCAACCGGGAAGACTCCTGGCGCTCCCGATTTTGTCACCCTGCTTGTCTGCTGCAACGTCTGTGCCTGTGCACCATACAGGAACCTTCCAAGGCCTGTGGGAATCCAAGACACCTAAAGGAATCTTCCTTGAAGTGAAGGAGTCACTTCCCTACATCTGCAGGCACCGCAACTAAGCTAACCGGTCTGCTGATCCTGGGCTCCCACGGACCCTGAAAGGCTCAGCAATACAGGTGGTGGTTCTTTACATCCCTCGAGGCCTGCCCTGTCCTCTCACCAAGTTTGAGGCCAGTATACCTCGTCAAAACCGCAGGAAGGAAATCCCTGTGCACCGCGTTGACTTGCAGTTGCAAAGGCTTGTTAGCTTCCTTTCACCAAGATCTTCGGGCTCCAAGTAGCCTCAACCTCAAGCATCTCCAGTGACTAAGATCTTCTTCCTCACCGCATCACTTGCACCGTGGGCCTGCATCTTTGGTAAGCTGCTCGAGGTCTTCTCCCGACTCCAGTGCCTCCGGCCTGTGTGTCCCCTTGAGGATCATCTTTGAATTCTTTGGGCTCTCCTGATTGCTTAGGGCCTTCCCTGACTTCCCTGCTTGTGGTGAGTCTCCTGAACCTTGCTGGTCCTGACATTGCACCTTCTTCAACTTCCACGTTGGTTGCAGTTTCCAAGACTTGTTAGTGCTCCCTCCGGACACTAACCACTCAACTCTCGGCATCCGACGTGGGACAGGTCGTGTACCGTTTACTGGTCTTCCACAGCACCGCCTGGTCCACACAGCTGCAGTTTCAAAGTCACCGTCCGCTCTCCTGCAACACTGAACATCAGTGGGTATTCGTCTTCCGTGCCTCCTGGTCACTCCTGAGTGGCATAGACTCTGTCCCCTCTGCTTGCAGAATCCACATTTGGGTTCCACCAGACACTTTCACCAGTAGCGGCATCTTTCTGAAGTCCTCCATTGAGATGCCACTTCACACATATGCACCCGGCTTCCCTGGTGCCGGTATCCTGGTTCCTAAAGTATCCACGGGTAGGGTGGCTCTCCAACCTTCTGTCTTCCACAGGGGTTCTTCAGGGTCCACTGGGAAGGGTCCTTCTTCTTTAAAATTGCAACCGCAACTTACCGATTGACTTGCATTGATCCCTTGGTCGTGTTCCCACTATGTCCACGGCCTCCGTGGGGCTCCTGGTTACTTACCTCGGAAGGTTGCTTGGGTCTCTGACACTTCTGTAACCCCTCACTGGCAACCAGGAAACAATGGCAAGAAGATTCATGGTGAAACAATGCACAACCACTGCCGGTCCTGAAATGTGCAACGTAGTTGACATGTGCTTTCCCAATGCCAGGAAGCCTGTCAGATCCTAGCCACAACTACAGAATAGAATATTATCCTAGATAGAAGAGACCACATCAAAGAACCCAAAACCTTTGAAAAAAGACTACAGTTAACCACATCCTTCAGCAAGTGAGTCAACCCACCTCTCTTAACAGAACCAATATTTTTAACATGTGGGGGGCCCTTAGCACCCCCCCCCCTTTGTGCTCCCCCCGGTGGCTCAAGCAGAGATAAACATGCTGGCTCTCCCAATTTTAATAAACAAAGGTCCTTGGCATAAGAGGAAATGATACGAATGTTTCAACATAGACTACAATGAGCACTATGGAGGTTCTTCCAATGTCCAGCCGGACAGAGGAATATTTATTCAGGCAAGATAACAGGATGGGCAAAATACAAAGCACAACAAGGATGGCGAACGGCACAGTCCTGTACCGAGCGTTAGAAAAGAAGGTGTAGGGAGTATAGACACAAGAAGGAAAAAGCAGGCAAAAAAGGGAGAGAGAGAGCAAAAGGCGGCTTACATTTACATACTAATACTGTGTAAGCTCAAACCAACAAACAACGCACTCATTTTGTCACAGTGGTTAATTAGTGGTGTTTGTTACAAAGGTCGACGTTTCGATCCCTAGCTCTCAATACTATGGGATCATCATCAGGACTAGAAATTGAACTGTTGCCTGATAGATAGTGTCAAGGAGCCTGTAGGGTAGTAAGACAGGAAAAAGAAACAACAAAAATATGATAAATAAAACAATAAAGCAAGTCCACCTTACTAAGAACAAAACTAGTCAGGAGACCGTTAGAGGGGTGTGACATTTCGCTACGTGAAAAGGGTGAGTATATGTACATGCGAGAATACACATGCGGTGGAAATTGGCAACGTTGTTGGGTGCTATGGCGCACATAGTAAAGATAGAGAGGGTCAATGGCGGTGAGGAGACAACAGGAGACGAGAGAAGTACCCATAATGATCAGTGGGAGAGGATGCTAACGATGCGTGACCAATTAAAAAGGGTAGGATGTGTGTCCTACCGATGGAGGAGGATAAAAACAGAATTGGTGAAACGAAGGGGATGGCGCAGTGCTGTTGGGAGCGAATTAGTGCTGGCGAGGCGAGAAAAAGGGAAATAGGGCTAATATGTGGAGGAGGGGTCTGTGCTAACCTGGAGAACAGCTCACAGAGGAACTAGTAAGGCTCGGTGGGAGCCGGGGACAACTCGATGGGTGCCTGGGGTACGTTGGAATTCCGCGATGCTGGAAAGAAGGATCTCCGTGTTCGTGTTAAGGGACCGTCGGCGACAGATGAACCAAGCGATCAGAAAGACTGGAGCTGGGAAAGGCAAGGAAAATATTGGCAGGGCCCCAACCAAAATCGACTGGTGATTTCCGGGGCCGTTTGAGGAACGGGCTTACCTTAAGGATACAGCCAGGGCGCAGGGGGCCAGAACCCAGTGTTCAAGGGCCTGCGGTGGACAGTCTAGGCAGCGGAAGGGGCTGCCGGGTAGTGCGGGACCGGAGCTAGGGGAAAATGAATTAATGTGATTATATGGGAGAGCACATAGTATGCGCTCTGGCGGCTGGCGTTTGGAGCAAGGCTTACCTCTCAAGGAGTAGCAGGCGGCCGGAGGGAGCAAGAGTCTGCTTCTCTGTTGGGCGTAATAGCAATGAACAGGTGGGACTGTGGGAGTTTTGAGGCGGGCCCGGGGAGTGGGCGAGAGCAAGGAAGGACTGTGATAGAGAGCGAGAAAGGCCGGCGGCCATGATGGAGTGGGAAGGAAAGTGAGGGGCTATGTGGGCATGCTTATCGAAATAGCGAAAATGTCACTGGAAGATGGGAGAAGCCGTAGAGCAAGGGTGCACATAATTAGTGAACACATTTTACTTAAAGGTTGAAGATAGCAAGTGTCAACATGGAGGAAAAAGGCAGCTGAATGTTGTTTGCATAATATTACAATTCAGATTTGAGCATGGAGTTCCAACAAGGGTAGTCAAACCAACTTAGAGTGACTGGAGCGAGGAAAACAGGTGATTTACAAATCGCACATGATTACAGTAAGGATGTCCAGTCTTCTGTCCTATTAAGTCCATTGTTGATAGAATTAAACAGAATGATTGTCTTTAGTTCCTCTCTGTTTAAAAGTTGAGCCATATTGCCACCTCTTGGAGGTAACTTCAGTGATTTGAGTACAGTCCAGCGCAAATCATCTTCATTGTGATTGGCCTCAGTGAAATGTTCAACCAGGGGGGCGTTCTGTGTATTGCATCGGATACGGCTTCTGTGCTGACAGATTCTGGTCTTGATTTTTTGGGTGGTCTGTCCGATGTATATTTTCAAACAAGGGCATTGGATAAGGTAAATGACATTGCAGGAATTACAATTTGTGAAAGCTTGACAATGCACTGTAATGTTATCAAATGTGAAACTTTTTCCTTCAATGGTGAACACACAGACATTGCACGTGCCGCATTTGGAATGACCAACAATGGGGGACAGACCCCAACTGGCAAGGAGAGTAGTATTGGGAGCGACAGGTAATGCAGCCCTGACCAGGTGGTCCTTCAGATTCTTGCTTTTCTTGAAGGCAAATAGTGGTTTGTCAATAGTGAGATTCCCTGCATTTAGAATGGGCCAGTGGTGCAGTATCGTTTTTCTCAATTTGTTGGATACCAGAGAGAAAGTGGTCACACAGGCTCTCCCAATGACACGTATGCCCAAGGGATTTCCCTGCCTGGCCGATATGGCTACTTTTCCCTGATTAGACTCCGTACTCTCACCAAGTGTAAACGCCATATGCCCCTAATATCCCGCTGTTGGGCCTACTTGACCAACATTAACATTTAGACTCCAGTGCCTGATACCTTGGTTAACGGTATGGCTAGATAACATTGGGAATCTATTTGACAATCATTTACAATCATTCCAGGACCTCACAGATGCCCACACATTGCATGAAGATTGATTCCTGACTTATGGTCTACTTATGTTCAAGATCTGAGCCACCTGGGCCATAGTAAACAAGGAACCACCAATCAATTAACTGACCACACCCTTTGTATGGGCACTACTAAACACTGTGTGACCTGTCTATACTGGTCACTACTCTACATTCCACGTACCCCCTTGCAATGCCTGCGGGAGACATGAGAGACTGAGTTCAAATGTGTCTCAAACAACAAGGAACAGGCTAAGGCTCTTGAATACCCACATACAATCTCCCATAACACTCGATTTCAATTAATACAGTTTGTCTTACTCCACTGAGTCTATCTTTCTCCAGCCCGTATTAACAGAATCTTCCCCAGGACTTCTCCCTCCTGTCAATGATGTCATCAGGACCCAGCTGCCTTTTACCACATGTTACGGGATTGCCCATACTTGGCGACATTCTCGTCCAAGGTGCTTCAAGATTTGACAAAATGTATCGGTGTCCGCCTTCAACCCATGTGAGGACAGTGTGCACAGGGAATCTTATGATGTCCCCGCAAGTGTAGAGCAACCCTGAGATTCCTGGACCTGGCTCTCCTTCTAGTCAAATGGACAATCAACAACATTGCTATGGCCCCAAGCAGAAATCAAAGCCCTCCATAGGGAAGAAAGCAGAAGCTTTTAGAAATACCCAATTTTAGAGGACTAGGACAAACTCTGGACTGCGTTGGGTGATGACACAAGAGACAATATCTTGCCCTGCTATTGCCGACCTTACTATGCCTGACCTATTCTCGGACCCCTACAATAGCACTCCAGCGCTCAGACATATTGTATGAGGTGGCTTTGTCTCTCTTCACCCCCTGCAGACCTGCCAAACTGGCTCCCAACACCCACAGCACCTCACGAAGGGGTTCCCTGTTCCCCGCTCCTACTCTTCTTCTGAGAATCCACCACCACCGGCTCCTGGAGATATATATCTAACTAGTCAGATGGCCCTGCCAACAAACCCCCCACGCCCATCCTTCGTGTGTGAATATTCAAGTCCACTGTTGATTAATTCTCCCCTGTCCTCTCCATCCTTAGACTGACATCCCCCTTCTGACAAGCTCTGGTATCCCCCTACTTGTTCCCTATCCTAGTTGGTTTATTACTTCTATCTTCCATGCATCTCCTAGGGATTCCAAGGAATTTAAGTCTATCATCGAGAACATTTGGCACTGATCATAAACAGAATTTTCTATCAGCCCCCAAACAGGTAGCTAATACTGTATTGTATACTCTGTCTATTCCAAGCTACTCTGAGTATAACTGTAACCACGGAATCTGCTATAATTGTTGATTGTTCTACATTGTTCCAAAAGCTCAGTAAAAATACGTTTAAAAAAATCAGAAACTGGCATGAAATAAAAAACGATGCACACTGCACATGATGTGATATGCTAACTATGCAAGCTGCTCCTTGTACGCTACCCAGAGAAATCAACTCAGACCCATTTAATTGCTACCTTTCTTAGCTAAAATTTTAGAAAGAAATATTTTGATAAGTTGTGTTCCATCCTGGACACAGTACTGAGCAAAGTCATTGTATCTGCCTTGGACAACCTTAGAAAGACGATGGACGTGTGTAGCCCAGGAGCCTTGGTACTCCTGGTCCTCTCTGCAGCGTTCAATACCATTAATTGAGCAATACTGGCAGACATTGCTGTAAAGGGCTATCCTTTTTAGGTCTCGGCTAGCGAAGGCGGCGCTTGCACAGTCTCGCTTGCGAGATTTAATGTTTTGTAGTAGTGGGGATTGAACCCGCCCCTCTTCTCTATTGGCTGGCCTCTTAAATGCTGGTCAGCCATTGGAGAAGAGCTTTGTCTCTCAAAACAAGCCCCGTCTTTTTCAGATTCGAGGGCGTGTTTTTTTGCGTCTTTCTCTTTTTTTAAGCCCCGCCCCTTTTACACGTGGTGGGCGTGTTTTTTTTTTTTAAAGATAGGAAGGGTTGGCCATTTTGTGCGCGGTCGGAACGGACTGTGACGTGGGGTCGCCTCTTCCTTGCTGCAAGGCTTATCTTTGGAGGATGGAACCTCGCTCTCCGCTGCTGCAGGTCCGGTGCCCCTGCTGTAGCTGTTCCGTTCAGCGATACTCTTCCTGTGCGCACCTCTTCACTGCAGCTCCCAACCACGCCTGCTCTGCTGCTTTCCCTCCAAAGACTGATCTCTGCCCTTCTTCTCTGCTGACACGCAGACTAAACCCCCCCCTTGGTCGCCCGCTCCAGACTAAACTCGCCACAACTTAAAGCTCGGCGTTTCCTGGCGCTCGAGGACGGGCGGCAGAGAAGTAACAGGACTCTGTCTTTTCCTTCTTACTTAGAGAAGAAAAATACAGTGTCCGCTTCTGCTCTGCCGCTTCAGCTGCCCCCCCCCACTCTTTCCCCTCCTCCTCACCCCTCTCCAGCAGTGACTTCTACTCCATACCCTGACTTGGCAACAGGTATTAATGCCACCCCCTCGCGTTGTAGCCCCGCACATTCTCCAGTGCTAACTCTGCATCAGATTAACTGGCGCCTAACAAGGGGCCTTGAGAAGCGGGCCAGGGAATGAGCGCACTGCAGTGGGCGAAGGGGCGCGTGCACTTGTGTTATATCTACTGGTGCATGGCTCTGCAGTGGTTCAAGGGGTGGTGCACTTGTGTTTTATTCTACTGGTGCAGGAGAACATTGCAGTGGGCGAAGTGGCGCCTGTACTTTTGTTATATCTACTGGTGCACGGGGCATTGCAGAGAACGAAGGGGCGCACTCCCCCTTGTTATATTCTACTGGTACACTGAGCATTGCAGTGGGCGAAGGGGATCGTCACGGGAAATTGCAGTGGGTGAAGGGGCGCGTGCATTTGTATAGTTGTACTCGATTTTACTGGTTCACAGGGCATTGCAGTAGGAGAAGAGGCGCGTGCACTTCAGCTATGTTCTACTGGATCTTGGGGTAGGGCTTCCCTCCTTCATCCCGCACGTGTTAAGGGGATCTGACGGTTTGTACAGCACCTTTGACGCACACAGGGCCGGCTTTAGTGCTGGTGGCGCCATGTGCGACAATGCTTCAGCTGCCCACCCACTCTTTCATTCTTCCCTCTCTTTCTGTCTAGCAGTTCTTCTCTTACTGAAAACCTTGACTTCAAGATGGGGTTCTCACTCTCTTTCCTCTACTTTCTTTTATTTGCTCCCCTGTGAAATGGATCCAAAAAAGAAAATCATTTTTGCTGGAAATGTCGTATTTTAATTCTAAGGTGCATCATCTGGAATAAAAGGTTAAAAATATGAAAAATAACTAAATAAAGTTAGACAGTGGTAGCAAACTGGCCAGATTGATTTTATTCACACCCAAACACATTAGCGCCACTTTTACAGAGTTTGCCAGTGAAGCGCTATTTTTGTTTTCTTGTCTTTGTTTTCCCTGGGCTTGCAACTAGTGCACCAATCCTGGAGGTACTGCAAAGTGTGGATTGGAAAACAAAATGTGTACTGCGGCTCTGCGTCCAGGGATGTGGTATTTTTACCATACTGCTAATGTTTTGTAAGGATATCAGCAATGGACATTGAAATGGGACCATTCAAGGCCCCTTTCAGGCCAAAGCACTCACTGATTTCTGAATAGTGAGTGTAAAAGCGTTAAAGTAACAATGTTGTTCCTGCTTGCATTTCACATGGTTTGCTAAATTTTGCATTCCCCTATGAGTGTTTGCTTTTTCCAGGATGATGTTACTTTTTTTTGTAGGCCGCATATTGCTCTTGTCTATTGCGTTATTTAAATTGAGCCTCATCCAGGTGTTTATAGCCAGCAGCAATTGGGTTGTAGTTGAAGGCAGTGTGAGTTTTTCTCAGTGGGACAGTATGGTGTTCAGTGGGGGAGAGGATGTGGCACTATGGCCAGAGCTGCTGAATTTGGAACTGTGTCCTCATGAATTGTGTGTGGGAGGCTCTATGTGTGTGTGTGTGTATGTGTGTGCCTCTGTGTGTGTGGCTCAGTGTGGGTGGCTTTTTTTGTAGGTGGCTCTATGCGTGGGTGGCTCGGTCTGTGTGTGGGTAACTGTGTGTGTAGGTGGCTCTGTGTGGGTGGCTCTATTTGTGTGTGGGTTGCTCTATGTGAATGGCTCTGTGTAGGTGGCTCTGTGTGGGTGGCTCTGTGTGTGTGGGTGGCTTTGTGTGGGTGGCTCTGTGTGTGGGTGCAAATGCAATAGGTCTCGCATTTGAGAGAGATTAAGCTATTGACATTGTAAATAACAATGCCGTTTCTTTAAATGTTTTAAAAACAAAAACATAAACAAAAATAATGCCATGAGCAATGCCAATAGCTCTAACTTTAACAATGCCGAGACCATTGCATTGTAAATGCTTGTTTAATCCTTCCTCTCCAATAAACAACAAAGAAAGCAAATGAGTATTTTTCCATTCTGAAAGAAGCTGACTTTGGAGTGCCCGAAGGTTTCTTTACTTTTCAATACCTATATTTCACCCCTAGGTTATCTGCTGTGCAATCCAGGTACAAGTTCTTTCATGTAAACCAATAGTACTCAGATTATTTTTGGAGTATTTCCTAACCAGATTGGGGACCGACTTACAACCTAACACGCTGGTGGATGGCCAAAAACTATTTAAAACTGATTCCTGATAAAAAAATGATGTTTGTCCAAACCCCTTTCAGCTGGCCACGGGCAAGTAAGAGTTACTGAGCCCGTCCGTGGTGGCTGAGGGCTTTTACTTCCGATGTCTCAGGGCCTGACCTACTATGGAACCTGCTCAACTGGACCAAGCACCCCTTTTGCACCTGACTCTCAGTTAGGTAGCTTCCAACGAGCAGTCAAGGCTCCTCCAAGGGGGAGCTCAGATGCAGATCAGTGAACATGACTCATAACTTAATGTGCATGTAGCTTGAATAATAAATCAATGGTCAGTCAAATTTTTGTTTTTATATAAAAAGAAGTATTTGAATTCAAATTCTTCACATGCAAAGGTAAATGGCATTCCAAGGCAATAACACAATTTCCCTTGAGGCTGGGGCTCTGGTAGTTGTCAGGTCACTAACTTTAGTTCAACGCGGTCAGTGTCATTTACTGATGGATACATCCAGGGATTGTAAACTTTTGGACCGTACTCATGAGTCCTTCCCTGTGACTCCTTTTGGAAGTTCTGTCACAAAAATCTACTGGTTTACTGTACCGATAGCAGTATGTCCCGCGGGGCCCAAAAGGCCCCTGTTCATGGCTTACCTGCCCTGGCGGTATGAATCCTTCAGCAGTAAAGCGAAGTCTTGCTCCTGGTCTGCAAAAGCGGGCTGTGCACGGTGACAGACTGCAGCACTCGGCAAGCGCAGGCTTTCTCCTCAAAGCCATGCTACAGGCTGGTTCTAGTGATCGAGGTTGTTCCTGCTCCGGTGATTGCATGGTAAGTCACACTTCCCTTCGCAGTGGAGGGGGTTGATCTCCTTGCTCCGACTGGACTCCGGCAATATCCTTTGATCCTCGGTTCTATTTTGGTACAGTTCGCAGAATGTGGGCTAGACCCGCCTTGGCCACAGCAGCAGTTTCTTGGTCCAGGGCGAAGGCATGAACTCTTGGCTTTAGCGTCTCCAGTTGCCCCTCTTGGCATACGGGGTCGCTGCCATGACACTCACAAGTCCAATCACTCTGACCTGCCCTTTATGTTCATGGTGGCCTCCTCTCTGGCACACAGGCTCAACCACCACGAGGTTGTGCAGTCCTGGTGCCCTCCACACAACTCTTGCTCCTCGGCTAAGTCCACGGCAGCCCCTCCTGGCACAAGGAGGTTGCAAAAACAACTGAGGGCACGGCCTATAGACCGATCGGTGCAAGTGCAGTTTCCTCACACAGGAAGTCCTCAAGATAGCCCCTCCCCCCGAACCTTGCTCCTTCCAATGCCCTGCTCTTCGTCACAGGGAACACTGGTCTTCTCGAGAAGGCAGGTGCTGGTGATCCAGGCTCCAGAGTAGATGGACTTGGTTTCCCTAGGTGATGTCCCATCACCCAGCAGGGAGAATAGCAGGCCTGGGCCCCCAGTCCTGGTCACAGGCAGAAGGCTTGCAGAGCATCCCCTCCTCACACAGCCCGTTGTGATGCTCGGCAGATGACAACGGTTTGGGTCTCAAACTCCCCATCTTATAGTCATTTTCCAGACACAAAATTTAATTGAGTGTCTGAATCTTTGAAGTGATATTTTTGGGTTGAGTTTTGCTTCTTTAAAATGGACATCTTTCCTCTTTCTTCATCCTCCTGAAGAGTGTCTGTCACAGCAGGCAGGACTCCAAAGCGGATTACCCCATAACAAGATTTATGGGAGTGACAGGGGTTCACACCTGGGTGTCAGCCACAGTGATATGTGCATTAAAAAGTTAATCCTGGGCTCCCAGACCTACTCTTTTTGATTCCGATATCAGCCCCATCTCTCTCTTCCTAAGATGTGTACAGGCCCCTTCTTTGCAATATATCATTGCATTAAAGAGCCCTTTGAAATGCACAGAAAGAGCCTGGCTCTTCCATCCGGCAGTGCATTCCCTTCCCAGCTTACAGAAATGCAGCAATACACAAATCTGTCTGGGGAGATTCCTCCACTCCTCATGTTTTCACCAGGCAGGCCTGAGCTTCCAAAAATGGAACCCAGGGTCTTCCATGTAATGTCCCAGCAAGGCACACTTGCACTTAGTTCAGTCACACTTAAACTCAGTATACATTGACAGCACACTTAGTGCACAGAACTGTTATCCTCGGGTATTATGCTACCACAAGCAAAACTAAATGCAGCAAATGCATTCAGTCTGCACTCACTGTTCAGTACCACAGCCTTTCTGTATTTTCTTTTTCCTTTTGTCATCATTCCCCACCAATCTCACTTCACTATGCATCGATGAGCTCTGTACCAAACTCACCAAGCTGGGAGAGGGTGGTCAAATAGGTATAGAAGCCCACTTACAGGTACCAGAAGTCTGCTAGGATGCCAGTGATAGGTCAACAGAGATAACTCTCATGCCAACCTCCAAGAGCTGGGGAACCCCTACTGTAAAGTAGGGATCACATGGCATAGCCCGGAGAGTGTTGAGGTAGCATAATCATAGAACTCAAGGAAAAAAAACAACAAAAAAACTCACACACTTCCTGGGCCCAAACCGAGAAGTAACAAGTCCCAGAATGCCAGCTTCTTCTTGCTGCAAGATCTAACAAGATCGAGTTTAGAAACCACAACAACTGATGACAACCAGTCTGAGAAGATGGGAGGGGAAGGATCTGTCCACCTTTTGCAGATTTCTCTCCTGGCCAACAAGATGAGATAAAAAAGCAATGATCTAGGAGGGCCCGTTACTTCATCTGAAAGTCCAAAAATGATAAGGGACAAGTCAATATAGATTGAGGAACTCAAGATCCTTGTCAAAAAACAACCAACTTCATCCCAAAAAGTCTACAGAGTGGGGCATTCTTTAAACATGTGGATGTCTGAGGCTGAGGGCAACCCACATTTCTTGCAACAGACCGGAGGACCCGAAGAGATTTTTGAAAGCTTCAGTGGCGAGAAGTAGGCCCGATGAATAGTATACAGTCGGTTTCTCTTCAGCCATGCAGGTTTTACCGTCTCATATAAAAGCTTACACGAACTCTGCCACAGATTATCCAAATTTTGTGCAGGTAAGGAACCCCCCCACAGTTCCTCCGCAAGGTTCAATTCACCATCTACAGAATCTGCAATGGCGCGATACCAAAATTAGACCTCCCTTCTCCCACATGGCTTAAACACCAACTGATGTTCTAGAAAAGAGCTTTCCCCCTCAAAATTCCTATGATCAAGCTTAGATTGGGCCCAGCTTTTCAACTGGAGATATTTAAACCTGGAGAGTCCCTCACCGACTTGATCTTTAAGATGATCCCATGAAATGAGAATACCGTCGGGAACCAGATCCCCCCCAAACCACTAGACCAGCATCTGTCAAAGGAATTGCCAGCCTGTCCCTTAAACACTCTGGAGTACCAGGAGAATCCCACAAAGGCGACAGACTGGAAAAATAGCTGAGTGTAATTGCTCCCCTAAGTTTCGCCCAGGTTCTAGCGAATCCTTGTAAGACCTTCAGCTTGATCTTTTAAAAGAATTTCGGGTCTCCAAATTTAAACAAGAAACCCTCCTCAGCTAAGCTGGCACCTCTGAGCATGGCTAAGAACATAACCCCTGCACCTGTGTTAACCGGCATTTTCAACAACATGCGCATGAGTAAGTTGGTAAGCCCAGGAATAGAGCTGAAAATCCGGCAAAGCGAGGCCACCCTTCTCTCTCCTCCGCCTCAACTTTTTTCCGGCTATTCTTGGTGATTTGTATGCCCAGACAAATGAGTTTATATCACGCTGGAGCTTGTCAATCACAGATTTTTCAAAGTGTAAGGGGATACAATTAAAAAGAAAGGTGACCTTGGGGAGTATTGACATCTTAACGAGGTTGGCCCTGCCTAAGATGGATAATGGAAGCAGGGCCCAAGATTTCAACAGCCTCCGACACTCCTTGGCCACCCCAGCTAAGTTGGTCTCTGCAATCTTAGTGATGTCCTGAACTATATTAATCCCCAAGTATCTCATTTTAGGGCTGATCTGATACTGGTGCTGGTGCAATGTCCCCTCAAGGTTCCACGCCATAATTTCGGTTTTAGCAGCATTGATCTCATATCCTGAGACCAGGCCGAACTCCTGTACCTGACTTATCACTGCGGGGAAGGCTGTTAACAAATTGGCTGACATGATTAAGATGTCGTCGGCATACAAGGCAACCTTCCTCTCCCACTCTCCACATTTAAATGGCTGAATATTAGGGTCATCCCTGAGCCGTTGAGCAAAAGGCTCGATATATAAATCAAAAAGGAGAGGGGAGAGAGGGCAACCCTGTCTTGTCCCCCTTGAAATTTTAAAGGGCTCCCTGGTGATCCCATTCACAAAAAGTCTGGCCGTAGGTTTCTAAAAAATCAGCTGCACTGATCGAATGAATCTTGGCCCTAGATTGAATTTCCCCAGGACTTCGGTCAAATATGTCCAGTTCACCCTATCGA
Organism: Triturus cristatus; assembly: GCF_964204655.1. Lineage (NCBI taxonomy): Eukaryota > Metazoa > Chordata > Amphibia > Caudata > Salamandridae > Triturus > Triturus cristatus. The sequence continues at coordinate 144,867,947 of NC_140580.1, read as the reverse complement.
ATGCTTTAGTAGCGTCTAGAGTCATTGCTGTTAAAAGGAGGGAATATGCAGATGCCACATCGATGGCCCCGATGAGATCATAAGTAAGATCTGATAACTGCCGTCCCCTGACAAAGCCCTTCTGGTCTAGGTGGAGAATATCACCTGCCAGGCGTCCCAACCTAGCTGCCAAGATTGAAGCAAAGATCTGATAGTCTGCATTCAAAAGCGAAATTGGCCTGTATGACCCGAAGCAGGAAGGGATTTTCCCAGGTTTCAAAATCAAGATAATTGTGGCATCATTCCACAAAGCAGGGAGCACCAACCCTTGCTGTAGGATCTGGTTGAAGAGCGATGCTAGTAGTCATGGGGGAGAACATGGTGGCTGTGAGTTAGCGGCCGCTTGCTCTTGGCAACACCCGATCCTACCTTCCGTCCTGATGTGTGTCGCTAGCGCATAACTCACCCTCCAGCTCTGCAAATACGGCCCCCGGGAGCCCTGACATTGCTCTTCAGCCTTTCTGTATTGTACCAGAGTGTATTATATTAAAAACACACACTGCCAGCATACACACATTTACCATGTGCACACTGTACCTCACTCCACCCCCTTGTGTAGTGTACTTCTTGCTAGCACAAATGCACTCAGCATGTTTCCATCTCACACGCACTTCCACATCAACCTGATGTAGGACAGTGGTGAGTAAGCACACAGCAGTGGAACTTTTAAAGAGGCGAGCGAGGCTGTAGGCCTCACTCGAGTGATATAGGGTTAAAAGGTCCTGTTCACTGCTACTGATTAACCCTGGGCGTAGTTCGCGAAGTAGCGCTACGCGAAGCTACGCAAAGTGCACTTCGCACTACGCGAGCTACGCGTAGCACTTCGCGAACTGCGTAGTACCCTGTTCGCACTGTGCAAGATGCTGTTTTCAATGATCCGGCACTGTGCAATCAATGAAAACGACATCTTGCACAGTGCGAGCTGCAGTTTTCTGCCGCGCAAGTAGATTTTTACTCGAGCGGCAGCTTTCTCAACGCGGACTGATAGTTTCTCATCGCGAGCGGTCGTGAGCCTACACGACCACTCGCAATGAGAAACCTGACCTCCCCGTGTTGAGAATCTCGGCGGGAGGTTTATTTTCCATGCTCACTATCGCCAACTTGATGTTGCTGATCGCGAACGAGGAAAAAGTCTCGCCGGGATGTCATTTTGCTTGCTCGCGGTCGCCAACTTGACGTTGAGGAACGCGAGAAAGCAAAAAATGACCGCTGCACTACGCAACGCTACGCTATGCGTGTTTGCACTGTACTACATGCAATTCGCAAAGTAGCGCAAACTTCGCAAACTACGCGAGCGTAGCGTAGTGCTTTGCCCAGGCTTACTACTGATCACTACACAGTATGCTGCCACTATTGCGCTTGTGCTGCTTAACTTGTGGTAAAGGCGGTAGCCTTCCACTACTATGAGGGAAGCGCTTTGGGAGTCCTCTAAGGCCCAAAAGGACCGCAATCCGGGAGACAGGCCTATGTCATGGCGCACATGCATGATCCGCTTTTGCCTATGACAAAAAGTCAGCATTGGGGATCCAGACAACAGTACAGTTGGGAACTCAGGACAGGGGTACACGTCTCTTAACACACAGAGGTCTTTCCTGTCCTAACAGAGGTTTTCCGAAAAAATCTGTGCTCAACTTCTGATGGCCCTATTGTATGTGCCCTTCCCTATCCCCAGCCTCTATTATCGAAGCTTTCGAATCTATGCAGATTCTGATCTTGGCCCCAGTACCCAAATTGGAACAGTTACAAAATCTTGCTATTACTAGCAGAAAACCTTACTTCGGATGCTATCATTTCTTAAAATCAGCGCTAAATACATCTGTTGTGATGGTCACAGTTGAAACTTGGCTTTACAATGGAAATTCCATCTTTCTTTAAGCCACCACCACCAGTAACATTTGACCAGACTTCAAGTAGTGCAAAATACTGCAGTTCATCTAGTCTATGTCCTTACCACATCTGACTGGATACAAAAGCAAGAAGATAGCATCACTGGCTTTCAATTCATACTGGAATTATCATTAACTCTATGCCGACTGTCCAAGAGGCTAAGCAAGCTCACGTTTTCTGTCCCCAAATCTTGGACAAAAAGATTTGGTGACAGTGCCTTTTCTGTGGATGCAAAAACTTGGAACTCTGCTTGTTTATCTGCTGAGTATTACAACCACTACTCGCTTTAGAAAAATATTGCAAACCTTTCTGTTTGATCAATAACCATTTTCCTGTTTTTGCTTCCTCCGTTTAAATTGCAGCAACACCCTTTCCGGTTGAACTTTGGCTCCATATTAAAAATACTAATCATAAACATAAACAAACTAGAACTGGATTTTCCTTTAACCCTCAGGGGAGGAGGCATGGAGGAGTGGGGGGTTTGTTACAGTTTGGTGTCCATTCTTTCTTAGGATATTTCAGTTTTTCAACGTATTATTTGTAAGCAGTATAGTATAGCAATTTAGCATTTAAGGAATTAAATCAGTTCTTTACACAAATGCATTGGGATGGGGGAAAGATTGTGATGCTACCCAGATTACTTTACCTATTTTAGGGGTTTCTGTTGTACCAGGAACCATCAATCTTCAGAGATATGTATCAAATGCTTTGAACTCATGTTTGGAGGATCCTGGCCGTGTATAGTAATTTGGATATGAAAAGGGAACTATAGGTCTTCAGATTTCTGATCTCCCTGTTTTGCTTTGCCGCTGCAGTATGTAATTCATTAGAAGGCAAGGCAGGCACCCCTGAGGGTATTTGTTTGGGAAAGGCACCACCATTTTACATCTTTCACTGATTGAAGGCTTTTGGCGGTAAGCAGTCAAAACTAGTTGTCAGTGTAGCCGAGGGGCTATGGGCTAGTTTGTGCTTGATTGTAAAATTGCCTTGCTGAATTTCCTAAAAGCTTTATGGTCATTGTACCACATCGTGACACATCTGGATTGCCTTTCTGATGGATACATCTGCCAGTGGATTCCTCACCTTGTGAATATCCCCTGCGCCAGCATTCCACGGAACTTTTCTTCCCCAGCATTCCACGTCGACGTGGGCGACGTCACAATACATCGGCTCCGCACGCGACTCCGTACGACGTCATCGGAGCCATAAGAAGCCCACGTCGGCGTGGTGACGTCAGTTCCCTTTTTTCCGCGCCGTCGACGCGCAACGGTTTTTTCCCAGTGCTCTCTAGATACTTTGTAATCTAGTGGTGTATTCTTGTTAAAATCGGAATGTCTTCGACGAGGAAGTCGGGCTTTAAGCCCTGTAGGGAGTGCGGAGGCCTGATGTCCATGACGGATCCGCATCAGAATTGTTTAGGGTGTCTCTCTTCTGATCATGATGTGGATGAGTGCGGGTGCTGTAGGAGCATGAATCCTAAAGCACTGAAGGAGAGGAAGACCAAACTCTTCATGAAGAAGATCGGTGAGGAGAAGAGAGGGAGGAAAAAGGAGAAGTCCAGGCGGGAGTCTTCGACTTCGAGGTCGTCGAAGTCGAAGAAGCACCATAAGAAGAGGAAGCATTCTTCTCGGCGTCGGTCCTCGAAGTCTAAGAGGTCGAGGTCGGCTTCGCCTCGTCGACGTCAGAGCAAGATCTTGTCTCCTTCGCCTTCTCCGGATAAGTCTTCGAAGTCTCCCTCTCCGAAGCGGACTCCGGCTCGTTCCCCGACGCCGTCTCCGGCGCCGTCCAAGGCTTCGACTCCTGGTCGGGTGGAATCTGATGTGGAGCAGGAGCAGGAAGAGTCTGTCCCGGTGCCTGATGACTCCGTGGTTCCGGTGGAGGATTCGGAGGAGCCGACGCCGGTGGCTCCACAGGAGGATACAGGGGCAGTTCCTTATCCCCAGTTCCCGGCTCCAGGTACGGATCCTTCGGGATTTCTGAATGCCATGTATGGCATTTTTCAGAGAGCATCCTTCCCATCCGGAGCACCAGCAGGTCCCGTGGGTCCGATGGCGTTTTCTCTGGGAGTGCCGCAGCAATATGCTCAGGCTCCTTTTATGCCTTTTATGCCGATGGCGCCTTCTTGGCAGTTTCCGGCGCCGGTTGGGAATCCGGCTCGACCTCGGATGGATGGTCAATCTTCGGAGCCTTCTTTGACGCCGAGGCCGACTCCTTCGACGCCGCATCCGGCGCCGCCGACTCCACCTGTAGCGCCTCCGACGCCGATGCCTTTGGCTCCACCGACGCCGCGTACGACGTCGACGACGCCGGCTCCCCGGAATCGATCGAGGCGTGAAGCCCAAAGGGTTTTGGAGGAGGAAAGATTTCGTGCTGAGGTGGAAGAAGGTGAGGTCGACTCTTCTTCGGACGAGTTTGGAGGTATAGAGGTGGCAAGTGGTTTGGATACCACCCCGGAGTGGGAGCATGCTTCTGCAAGGTCTTCTCCACCACAGGAATTGGCGCCCTACCATGTTGTGATCAAGAAGGCCGCGGAGTTGTTAGATCTGCAGCTGCCCTCTGTGGAATACAAGTCCAATCTGCTCACAGAGGTGTTGCACTCCCCGACGTCGGCTTCTGAGCCTTTGCTACCTTTCAATGAGGCTCTCTTGGAACCAGTATTGGAGGTGTGGAAGAAGCCTCTGTCAGCTCCAGCAGTTTGCAGGCAGGTGGCAAGGAGATACAGGGTTGCGCCAGGAGACCCGGATTTTTTATCCACGCATCCTTCTCCGGAGAGCCTAGTGGTGCAGGCTTCATGTTCTAAACATGCTTCGGGTGCTTTCCCCCAATCTCCTGCTGATAGGGAGTCGAAGAAAGTTGATCAGGCGGCCAAAAAGTCTTTCTCCTCAGGAAGTATGGCATTGAAGTCATCAAATGCTACGTGCTTGCTGGGGCGTTATGTTCATGCCCTGATGGACTCTATAAAGACTCTGGCCCCTAAGTTACCTGAGGGGGATAAGTCGTCCTTCATGGAGGTTGTGGCGGACACTCAGGCAGCTGCCAGGCAGGTGATCCAGTCTGGGCTGGATACGGCGGACTCTGTGGCGAGAATTATGGGGTCGTCCATTGCCGCAAGGAGACAAGCTTGGCTCCGTTCCTCAGGGTTTTCTGCGGATGTCCAGGCCACGCTGGTGGATCTGCCCTTTGATGGACAAAAGTTGTTTGGGGAGAAGGCAGATTCTGCTCTTCAACGTTTTAAGGACAGTAGGTTAACGGCGAAGTCCTTGGGTCTGCAGGTTCCTGTGAGAGGTTCAACTTTCCGTAAGGTTAGGGGATTCGGAAGGTCATCCTTTCGCTCCTTCCGACAGCCACAACAACAGCAGCAACAACAGCAGCAGAATCCCCTCTATCGCTCCTATAGAGGGAAGCAAAGGGGTCGGAGAGGTTCTGGTCGTAACCCCTCTTCTTCCTCCTCCTCCTCTGCTCCAAATGAGGCTTCAGGGAAGCAGCCCTAGATCCCCCATCCCGGATCATGTAAGACCTGTGGGGGGTCGGGTGTCCTACTTTCTACGGGGTTGGAAATCTGTTACAACCGACCTTTGGGTTTTGAACCTCGTAGAGACTGGGTACGCCCTTCCCTTTCGGGAGTTTCCTCCCCCTTACCCTCCTTGCCAAGGTTATTGCTCGGAGGACCACCTGCTTCTCCTGCAGAAAGAAGTTCTGGCCTTGTTTCAGAAGGGCGCAATAGAGGTGGTTCCGGAGCAGGAAAGGGGTCAGGGATGCTACTCCCGGTATTTCCTGATCCCCAAGAAGGACGGCAGATTGCGTCCGATTCTGGACCTCAGAATCTTGAATTTTTACCTGAAACAGGAGAAGTTCAAGATGCTGACCCTTGCGCAGGTTCTTCAAGCGTTGCAGCAAGGAGACTGGATGGTGTCGCTCGACTTGCAGGACGCGTACTTCCATGTCCCAATCCTGAAGTCGCACAGGAAGTATCTCCGTTTTACGGTTGGGTCGCAACATTATCAGTTTGCGGTCCTCCCGTTTGGTCTTACTACTGCACCTCGAGTCTTCACAAAGGTGATGGCAGTGGTGGCTGCTCATCTCAGGAGGTCGGGGATTCCGGTTTTCCCCTACCTGGACGACTGGCTTCTGAAGGCAGAGTCCCCGGAGATGGTGCAGCGTCATCTGCAGGTGACAACTCAGCTGTTATTCGACTTGGGTTTTTCGATCAATGTGCCCAAGTCTCACCTGGTGCCCTCTCAACGCAACCTGTTTATAGGGGCAGTACTGGACACTACTGTGTGTCGGGCATTCCCTCCTCCTCAAAGGATTCTCGACATTCAGGAGATGGTCCCTTTATTCCACAGTGGAGCGGTTGTTCCAGTTCTGAAGGTCCTTCGCCTGCTCGGTCTGTTCGCTTCCTGCATTCTGTTGGTCAACCATGCACGCTGGCACATGAGGGCGCTCCAGTGGTGCCTCCGCAAGCAGTGGTATCAGCACAACGGGGATCTCGGGGAGTCGATCAAGATCTCCGGAGAAGCTGCAGCGGATCTGTCTTGGTGGAGCGTGGAGGGCAATCTGTCCCAAGGAAAGCCTTTCCATCTACCTCCATCGGTGGCCACAGTGATAACGGATGCCTCCACCCTAGGGTGGGGAGCTCATCTGGGGGATCTGGAGATCAAGGGTCTTTGGTCTCCAGAGGAAAGGTTGTTTCATATCAACCTTCTGGAGTTGCGGGCGATTCGTTTGGCACTCAAGGCCTTTCTCCCTTCCCTTCGCGGTCGGTCAGTTCAAGTTCTGACGGACAACACGACCGCGATGTGGTATATAAACAAACAGGGAGGAGTAGGGTCTCTTTGTCTCTGCAGAGAGGCCCTGCGGCTGTGGTCCTGGGCTCAGGACCATCAGATTTGTCTGATGGCAAATCATCTGGCCGGGGTGCTGAATGTGCGTGCGGACAGTCTCAGTCGGCAGTTCTCCGCCGACCACGAGTGGAGGCTCCATCCGGAGGTGGTTCGTCACGTCTTTCGGACGTGGGGGACTCCTCGGGTGGACCTGTTTGCCACCCGAGAGAACGCGCACTGCCCGTCATTCTGCAGTCTCCAGTTTCCGATGCAGGGGGCGTTGGGGGACGCGTTTCAGTTGAGTTGGGGTTCACGACTCCTTTACGCGTTTCCTCCCATACCCTTGATTCCTCGGGTTCTGAGGAAAATTCGCCAAGACCGGGCCCAAGTCATTTTGGTCGCCCCGGACTGGCCAAGAAGGGTGTGGTATACAGATCTTCTCCACCTCTCCTCGTGCCCTCCGCTCCGTCTCCCTCTGAGGGCAGACCTCCTCTCGCAGTCGGAGGGGCAGGTTCTACACCCCCACCTCCAGAGCTTACACCTTCATGCCTGGAGATTGAACGGGGCAACCTGAGTTCCTTCTCTCTCCCACCTGATGTGGTGGACGTTATTTTATCGGCCAGGCGACACTCCACCAAGTCCATATACTCCTACAGGTGGTCTAAGTTTGTAAAGTGGTGTGGAGAGAGATCCATTGACCCTTTAAAGGCTCATCTTTCTGATGTGCTTCAGTTTGCTCTTTCCTTGGCTCAGCAGGGCTGTGCTGTGGCCACGGTCAAGGGCTACCTTTCGGCCTTATCGGCATTTCTGTGCCTTCCAGATCAACCTTCGTTATTTAAATCTCCGGTTGTTCTGAGGTTCATCAAGGGCCTTACAAACATGTTTCCTCCTACTCCATTTGTAATGCCTCAGTGGGACCTTAATCTTGTCTTAACCTTTTTAATGGGGTCCCCATTTGAGCCTCTTCATAATTGTCCTTTGAGGCTGTTGTCCTTTAAGGTGGTTTTTCTTGTAGCCATAACCTCGGCAAGGAGGGTAAGTGAGCTTCAAGCTCTTAGTTCCAAACCTCCTTTTCTTACCTTACATGCTGAAAGGATGGTTCTCAGGACCAGGGCTGCTTTCCTGCCAAAAGTTGTTACTCCTTTCCATTTGGGGCAGTCTATTACCCTCCCTGTTTTTTATCCACCCCCTCATCCTTCCAAAGAGGAAGAAAGACTCCATCGCCTTGACCCGAAGAGGGCTATGAGTTTTTATTTGGACAGGACCAAGGACTTTCGTGTTGATGACCAGCTTTTTATTGGCTACGTTGGTCGTTCTAAAGGTAAAGCGGTGCACAAGCGCACGCTGTCAAGATGGATAATACTGACCATCAAGATCTGCTACGCCCTGGCTGGTAAGACTCCTCCTGAGGGTATTCGTGCTCACTCTACTAGAGCTAAGTCTTCAACATCTGCTCTGGCCCGGGGTGTTCCTGTGGCAGATATTTGTAAGGCCGCGACTTGGGCCTCCCTCCATACTTTCGCAAAGCATTATTGCTTGGACTCTGAGATGAGGAGGGAGGGCCACTTCGCGCGCTCTGTCTTGCAGGACTTTCTGGTATAGAAAGGTGGACACCCTCCTCCGGGAGTGGGGACTGCTGTGGGAATCTATTCACAAGGTGAGGAATCCACTGGCAGATGTATCCATCAGAAGAACAAGTTACTTACCTTCGGTAACGATTTTTCTGGTGGATACAGTATCTGCCTGTGGATTCCTCACCAACCCACCCGCCTCCCCGTTGTCCACCTTTTGTATACCATGAAATTAGTCTTGTTTGAAATGCTTATATTTTCTCTTGTACATTTGTAGGTAATGCTTGTTTGATTAGCATTCCCTTGTTTTGTATGCTATGTATATGTATTGGTTTTCTATATACTGTGTATACTTGGGTTTGTCGTTGGTTCACCTGTTCGCCTCGAAGGCACGGAAAAAATGGGTGGAACTGACGTCACCACGCCGACGTGGGCTTCTTATGGCTCCGATGACGTCGTACGGAGTCGCGTGCGGAGCCGATGTATTGTGACGTCGCCCACGTCGACGTGGAATGCTGGGGAAGAAAAGTTCCGTGGAATGCTGGCGCAGGGGATATTCACAAGGTGAGGAATCCACAGGCAGATACTGTATCCACCAGAAAAATCGTTACCGAAGGTAAGTAACTTGTTCTTTAGGATTATAAATCCCATCAAGCGAGACAATCTGAACAACATGTTGAGAACAAAGTTTTGTTTACAACTGGTCAATTTCCTCCAGTACACAAGGTTTTTGGGTGTGATAAATGTCACCTAAACACATTTCTTGAAATTAATATGGTGTTACAGGCCAAAGGAAATCTAGGAGAAAGGAGGAAGCCCTTTACACGATGATGTTACATTCTAAAGTTCAAAGCTGGTAGTGAAAATGCAGTGTTTGGTGGAAAGAGGACCTGTAAATGGAAACTGATGACACCGAGATAAAAATAGGAACGTGTTTCACGATTTTGCCAAGTGCTTTACGGAAGTTGGTTTAGTTCAATTTTCCTTTTACAACACACACTACCCTAGGGCAGTTTATGCAAAAGAGATTTGAAATTAGCAAGTGGTTGTTTTGGGGTGGGAACATACAGGCAATCTTTTCTCACTTGCTATGTGGGTCTCCAGAGATTCAACATAAAAAAAAAAAGGTTTTAGGACCCAACCACAAAATTGACGGGGAATACGAGTTCTAGCCTGCCTTCCTGAAGAGTTTCACCTTTGAAGCAATAAAACATAGGTGGTGACTTTACTGAATTTATTCTTGAATGTAAGACAATTGACATAAATTGAAAAATGACAAGGGAGCCAGCATTTGTGTATTGACTCTCTGATCGATGCAAGTTCGGAAACAGCTGCGTTGAAAGCTACGTATGAGTAAGAGTGGAGAGGTAGAAAGAAGTGGAATGCCACGTTGAGATTGCTACTATACCCCTAGATAATATTGCAATTTTAAATATCACTTTTTATTGTTGGAAGGATATATTTTTGTAACAGATTTTATGGGGTTTTATTGATTAAGTAAAAGCAAAATATTGAATACATGTATCACATAAAGGACACTGTTACATAATGCTTGATAATATCATACATTGCAGTTACATACGTTACGATAAGCAGGTATGAGTCGGTATCGGATGCTGCAGCAACGTGACATTGAAAATAACATATCCATTCATTGTTGATCATGCGTATCAAACACTGTTTAAACAACTGAAGTGTGAGTGCAGGACCCCTTCCCCCCAATTGACGGGCGTGGCGTTCAGTCCTCGAGTCAAGAAAAGACCTGCTCTAAAATCATGCATCAATTACAGGTGTTTTGTGTGGATACCTATTTTTTCACAGTTTCGAAGGCGTACTACCTGTCAGAATTACCAATGACTATTTTCATCTAGAATTCACGTGTATCAGCAGTAGTAGTGTAGTGTAGTGCGGTAACATGTGGTAAGTCCGAATCTCGTCTGTCGCAGCCTTGGTCCTCTGAGAATTAGCTGCTGTGAATTATGGGAATGTGAACATATCTAAAGCTTGAAGGACTCCATGAGGAGATCCCTGCTCATTGCTTCAGGCTTTTTCCATAGCTCACAATATTCTTCCCTGCCCGGTGCCCCGATTTCTGCCAATCCCCAGCGCTCCACCTTCTCTGTCCAGAAGAGTAGAGCAGGTGTAGTTGCCGAATTCTACCTCCTGGTTATATTTCAGTTGGCTAGGATGAGCGCCGGGTCGGCAAAGCTTGCCTGCACTTGACAACCCTTTGGCAGAGACCTAAAAGGCAGATTTCAGCCGTGTGCCATGTGTTTCATCCAGTGGTCGAAGTGGAGGAAAAAAAGTAGGGGAACTGTGGGCGGAGAATCAGAGGGCGGGAATAACCCAAGGACTGGATCAGTGGGCGGAGCCAGAGGTGTGGCCAGAATGCGCAAATATCCCAATTTTTAGCATATGTTTGGCATTTTACTTCCCAGTTTAATCAACCAATGGATACACATGATTATATAAGGTTATAATGAGTTATTGACATTAAAACACATTCGCAAAGTGGGATATGCTTCTAATCACAGAATGTCCCAAATACCATGAAATGTGGAAGCACAAGCCATTTGTCGCTGAGCCATGGAGTTTCTGTCATCGGCACTTCTCCCTTTTTCCACAACAGCAGTTCAAAAATGAGTGGCAAAATATCCTAGCTTGCAAATGTTTACTATATAATTATGACTCTGCCATATTTGCCTCATAATGCAAAATCTGCTGCATTATCTGACCATTTAAACTAATAAATAGTTTATAGCTCATACGTATCAAAAGTTAATAAAAAATGTGACTTGTGTTGCTGCGGAGTGGATGGCTTATTGCAAAGGTTGACTGATCACCTTTCTCACTGCTGCATTTGTATGTTACACTGGTACTAATAAGGCAAGATCTTTCCAGAGACTGTTAGCATGTGTACACATGTCAAAATAATAAAATATCTGAAAATATACTGCATTACGCTGCAGCTATGTTTTTTAATGCATAATTTAGTCAACACTGCGGTATAATGTTGTCCTCCTTTGCTTCATAATTAATTCTAGTGGCCCCACAGCAGGCAGCACATGTTAAAAGTGCTTGTGCATGAAGCAGAGAGACTGTGAAGTTTGCGAACTTAGTTTGGTGTGTGTGCAAATTCTGCATTGCCAATCCCTGGTGAGTTGCAGCTTCTACTTCTGAAACAAGGCCAATGGAGGTACCTATGGGTGAGGCAGACTGGCCTCAAGGGCAGGGCCAGCCTTAGCACTGGTGGTGCCTTGTGCATTAATGTTTGTTATTGCCCCCCAATGACCATCTCTGCCATGGATTCCCTCACTACCACCCTTTAAGAGTGCCCCTCAAGTCTCCATAACCACACTCTCTCTTAGATGCATTTAATTTGATTTACAGCTCCACTCATACCAGTGTAGGGTGTCAGAGCACTTTACATCACACACATTACACAGAGACAATCAATATGTGTATAAATCACTGTATAGAAAATGTTACATAAGGCTAAGGACTACAAGGTGTAGGAGTCACATGACAACCATACAAGTAGGCCGTATAGTTTAATAGTGATTGGTCTGGAGAAACACAAACTCAGAATTTAAAACGTAATACCATGGTTGGGGGTTCTCTTTAATAATCAGAATTGATTTCTGTCCAAAAGAGCATTTTTGCAACATTAGCATAATCAAAGACTGGAGGGGTGGGGGGGAACATAACGCTCTAATTTATACCTTGCAGTTTGTATGCAGCTCTTAGATGAAAGGTAATAGCACACTGTTTTATGTTAGGATTTTAACTTATAAACTGCAAGTAACAAAAGGATCTCTCTTACAAAAGCAGTAGCCCACTGACCTATTTACATTATGTGCACTTTGTGATCTGAATGGTACATGTTCTTTGCAGCAGGCACATTAACCCTCTGAGCTACCTTTCCATGAGTCAAAACTTCCACTAGACAAAATTCCGATCTCTCTCTAGGGAGAACATTAAACACCAGAGTCATCATGACATTTTTATTGTTGCCGAAAATTGCTGGAGGCCAGGAAGGAGGCAGCAAGCGCTTTTAAAACCTTAATATACTTGCAAACATAATGCCTCCACCCAAAGTCAGCACCCGGTGCGGTCACACCAGTTGCACTGCCCTAGAGCTGGCCCTTCTCAAGGGTCCTATGACCTCAGTGACAGAGTCACTGTCGCTCTAGTGTGTGCTGTTTCATAGGCCTGCCCGCAAGACGAGGTGAACTTCAGTATGGATTGTGGTGGACAAGCCTTGAAGGTTAACCCTCACTTGCCCTGCTAGGGTCCACCTGCTGGTGCTAAGACACCAGGGCTTCTAAGGTCTTGCGAAGCCTTCTAAGGTCTAGCATGGGATTGTGCTCTCTTAGGCGAGTGGTCTGGTGGATTGGTTATTAAGGATGAACCTGATTCCCCAGTTCAGAATCCAGCAGCTCTGGGCATAGTGCCACATCCTCTCCCCCACTGAACACCTTACTGCCCCACTGAGAAAACACACTGCCTTTAACTACAACCCAGTTGTTGATGGCTATAAACACCTCGATGCGGCTCAATTTAACCCCTTCCCTGCGGGGTAATTCCCCCGAGGTGCGGGGGGCCGTGGCGCCGCTGTGCTTTTGACGAACTCAGCTCGTCGTGACGAGCTGAGCTCGTCATGACTCACAGTGCAGCTGTGCTCATGACGAGCTGAGCTCGTCACGACCCCGCCCACTGATTAATTCTCCCGCACAGGCGGGGAATAAATTGCGCGTGGGCGGGCCGCGGCAGTTATGACGAGCTCAGCTCGTCATGAGCACAGCTCCACTGTGACTCATGACGAGCTGAGCACTCAACGGGTTAAATGACGCACTAGACAAGAGCAATATGTGGCCTATAAAAAAAAAAAGTAACAACATCCTGGAAAAAGCAAACACTCATAGGGAATGCAAAATTTAGCAAACCATGTGAAATGTAAGCAGGAACAACATGTTTACCTTAACGCTTTTACACTCACTATTCAGAAATCAGTGAGTGCTTTTGCCTGAAAAGTTGAGGACATGACTACAGGGCCCTGGATGGACACATTTCAATGTCCATTGCTTATATCCTTACAAAACGTAAGCAGTATGGTAAAAAGACCACATCCCTGGACGCAGCGCCACAGTACACATTTTGTTTTCCAATCCACACATTGCAGTACCTCCAGGGTTGGTGCACTAGCTGCAAGCCCAGAGAAGACAAAGACAAGAAAACAAAAATAGCGCTTCAAGGGCAAACTCTGTAAAAGTGGCGCTAATGTGTTTGGGTGTGAATAAAATCGAACTGGCCAGTTTGCTAACACTCTGTCTTACTTTATTTAGTTATTTTTCATATTTTTAACCTTTTATTCCGGATGCTGCACTTTGGAATTAAAATGTCAGAAAAATACGACATTTCCAGCAAAAGTGTTTTTCTTTTCTGGGTCCATTTCACAGGGGAGCAAATCAAAGAAAGGAGAAGAAAGAGTGAGAACCCCGTCTTGAAGTCACGGGTTTCACTAACAGAAGAACTGCTAGACAGAAAGAGAGGGGAAGAATGAAAGGGGGGGGGGGGCAGCAGAAGCGGCGAAGCAGAAGTGGACACTGTATTTTCTTCTCTGGGCAAGAAGAAAAAGACCGACTCCTGTTACTTCTCTGCCGCCCGTCCTCAAACACCAGGAACGCCGAGCTTTATTTATAGGCGATGGCAATTTCTTGCGACCTGGGACGCATTTTCAAAATAAACAAGCATTGGCATAGCCAATAGGTCTCGCCTTTGGGACCTTATAAGTGTTTAGTTATCCAGCACAATATCCTTGGTGCAACAACATCAAGTGTTGCAAGGCTAAACACTTATAAGGTCCCAAAGGCGAGACCTAATGGCTATGCCAATGCTTGTTTCTCTCTGCTATATGTAAGCCTGCAGACTGCATTTTAAAATATATGTTCTCTGCTCTAAGGGTTTCATCTTTTTCTGCCCATGAAAGCTGCGATGTAGTTCTTTGAACATAATTTGAAGAGTTCTTTGACTAGTTTTAGGCTTCCACTAAGCAGATGTGTGTAAGAGTTCACGGACAAAAGGCATTCTTTGGTGCGGTTTCCAAGGAGGTGAAATAAATAAAATATAAAGGAGTTCCAGAGGCTACGCCGCACATAGAACAGCATTTAATGACCATCAATGAAGATCCTACTGCGCGCAATAATGTTTTATTCCTACATACAGAAGCATAACCTCTAATAAAGCTGCGGCAGAGTAAATCACAATATTTGAATTCTGCAGCAGTGGTATATCTTCAACAAGAAGCCATTAGAACATTCGCACAGGGATATTCAAGGCACCTTGTAAACATTCTACATGTATTTAACACCAATACATTACACCTCTTAGCCCCTTTCGCACTGAATTGCCAAATTACCAACATTCTAATCATAATATAATGCTTGTAACAGGAAAAGGGTGCAGTGGATTAAAGGCCGGAAGTATTTTTTAAAACAGCTTTACAGGCTTAAGTTCTATACTGGGCAGTGTTCCATTTGTAAAGCGAATCAGATGTGCACAGAGAATCTTCGAGGAATTACAAGTTTAGAAAAAAGTTATGTTTATATTATATGTTTGGAAATAGGGTTTTAGGATGGTGACAAAAAAGGTAAAAGGAGAGAGAAACATTGGGAAGGAAGAATGGATGAAAAGCAACATATGCATGGACATGTTATAGAAATAAGAACTGGTCAGAGCAGAATGGTGCTGTGTTGGAGATGTGAATACAATGTAAACTGCAGAGTAGAGGAGAGAAAGAAACAACTATGTTAGCACAAGCATCGTATGAATAGCCTGGAGATATACATCCACAGTTCATTAATTGCAAAGTCCCAAATACCACTCAATATTCTATACATTCAATTTCCCCATTTTTTACAAAAGGGCTTCCTTTTGCATTTACCAAAATCAAAAACATTCCCACCTCAACATTGCAGACACGTCTTTGAACGAGTCAGGAAATCTGTTAAAATACACAATTACTCAGTTTAAACAAACAGTTCAGGCTTTTCAAAAATAAAAACAGCATCTGCTTGCCTGTTCGAAAATTGCTACAATTTAAAAACTGCAACATCATTTGTTAATGTAAATTCACATATCATTAACCAGAACAGATTTTCATATCACAGCTCAGACATACATACAATAATGGCAAAAAATGCAAAACTGTCTAAGTACAAAGGGATCTGGTATAAATTAAAGTGCACCAAACAGGAAAATGGAGCAAAAAGAGCTGCCCTGTAAACAGAAGTCTGGAAATCTTGCCTTGAGAACTCAGGTCTAATATAGACGTATGTATGCCAGAATCATACAAACTAACAAACAGACCAGCAATTAAAAAAATAATTCTCTAATAATAAAGAGTAAGATGAGTAAGACAAAATAAGCAGACTAATACAGATAAAACGGAAAACTGTAAGGAAGGCGCACAAAAGACATAAGGACACAAAGCTGCTAAAAGTGAACACGTATTTTAAAATTATTAAAATATTTCCTTACCTTTCCCGTATCACCCGACATAAAGGACATAGTAAAAGGAACGGCAGCGTGGCCGTGAAAGCGAAAGTAATCGCGCTTTGTGGTAAGCACGCGAGTGGTGCGCGCGCAGCCGTGATTGGCGGCTGCGCTCGTGCACGCTTGCGTGAACGCAAGCGTTAGGCCCGCGCTGGTATCGCTTTGAAAATCCTGTATACCAAATGTCTCGCCTGAGACAGCGCATGCGCTGGCTCAGGCGAGACCTAAAAAGTAGGGGAACGGAATCCTTGGATTTAAAGAAGTAGGGGCACACAGTGCCCTGCCAATCCCGCCCACTTCGACCACTGGTTTCATCCGACCACTCCCCTCAGTGCTGTGTTGAAGTGTGCCTGGTAGGTGGATAGGGTGGGGCATATGTAACAAATCAGCATCCTGTTCAGGACACCTTGGACATGTCACTGCGATAGTGGGGAATAAAAAGTGTAGCCTATGCGGTGTAAGATAGGCTTGCTGTATTATCATGTATTGTGAGAATTTGAATCATGATTTAAGTGTTACATGTTTAGGGTATTCAAGAATAGTGTTCTATTTTTTTCTAGAAGTGCCCTGCGCACGTCTCTTTCCTACTTTTCCAGTAGTGGCAACAGGGGCAAGAATTGGTGTGTACGTATGCCTCGATATAATCAGTGTATTAAATGTCTGCCAGTGCACATTAAATATATTGAGTGGACTAGCTTGTGCGTTGTGGGTTCAGACCCGTCAGGAGTCCAATGCCGCTTGATATACCTTATGACGTTTGCATGTGTTAAAAAGAGTGTATCTGTAAGTCCCTGTTCGTTTATGAAATCTGCATGACTGAGTAATGTCCCGTCCCCGAACAGCACGCCTACATGCGTCACGCCTGCCTAGGCCCATGTGGACATCCTGCATTGCGTCAGTGTGCCTCTGGGAGTGGGAGGCCTAGAAGTGTTATATTAGGGGCATAAGGAGCAGTCTGCGCGGTGTATTGCAAGGCTATTTTCCAATGTGTGAGTGTCACCTTGAGCAGCAGCGGAGCCGATGTTGAAATGTGCACCTCGGGGCATAACAATTTGTGGAATGTTCCTTGGAAAAGCATATGGGGTGTGTAGGCTATTTATTGCAGGTTGCGGCCAGCCAGCCAGTAAGAGAGCGACTGTAGTTGCCCAGCCAAGCAGTAAACCTTAAAGTCCGTGCCCCCATATCACCAGCGTCGGACAGCAGCTGCAGTTTTGCCAAGCTGATACGTCAGCGGCCCTTAACCCATATCAAATCTACTAGGATGGTGTTCAGTGTTTTAAAAATCTTCATTGGAATAACTGCTGGCATACTGGTGAAAACGAAGAGAATGCATGGGAGCATTACTATTTTAGATACTGCAAGTCACCCCGCTACAGAAAGGGGAAGTGATGACCAAAAGATGACCTGGGATCATAGAGAGGTAATTGCTTTCTGAAGGTTCCCATCCAATAGATCCTGTGCGCCCCTATATATCTGGAAACCCAAGTGTCTGAATGTATTGGGGGCTGCTTCAATCTCCCTTTCACCAAATGGGATGGCTTGCATTTAGAGGTTACCCTTAAAGGGTAATGCATGGGATTTCCCGATAATTATTGCCAGCCCCGTGAGGGACTCAAAGTGCGAAAAGGTGTGGGCTACAGTTAATACGTTTTCTTGGAGGCCTTTGGGGTATATCACTATGTCCTCAGTATATAGCGACAGTGCATGGACTATGTGGCCAATAGGGATACCCCACTCTTGAGCGCCACTGCGCAGCCTGCATGCCAGAGGCTCCAACGCGAGCACAAATAGCGTGGGAGGAGAGCGAACACCCCTGTCTTGTGTCACGTTGTATAGTGTAGGCTTTCGAGATGTGAGCTTCAGTGCATGCCCTGGCTGTTGGAGATGTGTATAGTAGTTTAATCCTTTGGAAGAATTTGTGGGGGATGCCGAACCGCTCAAGGGCAGCCAACATGTTATCCGAACTCAATGTATTGGAGGCCTGACGGAGGTCCAGCGAGAGACATCCTGCCCTGGGGAAAACTTCAGGGCATGGGGCCATAACATGATATATTCTGCGTATAGTCAACAATGTATTTCCCCTAGTCAAAAACCCACATTGATCTGTGTGTATGAGTCTCGGTAGTAGGTAAAGAGACTTGCTTAGGATTTCATACTTTATAGAGTATTTTTAGGCTTTCCTGTTTCAGTTTTTATTTTTGGTCAATTGTGGTGGGTTTTTTCAGTTTTTTTAATACCTTAAAAAAACAGTTATTATCAGTGGTTACACATTTTGCACCATTAAAAACAACAGAAGCACTGTGTTTCCAGTATTATTTGAATTTTAATTCAATTTTAATTATTGCTTGCTTTCTGCACTGATACTGCATGTGTATAGATAGTGTGTGCAGAGGGTATACGAGGTCCAAATACATTTTTATAAATCAGACTTATTGTAGTACATCATACAATACTTCTTTAGTGAGTCTTTGGTCATGCGCGCTTGCTCTTTCCTTCCTATGTAAACGTTTATCTGTGAAAAGGCCCTCTCAGCATTGGCACTTGAGAAGGGCAACGCCAAAATAGCCAGTACACAATTTGCTAACTCTGGCCAATGACATAGCTTTCCATGCCAATACTGGTGCATCTGAAGATTGTGATTCTCTAGGACATGTTCTGCAACATATGATTTGAATTGGGTACATATGCCCTCAGTTATTTAAGCAGTCAAAAATGAAGCAGTACTTTTCAAAGTCTGAAGAAAATTCAGAACGGATCTAGAACTTGTGCAGAGAACCTCAGTGAGGCTTCATTAACTTCAAATGCCATGGTTGGTGAAGGGACATATTTCAGTGCATAACTGCAAGCCATTCCCATAGACTGTAAAATAAAATGTCCTGAATTGCTCCTCAACATTTGTTTTCTTACCAAGTGGCAACAATTCTAACATGGAGCATGTTGCAGTGCTGAAGTCACTAAAAGTGTCGCCCAGCCTACACTCAAGAGGATGTTTCACATCAACACCAATTACACTGAACACTTGGTAGACAAGGGTGTTTTCAGACTCTAGTATTTTGAATATGTCCACTAAAGCAGTCACGTTTTCCTGTAAAAACCTAAGCATGCAGTAGAATGTACTTTTTTCACATCACTATCAATATGTGACCGAAGATCATCACATTTCTTGCCTTTGGCCTCGTCACCAAGCAAAAAGTCTGTAAATGGTCGCCACATGGATAATATGACATTTACAGCCTCTAGGACTGAGAACCACCGGCAAAATGACACAGTTAGTATGACTCTTTCTTTCATACCACACAAAGCACAAAATGAGAAATATTTGCATTGTAGTTCCCGGGCATAACGAAACAGTGCAGAATGGACTGCAAAGTCAATAGCATTCTTTATTAACTCTGAAGATTGTAAAGATGCTTTCAGCATACCATCTACCAAGTGACAAGGATCTCTTACAGGGAAGCACTTCAGCTCGGGTATCGACTTTGACAGGCCATCATACAACTTTTACATATACGTAGCTGAATTATTGCAAATACAAACAATACCACTCCCATCTTTATTGAACTTGGTTGGAACTTTGTTCAGCAGCATACCAAGTGGCACTGCGTTCCATATTTACCAAACGTCTGGTGTCATGTTTTCACCACTATCTCAGATGCTTGGTGACAATATTCTTTTCACATATACCCGTCACTACACCTTGCATTGAATGTGTAAAGCCTGGGGTGTTTGACAATTCACTTACAATCAAAACTAACTCTCTAGAAAATAGGGCTGGTGTATCAAAGGATTTCACCCACTCTCTGTCTGTGGGTGAATGCGATTGTACAAATTGGGAAAGATTCTTATGAAACCAGCCATTTTATCTATCAGTGAAATGAAATGTAGTCAAAATATGATATGTGATTTTGATATTTCCCAATACTCTGCGGTTTATAAAATAACTAAATAGGATCTAAAACATGCTTCTAAACACTGCATCTTTAGACTAAGGAGCACAAAACTGAAAAAAGCATAAGGACGAAGAGATAATCTTTTAGTGACATCCCTAAACAAAAAAACTCAAGCAGACTAATGTTAGCCTAGTCTTTCTTGCTGCTGCCTTGTATAACAAAGCTACATTGTATTGTCCTCTTCGGGAAGAAATAAAAATGACTCTTCACTCATCATTTCCTTTCTTTGAATGGCACTTAGTTTGTGGTCACACAGGTGTTTTTTCAGTGCTTATATGTTTACAACAGTGATGGCTATTTTCCTTTTGGTGGGTTTTTATCAGTTATTATAGGTTAAACCTAAAACCAGATAGCCTAAGTATTTTTTACTCTGTATTGAGAAGCAACAGTGGCCTATAAGCTGTAATATCTGCCAGGATTTGGCAATGCAGTCACAAGGCCTGCACTGTAGTAGGAGGCAGTGCTCCCTCTGAAAGGGAAGTACGGTATAGCTGTTCCAATTGAGGAGCCAGTTGTGCAATGAAAGTGGCATAAAAGTGCACTGGTAGGCCGTCTAGACCTGGGGTCTTGTTGCGGAGGAGCTCCTTGATAGCAGCATGGATTTCCACCACAGTGATAGGTGCTGTGTGCAGCTTTCTATCTGCTGCCATCGTTTGCGGCAAATACACCATATCCAGAAAGTCTCCAATTGCTTGGGGTCTCATTGCATGGGGGGGCGTGTAATCGTGGAATACCTCATTGACGCCATTCTATGTGGTTATATGATTTCCAATAAGGGTGTGGAGGGGGGATGTTTTTAATCAATCGTGTTAGCGGTGCACCGGACCTGTCTGCTTCTGTATGCATCTGATGAGTGTGTACGAAAAAAGTCTACCAGACGCTTCAGCAGTTCTGCATACTCAATGAGTGCAGTCTGAAGCTCGACCGCTTTATCTACACTCGATGCGCAGCCCGTTCAAGCGCACCTAATCCTGCGTCAACCCGCTTTAGGACTCGGCTAATTGTTTGTCATGCCCCCACAACAGAGCTGATAGTTGTCCCTCGTATGACGACCTTGAAGGCTTCCCACTCCATTAGTGAGGAGGAAGCGCGTTTGTGTTATTTGTGAAGTAGGTGTCAATGGTGATGGCTATAGTGTCGCGAAATACTCCATCTTGTAGGAGAAGGGGGTCTAGCTTCCATGTTGGGACTGGTGTGGGTATGCATTACCAAGATACAGTGAGTTGTGATCGGAGAGTGTTTTTTCGAGATACGTTGTACGTGTGATTTGGTTTAGCAAGAAAGGGTTACATTGGATACCATCAATCCGTGTGTGCAATGCATGTGTCGAGAAGTAAAAGAAGTATTCCCACATTCCCATGTTCCAGCTGTGCCATGCGTTAGTAATCACCCCTGAGACCAAGATTGAAGGGCTTTAGCCTGTCGGACTAATGCTGCCTCCGGCAGTGGGGGGTACGAGCGGTCTAGGTCAGTGTCTACGACTGCATTAAAGTCTCCTCCTAGAATCCAAGGGTACATGGGCCAGTCCACCACCATACCAACCTGGGGAAGAAAAGCATCTTACTCTGTGTTCTGGGCATAGAGGCTACCAAGTAACACCGGTGCACCATCTAAGCTGCCCTCGATTAGAGCGTATCTTCCGTTGGTATCTATTCGTGTGTCCAGTGCTTTGAAGGGAACTCCTGCCCTAACCCAGACCGCATCCCCCGTGCAAATGATGAGTAAGATGTATAAAACAGTTGTCCCCTCCATTTTTTCTGCAGTTGGAGAGCTTCTGAGGCCATCTAGTGGGTTTCCTGTAGGAATACTATTTGTGCTTTTCGTATGCATAGTTGAGCGTAAATTCTGTGAGGTTTATGAATGAAGCCCATTCCTCTGACATTCCAAGTAGTGAAGTTATAATGTTGGTGTGAGGAGGACCTGGATATCACTCCGCCCATGACCCTTGTGGAAACCCCTAACATAGCGAAGCTACCTCTCGCTAGCCAGGGTCCAGCACAGACAGGGTTAACCTCCTTCGGCTCCTCTCCTTCGCAGGACCCAGAACGCCCTTCCCGAGGTGTCGGCCAATGGCGGAAGACTGCGTGGGCTGTAGGGGCGGACCCTCGCGCTGAAAACCAGGAAGACGCCGAGATAGAGGCGCGCGTGAGAAAGGTGCCGGGAGAAGAAGAGCGAAACAGTGGAGCAGACGAAAGACCAGGACGAGAAGCAGACGGAAAGCCAGGACGAGAAGCAGACGGAAAACCAGGACGAGAAGCAGACGGAAAGCCAGGACGAGAAGCAGACGGAAAGCCAGGACGAGAAGCCGACGAAGAGCCTGGACGAGAGGCAGACGAAGAGCTCCAGCCCTCCGGAGGAAAAGGCGACGCCGAGCGGGAAGAGTGGTCCGAAGAGTGGTGGACACCCCCGGAGGACGCCATCACACCGCCACAGCTCCGGAGAGCTGTGGCTCCAGTGGTACGTGGAACAGGGCAGGGGACAGAGACATAGGGAAGGGGAGGCGAGTCTGGGAGACTCGGGGCACTCAGGGACGTGTGGTGGTCACAAAACTCCTCTGTCGTACACATCATCCTATCTTCCCCGTTTTGTCTTTCCTTTTTTGTCATCCTCTTTTGTGGGCCTCTGTTCCGGCGGTCAATCCCTCACTCCCGTTCCACTTGGACGTTATTTTTTTGGGTGTAGACCCTTTCTTCCTTTCCCCCTCCCCCTTTTTTTGTAGAACCGGTCTTCCAAGGATTCTTGCCTGCCACACCCCTTTACTTCCTCAGTGGTGCTCTAAAACCGACGGTGGTGGAATATAACACGTTTCACGTTGGCCTACAACAGTCGAGGCAACCCTACTGATTGTCCTTTTCTTTTTCTTTTGTACTCCGGGGTTGTGCCAACATCGCTCCAACAACGGGAGAAGACCACCCCTCACCAAACCAACGGGAGAAGACGACATCCAAGCCCCAACCTCTATACCTCACCGCTTAAAGGATTTTGTTGTTTTGTTTGTTTTTCAATAAATGCAGCCATCATTCAGCCCTACCCAAGACCTCCTCGCTTTACTTTCCGCCCATCCCTCTCACATCTGGTGTCAGAAGTGGGATCAGGAAAGATGGAGGCAGTCGTACGCAAGATGGCTGAGAGCCAGGAAAAGCTGGAGCGCTGCATGGAAAGGTTCTTAACAGTCGCAGAAGAGGACCGAGCAAGCTTACATAAATCTCTTGCCGAACAAACTCAAACCCAGGAGACGGCCATAGGGAGGTTGGCCGACACCCTTAGCCAACAAAAAGGAGTAGCGGGGTTCCCCTCTGTGGTCCTACAGAAATATGTAGAAGGGGAGGATCCCGATTTCTTCTTTTCCAACTTTGAGCGTATGGCCAGGGCCGCAGGATGGGGCCAAGATAAGTGGGGACAATACCTGGGTCCGCTGTTGTCTGGGGAACTTCAAGCGGCTTACCAAGCGGTTAATCCATCGGGCGTAACCCCATATGAAGACGTCAAGAGAAGTATACTGGAGAGAATGGGTATAGACGAAGAGACTTTTCGTTTACGTTTGAGACAGATGAAGGAGGGCCCTCAAGAAACCCCTCGTGCTCTGGCCTACCGAGTACGGGACATGGCTGATAGGTGGTTGAAACCTCAGTTGTCAACAAAAGAGGAAATAATGGAGAAGGTATACTTGGAGCAATACTTATCCTCCCTGTACCCGAATATACAGAAATGGGTAAGACAACATTCGGGTCTCACCCTGGATCGTGCCATTGACATTGCCAGCGCTTTCTACCGTGCCCAAGAGTCCCCAAGTGGACGGGATGACACACATTGGAAACATCCGGGAGCCCCTATAAAAACCAACAAACCACCCCACCACGCCCGCAAACCTGACCCGGTTACCCTCCTGCCAGGACCCTCCATCCCACCGACCCGCGTCCCAGTACAGCAAGGACCCCAATGTTACAATTGTGGAGCCCTAGGCCACATAGCCCGGTTTTGCCCCCAGAAGGAGGAACCTATGGAGGTGGGCTTGGCCCGCAACTATTATTGTAACCCTTCTGGCGGCCGTCCTCCCTACCATAGAACAGTATAAGTTAACGGAGAAGAAAGACCAGCATTAATCGATACGGGCTGTTTACAAAGCGTGATGTAACCACAGGCGATCCCGGGGGGGCACCCAAGGCTTACGGGACAGGTCACCATACAATGCGTGCACGGGGACAGTCGTCAGTATCCCACCACGGAGGTGGAAATCCAACATGACCCTTCCCCGAAAGCAGAACCTGTGAAAGTAGGGCTCATTCCTCGTTTACCGGAACCTCTAGTTTTAGGAAACGATTACCCACATATGTCACAGCTGATTCAAGAGACCTGGGCAGAAGGGGAGGAATGGAGGAAATCAGCACTTTTTTCCCAAGAGGTAGAACCCGATTGTCCCCCAGGGAAATGCCGGAAGAGTGCAAAGCAGAAGAAAAGAGAAAAAAGGGACTGGACACGAGTCGCCTTAACCCAAAGCCCGGAGAGCCCCATATGGCAGTACGAACGGGGGTTTCAAGAAGCCCAACGGGAGGAGCCGACTTTACGGGAAGCCTGGAATAAGGCTACAAGTGAGGAAGATCCCAACCAAGTAGGTCCCCAGTTGTTTATGAAAAAAAACTTACTATATAGAAAGGGCGGGAAGGACTCACCACCCCAATTATTGGTGCCCCAATCGTATAGATAAAAAGTATTATTCCTTGCCCATAGTCACCTGTTAGGGGGTCACTTCGGGGAGGATAAAACAGAGAAGACCATATTGGAAAGGTTTTATTGGCCTGGCGTCTTTTCTCAGGTGCGGAAATATTGCAAAGAATGTGCTACTTGCCAAAAAAACAGCAGGTGCCTACCACCAAGAGCGCCCTTACGTCCCATGCCCATCATCCCGGAAACTTTTTCTAGGGTGGGAATGGACATCATAGGACCCTTGTTACCCTCTCGCAGTGGTTGCAGATACGTGTTAGTTCTGGTCGATTATGCCACTCGCTTCCCGGAAGCCGTGGCCTTGCGCCAGCCGAACGCTTCACAAATAGCCAAGGCCATGATTTCCATCTTTGCAAGAGTAGGTTTTCCCCGGGAAATAGTTACCGATCAGGGCACCCCCTTCATGTCACGCCTCATGAAACAGGTATGCCACTCCCTGGACATCAAGCAAATCCGTACCTCAGCATACCACCCCCAAACAGATGGGCTGGTGGAACGCTACAACGCCACCCTCAAGGCGACGTTAAAGAAACTACTGAACCTTGAGTCACGGAAATGGGAAGATATGCTTCCTCTGGCTCGCTTCGCAATACGTTGCAAAGTCCAAAAAAGCACGGGGTATTCTCCCTTTGAGTTGCTTTATGGTAGACAACCGCGTAGTTTGCTTGACATGTTAAAGGAGGAGTGGGAGGAGGAGCCCGAAGGGGCAAAACCCCTACCCGAATATGTAATGAACCTAAAAACCCATCTGGGACAGATTCGCAGTATTGTTCACACCCACCTAGAACAAGCCCAATTAGCCCAGAAAACACAGTACGATAAAAAGGCCAAAACCCGCTCCTTTGCCGTTAATGATTACGTACTCTTGATGATGCCATCCTCGGACCATAAGATGTCAGGACAATGGCAGGGCCCTTACCGTATTACAGAAAAGGTCACTCCAGTCACCTACCGTCTGGAACTGGATCCCCAGAAAAAGACCAATACTCAGATTTATCACGTTAACTTGCTTAAGAAGTGGGAGGGGGCTCTTCCCGTACAGATAGGGCTTGTCCGGGAACCCGAACCCCTGTTTGTACAAAGCATAGATGGGGATCTTCCTGAAACCAACAAAAGGGAATTAATGACCCAGCTTCAGTCCTTGCAGGACGTGTTCTCGTTACAACCAGGTAGAACACAACTGATAGAGCACGCCATCACGACTCCCCCCAATACAAAGGTGAAATTACACCCTTATCGCATCCCGGAGTCCCGTAGACAAGCAATAGAGGGAGAAGTACAACAAATGTTGCAAATGGGTATCATTGAGCCCTCCAATAGTGAATGGAATTCCCCGATTGTATTGGTACCCAAACCGGATGGCTCCATACGGTTTTGTATCGACTTCCGGGAGGTGAATAAGATCTCTTGTTTTGATTCCTACCCCCTCCAGAGAGTCGATGAATTGGTGGAGCGTCTAGGAACTGCCCGATATATTAGTACCCTTGATCTGTGCAAAGGCTATTGGCAGGTGCCCTTAAGGCCTGAAGACCGGGAGAAAACCGCCTTTTCAACACCGAATGGCCTATATCACTGCACGGTTCTTCCCTTCGGTCTCCACGGGGCCCCTGCCACATTCCAACGCCTCATGAACACCGTTTTAAGGCCTTGTTCCGCCTTCTCGGCAGCCTATATAGATGACCTCATCATCTATAGCTCCACTTGGACAGACCACCTTACCCACCTACGGAAAGTCATTCAAGCTTTGAGAGAAGCTGGCCTAACCATAAACCCAGCTAAGAGTAGACTTGCGGCCCGTTCAGTGAAATATTTAGGATATCTTTTAGGAGAGGGATACATCAAACCACAAGCAGAAAAGGTAGCCGCTATCACCACCATCCCATTCCCAAAGTCAAAAAAAGAGCTAAGGGCATTCCTTGGGGTCTTGGGGTATTATCGCCGATTTATACCCAATTTTTCACAAATAGCCTCCCCCCTGACAGCCCTTTTGCAGAAGAATGTACAGACCGAGAAAGAACTGAGACGTCCTACTTCCTCTCTCCTCCAGGCTTTTCACCAACTAAAACAGGCCTTGACGTGTCATCCGGTGTTGCTCAGCCCGGATTATTCACAGCCATTCATTCTGCAAACGGATGCGTCCGACAGTGGCTTGGGAGCAGTGTTGTCTCAAGTCGACTCCCGGGGACAGGAAAGACCTATCCTGTATATAAGCAGGAAATTATTCCCTCGAGAGAAGAACTACGCGGTCATTGAAAAAGAGGCACTAGCCATTAAATGGGCTGTTGATTCCCTTCGGTATTACCTAGAAGGAAGGGAATTCACGTTATTCACAGACCATGCCCCTTTAGAATGGCTATCTAGAAACAAGGGACATAACGACAGGATACTAAGATGGTTCCTAGCCCTACAACCCTATCATTTTCACACCAAACACAGGAAGGGAAAAGACCAGGCTAACGCTGACTATTTATCCCGGCATCCTCTTGATGGGATTCTTGCCAACAAGAATGTTAGGGAAGGGGGATGTGAGGAGGACCTGGATATCACTCCGCCCATGACCCTTGTGGAAACCCCTAACATAGCGAAGCTACCTCTCGCTAGCCAGGGTCCAGCACAGACAGGGTTAACCTCCTTCGGCTCCTCTCCTTCGCAGGACCCAGAACGCCCTTCCCGAGGTGTCGGCCAATGGCAGAAGACGTCGTGGGCTGTAGGGGCGGACCCTCGCGCTGAAAACCAGGAAGACGCCGAGATAGAGGCGCGCGTGAGAAGGGTGCCGGGAGAAGAAGAGCGAAACAGTGGAGCAGACGAAAGACCAGGACGAGAAGCAGACGGAAAGCCAGGACGAGAAGCAGACGGAAAGCCAGGACGAGAAGCAGACGGAAAGCCAGGACGAGAAGCCGATGAAGAGCCCGGACGAGAGGCGGACGAAGAGCTCCATCCCTCCGGAGGAAAAGGCGACGCCGAGCGGGAAGAGTGGTCCGAAGAGTGGTGGACACCCCCGGAGGACGCCATCACACCGCCACAGCTCCGGAGAGCTGTGGCTCCAGTGGTACGTGGAACAGGGCAGGGGACAGAGACATAGGGAAGGGGAGGCGAGTCTGGGAGACTCGGGGCACTCAGGGACGTGTGGTGGTCACAAAACTCCTCTGTCGTACACATCATCCTATCTTCCCCGTTTTGTCTTTCCTTTTTTGTCATCCTCTTTTGTGGGCCTCTGTTCCGGCGGTCGTTCCCTCACTCCCGTTCCACTTGGACGTTATTTTTTTGGGTGTAGACCCTTTCTTCCTTTCCCCCCCCCCCTTTTTTTTGTAGAACCGGTCTTCCAAGGATTCTTGCCTGCCACACCCCTTCACTTCCTCAGTGGTGCTCTAAAACCGACGGTGGTGGAATATAACACGTTTCACGTTGGCCTACAACAGTCGAGGCAACCCTACTGATTGACCTTTCCTTTTTCTTTTGTACTCCGGGGTTGTGCCAACATCGCTCCAACAACGGGAGAAGACCTCCCCTCACCAAACCAACGGGAGAAGACGACATCTAAGCCCCAACCTCTATACCTCACCGCTTAAAGGATTTTGTTGTTTTGTTTGTTTTTCAATAAATGCAGCCATCATTCAGCCCTACCTAAGACCTCCTCGCTTTACTTTCCGCCCATCCCTCTCACATCTGGGTCATAGAACGGCTATGATAAGTGTAACACTTGTTTATGTGTCTGAGCAAGGCCTATGTAGTAGTGCTATAACAGATGGAACACCAGTCGTGTGCCCACAAACTTTGTTCAATACAAAGTCCAACTGAAAAACATTCAACCAAACATAAACTACATAATAATGTAACAACTGCAGTATGTAGTGTGCACTTTCTCGTGGGGCCATTGTGAGTTCAACAGCCAACGGCATCACTAATTAGGACCAGTTATTGTATCCAAGGTAGGCAAACCTTCCCTGGCCTGGGACTCACCCAACCCCGCTAAGGATAAGTCAGCGGTTTTAATTGATATCCACTCAATCCACCGCCAGGCACCCTTACCTTATATTGAAGCACAATAACGTGGCGTGACATCAGATCCCTAGGAAACTTCACACAGGAGGGTGAATTATCATAGGCCACCAATACATTACCAATAGTAGGACAGGAAAAACAGGAGTTCATCATCACTTAGCATTCAACCGAAGTAGTTGGTCAGTGTCTCTTCATCCCAGTAAGTTGTTTGCCGTTTATGGTGTTATGGAGGGGAAGAGTGGCAGGCTGTTGTCCAAGTCTGAGTGCTGTGTATCGTCTGATGAGGATCCTTTGTCTATGAGTGGTCTTGTCTCCCGAAGTGTGGCAGCGGACAGAATTGCAGCCTGTCGGCCTTCCAGCATCTGTTCCTGAGTGGGCAACAGATCCTCCTCTCGACGTTGCTGCTTTATGCACCAGTGTTTGGCTTGCATCCGTCGTGTGGTGTGGGAGGAGGGGCACCTATGCTCCTCAGAGATGGGGAGCTCTGGGCAGCTGTGTTCTATCCATGGTTCTAACCATGCACCATCTGGGTTGTCAATGAAGTTACTTTTATGCTCATGAAGAATTTTGAGTCAAGCGGGATACAGTAGGTCATATTTTAGGTTTAAAGATTTAAGGTGCTTTTTAACCCCCTGATATGAAGCCCGCTGTCTCTGGACATTGATGTTATAGTCTGGGAACAGTGAAATGCTGGTAATGTCATGTTTAATCGGTACATTTTTTTGTGCACTGTCAATGATTGCGTTCCAGTCTTTATAATTGAGTATTCGGGCTACTATCGGTCGGGGCGGCGCGCCCGGAGACCTTCTTCTGCTGAGGTCTTTCCTCAAAGAACATCTCTGAGAGACCCTCCGGAGCTACCTCTTCGCGCATCCAGGTCTCTAGAAAGTGGGTGGCATTAGGGCTCTTACAGTTTTCTGGCAGTCCAATTATTCGTACATTATTCCGACGTGAGCACCCTTCAGCATCCTCAAGTCAGTCTAGCAACACAGAAACCTGGTGCTGGAGCCTTGCAACAGTCTCTGTTTGTTCTTTCGGCCAGGGGGCCAGGTCAGTTAGCATCGTTGTATTGGCCTTTACCTTGTCAGTGAGCTTGTTGTGGTCCACTCTAAGAAGGCTATCATCCGTTGTAAGGGACCCCCAACTGTTCTCCCAGCACTGTGCGAGACTCCCTAATCTCTTTCAATATGAATGAATGAAATGAATGAAAAAGAATTTGTAATCGCGCAACTAAGCCCGAAGGCATCAAGGCGCCTAACCAAAAGAGTTCATAAGAAGACTGATCAAAACTAAGGGTAGGCCCTGGCAAATAGCCACGTCTTAAGGGCCTTCCTAAAGGCTTGCGTGGAGGGAAGAGATTTAATTTCCACTGGCAGCATGTTCCACAGCCTGGGGGCTAAAGATGAAAAAGCTCTGCCACCCCATTTGGCTTTACGAACTCGGGGGACTGATAACAGAAATTTGTTGGCCGAACGAAGATTTCTAAGAGGTGTATAAGGGGCCCACAAATTCCTTAAGCCTCCAGACCTATTAGTGGCCAGAGCCCCATATGTCAGACTCAGGGAATTAAAAGAGATCCTGGCCTCAATTGGGAGCCAATGCAAGGACTTTCTGGCAGCCTGAGCAGAAGCCCGTTTGGGCAAGTCCAGTACAAACTTGGCCGCAGCATTCTGCACCATTTGTAATCGTGTTAGCAAGCCCTTGTTAATGCCTAAGTAGAGGGCATTACAATAATCCAATCTGGAGCCTATCAATGCCAAGACGATCTGTTTTCTGGCTTGAGGAGATAGATAATGTCTAATCCTCCGGAGGATATTTATTAGGCCCCAGCAAGTGGAAATAGTTCTCTTAACTTGTTGGTCCATCCCCAAGGTAGGGTCAATCATGACTTCTAAATTTCTAGCCAGGGTCGTAGGAGTCGGGCACATCCCCAACGAGATAGGCCACCAATCCGCCGACCAAAAGTCCTCCTTTCCTCCAAACACAAGAATCTCTGTCTTTTCGCCATTGAGCTTCAGGGAATTACAGGTCATCCATTGAGCAATGGCTTCCATGCAATTTCTAAGATTGGAAGCCACAAGAGTGTCAGGTTGGGCGAAAGACAGAAGAATCTGTGTGTCGTCGGCATAGGAGATTACCTCCATCCCATACGATCTAATAAGCCTGGCAAGTGGGGTCATATAGATGTTAAAAATATAACATTCAACTTATCCTGTGAGGGATCCACTGAGGTGGGGGGCACATAGTCCTCTGTGGTACCCGCAGGGGAGTAGTCAGCCCCGCTGTGTTATGCTCACCCAGAGTCCACTACATCAGCCTGCATCCCCTTGGTTTCGGCCCATGCCGTAATGGCGTCCGGCCCCAGGGGTCTTTGTCGGGTGTTTGGTATTGGGCTAAAGTGCAATGATGCGTGCATCAATCACTATCCTCAGCTCGCCCGTTCTCCTGTGGGTGTGTTCAGCAGGAGAAGTCGGGGCAGTTCCCTTATGGCGAAGACCACATATATCTGGGGTTTACAGGGTCAGTGATCATGTAGCTTCTGCTGACAGTGTTCCTGGGTCGACTGTGTTTGGTGCTTGCTTCCAGTCCAGGCACCCCACCTGCTGCGTGTCGTGCCCACTACTGAGATGTTGGCAAAGCAGAAACAGACCGGTCCGGGTCCGCACCGTGTGGGGGTTCAGCGCTTCCTGCCCTATCCCAGTATGTCATGGCAGTACTTGTTGGATAATTTACAGTGTCATATTGCGTGCCTCTGGTTTTATGATCCAGGCCCAACTCAAATTTTTTAAGTGTGCTCGCCTCCCAAATTGTTGTATGTAGCAGTGGAGTAATACCCTCTTAAGGCTGCGCACTAACCTACTCAAGTCTCTGCAAGACCGGTCGTTTCACTTTTAACGCCTCCAAGATTCGTAATCCTCAGGACGACCAGGGTCTGCAACAAATCCGCTTCTGCCAGCCACCGCAGCACTCACCCTGTCGTGCTTGTTGTTTGGCCAAATCTTTGTCCAGGTGCCTCATTTAGTACCTTGTCCACTCCGCAGACACAGCCTCTGCTAATCCCTCCTTTCTGCTAGCGATTGTCGCGAGTCGGAAGGTCCGCCACGCCTTTGGTGTGGTTGGCCGTGCAGGGGATATCACAGCTCCGCAGCAGCGTCACAGCTTGTAAATGAAGGCTTTTGATGCCCACGGAGTCTGGATTAATCTAGGGTGTGGTGCCTGGACAGATAGCCCGGGAAAAGTAGTGATAAGGGGGTCTAGTAGGCCCCTGCCCGGGAGCTTTCCTTTCATGAGACTGCCATCTTCGGCGATTGGCAACACCCTAGTACCCCAATGAATCATTATAGAGCGGCCTTCTCGTTTAAGCTGTTCCCCATCACACGCACAGCCATCAACAGTAAGACCCTTCAATAAGCTGAGAACAAAATGAACGCCGTCAGAAGTTCAAAAAGCCACGTAAGCTCCAAATACTTGTATTTCCCAATCCTCTACCGGACAGATCCTTCCAGCACTTGGCTTCAGACAAAGAAGAATATCTAGGGAAATATCAACAAACAGTGCAACCTGAAAGCTTTCAGAAAACAACTCGAGATTCATCTTGGATTATCACTTCATTATCTTAAGAGAGTCTAGAGGCACTTGGTTGTCTCAGTGGGATTTTACTGGTGTATAAATGACTGTGAGAGCTATGAAAGTGACATGTATCATCCGTCTACAATCGTAAGACCACATTTTATCATGTGAAATGATAAAAGATAGGGCTGATGTTTCCTTTTTGTTTCAAGATTTATTTCGGTAAGTATTTCAACTTGTTTCTGTAGTACGCATTTCCCTGTTATACTGGACCACATTATAATTTTTCCTTGTTCAGAAAATCTGTGGTTCGTAGCTGTCTTATGACACATTAAAAACCCAGTTTGAAGGAAAATACATTGCATGAAAATTTCAATTTGACTCATCTGACGAGTTACTCAAGTGACTGCTTAGGCAAGCCTCTCCTCTTAAATGCAAGGTGCAGCCTGCTGGCATTGAAAAACATTATTTATCAAAAGAAAAAGGATGCTGTCTCCATAAAATATAACATTACCAGAGCTAGAAGGCATGATGTAATAATTTAAAGTTGCATTGCAGATGCACGTTTTTCACAGCATCTATGATGCAACCTAATATTATGTTTGCACTATGACGAATTAAAGATTTTCTAAATTCCTTCCCATTTTTGTTGCTGAAATGTGATTCTGTTAGCAAATTCCTCTGAATGCCTTTGAATGCAGAAATGGGGGGCCGCAAGAGACAGCAAGCCTACATTTGTGTTCACAGAATGTCAGCATGGCAGCCTTCGTCTCTGTAGTATGTGATAAAGTCATCTTTGTGTAATTTGGTGCTCTGTAATGGTTACGCTATTTTGTAGAATGTTTACGGAATAGAATGTTTATTGTAGAATGTTCACATTTGATTGGAGAGCGGACCTGTGTTGTTGTGTGTGTTTGGATGGATGGTGGTGGACCTGCATGCCGGCGTGGGCTTTCCATGTATTGAACTTGCCTCAAATCTGGGGTGCCCTGTGTCTTATTCCAACACTTCTACAGTCCGTTATAGGGGGACGTGGCATCATGTGAATGGACATCAGGGTGAGCATGCAGCGATCTCTCGGGCGGCTGGTGTTTCCACTATTTCCCCTAAGTAGTGATCCACAGAGTGGAGAATGCATATCACTGGCAGCTTTCACTTAGCAAGTTCCTATCCCATTGGATTGACAGGTTGGTAATATGGCAATGGTTTGCACCTGCAGTTGCTGTTGCCAAGCATTGATGCATGCCAGTGCGATTTGCAATGAATCGCAACGCCTCTTTCACTTCATCTTATCACTGCGCATAACAAAGAGCTGTAGAGTGCACAGTGTCATTTTCAACTCACAGTGCACCTTTAGTACATTGTGGCTTGCCTTTTGTGCTGTCACAAAGCCTACAATGATGCACATCACAGGCCATAACATTTAGATTACATGTTCTGTGTGTTGCATTCCACATTTTTAAGAAGGCCGCTTCTCATAGATTTTCAAGTTACACACTTTCATGGGGAGGGGGGCTCTCAGACCCCATTCGGGGGGGGGGGGGTGCTCATGGCATACAGAGGCTACTGGGTTCCAACTGTCTTAGTTAAGATTGTTTGTCACTGATGTCCTGAGTTTTATCCTACTATGGCTGTGCAAACAGAGCCAAGTTAAACCCATTCCACACATGACTGTCAGGGAAGCGAGGTGGGGCAACTACATGATTTTCAGGTGGGTAGCATGGGGCACACAAGCTCAGGACTCGACAATCAGCCAACAAACGCAATCAATTCAATGCAGGAGCCTATTGCGTGTCCTCTTACAGCAGTACTAAATACTACATAATTCAATCCAGGGCAGTGATAGTGTAATAAGTAGTCTCCCACGTATATGAAGGATAAAGATGTCTTCTTTATTTTCAAGTAACATCAAGCAAGCGTCCCAGCCACTAACAGCTCCAGCAACTGTCTCCAACCAGAACCTCCCAGCCTACCGCTTCGTACATTCTACATTCCAGATTCTACATCGTCAATAACATCAGTCATAGGATTACCACACACCTCCCCCCGAACATAACCAAAAAAAAAACAACAAGAGAAAGGAAGCCCCAAAAAAAACACAACATTAGTCACAAACATAATCCTTGAGCTTAGCAGGAATGGAACAGGCACGAGAACTCCTACGCAGAGGAGATGAAAGCTGGACAGGGGGAGACAGTCGATCAGGAGAATCAGTAGGGGTGACATTACGTACAGGAGCAATTCTATTGAGATTCCAAATACGTCCATCATCAAGCCTCACAGCATTCTTAAACAATTTAACCACTTTGTGAGGCATAGAGAATTTGTTACCCCCACTCTTTTGTGGAGACTTCACCCTTACATTGTCCCCAACATTAACTAATGTACGAGCAACTGCATGTCTGACATCAAAATTCGCCTTCATCTTGATAGACTTGTTGTCTTGACGAATCCTCCACTGAGGATCCTCAGGAAAACAAATATCAGAACCATTGCCTCTCATCCAAGATTGGTATAGTTGAGTGTTAGGAGAACGCCCTCTAAACAACTCAAAGGGAACCTTTTCTGTAGTGGAATGAGGAGTTAAACGATAAGCTAAGACTTTCTTTTGGATAGCATTCTTCCAGTCATGCCCTAATTCCTTAGCAGATTGTATCGCTTCCTTCAAAACACGGTTGAACCTTTCAACCATCCCGTTGCATTCAGGATGATAGAGGGAACATTTCCTATGAACAATGCCCCTTTTACCCAGAAAGTCTTCCATCTCCTTTGAGACAAGTTGCACACCATTATCACTTAATAAAGTTTCGGGAAGGACCTCTCTGCAAAATACCTCTTCCAATAATTTAATTACATCTTTAGTTTCAGAGCTTTGAGTGATTTTTACCTCTGGCCATCTGGAGTACATGTCAACAAGAACCAAAACAAAAACTTGCCCAGAGTTGGAATGAATTGGTCCCAGCAGGTCTAAAGCAACGTCCTGCCAACACCTAGACGGTGGATCACGAATAATCATGGGTTGAGTTCTCGTTTTGCAACCCTTGTCGGACACTCTACACTCCAAGCACTCCCTAACCATTCTCTCTACAATAATATCTACCCCAGGCCACCAGAAGTGCATCCGAACCCTTTCCTTAGTCTTTGAAATACCTAAGTGACCATCGTGTGCAAGACGAACAATCTTTTCTTGCAAAGAACTAGGTGGAACTAGACGAGAGCCACGCCATAAGAGATCTTTGTGCAGGGAGAGTTCATGTCGCACATTCCAAATTTTTTTAGCATCTTCAGATAAAAATCTAATGCCTGTCCAACCGTTAGACACAAATTGACACACTTCACGTAAGGTCTCGTCATTCTTTAACGAGTCCCGCCACTCTAACTCTGAAACAACCCCTTCAACAATCTCACACACCTTGAATGTGTCAAATTCCCAACAGTCTTCAGAGTCGCCTAACCCATGGACTACCGGTACTAACCGTGATAAGCAGTCAGCGACTTTGTTGTCAACACCAGGGATGTATTTGACAAGAAAGTCGAAATCTTGCAAAGCAATGATCCACTTGCAGATTCTTGAAGAAACTGCATTTAGATCTTTCTTGCTAAACAAATCCTTTAGGGGTTTGTGATCCGAATGAACAAGGAACGAAGAACCCCACAGAAACTTCTTAAGTTTTTTGATGGCCCAGTAGATACAAAGTGCTTCTTTCTCTATAACAGAATATTGCAATTCTGGACCAACAAGTGCCCTAGACAGAAACATGATTGTTACTTCTTTCCCGTTTTTGTATTGTTTAAGCACTGCCCCCAAACCTTTGGAGCTAGCATCAGTGATTAAAATCGAATCTAGGGACGTATCAAAGCTTTGTAAGGAGGGGGCTGACGCAAGAGCCTCCTTGAGTTCTTCGAATTCAATTTGACATTCAGCTGTCCAACTGAATCTTACACCCTTTTTAAGGAGTGATCTGAGAGCATGAGTGCGAGTGGCGAAATGGGGTACAAATTTATTATAGTACTCAGCCATACCTAAGAAGGTCACAAGTTCCTCACGCGATTGGGGAACAGGCAAGTTACTGATGGTCTTGACTAAACTTTCCTTAGGTTTAACACCATCAGAAGTCAACTTGTGCCCAAGGTACTCTATTTCACTAAGGTTGAATCTACATTTATTTTCGCGTAGCGTCAACCCTCTCTTGCTAAAGCGTTCAAGGACACTCCTAAGTCTTGAATCGTGTTCAACTTGTGAAGAGCCATGGATCAGCACGTCGTCTTGGTAGATTTTAACCCCCTTGATGTCTTTTAGCACATCTTCCATGACTCTCTGAAAAACAGAGGCGGCAGAGACGAGCCCAAATGGAAGGCGGGTGAATTTGAAAGTTCCGAACGGGGTGACGAAAGCCGTCAGATCCATGGATTTAGGGTCAATTCTTACCTGATGCTAAGCAGCACGCAAATCTAGAGTGGAGAACACACATGAGTTTTCTAACTGTGTGAGCATTTCGGCAATGTTGGGGAGAGGATATTTGTCTGCAACCACAGCACGGTTAAGAGCGCGCAAGTCCACACAAAGGCGCACCTCACCAGAGGCCTTGCGTGCGAGAACGACCGGAGCCAACCATTGGCAAGCTTCGGTCTCAACAATAATGCCATCGCGTTTTAATTTGTCAAGTTCGAGATGCATGGCATCTCTCATAGCAAAGGGGACATTCCGTACCTTGCAGGAAACGGGACATGAACCCGGCTTTAAAACAATTTTATGAACATAATTTGAAAGACAGCCTAGTCTCTCATTAAAGACTTCAGGAAATTCAGATTGTAAATCTGTCTTGAAGTTATCGGCACAAATGGTTTTTTTATCATGAACCTCTACACTCCTAATGTTTTTTGAGATAACAGAATCTTTTAAATCTCTGAGAACAATACAAGGATCTGCTCCAGGAACTAGAGAAACTCCTAAATCAGCTTGGTGAAACCAACTGATGATACTGTCACCGCGACATGAAATGTATATTTTCCCAGCTGTTAACCTCTGTTTGTATTCTATACTACCCAGAAAATAACCAACTAGTTTTATGGGTTGTCCCCCATATGCTAATGGTTTAATGTCAGGTTTATGTACTTCTACTTTACCTTTAAGCATCAAATCAAAGAAATCTTTTGGTATAAGGGAAATCTTGGCGCCAGAATCAAATAACATACTAATGTTGCAATCATTCACAAGAACACAGTCTACAGGACCCTTGCACTTATTGGCAACACTAGGAGAGATTATTTCCCCACAATGTAAATCCCCATTTTCACTCTCAGAGTCAACATCGTCAAAAAAAAATTCTTTAACACGTTTGCTTGACTTAGGTTTCTTGGACCTACACGCTTTAGACACATGACCAATTTTTCCACAGATGTGACATTTGGATGAAAGTGCTGGACACGATCTGTCATTGGCTAGATGACCATACTGATCGCAACGAAAACACCTGATTCTATTGTCTTCTTTCCACCTGGAGTTGGATGAAAAGTAATTGACAGGTCGGCCCTTGCTGTCTGGGTCACTGCTCCTTGAAGAAGATTTTGAAGTGGACTGCTTTTGAACACTTTTGTTGATCGATTGGACTTTTTCTTGACACTTCTCATGAGTGTTCTCCTGAGAATGGTTACTTTCCTTCTTTTTGATGACTTCCACGCATGCCACAGAATGTTCGATTCTCTTGGCTAATTTGATGACCTCATCAAGATCAGGATCATCCTTCTGCCAGAGTTCATCTTTTATTTTTTCCACATTGCAACCAAGCATAAATTGATCGCGAATGCGTTCCTCCATCGAACTTTCGAATTTACAAGTAGCACCCAGTTTGCGTAAGGCTGTAATGTAACTTTCAACAGATTCTTCCGATTGTTGAACACGCCTTCCAAAATGGTATCGTTCTAGAATAGTGCTAAGTCTTGGCAGATAATGTTTATCTAGTTTCTTTACCGCAATCTCAAATTCATTCAGATTATCAGCTTCATCATCATCAAGGTCTGGCAGATGTTCAAAAACGTCCTGACCCTCAGAGCCCAAGCAATGCAATAGAAGAGCAAACTTTCTTTCTGCGCTTAGAGAGGTCCCACAAACTCTGGCATAATTGAGAAATACCTTTTTCCACTTAGACCAGCGTATAGGGGGGTCTCCGGGATCAGAGAGAAAGAAAGGAGCTGCCGTTACATTCTGCATTTTTTTTTTACAAAAATAAAGTAGACACAAAGACCAGTGATGTTCACTCGCACAGTAACATAATAAATAATGAAGGAAATAAGTTAAAATTGCCCAAGCAACTCGTCTGTGGAGAAATTTAAATAAGATCACTTTTTCACTTTAACATGGACAAGAAGGAGAGTCTCGTGTATGGCTGTGTTTATCAGCGGAAAATGACAAACAAGAGGTTGTGTTTGTCAACGCAGAAAAGAGTCATAGGCTGTGCTTGTCAGCGAAGCGTGAAGACAAGCAGTGAAGTAATGGCAGAGTTATTGTTATAACACGGAAGGCACAAGAAAGAGTTTAAAGCTGTGCCTGCCAGCGAGTCATAGGCTGTGCTTGTCAGCGAAGCGTGAAGACAAGCAGTGAAGTAATGGCCGAGTTATTATTATAACACGGAAGGCACAAGAAAGAGTTTAAAGCTGTGCCTGCCAGCGAAGCATGGAGACAGGCAGCGAAGCGATCCTAGAATCGTTGCTAGGATACAGAGTGATTAGCGAGTGTCTCACGTCTCGTTTTCCTTCTCACGCCGGTTGTTTCACAGGGGAAGATCTTAAAGGGGATGTTAATCTTTCAAGGAGAAATGTTCTTTAAGCCAAATATTTAAAGACCTCCAGTCACATAGAAGACGCCTTTAAGGGCGGGCAGGCGAGCTTGAGTATGACGCTCACAACACAGCGTACGATGTTGAAGATAATGAAACATTACGGACTTTCGGCAACAGATAGTGCGAAGATCAGAGCATTTACCGGGTAAGTTATGACGATGGGATTGTGTAGATCGATGTTGTCATAACGCTAAAGTCAGGATGAACTTGTGAATGGTTTTTTTTTTAAATTGTGAGACTTGGAAGTGACGAGGGTATATGAGGCACGCCACGAGATGTAGGCAGAGTCACAGCGTGATGTGTTAGGACGCATAAAGGTTGGATCTCACCTCAGGGAGAAATCTCTTCAGGAAATCGAACGAAACTCGAAGGGTCCATGGAGGGTTTCTCTCTCCTGTCGATCCCGGTCGTCGCCAGTGTAATAAGTAGTCTCCCACGTATATGAAGGATAAAGATGTCTTCTTTATTTTCAAGTAACATCAAGCAAGCGTCCCAGCCACTAACAGCTCCAGCAACTGTCTCCAACCAGAACCTCCCAGCCTACCGCTTCGTACATTCTACATTCCAGATTCTACATCGTCAATAACATCAGTCATAGGATTACCACAGATACTAGTCACTATTTCCACTTGTGGTGCTACACCTACGGAGCCCCTATCTGGAAGACCCTTGATGAGCTTGTCCCACCTACAGTAATGGGAGAAGCATAAATCGGGCTCAGGTGCAGATTGTAGTCTCCCACAAGTCAAATTGCAACCAGTTCATGTGTTTCACATGTTCTTACCCTGGTGTTGTAGTAGGTAGGAAGCTAGTCTTTAACTCAAGTAGATCTGGCAGCTTAGTTTTCCTCCCACAGATTGAGGCCCATGGTAGTTGGAAGCATTGCTTGGAAGGGAGGCCAGTCACAGCCTGCATTCCTTCTCACATGACCGTCCGATTTCAGTCCAGAGTTGATCGACAGAACTGGTGCTTCTACGCAGGTGTGGGAGTAGCTACTGTGGCCCCATCCAGCCAGTGCTTGCTTAGGCTGTTGGCTGATACCAAAGAAGGTACAGACCCTAACTGGACTGACACAACCACCAGGGCAATTGCAGCTTTCTCCAGGCTGATACATTCACAAAGGCAGTTACAGCCGTGATGGGCCCAACACAATCAGTAGTTGCAGTCCTCACTGGACCAACACAATAACCCTAACAGTTGCAGCCCTGATCAGACCAACAGGATCACCAAGGTAAATGCAGCCTGGTGCATTCACCTAGGCTTTTCATGTCTCCTGCCAGAAACCTCTAGACAGACCAGAGGATCGTCTGGCACATGAGTCACTGCTGGATTCGCTGTCAAGCAGTCAGCTTTTCTTGGGTGTCCCTCTATCCAGGGACACAGTGGGCTTTTCTCTTTGACAGTGCATCCTGCTGCAGGGCCAGGCGGACTCCTTCCCTCTCTCAGTAGGCTTGCTGTCTTAAAGGCACTAGGAAGGTATTCAGGTCTTCCATCACAAAAGCAGCACTGGCGTGTCTCCAAATTTAAGAACCCACAATTTAGGCACATGAAGTGTGCGGTTTCTGCACCTGGACATTATCAGCCTCTATGAAGCACTAATCAGGGGTTGACAGAAGGGCAGGCCCATCCTAGAAACCTCTCTACATTGCACAACAGAAACTTCAGTCCAACCCTTGGCCCCTGCCCTCAACCAGATTGCAGTGCTCAAGAAAAACGAATAGGCAGCCTCTTGCTAAAAGTCCTCATGGAATGTCTAAAGGTAGCCCTGTCTCTGTCCACCTTGCTTCACTGCCCAGATCTCCATCCTACAA
Source organism: Triturus cristatus (assembly GCF_964204655.1). NCBI lineage: Eukaryota > Metazoa > Chordata > Amphibia > Caudata > Salamandridae > Triturus > Triturus cristatus. The sequence goes on along the minus strand of NC_140580.1, from coordinate 144,827,179 downwards.
CTACAGGAATGCAGGCAGCGCACTTCCACTGTCAGGGGAAGCTGAAATAGTAGGATTCTCTCACTGAGTCCTATTACTGCACATGAGCCACAAGCACACTGCACACTCATTCGATATACACACAGGATGTCAGTGCAAGGTCCAGGCTATTTATATACCAGTTAAATTCTACACAAGAAGGGGCTTTAGGCTACTCTCTCAGCATCACAGTTAAAAAAAAAAAATTGTGATCACACTGTCACCACTGCTTTATGTTTTATACCCAATGGCAAAAACCTTAATCCTCTGTCCATTTTGAAACTCTTTTTTTTATAACCAAGGCAGAGTTCAATCAAGTAGTCCGTACATACATTGCATTCCATTGTTAAACATTCAATCTTCTGTCCATTTTGAGGACATGCTTCCTTCATCCATCCTGGTCAAGAGAACGTACTGAGAAATCAAAGTTCGGGACAGGCCTAAATCTGAGCACATGCTTAGATTAGAATGATGATGGGCCAAAATAAAAGTCAGGATACCAGATACACACGCAGTCAGGGTAGGTAAACATGCCTCTATGCCATATAGAGAGCATTATCTTCACAAGAGGAATGTATTAACGCATGATTGGAAATGTCGTTTTTGCATCAATTCAGTTTAAGAAGGTGCTTCCCAAGCATGTCAGGATTTCATTAAAGCGAACATGGAAATCACTCAGTAAAACCCATCTGGCTGCTGAATGTGGTGGTCATAATGTTTGCTGAGAAGCTCTGCAAATCAGGATAAAATAACCAGAGGAATTTTCAAATGAACAATTTGGGACTTTACACAATGAGTTGCATACAGCGGCAACAAAACAGCAGTAGAATAGGAAACACAGCATGTCATGGCCAATCAGGTTTGCTTATGAAATTTGCAAACTTCTCTTTCTTCCAAACAAAGAATGACCCAGTTCATACAATTTTTCTGCCCATTTCAGTAAATAGGAAAAGAGTATAGCTGTCCTGTTTAAAATGTACAAAATCAGCAAGCCCACTAGTATATTTATCATGGTTTATTTGATATTCAGATCACGTCTTCTTTAGAGTGCATAAAGTGTAATTTCATTTTTTGGGATTAATTAGAATTTTAAAATCTACTGTAGGCCATAATTTAAGAACGGTGTATTGCACAGTGGTGGCCTGTGGCTCATTGAAATATATGCTTTCTTTAGCCATGTCTTAGAGAGAGGAGACATAAATATTACATCAGATTGTTTTCAGTGCCAATCTCTTTAGGCACCCCATTTAAGGCAGCCCTTGAGAAATTAAGCATCTTCAGATGGTCCATAAATGCATGGAAACAGACATGTCCCCACAATCCTGCCATGAGACACACATGTTGTTTATAGCACCAGTTTTTGACTACAAATTCTGCTCGTAGGTCACAGAAAGTAGGCCAGTTCCCAACCCCCATGATGAATACTACTTGTGGTGTGCCACAGGGGTCCTCACTTTCCCCTCATTTATTTAACCTTTACCTCCTTCCTCTGATCTATGCTCTTAAAGAAAAGAAAGTCCGTACTTTTAATCATGTGGATGATTTCTAACTTGTGTTTTCTATTAGTAACTCCCCAGAATCTATCTACGAATTTCAGACTACGATGCTGTTCATCCGTGATTGTATGAACAGCAATCATCTAAAGCTAAATCCAGATAAGGCGGAGGTGACTCTAACAGGGGGCTCTCTGAATCCCTGGAGTACCCTCTTCTGGCCTCAGGACCTGGGACAGCCCCCACGCCCTCGGTCTCTGCCAAAACAATGGGGGTCATTATTAACAGCGACCTTACAATGAAGACTCAAATTGGCACTGTGATCTCAATGTGTTTTTTCCAGATGAGAAAAATAAGGAAAATCAGTAGGTTCTTTACACAGGAAGCTAAGATACAGTTGGTTTTAGCTATGGTGATTTTGCACATAGACTATGCCAATGCTCTATACTTTGGCATTCCAGCTAATCTTATCCACCGACTCCAATTGGTACATAATCAGGCAGCAAGACTGATCCTGCAGGAAAACAGGCGTCAACATGTCATCCCTCTTTTGGGGAAGTTACACTGGCTCCCCATAACTCAGAGATGCACCTTCAAGGGGGGATGTATCATCTTTAAATCCCTGAACGGCAAGAGACCCAAATTTGTTGACAGAATTATTAAAAGATACATCCCTACTCGCACTTTGTGATCCGCCCACTTGCATCTTCTGGCCTCTCCATCATTCAGGTTGAAGCTTCTCGGTAGAACAAGGTTTGCCATACTAGGCCCCAGATATTGGAATTCCTTGCCCTTAGAAATTAGATCTTGTACGGATCTTATGAGATTTAGGAGACTTTTAAAAACATGGCTATTTAGACAGGCATACGAGTAGCCAGTGGCGTCACTAGGGTTGGTGTCACCCGGTGCGGGTAACTCATGGTGTCACCCCCTCACGACTTACCGCATGGACCTCCTCCGCCCCGAGTCCGCCAGTGGACACAGTTGGCAAATAACAGGACCATACAGAATCCTTAGTAACGTTTGTAAATGTAGGTCCTATATTTACAAAATGTGCCTGTTAACAACAGTGTGATAATGATTCGTTAATCAGGTTGTACAGTGGGCTACCTGCTAGTCAACAGTTTATTGGAATTTATAATATCATAGGTATGGTACTTTTTACTGGTGTGGTGTTCCCACTATCCATCAACACGATATATCAGTGGTCGAAGTGGGGGAAAAATAGTAGGGGAACTGTGGGCGGAGAATCAAAGGGCGGGAATAACCCAAGGATTGAAACAGTGGGCAGAGCCAGAGGCGTGGCCAGAATGCGCAAACATCCCAATTTTTTGTATTTGTTTGGTTTCACTGCCCAGTTTTATCAACCAATGGATACACATGATTATTTAAGGTTATAATGAGTTATTGACAGTAAAATGTGTTCACAAAGTGGGATATGCTTCTAATCACAGAATGTCCCAAATACGATAAAATGTGGAAGCACAAGCCATTTGTCTCCGACCCATGGAGTTTCTGTCATCAGCACTTCTCCCTTTACCAAAACAGCAGTTCAAACATGAATGGCTAAAAATCCTAGTTTGCAAATGTTTTCTAAATAATAATGGCTCTGCCATATTTGCCTCATAATGCAAGATCTGCAGCATGATCTCACCATTTAAACTAATAAATTGTTTGTTGCTCAAACGTATCAAAAGTTAATAAAAAATTTGACTTGTGTTGCTGCGGAGTAGATGACAGTTAATAGCTCACTGTTCTATGTTAGAATTTTAACTTATAAACTGCAAGTAACAAAAGGATCTCTCTGACAAAAGCAGTAGCCCACTGGCCTATTTACATTATGTGCACTTTGTGATCTGCATGGTACATGTTCTTTGCAGCAGGTACATTAACCCTCTGAGCTACCTTTCCATGAGTCAAATCTTCCATTAGACAAAATTCCGATCTCTCTCTAGGAAGAACATTAATCACCAGAGTCATCATGACATTTTTATTGTTACCGAACATTACTGGAGGCCAGGAAGGAGGCAGCAAGCGCTTTTAAAACCATAATATACTTGCAAAAATGATGCCTCCACCGAAAGTGAGCACCTGGTGCGGTCACACCGGTTGCACCACCCTAGAGCTGGCCCTTCTCAAGGGTCCTGTGATCTCAGTGACAGGGTCACTGTTCTAGGGTGTACTGCTTCATAGGCCTGCCGCAAAACTGGAGGTGAACTTCAGTATGAATAGTGGTGGACAAGCCTTGAAGGTTAACCTATACTTGTCATGCTAGGGTCCACCTGCTGGTGCTACGACACCGGGGCTTCTAATGTCTTGCGAAGCCTTCTAAGGTCTAGCATGAGATAGTGCTCTCTCAGGAGAGTGGTCTGGCGGACTGGTTATTAAGGCTGAACCTGGTTCCCCAGTTCCAAATTCAGCAGCTCTGGCCATAGTGCCACATCCTCTCCCCCACTGAACACCATACTGCCCCACTGAGAAAAACTCAGACTGCCTTCAACTACAACCCAATTGTTGCCAGCTATAAACACCTGGATGCGGCTCAATTTAAATTACGCACTGGGCAAGAGCAATATGTGGCCTACAAAAAAAAGTGACAGCATCCTGGAAAAAGCAAACAATCATAGGGAATGCAAAAGTTTGTAACCATGTGAAATGTAAGCAGGAACAACATGGTTAACTTAACACTTTTACACTCACTGTTCAGAAATCAGTGAGTGCTTTTGCCTGAAAAGTTAAGGACATGACAACAGGGCCCTGAATGGACCCATTTCAATGGCCATTGCTTATATCCTTACAAAACGTAAGCAGTATGGTAAAAAAAGACAACATCCCTAGATACAGAGCAGCAGTACAAATTTTGTTTTTCAATCCTCACATTGCAGTACCTCCAGGATTGGTGCACTAGCTCCAAGCCCAGGGAAAACAAAGCCAAGACAACAAAAATAGCGCTTCACTGGCAAACTCTGTAAAAGTGGCGCTAATGTGTTTGGGTGTGAATAAAAATCAATCTGGAGAGTTTGCTACCACTCTGTCTTACTTTATTTAGTTATTTATTTTTCATATTTTTAAACTTTTATTCCTGATGCTGCATTTTGGAATTAAATGTCAGAAAAATACGACATTGATTTCCAGCAAAAGTGATTTTCTTTTTTGGATCCATTTCACAGGGAAGCAAATAAAAGAAAGGAGAGGAGTCAGTGCGCGCTGCGCACAGGCACGTCCTCTTCCTAAAAGGTTAGGTTGCTCTGCGCACACGGGCCCCAGGGCCGGCTTTGGCGCTGGTGGCGCCCTGTGCGACAATGTTTGTTGGCGCCCCCCCCAATGACCACCTCCACCACGGATTCTCTCACTAGCACCCTTTAACAGTGACCAAGTCACCATAACCACACTCTCTCAGATGCATTGAATTAGTTATATAGCGCCACTCATACCAGTGTAGGGTGTCCGAGCACTTTGCATCACACACACATTACACAGAGACAATCAATCATAGGTGTGTAAATCCGTGTATAGGAAATGATACATTAACCAAAGGACTGAAAGTGTAGGAGTCACATGTCATCCATACTGGTAGGCAGTATAGTGCTTGGTGTGGAGAAGCACAAACGCAGAGTCGAAAAAGAAACAGCATAGTTGGGAGTTTTCTTTAATAATAAGAATCTATTTCTAGCCAAATTAACCCTTTTTGCAACATTAATCAATGTTCTAATAATGTATATTTTGAGGTGTGTATGCAGTTCTATGATGAAAGTCAATAGTTCACTATTCTATATTAGGAGTTATAAATTGCAAGTAACAAAAGGATGTCTCTTTTGAAAGCAGTAACCTGCTGATCTGCACTCTATAATCTACTTGGCACACGTTCTTTGCAGCAGGCATATTAACCCTCTGCACTAACTTCACCTAAGTCAAAACCTCAACTTTACAAAACACTGATCTCTCTCCAGGAAGATAATTAATCACACCAGTTATCTTGACATTTATGTGAGGCCTGGTAATTGCTGGCGGAAAGAAACGCTGCAGCAGGTGCTTCAAAAGCTTAATAAAACTTTCAAACACGGCGCCCCCAGGAAGCCAGCACCCGGTCGCACCGCCCTAAAGCCGGCCCCTGACGGGCCCTGTTGGTGTCACCCCACTTAAGGGTGTCACCTGGTGCGGTCCGCACCCCCGCACCCCCATAGTGACGCCGCTGCGAGTAGCGCCATGAAACCAATCTGGTGTACGTGCGCTTTATAAGTGATATATAACATAACATAACACAGTAGAGTGCACAAAAACTGTAGGATAACATAATCTGTGTGGCTGGGGAGCTACATTTGGTGGTATGGGGCACAGTTTTCTAATCTGTTTATATTTTTCATTTTAAGTATCCCTCTTATGATGTTTATATTTTAGTTTATTCATGTGTATGTTTTAAAATGCAAATGCAATATTACCAATGTTGTTGAGGTATTTTATGAATTGCGGTCTGATGATTCAGCCAGCTCAAATATATTGTTTATTTTTAGTGTGGCTTGATAATTTGGCGTACCAGTTATTAATCCTAAGTAATCAAGTTTTCATGGAATATATCTTGATTTTTCAGATATTGTTTCTAAACAGTAAACAATGTTCCACAGAATATAAGTAGGTGAAAAGCTAGAAGCACTTTTTATTGAGTGTATCTGGAAAATATTCAACAATGTTCAGACAGATTGTAAATACTAGCACAAAGCATTATTAGTTAGAGAGGATATTTGATTCAGGGACTCCAAGCTGAGGGTCATGCAGTAGTTGTAAACACCTATCCATGTTGAAGGCTACGGAAAAGGCACATCTGGTCCTCCGACAGGCTTATCTGCCTGCTTGAAGAATAGAGTCGCCAAGGTGCAGAGACGAGAGCAGCAGCTGCCTCCTTATTGAACACTGCTTCTAAGGTTCAGAGAGGGTATGCGGTTTTAGGCCATTTATGAAACTCAAGTAGGTCCCTTGTGGTACAAACATCATCTGTTTGATGAGGCCAGGTAGGGGTTAGGGGTTATTGATGTTGGGAAACTCTAAAATACTGTTATAATGTTGCACTGTTGTTTTGTGTATTGACAAATATCATTGCCACTACCTAGTTTATACTACTATCCATATTGTGTGCCCTAGGAGAGGTCCATCTTGAGTGTGTCTATTCATGATGAAAGAGGGTTTGTGTTCCTCTAATGATTCCTGTGAGTCCCACAGGACCTGTTGTTACCCAATAAACACTTTACTTATGTAATGCTTAGTGGGCTGCAGAGGGTTGCTGTCCTTCGGGTTCTCTGTCTCATATTGACTAAATCATTGGTGCCATAGGGTCTAGAAAATCCACTCTTGGGCAGTGTTCTGAAGAGAATTCCAGAAATCCTTTTAACAGTACAGTAAGTGACCTTCGACAAAAGGATGTACTTGGGATGATCACGGTGTTGTCAATGCCAACACTGCAAATGTGAAATAGTTATGGGGATGGTGGTTCCAGTAGGTGGATCTGGTTATTGAGAGCTATTTTGAATGAAAGTGAGGAGGTAGATCATGGGCAGAGTGCCAGTACACAGTAGATATCAAGGAAAAGTACCAGAACCTTGATGTGGGTCACAGGAGATTTAGCTGTATTGAAATTGTGTTTGGTCTATGAACAATGGGTTTAAGTCTTGAGGACTTTTTTTTTTTATCTAGGTATGAGGTTGCAATGGTTGTAGGCTGATTTGACAAGTAGTACTAAGAGTTGTATGGGACCTTTTTGTCCTCACTTCAGTGACACAAGGTAAAAAGGTCCTGTTGATTACTACTGATCATTACACGGTATGCTGCCACCATCGCACGCATGCTGCTTAACTCCTGGTGAAGGCGGTAGCCTTTCACCACTATGAGGGTAGCGCTTTGACTGAAGACCCTCCGACACTGAAAGACTGGTCTCAATCCATGCTGAACTGGGCCAAAGCAGAGGGTGCTTCCCCTCAAAGGGAAGATACCTTTGGATTACGCAAATATCCAATTTTAACTGCCTGGAGCGTTATCCTAACGATGTTTCAACTAGAATAAGCTCCAGAAGATTCTTACAGACATCCCCAACGCTGACTGACTTGAATCGCACGCAGGCTGACATCACAGCCACCAAACAGTGGGGTCTGGAGTGCGCAGTACATATTACACACAATAGACTCAATTGAAGGACCATGTAAACAGGCCTAACCAATTTAACCTGCAGAAGTGGCACAGTGGTTGCGGCCACGCGCCACCTTTCTCCACCTTGGCCCATCCCAGTTCCTACCACAACTATTTGTTGTTACAAGTTTTGGGATTATATATAGCTGTTTGAGCAATAACCTTGGCAATACAGCATAGTTGCAAGGAGTCAATATCAGCCCCCATATCAAACATGTGCACATGCAGGTGGGCACCTCTTGTATGTATATAAATTGATCTGTTACCGTTACATGCTATCATTTATGTGCGAGCTCTATTTGTTGCAAGACTTAATGCTCTACGGACATAAATTTGCACATATGTTATCTGCCAACACACACGTGTATCGCTATGCATATGTTTTTGAATGTAACTTATGCTTTAGTACATAACATGCAAGCTTGTAATATGCATAATCTATATTAAAAACCTAATAAAACAGATCAAACAAAACAAATGAGGGTATCGCTTTGGGCGCCCCTCTAGTCCAACAAGACCACAATCTGTGAGACAGGCCTACATAATGGCGCACACACATGATCCGTGTTTGCTTATGACAAAAAAAATCCGCATTAGAGATCCAGACAACAGTACAGTTGGCAATTCAGGGCAGAGGTACACGTCTTTACCACCCAGAGGACTTTTCCGTCCCAACAACTATGAATCCTCTTCAAGCATCCGCCATGCTGTTCTTTCCAAAATACAATCTATATTATTCATTATAGGAGTATTTTGTTCCATGTTAGAAATATGGCATTTTTCATTGCAAATGTACTCGTGCCCAACAACATGACAAGTAATTTAAAAATCCATCTAATTTTGCAGTCTCTAGTTATCCATTAACTTGCATTGAGATAATCAATTCTTGTTCTGTTCTAGTTAGGACCTCAAAACACTTCTTAGTCATAATCAGTGGAAAACCTCTTCTTTGGACTACCACTTATCACATTATGCCTCAACCTACAATTATGTGTGCACGTCCCTTTAACTATCCTTGTAAGGGGCACCCTTATGAGCCTGGAAGATGGCTGTGGAATATGCTATAGCCTGTATTAGATTGGCATCTGTTGTTGGTTTGAAAATGACTGCATTTAAAAGGAAGGTCTGGTACATTCTTGTAAGCCTCATTAGGTTGAGCATAATGAGTACAGCCAAGGCAATTGAATAATGGGCATCTCCAAAGCTATGCTTCTGATAGCACAGTTCACCCAAGTGCAGCATAAACGCACAATAGTCACAGTCCTGCTACCAGCTAGGTGACTAAAGAAAAGAAAGAGCTGGAACCTTGAAAGGTACAGGACTATGACAATTGGACGACAGTGCAAGGTGTGAGGATTCGGCTGTGTGCAGGATTATTTTTGTTGACCCCCTATATGCCAGGAGAGGGCTGCCATAGACCTGGATGTGTGTTGACTGTCAATGCGTGTCTTGAAACACCTGTACAGCTACACTGTGGTGACCCTGTTTGCAAGAGGGGCCACTGATTACTGCTTCAAGGAGGGCCACGACTAGTGACCGTCTGGGCCAGGGCACAGAGGAGGGAATAGCCTGCACCTGTACCAGCAGGTACCGCAGCAAACCCCCTTATACCAACAGGGGCTGCCGGTACCAACGTTGCCATAGGTTTTAGGCCGTTGCCCAAAGGAGATATGGCGGCTGAAATACATGGGTTGGACACGTACATTGTGGACACTGCCCCAACTCACCACTGAGGACTGCCAGAGACGCTGTGGACTGTGTTGCGCCCTCTTTGGCTCCAGTCGGGAGTTAAAGAAAGGACGATCTCCCTCTCCCAATGGAGCAAAGTCAACTTACAGATCAGGAGAGGTTGGTGCCGTATCTATGACATCTTATGGCTGACTTCAGGAGGGTGTCGGGCCTGCATGTTAGCAGGCATAAGATGCTACCTAGATCAAAGTTGGTCCTCCTAAAAGCCTCCCTTAACTCAGCTGCAAGGCTCTTTACTGGCTCAAACCACAATAACCACATCACATCTGATCTGAAATCTCTAAACTGGCTCCCCTACGGAGTAAAAATTAATGTAAACATTGCCTGCATGGCACACAAAATACAACTAGAGGGGTATGCCCAAATGACCCTCCTATACCTGGGCATAAAACATTACTGATGTGCAAAAAGGAAACAGTATGGAGGGCTCAATCACTCTTTTATTCTCGTACAGGGCACCATTAATTACCCTGACGTTATCAATATTTTTATAGTTATAATTATTAATGATTCAGTAAGATACACATACTATTCGGCGGGACATTGGTACAAAAATCAATTACTCATGGCAAGAACATCAAACATAATATACATGCAACATAAACAAATGCATAATAATCAGACACAAATCATTGTCACAACATCAATACATATACACAATATATACAACCTATACAAAACGCTAATATATACATGTACAAATGTACACTCATTATTCCGAGTGCTACACTCTGAGGTAGTCCTCTTAGCACCAGAGGTATCACACCTCTCTCTTATTTCCTAGTGTGTGCCTATAATTTAAAGCCAAATTCATAATTCATTGGACTCCTCGTATATCTGTCGACGCGGTCGCGTTTCAGCCCACAATTTCTTTTGGCATTTTCAGGACAAGGGTACAAAATATCTACAATAGCAATCGAAATGTTAAATTACATGATATTCATAAACTCCACCAACAAAGCTCTATCCCTTATTTGCCCTTACAGTGCTCAAGAACCCAGAGGGTGAAACAATCACATGACGGTATCCATTCATATCAGTGGTGTTAAAGGTGGGGAGAAAACATATGAAAGGCCCAAACAGTACCTCTATTCACCTTATTAAAGTGTCTGTGATGTGTACATCTCACTATATCTGTGTTCAACCCGAGTCACCAACCAATCACCTGATCAAAAAAGCCAAAAAACAAAAGTACCTGTAGTCTTATCAAAACTCTCAGTCACAAACAGAGTCCTATTCGCTAGGGGTGTGCATTTCCCATATAGACGAGATCGACACTCCAAATCCTCACCTATGAAAATGCAATGAATGCCAACGTTACACTAATTAGTACAAGTTCCTATACCTATCGGCAAAAGCACCCTTTCTATCACCGTGTGCACAGGTTATCCCAAAAGTTACCTCAAAAATGTTAAGTCTGCCGTATCATTAAATTGTGGTCGCCCTCCGGTCATCAGCCTTTCGTTAACCTGTTCTCTTCTACCTAAAACAAAACATATGTAAATAGTCATCTATGCACCCGTTAAACACACTCTCCGTAATCCTACTAGGGGGAGAGATCTAATTTCAAGCGTTAAGAACCTGCCGTAAAGGTCAGCTCATCCGTCAAACAATCCTCACTTCTCCCGACGCATTGTTTAATCAAAACGTTCTCCGGCAGAGATAGTTACAACGTGTGCGTGGTTACGTATAATGTAGCATACTGGCACAATCAAAGAAAGACTACCTTACACTAATAAGTAGTATCGGCGTCTTCCGACTCTCTTTCTAAAGGAAGAAAAGACTCCACAGGTCTTATGTCGAAGATGCATAACAATGACAGATTATGATATTATATTAGACTCATAATCAGCTGAATGACCGGTACGTTCTAACTAAATTAACCCTCGGTCATTAAAATGGGGGCTCGCCTCATATACTCCACATAAGATCTGAATTACAGGCAACTAACACCAAATAAGCGCATATAACGTGCTCACTGCATCTGGGACTCTCAATCTCTCTCAACTCTCATTAATATTATAGAAGCGGACCTAATCTCGCCGGGCCCACCAACAAGTCTCTCCAATGATAACAAAAATAATGGGTGAAAAAAACAACAAATGTATGTGAAACCTCAATCCCAAAGGGTCCCAACATGTGTCTGGAGCTTCCACTATTATAGGAAAATACCCTGATATCTATACATACCAGCTCAGTAATACTTAACACGAAGGTCAAATATTAACATCATGTATACACGGTGAAGCATCTAACAATCCGACCACTGGAAGACCGCACCCATTCATATAGTGTCTGCAACATCCTAAGTGATTCCTACACCAGGGGTTCAACTGCACTGTATGTACAAAGGAGGGCTTACAATCTAGATACATATTTCTTCCTTACAACCTTTATCTCCACAGCACCAATCCACATGTGGCTGCTCCCTCATAGAGGCATATCTGTGCAACCAAGGTCATTTCGTATACAGTCAGTACATTATTTATCGTATACAGATCACACTTCAATACACTTATATCCATAATGAAATTTAAATCAAAGCCCAAAGTTCATCCCGGTCATTCAGGCCTTCAGTGGCTGTGTGGTATCTCTCTATAAGTCGAGCCTCTGTGAGGTTCAATCTTATTTCTAGTTCTCCTTTACTACATGCTTTTATCACAACCAATACTGACCACACCAAGTAGTGCTGAACCAAAGGAGCTCCCTGTGTTCTGCATCTTATACGAGACTTGTGTTGCACGACTCGCATTTTCACTGCTTGAGTTGTTTGTCCAATGTATGACTTCCCACATGGACAAGTCACAACATACACCACATTTTTGGTGTTACAATTAGAGAAAGTCTGCATCATATGCTTCTTGTTATTGATCATGACAAATTTGGAATCATTCGTGCTTGGGCACGCCACACAGTTATTACAACGATAGTGCCCTATTAATGCTGATAACCCTAATAAGCCTCTAGTATCTTTTTGGATCACAGGTTCCCTTAGTGCTTTCACTAGATGTTGTCTAAGATTTTTACCTTTCTTGAAGGAAAAAAGTGGTTTAGGCATATTCAGATGGTCGATTAATCTCCAATTGCTCAGAATAATTTGTTTGACTTTGTTGGCTTTTGGGTTGAACGTAAGGACGCATGTCATTTGTTCAACTTCCTCTTTGGTTTTCGGTGTTAATAGGTTTTCCCTTGGGGTATACCAAGCCCTTTTAAGGGCCGTTCTAACCAATTTTTTCAGGTACCCTCTCGCACACAGTTTATTTTGTAGACTTTCAGCATTTTTAAAATAGTCGTCCTTGTTGGAACAATTACAACAAATCCTTAAAAATTGGCCGTAAGGCAAATTTTCTTTGAGGCTTCTTGGGTGCCCACTTGTAAACTCCAAAAGATTGTTTCTATCAGTGGGCTTAGTATATAAACTCACTTCCAACTTGCCCTCATTGTCAAAAATCCAAACGTCCAGAAAGTTAATTCGGACATTACTTACAGATTTGGTGAACTTCAAATCAGGACTACGTGAATTCAGCCAAAAATGAAAACGTTCTAGCTCTTCTTCATTTCCATTCCATATAAGGAATATATCGTCAATGAAACGCACCCATCTATAGGTGTTATTATAAAAAGGTGCTGTCTCACTAAAGATATATTGCTTTTCAAAATGGTCCATCACGAGATTCGCTATTTCCGGGGCGAAGTAACTCCCCATGGCCACACCCTTTATTTGTAAAAACAACTCATTCTTAAAAGAAAAAAAAGTTATTTTTCATACAGACTTTAGCCAACTCTGATATGAACTCTGTGGGGACCTGATGTGGTCTAACTCTTTGTTCCAGGACCATTTCCATTACCAATAATGCCTCATCCTGAGGAATGTTAGTATATAAACTTTCGATGTCGAAGGAGACCAACAATTGTCGGCCTCCCTTGAACACCGAATGTTCAATTTTAAAAATAAGGTCCATAGTGTCCCTCACGTATGCCTGTGTGGCACTCACAAAAGGTTTCAAAAATGTGTCTATATACTTCGCCAGGGCTTCAAGTATTGACCCACAGGCAGCAATGATGGGTTGTCCTGGAGGATTACAGGCATCTTTATGTACTTTGGGCAGTACATATATCGTAGAGGATTCAGAGGGGGATGGAGGACCCCGATACACCAACCGCCGCAAGAGCAGAATTTCTTTCGGACACGGCAGAAAGTGTACAGACGATAGTACCTAGTTTAGGCACTACATTATCAATCCAATGATGAATTAATGCCTATATATAACCTTTCTAAGCATCCACTCACACCATGGGAAATAAAAGTTTTACAAAAGGGTCTATCTTTTGTTCCATTGGTGATGCAGGATCTAGTGGATACTAAAACTGAAGTTTTACAATTCCTACGAAAGATAAGGTTGAACACCTTCTTTTTTAATCAGAATGAGACACAAGAACTTAATGTGAGTGGTCTCAAGAAAAAAATCATCTTTTTGTCCTGACAGTGCGGCTATGCCAGATGAGATCATACTGTTTGAGAACCAAATCCTGCGGGAAATACATAAATTAAATGAGAAACACCTATCGTTTAAGTCTAACTTTACCATACAAGAACATACAACCCTCAAAAGCCTAGCAAGTAATCCCCTTACGGTAATAAAACCTGCCGATAAAGGAGGAGGAATCGTGTTATGGGATAGTGGTGATTATGATAAAGAGATTTTAAAACAATTTAATGATCCCACACATTATAGTAGAATCCATGACACTCCGACACCATCTTTAAAAGCAAAGATTTTGCATTTCACCACTGAAGCTTGGAAGGCCTGAATGACCGGGATGAACTTTGGGCTTTGATTTAAATTTCATTATGGATATAAGTGTATTGAAGTGTGATCTGTATACGATAAATAATGTGCTGACTGTATTCGAAATGACCTTGGTTGCACAGATATGCCTTAATGAGGGAGCAGCCACATATGGATTGGTGCTGTGGAGATAAAGGTTGGGTGAGGTTGTAAGGAAGAAATATGTATCTAGATTGTAAGCCCTCCTTTGTACATACAGTGCAGTTGAACCCCTGGTGTAGGAATCGCTTAGGATGTTGCAGACACTATATGAATGGGTGCGGTCTTCCAGTGGTCGGATTGTTAGATGCTTCACCGTGTATACATGATGTTAATATTTGACCTTCGTGTTAAGTATTACTGAGCTGGTATGTATAGATATCAGGGTATTTTCCTATAATAGTGGAAGCTCCAGACACATGTTGGGACCCTTTGGGATTGAGGTTTCACATACATTTGTTGTATTTTTCACCCATTATTTTTGTTATCAATGGAGAGACTTGTTGGTGGGCCCGGCGAGATTAGGTCCGCTTCTATAATATTAATGAGAGTTGAGAGAGATTGAGAGTCCCAGATGCAGTGAGCAGGGTATATGCGCTTATTTGGTGTTAGTTGCCGGTAATTCAGATCTTATGTGGCGTATATGAGGCGAGCTCCCATTTTAATGACCGAGGGTTAATTTAGTTAGAATGTACCGGTCATTCAGCTGATTATGAGTCTATATCATTGTAATGCATATTCGACATAAGACCTGTGGAGTCTTTTCTTCCTTTAGAAAGAGAGTCGGAAGATGCCGATACTACTTATTAGTGTAAGGTAGTCTTTCTTTGATTATGCCAGTAGGCTATGTTATACGTAACCATGCACACGTTGTAACTATCTCTGCCGGAGAGCGTTTTGATTAAACAGTGCGTCGGGAGAAGTGAGGATTGTTTGACGGATGAGCTGACCTTTACGGCAGGTACTTAACGCTTGAGATTAGATCTCTCCCCCTAGTAGGATTACGGAGAGTGTGTTTAACGGGCGCATAGTTGACTATTAGAAAGGGTTTTTTTCGCCGATAGGTATAGGAACTTGTACTAATTAGTGCAACGTTGGCATTCATTGCATTTTCATAGGTGAGGATTTGGAGTGTGGATCTCGTCTATATGAGGAATGCACACCCCTAGCGAATAGGACTCTCTTTGTGACTGAGAGTTTTGATAAGACTACAGGTACTCTCGTTTTTTGGCTTTTTTGATAGGTGATTGGTTGGTGACTCGGGTTGAACACAGATATAGTGAGATGTACACATCACAGACACTTTAATAAGGTGAATAGAGGTACTGTTTGGGCCTTTCATATGTTTTCTGCCCACCTTTAACACGACTGATATGAATGGATACCGTCATGTGATTGTTTCACCCTCTGGGTTCTTGAGCACTGTATGGGCAAATAAGGGATAGAGCTTTGTTGGTGGAGTTTATGAATATCATGTAATTTAAAATTTCGATTGCTATTGTAGATATTTTGTGCCCTTGTCCTGAAGATGCCAAAAGAAATTGTGGGCTTAAACGCGACCGCGTCGACAGATATATGAGGAGTCCAATGAATTTGGCTTTAGATTATAGGCGCACACTAGGAAATAAGAGAAAGGTGTGATACCTCTGGCGCTAAGAGGACTACCTTAGAGTGTAGCACTCGAATAAGGAGTGTACATTTGTATATGTATATATTAGAGTTTTGTATAGGTTGTATATATTGTTTATATGTATTGATGTTGTGACAATGATTTGTGTCTGATTATTATGCATTTGTTTATGTTGCATGTTTGATGTCCTTGCCATGAGTAATTGATTTATGTACCAATGTCCCGCCGAATAGTATGTGTATCTTACTGAATCATTAATAATTATAACTATAAAAATATTGATAACGTCAGGGTAATTAATGGTGCCCTGTACGAAAATAAAAGAGTGATTGATCCCTCCATACTGTTTTCTTTTTGCACATCAGTGCATGAAACACAAAGCCATTCACTCCAGCACTCCTAGGTACATTGCACAAAAACTGGAGCTGTCTGATGGCTCTAGATCCTCAAGACGCATCTTGTTACTGTTGAAAGCACAGAAATTTAAGACGAAAATCTACAACCAAGCCTTCTCTGGCATTTCCCCAAGAATCTGGACTTCCTTACTATCTGCAATCACAGTCAACCCTTTACCTGCATCTTTACAAAAACAGCTGAAAATGCTATTGATGAACAAATTCTTGTGTTAGCTCCCATGATCTTGACTCTCCGATACCGATAATGCACACTGTCTGCATTGGTAATCTATCTCCTGACACTTTGTCCGGTTTTAATGATCTCTCGTTTGGACTAGAGGGATTTCCCCACCGCTCGTACGTCTACATCAGGTACTATCTTTGAGATTGATGTGATTATTTACCAGTGCCTGCCTTACCTGTTTCTCTCACCCCTGTCACTTATATAGTGTTAGGCTGCACACTAGGTAGTTCTTCACCCCAGCCTGGGCTCTACTCCCTCCTGTACTTTTTTTGTGATTGTCTTTACTGTTTATAGCTTGAGTTACCTGTTTCGCTCACCTGTTCATTTGTAATGCGCTCTCATATCCTCTTGAGTGATGTTCGCACTAAATTAAACTCTAATAAATAAAAACAATTGTACGCTTCCCTGGCTCACCGGGAGGTCACTAGTCTACCGGGGGTGGGGCTTCCCATGAGAGATGGTGTAGTTCCACTACCTTGGGATGCAGATAACACGTGACCAGCAGTTGCAGTACGAGTTAAATATGTTCCGAGTTATGACCGGTCTCACTGCTTCCATAAAACTTTGGAACGCCCTGCTTTTGTCTGTCATAGGCAGAGTACCTCTTAGCAAAATGGTACTATTGCCCAGTTGTCTCTGCCATGCAAAATTAATTTTGGGTCCTGCTGGTCTCCCTATTTAGGCAGCCTAATGGGTTGCTTGTGCCCTTAGTCTGGGTGGGTAAGCGTAGCAGAGTCCGGCTGGAGGTCCTAAAATTGGATCTAGCAGAGGGCAGATTGGGACTCCCACATCTTCAGTTGTACTACCTGGCTGGACTCCAGTACGCAGCGCTGTGATGCACTGATGGCCCTAATTGGGAGAAGAGGCTACTGGAAGGCCTAGTATCAGAGGAGGACCTCCCAAAACTCCTTATGGGAGGTCGTAGTGTACCAGTTGACACTCATTTTATAGTGACCCAGGTTGCACAGGCGTGGGAAAAGGCTCTCACATACTTGTTGAAACATGCGCCATAAGTGAAGCTTCTTCCAATTTGGTGGCTGTGGCTCTTCCTATATGTCCACGCTTCCATGGATGTCATGCAATGAGTGGATGGAGGATGTCGGAGTGCGTGAGACCTGTATTGTAATAACTCGTTTGTGATGTTCGCAGAGGCGGGGAGATTTTTGTGGTGGGTCCGGGGCAATTACTTCAATATGCTAGTGTGTCCCGTACAGCACGTGACATGTGGATAGGTTTTTCCGAGGAACCAGGCGAGTCCCTTGCGCTGATGGTGCTTCTAGATCCGGTCTCATTTCCTGGTTTTGTACTGCCCTGAAGGGAGACACACAGATGGACATACATCCACCCGTGATAACTGGGATGGGGACCTTGATGTCTTGCTTACAGATGGCAAATGGAAGCGTGCTAGAGCACAGATGCAGGAAATGTCCAGCAGCGCTAGATTTAAGCTGACATAGTTCTACTATCTTGATAGGACTCACTTGATACCGCAGTGGCATAGGGTTTACCCAGAACAGTCGGCTGACTGTGCCAGCTGCAATAAAATCCCATACGATTTTTTTCTTGTAGCATGTTCATACCGGGAAAGGCTAGCCTTCTGGGCAGGGGTGTTGCAAGAGGTGCACGGGTTACAGGAGTCAGGGCTGAACAGACGGTCCGGTGTTGTTTGCTGGGCCTTTTGCGGCTCCCTAGAGGGAGTAGGAAGATGGGCTATAGGTCTGCCCCATTGGGCCTAGTGCTTGCTAGCCGCCGTATCGCTGTTAACTTGCCACCGATGCAGGACAAGTGGAAGGTTGACCTGTTGGACTGAGTTGTGGTGGAAGAATGTAGGCTCAAAAGGGTGCACACGGATTAGCATGCGGGAAGAGATTTGAGTTGTGGGGTGCAATGCTGGATCGCCTGGGGGATGTCGGATGGGTTGCAGAGGATGGACCGGAGCATGTCGCCTACAGTTGTAAGAATGTCACCCCCGGATGGTAGTAGTGGGCTCGAGGACGCCCCTGTATGGTAGAGTGGCTACCCCTTGATGAATATTGTTGGTATTTTTTGACCGGGACGATGAGGGGTATGGCTGGGAGCACGACTGATGGATTTCTGGTGGCTCCATTCCCCATCAGTTGTTCCACAGATGTTGCGTTCAAGATGTTTCCACATGCGAATGCCAGGGTCACCCCTCAAAACCCCTGCGCCAGGCCAGGATTGAATTATGCTGCTTTATCTTTTTTGAGATCGATTGTACATTGGGAGGACACTGTACTTTAACTGCAGGACCTTGTTCACTATTGGTATTCCTGGTTATCACCTGGGGAGTTTTGTATTGTATGGTTTGCTTTGTAGAATGCAAATGAAGGAATAAAAAAAAGTTTGCCATACTGCTCCGTCATGTTGACGGAGCCGTATGGCAAAATTGCAATACATTGGCAGGAACTATGGTGAACGGACATTTTTAAATTCTTTAATTTTTTTAATTTGCCTATCGGCACCAACGCCAGATCGACTGAATTGGTTACATTTTTTGCCCCGGAGAAGAACTGGCCGACCACCAAAATTTAAATCGGGCCCTAAGTTTCCAGAAAACCGATGAATAGTGGGTATTTGTGACTGAACTGGAGAATAATACCTCGGTAGAAGACAGCCTGTCATTCCATTTCAAAGATTTTTCCTCCATTCCTAAAAAAGTTGGGGGTCTGTGATTCCTCCATTTTTTTGTTATAGATGGTAGGGCAATCAACATTGCACACGAATCCGGATTATCTGCATAAATGGCTAATAGTATGGTGCCCAGGTCAGGTTTAATCAATCATTTCAAAATCTCACTTAATTTTTTAATTTTTGAAGGATGGTGATCTTTCAATAGCCCTGTTCAGTACTGAATAGCTGGGTGAGTTCTCTTCCAATTCTATTCTGATTCCTTGCCTTATATTTATATGGTAGCGAGCACATTTTTACAGATCCTGAGATGCTTTTTAGTGGGCTTTATCCAAGGCCTGTTCTGCTATTTACCGCTGACATACCAAAGGCTTGCATATTATTGGACTCCAATTGGATAATCAAGTTACCGTCTTCGTGATTGAGCCTCCAAATCAGATATTGTATGGCAAAAGTGACTACATTATCTAAATTCAATGTCCAATCAAAACTATTTTTATATGATATTTTATTAGCAGGTAGAAAAAAAGAGCAGATTAAAGTAGGAAGGCTACAAAAAAAAGTATTTAAAACTCTGGTCAGTGGGGCAAAAAGTTGGAGAAATAATTCTTTAATATATCAGGGTAAGAATAATGCGTCTGCGCTTTGACTTGCTTTCTCAGCAGCCATGGGAGCAAGAATAGACAGCTATTGGGACTTACCCCACATAGTTGAGAATTCCAAAAATAACCTATTAACTAAAGAATCTCTGCCACTGCTCTTCACCTTAAATGAACACGCCTAACCAGTGGGGACTTTTGGTGTAGGTGTCTGTTTAAGGAGGACCACAAGGATGTTGCTAGTCGGAATAATGGGCAAAGTTTAGGTGATTCCGATTACTGTCCCCAATGGACGTTTAGTGTGGCTTCTTCAGCTATGAACATTTGAATGTACATCATTTACTGCCCTCCAACTGCATTCATTGTTCTGCTCTGACCAGTTATCAGAGGGAAAAGCACATTTTACTATTCGCAAGACATAGTCTTTATTTAGTCTATTTTAAATGGTGCATACATATTATTACCTGGCTGCACTGTAGCACATAATCACAATTTCAGCTGGAGATTTCGTGCTTGGAGTGCCAGGATGCACCAACAGGACTGTGGTTATTTTGTGCCAATTCTCTTGCCTTCACACTTCTCAGTACTTCTGATGCTTGTTACCAGGTATTGCTGGTCAGATAATCAGATGGTGAACGTCTGCAGCACACCTGCTGTGTATGCGCCTGAATGGAGGACCAGAGGGGCACTCAATGTGGTGAGCTGCACTGCACTGCTACAGTACAGATGGACTGATGCCGAGCTAACTGGTTGCACTGTAGAGATTCTGATGTCCGATATCAAGTGCTGAATACTCCTAGTGACATGGGTGGTGCTGAGGACGAGGAGAGGCAATGGTGAGCGCATGGTCTGCAAGCAGTAACCATCAGTCACTCACATCAAGCCCTTAAAAAGTGTCTGTTCTTGTGGGTTAGTAAGCTCATGACTTAACCACAGTAAAGGAGACGATTCACTAAAAGTAAGAAGCCCAAACTAAAAGGAACATTGTAAACCCATAGAGTCCCTAACAAAAAATACACATCTTGGACTCATGCTGGTCCTCCACAGGCCAAAAGAGATGACAGCGGTAGTGTTTAGCGAGTGGCAAAAGTGTTAGCTGACTTTTTATTGGCCACCTGGGGGGAGTCTGGTGTAGCAGCGCTGACTGGCACAGAGCTGTGATATCAAAAGGGCCCTGTTAGTAAGGCTCTAGTATGTCTCTTGTAACCGTAAGGTTGGCAGTCCACCTTCTGAGTTAGAGTGTTTATCACCAGTTTCACCAGGTCCACTCAAGGAGGCTACATGTGCACATCTACACAGCCAGAGAGCCAGGCTTTTCAAGGGTTCTGAGAGGACTGAGCCGTGGTACAGCTGGCAGGTAAGGGACGAGTCATTGGCTCAACCAAGGTGCTGGAAGCAGGGGAGGGAGGGAGGCTGGTAGGATTGCCTGTAGGACACGAAAGCGAATATAGCATGTGACTACGCATGCTATTACATCGTGTTCTATTACAAGGCGGTCGTTACAATGATCTCGTTGTTAGAACGCAATACCTTTACATCACAATTCATTAGATCGACTTGCTGTAGGGGGCGCACTGGACTTAGGAATAGTATAATTTACTAAATAGTATAATTTACTATTCCAACTCCAGTGTGAGCAACTGTAGGGAAGGTGTTGGAATAGTAAATTATACTATCGTAAATTATACTATTCCTTAGGTTAGGGCGCCCCCTACAGCAAGTCGATCTAAGGACTTCTGTTGTAAAGGTATCGCGTTCTAAAAACGCGGCCGCTGTAAAGACCGCGTTGTAAAAGGAACACGTTGTAATAGCAGCGTTGTAGACGCTGTTTTCCCACGGAAGCAGGACAAAGGAGGGTGGGAGCAGAAGTCCTGCGGGACCTGGGCTGGGAGAGCGAGTTGCCAAGCCGGATATGATGTTTTTATTTAGACCTTTATATGGTCAATTAAAAATATTCTCATCCCACTTCCAAATGTATTATTTGAGGGTAAAGTCAAATGGAACTCTCGCAGCCCTGGTGATATTAATAACAGGTTAAGTGCTTTCCCTGTTCTGTTTTTGTTTTAGCACTAAAGAAGTACTTTTAGCAATATCTGCCTGCTAATATTAGCAAATTACACTTAAATCCTGTAATTGATTTCTGCAATACCCGTAATTAATATAATTGGTTTCTCATAGAAGCTGGCAGCATTTACATTTTCAAAGAACGTCATTCACCTTGGTTGATACCAACATTTTATGATGACTTAACTTTGTATACTTTAAGGACATTAACCCCTGAACGTCAATTCACCAAAATGCCTGGGTTAGCTGAAGTGACAAACTTAGTTATACCCCGGCACTCTAGATATCAAATCTTTTCTCATGTACCACCTTAATAAGCTGTCTTCACAAAACCATGTAATCAATATATCACTGGTCAAACAACAAAGATAGGTTATTATTTTCTTTACTTTTGAAACATCACAAATGAAATCAAGACTGTAAAAAGACCCCTGTTGCAGAGAACATATAGATGGGGGGAAAGTTGTACAGAAAATTCACAGTTGTACAGTCCTGATCAAGATGCGCGAGAACAGCTGACACGTGTTTCGTCACATCCAGTGACTTCCTCAAGGCTTTCAAGACAAGAAATAATGTCCATGATAATAACCGATCCTGCTTCTTCATATATTAAGTGGAAATGTAGCTCAAAGGTGCTTAAGTAAGTCCGTCCAAAGCGTATTCCCGAGTGGAAGCCCAAATTCAGATGCCAATGTGTGTTTGTTCCTGTGCACTAATGAGCATTCCACAATTTGGTACTTGAAAATATACAAGCCCTCTGAGATTCTGTTTTTTTCAGGAGTCGCATCCGTATTCGGGATACCGGCTCGGGCTATATTAGGCCCTGATTAGAGCAAATGCGCGACGTGGGCCTCCAAACTCGAGGTCAGGGAAAAAAGTTAGCTGAAGTGACATCACCTGCAATTTAACCTTCAATTTCACTCCCACATGCTTTCATACTTACACACACACTCACACACACACTCTCACTTAAACACCCTCTCACCCGCAAGAACGTACACAGTATATATTTAATAGCATTTTTTTCTTACCTTAGCTGCCAGGAAGGGACATATTCCAACTAATTGTAATCCATTCTTTATTATAGTAATAGTGAACAATATAATATTATTCACCGTTACTGTAATAAAAAAGTGGAGCCCACTGGAACCTCATCCGACGTCCATGAGGACCAGCTACCCTTGTATACCTGGCACTGATTTTGCCACTTCTAAGGCCCGGGGTCGCAAGGGGCAAGCCAGGGGTTGCAGCTGCGACCCCTAATTTATGTCAATGCGTTAACCTGGTGTTTACCCCTCTCACAAGCAATGTCACCTAGAGAATTGTTATATCCCATTTTAATGTGGTAGATTGATGTCTATGAATTTCTATAGACAGGTGCATTGATACCAACATTAAGAGACATTCTGGAATCCTGTCCTTATCTTCTATGAGTTTCAGGAGTCATAAGGGAATCAAAGCCATTTCTAAGTGCCTGGAATGCTGAAATGCACCCATACAATATTTCTAAATGAAGGCCTATCAGCACAGATACCCTATTTTATTATTTTGCACATTCTGATCCATGTTAGAACATTAAAGCTAGTAAGCTGTTGCATTACAGATTCCTCCTGCATTACCGCAAGGCTGATTCTGTTTGGTGTGTGTAGTGTCTGAGATGTTTATTAAGTACAGTTTTCCTGATATAGTACATGGTTTGACATTGCTTCTATGTTTTTGCCCTTCTGGTAAACAATACCGGACTTTGCAGGAATGATGGTTTCCAAATTAGAGTCAATGGTGAGGACGTGCCATTATTGACGTAAATTGTTGTATTCATCACTACTATTCCTGTTAAAAGGAGCGATAAGTACAGGATGTCTCTTCTTTTTAGACTTGTGCCAAGCAAGGGCGGACTGGGAATCCAAAGCAGCCCTGGCAATTTTGTCAAACCGGCCCCTTCCCTAGCTGGGGGGAGAAGCAAGCGTGAAGCACTGCTGCTTAACAAAATCTGCCCTCAGCACTGCTGCTTTTGTTACTGGGGGCCGATATTACAGCATCGCTGCAAAACCGCCCCCCAGTATCAAAATCGACCCCCATGCTCCAAAACCAGCCGCCACCCTTCCAGCCTACCGGGCAACCGATCGATGCCCGCTATGGCCAGTCCGGCCCTGGTGCTGAGTTTTCAGCAAGGATGAACATTTCACTATGTGGATGCATTTTCTCACTTAGCCCATGCAGTCTGGTGGGTACCCCCATCCGAGAATCTCTTTTCCAACCTCCCAAGTTAGTTTTTGAATTTGTCCTCCTCACTGCAATTGCGCCGAAGGCGAACCATCTCTCCAAAGGGGATGGACTGGATCTGATGTTTAGGTCGTGCACTAGTGACATGCAAAACTGAGTTACAGGAAGTGTGTTTCCTAAATAATTTGGAAGCAATGCGCGAGTTGTATGTATAACTAGTAACATCCAGGAATTCTACTGACATTTTGCTGAAACGTGACATTGACCGTAAATTGTGCTCATTATCATTCAAGTACACAACTAACTCATCAAAGGAAGACTTAAATAAATGGTTGAAGAAAGGAATAAGTGAGTTTGTTGCCGCTTCGTCATGGCTGGCCCCGGTCATTAATGCAACAAAAAAAAATCTGCCGAGATCATATTATGTATAGATTTAATGACAGTTTGACCCACAGGTAGTTGTGAAAACACAACCCTCACCTCACATTTATGAATCTATGGCAACTCTAGGTGATGCCAAGGTCTTTTTCTACACTAGATTTCGCAACTAGGTATCACCAGGTGTTATTACACACAGTTTCTTGTGATCTCACATCATTTATAGCACCTATGGGATCTTTCAAGTTTTACCACATGCCCTTCGACCTTAACTCAGCGTCGGCCATTTTCCCAAAAATCATGAACGGTGTTAAAGCTTTTCAAGACAATGTTTTAATTTTCTTCAAGAATTGTGAAAGTCCCCGACGAAGTTTGAAGGAAAAACTTACAAGCATACAGTCCAGCCGGTTGATTCTTAAAAAAGGCAAATGTACATTTTTCAAAAGTGTAGTGACATATCTAGGCCATGTCATATGTGGAGATGCTGTGAAACCAAACGCCAGCCTTCTCTCAGCAATCGTCAACTCTCCCAGGCCTGCAAACAAGGATGACTAAGATCCTTTCTGGGTTTGTGTGAATTTTTTTCAAAATTCATATGGAACTATTCAGACAAAGTAGAACCATTGAGTCCTTTAGTTAACAATAGAATGTTGCTTGTGAAAGAAGTATGCACCTGTTAAAGAAAGAAATACAAAATGCTCTTCTTTTAAATTCTTCGATGAATCACTTTGTTCAATTGTGACTGTGGATGCTAGCCAAATAGGACTCGGTGCTGTACCTAGTCAAAACAAACAGTAGGGTAGCCAACTTATTGCAGTTGCTTCACGAAACTTGAAAGAACCAAAACATAAGTATTCTGTAATCGAAAGAGAACTTTTGGCATGTCTGGGCAGTGGCAACATTTCTAAGTTTCCTGTGGGGTAACCATTTCTTATTTTTACAGATCATAAGCTCTTACTGAGTATATTGAGTAAATGCAGTTCCGATAAGGTGTCCCCTCGCATCATTAAACTGGCATTCAAGTTACATGATTATGTATTTAATATAGAGTACTTACCAAATTTACCTCATGTCGTTGTTGATTTCCCTTCACATATGCCATGCAATGATGATGTAGGTGAAGATGAATTGAATAAATTGGATGATAATGTAGCGGTTGCTTACGTGTCACTTGACGGTAGAGACATGATTGTTGTGAGCAGATGACGCAGAATATCCTTTTGTTTATAATTTTATTTTGAAAGGATGGCCTAAAGAAAAACAATTGGAATGTGTTTTAAATCCATGTTTGAAAATCAGTGATTAACTGTCCATCATAGATGCTGTCATCAAGAGAAATGATAACTTGGCTCTCCCCTCAACTCTTAGACCACAACTTCTAAAGTTAGCTCATGAGGGACATACTGGCTTGACAGGCACAAAAAAAGGTTAAGAGTGGAATATTGGTGGCCTTTCATGGACCACGATGTGGAGAGATTTGTGCAAGAGTGTTGCATATGTAAAGATGCAGACAAATCTAT
Source organism: Triturus cristatus (assembly GCF_964204655.1). NCBI lineage: Eukaryota > Metazoa > Chordata > Amphibia > Caudata > Salamandridae > Triturus > Triturus cristatus. The sequence continues at coordinate 144,801,214 of NC_140580.1, read as the reverse complement.
AAGTACATGGTCATGTCCTTTAACCCCTGTACCATTACCTGACGGTCCACAGCAAAAAAGTGGGAATTGATTTCATTGGACCAATGTACAAATTACCTATAGTTGTGCGATATTCCATTGTTTATATTGATTACTATGGCAAGTGGGTTGAACTGAAATACATGGACAATCTCACCTCTAGTAATGTTTTAGACTTCCTGAAGAAAGTCTTCGCCAGGGAGGGTTTCCCACAATATATTTTAGGTGACAATGGATCGCAATTTTTATCATCTGAAATGGTTGTAGTTTTGATGGATTCTTGATTCAAACACTGCAAATTGTCCCTGTATCATCTCCGAGGAAACGTACAGGTAAAAATGTGACAAATTATTAGGGTAACGGCTCAATTTACATTAAAGAAGAAAATACCTGCAAGGGGCATTATATACCCGTCTATAGGCCTATCATACAGCTCCCCATAATGTTACCGGTGCCACTCCATTTGTTAAGACGACGATCACCCATTATTAACTTAAGTTCTCACCTTATTGTAAAAAAAATCTGCTGTTAATAATGACAATCCTCAGGAAAAAAATTACTGGCTGCAATATGTTGTTGCTAAAAAACAAACCAAAATGAAATAGTATTATGATCAAAGAAAAGCAGTGACCACGTCCAATATAACTGTAGGTGACTTACTAAGGATCAGGCACCCTAAGACAAGTTTGGGAGGAGACAAGTTTGGAGAACCCATGCGAGTGGTCAAAACATCAGGGTCACCCATAAGAGAATGAAGTATGATGGAATGTGTCATGTGCTGTTTGAGTCACTTCACCTGTGGCAGAAAATGTACAGTGTCCCAATGTTAGCCCAATACCAGTACCAGTTAAGAAAACTCAGTCAAGAAAATTCTTGTTTCCATTCATGCCCTCAAATGCCTGTCAGCGAACCTGTCTATTCACATATTTCCTATGGCAGTCTTGAGGATGGTTTGAGACAAATACATAATGCTCAGAATAGATCTAAAAATAGACCTTTTTGGAATGTGGGAGTGCCTTCAAAATGTATGGATTTTGTAACGTTCTAACTTTTTTTAAAGAGGGAAGGATGTTTATTAAGTAAAGTTTTCATGATATAGGACATAGTTTGACATTGCTCCTATGTTACCCCTTGTTGTCCCCCTCTTATTTCCATCACCTGTTTATTGTGCCTGTGGCCCAATTCATGGGTTATAGAAGGTTCATGGGGTTTGATGGTTGGGAGGCGGGTGGCAGGCTTTCAGAGGGAAATTGTACGAAGAAAGGTAATAAAGTGCTTCACCTCCTAAGGTGGTTCTGTCATCAAAACAGTATGAGAGGTTTAACATTAATTTACTGAATTAGGAGCCAGACCATACATATCCGGCTTATATATATGATGAGTAGAAGCCATCCTTTCCCGTTTCTGTGACATTGTGTTACATCCGTGCACGTCTCTGAATGTTCGTACAGGGGTAGGTTCTGGAATGTAGAGGGAACAGTTGCTTTGTGGTTAGCTGACGGCTCCCAACTAATGCGAAGCTACTAATAAATAATTTACTTACTTCGACTCAATGTCTGTGGCTTCCTTCTGGATTTTTACTCCTGTCTTTTGAAACTGCTGTGTAGAATCTTGTGGAATAGACTGCAAGACCCGAGATAACTACCTTTTTCATCTAGTAGGAACCATAAAAAGAAGCGGGGTTGTGCATGGACAGCAGATCTGAAAAAATCACAACCTCCTGCTCCTGTCAGCATCACCTACTAATCATATTTAAAGCCCCAGATGCATAGTGAGTGGGCCTTGTGTGTTCTGCCAGCAACTTTTCTAAACCCCTGCGTGGAGCCTAGTATTTAGGTTTCTTAGGGTAACCTTTATATTGGAGGCATATGAGCTGTAGATCATATGCTTTAGAATAGATCGCCATCTGGTGTTGGACCCGGATGTTTGCACTTTGTTTTTCTTCTAAGAAGTCTTTGTATTCACAAGGTAGGTGACTCCTCCTTTGGGTGATAGTGCGCATTGGCATTGACTCCATCCCCAGATTGTTTTTTCCCGCCATCGGGTTTGGATGTGTATTGCTGCGCTCCTGTTCAGTATCGTTTTCGAACCCCTTGGACGTGCAATCCTCTACCCTCAATGGTATTGTCTTTCGATCAATAACTTCGAGGCAAGCCGTCGTGCCTACCCGTACCGACCATGCCAAGAGTCGATGGAACTAACTCCATTCAAGCTATGTCCCTGGTGTCGTGCTAAGTTTCCACGCACAGACTTGCACGAGGTCTGCAACCTCTGCTTTTCCCTGGAACACAACAAGAAGGACTGTGAAGCGTGTTGATCATTCCGACCAAAGCAGACCATTCGTGATCGTCGGGCTCGACGCCATGTGATGCAATGCGGCAGTGGCTCCGTACCAGACATCTTCGGCGAAGATTTAGAAATCCAACGTCCAGCCGCAGAAGCCGAGGAAGAAGAACTGGTCTCCGTGTCTGAAGCAGACTCCGACATGGAGGAAGACCTGAACGTCACTCCGGGTCAACGTACCATGAGTACAGATCCCCATGTGCCCATGCAACCAAAATCTAAGGCTCCGGTATCTCCTTTGCCCTCGGGTCGACACTGAGAAAAAGTTTCAGATGCCCCGCCCTCCAACCCGGCAATGAAACATAAAGACAAGCCTTCCGGCTCGGGCTTGAGCTGGCCCCATCCCGGTGCCAAACAACCACCTTCGGCACTGAAACATAAAACAAAACATGTGCCAGTCCCTACACCTTCAGCACCAAAGACACCTTCAACACCGAAGGCCTTGGATCCGAAATCCTCCAAATTAAAGGCTACGGACCCGAAATCGTCCAAAGCAAAAGCCTCGGAGCTGAAATCCTCGACACCTAAAAGCTAGGAGCCGACACCCTCCACGCCGAAAAGTTTGGAGCCGAAACATGCCACTCCGAAAGCTTTAAACCCTAAAGAGGCTAAAACTAAACATTCGGCGCACAAAGACTCTCAGCCCAAATCTCCCACGCCGAAGTCCACTCCTAAAGAGAAGGATACTCCTTCCAAGGAGCCTTCATCTGAAGACACAGTTTTGGATCCAAAACAAAAGAGACTTAGTATTGACCCTGAAACTGGACACTTTCCGGCCACTCTTCCTAAAAAACAGAAGCTGGATCTCTCAGAGAATTCTCCTATACTTCTGAAGAAAAATGACATGGGTACTGACCCTTCTCCCCCTTACATACCTCCCTCTCTTCCTCTTAATCCCAATTTACTGATTACACCATCAAATTCACCACCACCTCCACTTTCACCTGACCCACAGGCTGAAGATTATGGGGATGAGGATGAAGATCAGGATATACCACAAAACATACCACAGTACACTGATCCATGGGAAGATTATAATAACGATCCAGATCAAACTAATGACCCTGACCTGTCTCCCTCCAGACCCTCCCCACCTGTTGACAACATTGGCTTTGCGCAGCTTATCAACAGGGCTGTTCAATATCACGGGGTGGAGCTACATACAGACCCTCTAGAAGATGATTTACGCCCTCACAAATGTCTACTAATACTGTGCCAATGCTCAAGGGCTTGTTGAAACACACAGACAAGGTATTCAAAGACCCAGTTAGAGCCAGAATACTCACACCTAGAGTGGATAAAAAATACAAGCCCACTCCTACAGACCCTGCTTATGTAAAAGGCCAGTTGCCCTTAGACTCTCTTGTTGTATCTAACGCCCGCAAGAGAGCTAACTCTCAAACTACAGGCAACGCCCCTCCTCCTGATAATGAGTCGAAACTAATTGATGCCTCCGGCAAACGAGTGGCTTCGCAAGCTGCTAAGCATTGGTGTATTTCCAATGCTCTGGCCCTGTTAGCACGCTACGATAGGGCTCACTATGATGAGTTGGAAAAACTCATGCAACACTTGCCTGATGAGTATAAGACCAAAACTAACTACCTCATTCAGGAAGGTAAGCTTATCACCAACACTTCCATAAAATGTGCACTAGATGCAGCAGACACAGCATCTCGTGCCATCAACACCAGCATACTGCTGTGCAGATACGCTTGGCTTCAAATCTCTGGATTCAAGCAGGAGGTCAAATCTTCCATACTTAATCAGCCCTTTGAAAAGGAACATCATTTCGGGCCAAAAGTCGATACTTCACTAGATAAAATGAAGAAAGACACTGAAACTGCTAAGTCCATGGGGGCCTTACAATTGCCTTCTAACAGGGGTTCCTTTTGCCGCTCCTTCTACAGGAGTGGCTCAAAAACAGTGTCATCAGAGAATCCCTCCTCCTTTTATAAAAATAACAACCAATCTACCTCCTCCAGAGGTTATTTTCGAGGAGGCTACAGAGGAAATAATAATAAGGGAAGAGGCAGAGGTAACTCCACCCCCACTTCCCCTACCAATAAACAGTGACTTCCCTCCACTACCCCCCTGATCATCCCACACCTGTCGGGGGACGTCTCTCACAGTTCCTACCTGTCTGGAATTCAATCACCTCAGACAAGTGGGTAATACAAATTATCCAGAATGGTTATTGCCTGGAACTTACCTGCACTCCCCCAACTATCCTTCCAAGAGAACGTGCAATGTCACCAGAACATCTCACGCTCTTAAAACAAGAGGTTCTCCCTCTGTTAGAAAAACATGCGATAGAGCCAGTTCATTTTATCATCAAGGAACAGGAGTGTACTCCCTATACTTTTTGATTCCGAAAAAGGACAGCTCTCTCAGGCCCATACTGGACCTCAGACAGCTAAACCTCTATATTCAATTAGACCACTTCCACATGGTCACCCTACAACAGGTGCTCCCATTGCTTCAGCAAGGCGACTTTCTTTCCACTCTGGATTTAAAGGACGCTTACTTCCATATTCCCATTCACCCGGCGCACAGGAAATATCTCAAGTTTGTGGTGGACGGACAACATTACCAATTCAAAGTTCTTCAGTTCGGGGTAACCCAGAGTCTTCACCAAGTGTCTGGCAGTAGTCGCAGCTCATTTAAGAAGACAACACATTCATGTCTTCCCTTACTTGGACAACTGGCTAATAAAAGCCAAGCCACAACACAGCTGCATACACCACACTCATAAAACAGTTCAGCTGCTTCACGACTTGGGATTCACTGTGAACCTCACCAAGTCTCATCTCCAACCCTTCAATACACAAGTGTACCTAGGAGCCACAATAGACACTTGCAAAGCTCTAGCTTACCCCAACCCAGTCAGGATACGCAACATGCAAACCCTGATATCACAATTTCAGCCTCAACACTCATTACCAGCTCGAGTGTTCATGCAATTGATCGGAATCATGGCTTCTTGCATTCTAATTGTTCCTTATGCAACTAGGCTCAAGGTCAGTTAACCGATCTGGTGTTGGTAGACGGCCGCACCCATTGCTCTCTGCAGTGGCGAATTACACACAACCTTTCCAAAGGACGGCAATTCGTCGACCCGGTTCCACAGATCGTGCTAACAGCAGACGCATCGCTCACTGGTTGGGGAGCTCATCTTCAAAAACATACCATTCAGGGCATGTGGACACTACAACAAAAACAACTTCACATAAACCATCTAGAGCTGCTAGCAATTTTTCTGGCATTGAAAGCTTTTCAACTATATCGAGTAGGCAAGGCTGTCCTAATCCGTACAGACAATATGACAGTAATGTACTACATACAAAAACAGGGGGGGGACACTCTCTACAACTTTCACACCTAGCTCATATCTCCTTGCAGAACATCTCCCAGGAGTAAACAATCAGATTGCAGATCTGCTCAGTTAAAGACAACAGATCCACAAATGGGAACTACATCCTTAAGTACTCCTCCCATTCTTCCAGATGTGGGGCTACCCAGAAATAGATCTGTTTGCCACACACCTCAACGCAAAATGCCCAAACTTCATGTCCAGGTATCCACACCCATTGTCCAAAGGCAATGAGCTATGGATGAATTGGTCAGGGAAATTTGTTTACACTTTTCCACGTCTCCCGCTAATTCCATTAGTGGTTTGGAAGCTCAAGCAACATTCCCTCACAATGATCCTAGTTGCTCCCACATGGGCTCGACAACCATGGTTCACAACCCTGTGCAACTATCAGCAGTACCTCATCAAAAGTTACACCTCTCCCTCAAGCTTCTTACTCAGAACCATTGAGAGATAAGGCATCCAGATCCCAGTCAACTAAACCTTGCGATCTGGCACCTGAAATCATAGAGTTTGGCTACCTTAATCTCCTGCCAGACTGCATCAACGTCATTAAAGTGGCTAGACGGCCTACCACAGGAGCATGCTATGCAGCAAAATGAAAACGATTTGTAATTTATTGTACTGACAATCAAATCAATCTGCTAGATGCTTCAACTCAAAACATCATTTGCTATCTGTTACACCTACAACGTGCTAACTTAGCATATACATCTATACGATTAGATCTTGCCGCAAAAGTGGCTTACCTACAAACAGACAACACTTGTCTTTGTTTCGTGTACCCGCTATCAAAGCCTTTATGGAAGGACTCAAAAGAATCATTCCTCCTAGACTTCCACCTTCTCCTGTGTGGTATCTTAATATAGTCCTTACAAGACTCATGAGCCCACCATTTGAGCCTTTGCACAAATGCGAACTACAGTTTCTGACTTGGAAAGTAGCCTTCCTTATAGCCATCACATCTCTTAAAAGAGTTGGTGAGCTCCAGGCACTAACCATATAAGAACCATTTTTACAGATTCACCAAAATAAAGTGGTTCTTAGGACTAACCCAAATTTTTACCCAAAGTCATTTCTGCTTTTCATCTCAACCAGTCTGTTGAGTTAACCGTGTTTATTCCTCAATCAGACTCAGTAGCAGAACGTGCTCGTCACACATTAGATGTGAAAAGAGCGATACTTTATTACATTGAAAGAACCAAATCTTTTAGGAAAAGTAAACAACTCTTTGTTGCTTTTTCCCCACCACATTAAGACAATCCCATTTCAAAAGCAGTTATTGCACGATGGATAGTTAAGTTCAACCAAATATACTACCTTAAAGCCAAACGCACCATAACAATTACCCCAGAGCGCACTCTACACGCAAACTAGGGGCTTCTATGGCATTCTTAGGTAACATTCCCTTAGATGACATCTGCAAGGCTGCAACATGGTCTACACCACACTCATTCATAAAGCACTATTGTGTAGATGTGTTAGCAAAACAACAAGCCAGTGTAGGCCAGGCAGTTTTAAGAACAGTATTTCAGACCACTGCAACAGATACAGGTTAGCCAGCGCTTGGGAGATAACTGCTGTATAGTCTATGCTAAAGCATATGATCTACAGCTCATATGCCTCAAACAGAAAATGCTAATTACCCAGTATGCATCTGTTCTTGGCATATAGAGCTGTAGATTCATATGCACCCACCTGCCTCCCCGGGTACCTTTATCTGTTGCAGTATTATCTTACTTAGACACACTGTGCATGAACATCTCTTTCTACTCTTACTAACTCCATCATCACCTTTACCGCAAAACAATCTGGGGATGGAGTCGATGCCCATGTGCACTATCACCGAAAGGAGGAGTCACCTACCTCGTGACTGCAGAGACTTCTTCGAAGAAAAACAAAGTGCAAACATCCGGGCCCAACAACAGATGTCGATCTATGCTAAAGCATATGAATCTACAGCTCTATATGCCAAGAACAGATGCATCCTGGTTAAGTAGCATTTTCCTTATCATATTAATTCCATAAAATTCTGGAGAAGAAATGGTTATTTTTAATATGCAGAAAAGACAATCCAGTGCTAGGTGACATTGTTGACAAACGGATTTAAGTTATCACCACATCTCAATGATGAATGAGCCATTAACATTTTTGACTGAACTTCTCCAGAACCGTCCGTGCACATCCTATGAATAACCTTTCCAAGCCACCCCTTAATGCCTTTAGAGCTAAGGGGTGCCACAGATAGAAGCTCAACATCGTTTCTAAAGGCATATTGTAGGCCTGGTTTAAGTTAGATTTTTGAAGTATAAATGTCTCCGAATCGTGAAGGTGACTCTACTGAAAGCTACAGCTTCGTGGCCCAGTAATGAGATTGAGTGTTGGAGTTTGTGAAATAGGCATACATGTTTATATGTAGCTAACCTATCAATAAAAAATCCGCTCAAATAATACAGTACAGGTGCGATGAAAACAGATCAGTCAGTCTTCCTTAGCCACATGCTGCAGCATGAACGGAAACTTTGAGAAGGACTAGATGGGTTTTGGGATGCCAGAAGGACAGCATTCCCACAATCTAATCTAGAGGTAACCAAGACTTGGACTTCAACATCCTGTTCCAGAAGGAAGGAAGGATTTATTACTCCAAATAGGATTGAGTTGATGATTACCATTTTTGGGTATGTTATCGTTATGACTGCGAAAAATGGGTCATTGACAAAAATAAATCTGAGAGATTTGGTGCTTTAAATAATTGGAGAACAGTCTAAAATGCGAGAGGAGTCTCAACATTTTTGGACTGGTGGGAACTAGAATGCAGATAAGTATAAATTCGGTTTTGTTTGGAACAAATTTGTTCTGCAGTCAACCAACATTGGATGTTGACTAGGGATGAAGTTAGCAGAGCAATATGTCGAGGGGCAGAGACCTTCACCTAGGTATCATCGACATAACGATGACAGGGGATGCCAGACTCTTTGACAATGTTAACCAGTGGTTTGAGTTATAGGGTAAATAGTGCAGGGGTCAGGTCAGCCCTGGAGGAACTCCTTTAAAAACACAAACTGTGCTTGAGAGAAAGCTATCAATTTAGATATGTTTAAGAAATTATCAACATGGGCAATGATCTAATTAGGAACATTTGCCTCAAAATGTATGCACTCTTTAAAAGTTTGAATAAGGATTTCATGATTGACAGAAGTCACAATTATCCCAAAAGTGCAAAGTGTCATCATTGATTTAAAGCATAGCAGGATCAGGTCTACAGTGGTCCCTGACACTTAAATGAAATAATTGAGAATATTGCTGCCACTGACAACTCTTTGAATTGTTTGTTCACAGCTTTCCAGGTTCTTAGTTAGAAAGACCAGAGAGAGGACAGTAGTTGTTGAGTTTGACTGGATCTGCTGCTAGTTTATTCAGACTAGGAGTCATTTACCGTATTATCAAACAATTAGGAACACAGTTTGTGAGAGTCCACTCATCGTGGCCACCAATGACATTTGAATCATCCTGGACCGAGTTGAAAGAGAAGCCCTCCTCCTGTTTAACCGCTCTGCAGCCTCAACACTGTCTCCCATAACACCCTCATCAGAAGTCTCCTCGAGATTGGCATACAAGGATCCGCTCTCAAATGGGTCTGTTTCTTCCTCATGGGAAGAACCCCAAGGCTCAGCCTGCCATCCTTCACATCAGAGACCAATAAATTGATATGCGATGTCCCACAGGGATTGTCCCTCAGCCCCACCCTTTTCAACATATACATGACATCGCTCGCCAACATTATCCAATCACAAGTCATCACCCTTATCTCCTACGCCGATGACACAGAACTCATCCTATACCAGATGGACAGAACAATCACCGACCGAATCAGCTTCACCAACTGCATGACCATGGTAGCAGACTGGATACAAGCCATCTGCCTGATGCTCAACCCTGACAACACGGAAGTACTGGTCTTCGACAGCAAGACCTCCGTATGGGACTCTACCTGGTAGCCATTGGTGCTAGGACCAACACTCACACCCACAGACCATGCAAGAAATCTAGGGATCATTCTTGATGACAAGCTCAACAGGACGGCTAAAGTCAACGCAGTGTGCACCGCCTGCTTCCACATACTATGCATGTTGCGAAAAACCTCATATGGTTGCCTCAGAACACCAGATGGACCGTCAACCAAGTACCCATCACCAGCAGGCTGGACTACTGCAACACTTTATTCTCCAAAATCTCCAAACAACTCCTGCACAGACAACAGAACATCCAGAACACCACTGCAACACTCATACTCAACCTCCCACACGGTGCACCCAGCACACCGCAATTCAGGAAGCTTCTCTGGCTCCCCATTCACAAGTGCAGCCAATTCAAACTTCTCACACACACATACAAAGCCCTACACAACACAGGACCAGAATACCTGAACAGCAGCATACACTTTCACCAAACTACCAGACACCTACCCTCTGCCTCACTCTCACTCACACATGTTCCCCGCATCCGCAAAAGCAAAACTGTTTAGCTGTACTACTGAGAAGTTCCTCCCAATGTATCTCTTTAGAGTGGGAACACTTGTTAGGTGATTTCTGTAAAGGGTGTGGCAGGAAGTGAATGACCGCAGTGAGAAGCATCAATTGATGTGACCATGTTCTCAAAGAATAGAGCAAATTCCTCACATTTCTTTTCAGGCGCAGACATTATTTTGTTGGGTGAGGGATTCATGGAATATTTAACGATCTAAAACAACCTATCTGGCTGGTTTGAATGAAAAAAAAGTGATTTGACGGATAGGGATTTTACTTCAAAAAATATCTCTTGTATGATCTCCTGGCTGCATGCAGAGTTTAAAATTCATTCCAGTGGGATTTTGGCGCCAAGTATGTTCGGTCAGCTTGGGGTGTGGGGGGCTTTTTGTTTGTTTCTTAGTGTTGTTTCCGTTCCTGAGTTACTTGCAATGGAAAAGATCTTTTACCTCAAATTCGTTTAAGTGGTAACTACATAATAAGATCAGTGAAGATCATGTTATTGTTAGATGTGATGCCCTTACTAGTATCACTGACTCAAAATGACAGTGTTTTAGGCTTGCTGCTTGGTGTAATTTTAGAGGTAGAGAGACCAATTTGAAAGTGATGTGAGAAATATACCATAATTTGATTATCTACTGTTAAATAGGTTTTAGTCAGGGGTCCACTTTAATGTGGGTGGGTTGTAGGCAGTGTTGGATAAGGTCATTCTCAATCAGGAAGGTGAAGAAAAAGGGGTAGGGTTTTGTTAGTGGTAAACCAGTGTAAGATCCAATAAAATATATATTTTATTTTTAGTATGAGTTGAGATGTGGTGTGATTCACACACTGTCAATAAGGACATTATGGGCACCTGGTAGGTGATAGATAATGCTTACTGATGAGGTACTCGAAAGACGGGAGAAGTCTGATGCTACTTTTTTAAATCAAATTGAGTTGTTAGCACCTCTCCCTCACTCGCCCTTCCCTATAGAGACAGATGATCGAATAATCTGAAGGAAACAAAGTTGATAGATGGATGGGAGGATTTGTTGAAAGTATTTAACAAAATCAAATGTTGTTTAGAAAATAGTACAATCTGTTGGAATTAATCACACGTATATGTTCAGATCTTCAACTAGAGGAGCTATTTTGAGGAGATTCAATCAAGGTATGTCAATAATCTGCATCAAAGAGACTTGTAATCCTTCATGGTTTGGTTATAGGATTTTTGGTAGAGGATCTGTTCGGTTTTTCTCACAATTCAACATCACTGAATCAATATTTCTTTGACATTTTGGCACCCATAGACCAATAATCGTACAGTAATGCATTACATTTATTAGAGAGAAGAGACAGACAGTTTTGTGTAGGTGTGGTCGATAGTTATGTCTGGGGATACCCTGACCTGGTCTCATTAAGTAGTATTAACAGGATTTTCATTTATTGTAATCCCAACTTCGGCATTTAGGGTCTTGACGTTGGGAAATTTGGCAGATAAGATGCCTACTTCCTTAGATAATACCCGCATTTTGTTGAGAATGATATGGTTGGGAGCACTGTCACTATCTAGGATGCCATTCAACTTTGGCTTGTGAGCATCTGAACCCAAATGAGGAAAGGCGCGAGGCAAGTGGTGTGCTATACCCATGGATGGGAGAGGGAGGCGTGGCTCTTCTTCTTTAGTGTATTTGGAAAAGTAGCCCAAAGACAAGGAGACATTGTGAAAGGGATGAGGCAATGTAGAGCTCATGAAATAGGGAGGAATCAGCAAGTCCTCCCATTAGGACCACCTCAATGAACCTTGATTTTGCAGGCATGTGTGGGTAGGCATGCACTTGTTTCTGGGAGTCAAGAATAAGGAGCTGGTGAGAGACCTACGGCATCAGGGTGTGTTTAAAAGTGTGAGAGGAAGAGTTATTTGTTGGCAAGAGGTCGAAGGAGTAATCATGGGGAGTTAGAAAAGTATGTGAAATGGAGAATACCAGGTTATAGGCAAGTGCCAGATGGTGAGAGTGATGAAGAAGAAGGTTCTTGTGGAATTGTTGATGGGGGCAAGAAGATATGAGTGTATTCATCAGTTGCAATATTGTGAGAGGTATCAAAGAAAGGTGCGTCATGGCAACGAAAATTAAAGATGTGAAACTGGGGGGAGTTGAGAGAGCGAGGGTACTGCGAAGTAATGGCTCCAAATCAGCAATGGAGAAAGTAGGAGAAAGTGGTGAAGGATCCGACAGGTTAACTTGAGACAAAGATTGTCTGTAACAGGAGGGGGATGGGCGCACACTGCCTCACACTCCAGCACTCAGTTCGCCCCGATGCATCATAATAAATGCAGTGCATGATAACACTTTCTTCAATGTCAGGCTTTAGTTTTTCACCCTTGTTGGTGCAGCCAGTGCTGTGTATCGGGGCAAACTGAGTGCTGGAGTGTGAGGCAGTGTGCGCCCACCCCCCTCCTATTTGAAAAGGCTCCCTTGAGCTTACGAGCTGACGAGCTCTGGTTGATGCACCTGCGCCCAGCGAGTGGTACTGAGACCTGAGAAGACTTTTGGGCAGCATCTCCAGCACCCCCAAAAAAAGTGTTGCTCTCTACTGAAGAAGGACAATTGTCCTGAAATGCGTGTCTAGAGATGCATCGGGGCAAACTGAGTGCTGGAGTGTGAGGCAGTGTACGCCCACCCCCCTCCCAAAGATTGTCTGTAATGTTAAAAGGTGGAGGTGCTTGCTGGGTTGCAGAAACACAGTGAACTGTAGATCAGATTTTTCAAGGTTTTTATCAGAGGCTGGATCCTGATATTGAATGTAGTTATCTAGAGATCTGCTTAGTGTGGATAAAGTAGACATCATTTTAAGACCGTGGGGAATGCTAGACACCCGGAAATTGATGAGTTTTGTGGAAAACACTCTAATCCATGTGGAACTGTAACAAATGAGGAACTTAATTTCTCATGTTTTTTTTATCTGTTTCTTTTTCTAATAAGCATGTAGTTCTGAGCTTTACAATTTACCATGCTGTGTCCTTATGTTCATTTTGATGATAAATTGTAAAAAGGCATAAGCTTAAATTATTTTACTTTGTCATACGTACTTCTGAACTGTCCTCCTTAACATGAAGGCAACAGTAGGGAAAAAATAGGAAAAGTATTTAGGAACCAGAGCAGTAGAGATGCAAGTTTCACATAATTAGTACTTGATGCAGGAGGACACAAATACTGTTTAATTTTTTTCTGAAGGGGTGAAGTGTAGACATGAAGATACTTAGAAAGGGATGTCTAAGTTAATATATTTCAATATGACTCTAACACAAGAGTGATTTGAACATATTTGCTGATGTTTGTGTCACACAGTAAATAGCAAGTGCGTGCACAAAATACACTGCTCTATATAGAAGAGCACGACCCAATGATTACTTAGAGAAACCTTATTCCTGTTTGAAAGTCAAACAACTTAACCTTTGAGAATGCCAGTAGCAGACATGTCCCTGTTCCACTACCACAGAAAGGGTTAGGACGTGCTCCCAAAAACGAATGTAACTGAAAGTGAAGTCCATTTGAAGCCATAGCAGATTTTGACCTCCCTATTTAATTCTGCAAACAAGTTGTACTCTCTTAGAGAATATGGCCAATAAATGTTGCAATCTTGGAATCCAAAGAAATGTATTTCATTATCTAGAATTATTCAACTTTGGAAGATGTTGAAATTGGAACTCTGGAAATACTATTAAGAACCTCAAAAGCTCTTTTCAAGACATCCAGCTGCATGGCTTCCATGATTCCAAAATTGGAGAAATGACTGCCAGAAGTCTTTGATATGATCATCCAATGAAAAAATACAACCAAACTCAACTATCACTGGGTCCTGGAAATTGTTCACCTAGAGTTGGGCAATGCTTAGTGCTTCCGGACCGAGCACTCAAGCTTAGGTGGAGAAAAAACCTAGAATAGGCAACTAGAAACCAAAACCACTGTCAACTACACATCTACAGAGCAACTATTAGAAAGACAAAAAGGAATATTACTACTTCAGCTTCTTCTTTGCATCCTGGCCCCCACTGGAGTTTTTCAGAATTATCTAGGAATTTAAAAACCTGCAGTTCGCTCAAATAAACTGTTCCCTCCCAAACGCTCTGTGATTCTTTGGCCTCTTATTTCATAGGAAAAGCCAAAGAACTACATAACATCAGCTATTTTTTCTGTCTTGCATAGTTTTATTTATAATGACATTGCAAAATGTGTTCTTGTTTGTGTTGTTTGCCACCATTGCACCACTGGTATTGTCTTGCCTGAATGTTTTGTATGTAGAGCCCAGAAATTCCTGCCTAACAAATTATTACAGTATAGAGAAAAGTGGTCCCAGCATACAGTTCATTTAAAGAAACACAATTAAGCGAACAGCTCAAAAAAGTTCGAATGCCATTTAATCACACCGAATATGTTAAGATGTTTCAAATGGAGTCAGCAATTTTAAGCAACAATTTGTAAAAGTAGAACACGTGCCCAAAGAGAGGGATGGGGGGGTGAGTGAATTAGTGCGGAATTTGGAAGGAAGTGAACACAGTGGTAGATATACTAAATTACACTCAAATTGAGCGGCATACTTGAATCTCTGCCGTATTTAATACACAGATTAAATCATAATCACAATATCCACAATTCTGAATAATGCCATATAAAGACGATCACAGTGCATCATGTACTGTTGACGATATTGGCCAAAGATGTTAAGTCGACGTTTCGACCCCTTGATTGTTGTAGGTGTTGGATGCAACCTTACGAAGTGGGGTCTTCATCAGGACTGGGATAAACACAAAGGGAGCGTGGGCACCTGAAGAAACAAAATATGAATGAGTATAAAACTCATCAATCTCTTACTCAGGGGAACTAAAATGAATTAAAATATCAACAAAAGTTACCATGTCTGTCGGAGGACAGGCCTCTAAGACGTCCGAAGGTCGTCAGAGAGAGAGGGATTCAAACTCCTCGGCGGTAACAAACAGTCATAGAGAGTGGTGGACACCTAAAATGAAATTAGGTGGATCAAAATACAGAACCAGGGTAGTTAGTTCAAAAAATGGTCGCTCCCATAGTAAGCGAAAATAATTTACCATAGACCGCAATTCTTTGGGGTAGTGTCTTGAACTTGAATGAACAGCAATGCCTGGAAATAAATCCAGGTGATTAGGATGGTCGAACTGCTAAGAACTAAACACCGCTAGTTCACCATCAGTGAATAAATCTAAAAAAGAGGAAAAGACAAATCGGTTGAATGGAGGGGGAACCTGCAAATGAAGAATCGAAAAAAAGCTCTAATGATGTTACTATTCATGGAAGGTATGTGGTGAAACATATCTGTCTTGTGCGTGAAACCCGTAGGATCACGAAGGGAATAGAATTAGTAAATTACCGGAGCACTAGGTCGAGACCAAGTGTCGGGAGCCGACACAGCATGTCATATAATACATGCGGACAATTCGTAATAAAATAAGGAACCGTAAAAATGCAGGTCAGGGTGTCTCGGACAGTGTACAGAGCCCCGATGTCAGCATGGGAGTTGGAGATTGCTTACCCTGAGTCACTGCTTCTGCTGCACACGCGAATGGAAAGTGCGCGCCCGGAGCACATATTATTAAATAGGGAGACGCGAGGTCAACGCGTGTTCTCCGTTACCGTGCTGGCGCTAGATGCCGGTTAACAAACGTAATGAAAAAAAGACTATAGTTGGAAAAGTGCAGTCACGAAGTAAACAAAGTAATTGAGTTTTGTATCAACCTTGTAACGCATGAGTCTAGCAAATCACATAGATGGCATTGGTGGCCCAACCAGAAACATTGTAATTTGTATACATAT
Organism: Triturus cristatus; assembly: GCF_964204655.1. Taxonomy (NCBI): domain Eukaryota; kingdom Metazoa; phylum Chordata; class Amphibia; order Caudata; family Salamandridae; genus Triturus; species Triturus cristatus. The sequence goes on along the minus strand of NC_140580.1, from coordinate 144,785,129 downwards.
CGTTAGTAAAACGATTTAACAAAAGGAATCATTTCTCATTAGTGCAGATGAGAGAACAATAAATTTACAAGATGATAACTCTGTGACCTAGGTGGAGAAGAAAAACAGGTTTAATGCAAAAATGTGCAAATTTAAAAGGACCGCTAGTATGGGCGTCAACAAAATCAATGAGTATTGCAGTTCTTAAGCAAGACGAGCATGTAAACATTGAAGCGCATATTAATGTGTCTGTATGATATAAAATGACCGTCAAGATCAAGCACAAAACATAGATAGCATTAATGGCCCAACTCAAAACGCAATATACGTTATCATTTGTAAACATGTAAATTGGGAAAGACATAGCAGATGAGCAATTCTCATTATATTAACTCCCTTCAGAAGATGGCAGAGAGTGAGACTCTTTCATACACAGAGGATTATATTAATCGGTTGTTACAGGACCCTGCTAATCAATTTTTATCGTCAGATACTCCTAATATTGACTTCACTCTGAATGATAAAGTGGCACGTTTAGAACGCCTTGAGAAGAAGTTAATACGTACCCGCCTTCATGGTCACCTACTCACTAAATATCTCCAGGCCAATGTAATACCAGTCGGTCTACAGATTAAGAACGAACCAGCTATTTTTATTGATATACCGAAATTCAAAGAAGGCTTTAGCTTTGTGGCCAACAACGCCTCACGACACTGGATGGTGTTGGGAGTTGAAACGGCAGCGGAACAAGTACAATCATTGTCCAGAGAAATTTCCTCCCTCAAGCAGGAAATTGCCGGTGACTCAACCCTAACTAATGCCAAGGAGGCCTTGGCAAATTTGGTTAAATCTTTAAAAGACTTTGAGCTCACAACTCAGAACAAAAAATTGGACAAACTTGCAAAAGACATCCGCTTCTATGAGAAGAAGAACACCTATCCCTACCTAACCGAGGATTACTACAAACAGGACAACCAAGGCAGATTCACTGGCAGGGGCAGAGGCTCTTATAGAGGTAGAAGGAACTTTACTAACTTCTCTGATTCGTCATTTAGCTCTGGAAGTGACAACGAGCAACCATCTACCAGCTCTGACCAGAGTTACCGTGAAAACTGGTATCCCCCACAAGGCTACTACCCTCCCTCTTTTTTAGACGAGGCTCAATGGAGACCCCCCAGAGGACGAGGCCCTTGGCAAAGGGGTCCACAGAGAGGTCGACAATCCAACACAACCAACTGGGAGAGAGGCAGGGCATCTGCAGGGAAGCAGGTGCGTTTTCAGACGGAGAACCATGGAGAAATATCAACCAGACGAAAGGTCTACAGATGGTAGAAAAGGATAACCCATTGGTGAATATTTCATCGTACACATTGACTGAGGATGAGGAACGTATTCTTTCCAAGGGGCTTTCCTTCATACCAACATCTCATCCTAATAGCTTTGATACTAGGGTCGAATTACATGCCTTCTTTAGGAAGATTCGTTTGAGATATTTTTTCAAACATTCTGCTTCTGATGCATCACAGTCGGCCACTGGTTTAAGGGCCCCCTCCACCTTTGTCCCGCCCACTAATGCGATGTCCAGCAAGATCTTGGCATATGAGAACATGGTATTAACCGACGTGACGAAATTATTGGGTACCTACAAACATACCATCCCCAACACCAGGAAATTGGAACGAACAGCGTTAACCAAATTGAAGAACAACAGAGATATAGTGATAAAGGCTGCCGACAAGGGTGGTGCGATCGTCATCCAAGATACAACTGCATACAAGGATGAGATTTTGAGGCAGCTCCAAGATGGTGTAAGCTACTCCAAATTACGATCTGATCCAACTAAAGAATTGGCAGAAGAAATTTTGCAAGTTACCTCCGAAGCATATGGACAAGGTATACTTAGCAAACTCGAGTTTGAGTATCTCAACCAGAAATATCCTCGTTTGCCCACTATATACACCCTACCCAAAATTCATAAGGATCTCCAGAGACCACCTGGATGCCCGATTGTTTCAGGATGCGGCTCCCTACTGGAACCATTATGTAAATATGTGGATTTCTTCCTGAAACCACTGGCGGAGAAAACTGAGGCCTATCTAAGGGATACGATGCAGACGATCAACCTGGTCGACCAATTACCCTTTGATCCAAGTAGCCAGCTACTGGTGACCTGCGACATCGTGTCCCTTTATACCAGCATTCCCCAGATACCTGCCCTGGAGGTGATGAGTGAAGTCCTTAATACCAGACCAGCACCTATGAGAGTTCCAACAGAGTTCATAATTCTACTCTTGACGATTGCCATGCAAAAAAACTTCTTTATCTTTCAAGGAGATTTCTACATTCAGACTAAAGGTGTTGCCATGGGAGCAGCCTTTGCTCCTGATCTAGCAATAATCTTCATGGACCACTTTGAACGCCTATTTATCTTCAACAACAATCCATTCTCTGGCAAGATCAATTTATGGAGACGTTACATCGACGATATACTCCTGATTTGGAATGGAGACGCCACTGAATTGGCGGTCTTTCATGAATGGCTCAATCTACGTAATGACAACATCCAGTTCACGATACACTCGGATGCCAAAGAACTTGCCTTCCTGGACATCACAATCTTTTGTGAGGACAACAAATTGCACACAACATTGTATCGGAAACCTGCTGAACGCAACTCCCTACTTAGATACAGTAGTCACCACCCACGTGGTCTTAGGGATAATTTACCTTTTGGACAGTTTTTGAGGATCTGCAGAAACTGTACCAAAAAGGAAGATTACCTTGTCGAATCTGAGGATCTGAGCAATCGACTACTATTAAGGGGATATCCGAGGAGACTGATTAAGAAAGCACGCAACAGGGCATGGTTCAACCCCCGGGAAACCCTCCTAACACCTAAGGCCAAACAAGATACGGCATTGCAGAGAATGATTTGTGTCACCACTTTCTCGACACGAAGTAATTACAATGTTTCTGGTTGGGCCACCAATGCCATCTATGTGATTTGCTAGACTCATGCGTTACAAGGTTGATACAAAACTCAATTACTTTGTTTACTTCGTGACTGCACTTTTCCAACTATAGTCTTTTTTTCATTACGTTTGTTAACCGGCATCTAGCGCCAGCACGGTAACGGAGAACACGCGTTGACCTCGCGTCTCCCTATTTAATAATATGTGCTCCGGGCGCGCACTTTCCATTCGCGTGTGCAGCAGAAGCAGTGACTCAGGGTAAGCAATCTCCAACTCCCATGCTGACATCGGGGCTCTGTACACTGTCCGAGACACCCTGACCTGCATTTTTACGGTTCCTTATTTTATTACGAATTGTCCGCATGTATTATATGACATGCTGTGTCGGCTCCCGACACTTGGTCTCGACCTAGTGCTCCGGTAATTTACTAATTCTATTCCCTTCGTGATCCTACGGGTTTCACGCACAAGACAGATATGTTTCACCACATACCTTCCATGAATAGTAACATCATTAGAGCTTTTTTTCGATTCTTCATTTGCAGGTTCCCCCTCCATTCAACCGATTTGTCTTTTCCTCTTTTTTAGATTTATTCACTGATGGTGAACTAGCGGTGTTTAGTTCTTAGCAGTTCGACCATCCTAATCACCTGGATTTATTTCCAGGCATTGCTGTTCATTCAAGTTCAAGACACTACCCCAAAGAATTGCGGTCTATGGTAAATTATTTTCGCTTACTATGGGAGCGACCATTTTTTGAACTAACTACCCTGGTTCTGTATTTTGATCCACCTAATTTCATTTTAGGTGTCCACCACTCTCTATGACTGTTTGTTACCGCCGAGGAGTTTGAATCCCTCTCTCTCTGACGACCTTCGGACGTCTTAGAGGCCTGTCCTCCGACAGACATGGTAACTTTTGTTGATATTTTAATTCATTTTAGTTCCCCTGAGTAAGAGATTGATGAGTTTTATACTCATTCATATTTTGTTTCTTCAGGTGCCCACGCTCCCTTTGTGTTTATCCCAGTCCTGATGAAGACCCCACTTCGTAAGGTTGCATCCAACACCTACAACAATCAAGGGGTCGAAACGTCGACTTAACATCTTTGGCCAATATCGTCAACAGTACATGATGCACTGTGATCGTCTTTATATGGCATTATTCAGAATTGTGGATATTGTGATTATGATTTAATCTGTGTATTAAATACGGCAGAGATTCAAGTATGCCGCTCAATTTGAGTGTAATTTAGTATATCTACCACTGTGTTCACTTCCTTCCAAATTCCGCACTAATTCACTCACCCCCCCATCCCTCTCTTTGGGCACGTGTTCTACTTTTACAAATTGTTGCTTAAAATTGCTGACTCCATTTGAAACATCTTAACATATTCGGTGTGATTAAATGGCATTCGAACTTTTTTGAGCTGTTCGCTTAATTGTGTTTCTTTAATGTTTTGCTTTAAATGAACTGTATGCTGGGACCACTTTTCTCTATACTGTTCTCTACCCAGGTCCCAGTGACTTCATATGGGTTGACCCTTTATGTTTACTAACAAATTATTACGACTATAAAACTCAGCATCAGTCTACTTCTATATTTAACACCCTGAAATCATATCACCCCAGCCTTTGTAATTGTTCACTGTCTCCCCGTGTCTTGCCAGATCATACTGTGCAAAGGGCACTGAGCTGTACATGGAACTGGACAACCTTCCTTAAACAAATATTCCAGGCTCGCCCCCTTAGATTAGGACTCTAATTGGACACGCTTCTACAAATCATTATGCCATGCTTCAATAAAACCTGATGTGGTGGTCGCTGTTTTCTAGATGATGCCTGCAAACTTGGAATTCCTACCCCCACCCAGATAAGGAAACTTGAAAACTACCTTGTCTTTGGAAGGCTATAAAAAGTTGTCTGTTTGAATTTTGCCTCAAGGACTTTTCAAGCAATCAATTAGGAAATAACCATGCACACCCTAAACTAGTGAATTACAATACAAAAAAGCATAATGAATCCTTCAAAAAAGAAAAAAAGATTTATGGTAAGCTTTCTGTAGAACTTTCCTGTTTGAGGTTCTTCTGTGACCTGGAGCGGCCAAGGGCAAATGGCCCTGTCTATTGCTCCTCACACACCTTCACAGATCCTCTCCTTCTCTGCTCCACCTAATTTTTAGGTCGAAGCGTACCAGGCAGCGCAGCTATCTGGTATGGATACAACATATTGGGGACATTTGGAAAGCTTCCCTGGGCATGCATTCCACCAATTGCTTACTATGGGCTTTGTGGTTTGAAACTCACATTTGCTTGCTTGCTGTTTTCTGGCTTTGTTTTAGGCTATCCAGCTTGAGTTTATCCCTTCCCTTCCCTTCTCCAAACCCTAGTTACTGTATTCTTCCACTAGTACTACATTTCTGTAATCAGGCCTTTAAATGTTGTTCATATCTTGTCACATTTGCTGTGCATTCAAAGACAGAGGTCAAATGTCAGGATCTGTCTTTCAGGGAGCTTGGTGTTTACTTGCCTTGGTCTGATTTCAAAGTGAGAGGATTTATGTGACAATGCTGGTGGGTATCCATGCGAGACAGAAAGGCTGTTGAATGTTATGTTTTTCTAACTGGCTACTCAGGGTGTGCGGTACAATTTATTTATTTTTCTAGCACAAAACACAATTTAAATGTGTGCAAATGAACTATGCAGATATTTCAGAATATGGAAAGCGCCAATGAAGTATATTTTTGGGTAATTCTGAAGTGTGGTGGAAGCAAATACCAAAACAATTCAATACACTTGGAAATGACTTTTACACACACAGCTGTATACCTTTTTCAGCAAAACTATATGTCTGTGTAAATGTATTGGTCATTTTCGTTTGAAGATGTGTTGTCTGTAATGGCACTGCGCTATCACACCCTGCATACTCTACGTTACCCCACTCTACTCTGCACCACTCTACGACACTGTTCTACTCAGCACCACTGCACACTATGCCATACTCCTCAATATTGCACTCTACTCTTCACCACTCCACTTTGCTTCACTCAACGCCTCTCTACTCTGCACAACTCTACTCTACTCTCTGCCAATGCACTCTACCCCTCAACCATTGAAACCCTCTCCAAGGTAAGTCATAACTAAATTAATGTCAAGTACTACAAAAGGATCTGTTCACAGACTCACAACCCTTCACTAAGTGATGCCCTGTGGGCAGTTAATGACACAACAAGGAATATCAAATGGGGAATAGAGATGGATAGAGGGAAAGTGAAGGTTGTATAGAGTCTGCCATATGGCGTGGATTATCACAGCAATTAGGTCAGCAGTGTTGCTGTCACAAGGACACAATGAGCAGAAACCCACTGTGCCAACAAGAGATACAGTACTGTAAATATTCCAACATTTGCAATCAGCGAAGGGCATGTACATATATGGAGGGTACACTGCACGCCTACTGATTTCTCAGCGATTGGATGCCTTAATGAGCATTTGAACTACCAGGCAACAGTTCAACAGCCCAACGGCAGACCAAACTTCTTTGTACAAAAAATACAATGAAGAAAAGCCTGGATAAAGGAGGCATAATGGTCTCTTACTATAAATACTTTACTAAAGGGGTTAAAACCAGGCAAAGGTACAGGGACAGTCTTGGAGGCAGCACTGAATGATCTCAGGAAGCTTGTATCTTAACATTGTCTGATGCTTGATCGTATAGAAACGATCAGCTAAATTCCACACCATCAATCTTAAAGTTATTTTTAAAGGACTATGCTGACTATTATTTAGGTACACAACATTTAACTGAATTCAATGATTTGTAACCAATTGAGTTAAGTTACTCCTTACATTATTGCAGTCACCTGGTCAGAAATGTGTGTGCTGTAGGGCTCAGCTATATCTCTCCTTGCATTATAAGTAATACATATACTATTGGACAAAGCAAATTCACCTTGTTTCAGCTATGCAAACGCCCACATCTTACATTTAATATTTACACCACGTAAGTCCTCATCCAGGCTTGCGTTTTGTATGACTGGCAGTGATAAATGTTTTCTGAAATTACTCTTATTTCTTGAATAGTATCTACCTAAAGAATTGTATGATTGACAGTGGCGTCTTATCCGCAATGACGGAGGAGCGTCGCCCCACTACCTGGGTCAGAGCCAGCAAATGTAAATTAAAACGATGTTCTTGCATAGTTTTAATTTACATTTGCCGGCTCTTAGCCAGTGTTGTGTGGAGGGGTGGGACCGTGATATGGGAGGGAGTTGGAAGGAGGAGTGCGATGTGCCCTCCACTCCCTAAGTGCGCATATGTGTTTTGGCCGGCTGTCTCAGGGCGATCAAAACACACATGTGCACTAATTTTTCTCCAGCCCACCTGCATTGAGCAGCCGGGCTGGAGAAACCCCACAGACTTCCTGTTCTGAGCAGGGTGTCTTCTCTGCCTGCTCAGACCAATGAGCGCGGGGATTAGACCGTAGTCTCTCCCAGGGGCTGATGGGACCAGCAGGCAGGAAGGGGAGAGGCGGCGCGTGGAGACGCAGCACTGGAGCGGCCTGTGGCAAAAGGTAAGCTTTCTTTTTTTTTTTTTTTTGTATGTTCAATCCCCACCCCGATATCCGCCAGCCCTTTGCATAGGGATCTCTCACTTAGAGCCCCTGTTATGCAACAGCTTACAGGCTTTGATTTGGCCCTATGTTAGAACAAAGTGGTCAAATATAATAAATGATGGATTTCAGTTGACTTTCCTTTACCTATCCTTTTAGAAGAATTGGTCTTTAGATGCAAGATAGAATTTATCACTATTATAACCCCTTAGAAAATGCAAGCTTCTATGAATACACTCTTCATAATTACCATAATTGAAAACTGGATTGGAGAGACCTTTATCTCAAATAATCATAAGATTGGTTAATGTATTTTTTGTCTGCATGTTATGATAGAGCAATTAGGAGAGGCTAATCACTTACATAGTGAGAGTGACTTATTGTTTGAAGAAGTAAATGTACTCAATGCCTACCTGAAACCAATTTTATTAAGTATGATTGAGTGTAATTATACTATTACAGAAATGAAATATAATGATTTAAGAGCAATTTATGTGAATGAGTAGGTGGGAATTGTTAAAATGTATTCTGTACTGCTAAGATCAAACATAGCAATCAAAGTACTTATCTAGATATTAATGTCATCTGAGCTGAGAGCTCCGAGTGGTAGATTTCCATCTTGTTTTTCAGCACGTAACACATTCAAATGTGAAATATAATGGAGCGAACATAGTGATGTTGTAAGCATTGAGAGTTAGTAAGGGTGAATTATGCTAGGGAAGGTATAAAAACCTGTTAGTGTTTCCTGGTAAGGTATAACTGACCACTCAGTTTGATTTTGGCTCACACAACGCAAGCGACTGCAGCAATTGATACTTGATGCAATCATGAACAATGTAACAGTTTTTGATGCAGATCTGCAGGTTATAACTTTGATATGACACTCAATGTAGCCTAATCCATTTGTTTAATGAATCTATTCTATATTTTCCCCATATCACCTTTGTGTCACTTCATTGTGCTGAATAGAGAAATACACAGGGGGTGCCATACTCCCCCCAGTTGTAGAGTTGGGGAGAGGAGTTGGCCTTGCGGCTAGGGCGATCGACCTCGAATCTTGGGAACTGGGTTCGAGTCTCGGCAATGACGCTGAACATCCTGTGGTTCAGGGCAAATCACTTAATCTCCCTGTGCCTAACAAGAAAATGAATGTGTCCTCATGTAATGCAACTGGTGCTATGTAAAGCGCTCTGATACCCAATTCGGGTCAAGTTCGCGCTATATAAAACTCTGTAAAATAAAAAATAAAAAAAGTAGACGGGTGATGCGGATAAGCTTCAGGGGACACTAACTCTGTATTGATCTAATTGGGTACAATTATATTTCATGGAATGATTACCTGCAGCTAGTAGTGTACGTTCACTGCCATGGGGATGTGATCAGTAAGAGATAACCTGACTGATTGTTCTTGATCCTCTGGAATTTTTGGATCCCTTTTGTTGATATAGGCAGTGCTTAAGTAGTTAATTGGGGTAGTATCAGGAAGCTGGTAGGTTAAACTCTACTTCACCTTTAGACGTTGAAGGAAACTCCTCCACATCTAGTGTGAGATCAACATTTTGACATGGAACGAGACTCCATTGTTCTTCACTTTTCACAAGAAATAGCACTTTTGAGAGCAGGCAGAGCCACTCAATACCATATGTATTATCTTTGTTTGTAAAAAGGTCAGACCCTCGCCAATCATAGGCTTTGCCTTCTGTTTTCAATAGGACATTTTAATCGTGCCAGGGTTAGGTGATGAAAACAAAGATACAATAAACTTATTAACTTGTTAATATTAGTGTGCTAGTTGTTGAATTGATGATTCAGAGATAATTTAGTGAGTCAAATTATCTTTATTCCAAAAGATACAGGCAGGTACTGCAGCACAACCGGTCAGCTGGCCGTCCGCTTATCTCCTAGAGTGTAACTGCTCTTGGCTTCGCGTTCCATGTTCTATGGAACGCGAAGACAGAGCGCGCAACAAAACATACTAAAATGCATAACATAACACATCCCCTTCTGAATATAACACAGAAATAAAAAGAAGAAAAGAAAAATGACAACATAACATACCATCCCCTTCCTTTTGAAGAGAGAAACAATATTTGAAAGTGAAACAATATTAGAAAATATGTGAGTTAATACAAATAAAGTATGATGAGCAAAATAAATAATGCAAAGAAAATTTACAAAGGAAAACTTTCTGAAATATAATCCCCTAACCAGACAGGAGGTCTTTTTTCACGCTTGGAATGCCTGGAATCCAAATTAAGTTCATCTTGAATTGTAACATCTGAACTTCTTGAATCAGTTTCCAAAACAGGTGAATCTGGAACTGGAGAAACAGTTACAGTGTTGTCTTTGATGACCACAGGAGTATTTGCATTAGAGCCAATATCAGAATTATCATTACCTAACAAGTCATCAAAATCATACCAGTAGGAAACTTTCTCAGTACACTCTGAAGGTGCAGAACATTTTACTACCCTCTTGAGGTTCCAAACTTTTCCATCAGTGAGACGTACAGCATTATTCATGATTTCAACAACTTGCATCGGTTCATAAAAACAACTGACTTCTTTAGAAGTCTTACCGGGTTTTTCCACTGTAACCCATTGTCCAATATCAATGTTGACATTTTTAGCACCTTGTTTTGAATCTTACCACTCCTTACTCTTAACATGAGCAGCATCACCTTTTTCTTTTACTAAGTCCTCAGACCAATGTACAACATTGGATTTAAATAACCAACCAGGAGTGAATTTGGTTCTAGGATTTCTTCCGCGCATAAGGACGAAAGGCGGATATCCCGTGGCATCACATATAGAAACTCTGTAAGCCCAAACCATTTTTAAGACTTGAGTTTCCCAATCATTACATTTGGCAGACATTTGAATTGTATTTTTAATAACACGGTTAAAGCGCTCAACCATGCCATTACTGTTTGGGTTGTACAATGAAGTAGTTCTGTGTTTAATTCCTAGTTTATTGAAATATTCTTTGGCCTTGGTTGACCTAAATTGTACACCATTGTCACTTAATAAAACAGAGGGAATTCCTTCCATTATAAATGACTGGTCAAGAAAATGAAGGACTGTATCAGTGTCAGCTTTGTTAACAATTTTGACAAAAGGGCATCTAGAATATAAATCCATTAGTACCAAAATGTACTTCTGCTCAATACCAATGGGACCCATGATATCAGTATGTTCCCAAGGTGAACTAGGTCTAGTCATGGTACTTAAAGGAGGTTTGAAAGTGACCAATGATTTATCAGCAGCTTTACAGGGTTTACACTCTCTTACAAATGCCTCAATTTCGGCTTCCATGCCAGGCCACCAAAACGAAGTTTTGACAGTTCGTTTGGAACGGACAATACCACAATGCCCTTTATGACACAGTGCTATTATTGATGTACGCAAACTCTTAGGGGGAATAACTCTTTCACCTCGCCAAATGTTTTCACCCTGAACACTAAGATCAAACCTAACCTCCCAGAAAGGTTTTAAAGGATGGTCACTGCTTACTTTCCTTGGCCAAGATTGTGCTAGGTGTAATTTTATCTGTGATAATTCATCATCATTGGAATATTCTTCCTCCCATTTGTCTTTCATAATACCAGAGTTCCCCAAATCTTGTACATAGGCAATTTGAAGGTAATTCCAGATTTCATCTTCGCACATATCTAATTGTTTAGGCATTCTTGAAAGGAAATCGGCTATGCAATTTTTTTTTCCAGGAAGGTACTCCATTTCTAACAATAATCCTGTAATCTAATTGCTAGTCTAGAAACTCTTGCTGAAGTGTTTATAGTTCCTTCAGTGGTCAGAACTTTGAGTAAAGGTCTATGATCACTGCGCAAAGTGAACTGCTTACCCCATACAAAAGCACGGAAATGATCAGCAGCTCAAACACATGCTAAGGTCTCTTTCTCAATGGTTGAGTATTTCTCCTTAGTGGGTGACAAAGATCTGGACGCCTAGGCTACTATATGTTCTTTACCATTACGATCAATTTGAGCAAGAACGGCTCCTAAGCCTTTAATACTCGCATCGGTTGTGATTATGGTTTGAGCATCAGGGTCAAAACTCTTCAAGGAAGCAATTTTAGTAATACAATCCTTAATGTCCTCAAAATCATGTTCACACTCAGGTGACCAATCAAATTTGATTTTGTTCTTTAAAAGTTGCCTAATGTTGTAAGTTCTAGCAGCAAAATTTGGAATGTACTTTGAGCAAAATTCAGCAAGACCTATAAAAGATCTGACATTATCTTTGCAGTTAGGAGCAGGAGCACATTTGATGGTGTCAATAAGATTAGGCTTAGGTCTAATTCCATCACTATCCATAACATGACCCAAATAAGTGACATGATCACTAGCAAATGTACATTTAGAATATTCAATAGTCAAACCTTTTGATTCCAAAATGGATAAGACTGTCTCTGAGGTTTTATCATGTTCCACTTAGTTTTTTCCCAAAACGAGAATATCATCTTGAAAAAATGTGGTATTTTTTTATGTTAGAAAACAATTTATGCATAAGGCATTGAAAAACGGCCGCAGCAGATGCAAAGCCGAAAGGCATCCTTTTGAACTGGAAACAGCCCTGTGGGGTAATAAAGGCAGTGAGTTTCTGGCTATTTTTTTAAAGTGGAATCTGATGATATGCAGCAGATAAATCAATTGTAGTAAACCACTTGGCACCTTCTAATAAAGCTAACATTTCATTAATTTTTGGTAACGGAAATTGATCAACCACAATATTTTCATTTAAATGACGCAAATCAACACACAACCTCAATTTCCCGTTACTACGTTTAACTACGACCAAGGGAGAAACCCAAGATGATGCTTCAACAGGATCAATTATGTCTGAAGAGACTAATCTGTCCAGTTCTGCAGCAACATCTTTCCTTAGGACAATTGGAGCATTTCTGACTTTATGAATTTTTGGTACCGCGTTATCTTTGAGAATTATCTTGTGTTCAAAATCTCTTAATTTACCAATATTTTTTTGAAAAGCAGAAGGAAACTTTTTTAAAAGTTTTTCACCAACCTTTGTGCCCTCATCCATTACAAGTACTTTTTCCACCGAATTTGGGTCAAGAATTATATGTAAATTCCCCTGGTCTTTCCATCCCAATACTGATGGATCCTTTCTGGAAATATATAACTTACCATAGGATTGGTGATTTTTACATTCAAATTTGAGCCACCGAAAACCGATTATATCAATTTTTTCACCCCCATAACCCTCAGGATCAATATCAGAGGGAAAACGTTTTGAACCAACTTTGCCAATGAAGTTCTTTTTCCATACTTCTTCATTAACTATAGAATAGGGTGAACCTGAGTCAGCGTAAAGTTTTACACGCACTCCACCTATGTGGATCCAACACTCTGGTTTATTTTCAATCAGCAAGCATCCATCTCTAATATTGAGAAGAAGTTTTTTCTTTATAGCTACAGAACATTCAGAAACCTGTTCATCACTACTGCTAGCATCACCATCAGAATCTGTATCTACTTGGACACACTTAACAGCTTTAGTTTTCCTCCTACATGCTTTAGTGTAATGTCCATATATACCACACGAAACACATTTAGTCTTTCTAGCGGGACAAGATTTAGCAAAAGCTAAATGTTCAAGACTTCCATGTCTATAACATTTGGGTGGTTCACTGTACGATCTGGACTTACTCCATCCATCAGATTTTGGCCTGTTGCTATAAGTTTTTTTTTAATTGGAACTTACTTTAGCAACAAGATCTTTATCAACACTTTCGTTTTTCAAAGCATTAGCACATCTACTAGATGTTTCCGCTTTGCGGACAACAGCAAGAATATCGTCATGACTGGCATCACCATTCATCCAGAGGCGTTCCTGAATAGCAGGATTATTGGCATGCATAACCACTTGGTCACGTACTAAATCCTCTAATAACTCACCAAAAGCACAATCCATTGCCAATTTTTTTTAACTCACTTACATAATCATCAACGGATTCATTTTGTTGTTGTTTCCTTTGGAAGAATTTGTATCAGGTAATACCGATACACACTTTGGGAGCAAAGTATTTATCTAAATTGGACAAAGCAACAGTGAAAACATTGCTATCCCCAATCCCAACTATAGGTTTGTTCATTTGGTTGTAAGATTTCAGTCCTTGTGGGCCTAGTGAATGTAATAAAATACGTTTCTTCTGATCAGCTGACATCTTGCCGTCCGAATCCACGGTCTCAATATAGTTTGAAAAAAAAGTACTCTTTCCATTCTGTCCATTTTAAAGCTGGTTCAGAAGCACTAGACCAAAAAGCTTCAGGGTGACTTAATGAAAAGGTTTGTTGACTCATGTTGCTAACAGCTACGAGAATAAATAAACTTCCAAAAAGTGTAAATACCAGCACAAATTCAGTGGAATTGTACCAGTGTAAGTTACAGCAAGACACTGTCCTTTCTTCACCACATAAATTAAAGTAAAAAATTAACTTCCAGAATCAAAGTTCCAAGTTGAAAAAAAAAAATCAAATGTAGATTTAGTGAAAGAAGATTAAAAGGATTCACCTGAATGTGAAGATGCAGTGAAGTAAGTCAATCGCTGAAAAGAAATTCCTTCAAAACTCGAGGTGCAGAAGGAAATGCGTCTTAACATCAAAAAAGCCCTTCATAAAACTTGAAATAGGCCTTCCCAATTCAAAATGGCCGCTACGTGTCATGTGACTCACCACGTTCCGTAAGAAAACGTGTGACGCGCACACAAAGTTCTCCTGAATCACTCGCAGCTTGAGGAGCTGGTCACGAGCGTTGAACAATCAGATGGTTGCTATGGACTGCCGTTAGACCTGAATCTTTTAAATGGCAAGGTCCAGCACAGCACATGTTCAACTGTAATAGCGATTGAAATGTATTAAATTAATCGCTCACCAGTACGATAGGTTGCTCTCCTCCGCAGCATGAGTTCTTCAACTTTAAAGTTTCAGTTACCGGTGAACTCTTTGAATTGCGTCGCGTCAATTCTGCCTGTATTTTCTTGCTTTTCGTTAAAAAAAAAAATCTCCGTAAGTAGTAGGTTCGTGAGAAATCCTGATCGTCGCCAATTGTTGAATTGATGATTCAGAGATAATTTAGTGAGTCAAATTATCTTTATTCCTAAAGATACAGGCAGGTACTGCAGCACAACCGGTCAGCTGGCCGTCCGCTTATCTCCTAGAGTGTAACTGCTCTTGGCTTCCATGGAACGCGCAGCAAAACATACTATAATGCATAACATAACACTAGTGATGGCTGGTCACGAAGGTCGTGTCTTGACTCCGAAGAAGGGATGATCCCTTCCCATATCCACCCTTCCAACTGGGAACTCCCACTCCAGTCAGGAGATGCCTTGGCAAAGAAACAATTTATGGAAGAGGAAAAGAGAATGGCACCAAAACCCTCCAAAATGTAAATTCAAGAAGGGTAGAATTCAACAGAGAGGATCAAATGCCTAAATAGGGAAAAATAGTCAAAAGCTAGTTATGAATAGGTAATAACCTTACTAGGAGCGTGCAAGGGAACAAGAAGTATAGCGATGCAACTTCAGTTAACATATTCGCCCTATGAATACTGAAAACTGAACTGGAAAGGGAAAAGACTGCCTCAGAAAGAGGTAACTGCCATCTTGAATTGTGGAAGCAAGGCAGAAACAACATTGGTGTGCCGCCATCTTGGACTGAGAAGAATCATATACATCTAAGATGGTGCCCACCTCTCCAGGATGGGGAGAGTGCCATAAGCAATATGGGTGATGCACACAGCACCTAACCACAGCCACCCCACACTGGCCCTATCAATTCATAATGCCCTTGAGGGAGAACGCCACTATGAAAGAGGTAAGGCCTGCCCCAAGTTCTGTGTCCCACATGCCGCGCTGTCAAGAAAGCTATCCGAGTATGGAACTTGCAAGAAGCAGAGCCTCCAACACACACATTTCCAAAACATATGACCTAGGATTCCTTCAAAAGATGTTTGTAGATCAGAATCTAGTAAGTTGTCCAGCACTGGATCTTTCATAGATTCACATGCTTGAGTCAATTACAATTAAAATCAATCTTTATTTGATTAATGTATTGAGCCAGTAAAGATTAATTCATTTAAACATACAATTAGTATAAATTATTTAAAATCACAAGAGTTTTTTATATTAGGAGACAGAAATATTTAAAAAAATATTGTGATGCAGACATATTGTTCACTGAATATGGGTTTTTTAGGTAAGTAATATTGTTGTTAAGAACATTGTTTTCAATAATATTGTTTTAAAAAATATAGTTGTACAAAATATTGTTTTTCTAATTATTTTAATGTGTTTTAGTTTATATATACATTTTATGTGTTCATGTTTGTAGAATTAATATTTTTTTTAAAATATAGTTTGTAATTTTAAGTAATTTAGATTTGTTTAATTTAATTGCTACTATTAGTAATTTATGGTGTTGTAGCAGGTCATTGTATTTGTAGGTGGATAGGGTGGGCAGCTAATTAAGTAATAATTATTTATTCATTTTTAATTTTTTAGTATTCATGTGATTGATGTTAATTATGTACATTATCTAACAATGATTTATAATAGTTTTATTTTAGGTGGGGGTTGCTTGGTTTGTAGGGGTGTTCGGTAGAAAGCTAATTAAGTAAAAGTTATGATTAGTTATTACTTTTTAATAATTATGGATATTGTGAAATAGTTAAATATTTGAGTTATGATTTCGGTGTGGGCTGCTGGGTTTTTAGGGGTATTGGGTGGGAAGTGTGTTAAGTAATAATTAATAAAAAAAAAATATTCACTGTTAAGTAATAATTTATTTTATTATTAATTTTGTAAATTGTGTTATACTTAGTTGTTTTTGTTATATTTTAAGTGTGGGCTGCTAGGTTTGTAGGGTTATAGGGTGGGAAATTAAGTAATTAAATGACATTTATTTTTATTAATAATTATTAAATTGTATCTTAATTATGTACATTATTTAATTGTTTATTTTTTATTTTTTAACATACATATTTTATATTAATTAATATTGTAAATATATAACTTTTATATGTTTCTTATACATTAATAGGGTTATTCACATATGTAGTGTGTTTGAAGTGAGGAACTTTCCCTACTATTGCTCAGACTGGAGTGAGAATAGTAAATATAATCCCTCCGACGACCAGTGCTTTGCCTACTCTTGCACAGACTGGAGTGGGAATAATAAATCTTACCCCTCGTAAGTCCAACACTTTCCCTTCTTTTGCACAGACTGAGTGGGAACAGTACATTTTACCCCTCTAAAGTCCAACGTTTTTCCTACTGTTCCACGGACTGGCGTATGCATAGGAAATTTCACCCGTTCAAAGTCCAAGACTCTTTCTACTTTAGCACCGACTGGAGTGGGAATAGTAAATCTTCCCCTTCCGAAGACCATGCTTTCCCTACTGTTCTACTGAATGAACTGAGAATAGTAAATTGAACCCCCCCCCCCCCCACCCCTCCCCCCCCCCCCCCCCCCCAAGTCCAACGCTTTTACTACTGATGCACAGACTGGAGTAGGAAGAGTAAATCTTTCCCCCTCCAAAGTCCAACAGTTTCCCTACTGTAGCACAGGCTAGAGTGGGAATTGTAGATCTTATCCCTCCGAAGACTAGTGCTTTGCCTACACTTGCCTACACTTGCAGAGACTAAAGTGGGAATCGTAAATTTTACCCCTCCGAAGTCCATCGCTTTTCCTACTTTTGCACAGACGGAAGTGGGAATAGTAAATTTAATTCCTCCGAAGTCCAACGCTTTCCCCACTCTTGCACACACTGCGTGGGAATAGTATATCTTATCCCTCTGAAGACCAACACTTTCCCTTGGACTGGAGTGTGTATAGGATATTTAACCCATCCTAAGCTTAACACTTTTTCTACTGTAGCACCGACTGGAGTGGAAACAGTAAATCTACCCCTTCCGAAGACCATGCTTTCCCTACTGTTCTAGTGAATGGAGTGAGAATAGTAAATTGACTCCTTCTGAAGTCCAACGCTTTTCCTACTCCTGCACAGACTGGAGTAGGAATAGTAAATATTCCCCCCTACGGAGTCCAACAGCTTCCCTACTGTAGGCTGGAGTGGGAATAGTAAATCTTACCCCTCCGAAGTCCAGAGCTTTCCCTACTGTTGCAAAGACTGGAATGAGAATTGTAAATGTAACCCCTCCAAAGTCCAACGCTTTCCCTACTGTAGCACAGACTGGAGTAGGAATAGTATATCTTACCCCTTTCAAGTCCAACGCTTTTCCTACTGTTGCACAGATAGGAGCGGGAGTAGTAAATCCTTCCCCCTCTGAAGTCCAACACTGTCCCTACTGTGTCAGGCTTGCCGGGTCCGAATCCTCAGGGCTGTGCCGATGCTCTATGGGGGCCCACCTCTGAATCGACCCAAGTCTGGCTATGTATATACACAGACTTTTGGGGCAATTGAGCGGGGGAAGGAAAGGGTGGGGACTGCGGGAAGGGAGACCTGTGGGCGAGAGACAAGAAACACAATAAGCACTTCTATTCCCCTTTCCCCCTTACTCTGTTCTTCACCCCCTCTCAATCCACCCTTTCTTACCTGTAAAGAAATAAGAGTGATGCAACTCGTTAAGGAGGAGATGCGGGGGCTGCTGCTTTGCGTATCTGGCTCTCTGAAGCTTAGGTGTACGTCTCTTTGGACTATAAAAGAGAAGCACACACGTACACCAGAAAGGAAAGCAACAAAAGAATTGTAATGCTACCACTGCAGCGCTAAGAAAATGCAGGCCTGAATAGTTCTGAGATGGAGAAGGAGCTGGTACTCGTTAGGTGACTTTCTCCCTTCCTTTTCCGAAAGAGAGAGATTTCTTGTATACTGATTTGAACAAAGTCATGAAGCAAATAAACGTAGTATACTCTGCTTAGGAGACTTAGAGGAGTAGGGTTACACTCATTCATCCATTCAAGGTTCCTTTATCAGGCACGATATAACTTTGAATAAACTGGTTGCGAAAATGTCATGGGACAAACAAACACGATGTGCGCAACTTGGGGATGCCCAGAGGGTTATCGTCACACTCATTCATCCATCCAACGTTGCAAATCATACCATTCGCGGGCGCGTATTCACCCCGCATGAAACCGGGACCGGTTTCTCCAACGGGGTCAATCTGGCAGCCCAAGCGCCACTAAGTGCGCGGTCGCTCCCCTGCACGGTGAATCTCTCACCTCCAACAGGGGAGTCACAGAAGTCGTTCTACAAGTGTGTCAAAGACACTCAAGGGATGCGGTCGTAGGGTGTGTCCTTTGACACTCTTACCGCCAAAGTTAACTGCAAGGCAAAGCGTCCAGCTTCCCCGCGGGAGATGTCGAATAATCGGCACCGCGGTCCGGACTGCAGGGCTTTTATTTCCTGCTTCCGGTCCGCCGCCACCGTCCGATGCGCAACGTGCTCGCGTTGCCTATCGGGATTTGTAGTCTGTGTCGATCCGCGTCTCGCATCTCGGCCGTCTGCAGCGAGCGCGATCGCGGGAAGGCAAGTTCATGACATACTGTAGCACAGACTGAAGTGGGAATATTAAATCGTACCCCTCCGAAGTTGAATGCTTTCCCTACTGTTCTACTACAGAGTGGAGTTGGAATAGTAAATTGAACCCCTCCAAAGTCCAACGCTTACCCTACTGTGTATAGTATTTTTAGTAAAAGTGTTTTTAGAGGTTTACATTTGTAACATTTTATTCATTGTGTAAATTAATATATTTTTGTTATTGAGTTGTTTGTTTTTTATGGTTTTATTATGTATGTATTATGTTATATATATATGTCTGTCAAGTTGGCCAGAAAAACATGGGGAAGAGCCACTGCTCAGTTTCGCTTACCTCCAAGGGATTGGATCTGTTTTGGCCCCTGCATCCGAGAACAGCATCGAACTGTCATCTGTGACTTCACAGCAGGACCAAGCTGATTGCAGCGAGGTTTTCAGTATCGTTGGACTCAGTTCGGTGCGATATGGTGTATGGTGGGGACCCAGGAGAGGAGTTGTTTTTAACAGTGGTGCCAGGACAATTTCACTTTGCACGCATTTACATTTTTTTAGACATCCAGCACTCACTACGAGATTTCAGGAGTCCTTTTTGAAAACGTTTTTCATTCTGCCGAGATGGTGCAGTGTGGGATTTGCAGTCTCCCGAGGAGGCAGCAGTGACGTTTCAAGTAATGAGACTCAGCTGGGTTCCCACGATTGGGTGCAGAATTACTGCCTAAAGAACGGACTGATGCAACTCAATTGTGCAATAAGGCATCTGATTAAGGCAGTTATATATCTCCAAAAGCAAAGTAAACACACTCTCAGGGTAAAATGCTGGTAGTTAGAATTCATTCGAGTTACGCGTTTCGACTGCGAAGCAGTCTTGGTCATTCCACCTAGTGTGTGACCAAGATTGCTTCGCAGTCAAAACGCGTAACTCGAATAAATTCTAACTACCAGTATATTTCCCCTGAGAGTGCGTTTACTTTGCTTATGGATACAATTCAGTACGTCCGGCGTGCTCCACCGGCATAACGCACCAACTACCATGGGTCAGAAGATCGGAAGGAGCAAAATGTGAGGACTATAAATATATATATATATCCAGGTATCCAGGAAAAGGATTCCACCTTCCGCTCGGTGGCGAGAAGCGTGTCGGAGGACGTGAAAATCGAGTAGTTAAGGAAGGAATGTGTGGAACTTTCCGGTAAAGGAGGTGTGCCCCAAACAAGCATTGGAATTGTACCAATTTGCTTGCACAAGAGACATTGTTTTATAAAGCTTTGCTGCCATGACCGCTGACGCTCTAAGAAGCCATGAAGCAGCGGCCGACCTAATGTTTGATGATGCCCCCAGCACATCAGAATCAATGCTGGCCCCAAGTGGCCCGTCACAAGGGGGAACACGAACATCAGAGACCTATTAAAAAAATTGGAAAAGTTAATGAGAATGGAACAATCTAAATGGTGGGAGCACCGATCATTGGGTCGCTATTTGCAAGTAGGGCGCATTCCTAGGGGATTACGCATTACGATTGCCCCAAGCTATGAAAATCCGGACCCGCAAATGTTACAGGAATGGGCAGATAGCAATTTAGAATCATCACACCGACTGGTGGAAATACTGGTCAAATATGCGGAGAGCGATCGACTAAAAATGCAAGAACAAATTGATGAACTGAATTTAGAAATTGCCAAAATTGAAGCCACACCTGTGAGTAAGACATATCGTGAGGACATGTTGGCCAGACTAGAGAAGGAGGAAGAAATAATAAAAAAAGCGCAAAGCGTTTCAGTTTCAAAGGGACAAACACGATTATGAGCAGGGACAACTGTTTACTTTTGCCCAAAAATACGATGCCTTTAAAACCCCTAAACAAACCATCCAACAAGAAACAAATGTGAATAGAAGGGAGATAGCGACACCTTCAATCTCGGCATCTGATCTGAGCTCAACGGTTGAAAGTGAGACAGAAACTGATCAATCGAGGATCTCATCACGATTGGGGTTTCAAAAGTCATCCCTTTGCGAAGATGTAAATTGTCTGAGGCAAGACCGAAGACACACACTAAGGCCCCACAAGCAGAACGCACAAATAAGCAAAGGCTCAACAGAAAGCGGCGACAAAGGCGCCAGTGCAATCGCAGGCGCCAGCAGCAACAAAAAAACCACAATACAACAAAAGATGGCAACGTAAGTAATGAGCAAAACCCATACAGTTGTGAACTTATTGCCCATGAGTCTCAATAATGCAGAAACTAAACTGTTGGAATTGGGATTATCCTACTGTCCCTCTAGCAACTTTGATTATGCACGAACTTGTGTGGATCTATATTAATTCATCCGTAAATTGAAACTTAAAAAATATCACATGATAAACAGTAGTGTTTCCTACAAAAACACGATAGCTGTTGATCTAAACAGCCACGTTACAACTAGCAAGATGTCTAAAGAGGATGTTGAATTACTGACTATCTTGGAGGAACTGGTGCAGGAAAATACAACCTATGGAAATGAAGTGGGAAGTCCCAGTGGAAGGTGTTTTAATACAATCCAAACACATTTTAAACCAAGGTCAACATTTCAACCCATAGTGGTAAGAGACTCCCTTGACATATTCAATGAACTTGTCACCACCGAAGTCAAGAGTCTGAAATTTCGGTCTGCAAGATCTAAGAAGAAATATGAATACCAATAAAATGCGTACAACAGGCTGATCAAAAAACTACAGAAGAACGATCAGGTGGTAATTAGAAATTCCAATAAGGGAGGCAACATTGTCATCTGGCCAAGTGAAGAGTACATGAAATAGGCACATTTACAGCTGGAAGATTTGAACTGTTATTAAAAAAAAAAAAGTAAAATGCCAACAGTACGTGCATCATAGAACATGTACTACTCTTAACTTAATGTTATGTTATGTTATGTTAAACACTTTTATAAAGCGCACAGCTGCCCCAACGAAGGGGCGTCCCGGCGCTAGCCACAGAAACCAGAGGAGGGAAGATGAGATTAAGCCATAGGGAAGAGGGCAGTCTTGATAGCTTTGCGGAATGAGGTCAGACAGTCCAGACTGCGGATTGTCAACGGCAGGGAGTTCCAAAGCTTGGGTGCCAAGAGCCGAAAAGACTTGCCGCCAGCTCTCGATCTCTTAATTCTGGGGACAGCAGCCAGCATCAATTCAGAAGAGCGCAGCGTACGCTTGGGGATGTAGGGGGTGATCAGGTCAGACAGGATCTCGGGGGTAGCAAATTTAAGAATTTTGAAGGTGAGACAGAGGGATTTATATTCAATTCTTTTGGAGATCGGTAGCCAATGAAGGCGTCGGATAGCTCCTATTCCAGAGCATGATCTAGAAAGGCCAAGGATGGCGCGAGCTGCGGAGTTTTGAGTATGCTGAAGCCGGTTGAGTTCCGCTTTATTAGCCCCCAGCAGCAAAGAGTTGGCATAGTCTAATCTTGAAAGAATGGTGGCTTGGATTATAAATTGTCGTGTAGCTGAATCAAAGAAGCGGAGCGTAGGACTTAAGGCACGTAAAAGACCAAAGCAGGTGCCAGCTATTTTTTTGGTATACTCTCGAAAGCTTAAGGTCGAGTCGAACAGAAAACCAAGGTTCTTCACCACCAGTTTGGGGGGGGGGGGGGGGGCAGGTCCCAGGGATGGAGGCCACCAGTGAGAGTTCCAGAGCTCCCTGTTCCTGCCTACCAGAAGAACCTCTGATTTATTGGCATTGAGCTGGAGACAGTTCTCTGTCAGCCAGCCCACGATAGCTTCAAGGCCTATTTGGAAATGAGAGGCATCTTGAGCAAGATCATCTGAGAGAGCTACCATAAGCTGGGTGTCGTCTGCATACGAAACCATGGAAAGACCATGGTGGAGTGCGACAGCGGCCAGAGGTTGAACGTAAATGTTAAACAAAGCCGAGCTGAGCGCCGAGCCTTGAGGGACCCCCTGCTCAATGGGTTTAATGGAGGAGGCAAAAGGGGGGGCAAAAACTTGAAAAGATCTGTCAGTCAAGAAGGAGCGAAACCATTCGAGACCGGCATCTTTTATCCCAGCTTCTTCGAGCCGGCGCAGGAGAATCCGATGAGAAACCGTGTCAAAAGCGGCACTCAGGTCAAGTAGTACGAGTGCCGCTGTTTGGCCTTTGTCGATGATGGAGCGTAAGTTTTCGCTCACAGCTAAGAGGGCGGTTTCAGTGCTGTAGCCCGCACGAAATCCATTTTGGGATTGATCTAGAATCTTATTTTTGTTTATGTGCTCAGAGAGAACTTTATTGGCATGAGCCTCTGCTACTTTAGCCACCCATGGTAGAAGAGAACTTGGCCGAAAATTCTCGGGCTTGGTGGAGTCGATGAGGGTTTTTTTTAACAGGGGAAGTACCTTGGCCTGTTTCCAGGCCTGAGGGACCAAAGCCCTGCTGAAAGAGGAGTTAATAGTTGAAAGTAACGGCGGAAGGAGGACCGAGAGGCAGTCTCGGTATAGAGTAGGTCTCATAGGGTCAAGAGGGGACCCTGATTTAACTTTGGAGCTGAGAGTCAAAAACTCCTCTTGTGAGATGGGAGGAATACTCTCCAAGGGGAGGTAGTGAGTAGAAATCGGGAGGTGTTCTGGCGTCGTGGGATGATTAGAGAAGGATTTATAAATATTTACAACTTTTTGAACAAAGTAGGAAGCCAATTCTTCGCATTGTTCACCAGAAGTAATATGCGGAGTGCGTGGATCCTTCCTTTTTTTCAAATCATTAAGGATTTTAAATATACATTTAGTGGGGTTATTGCTGGAGGCAATCTGGTTCGTAAAGAAGGCAGTGCGGGCAAGCTGTATGGCTTTGTGATAACTTTTGATAGTAGCCTGATATTGTTTCTTTATTAAAGGGCAATAGTCCTTGCACCATGCTCGTTCACTGTGTTTACAGACGCTCCGCATTGCGGCAAGAGAGTCTGTATACCAAGGATTGGGGCAAACGCCGCGTCCCTTGGACCACTTTAAAGGGATAAGGGAATCAAGTGCTGCATAGATCCAGTCACCGATCTCCTTGTAGGCTTGTTCCGGATCAAGGTTGTCGAGGGTAGGAAGACTAGAAGACAGGAGGGCCAGCACAGTATGTATGGCACAGTGCAGGATTGATTTGCACGGGTGTACTGAAATTCTTGAAGAACGAACATCCAGAGATGCTGATCATCTACTTTAGTCCTAAACTGCACAAAAATGCCACTACACCACCAGGCAGGCCAATCATTTCAGCCAGAGGAGGACTTTTGGAAAACACTTCTAAATATATAGACTTTTTCCTGCAGGGCTTCTTCAAAAATCTACCATCTTTTGATCAAGACTCTGGAGACTTCTTGTGACGATTAAGTACATTTGAATGGGACTCCAGCTACTTACTCATGTGTCTTGATGTAACATCGTTCTATACGAGCATCTACCATAAAGATGGAATCAGGGCAATGCAACATTATCTGGACAGCAGACAATTGAGTTTAGTTCATCATAACAATATGTTGATCACTATGATTCAGTACTATTTAGATAACAACTACTTCCTGTTCGCTAACCATGTATATCAGCAAATCAGAAGAGTAGCTATGGGGGCATGTTTTTCCCCTAGCTACTCCTGCCTACACATGGGTTGGTGGGAGGAGATGATACTAAACCGAGAGCACAAGCAAATTGTAGACAGCCAGGTTAAATTATGGTTGCGCTACATTGATTATTTGTTCATAGTATGGCAAGGCACAGAGGTCTTAGCCCTTGATTTTGTAAACAGTATCAATAACAACAATGTCAATCTCCAATTTACTGCCACTATCAGCAGAACAAATGTATATTTTCTTGATGTGGAGGTATACATCAGGGACCAGAAGATTGAAACAAAACTATACCGTAAACCCACGGCTGGTAATAGTTTACTGCATGCAACTAGTCACCATCCTCAGCACCACATCAGTAGTATACCATATGGTGAGATGCTGAGGATACGTAGGACTTGCAGTAACGATCTTAGAGCGGTGCTATAATTAGAGAATTATAGATACAGCTACCTGTTATTGACACCAATGCCAAAACAATGGACAACACAACTAGGCTTATCCTCACGTACAGCACAAAGCAAAATGCAATACGGAGGATAATTGACAAAAATTGTCCAGTTGTCAAAAGTGATCCCATTATTGGCAAAACTATGCCCAAGCACCCGAGCATCACATTCAGGAAATCTAAATCCATGAGGGACTCAGTGGTCAGCAGCAGCCCTGAGGTCAAATTACCCACTACTTGGCTGACTACGCGGAGGGGATTTGTTAAATGCAATTCTTGCAGAGCATGCCAATATGGGACAAATAAAACCACCTACAAAAGCCCCTTTTTGGATGCTCCAATCACAATTTCAAAATTCCTTACATGCCGTACGGAATATGTGATCTACGTGTTGGAGTGCTCTTTTGGGCTGCAGTATGTGGGCAGTACCAAACTACAGGCCCACAAACGTATACTGCAGCACATGAGAGCAATAACCAACAGTGACTAATCATATCCGGTCGCAAGACACTTTAAACAGGTGCATGCCAATGACCTCAAACATTTAACTTACTTTTTAATTGATTTCATTCCTGTGTTCAGACGGGGAGGAAACAGGGAAGCGAGACTTAGACATCTTGTAATTTAATATATCTTGGAATTAGATACAAAGACCCCTAATGGACACAACTCTAGTGAGGATTTTTTCACATGGTTATAATGAGTTTGACAATTGACCTTAGTAACTTTTCCTTTACAGAGCAAGACACTACTTTATTTTTAATATTTTTTTTTTATCTTTATCAATTATAGCTCTGGTTTCTCTGTGTGTTATGCAATATCATCTAGTCAGTACGCTGCTAATAGCATTGAGGCAAATATGTATGAAATATTTAAATTGAATGTAGAAAACCCTTTTCCCTTTTTTATACACACATAATAGGTTTTTTAACTTTTTAGGATCATGGGTAGATTCTGGATAGCACCTGTTTTTTTAACACATTGTACTTAGCACTTAAATAAGTATTAGACAGGACACAGTACAACATGATAAAATAATTCACTGTATCAATGTGCAGACTTATGAATTAAATCGGCACAAGATGTTTCAGTCTATTTGGAGAACACGCATTATGTGTTAATTACGGCATCACTCAGATATGACTAAGATATGCAATATACCAACATACTAACTGACATGGTTTTTAATACTATATTCTTACATTTTATGTATTGTACGTATAAGTGTATGTAATGTGTATTTTAAATGTCAGGATTTTAATCTGGTATTTATTTATTTATATATTCATTCGCTACGCGTTTCGACACAACGTAGCGAATGTTTATTAAATAACAATTAACCTCCGAGAGTGCGTTTTTTCTTTAAAGAACTTTTATTGGATTATCCGGCTTTGGGTTCGCCGGACAGCGCACCACCTGACAAGGGCTTCATCCCGGAAGGACCCGACTGTGACTGTTTATTTATATATTCATGTATTTTACACGTATATATATTTATTTATTGCCAATCTGCACAATCTGTTCTTATCGTTAACAACGGTATAAACATAAGTATTTTATCTTTGTCTATACGATCGTTAGACCACGTGTGATAGCACTGAGCACTTTAAATTAGGTAATGTGACTCCTAGAGCGCGTCATGTGATCAAGGCCAGGTCAGGCCGAAACGCGTCAGGGCGGTTATGGTGGCATAATGCAATAAAGAAAAATTTAGCACGTACGTCTGGGTTCAACTTAATTGGAAAAAAAATAAAAATATATATATATATATATTTTTTTTTTTTCATAGTAATACATTTTAAATATTTTACATATTAATATAATGTAAAATAAATAATTGGATTAATTGAGTTACACTATATATATTTTATATAAACACAAACCCACATATATATATGTGTTCCTGTGTTTACGTAATTATATATTTATACATAGTATTAAATATTAGTGGAATTTATTTAATTTACATTATTTTAACTTTATATATTAAAATATTTCACATTTCCTACTTTAAACTCTATTTATGTTACAAAATCTATATTTTTGGATGACATTAGTGTCAACTATATATGTTTTCCAATAGTTTCATTCTTACCATTAAAAGTATAGGGCGACGATATTTTTGTAAACAATATTTTTGACAGAATATTTTTGTTACACCCTAATATTGTTGTCGATTTTGTGTCATGAGATCCAGACTAAACATACAAATATCATCACAAAGCTAAAAGCAACTTCCTCACTGACAGATTTCTGAATAAAACTAATAACCCCTAAACAAAAGGGCAAAGATTCTAAATGTTACATATAAATTAGTGCTCGTCTACATCTTAAAAGGTTCCCTTTTGCCAAAAACCATTTAAAAATATGCTTCAGTTGGGGTGCACAGTATTTGCAAAAAACTATAAAATGCAGTGTGAATTGTTATCACTTAGACAAAGGGGAACATCTCTCAACCATTGATCTGTCCTGGGAAACACCACCATATAGTGTACTATATTTAACAGTACCGGGTCACTATATATATGTATTGCAGATTTATCATCATCATAGAGTGGAATTCCTTCACTACATAACATTTTAAAATAAAATTAGCTTTAAATGTTAACTTATTTCACTAAATCCCCATGTTCTCATTGTTCTTTGCATGATTAAATATACAGTTCATTTCCGATTTTGAATAGATACTAAAGAACTCCAGGTTTTGTAGGGTCACGCTCGCACCTAATAGCCTGAACATTTTCCTAATGTAGTCAAGCAAGGGTATATTAAAACCATTATCGAGTGATAGCCAATCCTGTATGATTGCTTGATTCATGGATACCTCCATTTTGATCCAGATTTACTGCCATAGCAATATCAGTCACAATTTAGTAGTGCCCTCCATAAACTTCATTACCAATGCATGGCAACAGATATAGGATGAACTACTTTGTGGACCGCAAGTATTCGTTATAAGAAGGCATTCTCACCCTTCTGAATGGCCTGACAATATATGTACCCCCACAATACATCCCAAGGATTAACAGTCAAAACACATTTGCTATTGTAGCTCAAGCACATCTCTTTTAAAGGTTTAGAGCTCATCTGACATGCAAATCGTAATACAGCCACAAATGTTTCGGAGAACTGTTGTTTGTATATGGTTCTCAGGTGTATCCATTTTCCAGGGGAGTCTGTTTGCATGTTGACATAGGAAAACCTGGGAACTCTACCTATTTCTACTCCATTGATTGGGAGTAAGCATGTCTTTGCTACACCCTGTCCCTAGATCATGGTGTATGATTTACTAAGATTTATTTTAAGATCTAATTGGTCCATGAACTTCCATCAAGAAGCGTTTGAAGGACGTTTACTGTCTTTGCCATTAGAACAGCACCTTCTGCATATAATAGGACTTGAATCAGGCAGCTATATACGAGAGAAATATCTTTACATTTTGAATTTAAAAACGTATCTAGGTCATGAATGTGATGTGTGACTAAAAGGATGGCAAGAACGCACCCTTGTCTGACTCCATTTTTAATCTGGAATGGGTTTTACACTCTCCACCATGGCCATAATGAACCCTTGCAGTAGAATTCAAATACAATTGGCTTAATTGTGTGATTATCATTTCTTCTATGCCCAATACTATCATTTAGCATGGTTAACAAAGTCAAATGCACTGCTAAGGTCTATGACAACTATTTGCAAAATTACTTTCTTGGCTTGGGTGTGATTCCCAATCAGATGATTCATGTTCAAACTTTGTTCCTCAGTGCCAAGTCTGTTCTTAAAACCATATTTTATATCTGATAATATACAATTTTCTTCTGCACATGTTTCCAGTCTCTCTAAAAAGATTCTAACCAACTGCTAACAGAAGAGTCAGGAAGGGCGAGCAGTCAATACCATTTGGGATCGGCTTTATTCTCCTTCTAAAAAATAGGGACTATAATTGATAAGGGACAGCTTATTAATAACGATTCTCCCACAATAATCTTAAGGACGGGTGTAAGGATGGGTGTTCACAGGTCTATTTTACTTTTAAAGAAGTTCACTGGGGCACAGTCAGGCCATTGCGCTTACCCTGAGCTATTTTTATTAATTGCCATTTATACTTCACTCAGGTCAAACACAAAATAACTATTTTTTGAGCCATTCGGCATATACCTATATATAGTATCAGTTAGTGCCTCTTGTGCCTGGTCTAATATATGTTTCAAAAGCATGTCAGTTTGCACTAAACTTGTGTTCAGGATCTAATGAAAGTGATGCTCTCACCAGCCCAATCAGTGACCACATACATAGGAATATGAAGGCCAGTGATAGAAGTAGGGAAAGCGGCATGTGGTAAGAGAGAAAATAGAGACAGGGGACTTCACCACTTCTACCTCGTCACTTGACTCTGATACCTTATACATGGCATTCATAAAATGATATGCAATAATACACTATAAGAATCCTCAGTTTCTTCACCGGGTACCTTAATAGAGTATAACCCCAGTCCTACCAGGTCATATAATGTTTCAAGAGATTAGTTCAAAGTTTGTTTTCATTAACAACATGACTTCAGGATACTTCCCTCTAAACTAATTGCCTATTCAAAACAATACTTCAGGAAGCAACAGGACTGCACAAGGGAATTTGAAGTCCATATAGCGAGGTCTTGTAGCAAGTAATTCCAGCAAAGGACTCTGGGGACTACAAAGAAGTTCTACCTGACAGTCTGAGATGGCTGCCATCTCCCTGGGACTTGCAAGAGCTTGTGGCCTGCTGAGAATCATAGTTCATTGCTCCATTCTCGGCACACGTGCAGTTTCAGTCCAAATAGGTCCAACAGACCATGATGACTGCAAGGCTAGCACGAGCTGTTTTGAATTTTGCACCTTTACACAAATGGGCTCCACTAAGCAGTAAACCGTACCTTTTTTTTTGAGACAGTGCGCATCCTCAGTTATCATTGATGCAGCCAGTGACATAGTAAGTACTGGCTTTCAACAGCTGTCAAGGATGGCAGAACTTCAGTGCAAGGGTTGTTTTAGGAACTATTTCTTTCTACCAGAAAAGCAGAACAGGTTGCTTAATATGCTCTTCGATGAAGATAGCTCATGGATAATTTACTACATCACAAGACAATACCGGGATGGTGACATCCTGGAGTGTCATCAGAGTTTGCTACCAACAGCCTTTTGTAGCCACAGTGGTTTCAGCTAACAAACACATGTGTGGAGGCTAACAGCCCTACCAATACAAGCTGCCAGAGCAGCCTTATTACCGTAAGCCATAGTCTAGATGTTAACAAAGATTCTCCTGCACCAGACAGCCTGCCAGGCGCATAGGAAGTTCCCAGTTTGGGTCGCAGAATATCAGAAGAGCACTTTACTCTTCTCCTTCTCTGACCGTTGTTTCCCTGATGTATGCTGTACTGGAAGTGAATCTTACCCTACCGCCAGGCATGGCTGTCGATTATATCGGATCTGTTGCTCCTAGACCTAGTTCAGCTTTGGCACATACTGGAATTTTTCAAGAGACCTCCTCAGAACCCTCCAAGGAAGGAGAATTATCAACATATCAGACTCTTTCCATGCTGTAAAAAGGTGCTTTGGAGCCCATCACTAGATTATAGTGGAAGAAAGGATTCTACCCAAGGTTCTTTCCTAATTAAGAAAAGATTGGTAGTCTGGTGTCCTATTCTGGACTTGGATCAGTTGAATGAGTACCACAAAAATAGATGATTAGCATGGTGACTGTCTAGGAAGACCCTCAAATACGCCTATACTTTCAAAGCTGCTTTGGTTTGTGCGATCTGAGGAGCCCATTCGCAATTACCTGTTCAAAGTTGTGCTCTTTGACCTTCCACAAGGATCTTCACAAATTGTATGGCACAAGTGGAAGAATTTCTACTGAAACAAAGTCATCAAGCCTTCTCTTTCCTAGACAGCTGGCTGATAAATGGCACAATGCAGTGATGGGCCACTGCCTCTAAGAAGACTTTCCTTCTTCAACATTCAAGAGTCTAAAGTTAAGTCTCAATAAGGAAAAGATTAACGTTGTTCCTTGCCAGCCGAGTGCAGTTGTTTGAAGTAATTTTAGACATGTCTTGAAGAAGAACTTTCCCATCAAAGGAGCCTATTATGATGATCCTAGGACCTGTGAAATAATTTCAAAAGATGACTACCTTATGGATGTGTCTGCATGTTACTACTCAGAATGATGTTTTCCTGCATTGCCTTCATATCATTCTGTCACTTCAAGATAAAGCCAGTACAAGATTAACTGAATAAGCAATGAGTACTGCTCTTAGGCTTTTGGGATGAAAAGGTTCCGTTCATTTCCATCCCGGAAGAAGTCCTCAAGTAGTGGGGACTTCCCTTTGACATTCAGGCCCCAGACTTAGTCATGATGATGAATGCATGAATGAGAGGCTGGTGGTTCTGCCTACAGGAATTGTTGACATTAGACCTGTGGAAGACACATCAGTTGCGGTCACACATTATTTTAAACTGAGAGCCTTTTGGGGGAGCCCTCAGCATTCCTCCTGAGAATACAAGATGTATCTATGTTGATCAGGCCTGACAATGGAAATAAACAAGGATGTACAAGATATCCTGTCCTATGTGTAAAGAGGCAATGGCTTTGAAACTGAGCCTTTCAGTATGACATCAGACTGAGCAAAGATGCTCAGCAGTTCAACAGGAGAATGGCAGAACTGGATCAGAGACAGTTAGACAAGGTGTTTCACCGTTGGG
This sequence comes from Triturus cristatus, assembly GCF_964204655.1. NCBI lineage: Eukaryota > Metazoa > Chordata > Amphibia > Caudata > Salamandridae > Triturus > Triturus cristatus. The sequence continues at coordinate 144,753,270 of NC_140580.1, read as the reverse complement.
GCAAGTTACAACTAAATCTCTTTGCCCCTGAGGCCAACAGGAAAGGCTGATTCTATGTCAGCAGTTAAGCTAAGATCGAAGAAGGTGTTTTTTTTTTATAAACGAGTAGAAGACATTTGTGTAAGCATTTCCCCTTTTTGTCCTTCTCTTAAAGACCACCAGAAATATAAAAAAGTATGCTTGCTACATCATTCTCTTTTCACTGATCCCACTTGACGCACACCAACATCTCCTCACCAGACATAGGAGTCATAGTCTACTCCATGACCCAGCATATCAATGTTTGACGGCTGAGCTCCTGAACATTTCAAGTTTGTAGACCTAGGCGTCCTGGTGAAATGTCCACATATTCTGGCACAGGCTACCACATTTTCAACTCCAAAGACATATCAGTAAAAGTGGAGAAGTTTCTATTCTTGGTTTGTGCCCAATATCCTCATGTGTACACCATATTCTACTATATCTGTTGCATTTAACAAAGTCTATCGTAGAATACAGTTTAGTGAGCGTCCTTTCACTGCGATATCCAGGTTCCATCCGTCATCTGAGTTGAAATTTCTCTTCTACCATAGATCATCAAGGAGTGTACGAGTGGCTATTCCTTTTTTTTTGATGTGTGCATCTGTCTCCCATCATATGGGAGCTTAGCAGAGACTCATGAAAAGTCCTATTTGCCTGGCACACTTGACGTATGTATCCTGAATTTGTGGTGGCACTTATTTCTACCGGGATCCTTCCTAAAGTTTCATGAAGGTAATGATTTTGCAGACCAACCCCAAGTTGATTCAATAGGTTCTGTCAGAGTTTCCTATTAATGAACCAATCACTTTTAGATATCCCGCCGAATCCCTCTACTGCATAAGAAAGATCATTGTATTAATTTGATATTTGCAAATGTCTGACAGTTCTTTGTGACAAGAACAAAATGCTCATGGATTGACTATTCATGAGTTTTGGTCAGCCAGGGAAAAGGTGTCCCCTTTCAAAGCAGGGAATTGTGAGGTGAATTGCAGCAGCCATTACTTTCTGTCAAGTTAAAAAAAGGGATGGCTGTCGTGCTTAGAGATGAGTGACAATTCATTCAATGAGGGACATCCTAGTGACAACAATTAAGTAGGAATATTACATTGGTCACTGGCAGAGTGGGCACGTGAAACAGAAAACACTTTCATAAAATGCTAATGTTTTCAGGCATAGATTCACATTATGCCCTCCTTCCTCCTCTATTCAGAGGTATACCTTGATATCTTTCACATGTGTGCTTTTAATTGTGATCTATGGTGGCCTTCTGGGTTCATAGCACATTGTAACTGCGGTTTGGGTGTTTATGGTGAATATGCCACTAAACGGGTAATGATTCAATTGTGAATCTATGAAATATATTAGCGGTGGACCACTGTAGTTACAGGTGCGTAACTTTAATTATGCAACATGGGGTTTGGTAAATTTTTAAAATATATTTTTGTTAAATAAGAAGACTACAACCCACCTTCATTCCTCACAATCACATATATGTGGCTGTCCATGCCTAATACAAAATGGAAACAGATAATTTATTGAACCAGCGATCCAGAATATTCTTGTTAAATAAAGTTTCATCATCTGTGAAGTAAAAAAGATCTCTAAGTGTTGAAGTTGGAAGCCAGCTTTATTTGTTTAGTGCACACAGGCATGCCATCAGACAGTGTTTTATTCTGCTTACCAATTGGCCTTTTAGTTAATTGTGATAAATATGTTCCTTGGTTTTCAATTTAAGTTTGAATTTATGAAATCCAAACAACAGCACAGAATTCGGGACCAACATGTTACATTTTATCACTTTCTATTAATTTCTTTAAATCACTTATTAAAAAATTGTATAAAAGTGGCCAAGAGATGGATTTCCTTATTTAGCAGTTAAGGTGGTTAAAGAAGAGGGAACAATGATGTCTATTAGCTTATACGTTGATGGAGCAAGTGAACATTTATAAAGGAAAACATTTGCATTTATTCTAATTTGTTATATATTCTTCAAAATATGCCTTAAACTATATTTTGCAAAAAGAATTGATGGACAGAATGCAAAACAATGTCATACATTCGCCCCAGTACAGAGATCTGGGCCTAAATCCATCTTTTTTTTGCTCCCCATGTCATTCCAGTTTGAACCCAGCCATATGCAAATCAGTCTTGACCCTGAGCCCAATAGGAACAGTCCAGCCCGAACTGCCAGGCCAGGTCCTCCCTGGACTGGAAACTAGGGGTGGGCGGAATTTGCGAAATTCACTTTTGCAAATTATCGCGAAAATGTTAAAAATCTCCGCAATTACGCGGAAGTATCGCGAAGATGCGGAAGTTTTTTCCCCGCCCGTTCGCGGTATTTTCTGCGTGGTCGCGGCTCACCAACTTACCCATGCGGTTGTTCGCGGGCGCGGCCATCTTGTTTTCACTTTTCTCGCGGTGCATGATCGCGAGAAGAAAGACGTGATCGCGCGACGAATGACGTTACTGCGGACGCGAACTGTCACGAGACAGCGCAAATGGCTACCAACAATCTAACATCTCGTGGAGAACGCGACCGGATCGGGAAAACTTGTCGGCGAACGCGGGGATTCAGGTAAGGCGATCGGGCTCACGCGAGAATGTATTATTTTACAGCGCGAGCAAGCAAAAAATTTCCTGTGGAAAGTTTGACATTTTCGCGCTCTCCGCGGAACGCAAAAATGTCAAATTATCGCAATTTCCGCGAGCGGAACTGAATTTTAGCCCAGGCCTACTGGAAACAAGCATCCTAGGACCGGTTTTGGGTTACACCCCTCATCAGCCAGGATAGCTTGACTCCAGTGACATGGAGAGCACGGGACCCACATCTGGGCATACCCATCCCACTCGGGGTGACAAATGAAAAAAGAACAATTGACGGACAAAATGCATAACAATGTCATACATTCACCCTAGTAAAGAGATATGGGCCTAAATCCATTGTCTTTTTGCTCTCCATGCCATTTCAGTTTGAACCCAGCAATAGGCAAATCAGTCTTCACCCTGCGCCCAATGGGAACAGTCCAGCCAGAACTGCTAGTCCAGGTCCTCCCTGGACTGGATTCATGCTAGCCTGGCTGATGAGGGGGTGATGCTCCGAAACTGGTCCCAGGATGCTTGTTTCTGGTCCAGGGAGGACCTTGCTTGGCAGTTCAGGCTGGACTGTTCCCACAAGGTGCAGGGTCAAGACTCATTTGCATATGGCTGGGTCTAAACTGGAGTGGCATGGTGAACAATGGATTTAGCCCAGATCTCTTGACTAGTGGTGAATGTATGTGATTTATTCAGCATGCCGTCCATCATTTGTTTGCGGTAGTACTTTTTGCCCTATGTGGGATGGGTATGGCCAAACGTGGGTCCCTTGCTCACTGTGCCACTTAGCCAGGCTGATGAGGGGTAATACCCCGAAACTGGTCCAAGGATGGTTGTTTCCGGTCCAGGGAGGACCTGGCTTGGCAGTTTGGTCTAGACTGTTCCAATAAGGAAGAGGGTGAAGACTGATTTGCATATGGCGGGGTCTAAACTGGGGTGGCATGGTGAGCAAAAAAACGATGGATTTAACCCAGATCTCTTGACTGGGGGGGAATGTATGATTTACTGCTGGCCATCATTTGTTTGCGGTTAAACTATATTTTGGGAGGAATTACAGGTTTAACCTCTGGTGGAAGATTTTATAGGGTGTGAAGAAGAAACCAAAGATTTCCAAGACTTTGCTTTTGAGCCTTGTGTCCGAGGGTGATTTGGCCTACTTTGTTTTACTGCGTATCATAATGTTTCTTTATTAAGGGCTTCACGTTGTTTTTTTCACAAATTAATAAACCATAATGGTGTATACGAAAGCAAACCTCAGTATAACCTTTTTACTTTATTTTCACCCATTTACACACATAAAAGCTTACAGGATCAAATCAGTTAAAATTAACAAATTCATTAATAAAATACTTTTTGCTGACAAACTAGAATCTTTTTATATCTTATTAATCTTTTTATATTTACGAAGATGCTTCAATTTGGAACAATCCTGCATTATAAGTGCCTGATAAAGGGTTGCAATGGAGCAGTCGGATACATTCAAATTAAACATATATTAACGCTCCCCAAGTGTAAACCTAACTGTAAAGAAACAGATCGCCTAACAAAAAGACGGTTGGTATACAGGAATGAAATGTAGGTTCAAACTTGTAAATAGATCTGATAACCTTCATACAGCATCAATTGGTGTTGAGTGACTGTGGTTATTATTAGAATTACCTTTTATTCTTTCTTTGGTATATGTGAGTACTTTCCTTGAAGACTGCTGCTACGTGCTGCATAAACAGAATTACTGACTATAATAAGAAGTTCCTGTAAACACCACAAGACATGAATTGCTCTAAGGTGTATCCACTTCCAAGTTATTTGTATTCAATGATTGTTGATCGAATACTTCTATTTCAACTTTTTTTTTACAGGTCCAAAAAAAGGATGGAAAGATGGAAGTTTTTCAGAGTCTGCTTTCAATTCACCTCAAGGAGTGGCTATACAGAATAATGTCATTTACATTGCAGATACAGAGAATCATTTGATTCGAAAGGTAATTATTGCAAAAATAAGTGTGTATATTGCTCAATATGAGTTACTAACTACATTTAATTAGTGGATAGATGAGAAATGAGGTTGGAATTCTAATGCTTTATGGTGTTGGTGTGATGTAACTTGTAAGTGTTGTACGCATGAATGTCACTGTAATATTTTGCAGATGTTGCTTATATATTGTAATAGTCAGGGAAAGCAAAGTGCGTAACAGAGGTAAGCAGAAATAGCGTTATGTGGCTCACCACGAACAATACATCTCACTGCCATCATGTCCTCCCATGCTCTGCAAACCATTATCTAACCCCCAAAGAGCACCAACCACTACTTGGATGTTTCTTTTGTTCCCCAAAAATTTCAGACAGTTTTGAAGACTCCATTAATCTATATTCCTAAACAGGGAACTATCACCAGCCCATGTCCTGAGTAGACCTCGGAGAGGATCAAGGGAAAGGACCCAAAGAGACTTTTTTAAAAGCTTTCTGTGTGGTCCATCATTTTCAGTAGAGGACGCCCCTGGCCACATACTGTCTACACCTTGACCACGGACTATTCAAAGTGGGGCTCTAAATAATTGAGAATTCCTTCCCACGTGATGCATGTATTTGTGAATTACGTACTGGTGTCTCGACAAGCAGACTCTTGTTGCAATCTCTCATATTGTTTTGTGTAGCACTTATGCAGAACGATTCACTTTGAGGATCGTGCACGCTTTGGAGTTACTCATGACGCACCATTGGTGGCACATTTGTGCACAACTGACAAATATGGTGCTCTGACCTATTTGATGAGAAACAATGGAACTATGCTGTTAGAAATTGCATTAAATGTTAAGTGTGAGATTTTTCCTTATGGTAAAGTAGATTCGGGTGGACTGTAACTCTAAAAACATCCAAACCTAGTGGGAAGGCATATTATTGTATACATTGTTTCTGTGGCTTAGCCTTTCCTTCCGCATCATAAGGTGCCAACCACATTGAGTTCAATGTAACTTAAAAGGCACTTCAGTGTAGACAAATGAATCCTATTACAATTGAGGGCCTATCTTAAAATACTTGTTAAATAGCCCTGGTGCCTCAGCAAGTACTAGTTCAGTCCAGGAATAAACTCCAGAGTGCATACTGCATCTGCTTGGACCACTAGTGCTACTTTCCCTGGACGTAATGGGAATTCCTTAGCCATTAAACTGGTGGTAAGAGCTGGGCAACCATTCTCTGGGATCTCTTCTTCCTCCAATTAAGGCTCCTCTGACTATGCAGCCTTTGCTTACAAAGACTCAGTGACAATACTCACAATAATGGCTAATCCTTAGCATCTGTTAAGTGCTTATCAAACTCCAGCAAGAGTAGGGAGCACCGCTTCTATTTCTGAGAAGGTTGTCTCAGTTTAAATTCTGTGTGTATAATCTATTTCAGCGTCCTTTGCCATCAAGGGCCTTTTAACGTCTGAACCCCACTTTGGGTGTGATGTCTTGAAGCTCCCAATTTGAGTCCGGAAAGGCCATCTGGTTAGATCGCCTCAGCCCCAAGGGGTAATGTAGGAAAAGACAGGTGTTTCTCACCCTTCCCTATAACAAGTTATGCTTGTTCATATTCAGTGTTATCAGCCAGACAACCTTGTCAGAGAAACTCTTATATGCAGAGGTTGTATGTGTATGGATGAACCGTCACCCTGGACCTGAAAATAGTAGACATAAAGATGTTTATATTTCACGATAGGGATTCATTATATAAAATCAGCACATAAACCTTATGTATCAGAATGATCAAAATCATTATGTGAATCTCAGCAGCCATTATATAGAAGAAGATGACTAATAGAAAGCCCCAAAGCATTCTACATCACACATCCATACGAATTGTTATAAATCTCTCTCTCTCTCTCTCTCTCTCTCCCTCTCCCTCCACACACACACACACTCTTTCTCTCTCTCTCTCTCTCTCTCTCTCTCTCTCTCTCTCTCTCTCTCTCTCTCACTACCTACTGGCAGAGCGTTTTATATTTGCCAATAACTTTGGCGTCGTTAAACAAATCTTCCCACAATTTTTAAAACTCATTTGCCAGTCACTTCAGCTGCTGTCTTGAAAATTGCGTGGTGATCTGTCAAGCGGGAGCAGAGAAAAAGAGGGGGTCACAAAACGTGTTTTTGTCCCAGTGATAATTTTCATAGGAAGCTTTAGACATGGTTACAGCCCAAACTGATGCACAGGATTACACCAAATTTGGCAGAAAGGTAGCTCTTGGTCCAGAAAGTGACCTTTTTGTTAAATGATGTAAATCCATTCAGTATTTGCGTAGAAATGTAAACATGTTTTAGATATACAACGGAGGCCGTGGTGGATGCTCAACCTTCCCGATTTTGCGCCAGAGATCTGATTGGCTGCCAACACTTCAGACCAGGAAGTGTTGGCAGCCATCTTGTGACTCCGTTCAACTGATTCACAAAAACATTTTTTTTTTTAAAGGGGGGGGCAGGGTAGAAACCCCTTGACCCCCTAGGCCTCTTGGGGGCCGGGGGGATCCACAGCGCCCCGCCAGAGCCAAAAAAGCATATTTTTAAATATTTTCAGCGGGAGTCATGCTTGATCCACGACTCACAACATAAATAAAAAAAAGACAAGCGGTCTCCTGTGCTTTGTTTAAATTTAGGCCCCTGGGTGGGCCAGGTCCCAGGGGCAAGTTTAAATAATGATGCAGGGGGGCCTGTGCAAGCTCCTACAGCCCCATGGACTTTCACCTCCCTGGGGCTAGATTTAATATTAAAGCAGGGGGGTTCCTGCGCCCACCCCCCACTGCCCCGGGGACCGCCACATCCATGGGGCACACTGTTTATTATTTTTTAAGTTATGTTGGTGAGGCCATAGGGCCTCTCCTGCTGCCCCGGAGACCGCCACCTCCACGGGGCACAATTAGACTGTTGTGGCCCAACGGCCCCGGGACCACCACCTATCCAGGGCAAATTTGAAGAAAGGAGGGGGGCCACGCGGCCCTCCTCCAGGAGCCCTACATGGCCCTGGAAACTGCCTCCAACAATGTGCTGGGGTGCCCACCACTCCTTCCAAGCCATAGCAAACACTGCTCCGCTTCGTGGATGCTTGAGAATTCTTTTGCTTGCATGAAGTGGAGCAGAATTGCCAACATGCAGCTCCCTCTGCCCAAAAGAAATGCTGGCTCCTGCAGGAGAGGGGTGAGCTGGAAGGGGCCTGCAGGGGCCTTCCGGCTCCCCCGTGGTCCCTAACTGGAAAAACTGGGTGAGACCAGGGCACCCAGTAGTGTGGCCAGGCCCCCGGCCGCATGGCCCCCCTCCCATGTGTATAAAAACAATAAAATAAAATAAAATGCAAGCCCTCTGGGGATGGGGTCCCCTGGGCCAAAATGGGCCCAGGGAAGGAGGGATACGCAGCCCCCCTTCCCTAAACAAAAATATTTTATTTTTAAAAAGTCTGGCTAGTTGGAGTAGGCCACGCCTCCTTCACCACCACTCTGCAGACGCTCCTCCTGGCATAGTGGTCGTTGGGGAATTTAGTCCCCTTGAATGCTGAGGGTCTTTGGGGGCCAACACGCCCTTCTGTTAACTCCAGTAAGTCCCAGACAGTGGGATTGCTGAGAGGACTTGGAGGCCACTCCCCCTTTCTCCACCTCTCTGCAAACGCCCCTCCTGGTGCACTTCTGGTTGGGAAATAAATTCCACTTAACTCCTGAGGACCTCAGGACTAAAGTGGACTACTTCCCCAGCCGGTAGTAAGCAAGGAGGCGCCTTTGCAGAGTGGTGGAGAAAGGGGGCGTGGTCTCTGACAACCTCTCAGCAATCCAACTGTGTGGGTCTTACTCGAGGTGACAGGAGGGGTAATTGGCCACCAAAGACCCTCAAGAGCCAAGGGGACTTCATCTCCCAACTAGTAGTGCACCAGCCAGGAGGCACGTTTGCAGAGTGGTAGAGAAAGGTGGCGTGGCCACCGAACACCTCTCGGCAAACCCACTGAACAGGAGGGGTTGGTGGCACCCAATTAATCGATCATGAAATTTGTAAATCACACTACATACTTGTGAGGGTCTCAAGGTGCTGGGGGGGGGGGGAAGGGGTGCTGCTACTGCTCGAATAGCCAGGTCTTGAGTAGTCTCCTGAAGGTGAGTAGGTCTTGGGTCTGCTGTAGGAGGATGGGGAGTGTGTTCCAGGTCTTGGCGGCGAGGTAGGAGAACGATCTGCTGCCGGTGGTCGCTCTTCGGATGCGGGGGATGGTAGCGAGGGCACGGTCGGCGGAGCGGAGCTGGCGGTTCGGGGTGTAGAAGGTGAGTCGTTTGTTGAGGTATGCTGGTCCGGTGTCATGGAGTGCCTTGTGTGCGTTGGTTAGGAGTTTGAAGGTGAGCCTCTTGTTGACGGGCAGTGCATGTCTCTCAGGTGGGGTGTGATGTGGCTGTGTCGAGGGATGTCGAGCATCAGGCGGGCAGAGGCGTTGTGTATCCGTTGCAGTAGTTTCAGCAGTTTGGCCGGTGCTCACGTGGAGGGCGTTTCCGTAGTCCAGCCTGCTGCTGACGAGGGCCTGGGTGACCGTTCTTCTTGTGTTGGTTGGGATCCACCTTTAGATCTTCCGGAGCATGCAGTGGGTGTTGAAGCAGGAGGATGAGACGGCGTTTACTTGCTTGCCCATGGAGAGTGTTGAGTCGAGGATGAACCCCAGGTTGCGTGCGTGGTCGGTGGGTGTTGGTGCTGCTTCCAGGGCGGTCGGCAATCAGGAGTCGTCCCAGGCTGAGTGGGTGGAGCCGAGAATGAGGACCTCCATCTTGTCCGAGTTCAGCTTCAGACGGCTGTTCTTCATCCATTCGGAGACGGCTTTCATTCCTTCGTGGAGGTTGGTTTTGGCGGTGAGGGGGTCCTTGGTGAGGGAGAGGATCAGTTGTGTGTCATCGGCGTAGGAGACTATGTTGAGGTCGTGCCGTCTGGCGACGTGGGCGAGCGGGGCCATGTAGATGTTGAACAATGTCAGGCTCAGGGATGATCCTTGGGTACGCCGCAGATGGTCTTGGAGGCCTCTGACTGGAAAGGGGGGAGGCGGACGCTCTGGGTTCTGCCGGAGAGGAAGGAGGTGGTCCATTTCAGAGCCTTGTCTCGGATCCCTGCGTCGTGGAGGCGTTTGCGTAGGGTGCGGTGGCAAACAGTGTCGAAGGCGGCTGATAGGTCCAGGAGGATGAGGGCCGCGGTTTCGCCTTTGTCCAGCAGGGCCCTGATGTCGTCGGTCGCGGAGAGGAGGGCGGTTTCGGTGCTGTGGTTGCTGCGGAATCCGGACTGGGACGGTCCAGGATGTTGTTCTCCTCGAGGTAGCGGGTCAGCTGTCTGTTGACGGCTTTCTTGATGACCTTTGCCGGGAACCGGTGCATAGAGATGGGTCGGAAGTTCTTGAGGTCTCTCGGGTCCGCCTTGGGTTTCTTGAGCAGGGCGTTGATCTCGGCGTGCTTCCAGCTCTCCAGGAAGGTCGCCGAAGTAGATGTTGATGGCCTTGCGGAGATGGGGTGTGATGGTGGCGCTGGCTTTGTTGAAGATGTGGTGTGGGCATGGGTCTGACGGGGAGCCGGAGTGGATGGTGTTCATGATCTTGATGGTATCGTCGTCGTTGATGTGGGTACAGGTGAGCAGGGGGTCGCTGTGGATGGTGGCCATGGTGTCTGAGGTGTTGTTTATTGTTGAGGTGGTCAGGTTGTTGAAGCTGTTGTGGATGTCGGCGATCTTGCGGTAGAAGAAGGTGGCACAGGAGTTGCACAGGTCTTGCGATGGTGGGATGTCGTTGGTGTTGGAGCTGGGGTTGGAGAGTTCCTTCACGATGTTGAAGAGCTATTTGCTGTTGTGTGCGTTTTTGTCGAGGCGATCCTTGGAGGAGGTCCTTTTGGCGGTTCTGATGAGGTGATGGTGTTGGCGCATGATGTTCTTGTGGGCTTCTTGGTTCTCCGGTGTCTGTTTGCGGTGCCATTTCTTCTCTAGTTGTCGGCAGGTTTGTTTGGAGGATTGGAGTTCTATGGAGAACCAGCTGGCATTCTTGGTGGTGTGTCTGTTGGAGGGTTTCTTGAGCAGGCCGAGAGTGTTGGCGCAGTCGTCGATCTAACGGCTGAGGTTGCTGGTGGCGGTGTTGAGGTCGGTGGGCTCGGCGGGTGGGCGTCGGGCGAGGGCGGTGTTTAGCTGGTGTTCGGTGATTTTGCTCCAGCTGCAGTGGGGCACCTGTTGGGAGCGGTGGTGCGTGGTGGGTTTCTGGAAGGTGAAGTGGATGCAGCGATGGTCGGTCCTGTGGAGTTCGTGGTGTGGCTGCTGGAGAAGATGGGGTCAAGCGTGTGGCCGGCAGAGTGGGTGGGCGCAGTGACGAGATGTCTGAGCCCGAGGTTGTCGAGCAGGGTGGGGTAGTTGGTGTCGTTGTTCTCGAGGTGGAAGTTCATGTCTCCAAGGAGGATGTAGTCCGCGGAGGCGAGGGCGTGCGTGCTGATGAAGTCGGCGATGGAGTCACTGAACTGAGGCCGGGGTCCGGGGGGTCTGTAGATCAGCGTTCCTCTGAGGGTGGTGTTGGGATCAGTGTGGATCTGGAAGTGCAGGTGTTCGGCGGTGCTGAGGGTGTCGTCAGAGTTGGTCGAGACCTTGAGGGTGGTCTTGCGGATGATAGCGAGTCCACATCCTACTCCGTTGGTGCGGTCTCTGCGGGTGATCTTGTAGCCGTCCGGGATGGCTATGGTGATGTCGGGTGCCAGGGAGTCATTCATCCAGGTCTCTGTCAGGAAGGCTACGTCCGGGCAGAATGTGTTGAGCAGGTCCCAGAGTTCGACGGGGTGTTTGCGTGCAGAGCGGGTGTTCAGTAGTATGCATCTGAGGTGGTTGCGTCCTGTCCTGGTGGACGGGTTAGAGGCTCGGAGGCTGGTGAAGCTGCAGTTCCGACATGAGAAGGGTCCTTTGGTGCGCTTCGGGCGGCTAGGAAGCAGGCGTGTGCTCGTCCGGTGTTGAGTGCGTGGAGGGTGTTGGCGTCGTACTGGCGTCAGGTGTCGTGGTGTTCGCGGGGGACAGGGGTTCTGGCGCTGGGCGCGGTCCAGGCACAGACGGGATGAATGAGAGAGTGGGGGCACGGTGCCACAGGGGATGCAGCAGCGGGAAACCGGGATGGCGGGAAACGGGATTGAGGAATGGTGAGGGGTACGGAAGGCAAAAAGGGCAAAAAAGGCAAAAGGGCTCTAATGGCACAAGAGGGAATGAGGAATACCAAAATAAGACAATATTACAAATAAGCAAATTACAGAGAACACGAGAAAGAGCAAACCTTTGGCCTACCACTGGCCACAAGGGATGAGGCGCAGGTGGTAGCCTGCGGGTGGAGGAGGGCCTCGAACTCTGTCAGCAGCGGCGGCAGCTGGGCTAAGGGCACGGGCACACAGGTGGTGCTGTGCGGCGTGGTGAGCGACCTGCCTAAAAAAGGGTCAAGGGTCGCTCTGGAGGCAAGGGGACTTCATCCCCCTACTCGTAGTGCACCAGGAGGTGCGTTTGCAGAGTTGTGGATAAAGGGGGCATGTCCTATGACAACCTCTCATCAAACCTGCTGTGTTGGATTTACTGGAGGTAACCAGAGGGTTGGTTGGCCTCCGAAGATGTCCTTGGGGGCCAACTACCCCTCTTGTTACCTCCAGTAAGTCTCACACAGCTGGATATATATGTATATATATATATGTAAACAGTGGCGGTCTCCACAAACAAAGGATGGTGAGGCGAATGGAGTGAGTGTGGGAGGGGGTGGGGTTTGGTCACACGGAGCCACACCAAAGATTTCTTCTGTGACTATGAGTGTTAGGAGTTTGACCGTCTTTGGTTTGGTAAGGTAATGTATGTAGGCTTTCTATAAATGCAAGGCAAGTTTTTCTTTTAAAAAAAATATGTTTTATGGATCGCTGGATACATTGCGAATCCTTGGACAAATAGGGGATCTGTCGGTTAGGTTGAACATATTCAATACTTTAAAAAAAAAAACATTTATCCCTTTTAATGACCTACAGGAGCGCTATGACCTTCCGAGATGGGATTTCCTATTGCACGCTGCCCTGACTGCAGCTATCAGAAAACATTGGAGAGAAGGGGTTGTGGAACCCCAGACCTCCCTTGGTGGTCAATATATAGTGATAGCCGCTGGAACTATTAAAGCGGTCACTTGCCTCTATAGACGCCTCACGCAGGAGAAACGCCGACCCCTAACAGCTCTACAGCTCAAATGGGAGGCTGACTTAGGTGCGCCCATAGATGAGAAACCATGGGGAGAACTAGTGGAAGGGGCCTGGAAGAGCACTAGAAATCCGCGATTCCAGTGGATTCAATTTTACATCCTGCATAGAGCATACCTTACCCCGGGTAAGATTAACGAATATTTTGATGCCTAGACCAGCTGCCCGAGATGTAACCTGGTGGGAGCGGGGTTTATCCACATGTTTTGGGAATGTCCACAACTGGGAGAGTTCTGGAGAGACGTGACAAATAGACTAGCGACCACGACGGAGAGAGATATAACTATGACTCCAGGGTGCTGCTTTCTACATTGGTTTCCCCACACCGCTAAAAACAAGTTCACAAGTAAGTTCATAGACTTGGGGTTGGTACTAGCTAAAAGAGAACTCATTAGTCAATGGAAGGCGAAAAATGGCCCTAGTGTACTAAGGTGGACGAGGGAATTCGGGAAATGGGTAGAATGCGAAGGGAACTTCCGACAGCAAATGGCCAAAAGGCTCGAGAATGAAAAGACGCTGGAGGCAGCAAGGGCATGGATGGCTTTAGTAGAACTTTTGAAACAACCCATTAATGAGGACGATGTATACCCTGACGAAGTAGACCATCCACCAGGGGATTGACCGCCCGACAGATCTAGTAGCCTGGATTGCTGACTGAGTAACTGACCTGCCTGCTATGATGTGCATCCCACGCAACTTTATCAACGTGACCAGCTTATTGGTCTGGAATACAGTATCTGCTGTTAATCTGACCAACTCCTATACACATAAGACTTGACGACTCAGCTACATGCCTGGGGTGTGGGGGGAGGATAGTTTAAAGGGAAGAGGGTTGGCAGGGTGGTAACTTGGAGGGAGGTGGGGGGGGTTATCTGTTCAGTAGTAACTGAAGAATAGTATGCCGAAGAGCTACATTCCTGTAAATGTGATATCCACTTGTATTCACAGGCTGAATTGTGAGATGTATAACTCTGTTTCTTAAAAAGCAATAAAAATCTGTTTTAAAAAAACCACATTTAATACAAGCATATGCAATTACAATTTCTATAAGTATATCACTGCCTGTGGGTGGGTGTGTGAGCGACTGTGTGAGTGACTTTGTGGGTGTGTGAGTGGCTGCATGGTTGTGTAAGTGGCTGGGGGAGTGACTGTATGGGTGTGTGAGTGATTTTAATTGGTTTCTGGACACGCAGACTCACCTGAATCCGGGAAGAACCGGGTGGACCATGACGGGTCCCTCAAAGACCCCTCCATTAGTCCCAGTGGAACCAGGGTACCTCTACCCTTAGTTCATTTATCACTTTTACATTTTATTTTACCCCCGGGAACCATGTTCTGATGCACACAATGGCAGCCACAACTTTCCTCTCCAGACATGGCATTGCAGTTGGTGCATAGATCCGCACCGTGGGATCTGCAGTGGATCTAAATCGCTAGGTATACATAAATCTTTTTACTTTAATAATGCCAAACCTGCTGAACAGATTTACCCCAAATTATAAAATGCAATCTTTCTGGACCAAGTTCTAGCTTTCTGCCAAATTTGGTATGATTCTGTTTAGCGGTTCAGCTGTAGTGGTGTCTAAAATCCCTATGGGAAACTCATGAAGTATCACCCTAAAACTTTCTAGACAGCAGCTGAAGTGACTGGCAAACTAGTTATGAAAATTTCATGAAGATTTGTCAAACAGTACCAAAGTTATTAGCAAAACAAAAATGCTCCTACTGTGGGAATTAGGTCCCAAAAAAAAAAATATATATATATATATATATATATATATATATATATATATATATATATATATATATATATATATTTTTTTTTTTTTTTTTTTTTAAAGCTGTGAGGCGAAACGCGTCTGTCAGAGGAGGGGGTCTGCACTAATAAAGTCTCCTCTCTTTTAGAAAGGACAGATGGAGTGCACTCCTGGAAAGATTTTCAAAGCGTTTTAATTTCCAAAGTTCAACAATACGGGTAATTTATCACAGCAAAATAAACCAACGCGTTTTGGTCTTGATCACGGTTGAGTTACAATCCTATACCTGACATACTTATTTTTTAAATTCAAGTCACGTGACTGCCTGTTGCATAAAATAAGCTGCTCGCCATTCTGGTACATGTAGTTCAAATTAAACTGCATCTCCGCACAATTTTTGTTTATATAGTTCAAAACAAAGATGCAATAGCAATACTATTTTAAATCTTTAAAATACACTATTTTATCCGTGTATCTTTCAACAGGCTTTTGCCAACAATTGGCCACCATTCACCCAGATTGCAGACAACTTCTTTTATGCAACAAGCTGAAACATGGCTTAAACATGTTGACCACACTGAGGATAGTTGAGATCACTTAAAGTCTCTTAAAGATCCACCACTGTTTTTAAAATTTGACCAGGACCTCTGTCGTTAAAATCACTACAGGTGGTAGGAGTTCCTTAGCTAATTTTAAATTGCATATCACCACATACACTGTTACAGTCACAAAAAGCCAGCTTCACTGTAATCGGGCGTCGCAGCACACCCTGGAAGCATTTGGCGACCAGGGTGGGAACCGGACGATGAAGCATGTCACCAACTAGGTTGGTGAGTGAGGGTTCTATAAAAAAACACCCCGCTGGTTCCAGGCCAATCTTGCCACTAAGTTTATGAGAATCTAACCATTAGTTTAGTAGGTTGCAAACTTGTTCTTGTTTGTTGTATTGTTTAGAGAGACCACTGCCCAAAGTAAATAGTGTAGTCTACAATAAAAAGCACAAAGTTACAAGATAAAGTAAGCAACATTAAAACTTTAATATCGAAAACAGAATGTGAAATGCAATTCTAATTAAGTATTGGAAGGGAATCAAAGTTATATATATATAAACAAAGTCCCTTCGAAGAAAAGACCAGCGGACACAGCGGGGAATACCAGGCAACCATTTATTCACTGTAACAGGCATGATGCATTTCAGCAATTGTGCCTTCCTCAGATGCCTAATTACCCTGGGTTGCACTCGCCCCCTTCTTTGAATGTTCTAAGGTGCTCCAATTGGCTGGAGTATAGCAGGCTCTGTCGTTAATGGTTGCAGCTGTGGTCCGATGTTTCAAAGACTCCAAATCCCAGCATGCACTTCCCCAGTAAGTCTTGGTTACGGAGCTAAATAATACTTCAATGAGCGCTGATGTACCCAGCAAAGGAGGGAGAGGGCTAATGTGAGCCGAGTGGGTCCCGTAATAAAGGTGTTCATGGCTGCCTCGGGTCCCCAACGCCTCAACCCCAAGCACAAATTCCCAACAGGGCCGTGACGTAGAAATGCAATGATCCAACGCCCCCGTGCAGTCACGGACTGCTGGCAGCAGCGGTCGCTTGTCTGGTATGTTCCTGAGGTGGGCCAGCAAAGTCCAATCCCTTGTTAAGTTTTGCCACAATGCCATTATTTTTGCAGGCCACTTGTGAGACAGGTCCTCTGTACACGCGCTATGGTGCAGCTCGTGAAAATATGCAAACAAAGTCCCTCCGAAGAAAAGACCAGAGGACACAGCGGGCATTACCAGGCAACCATTTATTCACTGTAACAGGCATAACATATATATATATATCCACTCCTCTCACAATCCAAACGGAGCCCCCACTCAAAAATGGAAAATATTCTTTTATTTGGCAGCATATGCTCACAATAACAGGAACGCGTTTCGGCTTTCTAAGCAGCCTTTGTCAACCTGAATGCGCGCGGTTAAATCTGCATATTTAAATACTGCCCACAGGTGTTGCTACACAAATCAATTCTTCATTAAAGGCATAGTCCTCTGTTATCAGCCAAAACTTGTAAACTGTAGTTCAATAAAATTGTTTCATTTTGAAATGGCAGTCGAGCATTTTTATTCTATGCATGTTTAAAAATTCACATACAATGTTAGCAGCAAGCGTGGTGTTTTCATTTGTAGTGCGTTCAATATGCAGTAATTCCAGCGTTAGCGGGCGAGCACGTAAGTGTAACGTTTCAAATGCAATCTTGCAAAAATAGTGAGTTCATTAAAGACTAATGTATTGTCTCAGCCAGCCCAAATTTCGTGGATACTTCCCCATATTCTTTAATCCAAACTCCAGACAAGCTCCATTCTAAATTTCAACGACTTAAAATGTTCGGTAGAGCAAGCGCTGCCTTTGGTGAATATCCATTTTTACTCACGGTGACAGCCGCAAGTCCCGGCACACTGAGTATAGGGGTTCCCCGTAGATTTCCACAAAGAGCATCCCATGCAATGAAGTGCCCGAGGGCCGCCAATCTTAAACACAAGTCCTAAGTGTTTAAGATTGGCAGCCCCCGGCTATAGTGGTGTCTGACTCTGAGCCAGCCTCGACTGAGGCCAAGTCCTGATCTAACCAAGGTGCTGTCAGTAGCCAGCCCTTCTGACTTAGACACATTGCCTTTACCATGCAGCAGAGCTCATGCTTTACACCAGCTCTTTGGTTCTGATTCTGACTATAATGACCATGATGATGAGCCACATTTGTCCCACAATGTGAGGAGAATAATTGGCAGCCGCGTAGCTAGGGGGGTGCGGGGGGGGCGGTCCGCCCCAGGCGGCACTATTTTAGGGGTGGCCGGTATCGAAATCAACACGACACAAAATAATCATTGGCAGCCAAAGTGCATTGCGTAGCATAACTAAGCCTTGATTAGCCAGTGTGTGTAAATGCTACTGCCTTGCACGCACCACATTAGCTTATTTTAAAAGTGTACCTAAATGTTTGGGTCCGGGGCCGTCAATCTGGTAGCGCGCGAAAGCGCTACCAATGACGGCCCTGCAAACATTTATCATGCAGAGCCCACTCATGGCAGACTTGTAAACTGTCCTGTTGTTTAGCGCGCTGCACGCACCAACGCACGTGGTGACGTGCATGCATGCATCCAGTGACTGACACCTCACAAGCTGTTGACCCGAACCGACTCTCTCCCAGTCTCAGCCCACTGCCCAGAAGCCAGTGGTTCTCAATCTGTGCGCCGGGACGCTCCTCTGCGCCGTTAGGGGCGCCGCAAACAGATGCATATCAATTTGGGAACCACTGGACTAATCCCTTCCTTTTACATCGCTGCTACTTTGCTCTACGACCTAAGTTGAAACTCGTGCTTTCTGTTCTGCAGTTCAGTTCCAGCTGAAGTTTTCCTTTCGGTGTACCGATCTCTTTAGTAGGTCACAGCAAGACAATGCAGGGCGTGGAAGTAGGCAGTGCTCACGCTCCGATGTAGAAGTTGCGCCAACAGGAGAGCCACTGCCAGCATCAGCCAGAGGTAGCCCACAAAGGTCAGCTTAATGGCCATGCCAAGCGCGGATAGCATGGCCCAGGCAGCTGACTTGCAAAGGTAAGAAAGAGTGCGTGTGCTCAAAGGTGCCTCACTGTTTTATTAGAAAGGAGCAACATGGACGCGTGTTTGCTGTTACTAAGTGTGCGGAGCCTGCAGGCGGTGATTTTGTAAACACAGTGGCATCGTCTCATCCTGTGTTGTTAGCGATCAAATTGAATTAGAATATCAGTGACTTTCTGAACAGTTGTTCACACTTGCTCTGCAGTGTTAAAGCGAGGATATTCCATGTACAAGTTCTGAGGGATAGAATACAAAAACCACATTTCCCCAAGAGCAAGAATTAAGAGTTTCTTGCGTCAGTGGACTGCTTCAACTCAGCATATAACCAGTTTGTAAACTGTCCGTAATTTGTAGCCACACCTTGAAACCAACTACTTGTAGGAATCGAAATTTTTGATTTTCGTATGTAAAATGATTTTTCCCCCGTGGCTATTAGGTGTAGAATTTTAGCATTGTACAAGTGCACGCGCAGTTGGGGTCTTTCAGATTATCCTAGAGAAACACTGTGCTCCGAGATGTTAGACTTGCTCCCAGTTAGTGACACTCAACGTATCTTCATACGCTGTTCCCTTTAGGCTTTCTTTTTTATTGCACACAAACGCATTGCCCTGCTCAGAGCTAAGAGCATGCTTTGGATCTGCAATTATGAACGAACATATTCTAAGAAGCAAATAGGTCAGACTTTTTTTGTAATGCATGTTATGTAACACAGGTGGACATAATGATGATTATGGTTTGTGATTTATTTTTGTATGTCTGTGTTTGTATGGATTTTTGAGTGCATAACAGGTACATTGCTTTATCCATGTAATATATACATAGTTGAAATTTGGACTGATAGTGATACAGTTAAGATGGGTCAGTTAAATTAAAACATGATCACTTTATCAACATAAAAAAAGCTAGAATCGTAAAATCTGTTAAAAGAAAATTTGGATGGAATAATAGTAGAGGGGAGAGTGACAGCGGGACCAAGGTAAGTCCCCTCCTGCTGCGGCATTGACTAAGTGCTACTGGTACTTGAGGGGGATAGAGGTTCTATGGGTCAGCAAGTCCAAGATGACCAACTCCTTCCCTGGACAAACTGATGGGGCTTGAGGGGAGACGGTCAATCCCTCCACCCCGGGATGTAGAATGAGACTGCTGGCATAATGAGTGAGCTTCAGTGGAGAAGCAAGAGCAGGCCCAGGATGACCACTACTCCACGTGCACACTGTGTGCACACTGCGGACAGACAGAGGAGACAAAAAGTAAACACGTCATCTCTGAGACGCTGTAAGAGCACATCTGGCACACAGTGTCCAGCAAAGGCTGGATGGAAGACCCTCTAGCACCTGCATCCATGAATGTGCACACAGCTGCCACTGTGGGGTCTGCAGGCAAGAGAGAGGCTGTATGATATTTTACCTTCATCGGCTTCATCCCAATTATTTTCAGGGAGAAAAATGGAAGTACTTCCAAGGCCAGGGTTCCATCACCCCACCCGCAAAAAAAGAGTAACAAATGGGGAGCCACGGCCAACAGCCAATACGTCAAGGGAGCCGTGATTTGAAAAAGTTTAGGAACCACTGCCATTAGCGAGTGACTTGCTTCACGTGTCACTCTGACTGAGTGAGTCAGTTGAACCTCGGGCGCCTGGCTGGGGCAGGTCGTGTGAGAGTAATACTTTTACTTTCAACTCTCCTTGTGCTGTGTGCGGGTCGTTGGGAGATTCAAGCAACAGCAGGTTCGTTTCCCCCTAGTTTATACACTGTTTTTTGAGGTGGCACTTCTGAAAAGATAAAATACGCGTCACTCTGGGGGTGACGTTAGGGAAAGGAGGACAGCGCACCGAATAGAAGTGCTTTCTGTGTCATGTGTAGAGAGAGAGAGTGTGTTGCAGGCTCTGGCCTTGCCCTTGGACCCAGGGACAAACCTTCACAGTAACGGGAAAGTGTTTTAAATGGGCCTGCACATGTAATTATTTTTCTCTTCGGTAATGGAACATTATTTTGCAGCTTTGTAGCAGTGTAGCTGTGTTTAAAGCAGAAGAAAGTTCCTTGTATATTGAGCAGTTTTGGGCAACAAACAAAATGGCAAGTTAACTCTGGTGATTGATTTACCTGCTGGGGAGAGATGGGAGGTTCGTCTAGTGGCAGTTTTCACTTGTGTAAGGTAGCCCAGAGGGTTAATATCGTAGCGACCACGTATTTGCATTGCTGATGTGACATTCCATGTTTGCAGTGACTTCTGAATGACATTTCACAGCAAAACGTAACACTTCAAAAACACTTTAAACTGTGTTAAAATAATGAATTGTGCTTTAAGTCATAAGCTTGGACATCGTAGCACTATAAATACAGAAGTCGTTAACCACCACTCCTTACCTCCCTGCCAGCCAAAAATCTGTTCCTTTACTGTCTGGTTACATTAATCTGCAGTGACGGAATTAATCTATAAGATTTCATAATGCAAACAAATGCATTTCCTACTGACTACTTTAACTTGGATTTATCTTTAAACATACAGTGTGCCTTTATTTTGAATGCTGTTACCTGAAGGTGAAGACAATCAAAACTAGTGACTGAATAAACCTATTTAGTCCTCCAACCCTCATCCCCCTCGTCCGGCCTGGTACTGCCCCAGCTGCAGCTCTCAAGTTAGTCTAGTGATCAGGTGCGCTGGACTCACCTGTAGTATTCTGAAGGTGCTGCCGGGCAAAGCCTGCAGAGTGCGTGGTGGACCGGTCTGCAGACATTGCTGAGGTTACCTACAGGCCCAAGGCCTGCCAGGCAAGGCTACTCTTTGACCTTCTTAGTCACTGTCTCTTGCTGTTACACAAGGTGCTCCTAAGTACTAGTTAGCAGTGCCCCCTTTAAACTGCGCCCGCCACTGCCCACTGGACAGTCTACAGGGAACCCTTCGTGATTGAAGGCCAGGCGCTGGTGATGGCTAAGTTGCTTGCTATCTTTAGGCAAACTGTCCATAGGGCAGAATCTGGGATGTTCACAGCAGAAAAATTCCCCCACACTGTTCCAGTGCCAGCTGCCTGCCAGCAGCACAATCATAGAGAGCACGCTGTGAGTCTCACAAAGCTATTTGCGTGGTGAGCATGGTAACAGGAAAACAAACCAAAATTCAGCCACTGGCTGGGATTTTCGTTGCAGGCTTTCTGTTGATGGTACAGAAGTGCCGGATCCTGGCTGTGTTTATGTTCTGCAGTGACACCAGATCACCAGGTGGAGGGCCGGGCCTGGTACAAATGTATTTAAGCTGCAGGGCAGAAGTATATGTGTGTTTTTAGAGAAGTTTTGACACTATAGGTCACAACGCTACTCCCTAACAACCAAAGTGTAGTCGGTTATAAGCTCCTAATTGCGGCGCTGGACAACCAGTAGCGCAACAGGTGCTGGTAGTAGCTGCGTTTGTCATAATATGAAGCAACGTGTTGTGATTCTTCCAGGAGCTATAGTATGCGTGACTAACAAATTTTAGTGCGGTGATGTGGACATCAGTACTAAAATGCCTTAGTCCAACTCCTAATGTGTGGTACTTGGCAAGACTGTAATACGCCTGCTGCAAAGGACCTGTGCCATGCATATCAAAGAATAATATTTTATGGGCACAGCTCAGTGGGTTACTGCTTTTGTCACAGAGATTCTGTTGTTACTGTGTAGTTCATAAGCTACATTCGTAATCTAGAACAGTGAGCTATGAACTGCTATCTAAGAGCTGCATGGTACATGTTAGAAAATGATGTGTTTTTTCCCAGTCTTTCTATTTTGATGTTACTAAGAAAGGTTTGTTTGGGTAGAAATACATTTTTATTAAAGTCGATCCTAAATACTTGTGTTATGTTCTGAGTCTGTCCTTCTCCGGACCAAGCACTCTTAAAAAGTGCCTACCAGCATGGGTGGTATATGAATCTTACACCTTTTGGTGGTCTTTGCCTTGTATAACATTTTCTATGCACTAATTCACAAACGTATGATTCATTGTGTCTGGATGTGTAATTTTGAAAATGTGGAAAGGTTTTGCTTTAGGAGCAGGGATTAATGAAGTCCTTTTTAAATGCGGACTGTAACATCTGCAGTTGTAAAGCAAGCATCCAAGCCTTTGGGCATTCTTGCTGTTAGATAAGATGTTTGTTACTGATGAGGTATGTTTCACACAGGATTCCCTATTAGGCACACTATGTCATACCACCTTCAATTCTGACCTGCTCTGGAGGCACCATGTTTGTTGAGACTAAGTGTGGTGGGGCAGCACATGCAAAGAAGGTGGGGACTGTGTCTGACAAAGGGTAGGGTGTTGAAAATGCACTGGAGAAAGTTAATTATCATGAATTTCCAATGAATGCATGATGATGCATAAAGCACAATAATGCATGAGATTCCATACATACTAAATGGTACCTCTGCTGTGAGAGAACTCATGTAGAGGCGTGCACCATATGCTGTACACACACACACACACACATGACTCCCCTATGATGTCCCATTCTTTTTCCATCTTCTTTGTCTAAGGGTAGTAATAGTTAGGGACGTCTCTCAGCCTTGCCATTATCATTATCCCATACATACTTGATGGTACCTCTACCATGACACTCTTATTTAGAGGCATACTCCCATTCTGTGTGAACCGTCTTTCTCCAAGGGCAGCAGCAGGCAGGAGTGTCTCAGAGCTTAGCTAGTAGCATTTTTCCATACACACTAAATGGTACCCTTGTTTTGAGAGATCTCATGTAGAACATGCTCCATAAGTAGCATGCACACACAGTACTCCCTAGTGCTGACCCCAGTCTGTTTGCCCTATCTTTCACCCAGTACAGTAGTAGGCAGGGGTGTCTCTGAGCTTATCCAGTAGTATTCTTCCACATATACACAATGATAGAGATCTCATGTAAAACATGCACCATAAACAGTATGTAACTTTATACTCCCCAGAGCTGCCCCTATTCTGTTTACGTGTGAACAGGACATGGAGAACCCTATGCCAACGAGAAGTAGGGTAATTGTATTATATTCCATCAATAGTCCTGTGGGATTTATTTATGTTCTACTTCAATCTTATTTTTAAAAAATGTTTGTAGACTCAATTCTATTAGTCAGAAGAAAGGTTCAGGATGCCTTCTTATTTGAATAGAAGTTAATTTGTTGTCTAGGAACGATATAGCTCATAACTAGAAAAATAGAAAATACTCATGTAATGAAAGATGTAATGAAGATGAACTGTAAACATCTGCGTCGTGACACGGTGTACTGTGCTGTAAACAGGACCTGCATTGCTGACATGGATTATCTTTAGGGTTTTTTTATGGCCATTATTGAGAAAGGTGTATATATTTTCGTTCACACTTTGAGCATTTCTGAGATATTGATCCATGCTTTTGCCTTGAAATTTAAGGAGCTGATTATAGTGCCCATTAGTGATCCATTGCAAAGTCAGTTTTAGGAGCTGCTCTGCTTAAATCCACGAGTGGCTGATAGGTTTAAAGGAGCTGCACAGCCTGGGATGTCACTGATCAATGGTGATATGAGAACCCGACTGCGCGTATGATGAACTATTAGCGGCGATACTACGTTTCTCTCGGACCTCTTTCAAGTGCTCGCCGTCCTTTTTCCCCAGCACCCCTCCCCCCCCCCCCCCCCAGGGGCGGCAATCTGAGGTATAGCCCCGGGCGCCACAAGCTCTAGCTACGCCTCTGATAATTGGTACAAAGAATTACGGGATGCAAGTGTTCTAGACACCTCCCCAGATGCTAGGCTTGTCTCTGTCCCTGGCCTCCATGCTTCTTTTGCCATTGTCAAGCAACAGTCTGTGGAGGCCCTTGACCTGAAGTTCCCAACCTTGGAAGTGAAGATCAATGTCCTCGTGGAGGTTTCCCTGCCTGGCTAGCTGCCTACGGAACATTGCATGCCGTTTAACAAGGTCCTTACAGTTACCCTCTTGGGCACTTACGCAAAACGATATTATGGGTTCCCAGTCAATGGCAGGTTGCTCGCCACCACAGACTGACTTCCTGTTCCAACATCCGATATCCAAGAGTTTGGTGGTACAGGCATCCACCAGCAGAGTAATCCCTAACGCCTTTCCTGCAACCCTTCCAGGCAGCTAATGTAAACACATTGAAACCTTGGGCAAACATATATTCTCTTCTGCCAGCCTTGCTTTATGATCTGTCTGTGCCACATTCCTTCTGGGTCGCTACGGCCATGCTTAGTGGAATATGATAGGTAAAAACGTTTTTGGGTCTTTAGCCCAAACCATGCAGAACGTAAATTTCGTATTCAGTCTGGCCACAATTGATTGCTTGGGTTGGGCACTGGGCACAAGTGTGGTGCTTCGATGCCATGCCTAGATGAGGTCTAGGCACTTCGCTAGGTATGTCCAGGAATCTTTAATGGACATGCCATCCAATGTTTCTCGCCTATTCATTAGAAAACAGAATCAGCCTTGGAATGCCTTGTCCCCTACCAGACACTTTCCTCAACAGTTTTACCCCTTTTGTCGATATGCCAGGGTTTTTCAATATTGCCAGAGGCAAAATCGCCGCTGGCAGACCAACCTTCTAAGCCATTTCTTGGCCAGGGACATGGCTGCTCGCAGAATAAGCATTCAGGGCAACAAGGACAATGTGTAGCTCAGTCCCAACCCCTCCGGCAACCACAACCACAAAACCACTTTTAGTGTGCCCTTTCCAATTATCACCTACTCTGTAGGAGGTCGGATCAGACATTTCCTCATCATCACTTCGGATGCATGGCTCCTCCAAATTGCCCAAAAGGTCTACGTTCTCCCATTTCTTTCTATCCAACTCCACCTTCCAACCCAATCCGCGTAGCTGACAGGGGACCACATCTTAATTTTGCAGCAGAAACTGCAGCCCCTTTTGGCCAAAGGAGCCGTGAAGATATTCCAGCCTTGGAAGTAGGACCTAGGTGTTATGCCTGCTGCTTCCTTGTGTCGAAGAAGGATGGAGGCCTACGTCCTATTTTAGATCTCAGCCCTTTAAATACCTTCCTATGCAACGAGCAATTCAAGATGCTCACGCTGGCCCAGGCCTTGTCTGCCCTGGAAACTGGAATCTGGATGGCAGCATTGGACCTGCAGGACACATATTTCCATATTCCCGTCCTGCATGCCCAGGGTCATTTTCTGTGGTTCACGGTGGCCAAGGAGCATTTTCACTTTGCAGTGCTTCGTTTTGGCCTTTCCAGTGCCCTTTGCGTTTTCACAAAATTGATGGCAATTGTCGCACTGCACCTTCGGAGGTTTAGTGTGCCAGTCTTTCCCTACCTCAATGACCATGGTTGAAGGCTGGCTCACTATCAATGTGCCAAAGTCACAATTGACTCCTTCACTGGAGTCATTCTGGATATGGTGCACTTTTAAGCTTTCGCTTCCAGTGCAGCAAGTCTTGGACTTTTGAGTTTTAAACCCATTGTTTCAGCCTCTGCCCTGGATCTCAGTGAGGATGGTGTTAAGGATAATGAGACTATTGGCATCCTCCTAGTCAATCATGCTACAAGACACACATGGGCTCTGTAGTGGGACTTAAGGTCCCAGTAGGTACAACACCAAGGGAACCTTTCGGATACCATCCAGGTTTTGTAGGAGACTGCAAAATAGCTGCAGTGGTGGCCACTAGACCACGATTGTGCCAATGGCAGGCTCCTCTTCTTCCCTCACCCAGAGCTGACGGTTGTGATGTATGCACCATTACTGGGATCAGAGGACTCTGGTGGAAATCGGTCTCCACATCAATTTTTTGGAGTTGTGGGCACTCTGCTTGGCTTTTATGGCCTTCGTATCATCCATCAAGGGGAGGCTAGTACAGATACCCACTGACAACACCACTGCCATGTGGTACTGTAACAAATAGAGCAGAGTGGGGTCTTGGGTCCTGTCCTAGGAGGCTCTGTGCCTCTGAAAGTGGCTGATTCTCCAGGACATTTCTCAGATTATGAACCACCTGGCAGGATTTCTAAATGCCAGGGCTGACAAACTAATTCACCAACGCCTAGCGGATCATGGATGGCAGTTACATCCGGAGATAAAGCTGAGCATTTTTCAGCAATGGGGAGAACTTTGGCTTGGTCTTTTCGCCACCACTGAGAAAGCACAGTGTCAGCGTTTTTGCTTGCTTGAGTTTCCAAGAAGGTTCTCTGGGAGAGAGTGTGTGGAGATCGGGACTCGTGTATGAATTTCTGCCTCTAGCCCTCCGTGTTCGAGTTCTGAAGAAGATCAAGATTGACTGGGCTAAAGTCATCTTAGTGGCACTGTATTGGGCCAGGAGGGTGTGGTATCCAGTACTTTCTGGGTATGTGTCCTCAGATCAAGCTGCCGCTTCAGCAGGATCTACTCTTGCATCACCAGAGTAGTGTTCTCCACTCGGGCCTCCGCAATCTGCACCGCCATGTGTGAAAATTGAGTAACCGTAGCTAGTTTTTTTCGATCTTCATCCAGATGCCGTTGATGTGCTTCAGACAAGCAGGCGCCCATTCAGGAAATAGGTGTATGCCAAGTACTGGAACAACTTTGTGACTTGGTGTGGCACCTGCCGACTGACTTATGCGCAACAAGCTAACTGCCTTCGTTTGTTGTTGGCCCAGCAAGGACTTGCATTGGGCACTGTTAGAGGCTATTTGTCATCTCTGTCAGCATTTTAACGGTTGCCTGGTCAGCCTTCTTTATTTATTTCACCTGATGTAATAAAATTTCTTAAATGTTTGCTACATATGTTTCTGCCAGAGACCTTTCTAGTCTCAGTGGGACTTGAATTTCGTTCTCACTATTCTAATTTGCACCCCATTTAATTTAATGCACAGTTTCCCACTATATCTCTTGACCCTGAAAACAGACTTCCTGGTCACGATAACGTCCGCTCATCACTTGAGTGAGCTGCAGCCTCTCTTGGTCCAACTATCTTACCCAACATTTTACTTTCTATGCCCCGGCACACCACTCGAAAGAGGAGGAAAGACTCCATCTTTTGGACCCAATGAGAGACCTCAGTTTCTACAGTAATGGTAGCAGGAGCCAACAGCAATGAAAGGCAAGGCAGAGCAGAAAAGAACCATCTTTAGATGCACAGTCCTCTGTTTTGAAATCTGCTACACATTAGCTAGGAAGCAACCACCTGAAGGATTAAGGGCTCATTCCCCTCAAGTCAACGCTGCTAATACTGCACTAGCATACAGAGTGCATGTCCTGGATATCTGTCAGGCTACTACAAAGGCCCCAGTCACACATTCACAAAGCACTATTGCCTTGACAGATCCTTCTGCATGGGCATTTTGCCTGTTCGGTCCTGCGGACTTTTTGGTCTGAACCATTCCACAGACCCACCACCTGGGGGTACTGCTTTGGTATCTATTCACATGGGGCCATATGTAGGTGGCATACACTTTACCGATTCTAAAATACCGAATCATACCGATTCGGTATTTAAGAATCGGTAAAGTGTATGTAGGTAATAATTCGGTAAATGTTACCGAATCGAAGTAAGTCGGTAATTACCAAATCGGTATTTACCGATTCGGTAATGAGGCATACCTTCCCATTGATTCAATCAATGGGAAGGTATGCCTCATTACCGAATCGGTAAATACCGATTCGGTAATGGGGGGAGCACATTCAAGGGTGGCAGGGTGTCACATTGACACCCTGTTGCACCCCTGATACGTCCATGTGTGCACATGTGGCGCACATACATGCCCTAGGGGCATGTATGTCTGCCACATTGCACACCTCACAGTGCACAAAAATGCATTTTCACACATATTCGTCATTTACCACCAACTATTAGTTGGTGGTAAATAACGAATCCCCACACCCACCACACAGTCCCCCTACATCTCATTTCTGTATTCGGTATTTACCGAATCGGTAAAATTACCGATTCGGTAATTTTACCGATTCGGTAAATTACCGAATACAGAAATGAGCCCCCTACATGTCAACAGCCTAAATACCGGTCGGTAACGGTATATTTACCGAAAATCGGCCGTTACCGACCGGTATTGGGCTACCTACATGAGGCCCATGGTGAGGAATCTGGGGTGCGAAGTTTCCATCAGAAAACAAATTATTTACCTCCAATAATGCTCTTTCTGTGGGATACTCTATCTAAATGCAGATTTGTCACTGCCCTCCCACATACCTGTTCTTTGGACTGGAGATCTGCACACTAGACAAGCCAATTTGAAAGGTTTCCTCACACTGAGCAGGTACAGCATGAACTGCTGGCAGCGTAAGCTTCATTTACATCAACCAGGCACAACGTGGACTATGCACAGTAGCACTGCAAACTTCAATCACAAACAGGTGAGGTACAGCACAGGATACAATGGTGCAAGCTTTCTCTCACAGAGAGCAGGGAAAACAAAGGTAGAAGCAAATAAAGTCTTATTCACACTGAGTAGGCCAAACGGGGCTGTAATAGTCCAAGCCTCTCCTTTTTTTTTTTAAATGATTTTTATTGATTTTAACAAGGGAATATCCAGAACATTGGCATAGTAATCAGGGCATACTTTTGACAGTGCAAATTTAGTAAGAAAATCGAATGGCTTAGGTAGAGGGAGAAGGAAACTCATAATCAATTAACACTTCCATGACTACTGGGCAGGGTGGCTCACTGCTTCACTCCACAGCACGGCACAGCCAAACATAGGCAAAGTACAACAAAATTATCAAATGGGGACTCGGTAATTGCTCCGCAAATCCAGTCCCGTGACATAACGCATACCCCTGACACTATGAATTTGGATACATAGAACGCAATCAACTAAATAAGGGAAAAAGAAAGAAAAAAGAAAATCCACATGTGACCAGAATAAGAGAACAATAAACCGGTCCCTTATATATAGAAAACCACAATAATCGGTCTGGTGTGATAGAAAGTGACATAGATATAAATATAGGGACATGTTGGGATGTGTGCTGTCGTGTCGTGCCGTCGTGTCGTGCACCTCGGGAGTAGACCTAGGGAGAAATGGAATAAATGGGCGAGGGGGAGGGGAGGAGAAAGTGGGCGCACTGGGCCGGGGAGAAGTCAGTAAGGTAAATGGGGGTGAGCAACTTCGTGTCCCCGGTAATGCGAGGGGGAAAATCAGGGGGGAGGAACGTCCGCAGCATCCCTACCCTCGATCGCCACTAAAAAACTCTGCCATTGCACAGGGGTGCGCTGCGGGGGGAGAGGTGCCCACGCCGCGCCTCGCCTCACGCTTATTTATGCATTCTGAAACCAGTGCCCTCCGTAGGTCCAGCAGCCACACCATGACCCCTGGGCCCGCCTGCACCTTCCAGGCCATGGCAATCCCTCGCTTAGCCAAACATTGAACAAGATCCAGGAATGTATTCACACTCTTGCGAGTCGAGTTACGTCTTGTAACTCCCACCAGGAAGTGGAGTGGTTCCACCTCCACCCGCGTATCTGTCGCCCACTGCAAGCACAGCAGCCATCTCCAGCCAAAATACGCATTTGGTGGCGCAAATCCAGACCATGTGGGTAAAAGTAGCTTCCTGATTTCTGCATCTAGGGCAAGCATCCCTGGCAGTAGGGTATATGCGTGTCAGTCGATGAGGAGTGAGATACCTATGGTGAAGGTAGTTAAATTGAGTATATTTCACCCTGGCGTTAGTCGAGATAATTTTGGGGTGGATAAGTCTTTGTTGCCATTTTTTATCCAACAGGGTAATGGACAGTTCGCCGTCCCAATACGCTCGCAATGGAAGCAATGCAGGAGGATCGTCCTGTCTAATGGAGGTGTATTTGGCCGTCATGGTGTGACACCCGCAGCCATTAGTGAGCAGGGTGTGCAGTAAGTGCGAAGTATCAGGTTCCGCCCCAGCAGCATCCCAGGACTGCAAGGACAGGCGATTCAATAGGGCATGTAGTATGAAGGAGCTCTGTGGCACTCCATACGTTTCCACCAGGCCCTCAAACGTCAACAGCTGCGAGTCAGTAAACATGTCTCCCCATGTGTCCAACCCACTCTCCCTCCATGCTCCCAACTCAGGACGTCCATGGCATGAGTACATGCCAGGGAGCAACTCCATGGGTAGACTAGGAGCATAGGGTGGTGGTCGGCCCTTGGGCATCACGTACCGAGTTCAGTGCCGCTGAGTGGCAGTCATCAACAGGTTGCCTTGTCGTCTCTGGGTCAGCGTAGCAGTTCCCGAGAGCCATTCCAGGAGCGTTGGGATGTCCCAGGTCACAGCCCCAGTGATCAGCTCCTCAAGGTTGCTTTTGGCGAGCCACTGCATCGGCCACTGCTGCTGTGCCGCTGCGTAGTACCGTTTGTAATTCAGTGCGCCCAGGCCGCCGTCCAACAGTGGCAAGTATAGTTTATGAAGGGCCACCCGAGCCCGCGAAGCACCCCATATCAGCGATACCAGCAATGATTCTAGGTCTCGGAAGAGTTTCCGGGGTAGACGATACGGGAGTACGCAGAAAAAAATACAAGAGACGGGGAAGTACTAGCATCTTGGATATTGCTACCCAGACCATGGCAGACAGAGGGAGGCACGTCCAAAACGGTAGAGTCGTGCGTGCTCGTGTGATAGCTTGGCCTAGGTTCCCATCAACCGTATCCGACCCCAAGTGGTAAATCTGTACCCCCAAGTATTTAAAGGTGTCAAACGCCCACTTCAGCAGAGCAACCTGTGCCAGCCGTCCCCGGCGTCTTGCCCTCTGCTGGATGGCATCCGTGATCTCATCGATCACAACGGGCTGTTCCAGGGCATCTCGGTGGGCCGGGGTGATCTGTGGGAGCTGAACTCCCTCTAAGAATTCCCGGATGCAGAAAGGGTCATTTGAGGCCGGGGTTGCATACAACGTGGTGTAGTACTCATGGAAGGAGGAATTAATAGCTGCCTGTGTATTCCCCAGGGCCCTAGTACCGGTGTATATGGTAGTAATGGGAGGCTGGGTAGCGTCGGATCGAAGGAGCCATGCCAGGAGCTTCCCGGCCTTATCTCCGTGCCTGCACGCTAGATATGTTCTGTAATCCAAGGCACACTGGTCATCCATTGCATTCTTATACGCCAATCGAGCCTGGGCGGGGGAGGGGGCAAGTAGGGGATTGTTCGGAATACGCTGCTCATAACTCTGGATCGCGGACTCGTGTGTGGCCAGCACTGTAGCCAAGGCTTTACGAGCCCCATACGTGGTCTTGAAGGCATGGCCTCTAAGAACAGACTTGAAGGCATCCCACACCACCCCCACCGACTAGGAAGTCCCCTCATTCTCCTCAAAGTAGGAGGTGATGGACTCCAGGAGGGTGGCCCGATAGGAGGAATCAGCGAGTGCTGCCCCAGGCATGCCAAGTTGAGATCGCAGGGTGTTGAGCTCCCCAGGTCAGGTTCAGTTGTAAGGGTGTATGGTCAGAGAGCACGCGCATCAAAAACTCAGCATGTACCACACTGTGCAGAGCACCATCCAAGCAGAACACCATGTCGATCCGCTTATACAAGTCATGCAGTGCCGAGTAATGAGGGTATACGCTCCATTGCGGATGTAATCTGCGCCATACATCATGTATCTGCATATGAAGCGCCCATTCCCACATGTGGTGTGCCAGTGTAATGGATTGTGCCCCTGTGAGAGGAAGGCGGGAACGATCTAAGGCGAAATCCCATACTCCGTTTAAATCACCACCCCCAATATGTGGGGACGGTCGGGTCCGTAAGCAGCGAGGGCATGAGTAGTCGCAAGAAGTTGGATTGACCTGAGTTCGGGGCATACAGGGAGACCAGCGCCAAGTGGGAACCATTCAGCACGCCCTCCTTGGTAACATATCGGCCCTGTGGGTCCACCCTGAAATGTGTGATTTGAAGAGGAGTCCCAGGAGCCACCCAAATAAGCACCCCCCTTGCGTAGCCTGAGTATGTCGTGCCCAGGACTTTGCCTCGCCAACGCTTACGGAATGACGTTAGTGTCTGTGTCGTGAGGTGCGTCTCCTGGAGCAACGTGATCGTGATCTTGTGACTGCGTAGGTATTGGTACACTTTGTGACGTTTGGTGCATACCGCCAAACCCCTCACATTCCAGGTCAATAAGGAATAATCCCCAAAAGCCATCTACGTAGGTGTGTACAAAAACTGTGCAAAGATCCACCCATTACACGACAGCCCACACTCCCATCGACACACTTATAGTCCTAAACTACCGTACATGTTTCATCACCAGATCTCGTGGATGTGGAACATAAAAAGAAAACGACAAAGAAACCATCGAGAATATCCCAACTTCCCACCCAGGCCTGGTTGCCAACGGGCAATGGGCCATTCACACTAAACTGCAAATTCAAGGACACACAATTCAAATCATATAATAAAAGAAGAACCAAATGAGTTGCTGTATCAGCTACTTATCTCTCGTTGGGGGGGGGGGGTACTGCAAAGTTCGTGAGCAGCGTTCAGCGTCTATTCTGCCTCCCATAAGTCAGTCTGGCCCGCAACGGGCGTGTGCAGGGCGTCCGCCCCCACTTCATAGTACTGACCCTTCCACAGTGTCTTCAACCTAGTGCAGCCACCGTCTGCGGGGTGAGGGCTGGGCCGCCCCCGTTAATGACTCAATCTGTGAGTCCGTGAGTCACAGCGTTCCATCCATCTAGGCCTCGGAGTCCGATTCTCATCGAGAAGAGCCAGGAGACCCCAATTGTTTCACTGACTGCACAGCCCGTGTTCGCTCCTGCGCAACCTGTGCCTTCGTAGGGCGGCGTGGTCTACTCCCGCCCCGGCCCCTGCGAGACGCCACCTGGGTCCATGGTCGCACAAATTCCGCCTGTGGTGTGGGGGGTCTTGTGCCATACCCTGTTGGTTGATCCAAGCCCATGCCTCTTTGAGGGTGTTGCAGAAGATTGTGCCCTCTTTAAGTTTCTTGTGA
The DNA here is from genome assembly GCF_964204655.1 of Triturus cristatus. NCBI lineage: Eukaryota > Metazoa > Chordata > Amphibia > Caudata > Salamandridae > Triturus > Triturus cristatus. Next base: position 144,720,218 of record NC_140580.1, on the reverse strand, counting down.
TTCTCACGCAGAAAGCCCATGTCAATGCTGAGGGAGTCAATCCTCGCCCCAGGGTGGTTTTGATGTCTAGTATTGCCACTAACAGTTCATCAAAGCGGTGGGATTGATCATTGTGGCTTCCCTGGGCGGGAGGTCACATGGGGTCCCTATCCCCGTGGTCCACAGACGTCGGCTCCAGTGGCTGCGCCTGTAGCCTGTCCGCCCTGGGCTTGCACATTCTGCCACCCGCTAGAGACCACAGGCCGGGCGTTAGTGTAGGGATATCCCCGGGGGATCCGGAATAACAGAAGGCAGAGACGTAAAGCAAGGCGTGTGTACTGCACCGTCTGAGACCAAGGCGTCTCCAGTGTCAGTCTCCAATATCCAATACCTCTCAGTCGCGCGTTGTTCGAGCAGTCCCACTCACTGTGGCAGTAGCGATGTCCCCCGAGCGCCAGGGCACCACCATCCCCCTCGAGCGGCGCGTGCAAAAGCTGACAACAGTTCACTCCGTATACCCTCTCTCACTTATCTACAGTCCACAAAGAGGCACTCCAAATGTCAGCCGCGAGGCACTACCCAGTGATGGGTGCCCCACTGCGCACCACAGATCGCACGCAGGCCCGGCTCCAGTGCGCACCCCAATGAGCGCGTATTTCACCGGGTGTTCATGGTGGAGTCACAGGATCACAGGCAGGCGCGCAACACCCATTGGACTCAAAGGGCTTCAGCCCCCCCCCCCCGTTGTGTGTGTGGCAGCCCGGGATGAGACAGCTTCCCGGGCACACACACAGCCGCACCCGAGCACTTCACAGGTCTTTAAAAGATCATTGGCATGTTAATGAGGCCTTGCTGTTGTTTCACCCCTTCTAAGAGCCCATGCAGCTCTACTCTGCCTATTGCTCACCCCTTCTAAGAGCCCCTGCAGCTCCACTCTGCCTATTGCTTAAAGATTCAGCCCCCCCCCCGAAAACTTTTCTTAGCCCCCTCCCGAAATTTGGCTCTAGTTGCGCCTCTGATCACAGGCACAGTCCAGCCACCCCAGGAGCAGCGCACAGCCAGCCGGACGGCCCCAGCCGCCCCAGGAGCCAACACCAGGCAGGTATCTCCCTCATAGCACGCCCGCTACACGCAGGCAAACATGCGTAGGTCAGACGGCTCGGTCATAGCTCAGTCCACGCTCGCCAGGCGTAGGGGAGCCAAGCGCGGGTCCGCTCACCACTGTCGGGGCGCAATCACCGTTCATCTACTGGGCTGGGCACAGTGTTGTCAGATTTTTTACGCTTTCTATAGCCCAACTAAAAAGTAGTCCAAACTAGCCCAATGTTGCTACTTTAGGGAAGGAGGGGCAGGGACAGCTTAAAGCAGGCGGTGAATGCATTGGAATTGATGCTGCAGCAGTATGCCAAATAAATATTTGTCTAATAAAGCGCTTTAACATACTACTTTGCTGGAGCGTTGTATATATATTTATAATCTGGCAACTAGCACAAACCAAACTTTTACCACACAACCGGAAAAATATAGCCCAATTATGCGTGATCTAGCCCAATCTGGCAACACTGGCTGGGCGCCCCATGCATAGGACGTCGTCGCAGCGGGCCCAGCCATCATAGGCCGCCCAATCCAAAATGGCGAGTCGAGGTGCGACACCCACTGCGATCGATGGTCGTGGGTAGCTCCGAGGAAGCGCTCAGGGCACAGTGTCTCAAGTGCCCAAGCGCAGCGTGGATCGGGAACAAATTGACTCCCAAGTGCTAATAGAAATACCCTATTCTCTCTCGCTTAACACCTCCAACACAATAATTTTGTAAAATTTTGCGACATGTGTCTGCAACGTAGTTAACACTGGAAGTACCTTGTTAGAATAACATTCAGATCTGTTTCATCTGGGTGATCAGAATAGAACGGCAAGTACCTGACACTGTATTTTACCTACACCCGGCATTGATTAGGTCTAAGACCATGCCAATCCACCCAGAGGAGATCGGAATAGCATGCGGAATTGGGATAGACCGTCCGTGACGTCCTTGGAAGAATTTTCACCTGCTGCCAGTGACAGGGGTTTTGGCTATCTCTGGAGCGGCGGCTGGGTTCGAGCACTTACTGTCGGATTTTTGGGGCCATGAGCAAGTCATATCTTGCGGCCCCCTGTTTGGAATGATTTTGTATGTATTTTACTCATTTTGTGCAGTGAAGCTAGTGCAATGTCCAACAATATTAAACTATGTAACATTTTCAGAAACAGAATCACACAAAACAGCTCATATATGTTTTGACTCTGCCTCAAAACTACTTATGATTACACTAGAGAGGGGGAGGGATTGGGTGGCACCCAAAGGAGCACGGCAGCGGCAAGACACAAAGAAAGCACTCACTTCAAAAACACAAAGGTCACAAGAGTGACAAAACAAGTGATGAATCAAATGCCCTAAATAATGGAGAGGGGCATGGCCATGAACTAAGCCAAAAGGGCGACCGGGAGAATCAGTCACCATTGTCTCCACCTGAGGAACCTGATCCCACCACCCGCACTGGTAAAACACGGGCGTCGCAGGCGCAAAGAGTCAAGGGCAGGGAGCGGCAGTGAGCTACAATGTTAACAATAAATAGCTCCACACAAGGACATAACAAAATCAATTGCCCATACAAGGTTCTTGGGATGTCTCACAACAGGGACACTTGAGGGCAACCAGCGGGGTAAGAAATAGCGAGCTGGGCAGACACAGTACTTGAAGCCCAGGCATGGCCACAGGGCCACAAACGCCACTGGCGTAGCGAAAAGTGAGGGGCCTCCCTGCACGGTACGTAGAGGGGCCCCCTCCGGGCTTAATCTGGAGCTCTCCGGACAGAGTGCAGTGCCGAGGGGGCCCCTTGGAGCTTGGCGCCCCCCGCACCGCAGGGGCTACGGGGGCCTGTGTTACACCCCTGACAAACGCCAGACATTCGTTAGCAAGGGAAGCCTCGAAGCTGCAACCCACTGTACCAAGTAATCGATAAAAGGAGAGCTGTTGCGGCAGCTGACAAACAGTGAGTTATGACACCCACTAGAGAGACTTTGTGAATTGAAGAGTGATGCATTGCAGATTATACGAGCTACAGTTAATTCTAATGCAATAAAGATAAGACAACGCTGTGGCAGTAATAACAGTATGCTTTACATGAAATGCAAGTTAAATGAAGAGCTGAACATGTAATAATGACCAATACAATCTTGATGACTTATGTACCAGTTAATGATGTACATAAACCAAGGCTGTTCAAACACCACAAAGGTCTTGGTGCCCATAATTAAAGGAAAGAATGACCGCCAGTAGGGTTCACGGGACGAGCGCACAGCTAGGGAGGGGGGGTTATAGAAAAAGAAAATAACTCTAAAGCAGTGATTCCCAAACTGGGGTCCGGGGACCCCTGGGGGTCCCCGAAGCCTCAACAGGGGGTCCGCGACTACTTTGAAAATCAAAAAATATTAACAGATTAATAAAGTGTAGATATATAAAGATGCTAAATGTACAATTGAACATTTTAAAACCTACTGTAAATGTGAAGGAATTTGAAATGAGAGGCTAAAAATTAAATTAGTATCCTCAGATTAATTTGTGGGAACAGTGCAAGTGCATCAAACTGAATATACTATGGAGATGAGTGGCCTCAATTGAATTTAGAAAAACTCCAACCATTCTATTAAAATTACATTTCGATGTCTTTTTTATTTATATGTGTTCTAATTAAATAAATAGTGTAATTTGTGTATTTGTTTGATGAATGCATTTTTCTGTATTTTTGTGCATTGTTTAGTTGGTCAAATCATAAACATTGCTTCCAGTAATGACTCATGGGAGGTCCCCGGATTAGAATAAGGATTCAGTTGGGGTCCCCGGATTGCAGTAATAATTAAGTGGGGGTCCCCAGAAATCAAACGTTTGGGACCCACTGCTCTAAAGGATTGCTTTGCGTGTAGAATGCATGAATAATTTCATGATGTGAATGTGACAAAAAGTGCAATGATTGAGTGTGCTTTTCGGAAGTAAAATTGCCCCTCGTGCATTACAATGCTAGCACCGAACAGCCAATAGAATGATGGTAAGTGAAACATACTGCTCAAAGCAGGTCTCAGATGTGATTGATAATGTCTGAAAGAGGATGACTCAAATTAGTCAGTGGTTGAAGGGGGCTAAACCAAAGACCACTCTTATTTTGTAAGCGGTATGTCTTGCAGAGAGCTATGCTAAAAGGAACCGTAAACGTGCCATAGCCCTAAAAGTGATTTAGGCCTGGTCCTCGCCCGTCTGGTGTGCCTATCTACAGGTGTTTATCAGGGACATGGGATTGTAAATACTGTATTGAAGCATATTTTAGTGTTTTAGGATACAGAATTATGAGGAAATAGTGTTTTAGCTATATTTACTTGTTTGCAGGGCATGCTAAATATGAATTGTTGATAGCTTCTACGCAAGAAAGCAGTGGCATAGGTAGTGTGCAATGGGTGCTGGTCGAAGGAAGAAAGCGGGCTCTTTGGCCTCAATTTGAACTGGGAATTATAGTAATAACCAAAGTTTAGTGGGCCCCTCAGCTCACAGGTGGCAGTGCACCTTCTGCATCAATGGAAGCTATGCCCCTGGCAACATTTAAATAGACTACATTTTCATCAATAGGGACAGATAACCAAGACAATGGGGACATTGAGTTCAACTAATTTTTGCATCAGGGCAGATATTTTGGGCAGGCCCATTCTGGGCACCCATGAAAAGAATTAAGGTGAAATAAAAACTCTATAACTTTCTGTTGTTGAACCTATCATACTGATGTACAAAAGGATATCATAATTTATGTTAGCAATTTATTATTTATATGATCCTGCTAGCCTATCATTCGATCCTACGGATTTACTTTTTTATTGTTTTTCTGATGACACTCTGTTGATTCCCCGTTGGGAATGAGATAATTTCAAGATTGTATGGTGGCAAGACTGCACGGTGGTGACTGGATGATCCTAGGCTACCATCGGTTTTGACAGTGACAAAACTGAAAATATGTTAGTTAGTCCTCAAACTATTTGCTGCCTCCATGTTGGCCCTTCAACTTGAGTGACTCTCCTGCCACAGTTAAACAAGCAAGTATTTTAGGATTATTTTTTGATACTTCACTTTCACATCTCCAAAGGGATTTATTTGTGCCATTTGATTATGCACATTTTTAGAAAAAGTTTTCCATTATTCTCACTGTCCACTAAGAAAACTATTCTACAAACCCTGATTTCACCCGGCATTGAATAGAGTAATAGAGTATCTTTAAGACTTACTAAACTCACTCTAGCAAAACTTCAACTTATCCATAACACGGCTATCAGAATGGTGCAGTGACTACCCTGGAATGAACTTATTTCTAGTCACCTGGGGGCAATGCATTGGCTTCCTGTGGCCAAAAGCAATCAATCAATCAATCAATCAAGTCGTACTTGTAGAGCGCGGCTAATCACCCTAGGGGGTAGCCAGGCACTGTGCTGCTTGTATCATTCAAAGAGCCAGGTCTTGAGTGCCTTCCTGAAGTGGGTCAGCGGAAGTGCGGCACGGAGGTGAAGGGGTAGGGTGTTCCAGGCTTTGGCAGTGAGATGGGAGAAAGAGCACCCTCCGGACTGGCAGATACATGGTGTCTGAGCGAGGGCAAAGTATGCGCAGCAGAGATTTCTGGTTGGTTGGTGGAAGAGCAGGCGGTGGTTCATGTAGACTGTTCCTTGTTTGTGAAGGGCTTTATTGGCGTGGGTCAGAAGCTTGAAATAGCATCTCTTTTGGACAGGGAGCCATTGGAGGTCCTTCAGGTGCTGGGTGACGTCTCCTCTTAGGCAGGTTGTGGATCAGTCTGGCTGCTGAGTTCAGAATTGTCTGGAGTCTTTGCATGAGTTCAGTGGTGGTGCCTGCATAGAGTGCATTGCCCTAGTCAAGTTGGCTGTTGTTTAGGGCTTGTGTCACAGTTTTCTTTGTGTTGATGGAGAGCGATCTGAAGAGTTTGCGGAGCTTGTGGATTGTTCGGAAGCAGGCTGAGGAAACAGCATTTTTGATGTTTGTTTCATGAAGAGTTCGCTGTCCAGGATGGTGCCGAGGTTGGGGGCGTGGTCTTTTGGCGTGGGAGTGGATCCGAGCTCCACCGGCCACCATGAGTTGTTCCAGAAGGCTGTGTGTCTGCTGAAGATCAGAACTTCCGTTTTAAGGGTCATCCTTAAAGTCATGTTACTAGAGTGATTAACTGAGATGGCCTGTTTTTTTTACAGTACATAGAAAGCTGTGATTATTTGTTTCCTATTTATTTTTGGACCAATTATCAGAGAGATACTATTTATTTTTGGACCAATTATCGGGGAGATTGATATGGAAAATCTGGGAAGTAGGCATGGCTTCAACACTAAGGAAAGTTACTTAAACCCCTAATTATTTCTGAAATCAAGAGTATATGTGAGGCAGAGAATGAAAACACGTTGTCAAATTAAGCCACTGGGGGTCTGATACATTTTAAAGGCCAGTGAACTTAAATCCTAACAGAGAAGACATAGTACTCTTTTCCTGAAACCGGACAACTTTTATACACTTTAGGGTTACGTGCTGCAATAAATTAATGCCACTGAAATTAAACGCACATCCTTTATGCTGTAGAGTGGTCTGGAGCACAGAAGGGCAAGCTGGTGTTTTTTGATTTATACCTGTTATTTTTCTGATTTTACATTTTATGTCATGTGGCTTCCTAGACCAAACATTTTGTCTCGGATGAATCCCGTCTTTAATGAGATGAATGTCACAAGACAGTGGTGGGAGCTGTGTTACAGAATGTTAATTTTCTAGTGGTATTGTCTCTCCAGGTGGATGACATTAAATATGAATTTCATCTTTTGTGTTGATGCACGGCTTTATCACATGCAGACATGGTTCTGTCTTTGTTAGTGGAGTAAATGTTAGTAAAACAGCGTTATAGAAACTAGAGATACATTTTGCTTATCCATCTGTTGACTCCATGAACACTGCGAACAGGATTAAACAGGATTGCTAGAGGGCTGAGACCTGGGGTACCCTGTGGCTCTGTGGGAAACACGAGAAGGATGTTCTATGATGGATTTCTTTGTAAGGAGTAGAACCTTGGATAGCACCAAGTAAGTGGATTCCGTCCTGTGACTCCAAATGTTGTAAATCATGCAGGTGTCAGCTGGATTCACTGCCGCTTACAACCAATTAACCCTAGTAGAGACTTTGGCTTCCTCTAAAGTCAAAGATTGTGTTCAATCCCAGTGATGATTGAAGCTATTATCAAGCAAATGCGTGGTTAGAGGGAGAAAGGAATGATCTTCAGTTCGTAACATGTTCTCTATATTTTTACAATACAAAAGGTAAGTAATTTTAGGCTACAGAGACCATACCGTTTTCTGACACCACGAATGTTACCCCTCCTTTGAGGTGACCATCGGAGGCTAGCCTGGCTTGCTTGTCCCTAAAACAAGCTTGTGTGAAGCTACATTTTTTTTCCTCGTGATTGGTTTGTCAGTAGTTCTAAAACCTTACTTGAATCCCATAACACGAGGATGGAAGAACTGATATTGCGACTTACTGAGCCTCTAAAGTGGTACTTTACATAGAGTGGTCAAGAAGGTGGACAGATGTCAGTTGAGAAACCTGAGTGGTGTGAATGCTGCAGAAAGGATTGGTTTGGTGTTGGTACAGTCACCAGATGTGCGAGACCAGATTTTGGCGCAGTTATAAAAAAAAAGTGATAATGGCGGGAAAGAACAGTTTCTTATTTTTCCTGATCTTATTTCTTGTACCATAGTGCAGAAAAAGTCCATGATGGACATCAGAAGAGACACATCAACACATGGGCTCAAAGTGTGAGTGAGGTTCCTGATACATCTCAGGATGCAAAATGAGGGCTATGCCAGGATCTTTCTGCAAAGTCTACGTTTAGGCACTGAATGAGTCTTAACTTGTGCATTTTTTGGGGAACGGAGAATACTGGGGTATTTGAGTATGACCACGGGGAGCTTTTCTGTAAGGGAGCTGTGGCCAGGGTTAGTAAGGACTAGTCCTCTGTACGTACTGCACAATATCTCTCTCCTTCGGGACCAGCTGTGTTCATGTTCAAAGTGGTTTGGGATGCAAGAGATGATTATAGGGAATATGTTGTGGTGTTTTCCCTACTTCACTTGCCAAGACCACGCTTTAAACAGCGATGTTGACTGCGTTTTGTACACAGCCTTATGTTGGTACTCAAGATAAAGATTTAAACATGATAGCAGAAGTTCTAATATGTGCAGGATCGGAGACTGTGTGACCGCCTTACTTTTCTTTTTCCTTAGATTGATCTTGACATGGGGACGGTGAGCACTGTGGCAGGAACTGGAACGCAAGGCTCTGATCAGGAGGGAGGAGCCCAAGGAGAGCAGCAGCCCATCAGCTCACCTTGGGATCTGGTCATCGGAGAAGCCTCCGGTAAATTAAATACGTACAATACCATGTTCTAAACACCTCGTATAATTAATTATTGGGGCTCATCATAGATGTTTAGTGATCTTAGTGGCGGATACTCAAGTTTTTTTAAATGTTCCCAAACTTCAGAGAAGACAACATTTGTATAGATTATCTCATATCAAGGTTTTAATAACATGTAAACTTAATTCAACAGCTCTGTTAAGTAGGAATGTCCTGTGAATCTTGTACTGTGCACCACCTTAAAAGGAGGATAGGGAATGCTTCACAGTTCTGCATGCATATGTACGCTCTATTCCTGTGTATCTCCAGTAATAGCTGCTTTCCTTCTCGTACTTGGCACCATCCCAGTGCACTGGCCACAACTTTCAAGACTTCTGCAACAAGATCTGAGCATATTTCTAGCCCATGCACTTGACACTCAACTCTTCCCACGTTGACTACTCTCAACTGATGAATTTTCCACGCTGTCAGTCAAACCACTTTATTCGATCCTTGTTCAAAAAGATCATAAACGTTCTAATGTACAAATAAGAAACATTCATCATTATACGAAATATACTATTAAAATGCCCTATTAAAAAACATGTTCCACTCATTCATGAAAGCTCTGGCATTTCATCCATCGGACAATAGAAGGGTGCTAGGAAACCACACCACTGGCCACTACGCGTTATACCAAAACCAGTCACTTTCACTACACTTTCAAATAAAGCAGTTTACTACTTAGTGCAAACAAGACATCAGCAAGGCATCTCCTTCTAATAACTCAAACACTATACTCTTTTCCAGGCTGTTTATTGTGCATGAGGGGGCCTTGGTTCCTGAGAAAAGTGATTGCTTTAAAACTTGATTCATCTTAAAAATCATTTCTGAGAGTAACTCAAGGGTGTCAGACATTAGCAGGGATATGGGCCTTAAAGAGAACCTGAGGTAGAGAAAAGTGGGCTGCTGCGGCACTCTGTCTTCACCTAAATTTTGACAGATTTTTGGTCACAGACAAGGTACTAATAATCGGTTAGTACTTGTGATTAATTATATAAGCTGTTTATACAATCTAAAAGTTGTGCAACAGATATGTTGCAAAAAATCCACCTTATGCATGCCGGGCATACTTTCATTTCTGCTGCTTAGTATTCAGCAAACGCACTTTGGTTTAACAGAGAGTGCTCATTCACAGTTTTTGTCATATGGAAGTTGCTATCAGAAATCTTTGCTAGAGCAGTCTCTGTAAAGAGAGCCTTCATGTTCCTAAATGGGCTTTTCCCAGTCAAATCAGGGAATCTCTTGTTCTCTGGGCTCATTTCCCTGTACAAAATATGTTTGGGGAAGTGGGCCTACCAGATGTTATGCAGGTCAGACACAACAAAAAAGCTAAGGTATTTAATGTATGTCCACTGGTCAAGAGGATTCCTTAGTCCCTCTAGGTTCTCCTTTACACCCAGGGTCGTAAAGGCACAGACTGGCCCCATGCCAACCACAGGCTGGGTGCCCTTTCACATTGGAACCAGCTCCGCTCAGCTGCTCCCTAGTGTTTGCAGGGGAAGGGCAGGTCCTAGTTTTGACTGGAGTTGCAGAGTGTATCCATCTCCCTTCTGCATAAAAACAGCCAGACTTCACTGCTGCACAGAGTCGAGGAGGCAGTTGAGGGTACCTCTCTCTCAGTTTGCCCTACCAGCAGAAGTAGGATGGGTTCCTGAGGAGGAAGCACTGTCACCACGACCACAGCTACAACTACTAATGTTTTTGGAAGTGGAGGCCGTGTGCCCTGTGCCTCTTTCATTGATTACCCACAGCTCTGCCCAGCTGCCGGGTGTGCACATGCCCTTGGGGTACAGGACAGCTGGCACATACTTATTGAGAGTTCCCTTGCCCAATCAGAAAACGTGCGCAGATCACAATACATCATGGGTTCTCGCAAATATTTTTCCAGAGGCCACAAATATGGTCTGTTTGTGTGAATAAGGGCTGCATCAATGCTGGGTGGTAAGGTGGATGTAGGGGAAATGTAGCATGTACATGCTGTGGACAGTCAGTCGAAGTTATTTTGTGAGTTTCATTCTATGCTCACTTCTAAATTCAGCTGATTTCCTCTGCAAGAATCAGACATTTGACAATACAGTGTTATACTGTATCAAGGTCGCTATCCCTTTACCACACCCCCATGGGAAAGCTTTCTCTGCTTGCTGTCGCTACCTTTGGTAAGTCTGTACTGAGGAAGTAACTTGATTATTGAATTGGAATGAAATAGAATCTTAGGCCTCCCAACCTCCTTATGCCTTTAGTCTCTTATCTATTCACATTAGGAGTGCTTAGAAACAGGCTCTGTTAAGTAGAAGTGCTTTAAAATCCTTGGTAAAGACCCCCCCCCCCCCTCCGCAATTCACTGATGTCAGCAGACACAAACACACAACCTCCACTGATAGACATGGAACTGTGAGAGAGTTTGAGCCATGTCACTAGGAGATTTGATGTTAAGTCCTGACTTAACACATTGACAAAAATGCACTTGTTGTGTATTTAAAGTATGGACCCATTCTAAAACACAGGGGCATTCATTTGGTGAGAATAGTCACTGAGTCTCAATATTGGGACCCCAGTTGTTGTGTAATGAGCAAGATGGAAACAATGGAACCAGAGAGCATGTTTATTTTGTTGATCTCGTCCTCCCCTTAAGACAAATTGTGCACTTGGTAATCACTTTCTAAACCTATTCTCTGCTCTTTTTTATCAAGCGTGATAGGAGAAATGTACATCAAACTAAACACTGGTTGTACATATGTCCTAGAGAAAACGGACTGTAACTCAACAAATATTTGATGTTGCTTATGGGGGAGAGAAACTCCCAGCAACATACACCACTCACTGAAATATGGTTAAGAATGAAAGTTATGAATCTTGAAACAAGCAGTCCTGCACTGCGGTGTTGGTCCTCCTGCTTTACCAAATTGTTTGAGGATTATCAAATTATATCCTTCCTATTCCTTTGTCCTATTATTGCCATTATGAGATAGAGGTGGGTGAGCCACTGAAGACTCAAGCCAAGCTCGAGCTTCATGTGTGGCTCTTGCTCAGATCAAGGTTCTCTTGGATCTTCAAGCACAAAATGAGCCAAGCCTTCAACCCGCTTCTGTCCATCACCCATGCTCTAACCTCATGTGGCAAGAATTAAAAACAAAACATTAACTTATGGTTTAAAACGAGAGTGGGAAAGACATACTTATCTAGTGGCTGAATTGCACAATGTGAAACCAGCAAACCTGGTATCAAGCCAAGATTCCCCACTTGACAAAATTGTAAGATCCTTAGCAATTGTGTTATTTCGCTCCACCTCCTTTTTAGATTGCAGCCTACCAGTGCATTCTGCCCGTTGCTTACCATTGGTTTTGTGGTCTGTAACTCAAACTTTCAGGCATTCTGTTTGCTGGCTTTATTTGCTTTAGGCTGTCCAGATTCAGTTTATCCCTCCCATTGCCTAAACCATGTTTACTGTATCCTTCCACAAACTCACTTTCTGTAAACAGGTCTTTAAATCTTGTTCTTATCTTGTCACATTTTTTGTGCATTCAAAGACAGAAGTCATATGTCCGGCTCTCTCTTCCAGGGAGCTTAGTGTTCATTTTTCTTTCTTTGACTTCAAAGTAAGAGAACGCATGTGACAATCCTGCGAAGTACTCCGGTAAGACGAGAAAGGATGTTCTTTTTTTTGTTTCTAGCACACAACCCAAAAAATGAACTGTGCTGATGTTTCAGAATATATCAGAATTAGTACAACAGAATCACAATTTCTTTTTAATACTGAAGTGCGGTGGAAACAAATATGTGACCACAATCAAAACACATCAGTACACTAGGTGATGACATTCGTACATATTATCATTTTTGTGCAGTAAAGCCGTATTTCGGTGCAAATGTAATGCTCATTTAAATTGAAATGGGTTTCTGTAATGGCAGTGCGCTACCACACGATGCATGCTCCACACTACGCCACTACAGTCGGTGTTACCCAGTCAACCCCACCCAACTCCAATCTTCCCCAATCTACTGCACTCCGGTCAAATCTAACCCACTCTGATCGCATCTACCCCATCTACCCCACTCCACTCCCATTTGTCACACTCCAGTCTACCCCAATCCACCCACCAAAGTATCTCAATCTAACCCACACCTCTCCAATCTACCCCACTCTAATCTACTCTTCCCCACTCCAATCTACCCAAATCCTCTCTCATCTACCCCACTCCAATCTCATCCATTCCACTCTGCGCCGCTCCTTCTTCCAATTTATCCCACTCCAAACTCCACTGCAATCTATCCAACTCCTCTCCACTCTATTCTACCCCACTCCACTACAATCGACCCCGCTCCCTCATAATCTACCCCTCTCAAATCTACCACAATCGACCACACTCCAATCTATCCCACTCCACTCTACCACACTCCACTCTATTCTACCCAAACGTACCCAACTCCACTTCAATCTCCCACACTCCTCTCAAATCTACCCCACTCCAATCTACTCCACCTCACTCTACCCCAATCTACCCTAATCCAATCTATTCCACCCCAATCTACCCCTCCCCAATCTATCCCACTCCAATCATCCCTCTTCAATCTATCCCACTCCATACTACACCACTTCATTCCAATTTACCCTACTCTAATCGACCCACTCTACCCCACTGTACCCCGCCCTAATCTACCCCACTACTCTCCACTCTAGTCTACCCCACTCCACTCTTCCCCACTCCACTCTTCCCCAATCTATCTCCTTCCACCCAACTCCAATCTATCCAGCTTCACTCCACCCAATCTAACCCACTCTAATCCACCCAATTTACCCAACTCCACTTCACTCTGATCTACACATGCCACTCAAATCTACCCCATTCTAGTCAAATCTAACCCACTCCACCCCAATCCATCCCACATCTACCCTAACACACTCCACCCCAGACTACCCAACTCCAATTTACCCCATCTAATCTGCCCCACTCCCATCTACCCCACTCCAGTCTACCCCAATCCAAACTATCCAACTCCCGTCTACCCCACTCCTCTCTACCCCACTTCACTCAATCTATCCCACCATAATCCACCCACTCTACCCCACTCCACCCTAATCTACCCCACTCCAATTTCTTTCTATCCACTCTTATCTATGCAACTCCACTCCAATCTACTCCACTCCAGTCTACCCCACTCTAAACCACCCAAATCTACTGCACTTCACTCTTCCCCAGTCTACCCCAGTCTGCTCCAATCTACCACAATATATCTCACTCCACTCCAATCTACCCCACCCCAATCTACTCCACTCCAATTTACTCCACTTCAATCCGCGCTACCCCATTCTATCCCACTTCACCCCACTCCACCCTGCTGCAATCTACCTGACCCCGATCTACCGCACCACATTCTACCCCACTCCAACCTATTCCATTCCACTCCAATCTACCCCCCTCCAATCATCCCTCTTCAATCTACCCCACTACACTCAACTTTTCTCCAATCTATCTCACTCCTCCCCAGTCTCGACCCCACTCTAATCATTCCAACTCCACTTCACCCCACTCTGCCCCACTCCACTCTACCCCAATCTACCCCACTCCAATCTGCCCACTCAAATCTACCCAGTCTACCACACTACTCCCTACACTCCATTCTACTCTACCTCACTCCGCTTCACTCCACACTACCGCATTCCACTCAAATCTACTCCATTCCAGTCCAGTCTAACACAATTCACCCAAATCCACCCCACTCCAGTCTACTTTGCCCCACTCAATTCCAAGTTACCCTACTCCAATCTACCCCATCCAACCCACCCCACTCCAATTTACCTTAATCTACTCCACTCCTGTCTACTTCACTCCACTCCAATCTACCCAATCCTAATCCAATCGACCCCTCTCCAGTCTACCCCACCCCATCCCAATCTACCCCACAACACTCTATCCAACTTCACTCCAACCTACTCCACTCAACCCCACTCTACTTTACAGCAATCTACCCCATCCTATATATCTCACTCCAATCTACCCCCTCCACCCTAATCTACCCCGCACCTCTCCAATTTACCTCACTCTAATCTATCCCCCTCCAATCTACCCCACTCTACCCTACTCCTCACCAATTCAATCTACCCCACTAAAATCTACCATGCTAATCTACCCAACTCCTGCACTCCAATCTACCCCAATCCACCCCCACTCCATTCTACCTGACTCTACCCCACTCTACACCAATCTACCCCACTCTACCCCAATCTACCCTATTCCACTGAACCCCAGTCTACGCCACCCCACTAAGTTTTAGCCATGATAAATAGCAGCCACACTGGTGTACAAACAACACAATTGCATAGGCAAGACCTATCAGCTTGGCCAATGCTTGTTCTTCATTATGAGAGCACCTTGAAATACGTGTATTCACGATGTGTGGAGTACAAAACCTTCTTTTGTGTTTGATTTAATAAACTATAATGTCGTTCTATATGTGATAACAACCTAGGCCACCTAGATGGTGCACATGACAAATGACTTGCCTCTTGGATCGTTAATGGCATTGTTGTCAGGGCGGGGAGGGGAGTGGGAAGGCATGAATGTTTCAAGTTTAGGATTGAAAACTACCACTTTTATTGAATGCCTCTCAATTAAGTGATATATTGTACTAAGGTGACATGCTTTTGCATGTTAATGAAATACACTTTTTTGACTTTTAAAGAGACTTCATCGTATTTGTACTTTTGTTGCAGAATGGGTTTAAAAATGAAGGTGTTCCTAAAGATAAGTGACACAGGACACTTTTCCCCCCCGCTCGTTTGTTTCTTCCTCAGGTAACATGTAAGAAAGTGCTTGCCTATTTCACGCCTTTCTAAATATTGGTGCTTATTCAATGAAACAGCAGCCCAGTGCTGCTGTTCACCAGTGGAGCGCATGTACAGGTCCGTAGGGCCGTACTTTAAATGCCCCCGCAATACACACTGTAGTCCAGTGGCAGGTGGAGAGATCCCTGTGCCTGACACAAAGGGGACAGAACCTGCATTCGTTGCCGCCTTCCTCAGAAAAAAATAGTCGCCATTTGTTCATTTTTTGACATTCTGAACAGGCCATGAGCTTAGTCGAATATTAATCTGTAAAATCCTCAGTATTCTTTTTTGGACATCACAATACTTCCTCTGTTTACTTTAATAAGCGTTTAAAAATAATGTACACAACTCAATTATACGTTTAAAGTGTTTACTTCCTATATCTACTGTTTCAAGAACATTTTCCAAAGAGTAGACAATGTCGGATTGCCCTGGCCAGAAGGCAGCCTAAATGTGGCACGTGGAAACTTTAGTGAAGCCGGGGGTGGTTCCGTTTCTGCATGTTCGTATGCACCTCGCCTAATGGAGCGAGACGTGTCTGATCTAATCTATGATATTGTTATTAATGTCATGTAATATGGTAAGAACTGCAGTCATGCCTTGTGCTCTCCAGTGTAATTTGATAACATAAAGTAGTAATATATCATCCTAGGTAAACCACTTCGCCGATCCATCATGAAAAAGTCCCTATAAATAGAAAACCAAACACTTTTAAATGTGTATTTTTCTTTCTTTAAGTAATTGCCGGGACCAGATTATATTTAGTACAAACCGAGTTTGTTATTAAAATGGAATCTTTTCAGGGAAGTCGGGTAACAAGACAGCACAAAGGTCGCAAGACATTCCGTCACCGCACAGTTTTTAAGTCTGTAATATTGAGAATGGCTCCGTAAAAAGTGCTTTTAACGTATTCAAAGAAGGCAGGTCCAAATCTCCTACATTTTTTTCGATTTTGATGACTCGGCATTTTTCAGTGATCGGTGTAGAGTGCGGCCAGTCAAATTCGAACATCAAATGTAGTCCGTTTAACCCAGCCACCCCTAAGTTAAAAGCAGTAAAGTATCCGAAAGTTCTATCCTGACATCAGCATTTCGCCTCTCCAGTGAGTCCCATGCCCCCGCTCCGACCCGACCGCCCCGGCGTTGCCCTGTGGAACGGTTTAGCCTCGCGCCATTGGCCTTTCATGAGACAATTGGGAGTGATTGAAATCACTGCCTGGCCATATTCAGTGCTGGCTCAGCGGGACGTGCCTGGCAGGAAGTGCAGAATGCTGCGCGCGCGATGGGTTAAGGCACGAATGGCCTGCCTGGGAAACTTCTGGTGGATGGGGGAAAGAGTTCTTGGTATGGCTTTACTAAGAAACAGCGTCTGGTGTACTGCACGAGCCGCTCCGACACAAAGTAGACAGTGTACCGAGCTAAAGTACACACAAAGACATTTATTGCTTCAGGAAAAGACGGTTTTATATACGTTTGTTTGCGGTCTTCTAACCCGTTTAGATTGTGAGAGCTATCGTGGGATCCGCATTCAGATATATGTGAAAAAAGAAGATTTTGATAGACATGGTGGGGGTTTCCCGTATCCATTGTAATCTATCATAAATACCGAAAGTCAGGACGTGAGAAGTACACGGAGAGATTCAGAGAGGTGTGCGAGAGAGCTGTGACCCTCCTAGCTGCGGGGTCGCCAGAGGTCTCTTTTGCACTCTCTCCTGTGTGTACTTCATTTTGTCTTTTTCTCACCACCAGCCCCTTACTCTCTCATTCAGGCACTCCACACCGCTCCACATGTAAAGGGTAATTTTGCCTTTGGGCTGTCAATGGTGTAACTCCTTCCCACACTTTATTATATAATCTTAATTGTAACTCACACAGTTGCTACCATCGCGGTGTGTGCTCTGTAGAAACGCCTAGGATTGAATGAGCACGTATTCTGAAACCCTTATTGATCCAGTAATGTCATCGCGGGCAACTCACCCTGGCTTCAAACTTGTTCAGAAAGTTCTCAGTTGTGCCCTATCATAAATACACATCCATACCCTGAACTCGCTAAGGCACCTAGAAGAAACGTACTTCTTAGTATGCACTATACAAGCGTCAACTGTTGCCTGGTATATGAGGATAGAGTCACATATAATATGGAAAATAAAGTAAAGCGTGAATAGAGACGGTGTTGCTGACATGAATTACCTAAAGGATTCCTACTGTAGTTGAGAAAGAGATCAGTGCTTTTGCGTGAAATGAATATAGGGCTTGGTGGGATCCTTTCAATGTCAGTTTTACTTACTATGAGTGCTGAGCACTGGTTGGGCCTGCTCCCCTTCAATCCCTGCATTTAAAGCTCCTTTGGTTTCCCAAGGGACCTTCTTGCTGCTAATATTGAGCTTTGAGAGGAAAGGACGTCTGCTGAATCCCTATTGCTGACAGCACTGGTATGATCGCGCTTTATACCCACTAGCCCATCCAACAGGAATGAATAGGGAACTGGCTGGTAGACAACATGCATCACTGTAGCTGATGTCAGAGACATTGCTCATAAGTCATCAGGGGATGCTGACCCAAATTATATGCCTTAATTTATGATTTTTATGCCCACTTCGATTTGCTTTTGTACAATTATGCTCTCCGTTATACAATGATATACTGGACTGATCATTACATCTCTTGGGGTGCTTATCCTAGTAATGTGTCAGCCCCAGTACGTTACCTATCCATGCAGCAGACGACCTCAAATTTCTACATTTATTTCAGTTCTAACAACAAGAGGATTTAAATGTAGCCCTCTTCTGCTTAATCTTCGGGGATTAACTTTTTGTGGCTCCAGTGCTGTAAACCTGCCTTTAATTTGTCAATTTGATCCATGAGTACTACATCTAATTTGGAGTTTACGGTTGTGTCCATGGTCCCTACACCGCTCTTGACACAAAGCTTTTACAACATGACTCTTTTGGAGCCATGAGAAAGTTTGCTTTAGGGATGAAACCTGGAGATCAGCCACATAAAGAAGCCTTGCTTTACTTTCTTCCGTTCTGTTTTTCTAGCTGTACGGTGACAACCAGACCGGAGATATTTCTAGAAACATGTTTATTTTCTGCACTTCTTTTGTCATTATACAATTTTTTTCCTCAATGTTTGTTTTTGCCAGTGCTTGTTCTTTTTAAAAACAAGCATTGGCAAAGCTAATAGGTCTCGCCTATGCAAGAGCTATTGGCTTTGCCAATATGTTTTAGCAATGTTGTACACCAGAGAGGCTGCTATGCAGCATGACAAAAAGTTAGTGGGGTAAAGGGATTAGCTTGGAGTGGAGTGTTGTAAAATAGAGTAGATTAGAGTGTTATGGAGTGGCGTGGACTGGCGTACAGTAGAGTTGAGTAGCATGGGGAGAAGTGAAGTGAAGTGGAGTGCCATTGTTTAGTGTGTTGTAAAGTGCCATAGAGTGTAAGGGTGTAGATTTGAGTGGCGTAGAGTGGAGTACATTGTCAGAGTAGAGTAGAGTGCAGTGGCATAGGCTGTTGTGGAGTGGTGTAGTGCAGAGTGGAGTGGTGTAGAAGGTGTTGTGTAGAGTGGAATAGATTGTTGTAAAGTAGACTGGCATAGAGCAGAGTAGAATTTTGTAGAGTTGAATGGCGTCAAGTAGAGTGGCATAGAATGTCATAAAGTGAAGTGGCATAGAGTGAGTTGTGTAGAGTGTCATAGAGTGGAGTAGTGCTGTAGAATGGAATAGAGTGGAGTAGAGTGCTGTGGAGTGGCATAGGGTGGAGTAGAGTGTCAGTGGAGCAGAGTTCAATGGAGTATAGCATCATAGAGTGGAGTATCGTCGAGTGGAATGTCGTAGAGTGGAGTATAGTAGAGAAAGCTAGAGTGAAGTGGCGTAAAGTACAGTGTTGCAGTGTGGAGTGGCATAGAGTGAAGTTGCATAAAGTATAATGGTGCAGAGTAGAGTGGTGTAGAGTGCGTTGGTTTTAAGTAAAGTGGTGTAGAGTGCATTGGCGTAGAGTGCTTGACGTGGAGTTCAGTGGCATAGAGTAGAGTGGCACAGAGTAGTTTACAGTGGTGTAAAATGCAATGGCGTAGAGTAGAGTGGAGCTTAGTAGAGTGGCGCAGAGTGGAGAGGAGTAGAGTGAAGGGACATAGAGTGGAGTGGTCCAGGGAAGAGTGCAGGAGTGGCATAGAGAAGATTGGTGTAGAGTGCAGTGGTATAGAGTGGAATGATGCAGAGTGTAGTGGTGTAGAGTGCAGTTGTGTAGAGTTCAATAGAGTGGGGTAGAGTGGAGTGGTGCAGTGTAGAGTGCAGTGGCATAGAGTGCAGGGGTGTAGAGTGGTGTAGTGTATAGTGGTATAGAGAGCAGTGACACAGAGTACAATGAGTGAATATAGTAGAATAGAGTGGCCTAGAGTGCAATGTGTAGACTGGTGTAGAGTGCAGTGGCACAGAGTAGAATGTGGTAGAGTATTGTGGCATAAAGTGCAGTGGTGCAAAGTAGTTTGCGTAGAGTGCAATGGTTTATAGTACAGTGACATAGCGTAGACTGCAGAGGCATAGAGTGGTGCAGCTTAGAGTGCAGTGTCATAGAGTGGAGTAGAGTGGCATAGAGTGCAGTGGCATAGAGTTTTTGTTCAGAGTAGAGTGGAGTGGTGCAAGGTAGAATGCCTTAAAATAGAGTAGTGGCCTAGAGCACAGTGGGATAGAGTAGAGCAGTGCAGCGTTAATTGCAGTGGTAAAGAGTGGAGTAAAGTTGCATAGGGTACAGTGGCGTAGAGTAGATTGTTTCAGAGTAAAGTGAAGTGCTGTGATGTGGAGTGGTGCAGTGTAGAGTGGAGTGGTACAAGATAGAGTGTAGTGGTATAGGGTAGTGGTGTAGAGTGCAGCATTGCAGGGTGAAGTGGCGTGGAGTGGAGTGGCGTAGAGTGTAGTGGTGCAGAGTGCAGTGGTGCAGAGTGGAGTAGAGTGGCAAAGTGTAGTGGCATAGAGTGCAATGGTTTAGAGTATACTGTTTCAGAATAGAGTGAAGTGACGTGGAGTGGTGCAGGGCAGATTGGAGTGGTTCAGGGAAGAGTGGAGCTGTGTAGAGTAGTGGCATAGAACACCTTGGTGTAGAGTGCAGTGTTGCAGAGTGGAGTGGCAGAGAGTGGATTGGTGCAGAGTGGAGTGGCCCAGACTGAAGTGTTGTAGAGTGCATTGGCAAAGAGTGCAGTGGTGAACAGTAAATTAGAGTAGCGTAGAGTGGAGTGACAAGTGTATAGCAGAGTGGGGTAGAGTGTACTGGTATAGTGTAGAGTGGCACAGAGCAGAGTAGAGAAGCACAGAGTGAAGTGGCATAGAGTACAGTGCCATAGAGTGCAGTGGTGCACAGTGAATTAGAGTGGAGTAGAGTGTAGTGATATGTGCATTGTCTTAGAGTGCAGTAGAGTGGTGCAGAGTAGAGTGCAGTGGCATAGAGTAAAGTGGTGTGTAGTAGAGTTACATAGAGTAGAATGGCATAAAGTGCATTGCTGCAAAGTAGAGTGTCGTAGAGGCAGTGGTGTAGAGTGCATTGGTGTAGAGTGTAGTGGCCTAGAGTGATATAGAGTAAAGTCACACTGCAATGGTGTGGAGTAGAGTATAGTGGCATTCAGTGCAGTGGTGCGGAGTAGACTGGCATGAAGTGCAGTAGCATGTGTTGATTTTGAGTAAAGTGGTGTAGAGAGCATTGGTGTAGAGTGCAGTGGCGTAGAGTGCAGTGGTGTAGAATAGAGTGGCGTAGTGGGAAGTGGCAAGAGTGCACTGGTGCAGAGTGAAATGGAGTGGCATAGACTGCAGTGGCATAGAGTAGATTGTTTCAGAGTTGAGTGAAGTGGCGTAGAGTGCAGTGGTATAGAGTAGACTGCCATAGAGTGCAGTGGTACAGACTTGATTAGAGTGGATTGGCGTAGAGTACAGTTGTGCGGAGTGGAGTCAATATAGAGTAGAGTAGTGTAGAGTTCAGTGGCGGAGAGAAAAGTGTTGCAGAGTAGAGTGATGTAGAGTGAAGTGGCATAGAGTGGAGTGGTGAGGAGTAGAGTGAAGTGGTGCAGGGTAGAGTGCAGTGGTATACAGTGGAGGGATGCAGAGTGAAGTAGAGTGGCAAAGAGTGCATTGGTGTAGAGTAGAGTGCAGTGGCGTAGACTGCAGAGGTGTATAGTGCAATGGCGCATAGTGCAGTAGAGTGGCAAAGAGATGAGCTCTGCAGAGTAGAGTATAGTATTATAGATGTAAAGTGCACTGTCGTAGAGCGCACTGTCGTAGAGTGCAGTGGCATGTAGTGCTCTGGCATATAGTGGTACAAAGTAAAGTGGTGAAGAAAGAAGTCATGTGGAGTACAGTGGTGCAGAGTAGAATAGTGTGGCATGGAGTACAGTGATGTAAAGCACAGGGTTGTAGAGTGACATAGCGTGCAGTGCCGTAGAGTGCAGTGGCAGAGTAGAATGTTGTAGAGTATAGTGGTGTAAAGTGCAGTGATGCAAACTAATCAGCGTAGGTGCAGCGACGTAAGTTGCATTGGTTTTGAGTAAAGTGGTGTAGAATGAATTGGGGTAGAGTGCAGTGGTATAGAGTAGAGTGGCGTAGCATAGAGTGCAGAGTGGAGCAGTGCAGAGTGAAGTAGAGTGGCGTAGAGTGCAGTTGTGTTTAGTAGATTGTTTCAGAGTAGAGTGAAGTGGTGTAGAAGGGAGGGTGCAGGGTAGAATAGAGTAGTATAGAGTTGTGGCATAGAGTGGATTGGCGTACAGTGCAGTGTTGCAGAGTAGAATAGCGTAGAGTGGAATGGTGCAGGGTGGGGCGGCCTAGACTGGAGTTGTCTAGAGTGCAGTGGCGAAGAATGGAGTGGTGCATGGTAGAGTGTGCTGAGTGTGCTTCAGTGCACTGGCATAGAGAAGAGTGGTGCTGAGTAGAAAGGTGTAAAGTCAAGTGGTGTAGAGTGCATTGCCGTATAGTGCAGTAAAGTGGCCTAGGGTGGTGTAGAGTAGAGTGCAGTGGCATAGAGTAAAGTGGTGCAGAGTAGAGTGCCATAGAGTTCAGAGCCATAACGTTCAATAGCAGAGAGTGCAGTGCTGCAGGGTAGAGTGCCATAGAATGCATTTATGTAGAGTGCAGTGGTGTAGAGTGGTGCAGAATAAAGTGACATAAATGGTGTAGAGTGATGTAGAATCCAGTGGCATAGAGTATAGTGGCATACAGCACAGTGGTGCAGAGTTGATTGGCATAGAGTGCAGTGGCGTACAGTGTATTGGTTTTTTAGTAGATTGGCATAGACTGCAGTGACGTAAAGTGTAATCGTTTTTGAGTAAAGTGGTGTAGGGCACATTCTTGTATAGTGCAGTAGCATACAGTGCATCGGTGTAGAATAGAGTGGCATAGTGTGGAGTTGCGCAGAGTGGAATAGAGTGGCGTAGACTCAGTGGCATAGAGTAGATTGTTTTCTTCAGAGTACAGTGAAGTGGTATAGAGTGTCATAGAGTGCAGTGGTGTGGAGAATATTAGAGTGGCTTAGAGTGGATTGGCGTAGAGTGCAGAGGCTTAGAGTGGAGCGCTGAAGAGTTCAGTGGCTTAGAGTTCAGTGGAGTAAAGTGCAGTGGCATAGAGTAGAGTGGCATAAAGTAGAGTGGCAGAGAGTGCAGTGCTGCAAAGTATACTGTTGTACAGTGTAGTGGAGTGGCATGGAGCAAATTAGCTTAGAGTATAGTGGCGTACAGTACAGTGATGCAGAGTAGACTCGGCAGAGGTTACAGTGATGCAGAGTAGAATAGGGTGGCATAGAGTACAGTGGCAAAGAGTATAGTGGTGCAGAGTAGTTGGCATAGAGTGCATTGGTTTTGAGTAAAGTGGTGCAGAGTATAGTGGAGTGGCGCTGAGTGCAGTGGTGTTGAGTAGATTGTTTCAGAGTACAGTGCAGTGGTGCAGAGTGGATTAGAGTGCTGTAGAGGGGATTGGCATAGAGTGCAGTGGTGTACAATGGAGTGGTACAGAGTAGGGTGCATTGGCGTAGAGTGCAGTGGCATTGAGTGAAGTGTTGCAGAGTAGGGTGGCGTGAGTGGTGTATAGTGCAGTGGTGAAGAGTGCAGTGGTGCATAGTAGAGAAGTGTGGTGTAGATTGCATTGGCATAGAGTAGAGTGGAGTTGTGTAGAGTAGAGAGGTGCAGAGTAGAGTGGAGTGGCGTGGAGTGGAGTGGAGTGGTGCAGAGTAGAGTGGATTGGGGTAACGTGGAGTATTCATGGTATGGTAGTGCACTGCCATTACAGACAACACATCTTCAATTGAAATGACCATTACGTTTGCACTCACATGCAGTTTTACTGATAAAAGTATACAGCACACAAATTAGAATGTGTGGAAATTTCCTCACCCAATGTATTGATTTGATTGTCAGCACAGTTCATTTACAGGCAATAAAATTTTGTTGTGTGCTAGAAAAACAAATATAACATCATACAGCCTTCCTGACGCAGACCTTCAGTAGCCGACATGATTGTCACATAAACCCTCTCACTTTGAAGTCCTAGAAAGTAAAATGAACACCACACTCCCTGAAGACACAGTCTGACATTTGACATCCGTCTTTGAATGCACAGCAAATGCCACAAGATAAGAAAAAGACGTGAAAGCCTGTTTACAGAAAGCAAGTTTGTAGAAGAATACAGTAAACAAGGTTTGGGCAACAAGAGGTAAGAACTCGAGCTGGACAGCCTAAAGCAAATAAAGCCAGCAAATAGAACGCCAGAAAATGTGGGTTACAGACCACAAAGTAAATGGTAAGAAATGGGCGTAATGCAATCTTAGGTGAACTAGTCCTGAATGTTCCCAAGATGACTTGTGACCTAAAAAACTAGCTTGTATTAAACTGATTCTAACATCTTGCAACAAATATCTCACCGCTTTTTGCATGTTTAATTTTTCACTAGTTATTCTATTTTTATTCTTTATGTTTGCAAACATGCTTTCTCCTTTATATGAAAGAGTTATGTACCAAGGGTTTGTGGTTTGTGGGAAAGGTGATGGTGTGACCGTGTATTATTAGCGATAAAGTACTCCCTGACACACATTATAAGAATGTTATGGCATTCCATATCCTTATAAAGGAACTCTGACTTCGGCCTCGTTCCTCTATATGGTCATGAAACACCTCAGTGACTTGCAATATCCTTATAGTGTATGGCAGGGAGTACTTTATCATATATATATATATATATATATATATATATATATATATATATATGTGTGTGTGTGTATTTTTTATATGGTGACAAGGAAGGATCTTATTGAAAAGGAGGCCTTTTTCTTTTTCAATACATAGATGGACTGGCATGAAGTATTTATTCTAAAGACTGTCATTTAAAAATGAAATAGAATTGTGATTTAGATATACAACAGAGCGGATTTGTTATCAATATTTATTACATATTGTTGATGTGCAGCACACGTCTTTTGTGAATATGCACAGTATATAGTAGCGAGATTACGTTTGTGTCCCTGCATCAACTGTGTCTGACAGCATGGTGAATGTGTTTTTTCTCTCCATGGCTTGTCACACTCTAGAATAGTAGGGTTGTCTAGGCGTTTGTGGTTTGCTAGTTTTACACAAATTGTACTTTTGTATATTATCAACTCGATTTATTGATTTATTTGAGGGTCAAAGGATGCTTGATGTCACTTTTTGTGCTGCATTTTGGGGGGTCGAAGATCATAGTCTGTTTCATGTGATGCTATTGGGGGTAGATTCAAATAGCATATGATGCCACCCCCCACAAGCCCTGTGACCTTGGTGAAGTGATGCCAGATCCACCCACTGACTCAATACTGATCCAGTCCAAATCAGACGATTATCCAGGACCAGTGGAATATTCACAATCAATAAAGTCCATCAGCTGAGGCTTATTAATCCATTGAGCTACTCCCATGGCCACTGAATTATGCACTTCTCTGGTTGATTTGCGTTATGCATAATTATTGGGTTGTGAGGCCAGCTATCAGTTGCAGCTGCTGTCTAGAAGCAGCAGTGGGGCGGGGGGTGGGATATCGGTAAAAACAAAAAAAATCCCTTACCTCCCGTCTCCTCTCCTGTGTCCCGTCCCGCGCTTCCTGGTTTCATGTGAGAAACAGGAAGCGCCAGGGCGCCTACACTCCCCCTGACACGGCGCTCAGCCAGGGGCTCGAGGGATGGGCATGCTCTCTTTGCAGGCTGTAATGCAGCCTGCATGGAGAACAGGGAAAGTGCGCATGACTGTTTTGGACGGCCCAAGAGGGCCGACCAAACAGTAATTGTGCAGTTTGGAGTGTTCGACCACTCCTGCCCTGCTCTGCAGCTCCGCCCGACCCCTCACTCATGCTGCCGCAGCAGTAGGATAAAATAAAATGATAATAAAATTACGGTATTAACAGTATATTTTTTCCTTTCTTTTGCTTCTTCTTGGCAGTGGGGCGACACTCCTCCACCTGCTGCATATTCCACTGTATAATATTCTGATTTTAGCAAAAAAAAGTATTTATCAAGTAAATCAAGTTACTAAAAACACAGTACACAACACAGTGGCAGATTGCTGTGTTCATGTACACAAAACGTGATGGATGGAATTCTTGAATTGATCTCAGCCACTCGTAATTATTTGGGGCCGCATCCCAGTTCATCATTATTTTGCATCGCATTGCCACCTCCATTTGGATCCAATCATATGCAAAAAAGTCTTGATCCTGCTACAGCCCCGCTCAAACTGCCAGGACAGGTCCTCCCTTAACTGGAACATGTTGTAGAGTGGACTCACCTCTTCCAACAACATCTTCATGCATAGTGACTACTACGTTTACAAGACTTATCCTGAAAACATTGTACCCTCCTCCTGCCCGCGCATGTCTACTGTAGCAAGGTTTAATTTGCCCTTTTCCTGCTGCCAACTCCATACTTTAAACCTTGCTACTCCGCACTCCCTTTTGTTCTGTTGCCAACCCTGCTGTTTTCCCAACTCTTTTGTAAACACCTACCATGCACACAGCACCTTTGGTTTGTGTTTAGGCTTGTACTGTATAAATCGCATGCACACACAAATGCATTAAGTAGTCAGCCAGATAAGTGGAATAAATAGTACCTCCCACTAAGTTAGCGGCGGTCCTCCGCTAAGGAGGAGGAGCACAGTCCCACTGCTCTCTGAGCAGTGCAAAAATAAAAAATAAAATGATAATAACACAATGTTATTATAATTTTATTTTTCCTTACTGGCTCAGTTTGTTTTAATTTTAGGTGCAGGGCGGGGCAGGGCTGTCCAGAGCAGAGGAAGGAGTGGTGGGCATTCTCTAAGTGCGCATGACAGTTTGGCCGGCCAAACAGACATGCACACTTAGCATTTCTCCACTCGGCTGTGTTGCACAGCCGGGTGGAGAACAGTCCGAGAGTCCCAGTCCCTGTCTGAGTAGTGAACCAGGCCGCTCAGACCAATCACTCTGCTGTCATGCTGGTAATATTATTACCAGCATAACAGCAGCGCTGTGATTGGCTTGGGGGAGTCTGGGATCCTGTGTGCTTCCGTGTGTCGACCAAAGAGGATGGAGGAAAGGCGGGGGCCGGCAGGTAGGTGAATTTTTCTTTTTTTTTACTACCCAACCCCTGCTGCCCTGTACTATTGTGGGTATTTACTTTGTGCAATTTAATAGCTATACAGATGTAGTTATATTTTCACTTTCTGTTATATCTATACTAACAATACATGCAGTTACAGTAAGATGTTACATTAACTATCACTAACGTGGAAAAATGGGTGTGTCGAGTGAGCCAGGCCAAATATGACCATGCAATTTCTTCAGCATTAACAAACCTGGGTCTTCATTACAGTGAAATATCGTGGTACACAGCACTTACAATTTTCTCGAAATCTGTAAGTGCAACCAAGGCAATAGAATGTCAGAAGGATTTATAGTGCATGCCAGTTAGCATTAAGTTTTGTGTCAGTCAGTGTTAAAATCAGGTGCACGTATTCCGCTTGTCAAACCTGGGGACTGCAAGCTCTACCCAATTAATTTCAGGACGGCGTTGGACCAACAGAAGACTGATGGCTACAAATTTATATTGAATTTTCCACCTTCGATACATCGTTTTGGAAATCTTTTAATGTTTAGGCCCCATATCTCTTTTGTCACACCTTTCAGGGTTGGATTGGGATCAAAATTTGGCCCGGGCACTGCCAAAAAAAGTGGCCCACTTTCACGGGGTTTGCACTTTCATGAAACACCATTTGGTTACTTTCAGAGGTCTCATTTGTAGTGAAATGTTTGGTAAATTAAGTATTTTAAAGCTTATAGCGGCAGTAACATTGTTAAAGACTAGGAGTACTGCAGTTCTGAAAACTGAGTACTTACTTGCAGTCTTAACGCCCTGCACAATGTAGTTAGATACTCTTTCCCAAACAGCTATGTCCTTGACTCTGATCATCAAATGAATCAGAAATCTAGTACATAGTCAAGGGGACAGGGGTAGACTGGAATCTCTGGGAATAGAACATGTAATAACAAATGTAAGAGGAAGAGCAGCTCTGAGCATCTGCCTTGGAGAATAGAACCTCTAATGACAAACAGTAAAGAAATAAAGTTTGCATATCCGCCATAAAAACCTTTTGCACTAAAAAGAAATAAAATCTAGCTTCCTCACAAATGTTGCACTTTTCCCTGAACGTAAGTACCTTTTGCCACCTTGTCCCCCACCCCCTCTTTCTTTGTGTGCACTACTATAGTTATACAGTGATCCCCAGTTCTGCTGGGCAATACCAACTGGGTGATGGGGAAAAGAGGAGGTGAACAGAGCGGTAAAGAGGCAGTGTAATGAGAGAGCTGAAGTAGAACCAGAATTCAGGAAGTGATAGGTGTGATGGGGAGAGACATAAGTTAAAGACGGAAGGATTGGGTAACCAGAAGAAAAGGTACATAGCTATAGAATGAGGAAGAGGTAAGTAGATAATGAGTGTAAGAGATTTAGATTGTACTTTATGGTCATAGACAAACACATGTAAACCTGCAAAGTGAACCTTCATTACTTTTCCAAAGAGAATATGTATCAAATGCCACACAGAATTCAAAAGAAGTAATAAACACCCTATGTTCTCAGAATCATAGTTCAAGTGACCTGCAGACAACTAGTGATATTGGTTTAAATATTCCATCTGAGTAACAATCCCTCACAATTCTTCACATGCCCTCCATGACTCCATGACACATGCTGTAGCAAAAAATCTGAAGCACGTTCTGTGGGCCACAATTGCCAACATCTGCTCAACCTTACATAAAATGCTTCGCACTACATGGAATTGTATTCCTTTTTATTTACAGATTTATTTACTTTTTTATTCCACCCGTTCACCTCTTCCACCTGCTCACTTCGGACGATTGCTCAGTGGGTTAAACGCACTTTGTGGGGCTTGGAACCTGGAGTCAGCTAAAATTTTCATCCTTCCCATGTGGATGAAATGGCACCGGTACAAACCACTACTGCTTTCCTAGTACATATCCCTTCATGGTATCCTTACAGACGGCACTGCAGCCCAGAATAGTGCTCTCATGGGGTGCACTTGGATGGCGTCTCTGCAACCCCGCAATAATTGGAGTGTATTGTAGCACCCCGAAGCACCCTTTGTAGATGCGGATTTTGCAGGACGGTACAGCAATGTCTCCGGTCATGATGCGCACATCTTTGATGTCGCTGGTATAGGGCCGGACGAGAAGACACCAGCGCTGTACAGTACAACTGCAAAGATGTGCAACTAATGTATGAAGAAAAATATATTACTAATCTACTATTACCCTCTAATCTTGGGTTCTGGAGTAGCTTGCTACTCATAATAGAGTGCTTCAACACCGTCAGGGTAAGTAAGCGCTTTATAAATACAATTTACAATATGTAATTAAGCATGTGTTTCTGTGGGATGAAAGGCAGCCCTCACTCTTATTTATGTTTTCGCATTTTTACAACTACTTTGCTGGTATTAGAAAGGTAACATGGCTTTTAAGTTCATTTGATGCCACATACCAACAATACCCATAAATACACCCCACATCATACCACATATTTGTAATCAGCATAATTTCACCCACACAGTTCCACGCAACACAATTCCACTCCACACATTATCATTCCACACAATTCAGCAACACACCACATAATTCAACTCAACAACACACCACAGACGTCCAATCCACACCACACAATACCACATCATGCCACAAAATTCAACAACACACCTCTCAATTAAATGGCACAACATATCACTACACAACCTAAAATATCATTCCACATAATTACACTCTATGACACACAATCCCACTCTACATAATTTCAGTACACTCAAAATCACATAATTACTATCCATATAATTCCACTTCACACCACGCCACATAATTGTACAGCACATGATTCCACAACTAACAATTCCAATCCAAACCCCATAATTCTACACCACATACCTACACTCCATAACACATGAGTAAAACACATTGTCATTTACAACGCCAACAGCTCTAACTCTCGCAAATGCGAGACCTATTGGCATTGTCAATGCTTGTTTTTTATTGTTCTTCCTTTTGACAGTTTTATATTCTGTGAACTCAGCCCAAGGCTATTTGAGTGCTATCCATGAGCACCAATTACAGTGCACAAGATCAGGTTTTTTATTCAAGGACCTGGGAGATGGAGTGATTTGCATTTCACTCCATCTCCCACCTTTCTAGAATTCAGCGATTGCCAGCGTTGGACTGGGACAAAAATCGGACTGGGCACTAATATAAAAGTGGCCCACTTTAGAAAACCTATAGTTAAAAGGTGGTAATATATTGGAAATGACAGTAAAAACCGGCCCACCTGGCCATAAAAGTGGCCCAAAACTGCTAAAAAAACGTCCCACACACTGATCTGTCCGACAAGCCCATTGGCCACTAACTGATTGCCCTATGGGTCAGTCCGACACGGAATATTGGGCAGGACCAGAACATACATAAGAGGCCCACAGACTCCATTCCGGCTGTATCGGCGGGGCTTATGGTAGCGGTTTGCCACTACAGCTGTCCAGCAGGCTCAGGGAGTTGTGCCTAAGATGAGCAAGACTACGCTGATTTTCTGCCAGGGCGAGCAAAATACTAGGACCAGAGTATGGAATGATTTTGATTGCGAAACAAATTCAGTACTTTGGTCAATTTCCTTTTTTAAAAGCTATCATCATCTCTGTAGCAGATTTGTTTCAATGCTGTTCACTCTACAAACAGCCGACATGAGCAAACTTTGCCTATCACCAGTATATACAGGCCCGTTTCTAGGTGTTTTACCGCCCTAGGCGAGAATTGAAAAATGGCACCCCTCCCTTTTACTACCATCACACTCTCCCCCTGACATCCAGGCTAAAATGATTAATGCATTAGATATTCCCAAATTCATGCCTACATGAGTATATAACATCTTGACAATAAATGCAAAGTCAATATAAAAATAAAAATAGTCAACAATAAATCCTTTGATAACTGTGACCAAAGGGTGTGATTCAGGGCCATTTGTGTAGAACGTAGTTTTTTGTTACTCTAGGTCCCAATTTCGACAATACCAAACCTACATCAGAATTCTCAGAATTTTGTAGATCTACTTAACTTGGAAAAACTGTGAATTGCTCCCAATCTCTGCTGCATGTCATTAACTGTGTTTTTTCCACCTCAGTACATCACCCACAAGTTCTGAAATTCAACTTGGGGGTTTCTAAAGAAGGTTCAGGACTTTGTAAAATGATGACCAAAACGTCTCTGTATATAAAAGTTAAGATTAATTGTGTAAAAAACAATTGCACCTCTCCAAATACATGATATACTTTTGACCCACTATAGAAGCACAGTATGAAGAACTATGAACACGTTTCTACAGAACCTCAATTGGACTGGCAAAGAGAAGCCCATTTTAAAATGAGACCTGTAAGTAGGAGAAAAAGTACGACTTATGGGATTTAAACCTATGACAAGAAGCAGATAACAAGAGACTAGCTGTTGACACAATGAAGCTGTAAATTGCAGGGTAGAGTTGTTTTAAGTCTGCCGTTGCAGGAGCGCAGGTGCTAAATATGAGAATGAGGGTGGAGGTAATCTTGGTGCTCAATACAAATTAAATTGAAATGAAACATACAGATGATCTGTAGCCAGTGAAGGGAGGAAAGGCCTGGGTGTGGCTAGTTTTTAAACGTCTGAATGGGAGATTGGCTGGCCAAAGC
The DNA here is from genome assembly GCF_964204655.1 of Triturus cristatus. Taxonomy (NCBI): domain Eukaryota; kingdom Metazoa; phylum Chordata; class Amphibia; order Caudata; family Salamandridae; genus Triturus; species Triturus cristatus. Next base: position 144,688,673 of record NC_140580.1, on the reverse strand, counting down.
ATGCCAAACTTTGTCGTGTGATGCAAGAGCCACATTGATGTACCAAAATACTTGCTGCTGAAGCCTAAGTATTTTTGCTCTGAGTTAAATCTTGTAGTGATAAAGCTTATTATCCAAATGATCAATCTGTCAAGAAAAGATAATATAATAATTTGGTGAGTTGGCAGCATGCTGGCTCTAGCCCGTTTCCAGCCAGTTTTGAATGCCTGGTGTTCTTTAATGGCATTTCCGTCTGTGCCCCGCCTTATGCAGCCATAACCACTCCCTGCGTGCACTATACTTTACCAACCACACGTCCGAAGCCTTCATCAGCCCATTTTGATCCCCATCATAATTTGGCAGCCTTGGCCCTTTTGAAAATCCATACTTCTCTGTCAGCCTGAACTCCCACAAGGGTTTCCAACACAGAGTATGTTTACTCCACTTTCTCTGGAATGAGAGCCTTGGCTTCCCTCCTCTTGGGCCAATATGGAGTCCATCTGGGTGCTGACACTTGGACACTGCTTATGCATAGGCCAGGATAAATAACATAGAGTTAACAGATACCCTGTGGATAAGAGGCAGACATCTATGTCACTTTCCCTATGTATCAAAGAAAGACGAAAGGGGAGTATAAGGAGGTACCCAAAGCAGGAGTTTCCATCTTTGCACTGTGCGGCCTTGCGCGTGTCTTCCTTTTTTGCATGCCTTATTAAAGACAAATCATGAGAACACCTATAGAAGATGTGGATGTAATGAGGTTGTGTGCCGTGAATCTTTGTATGTTTCCTTCTAATATGGCCAGGATATATACCCGACGATGGCAGCTTCATGATCAATTTATTAAACCCCTTACACATGCCCAAAGCCATTTGTGTGGTTTTGCAACATTCTGGAGACCTAAAAAGTCACTCGGAATCTTTTGCCTCGTATGACCGAGCTGTTGGAAGATGATCCAATCTTATTTTACTTTCTAAACTATTTCACCTTCCTGTTGATGGAACTTGTAAGTGTCTTCCCTAGCATACCATTATATATGGAAAATAACAACAGCATGCCAGGGATTAATACACAAAGCAACCATTTCAGCAAAGTGTTTTGTTATGGGGAGATGGAAATCAGCAACACTCCCCTAATGTTGGCGGCTGCATAAGTCTGCTGTCAAAAACATCCGACATGGAACGGCCTGTGTTCAGAAGAAAAAACAAGGTCAAGCAATGTGAGGCCAATTACGACTCTTAACTAAGGGCCATGCACAGGCAATATGTGGAGATTCTTTTTTAGGAGCCAGCTTTTCAAAAACCAAATCAGATTATTACAAGTATACATTCATAATTTAGCTTTGTTTTTTCCCTATTTGTCATTTTTATTTGTTTTAAATAGCTTTATTACCGTTATCTCACATGGGTTATCTTTCTAAAATAGTGTACAAACAGACCAATCAAGTTTCTTCCATTTATAATTTTTATGTAGCGTACAAGGCAAGGTACACAGCTGTTAATCTGAATACCTCTTTGAGGGATATATATATAAATATATATATATATATATATATATATATATATATATATATATATATCTCCAAAAAGCACTTCTCCCCTTCCGGACAGCTTGGGACCCACGTAGAGTGGTGCACGCACCGGCAGGGAAATCCGGTTCGTAATATCATTAAAACATCTCCAAATATGTGCACTCTCAGAAACACGAACTCCGTACACTTAGGTGAAATCGCCGTTTATTCACAACGCGTTTCGTTCGACCTCGAGCTTGATCACGTGATCAAGCTCGAGGTCGAACGAAACGCGTTGTGAATAAACGGCGATTTCACCTAAGTGTACGGAGTTCGTGTTTCTGAGAGTGCACATATTTGGAGATGTTTTAATGATATATATATATATATATATATTATATATATATATATATATATATATATATATATATATATATATATATATATTACCTACTGGCGGTTGCCAGTAGGTAGTTATAGTTAGGACCCTGTTTCCATAGGAAATCCGCAACATTCTATTTGGAATAACTTTGGCGCCGGTCGACGAATCCTCGCGAATTTCTCAAAATAGGTGGGGCGCTACGCTCCGCTCCTACCCTGAAAGTCTCGGGGGGATTCGTCAAGCGGGGGCTGAGATAAAAGGGGTGTCCCAAAACGCGTTTTTCCCATGCATTTTTCCATAGGACCTTTAGACAGGGCTACAGCCCGAACGGCTGAACAGAATTACTAGAAATTTGGCAGAGAGGTAGTCCTCAGGTCAAGGAAGTGCCTTTTGTAGGTTTGGTGTAAATCTGTTCAGTAGATTCTGAGAAAATAGCCTTTAAATCAATATATATATCTGAGCCAGCTTACGGTACGCTTACCGTAAGCTTACCGTACGCGTACGGTGGCGTGCGCGAGCGCGATTCTGATTGGCTGTTAGATCTTAGTAAACATTCGAATCGGCCGAAACCAGGAAGCGGCGGCCGCCATTTTGTGTATTTCACTCCGGTAAAAAAGAGTGATATCTTGAAAAGGGGGCAAGGGAGAGAGTTACAGACCCCCTAACATTTGTAAGGGGGTCAAAGAAGGACAGAAAAGTACAAAGGAAACATTTATTGATTTTAAAAAAAATCACGGGGTACGCGTACGGTAAGCGTACGGTAGAAAAAATAAATAAAAAAAGAAATGAAAATCAGATTTAAGTGTTTAGATATTAGGGGGCTCTAAAAAGAGCCGTTGTGTTTATTAAGTGATTTTTTTGTGGTACCTACAAGTAAGTACCGATGCAGAGTCTAAGGTTCAAGAGGAAGACTCTGTTCCCTTCATCATTGAAGTGCACACCATCTCCTCTATAAATGTCTTGCATGTCGTAACGCAAGTTGTTGTGGTAAATGGAACCCATACCATAGTCACGGAGGAAAGCAGAAACAGATTTGTTGACGTGCTTTCTTGCTTTGTCAATCTGCGGACAGAAATGATTGGACCAGTTCCATTTTTGCCTTTGGCATATGTTAGAAAACACAAAGGCAGTTTTAGGGAAAAGTGAAAACAGTTGTGCAAAGGTGTCCTTCATAAGCATTTCCAGACCTACCCCAGTCAAAGTGCCTAGGTCATTGCCACCACAGTGCACTATTATGAGGTCAGGGTGTTGGATTTGCATGAAGGATTTCACCAATGGCATCAATTGGTGCCACTTTAACCCTCTCTGACCAATCCATTTAATGTCTACATTTGGCAAAGCAAGGTCTCTCACCATACCTGTTTTCTCTGCAAACTTTTCACTCCAGAAGACATAGCTGTGCCCTACAATCCACACTGTGAACATCTTCAAAGGAGAACTGGATGCACTCAGGAGGTGTCTTTCAGTAGAATGGCAATATGAAAAGAAAGACAGTTTGGAAATGGAGGCATACATATTTTTTTCAAAACAAAAAGAACTGATTGGCTGTTTCATACCATTCTAGAATAAAAACTAGGCTGTATGTGTAAATTAATAGAAGCATGTTTTGTATTGGTACAGAAAAATGTGTTACCAAAGAACAGTACTATGGATTTGCTGTTAGGTTTGAAAAGTCAAGCACTCTTGCTCTGTGGAATTGAAACATTGTGTGGCGAACTTCTGACCTAACTCCACACAGCAGTGTTCCATGAGCTGTTGCTATGGTAGCAGGCAGAAGTCAAGTTGGGGGAAGGGTAATAGGCAGAAGTCAAGTTGGGGGCAGGGTACTTTTGGAAAAGGGTTGGTTTTCAACCAATAGAAATGTGTGATTACATTTGAAAAAAAGGGGGAAGCACTGAGATTTGAAACTTACATGTATATGTGTGGAAAAATAGAGGGAAACTTTGCCATTATCTGGTTCTGCTGAGAGGAGAGAGGTGTAGAGAACAGAGATCCTGGCTCTGATAATCTGCTGTTTGAGTGCCACATTTCTTTCACAACTAACTAATTTTAAAGGTGAGGTTAGAGTTTGAGAGGGGATGTATATGGTAAATTAAGAAATGAATAATAGAAATGTAATTCTTTTTGTTGAAGTTGCGTTTATTATTTTCTGTTTTGGGAGAAATTTAAATGTGAGGAACATGTAAAATAATATGGACTATGTTTTCACGATAAATTAAGGTGTATTGGTATAAAAAATGAATAGTTTAAGGGTTTGAGGTTGGACTCAGCAATGCAAATACATTCAGCATCACTAAGGCTGGTTGCCCTCGAACTGCGTTAAGTGGGCGCGTACGCCACGAATGGCGTAAAGTAACTTAGCATTTAAAAAACCGTACAAATTCACTGAAAAAACCGTAGGTTTCACACACGTTATAGTTAGGAATTAGCATTTAAAAAACCTTGCAAATTCACTGAAAAAACCATAGGTTTCACACATGTTATAGTTAGCGGAAATTTTACTGATAAAAAACCAATGAAATTCCCCCGTTATAGTTAGTGCAGGAAACTATAACTCACGCGACCGCAATCTTCTGCTGATGACATATGTGTCTTTATGAAAAAAAAATATTTGTAATATATCTATAGCTAAAAATTTATGGAAGAAGACATGGGCAAATAAGTGTCTAAATACAGTATTAGCATCAGCAGAGGATTGCGGTCGCGTGAGTTATAGTTTCCTGCACTAACTATAACGGGGGAATTTCATTGGTTTTTTATCAGTAAAATTTCCGCTAACTATAACATGTGTGAAACCTATGGTTTTTTCAGTGAATATATATATATATATATATATATATATATATATTTATATATATATCCCTCAAAGAGGTATTCAGATTAACAGCTGTGTACCTTGCCTTGTACGCTACATAAAAATTATAAATGGAAGAAACATATATATATATATATATATATATATATATATATATATATATGTTTTCCTACTGGCAGTCATCAGTAGGTAGTCATAGTTAGGACCATGTTTCCATAGAAAAAGTGTTTTTTGACTTGACTTTGGTGCCGTTTGACGAATCTCCACAAAATGTTCCCTGAAAAAAGTGTACCAATGATTCTTGTTGTGCATGGAAGGTTTAGGGGCAATCCATCAAGCGGGGGGCCTAGAAAAAGGGGAAGGTAAAAAAAAGTATGTTTCCCATGTTAATTGCCATAGAGTCTTTAGACACGCCTGCAGCCCGAACCACTGGACAGAATCGCACCAAATTTGACAGAAGGCTAACTTTTGGTCTGCAGATTGTGCTTTTTGTTATTTGGTGTAAATCAGTTAAGTAGTTTTCTAGATATAAAAGGAAATCCAAATTAGTATATTTGTAGTCGCAAAGCCTTCACAAATATGATAAGCAGAGGTATGTTTGGCTGCCAACACTTCATCCAGGAAGTGTTGGCAGCCATCTTGGGACTCCGCTTCAGCCGAGTCCCCCCAAAAACACAGAAAAAAGAAAAGGGGCAGGGTACGACTACCCTAACCCCGTAGCCTTGAGATCCATCCAGGGCAAAAAAAGCAAAAAAAGCATATTTTTGAAAACAATTTGCTAGGAAATCGCCAAAATTCGCGGCAATTTCCCCCTCCCCCCAAAAAAAACAATTGTGGTTTCCCATGCTTGCTTTCAAAGAAAGGTCCTGGGTGGGCCAGGTCCCGGGCACATGCAGAGCTGAATTAAAATCAGAAGGGGGCACACTGGGCCCCCTCCAAGGGCCTATTTATGCCCCAGGGACCACCACCTTCCTGGGGCTTTTGTTAATAATAATCGGGGGGCCTCGTGGACCCCCCCCCCAGGGACCACCACCTCCCTGGGGCTACAATACAATAAAATCATGGGGGGGCCACATGGACTTCACCAGGCCCTCGGGGTACCACCACCTATCCTAGGGGCTACTATTAAAAATACATAACTACAACTCATGCCCCCACCATGCACAGTGTTGTCATCAATTATGTCATTTTAGATGTCATCATTGATGTTATCAATGATGACATAGAACATGTCATGACTGATGCATTGCGTGAGGTAATAAGCAGTGCATCACAAAGATTTGAGTTATAGTTACATTTAGGCATGAGTTACAGTTACTTGAGATAACTGTTGAATTCAGTGGTTTTGTTGTTTTAAAATGGAACTGACATTTTCACCTAACTTTTACTGAATTTCTAGGTTTTTTTAAGTAATAAACTTCATAGAATTTTCTCTGCCAAGAACATGCTCCAGGAGCCATGTTATACATATATGACAAGATATAATGTTGGCGTACATATGGAAAATAGCGCTTTTGTACATTGATAATATGAACCAGAAAGAAATTAAAACTAGCTGCGAAAGCAAAAGGAAAGGAAGAAAATCTTGAAATTATGATCTTGTCCCTAAATGCTGTCTCTGCGATCATCCTACTCATCAACTCAATAGTCATGACTGTGAATGTTACGCTATACATTGGGCTGTGAGGTTGGTGGAATCAGGACAAGTCGCCTGAAGTCTGCGCAAAGTTGCCAAAAGTGTGTGTGTTTTTAGGGGCATCCCCGAGCCCTACAGACTTTCTCCTCCAAACCCATGCAAAAGTCTAACCTCCAATAGGGGAGGGGAGTGTGCCTGCCAGGCGCGGGCTATATCTCGCTTAGCCAGAGTCAGACTAAGAAACAGTAAGTGACGCTTATATCTGTTGTCCCTTATGTTTTCCTTGATGTGTAGTAATGCAAGCCGTGGTGTACTGTGTATTGTTAACCCCAGCACCTCAGACAAACATCTAGGAACGCCTCTCCACAACCTGTCCAGCACCGGGCATGCCAACACTGCGTGGTTGAAAGTGACTTCTTCCACCCCACAGCGTAGACACGCTGGGGAAGCAATGAGACCCGCCCTGTGAAGCCGCACCCGGATAAAGTATGCCCAGTGTAGGTATTTTAGCTGTATCAGGTGTAGGCGAATGGAGATGGCAGCTGACCTGGGGAAGTCAAGGGCTGCCCTCCAGTCATCGTTGTCGATGTAACCTATATCTGTCTGCCAGGTCTCCCAGAGGAATTCAATCAATCAATCAATCAATCGCATTTATAAAGCGCGCTACTCACCCATCAAGGGTCTCAAGGCGCTGGGAGGGGGGGGGGGGGCAGTGCTCGAAGAGCCAGGTCTTGAGCTGCCTTCTGAAGGAGAGGTGGTCAGGTATGGCGCGAAGGTGGCTGGGCAGAGAGTTCCAGGTCTTCACTGCTAGAAAAGAGAAGGATCTTCCTCCGGCGGTGGCTTTGCGGATGCGGGGTACGGCTGCCAGGGCCTGTCCGGTGGAGCGCAGAGTGCGCGGGGGAGTGTAGAAGGAGACGCGGTTGTTGATGAGTTTGGGTCCGAGGTTGTGAAGGGCTTTGTGTGCGTGGGTGAGTAGTCGGAAGGTGATCCGCTTGTTGACGGGTAGCCAATGGAGTTTTTTCAGGTGTCCGGAGATGTGGTGGTGGCGAGGGATGTCCAGGATGAGTCTTGCGGCAGCGTTCTGGATCCGTTGGAGTTTCCTCTGCAGCTTGGTGGTGATGCTGGCGTACAGGGTGTTCCCGTAGTCCAAGCGGCTGGTGACGAGGGCGTGGGTGACGGTCTTCCTGGTGTCGGTGGGGATCCAGCGGAAGATCTTGCGGAGCATGCGGAGGGTGTTGAAACATGCCGAGGTCACCGAGTTCACCTGTCTGGTCATGGTGAGGGAAGAGTCCAGGATGAAGCCGAGGTTGCGCGCGTGGTCGGTGGGTTGGGGAGTGCTGCCTAGGGCGGGGGGCCACCAGGAGTCATCCCATGCGGTGGGAGTGGGGCCGAGGATGAGGACCTCCGTTTTGTCTGTGTTCAGTTTCAGACGGCTGTCTGTCATCCAGTTCGCCACTTCCTTCATTCCTTCATGTAGTCTGGTCCTAGCTGATGTGGGGTTGTTAGTGAGGGATAAGATGAGCTAGGTGTCGTCGGCGTATGATATAAGGTCGAGTCCATGTTTGCGTGCGATGTTCGCCAGGGGGGTCATGTAGACGTTGAAGAGAGTGGGGCTGAGGGAGGATCCTTGAGGTACGCCGCAGATGATCTCCGTGGCTGTGGATCTGAAGGGGGGAAGGCGGACTCTCCGAGTCCTTCCGGAGAGGAAGGAGACGATCCATTCCAGGGCCTTGCTTCTGATGCCGGCGTTGCTGAGGCGGCGTATCAGGGTGCGGTGGCAGACCGTGTCGAAGGCTGCAGAGAGGTCCAGGAGTATGAGGGCCACGGTCTCTCCCTTGTCGGTCAGGGCTCTGATGTCATCCGTTGCTGCGATCAGGGCGGTTTCGGTGCTGTGGTTGGCCCTGAAACCGAACTGTGTGGGGTCGAGTGAGTCGTTGGTTTCCAGGGCGTTGGTGAGTTGAGCGTTGACGATTTTCTCAATCACTTTGGCGGGGAACGGCAGGAGAGAGATATGCCGGAAGTTTTTGAGTTCGGTGGGGTCTGCTGTAGGTTTCTTTAGGAGGGCGTTGAGCTCTGCGTGTTTCCAGCTCTCCGGGAAGGTGGCGGCGGTGAGGGAGGCGTTGATGACGTCTCGGAGGTGCGGTGCGATGATGTCGTCGGCCTTGTTGTAGATGTGGTGCGGGCAGGGGGTCCGATGGGGATCCGGAGTGGATCGAGTTCATTATGCGGGTGGTCTCCGCGGTGGTGGTAGGGTTCCAGGTGAGGATGGTGGTGGTGTCGGTTGCGGGTTCCGGAGGGGGGCTCGTGTCGGCGGTCGGGAAGCTGTTGTATATGTCGGTGATCTTGTGGTGGAAGAAGGTTGCGAGGGAGTCGCAGAGGTCCTGTGAGGGAGGGATGGAGTTGTTTTCTGCTTCCGGGTTGGAGAGCTCTTTGACGATGCCAAATAGTTCCTTGCTGTTGTGGGCGTTGTTGTCAAGTCTGTTCCGGTAGGCTGTTTTTCGTGCGGCGCGGAGGTGTTGGTGGTGTTGGCGGGTGGCGTCCTTGAGAGCTGACATGTTCTCTTCGGTCTGGTTAAGGCGCCACGTCTTCTCGCGGGCGCGGCATTCTTTCTTGGAGTTCTTGAGGTCGGGGGTGAACCAGGAGTTTTTCTTGTGGTTGTTGGTGCTGGCTTGAGTCTTCAGGGGGCCAGGAGGTTGGCGCAGTCGGAGATCCAGTTTGTGAGGTTGTTGGCAGCTAAGTTGGGGTCGGTGGTGCTGGTGGGTTGGTTCTGGGAGAGGGTTGATGCGAGCTGTTCCGTGGTGATACGATTCCAGTGTCTTCTTGGTGGTTGCTGGGTGTGGTGGGGCACGGTGGTCTTCTTGAAGATGAAGTGGACGCAGCTGTGGTCCGACCAGGTGAGTTCGGTGGTGTGGCTGAAGGTGATGTGTTTGCTGGAGGAGAAGATGGGGTCGAGCGTGTGTCCGGCGTCGTGGGTGGGGGTGTTGACTAGCTGATTCAGTCCCAGGTTGGCGAGGTTGTCCAGTAAGGCGGTGGTGTTGTTGTCGGTGAGGTTCTCCAGGTGAAAGTTGAGGTCTCCTAGGAGGATGTAGTCGGTGGATGAGAGTGCGTGAGGGTTGACGAAGTCTGCGATGTCTTCGCTGAACTTGGTGCGAGGTCCTGGTGGTCTGTACATGAGGGTGCCTCTGAGGGTGGTTTTGGGGTCGCTGTGGATCATGAAGTGGAGGTGTTCGGCGTCGGGGAGTGAGTTGTCGGTGTCGGTCGAGATGCGGATGGAGTTTTTGTGTGCGATGGCGATGCCTCCTCCGATGCGGTTGGTGTTGATGCGCTGCAAGTGATCAGTGTTTGATAATTCTTAGAAATTGTATGGTCCTCCAGGTCACCCATGAGAAGCCAGCCCTCTAATGGGCTGAATTCAGAAAGAGCTGTGAGGTCCCTCAGATATGGGGTGAGTGTGTGGCAAAACTGCAGGTATTTGTAGAATTGAGAGCCTGGCATAAAGTACTCTTCCTGAAGGTCCGAAAAGGATTTGAGAGTAAGACCTCGAAGAACTTTTCCCAATGTATAAATCCTGATCCGGTCCCAGCCCTGGAAACCCTGTAAATGTTGCAAGTGTGGAAGCATTTGATTGCACCACAGTGGGGCCTCACCCGTGAGCCACTTCTGCCAGCCAATATGGCAAAGAGACTGGCGCCATACCACCAGGACTACATTGGTAGCCTGAGGGAGGGCGCAGGTATTGACATGGCCGTATAGATAATGGTAAAGCGACGAATCCCCTAATAACCATCTCTCTAACGTATATGCTGGTTCGCTTCTCGGGCAATACCACCAATCATTAAGAACTTGTAAATGAGAGGCTGCATAGTATGACTGTATATCGGTGGCGTCTATGCCCCCACAATACGTGGAGAGAAAACATGTGCAAAGTGCCAGTGACCGCCCCTTCCCCTGTTCAGCATAGAGTTAATCCGTCTAAACCAGAGCTGCGGGATGGGATAGTGGTGATTCTGTTGTTGGTATAAGAGCCTGGGAAGGGAAATCATCCTTAATATTGCCGAGCGGCCATACAGATGAGGGGCAACCCCGCCCAGGACTTTATCTCCGTTTTAACCTTTGCGAGAACCCCATTGATGTTGCCTGGCTTTGATATCTCCTGTCTATCAGTTATGAAAACTCCCAGGTATTTTAGTCCATTCGAGTCTGGGAGAGGTCTGTGGCACATCTATAATCTCCAGAGGATCTGCGAAGTGGCCATAATGAAGATTTATTTACATTCATGAAGAGCTCCGAGGTCTCACCGAATACCCGCATAATTTGCAGGATTTGGGGGACAGATCTAGAGGGATCAGTCATAAAGAAAAGAACATCGTCGGCATACAGGGTCAATCGGTCAGACACCCCATCGGACCACTCAAAGTCTCAGACCTGGACGTCCATACGGATCCAGGCCTTAATGGTTCGATGGCTAAGGTGAATAGTAATGGGGAGAGAGGGCACCCCTGTCTGGTGCCCCGGCTGATAGGAAAAGATGCTGACACCCTGCCGGCTGTACGCACTGACGCATTCAGCCCCTGGTATAGCATACATATGTATGAAATGAATTGTGGGTGAAAATGTAGGCGCTGCCAGAGAATGAAAAGGTATGTCCAGCTGACAGAAACAAAAGCTTGATCTAAGTCCACCTGTAAAAGGGCCACGGGTGGTAAAGACAGTCAACAGCAGGGATCGTGTTGTGAACTCGGCAGATATTATGTGGAGTGGCGCGCCGGGCATAAATCCTGCCTGATCCGGATGAATCAGGTTGGGGAGATGAACCAACAGTCTAGTGGTGAGCACCTAAGCCAAAAGCTTTGCCTCCACGTTTAAAAGAGAAATTGGTCTATAGGAGGCTTGGAGTTCCGGGTGACACCCCAGTTTCTGGAACACAACAATTTCTGCATGTCTCCAGTCGGGGGGCATGAAGGTGGTCTGAGCTGCTTCTTGTATAGCCACGAGGCAATGCGACCCAACAGGGCCATATAGGCGTGAGAGAATTCACTGGGAAGGCCGTTAGGGCCTGGTGCCTTACCCGTATATAAATCAGCCAGTGCGGTGGTCAGTTCTTCTGAGGTCAGGGGGACCTCCGATGACTTCTTGGCTTCCTGGGAGAGTGCCCTCAGGGAAAGGTCATAAAAAAATTGCTCGACATCTGAGGTCTCAATGACCTCACGGGCAGTGTATAAGGAACAATAGTTGTTTGCAAAGCTGTTAGCCAGCTCCACAGGGTCAGTTACAAGCGTATTATTAGGGGTGCGGAGTCCTGGGAGTGGAGAATATGCTTGCGCTTGTTGACACAGACAAAAGAGAAGCTCTCCGGATCTGTCACCCCACTGATAGATCCTACTTTGTGTAGCGAGCCACGCGCCCCGTGCCTCATCCATCAGCACACCTTGGTATTGCTGCTGGACCAAAAGCAATTGCTGACGCGTCGCAGCATAATTTGTGCCTTTAGCTGGATGAGTGACTGACGCTGTTGCCCGTGTTGCGCTTGTAGGATGGAGGGTATGATTCCACCCTACTAGAGGGAGAAATATGACAGGACCGGTATACCCGGTACCAGCTTTGCAAGCCCTGGCATCACAAAATGGATGCTGCCAGCCACAGACACGAGTCTGCCCTCCTGCTGCTGGACGAAACTCCGGCAGGGGACGGTTGGACAATAGGTTTCCTGTCACAGGGAGGTGTGACCACCCCCCAGACAGGCTTTAATGTATTGGGGCTGTGTGGGTGCACTCTGAGAGGGCTTTGATGTCTTCACTGGGGCCCATTTGGTGTCCCTGTGCAAAGTCCAACTCAAACCGGTTGCAGGGGCTACCAGCCCCTGCTCTGGCACGAAACTGGACAAAGGAAATGGGTGTAGCCACCCCTCTGTCCTGACCCTCCCATAGGTGGGTCCCCAGAGTTTGTCCCACCCTTTCCTTGGGTATAAAGTAGGAACCCCTGACTATAGGACTTTAGTTGTTACCTGAACTAAACTCTGCTACAGAAACCAAGTATCCTATGATGATCTACGCTTTGCTGGACAACTGAAGAATCTCCCTTGGAGTAAAGGAGTTACTCCCCTGCAAGGCAGACACCTCAACGCATCTGACCGGTTTGCATCTACGCAGCTCCCAACGGACAATGAAGATTTTGGTGGGTTCCCAAGCTTCCCCGAGGCCGAACAGTGCTCTCAGCAAACCTGAGACCCAAAGCACTCGTGGGGACCGTACAGCCCGAACCCCTGGACACCGGGCACATTTGCAGCAGCATATGCTTTTTGACGATCCCCGAGGCTCTGCTTTGGACTACGTGTAGTCCCGACCCCGAGCAGTGATTGCACCGAAGATCACTGCAATTCTACGTGCTCTAGGCACTGTGTCTAGTCAAGTCGGGGTTGTTATATCACTTTCTTAATGTATGGTTTGGTCTCCCCCTGGGGTCCACTGTGTATTGTGCTATTTACTGTCGTTCTAGTGATTTAATATTGTGTATCTTGTTCTCTAATCTCATAAATAGGTTAGTAGAGAGTGTTTAGTAATAAAAACATATATTTTATGTATATACCTTGTGTGGTTCTCCTTTCATTTAGTCATTTAAGAGGTTATAATCTGGTAAACCAAGCTGCTTTATATTCTTTCAAGACTTAGCCTGAAGGCTGCTCTCCATAGCTACTACTAGGATAGCTTTCAATAAAGGTTGTCTTTAACCTAATCATCAATAAGGGTTGTTTGGACTGGTACAAGGTGCCCACTTTAATTAGTGGACAGCATATACCAGGCCAACTTCTCACAGCGCAGTGCAAAAGCTAATGTCCACCCCCCTCCGGGCTGTCTTCATGGCCTCCCAAAAGGTGCAGGCCGAGGATACAGTCCCTTCATTATGTAAAATGTATTCCGAGAGCATATTATGTATATGGGCACGGTATGCCTGGTTGTTTTGTAGGTGCCAAGTAGAAAGCCGCCAGTGAAATGGGGGTTGGCTCGGGCCCATCAGGTGATGTATGGTCTCGGGGAGTGATCTGGGAAGGATCGTTACAGCCGGTATTCTGTGAGCAAAGGCTGGTGGCATAAATATATAATCAAGCCTGGAGTAAGAAGTGTGATTGTGGGAGAAATAAGTGAAACAGGTCTCTGTAGGTTATGTGTCCACCAGGTATCGATCCACCCGACCATGTCCACCATGGTCCGCAGTTTGGAATTAGAGGGTCTCAGCACAGCACCCGTTGGGTGCCATCCATCTACCCTCAGGGACATCACATCATTCCAATCCCCACCTATCACTGCAAGTCCATCGTTCAGGGTACTCCAAGTCTCCACCAACTGATCTATGAAATTCTGACCAAGGGGAGGGGGGCATATATACTACCAAGCACTATGTGTTAGCCAGCCACAGTCCTATGCACAAATGGATAACGCCCACGGATATCAGTCCATTTTTGTATCAGAGGGAATGCAACAAGGTGCAGGATCAGGATGGCCACCACCCTGGAAACACTTGTGAAGCCCGTGTGGAAGGTGTGCACAAATACATAGCGGGCAAGACAGAGGGCCTTTGTGCAAAGCATGTGCATCTCTTGTAAAAGAAGGATATCCGCTCCTATGTGTTTGGCCTGACGGACACTGCAAGTCCATCGTTCAGGGTACTCCAAGTCTCCACCAACTGATCTATGAAATTCTGACCAAGGGGAGGGGGGCATATATACTTCCAAGCACTATGTGTTAGCCAGCCACAGTCCTATACACAAATAGATCACGCCCACGGATATCAGTCCCTTTTTGTATCAGAGGGAATGCAACAAGGTGCTGGATCAGGATGGCCACCACCCTGGAAACACTTGTGAACCCCGTGTGGAAGGTGTGCACAAATACATAGCGGGCAAGACAGAGGGCCTTCGTGCAAAGCATGTGCATCTCTTGTAAAAGAAGGATATCCGCTCCTATGTGTTTGGCCTGACGGAGACCCGCACCCCGTTTGATCTTGTTGAGCAACCCCCGCGTATTCCACACAATATGTAGGTGCCCAGGTAAGTGTACTGTGGCATATGCCGCCATTGTGTCATCGAAGAGCAGTATGTGGAAATAAATGATCGGGGAAAAGGTGAGCTCAAGGACATTAGAGCTACGCTGCCAAAACAAATCAGAACCAAGCAAGCCAGAACTTGTACAACAACTCAACTCCCACCCAACCCACCCCAATACCTAAAAACAGCTGAAGTATCTGTCACGGGAAGCCTGGCATTCCACCACCAACAGGGAGGTGGAACACCTACTCCCCAATGAATCCCCAAGGTCCCTAAAATGTCCGGAATCCTACTGGGGGGACTGGAGCAACCAATGCACGTGGCCCATATTCTTCCTGCTTATCAGCATGTATTAATTAAGAATATCCAGACGACCCCTCCCCGGGAACAAAATTCTATCACGGGCATTGTTATTTCTTTGGGGGAAACAAACTCTCCAGATCTTGCTTTTTATTTTTGGATCGCCACGTGGATCTGGATCTATGGCGTCTTTTGTCTTTGGGTTTCAATTGTGTCCTGGTCGAATCTCCCTTCGAGGAATCAGAGTCTCTGTGTGGCGGAGTATGCGGCTTCATAGGACATTTTTAATCAGTCCATGTGAAAACCTCTTCCGGGGTGTTGAAAAATATGGTGTGAGAGTTAAAGACAACTCTCAGGTGGGCCGAGTACAGGAGCATACGGGATCTTGAGGTCACGGAGACATGCCTTGGCTGCGGTAAAGGACTGGCGCTGCTGTTGCACCATTTTTGTATAGTCAGGAAAAATCATGATCCGATGGGACTCATCTACCAGATCTGTCTTAAGCCTAGCCTGCTGCATGATTACATCTCGATCTCGGAAATTTAAAATTGGTGCGATCATGGATTGAGGTCTGGCCCCCAGCTGCAGGGCCCTGGGTGCACGTTCGACGACAATGCAAGATGAGAGAGCGGTGTCCAGGATCAAAGAGGTGAGCCATTGTGGAAGGAACTGTCCAGCATGCAATTTTCAGGAAAACCTACAAAGCAGAGGTTATTTCTCCTAGCCCTTCCTTCTTCATCTTCCACCTGTAGGTCGAGGCCCTTGCTCAACTGGCCAGAGAGGCGACTTTGCATTGCAATGTGGTTACAGCATCTTTGACTCCCGAGACTCTTGTCTCTAGTTTGGTGATGCGATTTATAATGAAAGCAACAGTAAACAAGTGTCAGAATCTTTCTTTTGCACTCCTCAGGGCACATGATGCAGCTTTAAGATACCCACAAGGGGTCCCTGCACTCAAGCTCAAGAGCAAAAGCTCCAGCTTTGGGAACACTTAAAAAATGATTAACGTTTCCTGGGGTCTTTTTATATGGACCCCTGAAACATAGAGTTAATTTTTTAAAATATTTATGGAGGGTCCCTGTGCTCTCTGCACCCCCAAAACACTTAAAACATATGCTGGTGTTGTCCCTGCCCCGATTTGGGCACCACCATCTATCCAAATGTATTTAAATTAGCCCCCAAAGAGTGTTATGGCATGCTCCTTCCTGGAACAGTAAATAATGAATGAGCCTTTACAACCACTCATTTATTATTCTTTCCTTCTTGTTTGTGGGGGTTATTGTTATATTATTTTCGTGGATGCCCCTGTGTCCACCTGAGGCACCTACATCTTTTAAATATATTCTGACGTGCAGGGAGAGGTCCAGGCCCACCATAGCCTCTGCTGGCTCCTCTGATGGGAGCAGATACTTTTTCTTTTTCTGGGTGCCCTGGCGTTCGCTTAGGTCCACATCTTTTCAATTCTTTGGGGCCACATGGTAGCCCCAGGGCCCCCGCTGCCCCTGTAGGCTTCCCTGGCGGGAGACAGCCACTTGTTTTCAATGTGGTTGCCCCGGGACCAACCTAGGGCATCCACATCTTTTCATGACTTTGGGGGCCAAAAGGGGAGCCTAAGGCCCCGAAGGCTCCCAATGGCTCCCTTGGTGGGAGCCTGCCACTTTTGTTTTGTGGGTGCCCCGGTGCCCACCCGGGGAACCCACATCTTTTCACAATGTTGGGAAATACAGGGGAGAGCCATGGCCTCCACTGGCTCCCAAGCAAGCACCCATCCTAGGTGCTGGCAGGAGCCAGCAACCAGTATTCTTCCACCCTGTGGTAGCAGATTTTTCCTCTGCTCCCGCAGTGGGAGCAAATATTTTCCCTGCCAAAAAAGAAAATCTTCGCTCCCGCTCAGAGAGCGCCTTTGAGCTCCATGGGGCTCTCCACAGCCGAAATCGATTCAAACAGGGGGGCTGCATGCCCCCTCCCCATCTTAAAAATTGACGGACACCGGGAAATGGGGTCCCTAGGGCTAATATCTGCTCAGGTAGAGGGCCTGCATGTCCCCTCCCCATGTTAAAAATGGTCAAACTTCATTATATGACCATGATAGAGGTATAAATAAGGTCGTCACTAGATCTTCACTGCTCAGACCATTGGCCTAAGCAGTCAAATTGTGCTCTGGTTCTGTCTATGTTCCAGTGATTATAACTAATGCACTTGGAAGACGGCATGACATAAAACATATATGCAAAGGGGAGAGCGCTATATGCTTTCTATGGCCATTGTGGAGGAAGCGAAGGGTCAACATGACCCACTTGATGCTTCACAGCTCATAAATCATGGGCCATTCCTTCATACTTTACAATGGTAATAAATAGCATATTTTTGTGGTTTGCAAAAACACCTATATATATTTATTTGTTATCATGCATTCATCACTGAAATGTACATTTCTGTTGTACACCTTCACTTTCTGTCTAGGCTTCCCTCATCTACTGTTAAAAAACATGTATCCTTGTTTGGAAATCTGAAGTTTGAATTGAATTCAATTTTCTCTGCTTTCGGATGCCGAATCTCTGGGTCTGTGTGTATACGTCCCTCACAGCATTTATTCAAAGAGTTCATGTTTTTCTGGTGTTTTAGATTATTGACATCTGTTCAGAAAAGCGTCTTATCTCCCAGTAACTCCGTGCTAGCCCCTGTATGCAGTAGCAGCATAATCGCTTTGCAGCCCATCAGTTAGGGAATACTGATGCTCTCAGAGCCGCGGATTTCTAACGCTGAAGGAAATTAGTGTTCTGCATTTATCTTGCCCTTGCTTTACATGACTCTATAAAATGGGCTCTTGCGAGTGTATCTTTCAAGCATGTTTTATGCCTGAGGGCCCACCAAATAGGATAGATCTTCTCTAAGCCTGCCTCCTTTCATCCCTTTGTGTTGTCTCGCTGGGTTGAGGTGTCCCAGAGTTTATTACCCTTGGGTGCCATCCAAAACATCTTGCGTTTGAGAAACTATGGATATGGAATAACCCTGCGGAGGGATACCTCGAGGGTCTAAATCCATGGTCAGTATTCAGGGAAGTATGTGAGGTGTGTGGGATGAAGACGCTGGGATTTTCACTGTCAATTCTGATTCCCAACCTTTTGAATCAAGAAAATCTAAAAAACCCAGGACTCATCTTAAAAAGTGTTTCCGACGTGGGCGAGGCAGGTCCCAGAACTTTTGTTACTCTTGGCAAAGATACATTTTGAAGTTCTCTTTACTTAGCATTGGGGCCACATCCACAGGTTTTTGGACAGCGCGGTACTCCCCTCCCTCTGTGTCCTACCTTGCCTTACAGCTACAGCAGCATGTTGACACTGAGGAGAATAAGCTCCTAGGGAAGATATGGATCTTTTGTGACTCTGCTTCTTGGAGCAGATGCCTTGAAAACAGAGGCCAGATTATTCTTTGATCTCAGACACCCTGCAGTACCCACCCTTGACCAATGGGGCGGGAGGGCCAGTGACAGGCCATTTATTTGTTATTTTTAAACAACATCGTGACAGAGTGCTGTATGCTAATGAAACGTTATTGATAAAAGTCAGTATCACTCTTACCCCTTAAAAGTGTTGTAAACGTACCAGTATGTCTCATCAAGGGCCTGAAGGAAGTGACCCAAACATTGTAGGAACAACATTAGCTTTATGTTGCTCCCACTCTCAGCATGCGTCTACCAAAAAACGAGCTGTATCATCAGCAACTATCATCAACAACGGCCTGTCTTACCTGGCCTAGAAACTAACCACCTCAGACGGGCAACACCATTTTATTGTGACGATAGATGTTATTTGCCTCCAAATGTTTTTTATTGGTACGGCACCTTAACGAGTGCAGCAGAGTCTGACTGACATTGAGTATGAGCTGTTCTCTCCTGCTCACTGGATTCTGTGACTTGTTCTGTACGGTTTATTATTAAACAAACTTAATTCGACCACACGTGTTCACTTTCCCGGTGGTGCCATGGGACTTGTCGAGTCATACAACTCCGATTAGCAAAATATTGGCGACGAGGACTTTGTAGCGCCAAATTTGCAGATAGTTTTGGAACTGCGAATGGAAGGCCAGTTCCTGCATTTTACCAGAGGCCTGGCCACTGAAAATTGTCTTTATTCCTGTAGCTTTATTTATTTATTTATTTTTTTAAACGTGAAGGGTTGAATTTTCTTAACCTTTTCCTATTATGTCCTTACTTGTTTAGCCCAACTGAGACTTAAGACCAACAATCCTCAGCATTGGTTGTTAGTATCTTTTGTCTGGAACACTTGGCATTTATAAAGCGCCTAAATATCTTCAGGTGCTAGCGCCATGTACAAAAATGTTATGTTACACAGTTTTTGCATTGCACAATAAAAGCGATGCCTCGGGCTCTTTGGGTTTCTTTAAGTAAGAAGGGAGTAAATTCTACACCCGGATGTTTACTTTCTTACACTGGTATACATTTAGATTTTATCATTTTAGATTTAATGCAACTTCTCCAAGTTATATCTTTCCAGGCATAACCTTGGACAGGTTTTGTGAATTTCATTTTTTCCCCATGCAAGACTGTTCATGCAGAAGAAGAAAAAGATCAAGTGCCAATGCATTAGTTAACTTTTTTTTCTGCATGTGGACAGTATTTCGCTCCATGGATACAGTCCTTTCCTACAGCCCATCGTTTTTAGATCGCCTCAAAAAATGCATATCTTTCAATAGATGCACATATTTTCTGTCCATAGTAAGTAAGCATTTAAGGTTATTATCACAGCTTTATTCACATCACCCCCATCAATTTTAGGTGCTTGCCTATATATTTGCGTACTAATTGTCCAATTGAATGTAAGCGAGCATCCTTATTCCCCGATGCCAGACTCTCACCATTCACAGTAGCTTAATTAATTTCGTATACACTATTTCTGTTTTAGCCACATGATTTGTGGTTCCGGAGGAATCAGCAAAAATAGCTGTTGAGTGTAGTTGCATAATTTACATCGCCACCTGATCCCAATGGCACTTAGCAAACAACTGCTCCCAGATTGTCCATAAAGTCCTTACTTCACCTCAAGCATTCCAAGAACTGATAGTTAGGTGTCCACAAGCCACCAGGGAGAACCAAAACAAGACGTATGCAGGAATCAAATACAAATAATTCTTCTGAAGACTGCCTACCTCACAAGTTTGGTTCGCTTCAATCTGTTGTCTGCACCTATGACACACAAAGATGCTATCTGCTGCTCATTGTGGACTCTGATATCCAATCATTCTTGCAATCGGGGCATTAACAATGCATATACACCGGTATGTGCCTCCAGCTAAGCCGTCCAATCAGAAGGCCAATCAAGTCTGTGCACTCAGTTTGAATCCTACTTACCTCCTAGTCCAACAAAGCTTGCAGGTCAATGTATGCATTACTGTTCCACACCTGCACTGCGAACCAGCCAGCCTTCCTCTCATGAACACAAAAGTACTCTGGTGAGCACACGGTCAAAATAGGGCCAGATGTACTAAGAATTGATTCGGTAAACAGTGGTCGCAAATTGCACGCCAACATTTACAGAATCGATTCTGATTTTGCCAACCGTCCTACCTATTAATAGGCTGCTTTGCAAACTCACCATTCGTGGTGGGTCGCAGTTCAACCTACCTCATTAATATGCATGAGGAAGGTCGCAGACTACCATGTGTTTAATTGCTTTTCAAGAAAGTAATCTTGTTTTGTTTTTAAATGCAGCCCTTTTTCCTTCAAGCAAACGGGGTGCATTAAAAAAAATGAAATATCTTACAAAAAAGTTTTTAGGTGTAAGCAGTGGTCTCATTGATCACTTCCTAATCCAAAAACTGTTTGTTTAAAGCATTCCCAAAGGGGAAAGTGTCCCTTGAGGACCCTCCCCCTCTGCAAATTGGTTACTAACCTTTCAGTAGTCAGTAAAATATTAACACTTTCAACTAGATTTTGGTCTCAAAACATCAATTCACCCAATTCCAAACCACTACTTAGACAGGATCCAAATACACCCTGTCCAGATAACGATTCGGTGTGCAGATGTAAACTCAGATTGTGATGTGGCTCAGGGTGACTGACTCGGCCTGTGAGTTTGGTACTTACCAAAAGGCTGTTTCGCGGTCTCAAAGGATCTGATTTTGTAAATCGGACCTTTTGTGACCACAAAATGCCCTAGAACCTCTGGCCCATAGTCCCCAGTGCAAGATCCCCCTACAGGTCTCACTCGTCTGACTCCGTGCTCGTTTGCTCCTACGCGCTGTAGTAAATGTTGAACTCCACACTGCACCGCATGCCCTCTTCAACCCTATGCGCGTGGTGTGTGCAACAACAAATATAATTAGGCTGCTCCATTTTGCTTTAAGCTTTTCCAAAACAATGAATAGTGCCCATAAGAACACAGTGTCGCATTAACACTGCTGCTGTGCAATCCAAAGACCTGCCACACCGAGTACAGAAGTCACAAATTTCCAATTCTGCGGTGGCCAATGCGGTGAGGTGGGTCGGTGGCCAGAACCTCAGCAACAAGCTGCAAATTAAGAATGCATGTGCACTCTCAAATGTAAATGTAAATGTAAATGTAAATGTAAATGTAAAATCCACTTTTATAGCGCAACTATCACTCCAAGGAGTATCTTGGCGCTTACCCAACTCAGATGTACGAGACAGGGGGAGAAAGTAGACCTCATTTGCACAGAACACCACTTCTCAAACCATAGCTATGCAGGCTGACTCCGTCATAGCGTATACCCAGGTTTTTAATGCTTTCCTGTATTGGGTTTCATCCGACATGGAACGCAAGGGGAGAGGGAGCTTGTTCCAAGCCTTGGCGCCCAACACGAAGAGGGATTTGCCCCCTTTGGTCGTCAGCCTAAATTTAGGAATCACTAGCAGATTCTGGGCCACAGATCTTAAGCAGCGTACCGGGAAGTAGCGTTTAAAGCCTTGGGTTAGATATTTAGGGCCACGATGATGGAAGGCCCTAAAGGTAATCAAGAGAACCTTAAAGAGAATTCTTATGTATTAGCACACATTCTGGAGCAATTCCCCCTGACCAGGCTCCCAGCCAACAGCCCCCAAGGAATCCAGAACAGATTCTGAAGCATTTTGCATAGACACTCAATATGTAAAGTAAAAAAAACGTGATTAAAACCATCTTCTATAAAAAAAATAATATGAACAGGGCAAAGCTAGAAAACTGCCTAAAA
This sequence comes from Triturus cristatus, assembly GCF_964204655.1. Classification (NCBI taxonomy): domain Eukaryota; kingdom Metazoa; phylum Chordata; class Amphibia; order Caudata; family Salamandridae; genus Triturus; species Triturus cristatus. The sequence continues at coordinate 144,666,801 of NC_140580.1, read as the reverse complement.
GACAAAACCTGAACGATGAAAACAGTAATGACTTCTGCTGATTGTCTTACACTAACATCCCCGAAATATTTTTTACGTAAAAGAAACCTTTAATGATAATTTTCGTAGGGTTCCATATGTTTCACAGAGGGGGTGATGACGCTTTAGTGTTTATGGTTAGGTTTGTTAAACATAAGTAAGTACATTGTGTTTTGATAGTAACATTGGTGCCAATTGGTGAATCTGCACGAAACCTTTTAATCTTTAGATTCTTCAAAGTTTTTACAGGTTGGGCAAGGGGTCAGAGTTATGGGGTGGACTCCCCAAATGTCGTTCCTGCATTTTAACTCCTAAAGGGAGTTTTGAAATGAGTTACAGAAAAAGAAAATGATGGACGCAATGACCCCCAATGTAACATGCATTAAGAAAACTGTGTTCTGTATTTGATCCAAAATCATTCAGTGTTTTTTTTCCTATACTTTAAAAAAGAAAATGTATGGTATCTTGGCCAGAAGTCCTTGGACGTCTGCACTTTTACATATGGATGGATGTGGAATCTAACTGGCTGTTTGGAAATCAACAAATTGCTCCATCCACTTTTCAGTGATGTCGCATGATGCATGTCGACCGCTGAAAAGTGCAAGGACATTATTCAACAAACTATTTCCCTGGGACCATTAGTTTTAGATTGCCTGCACGAAGGACTGAAAATAATCTTTCCTTAGGGAAAGTTGATAGATTTAGCCAATGGTGTCCAGCAGAGAATGTACATTTTTCACTTTCCAAGCAAACTTTGGCTGAGTTAGCATTAATGCGTCTCTTTTCTTTGAACCTATTCCTCTCATTTACACTACACTTACTCCCAATCCAAACACTGCACCTCATTAAGGGCATGCCCTGTTTCCAGTCCAGTTGGCCCTGTCACCTACCATTATTGCATGAACTATTTTTTGGATTGTTTATACCTTTGGGCTAGACTAGTCTGCACGAAATCAAAATATGTATCCTTACATGTAATCTTGACAAGTTATATATAGTAGGGTCAAGCAAGTGGAAAGTATTGTGGGAGAAGGGGTACCAAAATATTTAATTTTTTACTCGAATAGAAAAATATTGATAATCGAGAAGGCAAAATGCAATGCTTGAGGACCCTCAAAGCTGGTTACAGAGACAAAGGAAGTGCTTGGGATGTGACCAGTGCTTGCTGGCTGTGGGCAAAAGCCTTGCACCTTGGATAGTTGTCATGGGGGGGGCTGAGTGCAAGGCATGACCGAACACCACTCTCTGCTCCCAATACATGTTGGTCACAGACAATGCCCATTTCTCAGGTATCCAGGCACAACCCAGCCAAATGGTGTGCACACCATCCATACCCGGTGCCCAGTAACTCTTCCCTCATTGCACAATATCTATGTTTCCTGTGCTTGTACTTGGCACACGTTTTTTTCCTTCATACAGTTTGCATTGTGCATCCAGGAATGTACTTAGTACAAGGTACGTAATGCAGCCAAACATGCACTTGCAACGAAGTATTAAAGACCCATTTGTTTTTGAGCTTTCCAGGGCCTCCTGGAATGCTTTGTGTAAAATGAGTTTAAATATTTGTTTGTAGTTTGTGAACTATTTCCCAAATCTGGTATTATAATTTTGAGTGTACTGAGAAAGCAATGGCATGCTCTATCATTGTGTGGACTGCCCTGGTTCTTCTGGGGTGAGGTGGCTTCACTTGGCCGTAGATGTTCATGGTCTCTGCAAACAAACTTTCAAAGCAGGCTTCAGGAACTTGGAATACCAGTCTCTGAACTTTTCACTGATAATCAGATCCCAACTTCAAATTGATTAACATTTTGTTTCATAAACCCAATGATAAAATGCAGTTTTTTGTTTTTTTTTACATTTTTTGATATATTTCAGAAACTGCACAACTCATTTACAACAACTTAATTGCTTAAGCTGAGTTGTGCCGATCACTAACTTATGGGACTGTGTTTGGTGCCATTTATCCTCCAGGTTTTGGATGAATCATTTAGTAATGCAATTGGCTGCCTGAGGAGAGAGATGATTTTGCTCTGTCACCCAATACTGGGTTTGAGAACCAACTTGGTTGCTTTGTGTACTCTGTTGAGCCCTGTAGGTCGAAGAGCAGCCTACCCACAATCTAGCGGAGGCCGAGGTGGAGAACATATGCATTTTTGCATAACGTTACTCAAACACATTTCAGAAAATGGATTATTAATTTGGGTAGGTTTAAACTCACCCTATTTATGTCTCAGCATATCTCTCAGTGAAACTCTGCTCAACCCCTGCGCACTGGGGCACAGGCAGCAAGCAATTCCACAGGAAAATTAATGTTACGTTCAAGGAGCACCAACTAATGTAAAGTCAAGGAAAAACATTGTAGACACGTTTAGGAATATACTGAATAATGTAATGAGCAAAAATATACCAAAAGGATCAAAATGGGATAACGAGAACAAATGTTTAAACTTTTAATGCAAAAAGTGCCTAAAAAAAGTAAAGTATTAGTGTAAAGTATAATTTCATGTTCGAATGGGTCTACCTGCGATTAGGTTGGCCACAATGGAGTGGAGGCCATCTATACCAAGCGCTTTGCACCGGTCAAACATTTTACATTTTGGAGCTCGAAATGCAGCAGCTGGACTGGAAACTGTAGCTGTACTGGGCTCCATGAACCCGTATATCTTTACCTCTACATCGCTCTGAACCAGTTTTCAGTGTGGCAAAAACTCCAACCAGAGCAAACCTGGTTTTCTGCCTCCCAAGAGTACACCCTTCCAGGGGGAGTCTCAGCACCTTGTCACAATCCAACTGCTGGGAAAGTACCTCCTCCTCATTCCTGCTACCCCGGATCTACAGGGAGCGTTTCTAGGCATCGGGTATCTCACCAGCCAGGGCCCATGCAGGGTCCTGTCCCTAGTGGTCAACAGGGGTTTTTGGAGTCAGGAGTCTGTCTACTTCTTGTGTCCTTAAAGCTGGCAAACAGAAGGTCAACCACTTGTGTCTCAGAGAGCAATTCCAGTCCCCGTGTGGAGTGAATAGCCCACAGTTCTTCTACCAACATTGAGGAAGGATGTTTTTATCCCCACATCCAGGTATGTTCTGAGGAGGTGGTGCTGAGGTGCTATTCCTAACCTATGGATAATTCTGTCCACCCAATCTTGTTTTCTAATGTATGCTTCTAACAACAGATTCCTCACCTTTAGATTGTTCCCAGTCATCAGACTGGATCCAGAGAATTCTTACAGCAGTGCTCTAGTGTTTTGAAGGTGGTGCCCTATGGCACCTTAGTGACTCTATACCACCCCGGAAGTGATGGAGTGCAGTCACATATAAGTGCCTCTCTTGCGTGCTTTCATCAGTTTCTTTCTTTCCGCAGCCTTTGACGTGGAAGTGGAACCTTATCAACGTCTCAACAACTCTTAAAACTTTTGAGTGTGGTAGGGAATGATTTCCGTACCACAAATGACATGATTCAAGGTGTGCCCAGAATGCAGTAAACATATATTAGTCACGGACCCGCATGAGATATGCATATTGTGAGTGAGCCTCTAAGCTGTGCAGCAAGTGTGCACACATGCACCCTAAGGCTGTTCTGGACTGGGAAGCTAAATTATGTGTTGCTGAATTGAAGAAGAGGCCATGGTCAAAGTTCCCATTCCAGGCCACAAACCTTATTGTGGTCACAGGGGCACTTCCAGTTCAAAGTCGTCTGGTAATTCCAAGTCAAAGCCTAGGCACAAGTGCACAAGGCCAAGCAGGACTCGACCCCATTCTGCCACTCGAAGTCCAGTGAGAAGCCGTCAGGCTTTTATGATATAGATCTCACTCCACCAATGTCTCCTGGGTCTGAACCGATGCCTCAATCGATCCCGGTGTGCTGAGAGTTTTCCGGGCCATCATCCTCACAGAAAATAGCAGCACTCAAAGAAGCCATGCTGCAGATATTGGGTGCATTGCTGGATCCGTCTGCAGTGCCTTGGCCCCAATGAGGCACTGGGGCTGCCAGCCAAACTCCAGCTTGTGCGCCTGCCTCCAGTGCCGCCTGCCCCCCCTCTTTGACTCTGCCAGATTGATCATCTTATCCCAATGCCCATCTCTGTTCCCAAACCAAAGTCACTCCAGGCCTACTATGTGCTTTTAAATCACATTAGCACAACCTGTATGTCTGTATCAAAAGAGCATGTACACTTTCTTTGTTTACCCAGTTCAAACCCAGTGCAGGACGTCAGTGGCCCTCAGGACACTCATGATGATGATGAGAAAGGGGACAGATTTGCTGCTACCTCATTATACTGATGATGGATTGTATCTTGGCTTGCAAAATGGAAGTCGGCTATATACATCTCCTGAAACAAGGCTTAGCTTCCCACAAAAACCACCAACAGAGGGAAGTGCTTCATTTGCTGTAGCGTCTCAGAGAGCAGCTGAATCACCGGAAAGTCCGTTGCCCACTCCTGAGATGAAGACAAATGTTGCTTCACCTGAGCCATTCAGCCATCCCAGTCTGTGCTGCAACTGACAGCTGAATCCTTTCGGGGCTGCAGCCACAGCACCGGTAGAAACCATTTAAACCAGCTGGGGCAGCACTCCTCCAATCCTTTCTTCACTTACACAATGGCCGCCAAGCTCCATTAGTTTGCCCTCCCAGGTTCATCTTAAGAGGCAGAATATGGCATTTACTCGCTGACTGGAGAGGCATCACGTTGTGCAGATAGATCCTACAGATTATTCAAAGGGGCAGTGCATTGTTGTTCACTCATTCACATCCTACATTCCTCCTTCACCAGAGCAACTCTCAGAGGAGCACTTTGCAATCCTGATGCAGGAAATCAACCATCTGTTGTCCAAGGTTGATATCAAGAAGGCCTCGGGAAACGAGGAAGGATGCTATTTCTGTTACTTCCTCGTTCCAAAGAAGGACAGGGGCCTACGAGCTATGATGAACCTCTTTCTGCTGGACGCCTGTCTGAGGAAAGACAGCATCAAAATGCTCTTACTGGCGCAGATCCTGTCATCTCTGAATGCAAGGGCCTGGATGGCGTACTTGGACTCACAGGATACGTTTTCCATATACCCATCCTGCAGTCCCATGAGCATTACCTGTGGTTTAAGGTAAGCCAGGAACACTGTGCTCCCCTTGAGCTTACCTCAGCCGGTGGAAACTGAAAAGATCGGTAGAAACCAAAATCCTAACTCCGTCACAACAACCTGAGTTAAATAAAGATAATGTATTTAACATGCACGGGTGCCTCAGATGGGTGCTGAGTGCTCAAATAGCAGAAGTAAAACACAAGCCTTTATAGACACAGACCACAAAATTTCATTACGATTTGTCTGTGTAACAGGTCATGTCTAGGCCATCATGTACCGGTAGGTGGTGAAGTAACATTTTGTGCTTGGAAACTTGCAGTACATCGTTACACAAAAATAAGTTGGAAATCACCCTATGTGCACATGAAATGTCCCCTGTATCTAAAGCAGACAGTTAACTATTACATTTATGCCCAAATGCAATCACAATGGTCTACATTCGCTCATGTGGCTGAATACACTTTTGAGGCCTACAGGGCCTGTTGCTAATGCAAGCAGGCAGAAATGTAATAACATGGAAAAGTACTCTTTGTGCAAGCCTTGCAATGTGTCGCATTGCAGGCAGCTTACTAAAAGCAACGTTCTAACTCTTATTTAAGACTGGCACATGATATGAAGCAATCATTATATTTGAATATAATTCCCATCATCATTAAATTATCACAATGTCAAATTATACAAAGTGGATTCCACCATTGTTATCTAAAGTTAGCTTCCACAGGCCCATGGGTGTTCATGAAAGTGACAGCAGAGACTGGGAGTTTGCATTCTCCCCTACTTTGATAACTGGCTGCTAAAGGTGAGCTGAAAAGCTGACATGGTTCTGTTTTAACATCAGTGAGCCTGACACAATGGTGTTTAAGGCCTTCAGCTGCAGTAAGGTTGGGACATGAATATGATCCTGATCTTTCCGGTTCTGTTCTGAGTTTAAATGAGGATGGCTCTTCATCCCCAGCGCCAGGTGGCACATGGCGGTCCTGCAGTGGACTCTCAGATCCCAGTTGGCCCAGCATCAGGGATGGCTTTCCGTCTCCATTCACATCTCAAAGGAGATGGCGTAGGATTTGTAGAGATGACTGACAGACACCAATTTGACCTGTGACAGGACACTTTCCCTTCCTCACTGGGAGTTCACTGTGGTGATAGGCACATTGCTGTTGTGTTGGTGGGGCCATCTGGGAGAGTTGGAAATCACAGGTCTTTGGTGGAGAGCCAGACCCCTATCAATCTTTTGAATCTTCGAGCGGTCCGTCATGCACTGAAAGTCTTCCTGCCATACATCAAAGGGGGAATGGTGTAGGTCCTCCCAGACAACATGACTGTCATATGGTATAGCAACAAGCAGGAAGGAGTGAGGTCTTAGATCTTGTGTCAGAAGGCACAAGGCTTCTAGAGGTGACTGAACCAACTGGAACATCTTGCTGGTGCATGTCAGAGCAGATTAATTGATGTGGCGTCGTCTGTCATACCACGAATAGCTTCTCCATCCTGAGGCGGCACAGGATATCTTTAATCAGAGGAGATTGGCTTAGCTAAATGTGTTTGCCACTCTTGAGAGCACACATTGTCAACAATCCTGCACATTGTAGTTTCTTCCAGGTGCTCATCTGGAATGGAAGGACAGACTCCTGTACGCCTTTCCTGATTTGAATTATGAAGAAGATGAAGACAGACTGGGCCCATTCTTTTCACCCTAGGCTGGGCCAGGAGAGTGTGGTACCCAGAACTCTTGTTACTGAGTATTGTCCTCTAATCAGGCTTCTACTTCAGGATGTCCTACTCTCTCACAAGTGTGGCAGGATCCCACATCTGAGTCCCCACAACCTAGAAAACCAATGTGTGGAGATTGAGCGGTACCAACTGAAAGCGTTTTACTTGCTGGCCAAGTTTGTTGATGTAATTCTTGTGGCCAAGATCATTGTACGAAATTGATCAAAGCTGGATGAAGGGAAAAAAATGTTACTTAGTGTAGTGCTTTGAAACACTGGATCCTTAGAAGCCAAAACTTCTGATGTTCTTTTGTTTGTTCTCTTGTTAAACTCAGCAATGGATTGCAGTGGGCTCAGTGAACAGTTATTTATTGTTCTCTATGTTTATCTGATTAACCATCTTTGTTTAAGTCGTCCGTTCTGATGCATTTTATATGAAGGTTGACACACATATTCTCCCCCCAAACCGTTTGTTGGAGGATCAGAACTTGTCTTCACTTTTCTCATGTGCACTCTCTGTGAACCAGTGAACATCTGTTCCTTATGACTCTTGATGCCATAAACCACCTTCCTTACTGTGAATGCTTCAGCACATTGTGTGAGTGTGCACCTCCTTCTATCCAGGCACTCTGGTAATCAGGACCATGGTGTACTTTCTACCAAAGGTCATGACTCCCTTCTACATTGACCATTTTATTATTGTGCGAACAGACAAACAAGTTCCTTACCTTCGGTAGTGCTCTTTCTGGTGGGTACACTAACTAACCTCAGATTCCTGACTGCCTTCCTACCTCCCCATTCTGTGAAATGGCTTCTTTCCCATCTAAAATGGTCCCAATCTCAACTCTAGAATCAGCACACTGTCTCAGGCAATTTTTCCTACAAGGAGTGACTGAGGATGCCAAATGAAAAAGACAGAAACTGATATCAGTGTGTAGACAGGACACATATGTGGTGCAAATGTGTCATTTTTGGGGCAGTATGGCGTCACCATAGTCATTTGGCGCCACCTAGAAATTTTACTGACGTCAACATGTTATCACTTAATTTCCGGTATTTCTATTTGCTACTACACGAAATGCCTGAGGTTATGCCATTACTCCCCGTTGCATCGATGAAATGGGTGTAAGTTAAATCCTATCGCAGGAGCACTAGAACAATGCAAAGAAACGGAACAGGTGCAGCTATCATTCTCTTTGTGTTTATTTTTTTGCGCAAAATGTATCCTTGTATCAAAAATTGGATGCAAGGACGCATTTCATACTAAAAATAGTGCCAAATGCCAGACTGATATTTCGCATCATTATGCATAATTTCATTTTTTGGGGGGGACTTTTGTGTGATTTCCGCAAATTAAGTGATGTGAATTTCACCCAGGCCTAATGATAAATTACTTCCTTATAGACCCCTGTGGACGTGGGCCTATTTTAGAAGATTAGTCCACGGAAATCAATGCCGTTAGGACTTATATGACAGATTAATCACGTTTCTACCCAAAACAGTATTCACCTAACTCATAATACGTAGCTAACAGTAGCTTTAGCTAGATACACGACAGCCAGTGCTAAGAGTCCACAGCAAACACGCGCTCTACAAAGACCTCAATTTATTTAATTTCAACTAACTCTGAGGATTAATCGGCATACACATTCAAATAACAAGTAATAGGGGATTATATATATAGGTAAGAAGAACTGCTGCCTGTCCCTTGAGTCTCTTTTCAGGATATCTAAAGGGAACAGGGTACTCTTTAAGGTATCTGATGGACGAGGTGTAAGAAGGAAGGAATCGTCAATTGTTCTTTGAAATTTGTATGAGATTTGTAGAGGTTGATTTACTGCAAAGTATAAGTTGTGGGGGATGAATGAGGGCACTTGTTGTGGGGTGCATTTGAGAGCTCTTGATTGCTACATGGGTTCTAAGCAATCACCTTTGGGCTTTGTGTGATCAGGTGAAGTGTGTTTTGAGAGGGTCCTTAAGGCACAATGGGCCAGATGTATTAAACGTTTTTATGGTTGCAAATAGTCTGAATATCCGTTTGCCACTGCAAAAACACATTTTAGATTGTACTAAAGCCATATTAGGAGCCAATATACTTTTACCAACGCCAAAAATGGCATTGGCGATTGATACCGATTTGGAATTTGGAAGGGTGTGTTGTAGGCGTCCCTTCCAAACTGCAAATTAGTACTACATGTATCAATGTTTTACGAATGCAATCCAGTTGCAAAACATTATAAGATTACAGACTCCTAATTATGATTTGGGGTGATTATTCCCAAAAGGAAAGGGATCCCCTTGGGACCACTTCCCCTTTTTGAATTTAAGAAAACATGTTTTTTTAGTCAGTAGGCAATAGCACATGGGACCACTGACAACTCGCAAAAAAAACTTTTCACAAAAAGAAAACTTTTCCTTTTAAACAGAGCAATGTTTCCTTTAAGTTACTTTATTGAAAGTTGATGGCAGACATGGGGGCTGACCCTAACAGCCACCATCCCTGTGATGCAAACTACTTCATTAATGTTTATGAGGTAGGTCTGATTGCAACACACTCCAAATAGGAAGTTAGTTAACTAACCTCTTTCTACACAGATAGGTGCATGAACTTATTTTCTAGTCAAGAAATACTGGTTGCAAACTGTAACCACTAATTAGTATCAGGCCCTATGTTGGGCTTTTTGTTCTATATTGAGTTGGTTGTTTGCTAAGTGAATTTGATACTATTGGCTACCTCACAGGTCTATGATGGGGGGAGGGGGGTGAAAGGAAGGAAAATGGAAGCAACAAAGAGGTACTAGTAAAGAAGTGGGAACATAATGTTATGTAATTTTTTTGTGTAATGCGTCAAAGTAATGTTAATTTTGTATAGAATTTTATGCAAGCTTGGGCCTCTTCAAAGCACTGTTGAGGTAAAATTGGGATAGGGAGGGATAAAGGAAGTTCAGAAAGAGGTGGGAAGGGGCAAGGACGATTCGTGACATCATGTATTTTTGTAACAGTCTTTAGTCCTTAACCCTAATGGCTTATATGTGATGCACATGTCCAGCTGTGACCTAAGAAAGTTCATATAGACAAAATGCAATTAGGAAGCAAAAGAATCTGATGCCTCTCCCATCCCAGGGCCTTGAGCAGCTGAGAGAGATGAGTGTGAATGAAGATCTTTGCATTACCCTGTGCCACAATATGTCTTTCTGGATCAGTTGTCCCAGTGCTGCCAGCTTCATCTGGAATTTCTTCTGCGTCAGATTCTCTTTATCCACCTAACATCTCCTTCCAATAACATGCCACGGGGCAGCACCTGATGAGGTGGCCGAACAGTATTGTGTAGAATAAACTGAGGGGTGGACATTGTAATCTAGACTGCGGATGAGGAACTGCTGTGATTTCACTGCAGTGGAGCTACAGAGATTTGGCAACAGGGTGACTGTGTCCCCGTCACTTGCCCATTGTGCAGCGGAGGGACCAGCAGAGAGTGATTGTGCAAGGTAGTTAAGGGGATGATGGAGCTGAAGATCTGGGATTCCAACCATCCAATGAGTGCTGTTGGTCACACTAGAAAGACTATTACTCTGCATGCCCAAGATGTGGGTGATCAGTAAATATCTGGGTAGTGTTTGATCTGATTCTGAGGGGCGTTCCTCACGCAATATGCCACAGAGGAGATTATGCAGAAGGGCTCCAGGGAAAAGAAGGGTTGTTTTATATTGTCTTTTCCCCTCTCTCCTCAGTGAAACAGAAAGGATGAGATGGTGGAGCACCTACCCTCTGCCAACATGCCGGAATGGCATTCTCTGATTCAGGGCCTACTTACTGACTTAAAAGCAAAAAGTAACGCAATTGATCGGGTATTCTCCTCCATAAAGTGCAGCAAAGAGAAATGTAATGAGAAGGTGATGAAGACTTAGGCTAAAGTGGGGGAACCTTTAGATTGGGTAACAAAATTGGAGGGCCAGGTGGAGGGTCAAGGTGAGACCCTAACACAGCAGACCAAATTTCGGGATCATGTGACACCTAGATGCTTGACAAAGCAGTGTGAACTACCTGGCATAATAATGTGGTCTGAGATGGGCGATGTCAGGGCACAGCTATTACAATTTCTACACACCGAAGTTCTGGGTTCGTAGTCCCAGTGGGATTGGAGAGTCATAGCGTAGAGTCCCTACCCAGTTGAGGTACTGAAGGGATAATGTCTGGTGATTGGACACTCTTGGTGGAATTGGGATCAACGTTGCTAATGCAAACCGCTTGTCGCACCCATTATGTACACTGTTGTTACAAAGTATAGTGTTGAACTGTGCATTAAAAAGCACCCCATGACGACATCTTTAAATTGTATGTCATAGCAGATTTGAAAGGACTAGGGTCCATATGTATGAAACCATTTTGCATTTGCAAAAGGTGCAAATCGCTAAATTCGACCGTTTGCGAATGCAAAATAGCCTTTCAAAATGTATGAAAGGCTTTGTTGTCTCAATTTTAAGTAATCTCAAAAAATTGCGATTACCTAAAATTGTGACTACAAATTGGGAATCGTAATTTGGAATTTCCTAAGCACATGTACCAATCATTTCCTAAATGCAAACTGGGCATTTAGAAAATGGTATTGTCATCAACTCCAAGTCAATGGTAACCATGTGCAATTTTTGAAAATACAAAAAAAGAAGAATTTACAAAGCGCCATGTAGCTCACACATGCCCACAGGGCATGTGTGTACTTTACATGTGCAAATTTTATGGGGGTGTTTCAGGGGCACCTTGGGCACCCGTGGGTTTGAATTTCCTAATTTGTGATTACTAATTAGGCAATCTCAAATTAGCTAATACAAAACCATCCACACCTTTGTGCCTTTAGGCTCATAGGAACGAATGGAGTAGTATTACCTAATTGCGATTGCAAATCTTTAGGATTTGCTACTAGGTAATCGCTATTTTCTTGCATACCATTTTGCATTTCTTAAATAGCGATACCTAAAATTCACTATTTAGGGAATGCAAAATGGATTTTTGATACATGTGGCCCTTGGTGATGAAGCACATGATGATGCCTCTGTTTGGGTCACAACATAGAAGATCCACCAGAGAACCGCAGAGCAGTGTGGAGACTGGATACATAATGCAAGCCGTGAGCTTCCAGTGGTAAGGTTCCAAATCATTGCTAATACCCACTGCGAACCTGAGCAAATCTCGGTTGCTCTATGTGATATTTATAAAGACAAGAAATTGGAGCAGTGTAAATTAAGGGACACGTATCTTGTGTAAGGCCTCAAATTGCTAGATCTGCCAAGATGAGAGATTGTTCTGCTGCCTGAGGCTTGCACCTGCAAGATAGCTCTACTATCAGAGGCTTGAACTTCTGTTTCACATGCCGGATAAGAATGCTATCTGGGCCTAGAATGAAAACTGACCGACAGCTCTCCATTCGAGGGCTGAACCTCTACAATCCGTTTATACTGAGAGGTAGCACGGCTGTTTCTAACTCCAAAGATGTATCCCTGCTCTAATCTACTTACATAACGCAAGTTGAGAGAGTAGCAGGTGGTAGAAGTGCTAAGTAACCAGGTCTGAATGGCTTTGCAGAAGGAACGCTGGAAGGAAATCTTTCTGATGGACAAGGGAACAAAATACATTATCTTTTGGAACTAGATAGTTGAATAATGATTGCCACCACATAAAGTGCGACTGATCCAAGGAATAGTCAGAAGAGCAGAGAGGCCACAGCAGAGTGTGGTGTTTTAGACATTCATGGATGAACATGAGCACAGATTGATAAGAAGCCTACACGGGATCTTCAAGATAATGCGCTTGCCAATGGGAAGTCACTGAGAAGAAATCAAGAACTGGAGAGTTTTCTCAGTGAAATTAAGATTAAGAATTACCCAGACGGCCATATTTTGAATATGCTGTAGCTGACTGATCATGTATCGTGGAAGGCAAAGGTACACTGCGTTCCTGTCTTCTAGATTAGATGAGATAAGTGCCAACGCTACAGGCCTATGGTTCGCCATCAAGAGACAAGGTAATAGCTTCCTTGGCATGTGCAGGCTCAGAAAACAAGATGAGGCCAGTTTAAAAATGTGTGGTCGACACACTGATTAAATGAAGAGGGCAATGGGTAGAAAGGTGAGCGGAAGGAAGAAAGGGCCTGTGCTGGGATGCACCACTGCAGGAAGGATGAGAGCCAGTCCGAGGCTCTGTCTCTCATGAAGCGGATTCTTCTTTATTTTAGGTGTGGATGGCACGCACAAAGACCCAGCTCCGGGAACACTTGAACGCTCACAGAAAAGAGAGCATTTTTGCTTGCTGACTAATCAGCTGAATCGTATGAGACAAGTCTGTGGTGCTAAATAGGAAAGTACCTTATTTGGGGATAGTTGAGAGGTTACATTTGGAAGGATTGTCAAAAAGGTGGGAAGGTCAAACAAGCAGGGATGAGACACTAATTTGAGTGTGTGGCCCACAGCCACACATAGGGAGGTGGATTATCCCATTGAGTGCAGAAAGCTGAGGTGCTGCATGTTGGCCTCTGTACTGATTCACAATTTTAGGATGCTGTCCACTCCATCAGCACCAATGCGACTAATAATAAATGGCATTCAATGCTTCACGAGGCTGAGAAATGCACTTCCATGTGAAGTGATCAAAGTCAGTTATTGAGTTATGTCTGCTGGAGGTCCAGTTAAAATCAGTCGATGAATTTGGTGTTATCGTCGATATGAAGTGCTAATACCAGCCAGCAGACACATTTACAGTAGGTGGCCATAGCAGGATGGAACAAGCACTATTATTTATTTCTCATCTGTCCCATGGAGTCAGCTTCTTGAGATGCAATGTATTTCCCTAGTGAATAGTCAGCATCACTGTGAGAACTCTAGCGGGGTAAAATATTAATCACCCTCGACAGAGGCTACTATGTGGAGTACAAGTAATAAGAATGTTTACTTTCTCTGGGACTGAACTTTTAGGCACAGGATTTTTAGCTTTTTTAATGCAGAAATGCTTATATTACACTTTAGCATCTGTTCAGCACAGCTAAAGAAAATTAAAGATTTTTGGCTATCTGGTGTATTATTAGTCTAGGTTTTGTAATTCTTTGCCACCAATCCCTTCGCCTAGTTGTGTTACTTGTTCCCCAGTTAGACACACAACTCTTGCAACAAAAGCATTAATTGTTTGGATTGCTATTGTTTCCTGCTGTGAAGGATCGGATCTTGTCAATAGTGAGCTAGCTCACATTTTAAATGTGTGGAGTGTGTTGCTTGCCATTTTACTAGCATTTGAAGGCTTGTAATTTATTAATTTATCCATGAAATGAGCAAGAAAATATATTTATCTTAATTTAATCAATTGTCCGTGTTTTACAAAATATTCTGGATTTTGTGGCAGTGGGGGGAAAGACATAGAGGCTGTTTTAAATGTTGGTGGAAAGGGTTCTTCATCGCAACAGAGACGAATACCCTTTCCGCCAACCTGAAGATCCTCTGGCCCCATTGAGAGTCGAGTGGACCTTCAGTGTATAGACGGTGTAGACTACTCCTTCTCCATAACCTATACACACCTCAGATTGCCTGCCGGAGTTTGGCCATGTGTCCACCTGCCGTATTTAGATTCACGGTCTGTCTCCATGTTTTTCATGGCGGTTAGGAGCATTAAAAACTTTTAAATGTCCCCACCCCCCATGGGAGAATGTGAAATGCAAGAGGTGTTGGCAGGTGCAGCGGACATATCTAAATATGGTGGGCGGATTACCCTCGTCATAGCGGGAGTAAAGTACTACGCCATGGCAACAGTAATTACTCCATCCCTTAATAACTAAATGAACCCCATGGTGTTTAGCCCCCGTCAGGATACTTCGCAGGGGGGGGGGGGTCTCCCTCAGATTTTGCTATGCCACTGATCACTACTCTTAACTCTTTGAGAGAGTTTTAATACCTTCTAATGGGGATAGACAGCGTTTCCCATACAAACATGTCCTAACTGGAAAAATCACGTAATTTATATTGTAAATGTTCGCTCGAGTTAAAGAGCATCTGCTAAAGTGTTTTTATGCAATGAATCCCTCTTGCCTTACAATCTCGTTGGGTCTGTTTTTAGATCCCGGGAAGATGTTGACATCGAAAGATTTTCACACTAACAACTGGCTGTTACTGTTTGTTTATTTTAAATGAGCTTTCCTTTTGTAATGTGTGGGATTACTTATTAGTACAGATTTATACAGAATACAATCACACGCCAGTGCTGGAAATGAAAACAAACGACTCTCTTACCCCACCCTTGCAGGAAGGGTGAGGATTGGGAGCGGTGAGATGCACCAGGCTCAGGGAGGGGCCAATGGGTTGTGGTGGTAGGCATGGCCTTGAGGTCTATGTACCATCTATTGTTCATGCACGTTCATGCTCTGAGAATATTTTTTTCATTTTTTTCCATTTTTTCAACTTCTTTCTTTTCTTATCTTATCTTGGTCACGCACTTTATTCCAATTCTTAGTTGTTATGTCTACCATATATTTGAGTACCCCCACCGTGGCAGACATGAAGTGACAAACAATATATATATATATATATATATATATATATATATATATATATATATAATCTACTGGCGGTCGCCAGTAGATAGTTATAGTTAGGACCGTGTTTCCATAGGAATTCCGCAACATTCTATTTGGAATAACTTTGGCGCCGATTGACGAATCCTCGCGAAATTCTCAAAATAGGTGGGGCGCTCCGCTCTGCTCCTTCCCTGAAAGTCTCGGGGGGATTCGTCAAGCGGGGGCTGAGAAAAAGGGGGGGTCCCAAAATGCATTTTCCCCATGCATTTTTCCATAGGACCTTTAGTCCGAGCTACAGCCCGAACGGCTGAACAGAATTACTTGAAATTTGGCAGAGAGGTAGCCCTCAGGTCAGGGATGTGCCTTTTGAAGGTCTCGTGTAAATCTGTTCAGTATTTCCTGAGAAAATAGCATTTAAATCAATATATATATCTACAGGCGCGCTCCGAGCGCGTACCGTAAGCTTACCGTACGCACACGCCGCCGTGCACGAGCGTGATTCTGATTGGTTGTTAGATCTTAGTAAACATTCGAATCGGTCGAAACCAGGAAGTGTCGGCCGCCATTTTGTCTCTCGCAGTCTGAGGGGGTGAAAAACAAAGGTGGAGAACGTGAAAAGGGGGCAGGGTGGACAGTTCCTGACCCCCTAGCCTTTGTCAGGGGGTCCCAGAAGGACCCCCAAGGGCAAAAATGAATTTTAATTTTTTATCGAAAAATCGCGGAATGCGCGTAGCGTACGCGCACGGTGTAAACGGAAAAATTCCGCGAGGAAAATTCCGCGAACTTCGCGTAACTATTACGCGTACCGTACGCGCACGGCAAAATCTTTTTTTCAAAAAGGAAAGCTTAAAAAAAAATAAAAAAAATTGTGAGGTAAGGTTGGCTCTTAAAAGAGCCGTTGTGTTAATACAGGGATAGAGGAAAGAAAGAATGGGAATATTATGAACGTCTACAAACGTGCTGGTCTATCTTATTGTTAATAAGGGAAACACTGGTCTCCCCAAAAACAATAAGACCACAACACGTTGTACACCTCATTGAAACCCTCCGAAATCGAGGGTTAATGTCCAGAGGAGCTGAAAAAGGTGATGCTCCCACCTCAGAGGAAGGGCTCAGCTGAGCTGCCGATGATGTACTCGGCTGAGCTTCTGAGGTTGGGCTCCGGTGACTTACTGAAGAGTTTTCTTCAGTATGTCGAGCAAAGGTCCTGGGATGTTTATCCCTAAGGTGTCTCATCATAGAGTGATTTCCAAAGGAATACTTCTTCCTTGTATCTCTTCTCTAGATAAAACACGGTCACAACGTCTGCAAGTGACCAATGGAGCATTGACCTTTTTCTGCCCCTCTGGAAAAGTAAAATACTCTCACACAAAAGAATCCTTTTGTTTCCTCCTTCTCTGTCTGATGATGGTGCTGCTAGGCTCACTCTCAGAAGAGGACTGCTGCTCTGCCATTGTATCTCAATGTCAATTCAGCTCCTTCTCCTAGGGGATCTCAAGCAGTAATAAGGGGAATGGGTGTGGTGTGGGAAGTTTCTGGAACTGAAAGTAGTTTCAACCAATGAAAAGTGTTCTTTGTGGATCACATGACCTACCGTGCGCGCTCCGTTAGCTTACGGTACGCGCTCGTAAACAAGTACGCATGCGCAAACGTGACGTAAATATGCGCTTACGGAGCGCTTACGGAGCGCTTACGGAGCGCGTACGTAGGACGCACTCGCGCATGCGCATTACACGCACCCGCGTAACCGTGACGTTGGTTCCGCGCAACGCGCATGCGTGTACGCGTACGTCACGTACGTATCACGTAAGCGCACCGTACTTATGACGTACGGAGCGCGTAGCGTCCGCTTACCGTACGCGCATCGTATCACGTAAGCGCACCGTACTTATGACGTACGGAGCACGTAGCGTCAGCTTACCGTACGCGCACGGCAAAAAATGCATTAAAAAAAAAAATACAAGTTTCAAGAGTTGCAGAAGATAATAACTGTGATGTACAACTGTATGTAAACATTAATTTTTAAAAAAATTAACCATTCCATAATGCAGGATATAGTACATATATTATTTTATACATAGGTTGGATTTTATTTTTTACCAAAAATCTCAAAAAAAAATTTGCATTTAAAAAACCGTACAAATTCACTGAAAAAACCATAGGTTTCACACACGTTATAGTTAGGAATTAGCATTTAAAAAACCTTGCAAATTCACTGAAAAAACCATAGGTTTCACACATGTTATAGTTAGCAGGACATTTCACTCGTGAAAAACCAATGAAATTTCCCTGTTATAGTTAGTGCAGGCAACTATAACTCACGCGACCGCAATCCTCTGCTGATGACGTCAAATATTACATCACTGATGACATATGTGTCTTTCTGAAAAAAAAATATTTGTAATATATGTATAGCTAAAAATTAATGGAAGAAGACATGGGTAAATAAGTGTCTAAATACAGTGATGTAATATTTGACGTCATCAGCAGAGGATTGCGGTCGCCCACTCAGTTTGGAGTAGGTGGTCAAATGACCAGTTTTCACTGCCCATCAGTGCCAGGGTAAAACCTGGCAGTAAGAGACCGTGAAACCTACAAAATAATTCCCACACCATGGGAGAAAACTCCCATGATGTGTGTGTCATTAGTTTTTCTATTTACAAAAACAAAATCCTGCTTTGGGATTTTGTTTTTCAAAATAAGAAAAACAAGTTAAAAGTTTGACGAATGGTACCGTCATGTTGATGGAGCCGTCCGTCAAAGATTACATGCGTGCACAGGAACCCCCATGATGGTGGTTCCTGCCAATGTGAGAGATGTCCACTGAGGCAAAAGACATCTCTAAATTCTTGGGTGCTGTTACTATGTCAGGGTGATGGATTATTTGACTTCGTCGCTCTAAGGCAGTAATAACTTTACTCCTAAGTCTAAATCTGCCCATATGTCACCTACGCTGTGTGGGCATTGATGTTCCAAGCGCGGCAGCTGGAGCGGAGCTGTCCTCCTAATGGTTGGTGGACTATGTTTGTCTTCTTACTTGTATGGAATAAACCATCAACACTCATGCCTCAGATTTGTGTGAAGAAGACGTAACAGTGCTCTGGTTTGCCATTTTAACAATGCTTTTTAATTGATTTTGCAAAACTTTTTTTTCCTCGAACAATGTTGCCAATTTTTGTTTCATCAAAAAGCACACATTCGGCCATTATACCTTGGTACTAAACGGGCTAGCGGTTCTTTGCAAACGCACATTATGCAAGAGCTGAATGATCACTCACAGTGAGGTTAGTCAGTGGCTGAAGTGAGCTGCCCCATTGCCCCATGCTTTTTGCTGTAGTGTGTGGAAGAAAAATGTTAATGACACCAGACCAATGGATGAAAATCTCTGGTTGAAAGCCTCTTTAGGTAAACATATGTATAGTTTTTTTTTTTTTTTTTTTTTGAGAGCTTTATTTAGTTTTGAAAAACATAACAATATGAAAATATCGGCTGTGCAGACAGTTAATAGCAAGTACGGAGATACAACATTACACTCCCCCCTCGTATACAAAAAGCAGCACATTATCAAGGCATCGGACCATAGAAAGACCCCAATCAAGAGCCCACCATTCTCATCCGCCTGTGCCCATTAAAGGAAAAGGACGCAGTCAGGACCCACCAAGCATGTTCAGCGGTCACCCCCATCTCCGGCCCACATCCCCCAATTCAGCCCACACCGAGAGAATACAGCCCCCCAACACCCAACAGGGAGGAAGACCAGAACTACCCTACTCCCGTAGGCACTATTCCGGAACTGGATCGCGGTGGGGAAGAGCTCGGGAGGGTAGCGATATAGGTCTTGTAGGGGCCCCAGATATCTTTGGGACGCGCCACTGCAGGGAGGAGACTGGCGTAGATCTCGCTATTTGTGCTGCAATAAGCCATAGACGTTAGCCACGTCCCGGCCGTGGGGGCCGTTCTACTGCCCCAATGTTTTGCCACCTCCCGCTTGGCGAGTAGCAGGCCCAGGGAGGCAAGCCTGCGAACATTCTTAGGGAAATTTACTGTGTAGCCCAATAAAGCTACCTCCGGAGTGGGAACCAGCGTGAGCCCCAACATAACGCCAAGGATCTCATGTATCTGCGTCCAGTATGATTGCAGTCTGGGGCATGTCCAGGACAGGTGCGCAAAGTCAGCATGTGGTGCAGCGCATTTCCAGCATGTATGTGGGCGCGCGGGGTCAATGGCGTGGAGCCTATCAGGGGTCATGTAGCAGCAGCGAAGAAATTTATAATGGAGGAGCTTATGTCGACTATTGAGTGATATCGCGTTAGTGACTTTGCAACAAACGGTCCATTGTTCATCTGTAATCGGCCTACCCAAGTCTGCCTCCCAAGCCGCTCTCAATCGGCCATCCTCACATGGAACCAGCGCTGCACATGCCTTATAAAGCTTAGAAACCATATGGGCACCAGTGTCTTTGTCAATGAGGAGAGTTAGGGGCTCGAAGGATGCAGGCTCGAGAGGGAATCCCGCAATGTCCGAACGAGCCGCACAATAAAGCCGGCGCAGGACAAATTTGTCCATGAACGTGGCCTCACTGAAGCGCTCCTCCTCCGAGACAGAAAATATGTGGCCCCCAGGATAGAGGTCTCCAATCTTAGTGAGATGAAACTTAGCCAAAGTACGCTGCACCAGTGCCTCCCCCGTGCCAGACAGCAACCCGGGGTTGGGAAGTGGAAGAGAAGAGGAGTAGAGGAGAGGCTGGGCTAGATAGCGAGTAAGGCGATGCCACGCCCAGCTGGTGGTGGACACCGTTTGAATATCTACTGGGTCCCGGGCAACCCCCTTGGGCAACACAGCCGCCAAACGGCCCGGGAGAACGAAATCCGCCTCGGGACGAAGGAACGGAATACGCGCATCAGGGTGGTACCAGGCATAGACGTGCGCACACTGAGCAACCAGATAGTATAAATACAGATCCGGTACTCCGAGGCCGCCCCTGTCATGGGGGAGCGTGAGAGTCTTCCAACCGATCCGGGGGTGCTTCCCGCCCCATACCAGCCTGATCAGCTGAGATCGCAGCGTGGAGAAAAAGGCCCGGGTGAGAGGGACAGGGATATTATTGAAGAGGTATAAAAATCTAGGGAGAACTATCATTTTTATGATTGCAATTCTGGCCGACATGGACAGCGGGAGCCTCAACCATCCCTCCACCTGTGCCTCCAGCCTGTCCAAAGCGCGGCCATAGTTGAGGCGGAACATATGTATAGTTTTACTAAAATCAAAAGGTTTTGGCTATTGCCAGACCTAATCAGGAGCAAGACTGGTATCTTGCATCCATCACAGTATGTCACTCCTACCAGCACCACCACAATTAATCACTGCGTCGGGAGGCGGGTCCTACCTCTGACATCGATCAGCTCTGAAGGATGAAAAGTACAACAATTTAAACGTCCATCAGAACGTCTTAACTCAAAGTACCCAGTCCCCTTCTACCCTACACTTGTCATCACACTTTAATCACCACTCTCTAGCACACTTAAAACAACAAAGGCTTACAACAACCAAAACTCAGAGGGAGAACATATCGCCCTCTTAGAAACCTGGCCCTAGCTGACGAGTTCTCTTTAGAAAATGAATGAGATAAAGGAAAGAAAAACCTCTTACGCACTCAATACAAGCTTTAATTTAGGGTTGCCAAGTTACTTTTCCCCTCAAAATCAAGAGGATGAATCTCAAATGGCAAGGAAAATTGTGGCTCCTTAAAACCGGGGCTCGCTTTAATTGAGGCTCTCCTGGCATAGCAGAAATATGCCTCTTCATGATCTTAGACGCACATTCTGAAGGATTTAGTTAAAACACAACTCAATCTTGAGAATGTTACTATTTCAGATTCTGATAATCTACCCTATGCTCAGTTTAGACCAAGCAGAAAAAGAGAAAGATGCTCATGATGAATTGTAGCCTCTCTGAAAACAAAAGATATTGAGGACCTATTTACCACTTCTACTTCTAAAAATTACTCCAAGATGCAAACAGTTTCGAACTCAGAAAGCGACACCCAACACCTAAAAATCAACAGAAGAGGCATGTACTGGGTAAACCTCATCAAAACCAAGACTCCACCAAAAGGGGTCGCAGAACTATCTTGCTCACAAACTGCCCAGCCCTGGTGGGTGGAAAATCCGCTCTCTGGAGTTTGGGCTCTTTCCTGCTAGAAATTCTTGCTTTCAAGAAGGAAACAATTATATGTCGATAATTTTAGGGAGCGAGCCAAGGGCTGGAATTCCATCACTCCTACAGTCTGAACTCATTCTTCTGATAACTTCAAAAATATCTAAAGCTCCTTCTTTTCCAGCAACACTTCCCATTGTAAAGAACTATCCCTTTCTAGTATAGACTGTATATCGTGATATAATCCTGAATAAACCTGGCCCTGGACGTTTCCTTCTGTAACCTCTATACATTAAAAAAAACTCCTTTAATTATATATACCTATACTATTTGTTAATGTATGTACATACACTACTTGTAGTCATGCAAAGCACTGTCTTGGTTGTGCTATATAAAAACCACATAAATAAATAAATCATAAGCAGGTACTACTGCTCATTAAGTAGAGCAAGCAGCGCTGTAATCTCTCCCAGAGACTTTGCCACATAGCACTCCTCGGTCAACTGAACATTGGCCCTGTAGTACTGTACTTTCTATAGGATCACCACTGCTGGAACGGTGTTCCATTGCATTCCAGCCAGCCTACTTCGAGCGCCAGCAGTTGGCACATCTAGGGAAAGTGTACAATGCCTCATCACTGCACTTTATAAACCTTAATAAGAATCAATGTTATCCCAGACCCTGTTTTTCTCTCCACCTTTCCTAGTTGACAATTCCCCATCCTTTTTAGGTCTCTCCTAGCGCAGTGCGCATGCGATGCTCTAGGAGAGGGCCTCTTGGAATCACTCCAGCTTCCAAGAGACTTCTCCATGTGGGTCGACCTCCTCCCACACATTCCATTGGCTTTGCGTGTGGCTTTTAAAAATTGAAAGCCTGCAATTGGCCAAAGGCAGGTGCATGTCCCGCCTTCTCTCTAAACGTTGTTTCACATGGCCTAGGGGTCTCGGGAGCGAGCAGCAGCGCAGCCGGGTGCCATCTGCATACCTTACCTTCCTTGCTGTGCGCGCGCACCACACGCGGTCTTGTTCCCAATAGGCAGCTCTGCGCCTGCACGTTATGAGTATTGCTTCCTGAATGTGAATGCTGTGCTACACCACGGACGGTCGCTTTTTGGGAACAGCAGCTCAGTGGGTTAACGCGGAAACCTTTACAAACTGACAGGTGCAGGTTTGAATCCACGGAAAACAGCCCAGTGTTTCATATTTTTTTGACGGCTAAATGCGTGACACTGAGCAAGAAAATACTAAGGCCTGCTATTTATGATACCTTGAAGCTACAGGTATGTATTAAAAGTAGCTGCGATAAAAATTCAAAGGAATAGGATTTTTCTAATTCGCATCATCCCCCATCTTGTTGAAAATTAGGACCTTTTTTTGTAAAATCGACAATTTACCTGCCGCGCATTGAGGTATCTGCTATTTACTCATTGCCTTCAGCTCGAATCAATACTTTGAGTAGCAAGCTTGGTTATGTCGCAGAAAACTGTGGAACAGAAGAATGTCCACACAACATTTCTGCTCTTCCTCAGCATTCCGAGCAACAGAATTAATATCACATGTATCCAAACCATATATAACCAATGGAAAGCGAGCCATCATGATGTGGGAATGTCGCAACCGACGTATTTCACAATTAGAAAGTACAGAGGAGAATACATGGCTCCCTTGTAGATGGAGCAGTGAAAAGCTGTATGCATGCACCACTAATGCATGGGTGAGAGGATCCTTAAAGCTCTGCGCTGCCTGCAACCAGCTCCAAGTGTAGAATGTAAAATTAGTTGGACACACTTTTTATCCTGAATAATAGATTTGGATCAGATCATATTACTATAACTGATTACAAGGCATTGCACAAAGCGCACACAACTCACGTCTTCTGTTAGTCTGTCTTTCTGTGTTTCCTCCCTGGATTCTCTTTGTGTCTGTTTTGTCTTTGTGTCTTTGTCACTCGGTGTCTCCTAATGTTTTCTTAGCTTTGTGCTTGTTTTAGGATATGTCTGTTTTGCTTCGGGCCATAATGCTCTTTTTTTGGCGACAGCGCTCAATTTATAAATAAAACAATAAATACGTGAAAACTTATTGCGAACGAAGGCCATCCCAGAATGTACTCTATCGGTGTAACCCAAAGTTAGAAGTGCTCAATTGATATAAGAAGACATTTTGCAGGATGAATCAGAAAACGGTAGCGTGTGCCCCATAATATGCAGCACTTTGGGTTTGCAAAGATTTGCAGACCCTGCGGTCAGCTCCAGTAAGGAAAAAGTAAATTAAATGTGACTGCTGTTCAGCCCAACTGAGCGAAAACCAATGAAGAGGGTCTCGAAACAATAGGCTAGGGTCTCTAACCAATGGGCCTTCAAATTAGCAGCCTGCAAGGGAAACAAAGTGCGGATGCTACAGACAATTGGAAAATGGAGTAAATAGGTCTAGTAACATCTAGAGAGCACAGAGGATTCACACACCTGCCAATCTAACGATTTATCCGGGTATTTCATGAGAGGTTTGCAGGAAAAACAGTAGGAAGGTCAAATCTGCTCTCTAACAGCTTTTCCGGACATCTTAAGCAATTGGAAAAACATTGTAGAGACTATAAAGAAGCCATCTTTATTCTCATTTGATGTTGTGAAACATGTGCACCGAGGAAGCATTTAAGAAAAAGTGAATATGTTTTACTTCCAATAAAATTCCAGTACAATTCCGTTTAACATAACATATATATTTGTAAAGCGCACGTTCACCCAAGGGTATCTTGCCACTGAATAAAACATGTTTATTGTTACCTAACTCAATTGTACTCATTTTATTGACCTCGGAAGGATGAAAGGCTGAGTGGATCCTCCTGGATTTGAACCTGTGACCATGAGATCGAACATATGGCCCTTTAGTGGACGCCTTAGTCCACTAAGCAACCAGGATGAAAAAAGAAAAACATATGTACAAACAACGGGTAAACTCGTGTTGTCCCCTTCACTACAGAGCGTGTCTTGAGCATCGGAGTCCCCCACTCATTCTTTGGCCAAAGGCTGTAAAGAATGGACATTCCAGAGAGATGTATGGCAATAAATATGGTTATAGTGAGCCACATCTCGGGGGGAAGCTGGAGACATATATCTACAACAACGACATCTATGGGAGACAGTGCTTAGGTAATCACTTAAAAAAAATTATTGTGACTTTACAGTGTTTTAATAGTGTGTATGGTTTCATTAAACAGATGCAAACTAGTAAAATTAAATGTAGTCGAAAAGGCAGACAAACAATATCTGATCGCTGTCTATTTACTTAATGGATCAGAACGAAAATTAATTTTAACCTCGCAGGAAAACTTTCCAGTGTGAGATCTCACGTGTATGGCAGGTGGAGGCGCAGGCAGTGAGAATGGGTATTTGGGATACAAGTTCTCGGGGCATTTTGTGTTATTCTTATAAATAAGGCTGTTCTTTTAGCTAACATCTGCGAATATTGACAATAACAAATTTTAAATCAAAAATAACGGCAGGAATGTATGATGAGGTTCGGGAGGATGTCATGGTTGAAAGTTGGGAGGAGGGCTGTGTAAGCATGGCCTGTCACTTTGGCAAAAACTCTCGTGGCTCAATTCTAGTCATGGCCTCCTGCAGTGTGGGGGTTGCTTTGAACATTTCGAACATCTGGTGGAACGACCTCCGCATGACTAGGAAAGAACAAGCATTGGCATAGCCAATAGGTCTCGCTTTTGGGACCTTATTAGTATTTAGTTATGCAGCACAATATCCTTGGTGCAACAACATCAACTGTTGCATGGCTAAACACTTATGAGGTCACAAAGGCGAGACCTATTGGCCATGCCAATGCTTGTTTTCTCTCCTTCCCACCCACATACACCACCCTTCCACCCTCTTTCATCCAGGTACTAGCGCTCTAAAGTGCCTCCATGGCAAAGAGTGTGTGCTGCAGATGTGCAGTACATAAGCAAAATAATGTTAATTCCTTGCATCTTGTGCATCAAACAGATAGCTGAGGGAGGCTGCGCCATGTGGCGAGGTGGAGCGCCGCCATGAAAAGGACATTTGTGAGTGTGCTTTTCCTCTTACTCCAGGTAAACACAGGGGCGGCCAGCACGGCTCGTGGGTGGCGAGGCGGGTGCAGGGAGAGGGGGCCACGGGGGGGAATGGAGAAGGATGGCACGACGGGTCCCACGTCTCTGCCCTGCTCTCCTGCGTCGGACTCCAGGAAGCAGGCAGCCAGGCTCCTCTAAACCAATCACAACGCTGCAATACAGTGTTGTGATTGATCAGAGCGGGTGATTCTGCGCTCAGAAAGGGATGGGGGCCAGGCCTGCATGGAGAACAGGGAAAGTGTGCATGACTGGTGTTGGCGGCCCGACAGTGCCGGCCAAACAGTCATTGCACACTTTGGAGGGTTCTACCACTCCTCCCCTGCAGCCCCGCCCCTTCACGCAAAGCTACCGCAGCAGGAGCTCAAAATAACATGATAATAACATTACGTTATTATCATTTAATTTTTTCCTGTCTTTTCCTCTTTCAAGGCAATGGGGTGACGCTCCTCCGCCTTAGTGGGGCAGCCGGAGGAGCCACCTCTGGCTAAACAAAAGATGATTAGATGCTTGAAAATTGGGACAAGCAAGGGTCTGGGATGACATCACCAAGGGACCTTCATACTGCATGTTTTCGAACTCTGGAATGGTACATGCAGATTGGAGCGTTCAAATCACACCAGAGAAGAAAAGTCTCATGTAGGTACATTGTGCTCTGATTGCGCCTGGGCACAACTCCCACCTCCTGGCCTACTTTTAAGCTCGTAAACAATTAAAGTAAAAGCTTCTAAAGTGGTCATAACTACTTTGCAGAGACACGTGCCATAAGCCTCGCCATGGGACCCATTCATTTTAAAACACGTTGTTTTTTTCAGTGTGTTTTTAAACCGCGGCCACATTGCCTTTAAGCTGATTTTACGGTTCCCTGCAGAACCGTCTTTTTTCTGAGTTATCAAGCTGGAAGTTTTTGAGACTCCATTAGATGTATCTGTAAGTTCTTCAGCAGAGATGGGCCAAGAGGCAGAGGTTAGCTGAAGGTAAGGGAGCAGCAGCTCTTGCAATAAACTCTCCCCAGCCTTGGCCTCAGGCTCCTTTGTGATGCTATTGGGCGCATTTGAAATGTTATCATGTGCAGATCGGTACTGAGTGCCTCCATTGTCTCATCTGCATTCAAACATTTTAAACAACCACTGGCAAAGCCAATATGTCAGGCTTTAATGTTAATACACTTCCAGTCACACCCTTGTGCTAATGCTATTCTATACATTGCATGCACAAATGTTCTTTACCACACTAAGGGCCATATGTAGGTAGGGACACATTTACCACTTCATAAATACCGAATTTTACCGATTCGGTATTTATGAAGTGGTAAATGATATGTAGGTAATTGGTCGGTAAATATTACCGATTCGGAATAATTCGGTAATTACCGAATCGGTATTTACCGATTCGGTAATGAGGCATACCTTCCCATTGATGGGAAGGTATGCCTCATTACCGAATCGGTAAATACCGATTCGGTAATGGGGGGAACACATGCAAGGGTGGCAGGGTGTCACATTGACACCCTGTTGCACCCCTGAAACGGCCATGTGTGCACATGTGGCACACATACATGCCCGAAGGGCATGTATGTCTGCCACATTGCACACTTGTAGGCGCTATGAAATGCATTTCACCATCCATACTTTATTTACCACCAACTATTAGTTGGTGGTAAATACCGACTTCAAACATCACCCACACACTCCCCCTACATCTCATTTCTGTATTCGGAATTTACCGAATCGGTAATTTTACCGATTCGGTAAATTCCGAATACAGAAATTGTCCACCTACATACCAAAAGCCAAAATACCGGTCGGTAACGGTATAATTACAGAAAATCGGCCGTTACCGACCGGTATTTGGCTTCCTACATGAGGCCCTAAAGGTAGACATCATGGCTTTGCAAATACTACAAAAAGCTCCAAAAAGCGTTACCTTCTGTATAGAATGCACATAGAAGATAACATTGTGAATGTTGCATTGTGATGACTGAGTATTCTTTTCAGTTGTGAAATAGTCCCTTATACATTCCAGTAGAATCACTTTGTAGAACGCGGAATGATACACTAATCAGCCAGTAGCGTGAGGTGGGCCAAAGCCGTCTTCCTCTATGTATATTTTAAAGAATTGGCAGCAATAGGTCTACGAGAAAGCTGTGCAGTCAAGTCCGATCTAAACAATGTATCTATGAACCCGATGCTTCTCAGCTGAATTTTTAAAGTAATTTTTCTTATGAAAAAGCAGTTTGTGTAGTTTTTTTAATTTAAAACCTTTTATTTCACCCCATCACCTCGTTCCACTTTTCATACTTCCCGCACCACTCTCAGCATGCTTTATACTTCATTGTTCTGCAGAACGTAACTGTTCCTCCCTGCATTCCACACACATCACTATTGTATCTCTGCCTCTGGCAGGTGACGTCAGGATAGTCTGGTGGAAACCGGGCTCATAATCCCTTCCCGTTTTATTCCCTCACCCAGTGTACCTGATACCTCTTCCCAGGACCTAACTTCATCATTTCTAACAAACGGTTCTTTTACAAAGTGATATGTTGTTGCTTATTTTTTCTCAGCTGTTTGTTGAATAAATATTGTTTAAATGTCAAGTTCACACAAAGCATATGAAGAAATACTGAAAGTACATTGAGAAGACGAGCATGTGTTGTTAGGGAATGCCTTGTGAGGAAAAGCCTGGTCCCTGTCAAGGCCTTGAACTCCAGATGTAAGCTGTACATATTTTTATGTACTTAGCCATTTTATACACCGCTCACCACACTGCATATGGAATCACTGTTATTCTGTTAACAAAATAAAGAATGCACATGTTGGAGTACAGCAATGAAACCTATAATACAAGAAAGTGTAGGTCAGTCTGCTATTTTAGTATTAGAAGAGTTATAGAGTTCTTGTCAGCGCCACATAGGAGGGGTTGATTTGTACTGCAGGGGGAAAGAGTTCCAGGTGATATGGGTGTTTCCAGAAAATGATTGGAGGATTGTTTTTTGTTTCTTGAACTGAAGAAGTTCCAGGATCAAGGTTTCAGAGCGGTAGAGAGAGACTACTGCCTGAGGTGGTTAATTTTGTTGCAGGATACTCGCAAAATATAACCAGATGGCTACCCCTAGCCTTCCACGTGATACCCCAGCCCTGTCTTTGCTGCCCATACTCTCAGAGGGTATAAATGCTGCAGCAGGACAAGAAAATACACAGGATTCAGAAATCTCCATTTATTTTCATTAATTTTTTATTATTTTCTGTTCCTCTAATATCTCTACAGTAAATAGGAGGCTGTTGAGAGGCCGATAGTGGGACCTAGGTTTAAACCTTGTGACGCCATCTCCATTGAAATGGTGTATGATGTAATTTCTGCTACCTCTGGGTTTTTGCTGAATGGAAGTCCCTACCCTGCATACTTTTACTTTTTTTTACTGAAAATCTTTCCCACTTTGTAATGCATCAGCGTTGTATAGCCTACTTATAAATGATCATTGACCTGCAGCAATGGGAAAGAACAAGTAAGGAAAAGCACAGTTCTTTAAAGCTAATTTCCTTAAAAGTATTACCCAACTGCCACTGGATACCCGCCTCTCTGAGGTCTGAAATTGACTGGCCTCTGGCAGAGATGTGAGGGACCCAATATTCTCATGGTAATTGGGAGGGCTATTAGAGTTGGTAAGGGATAGTCAAAGGTGTCTAAATGGCTCAAGCGCAAAAGTTGTTGAACATATTGAACACTTGTCAATTTTCGGAGCCTCTATTCATATCCTAAATTATAAAGGAAGCAGAAGAGATGTTGCCGTCATGCCATTCTGCAGTCTTTGTAAATCCTCAGATATGTAAAGAGTGGATGAAGGGATTTCCAGTGTGTCAAATCTTGTACGTAAACAGATGAATCTTTTGAGACTGCACAGACAGCATCAACATGTTAAAGTAAGCCACTCTCACATGCCTGGACATATGAAAGGTTGGACGTCAATAGCTTGACAGCTAAGAATGCCGTCATAGAGAGATTTAGAGACAAGTGTGCTTGTCTTGAGCTATGAAATTGCTGTGATCAGCAGCTGTTGAAGTGCCATCAAGTCTGGCAAGATGTGTAGATGAAGTTGTGGATCAAATGTGAGTTGTGCTTCAATTCTGAAATCTTCAAAACCTGTCCTTTCTCTTTATTGGGACTCCTGTGACAGGACAAGAGGATTAATGACATTTGTGTAGGAGAAATATGAAGGCCATCATAGGATGTAGAAAAGTGCAAGCGATAGAAGGCATTCTTGAAGATTGCATTCACATGTGGTGTGAAGTTGGCTGTTGTAAAATACTAGACCATCTCTACTTACTGTCTCGACTCATATAGGAAACAGACCCCTGTATTAAGAAAAGGTGAATGAAAGAGGTGAACAATAACTTACATGGATATTTATGATCTCTTTTGGCTATTCAGGCAGAATAGTGTAGTTGCACTTACTTCAGTATGAACTTGAGGCACTTGGCTACCTAGCATCATTCTTCAGATTCCTCTTCGAGTTCCAGATGGCGCTTTATGCCACCAATGCACATACAGTAGCCAATAGTGACTGATTCTGTGGTGCCATATAGGCAATGAGGAGGATCGGGGTTGGATAGAATGCCAAGCCTGTTTTTCTAATGAGTGGGATGTTGATGACTTGCTTGAGGATTTGGGGTCTTTGACCGTGGATAGTGCTGCACTGATAATGTTGGGGATCTAATACTAGGAGGTCATGGTTAAAGCCTTTTGCATTGCTGATGTTTGTATGCATGTGTGGTTTTTGGGAGGGTGCTCTGATCGTTCTGATTTATGACTCTTGTGATGGTGCAGAAGGGAGATTGAGCCTGGGTCACAGAGATAGAGCCATCGAGCATTGATGGAAAAGTTGATTTTGTTGTAGACAATGGCTATTACAAAGTAGCAGAGGTCACCTCAACGTGTATTGGATCTATCTTTAATTTCGTTAGGGAATATATAGACTTGACTTCAGGTCTAGTGAGGAGAAGATTCGCCTAGAAATGGCTTCACCCTCTTCTTATTTATGTGAAATAGTTTGATAGTCTCTCTCATGGTATTAACTATTGAGCACATGTTTAGAGACGCAACAAAGTTCTGTACCCTCTCGTATACTTTCGATTATAGAAGATGTGTACCTTGGAATTGTTGATTGG
The DNA here is from genome assembly GCF_964204655.1 of Triturus cristatus. Classification (NCBI taxonomy): domain Eukaryota; kingdom Metazoa; phylum Chordata; class Amphibia; order Caudata; family Salamandridae; genus Triturus; species Triturus cristatus. The sequence continues at coordinate 144,636,034 of NC_140580.1, read as the reverse complement.
AAAACTATTGCATGAGTGGAAATGTAGATATATGCTTGGCATGATGAACACTTTACACAATAAGGCATATTACGTCTGCAAAGGCGGATCACAGTATGCTCTCTAAGAAAGTCATGCTGTTTGGCTCGGGACAATAAAAAGAGATGTATTTCAATCCGTGCAACATTTGACGATGAGAAAATAACATGCATGTGTTTCTAACTGTGTGGTGAGGTGCCGCAGAAAAGTATTGGTCATGGTGACAGTTTTGGATCGCTCCCCATATTTTTCTGAGTGTTGCTTGAGTTTCACCTTCATAATTATGCTCTTCAAAGGCGGTAGGTAGGAAATCCTTCTTTTTAATCATAAACATATAAATTCGCACTGATGTAACCTGCTGATTTCCTAAGAGCATAGAAAGCAAGAGTTCTGAAGAGTAGAAAATTCTTGCTCTGATGTGAACACCCTGGGCAAGGCGGACAGCAAGAATAAATGCAAAAGTTGCTTTGTGGCTTATTTCTCCTGGCTTCGGTACAGCGTGCATGTGTTCTTCACATTTTTAAATGTTTATGTGGACGTGCGGCACCGCCTGTCCAGAAGGAAATTAGAGCCATGGGTTCTGTTGCCAGCACATTGGACGCTGGTGTTCACTGAAGAATTTGTTGCAAATTGTTCCGTTTTTCTGCGAAGTCCACTGGAACATGGTTCATTTTTGTGTTTCCATATACGATGGCCTCTGAGAGTTATGACCTCTCAGGTTACGTCACGCTTCTCAGAGGTTGGAGAAACCTGAGGAATTGAAAACTTTTCATCACAGAGTGATGTATTGGGATCAGGCTCCAGTGGATCTTCGGAGCGCCCTTTTCCATGGAGCTTTCATCCTCCACCGTTTTTAAGATGTGGCGAGAACAGAGAGCAGGACAGCACATTATTAAAAAGTGGTATATGCCATCCATCACCTCTGATGGCTCTTGTTTTTTACAGGCTTTGCATTGTGGTTGAGCTATGAGAATGTTTTCCCTTTGTTCTTCTCAGACAAACTTTTTTCTATTAATATCTCGCTGGCAGATATTCAAGGACGCAACCATACATTTTTCCTGTTCGGTTTCCTCAGTTCCTAACTTGGTTAACACAGTGCATGGCGTTTTCCTTATATGAAGACCTGTGTAGCAGGACATCACTGCCACACAGCTATTAGAAGACTTCGCCTCACCGTTTCGTGCATGCATGTTCGGAGGAGCGCGCCCATATTGACATGTTTATTACACTTTCTGCAAAACTATAAAGAAAATCGAATATTGCTCTATCATGTTGGTCTCCAGGCCAACGCATGTAGAGCTAAAATGTTGAGCCCCAGGTAGGGTTTGTCACTTGTTGGTAAGATATAGGACGCTGGCTAATGGTTAGAATGACTCAGTGCCATGATATACCCAATCTGAAGTAACTAACAAGTCTCTCATTTACCTCTTCCTGCCCTCATTCAAACAGGTTTAGCTCCCGGATAGTAGCAGCTCCCCTCTCTAAAAGTGGTTTAGAGCCAATATAGTCACAGCTCCTCTCTCTTTGCCTCCCAATCGGCTGTTTCCCTTCACTCTTCCTGAATATAATCCTCAAAAGTGTGATTCCCAAGATGAGATTCTTTCTTTGCTTGTCCTTTTCTGACAGGCATCCCTTCAAAGATGTAGTTGCTTCAAGTGGCTGTGCACAATACCCTTAAGTTGTGTCCTAACTTGTAAGGGACTCCTCTCTTTGAGCGATGTATTCGTTCTCACCCAGGTAGACCAGTTTATGTACTTAGTTTCCAGAGACCCACAAGATCATAAACCAATCGTAGACACACAGATGTGCATTGATTATTTTATCTCCCAGTTGGCTCCAAAGGTTTTGGTTCTTTGACCTATTACTCTTATATGGAGACCTTTCTGTATTGGTCAGAAACCCCTAGTTTTTCACTCTTGCTTACTATTGTTGTGCTCAGCTTCTTGGTCCCGAGGTCCTGACATGTTTTCTGTCAGCAAAGTTTAGAAATTATTTACGCGGGCAGAAAATAGTTGTATAGGCACCTGTACAGGAGTCAATGGAATGTGTCCTGTCACTTGAATAAATCCTAATTCATGCAGTCGGAACAATGTTTTGTCCTGTATTTAACAGCTGACTAATTCTGTTATAGACGCAGTTATATTGGCTCCAAATGACTTGGATTGGGCCTGTTGGAACTCGGGCAAACCAAGACTCTTGAAAATTCTGCAGTTAAGACATTTAGACTAGCTTACCTAACTTCTTTCGGGAGAATCAACCTTGTTTGAAATTTTACTAGTATATTGCCAGTTTTGCCTAATTAATCTTTGAGCCTATAGGTACCAGCCAAATTAAACTGACAACACTGAAGACTGCATTCATCGTTGTGGTTAAGTTCAATAGGATGAGTGCAATTATTTTGGTCTCCTCAGACAGACTCCATACAGGATCCTATGTGGATAAACGGGTCTCAGAATCCATCCTTCATTCTTGCCAACATTTTATCAGATTTTCATATGAGCCAGAATATGGATTCCGTACCCAATTCTTTCTAAAATCCAAAGGTTTTCTACAGATACTAAAAAGACACTGCACAATCTGGACATAAAAAGGGCTTGTAGGCTACACTTGGCATCAATGAATATGTTTAATTCTTCAGACTAACTGTTCATCTGTTATGGTGGTCCTAGCCCTGGTAATCCAGCCTCTTAAGGAATTTGTTGCATGATATTCTTGCTGTGTGGGAATATATCTTCCTTTAGATTGGAACCATTTTCCTGCAGTCAGGGTCAAGGCAGTGCCATAGTTTTTCCATAGTGTATTCCTTTTGATTTAAATTGTAGGACAGACATGTGTGAGATTTGTTTAGATGCCCATACCCTTCTTTTACCCCTCACTTCTGCACTCTGCCATAAATCTCTTTTGCTCATCTGATCATATCCATTTTCTTTTGCAAATGATGCTCCTTTTCCCATCACTCACCGCATGCCTCCAACTGATCCTATCAGTTAAAGCCACTTTCCTCTAACTAACTGCCCAATGATATCCCCATCCTGACAATAACCACACTCCCTGTTCCCTCCACCTCCATGTATGGTAATAACACCAGTCCCCAATGTCTTGCCCCACTGCACATTCTGTAAAGCCTTATGTTCCATTGCTTTATGGCATGGTCACATTACATAAATATCTTTCGTTCATAGATATGTGATGAGATATTGCACACTCTGCAAGCAAATTGGATCGAATTTTCACTCCATACAAGAAACTTGATTCGACAAAGTCATACTGAAAAACATTTTGGCTATTAGGGTAATGCTTGGGAGCCTCACTCATTTGTTTAGTGCTTGTGAATTTTTATCCAATTGTCTTTTTATAACATGTTTAACATTGCGGGATCAGGAACCTTATGCTTACAAAGTATCAAATAACAGCTAATAAAAGAGGCTACCCTTGTCCATCGTGAACTACCCCTCCCCTCCCAACCTCTCTTCTTTTCAGGCGTCCAGTTGCCAGATATCCAACAATTTAAATTCCACAGACATGTAAACAATTCAGCCGAAGTCCCACCTGGTGACCTTTTCTGTATCACTTCAGGTCTGTCCACCTATCAATCAATCAGGAACATTTATAGAGCGTGCTACTCACCCGCGAGGGTCTCAAGGCGCTGGGAAGGGGGTGCCGCTATGAGAAGAGCCCCACCACCCTCCATATTGGGGGCGTCCTTACTTAGAAGCGCCACTGGAAAGATATTCCAAGGGTTTCACTGGAAATCAAACTAAATGTGTGTACCTTCAAGGTTACAAGAAAGTCTTTCGATGAGTAGGCTCGACCAAAGTTTAAGAACTAATGAACTGTGGAGAGCGGGTTTACCTTTTTCCATTGAAAAGTAATTGCCAGTATAACGGCACCCAAACGCTGTACCTCTAGGTGCTACTCAGGTCTAGAGAGACCCTCATATTCAGTTGTCTCAGCCCTAATACAGATATGCCAGGCTCAAAGGGCAGAGGGCAATAACTCAGAACCATGCAGTGTATTGTTCATCTGCCTTCAGAATGGAAGCAGATAAGGGTAGCTCCACCAGATGTGAAGGGCCTCGCTTTATAGCTTCACATTCCTTTCAACATGAGCGCCTGGCTATGGGGGACATGCAACAAATTGTAACAGGTATATAGTGCTACTTGTGAATGACCTATTTGTGAATATCCTGCTGTGTTATACCTGTAGAAAAATAATTAGAGACGCCCTACGCGTTTCGAGATCAGTTATCTCTCATCAGGGGCTGGCTTCATTTTCATTGGTGTTTGTGATTTGTTGTGTTTAGTGCGCTTGATCTCCATTGCATGTTGGGACTTGTAATTATTTTTTTGAATGCCGAGTCCGTGGACACACGGTCGAGTGACTCCTGAAAGCTAAGGCGAATTGGGTAGCAGAAATCACACGGCTGTCTTGCCGTGAGGAGAGCACCATCGTGAATTAGACGAGGCTGCAGTTTGGAACTACGTCGAAATTGAGGCACAGTGAGTCCAGTATCTACCATAGAAATTGACTCGTCACTCAATTCCTACTAAGGAAAAGACCCGCTTCAAGGTGCTTGTGCAAATCTACTTAAGATGTAATATGAACTCCCAAAGGACTACAAGTCCCAACATGCAGTGGAGATCAAGCACACTAAACGCAACAAATCACAAGCACCACTGAAAATTAAGCCAGCCCCTGATGAGAGATAACTGATCTCGAAACGCGTAGAGCGTCTCTAATTATTTTTTTTGAATGCCGAGTCCGTGGACACACTGTTGGGTGACTCCTGAAAGCTAAGGCGAATTGGGTAACATATATATATAAATTCACTGAAAAAAACATAGGTTTCAGGCACGTTATAGCTAGGAATTAGCATTTAAAAAACCTTAGAAATTCACTGAAAAAACCATAGGTTTCAGGGGCGATATAGTTAGCTGGACTTTTCACTCTTACAAAACCATAGAAATTCCCCCGTTATAGTTAGTTCAGCTAACTATAACTCGCGCGCCCGCAATGCACTGCTGATGACGTCACATATTACATCACTCATGACATGGTCAGTGACATCACTCATGACATCACTGATGACATCTCAAATGACATCACTGATGACATCATCCAGTGAATGCGTGTTTTTCTGAAAATTATATATGTTTTATATATGTATATCTCAAGGTCGATGGAAGAATAAATGGGTATATAAATGTCTAAATGGATGATTTGTTTTTGAAAAATTGATTGTATTACTGACTGATTAAGTGTATCTTAGTGAGTAATGTTTAAATATGTAAATATCTGTATCAGTCTCTCACATTGTGTATAAGTGGCTGCATGGGTTGGTGAGTAGCTACATGAGTGTCTATACAGGTTATTAGTTGATTTTTTGAGTATCAGTATGAGTGTCTGATGTCTGTATGGTTCGGTGGGGGGTATTACGTAGTGCATAGGTGCATGAAGGAGTGACTCACTGTTTGTATGTGTTGAAGACAGCATGTGTACAGGACTGTATGGGTGGATGAGTGTGTGCATGGGTGTGTTAGTGAGTGAATGACTGTCTCAATAGTGTCTCTATGAGTAACTACATATGTTTTACACTAGTATATGTGACTATTGGTGTATATAAGTGAGTATATGTGAGAGTGAGAGATTGAAAGAGTTCCTGTATGAATAAGTATGTGTTTCTATAAGTGATTGTTTAAAAGACTAAGTTTGTGTAAGTTTCTGTAGAAGTAAGTGTGGTGGTGTGTGTATAACTGAATATGCAGGTAAACGGATGTTTGATTCTTTATTAGCATGAGTGACTACGTGTGTGAGTAACTTTATGGATGAGTGGCGTTGTGTAACAGAATGTATAGGTGTATGAATACATATGATGAGTGAGTGCATGTATGAGTGACTGTATAGGACTGTTGGTGAATGAGTGGATGTGTATGTGGATCTTACAATTACTGAATAGGTTGTTGTAACTGGTATTGGTATGTCCATTGTTTTGAAAATTTAAATTTCTATTTTTGAATGTGTGTATGAAAGGTTATATTGGGGGAGAGGAGGTCTGCCACTCTATCACAAGGATGATGTCATCAGTGATGTCATGAGTGATGTCACTGACCATGTCATGAGTGATGTAATATGTGACGTCATCAGCAGTGCAATGCGGGCGCGCGAGTTATAGTTAGCTGAACTAACTATAACGGGGGAATTTCTATGGTTTTGTAAGAGTGAAAAGTCCAGCTAACTATATCGCCCCTGAAACCTATGGTTTTTTCAGTGAATTTCTAAGGTTTTTTAAATGCTAATTCCTAGCTATAACATGCCTGAAACCTATGGTTTTTTCAGTGAATTTCAAAGGTTTTTTAAATGCTAATTTCTAACTATGCCTACAGAGATAGGACATGTGAAGAAAGAAGGAAAAACGCACAGAAAGAAAAAAAAGAAATGCAGAAAGAAGCAACAGAAGTCCTCAAAGACGAAGAAAAGTGCAGGAAGAAATATAACGTAAAGAAAGAACAAACAGAAGAGCAGAAAGAAGCCTTGTTGCAAAATCATCCTGTACCCTCAACTTTTTCAGACGGATACTGGTGGTAACTGAGTCTGCCTAAGCAGTCCTAGAGCCAGTGCTATGTTAAAAGACACTCAGAATACAGTGAAAACACCTACATACACTAGGGCACACTACGCGTTGGGGTCCCCCTGTGATTAGCATGACCTCCTCTGTAAGCCCCTAGTATATTTAATTAATTGATTTTAATTGTGGGTTTATATAGCGCTAGAATCGACTCCCGGAGGAGTATCTCCGCGCTTCGACCGCTGGGGAACCCGTCCTGACTCACCCTGAGCGATGGTCCCTAATGGGTATCTCTAAGGTGCGACCAAGCATCCCCGGCGGTCTGGGGGGGCCGTTGTGAAGATGAGGCAAGCTAATGCCCAGAGTTGCCGAGTGTGGTCCCTGACTGGAGTAGGCACCGAGGCGAGAATTATCGAGCCCGCTGACCCTGGTCCACGACCCTGCCGCGTCGGGAATCGAACCCTGGTCCCGGGCCGTCCTCTGCTTCCGGGTCTGCCGCCTCTAACCAGTGAGCCACACCTCTCTAATAGGGCAGGGGATTAAAACTACCTCTTAAAACGCACCACAGGGCGGGTTTGAACACGTCACCTCATGCCCCGTCCCCTCCCTTACCCACTGTGTAAACACACCCTGTAGCCATTTTAAGTTGGGAGATTAAGTCCCCTTGAATCCTGAGGGTCCCTAGGGTCCAACTAGACCACTAGGTACCTCCAGTAAGCGCCACAGAGCTGCGTTGCAGAGAGGTGTAAAAAGTGGCACGGCCTGCACCACCTCTCTGCAACGCAGAGCAGTGGTGCTTACTGGAAGCACCTGGTGGGCTAGTTGGACCCCAGGGTCCCTCAGGATTGAAAGGGAATTATTTCCCCAACTTAAAAACGCGCCACAGGGCGTGTTTACACACGTCACCTCAGGCCCCGTCCCCTCCCTTCACCACTGTGTAAACGCGCCCTGTGGCCGTTCTGAGTTGAGAGATTAAGTCCCCTTGAATCCTAAGGGTCCCTAGGGTCAAACTAGCCCACTAGGTACCTCCAGTAAGCGCCACAGAGCTGCGTTGCATGGAGGTGTAAAAAGTGGCGTGGCCTCAGAACACCTGTCTGCAACGCAGCTCCCTGGCGCATACTGGAGATACCTGTTGGGCTAGTTGGCCCTCAGGGACCCTCAGTATTGAAGGGGAATTAATTCCTCAACTTACAACTGGCCAGGGGGCGCGTTTGCAGAGTGCTGCAAGGAGGGGGCATGGCCTCCGGCGCGATGCCGGTCTTTTATTTATTTATTTTTAAGAAGGAGGGCTGTGTGGCCCCCTTTCTTTTTCTAATTTATTAGCCCTGGGGACCCCATCCCCCAGGGCCTGCACCCTAATTTTTTTTGTTGAAAAAAATTATTTTGGCCCTCCCAAGGCCTTAATCGGCCCCGGGGACCCCAACCCCCGGGTCATGGCCTTTTTTTTTTTTATTCTTTAGGAGGGGGGCTGTGTTGCTGGAAAAACCGCATGTACCTATCACCATGACGATTTGCGTGATATTCATTAAAAGGCGACTATGCATACAATGAATCCACGTAGAATGTATTCACACCGCTAGTGAAGCTCTGACATGTCTGACACCCTACCGTGCCTAATCCCGGCGCCCCCGCTGGTGGGTACTCTCCAAGTAGACATCCTTGTTGTTTATTTATACAAACATGGGTAGCTATTGACGGGCACATTTAATACACATGCACACCAAGCCATTCAAAGGGGATTCGACAAAAATTCGACCAAACTTTTCAAGAAACCCCCTCACGGTTAATAAAACACACATCCACCGCCGGATGTGTAATACTTTTTATTTTACTCTCTGGAAAGGAGACAAACCTCACTTGAGAGCCACAGCGTGCTCCTGGCTGAGCCCAATGCTGTGTTACACCCACCATTGCCTGCCGAGTGCCACACACCTCTGTGTTGTATTCCACCATCTAGTGCTTATGCTATGACACTCTCTAGCCCATGTGCACTGTAACACCACCCCGTGAATATGTCATGCCACACTTGCCTTCGCACGGGTTATATTGCCCCATCTAACGTGCCTTCCTCGATGCCTATGTTATAAAGCACAGCGCTATGCCATACTTATTACAATCTGGGATCCATATCTTTGTCACAGTGCATATGCAATGTTACACTACCCAGCACATATTTTATATTACAACTTTAGAGACTACTTAGGTTACACAACACTGCCCTGTGCATATTACACTCCAAGGCGCATATCACATAGCAAGCGCTAGTGCCTGTGCTATCTCGCGCTCTCCAATGAATCTGTCATTGCGCACAATGTATTGCATATTATATTTCACGCCCCGGTTCATCTTATATCACACTTTTTGGTGCATAGTTTATACCATATACTATATCTAGTTTTCATTTTCAATCGTGCTCTCAGGACTATGTTCTATATAACACTGCGTCCACCTACCCTTTTCTCGGGCATTACATTTTGCGATGGGGGGTGGAGGGTCAGGGGATGTTTCTGCCAAGTGAGCCCGGAGTCACAGTCCCAAACGTCCTCTTCTTCCTGAATAAAAGTGAGATTATGCTGCATACTTGTTCATATTTTAAGCAGTTCGCACCGACACAGATTTTAAAAACAATAAAGTTCCTAATACCCACCTTCTATGAACAGTTAGCTTGCTGCCCCATCCACCTCCTCCCTATCCTCTGTTGTCTGAATCCATGGACTAGCCTCCTCCCTCCTGCCATGCATGGTCCGATGTGCTGCCACTGCCCTCCATTTAGCATGATGTACCAGTCCACTCCTCCTGCCCTCCATTGCCCAATTCTATGGGCAATCATTGACCTCCTGCTTAGCCTCTGTGCTTAGCTTGCTGCCCCTATTCTCCTTCCCCCTGCCCTCCGATGTCTTTGTGCATGCCCCTGCTCCATCCTTTTTGACCACCATGTTCCATGGACCTGCCACTCCTATCTACTCTGAGTGTTCTGTTGAGCTGCCACTCCCCTCCCACCTGCCTAGCATTGTCAGATGACTGTAACTTGTCCCTGCCACCTCCACCGTGCCTGTCCACATGCCATGCCCCTATCCCCTTCCTCCTGTCCTTCATGGTCCATTTTACTGCCACACCCTTCTGCCCTCCCTGGTCTGTTGTGCTGCAACTGCTCCTCCTGCCTGCCCCACACGGTCTGTTGTGAGGCCCCTTCCCCTGAACTCTCTTGTCTGTGCCCAGGTCCTGACCCTCCCTTCTATCCTCCATGGTCCTTTGTGCATGCCCCTGCACCCTCCTTCTTGCCCATCATAGCCATTGTGCTGCCACTAACCTTCCCGCTTGCCATGCATGGTCTTCTGTGCTGCCATGGCCCCCCCCCCACCTTCCCTGTGTGGTCAGCTAGCTGCTCCTGACCCCCTCCCACCTTCCCTCCATGGTCTGTGTGTATGCCATCAGTCTCACTGTTGCTCTCCATGGTGTGTCTTGTTTCTAGTGCCCATCCTGCCTGACCTCCATGGTCATCTTGCTGCTCCTGCCCTGCCCCCTTGCCCCCAGCCCTCTCTTTCCTTGTGCAGACCCCTATTCCCTCCTTCCTGGCTTGTCGGTTCCATTGTAATGCCCCTGATCCGTCCCTCCTGCCCTTTATGGTCTGTTATGCTGCAGCTTTCTCTCCTGTCTGTCCATTATGGTCAGCTAGCTACCATTGCCTCTTTCCCCTCTGTTGTCTGTTGTCCATGTGCATGGTCCTGTCCCCTCCCTATTGCTTGCTATGGATTGTTGTGCTGCACTCCCGTCCCGCATGCTCTGTGTGGTGTATTGTGCTGCTGCAAACCCTGATGCCTGCCCTGTAGGGTCAGTTTGGTGCACCTCTCAATGTCCCTCCTGTCCTCTGTTATCCGAGTCCATGTCCCTACCCCAATTCCTCCTGCCTACCATGATCCAATATACCATACTTGTGAACATTTTGAACTTGGTAAGAGGGAGATTTTGAAATAAAACTGGGGTATTGATTTTCCCCTTTGAGATTTGAGTTACATTGAAAAAGAGAAGATTGTAGACAGGAACCAGATCAAGTAAAGCCCATTTGAGCTTAAAAACATTGGACGTTTCCTTGCTGAAACGGGTCTGTTGGCATGTATGGTTGTATGACCACTGCCTCTTCCTTCTGCCCACAATGGTCTATTACATCACCACAGCCTCTCTTGCCAGTCCTGTATTGTTGGTTTGTAGCCCCTGCCCCCCTTTCCACTAACCTCCATAGTCTGTTGTGCTGCCACTGCCCTTCCTGCCTGCCTAGTGTGGTCAAATTTTTGCCTCTGCACTCTCCTACCTGCCTTCAATTTTCAGAGTCCGTGCCCCTGGCCTCTGCCTCTCAACAGTATCCCAATGAACAACTAGATTGCTAACATTCTATATTTATTACAAAAGTGTGGAACGCCTGACGTCATCTTGATGTAATCAAAACTGTAATGCCTAGAGCATTTCCTTTAGAAATTACATATATGAGATGGTCTTATTTGCATCAAAATTATGGTTAGTGCTCTAAAAAACTAAAATGAGGACATATTTTCTGAGTTTTCAAATAGCGACAAAGAACTTTTAAATTATTTGTAATCTTAGTTTTTTTATCCAGTTGACCACTTGATTAAATGTTGCATCCAAGGGGAGAGGGTGTGGTGTTACTTCCAGAGCTGCAGACTTTGCAACTGGGGAACCAGGTTGGAGTTTCTGCTTCAGCACAACATTCTGTGATTCTGGTCAAATCACTTAATCTCCCCATGCCTACAACCAAAATGAATTTGATATTGTGTGATGTAACCAATGCTCATGTAAAGCACTCCAATACCTGACAAGTCTGCACTATATAAAACTGCAAATACACAAAAAATAAGTGTTTTGGACACTTCTGTCATTGGGTTACATTTGGGCTACATTTGGGTAATATTTGGGCTACATTTGGGCTCTTTTGTCTCTGGTGGCCATTTTAGGAGATTTATTTGTTATGAAGTTTCCTAATTTCCTCATTTACTGCAGTCTCCTCAGTAGGAAATGCTTTCAGTTTTTTACTTTGATTCCATCAAGAAGGTATTCAGATATGTCACACATTTGCCATAAATTCTGAATGTTAGCACTCTAGTTGCTCATTAGATCACTGTAGTAAAGCTACTGCTCACCACGGAAGTCTGCTGCTAGTATTAGAAATGCCCTAATTTTTCTTTCTTCAGCACTAATCATAATTTCTATGGCAAAATGAACCCCCTCATTGTGTTCCTTTTTAAATTAAATGTTTTAAGTGTTACCAGTTTATTCCAATCAAGATGGCTTCAAGTATGCCATACTTTTGTCATAAGTAAGACAGTAAGCGCTCTAGTTGATCTTAAGAACACTCTGGGACGTGCTGTCATTGGGCTACATTTGTGCTACATCTGGGTGATATATGGGCTACATTTGGGCTCTTTTGTCTCTGGTGGCCATCTTGGGAGATTTATTTGTTATGAAGTTTCCTAATTTCCTCATTTACTGCAGTCTCCTCAGTAGGAAATACTTTAAATTTTTTCCTTTGATTCCATCAAGAAGGCATTCAGATGTGTCACACATTTTCCATAAATTCTGAATGTTAGCACTCTAGTTGCTCATTAGATCACTGTAGTAAAGCTACTGCTCACCAGGCAAATCTGCTGCTGGTATTGAAAGTGCATGTTTCAGTCTGCATGTCAGAATTTTTTTATGAAATAAAAGAGGATTTCAGAAGTCAAAATGTGTTTTTCTTTCTGCAGCACTAATCATAATTTATATGGCAAAATGAACCCCCTCATTTTGTTCCTTTGTAAATTAAATGTTTTAAGTGTTACCACTTTATTCCAATCAAGATGGCTTCAGGTGTGCCATACTTTTGTCATAAGTAAGACTGTTAGCACTCTAGTTGTTCTTTAGAACACTCTGGGAAGCTGCAGTAGAACACAAAGGAATCAACTGACAGTCTCTGCCCTTGTTGGATGTACATGTTTTACTGAGAATGTCAGACTGCATTCTCACATGACTGGGAAAGATAATGTGAATTTACAGAAAATATGCTCTCAGTTTAGCTTATAGATCACCTTCCAAACCTCTGTGGGAAAAGCATGAGAACATAGTTTTCTCTAAAACATGGTTCATGATATCACAGCAGAAGGCTTTTTCACATGGTAAAATCTCCTTAGAACACACCACAATTCCTTAAATGAGTATGGTACCATCAACAAATGATTTATAATGTAACTAAAGTCTTAAAACCTTCTATTAACTGCAATGCTTTTTAATGAGGTGCTATCATGTATATTGGTCCCAAGATGGCTGCCAACACTTCTTGGATGAAGTGCTGACAGCCAATCAAATCTCAGGATGAGATGTGTGGTTAGGCTCCGCCCAGATATATATATGATTTTACTTTTGATTTTCTCAGGAACTACTGAACAGATTGACACCATATATGCAAAAAGCACATGCCTGAGCTGAGGACTACCTATTTGCCAAATTTCAAGTAATTCTGTTCAGCCGTTCGGGCTGTACCTTGGACTAAAGGTCCCTATGGAAAATTGCATGGGGAAAACGCGTTTTGGGACCCCCCTTTTTTCTCAGCCCCCGCTTGATGAATCCCCCCGAGACTTTCAGGGTAGGAGCGGAGCGGAGCGCCCCACCTATTTTGTAAATTTCGCGAGGATTCGTCAACCGGCGCCAAAGTTATTCCAAATAGAATGTTGCGGATTTCCTATGGAAACACGGTCCTAACTATAACTATCTTCTGGCGACCGCCAGTAGATAATATATATATATATATATATATCTCAATCATCTCTACTTGCCCTACTATTTCTTTCTCAAATGTGGTGCTGTCCCTTGTAGCTGTGCTTTTCATAAGGGTGCATAATACCCAGGAGTGCAGTTGTGCATTTTGACGTCTCTCTGATTCCTCCAGGAGGAATTCAACTTTACATTGTTGACAGGATTTTATTGATTGAATCCGAATTACTTTGGCATCCTCCCTCCTCCCACTTATAAAATGGGCCAAAATGTAATGTCGGGGCAAAGCAGTTCTTAAATTAAATAGACCTCTATAGAGAGGAGACGGAGAGGAGGCCCATCTTTCTTGCTACTATGCCCCATACTAGCAACCTAGTGACAACTGGTGTGCTGGGATATACATTTAGGGGTCTCTTGTGTTTGTGTAAGCGCATCACGTCCCTTCCGGGATTCCATTCTATTGCAAGATTCATAAAGACCCAGATTTTATCTGTCTCTGATTTGGACTGTACAGCTAGAATCCTCAGCTGTGCCTGAATGTAGTATTTCTGAAAGTCGGGAAAGGCCTACCCCCCTTACTTTTGTTTGTTGCAGAAGTCGATTCAGCACTCTCGATTTAGTGCTGTGACAGACCTATTTAGATACTACTTTCTCTCTGATTCTACCTCAGTCCTAAGACCCTGGAAAGGTAGAGGACCCCCTGCAAACCATTCATCATAAATACAATAGTTCGACCTGTCTGTGAGATAAGTAATTGGGCCCTTTTTTACGTCTTCAAGTAGGAGAGAGAAGTTAGCTTTGTATAAATGTCATAGTCGTGTGATGATGTTCCCCCAAATTCTTAAATAATTTGCTGGCCTATTTGAAAGGGGATTTAGATTTTGAGTCTTGTACTGCATGTGTGGGAAGAGTGAGGGTCAGGAACTGTGATTTATTTCCAATGTTTATTTCATACGCATCCTCTGCCTCGTATTCAAGGACTCAACTTATAAGTTCTGATCACATGGTTGTTGTATCTTAGAGGGTTTAGAGAATATCATTAGCATAGAGGGCAATTTTATAATCTCCTGAACCAAAGATAATTTCTTCTATTGCTCTAGAGTGTCAGCTGTGGGATGTAGAGCAACCTTGTTGGCTGCCTCTAGATAAAGGAAAGGAATGGGGGAGGTTACCATTGAGTGATATTTTTGCAGTTCGGTAGCAATAGATTCCCATACCACGAAGCCAATTCCTTTCATGTCATGTGATAGGAAAGCCTAGTCCACCTGGACAAAGACTTTCCTTGTGTCTAATGAAACCAAAATCACCAGGATATCTTCATGTGCTTTCTCGGCCAGGTGGAGTGTGTCCTATTTATCACGTGTCTGTCTAGAAGTGATGATTATGCATAATTAATGCCATGTAAGATCTTCTCCAACTTGTTGAACAGAACTTTTTCATGAAACATATTTTTATTGAAAAAGCTTAGAAAAGCAGCAACCAATGCAATAGTACATCATTGTAATCCGTATATATCAAAGGGGAGATTATCAACTGTAGAGATCGTCACTGCATGCCCTTGCGCCCCTAGCACACCTTTGTCAGAACCTTGGAGTACATTTAGGCATCAACTGAGTTATTTAAGTTTTATTAACGACCCCTGTAAATCCTTCCAGCCTCTGGGCCTTATTACCCCTAAGGGATTTTATCGCCGTGTGGACCTGTTGTTATAGACACATCAAGACTGTTGTATGAAATTGGTGTTTTAGTTGAGAAACCACCTCAAATATTAAACACAATCCTTAAATGGGTGAACCACTAAAGTCGCTAAATAAACCTCTGCTTAGCCCTCGAGTAGCTGAACACAAAGCATTCAGGCTTAACTTAGAGGCAATGTGTGAATTATTTAAGCTGTACCCAAACAGTACTAAAGTGGAAACACAACAAGAGAAATCCCAAACCAATTTTAGAAAAATAAAGAATATTTTGATAAAGAAGATGACACTGAAACTACAAAAATCCAATAAATAGAACCAGAGAGATACATTTTTACTAAAGTTTGGGTTAAAAATAGAGCCAAAAAGCACAAAGCGTTCAGTAATCTAGTTGCGCTAGACCAGGTCAAAGGCAAACGTTAAGGCCAAACAGGACGGAGCATGGGTCAGGCACAGGGACCAGGTTCTTCCTGCTGGAAGGTTTACCTTCTAACTTTGAAACTTATATGGAGAAAAAGTTGTCGTCGGCAGG
Source organism: Triturus cristatus (assembly GCF_964204655.1). Classification (NCBI taxonomy): domain Eukaryota; kingdom Metazoa; phylum Chordata; class Amphibia; order Caudata; family Salamandridae; genus Triturus; species Triturus cristatus. Next base: position 144,620,466 of record NC_140580.1, on the reverse strand, counting down.
GCAAGCTGGATCCGAAGCAGGGCTTGATGAGCTGGGCCTGTAGCGAGTGAAAGAATTCTGGGGAGTCGATGTTCGGAGCATAGACACATATCAGGGTGACACTGTGGCCCATTAATAAGCCTGTGACTATTGTAAATCTACCCTCATCATCCCTAATGACGGAATGAAGACTGAAGGGCACCCTTTTGTGTATTATACTAGCTGTGCCACTGGAATAACTACTGCAGTTAGAAAAATATCTGTGTGTGGCCCAGCTTGAGGCCAATCGTGCGGGGTCAAATTTGGGCAGGTGTGTTTGCAGCAAGCAAACAATATCGACGTTGTAACGTAACAAATAATGAACAACTTGCCTTGTCTTGTGATTGTCATTTAGACCCTGGACAGTCCAGGATAACAAGGACAAATAAGAGGGACCACAAACATTACCTAGCCGTGCCATCTAAGAGTCTTGACAGTCATAACCAAAAGAAGCAACCAGTGATATACATTGAAGAGGACCGTGAGCATGACAGTAAATAAGTCAAAATTTCTGCAGAACAGCTGTCCCCTCCATCCCCCACCCAACCTCACCATGAATAAAGCAAGGCATGACCCAAATCGTATAATGAAGCATGATCTACCAAGAGACTTTGAGCTGGAATGAAAGAGCCCTATCTTGGTACATCCGTGTCCCTAGAAACAAACCAAAGGTGTACACCATGAGGTGTGGCAACGCCACGCCATTCGGTCAGCCATTAGGAACATTGTGAAGTAATGAGCGTTAATATCACAAACTAGCTATGTCATCAGAGTGTCAATGTGCAGGATGGGGAAGTCAGCCAGTGCCGCACTTGAAAACAGTTCCATGCTCGCGTTGGAGTTGCTGCTCTGTGGAGAGGATCTGGTCTTGTCCACAATCGCCTGGTTGTTGTTGCGTTTGTACGTGTGGCAGAATTCCTGCTCCTCAGTCGGGGTGTCGAAAATGCGGGACCGGCCGTTGACATCGACTCGCAGCCTGGCCAGGTAAGGCATACCATACTTCAGTCCCAAGTTTCTGAGGGCAGCCTTGACCCCATTGTACTTACGGCAGGCTTCTTGCACTGTGTGTGAAATCTGGATAGAGCACTATTTTAGAGCCTTGCCATACAGTATCCCCACTTTCTCTGGCGAGGCGCAATGCTATGCCACGGTCTCAAAAGGTCATGATGCGGGTTATGGTAGGCCTTGGGGGATGCCTGGATTGGGCCAGGGGCCCAGAGAGCGGTGTGCACGCTCCACCACAAAGCCAGGGGTGAAGGACTCCCTTTCAAACATGTCCGCGAGCAAGGTCTCAACAAAGAGGTCTAGGCGACCCGTTGCAGTGGTTTCCGGCACCCCTAAAATGCAGACGTTGTTGCGCCGACTGCGCGCTTCGAGGTCTTCGTTCTTGATCGCCACGTCTTTAAGGATGCGCTCCACACGCTCTAGTCTTTTGAGGGACTGCGCCGTGCCATCTTCGATGTCCGATATACGTGGCTCTGCAACATCCAGGCACCTGTTGTGTGTTTGACTTTTGGCCCACATGCCTTCCAGGCGCTTGTCCAACATGTGAAAGCGCCCATCCAGAGCATGAAAACCTGCCCTCATCTCCTGAAGCAATGTTGAGGTCTGAGCAATGGGGTCATCTGCGCAGTCTGCGCCCTGGCCACCCTCCGCCATGGTGGGGCTGTCTTCCCGATTCTGCTCTGTGACCTTTTCAAATGGGAGGGTCCTTTGTTTGGGATCTTTGCGGCCCATGCCGATGTAGGACCAAACTCAGAGGGAGGCAGCAGTGCTGTGCCCACGCTGCTGGCAAGGAGAAGGCAGGCAGGCAGGCAAGTCGGCGAGAAATGAAGGTGGGGGAGCGCGGGCAAGACCCCAGATGTTGGTGGTGCCGGTGAGCCGCTACCCTGAGCAATTCATGAGAGGGGGTTGAGTCACCCCGAGAAGTGAGCCAGGTGATGGGCGCCCAAAAAATGTTTAAGCTCTGGAGGGAGCGTTTGGGAGAAATAGGGCCTCTACTTGCAGGAGTCGACGTCCTGTAGAAGGCAGAGTACGGGGCACAGGCAGTGATGAGGCGATTATGGCCCATAAGGTGGTCTGCTGAGGCGCTGCGGGTTGATGAGGCGGGGTGGCAGGCAAGGCACTGGACTCGCAGGCTGGATGGGCGCTCGATTCTTCAGAAGTGTTGCCTGGCGCCGGGGACAACCCCTGTCACCCCCAAACTGCACCCCGCCAAGACCGTGCGGTCGCCTCCCGGGCCCATCGCAGGCCCTGTCCCCGCGGGGCCTATGGGGGGGGAGGGTCAGGTGGTGCAGGCCCTGCACGGCCAAACGTGACCTTGAACTGGCGATGTTGGAGAGTGAGCGGGGTGGAGGGGAAGAGCACGGAGTGCAACCCGCGTCCGGCGCACTCACCACAGCTCCTGCCATCGTCTCAGGTTGGGAAACAGCTTCCGCCTGTATCTGCTCCCCAGACGTGCCGCATTGAAAAAGGGAGCAGCGCAGGCCGCAATTCACTCCACTCCGTAGGCCTTCGATTGCCGGGAGACCCGTTCAGAAGTCATCTGGGCGCGGTCTGGCGATATCTGCGTGTTCGCCCCTGAGGTTGCAATCCATCGGTGCCAAGCTTTAGTACATTTGCGCCGTGGTTAAGGGGGATATTACTGCTGGTCTGAAGACGGCTGGCGGAGCTTCAACGCCGCGTTGGTCGGCGGCTTGGCCACGCCCCATAATTTTTCATTTCTTAAGGAGCCTTTAGTGTCCAAATCTGAAAGGACTGAATTTTTTTCCCATCCCCCGAGTATCCAGTACCATCAGTATCTGTAACTGGGGGTAAAAAAAAGCCTGGCCCATTTCCTGGTCCCCTTACAATGAGGTTCTAAGTGACCGTATGATGCCAAATTTGTCTCTTTTTCTCAGCAATCAAAAGCCACGAAAAAAGTCTCATACTGATGGACATTTTCTCAGACATTCACTCTTCTCCTTCAAAACAGTGCCTTATAAAGAACCGGTGTATTTCCCCAGCACAGCTGTGAAATCTCATAACCATTAAATAAAATTCATACTAGCTTTTAACAACCCCAGAGATACTCGTTTTTCAGGCACGTTGAAAGGAGTTCAGTAATGAAACGTCGATGTCTTCTGCTGTGACCCTCTGGGGGCTTGTGCTTCATCGTACATGTTTTTATTACTTTCACGTTTAGACTCGGGTCTGGCTATGATGTGGCTGATAATTAAGTGGAACCAGAATTTGTTCCAACGATAGTGATAAAGCATTCGCTCACAAGTACAAGAGAACAAACCCCTACAGCTGTTAATCCGAAAATCTGTGCTGTCAGATATGCGGTGTGAGAATCATCTGGTCATTTTATTAGGACAAAATTGTTATGAGGCAATGTATTAAGATCAGTCTCACAACTTCTTCGTCTCCTTCTGACCTGAACTCTGAGTCAATTTCAAAGAAAAATCATCCTGGGAGATATCGGCCAAATTATAAATTCTTTACTTAATTTAGTAACTTTTATGAGGCGCAACATACACCCTCAGTGGTTCCTTGTTGCAGCTGCAGAGAGCTGAAATACAAAATCCAAGAATTGAGGAAACTATCTTGAGATACCTTTGGAAAGAACAGTGGTATCATAGCTCAGGTGAGAGCTCAGGTCAGTAGCATGTTTAATCTGGCCCGGTGTCGTTAATACAGCAAAATTCCCTGGAGTTGTTCGAGGTATAAGACGCAAATGACGCAAGGCCTGCAATTTGGTTTTTGAGAGAGACAGAAATAAAGGAGTATCAAAGTTGAAACGAAGGTTGTGCATCACTGAAATTGCCTTCAGCAGAGCCCTACATACTATTCTGGCCATTAGGGTAAACTCCCAGAACACCTTCCTATCCTGTCCAACATCATCTCATTTTTCTCACTGTTTTGTTTAAGCCATTTGCTATCCTTTCAGTCCTTGAATCCACAATTCATGTGTGGAATTGACAACTGTGCCACTCAGCTTATCTCCCATATAAAGGATGACCGTAGTGTCATCCACATGCATGGAAGATTGCATTAGATGGGCCAGTAGCTCATCATCGAACAGACCGGGTAACAATTTATTACATGCCTGGCTTTAGGGGTGAAGTGAGGATGGAAACATTTCTGTGTCTTGTCTGTTAAGGATTTTCGTTCAGCCATTCTTATCCACTTAGTCCAATATATTGCATCCTTTTAAACAAAATGTGCTGGTGAACTCTGCTGGGAGTTTTAACATTAATCCGGCACTGACTCTGCTGCCATCCAAGGATAGTCATAAATTGGCTAAGGCTGCAAGTAGTTTGGACTCTGTGCCAAAGCTGGTCTGAAAGCTGACCAATGAGTATCAAGGCGACCCCTCTCCTCCAAAAAGGTATACTATTGCTCGACCGCATGAGTTTAAAAACCGTAGGGGCAACATGGAAATCAGTCTAAAATCAGCTGAGCTCCTCTCCTCGAAAACGTCTTACAGCAGCTTAGCCACGAGTCTCTAAAACCTTATTGGCATCTGGGAAATTGTTTTAAAATTTGTTTCATCCTATTGGTCAGCTGTAGTCTTTTTAAGCAGCAGAATCACAGAAGCTTGGATAAAAGCCTTAGAGACTGCCTATAGAAAAAAATAGTGTAGAGATTGTAGAACTCAATGGAGAAGAATCTAGGGACCTCCCCCTCCCCACGACATGCAAGGGGTTACTTTCTCTATACATGTGGTGGCCATTGGATGTTTTCCATACCTGGTCATGTTTTGCATTGCAATTCCAGCAGAGAAATGTACTGCCCGTCGCCCCACCTTAAATAGGGTTTTATGACTATTACTATAAAGGGGCGAACCTGTGGTACACAGGGCATCATGTCAGACGTTTCTAAAGTTGCAGCCAGTGGAGGCTCCACAGGTGGAAACCCAGTTGCTTCACCCCATAATTGACTGAAGCTGGGAAACTGGCATGGCAAAAGCACCTCCAAAGGCAGGCAGCAATAGGGATAAGCCCTCCCTTAGCTGTCAAACAAAAGGGTCCCATGCTTCAGTGGTCAACCTTAGCCACCAACTACACCACAGTTACAATCTTAACAGGGAGCAGCACATACAAACAACATAGCAATCACAACACAATCAAAATCGCATTGCAATAATGCAGTGCAACCTCACAGCAGCACAGAAACAGAACACGTTACCACCACAAGAAGGTGCTAAACAACAAATGTACATAAACGTTCATGTCTCACCATCAGAATCTTGTTTTCGTAATACGCTGCTGAAAGGTGTTTGTACCAAGCACTGCATTAAAGGACATGAAATAGCTCCAGTCAAAATTGTTTTGTGATCTGGCCTCTTGTGGTTTCTGGAAATTCTTAGATGGCAAAGAAAGTCGCTTCGAAGAGACCGTTTTCTCGAGTTACTTTGAGATGTTTGAAAATACACTTGGAAGTTTGTTTTTTGCTCTCTACGAGGGAGCCTTGTGTGTGAAAATCATCAATGAGCCTTTATGCATACCAGTGTGTATCACGTTGGATCAGCATATCAACATCAGAGGCCAGTCCTGCCATTTGCTTTATACGTCATAGTTCTTTCAGATATAAGAATTGTCTCTTATGATAAATATGTCTGCAGAAGAGAAGCTAGAGTTTCCCTGAAACATTTATCTTAACCATTTAGATGAGGCTTTCTTAGTGGTGAGCCTTTTTATGATGTTTGGGGCATTTCACATGTAAGTATTCTTCAGTTTTTTCCCACAAAAAGTATCAGGGCCAAAGTTGCATCCTTTTTAGGTCTCGCCTAGCGATGCAGCGCCATGCGGTGCTCGCTAGGCGACATCTATTGTTGTCGACTTGCTCTCGATGGGGAACAGGACATGTGCACGCGTACGGCACGGCCTGGACAGGAGATGCGCACGCGTATGGTGCGAGCAGGAGTTGTAATAACACCGCAAGCCGTATGCGTGCACATTGACTGTCTGTGCCGAAGCTTAACAGACAGGAGATATGCACGCGTACGGCTCGCGGCGTTATCACAACTCCTGCTCGCACCATACGCGTGCACATGTTATGTCCAGGTGCTGCGTGCTTTGTCAGCTGCATGTATATCAGCCGGCCGGTGGGCACGTAGAGCATGCCTCCCGCTCAACCTCACTCACCGGCTCTTGTGGGGACTCTGTGCTGCTCCCCGGCTGGTCTCCTTGATGGCAGGGGGGACTCGCCTCTTCACCCGGTCACTGGCGCAGCAACACGCGGGGCTCTGTCTTGCTCACAGGAGCCGCAGCATGTGGCATTCACTCTGCGGGGTGGGCTCCCGCCGGACTTCACTCTGCGGGGTGGGCTCCCGCCTCGCTTCTCCTACACGCGGGCTGCAACACGCGGGACTCCCTCAGCTCACGGGAGCCACGGACACTTCCAGCCGCGCGCTCCATGCCCCGCCCATGTCCCTGGCAAGGTTGCCTGACTTCCGGGTCGCGCTGAGAGCGGCCCGGAGAAAGCTTCCAGAACAGCTCAGGCTGCGGCGGCGAAACGTGTAGTGGGCTCCCGCCTCATGAATAAAACACCAGGCGGACAATAAGGGGTAGGCTCCCTCTCAACTTAAAATATAAAGCGCTTATTCACTTTTTTTTTTTGAGTGGAATATAAATTATCTGATTTAAACAGTTGAGGCATTTTGCTTTTTTGATCAGGGCACATTCTCTTAAAAATGTTGTTTTCCTACAGTGTTGCCCTGTCTCTGCGCGCATATTGCGTCTCCTCTCCACGCTCACACGCTCCCACCACGCGCTTGTTTTCTTTGTCACTGTGATGCAGAGTGAGTGGGAGTGTTTCCTTGTTTTCTTTTTGATGTTAATGAATAAACCAGATCTTTTGGGGCCAGCGTTGTTATAGTTACTGTTTTCCAGAAGTTGACAAAAGCTGCAGAACACACACTCATTCTTCTGCAGTTCCAGGATTCCTGCGCTGGGAGTGAGTTCTGTGCGGACGTGCTCTCTTGGCGATCACCAAGGTGACCTGGAGGGCCGAGGGGGGGGGTCGTGTTTACACTGATAATAGATCCCCTGCGGAGGGATCGATGCATGCCCAGAATGTCGGAGAGGATCAGAGACTGAAGCTGCCCTCGGAGTAAGGGGCGAGGAATATTTACTCCTAAATTGTGTTATTCGCATTTTTAGAGCACACAGACTCTCCCAGTTTGGCATCGCAGCTCTTTCCGTATGCGCGAGGCGACCATCCACTCGTTTTGCTTCGGCTTGTGAAGGAGTGCGCTGCTTGTGAAGGGGTGCGCTGCGTCACTGTCTGAACGAGACTGTTTGTGTCACGTGACCGTGTCCGCTTCACTGAGCTGTGGGTCAGTATTCTCAGTGGCTGATGGCGGAATCTAGGGCTTTGCATCTGGGCACTTGGACATCTTCCGGGATGGTGTACTGTACATGCCCACTCCTGGTAAAGCGCTGTGTGTGGAAGTTAACCAACGGTGGCAAGAGTTGCCGAATGTTGTAAGAACCCATCAATGTGATGTTTGTGTTGTTTTGCGTGTCTGCCAGTTCTGTCTTTGTTTACCCTTTGCAATAAGGTAGGGTCTCAACTGGGAGGCTGGGAATCCAAGTGATACCGTGGCTAATGAAACACACAACCCACTGGTATCTCTTTTCCTCAATCACATAAAAATACAGCAGATGAGCACAACCGTTCACCTGTCTGCAAACATGCTAGATTAGACACACATTAAGACTTTGAATTAAGTTAGTGAATCGGAAAAAAAACAATAAAAAAGGCAAAACCAAATCGCTACTTTTTTTAGTTAATGGGTGAGCTTGAGCACATTTTTCACTGCGTTAAAACAAGTAACATTTTGAGGCGGCAGTCATTCATAGATGGAAAATTAGTGATAGCAGCAGATGAAACAGTGCACGGTGTAACAAATCTGTTTAGCCATACTATTCCGGAAGACGCTCTCCCGCTTAACAACGTTTGGTATAGATAGACAGAGTGATACCCTGTTTTCTGGACTTAAAATCCATCCTTATCGCCACGGCCAGCTAACCCGGTGCTTTGTGTCCAGGCTGCCAGTTTCTCAAAGACCCACTGTTTACATTCAAGAAGATCTGCGGCGATTGGACGCGAGTCTGCCAGGCCGAGCAGACATCTAGCTGTCACTCCTAATTGCATCCTCGCACAGGAAGTTTCCCCTTGGTACTTCAGAGGACCTGCTGTTTTGTTTTTGGACCAATGCACTAGGTCTCGCATTTGCGAGAGTTTTTTTGGCACTGTAAATGACAATGCCTTTTATGTATGTGTTTTGAAAAACCTGCAAGCGGTGCATAGTCATTGTTTACTAGAAGCAAGCCTGGCAGTAACTGCGCCTCTTTTGCTGCCAGCCTTGCTTCTCGTAAGCAATTTATAAGTACAAAGTGCGTGTTTACGCACCGCTTGCAGGTTTTCAAAACACATAAATAAAATGCATTGTCCTTTACAATGCCAATAGCTCAAACTCTGACAAATGCGAGACCTATTGCATTGCAAATGCTTGTTCTACATGTTGGGGATTTTAAAGATACCCATAATTGTTGGTTCCCATAGAGAAAACCGGGAAACTTGCAAAAATAGCCCAGCATTTTTTTTATTTATGGAAACATGAGAAAAAGTGTTGTGCACAAAAGCCTATTATTTTATTCTAGATAATTTGGCATCAACAAAAGGTTTGCCAAGTTAGTTTCGCCTTCCTGCTGGCTTTTAGGTACAAGCAGTTTATGCATTTTTCTAAGTGGTAGTTGTTTTTACGGTCTGGCTTGACAGCGCAACTGTCGCCTAACAATTGTGATAATCACCAGAGAGGGGCTTTGGCTCTGCCCACATGTTGGGTGCCAGGAGTATATGTTTTGTTTGAGCAGAAGTTGCATGCTTCTACAAAAAATGCTGCTTGCCCTCCACACAGTTGTAACCATTTTATTTATGCATCTTACTGAGTTTGAACTTTCAAGGGTACACACATGCAATTTTAATGCAAATAAAATGTCTTAGATAACTAGATGATTTTGTGTTTTTGTCTGGCAGCAATATAGATGGGAGGAAGGCCGTCATTATGTACATGAATTTTCAAGTCTGACTTGATGGTCCGACTTTGACAATGCTTGTTTTCAGATTTTTTGGTGGTGTCCAACTACTGGCAGTTTCCAATGGAAGCAGGCGTAAAACCCATTTGGGAAACTAGAAAGTCATACATTTTTTTTAAGTAGACACAATTCCGAATTCAGTTAAGGGTTATTTTACCAAAGAAACAAATAATTGAAATAAAAATATAATTAAAATAAGTATGAAAAAATAGAAATAGGTGAAAGTCTTTTCAGCTGTTAATGTTTGTCTCGATGCCAATTTACTAAACATAATACACCAGATAGACCTTTCTTGTCGCAGGTAAATATAGCGATATTTCATTTTGTACCATCCATGCAGCAATTGCTATGCAAAGAATAATAGATGAAAAATGGGGATGCAGGAAACATATGTCTTTTTATATGTGCCCAAGATGTTGAGTTTAGGAATAGTTTTTAGTTTAATTTTACAAATCTGAATTTGAGGTTACCTATACTATTACGTGGTTCAAAAAGCATTTTGCAAAATATGTTTTTCTTGCACTATGGTTTACATTTAGAAGCAAAAGATGGAGAGAAATTCAAATGATAATAGTAAATCTACTATTGTATAGTTCCACACTTCTCCAGATAAAAATGGTACCTTACTTGTGTTGCTGGGCCTCACGCCTGCGACATGAAAGAATGCAATATTTTAGACATACAATTTTTTGCCTTTTTAAATTGGCCCGTTTCTGCAGTTTGTCTTACTGCGGTATTTGGGCATGAAAACCACCACCAAGGGAAACCCACTATACCAAGACATTTGAGAAAGCTAGACCCCCAAGGAGTAGTCAGGGCAGTAGGACTTGCATGGATCCCATGCCGCTTTTTAACCAGAATGCCATGCAGACTGCTAAAATTACACATTTTCCTTGCATGTCAGTGAAGGAAATTTCCAGAATCTGTGGGGATCCACACAATTCCTACCACCAAGCAGTCCCACACTTCTCCCTCTAACATGGGGACATCCACATTTTTACCTTTCAAATTGACCTGTTTCTCCAGTTTGGCAGTATTTTGTCATGGGCTCTGCCACCATGGAGGGAAACCTACTAAACCCAGACATTTCAGAATGCTAGACCCCCAGGAGAGTCCTGGGCAGTGTGACTTGTGTGGATCTCATAACGCTTTTTTTACCAAGAATGCCATGCAAACCTCAATCATTGGCTAAACTCACACATTTTCCTCACATTGATGTGAGGGAAAGTTCCAGAATCTGTGAGAAACTACACAATTCCTACCATGAAGCATTCCCATACATTTCCCAATAAATCGGGTAGCTCACTTGTGAGTGGGGGCCTACCGCCTGCGGCACAGAGTTTGGAAAAAGTTATAATATTTAGACGAGGTAATAGCTTTCACCTTACTTTTTAAGAAGAGATGCCCTTGAATGGTTGTCAAGCGCATGAATAGTTTAAGGGCACTTAAGGGGTTAATCATGCGATTGTATCAATAGCACTAGTGCCCCAGCTAATCTTATCTACACAATGAGACCAGCATGGAGTGAAGACATTTATTGTCTCCATACCACCATGTGGACATATGCTACTGACAAAAACTGCTCTTCTGAAAGTCAGGCACTAGAATTTATGTACCGACAGGAGCCAGTGCTGCTGCCACTCAGAAGTAGGGAGGATCCATGCAGACTCATGCAGTTCCTATTGGTTGAACAAAACCCTTGTGCTAGCCATCTAATTGGCTACTTCAGTGTCAGCCTCAGGCGGTCTGAGACCTGAGAGGCACGAGGTTATGAGTTAGACTTGCAAACTGTTTGCATTTCGTGGGTGAAGCGCGGATTTTAGCCACCACTAGGCCTCATAGAAATCCAAAGGATGTCCTTGAGTAATCTGCAGATGGGAAAGCAGCCAAAGAAACTGGCAGCATACCACCTTAATTGGTAAGGTTGGCTATGATGCAGATGTTGTCAAATTTTAGTCGAAAAAGAGCCTGTAAAACTCTTTGTGTGCCCAACACTTAATGTGAGAACAGGTGGCATTTCTAAAACTGCCATGGTGGATGACCGTACCCAAGCTCCATGGACCACCTTTGAAGCCTGGAGGTGCTTGCCTTACGGCACCCCTCTGACATGTCTCCAATGTATCCTCCATGCAGATGTTCCAGCATGAAATATTGGCATCAAAGTAAAAAGGGAAGACGAAGAAGAGGAGGCATGGGCAGCTGAGTAACCACACCCCCTTCACCAATGCCCCAGCAAAAAGCAGAAATCACATAAGAAAGCAAATGAGGGAGCAATAGGAGAGTTACTCTCTGCAGCAAAGGGCTCTCTGGCCCCCATGGATTTGCCTTATCTCAGGGGACCCCTTCCCCATTCCAGCACGCTCCAGGAGGAGCGCCTGCAAAACCAGCTGTGGGTGCGCTCTACTGACTTGCTGATAGGTGCCTTGTGCAATCCCGCAGTGCGGGTCTTCACTCTCTTCAGCAAAGGGCTCTCTGGCCCCCACAGACTTACCTTATCTCAGGGGACCCCCATCTCCCATTCCAGCATGCCCCAGGAGAACCAGCCTTGGAGAGGGTGATAAGCTGGGCTATTTATATAGACTGTCCATTCTGCCCCAGGCTTACATTGGTGAGCCTACTGCTCGCCCCCCTACAATAAGCTCAAGGTACAACATCTCCATGAGGAATGCTTTTGAATCTCCATGACTCTAGAAGACATTAATTGAAGCTATCTAAAAGTGACACTCGTAGCTGTGGAAACAGAGTCCTGGTGTTTGACCCAGGAACTATCTATTGTACCACCTAATTGGGAGCCCTGTGTGCCTCAAACTCTAAGACATGGCCATATTCTTGAGCCCCGTGTTTCCAACCAACTCCCGCCCTAATTAGGCCCTGGGGTAATGCATCCCCAAACACATCCAAAAACACTCCTAGTATAATTTCCTGGAACACTGCGGGGGCTCGCACTTAAATTTCAACCCAGACTGGTTAAGACTCATCAATCAATATGACATTATATGTTGCCAAGAAACCTGGTCAGAATCAGACTTTTATACTGACGGGTTACATTCCTCTTTTGAAACCTGCAATTCCATGTAAGGCATGCAGAGCATGCGGAGGCCTTGCCATCTTCTTCTTTGTGAAAGTCACGGATCTAAAAGCATGGAAATGCTTGTCCTCCCCTACTTTTCGGCCTCTCTTTTATCACTCCCTGTTGATTGTGATATTTTGTTAATAAATTTTATATTGCAATATCTTCAATCAATTGTCCAGGGAAACCATTGAGCAATTGGATGAATTTCTCCTGGACTTTTATCAAAAATCTAAACGTACCATTAATATCACAAGGGTCAGGAATTATAATATCAGTATCTGTAAATTACCTGATATACGGGTGTGTAGTTTGTGCCATGAGCGAAATGATAATGTAACCCACTTTTCCCACTCTATCTATGGTGAAGCCCTTAACAGAGTATTAATGAAGTATGATCTAATCTTTTTAAGTGATGTCCGAAGTCCCATTAATGTCGCAGTCCACACCTTTACAGGGAACCACACTGGCAGCACTGTAGAACACATTCTGCTAGTCTCTGAACTATTGTCCTAATTGACCAGTTTCGAGGCTGTCGACTGCTGCATAAGCGACCACAACCCACTTTACATTACTCAGGATTCCCTTATCCAAAAACCAAACCTCAAAAGAGCTGACAATTTGGAAATATATCACAGAACAACGGCTTAAAACTAAAGTGGAATAAGGTCGATCCAGCCCTGTTTAATCAAACCAAAGTTAATGATTCTACAGCGGCCATCATGACTTGCTTAACTGATGGTCTGGGGCCCAAGGAGATTCAATCCGCTTTTAAAAAAACGCTTCAAGGTCCATCTTAAATAACCTCACTCTTACAGCTGCTCCTAGAGAGCCATTGTGTCACTGGTTGAAGGCAGCATTCTTAGCGGCCCAGAACAAATTACTGGTTGCGCTGGAGAACTGCCCATGTGTAGCATGCAATGGTGAGGAAAGGAAAAGGGAAATTAGGTCTAAAGCCTGGGAAGATCTGAAAATGCCAGGGAAATGAAGGGCAACTCCAAATTTTGGGAGGTGATTAATATGCCGTTCTTTAAGGAATCTGACGCTGCACATATAGACGCTATCATTGAGGTAGATGCCTGGTTGTCTCATTATACCAACAAGTATTGCTTACAAATTAGCCATTAGTGATCTCCAAAATTCAATCACCATCGGTGAGATCACCATAGCTATAAATAAGTGTATCCCTATTAAGGCACCGGGACCAAACGGCGTTCTTGTGGATAAGTTTAAGTCTAACATCCCCCCTTTGGGCCCCATTACTAATAAATGTATTAAGATCGGTAACACAGGGGCTTAGTCCCGACTCTTGGAAGACTGCCTAACTAGTACCAATATTTAAAAAAGGGGACAGATCCTAACAGTCATGTTATCACCCGATCTCGCTTATCGATTCTAGCGTAGAAATTCTTGGCCGAGTTTTGCTGTCCTGCCTAGAAGAGTGGGCCTCAGCAAATAACATTCTATCTGACGCACAATTTTGTTTTAGACCTGGTGTAGGGACAATCGAACAATGCCTAAACCTTTATTTAATTCTGGAGAAACATACAAAGGTTAAAAACTAATCTGTGCACTTGGCTTTCATCGATTTATCATTTGAATCATGATAAGCTGTGGGACCTAATAGAAGGGATTGGAGAACCAGAACTTTTAACACTTATACATTCCCTTCATCAAGACCTGACTGTAAGGGTGCATTACGGCCCTTCAGGCAAACCTGTCAACTCCACTAGGGGCATAAGGCAGGGATGCATCCTGCCCCCCTTTCTCTTACTGTTATATATAAATGGGATAAACTCCTTTCTGATAGAGAACGGGAAAGATGTACCTCAAATGGGGAACAAGAATGTCCCTGTTTAGGTCTCGCCTGGCGTTAGCAGCACGCATGTGCTGCTCTCGCCATGCGAGGGCTTCTTGGAATCAATACGGTTCCAGAAGTCGTGTGTCCGCTCCGCCTTCAGTGTTCATTGGCGTGCGTCGTTTCTCATCAGTAATTATGTGAAACAAGAGTGTAATGATTGCACCGGAGGCATTTTAATCCCTCCTGGTTGCCGCCCTGTCCGCTTTTGGCCCCGCACACCGGGATTGGATCTTTTACTTGTGGCGGGAGACAGTGTCTCTTAATTAGCCGCTACGCACTTTTTTTGGGTGGTGCGGCTTGTTTTTCAAGCCTGCCGTGTTTGCCTTTTTCACAGGTCACTGGAGCCGTGCGTGTGTGGTCTGGTTACTGAAGGAGACGGAGATTGCGAGGGAAAGGAGGAGGCAGAGCCGGGCTCTAGCGAAGTTTTGCAAACTCAGCTTTCAGCAGGCGGCACACGGAGCTCGCTTCTCCCCGGCACGGACTGCCCCTGTGACTTGGATTTACCCACCGGGACCGTCCAGAGGGAAGGCGGCAAGGACTCGCACAGCACGGCCAGAGCCAAGGGCATGGGGGCGACATGGGGCTGGCTGATCCCCGCTTTACACACACTGTGCCTGGTGGGGCTGGTGGCGGCCGCAGAGGAGCTGCTCCCACGCCTCAGCATCCAGTACGGTAAGCCGACCACTTACTGCCAGTGTTTGTATTAATCAATGAGCGGGCGGGTGGGTCAGGGTGGGAGGGCTGGGTGGGGGGGTTACTCCTGCTGAAGCAAGCTGCCTATGAAATGTAGTGTTTGTCATGCATCCTGCCACTGCTGTGGTATTCTGTGGAATCCGACGCTTAAGTAATGGGATAACTCAATGGGTTGATGGCATTGCTCTACAAGTATGCGCATGGCCTGGGCATTGCTAGTCCATTTCCTCCTTCGAGTGTAGATAAAATAATTCCCAGCACAGTAGAAGGAAGCCGCGAGGCGCAGGCACTATCTTCTGTGCTATCTGTCACGGTGTGCAGGGTCTCTGGCATGATGGACACTTTAAAAGATGCGTCTAAAGTGCTTACACATATGGCAACATAGTTACGTTTGCAATGTTTTCGTTTGAAGTTGGCCGTCAGCTTGTGCACATACCCATTCTGAGGCATTCATTATTACATTTTGCGCAAGGGTGGAACTGAGATCAAAAAGCAACAATAAAATGGGTGATTATTTCATGCCAGCTAAATGTGTTGTGGGTGCCTCACCCTCTTGGACAGAGAGGAAAGCTGCCGCGGAAACCACTCTTGCTTTTTGTTGTGTAGACAAATGGCCACTTGAATTCGTTAAGGAACATTGTGAAATGAGTCAATAAAACCGAAGCCGGGGGATAATTTTTTTTTCGTTTTGGTTTATATTGTTTTGCAGTTTAATTAGCTTTGCAAGCAGGAAGCCCACATGTCCTGTACCTGGAAATGGCTCGTGTTGTGCTTTGGAAATAACTAAAGTACCTCAGGCAGCCAGCAAAGAATGGTTAGGCACAAAAGGATGGTTCATTAGCTTTTCAACCAATTCTTTTTTTGTTCTGACCTATTTCTTGCCCATTTACAGCTAACTCAACCGTGTTGTGTCACATAGCACAGAGCATTGAAATCCTTTCCCCCCCATCAATTTTCTTTTATAATTTGGTTTGTGGTAGAAAGATAACCATCATGTGTCTTGAAGATGTGTTCAGGTGTACGCCATATTGGAAGCATAGCACAACTCCAACCAGTGCCTCCACCTTCTCTGCCACGATGCTGTTACTTCCCACAATTGTTCACAATTGAGCTTCGCTGTGTACAGGATGGGCCCTTCCCCGGGAAGCGCTGGGCATGTCACTTTCCCTCCTCCTCTCTCTGTACTCTCGCCCTCTCTCCTCTTGTATCTCTCCACCCTCTTTCCTCACCCAGCCTGTCTCTCACTTTGCTTCCATAGATTTCTCTCAATCTCAATCCTATTTTTATTTTATACATACTTTTTGTACCTTACCACTCTCCTTTCTGCTTTTTTCCCCACCGCCATCTAGTTTTCTTCACGGCTCGCCACATTTAATCTTTCTCCCCTGTTACTTCCTTTTTTCTGCCTGGATCTTCAGTCTTTCTCCCCTTTTTGCTATCCAATTGCTTCACAAGCATTACAAATGCAATAGGTCTTGCCTTTCATTAAGTTAAAGCCATTTGCTTTTTCTATACAATACCATTAGCAAAGCAAATGGCTTTAACTTAATCAAAGGCGAGACCTATTGCATTTTCAATGCTTGTTTATTGTATGCGGATGATGCAGTACTGATCGCCCGTACGGCATATGGGCTTCAGACTCTCCTTAATTTATTTTAATTATTCATGAAAGACTTGGATCTCTAAGTTATCTCAAAGTCTTTCATCGTGACATGTGGCCGACCCAGCACAGAGTCTAAGTCTTTTTGTATGGGAGACCATATTTTAGCAAACTAAAGAATTTGAACTACTTAGGGACTCTTTTTAACCGAACACTTAGCTGGACACCTTTCTTAACAGTAAGACTCCAGTTCTTTTATAGAAATCTTGAAGCCATATTTAGATTTTCCTGAAACTTGTCAAAAAAAACAGTAACTGAAATGTTGAGCCTTTATAAATGTAAGTGTATCTCTGCAGGAATATATGGTGCTAGGCTGTGGGGCTTCAACAAAGCCAGGACTCTTCAAAGAGCAGAAAACAGTTTTACCCATAGATTACTGGCAGTACGGGCAGTACAGCCAGTTTAATAAGCCATGAAGAATTGGGGCTAGCATATTTGGAAGATGGATTGGGCTAGAACCTGTATTGCCAACTCCATGTTAATAGACAAAGCAAATCAGATCCCATGGTTATCTTATGTGAAAAACACATTTAAGCCATTAGGCCTAATGGATCTGTATGATAACCCTTCCATGATTGGGCGCGAACACAAAATGCGCATCAAACACTGTTATAGGGACCATTGTTTAAATGTACGCCCAGCATGTGCCCAGACCAAGGTGTCAGTTGTTAGGTATGCTTTTGCCTCTGCAACACATAGCATGGAGCTTTACTTAGGGTGGATTTAGAATGAAACCTATCAGTATTAGTTAACAAGCTTCAAACTGGGAACAGTGCACTTTAAATTTGCTTTTCCCACTCCAGGGGCTTGAAACGGGGATCTCCCGCCTTGCCGGTGTGACGGCACCTCAACACAGAGCACTAAGCACCTTAGCTTATTATGCACTTTATACTCGGGCCGAGATGCTCCTTTCTAGTTCCAATACTTCGCAAATCAAATTTGAGATTTCATAAGGAGGAACTAACATTCCTGCAGTCCCAAGGCTCGCGCTAGTTATTGTTACATTTTTATTTTATATCCGGAAAAGATATGAAACCTAATGCATCATTTCTTGAGGTTGAACCATGATTTTTCATGCATGCTTCAGATATATGTCTGATGATCATTAGGCTACTTGCCTCTGGATCTTTTTAATAGATTGTATGTTATTATCTCTGCACTACGCTTTTATGGCTTCTGGCTGGATAAAGTTTTATTTGACTTGAATAATCCAATCAACTACAGAAGGCAATAAATATTTATTTCAAATATAGAAATAAAATAATTTAAATAATGTGCAAGCCCAGTTACCATCAACATAAATGTAACTCAAAAAGAAAAGCTAAATGGTGAAGCCAGGCTCCCTTGTACAAGTAAATAATAAATATGTGCCAAGCAGGAGTATTTAGGAGATCGTTTTAAAAGAAAATACATACATTAATTTAGGGATTATGGCACAAGTGGCTGGACGAGTAGGCTTTCAGCAACCTCACCTGGCAGGGGTGGTCTCCGTGATCCCACAAGAGACCTGAGCAAAGCCCATCCAGAAGAAATCCTAACTGTAAACTCATTTCTCGCCATTTTGTCCAGTAACTATTTTCCCTTTTGATGAAAATAATATTAGAGAGCGTTGTGGAAAACCAATTGCATACTTTATAGCATCGAAACTGCATGCTGAATAGAAACAGGTTGGTTTTGACATTGGTACATGACCGGACAAATTCTTTATCGATTTGTTGATTTAATTTAAACAGTGTATTGATCTGCTCGGAAATCTCACTTCTTAAAACCCCTCTGTTAGTTGTTCATCATGAGTAGATGGTCTCAGCTGATGGGTCAGTCTGGCACTTCAAAAGTTAGATTTTTTTCCATTTTTTATGAGACGTTACAACAGTAACCACTTGCATATTTTACTCCGTGTCCTCCGCATAGCTTTCCAAGATTATGCCAGTAAAATTTAAATTTAAATGAACGTCTCTTCCAGAGACCGTGCGAGGGTTTATACCGTGCTGCGCTGTTACATCCTTTCTTGGGAACTCCTCGCCAGGCCTTTCAACCCATACACAGACACAGCCGCTATCCAGCTGCCGCCACTGATAGAACATGATAGTCCATTGCATGGGGCTAGCTGCCAGTAGGGCACAGATGTGCAGGGAGTGGGCTCCGGGGGCCAAAAGGACTGCTTCACCCCGTTAAGGATGTATTTTATTTTCCAGCAGTGGGGCGGGGGCGGGCGCATAGTCCTTGTTGCATTATGGCCCTGTGCAGCCCTGCTTTGATGTTCCTCCCTTGAAAGAGTAAGCGGTCACTGTCTTTCCAACCCGCTGCCTCAACAGGATCTCTCCCTGGCCAAGACCCACATTGGTTTACCAGAGATGAACTTGTTTGTTTTGAAAGTAATTTCCCAATTAGCAAAAAACGTAGAAAGGGGAGGCCAACATTATGCCTTGTTTGAGTTCCTGCACGGTCACTGGTAGGATCGCCGTTCTCACAGATAGATATTATCAAGGAGTTATTTTCCTTGGACTCACAAATACTTCCTTTCTAACGATACAAGACACCCGCGCAGTCCCAAGGTACGCCCTGCTGCTAGGACATTTATATTTGGACTGCTACTTTATCGGGGTTTCCTATTTTTTCTTCTTGAAGGACGTGCTGGGTTGAATTGTTGATAAACCAACAACAATGTCAAACAAGCATTTGCAATGCAATATGTCTCCCATTTACGAGAGTTTAAGCTGTTGTCATTTACAATGTCAATAGCTCAAACTCTTGTAAATGCGAGACCTATTTCACTTCAAAGAAGCGGCCAGCATTGTCCTGGCTGCTTGAAAGTGAAAGAGCGCATGGCGAGGAAAGCATGTCGTGCCTGCAGTAGGAGAAACCCATTACAGAAAAGAATGCTCACGGACTAAATAAGACATACTGTGTAGCAACCGAAGTAAAAGGGCCAGTTGCCATGGGAGTTTACAAATGCAGACAAGGCGGTACCAAGGAGGGGCTAACAAGCCTAATAATGACTCGCAAGCCAGCATTTACGAAGGACAATGACACAAGCCAATGACAAATATGGGCGAGAGTAGGCGGGGCTTCAAAGCCATACTCCAATACTGCATGCCTCGCAGCAGCACATGCGCTCGCTGCCCAGACTTGACCTAAAAATGACAGAGCACGCTTCTGCAAGCTACCTGCAGATGAATATGGTCCTAGGAAAAATACTTATTATTGCAAACTGCACCGAGAGTAGCAATTCGTCTCACAAAGTACCTCCAAGCAGAGAGTTGGTGAAAGTTACTTGTCACCACTACTAAAAGTGATCGGATTTAAACTGTTGACAATCAGAAAAAGCTGTTCACCCAGTTACCAATAGATTTGAGCCTATGAAGCTACAATTGAGAGTTTGAGATGCCAGATGATAGAAGTGCCCAAGTTCCCCTCTATGGCAGGTCAAGTGATTCTAGCTGCACTTTCCTCAATCATTGCTTATTGTTAGATTGCCATCACTCGGTCTCTGTTCAAAAACACCATAACCAGGGTATCCTCTCATGAGCATCCATCCATAGCTAGGGGTGGACTTAGCAAAAGCTTTATTCCCTGGTTGAGCCCCAGAGGAAGGGCTTATGGCCGTAACTCCCATCTATCAAGTATGACTACACCATGTCTCTCCCTCATGTTGCCTACACGCCATGCACCTCACCCAATGCTCATGCACAAATATGTGACATTACAGCACATACCTTTACAGGACATGCCTTTTCCCCACAGCCTTTAGCACACATGGTAAGCCTATGTAAGGTACCACTATCAAACCCTAAGCTCTAAATTTACCCTTAACTCCCTTACGTACTACTTACCATAAACCCTAAAATTACCCATTCCTCCCTGTACAATTGCCCACCCCAAACCTTAAAATGACCCTTACCTCCCTTTACCACTACCCACCCCTAAAACTTAAAATTACCCTTACCTCCTTTTACCACTGCCCACCCATAAGCCTTAAAAGTACCCTTACTTCCCTTTACCACTACCTAACCCTAAACCCTTCATTTAGCCTTACCTCCCTTTATTACTACCACAAACCCTAAAATTACCCTAACCTCCCTTTACAACTGCCCAGCCATAAACTCCCCAACAAAAATACCCCTACCTCACTTTATCACTACCCATTTCCTCTCTAAACCCCAACATTACCATTACTTCCCTTTACCACTGCCCACACTAAACCTTAAAATTACCTTTACCCTCCTTTACCACTGCCAACCCCTAAACCCGAAATTTACCTTTACCTCCCTTTACTACTACCCAACCCTAAATTCTAAATCACCTTATCTCCCTTTACCACTGCCCACCTCTACACCCTATCATTAATCTTATCTCCTTTTGCCACTACCCACCCTAAACGTTAACATTAACCTTTTCTCTCTTTACCACTACCCAACCCTAAACCCAAACATTATCCTTACCTCCTCCTTTTTCTACTACTCACACCAACCCCCTTTTTTTTAAATAACATAATTATGTTATTTTAAAATAAAAATACTTATTTGTGTGGTAAAGGCATGGTGAGCAAAAAGACGATGGATTTAGGTCCAGATCTCTGTACTGGGGTGAATGTATGACATTGTTCTGCATTCTGTCCATCAACTGTTGTTTTTGCATTTGTCACACAGGAACGGCATGGTGAGCAAAAAAACGATGGATTTAGGCCCAGATCTCTGTACTGGGGTGAATGTATGACATTGTTCTGCATTCTGTCCATCAACTGTTGTTTTTGCATTTGTCACAAGGTGAAACCCTGAAACCGGTCCTTGGATGCTTGATTCCAGTCCAGGGAGGACCTGGCTTGGCAGTTCGGGCTGGACTGTTCCCATGAGGCACAGGGTCAAGACTGATTTGCATATGGCTGGGTTCAAACTGGAACGGCATGGTGAGCAAAAAAACTATGGTAAAAGCATGCGTGGTTAAGGTATTGATTGGTAAGGACTTTGCTGTAAAGGCTGGTTCTCTTCATGCACACACCATAACCATGTACCTATACACACCTCACTCTGAGCCCAAGAACGTCATTCACATCCTGCTCACTTGTACACACATCCTACCAACAGGTTAAACTCTCAAACAAATGCATCAGTGTACACTTGGCAATCAGTGGCGGACTATATAGGTAAGTGAGGCGGGCGGGGGCGGAGGGTGGAAGTGACAAACGACAGAATAGGGAAAATAAAATAAACCCCCTTACCTTGTGCTCGCCGCATCGCCGAGGTGGCAACACTGGGAGCCCAAGGTAAGTGGTTTTATTTATTTATTTTATTTTCCCTATTGCATCGTTTGCCTTTTCCAACCCCCCCCCCCCACTCCGCTCCACCGTGCTTACCTGCATAGGCCGCTACTGTTTGCCATCACCAAAATACCTGACATTGCGCATCCGGCTGAGGCAGATGTCTGGTCCGGGGGGCCGGCGAGTCTGGTCCCTTTAGGTGGTCTGCTTCACTGTCTCTCCTTGGTGGCGAAGCAGCTGGGCTAGACCTGGTGTGGTTTGCTGCCGGGAGGGTCAGATTCCATGTGGCCCGTCCTGGCGTCCTGCCCTTGATCGGTCTGCGCCACTGCCCTTGGCCTGGCTGGCCAAGCATAGAGGAGCCCCTCCATCAGACACGGGCAGACGACGTAGCAGAAGAGAGTCCCATCCTATTTCACTTACCTGCATTGGTCGTCAGTTCTAGGCACGCTTCTCTGCCCGCCTCTCTGTTTCACAATGGGCAAGGACAAGCATGGGGCAGCTGCCTCCAAACAAAGCACAATGGACCATTATACAACTGCGCCACAGGGAGGGAGGGTGCTGAGGGCCTGCCCCCGACAATGCAACTCTGCTAGCGGCAATAAATCAATTGCAGACCACGCTCGAAGCCCAGATCGGGGCGGTCGGATCCGAGGTGTCATTCCTCCACCAGGACCTTCAGAAAGCTGTGGATCGGAATACAGAGGTGGAGTGGAAGAAATGGTGTCCACCCTCCAGAAGAAGGTCGATAAACTCACCATGGTCACAAAGGAGCTGGCATTGCGGGCTGAGGACGCAGAAGGCAGGGCGTGGCATAGTAACATCCGCCTCGTGGGCTTCCCCGAGGGCTGCGAGGGCACTTCTCGGTTGGCTTAGGACATTACTGTCGCCCGAGGCCATGTCCACCTGCTTCGTGATCGAGATGGCCGACCACGCCTTGACTAAGAAGCCGCCCCCTGGGGAGCGCCAGAGGCCTGTGATCGCTAGGCTCCTCAACTTAGCTGACCGCGATGCCATCCTCCGCTTCGCCCGGCTCCATAAAGATAAAATGATATTAGATTCTCATCCAATCATGGTTTTCCCCGACTACACCAGGATGGTGCAGCAGCAGCGTCAATCCTTTGCTGCGGCCAAGAGACTGCTTCAGGAGCTGAACCTATCCTATGCACTACTATTCCCCGCCAGGATGAAAGTGATTATTAATGCCAAGACATATTTCTTTGACTGTCCGGAGAAGGTATTTGCATGTGCGCGCAGGGCACGGCTGTTCTTATCCCCTGCCGAGTGCCGATCCACATTACACAATACTGGCTGGACCCTGGGTGGTGCTTCACCATAGTCTCTGGTACAGTGGCCGGCGAGCAGATGACTTTCGGGAGTATTTATGCCCCTCTCCCACTGGGTCAAACGTTCATAGACAGAATCACACAGCTGTGGGGTGGACCTTCCTGGTGGCTCGACGATACTGGGTGGCGACTGGAACGACACCATGACTCCACAGGACAGATGGCGGGCGATGCCGCTTGACAGATCCCCTCCCGTTTCCAAATTAAATATACTCGCACACACGTTGGGTTGGTCTGATTCTTGGCGAGCATTTCATCCCACCGAGTCAGGGTTCTCATACTCATCGGCTGTCCACCCTACGCTTTCATTCCTTGATTACATTTTCCTCCCACACAGGTATACATATATATAGAGTGGCGCACACATCCATTTTGCCGACAGGCCTCTGTGACCATTCGCCTGTTCACCTCAGGCTGCGCCTGCAGATCCACCGGACCCCGTACAGGTGACGTATGTCCCCATGGCTCCACCAGGATGCCAAGTATCAGGAGACTACAATTGGCTATCGCGGACTACCTAGCTTCAACGTGGGCACTTCACCGTCACATATCACCATCTGGGAGGTTCTTAAGCCTATGATTAGTGGGGCAGATATCAGTTTTCGTACAGGGGAGAGGCGGCGAAGTTTGGTGCGGGTGAGAGAGCTGGAAGACCGTCGGGGCCAACTGCAGTCCCAAATGATGGAGGAATCTGACCCTAGTTCTCGCCGGAATCTCCTGCATGTCCAACAGCAGCTTCACCAGCTCCATACCACTGCTAAAGAGGCATGGCTGGTGACCCAGCACAGGATTTATCATTGTGGCGATAAATCCAGTCAAATGCTTCACAGGTTGTGCCAGATTCGGTAAGCCCCGGCCCAAGTTCCTCTTCTGAAGGCCCCGGACGGTGCCGCTTGCACCTCCCCTGAGGCCATGGTTCAAGCCTTTGCTTCTTTATACGCTACTCTATATGAGGAGCGTGAGGTAATTGCTGCGCCCCTTATCAATGAATTTCTTTCCGATCTCCCTCCCCGCCGGTTGTCGGACGAAGTGCGTCATTTGCTAGATGCCCCAATCACGACGGACGACCTACGAGCGGCGCTGGCTAATATCCACCCGGGTCGGGCTCCGAGCCCGAACGGGTTTCCCAGTGACTTTCTGTGCCCACATATAGCAACCTTGGGTCCTTACATACTCGAGGCATTGCATGAAGCCCTGGAACAGCGCATCCTGCCACTGGACTGGCGAATTGCTGAAATTGTCGTTTCCCTTAAACCTGGTTGTCCCCCGGAAGACCCGGGCTCCTATCGCCCCATTTCATTGTTGAACTTTGAACCCAAGCTCCTGGGGAAAGTCCTTGCTGACCGCCTTCGCACTTGTATTTAAGACCTCGTCCATCCGGACCAGGCAGGCTTAATGCCACAACGCTCCACTAGACATAATATCAGGCGAGCCCACAATGCCATCGCAGGAGCTGCCAGTTTAGGTCATCCTGCTGCGTTCTTGTTAGCTGATATTGACAAAGTGTTTGACTTGCTGAGTTGGACCTACCTTTTTAAGCTCCTTGAAGCCATCAATCTAGGCCCACGGTTCATTGCGTACGCAAAGCTGTTGTATATAGACCTGACTGCCTCAGTGCATGCGGCTGGATGTTGTTCAGACCCCTTCCCTATCCGTAGTGGTATGCGTCAGGGATGCCCCCTGTCCCCGCTCCTCTTCGCGCTGGCGATATAGAGCCCCTGACGGTGTGGGTGCGTCAAGACCCTCTTATTAAAGGACTAGACTGGTCACAGGAGCACTCTGACAGAATTGCGCTGTACACAGATGATGCTCTGTTCTTCATGTCCAACCCGTGGTCCTCGGGGCCACGTGTCTTCCAGATCCTCCGCATTTTTGGCGAGACTTCTGGTCTCTTTACAAACCCGTCCAAATCCACACTTTTCCCTATCCATGGAGATCAAAGGAACCAGTCCTGGGCTTCGGAGTTAATCACCACAGCAACTGGCTTTAAATATCTTAGGGTCTACATTTTACGATGTCCCACCATCGCCTGGACTCACAATATTGCTCCGCTGCTGCCAGCCGTTCGCAATGAGAGGACGATTTGGTCCCAACTACCCCTATCGTTGTACGGTAGGTCCACGATTTTTAAAATGGTGTCCTTACCGCGCCTACTCTATAAGCTCCAGAATTATCCATACCCTATCCCCCGTCGTGGTTTACCCAGCTCAATGCCCTTTTGAATAGATTCCTCTGGCAGCGGGGTGCGATCTGTGTGGCGTTCTCGACGTGTACGCAGTCCACGTATTGTGGGAGTATTGCCTCTGCGGATGTTCGGGCGTACTACACCGCCTCGCACCTCCTGGTGATCAATGAATGGTGGTATGGATCCCCGGCAGATATGGCCTATGCCGTGGAGCCGATTGCCATGGTGGGCACCCCTTTGCTTCATCTCCTATAGTGCAGCGCGTCCTTAGATGCGCTCCCTCCGGCTTGTCAGATAGTCATCCAGGCATGGAGGTGGGTGGTTCGGTCCATGGGTTGGTGGGGCAGACTGTCAGGCGCTACTCCCCTCTGATTGGTCTCGACACTCGAGGGATTCAGCACATGGAACCTTATTGGTATCTTCACGCTTGGAGTTATTACATAGGGGACCACTCTTAAATCCTTTCAGAGGCTGCAATCGGATTTTGATCTTCACAAGTCACAGTTCCATCGCTACTTACAGCTCCGCCATGCCCTGACCCCCTGCTCCTGCAGCTAGAGGCTCTACCTGAGTTTCATCCGTTGGAGGGTCGCCTGTTGATGGGGGATATTGGGGCTCATAAAATCTGGCAAATCTATCAGACACTCATCACACATACCAAGAACTTAATCCGGGAGGCATGGGCCGCCGACCTGCCGGCCCGTACAGACGATGACTGGGCCGAGGCTTTGGCTAGTCATCTATATGCAGCCGTGTCTATCAGATACAGACTGATCCAGTTCAAATATCTCCATAGGGTATATTACACTCGCCATAGACTAAAATGGGAGCTGTTCAATCTCCGATCTGTCTCCACTGCCAAGCGGATGATGGCTCATTCTTGCACACGGTGCGGGACTGCGTGGCGGTTCAGCCGTTCTGGTCCGGCGTGGTGTCCTGCCTGGGCCGTGTCCTGGCATAGGATATCCTGTTAGACCCTAGTCTGGCGCTCTTACACAGTACAGAGGACATTGGGGGGTATCGCAACAAGAGACATCTCTTCTTCCTGGGCTTAACCTTAGCCAAGCGCGATATAGCGCATCATTGGAAGGACTCGTCCCCACCCGGCGTCACCACCTGGAAAAAAGCACTGGACAGATGCATGTCTTCAGAAGTCGCAATGCTTCAGGCCAGGGGTTGCCCACAGAAGCATGGAAAGATATGGTCCCGGTGGGCCGCCTATAGAGGCATGGAATTGCCCCCTGTGTCGCAGGCTACTGCTCGTGACCCCATTGAACAATAGTGGTGAATAATTTACCTGTTTAGTGTCCTGTTGTCCATGAAACGTGGTTGGGAACTTTTTAGGCATTTACTAGTAATATTTTCTAAATATGTATGGTGCGCTTCAGGGGGGTGGGGGGTTTCATGTTTCCCTGGTCTGATGTTTTGCAGGCAAGCGGGGTTTTGTATGAGGCGTCCAGAGATATTACTTGATTTGTTTCCTCTGTATTTTCCTTGTTGGGATTGCCTATTTGGTACGCTGAAAATTCAATAAAATTTGTTGTTAAAAAAAAAATACCTGACATTGGTGACATCAGCGGATCACTGACATAATATCGACTACAAAAATATAGACTTTTTTTTTTTTTTTTTTTTTTCAAAAAACCTTTATTCAGCATTATCACAGAATACACAGCCTCATGCCTACAACCATCTTGTGGCCGGCGGCTTAATATGAAAATGAGAGTGAATGTTGAACACAGCTGCCTGCCTACAACCCACCAGGGGCCGGCTGCGGCTTAAGGGAGAGGGATGATCAGAGAGTCAACATGTACGAACACAACCCATCAATCACTGAACATTTTGCATGAAACGAGTTTTCCACAGTAGTATGTACCAGTTGTAGCGGGGAACCCCACAGTTGCGCGCACCGCCCGCTCCACCCCACCTCCCGGTGCGTTGTCTAATCGAGGGATAGAGGGGGACCCACCCATCGCGCAGCATCAGCTACAGTAGGGGATGACATCCATCCCGGCCCACGACTAGTAGTCCCCATCTCCATATAGGCAGTTGGGTCCCTGGACGTAAAAGTAGTGACGTGGAAGGGTAGGGGCCGAGCGGGCAGGAAAGCCCGTCACGTCTGTGGGTGCGACAGCAGGTACGTTCGCAGGGGATCCCAGACATCAGTTGGCCTAGATGCGGAAGGTAGTAATTCTGCATATCGAAGTAAAGTGTCTTGACAGTGTACCATGTCTCTGACCCATTCCTTAAATTTGGGAGCTCTGCCCCGTCCCCATCTACATGCTATCAGTCGTTTTGCTAGAAGGAGGGCAATAGTGGCAAATCAGCGTGACGGTTTTTTTATAGTTTGGGTGTAGCCCAAAAGCGCCTGCACCGGAGAGGGTGCCAACGGGACACCCAGCATTTCTGAAATGCCGGAGTATACTTGTTGCCAGTAGTTAGCTATTTCCCGGCATTCCCACGCCATGTGGAGAAAGTCCGCCGCTGGAGCGCGGCACCGCCAGCAGAGATCGTCCTCCCGAAGGCCCACCCTACACATGGATCTTGGAGTACAATAAAGCCTATGTAAGAATCTGTAGTGAATCACCCTGAACCTGCTGCTGGAGGAGATTTGTTCCGTTTGTAAGCAACAATAGCTCCAGAGTTCGTCATCTATGGGCAGTTCTAGTTCTTCCTCCCATTTGGTACGCGCCTTGCAAGGTAAGGGGTCTGGTGTAGAGCGCATAGAGTGGTATAGGGTGGAGACCGCGTGTGCCGGAGTGGGAGCTTTAAGTATCCGGTGTAAGGGCTCTAATGTGGGTGGTTCACTGGGAAACTCCCCCGTCAATGCACGAATACCACTACGAAGCCTAATATAGAGGAATGTGTCCATGAATGTGGGTGCAAGGCCAGCGAACATGTGCGATTGGGAGCGGAATTGGCCGTCATGATAAAGGTCCCCCCATGTCGTAATGTGGAATTTGGCCATAAAGTTTTTGAACAGTTGTTCCTGTAAAAGGGGCAGACGGGGATGGTATGCCAGGGGAAGCAAGGGAGAATAAAGTAGCGATGTGTGGGTTATCCTCGCAATATAGCGCCACGCCAGAATGGAGCTCGAAATAGTGGTGCGGTACGCCGTACGTGTCTCTGGTGTACTGAGTATCGCTCCTTCCAGTGGAATAGGTGCAACCAGCCAGTGTTCCACAGCCGTCTGTGGCATGAAGGGAGTGGGGCGAATCCAGTGATGAACGTAGTGGGCCTGTGCACTATGAAAGTACATCTCGAAGTTCGGCAGGTCGAACCCTCCCTGCGCGAACGGACGAGTCAACACCTCCCAACGCAGACGCGGTCTCTTTCCACCCCACACCAGACGAATAAGCTCAGACCTCAGAAGTTGAAAGAAGGATTTGCCTGGATAATAGGGAATATTCATGAAGAGGTACAGGAGCTTCGGAAGAACCACCATCTTAATCAGGGATGCGCGGCCTGCAAAAGAGAGGGGCAGCGTGATCCATCTGGACACGCAAGCCTGGATATGTTCAAACGTACGGCCATAGTTCATCCGCATTAGCTCTTCACGGTCATGGGAGAGAAGTATGCCGAGGTAGCGAACCTCATCCATGTCCCATCTTAGGGGGTAGTCCAAAGGGAACGGCTGAGCGGCTGCAGTCAGCGGAAATATAGTGGATTTTCCCCAGTTGATATGGATACCCGACATACCCGCAAAGCGAATAAACTCCCGAAGGACAGGGTTGAGGTTGGTAGCGGGATCACGGATGTATAGCGTGATGTCATCTGCGTATAAGGATATGAGGACCTCACGCTGAAGACAGCGCAGAGCCTTGTCTCGGTGATGCTGACGGAGCCGGGCCGCCAGGGGCTCCATCGCCACCGCAAACAGAAGTGGAGATAGGGGGCATCCCTGGCGAGTTCCCCGCGACACCACAAAGGGGTCCGAGATCCGCCCATTCAACCCCACCCTAGCAAACGGCCGGTCGTATAGGATGTCAATCCAGCGCGTAAAACCCAGGGGCATTCCCATATTGCGTAAAATACAGTGAAGATAGTCCCATTCCAGAGAGTCAAAGGCCTTGGTGGCGTCTAAAAAAACTGCCACCAATGGCAAATCCGGGTCTACATTATGCATAACGGAAAATAGCGTCCGAAGATTGTTGGAGGTGGCCCTACCAGGAACAAACCCCGCTTGATCAGACAGCACCAGGCCCCCCAGTAATAACTGCAAACGATTAGCTAGTATTTTAGTCAGGATTTTGGCGTCACAGTTAATTAACGAGAGAGGACGATACGAGTCGCAGTATTGGGGTGGTTTTCCAGGCTTTAATAAGGAGGTAATAAGAGCCTCTTGCATAGACGAAGGAAGCGTGCCGGATTCATGTGCTTCCAGGAACACCTCTCGGAGTACCGGAGCGAGGATATCAATAAACGCCTTGTAGAAATCCATGGGCAGCCCGTCCAGCCCCGGAGCCCTCCCCGGTGCCATCTGATTGATCGCATCCCTAACTTCTTCCAGGCCTATTGGCTCCGCAAGAAACTCCCGTTGACGGTCAGAGAGCCAGCCCAGTGTGAGCTCACTAAGGTAGTCGCCAATGTCCAGGGCGCCCACCCTAGTAGTAGAATAGAGCGTAGAGTAGTGTGCAGTGAAGGCCGCTAAAAGCGAGTGTGTATCCCGGATAGGGGTCCCATCCTCTCCCTCCAGCTCCAGCACAAAATTGGAGCCTCGCGGCGGGCGGATCGCCCCTGCCAGTGATTTACCGGGTCGCTCCCCCTCTCCGTACACACGAGCCCTAAAGTACTTGCCCCGGAAATGCACTTCTCTTTCAGCGGTGGAAGTGTAGTCTGATAGTGTTTCGCGGTACTTTGCCTGTGCATCTGTGTTGTCAGCATAGTCAGGGCTGGTTTCCAGGGTGTGTAGTGTGGACTCCAGTCTACGCAATGCATCTCGCAGGACCCTCAGCACCCCGGAGCTCTTAGAGATGCAGAACCCCCGTATTGTGACCTTCAGTGCTTCCCAAAAAGTGGCCGCCCGTTCCACCGATCCCTTGTTACGAGATATGAAATCTTCTAGTTCTTGACCCAATTCGGTACGAAACAGATCATCAAGTAAGATGTTGGGTTGGAGTCGCCACATCGGGGGTCTACCCATTATATCCGGTAGACGAAACTTGGCTAGCACCGGGGAATGGTCGGAGCACGTACGGCCTACATGACGCACCTCTACCAGGGAGGGAGCTAAGGCCCTATTCACCATGATGTAGTCTATTCTGGCCCATGTTACATGTGCAGTATTCCAGTGCGTGCCTTCCAGAGAGGTCGGGTTTAAGTGGCGCCAGGCATCGACGACATCCTGAGTGTCACAAATGTCCCTCAGGTATCTATGTGTATTAGTGTAATGGTGCATAGAAGGGTTTGACCTATCCACAACGGGGTCCAGTACAGCGTTGAAGTCTCCCCCCCAGATGAGGTGTGTGGAACCCACGTCTCCGATCTTGTTCCAGAGAGCCATGAAACTGCTCGGGTTATCGCAGTTGGGGCCATAAGAGCAGGCTAGGGTGATAGTCTCTATACCTATCCTTCCCCACGCTATACAATATCGTCCCTCGCGATCTGCGGCGGTGCCCAGAGGAACATAGGGAATACCTCTTTTGATTAGGATGGTAGTGCCTCTCGCATAAGACGAGTAAGGTGCATGAAGCGAGTGGGCCGCCCATCTGGTAGCAAAGGTAGCCGGGCGGAGGGGATCCATGTGGGTCTCTTGAAGAAAGACCACCTGAGCATGCAATCTGTCTAATGCACCCAAGATCTGTCGGCGCTTTCTCGGATTTCCCAGCCCCCTCACATTCCAGGTGATAGCAGTGAGCTGCCCTCCCACCCCAGCTCTGTGCACGTGGTGCGGGTCATGTTCGCTAAGGAGTAGAGTGTGGGTTGAAAGGCCTATCCGGCAGCAAGGCCATGGAGGTAGTCGTCTAGTGAAGGAAGCATGCTGTGCTACCCTGACAAGTATATACGCAGTGCTCATGCTGAAAAACAATAACAACTTCAAAACATTCCCTAGAAATCCCACCCACCCACCCACTCCGACATCCCAATCATGTCGGGCATCTCCCCCACCCCATGCAACCCCACAATGTCCTGTCATGTACTTATTGGGGAACACCCAAGAGGGGGACACTAGGGGTCCAGTCCGGCCATCCCACTCCCCCGATATCTCACCCGCTATCCTCCGGGTTTATGGCCCAGGGAAAATGCGGGAGGGGGGGGTCAAAGCCAGGGCGCAGGTAAGAATTGAACACATCGAGAGACCATTGAAACCATCAGAACCTAACAAGTAATAGCTCGACCATACAGGAGCAATGTTCAAAGATAGTTGTGTAACCAGCGGTTCCATCGGGACGATAGACATCGGCGTAGCAAGCCAACCCACAACAATAGCAACATGGGAACATGGTAACAGCCAGACATCCCACATCAGTCAGGGGCAGGAGTGGGTGACCGGGACCCCGCCCTCTCCGAGTGGGATCTGGTGGATTCAGGAGACTTTTTGCAGTTCTTCAAAAATAGTTCAGCCTGAGCAGGGTCCTGAAATATATGGGGCTTACCATGATGGACCACCCGAAGCCGGGCCGGGTATAGCATGGAGTATTGGAGTCCGGTTTGGAGCAGACGTTTCTTGACCGGTCCTAATTTGCGACGGGCGTCCTGCACTGCTTGTGTAAAATCCGGGAAAAAGGAGAGCGTGGTATTTTCAAAGAGGACAGGTTGCTTCTCCCTGGCGAGGCGTAGCAGGGTGTCCCGATCTCTGTAGTTTAAGAAGCGGATGACCACAGGCCGCGGGGGTGCTCCGGGCACCGGACGGGGGCCCAAGGTGCGATGAGCCCGCTCCACCACCAGCTGCGTACAGAAGGCACCCGCACCAAAGAGGTCTGACAGGAGTTTTTCAATGAAAAGTTCCATTCGCCCCACCGAGGTAGTCTCCGCCAGACCAAGAAGGCGTACGTTATTGCGGCGTGATCTCGCCTCCAAATCTTCGTTCTTTTCGGCGATGACTTTTAGTAGCCTTTCCATTTGCGAGACCTTGGTCTGGGTGGTCGATGCCCCATCTTCTAGATCCGAGATCCGCTGTTCAGCCTCCTTAGACCGCTCTTCCTGTTGATCAAGTCTGTGGACTACGGAATCGAGGCGACGGGACATGCCGTCGATCTTGGAATCAATGGAGGTGAGGCTGGTCTGCATATTCAGAAGGAGTGCCTTCCAATCCACCTCTTCGCTGTCGTCGCCAGCAGCGTCGCCATCTCCCGGCTGCGGGGCCCGAGGCGTTTTTTCTTTTTTCTTGTGGGATTTGAACGGGAGCCGGGATTGCCTGGCGTCCGCCTTCCCCATGATGGCCGCCAAGGGCCCAGCCCGAGTGCAATCAGTCTCCCCTGGACAGGCACCCCCTAGGTGTAACGAACACTATGGACCGAGAGCAGTCCTTCAAACTTCTCCCGCCCAGGTGCACAGTCAAGGGCCGCAAAGCAATGTGTCCAGCGAGTTACGGAGCCAGGGAGAGCCCACAAATTCAATGCCTCGAAAGCGGGGGGCACCCTACAGCCTCAAGACGCGCTTTCCGGGGGCCACCCCAGCTATGTAGCGACCACAAAGCTATCCATCCAGCTGTTCCGGTTGGGGCAGGCAAAGATTCGACCTCTCAGTCAGCCTCGCAGTGTATTCTCCGTCAGGGGCACCAGGCCGGGGGGAGAGCCAAGAGCAGGCCTCGCCGCAACGCCCCTTCGCGAGGCGCCACTGGTAGCAAGCGACCACAGCACCCCCGTTAGGGCATCCCGCTCAGCCACCCCCGTCCCGGGGGACCAGATCTGAATCAAGCAGCAGGTAAGTCTCGCCAGCCAATCCGGGGGGGGGTGGGGGGGGCAGCAGGAGCTCGCGTCACTCACCGCCCCTGAAGTCGGACCACGCTGCAAAGGATCTCTCCACAATGGCTCCCCAAGCAGAAGGCAGGTAGTAGGCGGCAGCTCCGTGTCCAGCAGCTCCCTGAAGGACTCCGGTCCACACGCGTTCACCGGCTCCGGATGGGCTCAGCCTGATCGCCCGGCGCCGATCTCCCCTCCTCGCAGCGGTCGCGCCGCGCGGCCTGGTCCGCACGCCGGGTCCCCACCATGGCGTAGTTGAGGTAGCCGGCCCCTGCGCTCCAGCCACACAGCAGCCCCGGCCGTGGAAAGTTCCGGCCGCTGCCGCAGCCGAACCGCCGAATCAAGCGGGCCACAAGTCGGTGGGGGTGTTCACTGGCCGGAGCCCCACGGATCGCGTTAGGTAGAATGGCGGTCCCTCGATGGAGGATGGTCTGTTGGAGCTGAAAAGCGCACGGCTGGCGAGAGCCTCACACAGGTGCGGCCATTACGGACTGGCGCCCTCTAGCGCCCCCGACTACAAAAATATAGACTTACAAAAATATCGATGCAAAAATATAGAATACCAAAATATCAAAGTCCTATCTCCAAACAGGAAATTACAAAAATATCGAATCCAAAATATCGTTGTAAATAATATAGTTAGTCAAAATATCGAATTTTTTAAATGTTTTAAAAGTAATGTTAAATTAATGAAATAATACATATAATTAACTGACACATACTTAAAAATACTTAAATAACAGTAAACTTAATGAATAATTAAAGTAAGTAAAAAAAATAAAATTAATACATATATCTTAACGTAATATTAATTAAAAATATTCAATATTTTCTGTGTAGGATAGCGGGCGCGTAAAATTTACTATTACCACTCCAGTAAGTGCAATAGTAGGGAAAGCGTTGGATAGCGGGAGGGTAAAAATTACTATTCCCACTCCAGAGAGTGCAATAATAGGGAAAACATTGGATAGCGTAGGGGTAATAATTACTATTCCCACTCCAGAGAGTGCAACAGTAGGGAAAGCGTTGGATAGCGAGAGGGTAACATTTACTATTCCCACTCCAGTGAGTGCAACAGTAGGGAAAGCGTTGGATAGCATAGGGGTAAAAATTACTATTCCCACTCCAGAGAGTGCAACAGTAGGGAAAGCGTTGGATAGCGGGAGGGTAAAAATTACTATTCCCACTCCAGAGAGTGCAACAGTAGGGAAAGCGTTGGATAGCAGGAGGGTAACATTTACTATTCCCACTCCAGTGAGTGCAACAGTAGGGAAAGCGTTGGATAGCATAGGGGTAAAAATTACTATTCCCACTCCAGAGAGTGCAACAGTAGGGAAAGCGTTGGATAGCGGGAGGGTATCATTTACTATTCCCACTCCAGTGAGTGCAACAGTAGGGAAAGCGTTGGATAGCGTAGGGGTAAAAATTACTATTCCCACTCCAGAGAGTGCAACAGTAGGGAAAGCGTTGGATAGCGGGAGTGTCAAATTTACTATTCCCACTCCAGTGACTGCAACAGTAGGGAAAGCGTTGGATAGCGGTAGGGTAAAAATTACTATTCCCACTCCAGAGAGTGCAACAGTAGGGAAAGCATTGGATAGCGTAGGGGTAAAAATTACTATTCCCACTCCAGAGAGTGCAACAGTAGGGAAAGCGTTGGATAGGGGGAGGGTCAAATTTACTATTCCCACTCTAGTGACTGCAACAGTAGGGAAAGCGTTGGATAGCGGTAGGGTAAAAATTACTATTCCCACTCCAGAGAGTGCAACAGTAGGGAAAGCGTTGGATAGCGTAGGGGTAAAAATTACTATTCCCACTCCAGAGAGTGCAACAGTAGGGAAAGGGTTGGATAGCGGGAGGGTCAAATTTACTATTCCCACTCCAGTGAGTGCAACACTAGAGAAAGCGTTGGATAGCGGTAGGGTAAAAATTAATATTCCCACTCCAGAGAATGCAACAGTAGGGAAAGTGTTGGATAGCGGGAGGGTAAAAATTAATATTCACACTCCAGAGAGTGCAATAATAGGGAAAGTATTGGATAGCGTAGGGGTAAAAATTACTATTCCCACTCAAGTAAGTGCAATAGTAGAGAAAATAATAAATGTATATTTTTTCTAAATTAATTAATTATTAATACAAAAACAAGTATTACAATTAATTACCAATCACACAAGAATTGATTATTTATAAATACCAATAAATTTTTGTTTAATTAATTAACTATTAATAATTAATTAACAAACAATTGTTTTTCAATAACAAACATTAATAAATGCAAATAATACCAATTAATAATTAATTTATAATATATTAATTAAGGATATACACAAATTATTTAAATAATTATTTTTTTCCAATTATATTAGTTCCCACCATATTCCCCTATAAACACAATACCCGCTACAAATATTAACTAAATACAATTAACATAATTATCAATTAAACTATTAATACTAATTAATTACCAATTAATACTAATTATTTACCAATTAATAATTAATCAACAACCAATTCATTTGCAATACCAATTAATAATTAACTAATAACAATTAAATTACTTCCCACCCTATTCCCCTATAAACCCACAACCCGCTGCAGAAGTAAAACGCAAAATTAAATTAAAGATATATTAATTAACAATATACACAAATAAATTAAATAATTATTTATTTACAATTATATTACTTGCCACCATATTCCCCTATAAACACACTGCCCGCTACAACTATTAAATGAATACAATTAACATAATTATCAATTAAACAATTATTACAAATTAATTACCAATTAATACTAATTATTTACCAATTAATAATTCATCAACAACCAATTAATTTTCAATACCAATTAATAATTAACTAATAACAATTAAATTACTTCCCACCCTATTCCCCTATAAACCCACAACCCGCTAAAGAAGTAAAACGCAAAATTAAATTAAAAATAATTAATAATTCCTATAAATTATTATTTAATAATCTATAATTAAATTACTTCCCACCCTATTCCCCTATAAACCCACAACCCGCTACAGAAGTAAAACGCAAAATTAAATTAAAAATAATTAATAATTCCTAGAAATTATTATTTAATGTACTATAATTAAATTACTTCCCACCCTACTCCCCTATAAACCCACAACCCGCTACGGAATTAAATTACAAAAAAATAAAAAAACATAAAATTCATTAATTTAAAAATATTCTAACATACATTCCAATATTAATACATACTTTTAACACATATACTAACACTTAAAACACTATAAAAAATTCGATATTTTTAACAACTATATTATGACTGTCGATATTACTTACTTCTATATTATTGCAATCGATATTTCTTACCTGTTTTTCGATATTCTTCACCACTATATTTTTGCAAGTCGATATTCTGTCCATTCGATATTAAAAACTCGATATTCTGGCTACTCGATATTTTTTTTTCGATATTATGTCTAGTTACCGACATCAGCACACAGCACAACCTAGATGTGCTCCTAATCACAGAGACCAGGCTCATATGATGCTAGATAGCTTCCTCCCGGCTGGGTACGGTATCCCAGTGCATGGATCACGTGCAGGATAACTCTCCAGAGTTTAAAGTTTATTTGGCTTTGCTCCGTAAGGGAACCAACCCCACCCAAGTCTTCATGCTCATAGCAACCCAGCCAACCTTCTTCAATTTGATTTGTTGACCCCCTTGGCCAGCCAAACCTTCACCAATAAAATCTCAGACTTCATTCACAGTGCCTCTGTTCAGCACAACAAAACAGCATTCCTCCAACCTCAAACGACCTGGTGACTCAAGCACAAAGGCTATGGAAGAATCCCTCTACTCTGGACATCAAGCAGCACATTACTGAACGTACCTACTCTAAAAACATAATGCTCAACTTTATCAGGAAAGCCTCACCCTCCCAAATCTGTATAGGACAGACAACTTCCCTTTTTCCATCATTCATGTCATGCCAAGGAACCAAGGTTAATTGCATAGAAAAATACAATCATACTACTCATTCATGTACTCCCCAAGATTTTGAACTTGTTCGTGACCACATCAAATGTTCATCCACTTCTCTGTGTATACTGCACTTCCTGTGATACTTAGCACACCATTGAAAACATCGTACTACAACCCAAATGCTCAGATCTGTGATACTCACAAGATTTATTTGGGAACACGCGCTCCATAAGGAGATTGGAAATAAATGGCAAAGGACCAATACCTGCAGAGACCTCATCCAATTCAAAGCACTCTGCTTGACACACAGATCCCTCTTCAAGTCATCTGCTCCAAAACTAGCATCAGCAAAGCGACTAACAAAAACATAGAACTCTTCTAGGCTGTCAAGCACTGCTTCTATCTACTCCCAACTTCGCCATTTTCATCTCCAATAAAGTAAACAAAATGGGAATCCACATTGACAACACCAAACCACCACCCATTTTGTCTTCTATACCCTATCACTGCACCCCCAAGGGACAACTTTCAGCTTCCTCTTGTATACTAGACAAACAGACATTTTCAACTCGAATCAAGATCACTCCCTATGAAGATAACAATGAGCAATCTTCCATTGTGAATTCCTTCCAGGGACTAGCTTTCACACTGTTCCTCTAATATAATGAACTCCTGCCTCATTCGAAAAAACCTTTCCTGATAACTAAAAAATAGGAAACATCCTGCCTCATCTACTTTTCAGCGGCAAAGTTATCAATAAGGCAATCGTCATTCAATTACAGGATCAGTTCAATATGGATGATCTAGTAAAGGACTTGCAATCTGACTTCAGATGAGGCTAACGTATGGAGACCACAATTTTTCAAGTGATTGATGATGTCTTAAAAAACAAGAGTAATGATCCTTAGGTTTTGGTACTGCACTACCATTCTACAGCTGTGATACAGTGAACCACCAAGCATCAATCCATATCCTGGAGGAACCACCTACCTCGCCAACTGCCATCCGCTCATCTGGATGGGAACCTCATCATCCATGAAATATCCTTTCCAGGGTGGCAGTCCTAAGGAATCCATACTCTTTCCCTCGCATCTTCAATCTCTGCATATAACCTGTGGGTCCATTCTCTGCATAGAACCTGTTGGACAGCAGCATCCAGATCCCCTAATCTGATGATTACTGAACTTGGCTATCTAGACCGCCTCATTCTCTGCTGATAGCCGGTACAAAATTGCTTGTATTTAACTTCGAAACAAACCTCCCCTTCAAAGAATAAATAATCAAGAAAACGAAGGCAACATGGTATTAGCTCTCCCTTCTGAAAGAAAGAGAAGTCCTGCCTGTGTAAACCCGATTTCAAGATTAAAATGCACACCTTAATCTTCTTTTGCATGCATGGGGGGGCAGCAGCAGCTTCCATGACAGCGCTCTGTGTCCCAAACTGCCATCGTAATGCTCAAAAGCCTGAAGAAGTTGGACCACTGCACCCAACAGTCGAACTACATTGTCACCGCTCCAAACCCGCATCATGTAAAAGATCAGCTGCATCACTTACAAGGCCATCAGAGAGGGCTCTGCATTCCTGACTGACAAAATAACCACCTCTGGCAGACATTGCTAAACCAGGAACGAGAGCATCACCTAACCAGAAACCAGGACTGGAGATGAAGAAATGCAAGTAGGAGACTACCACAAGGCATCCCGCCTGTACCGTTTACACACGAGAATCTGAAGCAACCTTTGGTTCACATCACACATGCACCTAGCCCTCAGCTCTTTGAGTTCAGAAAGGATATGAAGAGTCCTATCTTTAGAGAAAACTGCTCTCTAGACAATAAGACCATGTAATCTGCATCCTTTTAAAAATACATGCCTCGTATCCAAGGCTTGTGCCCATTGTTGAGTGCTCCATTGATCTCCAGGAATTTGTATCCTATACTAAAACCAACACCAATGTAACTGGTGTTACATTGGTGTTGGTGTGTGAAAGCAGAAAAAAACATAAAATACTGAACTCAAAAAGTACTTCTGTACTGTCCTGTTGTAAGTCCAGTATTTTAGGTCCATCTGCTTAGATGTATTACCAAAAGCTGTGAAGTGTACTACTGTGTGGCAGGATAGGAACTGTGCTTTGGTAGTTTTAATAATGGAGAGGCAGGGATCTGCACTTCTTGTTCCTTCTGTGCCCCCACAGACGGTTCCCATTGGGCTCTAGCTTCCATTGTGCATAAAGAAAGACAGCAAGTACTGCTAAAGTTGTAGCTGAGCAGGGGATGATGGGGTGAAATGGGTTCATAAAACCTACCTTTATATCATGTGAGTTTTCTTGCATGCAACTGTCCTCTATTTCAAAATAATGGGATTAGGTTACTAATAAAACCCAAATTGTGTGGATGTGTACATCTTGCGTTAATATATTTACCAGACAGGTATGCAGGGCTCCCTAACTCTGATTGGGTAAAGTGTCTCAAAATTGCACTAAGAAATCGGTGTTCCCAGGATGCCTGTGGCGACGTCCTTGGTGTATCCCTAGTGATCCATCCAGAAATACGGGTATTTTTCTGAAGTAGTAACTAGGTCTTTGCCCTGGTTAGGTCTCGCCTGACCCAGCGCATGCGCTGGTCTGGCGAGACTTATTGAGAGGGCTCCAAAAAGTGCCAGGCCATCCTAGAGCTACAGTGCATGTGCACGGGCGTGCGCGCCACGTTTTACCGCGATTACTCTCACTTTGGCGGCCGCAAGGCCGCTTTGATGTTTGATTGCGATCGCGATCACTTTCACTTTCGCGGCCGCACGCCCGCTTTGCATAGCCAATAGGTCTCGCTTTTGGGACCTTATAAGTATTTAGTTATGCAACTGTTGCATTGCTAAACACTTATAAAGTCCGAAAGGCGAGACCTATTGGCTATGCCAATGCTTGTTTATATATGGAATACATTACTTCCTGATGTGACTTATAATGCTATTGCAAGTCACCGAGGATTCTATAACCATATAGAGGAACGAGGTTGAAGCCTGAGTTCCTTTATAAGGCCATGGAACTCTGAGCTGACTTGCAATAACCATATAATGTACGGTAAGGAACACTTTATTCCTTATAAATCATGATCATATCTTATCACCCTACCCAGAAACCACTTAAATCCTTGGTGTCTTCCCCTTCCATGTTAATTGCATACAAGAAAAATAACAACACCACCTGTACTGTGTAATTCAGCACACAGAAAAGAAGTTAGTAATGTCTGCAAAAATAGATTTTAGAATCATTTTAATGTAAATCAGGTTAAAAATGCGGTGGTTCAGATTGTGTAGAAATATGAAGAGACTATATTATTCCTCCAATTACAATGTATGTTTGCATGACAAAAAAATCTAGATCTAAGCGCGAATGGAAGTGGCCCTATCCATTCTTGTTCCAGGTTCCCTTTGGTAATGTTTGACCGATGAATGTGGGGCAGCTTAAGCTTTCATATGTTTTTCAGCCTAACATATGGTGCAATAGTGGTTACATTTTCTTACCCATTGTCAGCTAATTCAGGCCCCCCCGGAAGCCAACTTTGTTCGGAACAGAAGGCCCTAAATTATGTCTTGCCTATTGACCTATAAATAGGCATGTTGCCATATATATCTTGAAAAATAATTTGGAAAACCCAGTTCCCGTTGGGTCTGTAACTATGCTCCAAGACCCGCCTTTCTCCCTAACTGTGGCAGCAGGCATTGTGACGTCAGAAATAAACCGTAATAAGTCATTACAGTTTAAGAGCTATGTCATTTATTTATTA
This sequence comes from Triturus cristatus, assembly GCF_964204655.1. Lineage (NCBI taxonomy): Eukaryota > Metazoa > Chordata > Amphibia > Caudata > Salamandridae > Triturus > Triturus cristatus. Next base: position 144,579,641 of record NC_140580.1, on the reverse strand, counting down.
CAGGCAACATAGGACACCATTAGTAGCCTGCGATAAGGTCATTAGAGACAGTCTTTTATAAAGGGATTGCAGGCTCGCATATTTTTGTCGGTAAGTAGTCCAGAAGGACAGAGGCGGCTCCTCCGCTAAGGCAGAGGAGCATCTCCCCACTGCTCTGCGAGCAGTGTAAAAAGGAAAACGAAAATGACAATAACTAACGGCATCATTTTCCTAACGTTATTATCATTTTCGTTTTCCTTCATGCTTGGGCGGGTGGAGCTGGGCTGGCCAGGGGAAGGAGTGTTAAGCACACTCTCAAAGTGCGCATGCCTGCTTGGCCGGTCCTGCGTACTTTGCATCCTCCCCACCAGGCTGCATCACTCTGCCTGGTAGGGAACATGCCCAGCCTCCAAGCCTCTGTCTGAGTGCTGGATAATGGTGCTCAGACCAATCACAACGCTGCTGTAAGACAGCGTTGTGATTGGACAGGGGATTCTGCGAGACTGTGTGCTTCCTGTTGCTGCACTCAAAGACGATGGAGGAGTGGTGGCGGCTCCCAAGTAAGTCCAATTTTTTTGTATTCTTCCCTCTGCAGCCCCCCGCCTCACCACCTGTGCTCAGTAGCAGCCGCTACTGCAGAAGGAAAATACCAGAAAGCTAATTGTTTCCTGTTAGTTTCACTCTGGACACTCTACTTTCAGGTGTTACAGATCCTGCTTGTGCATGCTTTACTAGTCCTGTATAACATGATGTACTAGCAAACTGCTTGCATATTCCTGTAGGTAACTAGTGGTGGCTAAGAAAGAAGTAAATTCATGAAAAGTATTTCTTGGGATCAAAAGACTAATCCTAATAGCTAATGACCACTGGATTAACCATTAGCCCTGGATTCCTGAGCAGCGTGCTGTCTGGGGTGAAGAGATTCAATCCCTTCTCAGGGGTTGTAAGCGCTATACAAATGCAATTACAATATAATACCTGACCTTACTTCTCATTACCTCTGTCTCTCAACATTTCTGTCTACCTACCACTTACGTTTACCCTCAATGCTATCTCTTTAGCTCGCTCCTCTCTCTACTTCTAGATATCCTCTTTCAACCATTACTTTCTTTGCTTCACCTCCCTCTTTCTCTATCTCTGTCTTGTACCTCGTCTCTCTCTGCCTCATCAATCACAAAATCTACATCCTTCTCTCTGTTTGGCATCAATTTCTACCTCTTTCTCTCACTACCTCAACGGCACCCTAGCACCCTCTTCCTCTCTTTCTCCTCCTCAGATTTCTGTCTCATGTCTGTCTACTTACGTAAGCTCACCTGGTCCACCTCACCCTCTCTTTCCATTTGTCTCTATTTTTACATTCTATATACCTATGCTACTTTCTCTCTCTCAAATGTTGTTGCCCCACCTCTTTCTACTTCACTTTTCTCCCAAATACAGATCTCTCTTCCACGCCTCTCTATACCTCTCTCACGACCCAAACGCTATCTCCACAACTCTCTGTGGCTTTATCTGGATCTGTACCCCTCTCTCTAATTTCTGTCTACAACACCTCTCTTTCTGCATATAATTGCAGTTTCCATCTCAACTCCATATGTCCCTCCTTCCTTTACTTGACCTCTCCTCAACCCTCCACCTCATCTGTCTCTTAGCTCAAGCTCTCTATTCCTCACTTCTCTTTCTATCTCATAACTCTCTTCATTACGTCACTGTTGCCTCATTTCTCTCTAGCTCATGTTTTACTCACTACCTCATCTTTTTTCTACCCACATCGCTCTCACTACCTAGCCTCTCAGTTTACCGCACCAGTCCCCTACTACCTCACATCCCACCCCTTCATCTGCTCCCTCCATCTCACGTCTCTCACTACATTATTCCTTTTTCATTACCAATATTTCATCACATATAGAATGAACGGGAGAAGGTACAAGACAGATGAAGATAATAAATGACTTGATGAATGGTAAAAATCCTCATAGCAGTGATTTGACTTTCACTGTTTCAGAGTCGATGCCAGTTGTGATGATGATTTATTTTTTATTAAGAGTTTACTGGCAATCAAAGCTATATTTCAAGCGCTATGTCCAGTGTCTTATATTAATATTATTCTTAATACCCTAGTCCACTAAACATAACCAAGTCCCCCCTATCATGTCTGTTCTACAGTGGGAGGAACAGGCTCGTTTGACACTCTAATCCAAGTAAAATATGTTTGTAAGATAAAATATCTAGACCCAAGCGTAAAATACAATGGCTTTTCCATGCTTGTTTAAGGTTCCTTATGGTAGTGTTTGACAAATAAATGTGGGGTTGCTTGAGGTTGTATATGTTTTTCAGATGTTTTTGAGCCTAGCATACAGTACAAAAGTGGTTAAATGTTGTTACCCATTATCAGGTAATTCAGGCCCCCAGGAAACCAAACAGAAGTCCCTAAATTATGTCTTGCCCATTGCCCCAAATATTCTTAAGATGGAGATTCTTAGATGAGAGTTTTAGTGGTCTGCTTCAGTTAGTGCAAGTGGTGAGATGGGTGTTATATATTCAATCAATCAATCAGCATTTGTAAAGCTCAACTCCATAACCCCTAGAGGTATCTGTGCACTGTGTGTCAGTCGAAGAGCCGGAACTCAAGTTTTCCCTGAAAGCTGAGAGCGAAGGGGGCATACGGAGCTGAATGGGGAGGTAATTCCGGGTCTTGACTGTATCTGCCACTGCGGCAGATGTGGGGCGGTGTACGAGGGCAAGTGAAGGGGAGCGTAGGTGTCTAGTGGGTTGGTGGAAGTTCAGTCAATAGTTGAGGTAGGCAGGACCTAGGTCATGGAGGGCTTGTAGGCATGAGTGAAGATCTTGAATTGGCATTGTTTCTTGATGGCGACTCAGTGGATGTCTGTCAGGTGTGGGATGATGTGGGTTCGTTTTAGGAGGTCCAGGATGAGTCTGGCTGCAGTGTTCTGTATGGTCATACATCCTATAGTACATTTTGTTGTTTTTTCCCAGTCACACATTTGGATACTAACTCAGCATATCCTGTTCCCTCCAATTGCAGTCCACGGGAGAGATACCACAGGTACGGACCACCAACAAAGTTTCAAATGAATTCCTGAAGACGTGGGTTCATAGTTCCATTGTTTTATTGAATATATACCAAGTGGTACAGACGAGTGTCCGCCCCAGACGCGTTTTCGATCGCCACGGTGATCTAGATCACCTGACATGCTGGTGACGGGTCACCACATTTAAACTTTGAGTGGCCAATCAGATTTAACATGTTGGTCATTTGGTGAGCATAGACATAGAAAAAATGTATACACTCTATAATTCAAGGAGCAGTCGTAAATAAAGCACAGCCTACATATGTTGCATTGCTACTGGTTGGCATAACCTAGCAGTCCTATTGAGATCTAAAAAACATTGTTAGAATTGTACTTAATTAATACAAGTTTCAATAGGCAAAAAACATAATGTTAACTGTTGTCCTAAAATATAATATCCATTGATATTTCTTAGACTAGTTAAGATAGTATCAAATGGACAAGAACATTGATAAAATTGCTGGCAAGTGCCCAATGAACCATATCACATATAGTATAGCAGTGAAACTATAGTGAATGTTGTCCAAACATCCTCATCAATATCCTAGTTATACTTGCATAAATAAGTACCTAAAATCTTTATATCAAAAAAATACAGGTTGCTAAGATTAAAATTGCACACAATCACATAGAGGCATAGCATGAATAAAAACCAGTGCTCCTTAAAAAATGTGCAAAACAGTGCAAAAAGTGCTAATGTGCAGATTCATGTAAAGACCCTAAAAAAAACCACCAATACCACACTACGTGGTAGGGATGTGCAAAATGTTGCAAATTGTTTTGTTACCCGTAGTAATTAACAATTCAGTATTTAAATGCTAGTGCAAGGTTAAAACATTCAGTATCAATACAGTACAGGATATCAGTGCAAAGTTTTTAGTGACTACATCAGTGATGTCTTAATTTTCTTTTTTATCTTGTTTATGTTAAGCCACTAATACCTTTATTTATTTTATCTATTCTTTCTAAGCCATTGAAAAACATAAAGGAATAAGTGGAAGAAAATAAATAATGGCCTATTTTATGATCAGCATATAGAGACAGAGAGTGCTACTAAAAAACTCCTGTACTGGAATCCCACATGTATATATATGAGGAACCTTCATCCAACTAGGTAATTGAAAATTGTATAGGTCCTCACTGGTATTTAACCCATTAGGCATTTGAGTACCAAGAGTTAAAATGAAAGAGGACTCCAACTGCCTCAATTTCCTCTCCCTGTTTCCTCCCCGATAGGACGGAGGGACTACTCCAATTACAGAGTGTTGAAGATCATTGATTCAGTTGTCATATATGGCTTTAAAGTGTCCGGCAACTGGGTAGTTTGGGTCCGAATTAACGATTGCAAGCAAGTGCTGCAGTATCCGATCGAACACTGGTAATTTGGTACTGCCAATGTATTTGAGATGGCATGTACATTCTAACTGATACACAGCATATTCAGTCCGACAAGTATAGTGTTCTTTAATAGGGACTGGAATGTCACTAAAAGCTGTTCAGTACTCAGAAAGATTGGCTCCAAACTTGCAGGCCCGACACGAAGAGCATTTTAAAAAAGCCAGTTTTAGATAGCCAGGTTTTTCTAGTTGTTACTCTTGGACTAGTTTCGACTAGGGCATCCCTCATTGAGGGTGCCCGCCTGAATTTTATAGCAGGGATATTTGGTAACAGGAATTTGAAAGTTAGATCAGTTAAAACAATTGGCCAATATTTGTAAATCATTTTTCTGATGCTCTTCTCCTGATTACAACAGGTGGTAATTAAACGTATAATTTGAGATTCATCAGGTATGGGGTCACATGGTGTGATTGCAATGTGTTCCTTTTTAGTTATGAGGCAAAGTTCACGTGGGCACGAGTTGGCCTTGTCCAAGGCAAGCTGCAGATCGGATACTTTATAACCACCGGCCAAAAAGCGGAGATAAGCCTCCTGTTGACATTGTGTTAGATCAGATTCTAGACTGCATATACGTCGTATGCGGAGAAACTCGCCATACGGTATGCTGTGAATAAGGTGATGGGGATGGGCACTAGTGGCATGTAGTGTAGAGTTGCCGACGGTGGTTTTTCTGTGGAGTTTAGTTTGAATACAATTCTCACAGATATAAACCTCTACATCTAAAAACTCTACAATCTGTTGGCTAATATTGGCCGTGAACTGTACGTTCATCACATTGTTATTGATAGATGTAACAAATTGAGTGGCCTGTTCTTCTGTGCCTTCCCATATGATAAATATGTCTATATATCTGCTATAAAATCATATATGGTTGTCCCAGATGCCTTTATAAGTCACTTTGAGTATGCGTTCCTCCCACCAACCGACCAGCAGGCAGGCATAAGTGGGAGAAAAACATGCACCCATTGCAACTCCCCTTAGTTGTTTGTACAAGACCTTATTGAACAAAAATAGATTATTATTCAGACATAAATCAATCATCTGGATCAACATACAATTGTGGTCATGAAAATTAATTGCACGGTTGTTGAGAAAGTATTTCACTGCCTCCAAACCTTGTGGGTGGTGAATGCTCATATAGAGCTCATATAGAGCGAGGCTATATCCATTTTTATTAATAGATAGCCACCATGCCACTCAACTTCATACATTTTTTACAGAAAATCACCTGTGTCCCTTAAGAAGGATGGCAAATTCGTCATGTGTGTCACAACCCACTTTGGCATAACAATTTGTGTCAAATAGGTGGCGCTGAGCCATAAGACTATATTGCCCCCCTTATCCGCACTCAAGACAACCATTTCATTTTGTATGCGCAATTTATTCATCAGTGCCCAGTAACATTTTACTTGATAACTACATTTTTTGTTACGTGAATTCTCAGACAAGTTGAGCTTTTTAAGATCATCTATGACCATTTCCCTAAAACATCCACAGAGTCTTTTGGCATAATTGGACAAAAAGAGGAAGGGGGACGAAATGGACTAGCAGCCGCCAGTCCTGTGTTAGTCACTTCTATTTGCGTAGAGTCCATGTCAGTTGCCATATTGCCTGAATCTTCTCTCGCCAGTGAATGCAGCAAACGTAAGGTGGAGAGGTCTCCTGCTTGAAAATCGGCAGAGGTGGTGTTATCGGTGTGAGGCAAGTCAGGCGGTTTATTGAGCTGGAAGAACTTCTTAAGTTTAATTGTGCGTATGAACTTGTAAACATCAATACGAGATTGCTTATAACAGAAGTTCGATTCCAGACAGAAAGATAGTCCCAAGGCAAGCAGCTGTGTTTCAGCTTTGGTTAATGTAGTATTGATAAGATTGATGATAGTATTGTCCTGCTGATTTACCAATTCCATCGCCGCGCTCCTCTTCCCTTGTTTGATGTGTTGGAGCCATATATATATATATATATATATATAAATATTTTTTTTTTTACAAAAAAAACAAATGTGGCAGGGAAGTTATAGTTAGGCTAAATTTTCACTCGTACAAAACCAGTGAAATTCAGCTGCAGTTATAGTTACCTGAGTTAACTATAGCTTACAACCCTGTAATGTACTGCTTATGACCTAGAATATTGCATCACTCATGATATGGTCAGTGACATCACTAATAACATCTCAAATGACATCACTCATGACATCATCAAGTAAGTCGAAGTGTTTTTTAAGAGTTTATGGGTGGTAAACATTTATACTAATCTCCTGTAAAAGTTACATCAGTATACTAGTTGCACTACTACAGAGTGATACTACTTTTTACAAATATGTGAGTGGCTGTGTGGCTGTGTCCTTGTGTGTATGGGTGTGTAAGAGGCTGTATGGGTTTATTAGGGGGTGTGTGAGTAGCTATGTGGGTGAGTGAGATGCTTTGTGAGTGGTTTTAATGGTGAGTGACTGGTTGTGTGAGTGGCTTTATGGGTGAGTGAGTGGCTGTGTGAGTGGCTCTATGGGTGAGTAAGAGGGTGTGTAGCGACTGTATGGGTGAGTGAGTGGATGTCTGAATAGCTGTATGAGTGAGTGACAGTGTGTAAGTGGCTGTATGGGTGAGTGAGTGGCTTTTTGAGTGGGTGTTTGGTTAAGTGAGTTGGTTTGTGAGTGTCTGTATTGGAGAGTGTCTGTGTGACTGGCTATATGGGTGAGTTAGCGGATGTGTGAGGGCTTGTTTGGATGTGTGAATGGGTATGTAATTGTTTGTGTGGGTGTGTTTGTGTGAGTACTTGTGTGGGGGAGTGAGTGGCTGTGTTGAGATGCTGAATGGATGACTGAGTGGGTGTGTGAGTGACTGTAGGTAAAATAAGTGGGTGCGTGAGTAGCTGGATGGGTGAATGTGAGGCTATGTGAGTGGCTCTTCGGGTAATTGGCTGGTTGTATGAGTGGCAGTATGGGTATGTGAATGGTTGTTTGAGTGGCTGTAAGAGTGAGTGAGTGGGTGTGTGTGTGAGTGCCTCTGGAGGAGTGAGTGGATATGTCAGTGAATTTGTGGATGTGAGTTGGTGTACGAGAGGTATAGGGGTGTGAGTGGGTGTGCAAGTAGTTCTGTGTCATCAGTAATGCCATCAGTGATGTCATTTGAGATGTCTTCAGTGATGTCACTGACCATGTCATGAGTGATGTAATATGTGAGGTCATAAGCAGTGCATTACGTGGGTGTAAGTTATAGTTAGCGCAGGTAACTCTAATTGCTGACTTTCACTGATTTTGTACGAGTGAAATCTTAGCCTAACTATAACGTCCCTGTAACCTTGGGCTTTTTCAGTGAATTTCTAATGGTTTTTAAATTCTACTTCCTAACTATAACGCCTCTGTAACCTTTGGTTTTTTTAAGTGAATTTCCATTTTTTTTGTTTAACTAGTAGTTGCCTTTGCAGAGTGGTAAAGAAAGGGAGTGGGGCCTCCGAAGACCTTTCAGCAATCCCGCTGTGTGGTACTTGCTTGAGGCCCCCAAGGACCCTCAGCAGTTGGGGAAGTTCATCCCCCAACCAGTTGTGCACCAGGAGGCTCGTTGGCAGAGTGGTGGAGAAAGGGGGCATGGCCTCCTATAACCTCTCAGCAATGCAGCTGCGTGGGACTTACTGGAGGTAACAGGAGGCGTAGTTGGCCCCTTGGCCCTTCAGGAGTAAAATGGACTTAATTCCCCAACCAGCACTGCACCAGGAGGCTCGTTTGCAGAGTGGAAGGAGGAAGGGGGCGTGGCCTCCAAAGACCTCTCAGCAATCCCGCTGTGTGGGACTTATTGGATGTAACAGATTAATGAGTGGAACAATCGTGAACATTGTGTAATTATACCATGCATTTGACAATCCATGAATGATCGCATTACATTAGTACACGTTACAAAATTTAGGTTTCAAATGAGGACATTGCTGTTGTCAATGAATTGCGATTTCATGATGATTCAGACCAGTGAATTTTAATATATTATGGGACACGGCATGCACCAGCTGAACATTGAGAAAGGCTTTAACCGAAGCGTGTCCTGTTTTACCTCCATGAATGAACATAGTGTCCCCTCTCCCACAAGTGTTTTTCTTCTTTGGGAAGTTTGCAGCAAATATATATTTGGCGTGTTGTCAGGAAGGTGTTTTGGAGGGTGGTTCCCTTTAAAAGTATTGTTTGCAACTCTATGACCCTGTTGAAGGCTACAGCTGAAACTCTTTGCTCTCATGTCCGCACTCATGGTCAGAAGAATATAAGAAAATAAAAACTTACAAAGTACTGGTACTGGTGCCTGGCTGTGTTGTGTTTCCTTGCCTCAAGTAGACCTGAAGCTGAGTGGGTTGGGGCTGCCTTTGGAAACAACTGTCCCTGCATTAAACATCCGTATGGAAGGAAGCCGCAACACCGGTGTACAAATATAATCCTTTATGAAATAAAAAATTATATTTGTATCTCGGTGTTGCAGGTTCCTTTCACACAGATGTTTGATTGAGGGGCATCTGAGAGTTTTAAGCGGAGAAGCTGAATCCGCTGTAAGCCACATGCCTTCTGTTCAGGAAGCACCTCAGTGTTCAACAGAACATGCGCTTGAATATATATATGTGTGTGTGTTTTTGTAGCCCAAAATACTCTACTACCAGAGGGGTTTATCAAATTTGCTAAAATCACTGGTCTCAAAACCAAGATTTTAGTGAAAAGATGCAACACGCCAGGCCGCCCACTCTGAAAAGTGTTCACGCTCCAGATTCCAGTGACTTTTATGGGCAGATCAATATCGAAGGCCGTGGTCAAGGTAATGACGTTTACAAACAATTGCTGTTACTACAATAAAAAATCACCCCAGAAACCTAATCAGCTGTACCGCTAATCTCGAAAATGCACTGATAACTATTGACAATGTGACTAATACCTTTGTCAGTCTTTCTTGTTACATATTAAGCCACTATTAAACTCTGATAAGTGTGGCCCTCGTATAGTGGGCCGAATGCATTCATATCACCTTAGCGTGACAGCCTCAGTTAGGTACTTGGGCACCATCATAGCATTTTAGAAGCATGGTTTCAGCAGTACTATGAGGCATACCTGGCTAAATGTATCATGGATAAGTGAAAAAGTCTTCCAGTCTCTATGGTGAAACAAATGAATGTTGTTAATGTGTGTGTTTCCACTTTGTACACTGCTCCTTCATGTCCTAGCAGAAGTCTTCAAGAAGCTTGGTAGTGCTGTCTCTGGGTTTATATGGGGCCATAAAAGACTAAGAAAGCCTTGTAGATACTTTCAGCTTCCCAGTAAGAAGGGGCTGTGGAGTGTGAGTCTTTACATTTGGGAACCTCAGCTGCTGCATGCAAGTTGCATTTAGATTACTAGCCACTTTCAATCTGGGATGGGAGGACGCAACAAATCTTCAGCAATCCCTCCATTTCATATATACCAGCATTATGGGAACATGATCCATTCTTTGTATTTGTTTGTGATGCCTCTTGTAAGACCAGGCACGATCATTCAGTGCTGAGGTTAGCCGATCTCTAGGAAGATTGAAGCATTAAATCATTTAAGCATTTGACAGTTGAATTCAATCCCCCAAAAGAAAACTGCCCATTACCCTCAGAGTACCACCTATTGAAGAGTTTTCCTTTTCTGAACCTTATATTAAAATTAGTACCTGCATCCATTTCTGATTTATACGTACGCGACAGATGCAACAAACAAGATGACCTGCAGCTTTGTGCCAGCAAGTCTTATGGGCAGGAGGTTAGTGAAATTTAAATGTGCATGTTTCATTAAGGAGCTCTACACCACATTTACTGACAGATATTAAGGGCAGCAGTATCGGACTCCATTCTATACTACATTACTCCAGATAAAATACAGAAACAAACCTATTACTTACCTGTAAAGTTCATTTCCCCAAGTTGGTCTCCCTTGTCCCAGTCGTCACTAAATGAAGGCAGCCCCTTCCACCACAGGTAATATTTATCCAAGTCCGCTTTCTGCTTCCATGTTCATACATGGAAAAACAGCTTCCTCCTCCTCCCCGTCCTCTCAGCCTTTGAGTACCAAGATTGCCAAACAGAAAGGTGCAGAATGAATACTCACTGGGATGGAAGGGCTCTGACTGGGATGAGGGAGACCAACTCAGGCTAATGGAGTTTACCGGTAATGAATCGACTCATTGCCTCTTCATTTGTCCCCCTTGTGCTTGTCGTCACTGAATGTGGAACTCACAAGCAAAAACATAATTCTGCACCTTGCCACAAACAGTTTTTTGTTTTAAAAAAACAATTACTTAATTGCAGTTGTTAGTGCCAAAATTGCCAGACACCAAAGCAATAATGGCAGGGTCGGCTTTAGCACCGGTGCAACGTTTGTTGGCCCCCCCCCCCCCAATGACCACCTCCACCACAGATTCCCTCACCACCACTTTTTAACAGTGCCCCTCAAGTCTCCATAATCAGTCTTTCAGATGCGTTTAATTGCTTATAAAGCGCCACTCATACCAGTGTAGGGTGTCAGAGCACTTTCTATCACACAAGCATTACGCAGAGACAATCAAACATACATGTGCAAATCAGCATATAGGAGATGTTACTTAAGCCAGAGAACTACAAGGTGTTGGAGTGACATGTCATCCATACTGACAGACAGTATAGTTTGAGTGCTTGGTCTGGTGAAGCACAAACTCAAAATTGAAAATGGAACAACATATTTGGGTTTTTTCTTTAATAATAAGAATCGATTTCCACCCAGATGAACCGTTTTTGCTACATTAATCTATGCTGTAAGCTATACTTTGCAGTGTGCATACAGTTCTTTGATGATAGTTAATAATTCACTATTTTACTTTAGACTGCACGTATTTCTCTTTGAAAAGCAGCAACCCACTGACCTATTTACATTGTATGCACTTTGTGATTTGCATGGGACACGTTCTTTTCAGCAGGCATATTAATCCTCTGTGCTTTTTATTGTTGCCTGGAAATTGCTGGAGGCAAGGAACATGGCAGCAGGTGATTTAAAAACCAAAATAAACTTGCAAACACAGCACACCCTGAAGTCAGCACCCGATGCCGTGGCACTGGTAGCCGGCCGGCCAGCCGGCCCTAGATAATGAATGTTTAACAAATGTATGACGAGAAGCCCATGTCAATGCTCTGCAGATTTTAGGAATGGAAACACCTCCAACCTGCACCCAAGAAGTGGAAACTGACCTATTACTTAGAGCAGAGGAAGACACTGTCTTGCCTTTGTTGGGTTTACCAAAAGAAACAAAAGAGATTTTGAAAGACGAAAATCCTTGACATAGGTCAAATTACACAAAAGGGCTCTACTAACATCAAGAGAGGAAAGGTCATGGCCCTGATCATCCATGTTCAAAACAAGCAACACAATCTCTTGATCTAAATGGAACTTGGAAGACATTCTGGAAGGAATTTGGTATCAGGCCTAAGAATTACCCTGTCAGGAAGAATAGTAAGTTATGGACAAGATATCACAAGAATACCCAGTTCCCCAATTCTCCTGGCTGAACTAATGTCCATCAGAAAATCCACTTTCACCATTAGCCAGCATAATTGAGCCATGTATAAAAGTTCAAAAGGAAGTAACTGTAATCCCCTCAAAACCAAAATCTCTGAGACTCTTTTCCCCCGAAATCTTCTGAAGCACCCTCGGCAGGAGGGGAGTCGGAGGGAAGGCATACAGAAGACCTTCCCATTCCTGCAGACAAGGAAACGCTGAACAGAGCTGTGGAAGTTAGGAAGTCTGTGGGGAGGCAAACAGAGCCATCCATGTTTCAGCAAATGACAAATTTGCTGAAACTGTGAAAGTGCTGGACGGGACAACACTGATAAGGGCAGATTCCGACTCAGACTGTCAGCATGAAAGTTCAGGGATTCACTGATGTATACAGCTTTCACTGAGAGCACATGATGCTCTACCTATTAACAAATTTGAGCCGCCAGAGAGTGTAAATGGGACTACTTAGTCTCTCCCCTTGATGATTAATGTAATACCAAATCACTGGATTGTCCGTACAGATGACTACATCCCGACTCGCGAACTGTGACTGAAAAAACTTGACTGCTTTTAAAACTGCAGCCATTTCGTTCCAGTTGGAAGACTGACACCTATCTTGGGCAGTCCACTGACCCCTACAGTCCCAGTCCAACAAGGTTGCACCCCAGTACCAAAGACTGTCATCCGTAGTCCATTGTAGAGGGACGAAGGGTTGGAAGGGGCTCCCCCTCTCTAGAGTGGGAGTGTGAAGCCACCACTGGAGTTCCTGGGTTATTTCCTGATTCATCTGAACTGGAGTCTCATACTTCTGGATGGTTGGGCCCCAGTGACCCAGAAGAATATTTACCAGTGGTTTCAAATGAAATCTGGCCCAAGGGACCACCCCTGTTGTTGATGCCATAAGACCCCGGACCATCAACCAGAATCTTGCCGTTGCCGAAGGCTTCCGTTGTAACTCGCTAAGAGTTGACTGGAGAGACTGGAGAGACCAAATCCCATCCTGAGGGAAAAAACACACTGTCTGGCACCGGCTGGGACTTCAGAATGTTCGGCTTGAAGCCCAATTACTTTTTTTTCTAGTTTTATATAGCGTTAACTAGACCCGAGAAATCGGGTATCAGAGCGCTTTACATGAGCACCAGTTTCCTTACAGATGGACACATTCATTTTTGTCAGGCATGGGGAGATTAAGTGATTTGCCCAGAATCACACAGTGTTGAGCGTCGCTGCCAAGACTCGAACCCGGTTCCCCAGCTTCGAGGTCGACCGCTCGAGCCGTAAGGCTACATCCTCTCCCCAATTGTTGAAGGAGGTCGATTGTTGCCATTCCTGCTTCCTGCACCTTAAAAAAAAGAAGCGGGAGAAATTAGGCAATCATCAAGGTATGGAAAAATGGTGAACCACTTGAGTTGTAAGGATGCTACAACAGGAGCCAGTACCTTGGTAAAAGACCAAGGTGATGTTGACAACCCAAAAGGCAGACTGGGAATGTCTGTGACTCAGACAAAACCTCATAAAGGGTTGACTGTTGGGATGCACTGGCCCATGAAAATAAGCATCCTCTAGGGCTACAGTTGATGAAAAGTCACCCTTGTGAATTAAAGGAATTATTTGTTGATGAGTTGTCATTCTGAAGTTCTCCAATCGGTCTCAGTGGTTCAAAGAATTTAGGTTCAGAATGGGAAGTATCAGGTTTTTTTTTACTAGAAAACTAGTTGAATAAAAACCCTCTCCTTGTTGGTGATACAGTACAGGAATGAATGCTTTCTTTAGAAGCAGTTGTTCCATGCCTAACCACATAGCTTCTCTCTCCATGATGTCCCTTGATAAGGGAGTTGATCTGAACATTGGAACTGGAGGAGTCTCCTTGAAAGAAATCTGGTACGCCTCTGAAATTATGGAAAGAACCCAACGATCCTTCACCTGAACATGTCATTGAGGAAGAAAACTAGTCTGGCACCCACTGCCATATAGTCATTTTTCTTCCCGCATCTTTTCCAGACTGTCCTTATGGTCCAATTTTGTTGGTAAACGTAGCTCCATGATATTGAACCCGGCCGCAAAAGTGAAAAGAGCATTTCATCTCCTGCCGCTACTGATTCTGGTACTGAAAAAGACTTTTTGACCAATGGAAGGTTAAATGGTTTTTAAATCTTCTCTTCTGAAAGCATTGAACCATTTCATTAAGTTAATCGCCAAATAGTTTTAACCCCGTAAATGGGAATTTTTTTAACTAAAACCACTGAGTTGTTTCTAGGAGTTCATCCAAAGCATACACGCTCCAGCCACTGCTGCCCCAGTGGCAGAAGCTGAAGCCCACAAATTCTTAATGGTGACCTTGGTAAGAAACTGTGCCAAGACTTCCATCTGGGACACAATTGCCTTAGGGTCAGCTTTTTCCTGGAGACGATAAAATGACTTCTGAAAATCCTTCACCAGGACCTGAGCAGTGTAAGCTGCAAACTAGCTGGCCTGAACTCCAAAATGGGTGGCCACAGAGAATCTCTTAAGAGAGGATTCAACTTTCTTGTCAATAGGGTCTGACAAAGTAGCTTCTTCAGAGCAAAGGGACGATGATAAAGCCATAGAGTACAGAATTGAATTGACCCTTGGTACATGTGGGACGAGCTCCTGAAGATCTTTCACCAGATATCATTAATGAAGAAACGAGGAATGTTATGTTTGTCAACATCCTTCCATTCTTTTAAAACATTGTCCTTCTCAAGGACACATTGTCCTTGAGAATGTCATAAGAGGAAGAACATTTGAGACAGTCTCGCTGTATTGGGCAAAACAAATTTGTTCCTCTACAGTCTTCTGAGGAAACCCAAGTACCTCGCTAATATGCACAAGCATATCAACAGCGCCTTTCATGCCACAGCAGCTGCCCAGCCCAACACGTGAACAGGGAGTGTGGCTAAGAGCAGTGCAGCATACCCTTCGCACCAGGTGATGCAGTAAGGAACAAATAAGTTACTCACAGTCCGCCATCATGCAATGAGACAGTGTGGCTGCGAGCGTTGAGAATTTTTAATATTGCGGTACGCCAAAACGAGTAATTAAACTAGGCGCAACTGTGAGCAGGAAAGGGAGCAAAGAGGATCACTTAGCTGTCGGTAGACAGGAAATTACAGAGAACGTGTGGACGGCGGGGACAGGCTTTATTCAATGTGTGTACATAAAAGTAGAAACCGGACTCATTCAGTGACCAAGGGGACTAATGAGGAGGTAATGTAATAGAGGAAATGGCTAATGTGTCATTTATGCTATACGAGTAAGACTCTCATGACCTCCACCTGTCCAGCTTTACCCAAATTTTGGACAAGCTGTTTTACCACACTTGGGGAAATTCTGAATAGGGAACTGACCCACACCTGTAATCTTCTTCATGCTACTGTTGTTTCTTGGACATTGATGGTGGTCTTATTAGGAGCGATTAATGCGTGTCAACTAACCTTATTCACTAAAGTGTCAAATGGCCACTAGGAAATGTGACACTTTTAGATTTCTGCGAGAGTAGTGCCAGTTTGGAGAGAACAGTGTAATTGCAGGTACTTATTTTGCCTGTAGTTGACCAGTTGACGTTGACCAATTGGTGTACTGAGGAATCAGCTCTTTGACGTTGATTTTTTTGGTACTTTTTTGCTTTTATGTTCATGCCTGCATCAAAAAATTATTGTATTAGCCACAGACATGTGCGTCTCACTCTTGCTTACAATTTGGGTTCAATTTTGGGACGTTTTTATCCTTGCCTAGACATAAATTTTTAAACTCAATAAAGCTAATTAAAAAATTCACACATTGTAGATTGTTGTACTATTATTTCTCCAGCAGTTCTCTTCAGAGTTGCAGAAAGATGGTACTTTTGAGCTGATGATAGGAGAAGCCCTTTAGCTGTTTGTGGAAACAGTCTGATGGCTTCAACCATATGTGCTAATGTGTAATATAAAAGTAAACCGTTTTAGTTTTGGCCTTCTAGTTTTAATTAATTGGTGTTTCAGGTTCACAAAGCTTCAGCCCATTGTCACTGTCACAATAGACTCAAACATGTTAAAATACTATAATGTTATTCCTTACACATGTTCCTATTACCGAAATATGTATAAGAGTTGTCATCAATATTTGTAAACATAGTAACCTGTTTTTTCTGTGCTCAAAAAACTCTACTTGCAGACCATTTGTGCTAATGCTGAAAGGCTGTAAAAAGCTGAAATGCCATAAAATAGAAGACCTACAGATGACCTTTTTAGGTCGAACCCTACCAGACAGCGCAGCTAGCAACATCTTTGAGACAGTCAGAAACCTTCTCTAGAAATGCATTTCAACCATTGCTTAGCATGGCTTTGTGGTTTATAACTCACATTTGCTTGATTTGCATTTGCTGGCTCTTTAGACTGCCCAGGTTGAGTTTGTCCCGTCCCTTACCCAAACCTTGTTTATTGTATTCTTTTACCAAAACTGGATTTCTTTAAACAGGCCTTTAAATCTTATTATCTTGTCATATTTGCTGCACATTCAAAGACAGAGGTCACATGTCAGCCTCTGTGTTCCAGGGAGCTTGGTGTTTGCTTTTCTTTCTTTGACTTCAAAGTGAGAAGATTTATGTGGCAATCATGCTGGCTACCCGGAGAGAGCTTGAGGAAGGCTGTATGATGTTAGTTATTTTCTAGCACACAAAAAAGTTAAATGTTTGTAAATTAACTGTGCAGATATTTGAGAATATATCAGAATTAGAAATGCACAAAGGAAGCACATTTTTTGGTAATTCTGTAGTGTGATGGAAACAAATAATCTAATATGATCGAAAGAAATCAGTACACTAGGTGATGCCATTTCCACACAATATTGTTTGTGTGCTTCATGCTTTTATCAGTAAAACTGTGTGTCTGTGCAAATGTAATGTTCATTTCAATTAAAGATGTGGTGCCTGTAATGCAGTGTGCTTTAACACCATGCATACTTCACTTTACCCACTCTACTCTGCAGCAGCCCACACCACTGCAGTCTACTCTGCAGCACACCAGACTACGCCACTCCACACTGTCACTTCACTCTACTCTGCACCCCTCCTCTCTATGCCACTTCACTTCAATCCACCCTGCTCTACTCTGCATCACTCTACTCTATGCCACTGCATTCTACGCCAATGCACTCTCGTCTGTATCACTCCACTCTATGCCAGTGCACTCTGTGCAATCCATTCTATGCCTCTCTAATCTACTCTGCACTCTACACCACTCTACTATACGCCACTGTACTCTACCGTGCACACCTCCATTCTACTCTAAAACACTACTCTATGCCATAACACTCAGTGCCACTGCCCGGCACCATTACACTCAACGCCATTCCACTCCACAATATGCTACTCCTTTCCACTTTGAACCACTCCACTCTGCCTCACTGTGCTCTACGCCAATGCACTCTACACCACTTTATTAAAAAAACAATGCACTCTACACCACTGCGCTCTACGCTAGTTTACTCTGCAACACTGCACTCTACTCCACTATACTCTACTTTGCATTACTGTACGCCACTGCACTCCATACAAATGTACTCTACAGTGCTGTACTCTGCCATTCTATCCTACTCTGCATCACTGTACTATACACCACTTTAGTCTGCACCACTCTACACCACTGCACTCCACTCCAATGCACTCTATGCCACTCTACTATACACCGCTGCACCCAATGACAGTCTACTACTGAACACTGTACTCTACGCCACTGAACTCTGCGCCACTGTACTCTATGCTGCGCCACAATATGTCATTCTACACCACTCTATCCTACACCACTGCCCTCTACGGCACTCTACTCTAAACCACTGAACTCAACGCCAACTACTCTATGCCACTGCACTCTGCTCCACTATGTTCTGCAATGCATCTCTCTACTCTGCACCACTCTACTCTGCGCCACTCTACTCTGTGCCACTGCACACTACGCCAATGCACTCTACGCCACTCTAATTTGCAGGACTGCACACTCATCCAGTGAACTCAACGCCACTCGACCCTGCACCAATTCCCTCTATGCCACTGCACGCGATGCCTCTCTACACCATTGGCTCTATATCATTGCACTCTATGCCACTCTGTTCTACTATGTACTGCTGTTTTCTATGCCACTGCTCCCTGCACCACTCTACTCTATGCCACTGCACTCTACTCTGCACCACTCAACTCTACGCCTCTCTACAGCACTCTACACCAGTTCACTCTGCATCACTCCACGCCACTCTATTCTGCACCACTGCACTCCACACCACTGCACTCTACACCACTCTACTCTATGCACCTGCACTCTATGCCACTCTACTCTATACTTCTGCAGTCAACTCTGCACCACTCAACACTACCTGAACCACTCCACTCAATGCCACTTCACTCTACTCTGAAGCAATCTACTCCATGCCACTGCACTCTACTCTGAACTGCTCTACATCACTGTACTCTATGCCAATGCACTCCGGAGCACTTCAATCAAAACCAATGCAGGCTACAGCAGTCTACTCTATACCACTGTACTTTACGCCAGTTCACTCTAGGCCACTGTACTTCGCTCTACTACACTATAAGATACTCCACTCGATAATGCTGTACTCCATTAAACTCTACTCCACTCTGACATTCTACTCTATGCCACTCCACTCTGCAACACACTACTCCATTTCATGCCATTCTACAACACTGCTCCACTCTACGCAACTTCCTCTTTGCCACTTCATGCCGCTTTACTCCTCTCTATTCTACAACACACTCCTTCACTCCATGCCTCTCCACTCTACTCTATTCCACTCTACTTTTTCAACAATCTACTCCCCTCTTTGCCACTGCAGTAAACAACACTCTACTCTATGCAACACCCTCTAAGCCACTCCCCTCTACTCTACACCACTCCATGGCACTCCACTCTACGCCACATATTTCTACTCCACTCTATGCCACTCTACTCCCTTCACAACACTCCACACCACTCCATACCTCTCCACTCTACTCCACAATACAGCACTCCACTCCATGCCACTCTGCTTTACCCCATTAACCTTTGGCCATGCTCAACAGCAGCCAATGTGGTGTACAACATGGCTACAGCATATTGGCAAAGCTAATATGTATTGCATGGGAGAGACCTAGTGGCGTTGTCAATGCTTGTTTTGAATGGCCCCAGCATGTTCCAGACCCAGAGGAAATGTTAAATGCACTCTCTGACGTGCTGATAAACATAACATAATTTATTATATAGAAAGGAACTTCAGCCAGGCACACTTTCACTGAGATGTTTTTACTTGCATCACCGAGGTATATTCTGCAAATATTACAGCCAGGCTGTAACAGTTGATAAGCAGTACTTAAAAATCAAAAGCAACACCACAGAAGTCAAATGTTTAAAGAAATATATCCGTGAGTGGGCCTAAAGTTAGGGATTGGAGTAATAATATGTCAGTAATGTACCTCTGTGATTCTCATCGATCACTAATCCAAGGAAGAGGAATGGCAGATGGTCCCACTGTTTACGAAGCAGTGCAGCCGTCCTCATGCCGGCCGGTAGCCATAGCTGGCAAGTGGCCCCATGTCATGTTTCCAACCAGCAACACTGGGCATTCTCCGGCGTGCAGGCTGGTGTTTGGAAGACGAATATGACATAAATACCAGCATTCTTGGTACTGTGTCCGACAAACCAACCCAACAATATGGACCCAGGTGACAGCTGTACAAGGGGGTTATTCAGAGGGTCTGTTATCTGAGAGGAGGGGGTGTGCAATGCAGGGATCTTGTCTGCTGTGGACTTACTTTGGGTCCTCAGTCAATGCATAATGACTCCAAAGCAGAGGGTCTATACCAAGAACTGGGGAGGGGGGGTTCTGTTTTGGGAGGACAAGTGTATCTTGAATTGTGTATTTATTCAGACAGCCAGTGGTAGAAAAACGAATTCACGACATGGCTATGGAATGAAAGCCCTTGTTGTCTGTGTTATATTGCTTCCTGAGTTTGAAAATCAACAGCCAGCCCGGAAGACCTTTCCCAGAGCCTGAAGTTACATATGGAGTGCAGAAGGTGGTTGATGAGTTGCACAGAGAAGAAACATTACAGTGAATTTGAGCGAATGGGCAATTTATAGGACTAGCACTGCGCAAGCCTGTTCGGCGTGCCGCCATATGCCAGCTCTGCGTGCCATAAGGATTATTGTGAACAGATGATTTCTTAATTCTTAGAGTTCTTGGAAATGCCATTAACATCCGTTTGTGGACAGTATAAGTTAATGCCTCTTTCGTGTTGTTTGTACACAAACATTACCAATTTGTTGGGCGACATCTTAGTAAGTGGTGCATCGTAAATCTTAAACGTGCCGGCAAATCATGCTCTAAGCAATAGGACTGCACTGGAAGCGTCACCTGAATGACAAACTATAATCTTTACAGGCAGACTGCATTTGTTTACAGAATGAGTGTGCAGGAGAGATTTCAAATAGTTGATAGTTCATACAGGGGCCCTCTCGATCAATAATGAATTACTGATAGGGACGGAAATACCGTCTACTAGGATTGTCAGTAGCAACCAACCCGTAAATGATGAGAAATAAGCCGTAAAACACTTCATCCATGAATCACACTTTAAAATGGCGGTCCAGTCCCATATCACACCATGCCGTACAGGCAGTGGAAATGCTCTGGGGTCTCCTCCTCGTCCTCTTATCGGTAAGGTACATGCTGAAACTAGGTTGATCGCTGGAGTCTGCATCGCTTCATTCCTTTACACCCTGAAAAGGCTTTCAATTTAAACTAAACATATTTTCAAAATGGCCTGTGTTAATCACAAACCCCTTTACCCCGGTAACAGAAACACCAGGCTCCAAAACGGAGTATCTCAAGGCGAACCTAAGCCTAGGGGAACTACGAACCTCGCCTTCAAGAAAGGAGGAACTTTAGTCAAACTTTTCCGACGTGCTTCTAGGGTCTGGACCCCCACCCCCCACTTACAAATCCTTCGTTTCAGACATTAACAAAGAACTTGGAAGGTTTTCCACCGGCGTTCTCAAATGTGGTCTATCACTCTGCCACTGAACGACCATTGAGTGCATGAGAATGTGTATGTAATGTCCTACCTTGTGTATTTGTAAATCCCCTTGAGACTAACAATCTGTTCGAATACATGTCCCACGTAAAAACGTAAATCCCTACGGTGTATATATGTAGCGTGTTTGGGCCCTGACGAAACTATTGACGCATTAATGTACAGGCTGTGCACAATGTGTTGCTTCACTGCTCGCTGTCATCAGGTACCAGGTGTTTCTAGCTATAGCATGCTCTGTTAACCCCTTCGCTGCTAGGCCTTTTCCCCTCCTGTGCTAAGCCCTTTTTGGGCTATTTGAGGTAGTGCGCGCTTAGGCCCCTGTAACTTTTTGACCACATTAGGTATCCACGCCAAATTTGCGTCCTTTTCTTCCAACATCTTGGGGATTCTAAAGGTACCCAGGGTTTGTGGATTCTCCTAGAGGGGTCACAGAAATTAGTCAAAATACAGCAATTTTTTTTTTTTTTTGTGAAAAATGTGAAAAACGGGCTGCAAATGAAAGCTTCTGGGTTTTTCTCTGCAAATGGTATCAAAAAAGGGTTTGTGGGGCTGAAATCACAATTTCTCCAGCTTTTAGGGAATGACAGACTTTTGTTAGAAAACCAACATTTTTTACACAGTTTTGGCATTTTTCTGGGACATACCCTATTTTTGCTATTTTTTGTGCTTTCAACCTCCTTCCAGTTAACGGTAGAAAAGGGTAACAAAACAATAATGGATCCTGGAAAGCTATACATTTTTGAAAAGTAGACAAAATTCTGAATTCAGCAAGGGGTCATTTGCGTAGATCCATCAAGGTTTCTTTATAGAAATTTACAGGCAAATATAGGAGAAATTAAAAATTTGTTGAAAAAAGCAGCCTCTTGAGTCAACGTTTTTACCTGTAACTTCTTCGAATTATGACATCTCTTTGAAAGCAATGTACCGTTACATCCGGTAGACCTTCCTGGTTGTGTGGACATATAGGACTTGTAGGTTCATCAAGAGCCCAACGAACCCAGAGTAGAAAAATGAGCAGCATTTTGTAATGTTTTTTTTTTTTGGTCCGGGTATATAGCAATTATTGTGGGAAAATGTATACTTGGAAAAATCGGTATGAAAGTCACCTATGTATTTCTGAAATGGGAACAAATTACAGAGTTCAGAAACAGTGCATATTTGCACATTTTCGAAAGTGGGAATACTCATATTTGCATGACAATTATTGGTCATTTTTCAAAATGACTTTTTTTTTACACAATGTCTTTCATTTGGAAGGGAGAAATGCATCAAAAATCAACAGGTAATAACAGTAGCTTTACAAATTTGAACTACCCTAAGTCTCCCGAGAAAAATGGTACCTCACTTGTGTGGGTAGGCATAGTGCCCACGACAGGAAGTGGCTCAAAACCTAAGGTGAACACACCACATTTTCACACTGAAAATTTACACTTTTTTTGCAAAGAGTCTAGCTGTAGTTTTTGAACCCTAGCCCTGCCGGCACCTAGGGAAACCTAGCAAACCTATACATTTTTGAAAACTAGACACCCAGGGGAATCCAGGATGGGGTGACTTGACTGCCTCCCACCATGGTCTGTTACCCAGAATCCCTTGCAAACGTAAAAAATTGAAAAAAAAACCACATTTTCCCCACATTTCTGTGATGCAAAGTTCTGGAATCTGCGTGGATCCACAAATTTCCACCCACCCCGCGTTCCCCAAAGTCCTACGAGAAAAATGGTACCTCACTTGTGCGGGTCGGCCTAGTGCCCGCGACAGGAAACGGCGCAAAACGCAACGTGGTTTTGGAGTGAAAAATGACCCTTTTTTTGGCAAAGTGACTAGCTGTAGATTTTGTACCCTAGCCCTGCCGGCACCTAGGGAAACCTAGCAAACCTATACATTTCTGAAAACTAGACACCCAGGGGAATCCAGGATGGGGTGACTTGACTGCCTCCCACCATGGTCTGTTACCCAGAATCCCTTGCAAACGTAAAAAATTGAAAAAAAAACCACATTTTCCCCACATTTCTGTGATGCAAAGTTCTGGAATCTGCGTGGATCCACAAATTTCCACCCACCCCGCGTTCCCCAAAGTCCTACGAGAAAAATGGTACCTCACTTGTGCGGGTCGGCCTAGTGCCCGCGACAGGAAACGGCGCAAAACGCAACGTGGTTTTGGAGTGAAAAATGACCCTTTTTTTGGCAAAGTGACTAGCTGTAGATTTTGTACCCTAGCCCTGCCGGCACCTAGGGAAACCTAGCAAACCTATACATTTCTGAAAACTAGACACCCAGGGGAATCCAGGATGGGGTGACTTGACTGCCTCCCACCATGGTCTGTTACCCAGAATCCCTTGCAAACGTAAAAAATTGACAAAAAAAACACATTTTCCCCACATTTCTGTGATGGAAAGTTCTGGAATCTGCGTGGATCCACAAATTTCCACCCACCCCGCGTTCCCCAAAGTCCTACGAGAAAAATGGTACCTCACTTGTGCGGGTCGGCCTAGTGCCCGCGACAGGAAAAGGCGCAAAACGCAACGTTGTTTTTGGAGTGAAAAATGACCCTTTTTTTGGCAAAGTGACTAGCTGTAGATTTTGTACCCTAGCCCTGCCGGCACCTAGGGAAACCTAGCAAACCTATACATTTCTGAAAACTAGACACCCAGGGGAATCCAGGATGGGGTGACTTGACTGCCTCCCACCATGGTCTGTTACCCAGAATCCCTTGCAAACGTAAAAAATTGACAAAAAAAACACATTTTCCCCACATTTCTGTGATGGAAAGTTCTGGAATCTGCGTGGATCCACAAATTTCCACCCACCCCGCGTTCCCCAAAGTCCTACGAGAAAAATGGTACCTCACTTGTGCGGGTCGGCCTAGTGCCCGCGACAGGAAACGGCGCAAAACGCAACATGGTTTTGGAGTGAAAAATGACCCTTTTTTTGGCAAAGTGACTAGCTGTAGATTTTGTACCCTAGCCCTGCCGGCACCTAGGGAAACCTAGCAAACCTATACATTTCTGAAAACTAGACACCCAGGGGAATCCAGGATGGGGTGACTTGACTGCCTCCCACCATGGTCTGTTACCCAGAATCCCTTGCAAACGTAAAAAATTGACAAAAAAAACACATTTTCCCCACATTTCTGTGATGGAAAGTTCTGGAATCTGCGTGGATCCACAAATTTCCACCCACCCCGCGTTCCCCAAAGTCCTACGAGAAAAATGGTACCTCACTTGTGCGGGTCGGCCTAGTGCCCGCGACAGGAAACGGCGCAAAACGCAACGTGGTTTTGGAGTGAAAAATGACCCTTTTTTTGGCAAAGTGACTAGCTGTAGATTTTGTACCCTAGCCCTGCCGGCACCTAGGGAAACCTAGCAAACCTATACATTTCTGAAAACTAGACACCCAGGGGAATCCAGGATGGGGTGACTTGACTGCCTCCCACCATGGTCTGTTACCCAGAATCCCTTGCAAACGTAAAAAATTGACAAAAAAAACACATTTTCCCCACATTTCTGTGATGGAAAGTTCTGGAATCTGCGTGGATCCACAAATTTCCACCCACCCCGCGTTCCCCAAAGTCCTACGAGAAAAATGGTACCTCACTTGTGCGGGTCGGCCTAGTGCCCGCGACAGGAAACGGCGCAAAACGCAACGTGGTTTTGGAGTGAAAAATGACCCTTTTTTTGGCAAAGTGACTAGCTGTAGATTTTGTACCCTAGCCCTGCCGGCACCTAGGGAAACCTAGCAAACCTATACATTTCTGAAAACTAGACACCCAGGGGAATCCAGGATGGGGTGACTTGACTGCCTCCCACCATGGTCTGTTACCCAGAATCCCTTGCAAACGTAAAAAATTGACAAAAAAAACACATTTTCCCCACATTTCTGTGATGGAAAGTTCTGGAATCTGCGTGGATCCACAAATTTCCACCCACCCCGCGTTCCCCAAAGTCCTACGAGAAAAATGGTACCTCACTTGTGCGGGTCGGCCTAGTGCCCGCGACAGGAAACGGCGCAAAACGCAACGTGGTTTTGGAGTGAAAAATGACCCTTTTTTTGGCAAAGTGACTAGCTGTAGATTTTGTACCCTAGCCCTGCCGGCACCTAGGGAAACCTAGCAAACCTATACATTTCTGAAAACTAGACACCCAGGGGAATCCAGGATGGGGTGACTTGACTGCCTCCCACCATGGTCTGTTACCCAGAATCCCTTGCAAACGTAAAAAATTGACAAAAAAAACACATTTTCCCCACATTTCTGTGATGGAAAGTTCTGGAATCTGCGTGGATCCACAAATTTCCACCCACCCCGCGTTCCCCAAAGTCCTACGAGAAAAATGGTACCTCACTTGTGCGGGTCGGCCTAGTGCCCGCGACAGGAAACGGCGCAAAACGCAACGTGGTTTTGGAGTGAAAAATGACCCTTTTTTTGGCAAAGTGACTAGCTGTAGATTTTGTACCCTAGCCCTGCCGGCACCTAGGGAAACCTAGCAAACCTATACATTTCTGAAAACTAGACACCCAGGGGAATCCAGGATGGGGTGACTTGACTGCCTCCCACCATGGTCTGTTACCCAGAATCCCTTGCAAACGTAAAAAATTGACAAAAAAAACACATTTTCCCCACATTTCTGTGATGGAAAGTTCTGGAATCTGCGTGGATCCACAAATTTCCACCCACCCCGCGTTCCCCAAAGTCCTACGAGAAAAATGGTACCTCACTTGTGCGGGTCGGCCTAGTGCCCGCGACAGGAAACGGCGCAAAACGCAACGTGGTTTTGGAGTGAAAAATGACCCTTTTTTTGGCAAAGTGACTAGCTGTAGATTTTGTACCCTAGCCCTGCCGGCACCTAGGGAAACCTAGCAAACCTATACATTTCTGAAAACTAGACACCCAGGGGAATCCAGGATGGGGTGACTTGACTGCCTCCCACCATGGTCTGTTACCCAGAATCCCTTGCAAACGTAAAAAATTGACAAAAAAAACACATTTTCCCCACATTTCTGTGATGGAAAGTTCTGGAATCTGCGTGGATCCACAAATTTCCACCCACCCCGCGTTCCCCAAAGTCCTACGAGAAAAATGGTACCTCACTTGTGCGGGTCGGCCTAGTGCCCGCGACAGGAAACGGCGCAAAACGCAACGTGGTTTTGGAGTGAAAAATGACCCTTTTTTTGGCAAAGTGACTAGCTGTAGATTTTGTACCCTAGCCCTGCCGGCACCTAGGGAAACCTAGCAAACCTATACATTTCTGAAAACTAGACACCCAGGGGAATCCAGGATGGGGTGACTTGACTGCCTCCCACCATGGTCTGTTACCCAGAATCCCTTGCAAACGTAAAAAATTGACAAAAAAAACACATTTTCCCCACATTTCTGTGATGGAAAGTTCTGGAATCTGCGTGGATCCACAAATTTCCACCCACCCCGCGTTCCCCAAAGTCCTACGAGAAAAATGGTACCTCACTTGTGCGGGTCGGCCTAGTGCCCGCGACAGGAAACGGCGCAAAACGCAACGTGGTTTTGGAGTGAAAAATGACCCTTTTTTTGGCAAAGTGACTAGCTGTAGATTTTGTACCCTAGCCCTGCCGGCACCTAGGGAAACCTAGCAAACCTATACATTTCTGAAAACTAGACACCCAGGGGAATCCAGGATGGGGTGACTTGACTGCCTCCCACCATGGTCTGTTACCCAGAATCCCTTGCAAACGTAAAAAATTGACAAAAAAAACACATTTTCCCCACATTTCTGTGATGGAAAGTTCTGGAATCTGCGTGGATCCACAAATTTCCACCCACCCCGCGTTCCCCAAAGTCCTACGAGAAAAATGGTACCTCACTTGTGCGGGTCGGCCTAGTGCCCGCGACAGGAAACGGCGCAAAACGCAACGTGGTTTTGGAGTGAAAAATGACCCTTTTTTTGGCAAAGTGACTAGCTGTAGATTTTGTACCCTAGCCCTGCCGGCACCTAGGGAAACCTAGCAAACCTATACATTTCTGAAAACTAGACACCCAGGGGAATCCAGGATGGGGTGACTTGACTGCCTCCCACCATGGTCTGTTACCCAGAATCCCTTGCAAACGTAAAAAATTGACAAAAAAAACACATTTTCCCCACATTTCTGTGATGGAAAGTTCTGGAATCTGCGTGGATCCACAAATTTCCACCCACCCCGCGTTCCCCAAAGTCCTACGAGAAAAATGGTACCTCACTTGTGCGGGTCAGCCTAGTGCCCGCGACAGGAAACGGCGCAAAACGCAAAGTGGTTTTGGAGTGAAAAATGACCCTTTTTTTGGCAAAGTGACTAGCTGTAGATTTTGTACCCTAGCCCTGCCGGCACCTAGGGAAACCTACCAAACCTATACATTTCTGAAAACTAGACACCCGGCGGTTTCCAGGGAGGTATGGCTTGCGTGGATCCCCCAACGTTTCCTTACCCAGAATCCCCTGCAAACCTCAATTTTTGCTCAAAAAATCACTTTTTTCACACATTTTGGGGTGGGAAAGTAGTGGCATCACCGGGCTCACACAAATTTACCACCACCCAGCGTTCCCCCAGGTCTCCCGGTAAAAATGGTGCCTCACTTGTGTGGGAGGCCCAAGTACCCGCGGCAGGCAAGGGCCCCAAACGTAGTGAGGCGACCTCAAGATGGCCTATCGCCAAACCACCTGGTTTTGCAAGGGGGGTCACTTTGGTTTTTGGCCCGGTGCGCGGCGGCCATCTAGGGAAACCTACCAAACCCAGGCATTTTTGAAAACTAGACACCCGGCGGCTTCCAGGGAGGTATGGCTTGCGTGGATCCCCCAACGTTTCCTTACCCAGAATCCCCTGCAAACCTCAATTTTTGCTCAAAAAATCACTTTTTTCACACATTTTGGGGTGGGAAAGTAGTGGCATCACCGGGCTCACACAAATTTACCACCACCCAGCGTTCCCCCAGGTCTCCCGGTAAAAATGGTGCCTCACTTGTGTGGGAGGCCCAAGTACCCGCGGCAGGCAAGGGCCCCAAAGGTAGTGAGGCCACCTCAAGATGGCCTATCGCCAAACCACCTGGTTTTGCAAGGGGGGTCACTTTGGTTTTTGGCCCGGTGCGCGGCGGCCATCTAGGGAAACCTACCAAACCCAGGCATTTTTGAAAACTAGACACCCGGCGGCTTCCAGGGAGGTATGGCTTGCGTGGATCCCCCAACGTTTCCTTACCCAGAATCCCCTGCAAACCTCAATTTTTGCTCAAAAAATCACTTTTTTCACACATTTTGGGGTGGGAAAGTAGTGGCATCACCGGGCTCACACAAATTTACCACCACCCAGCGTTCCCCCAGGTCTCCCGGTAAAAATGGTGCCTCACTTGTGTGGGAGGCCCAAGTACCCGCGGCAGGCAAGGGCCCCAAAGGTAGTGAGGCCACCTCAAGATGGCCTATCGCCAAACCACCTGGTTTTGCAAGGGGGGTCACTTTGGTTTTTGGCCCGGTGCGCGGCGGCCATCTAGGGAAACCTACCAAACCCAGGCATTTTTGAAAACTAGACACCCGGCGGCTTCCAGGGAGGTATGGCTTGCGTGGATCCCCCAACGTTTCCTTACCCAGAATCCCCTGCAAACCTCAATTTTTGCTCAAAAAATCACTTTTTTCACACATTTTGGGGTGGGAAAGTAGTGGCATCACCGGGCTCACACAAATTTACCACCACCCAGCGTTCCCCCAGGTCTCCCGGTAAAAATGGTGCCTCACTTGTGTGGGAGGCCCAAGTACCCGCGGCAGGCAAGGGCCCCAAACGTAGTGAGGCCACCTCAAGATGGCCTATCGCCAAACCACCTGGTTTTGCAAGGGGGGTCACTTTGGTTTTTGGCCCGGTGCGCGGCGGCCATCTAGGGAAACCTACCAAACCCAGGCATTTTTGAAAACTAGACACCCGGCGGCTTCCAGGGAGGTATGGCTTGCGTGGATCCCCCAACGTTTCCTTACCCAGAATCCCCTGCAAACCTCAATTTTTGCTCAAAAAATCACTTTTTTCACACATTTTGGGGTGGGAAAGTAGTGGCATCACCGGGCTCACACAAATTTACCACCACCCAGCGTTCCCCCAGGTCTCCCGGTAAAAATGGTGCCTCACTTGTGTGGGAGGCCCAAGTACCCGCGGCAGGCCAGGACAACAAACGTAGTGAGGCGACCTTTGGGATAGGCAATGTTGATGTTGCCTCACTACGTTTGGGGCCCTTGCCTGCCGCGGGTACTTGGGCCTCCCACACAAGTGAGGCACCATTTTTACCGGGAGACCTGGGGGAACGCTGGGTGGTGGTAAATTTGTGTGAGCCCGGTGATGCCACTACTTTCCCACCCCAAAATGTGTGAAAAAAGTGATTTTTTGAGCAAAAATTGAGGTTTGCAGGGGATTCTGGGTAAGGAAACGTTGGGGGATCCACGCAAGCCATACCTCCCTGGAAGCCGCCGGGTGTCTAGTTTTCAAAAATGCCTGGGTTTGGTAGGTTTCCCTAGATGGCCGCCGCGCACCGGGCCAAAAACCAAAGTGACCCCCCATGCAAAACCAGGTGGTTTGGCGATAGGCCATCTTGAGGTGGCCTCACTACCTTTGGGGCCCTTGCCTGCCGCGGGTACTTGGGCCTCCCACACAAGTGAGGCACCATTTTTACCGGGAGACCTGGGGGAACGCTGGGTGGTGGTAAATTTGTGTGAGCCCGGTGATGCCACTACTTTCCCACCCCAAAATGTGTGAAAAAAGTGATTTTTTGGGCAAAAATTGAGGTTTGCAGGGGATTCTGGGTAAGGAAACGTTGGGGGATCCACGCAAGCCATACCTCCCTGGAAGCCGCCGGGTGTCTAGTTTTCAAAAATGCCTGGGTTTGGTAGGTTTCCCTAGATGGCCGCCGCGCACCGGGCCAAAAACCAAAGTGACCCCCCTTGCAAAACCAGGTGGTTTGGCGATAGGCCATCTTGAGGTGGCCTCACTACCTTTGGGGCCCTTGCCTGCCGCGGGTACTTGGGCCTCCCACACAAGTGAGGCACCATTTTTACCGGGAGACCTGGGGGAACGCTGGGTGGTGGTAAATTTGTGTGAGCCCGGTGATGCCACTACTTTCCCACCCCAAAATGTGTGAAAAAAGTGATTTTTTGAGCAAAAATTGAGGTTTGCAGGGGATTCTGGGTAAGGAAACGTTGGGGGATCCACGCAAGCCATACCTCCCTGGAAGCCGCCGGGTGTCTAGTTTTCAAAAATGCCTGGGTTTGGTAGGTTTCCCTAGATGGCCGCCGCGCACCGGGCCAAAAACCAAAGTGACCCCCCTTGCAAAACCAGGTGGTTTGGCGATAGGCCATCTTGAGGTGGCCTCACTACGTTTGGGGCCCTTGCCTGCCGCGGGTACTTGGGCCTCCCACACAAGTGAGGCACCATTTTTACCGGGAGACCTGGGGGAACGCTGGGTGGTGGTAAATTTGTGTGAGCCCGGTGATGCCACTACTTTCCCACCCCAAAATGTGTGAAAAAAGTGATTTTTTGAGCAAAAATTGAGGTTTGCAGGGGATTCTGGGTAAGGAAACGTTGGGGGATCCACGCAAGCCATACCTCCCTGGAAGCCGCCGGGTGTCTAGTTTTCAAAAATGCCTGGGTTTGGTAGGTTTCCCTAGATGGCCGCCGCGCACCGGGCCAAAAACCAAAGTGACCCCCCTTGCAAAACCAGGTGGTTTGGCGATAGGCCATCTTGAGGTGGCCTCACTACGTTTGGGGCCCTTGCCTGCCGCGGGTACTTGGGCCTCCCACACAAGTGAGGCACCATTTTTACCGGGAGACCTGGGGGAACGCTGGGTGGTGGTAAATTTGTGTGAGCCCGGTGATGCCACTACTTTCCCACCCCAAAATGTGTGAAAAAAGTGATTTTTTGGGCAAAAATTGAGGTTTGCAGGGGATTCTGGGTAAGGAAACGTTGGGGGATCCACGCAAGCCATACCTCCCTGGAAGCCGCCGGGTGTCTAGTTTTCAAAAATGCCTGGGTTTGGTAGGTTTCCCTAGATGGCCGCCGAGCCCTGGGCAAAAAACAAAAGTAACCCCCCTTGCATAACCAGATTACCTATTGTTACTACAGCGTGAGAATTTAGGAATAATACTGCAAAGAAAATGTGGCAGACAATTTGAGGTTTACAGGACAATGGGGATAAAAAATATTTTTCAAATCACTAGAGAGACATCACCATGAACTCCCAAAGGTTTTCGACAATATCTACAGTTGGTGGGTTATTCTTACATGGAAAGTGTACCTTGGCAGAGAAACAAAAAAAAAAGATTCCTGCACAACCATCTATTCCTCAAACACACACACATACTGGTTGGATTTGGCACGAGGGCAAGTCATGGTTCAGTGTATTAAATTTTATTAACAAGAGATTTCACAAATATGAAATGCACTGTCAATAATTAAATTCACAAAAAACCAAACCAATGACTTGCAGCTCGTGAGCTGTAAAGCCACGTCAAGGCACCAACCGCTTTACAGGCCATTCACACACCTTTCATACGTGATACAAACAAGACCATTCGCACCACCAGGTACAAAAGCAACACAGTACAAAAATCACCAAAAAGGGACAAGGTACACCCTGCTTCAAAAAAACAAATATTACTGCACAGTCATCTAACCCGCAAGCACACGCACATACTGGTTGGATTTGGCACGAGGGTGAGTGATGGTTCAGTAGATAAAATTGTATTACCAAGTGATTTCACAAAAAATGAAATGCACTGGTAATAATTGAAAGGGCAAGAAACTGAACCATTGACTCACAGCTCGTGAGCTGTAAAGCCACGACAAGGCACCAACCTCTTTACAGGCCATTCATACACCTTTCATACGTGTGAGACATACAAAACCATTCACACCGCCAGCCGCGGGCCCATCACATAACAAAACTCACACCGGCACACAGCGCCATTCAAGGGCCCATCACTTTCACACGCCCACAATCCAGACACAGCAACTACACAGGCAGAAGGATTGCGTGGAGTGGCACTCAGCTAGCAGTGTGTGTAGTGACCAGCAGAAAGTCACTACTCACACACAGCCAGCCAAGCACCGGTCGACACACACCGCTAGCCAAACGCCAGTCCACGCACACCGCTAGCCAAGCGCCAGTCCAGGCACACCACCATCCAATCGCCAGTCCAGGCACACCGGCAGCCAATCGCCAATCCACCTACACCGCCA
This sequence comes from Triturus cristatus, assembly GCF_964204655.1. Classification (NCBI taxonomy): domain Eukaryota; kingdom Metazoa; phylum Chordata; class Amphibia; order Caudata; family Salamandridae; genus Triturus; species Triturus cristatus. The sequence continues at coordinate 144,547,380 of NC_140580.1, read as the reverse complement.
GCCAAGCTCCAGTCCACGGACACCACCAGACAAGCACCATTCCACACACACCGCCAGCCAAGCTCCAGTCCACACACACCACCAGACAAGCTCCAGTCCACGGACACCACCAGCCAAGCTCCAGTCCACGGACACCACCAGCCAAACACCAGTCCGCACACACCACCAGTCCACACACACTGCCAGCCAAGAACCAGTCCACGCACAGCGCCAGCCAAGCACCATTCCACGCACACCACCAGCCAAGCACCATTCCACGCACACCGCCAGCCAAGCACCATTCCACGCACACCACCAGCCACGCACACCACCAGCCACGCACCAGTCCACGCACACCGCCAGTCCATGCACACCGCCAGTCCACGCACACCGTCAGCCAAGCACCATTCCACGCACACCACCAACCAAGTGCCAGTCCACACACACCAACAGCCAAGCGCAAGCCTACACACACCGCCATCACATTTTGGATTTTTTTAGAAAAAAATAAAAACACAAACAAATTGCAAATAGATAAAAATCTTCTAACAGAAAATCAGCAACTAAATACATTGCACTAACACCAACATTGAAACAGAATCAAATTATCCAAAGAATACAGACCAGCCAGTTCACTTTACCACTCAAGAATCCTCCCAAAAATTTTTTCGCGTGTGGTACGCTCTAAAACAAGCAGAGAGACACAGTGCAGGATGAGAGGGACAATCGGGGCAGTACATACGACACTCCTTCCGCGTACCTCTTCGCCAACAGACTCTACATCTCCTACTGGGAAAATCTTTTGCGGGTGTGGGAGGAATGTGATCTGGAAAGTGGCGTTCTTTCAATCTAGCAACATCCTCCACCAGTCCAACTCTAGGAACACTTGCCTGTTCCACTACAACAAGGCTGCCTATTACAGACTCCTGAAACTTAACAAAAGTCATCGTTGACTCAGGGCAAGAATCCTGGAACACAACAAAAGCATTAAACATTGCCAAGTGGAAAAGATGGATAGCCAACTTCTTGTACCAAATGTAAGCCTTACGAAGAGCAGTGTAAGGTTCCAACCTCTGATCTACTCTGTCAACACCACCCATGTACCTATTATAGTCTAAAACACATACAGGTTTGCGCGCTTCAGCGACCTGACCCCAAACAGTCACAGGTGCAGTGCTTTCATCATGGATGGAAGTCAGCATGTAGACATCTCTCCTGTCTGTAAACTTCACAGCAAGAAGCTCCTGGCAACGCAACGCACTGCACTGTCCCCGCACAAGCTTTTGACAAACAAGTTCTTTCGGAAAACCTTTACGGTTACAGCGGACTGTGCCACAAGCAAAAGTGTCCACTTTGGCCAATTCCCTGAACAACCGTACACCAGTGTAGAAGTTATCTACATATAAATGGTGGCCTTTGTTAAAAAATCCTCTTCCAAGTTCCCAAACAATTTTCTCAGTCACTCCAAAAGTGGACGGACAACCAGGGAGGTTAAACCTAGATTCCTTACCGGTGTACACCCTGAAATTAGAGACATATCCAGTCCTACTGTCACACAGCATATACAGCTTTATTCCATAGCGCGCCCTCTTACTAGGAATGTATTGCCTAAAAACCAAGCGGCCCTTGAACAACACCAAAGACTCATCCACTGCAATTTCTCTACCAGGGGCATAAATCTCAGAAAATCGATCAACAAAGTGATCAAGGACAGGCCTAATCTTAAAAAGACGGTCACAATCAGGGTGATCTCGTGGCAACGCTAAACCATTATCTACAAAGTGCATCATCCGAAGCAGAAGCAAATACCTGTCACGACTCATGACTGCCGGAAAAATAGACGTTGCCATCAAGGGACTGCTAGACCAATATGAAGCCAATGATGGCTTCCTTAGCAAGCCCATCAAAAAAGTTAAACCCAAGAACTTCTTCATCTCTTCAACATTTGTGGGAGTCCACCGGGTAGCTCTAGAGTGTGGCTTAAGACTGGCACTGTTGTCCCTCAAAAACTGTTCGGCATACAAATTAGTCTGCTCAACAATCTCTGCCAAAAACACATCGTCCATAAACAACTGAAAAAAATTTACAGGCAAAAAGTTCTCGGTATTCACTCTAGACCCTGGAACACCAGTAAACTCAGGAAATTCCGGCTGCACCATGCCAGGGGCAACCCAGAGGTCATCACTTTCAACGGGAAGACTTGCAGCCCCAGCCTGCAGCCCAGATGTCTCTTGCCGCACTACACCAACGGAAAGGCTTGCAGCCCCAGCCTGCAGCCCAGATGCCTCTTGCCGCACTACACCAACGGGAAGCCTTGCAGTCCCAGCCTGCAGCCCAGATGTCTCTTGCCGCACTACACCAACGGGAAGCCTTGCAGTCCCAGCCTGCAGCCCAGATGTCTCTTGCCGCACTACACCAACGGGAAGCCTTGCAGGCGCAGGCTGCAGCCCAGATGCCTCTTGCCGCACTATCGGCACATCAGTCTCCTCCTCTAACACAGGCACTTCATCCGCGCTAAGAGTATCTTCATCATCCGATGACCCCATACGGAGAGAAAACTCACTGCCAGAATCGTCCCCTGCCCCCTCTCCCTCAGAAGCAGAGTCAGTCTCTGACCCAATATCAGAGGAAGACTCAAACAGCAAACCAACAACCTGCTGAGCAGTCATCCTGCGGCTAGCCATTATACCTACTAAGATGGAAGACTGCACAAACAAGTCAACAACAACCAACAATGTGCAAACCAAGTAAGTAAAGAAATGTGTACCTTATATCAATAAGATCAATGTACTCAAAAACTATACAATCCAAAATCAAAAGAGACAGCTACACTCACCAGAAACAAACTCTGCAGTGACACAGCAAAGACCAACGATATCAAACTAGAAAGAAGAAAAAAAAACAAATTACTCACAAGACAACAAAATACACATCATGCACCAATGCAAAAAGTTTTTGAAACTCAAAAACCAAACATACTGCTATTATTACACCATTTGCAAAAAAAAACAGGCAGAGAAATCAAACACATTTGCATTGTACAAAAAAACAGTCTCTTACCAAACTACACAAACAGCAAAACCACCAGAACCAAAATGTCACCGTGAACAGAAGAAAAGCCTTCACCTAGAACAAAAAAGTAAACAAAAAAAACATTACAATTGGAAATCACAAAACATATAACAATAAACATTATAACATGCCATGTCACTACCCAAATGGTCAATCGGTTTGTGTGCCAGGTCAGGCAGAAAACAGCAGGAAAAAAAAGGCTATTCAGTCCCGGGGCAGGTGACCCAAATACATATAACAAATTGCACCCTGGAAGCGAGGGGTCACTTCTATTTCTAATTGAACTAATTCCCTGGTGTCTAGTGGGCTTTTCTGCCTCCAATGGGAGCAGAAACGGCAAAAAAATAAAACCGATCTGCCCACAGAGGGGGCAGAAAAGTCTTCAAAACATTTAGGGGCCCAAGGAAGCGACCCTTGCCCAAGGGGTCGCTTCCTACAATAATATTTATATCCCTGGTGTCTAGTGGGCTTTTCTGCCCCCCCCCCAAAGAGCAGAAACGGACAGAAAGACGACCAATCTGCCCCCAGGGGGGGGCAGAAAAGTATTCTAAAAAATTAGGCCGCAAAGGAAGCGACCCTTGCCCAAGGGGTCGCTTCCTACATAAAGAAAAAGACATCCCTGGTGTCTAGTGGGCTTTTCTGCCCCCCCTGGGGGCAGAAACGGGCAGAAAGACGACCGATCTGCCCCCAGGGGGGGCAGAAAAGTCTCCTAATCACTTTACCACCCTAGGAAGCGACCCTTGCCCAAGGGGTCGCTTCCTACATAACGAAATAGACATCCCTGGTGTCTAGTGGGCTTTTCTGCCCCCCCTAGGGGGAGAAACGGGCAGAAAGAAGACCGATCTGCCCCCAGGGGGGGCAGAAAAGTCTTCAAATTATTTGGCCCCCAAAGGAAGCGACCCTTGCCTAAGGGGTCGCTTCCTACATAGCATAACCAATATCCCTGGTGTCTAGTGGGCTTTTCTGCCCCCCCGGGGGCAGAAACGCGCAGAAAGCGGACCGATCTGCCCCCAGGGGGGGCAGAAAAGACTTCAACAAAATTTGCCCCCAAGGAAGCGACCCTTGCCCAAGGGGTCGCTTCCTACATAGTAGGAACAGCATCCCTGGTGACTAGTGGGCTTTTCTGCCCCCCCCGGGGGCAGAAACGCGCAGAAAGCGGGCCGATCTGCCCCCAGGGGGGGCAGAAAAGACTTTGCAAAATTTTCGTCCCCAAGGAAGCGACCCTTGCCTAAGGGGTCGCTTCCCAAACTCCAAATACAAAATCCCTGGTGTCTAGTGGGGCATCCCTACTCCACGATCGCGACGCTGTGCGCGATCGTGGAGCAGGAATGCCCTGTATTGAGAGATCGGGGGAGAGGAAATACTCTTTCCTCTCCCCCGATGCCTCAATACTAGAGATTTCACCGCCGCGGCCCCCACCAGACGCCAAACACCTACCTCTGCTCCCCTCGGACGCGCTGGAAGAAATGGATTCCAGCGCGTCCAACGCTTCCTGATGACGCCGGCGCGCGCTGTGCGCGCTGACGTCATCAGAAAGCGTGGGGGGGCTCGGGGGGGGTCGGGGGTGGCAGCGGAAGCTCTTCCGCTGCCACCCCCGTAAAGGGGGCCAAGATCGAGGGACAAGGGGGGGAGCGCCAGCGCTTCCCCCGGGGGCTGTCCTCATGACGGAACGGTTCCGTCATGAGCACAGCCCAACCGATGCTCATGACGGAACCGTTCCGTCATGAGCATCGAAGGGGTTAAGCGCTTGACGCCTCTTGGTTCTTCTGATTTGCCTTGTGTAAAACAGTTAATAACTAAAGTAAATAATGAAATGTCTGTGAGGTGCTGTCATTCATAATATGTTTTTGTAATGATCATTAGACCTTTTGTCTTGAAACTGAGTTCTCGGAGGGGCCCCTGCCTGCTGCACAGGGGCCTTCTCCCCTGTTTGACAGGTTTTTGTTTTAATTGGTCTGTTGACTTGATACAAGTGATGTCACAAATTGGTCTGTTGACTTGATACAAGTGATGTCACACAGGGAGAAAAACGGAACATTGAAGCTCGGAATTCTTACAAATTTAGAAGACTCCAACTTACAAAATATTTTGTGAAACAAATCTATCCGCACTGGACTCACCCTGCTCGTAAGTCCTTGAGTAAACATGATGCTGATTAAACTGCGGGGCTAGCAATTGCCGCTGGCTGGGAAAAATCAGGTCATATTCTTAAAATTCTTGTGTTTAGCCCCAACCTTGAGGTTTTTCGGTTATTAAAAGCTGCAGATGAATTTAATCTTGGCAAGCCGACTCCGTAGAATATTCTACTTACAAACAAACTTCACAGCAGCGCATAAACAGCAAGTGTTGATTTCAAGCCTACGGCACAGTATCCACATATTATTTTAATCCACTTGGAAGGTTTGAGAGAGGCATTTCCTTCTGAGAGAGAAGCTAAATAAATTGATATTTTCTTCTGTAATGCAATAATAATACGCACTTGTTTGTTTCCGTCACACCATGTACCCCAGGGTTTCCTGCTGTTTACTTTTTTTTTGCAATAAATATTTTTAGTCTGTGGCAGTGCATGCGCTCCCACTTGTAAGATGTATTGTTTACAATAAAGGGCTTGCACCCCCCCCCATTGCTCACTATTCATAGTCTTCATTGTCACTCCTCTTTGCTGACTCCTAATTGGCCAGCTCATGTCGAGCGTCACTTCCTTTCCTTTCTGTGAAGCATGGGACAAGCACGGATTGATTCAACTTAATTAGTGCCTTTCCACTACTCGCACTGTGATGCAGATACTATTTCTTCTCCCCCTCCTACTCCCCATTGTGGGTGGTGCTTCTTTCCCCTTCCACCCATCCCTTTTCCATGTTGCTGCCTCCTCCCATGCAACTCCCTTGTTATGCCCCCCCATTGTTGCTCCTCCCACCCTCTGCGTTTCTCCTCCCCCTCATTTGTTGTGCTGCTCCCTACCTCCTCCCTTGTGCGGCTTGCTCCACCACGCTGATTTATTAATATATTGATCAGCAGCATGGGCTGCTGTGCAACGTGGCTTAAAAAAGCTGCTATGATAACGTCCATGCTAGCCACATCATAGCCCTTTCTCTTGATTTTAAGTCATGAACTGCTGTACATTGGTCAAAAAGCGTTGACAAAGCCAATAGATCTTGCTTAGACAAGACCTATTAGCTATGTCAATGCTTGTTTGTCTGTGCCCCTAGTACAAAGAGAGTGGTACAGAAAAGAGAAGAGGGCAGGAATACCCTGATCCCCTAGGCTTCTTGGGCGGGAGGGGAGGGGTCTCAAAGGGATCCCGCCAGGGCAAAAGACGTTTAGGAAACAAAAATTTGATGGGAGCCACGACTCCCATTGAAAAATTTAAAAAGGAGAAGCGTGGTCTCCAGGGTTTCTCTATTATTTAGCCCCCAGGTGGGCCAAGAGCATGCAGGCTTAAATGAAACCTAATGGGGGGGCGCATGGGCCCCCCACCTCGTGCCCTGGGAACCACCACCTACCCAGGGCTAATTTTTTTGTTATGGCAGGGCCTCATGGATTCCTCCGTACTACAGTTACCACTCCATCTCCGGGGTCAAATACAGTTTTAAAATAAGAGGGGGCCATGCGGCCCCTCTCCTGGGCCATTCTAGGCCCATGGGGACCGCTACCTCCACTGGGTAGGCCCTACTGAATCAAAGGAGGGGGGCCACACAGACCCCTTCCTGGAGTCATAGATGGCCCTGGGACCACCTCCCCCAGGGCCACAGGCTTGTGGTCGAAACGCGTCATCCTGACATGCTAAGACAATAAATTCTCTTTATTGCATCTTCAACTAGAGTCCGTGCCCTTGTTTGGCCCACCGTGGTCGTTCTTTTGGATCCTGGAGACATATATATATATATATATATATATATATATATATATATATATATATATATATATATATATATATATTATCTACTGGCGGTCGCCAGTAGATAGTTATAGTTACAACCTAGTTTCCATAGGAAATCTCAAAATTCTATTTTGAATAACTTTGACGCCGGTTGACGAATCCTCGTGAAATTTTCAAAACTAACGGGGCGCTCCGTTCAGCTCCTATTCTGAAAGTCTCGGGGTGATTCGTCAAGCAGGGGCCGAGAAAAAAGGGGGGTCCCAAAACGCGTTTTCCCCATGCATTTTTCCATAGGACCTTTAGACACAGCTACAGCCCGAATGGCTGAACAGAATTACTTGAAATTTGGCAGAGAGGTAGCCATAAGGTCAAGGAAATGCCTTTTGCAGGTCTGGTGTAAATCTGTTCAGTATTTCCTGAGAAAATAGCATTTAAAAGCATATATATATGTGGGCGGAGCCTAACCACACATCTCATCCTGAGATCTGATTGGCTGTCAGCACTTCATCCAAGAAGTGTTGGCAGCCATCTTGGGACCAATATACATGATATCACCTCATTAAAAAGCATTGCAGTTAATAGAAGGTTTTAAGACTTTAGTTACATTATAAATCATTTGTTGATGGTACCATACTCTTTTTAGGAATTGTGGTATGTTCTAAGGTGATTTCACCATGTGAAAAAGCCTTCTGCTGGGATATCATGATTGAGAGAAAAATATTTTCTCATGCTTTTACCACAGAGGTTTGGAAGGTGATCTATAAGCTAAACTGAGAGCTTATTTTCTGTAAATTCACATTATCTTTCTCAGTCATGTGAGAATGAAGTCTGACATTCTCAGTAAAACATGTACATCCAACAAGGGCAGAGACTGTCAGTTGATTCCTTTGTGTTCTACTGCAGCTTCCCAGAGTGTTCCAAAGAACTACTAGAGCGCTAACAGTCCTACTTATGGTAAACGTATGGCACACCTGAAGCCATCTTGCTTGGATTAAAGTGGTAACTCTTAAAACATTTAATTTAAAAAGGAACACAATGAGGGGGTTCATTTTTCCATAAAAAGTATGATTAGTGCTGCAGAAAGAAAAATTAGGGCACATTTTGAGTGACTTCTCAAATCCTCTTCTATTTCATTAAAAAATTCTGACATGCAGACTGAAACATGCACTTTCAATACCAGCAGCAGTTTTCCCTGGTGAGCAGTAGCTTTACTACAGTGATCTAATGAGCAAAAAGAGTGCTAACATTCTGAATTTATGGCAAATGTGTGACACATCTGAATGCCTTCTTGATGGAATCAAAGTAAAAAACTGAAAGTATTTCCTACTGAGGAGACTGCAGTAAATGAGGAAATTAGGAAACTTCATAACAAATAAGTCTCCCAAGATGGCCACCAGAGACAAAAGAGCCCAAATGTAGCCCAAATATCACCCAGATGTAGCCCAAGTATAGCCCAATGACAGAATGTCCCAGAATGTTCTTAAAAACAACTAGAGCGCTTACTGTCTTCATTATGACAAAAGTATGGCACACCTGAAGCCATTTTGATTGGAATAAACTGGTAACACTTAAAACATTTAATTTAAAAAGGAACACAATGAGGGGGTTCATTTTGCCATAGAAATTATGATTAATGCTGAAGAAAGAATATGAGGGCACATTTTGAGTGACTTCTCAAATCCTCTTCTATTTCATTAAAAAATTCTGACATGCAGACTGAAACATGCACTTTTAATACCAGGAGCAGACTTCCATGGTGAACAGTAGTTTTACTACAGTGATCTAATGAGCAACTAGAGTGCTAACATTCAGAATTTATGGCAAATGTGTGACATATCTGAATACCTTCATGATGGAATCAAAGTAAAAAACTGAAAGCATTTCCTACTGAGGAGACTGCAGTACATGAGGAAATTAGGAAACTTCATAACAAATAAATCTCCCAAGATGGCCACCGGAGACAAAAGAGCCCAAATGTAGCCCAAAATCACCCAGATGTAGCCCAAATATAGCCCAATGACAGAAGTGTGGAAAACACTTATTATTTTGTGTTTTTGCAGTGTTATATAGTGCAGACTTGTCAGGTATTGAAGTGCTTTACATGAGCATTGGTTACATCACACAAGAACAAATTCATTTTGGTTGTAGACATGGGGAGACTAAGTGATTTGACCAGAATCACAGAATGTCGAGCTGAAGCAGAAACTTCAACCTGGTTCCCCAGTTGCAAAGTCTGCAGTTCTGGAAGTAACACCACATCCTCTCCCCTAAGTGCAACATTTAATCAAGTGGTCAACTGGATAAAAAAACATAAAGATAACAAATAATTTAAAAGTGCTTTGTTGCTATTTGAAAACTCAGAAAATATGTCCTTATTTTAGTCTTTTAGAGCACTAACCATAATTTTGATGCCAATAAGACCCTCTCATATATGTAATTTCTAAAGGAAATGCTCTAGGTATTACAGTTTTGATTATATCAAGATGATGTCAGGCGTTCCACACTTTTGTAATAAATATAGAATGTTAGCAATCTAGTTGTTCATTAGGATACTGTTGAGAGGCAGAGGCCAGGGGCACGGACTCTGAAAATTGAAGGCAGGTAGGATGGTGCAAAGGCAACAATTTAACCACACTGAGCAGGCAGGAAGGGCCGTGGAAGCACAACAGACTATGGAGGGCAGTGGAAAGGGGGGCAGGGGCAACAAACCAACAATACAGGACTTGCAAGAGAGGCTGTTGGAGGGAAGATCTATTACGGGTCAAGGAAGCTAGGGGCGGTCCCCAGAGCCCCAGGAGCCACCACAGAACTGAGCAGGAGAGTGAGTCAGGGACAAAAGGGGCACCTTAATTTGAGCCGGGGTGCCTAGGAACGCTTGCTCCAAAAATGAAGAAAACAGACATATGAGACATGGAATTGGAGGCAGAATACAATGGCAGTTTAATGAGAAGATGCAACTTCAAAGAAACCGCAGAATAGAGACATAAAGTACAAAATACAGAATCCAGATAATCATACAGCTGTCATGATATTCTCTGTATCTCAATTAATGTACTGACAGAGAGAGAGAGAAAACACATCTATAAATGCATCATGAGAAACAAGTTACACCAAGGAAAATGTTACCTAGGAACACTCACGTTTACTCTTAGAGCAAGCATTCCTGCAATTACAATACAAAATCTTTTAAATGCAAAAGTAAAGAGAACAATGGTAAACATAACATGACATTTCATATAGGTAAAATAGAATAAGATACTTCAAGCAAAGCAGAGCAAGACATTTTAAGCAAAGGAAGACAAGAGCTCCCAGCTCTTGGGGAAAACCTGCACAGCCTGTTAACCTACATACAGACGGCGAGGTAGTCCGTCGATATCTGTGGGTGCTCCCTTTTTATATCATTTTGTGGGCTCCTTTGCACGCTACATCTACCTACGTATGCTACCGAAAAGCTTCGTCTGCAGATTTTACCAGACATTTCGTCATTTACCCACTTAATGCTGACAATGGACTGGGTGAAAAGGTCAGTCTCTCAGGCCAATCGCTTATCGTAAGTTCCATAGAGCAAGCAGAAAATAATGGGTATTGTACGGGAATTCAATATATTCATGTATAAAATCTCCTCAGTTCTCCTAACTTGATGCTCTGCGGTTGCCACTTCCTTAAAAGCGGGAAACCTGCCCAGGAAGCAAGTACCAGTCCAGGATGCAGCCTACTGTATGTCGACAGCTTCAGGGGGATGTTGAACTTTGATACCGAGCACGGAGCACTCGGGTAGGGTGGGGGCTACTAGTTTGGAGCAGAAGGCCTCGCAGACCTGCCTTCAGACTGCTATACACTAACATTGCAGAGCTATGGTCAATTTAACAAAGAGGCCTACATATTGAACAGAAGGGCCTACACAGGGGTTTTATGCTGGCTGAGTGGTAAGGATGTCTCAGGATAATTATATAGCAACACAGGACCCGCTGGTCAATTTAATACGGCCTACAAATGCGGCTGGCAGGGCAAGGACAAGGGTCTCATACTTCAGGTGTGGACAGAACGGGCCAGGGTCCCCCTGTGATACAAAATCTACCCTCCTTCAAGGCTGTGGCAATGTAATAGACCATTGTGGGCAGAAGGAAGAGGCAATGGTAGTACAACCATACATGCCAACAGACCCGATTCAGCCAGGAAAAGTACAGTATTTTTAAGCTCAAATGGGCTTTATTTGATCTGTCTCCTGTCTACAATATCCTCTTTTTCAATGTAACTCAAAGGGGAAAATCAATACCCCAGTTTTTTTTCAAAATCTCCCTCTTACCAAGTTCAAAATGTTCGCAAGTATGGTACATTGGATCATGGAAGGAAATGAGATAGGGACATGGACTTGGATAACAGAGGACAGGAGGGACATGGAGAGGTGCACCAAACTGACCCTGCAGGGCAGGCATCAGGGTTTGCAGCAGCACAATACACCACACAGGGCATGCAGGACGGGAGTGCAACACAACAATCCATAGAGAGCAAGAGGGAGGGGACAGGACCATGCACATGGACAACAGAGAACAGAGGGGCAAGAGGCAATGGTAGCTAGCTGACCATAATGGACAGATAGGAGAGAAAGCTGCAGCATAACAGACCATAAAGGGCAGGAGGGACGGATCAGGGGCATTACAATGGAACAGACAAGCCAGGAGGGAGGGAGTAGGGGTCTGCACATGTAAACAGAGGGCTGGGGGCAAGGGGGCAGGGCAGGAGCAGCAAGATAGCCATGGAGGTCAGGCAGGATGGGCACTAGAAGCAAGACACACCATGAAGAGCAACAGTGAGACTGTGATGGCATACACACAGACCATGGAGGGAAGGTGGGAGGGGGTCAGGGGCAGCTAACTGACCACACAGGGAAGGTGGGAGGGGCCATGGCAGCACAGAAGACCATGCATGGCAAGTGGGAGGGTTAGTGGCAGCACAATGGCTATGATGGGCAAGAAGGAGGGTGCAGGGGCATGCACAAAGGATGATGGAGGATAGAAGGGAGGGTCAGGACCTGTGCACAGACAAGAAAGTTCAGGGGAAGGGACCTCACAACAGACCACACGGGGCAGGCAGGAGGAGCAGTTGCAGCACAACAGACCAGGGAGGGCAGAAGGGTGTGGCAGTACAATGGACCATGTAGGACAGGAGGAAGAGGATAGGGGCATGGCATGTGGACAGGCAGGGTGGAGGTGGCAGGGACAGGTTACAGTCATCTGACAATGCTAGGCAGGTGGGAGGGGAGTGGCAGCTCAACAGAACACTCAAAGTAGATAGGAGTGGCAGGTCCATGGGACATGGTGGGCAAAAAGGATGGAGCAGGGGCATGCACAAAGACATCGGAGGGCAGGGGGAAGGAGAATAGGGGCAGCAAGCTAAGCACAGAGTTTAAGCAGGAGGTCAATGATGGGGCATAGAATTGGGCAATGGAGGGCAGGAGGAGTGGACTGGTACATCATACTAAATTGAGGGCAGTGGCAGCACATCAGACCATCCATGGCAGGAGGGAGGAGGCTAGTCAATGGATTCACACAACAGAGGATAGGGAGGAGGGGGATGGGGCAGCAAGCTAACTGTTCAGAGAAGGCGGGTATTAGGAACTTTATTGTTTTTAAAACATTGTGTCTGTGCGAACTACTTAAAAATGAACAAGTATGCAGCATAATCTCACTTTTATTCAGGAAGAAGAGGACGTTTGTGACTGTGACTCCGGGCTCACTTGGCAGAAACACCCCCTGACCCTCCACCCCCTATCGCAAAATGTAATGCCCGTGAAAAGGGTAGGTGAACACAGTGTTATATAGAACATAGTCCTGAGAGCACGATTGAAAATGAAAACTAGATATAGTGTATGGTATAAACTATGCACCAAAAAGTGTGATATAAGATGAACCGGGCGTGAAATATAATATGCAATACATTGTGCGCAATGACAGATTCATTGGAGAGCGCGAGATAGCACAGGCACTAGCGCGTGCTATGCGATATGCGCCTTGGAGTGTAATATGCACAGGGCAGTGTTGTGTAACCTAACTAGTCTCTAAAGTTGTAATATAAAATATGAGTGTAACGTTGCATATGCACTGTGACAAAGATATGGATCCCAGATTGTAATATGTATGGCATAGCACTGTGCGTTATAACATAGGCATCGAGGAAGGCACGTTAGATGGGGCAATATAACCCGTGCGAAGACAAGTGTGGCATGACATATTCACGGGGTGGTGTTACAGTGCACATGGGCTAGAGAGTGTCATAGCATATGCACTAGCTAGTGGAATACAACACAGAGGTGTGTGGCACTCGGCAGGCAATGGTGGGTGTAACACAACATTGGGCTCTGTCAGGAGCGCGCTGTGACTCTCAAGTGATGTTCGTCCCCTTTCCAGAGAGTAAAATAAAAAGTATTACACATCCGGCAGTGGATGTGTGTTTTATTAACCGTGAGGGGGGTTTCTTGCATAGTTTTGGTCGAATTTTTGTCGAATCCCCTTTGAATGGCTTGGTGTGCATGTGTATTAAATGTGCCCGTCAATAGCTACCCATGTTTGTATAAATAAACGACAAGGGTGTCTACCGGGATTAGGCACGGTAAGGCATCAGACATGTCAGAGCTTCACTAGTGGTGTAAATACATTCCACGTGGATTCATTGCATGCATAGTCACCTTTTAATGAATATCACGCAAATCGTCATGGTGATAGGTACGTACGGTTTGTCCAGCATGTCCTAGGTGTGTCTATAAATATATATTTTTTTAAAATAATAAAAAACAGTGGCCGGCCCTGGGGATTGGGGTCAAAAAAATATAATTAGGAGACCGGCCCTGGGGGATGGGGTCATCAGGGCCAATAAATTAGAATAAGAAGGGGAACCACACAGCCCCCTTCTTAAAAAATTAAAATAAATAAAAGACTGGCATCATGCCGGAGGCCATGCCCCCTCCGTGCAGCACTCTGCAAACGCGCCCCCAACAGGCATCTCCAGTATGCGCCAGGGAGCTGCGCTGCAGACAGGTGTTCTGAGGCCAAGCCCCTTTTTACACCTCTCTGCAACGCAGCTCTGTGGCGCTTACTGGAGGTACCTAGTGGTCTAGTTTGACCCTAGGGACCCTTAGGATTCAAGGAGACTTAATCTCTCAACTTAGAACAGCCACAGGGCGCGTTTACACAGTGGTGAAGGGAGGGGACGGGGCCTGAGGTAATGTGTGCAAACACGCACTATGGCACGTTTTAAATTGGGGATATAATTTCCCTTCAATACTGTGGGCCCCTGGGTTGCTAACTAGCCCACCAAGTGCTTCCAGTAAGCGCCACTGAGCTGCATTGCAGAGAGGTGGTCCAGGCCGTGCCACTTTTTACACCTCTCTGCAACGCAGCTCTGTGGCACTTACTGGAGGTACCTAGTGGGCTAGTTGGACCCTAGGGACCCTCAGGATTCAAATGAACTTAATCTCCCAACTAAAAATCAACACAGGGCGTGTTTACACAGTGGTGAAGGGAGGGGACAGGGCCTGAGTTAACGTGTGCAAAAACGCCCTGTGGCCTGTTTTAAGAGGTAGTTTTAATCCCCATGTCCTATTATATACTAGGGGCTTACAGAGGAGGTCATGCTAATCACAGGGGGACCCCAACGCATAATGTTCCCTAGTGTATGTAGGTGTTTTCACTGTATTCTAAGTGTCTTTTAACATAGCACTGGCTCTAGGACTGGTTAGTCAGACTCAGTTACCACCAGTATCCGTCTGAAAAAGTTGAGGGTACAGGATGATTTTGCAACAAGGCTTCTTTCTGCTCTTCTTTTTGTTCTTTCTGCACGTTATCCTTCTTCCTGCACTTATCTTCGTATTTGAGGACTTCTGTTGCTTCTTTCTGCACTTCTTTTGTTTCTTTCTGTGCATTTTTTCTTCTTTCTTCACATGTCCTATCTCTGTAGGCATAGTTAGAAATTAGCATTTAAAAAACCTTTGAAATTCACAGAAAAAAACATAGGTTTCAGGCACGTTATAGTTAGGAATTAGCATTTAAAAAACCTCAGAAATTCACTGAAAACACCATAGGTTTCAGGGGTGTTATAGTTAGCTGGACTTTTCACTTGTACAAAACCATTGAAATTCCCCCGTTATAGTTAGTTCAGCTAACTATAACTCGCGCGCCCGCAATGCACTGCTGATGACGTCACATATTACATCACTCATGACATGGTCAGTGACATCACTCATGACATCACTGATGACATCTCAAATGACATCACTGATGACATCACTGATGACATCATCCTTGTGATAGAGTGGCAGACCTCCTCTCACCCTAATATAACCTTTGATACACACATTCAAAAATAGAGACTAAAATTTTCCAAACAATGGACATACCAATACCAGTTACAACAACCTCTTCAGTAATTCTAAGATCCACATACACATCCACTCATTCACCAACAGTCCTATACAGTCACTCATACATGTACTCACTCATCATATGTACTCATACACCTATACATCCTGTTACACAATGCCACTCATCCATAGAGTTACTCACACGCATAGCCACTCATGCTAATAAAGAATCAAACATACATTTACTTGCATATACAGTTATACACACACCACCACACTTACTTCTACAGAAACTTACACATACTTAGTCTTTTAAACAATCACTTATAGAAACACATACTTATTCATACAGGAACTCTTTCAATCTCTCACTCTCACATATACTCACATATATACACCAATAGTCACAGATACTAGTTTAAAACATATGTAGTTACTCATAAAGACACTATTGAGACAGTCATTCACTTACTAACACACCCATACACACACTTACCAACCCATACAGTCTTGCACACATGCTGTGTTCAACACATACAAACAGTGAGTCACTCATTCATGCACCTATGCACTACGTAATACCCCCCACCGAACCATGCAGACACTCAGACTGATACTCAAAAAACCAACTAATAACCTATATAGACACCCATGTGGCTACTCACCAACCCATGCAGCCACTTATACACAAAGTGAGAGACTGATACAGATATTTACATATTTAAACATTACTCACTAAGCCATGTATTCACTATGATACACTTAATCAGTCAGTTACACAATCAATTTTTCAAAAACAAATCATCCATTTAGACACTTATATACCCATTTATTCTTCCATCGACCTTGAGATATACATATATAAAACATATTTAATTTTCAGAAAAACACACATTCACTGGATGATGTCATCAGTCACCATGGAAGTCTGCTCCTGGTATTAAAAGTGCATGTTTCAGTCTGCATGTCAGAATTTTTTAATGAAATAGAAGAGGATTTGAGAAGTCACTCAAAATGTGCCCTCATTTTCTTTCTTCAGCATTAATCATAATTTCTATGGCAAAATGAACCCCCTCATTGTGTTCCTTTTTAAATTAAATGTTTTAAGTGTTACTAGTTTATTCCAATCAAAATGGCTTCAGGTGTGCCATACTTTTGTCATAATGAAGACAGCGCTCTAGTTGTTTTTAAGAACATTCTGGGACATTCTGTCATTGGGCTATACTTGGGCTACATCTGGGTGATATTTGGGCTACATTTGGGCTCTTTTGTCTCTGGTGGCCATCTTGGGAGACTTATTTGTTATGAAGTTTCCTAATTTCCTCATTTACTGCAGTCTCCTCAGTAGGAAATATATATATATATATATTCACTTAAAAAACCATAGGTTTCACACATGTTATAGTTAGGTGGACATTTCACTCGTAAAAAACCAATGAAATTCCCCCGTTATAGTTAGTTCAGATATCTATAACTCGCGCGACCGCCACTCTATCCAAAGGAAGATGTCATCAGTGATGTCATGAGTGATGCCACTGACCATGTCATGAGTGATGTAATATGGGACGTCATGAGCAGTGGATTGCGGGCGCGCGAGTTATAGTTATCTGAACTAACTATAACGGGGGAATTTCATTGGTTTTTTACGAGTGTAATGTCCACCTAACTATAACATGTGTGAAACCTATGTTTTTTAAAGTGAATTTGCAAGGTTTTTTAAATGCTAATTCCTAACTATAACGTGTGTGAAACCTATGGTTTTTTCAGTGAATTTGTACGGTTTTTTAAATGCCAAGTTATGTATTTATTATTACATTTTTTATATATTTATTTTACAATAAACTACGTATTAATTTTTTTTTTTTTAATGGTTTTTCACCGTGCGCGTACGGTGCGCGCACCCCGCGATTTAAAAAAAAAGAAATTAAAATGTTTTTTTCTGCCTTCGGGGTCCTTGAGGGACCCCCTGACAAAGGCTAGGGGGTCAGGAACTCTCTACCCTGCCCCCTTTTCACGTTCGCCACCTTCCTTTTTCACTCTCGCACTCAAAACAAACAGCGTCCGACACTTCCTGATTTCGACCGATTCGAATGTTGACTGACATGTAACCACCAATCAGAATTACGCTTGCGCACGTTAGGGTGAGCGCACCGTGCGCGCACGGTGCGCGGCTATAGATATTTATGTACTTTAACTGCAATTTTCTCAGGAACTACTGAACAGATTGACTCCATATATGCAAAAGGCACATCCCTGACCTGAGGACTACCTCTTTGCCAAATTTCAAGTAATTCTGTTCAGCCGTTCGGGCTGTACCTTCGACTAAAGGTCCTATGGGAAAATGCATGGGGAAAACGCGTTTTGGGACCCCCCTTTTTTCTCGGCCCCCGCTTGACGAATCCCCCGAGACTTTCAGGGTAGGAGCTGAGCGGAGCGCCCCATTAGTTTTGAAAATTTCGCGAGGATTCATCAACCGGCGCCAAAGTTATTGAAAATAGAATTTTGAGATTTCCTATGGAAACACGGTCCTAACTATAACTATCTACTGGCGACCGCCAGTAGATAATATATATATATATATATATATATATATATATATATATATATATATGAACACACAGCGTCTTCTTCACAGAAGGACTCGCACTCGGGAAGGAGAATAGACTTTTTATTTAGTCACTCGTTACGCGTTTCGTCAGTGAAACTGACTTGATCACACGAAGTGTACAACAAAAGGGAGGTGTATACATAGCTGGGAAAATAAACGACAGACAAACGTTTGTCTAGTGGTGTCTGTGACGTTGGCGGCCATTACTGAATGTCAAAAGGTTGCCAGTTTATACATATATACACTTAAATAAATGGTTACATGCTGTATTAGTGACATCAGCATATGCAAAAGTAAATATACAAAGTGTATCAGCTTGATGTAACCAGAAATTACTGGAAAATAAGCAACAGACAAAGGTTTGTCTCGTACTGCATACAGCTTTGGCAGCCATTACTAAATGTCGAAGAGACAATGTCAGAATATAAAATACCATGACTATATGCTTCATTACATATTGTGCCCATTGGTCAAATTAAACCATAGTGGTCAAAATCAATGTACACAAGTGTATCTACATAATGGGCTAAATCTAGCTGGTTATGAACCTTATGATTTGCATAGTGCCATGCATTTAACACGCTGTCACATAATAACTTAAATTTGCAAGCATTACATTTACATACACAAATAGTGTGTGCTCGCTAGTATACTGCATTACTCCTCGGCAAATAAATAGAGGCAATGTAAACGGTGCATAGAAACATGTCCCATGTTGGGGAGCGTGGGTAGTCACATGACATACTGTATATTTCTATATATATTACATTATCTTATTTAAGAAGTCAAATAACCCCATGAAATTCAATTTGAATACATATCCATGTTTGAAGAGAAATATATACGGCATAGTGCCCCTTTTATATTATGCACATTGAGCTTTTGCTTGTTGCAATGTCAGTTGCCTCTCAAATCAGACACAATTCTAAAACCATCAGCACTGTACCACCTCTTATGCAAAATCAGTGCTCAAATAAATCATAAGCTCATCAAAAAACAAGAAAATTACAAAGAAAGAATATAATAATAAAATTCTTTCCTTACTGTGCCCCCAGAACCGGGAAGAAAAGGGTAGGGTAACCGGTACGGATGAGAATAATCCGAAGAGATGGCGACCCTTCCTTTCCTCCTGTGCAACAAAAAAAGAAAAAGAAGAGAAGGGAAATTATGCCCAACTTCCTAAAAAAACATAAGTTAAAATTGCACATATTAGTACTATTAGGTCATAGTACCTATAAATGGCTAAAAACATTCATATTTGAACAACCAGCAATAGGATATATCTAACCCCAAAGGGGGGTTACTTTCTGACGGAAAAACAGAAGGCACGTATGAGACAGTAATTATTCTTCATGTAGGTGTACACTCAGTTCTTCATCCAAATTGTGTCCCTTAGGGAACTTAGTTTCCAATATCATTATCCATTTGGACTCACGTTTTCGGAGTAGTAAAGTTCTGTTACCCCCTCTTGGGCCAAGGTGGATTTGTTCAAGGATGAAGTAACTAAGCAGGGAGCTGTTGGATAGATGGAAAAGGTCAAAGTGTCTTGCAATGGGATAGTTGGTATCTTTCTTATTGATGGCCCGCATATGCTCTAACACTCGTTTCTTAGCCATACATGTAGTGCTCCCCACATACCATAGTTTGCATGGGCATATCAATACATAAATACAAAAGGACGTGCTACAAGTTAGAAATTGGTTGATCATTCTGGGTTTGGTTTGGCCAGGAATATTCACAGTTTTGGTCATATGGCTGTTACGGCATGCCTTGCAGTGGCCGCAGGGATAAAAGCCAGTAAGGTTCTGTACATTACCTGGAGTTCTGGAAGTTACATCACTGTGTACCAAAAGATCTCTTAGGCTACGACCTCTCCTGTAGCTTATTCTAGGTCTACTTTCGAAAGTATGGCCAATAATAGGGTCACTTTGTAGAATCTTCCAATTACTAGTTAGTATTTTGTGAATTGGTTCTGAGTTACCACTAAAAGTGAGTATCACCCTGTTGGTACCTTCTGTGGGAATTTCTGTAGTGTCCGTATTTAATGTTTGAGCATGGTCTATAGAGTTAACTTTAGTAATGGCTTTGTTAAGGACCCATTGAGGGTAACCTCTTTCCCTGAATCTTTTGACCATGATTTCCTTCTCACGATGGAATGCGTCATTAGTACTACAATTTCTCCTCGCTCTTAGCAATTCACCATATGGAATACTCCATTTAAGTGGTTCTGGGTGGCTGCTAAGAGCGTGAAGAAGTGTATTACCCGCTGTAGCTTTGCGAAACAGACTTGTATGTAGTCTGTCTCCTTGGGGTTTGATCAGTAGGTCTAAGAACTCCACTGAGTGCTTACTCATACTACTGGTCAGGGAGATGTTACGATCATTGTTGTTGAGTTTATCTAAAAACTCAATAGCAGTTTGTTCAGTGTCAGTCCAAATAACAAAAAGGTCATCTATATATCGTAACCAGATTTTGACTTTACTGAAAGAATCATTGAGTGTGTTGTCTTTCCTGATGTCCTCCTCCCATTTGCCCATAAATAAATTGGCAAAACTTGGGGCAAAACAAGTCCCCATTGCTGTACCAAGGATCTGTTTATAAATGATGCCGTCAAACATAAAAATGTTGTTGGTAAGACATAAATGCATCATTTGGAGTACCATGTTCGTGTGTTCAAGAAATTCAATCGGTCTTTTGTTCAGATAGTATTCGCATGCTTGCATCCCTTGTGTATGATCAATAATACTATACAAAGAATTCACATCCAGTGTGAGCATGAGGTCATTCGGTTCCCATTTGATATTATTAAGCTTGAGTAAAAAATCTTTGCTGTCCTTAACATAGGAAGGGAGTTCTACAACATATTCACGCAAGAAATGATCAACATATTTCGATACATGCTCAAAAGTGCTGCCTATAGATGACACAATCGGCCTTCCAGGGGGTGTTTTCGAGTTCTTGTGAACTTTGGGGAGAAGATATAAAACAGATAATCTTGGGTAATCACGTTTTAAGTAGCAATACTCTTCCCATGAGATATAACCCTTTTCCTCCCAGAGTTTAAGTTTGGCCCAGATATCAAAAATACTGGCATTGTACATGTCAATGTTTGATTGCATATAGAATCTGGTATCACTAAGCTGCTTTCGTGCTTCCTCCATATACATTTGTTTTGACCACAGAACAATATTGCCCCCCTTATCAGCGGGGCGTACAACAATGTTGGGGTCCTCACTTAGTGTTTTCAAAAATTCTTTTTGTTCAATAGATAGATTGAACTGTACATTTCTAGTTTTATTTTTTTGGTGTTTCAATTTTAATAAAGACTGTGTCACCATTTCATGGAATGTATCTATGTTATCATGGGGAAGGTTGGGATAAAAAATGGACCGGGGTTTGAATTTGGTGGACACCGCCGAGTCAGTGGGAATGTCTAGCTCTACTGCTTCGCTGGAAATGCTTACCGGTGTCTCATTGGCTAGAACCTGCATATCACGCAGGATATCTGCATCTGCAACATTCAGATTATACAGAGGACGACCAAACTCTTCATTTACACAGCCTTGGTTGGTCTGATCCCGTTTGTAAAGAAAATGCCATTTCTTCAGTTTGACTTTGCGAATAAATCTGTACAAATCAATATGTGTATCCGCATAGTTAAAAATTTCCGTAGGGCAGAAAGTCAAACCTAGGCATAAAGTACTTTTTTCGAACATTGTCAGTTGTTTGTCACTCAAATTAATAATTGTTTTATTTACCATGTCCGGATCCATTATTTCCTGTTTCTTGAGCCACGTATCTTGTTTCCCATGAGCTCCTTTGTGTTGTTTTGATTCCCTTTGTTTTCTTCTTTTGCGTCTTTGTTTGCTCCTCCCCTCCCTCTTCCTCTTCCACGGCCTCTGCCACGTGGTGTTCTTCCTCTTCTCGGTGGTGACTGTGTATTCGCTCTTGGTACTTGTCGGCCTTTTCGTAAGACCCGAAACTCGTCTAAAAAAGTAGCTGTTCGGGTGGTGGGTGGTCTCTCCAATGATGAACTTGTAGTGGAGACTGAAATATCTGTATCCGATCCATTCGTTTCTGGAATTGAGGAGACCACTTCATTCTCCACTGGTTGTGTTGGTTCAATGTTGGGTGGTAGGTCATTATACAAGTGATCATATTTATGACTGTACGTTAATATCCGTCCGGATTCGTAGTCCACACAGTCTCTGTGGAGTTTTCTCTGCTTACGGTTTTTTATGTCCTCTTCATGTTGTTGGAGTTTGGGTTTAAGGTCTGCCATGAATTTCTGTATCATGTCTTGTTCACTACATTTAGAAAGATCTGTTTCAATAGTACTGATCTCAGACAGAATCAGTTCACGGTCTTCCCATGCGTATTTTATAAGTATGTTCAGCATATTTCTAGAGCTATTTGCTGAATTTTCTTGCCAGTCCTGCAGCATGCGAGGATTCTGAGACTCATATGAGGGCATGATGTAAATTCTTAAACCCCTCGGGACCATTTGTTTGTCCACATAGTCCTGTAGAGAAATGGCTTCCCACCACTTTGCAGTTTCTGATTTTTTAAGTTTTTCCAAGCGTTTCAATTTTACGTTCAGAGAAGTGTCCATAGGTTGTATTGGTTTTGAGAGACTACTCCCTACACCAGGAGTACGTGCTAGCAGAGTTATCGCTGCTGCTCGTCGTTCTGCTTCCGTATCCATGCCGGTGTTCAACTGGTTCAGTGAGACAATTGGCCACTAGCATCAAGTGGTCATGCGTATTACATTCAAGTAAAAGCACTTTGCACAACACTGTCGTTCTCCCTCCCCCTCCACTTGTTTGGAGGTTCCTGCTGCCGCAATATACTAGGATGCAATATCCAAGTGGTTCTCAAGATTTAGGCGGTTTTTATGTCTCGCTATATTATATTAATTAATAATAATCATCATTGTTGCTGTATCCCATGCTTCATGTTGTTTAATAGGTTAGGCTTGTGATCTGCAACGTAGATCTAGAATAGCGTGCACATCTGATGCAGCCCAGATGACATGAACAGGGGGAACGGAGAGTGTCTCCTAAAGCAAATGCGGGTAAGAGGGGCAGGGCACGCTTGCTCCCAAACGCTATCCGCCACCCACCTCGCATACGCTCCCCGTTAGGGAAAAAGAGACACTCACCTCCTGAAGGCTGTAGAAAACCGCGCAGTCTCGGACCACAAACTGCAATCTTTCCACGAAGTCGAAGCGGCCGGCCGTTGGATTCCTCCGTAATATTCACCAAAAAATGACCTTGTTTCCTGGAATCCGTGTCCCATGGGCAGGTGGCGAGTAAAAACCGAGCAGGTCTCCCGGTAATTTAATGAACACACAGCGTCTTCTTCACAGAAGGACTCGCACTCGGGAAGGAGAATAGACTGTTTATTTAGTCACTCGTTACGCGTTTCGTCAGTGAAACTGACTTGATCACACGAAGTGTACAACAAAAGGGAGGTGTATACATAGCTGGGAAAATAAACGACAGACAAACGTTTGTCTAGTGGTGTCTGTGACGTTGGCGGCCATTACTGAATGTCAAAAGGTTGCCAGTTTATACATATATACACTTAAATAAATGGTTACATGCTGTATTAGTGACATCAGCATATGCAAAAGTAAATATACAAAGTGTATCAGCTTGATGTAACCAGAAATTACTGGAAAATAAGCAACAGACAAAGGTTTGTCTCATACTGCACACAGCTTTGGCAGCCATTACTAAATGTCGAAGAGACAATGTCAGAATATAAAATACCATGACTATATGCTTCATTACATATTGTGCCCATTGGTCAAATTAAACCATAGTGGTCAAAATCAATGTACACAAGTGTATCTACATAATGGGCTAAATCTAGCTGGTTATGAACCTTATGATTTGCATAGTGCCATGCATTTAACACGCTGTCACATAATAACTTAAATTTGCAAGCATTACATTTACATACACAAATAGTGTGTGCTCGCTAGTATACTGCATTACTCCTCGGCAAATAAATAGAGGCAATGTAAACGGTGCATAGAAACATGTCCCATGTTGGGGAGCGTGGGTAGTCACATGACATACTGTATATTTCTATATATATTACATTATCTTATTTAAGAAGTCAAATAACCCCATGAAATTCAATTTGAATACATATCCATGTTTGAAGAGAAATATATACGGCATAGTGCCCCTTTTATATTATGCACATTGAGCTTTTGCTTGTTGCAATGTCATTGCAACAAGCAAAAGCTCAATGTGCATAATATAAAAGGGGCACTATGCCGTATATATTTCTCTTCAAACATGGATATGTATTCAAATTGAATTTCATGGGGTTATTTGACTTCTTAAATAAGATAATGTAATATATATAGAAATATACAGTATGTCATGTGACTACCCACGCTCCCCAACATGGGACATGTTTCTATGCACCGTTTACATTGCCTCTATTTATTTGCCGAGGAGTAATGCAGTATACTAGCGAGCACACACTATTTGTGTATGTAAATGTAATGCTTGCAAATTTAAGTTATTATGTGACAGCGTGTTAAATGCATGGCACTATGCAAATCATAAGGTTCATAACCAGCTAGATTTAGCCCATTATGTAGATACACTTGTGTACATTGATTTTGACCACTATGGTTTAATTTGACCAATGGGCACAATATGTAATGAAGCATATAGTCATGGTATTTTATATTCTGACATTGTCTCTTCGACATTTAGTAATGGCTGCCAAAGCTGTGTGCAGTATGAGACAAACCTTTGTCTGTTGCTTATTTTCCAGTAATTTCTGGTTACATCAAGCTGATACACTTTGTATATTTACTTTTGCATATGCTGATGTCACTAATACAGCATGTAACCATTTATTTAAGTGTATATATGTATAAACTGGCAACCTTTTGACATTCAGTAATGGCCGCCAACGTCACAGACACCACTAGACAAACGTTTGTCTGTCGTTTATTTTCCCAGCTATGTATACACCTCCCTTTTGTTGTACACTTCGTGTGATCAAGTCAGTTTCACTGACGAAACGCGTAACGAGTGACTAAATAAACAGTCTATTCTCCTTCCCGAGTGCGAGTCCTTCTGTGAAGAAGACGCTGTGTGTTCATTAAATTACCGGGAGACCTGCTCGGTTTTTACTCGCCACCTGCCCATGGGACACGGATTCCAGGAAACAAGGTCATTTTTTGGTGAATATATATATATATATATATATATATATATATATATATATATAAATTTGGGGTAATTCCGTTCACCCGTTCGACCTGTAGCCTTGTCTAAAGTTTCCTATGGAAATTAACATGGAGATAATACGTTGTGGGACCCCCCTTTTTTCTCTGCCCCCCCTTGACAAATCACCCCTAAACTTCCCACATAGGAGCTGATATGACCAAAAAATTAGTTTGGAAAATTTCATGAAGATTCATCAAACGACCCCAAAGTTATAAGCAAAACAAAAAATGCTCTTCCTATGGAAACTTGGTCCTAACTATAACTACCCACTGGCAACCGCCAGCAGGGGGGATATATATATATATCTCCATGTTAATTTCCATAGGAAACTTTAGACAAGGCTACAGGTCGAACGGGTGAACAGAATTACCCTAAATTTGGCAGGGAGAAGTGTATTCAGTAGTTTTTGAGAAATATCGAAATTTACAGATATCGATATTTGGGAATTCTGCAATCTCATTGGATGAGGCGTTACGAGCACAAGCTTGCTGCTTATTGGTGGTGAGCACTGCAAGCGGTTGCAACTAGGAAGTGTTGGCCACCATTTTGTGATTCCGTTGAAGCGAGTAAGGGGGAAAAAGGGCGAAAAGAGTAGGAAACGGGAGGATAGGAGCACTGTAACCTCAGTGGGGGAGTGCGAAGCGAATTAGTCACACCTACCGGTCTAAAAGTCCGGTGTTGCTCAGAGTGACATGGTGCTGAGATGAGATGGTGCTACAGTCGGGTATGAAACCTAGAGCCTAAACCGGGAGGTCATTGCTGTAAAGTGATGTGCTCTGGTGTTTGTAGGATACCTGTGGAAGTAGTGTTAGTATGCGTTTATACCATACAGGGAGTGGGAAGCGAACTACTGAGCTCTACCGTGCGTTTATACTATACCGGAAGTGGGAAGCGAAGTACTACGCCTACCGGTGTGAAGACTCGGGGATCAAACTGAGCTGATTGTTGTAAAGTGATGGGCTGTGGGTGCTGTTGCATACTGGCTGCTGTAGTATAACTGTAAGTAGTGTTAAGATGCGTTTATACTATACAGGGAGTGGGAAGCGAACTACTCACCCCTACTGGTCTGAAGACTCGGGGATTAAACCGAGAGCTCATTGCTGTAAAGTGATGTGCTCTGTGTACTATTTCAATGTAAGTCATAGTACAATGTTAGTATGTAATGATAGTATAATGTAAGTATGTAATGTTAGAATGTAGGGCTGTCACGAGGGGAATCTTGGGGAGTTTGTACACAGTGCTGGAGAAGACGGATGCCTTGGTGTCTGGTCCTGTTGGTGGCTGTTTAAGCTGTCTTCTTTTCTTGCAATAAATCTACTTATCGTATCCACTGCTGTCTTCCTGTTCACGACATAAATTTGGCGACGAGCGGGAGAAGGTGAAAAGAAGGTAGCACTCACTAAGATTTTGCGCTTGCTTGCGTTGTGCTGAAGAACCGTTTTCTTAGTGAATCTGTTTCTACTCATCCCAGGGTCGTGTGCTGAAGACCTGTTTTCTTGGTGAATCTGTTTCTTCTCATCCCAGGGTCGTCGGCTGATCGAACTACGTGATCCTACCTGTGGTAGGATTTATATTTTTTTGATTTTGGGCTTCCTCTGCCTCTTCACTACACTCTAGTTGCAGTACCTCACGTGTGCAAGTAGTGTTAGTATGCGTTTATACTAATTCTGTAGTTATGCATTAACCAAAGCATCATGGTCCCATGGAGCGCCACCTCCTAGATGCAGGTCATACAATGTCCCGGGGTGTGCAAGCGCAGGACATTTATGTTTGCTATTACAGGGCGGGAGCATTGCTTGCACCCTGTGATAGTAAATTCTTGTTTGCCTTGTTGAAGCGAGAGGAGGAAAACCTCGTATCGTTTCAATAAAGCGGAACCGGATGGTAAAAATGGAGAAAAAAAAAATTAAGCGGGGTCTCACCCGTTCATTTAAATGAGCACACTGGTGGGTAATGTTCCGGGGCCAATCCTGTTATATTGCGGGGTCTCTGCAGCACTGGGGATCTTAATCTCACATGTAAATTAGGCGCGGGAGGGCACACAGACGTTTCGCAGACTAGGGGATCGACACCTCCCCGGGTATTGTTTACAAATTGTTGGGGGGCTTCGAGGCCAACTCAAGACCAAGGATCGGCAACCTCCGGGGCTTTATTTAAATATGGAGGGTGGGCCTCACCAGTCCTTGAAGCCTCGGTGGTCCTAGGCAGTGTCTTATTGGTTCTGAAATCACACGGGCAGTACTCATGGTGTTATAAAGTGATACACTCATAGAACTCTTGCGGTTGTACAATTACCCAGGCTTCATTTGTGTAATAGTGTGTTGGTTTATATTTGGTAGGTGCACCGGAAAATTAAGCAAAATTTCCCTTATAACCTACTATCAACCGTCGATTTTCACAATAAACTACAGACAAGTGTTGTCAGAAAAAGAAGACCTATACATTCAGTTATTTATTGGTAAAAAAAATAACTTTTATTAACACAACACAAATAAATGGAAATGTAACTTTATTAGAACAACAGTAAAACATGAAAGAAGTGGGTTGGACTTCTCCAGAAGCAGCGTACAAAACCTGCAAGACAAAAAAAAAACATAAGTATGTGTGCCATGTCTAAGAGAAAAAGAAAGGTAGTGCGAATGAATGGAGGAGAGTGAGAATGGGACAGAGAGCGAGTGGGTGGAATGGAGAAGGGGAGGGAGAGTGAAAAGAACAGAGGGAGGAGGAGACAGAGCACCTGCCTACTGCACCCAGCCCTCTCTGTTCACCTTCCGTCACCCGTGTGTCTGGGACGCTGGGGTCCGTGAGAAAGAGTGCGGTCCAGCAATTCCTTAAAATGAAACGGAGATATGAATGAGGCCAGAGATTACATTATTATCTATGGCAACATCGCTCCCAGCCCCTTCCCCCGCACTGTGCTCAATTGCAGCTCCTACGCGCCGAGGCTTGACTCCTCACCTGCCACAACCGGTGTGTCCCAGGACGTGCCCGTGCGAGCTCCAACTCCGGGGTGCCGCTATCAGGGTGGCCCAGCAGGTCTCCGGTCGGGGATGCTGTCTTGATACCACGGTGAAAGACGTCAGAATGCCCAGGGCAAAAGACACACATTTGATGGATGGAATGCCACTGGAATCAAGCTTTCCTTGCTGAAGAGGGTTGAAACCCCGAAACCGGTCCTAGGATGCTTGTTTCCAGTCCAGGGAGGACCTGGCTTGGCAGTTCGAGCTGGACTGTTCCCATGAGGCACAGGGTCAAGACTGATTTGCATATGGCTGGGTTCAAACTTTAATGGTATGGTGTAAACGGGACACAGCGTCTCAGGAGGAGGTACGGGATAACCAGGACTGGTGGTTACCTACACCCCCACTATCTTATTCTTTTGCCCACCCGCAGGACAATTGGGGTATGTGCGAGAATACGGAAGTGGATACAGATTACGAGACGGGTCCCTTTAAGCAGCACTGCCTATTCGCGGAAGCCACGCCCCCGTCATCACGTGGTCACACGGGATTGGATATTGGGGCGGAAGACCAGACCACGGCGTGTGACATCACCGAAGAGTGGATTCCGGGAGGCGAGGAGCGGAGACAGATATCGGAGAGCGGAGGAGACGACCCAGCGGAGCTACCAGACGGGGACTACACGACGGAGCCTAGAGGAAAGCCAAGAGGCCAACGTACTCACGCAGCGCCGCGCCACTCTCCTGGAGGAGGGTGGCTACCCCAGGTACGGGAGCGGGTCAGGGGCTTGATGGGGTGGCGAAAGAGCCTTTAGACCGCCGTGTTCCCCTTTTCTTTTCCCCTACCCCTGCACTAATCCCACGTGACACTGAGTTCGATGTACAGCACTAAAACACAAGAGTAGGTGTGTCCTCACTCCCGGTCCCGGTGTTAGGGTGTATACGAGTCGCACAGTAGAGTCCTAACGGTCCTTTTCTCCCTTCCTTCCCATACGTCCTGTGGGTCCTGGAGTCCCGGAGTACCAGCGGAGAACGCCCCCATAGCCGGAGAGAGGACCAACACCAACGTTGCAACCACGGAGCCAGCAAAGAAGGAGGAGAGACTGCATAGCAGATTTAGACGTGTAACTTCCACAATAAAACCTTACGTTAAACGACCTGGTCTGCGTGCTGTTCATCCCACACCTCTACAACTGGTGTCAGAAGTGGGATCACCGTCCATCAGTACTCCTGTGATGGAAAACGTTATTCAGCACCTCATAAAAGGCCAAGAGAAGTTGGAATGGGCGGTGGGACAGCAAATTGCCACGTCCCAACAAGACAGGGAAGTGCTTCAAAAATTGATTACCGCCCAAGTGGAAGGACTACGTACGGCCCAAACAGAGTCCGGGCTCCATACAGCTCCGGATCGCCGCTCCCATGCACCGCATCCGACAGGAGTCACGCTGCAAAAATACGTAGGAGGAGAGGACCCGGATGCCTTTTTCTCCAATTTTGAGCGAGCAGCAAGGGCCTATGGGTGGCCCGAGGACAAATGGTCCTTTTTCTTGGCCCCCCTTCTCTCAGGGGATGCACAGGCTGCATACCAAGTTGCCAACGCCACAGGGACATCCCCGTATAACGAGATTAAGGCAATTATTCTAGACCACTTGGGGCTCGATGAAGAAGCTTACCGAGTGCGCTTTCGTAAGGAGAAAGGAACCCCAGGTGAAAACCCCAAAACACTGTTTTTTCGCCTAAAAATGGCAGCAGATAAGTGGCTAAAGCCGATAACCAGTACCAAAGAAGAGATTATGGCCCGCATCTATCTGGAACAATTCTTGGAAGCTCTTCCCTATGGGACCCAGAGATGGTTACGGCAGCATACACGCTTGACCCCCGAACAAGCCATCCAAATGGCTAGCACTTATACGAGGGCCCAGCCGAAGACCCTCCCGTGGGACACAGAGAGGCATACCAAGACCGGACAAAACCTAAAAGTAGAAAGGAAGACAAGAGGCCAGTTCGAGCCCCGAAAACCGATGCCACTTCGTATCGAAACGCCAGCGATAAAAGGACCCCAGTGTTTTGAGTGTGGGGAGTGGGGCCATGTCGTAAGAATGTGTCCTCGGAAAAAACCATCAGAAGAACCCATGGAGGTTGGATACCTACCCAAAGCAGTCCTTTACTCCGCCGAAATGGGACCCTCCTTCTATGTAAGCACCAAAGTTAATGGCAAAACGGTAAAGGCCTTGTTAGACTCTGGGTGTAAACAGTCTGTCGCCCAGAAAGGGTTGGTAACTCCTGAAAGCACCCTTCCAAACACCCTAGTACAGATTAGGTGTGTCCATGGGGACGTGAAGCCGTACCCAGTTGCAATATTGACTCTAGAAGTAGACGGTCAAAGCCCCTGTACTGTAAGGGTTGGGGTGGTGGATTCCTTGCCTGAAGATCTGATAATAGGGATAGACAATCCCCAGTTCATAGAAATATTCCAGACTTACTTGCACCCTCAAAAGACAGTGATGTCTCCACCTTGTGCTGCCTATAATGTACGGGAGCCCTGGCTCTTAGACCGGAGTTTTAAGTTTGCCCAGGCAAACGATCCAACTCTTTGTAACACTTGGGAAAATGGACAGGCTAATACCGATTTCCCTCGTCAGGTCTATCCTCGTTTTATCATCCAAAACGACTTGTTATACAGAGAAGGGAGGGAAGGCGAACACCCCCAGCTCGTGGTACCCCTGCCCTTCAGAGAACAAATCTTATTCTATGCACACACACATCTTACAGCCGGACATACCGGTGCCGAAAAAGCCACTCAGAACGTATTAAGGCATTTTTTTTGGCCCGGTATATATAAAGACATCCAGAGATATTGTCAGTCCTGCGACATATGTCAATTAAAGAACTGTCAGCGGCCCCCCGCCGTTCCCCTGCAGCCCTTACCACTGATTGGAAAACCGTTTGAACGGGTAGGTATGGACCTTATAGGCCCACTACCCAAGACACCTAGGGGACATGCCTATGCGTTAGTCATTGTAGACTACGCTACACGGTTTCCAGAAGCTTTCCCGCTCAAATCTCCAACAACGAAAAACATATCGGAGAAGCTGATTGAACTGTTCTCCCGGGTGGGCTTCCCGCGAGAAATTTTAACCGATCAGGGGACACCCTTCGTGTCGAAATTGATGAAAGAAGTGTGCAGTACGCTCAACCTGCATCACCTAAAAACATCCGCATACCACCCCCAAACTGACGGTTTGGTCGAAAGATATAACCGTACCCTCAAGTCCACACTGAAAAAAATGCTTTCCCTCGAATGTACGGACTGGGATCGCTTGCTCCCACTTGCCCTTTACGTAATTCGAGGCCAAGTACAAAGCAGCTTGGGCTGCTCAGCATTTGAAATGTTGTACGGTAGACAGCCTAGATCACTGCTGGAAATCACTAGAGAAGCGTGGGAAAGAGAAACCACTGAGGAACATAAAACCTTCCTAGAGTATACAACACAACTGCGTTCTCGGATTGGTAAAATACGAGAACTAGCACTCCTAAACCTAGAAAAACATCAGATGTCACAAAAGGTTCAATATGATAAAGGAAAGAAGCTTAGAACCCTGAAACTAGGTGACTGGGCCCTAGTCCTTCTCCCGTCTTCCACGAAGAAGTTTCAGAGTGAGTGGACAGGTCCCTTTAAAGTTATAGAAACTCTGGGAAACACCACATACCGGCTACAAGTGACCCCCAAACGAAGACAGTGTTATCACATAAACCTGTTAAAAAAATGGATAGGTCCTCCTCCCAAAAACGCGCATGGTATATGGCCTACTGGGAGAAATGAGTCCACTCTGCCACAGATGCCCCTAAATCCGGAACTGTCCCATGACCAGCGGACAGATCTTCTACTGACCCTGAGCCCCTTTTCGGCCTTGTTCTCTGACCTTCCTGGCCGAACCACCCTGGCCGAACATAGAATTAACACGAAGGAAGGTCTGACTGTCAAACAGAGACCGTATCGCATACCCGCGGCCAGAAAAGGGATGGTGAAAAAAGAGGTGGAAGACATGTTACAGCTAGGCGTCATTCGCCCCTCCAAGAGCGCTTAGGCATCACCCATCGTCTTAGTCCCGAAACCTGACGGCACAACCCGTTTCTGTATGGACTTTAGAGCATTAAACGCCATTTCCTCCCTGGATGCCTATCCGCTACCACGAGTAGACGATCTCATAGAGAAGTTGGGGGAGGCGAAGTACATTACAACTTTCGACTTGACAAAGGGTTACTGGCAGGTGCCATTGAGAGAACAGGACAAACAAAAAACTGCCTTTGTCACGGATGAGGGACTGTATGAATTTAATGTACTACCTTTTGGCCTGCACGGGGCCCCGGCCACTTTTCAGAGATTAATGAACACTGTGCTGCAACCCTATACCGCATTCAGCTCTGCGTATTTAGATGATATAGTAGTGTTCAGTAGCTCTTGGGCCGAGCACTTGAAACACCTCACTATCATCCTTACCGCCCTGAGCAGAGCAGGGTTACACATTAATGCGAAGAAATCTTGTGCAGGATATTCACGAGTGAAGTATCTAGGATATGTCCTGGGAGACGGGGTAATAGCACCACAACAGGAGAAAGTGAAAGTCATCACAGCTGTCCCTTTCCCTGCAACAAAACGGGACCTCAGGGCATTCCTTGGCCTCATTGGCTATTATAGATGTTTCATTCCTCAATTTGCGGAGACTGCCAGCCCCCTGACCGATGTACTGAGGAAAGAGGTGAAACAAACCGTCCTAGCAAACCCCACAAAAAGAATGCTAGAGGCGTTTGTCACATTAAAGAATGCCATAACCACCGAACCTGTATTGGTCTCTCCTGACTTTCGCAAGGAGTTCATACTGTCCACAGACGCGTCCAATTGCGGACTAGGGGCAGTTTTGTCACAACTAGGAGAGGATGGAAAAGAACACCCTATTTTATACCTAAGTAGGAAGTTATTTCCACGAGAAGTCAAATATTCAACCATAGAACGGGAATGTTTGGCTATAAAATGGGCCATAGACAAACTACACTATTACCTGGATGGCCGACATTTCCAACTATACACTGACCATGCCCCCCTTCAATGGTTGAGCAAATCCAAATCACAGAATCCCCGGGTCCTAAGATGGTTTCTGTCTTTACAGCCCTATTCCTTCACCATCAAACACCGTAAGGGCAGTGACAATGTGAATGCTGATTTTCTCTCCCGTGTTCCCCCTCTCCCCGATCGGGAGAGTCTAAGGGGGGAGGTGTGTAAACGGGACACAGCGTCTCAGGAGGAGGTACGGGATAACCAGGACTGGTGGTTACCTACACCCCCACTATCTTATTCTTTTGCCCACCCGCAGGACGATTGGGGTATGTGCGAGAATACGGAAGTGGATACAGATTACGAGACGGGTCCCTTTAAGCAGCACTGCCTATTCGCGGAAGCCACGCCCCCGTCATCACGTGGTCACACGGGATTGGATATTGGGGCGGAAGACCAGACCACGGCGTGTGACATCACCGAAGAGTGGATTCCGGGAGGCGAGGAGCGGAGACAGATATCGGAGAGCGGAGGAGACGACCCAGCGGAGCTACCAGACGGGGACTACACGACGGAGCCTAGAGGAAAGCCAGGAGGCCAACGTACTCACGCAGCGCCGCGCCACTCTCCTGGAGGAGGGTGGCTACCCCAGGTACGGGAGCGGGTCAGGGGCTTGATGGGGTGGCGAAAGAGCCTTTAGACCGCCGTGTTCCCCTTTTCTTTTCCCCTACCCCTGCACTAATCCCACGTGACACTGAGTTCGATGTACAGCACTAAAACACAAGAGTAGGTGTGTCCTCACTCCCGGTCCCGGTGTTAGGGTGTATACGCGTCGCACAGTAGAGTCCTAACGGTCCTTTTCTCCCTTCCTTCCCATACGTCCTGTGGGTCCTGGAGTCCCGAAGTACCAGCGGAGAACGCCCCCATAGCCGGAGAGAGGACCAACACCAACGTTGCAACCACGGAGCCAGCAAAGAAGGAGGAGAGACTGCCTAGCAGATTTAGACGTGTAACTTCCACAATAAAACCTTACGTTAAACGACCTGGTCTGCGTGCTGTTCATCCCACACCTCTACATATGGTGAGCAAAAAAACGATGGATTTAGGCCCAGATCTCTGTACTGGGGTGAATGTATGACATTGTTCTGCATTCTGTCCATCAACTGTTGTTTTTGCAGAATGCCCAGGGCATCATCACGGGGTGAGCACCCGCTCCGCCCATTTTGGCTTCACTAACCCAGTGTCTGAAAAAGGGAAAAAATATAATGTTGGAAACGTATTGAGGTAAATGAAGGTTTCTTTCAACGTTAATAGAGAACACCAGTTGAGTGCATCCTTCCTTCTTGAAGTACGATCTTCAAACTGTTAGTGGTAATCGTGGTTCAAAGAGGAGTTGGAGTGCACGAGAATACACAAGGTTAAATAATAATATGTTATGTCAACATTCACTTACAAAGGAACAGAGCGCATGCTAGAAGTATAATGTGCGTGTGTAATGCAGTGGCGCAAGCCTGTGTGCATGTACACTTCGTAATCAGCTCACTACAGTGCCCCAAAAGCCAACGCCACGTGTCTGTAGGGCAGCGCTGCCCGCTGGCTCAGGCCTACAGTACGGTCCAGCAGGTCATTAAAATGAGACAGAGATGTAACTGAATGAGGTCAGAGATCCCATCGGTACGCAGGGTAACATCGGTTGTTCGCACCTTTGCACACAGGCTGATGCACCCCACCTTTCCCGCAGCACTGCGCTCAACACATGTCTGTAGGGCAGCGCTGTCCGCTGGCTCAGGCCTACAGTACGGTCCAGCAGGTCCTTAAAATGAGATAGACATGTGACTGAATAAGGTTAGAGAACACATTATTAAGCAGGGCAATATTGCTTGTTTGTACCTGCGCACCCAGGCTGATGCACCCCACCCCTCCCGCAGCATCGCACTCAATTGCAGCCCCTGTGCACCCAGGCCCCACTGCTCACCTGCTGTTGTTGTGTGTCCAAACACGATGGGCAGCAGTGTTCAGAATTCAGGTGCAGTGTTGATTGCGATGATGGTGTACGCCTCATGGATCCCTTTTTTTTATTGCGCATTGTGATATGCGAGGTGGATGTGGCCAAATCACCTGAGGCAGTGTAGAAGAACTGGGACATGTGGCGTCGTCGTTATTCTATTTATACGTACGCAAAGTGGGCTGGGCTTGCGTACACCATGCGAGCGTAGGGGTGTGAATAATAGTTCCGGGGACCTGGGCGTTGTTCAGTTCCTGCCTGGCCAGGAAGTGTACATATGTGTGTTTCTGTTGCAGTTTTGACGTCGCAGAATGCGCAATTTACATTAATGTAGCATGTACCGGGAGGGCAGCAACTATCGCTAATGAGATGCTGTTCAAAAACATTGAATGGCCAACATCATATGTCGTTGTCAAGGTTGTGGATATGCGCAGACACTCATGTGAATAGTGTGCGGTATTATTGAAAGTGTTGCTATCGCGAAGCGCACACATGTGAATGTGCTCGCATGGAGGGAGGATCAGCAGTGAGGCTACGTCATAAATAGTGATAACGTTCATTATAGTTAAGCAATGCATGCCAAACGTGAATCTGAAAGTCTCAGATATGACACACTACTATACTGGTAAAGCCTGACAACAGAGAATACAGCAATACAAATGTACACATTGCTGTTTACTGTTTGTCACATGTGATCTAGGATGCGCACTCTGCCCGTGGCTGATGATACCCTTCGGGCCAGCAATACCAAGGCCGAAAGGCAGCACAATAATGTGCACACACACACACACACACACACACACACACCAGGGGCATCGTGTAACACACATTTGATTTTTGATGTAACGTTTGAGATGCATGGCGATCACACGTGGAAGGCTAATGTACAGACCATGAATATTGATCAAGATGATCGTTGCATGTTGTGTGTAGTAGAAGATATGTGTACACAGCAAAAAAACTTTTCAAAAAAGCTCTCTAAGCAGAAGGGGTGTTTCTCATCAAACGCTGTAGAGAGAATGACAAAAATGGGTGGGGTCCTCCAACTGTTACAATGGGAAATGTTATGAACTAATCAAATGCTTTTTTTTAAGGTGACATGGTAATCGCGGATCGAGGGCGCAAGGAGGCCGCACTCGACAAGATTTTGAGAAAATATATTTCTCATAATATAAGTTTATTACATTTAGAAATATATAAATGTTTAAAATATTTTAGATTATCGCTTGCTCTCATATACAGTTTAAAGTTATTTAGATATAGTTTTGAGACATTAAAAAATAAAACGAGGGAATGGCGTGCCCGGCACGACACCATACATCTAAGACGTAACACAGGGCCTGGCAGCGTGCACTCTTCGCATAAGCAACGCGCAGCGGGCGCGACCTCATACGTACATGACGTAACGCATGACTTGGTACTGCATACCCGTCGGATACCTATGTAGCAGGTGGCGCGAACTCATACGTATATGATGTTACGCGGGATGCGGTGCCACAAATCCGTCGGATACGAAATGTTCATCCTTTACGAGTTTAGCAATATGGCAGATAGGATTCACGTGGTGATGGAGCTTGGTACACTACTGGTATGGAAGTGCAGTTTTCTCCCCAAAAAAAAATATATATACATATTTTTGGGAGAAGATATAAAACATTACTTAATTTATAAAGTTAAAAAAAAGAAGTATAATAGAGTAAATATTTAAAAAAATAGAAAAAATATAGGTTTTATAAACATTAAAATATGAAATCAACATTTAAAAAACCTTCGAAATTCACTGAAAAATCCATAGGTTTCAGGGACGTTATAGTTAGGAATTAGCATTTAAAAAAACCTTAGAAATTCACTGCAAAAACCATAGGTTTCAGGGACGTTCTAGTTAGTTGGACATTTGACTCATATAAAACCAGAGAAATTCGCCTGTTATAGTTAGTTGAGCTAACTATAACTCGCGCCCCCGCAATGCACTGCTGATGACGTCACTTATTACATCACTCATGACATGGTCAGTGACATCACTCATGACATCACTGATGACATCTCAAATGACATCACTCATGACATCATCCAGTGAATGTGTGTTTCTGTAAATTTTAAATATGTTTTATAAATATATATATGCCAAGGTCTATTAAAAAATGAATGAGTGTATAAGACTCAGCATGGATGATTAAGTAGGTGTGTCACTAACTGTATAAGTGACTAATTAATTGTGTCTTGCTTAATGCATGTGTTAGCGACTGATATAGACATTCACACAGTCAAGGTCGTTAGTTGATGTGTAAGCAGTTCCATGGTTTGGTTGGCAACTAAATGAGGATCTATATAAACTATTCATTGCTTGTCTGAGTACCTGTATGAGTACCTGAGTATCTGCGTGGGTGGGTGGGTGGGGGGTGTGACTCTGCATAGATGTGTGAGTGGCTAATTCACTAGGTATATGTGTTCAAGTCTGTATCTGTGAAGGTCTGTATGGCTGAGTGAGTGTGTGTATGAGTTTCACGGTGAGTGAATGGATGCCTCAGTGGTACATGTGAGTAACTTCATATGTGAAAGGCAGTATATATGAGTGTTGCACTATATAAATGACTATATGTGAGAATGAGTGATTGTGAGAGTGCCTGTATGGATCAGAGTGTACTTGAATTAGTTATTGTATTAGAGCGTAAGTATGTGTTAGTATATGTTTAAATAAATGACATGGTATGTGTATAACTGTACAGGTGAGTAAATGAAAGTGTTATTGATTATTTCCATTACTGAATAGGTGTTTGAATAACTCTAAGACTGAGAGGCAGTGTCTGTGTCTCTATAGATATGTGACTGGATATGATAATGCTGTATTGATGGCTGACTGTGTGTAAGAGTGAGTGTATAGGTTAATGAATGTATGTGTGTAGACCTATAAATTAGAGAGTGGATATGCACTAACTGGTATTGGTGTGTTCACGGTTTCGAAAATTATAGTCTGTATTTTAGACTGGGTGTATCAAGTGTTACATTGGGGTCTGATCAGGTGCATCTGATTTTCACGTGGATGATGTCATCAGTGATGTCATTTGAGATGTCATCAGTGATGTCACTGACCATGTCATGAGTGATGTAATATGTGACGTCATCAGCAGTGCATTGCAAGGGCGCGAGTTATAGTTGGCTCAACTTACTATAACAGGCGAATTTCTCTGGTTTTATATGAGTCAAATGTCCAACTAACTATAACGTCCTTGAAACCTATGGTTTTTTCAGTGAATTTCTAAGGTTTTTTAAAATGCTAATTCCTAACTATAACGTCCCTGAAACCTATGTTTTTTTTC
Source organism: Triturus cristatus (assembly GCF_964204655.1). Lineage (NCBI taxonomy): Eukaryota > Metazoa > Chordata > Amphibia > Caudata > Salamandridae > Triturus > Triturus cristatus. Next base: position 144,508,889 of record NC_140580.1, on the reverse strand, counting down.
AGTGAATATGCACACACACACACACGCATACACACACACACACACACATATGCACACGCACACACACGCATACGCACACACACACACACATTTAATTTGTATCTTCTTGGGGGAGACTCCCCAAATCCCCACACGTACCATAAATGTGTGGTAAAGGTCTATATGTGGTAAAAACAGGTGTGGTAATAAATGTGTGGTAAAAGCACTGCAATGTGAAAATCATGTTGTAAAGACAGTTTCCCCTGTAACATGAGAGCTGGTCACAGAGCATGGCCTAAGGCCATGCCCTGCCCCATACTCACTGGCATGGCATCTGGCCTTGCTTAGTAGGACCTGATTTGATATGTTAGTTTTGCTTAGATTCTAGAACAATTTCTTGGTCTTGTATTACACTATTTACCTAGATCATCTGGTATGATCTTCCCAACCTGTCCTCAAGAATGCCATGCCCTCTTTCATGAAATGGCCAAAGTCGATATTCAGTGAGCAACAGTAGAATTATAAAGTAACATGCCTATTTTAAACTCATGACGTTTGTAAAGAATGTGTTTTCCCAGATGAGGTGAAAAATAGACTATGGGTATATATGAAGAGAATGTATGTGTATAGGTCTCTGAGATGAAGAGGGTTTCTACACTGGGCTTTCATTTCATGTACTCTGGTTTGTTTTTCTTGTGGTCCAGGGCTGAATGAAGACAGTGTCCTATGGATAGCTATGGCGGGCACCCATCAGATATGGGCTCTGCTACTTGAAGATGGATCACTGCCAAAACTAAGGTAACCAGGAGCTCCGCTGGCCAAAGCCAGGAAGGCTAAACAACAGAGTATGAATTTAGGAGCTTTCCTGGGGAATTTGTAACCATAGAACACAAAATGATACTGTATTTATTTAAAAAATAATAATGTCCGATGCCTTTTATGGAAAATGGTAATTGAAAGACGGGATCATTTGCTATAAGCATTTTTTTCCTACCAACATAGTGACGTGGTAATGTTGCAGTCATCAGTTAAGGCATTTTAATATATCTTGCTTACAAAACAGGAACAAAGCATGCCTATGTGCAGCTTGAGGTCCTCGATTGGCAATCCTTGCCCCTTAGCCAGTAATTACTGGTGCAAGTGTGCTCCTGCATCCTTACTATGAGTAACTTCTCCAGGACGATAAAACAGCAATCTGAAGAAGTTTCAATGCAAGCCAAGTTGTAATACATAAAATGCCTGTCAGTTGGTGGTGGACCATGTCCGTTTCACTGGGCGATAGGCTAGTTCATTAGAACTGGTTATGTCATCCCTGTGAACCAGATGTGGAGTATATTTAGGATCTTGAGGGGCATTTAAGATTTTTTCCTAATTTTAGACATTTAACCGCGTTGTATTGTTTCCTTCAACAGTGGTTTATCAAAGGGATCCTGCGTTCGATTTGCTGGGAGTGGAAATGAAGAAAACAGGAACAATTCGTACCCACATAAGGCAGGTTTTGCCCAACCCTCTGGTATTTCACTGTCTTCAGAAGAGCCCTGGAACTGCCTTTTTGTCGCAGACAGTGAGAGCAGCACGGTACGGACAATCTCCACCAAAGATGGGGCAGTTAAGCATCTTGTGGGAGGCGAGCGGGATCCCATGGTAAGAACATTGCATTTCTCCGCTATTAAGTCATGACTTCTCAAGCCTTAACACACATTGCCATATCAATTAACTAGTTATAGCCTATTGTCAGTTTTATTCAGCACAGAAGATGCGCTTTATCTCTTACTGTTTATCTCAACCTATTCACATCCTGTGCTCATCTCATTGGCTGCAGGTTCTAAAATTGGTAAAAAGATCCTCATTTTGTCCTGCACATTCCTTGCTCTCCGTCAGCCAGTGTATCTTACATGTTTCTCTTCTTCCAGTTTCTCCTCTTGTTTGCCATAGTCTCCCATCTAATAACATTCGGAACCCAGCTGGGTAATGAAAGAGCAACCCTTTCATTTTGAACGACACTGATCAAGATTTCATTCGAAGTCTACTATTTGCACGTGGTTTGATGACAACCATAACTCAGGGGCGGCTGCCTTTAGGATTTTGTCAGAATTGGGTAAACTTGGGGGACATGGTCTAGCCACGGACATAATTGTCCGCTTGAACCAGGAGCTCTGTGGCAGGGCGGGCCCTGGACGGTGGTTGGAGTGTCTCCTACAATGCAGGGGCATATCCATCTTGCCCCCTGCCAAATACGACACCCTCCATCGGCACTGCCGTAGTGACGGGCGGCGGCGTGAAGCCTGCGTTCCTCCTCATTTGGTCAAACACAGTCTAGGGTGAATCGAGCCTATTCTCCGGGTAGGAGCTGTGGCCCATAGCATTGCGGGAGGCCCGGCCGATCATCAACAGGCCACCTCGCCGGCATTAGAAGATGACAGGCTCTCCACCTTTCAGAGCAGTGAGGGCTTGAATCACTACACCCCCACCGTGCCTGCCATGCACCTTGTCTACGAGGCACTGCTGGGGACCTGAACACACTGCCCGTGATACTCCGGCCTTGATGACGCCAGCAACACTGAGCGTGCCTCAGGTGGGTGGCTTTCACTGACACTTGCGTCCCACTTCTTCCTCCTGCCTCCGTCTGGATTGGCTTTCGCCTGACCGCGGCTTACACACTTGCTAGAAGGGCTGCTCCTTCACCAGTTGGACCTCACCATTAGTTGGGCCTCCGCCAGCAAGCTCCACGACATCCCAGGAGACCCACACAGCCGGGTTGGCAGTTAGTGGCCCGCGGTGTAGGGTGACGATGGGGTGCCTCCTTGTGGCTATTGCTGTGCCCTCCTTTTTACTTATTTCTTCTGTGTGGATCTGAGGGCCGGTGCTTTTGCCACACCTGCAACATTGTCAGCCCTGTCCTGAGGTGGTCCAACCAGAGCAGCCACCTGAAGATGTGGCGGCCCCTCCACCACAGACTGCGTGCAGACGCTACTACCCTCTTCTTGTCTGGGGACCCCACTGGAGGCAATCAGGGGTGCTGTACCTCCCACATCCTGTACGTTGCAGATCCCCCCCTTCGCATCATAGGACACAGCCCTGAGCGGAGTCGCTACCTGGAGGCTACTTGGCACATGATGGCGAGCGGTCGCTGAAAACGCGGACTGCTGAGCCCGGCCCTGGACCAGGACCTGTCGTTTGCCCGCTCTTTGCCCCAGATTCCGCATCACCGACACCTGGGCGCTCACTGACTCCTTGTGCAGCTTGTGCTCGGTCACCACCAAATCACTGGGGGACCATGTGCAGGTGATACTCTACCACCTGTGCCTAACCCGGTGCCCCTGCCATCGCCAGCCCCCTGCGTCCGCCTGCTGCAGCGCAGAGACATGGTATGTCTTCTGGTAAGACCACGGGCAAACCTGCTCGACAGCTGGTCTTGTCTGATGCCCTTAACCTGCCTCGCTCTACATCCCCCCCACTGGGCACTACGCCATCTGCACTGGTCAAGCCATGACCCGCTGCAGCTAGCGCCCCGGACACCACCATGGAGCACATCCTACAGGAGATCTCCGCTGTGGGCCACTGCCTGGAGGGTATGGACGCGAACATCTCTGCACTGACGAACAAATCTAAATCTATCTGCTCGGACATTGCAAGCCTCCAGACCAGGAAGGATGGTCTGACCCAATGATTCTCCGTGCTGGAGGAATAGGTAATAGACTTAGAGGACTGGAGTCGGCTGGACAATGTGTGCTTTTTTGAATTCCCGGAGTCCGCGGAGGTGCTAAATGCCAAAACCTTCCTTAAAGACAAATTCCTGACACTGACCAGCCTGACGTTTGACCCTCCCTTGGAGATACAGAGTGCTCACCACATAGATCTGACAAGGCGGGGAGTGCCCCCATGCCCACGGCCCCTCATAGCCTGTTTCATATGCCACAAAGAGGCCCAACAGTTGATTTCAGCAGCCCAAACTCATGGTCCATACGTTTACAAGGGGCACGAGGTGCGGATGGCGAACAAGGGTCATTAAGCCTTCTTATCCCTCCGTCCCACACTCTGGTAGATGGACATTAAATATGGACTCTTCGAACTTGCTCTCTTTAGGCACCAAGGACAGAGACTTGAAATAATTATTTGCCCCGGAGAATCTGTGCAGCTTTCTTGCTGACCTCTCTACACAGGACATTGATACTGCTTCTTTAGCTACCACAGAGGGTAATGCCTTATCATTGTCCTCCCACACTGCCACTCCCAGCGGCCTCTGGCAGAACTCCAGGGGCTCTCGGCACAGGGTCAGAGATCATGACAGAGCGTCTTGCAACCAGTGCGACAGCAGCCAGCCTCTCCAGGCGCTGGCTGCACTCACAAACAAGCCAGATAGGGACCAATCCCACTCCCCCTTGAAGCCGCCTCTGCCGAGGAGATTGAGCCCTGAGGACTGACCAGCCATGGCAACCCCGATATCAGGGGTGACTGCATCTGGAGTGTTGACGACTAAAGACAGTGGATGGCTGAGTACCGGCATGCCTTCATGCAGTCTACCTTTTTCTCTTTGATTATTTATAAATGTTTCATGCCTTTTTCGTTGTTCTTTCATTGTTTCTTTTATGCCACTGTTTGCTTATTATGTATTTCACTGTAGCGTGCTGCATGCGCAGTCCCCTGCTTCTTGGCCAATGTGCTCACCAACTCATTGTCTTCTCAATGCAGTCCCCCCGCTATTCCCCTCCTATTCGCACCCAATGTTCCCTGTATCCCACGCATTGCGCGGCTGGATTCCCAGGGGGCTTATACATGCATGCTCATACACTGATCCTCCACTGCACATCCTGCCTATGGCATCGCTCCCCCGGTGCTGTGCCCTCTGCTGGACGCAACAGATTCTAGCCCTGACCTGTGCCCAGGGGACCTCAGACCCATAGTCACCTCCTGTCCCCCCCACCGTGTCCATGTCCGTCCATGTCTGCACATTTGTGCACCTTCTAACCGGCCCTAACCCTGAAAGAGGCCCTCCTTGCACAATGCATCTGGAAGCCTAGACCTGCAGCACAAAGTCTAGAGCACTCTGCTGCGCTTCTCCCACACAACGCAATCACCAATTCCCTTCTTTCATCTCCCACCTTTCCTTTTTTTTATTATTATTATTTTATTTTTTTTACAGAGTTTTATATAGCGCGAACTTGACCTGAATCGGGTATCAGAGCGATTTACATAGCACCTGTTGCATTACATTAGGACACAATGATTTTTAATATTTTTTTTTGTTAGGCACGGGGAGATTAAATGATTTGCCCAGAATTACAGGATGTTCAGCGTTATTGCCAAGACTCGAGCCCAGTTTCCCAGATTCGAGGTCGGACGCCCTAGCCGTTAGGCCAACTCCTCTCCCCTTCCTTCCATACTCTGACCCTTCCTCTATTGCATCCTAGTGTCATGAGAACTCCCACCCCGCCCTGGCCGTTGTTCGCCTGTAAATGCTCTTTTAGTGTGCTCGGCTCCCATACCCACCTACTCCCTTCCCTTCCCACCTTAGCCCCTCCCCTCCTTTCCATCTTACCTCTGCTTCTCCTGTTCCTACCACACCCCTTTTCTTCCCCTTGTGCCCCCTATCCCCGTCCCCCTCTCCACCACTGTCCAGCACACTCCCCCATTTTTTACCCTCCTCCCTCCACTCCTGCCCTCTGCCACCTGTGTAGCTCCCACAGCCCAGCATGTCACTCTCTCCCCCGACTGACACTCACCTCTTTCTGGAGATCAGCGCATCTAAGTACATCATCGGTGGAGAATGGAACCTTTCACGCAATACGGTTCTCGATAGGACAGGTTCCCTAGACAAGTGAAACGATGCGGATAGAACCTTACTGGGGGATATCACCTCCGACCTTGGCCTCGTCGATAACTGGCGTCTCTGCCACCCGACGGACAAGGAGTATACCTTCATGTCCTCGGTACATGGCACGCAATCCAGACTAGTCTATTTCCTCATTTCCCACTCTGCAGTAGCACTCGTTGGGGAATCCTGTATACTAGAAGCAGCCTTGTCCGACCACTTCCCAGGCCTACTGTCTTTAGATGTGGCCTGGCCTCCCGGATCGTAAATCATGGTGCCTGAACATACAAAGATACCGCTTCCCGCAGGGCAAGGCCGAATTAAGCGCCCATGTCTCTGCGTACATGGCGGACAACAAGCACTCCGTAGACTCCCACAGGATGCTATGGTTGACCGCAAAGGCAACCCTTCGTGCTCAACCAATGAGGGAATCTGCTGTGACCAATCAGCTGGCTTCTCTTCGTAGTGCTGAGCTGGAGGCACAGATCACCACTCTCAACCGCCTCTTCTTCTGCCGCCCCTTTGTGCCCAATCGCCACCTGGAGCAGACCCGAATGGTTCTCCACAGCCTTTATACTTCTAAGGCAAATTATGCCCTTCAGAGCATGAAAGGGAGGCACTAAGGGAAGCACTATGAGCAGGGTGAAAAGTCAGGCCGCCTGCTAGTGGCCCAGCTGTGGCAACAGGAGGCTACCATGGCCATACCACCTATCAGGTCAACGAGCAGGGAGATACTCACCCAACCCCAGGGCATTATTAATGAGTTTGCGTCATTTTATGGCACACTATACGCCCCAGAGACACCAGCAAGTGTGGATCGAATCACAGTATTCCTTGAGAAGGTCAACCTCCTGCGCATAACGTACAAGGGTCGAGAGCACCGAGCGGGTGACATTAGTAAGGATGAAATTGCGGCGGCCATCTCCAAGCTACCCTATCACAAAGCACTGGGAGAGGATGGCTTCCCGGCTGAATTCTACTGATGGGCAGGGGATGAGGTGATCGTCTCCCTCTATGCTTTCTTCCAAGAGGCAGAGCGGACGGCCTCTTTAGGATCCCTTTCTAATAGGGCGGTGATCGCGGTGTTCCCCAAACCGGGAAGGGATCTTTTGCTCTGCGGTAGCTACCAGCCACTATCTCATCTAAACGGCGACATTAAGATACTCACTAGCATACTGGTGTCATGTTTAAAAACGGTCCTCCTCTCCCTCATTTATAACTCCCAAGTTGGTTTGTACCAGGCCGTTCCTCCAGGAATCATCTCTGCATCTTTGCACACACTCTCTGGACTGTCAGGAATCTCCCAGAGGAGGCTGTAGCTCTATCCCTAGATGCCGAAAAGGCATTCAACCGTATCGAGTTGAGAAACCTTTTTGCCACCATGAAACGGTTTGAACTGGGGGACCAGTTTATCTCTAAGGCACAGCTTCTATACGGCTGCCCAGTTCAGCAGCTCATCTCCGACCCCTACCAGATCCGAAGGGGCACGTCAAGGATGCCCGCTCTCTCCACTCCTGTTCCTACTAGCAATGGAACCCTTGGCCTCCGTTATTTGACATTCACCATTCACCGCTCATAGCCGGCTTCCCCATTTCCTCATCGTAGGAGGCCTCTCCAAAGTATATCTCTATGCCGACGACATCCTTCCTACCCTGAGGGATCTTTGCAACTCCCTTCCAGCATTACTGGAAGTCACAAAAGACTTTGCTGCCCTGTCCAGTTACAAGGTAAACTAGGACTAGAGTGAGACCCTGCCGCTGTCGACCTGCACCACAATTGCGGCAATACATGGATATCCCTTCCGCTGGAAAGCTTCTCAGCTTAAGTACCTTGGGATCTTAGTCAACAGGTGCCTAACCAAGATGGTCACGGACAACCTGACTCCTCTCATCTCGCAAATGAAACGGGACTTCGATAAATGGTCTATACTGGGTTTTTCTATGTCGGGTAGGGCATAGTCGGTGCGGATGGTCACGTTGTTGCATTTTGCCTCCCCGTTACGATGCCACTAGCCATGCTACATCTCATAGACTCCCGGATTCGAGCCTTCGGATGGGGATCTACCCTACCCCGACTAGCTGCAGCCAAACTTATGGCGCGTCGCTCTTGTGGCAGCCTGGGCTTGCTGTCGGTGGAACACTTTTCTCTGGCCCTACATCTTTCTCAACTTGCCTACTTAATACCGAGTACCCCGGGCCCTCCACAATGGGTTCAATGACAATAGACTCAGCCATCGCTTTGGAATCCACGCCCCCCAACCATCACACCTACATCCTGAGCTGCAGGCCACGTACAAAGCCTGGCACAGTGCCCATTGCCTCCTTGGAGTGGACCACAGACTACATAATAGGGCACCGCTGTGGGGCAATGACAGACTCCGCATTGACGGCTGAACCCTTCGCTGGCCGAGTTGGGTGGAAGTGGGCATACATACCTTGGATCAAGTACTACTGGACGGCGACCTGAAACCTTTCAACCTCCTGAAGGAGGAATTTGGCCACCCCCCGTGACAGGCCTGGCAGCACCTGCAACTACAACACTGCCTGCAGCGCTGCCTAAGTCCCCGCCCATGGTCCTTACAACCCTCACCGGTGGTGGAATACTTGTTCACGTGGGGCTGACATCAGGCTTGATGGGGCTTTACAGCATGCTCACGAATCACCTCTTCTCACAACCCCTCTCTTGTAGCCTCCACACTAAGTGGCAGGACCGCCTTCAGATTACCTTTGAAGAAGAGGACTGGCATGAAATTCTGGAAGCCCTGGACAGAGGCGCCCGGGAAGCCCAATTGAAATTGTGCTTGTTCAAGACGCTCCATGAGTGGTCATGAACCCCGCAAAAGCTGCAAAGGCCGGGCCTCCTACCCCACTCGAAGTGCTGGAGGTGTTTAGCTATCCACAACCAAGCTCTGCATCCTTCTTCAGTGGTGTTCGCCCACAGCTCCTTCTCAGGAAGTCTGCATGATGGCAGTGATACAGACAGCGTTCCATGAACGCGTCATCTAGCCCGAGGGGTACACTCAGACATGGGCGCCCTTCTTCAAAGATTCTCCCTATGGCTGATTGCACCGACACTAGCTCTCCCCCCCATTCCTGCGCAGAGGACAGACCTGACACCCGCCGTAGTGGTATAGGCCCCTCTCTTTCTCCCTTGGTTGGGACCCCAGGCCCCACACCTGCTCCTGCTTCCCTCACTGACGCCTTCACCCCATCTCGTCCTTTTCATGCTGGCCTGTTTTCCCCTCCCTCTCCCTTCCTTTCCATGTCCCCTCCTCCATCCCTATCCCTCTATCTTTCTCCTCCTCTCCCCACCCCGCTGGGCACGCAGATGTATGGATCCTCTTCCCTCGACAGGGACCCCTGATATAGTACATCCGTGCCCTCTCATGCTTCCGCCCCTTCTTTTCTCAAGAACCCCCCTCCCCCGGCCCCCTCCCGATTGACTCACTGGACCCTTAAAAAAACCCACTGCTGCCACCATGGGCCCCCCTTTTGCGTAATTTTCTTCATGGTTTGGGGCTTGCGGTCCACTCCACCTTGCTGTATAGACAACGGCCTTCTCCCTCCGTGGCCTGCCCTCCCCACCACTGGCCCCGCGCGGAGACCCCCAGCTATCCTCTTCTTTCTCCCTCCCCCCCCCCACCTCCAGAGACATCAGGGCACATGGGCCTCCTTGCTGATTGTAAAGGGAGAAATGCCTCTGCCCACTATACCACAGCTATCGCCCGGGGTCTGGCATACACCGATATCCTGCTATCCTTCCCTCCCCCCATTTCCTTCTTATTGTGCCATTCAATGTTGTTCACTATTGCATTTCTTGCATTGAAATCCTGTTGTACGCTTTTACTTCAATAAAAAATTACGGCTTAAAAAAGAATTGTAGAAACTTGAAGGAATTGCATGTAGCACTTGTATAAACTATTTTACTATTTTTCTTCCACCTATCATTAAATATTTCTCCTCAGGGGCTTCACACACTGCTAAAAGCAAATTTGCTTTTCTATTTTTGGCATTGCACGGAAACAAAATCCTGCCATGAGAACAGTTGATGAGCATGATAATTATTTTTCCCTTTTACATCTTTTGCATTTATAGTATGGTAGATGTCGTTTAGCTCCCATTAGAGGCAGGATAGCTGGTTCAGCCTGTGCCTTTTGGTATTATTGGTGACTCTGTACACTTGGACGCACACACTCTACCGTCACTGCCACCATTGTGTTGTGGTCGGTTGTTGATCACAGAAAAATGTAAGCCACTGACAAAGATACTCAGAGAAAGTGCTGGAGGATTGAACACTAGAATTTGCAAGAGCACATAGTGCTGGAGGATAGTAGTGAAGCTGAGGTGCCCCCTGTCAGCAGTTTTAGACTATTGTCACAGAGAATTGAATTGCAATGGTTTTGGATGGCGTCCTGATCCTACGATTGGCGAAGTGTGACACCGTAGACCTCTCCATCATCCTCTACAGTTTATGTTTAAGCTCAATATTTGTTTCATTAAGTCCTTCCTTCCATAAAGATACAGTCCTGACACTATCTATCCTTGCATTCAGCCCCATGTCCCTTGTTGTGTAGTGCAGCCGTTGTTTCATTTGCAACAAAAAGAAAATAACTGTTTTGCCCCAAAATGTTTTTGGGATCGAAAATGCCCCTTGCTGTCACTCCTAGAACAACCTACAACCACTGCCTGGGTTGTCCACTTAAAATACATCATAATATCTGCATGGGTCTCACATCCTCTTTCCATAACTGCATCATCAGACTTTTCCACTTTCATAATGCTTCATGACACCTAGATTTTAAATCATCATTAACATTCATTGTGATGGATTGTAGACGCTGTTTGGCCATTAGGGCAGGAGTGAGACTTTGTTCCACGGTGAGTGGCTCCAAAATCTATGGGATGATATAGAGGCTGACACTGTCTAACGGCATTCTAATAGATGTCATTATGAGACTGCACCTCAAGGTGTTAAACTCAATTTGGTTGCGATAAGCAGTAGAAAGTCCATTAAAGTCAATGGAGCTATTGGTGTTGAAGGTGGACAATGGAAACAGATCTATTTCTCCATTAATATCTGATTGAAGAAGACTTATCAGGCTGATCCTAAGTGTGACTGGCCTGCAAGGTCAAGTCTTTTGGGATGACTCATCGAAGGGTTCTCATGTGTGCTGAGCTCTTGCTCCATTGGTTGCCCAGTTACCAGATGGCACCAGCTGCTCTCCTTGTTGGTAAGACCATCATGGCCTGAGGTCTTGTGCCACTGCCGCTCGCTATTAAAAGAGGGGGGTCCTCCTGTATCTGGGCATCACTCTTCAGGAAAGTGAGGTGGGTTCTCCCTTCTGTCCACCCCAAGGTCTTCCTGAGAGGGAGTCACCCTGGCCAGGGAATGGCCTATTGATACCTCGTCTCCTAACTGATCCCCAGCCTTCACCCTTCTGTCAGTGTGTGCCTTCTAGGGGACCATGGATCCCTGTGTTTAAGGGGCTTTACCCTCTTCAAAGCACTAAAGCGCTTAGCTTATTTAGCTGCAAATCTGGGCCATCTTTGCCATAGTATTGTTAAAGGAGGCTATGAGAAATAGAATGCATTTAGGTCTTCTCCACTATTTTGTGACACGTGGCACTTCCATAGGACCAGCATAATTATCCTTCACAAACTTTATTGACATTGGAAGCAATGAGATCATGCCTCACTCACCAGCACTCCGCCCCTGCACTGGCTGTCCACTGCGCAGCCGATGGAACTGAAGTCACTGTGCGCCACCCAAAAGGCCCTCTGCTAGGAAGTGTCCCTGCTCCTGATAGCCAAGGTGACCAGAGATCTTCAATCTTTCAACAGGCTCAAAGTAGAGCAGGTAGGGGGCGTGCTCTATCGTCCCAAGAATCAATACTATTGAACAGTCTACCCTTCACCTTAAGATTCACAGGACAACACCTGCCTTTCAGATGAGTCCTCAGGCCGTCTTCTTCCCGCAGTAAAGCTTGCTCGAGCAGTTCTTAACCTTGAGTGCCCAGAGGCAGTGTCACTGGTAAATGCATACACTTTACAATAGTACTTATTGTATCATTTGTTCTTTTACTGTGTGCAATACTCTCTATAACTTCGGGCAAAGTGTGTGCTGTCATCTCATACATAAAATAAAATTGATACAGCATAAATCAGCCCGGCTGCCTGGTCGTGGTAACCTTCATTTGTGACTGTTCTGGGTTAGATTGACCAGAAAATGCCTTGAGTCATTTAATCTTTCATGTTCAGGTGTACACTTAAACAACCAGGAAAATGACTGTTAATGTACACATGGATGTCAAAAGGCTATAGGTGGTGGAAGCTACATAGAATTGAACTGATGGTGCAATCATAATGCCAGCTCAGCATCAACCATGTGTCGCTCCCTAGCCCCTCTTAGCTTCATCTTTGCTACTGGGTGGGTGGGAGAAGAACAAGGAGCGGAAACTACAGAAAGTCTCCAGAGTAGTCAAAATCATGCCTACTTTGTGTTTCTGTCACTGCCTTCAAGACCCTGAGACCAGAGTTGACACACGTTTTTTTCAGGGGTATGACAGGGCACGGCCTCGATAGCAGCTGCTGCCTTTAATTGACATCCATGAAAGTACAGCCACCAAACTAAACTATGTTATAACTTAGCTTCTTTTCCCAGTGACATCTAACTGTCCACTTTTGTAGAATTTATTTGCCTACGGAGACACTGATGGGACCGGAATCAGTGCGAAGCTGCAGCATCCGCTGGGTGTGGCCTGGGACAAGAAAAGAAGCCTACTCTATGTGGCAGATTCTTACAATCACAAGGTGAGGAGTGACTTTCTGCTAAGATGTATTATTGTTTCTCAGATGCCTGACAGACATTCAAGTGCGCCTGCCATAACTGTGGACAGGCAGGGGAACAGTGCAGACTGCACATCTCAACAGGAAAGCTGGTGTTCTACCTGTGCCTCTCCTAGCAGTAATATTCAAAAAATATGTAGGGGTTTACCCAAATTACCCTCCTATACAGGGGCAAAGATACAATACAAAAGTAAGAAAGAAAAAAATGCCAAGGAGGCAAAGATATATTTATATCTACTTACATAGGGAACTTCATATTACACTATTAACAGTAGTCATAACATAGTCCTGTCATTCGTTTATGTTCCTTATTCCAAACAGCAAATCACATACCAAAGACACATTTTAACGTAGTTTTAATTTATCGTAGTATTGATTTTAATCATCTTAATTTTTGAAATTATCTTTTCAAACATGCAAACATATATATACACAACAAATATATACAAATCACAAAACAGCACAGTTCATGGATTCCTTCTACCCACTTGATAGAAAAAACAGTGTTCACCCATTCAATAAAGGGAATACACTTAGAGGTCGTCTTAAATGCACACAAGGTTATTACACGAGGTTCGCACAGAGATTGGATAGCATTTGCTTTTGTTTTGGTACAATAGGTTATTTTATATTTGTATAGGTTTGTTTCCTTACCCTGAGGAGGCCGAGACGTACATGAAGGCTGAAACGCGTCCGCGTCGACAGGTTTTGACAAGAGGAGTCCAACTATAATTGATTAATCTTGTGACGACTGTATGCACATTTGTGAAATTAAGGTCTTTAGAGGAGTAATAACCTCGTGTGCATATAAGATGACCTCTAAGTATATTCCCTTTATTGAATATATATATCTATATATCTTTTCCTCCTTGCCATTTTTTTCTTTCTCCTAGCAGTAAGTCATTGCATGTTGTATCTTTTCTCAGAGAAGAGGTGTTGAATGGGTGACATTGGCTCACAATAGAGGCATAACATGTGTGTATTTTGCTGTCAGTAGAGGCTTTGCATGTTGGGCCTTTGCTCACAGTAGAGGCTTTGGCCTTTGCTTCTGCTAAAAAAAAAATTGTATAGTTGGCCTTTCTTGTCCCTGTTGAATTTGCTTAGCTGGCCTGTGTGGACTTAAAAGCATAGTCTGAGTGGATTCTGCCTGGCATATAGTGTTTGCAAGGGCGGCCTCTGTTTGCAGTAGAGAATTTGCATGGATGGGTTCTGTGAAGAGTAGAAAAACGACATGAGCGACTTCCAGCATTTCATGGGTGGTCTGTCCTGGCAGTAGATAGACTGTGTGGGTAACCTGCTAGCAGTAGGTGCAATCCATGTATTATCTCTCTTGCAATGGTGCTTTGCCTGACTGGCTTGTGCTAGACACAGAGGGTCTGTCTTTGATAGTAGAGAGATTGTACATTAAGCTCGAAGGGGTATTGCATTTGCGACCTCTGGCACTAGATGCAGTATTGTGGTGATCTTTGCTAGATGTACAGGCTGCTGCTGCTGATGGAGATCATTGCATGCATGAGGCACAGAACGACTCCCCGTTCTCTGACAATCTACATTGGTATGGCAAAGCCTGAGACACAGTTCATGGGGTCAGTGGGTCCTAGTGAGATAGCTGCATGGGTTCTCCAGTCTTCAGCAGCTTATATGCCTCGAGGCCATGTTTAGCTGCTGCTGCTTTATTGGGAAATATTTGGTTTGAAACTAAAAACAGAGATGCTTAAAGTATTAGGTCTCAGGATGCTTGTTTCCGGTCCAGGGAAGACCTGGCTTGGCAGTTCGGGCTGGACTGTTCCCATGAGGCACAGGGTCAAGACTGATTTGCATATAGCAGGGTCTGAACTGGGGTGGCGAAGTGAGCTAAAGAATGATGATGGATTCAACCCAGATCTGTGACTGGGGGTGAGTGTCGGAAAAGTTTCAGCGCTCCGTCCATCATCTCCTTGTGTTTGCTTTGTATTAGGTTATGGACACAAATTACAACTATCAGATGAAATTGTGAAATTTTGAATATGCCCCTGTGCTTTGTTGATGTTCAATTGATCCCTGTTCTGGGCCCTTGTCCTTCACTGTTCAAGAGCTTCCCATTCCAGGAGAATGCAAGGTGTTTCCAGGTCTCTTGGAAGCAGAGGAACCCATCTTCCACTTGTATGCATTTGGAATTTCTATAGAACGAACCTAAACAATGGGCAGCAGAGCTCTGTACAGGATAAAAGACCAGCATTAAGGCAACGAGTGATAATAGAAGTAGCTGGGTTATGGACAGTCAGTGCATTGTGCTGTAGTTTTCTTTAAAGTGTGTGTGTGTGCACATTTCTGCTGCTAGCTAGAGGTATAAATTACATTATTTGAAGGATGAAAAGTTAAAGCAGCACTTTTCACAAAGTATAACAAGGACCACACGCGTGTTCATTTGAAATGAGGCAAATAGGATGTGTTTCTAGATCCTCAAACGTGAAGTGCACGGAGGAACTTGGACAGTGGGAATGTATTTCTGTGCACACAGATAGGGACGCTGGCAATCGTTTATTCTGAGAATTGCAGAGTGCAGACGAGTTGAACATCATTGAGGCTTATTAAGGCCAAGCCAACCAGATGTGCACTCCCCCACAAACTGACTGCTTCTCTCTTGTGGTAGTCTGCTTGAGGGAGGACACTCCTCTCATCAAATACAATTGGACCACTTCTTTCTGCATCTTCTCCGTCAAGACACTACATAGGATTAACAGCGCAGGCCCTGTCTCTTGAAAACGATTGTAGATCTATTTGTTTTCCAAGAAAAAATAACATTTCTGTGGCTGAACTTACTTTATATCTAGGGGTGTCCTCCCCCCCCCTTGTCTGCAAAAAGGAAGCGTTTCACAATCCTGCCATCTTTATTGTTAATGTGGAATCAAGGTGTCACTAACAGAATCCGCCACACCCACCCCACGCCATTGTTCAGATCTGTGCTCCCTTGGATATGGGATCTCTGTCAGCTCGTGACACCCAGGGGCTTTCCATCCAGTGATGAGGTGATACATTGAAAGAGTCCGTCTTCAGAACAGAAAAGAACGTTTTCTGACTTCATGCCACTTGCATTTCAGTGACATATAGGTGTGGGGGCAGCTTAAATGATTCTGTTGATACACATTGGAAAACTATCCCTTGGACTATAAAACATGTATTACTCCAAAATCGGTGAGGCGATTTGATTCCTTCACAGATGCCCAGTGTTTCCTTTCTTCATAAATCTTTCACTGGGCCTATTTCTTCGCTCCAAAAGATCTGCAATGGTTGTGCTTTTGATGTGAGTTATTGATCGTGAAGAGTGGAGCCCTTTTAAATGGAAGCACAAAGCAAGCAGTGAGTGAACCTGCTTTGGCGTTCTCATGCTCATGCAGTACCAGGGATCTGTAGGTGCATTACTGAAGTGTTTGCATAAAGAGTTTGATTTTTGTACTTTATATGTTCCTTTATTATTGTATCTTTTCTTCCTAGTAGCCTCCTAGTAGCCAAGGCCTCTCTCAGAGAGGAGGAAGGAGGAGCCCGTGGTTCTGGCCTGGTTGGAACTGGATCACAAGAAGGAACTGTGCCAGCTTTGCGAGCGCACCAGTGTGCTTTAAGGATGCCTGGCACATTAATAAGCCCACTGGACTTTCTGTAGTTTTTAGAAGATTATTGAGTCAACCATGACCTGAGGCTACCGAAAAGAATGTTCATGCAAAACATGCCCCTATCTGAATTTACATGATTATGAAATTCAGAATGACGATAAAGAGAGAATAACACAAGGTAGAGGGGATGAGAGCAAGAAGAGATCAAAATACAACATGAAAGACAACAGTTGAGCCCTGAAGAAGTCCTTAAACAGGACGAAACGCGTTGGCTACTAGGAGGCTACTAGGCAGAAAAGATACAAGAATAAAGGAATATATCAAATACAAAAATCGGATGGACTTGTTTTTTATATTTGAGTGCAGATCAAACTCTTTATGCAATTGTTTATAGTGGAAGTTTCTTAAACTTGTTTGGGAAGCAAAGGGGTCTTGCTTCTCTGATCCCCGCACCATAGAACCGATAATGTTCCCGAGACAAGGATAAGTGCTGTTTTATAATCTTAGACCTCTTTTGTAAATCTTTTGCATTACTGAAGTGTAATGTGTCTGAGAAGGGACAGGGGGCCGGGGGATTGTGTCTGTGTCCATTCCATAGGTATATTCATACCGCTCATTGCATAGTAAATTGGTTTTCCTTCTCGCTTTGAGCACTAAGGAGAGGGATTTAGAACACTGTATGATTGATTGATTGATGCGGAACTTGTATAGCGCGTCTATCGCCCTACGGGCATCTTGGCGCTTTTGACTCAGAACTACATCGAAAGGTGACAGAAGGAGGTCGAAAGAAAGACCCATCTTAATTAGACTTTGGGATATAGCCAGGTCTTGAGTCCCTTGCGAAATTCGAGTAGGGAGGTACACTGTCGCAGGTTCGCAGGGAGCTTGTTCCACAGGCCAGATGCTACAGTGCTGAAGGCTCTTCCGCCTACCCTGGTGCGCTTGAATCTCGAAATTGTCAAAAGATCGGCTGTAGATGAGCGAAGATGCCTGCTTGGTACGTAGCGGGCAAACTTATCCTGTAGAGGGGCTGGGCCCAGTCCATGTATTGCTCTAAAGGTGAGGCATAAGGACTTAAAAACGATCCTTTCCCCCACGGGAAGCCAATGTAGGTCCCTTAATGCTCTGGTCGACGAAGAACAGCGTCGCCTGCCTAGCACTAGCTTGGCAGCAGCTGACTGAATCCTCAACAGTCCTTGGAGGATATACTGTGGAGCTCCCAGGAAAAGGGAGTTACAGTAATCAAGTCTGCTTAATACCGTGCTGCGCACCACCGTAGCTCGCGACTCCCTAGGGAGCAAGGGGAGTATGCTCCGAAGTAGCCGCAGCAGGGCAAAGCAGACGTTGGCAGTTTTGCTTGCCTGAGACACCATTTGGAGGTCGTCATCGATGATCACCCCAAGGTTACGAACCTTCTTAACAGGTGTAAGGGGACCTTCCTCCGGTGTAAGGCGAAAATCGGGAGGGAGATATTTCGGGATCTTGAAAGGCGAGCAGAAGACCACCTCCGTTTTGCCACTATTAAACTGAAGAGAATTCCTTCTGAGCCAGTTTGTGGTCTGATTCATGCACTGATGGAAGCGGTCCATGGAAAGCGCGTCATCGCCCTCTAGAGAGAAGGCCAGTTGCGTGTCGTCGGCGTAGTTCACCAAGCTAACTCCGAAAGATTTAATCAGCGGGAACAGGGGCCGCAGGTAGATGTTAAAAAGGATGGGACTGATAGCGGACCCCTGCGGCACCCCGTATGCAACTGGCGCTCTGCCAGAGGAGAACGGTGACATGGTGACGACCTGCTGTCTGTCTTCTAGGTAAGAACAGAACCATTGCAGCGCTCTGTCCTTCACGCCCAGCTGCCTCAGCCTCTCTAACAGGATTGGGTGGCTCACCGTGTCGAATGCTGCCGACATGTCAAGAAGCACCAGAATCATAGCATTTCCGTTGTCGGCGCGCATTCGAAGGTGGTCTAGCATGGTGGTTAGCGCTGTTTCGGTACCGTGACCAGGACGGAAACCGAACTGGTCCCTGTCGAGCAGAGAGTTCTCCTCCAGAAACTGAGACAGAGTCTTACTTACAGACTTTTCCAGTAACTTTACCGGAAAGGGCAAGAGAGAGATGGGCCTGAAATTAGCTGGCTCCAGAGGGTCCAGGTTCGGTTTTTTTATCAGTGGGGTTACCACTGCTAATTTCCAGCATCCAGGAACAGATCCGGCCGTCAGGGATTGATTACAGATTGACCTTAACCAGGGAAAGGAGTTGCGTCCATAGAGCTTCCACATCTTATGGGGAAGAGGATCTAAGGGCGAGCCAGACGACACACTTTCGATCAGAGTGTCAAAGGCTTCGTGAGAGAGAGGTTGAAAACTGCCCAGGCTAGCAGTTGGTTTATGATCTCCGTCAGCTGGGCTGATTATTTCCTCGGGACTGACCTGGAGATTGTCCTGCAATTTGTTCACGATATTGGAGATCTTCTCCTGAAAAAAGGAGGCGATTTCGTTGCACAGAGTTTGCGAGGGGGCGACTCGGTTATTCATGCAGTCTGGATTGGAAAGGTCGCGGACGATCTTGAAAAGGGCTTTGGACCCGTTAGAAGCCTGGGTGATGGAGTTAGCGTAAAAATCTGCCTTGGATTTTAAGATGAGAGACTTATATTGCAATTGAACTAATCTTAGCTCCTTTTTGTCTCCTTCGAAGTAGTTTCTTCTCCACTTCCTCTCTGCTTGTCTGCGAGAGAGTCTGAGAAGATGTAATTTCTCATTATACCAGGGCGCTGATCTTTTCCTTACCCTCTTTAAGGGTTTTATGGGGATATGCTGGTCTAGCAGTTCGGTAATATGTTCCGTAAACGACCTATAATTATCCTCCACAGACCTGTTAGGGGAGAAAAGATTGACATCAAAAGATGTAGTTAAAGAGTCCACCTTGGCCAGTTTGGCCCATTCTCTATCCATCCTGTGAAGGTGTCGCTGGCTAGGTAGGTTCTTTTGGCAGGGCATTGCCATATTTAGAAGGACAAGAAAGTGATCAGTCCAATTCAATGGCACTATATTGGAGACTTCAATTATAGCTGGATTGGCGAAGACCAGATCTAGAATACGTCCCTTCTGATGGGTGGGGCTGGACACCAATTGATGGAGATTCAAGGTGGAACACGTGTATAGGAGGTTTCTCAGTTGGCCACAGAGGCCTCCATCCTCGCTAAGGTTGAAATCACCGAGAATGACCATATTAGTGTGAGTAAGCTTTAGGTTGGTGATAATTTCGGCGAGGAGGTGGAATTGTGTGATCGCGCCCGGTGGTCTGTAACAGAGCATCCCCGAGAGAAGGTTTCCACTAGGGGCCTGAAGTGAAAAGCCCAGGATTTCTATACCCCCGACCTCGTCGATCTGGCAAGGTCTGAAGTCCAGAGCATCCTTGAAGATTAAACCCACTCCTCCTCCTCTGCCCGTGCTGCGGGGCTTGTGGAGAATTTTATAGCCGCTAGGACATGCCCCGCTCAGGCCAACGGCAGATTCCGTGGTGGCCCAGGTTTCTGTTACAAAGAGTGCATCCAGTTTCAGGTCTTCCAGTAGACTAAACACATCAGTAGAGTGCTTGACCAGCGACCGACTGTTGATTAGGCCACAGACAAGATCGGCCCCAACTGTCTCAGGACCCTTAAAAGGATTTATCTGTAATAGTTGTGTGCGGCTGTATGTCACTCTTTCTAACAGTCGGATAGCATTACTGGTGCTGGGAGCGTCCGGGACGCGGACGGGCGCAGACGGGCTTGCCTCTGGCGCGCCTCCGGCGCGCCATCGGCGCGCCCGCTGCGCGCGCGCGCTGCGCGCTTGCATCAGGTGGTCTTAAATAGGTACACAACAGGCCTCCCAACCGCTAGAGCGCCTCGCAAAGATGGCGGCAGGTAGAGGCACACTAGCAGGATACCACACCCAAGATGGCGGCGCTGAGTGAAAGCAAAAATCGTCACGCTAAAAGCAGCGTGTGTAAGAAGGTTTTATAGTGCGGGTAGGAGAACTGCTTTCAAACACACAGATTGTAAAATACGTTTTTCGAGTTTTACAAGTTAAAACAATTTCAGAACAAGGAGTAAAAAGCGCGCCACACGGCGCTCTGACTAAACAGGTTAAAAGCACACAAACACTCGTTCTGCCACTTGCTGATGGCCTCAGTCAATTAGGCTGCGCGCTTGCATCAGGTGGTCTTAAATAGGTACACAACAGGCCTCCCAACCGCTAGAGCGCCTCGCAAAGATGGCGGCAGGTAGAGGCACACTAGCAGGATACCACACCCAAGATGGCGGCGCTGAGTGAAAGCAAAAATCGTCACGCTAAAAGCAGCGTGTGTAAGAAGGTTTTATAGTGCGGGTAGGAGAACTGCTTTCAAACACACAGATTGTAAAATACGTTTTTCGAGTTTTACAAGTTAAAACAATTTCAGAACAAGGAGTAAAAAGCGCGCCACACGGCGCTCTGACTAAACAGGTTAAAAGCACACAAATGCTGTATGCGCAGGTGACCTAATGTTGTTTATCATAAACCTGGGTGAAACTATTCCTTCTCTACAGTTATACGCCTAGCGTATTCATGTCCTTTGCAGGATACTCAATTAGTTAGTTGTAGTGGATGGAGTATGACACAGTCTTGCAACAGAACATATAAAAGTTAAGTGGTCAGTCGAATACACGGCCCTCCTAGAAATAATAGTATGAAGAGATATCGCTAAGATCTTAACATTAAAAATGTAATCTTTCTACTGGATTTTATTAGCACTATTGGGCACTCTGTTAGTCTGTATGTCATCAAAATGACTGCTCACCAAAGGTTGTATTCCTCTACAGAAACTTGATTGTAAGATGCCATTCAAAAAATCCATAAATTCATTAAATAGACTACAGCATCCAGTTAAAAGGATGATTTTTAATTTTTCCATCTGTCATGTGATCTGGATGAAGGTCATTTGATCAGGGAGCCTTAGCTTGTCTCCCCCCCCAGAGGTTCACTGATGTTAGACAGCCTCCCAATCCCCAGTGCCACACCAAGAGTGGCTCCCAACTTTAAGAACTGCTAGGCAGTATTGTATAGATCAGCTATAATATACAGCGAAGACAAACTGAATATGGGGTTATTCTGCCAGATTCACAGAGTTTCTCTATGGGCAGCTATGACTCTTGGCATACTTCTGAAATTCCTTCAGCAAGTCACAGCTACTCGAGTAAAAATACCTGGCGAACCATGTCCTGCATGAGGATCTATTGGTCCCCCTTGAAATCGAGGATAGTTAATTCTAGTCAGTGTTTGCCTGCGATGTGTACTAACAATGCTGTGTGCACAGATTTCACTGCTTACTGGACTGTCCGTCACACTAAGTAAATGAACTGTTATTTTTGATGCAATTGTAGAAGTTAAGTTAAATGACTTGTCAGGCTGTCAAGACATTCATGGTAGCCAAACATAATCATCATCTAAACATTTGAAAAACTAAAGAAATGTATATATTGATTGTGGTTGAATGGTGTGACTATTGTTGAGTCTAATGGGGAAAGGTTATTTTTGAATGAAGATACTAAAGTAGACTGCATGATCTGAGTTCAGCATTTTGTAGCCAATATTTCATTACAGGGCCTTACATTTTACACGTATGCTGATTCACGCCCAGCTTCTACTCAGTTCAGGTTGTGATGCAGAGAAGGATTTTAATTATGATGTATTCCTTATTTGACCAAAATATTGTATCCTTTGTACTTTCTCGTGCTTTTTTCACAAATCACTTCAGAGTATGCTTCAAATCAGGGCTTAATATTTCTGGATATAATTACATAAGATTAATTGAAGGTGATTTATAGAAAGACGCTTCTTACCTGGCCATGGCGTTTCCTTCGTCTTCTTAACAAGAGAACTTTTGAAAGAGAAGGTGTAGAGTAGATTAAGCATTTATTTTATGTTATTCATGGATTTCTGTAAAGCATCCAAACTGCAAAGTGCCATCTCAGAACACTTGTGGGGGACAGATGGAGAAGAGGGGAGACAAGTAGAACCAATACTTTATCATGTGTGACATAGTAGTGGGGGCGCGATTCCAAAATGATCTGTCAGGCGAAAGTCTTGTATGTCTTCAATGATGGAAAAGCGTTCCAGGCTTTATATATTAACCCGCAGGCTAAATTAATATATGATAACTCGTATTCGAGTACATTTACAATACAACGCAGCACTAAGCAGGGCTGCCCACTTTCCCCTCAGCTCTTTGCCCTTTATATAGAGCTGTGTATCCAAATTTTAAATCGGAATAAGAATATTACTCCCTTGAGCAATGGCATGTACGAACTCAAGGCTATAGCATACATGGATGATATTGCGGTCTTTACATCAGATCCAGTAACTGCAGTTAGTATCATACAGGAGGAAGCTAAAGTGTTTGGCTGTTTTTCGGGGTATAAAATTAATATACACAAAACTCAAGTATTACATAATCTAGAAACTACGGTACCTATTAAGGGTGCCTGTACTGTCACAACTTACTTGGGTGTTAAGATTACTGCAAAAGTGGATCAAATATGGAAACTTAATTATGAAATACTACTTCAAACAATAACTAAGAAGTTTAAGAATTGGAATAAGCTCCAAATAACTATCATCGGCGGGATTAACATAGTCAAAATGATAACCTTACCTACATTTTTGTATTTATTTCAGGCTATTGCTATACGGGTCCCTAATTACTTCTTTCACAAATTATAGGGAGCAATCAGTAGTTTTATTTGGGGATATAAGAAGGCAAGACTTTCGATAAAACAACTTAAGTTCCTTATAAGCTTGGCGGTCTGAATTTGCCGGATTTTAAATTGTATTTTTGGGCAGCATTTACAGGGCGAATACAAAGTTTATTAATTGATAAACTACCATTCTACGGCCTTGTTTTAGCATTGGGCAGTAATAGCTGCATGTTCGTGTATAGGGTTAACGATCCTAATTATTATAAAAGAGTCAGGTTGAAGACTATTAGAGATATCGTTCACATATGGAAAGAAATTCTTGACTACTTCTCACTCACTTTTGAGGACCTTATCAGCCATGAACATCTTAAACTATGGAATAATCCATCCCTCCCGAGTATATTTCAAGACTCAGTTGCTTGTGATTGGGCTAAATGTGGAGTCGAAAGATTGGGACAGCTGTACGATCACTCTGGCTTCTCTACCTATTCATCGCTGATGCAGTCTTTTGATCTTCCATATCAGTCCTTTTTTAAATATCTCAAACTTAGAGAATATTTTTTAAAACGACAATTAATCCAACCTCCGCAATCACATGTAGTTCTTACACGTTATCTAAACCCCGCTATTAAAGCTAGGATTAGTTCAATGCATGCACATCTATGCAATTTCAGACCTGCTGATCTTAGCCATTTAGTTATCAAGGGGAACGGGACACTCAATATGGAAACGGATGCATCGGAAATCTCGTTGGCTTTAGATACACTAAATAACTCTGTACATTCTACTAATCTAAAGTTACAACAATACCGTACAATCTGCATGTTATATTATAGCCCGGATAAAATAACTAAGTGGCAGCAGCCACCACAGGCATCTGCTAGTGGGGGTGTGGATAGAACATGCTGTCCTAAGTGTGGTCTAAAATCAGCTGATATTCTCCATATGTTCTATCTATGTCCCATACTATCGGATTTTTGGAGGAATGTTACGCAGTATGTTGGACAATGCCTGGGCTCTGATTCAACTTTTTCCGTAAAAGAGATTATGCTGGGGTATAAGTTGTGCGAAGATTCTTCTATGGGCTGTTTTTTCTCTATTCTCTTAGCAACTGCTCGTCTCTGTATTGCAAGAGAGTGGATTACTCCTAATCCTCCTTCACTATTTAATTGGCTGGCCCTTATGAAGGATATCTACGAAAAAGAACGAACACTTGCTAAATCCCGATCTACTTGCTCAATGCTAAGATTTGGATGTATTTGGAAATATTTTGAGCACTAGTATAGTATTCTATTAGATCAATGTTGGGTGTCTTCAGTTTGTTGCTACGCCCACATGTATATCGTTTACAGAAATGTTGACTATGATGTATGTCATTATATTTCTTTGTCCCTTTTTTTCCTTTTTTTATGCTCTGCTCTGCTTCTTGCTTATGGGTCATACATTGGTTGCTCTTTAGCATTGTTAATGTTTGATATGTTTTTGCTTCTTTTTCCTTGTATGTACCCTCCGATAAACATTAACAAAAAAAACAAAAAAAGGAAAAGCGTTAAAGGTGAAACACAAGTAGTTTGTTTACCAGACTTGGGTGTTGACTGTCAAGAAAGTAAGAGTGAACATGAAAAGAAACCAAGCACGCCTCTGGGTATTACATTTAGCTAAGGTCTAACGCACAAGGGCCTTATGGGGGAACAAAAAAGGTGTGTTTTTAGGTCTCGATGCAACTTGAGAAGCCTTTTTCCATTAGAAAGCACCGAGTAAGGGAGTTCTACAGGTAGGAGCAGTATACACGGAGAGAGTTGCTCCCACATTTTTATGCTGATGAGAATGCACATCAAGAGTTTTGCCGACAAGAATTTCAGAGACGTGAAAGAATGGTGGGTCTGGAAGAGTTTGGTCAGGTAACCTGCTACAGGCAGTGAACATAAATCCACAGCATTTTAATGTGGAATATCAGTTTACCTGGCAGCCATTATTATTATCTGAGCACCTTGGTGATGTGGATGTTGGGTCTGAGGCTGGCAGTAAGTCCTGCTGCGCACATGTGCTCTCTTTGCAGTCAGTCTCTGGGTTTCTATGGAAAGCCATTGTGAATGTTGTTCCTATAATTCAGGCACAGTGGCACCATGCTCAGGACGTACACTTTCTTTTGTGACACTCGTAAGAAAGGAATTCTGTCTTGAATCAGACAGAGATGGCACTAATCACATTTGGTGATAAGGTTCATCTGAGGGGTGACGGTGACATTTTTATCGAAGATCTCACTAGATTCCAACCTTCTGATCTGGTGCTGGAGGCTGGTCTCTGGTATCTGGTCGAGTGATTGAGAGTGGTGCTGGTTCCATCGGACCCACATGCAGGATTTCTTACTTCTGACGATTCAAGCTGACCCAATTGGCATGCATTCAATTTTGGACTTGCTTCATGCAGTTTACAGTCTGATGATAAGCCATTGTTGCTCCTGAATACCATTCACGTTTTGGCCGAAAATGACAACAGCCATAATAAGAAGACATAAAAGTACGCATAGTATAGCCTACATAGCAGCATTCAGAGTTTTATTAATGAGAGTAATGACCCAACATGCATATCTTCACCCCACAGATTTATCAAACTGTTGCAACATAAAACAGTTCACAGTAATAAGTTTAACATGGGTTGAACTTAAACACTTAGTCCCATCATCATACAATCAATGCATATGCATTCTCCTTCTGCAGTTAAAATACACCACACCCCTATTATTTCTAGACTTTATCAAGTAATCGAACCATGCAGTTATTCCAGGAAGAGATTCATCCTAACACTCCTTTAAGCAACCACAATATCTTCCCCTGTTAACCATCTTATACTAGCCCTCTGTCTAGGGTCAAAGGTCGGCATCTTTTTACAAAGACCAGTGGCTAGCAGTCCATCTTTTGAACAATATAATTGCCGGTGCATTAACCCTCCCCACCACTTTTAACCAGGACTTAAGTTTACAAACATGCTTTGAAAGTTACAAAGCTTCTAGAATTTTGAACTTTTACTGTCACTTCTGGGGGCATTCAGTGGGTTATGAAGCCTAAATGCATGCGTTCGCAAAGGCGTTAAGCACAATCTAAGAGCAAGTTAGAAATGCATTAGCTTAAAGCATGCATTTGGTGTCACACTCTGTCCTATTCTGATCATTATTATCATTATTTGAAGGTTTTATAGAGCGCGAACAATACCCTTGCGGGTATCAGAGCGCTTTACATGTCTGATGTTGGAAACAAGAATATACATAGAAAAAACAGTCATAGGTGATTCAGATATACGATACTCAATAGGTATAAAACTAGCGATTAAAATACGGAGCTCTGTAAAACAGACTGGTAATTAAAATACTGTAATAAGTCAGTAAATTCACGTGAGTTTCACCATGAGAATCGCTTTCACTTCGTTTTTTAAGGAGGCAGTGGATGGATTCAGTCTTGTTTCTGTGGGCAAGGCATTCCAGATTCTGGGAGCCATTCCAGAGAAGGATCGGTTGTAGGTTTTTTTCTTGGTAAATCGTTGTGGTTTCAGTAGAAGAGTCTTGGCACTCCTGGAGGCTCTATTACCAGCAGAGAGCAACCGTTTCTGAGCTAGGTAGTTCGGAGAATTCCCTTTCCACCTAGTCTAAACTAATGACATAGAAAATAATCAATAATCAATATATTCATTATTTATGGTTACACTTAATTACAATGAAGTATACAAAAAAGTAATGGATGAAATGCTTGAATTAATCTCAGCCACTGGTAATTACTGTTGGCCATATCCCAGTTCATCATTATTTTGCACACCGTGCCACCTCAGTTTAGACCCAGCTATATGCAAATCAGTCTTGACCCTTCTCTAGCGGCAACAGTCCAGCTTGAACTGCCAGGCCAGATCCTCCCTGAACCAGAAGACAAGCAACCCAAGACAATTTTGCCTTTAATTAAGGCTCATCAGTAGGGCATAGCTTGGTTTTAGTGGCAAAGTATGTGTGGGACCCACGTCTGGGCATACCTGTCCCACTTAGGGTATCACAGTGAAATATACAAACAAGTGATGGTTGGAATGCTTGAATTGATCTAAGCCACTGGGAATTACTCGGGCCACATCCTAGTCCATCTTTATTTTGCACAGCATGCTACCCCAGCCCGAACTACTAGGCCAGATCCACCCTGAAGTGGAACACAAGCAACCCAAGAACGTTTTCACCCTAATTAGGGCTCTTCAGTCGGGTATAGCTTGGTTCCTGTGGGTCAGAGTGCACATAACTTATTCTGGGCACACTATCTCACTAATGACATCACTCTGAAGTATACAAAAAAGTGATGCATGGAATGTCTAAATTAATCTCAATCACTGGTAATTACTCAAGCTTCATCCCAGTCCATCGTTATTTTGCACTCAAGCCACATCAGTTTCGACCTAGCCATATGCAAATCAGTCACAGTGTAACTGTCCAGCCCGAACTGCTAGACCATATGCTCCCTAAAATGTAACACAAGCAACCCCAGAACTTACCCACCCTAATTAGGGTTCATCACTCTGGTATAGCTTGGTTCCAGTGGCACAGTGTGCACGGGACCCATGTCTGGGGATACCCGTCTCACTTACGGTGTTAAACTGAAGTATGCAAAAAAGTGATGGGTGGAATGCTTGAATTAATTTCAGCCACTGTTAATTACTCACTTGCATCCCAGTATATTGTTGCACACAATGCCATCTCAGTTTGGTCCCAGCCATATGCAAGTCAGTCTTGAACCTGAGGCAATGGGAACAGCGCAGCCTGAACTGCCAGACCAGGTCCTTACTGAGCCAGAACACAAGCATGCAATACTGGTTTGGCCCTAATTAGGGCATAGCTTGGTTCCAGTGGCACAGTGTTCACGGGACCCACGTTTGGCATATCCGTCCCACTTAAGGCATCACACTGTAGTATACAAAAAAGCGATGGATGTAATCCTTGAATTAATCTCAGCCACTGGTAATTTATCAGGGCTGCATCCCAGTCCATCATTATTTCACACACCATGCCACCTTAGTTTGTACCCAGCCATA
Source organism: Triturus cristatus (assembly GCF_964204655.1). NCBI lineage: Eukaryota > Metazoa > Chordata > Amphibia > Caudata > Salamandridae > Triturus > Triturus cristatus. Next base: position 144,480,893 of record NC_140580.1, on the reverse strand, counting down.
TGCAAATCAGTCTTGATTCTGCTCTACTGGAAAGAGTCCAACCAAAGCTGCCAGGAGAGTGTGAACTGAATTGCAAACAATTGAAGACTGTTTTGCCCTAATTTTGGTGTTTCTTGGTTTCAGTGGCACAGTGTGCACGGGACACATGTTTTGGCATATTCATTCCACTTAGGGAGTCACACTGAAGTATACAAAAAGTGATGGATGGAAAGCTGAATATAGCCACTGGTAATTACTTGAGGCTGCATCCTAGTCCTTCATTATTTCTCACACCATGGCATCTCAGTCTGGACCCAGCCAAATGCAAATCAGTCTTAAACCTGCTCCAATGGGAACAGTACAACCCAAACTGCAGACCAGGTCCTCCCTGTGCACAAGCAACCCAAGACCGTTTTGCCTTAATTAGGACTCATCGGCAGGGCTTTAAGTGGGCCGGGTCTGTCCAGGTCTGAGCACTGGCAGTTATTTTCAGGGGGCCTCGAAACGGGTCTCTATCAGGCTCTATTTTCGAGCCTCGCAGAGGTAGTCTGTTTTCTTATTTTTTTCTTGCACCAAACTTATTATGCTCTAGCTGGAATTGCCAGGCTAGATCCTGAGGCCGCTGACCTTTGTGCACGCTGTAGATTCTTTCATGCAGATTTTTATCATATGAAGCGGGACTGTTGGAAAGTATCACAGTTTACAGTTTAGGACAGAAAGTCCTCTCTTTAATTAATGACTTTTCAGGCACCTATCTCCGAGTCATTCTGAGTAAAGCGTTGTTTGTTGGGTAAGTTACCTAGAACTAAGGATAATAAAAAAACTTGTAATTTCATAGATTTAGCACCTTATTTTTGGTAGGCGTAAGATTGTGATCCTGCAACCAGCCTCCAAACACACACAGCCGCACCCGAGTACTTCACAGGTCTTTAAAAGACCATTCGCTTGTTAATGAGGCTTTGTTGTTTTTCACCCCTTTGTGGAGCCCTTGCAGCTCCACTCTGCCTATTGCTTGAAGAATTACCCCCCCCCCCCCCCCCCCCCCCGAAATGTTTTCTTAGCCCGCCACCCGAAATTTGGCTCTACTTGCGCCTCTGGGGAGGGTGTATGGCGTTATCCATACATATCTTTATTTAGACCACGCCCCTACCTGGATAGGCCACACCCCTTTGAGAGCATCTCCTAAGAATTGGTGAGGTTTTGTTTCCATTGTGTCGGACTTTGCAGAAGCTGACGGTCTGCTCCACCTGTACAACGATTGTTAGAATAGCATCCTAATAATCTTCCTGCATATAATCTCTACCGTCGTGCTTCAGACTTCCTGAAACCTTATTTGTCTGCAGAACATCACCAAATCGATAGACTGTGTCTTGCATCGTTCATTTTAAGTCTTAGAGAAAGAGCCACAGTTGCTTCTATGTCGATTTCATTGTGATTGGAAATAAGGGCATTACATTCCCTGTCATTCTCTTTATTCTGTTTGACCCAGTCCCATGCTTCTTGGGGAGTATTGAAGAATAGGGTGTGCATGCCATCCCGAACTTTCACCCTCACCTTCAGGTTTTCCCGGAAACTGCAACTTCTGTCTGGCCCTAGAAGCTGAAGTCAGTGCTTTACCTCTCCATTTACATTTATATAGTCTCAAAAGAACAAATAGTCTTGTATTTTGTAAGTTTATAGGACCGTTGTCCCTGGTGGTCCTCAGACAGTGACTCTGATTGTGTACAGAGAGGGGCCTGGTAAGAGGCCTTTGTAGCCTATTCCTGTGAGATTGCTACATACAACGCAGTATGACAACATCTCGTTGAGAATGATAGAAAGCAGTCACTGCTCCACATTCCTCTCAGTATGCTTGCATTCATTCATCTCTAGGTATCCAAACAAGCCTATGATTATTATTTTTTGAGTCCTCACCACAATTTTTATTTATATGTACTGTCTGCATTTTGGGAATAGATTTCTGGAGGCATCATCTCAGTCTTCTTCATTCTAGCATTCAACTAATCGAAATCTTATGCATTAGCCCTAACTTTTGCTCACGGCACCAATGCTCTGAGCATCTTTTGCGGTCCGTAATCACTTTCAGCGTATTTGCGCCAAAGATAAAGTCTTCCTCCTGTGATCACCCGTTTACCATATGACTTCTTGTCTGCCTGCCTCTCAGTTGGTCTTGTGTAGTTTTTCATGTTGATGGGTTAGTGACGTGTTTAATTTTTGTTCTCCCTTTTATGTATTTATCTTAGCCATCCTCTTTACAGTAGGGCAGGAAGAGAATTGATATGTTGAGGGCATTAATGATGTTTAGGTAATACAACAGAAGGCATTTTGTCTTCACTAGGAGTCCCCACCAGGGTAATCAAGCTGTGATGACAGCCGCTTTGAAGGCAAAGGAGTGAGCTTTTTAGCTCATGATTCATGGCAGTATCAGGAATATGGCTTCCTCACTACCAGCCACTCAAAAATAATGTTCCAATGTAATCTCAAATGGTCTTTCTGGGCCACTATTCCGCCAGCACATGATAAATAGACCCAGGCAGGAATCTACTCTTGGAGCTTCTAATGACAGAGAAAATAAGTGACCTCAGTTGTCCCCACAAGCCCCTTCCCAGCAGTCCTTGGGCGAGCTTTCCCAAAGTAATGTTCTCTTGAGGTTGTGCATCTTATAGTTTTCTGGCCCCAGCCACTGCCCACACTTAGACCAACCACCTACTGCGCTGTCTATACCAATTTGAGATATGTACCACTCTGTTGAGATCATGTCAGCCTAGCCCAAAGCTATGGGTGTGCCACAGTCTCTCTTCAGACACTATATATTGAATACCCAATGTGTGCCACAGCCCTCTTTTGTAAGTCACTTCCGGGTTTTTAAAGATCAGTGTGACGGGGTGCCATGAAGCTATAATGAAGCTAGATGGTTGGAGTTGGTCAAACGATTAATACTCTGGGAGTTTGTCCAATCCTTTCCTCCCTGTGACCAAGCACGAGACCTGAAGCACAGAAAATTTACCTGATAACGGGCCATTACCAGGAGGTAATGTCTGCTTCCGTCCAAAATCGATCATACCTCCTATTAAATAAAAAAAAGAATTAAATTAATGTTTTGAGCTTTTGATTACTGGAACTGTTATGACACTCCACTGATAATGTATTACTTACGGCTAAAAAAATGGAAAACTACTTACAAATGAACGCAATGTTTTCATACACCCAGTCTCTTGAAAACTGGATTTATTATCATCGGAGAACGTTTTAAAATTGAAAAGGCAAAAAAAACGCACTTTAATTTTAGCAACAGAGCAATGGAAATTCTCAAATTAGTAGTCGAAACACGCATGTAAAGCGGAAGGGGGCGGGACGGGGGGGGGGGGGGCTAAGTATCAAGCCATTAATTGGTATTGGCAACTCACTTGTAAAACTAAATAAACTGCACTTTGAATACAGCATTTAATGAAGAAACATGAGAATAACTTACCCAAAAGCAGTAGAGCTAATGTGCCCCCAATTTTTGCTCAGCATCAGTCAAACTCAATTGACACAATGGCCAAATGAAAAATGTCCAAATAAAATGCACTTTGCACACTTTATAACAACACTCCACAAATAAACACCATTTAAAAATACATTAGGTTCTATGGGAGGCATATAATTGCATGGCTACTACTTGATTATCTATTTGCAAGAACATCTTTCAACTGATAGCAAACATATGGTGAAGGCCTTTGTTAGGTCTCGCCTGACCCAGCGCATGCGCTGGTCTGGCGAGACTTATTGAGAGGGCTCCAAAAAGTGCTACCAGGCCAGCCTAGAGCTACAGTGCATGTGCACGGGCGCGCGAGCCGCGCTTTACCGCGATTACTATCACTTTCGCGGCCGCACGGCTGCTTGGCATAGCCAGTAGGTCTCGCTTTTGGGACCTTATAAGTATTTAGTTATGCAACAGTTGCATGGCTAAACACTTATAAGGTCCCAAAGGCGAGACCTATTGGCTATGCCAATGCTTGTTCTTACTTGTAATTGAAAAGCTTTTCTGCTCTGGCCGTGGATAACTGTGTGCTTGGTTTTCTGTTTGAAGTTAATTTAGTGTTTATGTGCCGTTCCTCCTAACTACGTATAACACACTGAAGATATCCTAAACACAAACTATAGGTGGAACAACTGAGCTACTTTCCACTGTTGCTCTATTGTGCTCATTAACATTAAAATTGTGTCTATTAACAGAGAGCAGTCCCCAGACAGTGGCTGAATATGAATATAGGCTGACACATAGGAAACTCTTCTCCCCATGAGACATGTTTATGGGAACACGGTAGGGTGAACTATGGCTCATTATGACCACAAATGGCAGTTATTTTGATTCTGCAATGTGCGCTTGAAATGAAGGCAATACTTTAAGTAACAAAATCGTACACAAAATTATTTTCACATGGCACAATAGAGCAACGGTGGAAAATAGCTCAGTTGCTCCACGCATAATCTTTACCACCCATGTGTTTATAATGATTATGCCTTTACCACGCATGCCTTTACAGTGAATCTCGTTGTAAAAGCATGAATGGTAAAGGCATGTGCATGCTAAGGATTTCACCAGTTGATTTCACTTGATAAGGCTGGTCTTGTAAACAATCCAGTGACCCCTTCCAATCTTCCTCCATTCTGAGCCCTTAAGAATAGGGCTGTAAAAGTGACGTAGAACCTAAGGGTTCTGTCGGCACCGTTCTGGCTCCTGGCCATTGGAGATAAGAATGGGTCTGGTACCGCTGTTGGGTGCTGGCAGAGTTGAGATCAGCACCAGAAAAGGTTTCAGTGGTACGACCAGCTTCGGTGCATATTCATCGCTGCATCCATGGGGGTGTCATCGGCACGGGAGCCGCCAGCTCGAACCCCTATAGAGCCCCCTCTGAACCTCTATGGCCCAATGGCGCGCAGGTTGGGTCAGGTTTCCCAAATGTGAGGCACAGGGCCCTCATAAAATTCCTTGAGCTGGGTGGGGATTGCTCCAGCTCCTGGGAAAGCTGGGAAGCGCAGAGACGACCTAAGCGCAGTTTCCAAAGAGCGAGGCCTAGAGCACCGAGACTCCTCCATTGTGTCGGCCGACAGACGGGGAGAAGTTGAAACATTCTTCTACTTCTTAAGTTTCTTGTGCTTCTTACCTGACCGACTCGATGTCTACAAGTGGGAGGACGAAGACTTAGGACTCCCGGAGCCGTGTCCGGACATTCCTCTCGACCGGGACTTTGAACGAGACCCCTGGGAGAACAACACTGTGCCGACCAAAGGGCCGCAAGCAGTTTTAAGGACCATTCCCTCAAAGCTTTCGGAGCAATAGCCTGGCAGTTGGAGCACGACTCCGAGTCGTGGTCGCACTCCCAGCAGCAGAGACAAACCAGGTGTGGGTCCGTCACCAACATGGCATGTGAAAGGCTCCGCACGGCTTGAACCCAGAAGTCTTCTAAATACTTACACACCAAAAAAGGGGTTGATTAAACATTGAAAAAAGCCTGTCAAAAAGTGACAGAAGGTTGGTCTCTCCACAGACCTGCACTGGCTGACGTGGATAGAACAGAACTGATGTCAGCACGTCGAGGTGGTGCCTATATAGGTGACACCGATGTCACTATGTCGCAGATGATGCGGACAACGTCACGTGGAGCCGAATGATGCCACCTACCAATTCGCAGGGGTATTGCTCGAAGAAAAATCTTTCGGATCCAGTCTGACACCTGGGAAATTCAAAGGAAAGGAATCTGCGGCTAGATCATATCTATACCAGATAAGGAATTACCGAAGGTAAGTAATTTGTCCTTTACCATACTTAGGATTCTGTTGATTTAATAATTATTTGGTTATACTATTGACTTTTGAAATAGTAACTTTGTTTATTGATTACTAACACGTATTATGGGCTTTCATACGCTCTTTAGTGGATCCTTCAGATGTTTTTATTCCAACTGATTATTGGTTGACCCTTGATGAAGGGCTTTTGAGCTTGAAATGCACTGGAGATCGCATTATCTGGCTAATTAAAATCAGACACAAGAAAAGGGAAATATAATGACTATCCTAGTTCTCTTTTTTGAGAAAACCGTACAAGGAGATTCCTTGTGGAGGTTGCTGTGCGAGAACTGACTTTGTGCAGTAATCCCTTTATAGGCAGAAGGTATTTGGGAGAAGTACTATGGAAAGGGCACCCCTCCCATCTTCCTAGAGCACCGAGAATCACTGCTATGTGCTCGAATGCTGCTACAAAGCCAGTCACTCTAGTCTAATGGCTCTGGCGGCTTCTGGGATCAGTTTTCATGATGCCCATGCATTGCACAGAATTGAAGGGAAGCCCTCTGGTGGGTCTTCCTCAAAGCACTTGACATAGCATTTTGATTGTGGATGTCAATTTAGTTATCCAACTGTAAAAACCCAGGCTTACTGTTTCTGAAAACTTTCTGGTTACACCTCTCTGTTGGTTCCTAAGATAATAAATTACCCAGTTGGCTGCTGTAATACAGTAATTAATGCAGGAAGTGTACCAAGTGAGTTACAAGCAGCTTCTTTACGATGGAGCACAGAAGTGACTCAGAGGATCTGACTATAAACACGGGGAGTTCAGCGTTTATCTTCTACGCACGTCCACGAGTTCATGGTTACACCTAGTTGTTTGTATGCACACCTAGGTGGAACGCAACAGAGCTCTGTACATGGCAATAAGGTGACTTAGGAACTATCAGGAAAGGGAAGGAAGGATTTGTTACAGGAGACTGAGGTGGAGTGTGTCAATCTAGGCCTCTGCGTGAAAACTTGAATTTACTTGACAGTTGCGGCACTTCAGCTAATTCCAGGCCATCGGACCATATGTGACCTGCTACAAATGCTCTAATCTACCTTGGTGCTTTTTGGCTTTTTGTCGAGTCTCTGTGCAAGGAACACTCGTTGCCAGTCTTGGTGGTGCTGCAATTGGGCTCAGCGTCTTCATTCAGGACGGTGTTTTCAAGGGGTTTTACAGCATAAATTATGCTGTAAAATCTGGATTGTGCAGAACGTTTAGGGTCGGGTTTGTGGTGCTTCTGGTGTCTTCTTTCCCACAGTGAAATGATGCACCCCAAAACATCAAGCAGGTGAAATAGTGCATGCCATTAGAAATTTGTTTTAAAAAAACAACTTTTCTAATCTCCAGCACAGGGTCACACAGTTAGGACCTTTGCCCGGAGCAGGGTTTTAGTGCTAAATAAATAATTAAACAGAGCAAGGCTGACTTTCCCTGAGTTACACAGGAGTATCTCCTACCCGTGTGCCTTTGTTACTTGTGTTTAATACGTTTTTTTTTTACCAACTGTCCTTGGTGTTGTTACTACTTTATAAAGAAATCAACAATACCACTTTTGTCTATTAGTGTTTACAATGTGAAGGTTCGTACAAATATTTTAAAGGCTTCACGATAGCAAATCATTCATGGTAGGTGGACTGGGTAGCAGAAAGGTAAAGTTAACTGCTCGACTTTGCCTACTAACCATTTGCATTTTTGGCTGGTGCAAGACTACATTACCTATGGCATGTGAATTCCGAGTACTCAAGTACTTAAAAAAGGGGTGCATGAGTGACATCAGTTATAGTGATTAAAAAGGTGTCTTCTAATGTTTCCGTATTTGTAGCCGTCACTGCCTCATGTTGGTCATCAGACTTGCTTTTTTTCTCCCAAACAGCTTTGTAGCTCCAGTGTGTTTTACCTGAGTGAAGTCCTCTTCATTTTTCTAAGTATCTTTATCCAGTGTTTTTGTAGTTTTCCTGTCAGCCAACTTGCGTCCTATACTTTTATCATCATAATCTCTGTGGAGTGCCTACATTTTTTCACCTGAGCTGTATTCTTCCGCACTTCTAGTTAGCTTTGTGGTGTCTAGTTCTAGTTCAAATGACTTTATTTGATTCATGTGAATCATAAAAGTATACCATACATACATAAAATAGTTAGTCATAAAAGAATTTATACAAGAATTGGGTTAAAATACATATATTGATTCACAATTTAAGATGTTCAAGTACAATTTTCCTACACTAAAAGAACATTTCCACCCCCATAGCTCTTGCTCCCCCAGCACAAATTTTAATAAAATACAACATCTTCTCATTCTATCACAGGTTTATGTTGCGTATATAATACCTAAAATCACTCGAGACCTAATTTCCCTTTCACAGCTCATACCGTTTCCTAATCAATAGAGCAGTTCTGATGAAGTTAAGCACAGTGCTGCAAATAGCAGCAGTAGATAAAGATCGTAAATGATTAATACCTTCTTGAAAAGAGCAAGGGCGAATTTCCTTCAAAAGAGGCTTAATAAAGCGTGCACTCGGGTCTTTATAAAGTGTGCAAAACAGCATAAAGTGCATTGTGCTTTGTTGGGCTGAATTATTGCAAGGACAGGGAGTCAGTCTCCCACACCAACTTGCCTGTTTAGGGAAAGCCACAAGAAAGTGCAATGTGCAAAGGCGAAGCCTAGTCATAAGGAAACGTGATTGTTTATGAATAGTAAAAGACAAGTAAAATTGCTGATGGCATAAAAACCCATGAGTTAATATGTCATCGTGCTGGTTGGACGTTCTTAATTCATTGTAATATGCATTTTTTATAATCAATTTCATATTAGATTGTATGCTATCAGGATTATCGTAGAAGTTTTCTAAGCCAATCTTATTAAAAGTATCTTTGACATAGCGAAGCCAGGGAATAGAAAGAGCCTTTTCCTGAACCATGCTATCTCTAATGATAGCCCTAGAGAATAATAGCTCCTCCGAGGTCCACACTTTTCCCCATAAAATCAGCGGGTCGATATTTACTATATCTTTTACATAAACCAGTCCCACTTCCGAGTGGCAACATTTTGTAGGAGAACTAATAGGGATCATCAACAATATTTTTAAGAATTTATTTTCCAAAATGTGTATCTGGCTGCTTTTTTGATGACCCCATACTCCTGCCCCATAACTTGCTACTGACAGGCATTTTGATTTGTATAAAGTTAACATTTCTGTCACCGGCTTATGTCCCAGCTTGCAAGCAAAGCAGAACAGTCCCTCTGCCATTCTACTGGTGTGTTGAACCCTGGCTCAGATCAGATGATCCCAATTCAATTTGTTATTAAAAATATTCCCCAGATATGTAAAATTGGGTACCTTGTCAATGATCTTTTCCTTTACCACAAAGTTTCTCGTTTTAGTATGTTTAGGGCCACATACCACGATAAAAGATTTACTCAAATTTACTTTTAGGTCCAGTGCCGTCATAAAATCAGTAAAAGCATTCAGGGCTTTTTGGAGGCTATTGGCTGTTAAAGCCATCAAAACCGTGTCATCAGCATATGACAATAAGGGAACCGATTTACCCCCTATACTAGGGAAATCCAATTGCTGCTCTAATAAAAATGTTGCCACGCCACATCTACATCCCTCTGCTAGGGGATGTAGTCCCAAGCTCCCGATCTTCCAAATTACCCGGGAAGTAGCTTGCGGTAATGGTGGCAGAGACAGCAAGTCCCTGCGTGCTGTGGCCAAGTGGCAAGTAGGTCGCAGGTGGTTGTGCAGTCTATCAGGCTTTGTGGTGTCCTTTTCATAGTTCTTCCGCTAGTCGGGCGATGTTCTCTTCATGTTGTTTCATTGCACTAAGAGGTGTTGGGTTGTCGACTTTGTGCTACCTTCCTTTAACAGTGTGTATTACTATTCATATTTTCTTAATAGTTGTGAAATGTCCTCATGTTCCACATGTTTCATCCTGCGATCTGTGTGTAATAACTGTCTTCTGTTGTCATGTTTTTCCACTTATCCGTGAGAGCCTTTATTTCTTCTCTTTAATTAAAGCTTCTCTTAAATTACCTGCTTGTTTGTGTCCAGGCATCAAGGTGTCCCAGATCGCTTTAAATCCATCATCTCACGTCGTAATCGCCTCTCCTTCGCGATGAAAGAGTCACTAATAAAGTTCACAGGACGTCCACAGTACTTTACACATCAGCAGCTCAATACTTTCTTTGCACTCGGTTCCTCCATTGTCACCGAGAGTCACTGTACACCTCTAGACTTTCCATGTTGTCTCGGTCTCTTTCCAGGTCTTTGTTTTGATTTTGTAAACATTGTCATTGTATTGTTGTGTGATTGTTTATAGCCAAGAGTGTTCCCTGTAATCGGGGGCTGTGTCTACTTAGTTATGCATTCCCTTTAACATTAGGTAGAAGAGGTTCTGGCTCTTCATAAGTTTAATTTCTTGGCGCCCTTAAGGAGAGTGTACTCCATTCTTCTTCATGGAGAAGATACCTCCTTTATGCCCCTCCCCATATGCCAGTTTGGTTACTATTTCAGGACAAATTAAGTTGGGGCTGCTCAGTATAATATTGTTACGCAGTCATAGGGGCAAGAGGTAAGGAGCTTTCTGCTGGACTGTCTTCCCTCTCCTTTATTTAGGATTGTTTGCGGTGATATTATTTGAGACATCTAAGGAGATCTATTCGACTCTGTCACCATACAAACATTTGCATCTGAACTTAAGAAAAGGATTACCTTGTAGTCCTCCTTTATCCTGGTTGTGTGCGGGATCGCATGGGTTATTTTGATGCTCAGGCCATTTCTCAATGGACATCGACAGCTAGTGCGTAATTAACTGTTGAATCTTCAACCTCTTATGTAGCAAATTTTATATAGGCATTAATGATTTAGGACCTCTCCCATGTGACAAATTATTTTGTAAAAGTTGGAAGATATACCAAAATTGCTCCCTAAAGACCAAAAGGAGGACGCCTTTACTCTTTTCAAAGGCTGTCTATTAGCCTCCAACAATTCCATACCTATGTTCTTGGATGCTGTGCAGCAAGCTAAAGCAAGATGTGGCATGTTTCACCTACACAGCCATGCATGGTCTTACTTTCCGGGAACCTAGCTAGAGGTGAAGGCCTAGGTAAAAAACCTCGCTTCCCATACCCTTGAAACCGCGCTTTAGACACTGAGGGTGATTCAGCACTGGATGGAAATGAGACCATTTCAAAGGTTTTTGATTCTGATCTGCAAGATCAGTCCCTCCCAGCTGCCCTCATTGTGTTCCAAGCTTGCTTTCAGATTTCTTCATGGTTATGGCATCAATCAAGTTTACCATCGACTCATTTCACTAGCAGACCTGTTCAGGTAAAAGGTAGAACAATTGTTAACTTTCCAAGTGCAAGTTACTCCTTTCCGGCAGATCATGGTACTCCAGTATGGGGGAGCTTCATTCTAGTCACTTGTCTGTCAGGTGACAAAGAATTATTTGTGGGTGCCAATAAACAGCGTAAGAGCAAGAAAAGAACAGGACCACCTTCCCCATTGACCCTCCAGGGCTGTCGCTTCTATTTCCGTGCAGCAATTGCCAACATTTATCGACTCCAACTACAGATTCTTTCTTTCCCTTGTCAAAAATGAAGTTATTAAGTGCGTCATTTTCATATGGAAAATATTAAATGGCTTACAATTTACATTAGATTTTTTTCAAATACAGGTGTAGTATTCTAGAATTTATTGGTCAACACCATCTCCCATAGGGATTTACTTTTATGGGCAATATCTTTCTTTTTCTCTTCCAAAAGGGCCAGGCTTCACATTCTTGTAGTGTGTTACATTCTTCTGATTCTCTTCTCTTGTTGATTTCTGAAGTCAGTAAAACTTGCTAGGGAGGTTCCGGGTTGCATTATGCTGGCTCTCTGCTTTGTTTTTCGGTTTGTGCCAAGAGAATCTTTAAAAAATGCATGGTATAGTGTTGATATAATTAATCTGGGAGGAAACTGTCTGGTGCCAATGTTAAATTAGGTGACCAGAGGCATGACTCGTAAAATTAATTTGATGTTAGAGATTTACTTTTTTATGTGTCTGTTGTTAATTTTCAACCAGATTATCTAACACTCTTCGTAAAGTAGCACTGCAGTGGAACATTACGAAATAGATGTGCTGCTATGTATCTTCTGTATAGTCATAAATAAAATGAATAAATATATTTGAAAATACTGCCTCCAAGCTCCTGAATTGAGTTTTTAATTTGATCTGGCCATTACGGACCAATGGAAGTATGATAAAAACAATTTAAACTTAAGTGTTCTACGGTATCCGCGTCCTCGTCCTGGAATGCATGCCATCTACTTTATTGGGTGATCATTTCCTGTAATTGAGCATCAAGATGCCATTTTGTTGGGAAATTCTGCACTATGCAAAAAGACACAAATAGCCACTCCAGACCTTCTGCTCACAGATGGTTTTCAGATCGTCTGCTCAGAGGTGGTCTCACACGTAAGGGTGGACTAAGCCGGAGGGAAACTGTGGGATTTATCACAAGGCTGGAGGCTGGGGAGGTTGCTTTTCACAATGAAGAGACTGTCTATCTGGCCTTGAAATCAACCCTGAGGATCTGAGACTATATTACCGGAGTGGCTAGGGGGGCACAACGGGTATTTGTGCCTGCTTTGCGTGCCCCCATGCACTTTGGTATTACAAAAAGGGCCGCAGATGTTTGTGCTTCCCCTTCTGTAATATCAATAGCTCTGGCACACATAAAGCATCAGAGCTATCATCTGAGGGCGTTCTGTCATTGGCATGGGGGCATGGCCCCATGCACCTGAGGGAATCCCTTTGGCCCAGAGGCAAAGAAGCTGTCAGGAGGTGCACTGACAGTGAGCCACCTAAAAAGGTGGCTCAGTGCGCCCCCTGATAGCAGCCTTCTGGAGGGGGAAACAGGGTCATCCCTTTGGAGGCGTGTGCAGTCACTCACTTCATCCACCTGCAAGGGGATCTCTAACCCCCTTTATTGTGCAGGTGGGTGCCGCCTACACTGTGAAACACGGAGCGGCTTCAAAGCAGCCACTCCATTTTGAACCTGAATGCACTGCTACCAGGGCATGGCAAGTTTGCGGCTGCCCTGAAGTCATCGCATTCACTATTATGCAGCGCAATTTCCTGGTTAGCGCTGGGCACACCTTTTGAAAGGTGTGTCCAGCGCTAACCAGGAAAATGCTTCTATACCGTAAATCGGCCCCTGGTGCTCTCTGTCTGTGTCACGTACACTGCTAGAAGAAAGGAATTCTCTTTTACACAGTAGTCAAAACGTATAGTTGCAAAGGTTTACTCATAAAGTGATACAGATAGCTGAATCTGCCCCAAGAATAACAAGTAGCCAGCAGAAGGCAGTTTCCTCGCCTTCAGTTATAGCCAACATATCTGATTACCTGCTTTCAGAGACTGAACTGAAATTGGGTACCAGTGGCTCGCCTGGATTTTTTTTCAATTTTGTATGGAGTTCTGTAACAAGACAAGGAAGATCAAACTGCAAACATAGTTCTTGAATAAGGAAATCAATCCTCCTTCCATCCAGTCCACTAATGTGAGGAATTCTTCCACCTTTACAGCTCCATCATCAGCTTTAGGAATGGAAATTACATTTGAAGATATTGTTATTTGAATCATTGTCCAAATTGTCAGACTTCTTCTTGAAAGAATGTGTTTTATGCCAGACGTCTCATATTAAAGATGCTTCTGAGGTCTTTAAACCTTTGGAAGGACTACAAGTTGACAATACTTCCCAAATACTAATGGCCATAGATATCAAAACGTTGTATACTAAGATCCCTCAGACAGCCACTCTACTGGCAGAAGATCTACCTATCAGAGCAAGTGAATGGTTTTATGAAACCTCTACACCCTATGTGATGCACCACATTGAATTGCCACTTGCAAGAAATTACTTTAAATTTGAAAAGGATCTATTCATGCATGTACCCTGCCCCTCTGTCCCAACGAACCTGGCTCCGAGTCTAACCTGCGCTTGCGTGGGCCAATTCGATGACAATGAGAGATATAGTTCACAGGTTCTTATTGCAGTGCAATAGATCAACGAGCCGTGGATTTGCTTGTAACATGCCTATGACCAGTTCCAATCCTAGTTGCAAAGCTCCCTTTCAATAGTGCTGGCTCTTTGAGCTCTTTGTCATCATAGTCCTTCAGTTATCTTTAAAACTAAATTTAAACGCATCCAGGGTGGCATGTGCCAAGACGGCATCGTGGCCCTAGAGCACCAACAGACAGAGCAAGCAGCAGAAATGGCATTGGTGGAAGTGATGGCTTCTGCTAACTCCAGCAAGAGTAACCCGAAAGTGGTGGAAGAGACTGCAGATCCCGGAGAGCATTTATGCAGATTCGGCGTGTTGTAATGCTTTCTCGATTCAGGTGCAGATAACCAGTATGCTAACAACCTGTGTTTGCTTGGCCCTGAAGCGGCTACTAGGGTACACAAAACTAATCCCTTCTTTTGACTGACTTGGGGACTTGCTTAATATGTTCTAGAGGGGAAACAGCGTTTACAATGTAAGCTACATTGCAATTTGTTTCTGTAGGGGGCGCACTAAACTAAGGAATAGTATAATTTACTATTCCAAAACCTTCCCGACTGTTGCACACACTGGAGTTGGAATAGTAAATTATACTATTCTTAAGTCCAGCGCGCCCCCTAGAGCAAATCGTAGAAATGACTTGCGACATAATGGCTTGTGTTGTAACAACGCAGTCGTTGTAATGACCTTGTTGTAATTGCATGCATTGTAGCGCCTTACACTGTAGGGGAGAGGAGTTGGCCTAACGGTTAGGGTGCTCGACCTCGGACCTGGGGGAACTGGGTTCGAGTCTCGGTAATGACGCTAAACATCCTGTGATTCTGGGCAAATCACTTAATCTCCCCGTGCCTAACAAAAAATGAATGTGTGTCCTCATTTAACGTAACTGGTGCTATGTAAAGCACTCTGATACCTGATTGGATTCGGGTCAAGTTCACGCTATATAAAACTCTGCAAAAAAAAAAAGTAACATCGCATATTCTTTCTAGAGGCCAAAGTTACTGTTAGAATATTGGGGGAGAGGAACACACTGTATAGACGGGAACTAGCTCCCCAATTTGCTTTTCTTTATTAGTAGGAGTTGGGCTGTGTGAATTTGGAAGAGATATTTGATGATTGGAGTTGTGTGCGTGCCCAAGTTGTTAGGGGAGTGTGTATAGTGTGCAGGTTTTAGGTGAAGGTTTGGGGCAGGTGGAGTCCAGAGATGGTTGCGTTTGTGGTTGACACAGATTGATGCTGCTCCAACGATACGGAACAAGTTACATGGACATGGGACAGGCCTAGGTTCCTGCCATAGGCTGCACCTCAGCTCACCGAGGTGGCACTGGGTTGAGGTGAATCTCTTGTGGCAATGGTTGGGGAGACACAACTTGTTCGCTTATGTGTTTACCCGGTGGGTGGGTGGGGTTGTTCTAACAAATTAGAGTTCAAAGCAGCAGCATGGTGGTTACCACAATTGTGGTGGGCTGAAGAATGCATAGTCAGAGGGGGTTGTGGTGGGACGGGATGGAAGGTGAAGCTGGGGAGATTGGAAGGAGTGAAATTGATATGGCTGAACATACGATTCGTAATGTGGAATATTCGTGGCCTAAACACGTTCATCAAAAGGTACAGAGTCCAGATTATTTTCCATAGACATGGCATACACATTGTGATGCTTCAGGAGACCCACTTGTTAGATGAGGAAATGTAGAAACTGCAGAAGAAATTCAGGGGACAACTGTATTCTGACACTTCTTCTATGTAGTCTAGGGGGGGTCTTGATTGGAATTGTGCCGCAGGTCCAATTCCAGGTCCGTTGATTTAAGGCTGACATTGGAGATACCTGTTGGTGTATGGATTACTAAATGGGGTGGAGATGTGCCTCCTGAATGTGTATGTCCCAAACAAGGACGATAGGGAGTTCTTCCATACGACAGAACAAGAACTACTTCCATACATGGGAATCCCGATTATTAATAGTGTCCTGGATGGTCAGTTGGACAGACACCCCCAGAATGCATACCAAGCCCAATATGACAGCTAAGTTAGGAGAGTTGATGAACGGGAGAATTGTAGAGAAATATGGCGGGGACGCACCCTGACATAAGGCAGTTTTCTTGATACAACCCTGCACATGATGCATATAGCTGTGTGGATCGGTTTCTAGTAGTTGGGGAAATCTTCCTGTGGTGGGGTTCATATGGGAAAGGCTTCATTTTCGCTATCTAGGAATTCAGATTACGCATTCTTTGGAGGATCAGTACCGTCTGAATATGGGAAAGGTGGTCAAAAACCTATGAGCTTCCATCCAGTACTGGAACCAGCTACCAGGGTCTGTGATGGGCAGGGGGGCCCTAGGCAAAATCGTGCTGCTCCCCTGGTGCCTATATACTTTACAGAATTTGCTGTGTGGAATCGCACGGTCCACGTTTACCAAACAAAATAGCCTCCTGGTGTCCCTAGTGTGGGCAGGCAAAAGAAGTAGAGTTAAATTGGAGGTTCTGAAGCTAGACCTGTAACACAGGGGATTAGGACTCCCGAATCCGCAAATGTGTTATATAGCAGGGCTACTACAATATACAGCCCAGTTGGGTGAGTATGACGAGAGTGGGGAAAAGAGACTACTTGTTGGGGTGGTGGATGGAGATGTGCTCCAGAAGTGTTTAATGCAGGGAACTAGAGTTCCAAGTGACTGTCTGGTGGCAGGTGCCTGGGAATTGGCACTCTCTCAGGTACTGCGTAGGGCACCTTATGCCAGACTGCTTCCCCTTTGTTTGTTAATACCTTTCCAGCAGATGCACTCTCCAATGGATCTAACACGATGGACAGAAACTGGCTGGGATGTGGCTGGGGATCTTCATCTTCACAATACTTTTATAAATATGGGTGATGCGCTAAACTTATTTCAAGTGGCACCTGGACAGTTTTGGCAATATACTAAGTTGTCCCATACGGCTTGGCAAATCTGGACAGATTTCCCAGCGGAACTGGTGTAGTCACAGACACTGACATTATAGCTAGACCCAGGATCCAGTAAAGGCCTGATATCCTGTATTTATAAAACTCTAAAGGAAGACTGGCATACTGAAATGTCAGTAGTGAGCAATAGGTGGACTTGGATTTATCTACAACACTCACAGTTGTGCCCTGTCAAGAAGGGTGCAGTAATGCCTGTTTTATGCTCACTCAATTTTATTATTTGCACTGCACCTATCTCACGCTGCAACAGCTCCATAGAATCTATGCCTCTTGATCTGGGGCATGCGCTAGACGCAGAACAATCTCAGCGACATTCCTACACATGGTGTGGGATTGTAAAAAATAAAAAGAGTACTGGGTAATGATGGTGCGGATACTTCAGGGAGTGGCACAAATACACATGGACCTTTCAGTTAACCAATGGCTGCTGGTAGTTCTCCCACACCTGAAGAGAGAAAAAAAGAAATGGAAAATAGATTTGCCCTGCTGGGGTTGGTGCTAGTGAAGAGACGCCTGGCCATACATTGGGCGCAACGTAGGCCTCCAGACCTTCACAAATGGATGGGCGACATGAGGGAGTTGAAGGTGGCTGAGGAGCGAAGATAGACCTTGGTGGGCACTGCTGAACATGCAGAGAAGGACTTGAAGTTATGGGGGTTATGGTGGAACAGCAGGGGAGGATCGAACTGCCGGGAAAGGATCACCGCCCGCCTCCCAAGATGCTACTTCATGGAGCCTCCAGAGTGAGATAATACCCTCTGAGGATCTAGTGGAGGGCGAGAAAGCAAATGCAGATGAGAATAAGGCTAAGCCTCAGGCTCCCTAAACTACTTCAGGACTGCTACCCGACCGTCCTCGGCCTGAGGAGAGACTGGCAATTATGGGGTACGAGTGTGCAGTACAACTGAGGAATGGGGACTCTTCCCACCCCTCTGTGTGTTGGCCTGTGGGATCTCAAAGTTTGTATTCATAAATGAATCTATTGAACTTCTGCTTAGTTTCAAATATGTTTTCTCTGCATGATTTTTCGACACCTGTTGTACTTTGTGTTCAAAAGTGATAAATAGAGAGATTAAAGGGGTAAAGCTGAGACAATAAGGAATGCGAGGCATAAAGCGTACAGGGTTAAGCCTGGTTAGACTACTCACGCTCTGGTGACACTATGTATTGCAGTAGTGTCGGAGTAGGTCAGCTTTAATCGGTTTGCAAAACTGTTGAAACCAGCATCTAATTTGAGTGAGCCAGTACAGCCAAATAGACCCAGGTCAATTTTTCAGATCGGCACTTACCCATGATTACAGCATGACCAGGCTATCTCCACACCGCCGAACCTTAGGTAAAGTGCCTTACTCAATCCCTCCTAACATGCACTGGTAGGCTGACCAGAGATCGGCAGTATGTGCACTGTAAATCACTGGTTTGTAAAATGTCTCTTTGCTTTATTGTGCTCTTTTATATAATGACCTCAATAATCCTGAATATAAGAAATGTAAAACAAATAAAAATAAATACGTGTAAGCATTTGCTCCTAATATTTTCCAGTGATGCACTAAAAATTAGCTGAAATTCCGACCACCAAAGCATTCATCTCTATACTTCCCCCTCACAGTGATCCCTCGACTACGGGTCCTATGTTTTAAATCTGCCTCTGGACCGAAAGCAGCCTGATGTATGTATGTATATAATATTTGTATAGAGAAAACCTAGACAAAAAGCAGTGCTGCACTGTATGGTGTCATATGCAGACCCATGAAATCATTCTACTGCCTATGGGGCACTTGTGCAGATCTATACAGAGCTGGAAGTGCAGAGAGATGGTACCTGCCGCTGCCGTGCAAGAGCAGCGGGTGGGAGTTGGGGACCACAGGCCAATGGGGAGTGGTTCAGCATGCTGACATGGGGACAGTGTTTTATGTAGTAGGGTGTTACAGATTGAGGCTTTGGAAGTTGGTGATATCAGTGCTTTACAAACTGGGACATGGTGGACACTAAATGTAGCATTTAGTGTACTGGCCTGTCCTTGAGGCTTTACGTATTGGGTATTTGTGGATAGTGACCATGTTTTGTAACTTTGCATGTGTCCTTGCTGGTACTGACCTGGAGGTAGTGCTTTGTGTCCTGCGGTATTCCACTTAAAGGTCTGGTCTTGTTGCTTTACATTCGGTGGCATTACACAATTCTGGCCTGCACATGTGTTTGGCATAGTGGAGCATTGTGGATTTGGCCTGGTGTGCTGTGTTACAAGGCCTTTGTATGGCAATCATGCAAAGCAGGCCTGATTGCATGTAAACATGAGTGCATTTAATATTAGAGATTTCATATATAGGTGTAGGACCAAGGAAGGTAGACTGTTTAATGGTGATAGCAACAAATGTGTGCTCGGTGCTATCTTTTAGTTTAGGAACTCCATGTTCTTCTGACACTGTTCAAATTAGCAAATCAGGGAAGGAACAGCTTCCACTCCCCGCGTGTACACATTGTCATCACGGCTGCAGGGGAAGATGGTCTTGCAAAGAGCCAGCTTGGAAAGAAGCCGGAAAAAGTATCGGAAGCTTCTGTATGCTTCTGCAGAGGACCATTGATTGCACATTTTTTTGTAGCAAAGCAGGAGCTGAGCACAAGTGAATTGTCCTCGCCGCACAAGACATCATTCACAATAACTGTATTCAAGGTGCCGGTGCAGTTGTATGGTTTAACAAATGGACCGGTTGCCAAGGGAAGATGCTGAAGGGCTGAATAATGGCTTTAGACCCGATGCCAGCATACGTTATGCGGGAAAAGTATACATGGCTTGGCATAATGAATCTTAGTGAATTAAAATAGCTGTTCAGGTTGGATGGCAAAAACTAATATAGACTTATTGAGTGGAGAACAGACTAACAAGTTAGGGATGTGTGAAGAAATAAGGATACACTGGCACATGCATCATAAATGCCATTTACGAAACCTTATTAGCGGAAAAATAAGGATTCGCTAATAAGGAACTGCAAAAGCCCATGCATGTAGGAATAGCTAAAAGGAAAAGCAATTCCTACAAATTCCTTATTTAAGGAATTGCTTTCCATTCATTCCAATGGACCTAGAGGCCCATAGGAATGAATGGGAATTGCATGCGCAAATTGCGAGTACCCATTAGGTACTCGCAAATTGCGCATGCAATTTCAAAAGGACACCCCGTTGTACCCCTAAAATTGTATTGTGCACCCATGTTGCGCACACACATGCCCCCAGGGCATGTGTGTGTGTAATATGTAACTTTGAAAAATGCACTTTAGTGCATTTTTCAAAGTTTTTGTAAATTACCGACCTGTTTTATTTTTTGATAATTTGCAACCCCTGATAGCAAAATCGCTATTTTAAATTGCTTCTAGCATTGTATTCAAGGAATCGCAATTTGAGATTTCTTAAATGCAATCGCACTTTGCGATTCTTGCATTTGGGATGATGCATCCCAATTGCAAAAATTCCAGCCGCAAAGGGGCAGATTCTGAGAATCTGCCCGTTTGCGACCGGTTTTCAGTTTGATGCATGGGGTCCACAGTCTTTTTAACCTTTGCCCTAATTGGTAGATTATCTGCTGAGTGGTTTATAATAATTGTGCTCATTCTCATACATTCGTTATGTAGAAAGGTACTTCCGGGGCTAATGGGGTTATCTAGGTGTGACCTCCAATGTTATTGATGCTTTATATAGTAAGAAATAAAGAATACTGGCCTAAGGATGCAACTTTAGAAAATGTGTCTATAGTGGTCTGGATGCAGTGCTTTCATAATTGGCAACGCTGGAATTAGTATTGTTCTTTACATACTGGGACATGGTGAAGCACACCTGCCTGTGTTGCTTACATACTGGACCAATACTTGCCTGGCTGTGGTGCTTTGCATACAGAGGCAGTTTCAAAATTGGTATGACCATGGTGCTTTACCTTGTTTGATATGGGAATATTTCCTTTGTTCTCCGTGTTTATTCTATTTCTATGTGGCTAATATACTTCATAACTTGTTAAGTATACAGCATAGTGTTCAACAATTGATTCCAAACCTTTCACGAGGGGCCGAATTCCTCTACTAGACAGTGTTCCCGAGAACCTCCTCAAGTGTGTTTGGCTCACTCTGCTGAGTCACTTGGTACTACTGTGGTCTGATATTAAAATTTTTCCAGAGCTTTTTTGAATTCTGAGCCCATCCCTGGTCGCATTTTAGACTCTTGCTATCTGCATCTTACGTTAAGTATGGAGGAGCAACCCTTCGTCTTCCCACTTTCATTAGAGATCGTACTGTTCAATAGTCATGGACTGAAGTTTGTCGAAAAACTGAAATGCATGTAGAAAACATCTTTAGTTTTCTAAAACTAAGTGGTTTTGCAATCTTGCTGCACTCGCCACTTGGTGGTGTCACACACGGGGTTGGTGTGATGCGTTTTCCAGGGCTGCTTTGGGTCGGTAGTCCAGTCCTGCTCACAAAAAAGGTAACCTTCCCTGCATCTACGCGAAACCTCTTAAGGGTAAGGCCCTCAGACCATATGGGCCTCGCATCTAAGGTTAAGCTAAAGCACTCTGTTCTCTGGATAGCACTCTCCTGCTCAGCTCACTGTAAAAATGCATTTTGGGATTGCATATATGCCTACAAATTTGACATTCCCAAACTAAGTTATCAGTGTTACCTGACTACCCTTTTCTGAGTTTATTCACTTGCCTCTGCTTCACCAGACATCGAAATGAGGGGCTTGGCTTGCACACCTGCTTGAGACTGCTGCAAGAATGTTAATCTAGAGACCTCCAACATGGACAAGTCAAAGTAAATGACCGGTTCACCATTATGCCGGTCTTCTCTTCTTCCTCCTGAATTACTCATCTTTCTTGAGATGAAAAGGTCTTATGGGACTTCAGGGTTTTTGAACTACATTAATGGAGCTGAAGATGGCTTATGGGTGTTGTCTTTGTGAGAGAATTGTGATATGATTAGGGCCTTTCTTTGGTACATCCCCTAATGAAATCGAAAGGCTAAAAAAGTGGAGGAAATAGTTTGGAGTCGACAGGGATCCTAGACTGACACCTGCTTGCAACCAACAGAACTTAATGTTGTTTTGGAGTGTTATACATAAGAATTATTACTTCTGCAGCATCCTCTTCATATTTCTTTTAATTCGTGTCTAGTTCCTCCTATTGGCTGTGCAGGGTTGTTTTCTTTCAATTAACAGTTTAGTAGCAATCTCATTATCTCTCATTAGATATGTGGTGTGCCTAAAATAGCTTATGCCACATAATTACACACCCATGAGCCTTCACTCTACCTCAGTCATTTAAAATTGTCACAAAATACTACGTGATGATAAAGGTACGGCTGCATATCATCTAAGTATATCCCGGAAATGTATAGTTTCAGATATCCTGTATTTCATTAATTAGAGATGAACACCCGAGAAAAGCATTTGGTAAAAAAAAAAGAGAACTCTTGGATTACAGGAGAGATGACTGTTAATTCCATTTAGACAAAGTTTTTCTTCACTTGTTTTTGGGAGGTCATTGTAATGATCCAAATGCTGAATTTACTCCAATAAAGGTACTTTAGATTGTAGTCTGAGTCGGATGTAGCATTAAGAGCCCAGAAAGTGCTGCAGATGCTGTGGCCATACCAGTGCGAGTCATGGAATAGCCATTCATGGGAAAATAAATATATGTACATTCCTTGGAAGAAGCAGCATACTAATTTAAGGCTTGTAACATATACGTCTATGCCAGAACAGTCCATTAACACGTGATTAGGAATGCCTTTATGTCTTAGATCTTTGAGTTGATGTAATGGGCTGATAAAATGACATTTTCTTGGAATTGATGCCATGGCCTTCTAAGATGACATGTTCTTTCCTTACCCATATTGTGATCTGTACTCAAAGTTTGTTTTTGGAGTTTGTTAATTTTTTTGTTTTTGTTTTTTTGGAACACAGATTAAGGTGGTTGATCCCAAGACCAAGAGCTGCACTGTGCTGGCGGGCACTGGCACGGTAGACAATGTGGTTTCAAGTTTTACTCAATCAACATTTAATGAACCTGGTGGCCTGTGCGTTGGAGATAATGGCGGTGTGCTTTATGTGGCAGATACAAATAACCATCAGATCAAAGTGCTGGACTTGGAAACCAAAACAGTCTCAGTAGTAAGTACACACTCTGGTGCTGCTTGTTTAAGCTTAAAGCAAACTTAGCTGGAGAGATTCGTCATCAAGTAAAAACATATATAATTTATCCTGATGAGAAGAGTGTGATATGCTGTATATTACTATTGTTGAGTCTGGTGAAGCCTAGAGTGGGTCCCTGCCCTGCCTCTCCTCAACAATAGTAATAAATAGCATACTATACCCTGCTCATCTGCACGTGCGGTTTATGTCTTGACATTTTTGCAGATGTCTTTTTATTAACTAGCTGGCACATGCATCAACAATGCCATTTGCGATTCCTTATTAGCGAAAAATAAGGATTCGCTAATAAGGAATAGCAAAAGGCTATGCATGTAGAAATCACTTAAAAAATAGCGATTTCTAAACATTCCTTAATTGTGACCAGCAAATTGCGAGTCGCAATTAAGGAATACCTCCTCCGCCTAGAGGCCCATAGGAATGAATGGGAAGACATTCTCAATTTGCGATTCTCAATTAGAGAATCGCAAATTGAGAATGCAATTTCAAGGGTGCCAGGGTGTCAAAAGGACACCCTGTTGCACCCCTGAAATCTGCATATGAGTACATCTTGCACACACACATGCCCCAAGGGCACTTTAGTGCATTTTTCAAAGTTTTTGCAAATTACCATGAAGTTCAACTTCATGGTAATTTGCTCCCCCTATTAGCAAAATCGCTAGTTTTTTTACTTTAATGCATTGCATTTAAGGAATCTTAATTTGCGATTCCTTAAATGCAATGGCAATGTAAGTGATCACAATTTAGAGATTACTTAAATTGCGATTTTTGCATTTGGGATGATGCATCCCAAATGCAAAAATACCGGTCGCAAAGGGGCAGATTCTGAGAATCTGCCCGTTTGCTACCGGTTTTTGCTTTGATGCATGTGGGCCAAAGGGATTTAATCAAAAGCTGGATGCAAATTTGTGCAGCAAGATAAAATCACACAAGTGGTATCGTGACTAGTAGGAGAGTTGCCCCTGTGCCTTAGGTAATTCTAATGTGCAATCTCTGATGGCAGTAAAAAGTGCTTTTCCGATGTCAAGTTCTCTCTACTGTGATAATAAACTGCAATTTGACATTTGCTGGGACCACTCCTTGAATTCTTCGTAATGCCACCCAACATGTATCAGCTGATGTCAGATTGTGATACATTTTGTTGTACCTTTGTAAACCTATCTGACAGTATTATACAGATATACACTTGTAAACTCCAGAATTTACTGTGAGTTATATTTTTTATAGATTATTTTCGAATAACGGTTATTCAGATCTGGTGTGTGTAATCTCAAGCAGGCATTTCAAATCACGCATTAAAATCGAGCTGTTTTGACATCCAACAAGGGAGATGGAACTGTATAATTTGCAGCATTTGCATAGGTGGAAATAAGCTTCTGTGGTTGCAATGTTATTTCAAAATGAATGATAATATCCGGAGACCTATGGATCAGGGGCGGCTCTTCCGCTAAGGCGGAGGAGCGGCGCCCCACTGCTTTATATCAGTGCAAAGAAAAAATAAAATGATAATAACAGAGCGTTATTATCATTTTATTTTGAGTATTGCAGTTGCACAGGTTGGTAGGGCGGGGCCGTGCTCCCCTGATGTCGAGGGAGAAGGAGTGGTGGCTGCTCCATAAGTGGTATGATGGTTTGGCTGGCCGTCTCGGGCAGGCCAAACTGTAATTCGCACTTTGCATGTTCTCCACAGACTATATTGTACAGCATGGATTGAGAACATGCCCAGCCACCTAGTACAGTGCTCAGACCAATCACAACGCTGCTGTAAGGCAGCGTTGTGATTGGTCAGGGGATTCTGGGAGGCAGGGTGCTTCCTGGTTCCTGCTGGAAGAGAAGCGACGATCAGGTAAGTTTTCTTTTTTCTTTCTTTTTTTTCCTAACCCGGATCCCACCTTCCCCTGCCCCCTCCACCATTCACTACCAGCCGCCACTGCTATGATTGTCATTAATGCACATCCTGTGTGGGCTGTCTCTCCAACAGTGACCAAGACTGGGGTAATTCTTGGTGTCTTTTTTCTGGTCCAAGTAGAACTTCATGGTTAGTTTGACATTTATGAAGTGTGCCGTTTAGAGCTCTGTGACAGAGGTAAGGTAGGAAGAAAGATCTTTTGGTGTACATAGAAATCCAGGAGTACTTTGGGAATGAAGAAGAGATGGCTCGTAACTCATCCTCTGTTAGAAACTCTCACAAGCTTATTGAGCTGAGATGAAAGATGGTGCTGGGAATATTCAACAAGGCAAGAACAATAAAAATCTTAATGTGCGCGGAATCCTTCCAGAGTTTGGGAAATTGGTGATAGAGGCTGTAGAAAGGGTACCTGATAGCTTCATCGACAAAGAGTCCCTGCAATGACCCTAGAGGGTGCCTTCGAGGCCAAGAATCAAACTGTTTACTGCTCATTCAGATTCAGTGAGTGAAATCAAGAGCACCATTATCGAGGCTGATGATAATGACTATGGCTTCCGGTTTAACAGTGTTTTTCTTTTTTAGGTCTCGCCTGGGCGTGGCAGGGCAGAGCCCTGCTCCGCCTCTGCGAGAGATCTTGTAAATACAAGATTTGTAAAAGGGACTCTATCCCCGTCCCTCTTTTCCATTGGGTAGCGTCACTGTTTATGGTAAACGCTGGCTTCCCATTGGAAAAGAGGGTTTTTGGTTGACACCGTGTCCGCTTTTCAGACTGCCCCTCCGGACACGATAGCCTGCTTCCCGGCTGTAGTGAAGACTTTTCTTATCTGCTTGTTTATTTTAACAAGCAGATAAAAAAATCTTCAGTACAGCCGTGAAGCAGGCACGGAGCTAAGGCACAAGGGGTTACGGGGAGAACAGGGGGATCGTGGCAGACTCTGTGTTTTTCTGCCGAGGCAGCCAGATGAAATCCGTGTGCTGCTATGTAACTTTTTGTGATTGTGGTTGCTCTTGGTTTAATTATTGTTCGTCTGTTTGTTTTCGGCTGAACACGCTCCTCATGTTATCCACAGCAAAGATCGAATTTCCCCTCCAGATCTGTGCAGTCATCCTCCTTCGTCGTCGTCTTCTTCCTCCTCCTCCTCCCTCCTCCTCTTCTTCAAGTCATAGCTAGAGAAGAATCACGGAACAAGACTCTTATGAGAAGGGAGTTTCAAAGTATAGGGAAGGAGAGGATAGATGTTGCAAGGAGATTGCAGCGCGGACAGGCAGTGCCGCACAGCCGCCGCCCTCTAAATAGTGCCGCCTGGGGCAGTCGGCCCCCTCCGCCGCCCTAGCTATGCAGCTGATCCCCGCTGCTCCAAACCCGCTGCCACCCCTCTGCGGTACCTCTGCTGCTCATTACCTCAGTCCAGCCCACCAGAGACAGACAGCTGAAGACGGGCAGTGGCCTGCAAAATAAGACCAGTCCGCAACCTCCGTGAGATGAAAGCAGCTAGCGCCTCCCTCCCTGAACTACATAGCGCTGATAACAACCATGTGTGTATCGCACCAACAAACTGAACAAGTGTCACCGGCACCCAGGGTGGCATGCTAGGACTGTGCGGCCAGCCAGGCTGCTTAGTATCACAGCACTGCCTGCTGCTGTGTGTCTTCAGTCTATGGTCTGTGGTAGGGACGTGAGGCAAACAGACGCAGCAGGTACTGCCTAATTGCACAGTGAGACTCGTGTGAAACCAATGACGTGTCAGAGGGAGAATGACACCAAAGGATGAAAGGCAGAGCTGCCCAGAATAGATGTGAACCTATGATCTGCAGAGAAAAACACGCACACACACACATACACACACACCCACACACAAACACATAAACACACATGCACACATACACACACGCACGCACACACGCACACAAAGTCAATCTACCATCTACGTTCACTGAAAAAAGGACCAGTTAACACTAGGTATCAATTACATTACACAATGTTCCATATGTAGCGCTTAACATAAAAGTCCTTTATAAATGACACCTATTACATTTTTTTGTATCAGAAAAGAATGTTATTTATCCTCTAAAAGGCAACAAATGAATAACCCCTGACAACTATCCAACACTGCCTGAACATTCTAGCCATCCTAGCTGCAGAATCGTCTCTTTCCTGTATACCCGACCATATTGTATAATGCTAATAAAACAGAGATTTTTTTTAGGTCGATCCTGGGCAGCGCATATGCTGCTCTTCGAAGCATGCTGTATTCAGGTATGGACTTAAAGCTCCGCCCATATTTTTCATTAACTTGTGTCATTGTCCACTGTAAACTCTGGCTTTTCATTGGTCAATAGGCTTAGTAGTCCCTCCTTAGTACCGCCTTGTCTCATTTTTAGGTCTCGCCTGACCCAGCGTATGCGCTGGTCTGGCGAGACTTTTTGTGAGGGCTTACAAAAATGCTACCATGGCCGGCCTAGAGCTACAGTGCAAGTGCGCGGGCGCGTGCCGCGCTTGATCGCGATCACTTTCGCGGCCGCACGGCCGCTTTGATCTTCTCCGTGAGCCAATGCTTGTTTTTTTTTTAGTCGGGAGTGGGGCATACTATTGGTATGCTGACGAAAAGTATGTGCAAGTCTGCAGACCCTCCAAGTTTGACATTTCCGTACTTGAATGGCTCAGCCATTCTACACCGTTTTTGTTGCATTATGGGATACGTAGTACAGCTTATCCAATTATAAAACCAGGACTACAAATCCAGAATGTAAAGAAAATACCTTTCCTAAATACATCAGTTTACTGTACATAAAAGGACACATAATCCCCCCCTGCTGCTATGTTCCCGCGTGTGATGTCATTCTGACTTTTCATTTAACTGTGCTTGAAATGCTGGAATTAATGTTTTACATGAGCAGCTACTGAGTACCTGCACGTATATAATTCGAAAGGAAGAGTGCCAGCATTGCGAAGTAAGGATTCGGTACTTTTAATGTGGGAGTATCAACACGTCTGAGGAGAAAGCATTAACACTTCTTCATTTTAAGAACCAAATGTGACTTCCGCACGTGCTACTTTAAAATATTTGTTATTCAGTTTCATCATATACAATGTCATGTGTTGATATCCCGTAATCTCCTCATCTAAGTCACAGTTGCCACACCCAATCATCCCAGTATCTCTCATGTCCTTTAAACCAAACTACCCCCTTTCTCTCCCTTACTCAGGTGTGTATCGGTGGTACAAATTATGTGACCCACTGAACTCCCTTGTCAGTCCTGGGTGTTTCTCGGGTTATCAGTTCAGTCGAACAGATGTAGTGTCATGAATCTAGAAGGGCCAGTTTTGCCTCCGCATTCCTTTCCCGTATAACTAACCCCAGATGCCAGGCTGATGGGAAAGCACATCTATTTATGTACGTACTCTCAGGGCTTTAAGTGGGATGACAAAACTGGGGGGGGGTCTAAGGGTCGTGGCCAATGTAATTAAGGGCGTGGCTTAAAAACATAAGCTAAATACCTGTGCTTAGCATAGTGTGCCACCGGACGTATTTTGCAGTTTTGGTCATTGCATCCAGATATCATACAACAAGTAACATCATACCTACAACAAGTCAGGACTATTGGCTTTGCCAATGGTTGTTAGTTGCATAAAATAAATAGGCAGCATCTATGGCTTGTATATAATATTGAAAAAGCTTCCACTTACAGTCCTTGTGACACCATGACAAAGTTGCTGCTCCTGAGTTTCAAAAAGAGAAGGGAAATACAGAGAGAAAATGACTCTCTTTAAAGGATTTCCCTTTCCCCTACAACGCTCACCTCGCATGACATCATGCCGTAACTTCTCTGCTAGTGAGAAGAGCAGTGTGAGCAGCGATGTGCCTGCTGTCACTGCAGTCCGAAACAAGCATTGGCATAGCCAATAGGTCTCGCTTTTGGGACCTTATAAGTATTTAGTTATGCAGCACAATATCCTTTGTGCAACAACATCAACTGTTTCATGGTTAAGCACTTATAAGGTCCCAAAGGCGAGACCTATTGGCTATGCCAATGCTTGTTTAACCTCCCATGAGGACACCCCCTGTTGCGTGTGTGTTACTCGGTAGGCTTTAATTACAGACTCCGAGCACTATTTTCTTAAATAGTTTCGGACACGCTCTCTCATCTCGCTTTTTGAAAATTATCTTTATAGCACGTGCGCAAGAGCGCCCATGCAATGCAATAAGTCTCGCATTTGCGAGAGTTTAAGCAATTGACAATGTAAATAACAATGCCTTTTATTTATCTGTTTCAAAAACAACACATAAATAAGACATTGTCATTTACAATGCCAATAGCTCAAACTCTCATAAATGCGAGACCTATTGCATTGCTAATGCTGTTTTGATTTTGGGTTGGCGTGGGGAGATTACGTGATTTGCGCAGACTCACAGGATGTGCAGTCGACCCCGAGGCTCGCACCTTGGTTTCCCAGCTCCAAAGTCGGCAGTCTACCCGTGAGCCACATTCTGTAGCATACAGTATGAGAAAACATTTTATGAAGCAATACAATTATGGGCTTCATAAACACAAGTAAATAATAAAATAAGCAAAGCATTGCATCAGTGAGTGTATGTATCCACCCACTTTTTACATATAAGACTAAACTTGTTAGGAGCTTAAAAAAAATCCTGCCACATCTTGGCAGTGTAAGCAAGTATTAAACCGATTAGATGAAAATCGCTGGGAGCCGGAGGCCAGCAGACCAGCAAGCCGGTCTGGGGCATTGAGATAGTAACACACTTTTGTTGGAAGAACCAATAAAGAACTCTGCGAAAAAGAACTATTATTTCAAACACTGCACAGCTCTACAAGTAAATCTGAAACCGGGAACTTTACTACACACCACATACACTCCATATCACATGGATAAAAGACATTGTCATTAACAACGCCATTTACAACGCCAATAGCTCTAACTTAAGCAAATGCGAGACCTATTGCATTTCCAATGCTTGTTTACATTTCCGAGCATTTGACAGTCACCTAACAGTGCGATAACTGAATGTCCAGGCCAGTGCTTTACTTTGATAAAAGAAAACTACTTTAATCTATACACTTAATACTGTAATACTTCACACTCCAAGCAGGCAACGTTCTCATACTGTGCTTGGGCTACTGCGCCTTGTATTCTGCTCCAACTCGCTCCTTTCTTGGGTGCTCCCTCTCTTTGGCATTTTAGGTAGGTCTCACCCGGTGCTGAGTGTCTCTCAGGCAAATATGAATGTTTGGGTGCAGATTACCCTATGGTTCAGTTCTTAGGCTTCAGCCCCTTTAGCAAGTCTCATGTTTTACAGTCTCAGCACAGTGCACGCTTCAGAGTCTGTTTCGAGAGGCAACAGGGGCCTGCAGCACACATCTTGCTTCCCTCCTGCTGCTTGGTGCCATGTTCCAGCTAGAGACTCTTCTCATGATCCAGGGAGGCACACAGTAGGACGTTCGTGCAGGCAGCTGTTGATCCTGGTGAGCAAAGTACCCTCTTGTGGGTCGCTGGTGAATTTGAGGTCAGCAGGGAATCACGATCTGTGGTCACAGCAGCTAGAGGACAGCCACTCCTGGGGTCATGGGTGCAGCAGGAAAGTACTCTTCAGGTGCATTCTTTTGAATTGCAGCATTGCAGTCCAACTCTGCACAAAGATCAGGATGATGGCACGATCTGCCTGGGCACAGAACATCTTGCTGGCGGCATACTCTGCCTTGGCACAAAACGTCTTGACAGCAAAATATTGCCTTAGGCAAATCTTCTTTGTGCTGGATGAGGCTTTTCACAGCAGGAAAGCCTACAGCTGGAGTGCCCACAACTTTACAAAGTGGTGTGAGCTTTCCACACCTGGCTAACCAACAGCCCCACTGACAGTGATCGGGAAAGAGAAAAAAGGCTGCCCTCAGCTAAGGGACCTGCAGACCCTTAACAACAGAAACTGCAAACCCTCTCTACACTTCCACCTTCCCCATGATGACAGTATACTCAGGAAGATTAGTCAGCAGCTCCTCTCAGCCTAAGGAGCGAATTGAATTTCTGGAATCGCCTTGCCACCTCTTTCCCCACATCAGTGTCTGGGTTTCCCTCCTCCAGCTTCAGGAATGTCGGCATACAATTACTCAGTCTCGAAAGAAAAAAAAACCTTACCTCCATCTTGCTCACAAGAAAAAACCAAGGGCTTCCAAAATGGAACCCAGAGTCCTCTACTTCCCTTGTTCACTCATACCACTGCGTGCGCCACTCAGGCCACATAATCACACAACTTACACTAGCGCCGGCGCTAGGATCTGGGTTAGCGCACAGAAGCAGAACTTTACAAGAGTGGGCTAGTAGGCTTCCACCCCAGTGACACAGATAATATATCCTCGTCACAACAACAAATTCACAATACATGATATGCTGCAGCAACTATTCTACATGCGAAATCCACGATCGGGACAGTAGCCCATTGTTTGTAAAATGAGGGCAAGCTTGATGCGCCCCTCCAGATCATAGGACAGATCCAGTACCTCACTCATATCAAGTGGCAGGCTTAAGCCTTCGTGCACACATTAGAGAAGCAAGAGGCAGGCGCCATAGTCAGCAAGCATTGGCAAAACTAATCGGTCTGGCATTTTAGGATTTGCTAATACTTGTTTTGCTGTGATTTTTATAAAACACTGCTGTGGGTTGCTTTCTGGCCCTTGATAAGTTTTTGGCCCTTGGCAATATTAAAATGTTAAAAATATTTAGAAATAAAATAATTTTATGTCTCTAAAGTACACTTTAAATTAGTATTCCCTGGCACTGAAGGGGTCTAGTTTGTGTGTGGATGTTCTCCTTTCGAAAGAGCAGAATATCTTCACTCAGATTGAAGTCAACCAGGGGCTGAATTGGACTGACCTATTGCCCTATGCTGTATGCTGTATGCTGTAGTGGGTAGAAGAAAACTGTGTATGATACAACACAACAATGGATTAACTGGGCTGACTGAAAACCCCTATGAGTATATTAAATGTATATATATTCACTGAAAAACAAAGATTAAAGTCATGAGTGATGAAATATGTGGGGTAATTAGCATTGCATAGTGAGGGTTCGAATTATAGTTACCTAAGGGCATACGTTATAGTTACTTGAGCTACATTAAACTGGTGAATTTCTGTGGTTTTTAGATTTTAAAACATTACATTGATGCTAAACATTCCTTTGGTTTCCTTAGTAAATTTTCAGTGCAGCCAAACCACTCGTAGACAGCCAACTCCCCAGCAGGTAGCCAACCCCATTCTGAGCATGGCCTTTCGTTATGCACAGTGTGGGGTTGGCCATAGGCAGCCACGCCAAGCATGGCCTTTGGTCATTTGTGGCATGGGGTTGGCCGCAAGGCCTGATTTGCAGCCAGGCCCTGCGTCCAACTCCCCGCAGGCAGCCAACCTCATGATGCCATGTCCTTTGTCCATGCGCAGAAGGGGGTTTGCCTCAGTGCTGGGCCTGCACCAGGCCCTGTGGCCAGCTGCTCAGAAGGCTGCAAACCCCATGTAGCACACAGCCTTTGGCGTGTTGCATGGTGTAGGTTTGGTCTTTGTCGCTGGGCGCCCACATCACCCAGGGCCAAAACATATATATTAAGGGGAGGTCCCCGAGCATTAATTGGCCCCAGGAACCCCATCAACCAGGGTCAAATTTAAAAAAAAAGGGGAGGGAGGCCACATGGCCCACCTTCCTGAGTCTTAGACTGTCCTGGGGCTCCTTTCTCCTAGGCCCAAATACAATTATACAGGGGAGGGGAGATTGCGGCCCCTCTCCCTGAGCCTTTTTCGGTTCCGGAGACCCCAACCCCTGGTGCCAAATCCTAAGGGGAGGGTGGGTGGTCCTCCTCCCAGAGCCTTAATAGGCCCTCGGGACCCCATCACCTGGGAATAAGTACAATAAAAGAAGTGAGGGAGCCACTCAGCCCCCTTCCTTGAGACTAATTAGGACAGGGGACCCCATCTCTGGGGACCATATATAGTAAAAAAGGGGAGGGGGCCGCGCGATCCCCCTCTGCAAGCTTATTTTCGCCCCAGGGACCCCACCCTCTGGGGCATTTGTAAATTATAGCTGAGTGCCCTGATGCCCATCCGGGGCACCAACCACCCACCACGTTGGGGGTTGTGGGGGAGTCCCCACGGCCCCAACCAGCTGCCGGCATGGTTTTTGGGAGCCTGCATTTCTCTCACCTAGAGGGAGTAGTTATCTATGAATGCTCCTTCTGTGCAGATGCAATCTGTATCCTGTTTCCAGAAAAGGAGTCTGCTGCCAGCTGGTGGGACCATGCTTAAATCTCCCGCCAGCTGGGTGCAGACTTCCCTTCCCGGCCTGCACTATTGCAGACAGTGAATCCTCCACAAATATGCAGCAAAATAAAAATAAAAAAACATTTTTGGCCCCAGCCACCAGACCTATGGTGCCCTATGTCATTTTTTTGCAGTTTTGAGGGACTCGAGGCTGAGTCTTGGGTCCTAAGATGACTGCCACCACTTCCTGGTTGATGTGGTAGCAGCCAATCAGATCTCAGCTTGAGATCTGCTAGATCCGCGGAGGCTCCACGTCCCTAGATATTCAATTTTTTGGAGTATTAACTGCTCAAAAACCACTGAACGGATTTACACCAAATAACAAAAATTACTTTTTGTGGACTAAGATCTAGCATTCTGCCAAATTTGATGTAAATCCTTTCAGCGGTTTAGGCTGTAGCTTTGTCTTAATTTCCTATGGAAAAATGATTGAGGAAAATGTGTTTTAGAACCCCCTTCTTTCTCAGCTGCCGCATGTCGGATCACCCCAAAATGTTTTATGCACAAACTAGTCAAAAAGTAGCACTTTTTTGGAAAGTTTCATGGAGATTCATCAAATGGCGCCAAAGTTATTAGCAACGCATTAAAACAACACGATCCTAACAATAGCTACCCAAATAACCATAACCAAAAGGTCTTGGCTAACAGGAGACCTAAAAACCAGGAGACCAGATACTTGGAATCGGGCATTTAGTGCAGGGGAGCAGGACTGTACACCTTGCAGGGGGAATTTGCCTCTGCCCTCCCAAGAAGTGGGCAAAAGCAAAATATAAATGACTCACATTTTTATAATTTTTTTACCACAATTGAAAGGTTTTTGCTAGCGAGACTTAAAAATGTGGTCCTAAATATAATGTTTTAATAACAATGTTGTAGTTTCTTTTAGTCTCTGTTTGATAGGCAGGTCCCCCATTTTTCCTGACACAGCTGGAAGTTTCATACTTTTCAATACTTTTAATTGGCTCAATGATTGTGACATATATTTACTTTATACCTAATTCAATTCAGATAAAGGTAGACATGCTTGTTGGATCTGTAAATTATACATACAAAATTAGTATAAAAGGCCGAGAACCCTGAGATGGATCTATCCCTAGAAGGATTGTTAGAGGACAACAAACAAGATGCCAGTGCAATTATAGCAGCAGCTGATGATGATTGTGCATGTTCAGAAATGACAAAGTAGGACAATGTAACTAACTAAAGGTCTAAGCTTCATAATGTCTAACAAAAGATTGAAAGAAAGAGCTAAATGGGTTTAATATTAAGAGAGGAACCATTTAATTATCTTCCGTGTCGTTTGTTTATTTTTTTCAAGTTAAGACAAACAAAACTTAAAGGGATACAATCCATATTTTTGTTATAGATATGGATTAGTTGCCGTGTAGAGATATGTGAAAAATGTCAGTTGGACAAAACACACGTTTTTCACAATGTGGAACACGGGGGGGGGGGGGGGGGGGGGAGGCAATTTTCCTGAAAAATGCTGCACGAGTTCATTCAGGACATTTATTATGGCTATTTT
Organism: Triturus cristatus; assembly: GCF_964204655.1. NCBI lineage: Eukaryota > Metazoa > Chordata > Amphibia > Caudata > Salamandridae > Triturus > Triturus cristatus. The sequence continues at coordinate 144,446,137 of NC_140580.1, read as the reverse complement.
AGCATATCTGCACCCTTCTAATACATAATTCCAACGCTATTAAAACTTTGAAATAACTTTTGAATATTTTTACAAAACTGGGGCTGTTTACTTAAAAAGTTTTTTAGCTGTTTAGGAGTTTTAGAAAGCTGCTGTTCTTTGTTTCCAGGTAAGAAAATATTTTGATAACTTTGAAAAGAGTTCAGCTTGTTTGAGGAAAAATAAGTTATGAGTTAGTTTTTCTTACATTAACGACACAAAATGGAGGCTGCACCCACTGCTCCTCATCCGCTAGGTGTTTCTAGTGCCTTATATGGGCACGTGCTCCAGATTTAGATACTAATCGCCTCGGTGTTCATACCTTTATTAGGATTCTTTAACATTATCTCATCGACAGGTTCGGAGGTATCTCCCTCCACTCCTCTGACCCTCCCGGTACCTGCAGAAGGTAAGTGACGCTTAGAGAAGGGCAGTAGACAGCATCAGCCACATATCCCTCTTGTTAGGAGTCAGTGAGATGCAGAACTCACAAACAGGGTGGCACAGTGCGCAGCTCTATGGGGTGGTAGGTGTAGTTTACACACTGTCGCTCCAGTCTTGCAGCTTGTTAGTGCTGTAAGTAGTAGGTGTTACTTTTCACTTGTACTATGGTACTCAATTTAATGTGATCTAGAAGGATCATTTTGACGGAATTAAACCTGCTGGCTACCCACAGATCTTATAAAATATAACTTAACAACAGGAGAGAGAGGGAATTTATTTGGAGCCACTCTTAATCCCCCAGGGCTAGTATAAGTAAACAAAAGAAGAGTGTATCCGTCAAAGCTGAATAAGTGAAAAAAGTGTGAAGAAGAGGTGAAACATGTTGACCGTTTTGCACCTTAATTAGGACGTAGCTGGTCTATTTATCACCAGAGTTCACATGTCCACCTCACCCCTTTTAACTGTGTCCAGTTTGCCACCATTAAAGCTACCTCTTGGTTAAAATTGCGACACCTTTTTAAAACCAGCACCTTCACAGATTGCACTGTCTCTACACAACAAAACCAGCTCCGCTGTAAATCAGGCGTCGTAGCACACCGGGGAGACATTGGGTCTCTCCGGTGGGATCCCAATGATGAAGCATGTCACCAACTAGTTTGGTGAGTGAGGGTTCTTTTAAAACACAGTGATTCACCTCTTCTTCACACTTTTTTCACTTATTCAGCTTTGACGGATACACTCTTCTTTTGTTTACTTATACCCACAGATCTTTGCAGCAGGCTGACTTACTGCTTTTGCTGTTCCCTTTGCCTTTATGTTTCCAGTGACACTTATAAGGCGGTTCTCTTAGATAAGGCACCAGCGAAAATAATCTGTCTAAATCACGAGAACAATAGGCTTTGATTTTGGCAAAATATACTCTACCTTTTCGCCCTGCTGACTTAAAGGGTGCCAAATGTACCCGGGTAGCAGTACATTTATGTCAAGGTTACTGGGTCTTACTAGCCACCCTTTAAGTGTCCCATCAGTATCCTTTTGTTAAGCAAGTTATTATTTCTCAAATGCAATCCTGCTTGTAGTGTGTGATGTTTTGCAAAAGGCACTTCATTATGCTTGCATCCTCATTTAGTGCAGGGTTACATGATGGAGCGTTGATTATGCTATTTTATTCAGTTGCCTTCTGTTAGAATGGCTTTGTCAAACTGTCAGCACAAAAGCATTTTAAGGACTGGTAACTTTTGTGTTACTTGACAAATGGCCCCCTTTTCATTTGCATCGTGAATACTATTTCGGTGGAAAATATTCCTACGCAAAAACCTTAAACTGTGAAAAAATATCCCCCATCTTCGAGAGAGCTGTTGGAGCCATGGCAACGGAAGACAGCAAGAGAAAATAAACAATTTCAATGAGCAGCTTCTTGCAAGAAAATCCACATACTCTATATTATTTTTTGAACTGAGATTTTACTCAAGGGGTGGAGGTGGAGAAGAGATGTGAAATTGTTTGATTAGATTCTGTTTCACTAATTAGGTCAGCTTTCGCCATCTTAGTGTGTTTTTTGCTCACTTGGGGTTTTAGGTATAAAGGGACTTGAGTTCTCAAGATCACTCTAACACTATTCCTGCTGTATTTTAGAACCAGAAAAAAAACCTTCATTTTGAAAACACAACCTGATAGGCGATTGAATGCGAACATTCACTCGCCTCCTAATTCAGAGTTCTAACCTTTCAGTTACTACTGAGTGCAAAATGTGAGGAAAGCAAGGTAGGGGGCAGAATCGGGTAAGGGCTCTTAGCTGATGTTTTAAAGTCTTTCCCCTTCCTGGAGGTTTGTTTCGGAAACAGGGCTGCGTGGTTCCATTTTCAGGAGTTGAATGAAGTGCGTGTGATTGTGTTCGGATTTCAAGGAGGTGTTGAGGGAATTCCACACCCTATATAGCCTTGTGCTCTAGCTAGTGGTCTGCATTTGTATTTTACCCTGTTGAACAATTGTTGCTGAATCCAGCGAGCAGCTGACCAGAGAAAGTCTCTAACTGGAGCGTATATTGAAGCTATGTTTTTGTTATATTTTGGGCCCTTTCCACAGTAAGCTTTGTGGACAGGGCAGAAAAATCTCAAATGTGCTCCTAGCCTCAATTGGTAGCCAGTGCAGGGCTTTCAAGGAAAGCTTGTTGTTGCCATGCTTTTGAGGTCTATCCACGTTCTGGTAGCCTGGTTTTATATCCTCGTATTGTCTGACCATTTTGGGGATATCTTGGGGATCATATTGCAGTAATCTAGGGAGAATGACCAGAGCTCGAATTTGTTATACCTGGTGTTGTCAGGGCCGGACTGGGAGCCCAGAGCAGCCTCCCTGCTGCTTTTCTTACTGGGGGCCGATATAGCAGCACCGCTGTAAAAACTGGCCCTCAGTAACAACAAGCATTGGCTTTGGGACCTTATAAGTGTTTAGCCATGCAACAGTTGCATAACTAAATACTTATAAGGTCTCAAAAGCGAGACCTATTGGCTATGCAAAGCGGCCGCGAAAGTGATCGCGATCACGATCAAACATCAAAGCGGCCGTGAAACCGAAAGTAATCGCGGTAAAGCGTGGCGTGCACGCCCGCGCACATGCACTGTAGCTCTAGGCTGGCCTGGTAGCACTTTTTGGAGCCCTCTCAATAAGTCTCGCCAGACCAGCGCATGCGCTGGGTCAGGCGAGACCTAAAAACGGCCCCCTCTGCTGCAAAATCGGCCACCAACCTTCCAGCCTCCGAAGGAAACGCCCAATGCCCGCTACGGCCTGTCCGGCCCTGGGTGTCGTTTTGCAGCAGAGTAGGCATTTTACAGAGTTGTTGAAGCTGGAGATTGGTCCTTTTCATCACTGCACAGACTTATGGGTTAAACAAAATTCAGACTCAATGTTTTATCCCAGGTTTCTGGTCACCTGTGCAGTGATGGAAAGGGGCTGACCAGAGACCTGGAAGTCAGTTAAAGGGTTTTGAACATGCTAATGGTCACCCAATACCATAGTTTCAGTCTTAGTTCCATTCATGCATTACAAGTTCTCCATCCATGCAAGGATGTGGTCAAAGTACGAAGTGATGTTAGTGATGTTGTTGAATTATTAATTTGTCCATTACATCATATATTCATATATTTGGAAGTTAACCTGGTATTGCTTGAGAAGGTGTGCAGTTACACACACACACACACACACACACACATATATATATATATATATATATATATATATATATATATATATATATATATATCACTGAAAAAACCATAGGTTTCAGGGGTGTTATAGTTAGCTGGACTTTTCACTTGTACAAAACCATTGAAATTCCCCCGTCATAGTTAGTTCAGCTAACTATAACTCGCGCGCCCGCAATGCACTGCTGATGACGTCACATATTACATCACTCATGACATGGTCAGTGACATCACTCATGACATCACTCATGACATCTCAATTAAAAAAAATATATATTTATAGACACACCTAGGACATGCTGGACAAACCGTACGTACCTATCACCATGACGATTTGAGTGATATTCATTAAAAGGCGACTATGCATACAATGAATCCACGTGGAATGTATTTACACCACTAGTGAAGCTCTGACATGTCTGATGCCCTACCGTGCCTAATCCCGGTAGACACCCTTGTCGTTTATTTATACAAACATGGGTAGCTATTGACGGGTACATTAAATACACATGCACACCAAGCCATTCAAAGGGGATTCGACAAAAATTCGACCAAAACTATGTAAGAAACCCCCCTCACGGTTAATAAAACACACATCCACTGCCGGATGTGTAATACTTTTTATTTTACTCTCTGGAAAGGGGACGAACATTACTTGAGAGTCACAGCGCGCTCCTGGCAGAGCCCAATGCTGTGTTACACCCACCATTGCCTGCCGAGTGCCACACACCTCTGTGTTGTATTCCACCAGCTAGTGCATATGCTATGACACTCTCTAGCCCATGTGCACTGTAACACCACCCCGTGAATATGTCATGCCACACTTGTCTTCGCACGGGTTATATTGCCCCATCTAACATGCCTTCATCGATGCCTATGTTATAACGCACAGTGCTATGCCATACATATTACAATCTTGGATCCATATCTTTGTCACAGTGCATATGCAACGTTACACTCCCCAGCACATATTTTATATTACAACTTTAGAGACTAGTTAGGTTACACAACACTGCCCTGTGCATATTACACTCCAAGGCGCACATCGCATAGCACGCGCTAGTGCCTGTGCTATCTCGCGCTCTCCAATGAATCTGTCATTGCGCACAATGTATTGCATATTATATTTCACGCCCGGTTCATCTTATATCACACTTTTTGGTGCATAGTTTATACCATACACTATATCTAGTTTTTATTTTCAATCGTGCTCTCAGGACTATGTTCTATAAAACACTGTGTTCACCTACCCTTTTCACGGGCATTACATTTTGCGATAGGGGGTGGAGGGTCAGGGGGTGTTTCTGCCAAGTGAGCCCGGAGTCACAGTCACAAATGTCCTCTTCTTCCTGAATAAAAGTGAGATTATGCTGCATACTTGTTCATATTTTAAGTAGTTCGCACAGACACACGTTTTAAAAACAATAACGTTCCTAATACCCGCCTTCTCTGAACAGTTAGCTTGCTGCCCCATTCCCCTCCTCCCTATCCTCTGTTGTGTGAATCCATGGACTAGCCTCCTCCCTCCTGCCATGCATGGTCTGATGTGCCCTCAATTTAGTATGATGTACCAATCCCCTCCTCCTGCCCTCCATTGCCCAATTCTATGCCCCATCATTGACCTCCTGCTTAAACTCTATGCTTAGCTTGCTGCCCCTATTGCCCTTCCCCCTGCCCTCCGATGTCTTTGTGCATGCCCCTGCTCCATCCTTTTTGCCCACCATGTTCCATGGACCTGCCACTCCTATCTACTCTGAGTGTTCTGTTGAGCTGCCACTCCCCTCCCACCTGCCTAGCATTGTCAGATGACTGTAACCTGTCCCTGCCACCTCCACCCTGCCTGTCCACATGCCATGCCCCTATCATCTTCCTCCTGTCCTACATGGTCCATTGTACTGCCACACCCTTCTTCCCCCCCTGGTCTGTTGTGCTGCAACTGCTCCTCCTGCCTGCCCCGTGCGGTCTGTTGTGAGGCCCCTTCCCCTGAACTTTCTTGTCTGTGCACAGGTCCTGACCCTCCCTTCTATCCTCCATCGTCCTTTGTGCATGCCCCTGCACCCTCCTTCTTGCCCATCATAGCCATTGTGCTGCCACTAACCCTCCCACTTGCCATGCATGGTCTTCTGTGCTGCCATGGCCCCTCCCACCTTCCCTGTGTGGTCAGTTAGCAGCACACCCACCTTCCCTCCATGGTCTGTGTGTATGCCATCACAGTCTCACTGTTGCTCTTCATGGTGTGTCTTGCTTCTAGTGCCCATCCTTCCTGACCTCCATGGCTATCTTGCTGCTCCTGCCCTGCCCCCTTGCCCCCAGCCCTCTGTTTACATGTGCAGACCCCTACTCCCTCCCTCCTGGCTTGTCTGTTCCATTGTAATGCCCCTGATCCGTCCCTCCTGCCCTTTATGGTCTGTTATGCTGCAGCTTTCTCTCCTGTCTGTCCATTATGGTCAGCTAGCTACCATTGCCTCTTGCCCCTCTGTTCTCTGTTGTCCATGTGCATGGTCCTGTCCCCTCATCTTGCTTTCTATGGATTGTTGTGCTGCACTCCCGTCCCGCATGCCCTGTGTGGTGTATTGTGCTGCTGCAAACCCTGATGCCTGCCCTGCAGTGTCAGTTTGGTGCACCTCTCCATGTCCCTCCTGTCCTCTGTTATCCAAGTCCATGTCCCTACCCCATTTCCTTTCATGATCCAATGTACCATACTTGCGAACATTTTGAACTTGGTAAGAGGGAGATTTTGAGAAAAAACTGGGGTATTGATTTTCCCCTTTGAGTTACATTGAAAAAGATGAGATTGTAGACAAGAGACAGATCAAATAAAGCCCATTTGAGCTTAAAAACATTGGATGTTTCCTGGCTGAATCGGGTCTGTTGGCATGTATGGTTGTACTACCATTGCCTCTTCCTTCTGCCCACAATGGTCTATTACATTGCCACAGCCTCTCTTGCAAGTCCTGTATTGTTGGTTTGTTGCCCCTGCCCCCCTTTCCACTGCCCTCCATAGTCTGTTGTGCTGCCACGGCCCTTCCTGCCTGCTCAGTGTGGTTAAATTGTTGCCTTTGCACCCTCCTACCTGCCTTCAATTTTCAGAGTCCGTGCCCCTGGCCTCTGCCTCTCAACAGTATCCTAATGAACAACTAGATTGCTAACATTCTATATTTATTACAAAAGTGTGGAACGCCTGATATCATCTTGATGTGATCAAAACTGTAATACCTAGAGCATTTCCTTTAGAAATTACATATATGAGAGGGTCTTATTGGCATCAAAATTATGGTTAGTGCTCTAAAAGACTAAAATAAGGACATATTTTCTGAGTTTTCAAATAGCGACAAAGCACTTTTAAATTATTTGTTATCTTTGTTTTTTTATCCAGTTGACCACTTGATTAAATGTTGCACTTAGGGGAGAGGATGTGGTGTTACTTCCAGAACTGCAGACTTTGCAACTGGGGAACCAGGTTGGAGTTTCTGCTTCAGCTCGACATTCTGTGATTCTGGTCAAATCACTTAGTCTCCCCATGTCTACAACCAAAATGAATTTGTTCTTGTGTGATGTAACCAATGCTCATGTAAAGCACTCCAATACCTGACAAGTCTGCACTATATAACACTGCAAAAACACAAAATAATAAGTGTTTTGCACACTTCTGTCATTGGGCTATATTTGGGCTACATCTGGGTGATTTTGGGCTACATTTGGGCTCTTTTGTCTCCGGTGGCCATCTTGGGAGATTTATTTGTTATGAAGTTTCCTAATTTCCTCATGTACTGCAGTCTCCTCAGTAGGAAATGCTTTCAGTTTTTTTACTTTGATTCCATCATGAAGGTATTCAGATATGTCACACATTTGCCATAAATTCTGAAAGTTAGCACTCTAGTTGCTCATTAGATCACTGTAGTAAAACTACTGTTCACCATGGAAGTCTGCTCCTGGTATTAAAAGTGCATGTTTCAGTCTGCATGTCAGAATTTTTTCATGAAATAGAAGAGGATTTGAGAAGTCAAAATGTGCCCTAGTTTTTCTTTCTGCAGCACCAATCATAGTCATAATCATGAACCCCCTCGTTTTGTTCCTTTTTGAATTAAATTATTTAAGAGTTACCACTGTAATCCAAGCAAGATGGCTTCAGGTGTGCCATACGTTTATCATAAGTAGGACTGTTAGCGCTCTAGTTGTTCTTTGGAACACTCTGGGAAGCTGCAGTAGAACACAAAGGAATCAACTGACAGTCACTCAAAGTGTGCCCTCATTTTCTTTCTTCAGCATTAATCATAATTTCTATGGCAAAATGAACCCCCTCATTGTGTTCCTTTTTAAATTAAATGTTTTAAGTGTTACCAGTTTATTCCAATCAAGATGGCTTCACGTGTGCCATACTTTTGTCATAATGAAGACAGTAAGCGCTCTAGTTGTTTTTAACAACACTCTGGGACATTCTGTCATTGGGCTATACTTGGGCTACATCTGGGTTACATTTGGGCTCTTTTGTCTCTGGTGGCCATCTTGAGAGACTTATTTGTTATGAAGTTTCCTAATTTCCTCATTTACTGCAGTCTCCTCAGTAGGAAATACTTTCAGTTTTTTACTTTGATTCCATCAAGAAGGCATTTAGATGTGTCACACATTTGCCATAAATTCAGAATGTTAGCACTCTTTTTACTCATTAGATCACTGTAGTAAAGCTACTGCTCACCAGGGAAAACTGCTGCTGGTATTGAAAGTGCATGTTTCAGTCTTTCTGCAGCACCAATCATAGTCATAATCATGAACCCCCTCGTTTTGTTCCTTTTTGAATTAAATTATTTAAGAGTTACCACTTTAATCCAAGCAAGATGGCTTCAGGTGTGCCATACGTTTATCATAAGTAGGACTGTTAGCGCTCTAGTTGTTCTTTGGAACACTCTGGGAAGCTGCAGTAGAACACAAAGGAATCAACTGACAGTCTCTGCCCTTGTTGGATGTACATGTTTTACTGAGAATGTCAGACTTCATTCTCACATGACTGAGAAAGATAATGTGAATTTACAGAAAATAAGCTCTCAGTTTAGCTTATAGATCACCTTCCAAACCTCTGTGGGAAAAGCATGAGAAAATATTTTTCTCTCAATCATGATATCCCAGCAGAAGGCTTTTTCACATGGTGAAATCACCTTAGAACATACCACAATTCCTAAAATGAGTATGGTACCATCAACAAATGATTTATAATGTAACTAAAGTCTTAAAACCTTCTATTAACTGATATGCTATTTAATGAGGTGCTATCGTGTATATTGGTCCCAAGATGGCTGCCAACACTTCTTGGATGAAGTGCTGACAGCCAATCAGATCTCAGGATGAGATGTGTGGTTAGGCTACGCCCACATATATATATGATTTTACTTTTGATTTTCTCAGGAACTACTGAACAGATAGACACCAGACCTGCAAAAGGCACTTCCCTGAGCTGAGGACTACCTCTCTGCCAAATTTCAAGTAATTCTGTTTAGCCGTTCGGGCTGTACCTTGGACTAAAGGTCCCTATGGAAAATTGCATGGGGAAAACGCATTTTGGGACCCCCCTTTTTTCTCAGCCCCCGCTTGACGAATCTCCCCGAGACTTTCAGGGTAGGAGCGGAGCGGAGCGCCCCACCTATTTTGAAAATTTCGCTAGGATTCGTCAACCGGCGCCAAAGTTATTCCAAATAGAATGTTGCGGATTTCCTATGGAAACACGGTCCTAACTATAACTATCTACTGGCGACCGCCAGTAGATAATATATATATATATATATATATATATATATATATATTACCTACTGGCGGTCGCCAGTAGGTAGTTATAGTTAGGACCACGTTTCCATAGGAAATCCGCAACATTCTATTTTGAATAACTTTGGCGCCGGTCGACGAATCCTCGCGAATTTTTCAAAATAGGTGGGGCGCTACGCTCCGCTCCTACCCTGAAAGTCTCGGGGGGATTCGTCAAGCGGGGGCTGAGATAAAAGGGGGGGTCCCAAAACGCGTTTTTCCCATGCATTTTTCCATAGGACCTTTAGACACAGCTACAGCCCGAACGGCTGAACAGAATTACTAGAAATTTGGCAGAGAGGTAGTCCTCAGGTCAAGGAAGTGCCTTTTGTAGGTTTGGTGTAAATCTGTTCAGTAGATTCTGAGAAAATAGCCTTTAAATCAATATATATATCTGAGCCAGCTTACGGTGCGCTTACGGTACGCTTACCGTACGCGTACGGTGGCGTGCGCGAGCGCGATTCTGATTGGCTCTTAGATCTTAGTAAACATTCGAATCGGCCGAAACCAGGAAGCGGCGGCCGCCATTTTCTCTCTCGCACTGAGAGTGTGGATTAAAATACAAAGCACAAAAACATGTAAAGGGGCTGTTTGGACAGCTCCAAAACACCTAGCCATGTTGAGGGAGTCCCCAAAGATCCCCCAAGGCCAAAAACGGAATTTTTATTTTTTCGCTAATTTCGCCGATTACGCTTACCGTACGCGTACGGTAAAAAAATATTAAAAAAAAAAAATTATCCACACTCTCCCCACCCCGTTTGCAAATGGTGCCCGAAGGGCACCATTTGTGCATGGCTTATCAGTGGTGTGAAAAATTTAAATATTACCTATCAAAACGAAGTGCATCATATGTCCTCCATGTGCGCACGGTGCGCGAAGCGCATCGTGCGTACATGGCCCATCTAGCGTAACGTGGGCACGCGGTGCGCGTAGCGCACCGCGTGCCCACCGTGCGTGCACGGCACTAACTGCGTAAAGTGGGCGCGCGGTGCGCATAGCGCACCGCGTGCCCACCGTGCGTGCACGGCACTAACTGCGTAAAGTGGGCGCGCGGTGCGCAAAGCGCACCGCGTGCTCACTGTGCGCGCACGGTGCGCGAAGCGCACCGTGCGCGCACGGAACGAACTGCGTTAAGTGGGCGCGCACGCCACGAATGGCGTAAAGTAACTTAGCATTTAAAAAAACGTACAAATTCACTGAAAAAACCATAGGTTTCACACACGTTATAGTTAGGAATTAGCATTTAAAAAACCTTGCAAATTCACTGAAAAAACCATAGGTTTCACACATGTTATAGTTAGCGGAAATTTTACTGATAAAAAACCAATGAAATTCCCCCGTTATAGTTAGTGCAGGCAACTATAACTCACGCGACCGCAATCTTCTGCTGATGACATATGTGTCTTTATGAAAAAAAAATATTTGTAATATATGTATAGCTAAAAATTTATGGAAGAAGACATGGGCAAATAAGTGTCTAAATACAGTATTAGCATCAGCAGAGGATTGCGGTCGCGTGAGTTATAGTTGCCTGCACTAACTATAACGGGGGAATTTCATTGGTTTTTTATCAGTAAAATTTCCGCTAACTATAACATGTGTGAAACCTATGGTTTTTTCAGTGAATATATATATATATATATATATATATATATATATATATATATATATATATATATATAATTGAACAGAGGGCAAGAAAGGGATGAACCCTTTAGGATATCACATACTATCACATACTATCAGGCGAGTAGAAGATTCAGCAGTTTTGACTGTAGTTAACGAGGAACTGTTGGGCTAGGATTTGTCAGTTCTCACTCTGACGGCCTAGTTTTTTAACCTACTCAACAAACTTGTGTCAGCAACAGTGTCACATGCAGCAGGCAGTTGAAGGAATAAAAGGGCAGTTTTTTTATTTTCGTCCTTTGTGAGCAGTAGTACCTCCATTGTGTCAGCTAAGTGTGTCTCGGTACCTCTTTTCAGTCGAAATTCAGATTAGTGGTTTTGCAAGACGTGGTGTAGTTCCATCTGCTCTTGTATCATCGTCTCCTTTTTTCAGGACTTTGCTAAGAAAAAGGAAGTTTCATGTTCCCTCTAGTTGGCCGGGATCTTCGTGTCAAAACAAGGTTTCTTGATCAGTGGGGTGATAATAGCATGCTTTAGAAGGTTAGGTATGACTCCTGATAGAATGGAAGCATTTGACATATTTCTAGTATCCAGTGCAGTGGTAGGAAGGAGTGGTTTAAGGCATACTTTAGAGCATGGATCTGTATGTGTGTTGGATGCTTATTTTTGTGTGTATGTGTGTTGGATGCTTCATGTAGAGTTTGGTGTAGCTAGACAACCACCTCAAATCAGTGGTGTTCTCACCTCACCAAACCAGTGGGTTCCCTTAAAACTGGAGGGATCCCTTGCTTGGCTTATTTGGACAACGCACAAGGTTTACACTAGTGAAGCCTTCACTGGTTGTGCTGATGTAAAGCTCTTACCCAGTGACCCTTTTACCAAATGGCAACCACATAACAGTGACGGTCTTCCAAGCTGTTGAGACTGGGGTGACCATTACTCATTGTTTTTGGGTGGGGTTGCTTTTATTGCAAATGACATTAAAGATAATCACAGTGATGTTAGGCAGCATATATCATAACAACAAAGCATAGGTATTGAATGACAAATTCTCATCTGATCTATGTATCCCCTGTCCAGCCAGCCGCCCCCCCCCCCAAGAATTCATAGGACAACAACATGATCTAGGTGACTCTGACCCCAAGAATCTCGATTGGTGTCCGCAATGGGAATACAGAGCTCTCCTCGATATTCATTCAATTTTCCCTACACTTTAGACCATTTTTATGGACAACCCCTACCTTCATACACCACCCATTTACGACTGCATAAACCAGTCCATGTCTCAATTCCAATCGCTTAATTGTGGTGGTAGTGCAGCATCCCACATCCGGGCAATATTGCATTTAGCCACCATCAACCCCAGTGTGAACCAGAGGCATTCCACACAGAGGAGGTCAGTTTCATCCAAGATATTCAGGAGGCACCACTTCGCTGTTGATGCCATTTCACACTCACAGACACTGTTAAACAGATGTCCAATAACTTTGAAGTATCGGGCAACTCCATATCATAAGAAAAAATGTTCCTTCCTAGCCACACTTCTTAGGACAGAGCAATGATTCTGTCTTTCCCATTTTAACCTGTGTCGACCCTGCGTAATAACACCAGTGCAGGATGTGCTTTCACATCATCGCCGGTGGCAGATCCTTCTCCTACCTCGCCGCCAAGACCTGGAACACTCTCCCCACCATCCTACGACAGACCCAGGACCTGCTGGCCTTCAGAAGACTCCTCAAGACCTGGCTCTTCTACCAGTAGCACCCACCCTCCCCAGCGCCTTGAGACCCTCTCGGGTATGTAGCGCGCTTTACAAATGCAGTGATTGATTGATCATGAGAACAGCTCCAGGATTGATTGGAGTTGCTTTCCACAGGCAGAAAAGAAGTTCTTCCTTTTCCTGATTGTAAAAACCTTCGAGAAGTTCCACACCGGTAGTGTCTGGAAATTACGGTGAGTCGAGTGCCTTCGTGGCTCACCATTTTTTTTGTAGTTCTACGAATGGAATCAGCTTGCCTTGCCTCCACAAGTCACCCACTCTAGACAGGCCAGTGAGATTCCTTTTATTAAAGCCTCCCTGTAAAGCAAAATTGCCCAGCCGTGCTGTATCCCATAGAGGTGTAGGGCACGTGATGCTTTTGTGCCAGCCCAGAGTGTTCAATGCATTGTGCCAGAGGGTAAGTGTGACCGCTGTGGGGCTGGGAGGGGTATAGTATGTGTTCTCCCATAGATGGCTCTGAGATAACCCACGGTTACATGTTTCTCCTGTCCATCCTATAGGCTGGCTCGTCCTCCGGGAGATAAGCCCAAAGATTAACACCTATGAGTTGCGATGCCCAGTAATATTTTTGGAGATCTGCGAGTGCAGTTCCCCCATCATACCAACTCCTGGTCATTTTTTAGATTGCTATGTGAAGGGGGCCCAATCCCAAAAGAGTGTGCCGGTTGCACTCTCTATCGGATGGAAATAGGACTGTGGGACTGCATAGGGCATGGTTTGGATGACATACAAGAAACAGGGAAGAGCCATCATTTCAAATAGAGCTGCTTTCCCCAGTAGTGAGAACGGAAAGGCCTTCCAGTGTTGAATGTCTCTTCGCAAGCGTGAAAGTGGTGGCACAAGATTCTGTGCATAAAAAGCTTCTAGGTCCCTGGTGATGTATATCCCAATATAGTGTAAACCCTCTGTGACCACTCGAGCTGCACAGTCATCGGATAAGCGTGGTACTGGTTCATGAAGGACATAAATCAAAGACGTGTTCCAATTAATGGTATAGCTCGCGGATTGGCAAAAAAGTTTGAATATGTTATCCACTCTATCAAGAGTGGATGACCGTACAGCAATATAGAGCAGAAGGTTGTCTGCATAAAGGGAGATTCTATCCTTCCAGTCTGCAGTCCAGCGCAGCGCTCTAATCAAGGCATCGCCTTGAATCCAGGCCGTGAGTAACTCCAGGACCATGGCAAAGATCAAGGGAGAAAATGGGTAGCCCTGAATCGTGCCTCGATGGAGGTGAAACAATGCGAACGGGTCCTCATTTACCATGACCTGGGCGATGGGGGCCGAATACAAGAGCTGGAACCAGGAAATAAAGCAGGGGCCAAATCCCAATTTTTCCAGATCCGCAAACATAAAGGACCATTCCACTGTGTCAAATGCCGTCTGTGCATCAAGAGCCAAAACTAGTGCATCTTCACGGATTGTCGTCACTCAGCCCAGGACTCCATGCAGCCGCCGGTGGTTATACGCAGTGTTTATCCCCGGCATGAAGCCAGACTGAACTGGGTGGACCAGTGAATGTATCACCTTAATTAATTTGGTAGCTAATACTTCACCCAAAATCTTTCAATAGCAAAATAGGCCTATAGGATGAACGCTGTTCCGGTGGGTTGCCCTCCTACAACTATGGTTGCTAATCTCTGATTTTTGGGTAATATTCTGGCATTGCGGCTCTCCAGGAACATCCACAGGAGATAAGAGGTGATTCTTGTGGCTGTTAACTGATAAAGTTCTATAGGGAGGCCATTAGACCCACAGCCTTACCTGATGTCAAGTCCCAAATCCCTTGCGTCACTTCACTGTCTGACAACTCCTGCACTAGAAATTCTTTTTCAGGCTGCAAGAGTTGCAGCAGTCTGAGATCAGCATTTTATTCTAGAGAGACTACAGCTGTGGCGGTAAGCGTAAGTGAGTAGAGCCGGATATAGTAATCTGCAAAGGCATCAGCCACACCCAGTCTGCCATTTACATGCTCGTACCTATCATTCAAGATTTCAAGGAGCCAGCTAGATTCCTCCTCCCTTTTAGCAAACCAAGCCAGAAGCTTACCAGCCCTATCGCTGACTTAGTAAATGCAGTGTTGAGATGCGTGGTGGTATGCCTTGGCAGACTCCGTCGCATTATCCCTTTATTCTTTTTACTTCAGGGACAGGTTGTGATGCGAAATCCCTTGATCATCCACAGTGAGTTGGGTTTCCAACTCTTCGATTTTCCTCTCAAATGTTTCCAACCGGGCTCTCTTTTCTTTGTTATGCCCGGCTACCAGTGCTATTCCCAGACCCCAAATGACGGTTTGGTATGCCTCCCACAATGTCTGCGTGGATTCCACTGAACTCTCATTTTCATCAAAGTATTGTTACGTAGTCTCATGGAAGCATGCCCAAACACGAGGTATCTTGAGATACCAGGGATTGAGGATTGTTCTGTGCCTATTGCTATGGTTCCCTAGCCCATAGACTGGGAAATGATCGTAAATGCCTCAGGCAATGTGGTATACCTCCCTAATGTGGGGCAACTGTTGAGTCAGAGTTAGTATATTATCAATCCGTGAAAGGCTTCCATGTGCTCTCAAGTGGTATGTGTACTATCGTACTGTGGGATTGAAGATATGCCATATGTCAGCAAGACATCGCTGGTATTGAGCCATCCACCATAGGATGACTTTACAGCTAATGGTTGACGAGACAATGGAGGGTGATGAGAAGGCCAGCGATGACAGGCCGCGTTGAAGTCACCCCCTAGCAGCAATCCCCCTCGGGGAGCCGTAGGAGGATTGAGCTCAGGTTAGAAAATGTTGCATCACCTAGACTTGGCAGTATGTAAAGCAAAATGACATTGAGGATTTGGCCCTCCCACTGTCCCGTGATCACTATATATCTGCCTCGTGAGTCAGACCAAGTGTTCTGTATGATCAGTGGCAGTGATCTACTCAGTAGGATGGCTACCCTCCTAGACACTGTTGTATATCCTGTGTGGGCAACCATTTTATAACCCCACCTATCAAGAGCTCAGTTGGTGTTTCCCTGTAGATGCATCTCCTGTAGTAGAACTAAATGAGGGTAGTGTCGCTTGAGATATTGCGGTAGCACCCCTCTTTTGATTCTATCTCCCAAGCCATTGACATTCCAGGAGAGGATTTTGAAGCTAGTAGTCACCAGGGTGACAGCCATGGGGAGCTAAGGGGGAGAAAGTGTGGGTGCAGCCCATAGGTGAAGATCTCTGCTGTGGTGCGGAGCAGATTAGTAGGCGGTAGTGGAAGGGAGAACTTGATGTTGGAGACCACTAGGGACCGAATATTTGTGTCTGAGCTAGTTCCTTTTAGACACTGGGGATAATCAAAGTTGACGTGAAATGTTGCTGCATCAGTGTGAGAACTGGATCACAATTTTGATAGAACAGAACAAAAACAATCTGTGGAAAACAAACCTAATATTATACCCCCTCCCTGCATAGCAGACCTAAAAGTGCCTGCCCCCCCCCCAACTTTGCAGAGTGCCTGTTGCCCCCAAACATGATGTAAACTACAAACTGGGAAAAGCAGTAGATGCCTCAGAGTAACCACCCCGCCACCCTCCCCATGTACAAAAAGACTTAACTTTACCACATAATATCATCAACTTTAGGAGAATTCCAGTCACAAGCTCCTGGGAGTGAGTCCCACTCTTAATCAAGACACGCCATCTTCCCTGGTCGGTCATACCTTGCTGCTTATTTTGGAACCCCGCACAGGTATGTCTCCTCTCCGAACAATTGCAGGTTCCAGCATTTCTAACCACTCTTCTGCCAGTCCTAAACCTCCTCCAGGGTAGTGAAATACCATGTTTTTCCATCGGCCACCACTCACTCTCATTGGGAATATCAGGGAGTATTTTATTTATCTGTCTCTAAATGCTCTTTTGACTTCTAGAAAGGACCTACTGGTGGCGGTGGTGACTGCGAGCGGCCTGCAGAATAACATCTCGATTATTGTAGCTAAAGATACATGCCATTATAGGATGTGCCCGTGCACCTGGCTTTGGCAGGATACCAGGAACTCTGTGGGCATGCTTGACAGAGAGGCCACGTGGCTGCAGTTGTTTGAGTATGTGGTCCTCCACAAACAGATCAACTGCGGGACCCTCTGAGCGCTCCGGTATTACTATAATGCGGATGTTATTTCTCCTTGACCGCCCTTCAAAGTCTTGCAGCTTATACTCTAGGGCACTGGTGGCTGTACACAAGTCCTTGACTTGGTTCTTCAGAGCCTTATTCTCAGTCTGTAGGGTGATGATGATTCCTCCGTCTCCTTGGCTCGCGCTCCCAAGTTGCACAGGTCAGCCCGCATCAAGTTCACCTCAGTTAAAACCAAGTCTTTTTTCCATTTAAGGGCTGTGCAAATGCCTTTATCTCCGCCATTATGTATGTAAGGGTGGGTGTCTCCTCTGCATGGGTGGCCTGGGCTCCAGCGGGGCCCTGGCCCTCCACCATCTGTGTAGCAGTAGATTCTTGCGGCTGGGTATACTTGATCAGCTTGGTCTGGTGTACAATGCGGCCTGTCTTGCCACCTTTAGATAGTCATGCCAAGCTGTTCGATGCCAGGTTTATCAATGCTGCCAAGGATGGGGTCAGGGGAGGTACTTCAGTAGTCACTGCTGCCTGCCAGGTAGCAAATACGAGTCCAACTTGTGGACTGTCGGTTTTCCCTTCTCTTCACCCAGCCTCCCAGGGTGTCTATGCTGCGTGGTAGGGACTGTGGGCGTGGCAGAATACACCACAGACTGTGATATTTGACCACCTCCTCAAAGGAGGTGGTAAGCCAATCACCTCCCAAACATTTTATGAACAGGGAGTGATCCATGAGACCACTGCCTGCTCATAAAAATGGGTTGTGTCGTTTTTATTTTTATTTTTTAAATGCATCCTATTTTCCTTTAAGCAAAATGTGCTGCATTAAAAAAAATTGCTTTATTTAAAAGCAGTCACAGACATGGTGGTCTGCTGGCCCCAGCAGTCCAACATGCCAGTCATTGTAGCCAATCGTAATGGGTATCAATTTACGACATACCTCATACCTTTATAAGGTAGGTCGAATTGCGACCCACTATGAATCTGTATTTTGAGAACCAACCAATTTATACATAGGTCAGTTCTCAAAGAAACAATGGATTTGTTAGAAGTTGGTGCGCAAATTGCACCCACTTCTAACAAATTCATTTTTGTACATTCCATTTAAGGAATCCAAAATTGCGATTTGTTATTTGTAGCAATTTAAGAGATTCCTTAACTTTTTTATATGAAGGCCTAAGTATCTTGTCAGCTTGCACAAACCTTGTGTGCATAATCCAGTGGAGGCAATGCTCTTTTCATTTTCACACCTCCCCATCAGTGACCAGATACAGAAGAATATGAAGGCCACTTTTGTTATCAAGGAGGTCTGCAGTCTGTATTGATTCTCTGCAAGATAAAGAAATAGCTTGAGTAACGTGGCATAAACAATGCTATGCATAACTTTAATTGTGAATAGATATATTTTAGTAATATCAGCGAGATTAAGGGATTTCCGGGCTCTTGGTCCATGCTACAAGCCTAGAGACCTTTTGATGATTGGTGCTCTACAAATATAATCTAATAAAACATAATATCACCGTGTTATCAACTCTCTGTAGTTTCTGAAAAGCAAACACATGAAAAACAATTACCCTGGCAATACAAGTGGGCTAACACCTCTGTCTATATTTTGAGTAACTGCCTCAAGCTTCATCACTATACACTGATTTGTAAACGATAAGTACAACTGCTACTGCACTTATGCAGTACTGCAAAATTAAGAATACCATTAACATCCTGTTGTTGCCCTCACTAAGCGATTTTTTAAAAACTAGACACCTAATACCTAGTGCATGAGGTTGACATATATGACGTACATGTCTATTATTGCTCTTGTCAAGAATACTTCCAGTTACTTCACACAAACCCAAAATTAGGAGTTCAGCTAAACATTCAGGCATTAGTTCCAAAGGTTGTTTTCAATAACACACAGCTTTCATTATAATTCTCTGTAATCTAATTGTTTTTCAGAACAATCCTTTAGAAACACAGGGTCTTGGCAAGGTACATCCGAGATTCATGTAGCAAGTTCCTTGCTGCAGCAACATTGTAGCATTATTGCCTAGCAAAAGATAAGGAGAGAACAACAAGGAAGTTATGCCTAAAGTTCCAAGAAGGCTACTGTCCTTCTAGCCACTCTGGAGTTTGTGGCCTTTGGGAATTGCAGTTCATTGCCAGTGTACTGCCGCACAGGGTATCCTTTATATCCTAGCAGCCTGAATCCAGTCATTTGCGACACTCCGGAATGACCACCAGTCTTTCCTTTACTGAAAGGCAGTCAGCACAATCACATTTAAATTACATCTTCCCTGCACACAAAACACACCAAGTGGTAAGTAGGACCTCCATGCCAGCTTCCTAACATGTGTCAGTCACTAGTGGTTTGAATGATGTGCACTAGGGTAATTGTGAGCCTGCTGTGCTGGTGATGGTCCACATGCCACAGATTATGAAGATTTAAAGGAAGTCTTCACAGTTTTGTTGTGATTCACATGGGTTACTTTCAGAGACCCTGGGTTAACCAGCTCATGGTCAATGTTAATGATCTCCTGAGATTTGTGCAGTGCCTCATTGATGCAATTCGAGGGGTAGGTTTTTGACTTTTTTGATTACCCTGTGGTAGTCTTTCTTATGTACCTTGTTGGGAGTTTTCACCTCTTCAGATTTGGTTTTGCACTATTGGCTTCCAGGCTTACGGTTGGTGTGTCTCTATTCAATTAATTCATCCATGCACGATCTGTTGAGTGTTTCAATTTATTGTTTAGATTTTCAAGATTTAATAGGAGCTAGATTATGTAGGGCAGCAATAGTATTGAGGTGTATGTTGTTTAACAAGGTTCAGTGTTGTGCATGAAGATGAAATCAAATGTGTACTGAGCTTGTCCATTGGCCTAGTAACTGCTGGTTCGAAGCCACATACTAGCAGGTTCTTTGTGATATCTGTCGCTGACTTTAAGGTTAGCCTATTAATCCACCGAGTACAGTCACCCATATTCACAATTTTCTTAGACTTGGTTTTCAGCTGGTGTGCTAGTTCCAAGCGTTCAGGTGTTTGAAGATGCCCTTAAATGGCAGGCGTTTTCAGTCATTAGCTTGGACCATATTGGTACCATGAATGTAGTGAGATTTCTGAATTTGCCTTGGGAAATTGAATCATCGATTCGATGGTCTCTTGAAAGGTGGAGGTCTTTTCACAGTGAGATTTGTGTGGAATAGGAGGCGCTAAGCTTCAAAGTTGCTTCTGAAAAAGAGAAGGTTGGTTGAAGTGATCTTTGTGTTAGGACTAGTGTAAGCTTCTGCAACAAGGATTTCAGGTTATCTCTTGCGAAGTCTGTCTGTTTTTTAGTCTTTTTCTTGTGTTTTAGATTCTATTGTTGTTGGATTGATGATGGTGAGACTACTAGGGTGTTAAGACTTTAGGTTCTGACAAGATGGTTGTGTCTACGCAGACTGAAGGATGTAGTTAGTCTTGTTTCTAAGGGTTATGTTTTCATCGCAGTCTCTTACCATCTAGAAAAATCTTCCATTCTGTAGCTCAGCCTAGGATCGATCTGGCTTCTTTGCTTGGCAAAACCAGGGAGTGTTTCATGTCTGGTTATGATTGGCAGGGTCGTTTTGCTAAAGTCATATTGACTTTGCTGTCGGGAGGTTCTGCATGGAACACTGGGTCATGTTCAAGTGAAGATTGTTTCAGCATCGGCTAAACAATGTAGTTTAGTTCAGAATTTGACCTTTCAGAATCCAGATCCTTTCTTTGTAGTTTAGCTATGTTCCATGCTAAATATTTGCTTTGGAAGTTTTCTTACTTTATCGCCTGACAGATATGGCAGATATTATGTGCTTTTTCTCGGTTTCAGTTCCAGGTCAATTCTATGTGAGAGTTTAAATAAAAGGGAACTTGTAAGTCTGCTTGGAACATCACATCTGTGCTCTAGACTCATTGGTCACTCTAGAAGGCTTCCAAGTTTCTTCCCACTTCTGCTACAAGGATTGCAGCAGTTGCTCTTGATCTTTCTGTTTTCTTAGATATTTTTTGCTATTGCTCTTATTCGCAAAGAGATGCTGTTTGTTTCAGTCAGCTACCAATTTCAGTTGCCATTTTCGACTTAGAACTAAATGTGTCAAACGGAATGTCTCAGAAGACCTGCACCTCACACATGGCCAGCACATTGCAGTTGTGATTTGGGCATCTAATGTTGGGGGAAGGTTTCCTTTTTCAGTTTGTCAGATCATAAGGAGTCCGAGCAGGTCTCTAGGCTGTCTTGAACCGTTTTCTTACTGGAAGGTACTTTGGATCATATAAAGCTGGCCAAGATATACAAAGTTGATGTGTGTAATTACCCAGGTAGAAAAGAGCCATTGTGAAATGATCCATTCAAAGCTGCCAGCTTTGCTGATAACTAGATTGTTTGTAATGCTGTGGCGCTTATTTGTCTTTTGTAAGTGTTGCTGGATGAGACCTGGAGATCCAAGACAGTTACTGCAAGAGGTGTAGGTAGTTTTCCTACGCATATCTTCCAAGATGGATCTTAGGAGTATTTGAGCAAGACTTAATGTACTCGGACCTAAAATTCTACTCAAAATAACCTTTTTAATAGATAAAGTTGCAAAATGCCTCTGTCATCTAAAATGATTTATAGTTGTTGATAGTTTGGCGTCCTCTTCTTTTAGGTGTCAGTATTTCAAACCCTTCCCCCCCTCAAATTTGTGGTCCGTGATTCCAGGAATGTGGCCAGGGGTCACTGGTGGCTGCATTGGTGGTATCTCTACCAGAGAGCTGCTTACCTGACGCCAGTTAAGATATTGCAATATTTTGGGGGCAGGCATTCTCAGTGCCCGCGCTGTGGGGGAGATGGGGCTGATTTTCGTCATATGTTTTGGTCATGCGCGGAGTTGGGTAGTTACTGGGAGGACGTCATAGACTGCTTGAATCAAGTGACGGAGCGCACCATTGCTTCGGAGATGGGGGCCTGCCTGTTGCTTTGGTTCCCCCACACCCGCCGTACGAAGGTTACTAGTAAGTTCTATGACTTAGGGTTGATTATGGCCAAGAGGGAGCTAACCATGCATTGGAAGTCAAGGGTGGGACCTAGCTTTCTGAGGTGGAGGACGGCGTTTGCGAAATGGGCAGGCGCGGAGGGCACACTTCGTTTGCAATTAGCGCATAGGAGGAACGACGACAAGGCATTAGCGACGGCCCGTGCATGGGAGTCATTGGTGGTTGAACTTCAGGGGCTGGTGTCTGTGGAGGGGAAGGGAGCATACCTGACCGACAGGAGGAAGCGATAAGCGGGGAGTAGGAGGGGGGTCACGATGGTGGGAGGACGCATCCGAAGCGGCTGAAGCTGGGGGAAAGCCCAAGCTGCCAGAGATAGGTTTGAATACCCCTGCACGAGTCATAGTAATAGGGGGGGCCAGATCTGGGGGAGGATAGGCAGACGGGGGTGCACTGACATGGGTTGCGGGAGGGAGTGGAAGAGGGGAGCCCAAGCGGGAAGGGTAACCTTTCCCATGTATACCCAGTTGAAATGTCGTATGTAACGCTCTTCGGTGGGGTGCTGGGGCTCTTGTGGGAATTGTATTGGGATGTTGGTACGAAAATAATAAAAAAAATGTTTAAACATAAACAAATCTCTACCAGAGAGCTCACGCAGGGCGCAAGAGGTGCTTCCTTTGACATCAGACTCTCTGCTATCTTTTCTGAAGCCAATGCTGATAATGCACTTTGCAGTTTAAGAACTTAAGGGGGCCATTTTAGAGTTTGGTAGGCAACCCGCCAGTCCACCATATTTACACAAAACTCTAAATTGGCCCCTTATGTAGTAAAAGCATTTCATTACAGTCTCCAGACATATTATTTTTTAACTGTTAGTCCAGCAGTGCGGGACTATCAATGTTGACTAAAGGAAAAATTAGCCATGCCATCTGAAAGCACTTTTGCACTAACCTAGAAGTCTTAAAAATCTGCCGCAGGCCCTCTGAGTGGGGGCTTTGTTTGATCTGTGGGGTATTGGCAGTCTCTGGTCAAGAGGGCCATTTTTTATGGCACTTTGTAACATAGACAAAAACCATGCTGAAAGCAGTGCTGTGTCAGTATTTTGTCTATCATGTCCTGGCTGGGAGGGGGTTTCACAGTGGGAAGCGAGTGCAGGGAAGGCCAAGTAACCCTCAATGTCCCTTATCCTTATTTCTGATAAAGGATCACACTGTAGATATCTTCCGTCAGTCTTGGGCATGGCTTGGGGTGCCAGCCCTAAGCTAGATGGAAACACATTGCATGCCTTCTTTATGCAGATGACCTTGTAATCATAGACCAAACTGAGATAGGTCTGCATAGAAAGGTCAATGTGTTTAGTGAATATTGCAGCTCCAAAAAGCTTGTAGTAAATCTAGAAAAAACTCAGGTTCTGAGTTTTGGTAAAGAAATGACAAAATGTAGCTGGTTTTGGGGTTCTTTGAAGTTGGAGATAGTAAATAAATACAAGTATTTAGGGATGTGGTTCGATAAATCCCTAAAATGGCATACCCATCTGGACACATTGAGAGTAAGGGCCCTGGCTTCCGTTAGTGGTCTGAAAAGATTTAATAAAGATTTCAGAGATATGTCAGACCCGTTCTGAAAGCTTATATGGCCATGATACCACACCAGTTCCAGTATGCAGCAGAGTTGTTATATGTAAGTGGTAAAAATCCATGGGACATTGAGGAGGGGAAATGCTTAAAAAACGTATTGTCTCTACCTAGGTCTTCGATGATCCAGGCCGCATGATTGGAGACTGGAATAATTTCATGGGATATAATGGCAATCATCGCAATAATAAGATTCTGTAAGTGCCTGGGCTGCGGGAAGGAGCATCAAATATCACAATCGTGCAAAAATGAAATACTGCAAAGCAAATTGAAGTGGACAGAGGGGTGAGGGAATCGTAAGAGAGAGTCAAGTCGTGCCCACAAAATCTTCAAATTGAGGTTGCTAAGAGGGAACACAGAGATTTAGGTAAAGAAATATCTGAGACCACAACCGACAGTATCTTGAGGGAAAAAATATGTCTGTTTTATGGTTAACTCGTGGCAAAATGAGCAACAGTTCCCATATATAGATGTACTACCCAATCTTTGGTTTGGAAATAAATTACTAAGGTTATGGATTGGAATCAATACCAGCTGAGTTACCAACAGGATGAAAGGAGCTATGATTGATTCCAAAGGGAAGTGCACCTGTAATCTAGGTACAACATGCAATACTTTGCATATATTATTGGATTGTCTAAAGGTCCTTGATGCACGGAAAATGTTCTTACGGCTAGTTTTCTTACAATATGGTATTAAAAATCGTGCACAAGCTGTTGCTCTGTTAATTGAAATGTACTTTTTGGATATAGCATGTGCCATTGGTAGGTTCATGCTCAAAGTTAAAAAAAAGTTATAAAAAGTTTTTAGAATTGGAGTTTTTATATATTTTTAAGATGTAATGTATACTCCACAGAAAGGCAGAATTATTATTGAATCCTGCATTTCATGAATTTCATTTTTTTGTAAGGTTTTACTTTATATATAGTTTTTATATGGGATTGTATTTATGGATGCTTTTATCTTTATATAGACAAATTGGTCTAAATAAACATTCCTTTTGACTGACTGACTGACATTGTGGATACTTTTATATTGTTAGGGTGACCTGGTTACCTAAAGAATGACCTGGTTGCCAAAAGAATGTTGGCAATATATAGAATTATAGATGGGTAACTGTAAATTACTGGGATATTTTTCACCAAGGAGTTCTGAGAAATGTCAAATAGACAATGAAAGCAAAGCACACATTCTCCATGTCACTCAGAACCCAGAGGTGAAGAACATACCTATTATTCACTTTTTGCCCATCTACAAATGTATGTCATGTATGGCCCCCAAATCATCTGCCCCTACTTTCAGCTACCGAGTAGTGGCAGAGGTTAATGGGAGAGCTATGCATAACCTGCCCTCTCCTTCATGATGCAAATGTGAAAAATAACTATGTTACCTGCTATCTTTAACCAACCATCACTTCCTTCCCCGTCTTCCTTTCCCCTCCTGCAGCTGTGTTTTCTGCTTTTAGTCAAAACACACGAGCCGTGCTGTGCTGACAGGCCTGTCACCTGGCCTGGAAGGCTTTTATGACATCACAACCTTTGACAACCAGTTTTGTTGCCAACTGTTGTGATGTCATTGCAAGGAGTTATGAAATTCGGAAACTGATGTACTTGTTAGTGTCTACCTGAGGTGGGGTGCTAGTGTTGACCTGGAGAAGCATCTTGAGGGTGGGGCAGTTCGAACAGGGGATCTCACCGAATCCAGCCAATGACCCTAATCAAGATCGTCCTCAATACTTTTCCTACTTTGATGCATTACCTAAGCTTGTTCAGGAGACACTTTAACTAGTTTTCTTTTGTTCCACCACCCCTTATTTCCCACGAAAGCAGCTCCTTTACTGACCTTACACACCTGTTCAGGCATCAAAATTTTTGACTCTACTTTCTTTACTCTTACTGGTTTCTTAATAGGAACCCAGTCCCCAACCAAAACATCCTCACAGTTCTCCACCCACTACACGGAGCGGCCTACTAGTCCGGTGATCAAACGTCAACTAAACAGATGCCATTCGAACCCCGACCAGCGATCACTCCATGCATGAGCCACATTCAAAGGAATACAACACTGTGGTTCTAATGCATCTCGCGCTGCCCGCGCGATGCATCACCACTAACATTAGTACCAATACTACAGAGGCTGTCTATGAGAGCCGTACATAACAAGCTATTGGATTACATTTATAAAAGGGATAACTAAACATAATTGCAACGTTGATCAGCTAATTGTGTACAGAAATATCAAGTTTATAGGATAATTGTGAGAAAATATGTTTGTCATTCTGGGGGGGCAAAATGTATGTTTTTGACGAGGGAGGGGTTACAGCATTAAAAGCTTGAAGACTAGTACTCTTTTCCAAAGCAATGAGACCCGTGGTTGCAAAACCTGGGCCTGACCACAACCTGAAGAGGACATTTGACTCTTCTCATCTAAAAGTGAAAAATAAAGAACGGACCAATCCAAAAAAAACACAACCGATACTAACCTCGAACAGACTCAAGTCTGATTATTTGCATGCAGTGAACATAAATCAGTTAAAGGTGCCCAGCACGTGAAGGAAGTACACGAGTG
This sequence comes from Triturus cristatus, assembly GCF_964204655.1. Taxonomy (NCBI): domain Eukaryota; kingdom Metazoa; phylum Chordata; class Amphibia; order Caudata; family Salamandridae; genus Triturus; species Triturus cristatus. Next base: position 144,419,992 of record NC_140580.1, on the reverse strand, counting down.
GAAGTAATAGCTGTCACATATTCTGATGTGGGCAGATGTAACGACCCGACAGTGACAGAGGAAATGAGACAATTGTGGCGGCCTAAAAGCAGAAGGTGAAGAGGTACACGAAACCCAAAGAAAGAAGTAGTGTCTGAGCAAAATTGAAGAACATGCGACCAATTGTTTCAGCATAGTTGATTGGAAATGAGTGGGATTAGAGAGGAACAATACACAAAGCATATTTGATGCATGAAAGTACATAATTATATGTTGCTCACTGTCGGCTGAGTCAATGTGATAAATGTTTCAGATATTCATGATTGGTTGTGAGAGAAAAGAAACAACATTCAAGGTCAGCTTTGAAAGTACTTTAGGGTGATGTTGTCTCTGCTGCACAGGTATGTGTGCAATCTGCAGATTACAAGTTTGTATGCTAGAACGCAGATTCAGGCTGATAAAGTGAGTAACATTGAGTGGGGTAAAAGTAACACAGTAGCTTAAAAAACAGGTTATTATTACTATAAACCATGATGAGAAGCTCAGGACCAGTCATTCAACTCCTCTGACCTACCACACTTCATTTGTGCTACGTGTAACTCATGAACAGAAGTATAAATGAGCAAATAGATAACACTACTGCCACCTATTTATCCTTAGACCAAAACACCTAGAAACATGCATGTACCCATACCAACAGACACATCTGCACACAGACTACAAGATATACAGGCACAGACTCTAAGACATGTACAGTCACCGATAAACACCAATGCACACGTTCCTACACTCTGATAGCAAAAATACACACATAAAGTGAAAGGCAATAATCGTTACAGACAGACAGACATTTTCTTGACTATATAAAAGGCTCCGTACAATTATTTGTTTTAATCGGAAACGAAGGAGTCAAGAGCTGCTAAAATTAATTACTCAATTCAGCTTGGCCAGAAATTATATTAACTTTACTTACTGCATGAAGGGCTTGGCTTCAAAATGACAGCACTACTGAAATTTTCAGATAACTCAATCACATAATGCACCTGAGAGCACCCATGTCTCACAAATGACACTCCCATGCCTCTACCTTATGCACCAATCACAAAGCTTTAAGTGCCATACACCAGACCCCATTCCCTTGTTCTTTGATTTATACAAGAGGTTTGCCTAATTCTGTGGCAGATTCCTAATGTTTCTAAATTCAAAAGAGTCCACCTTTAAGCCAAAAGGGACAGGGTAAATAAAACCAATGAAAAACAATGATTCCCCCTTTGTGGTCACACTACATCTCCATAGATCACCTGTATCTCAATCCAATTGGAATGCACTGAATTAAATACTACATGTATATTATGTATCTATATCATCAAATAGACGTCTCCTTATATTGAAAATATGTTTGTTTATTTAAATTATTCAAGTAAATTTAATTGTGTCCACAATATACAAATCAGTTAATATACAATAAAAAAAATAAAAACAAGAAGCATCTCAACCCATACCAAACATCATCTGTATGTTTCCATAGACATAAAAAGCAAATATTAAAATATTACTCATACAAACCCTCCGTTTTTTGTAGACACCCTTTACACATCCCACATTATAAACATACACAGATTGTTAAAAACAGACAATTCCATTATGTCAAAATTCTATCACTATACAAGTCCTTTTTACATAAAAGTTCTGTCACTATGCAAGTCTATTTTACATAAAAATTCTGTTGACGCTGCGTTTCGATGGTTTTTGACTCAATCCCCCATCTTCTTCAGTACAAATGTATATATATTTAAAACTTTATCTATTAAAACAATTGCTACTTCATTACATATCCATTCCCTCTTCACTTCAAGGGCTTATTGCGGTAATAAGTATATAGTCAACTCCAATCAGTTTATTAATCTGTGTATCAGAAGACGAGAATGTTATATTCAGTGGCCCATTTTATATTAGGATTATATTGTCTTCTGCACCATACTCTGCAGTTTGCACCAGTATGGCTCCCCTTTGCAAGATCATGAATGGTCAAAACAGTTAAAAATGCCTCATGTGTAATATTTCTTTGTGGGTCGTATTTTGCTATGTTTTTTAGACCCTGGTCGTGTATGATGCTAGTATGCTTGGCGACTGTATATCCATCCTCTATTCTCCCAAAATGGTCACCATTGGCTAGGCAAATGGAACAGGTAGTCACAATTCTGAAAATACCCCTCATAGAATGCCCAGGTACCTTAATAACTGTTAGCTTTCTATTTAACTTTAAAAGCCCCCTTGAAGTCTGACCCTGACTCAAAAATTAACAGGCCAGTCGAAGTGCTAAGCAATGTTGCTGCCAAAATATCAATGACACTATATGCCTGTGGGGACCTTTCACCTCCACATCCACCATCGCTTATTCCTGGCTGCCCCTGTCTCAACCAGGTCCGTTCTTCTGCACAGCCTGTGGGAGGAGCATAGGGTGTGTCAACGCAGCAGTAAGGTCATTTGCACGGCGTGTGTGGTAGGGACCTAGCTGCAGTTTATTGCCCTAGAACCATGCATGTCAGTTACAGACATGCTGGAAAGAGACATCCCAAACCTAGGAAAGCAACATGTGCTGAAAATCAAAAGTGTATCTCATATTTATTAGAATGCATACAGTTGATACTGGTGATCTCATTACTCAGATTCTTTCTTCTTGTGGAAGAGTGTCTTTTTAACGAGATGGCCATGCTTCCCTAACGTAGACAATCCACAGGAGGTGGATGATGACGTAATGTCAATTTGCAAAGCTGCCTATAATGTAGTGATCTAGAAATTTCCTAATTTATCTGGAAATTTCGTGATAATGATCTGGAAATGTCCTGATAATAATAATTTGTGTTTTTGAAAGCTCTTGTTACTGCAGTGTTGCTTTTTTATGGCTGGTGTCATTGTTACTTAACTTAGTGTGACTCATTTTTATCAATCTTTGAAGAAGGAACACTGTAGACCGGTGGTTCTCATGCTGTGGTCTAGGGGCGCCTGGGGGTCCGCCAAGCCTACTCATGGGGTTTGTGACTGCTTAAAAAATAAAATAATATTAATAGATTAATAAAGTGTAAATCAATAAAGAAGCAAAATGTAAAATTGAACATTTTAAAACTTTTTGTAAATATGGGGGAATTTGAACTTGGAGGCTATAAATGTATTTAGTATTGGCAGATTGATTTGTGGGAGCAGTGTATATGACGTGCATCAAACAGATTATAGTACGGCTAATAAGTGGCCTCAATTGAATTTAGAAAAGCTCCAACCATATTATTAAAATTTGGAATTCATGTATTTGTTTAATTTAATAAAAAATGTCATAATTTGTGTATTTGTTTGATGAATGCCTGTTTCTGTATTTTTGGGGATTGTTTTGCAGTTCACATCACCGAAAATGCTTACGGCTTCTTTTGAGGGTGGACACACACATAAGATAAAATGTAAGCGCGGACCACAATACAGTTGGTAGTTTTTCTTTCTGTTTGAAAACATCTGTTTTGTTCTAAAACTAATAAACAGAGTTTAAAAATAGAGCCTGACAGTGAGGAGGCAAGGATTAAACCTGGCCTCCTCCCCTTCTAAATAGACATTATGTATTTTGATTAATTTACCCCAAAGTTCTCATAAAAATCATGCTTGTAATTAGTGATTGTTCATGCTAGTGCCTTTCCTATAGTTAGTATGCTCTCTGACACAGACACACAAAGGTAAGACTTTCTATGCAAACATATCGATAGTAGTGAAACACAGATTTTTCTTAATAAAATGTATGGCTCCAAGACCTCAGCTGACTTCATAGTCAGATCGCCACATAAAGTGGAAAATCAGAAGGTAAACAATATCCAATTAATTTATTTGGAAATAGCATGTATTAAAGACTGTGTTATGCTTAGGCCTGGGCGGATCTCGGTGCCTTTTGGTGTAATTTTTAGCACCAGATATGTGTTCCACGCTGGAAAATCAGCACCAACGGCAACATGGCCGGCGCAAAAGGACACTGCTTCTTTCTGCCACTCGAGTAGATTTTCTACTCGAACTGCAGCTTCCTCAACGCGAACGGATGGTTTATCAACATGAGTGGTCGTGACCATTTGTGACCGCCCGCATTGGGTTATCTCGCTGGGAAGTGGTCTAGCGTTGGATTTTCCTCGCTCACGCTTGCTAACTCAACATTGGCGAGTGAGGAAAAACTCCACTCTGCAGAGTTTTTCGCAACTCCGCTTTACGCGGAGTGTGGAATACTCCGCTAACGGAACCGAGTTCACCACCCAGGCCTGGTTATGCTCTACCTTTTGCTTTGCTCTGCAGCCCGTGGGTGAAAGCCTTGCCTTTGTTAACTTCTTTGTGGTCAGTACTGCCACGCAATGTGGCTGTGTGTTAGTGGAAGTCTTAACAATCTTGGTTAGGTTGTGGAGCTTAGCATAGGATGGAATGTTATGTATTATTTCCTATATTTGCCAGTTGATCGATGGAAAGACTGCTGACAAGACTGTGGAAGTGGTTATCCTAGTGATCTGAAATAAACCTTTGGGAGAAAAGAAAGGCTTCCAGTAATGTCTCAGTAGGGGGTCCCTGTATTCCAATAATGATTCAGTCGGAGTCCCTGGGTTCCTGTAATGAGTAAATGAGAATTCTCAGAAGGCGACATTTTAAGAAGTACTGTTGTACACTGTCCAACTTGGACTCAAACTTGTCACTTCATCCCTGTTAAATCTGCCCACCATCTAGATCAGAGAAACACGGCCAAAAGGTCCATGAATATCCATAAATGTGCAACAATTTGTATTCCATCTCCAGCAAATGACCCTTTCAAAATCTAAAACAATGAACAAGTGGACGTATGCTCTCAAAGAGCTGTATGCATGGGACAAGCCTGAACACAAAGGAGAGTTCTCATGCCACCAGCCAGCTCCAAAAAGCACACATAAATTAAAATAAAATAAAATAGAACTTTGCATTCTGAAAAGGTTCATTTAATCAGATAAACCTTGTTTATCGTGGAGTGTTAATAATCTCCACAAGATTATTAAGCACACAAACACAATACGAAGCAGAACACATCTGATAGCCACACAATGGGAAGACCTACTCTGGTACAGACATACTGTACCCTACCTGAAATCTGTAAGCCACATGAGTACAGAGAGGGGCAATTATATGTGAAAACAGTACTCTAGACTTTGGCTTTGGAACATGTAGTTTTGTTTCTAATATAGACCGCACCCCAGTGTTGGCCTGCCTGACCCTGTCTCCCTGTGTGTGAAGTCAAATAGCCTGCCCACACCGGCACCCAGTGCCCATTGCACAAGCCTAAAAAGCCATGCGAAAGAGTTTTTGCAGGCAAAGTTCAACAATTCGTAATAGAAAGAACTTTTTGTCAACACTAATTAGATGTTGTGCGGCCTGGTTGAGGATATTATATGCAGGTAAAATATACAGCGGCTCGACAATGATATATCGAACATGAGGCAAGGAAACCTGCTGTACAGCCTCTGGAAAACCAGCAACACATAGTAACGCAGGGTTAATCCGCATGAAATGTGGTGCACTCCACTTTCCTTTCTAAATGTCTTTAGCATCTAACAATGAGGTCATTCAATGAGGAGATGGCATTGGGGCCAGCCTTGAGGCTGGGTGTTTTGTTTTGTGTAGGAGTCTGTGCTTGTTGTCTCTATGGCACTGCATTTTGGTAAGAGAACACTAATGCCCATGCTCCGGTTAGCAGGATACCTTAATCCTAATGCTACATGAGCAATCTTTGTTACCACAGAGTGGCGCTAACTGTTGGAGACAAAGACCCCTGTTCCTGATGGTCAAAGTAACAAAACTGTTCTGCCACAATATCCCAGTCCACTCCAGGAAGACCCTGCAATATTTCCTCCGCCTGGCAACCATCACCTGGAAAGCTAAAGGTTGCATTTTATTTTTATTTTTTCCACTGCTCAAAGAGCAGTGGGGCGGTGCGCCTCTGCCTTAGTGGAGGAGGCGCTGCTGCAAATGAGAGAGTTGACCTCCTTGTAGAGATTAAACATGTCCTCTCTACTTTTGGTGCTGAAGCAAAAGGCCACAGCAGACCTTCTTCTATGCTTTAGCATGGTTTGAGAGCCTCGTTGCCTTAAGTGAATGGATGAGTGGCTGCTGACATGGCACCAAATTGTAGCTGCAGCCAGGACACCATCAGACTGCAGACGTAGAAGTGTAAAAAAGAAAAACCATCTATGCGCGCAGGATCTGGATGGAGCAACTTCCCCCTATCCATCAAATGCACCCCAATACTACTCCAATTTAGGAATGAGTTGGGGATGCACCTCTATAATGAACACTACATCACAGTGCATTACCGGTCCACAAATCGGATACTTCTCCTATCGCTAGTTGACTTTATGTTTTTCTTTGACGCTGTACGGAGCTCTGATGTCTTTTGGCTAGGTTAATGATATATAAATAACACATACACAAATACATACATACATACATACTGTACATTCATGGAAGCAATCCACGTGATTCAATTGATACCAGTGCATTTAGCCTTCTCATTGAGAAAACTCAACCCATCTATGAGTGTAAATTAAAGAGGGAAGATCCTTTTATATACAATTATATGAGAAGAGAGAGCACAGTAGGCAATAATCGGCACTCATCACTGGAGATTAAATATTGTTGATGGGGCATGACACCGGTTGGGGCACAGAAGGACATTTATTGCTTCATACCGCATGTCCCTCCCTTGTACTTGGATCCACCTATTGGTGGCGTGATAAACCTCCAGTCAATCATTAATTATTTGTTAAAATACCATATGTTTGCAGTAATTTCTGAAAAACAACTGATTAAATCGTCCTATACTTCAAGGTCACCCAAAACCTCAGGATATATGTGTAGCTGCAAGCCATGAATGTACCTAAAACAGTATCAAATGGCTCACACCAAAGTCTGCCTGGCACATGTTTCTGCCTATGAAGTTCCTATGTCAGGATAACCAGAGCTTTAAATACTAGGCCTGGGCAGTAAATTCCGTTCCGCTTGCGGAATTTGCCGAATTTGGGTAATTTCGCGTTCCGCGGAGAACGCGAAACTGCCCAAAATTCTGCATTCGACGGCTTTGCAGAATTTTGTGCTTCTTCGCGTTCTCAAAATGCGTGTTTGCGAGATATTTCTGCCCGAGCACACAAACCGCGTTTGCGAACAGGAAAAAAGCATTTTTGCGTGCTCGCGGAGATTTTTTACCGTTTTGAGGAGCTTTGCGTAGCGCGACTACGCAAATTCCGCCCACCCCTAGAAAATACTAAGCCTAGCCTGGTCAAATGAATTCTAGCACTACATTAGAATAGATGATATTTTGTTATGTGCCATGGCGCCACCATCTGATTGGCGACTACTTCTAATGCATTAATAAACCAGTGAATGTTTATTTGATGTTTTAACCCCTTAAAGTAGGCACAGCACAAAAAGACTAAATAAACAATCCCATGCCCTTTATAATTAAAATATTATATTTACTGAAAACACCTTGGAAAAGCTTTGCAGAATGCAAGGATAACAAGCATTGGCATAGCCAATAGGTCTCGCCTTTGGGACCTTAAAAGTGTTTAGTTATCCAGCACAATATCCTTGGTGCAACAACATCAAATGTTGCATGGCTAAACACTTATAAGGTCCCAAATTGGCTATGCCAATGCTTGTTTTGAGTGAGTGGTTCGTGTAGGTATGCCACTGTGAGGTAGAGATGCTGCGAGTGCTTTTACAGGAGCCCCTGTGACATTGCGCCTCTTCAAAATGTATCTTGGGTCTGGTGTAATACTTCTAGCCCCAATTCCCATCTTCTTGCACCCAATACATCCTTAAATGTCCCATGTACAGCCGGGGTTGACACTCCTATTACCCCTGCCCTTCAGTGACACTTTACCTGTCATGGGTGGTGGTGGACGTGGTGATGGTGGTGCATGTGGTATTGGTGGACGTGGTGGTGGTGAATGTGGTGGTGGTGGATGTGGTGGTGGTGGACATGGTGGTGTTGGTGGTGGATGTTGTGGTGGTGGATGTGGTGGTGGTGGTGGTGGATGTGGTGGTGGACGTGGTGGATGTGGACGTGGTGGTGGTGGTGGACGTGGTGGTGGTGGTGGACGTGGTGGTGGTGGACGTGGTGGTGGACGTGGTGGTGGACGTGGTGGTGGTGGATGTGTTGGTGGTGGACATGGTAGTCGTGGACGTGGTGGTGGTGGACGTGGTGGTGGTGGTGGATGTGGTGGTGATGGTAGTGGTGGACGTGGTAGTGGTGGATGTGGTGGAGGTGGTGGACATGGTGGTGGTAGATGTGGTGGTGGTGGTGGGCGTGGTGGATGTGGTGGTGGTGGATGTGGTGGTGGACATGGTGGTGGTGGACGTGGTGATGGTGGACATGGTGGAGGATATGGTGGACGTGGTGGTTGTGGATGTGGTGGACGTGGTGGTGGTGGATGTGGTGGTGAACATGGTGGTGGTGTTGGACGTGGTGGTGGACATGGTGGTGGATGTGGTGGTGGTGGCAGTGGATGTGGTGTTGGTGGTGGACATGGTGGTGATGGACGTGGTGGTGGTGGTGGATGTGGTAGTGGTGGACATGGTGGTTGTGGTGGTGGACATGGTGGTGGACGTGGTGGTGGTGGATGTGATAGTGGTGGTGGTGGACGTGGTGGTGGTGGATGTGGTGGTGGTGGACATGATGGTGGTGAATGTGGGAGTGGTGGTGGTTGACATGGTGGTGGACATGGTGGTGAATGTGGTGGTGGACATGGTGGTGGTGGACGTGGTGGTTGACATGGTGGTGGTGGACATGGTGGTGGATGTGGTGGTGGTGGATGTGGTGGTGGGCATGGTGGTAGTGGTGGACGTGGTGGTGGTGGTGGACGTATTTGTATTTGTATTTTTGGATATTTGTAAAGCGCAAACTTTCGCTCCGAAGGGAGCATCATGGCGCTGAGCGTGCGTATAGGGATCAGATGATGAAAAATCTAGATTGCTGCCAGCACAGAGATATCAGATTGCTGGTAAACCCAGGTCTTCAGTTGTTTCCTAAAGAGGTGCTCGGTCTCGGTCAGTCTGAGGCTTAAGGGCAGTTTGTTCCAGGCCCTGGCTGCTAGGACTGTAAAGGTTCTTCCACCCCTGGTTTGGTATTTGTATCTCGGAATCCTGGTGAGGTTAGCGCCTGAAGATCGCAAGCATCGTGTGGGATCATAATGAATAAAACGTTTGACGAGGTATTTAGGACCTATATTTTTCAAAGATTTAAAAACTGTAAGTAAAAGTTTAAAAAGGATTCTCTTGTGCAATGGCAGCCAATGAAGGGAATTTAATGCAGTTGAGGCTGAGGACCTCCTGGGCAGTTTTAGCACCAGTCTTGCCGCCGCGTGCTGTACACTTTGCAACTTCTTCAAGGTGGACTTTTTCACTCCTGCCATCAACCCATTACAGTAATCGAGTCGGGAAAGTATCAGTGCTACCACGACAGATTTCCTGGAGGCAATGGGGAGGAAGTCGAAGAATTTCTTTAAGGATTTAATAAGACCGAAACAGCACCCGGCCGTAATCCTGACATGATCGTCAAAGGATAGAGTTACATCAAATTGCACACCCAGATTGCGCACAGCAGACACTGCACTAGGTGGGGCCTCTGAGTCTTTGGGCCACCAAACCTTCGGGCAAAAGAGTAAGTCCTGGCCCAATGGTAAAATTTCGGTTTTACCACTGTTGCACCTCAAGTGGTTTTTATTCAACCACTGAAATACCTCCGTGAGACAATTCTGAAACCGGGGCTCTGCACCCGAGTGGTTTTTGTCAATAGAGACGACAAGTTGGGTGTCGTCGGCATATGATGTAACGAGGATCCCATGAGATTCTATCACAGTGAGAAGGGGTGCCATATATATGTTGAAAAGGAGTGGACTTAATATGGACCCCTGCGGTACTCCCGATGTAATGGTTTTATCACTGGATAGGTGAGGGCCCAAAGATATAGATTGGGACCTATTGGACAAAAAGGATTTTATCCATGCTAAGGCTGTGTCTGTCAGACCGATCTCTCGCATCCTGTCAATCAAGATGACATGAGAGATAGTATCGAATGCTGCTGTTAGGTCGAGCAGGATGAGGACGGCTTGCCTTCCTTCATCCTGCAGGAACTTGATGGAATCAGAGAGTTCTATCAAGGCCGTTTCGGTGGAGTGGCTAGGGCGAAACTCAGATTGCTGGGGGTGAAGGATGTTATGGTTTTCCACGAAAGCTTTTAATTCCCAGTGCACAATCTGTTCAGTGATCTTTCCTAGAACAGGCAGAAGTGAGATAGGGCGCATGTTCGTAAGGTCCGTTGGAGATTTATTCTGCTTTTTCATCAATGGTTTCACGATGGCCTTTTTCCATTCATTAGGCACTATCCCTGATTCTAAGGATGCGTTTATGATGGTGTTGATGGTAGGGTTGACCACCTCGATTAGGTGATGCAGGATGCGAGGAGGACAGGAGTCGGTTGGTGCTCCTGATTTGCAGGCCAAGATCGCCTTACGGGTCTGTTGGAGGGAGACAGGTTGGAAATTGCGAAGGGAATGGTGGTTGTCAACTGTTTGTTTTGGGGGACGCAGAATAGAGGAAATCAGAGGAGGTGGAAAGTCCTTTTGGATTTTTGCAATTTTTTCCTCAAAGAAATCTGCAATTTGGTTGCACAAAGTTTTGGAAGGCGGGATTTCGGGCTGGAGAGCTTTGGGGTGAGTAAAGGATTTGACTATGGAGAAGACGGTTTTTTGCTTCTGATGGGCATCATTAATAGCTTTTGTGTAGTACGCCTTTTTGGCATCCTTTATGCTAGAGAGGTATAATTTCCTCTGTTGAACATAAAGGGCTCTTGAGGCCTCGTCGTATGTTTTCCTCCATTTCCTTTCTTTTATTCTACAAAGTAGATGGCTCTCAGTTAGGGCCTGGGTATACCAAGGGGCACTAGACTTCCTTTTAAGGCAGTTCATGCGATCGCCTTTAGGGTCAGAATTATCTGAGATGATCTGATCCATCCAGACGTGGAAATTGCGAGAATCGACCGAAACATCTCCCGTCAGTTTAGGGGCCGTGGCCAGTGGTTGGGTATCGGGCCTAATACGGTCAATCACCTTTCTCCAATTGAGAGAGGCGAAGGGTTGAGGGCGCTTGGTTATTAAGGAGACAAGAGCTTGTTTCTTAATGACAAAGGGAATGAAACTATGGTCAGTCCAGATTTGCGGAATGGGGGGGACGTAGTCATAGAGCTAAGGTTGGAACAGATGCTGTGTGGCCAGCTAAGTGGGTAGATGAAGTTACTAGTTGGGTCAGTCCAAAGATGTTCAGGGTATGGTGGAAGCAAGTAGCATGAGGGTCGACACGCGATTCCAGATGCAAGTTCATGTCTCCTAGTAAAGTGAAATGGGGGTAGCGTAATATGAGTGACCCGAGAACTTCATCTAGGGAGTCCAGGAAGGGGGTGGCATTACCTGGGGGGCGATAGATTAGGGCTCCTGTAAAGGAGGTAGAGGCATCAAGTTTAATCGAGAAACCGAGGCTCTCCCCTCCCCTGAGAGGGCCCAGATCAAATGTATGACACAAAAAGGATTTTTTAACAAGGAATGCAACCCCCCCTCCCCGTCCGATTGGTCTGTCCTGCCTGAAGATAGTGAAATCCGGAGGAAGGGCAATGACCAAATCGGGATTAGAAGAGTCGTTGAGCCAAGTTTCTGTAATAAAAAGGGCATCAAGATCATGACCTATTATTAAATTGTGGATGTCTTGGCTATGACTACACAGGGAACGGGCATTGATGAGGCCTCCCTTGAAGCTATTACTGCCGTGAATAGAGGGAGCAGAACTTTTAGGCAATTCAGGGGATGACCCGGGAGGGGACCAATTACAATGTAGACATGAGAAGGGGCCCCAGAGAGAATCAGTGGGGGGACAACCCTTACACGGAACACCTGTCTTAAAACGCAATGCTAATAATTCCCTGTTAGTATACCTGATGGTAGATGGTTGTAATCTGGCGTGTCCTGCAACCGGCGCGATCCTGGCGCGGACGGGCGCAGACGGGCTTGGCTTAGGCGCGGCTTCGGCGCGCATCCGGCGCGCCCGCTGCGCCAGCCCGCTGCGCCGTCTGGCAGGTCTGCACATTATATAGGAAGAAAGGAGGGTGGGAGGACGGCGCGACTAGAGCGCTCCCCCAGCCTCACGAAAGATGGCGCCCACAGCCGCCGAGAGTCAGCTAAAAAGCGGCTGTGCAAAGTGGAAGGGAATCACAGGAATCACAAGATGGTGAGAGTGTGTCAGTGTGCCTGATTTAAAATTCCCCTTAACGCTATTAAAAAGCCCCCAAGAATAAAAACACAACAAGTAAAAAGCGTTCCAAGATGGGTTCAAAATTGTTGCCAAAATAAAGATTATCACCACGTTCTGTTTTACACGCAGCTCGCAGCCCCAGTCCCCCTCACTAGGGAGAGCTCCGTTTAGGCACCGAGCTCACTGGAAGGCCCTATTAAATATTCCAGGAGGGCGGGAGGACGGCGCGACTAGAGCGCTCCCCCAGCCTCACGAAAGATGGCGCCCACAGCCGCCGAGAGTCAGCTAAAAAGCGGCTGTGCAAAGTGGAAGGGAATCACAGGAATCACAAGATGGTGAGAGTGTGTCAGAGTGCCTGATTTAAAATTCCCCTTAACGCTATTAAAAAGTCCCCAAGAATAAAAACACAGCAAGTAAAAAGCGTTCCAAGATGGGTTCAAAATTGTTGCCGAAATAAAGATTATCACCACGTTCTGTTTTACACGCAGCTCGCAGCCCCAGTCCCCCTCACTAGGGAGAGCTCCGTTTAGTGGTGGTGGTGGACATGGTGGTGGTGGTGGATGTGGTGGTGGACGTGGTGGTGGACATGGTGGTGTATGTGGTGGTGGTGGATGTGGTGGTGGACGCGGTGGTGGTGGACATAGTGGTGGACGTGGTGGTGGTGGACATGGTGGTGGACGTAGTGGTGGATGTGGTGGTGGTGGACATGGTGGTGAATGTGGTGGTGGACGTGGTGGTGGTCGACATGGTGGTGGATGTGGTGGTGGTGGATGTGGTGGTGGGCATGGTGGTGGTGGACGTGGTGGTGGATGTGGTGGTGGGCATGGTGGTGGTGGTGGACATGGTGGTGGTGGTGGACAGGGTGGTGATGGACGTGGTGGTGGTGGTGGATGTGGTAGTGGTGGACATGGTGGTTGTGGTGGTGGACATGGTGGTGGACGTTGTGGTGGTGGATGTGATAGTGGTGGTGGTGGACGTGGTGGTGGTGGACATGGTGGTGGTGGACATGATGGTGGTGGATGTGGTAGTGGTGGTGGTTGACATGGTGGTGGACGTGGTGGTGGACGTGGTGGTGGTGGACATGGTGGTGAATGTGGTGGTGGACGTGGTGGTGGTGGACGTGGTGGTGGACATGGTGGTGGTGGACATGGTGGTGGATGTGGTGGTGGTGGATGTGGTGGTGGGCATGGTGGTGGTGGTGGTGGACGTGGTGGTGGTGGTGGTGGTGGACGTGGTGGTGGACATGGTGGTGGTGGTGGATGTGGTGGTGGACATGGTGGTGGTGGTGGACATGGTGGTGGACATGGTGGTGGTGGATGTGGTGGTGGACGTAGTGGTGGATGTGGTGGTGGTGGACATGGTGGTGAATGTGGTGGTGGACGTGGTGGTGGACATGGTGGTGGTGGACATGGTGGTGGATATGGTGGTGGTGGATGTGGTGGTGGGCATGGTGGTGGTGGGCATGGTGGTGGTGGTGGACGTGGTGGTGGTGGTGGACAGGGTGGTGATGGATGTGGTGGTGGTGGTGGATGTGGTAGTGGTGGACATGGTGGTTGTGGTGGTGGACATGGTGGTGGACGTGGTGGTGGTGGATGTGATAGTGGTGGTGGTGGACGTGGTGGTGGTGGACGTGGTGGTGGTGGACATGATGGTGGTGGATGTGGTAGTGGTGGTGGTTGACATGGTGGTGGACGTGGTGGTGGACGTGGTGGTGGTGGACATGGTGGTGAATGTGGTGGTGGACGTGGTGGTGGTGGACGTGGTGGTGGACATGGTGGTGGTGGACATGGTGGTGGATGTGGTGGTGGTGGATGTGGTGGTGGGCATGGTGGTGGTGGTGGTGGACGTGGTGGTGGTGGTGGACGTGGTGGTGGACATGGTGGTGGTGGTGGATGTGGTGGTGGACGTGGTGGTGGTGGTGGACATGATGGTGGTGGATGTGGTAGTGGTGGTGGTTGACATGGTGGTGGACGTGGTGGTGGACGTGGTGGTGGTGGACATGGTGGTGAATGTGGTGGTGGATGTGGTGGTGGTGGTGGACATGGTGGTGGACATGGTGGTGGTGGATGTGGTGGTGGACGTAGTGGTGGATGTGGTGGTGGTGGACATGGTGGTGAATGTGGTGGTGGACGTGGTGGTGGACATGGTGGTGGTGGACATGGTGGTGGATATGGTGGTGGTGGATGTGGTGGTGGGCATGGTGGTGGTGGGCATGGTGGTGGTGGTGGACGTGGTGGTGGTGGTGGACAGGGTGGTGATGGATGTGGTGGTGGTGGTGGATGTGGTAGTGGTGGACATGGTGGTTGTGGTGGTGGACATGGTGGTGGACGTGGTGGTGGTGGATGTGATAGTGGTGGTGGTGGACGTGGTGGTGGTGGACGTGGTGGTGGTGGACATGATGGTGGTGGATGTGGTAGTGGTGGTGGTTGACATGGTGGTGGACGTGGTGGTGGACGTGGTGGTGGTGGACATGGTGGTGAATGTGGTGGTGGACGTGGTGGACGTGGTGGTGGACATGGTGGTGGTGGACATGGTGGTGGATGTGGTGGTGGTGGATGTGGTGGTGGGCATGGTGGTGGTGGTGGTGGACGTGGTGGTGGTGGTGGTGGTGGACGTGGTGGTGGACATGGTGGTGGTGGTGGATGTGGTGGTGGATGTGGTGGTGGTGGATGTGGTGGTGGATGCGGTGGTGATGGACATAGTGGTGGACGTGGTGGTGGTGGACATGGTGGTGGACGTAGTGGTGGATGTGGTGGTGGTGGACATGGTGGTGAATGTGGTGGTGGACGTGGTGGTGGACATGGTGGTGGTGGACATGGTGGTGGATATGGTGGTGGTGGATGTGGTGGTGGGCATGGTGGTGGTGGGCATGGTGGTGGTGGTGGGCATGGTGGTGGTGGTGGACGTGGTGGTGGTGGTGGACATGGTTGTGGATGTGGTGGTGCTGGTGGTGGACGTGGTGGTGGACATGGTGGTGGTGGTGGACGTGGTGTTGGACATGGTGGTGGTGGTGGATGTGGTGCTGGACATGGTGGTGGATGTGGTGGTGGACGTGGTGGTGGATGTGGTGGTGGACGTGGTGGTGGACATGGTGGTGGACGCGGTGGTGGTAGACATGGTGGTGGATGTGGTGGTGGTGGAGGACGCGGTGGTGGACATGGTGGTGGATGTGGTAGTGGTAGACGTGGTGGTGGTGGACATGGTGGTGGACGTGGTGGTGGATGTGGTGGTGGACATGGTGGTGGACGTGGTGGTGGATGTGGTGGTGGTGGACGTGGTCTTGGTGGACGCGGTGGTGGAGGACATGGTGGTGGATGTGGTGGTGGACGTGGTGGTGGTGGATGTGGTGGTGGTGGATGTGGTGGTGGTGGATGTTGTGGTGGACGTGGTGGTGGAGGACGTGGTGGTGGACGTGGTAGTGGACGTGGTGGTGGTGGTGGTGGACGTGGTGGTGGACATGGTGGTTGTGGACGTGGTGGTGGTGGTGGTGGACGTGGTGTTGGACGTGGTGGTGGTGGATGTGGTGGTGGACATGGTGGTGGTGGACGTGGTGGTGGACGTGGTGGTGGTGCGAGTGCGAGCGTAAGAGTGAGTGAGGGGAGGAATGAAAAAAAAAGCACGGCCTGCGCCAGATAAAGGACTGACACTGCTTGAGTTATTCAATGCACTTTATGCTCCGCAGCTGGTAGTAGGAAAGTAACATGCAAACATAATGCAATGAATGTGATGGGACACTTTGGAGAGAGAGCCGTGCACGAGGGAAAACTTATAATGTGATATTTTAGGGCTCAGTAGTGTCTGCCTTATATTGAAGCTATTGTTAATTGTCATTACAAAGAAAATTGTAAGACGAATTGCTGTCTCTGTGTGACATGCAACAAGAAAGAGAGAGAGCGAGAGACAGAGTGCGAGCGAAAGAGAGAGAGAGTGATGGGGGAATGTCTAAAGACAGCTAGGTTGAGAGCAAGTGCCCTCCAGGAGCTGTGACAGAGGCCTCTCCCACCAATCAGGGCACTGCTCACATGCTACTTAACAGCACTTGAGCAGTCCTTGATTGGTCGAGGGAGTTTGCTGGGGCCTGCGCTGCAGTCCCAGCAGCAGACGAGGTCGAAGTGAGGAGGACGTCATCACCGTCGTCAGGATCAGTAAGTGCATTTTTTTTTCTTTTGTTTGACCACCCCCACCCTCTGTAGATGCCAGCCACCACTGATTAATGCACTTGATTGAGAGAGCTGTGATTTGTCTAGTGCTAGTTTTGGTTTATGCAATAGCAGCATAGAGGCTTAATGTTCTTTCTGCAAAGCACAATGTGTAGCATGCATTTCACAGATTTCTGTTTTTGTAGATAGCAGTGTGTTGCTGCTTTTGTCACAGAGATCATTCTTTTACTTGCATTGCATAAGTTACCATCCTTCTAATATAGCACAGTGAGCTATGAACTGACATCAAAGCGCTGCATACAAATTGCAAGACATAGGCTTTAAACCTTTATGCGTTCTTTTCTCAATCTTTCTTCAACCTACGGTTGCTAGAAAAGGATTTTGTTTGGGTAGTGATACATTTTTATTAGTATAGCCAACCCTAACCACTGTGTTATCTTTTATATCATGAGTTTGTGGGGCAAATCTACTAACACTCTGGGCCGCATTTGCATCATAACAGAAACACAAACCAGGTTTAAAGTGTTGCCTTGGGATTTACTTCCATGAAAAATCCTGAATTGTGTTGGAAAGTAGTCCTAGCACTATGCTCTACTTTGCGCTACTTTCTGTCAAGGGGATATTTCATGGGAGGTACATGGACGGCCTTATGCAACCACCTATGGATTTTGAGGCTTATCCCTATCTACTATCATTGGTAGAAAGGATTTGTGTGAAAAGATTACACTGGTTCGAAGCAGGTATAACTTTTCAGCACACATACAAAGTTGTAAAGTGTTAAACTTTGTCAAAGTATAGCATTTTGTACTGAAAGGGTACCCTTGTGATGTAAAGCCATAGGGTACCCTTTCAGTACAAAACCTATTCTTGATATCACATACATCCCCTGGCAGTATGGTGCAAGGCTGTGTGCATTGGGGCAAGGCAGTCTAAGGTAAGCCAGTACTAAGGGATTAAGCAACAGTGTCCTATTCTAGTAGAGATTGCACTGCTGTGCTCTCTCCTTTTCACACAGCACAGCAACTTTGGTTACTACGCTGTGTTACAAACAAACTTAGTAAATCTGCCCCTTTGTTTCTTCAGATGAAGAATTTTTAACATATAATGCCTACCAATATGGGTGAAGTGACTCCTAGACCTTGTGGCCCTCATTGTGTTATGTAACATTTCCTATACATTGATTTTCACATTCATTCATTGTCTCTCTATAATATGTGTGTGTGATGTAAGGCGATCTGACACCATTTGTTGGTATGAGTAGCGCTATAAAAAAAGTTAATTAAATGTGAGAGAGGGGCTAGACAGAAATGAGGGGCACCTTCGGAGAGTGTTAGTGAAGGATCTGTGGGGAAGGATGCCATCAGGTCCTGGGGGGATGCCCGCAATGGTTGTTACACTGGGTGCTGCCAACGCTAAAGCCCTTGGTACCTATGTAGAGAAGTTCTTGAAGATTGGTTGCAGCCAATCAATCCTCCTCCTGCGGATCATGCATTTGACTTATTAAAACAGTGATAGTTTTCTCGCACTGTGTGTTCTAATGATTCAGTTTCATCAAATGAAACAAAGGGTAATACGATTTCAAGTCTAAACCCAGTGTAAACCAGTGGTAGCTGGCTGGATTGAAGGCACTGAAGCTCACCCACAGGTTTAGTACATTTGTATTAGAGAACTAATTTGTGTCATAGAGGCATGACAAGCGTAACTTTGTCACATTGAACAAGAAGTTTAAAGATTTTATTTTCACAGGTGGCTGTGTATAATCACCAATACCAAATACACACGACAACTGAAATAACGTGCTGCTAAAAGCCTCAAAAGTCGCTAAGATTTTTCATGTCTGTCAGATATTTTACAAAATCTCAGAAAATTACTTGACCTTTGTTTCACCAACCAAGTATTTTTTTTTTTAATAGATTTTTCCACGTGGCAATATCAGAACAATGTGCACCAAGGTGGTTATTTTTGTGTAACCGCTCATTGTTTTTTTAGTTCCACAATTGATACATGGCTGGCTCTTTAATCCATGGGCATGATTCTAAAAGTTTTTTCCTGTGTGCCTCATACCTTGACTTTTTTCTGTGGCAGTTTTTCCTGTGTTGAACTATAATACAGAAGTTCTCGCTAAAAGAGTCCACATAAAGCCTGCGTTAATTAGCAAGTCCCATACCTACGCTCGGTTGACACAGGTGAAGGGTAGCCGGAGATACAGTTGGCCCATCATTAATTCTGGATTTTTCATGTATATTAATGTTGGTTGACATGTCTGCTTGAGTGTCCTCAACCTGTTTAGAAACATAGCGTAGAGTTTAGAAAAACGATGACCCTATCCATCCTAACATTTTTATTAGAGTTTACTGAAAGCATCAAGAATATACAGATCTGGGGCGTGGCTAGCAGCCAACAGGAATGGCCGCAGCTTGAGTGAGCTCCGACTTCCCCGTATCCATATCCTTAAATTATCCGCTGCCATCCACACACAAACCCACAGGAAAACATACAACAAGAGATAGCTCCGCACACTTGTAAATATTAGATATGAACAATCCACAATAAAGTACGTCTATAGCACAGTTGTTTGCTCAAAAAGGAGTCGATATGTTCTTGTTGGTATTGAATTTCATCTTTTATTCACATGTATACTTTTTTTGGCAACCGCCAACGCGTTTTGTCCACAATCGGACTTCTTCAGGGCTACAAAGATATATAAAATACACTATTTACAACACTGAATATACAAACATTTAAAAATGATAAAAGCCTAGTCAATCTTTCAAAGCAAAATACCAACATTGCTTAGTTAATAATTATTGAACAGGGAAAACACATATCATATCAAGGGTGTACATAGAATATACAGTCCCAATGCCTTGTTACATTGTTTGAAAAAAAGGAGGAGCAATCATATATAAAAGAAACCACAGCCTTTTGGTTGTATCACTGTATTTGATTCCCATTCTTTCATGCAATTTTATAAGAGAGGTCAGTCCAATATTTAATGTACGTTACACCATCTTTGACAATATCATATACAGATATACACATACCTCACAATATAGACTTTTCTATTTTCAAATATCCATTTTCAGTATGTTTAACCGAACCTGTTTGAAAGGAAGTTTATCCAGACATTGTGCGTCCATAGTTTTCTGAGGGCTAGGCGTATGTCCTAAAAGAGAATGTATAAATAGGCAATATATAAGAGACCATTACTAGCCAAAGTCAGTTTGTATACACAAAACTCAGGCTTTTTGATATTGGTCATTGAATAAGTGCATTACATGCCTTTTTCTTTTTGCATCAAATATAACGGGTATTATACATTGCCTACAAGAGTATCCATCATATTTGAAAAATATGGCTAATTAGCATATTTTGCTATATAAGCCAGAGTGAATCTTCATGAAGTGCCTATTTATAAGAAGACCCAATACACGGGCACCAAACAAAAAGAATATATATATAATGGTTATAACGGCTATCTTATTTATATATGCATTACATGAACAGAGCAAGATTTACGACAATTGACATCTTCTATATGGCGTCCAGCCAAAGCCTTTAAACAGTTGCTATAAGTACATCAGTTCAGTTTACTATTTAAAACAGAAATCCCAATCTTCAAGACAAGTAAGCTTATAGACCTAAGTCCTCAAAGAAATCTTAAGAGTCCGAGCTACCCCAATACATTAGATATTTGTCAAACAGAAAAACGACTTCAATATATTCATTTGAGTCATTTGGGCAGCCATATTGGAAGGGTCTAAAAGGCCCAGAGATAAGCGTTGCACATTATCATTTTTATAATAACATCATGGTCTGATAAATGTTTATTATAGTTCTCTTGTCCTTAAAAAAGCTTTCGAGCAGACAGTTAAGGACTATTTTAAAAAGCCTCACATACACTTACGGTGATAGTGTGCACCCGTCCTTGCGCGATCATCTGGTCCGGAACGAAGTTCTCAAAGTGTCTACGTTACAACGTCAATTTATACATAGTGTAATTAGTAAATTGACCAATTAATTAAAATGTTAATAGAATCAGTACCCCGATTCGCACCAATGACGGGTGAATAGAACATCGAAAAAGGAAAATGGAGGTCGCCATCTTGGAACGGGCTTACAATCCTTTCCGAGGGTTTTACAAATACACAGAATATATTTATAATAACAATATATAATATATATTTTTTTAAATAATTATCAATGATTACATTTATTTTGACATCGAGATGGTGAACTAGATTTTTATTCGAAAAATACCTAGGTCATCAAGTAACGTTTGTAATTATGGCAATTAGTACGGCAATCACATAATTCAGCCATTGTACACAATATCTATTTCAAACAAGTTATTGATATTTATTTTAAAAACACATCAATTAATTTTATACGGTCGTTTACGATCTCAGACCGCATAATGAATGATGTCACCACCCTATCAGGTTAGGTGCCATCTTGTAGTGGTGTAATGATCATCGTAGAGATACATTCTGAAAATGCAGATTGTATATTACACATGAACTAACTATTTATTTGATGTATTTTTTATTTTTCAATTTAAAAGATACAATTTTCTTTATTGATTTACGGAAATGTTGCGTTTTAATTTCACATCGTAACACAACGATATTTGTAATTATGTCCGGAGTTACCACCATGTGTGTAAAGATATACTCCGTATTGTAGAGGATCACCAGTTTGTTTTACTCAATAACTATATTTAGATAAGAAACATCTTGATTGTGTTGTATGAAATTTGGGCTTTACGCGATACGAGTGAGTGCATGGTGTAATGCCTCATCTAGATCCTGGATATAAATACATTCATTACATATTGAATAATGTACACAACCCATTTATCCTAGCATACAGCTTTATTTTAGAATATATTAGTTATGTTTACAGCATATTTGCTGTTGGCCAAATTTGCATGTATATATAATATGTGTTTCTTTTAATAGAGGTGAGACAGTCACTATTTCCACATATCCTTTTTATTTTTCTTCTTTCTTTCAGATGTGGCATAGGGCAGAAGTCTAAATATATTATTAGTATCTCACTAATCACTAGTTAAGAGAAACTGATCTTCTACGAATACGGATTAGTCAAGATTCTAAAGCATTACATAATCCATAGTTTTAGACATTTTAATTCAGTTAGCACATATAAAAAATAGGAGACCTTATTTTGGCCGTGCCATTGGCACGCTTTTGGATATCAATCCTATTTCTTTTTTCATTTCTCTTTCTTTCCGTGCCCAAGATTGTACTGGAGACAATTATAAAAAATAATGAAATTCTTTAGTAACATTCAATCCCAGTGTCACACAACGTAATCTACAAATCTATCGTGCCTCCATCTGTCTGGAAGTTGTAATGTCCTATTACATCCTCTAATGTTGGCACTAATGAGATCTAGTGCATGAAATGTGATATCCCTGTTGTTTGGATGGACTTCAACAATATGCTGAGCTACCGGATTCTTCACATCACCATTTTTTATGTCTCTTACATGTTATTGGATCCGGGTTTTAAGACTCCTGATACTGCTCCCTACATAGATCTTATCACATTCACATATAATTACATATACAGTGTGCTTTGTATTGCAGTTAATGAAATCCATTACTTGATGTTCCCTAGGACCATTATATTGAAAGGATTTCTTTTTATTTAATCCAAATTTACAAACTGAGCAGCCTCCACAGGTATGGAAGCCATTGGTTTTCTCTGGTAACCATGTCGCTGAAGATGTTTTAGGTGCCATTACATGGCTTGGACATAAAATATTCTTGATCGTAGTCCCTTTTCGATAGATCACTTTAGGTTTGTTTGGGACAAAATCTGATGGAAAGCTGTCCGTTTTGAGTATATGCCAGTTTTTTCTAAGTATATTAAATATATGGTTACTGTATACCCCATATTCTGTAACAAGCGCATACTGACCTTGAATAGTATTGTCAGTATCATGTCTCTTATTTATTAGGGTATCCTTCCTTTTACTTTGTCTGATCTTACTCTCGGCATTCTTTAGGCAGTTGACATCATAGCCTCTAGCTTTAAAGTCCCGTTTAACTTTACAGATATTGTTCTCAAAGTTATTCTCCTCACTACAATTTCGGCGAATGCGCACCATCTCACCATATGGTATGGCGGCTATCGTTGTTTTAGGATAACAGCTGGAGGCGTGTAGCACACTGTTACACGCAGTTGGTTTTCTATATAAATCACTATGGATTACACTATCTTTTACATAGAGCCTAAGGTCCAAAAAAGTAAACTCCTCTCTGGAGCTACTCAAGGTGAGTTTGATGTTGCGCTCATTGTTATTAAGAAAAAGAAAGTAATCATTGAGTTCAGAAGAGCTCCCTCTCCATATCAGAAAAATGTCATCTATATACCGTGTATAGAAGAGGATATTGTCAACCCAATTTTTTGCTCCAGGGCCCCAGGCATGCTCCATCTCATACAACCCCATGAAGAGGTTAGCATAAGATGGAGCAAACCTGGAGCCCATGGCCGTTCCCTATTTCTGGAGGAACCACTCTTCCCCATGCATAAATGCATTCTGGGTCAGAATAATTTCCGACATGGCGAGCAGCATCTGAGTGTGTTCCAAATAGCATGCATTACGTTTGAATAAGAAATGCTTTAATGCCCTGAGCCCATCATCCAGGCCTGTACAAGTATATAGGCTCTCAACGTCCATAGTTACGAACGTGAAGATACCATCTTCCCACCCAAAATCTTCCAATTTGCATAGAAGTTCCCTGCTGTCCTTGAGATAGGATGGGAGATTCTGTACTAGGGGCTGTAAAAAGGAATCCATGTACTCAGCCAAATGTTCGGTAGGACCACCATTGTCCGATATTATGGGTCTTCTTGGGGGGAAAAATCCCCCCTTTTGGATCTTTGGGAGTGCATAAATGCAGGGATGTCTAGAATTATTGGCTAATAGATATTTATATTCTAGCTCTGTTATTAAGCAAGACTCATACCATTCGGTTAGCCTGCCATTAATGTTTCTTTCGATTATTTTGGTCGGATTAGACTGTAATTTTATGTAGCATTCCGTGTGTCACAATTGTCTGTCAATCTCAGCTGTATAGTCAAGATAATTCATTATCACAAAATTACCGCCTTTATCAGCCTCCTGGATGACCAAATCCGGGTAATCTCGTAAGGACTGAAGAAAGGCTCTCTCGCTCCTGGTGCTGTTATAGTGATGTGTACATTTTGAATTAAGGTCATGACTAGCTTCCAGGTCATACAAATCTTGTGTCACCCTTAAGGAAAATTCATCAATCAATGATCTAGTACAGGTAGGAGGTATGAATTACGAGGTGTTTCTAAGCCCACTATCTACAGTAGTGTCTTCCACGATGTTCAAATTACGTGCATGTATGTCATCATGATCTTCTAGAGTAGCCATGACATAGGACTTGTTAATGCCAGATATTGAAAATTCTGATACACATGGCACATTCAATACTGGGAGACGGACTT
Organism: Triturus cristatus; assembly: GCF_964204655.1. Classification (NCBI taxonomy): domain Eukaryota; kingdom Metazoa; phylum Chordata; class Amphibia; order Caudata; family Salamandridae; genus Triturus; species Triturus cristatus. Next base: position 144,396,009 of record NC_140580.1, on the reverse strand, counting down.
GAGGATGTTCAAGAATGTTTTTTTTTTAATTTTTCAATTTTTGAACAAAACGAAATAGGTCCAAATGTACATCATCTAATACATGTTTTCCTGTTAAACAGAAATTAAGACCTTTACATAGAATTGTAGTCTCATTAACATCAAATTGTCTTGATCACAGATTGACAATATTAACAGCATTTGTTTCACAGGTGTCTTCTATACTGTCCACATTGTGGTGCATATTCTCAACAGCTGTCATTATTTGTTGTTTCCCATTTTTGCCTTTGTGACTGATCTGGTGTTTCTTGCCACCCCTCCTAGTACGTCGCCTACGTTTTTCTTTTTGTTCCCTAGGAGATATCTCTGAACCTCGCGTAAAAAATCAGATGCCTGGTTTGAATTAATAGTAGCCGTACTAGAACCCTCAGGAAAACATAGTGTCCAACTCCTTACCCCTCTGGAAGTACGCGACGGGAGCTGTGACCCGCGAGGTGCCTCCGGCGATCCGTTCCGGAGCTTCCCCATCAGAGCGGGCATGGCAGCAATGGCAGACTCCCGGCAAAAGGAGACTGCGGCGGTGGCCTCGCGAGGGTGACGAACCCTGGCCGCCGGAAGGTGGGAACGAGCCTCTGAGTGCCCAATTGCTAGATTGTGCGGGCGGAGACGACCCGGTGAGTGCGCTGACTGCCCGAGTCCCCGATCTGACGGCCTGCACACGGGGCGGTCGCTGCCCTAAATCCTGCTTCCAGCGAGGTGAGGAGGCCCTGGCAGGCACACAGTGGCAAGTGGAGGCAAAGAGGGGACACGGCGCTGCGATTTCCCCGTGTACTGCAGCCCCGATTAAGCCAGCGCACTACTTGAAGAAAGGGGCGGGGCGGACCTGGATTCTCTGCTACTGGAGCATCGGAGCTAGGCGAGGTCCCGGCTCAGAGGCCTGTGAAGTCTGCGGGCGAACCGGAGGCTCGATAACTGATGCGAGGCGGGTGCCCTGCTGTTCGGGAGAGACCCGTAGCGCCGCATTATGCCTGAGGAGCGTGGACTACATGGAGGGACAGGCGCCTAAGGATAATATTCTACAAGGCTGAATGAGAACATTGTCGTGCAGCTGTAGGGGAAGGAAGGGGCAGGTCCTCCTGCCTATGCCCAGGATGCAAGGGTTCAATTGGGCCCCATTTGTCTGCTAGGGGGCTCGTCCATTAGGTATCTAATGATTAGATGGTAATAGCCTGCAAGGTGAAGCTGCCCACCAAGGGAAGTGCCAACGTTGTGTTCAAAGCTCCAGCACGAAGTGCATGAGGGGTAATCCAGGCTGTGAGGAACACACCCCAGTGGTCAGTGAGCCGGGGCAGAGGAGGCTTTGAAGGTAGCTCATCGTAGCCCCCACAACGCAACGCGGGCTCCCCCAGATCTGCCTGTCGGGCGCGGACCGAGGCCTTGGGGGCCTGGGAGCACTGCGGCTGGCGAGGTGTTGTCTCGGGGAGTTGGAGTGCCACCGGAGCCCACGCGACACCCCAGACCAGAGGTGTCCCCTGGGGTGGAAGGAGGGGGGCGGCGGACCTGGTGATCAACGTCACAGCCTGAATAACGGGACACACCGAGACAGTGCCGCTGGCTGAGGACTGATACCTGAGTGGCCCCACTCTGCCAGAGAAACGCAAGTGGTGGAGAATTTCAGCCTGAAAACCCGACACCTGGGGCAGAAACGGAGGGGCGGCATCGCCAGCGGGAACTCCTGCTTCTCTAGCCAATCCCTCAAAGAATCTGCTGGAACCATTGGGGGTGGCCTTGGAAACTCGCCGGAGGCGCAGGTTGTCGACTCGCCTAAATGGCGACGGGAGGGAAAGGTCCTAAGGCCAACGAGCAGAAACAGCTTGCCAAATTTGCCTAGTCCAAGACGGGAGATAAAAGTGAATCACCACTGATGGAGAAAGATGGTGGGGCAGTTGCTTCTAAGCAAGAAACGGAGCCGACCTTACAAGACGTTATGGCGGCGATCGGTGGTGTGCGGGCCTCGCTGGACTCAGTTACGGTGGAAGTTTCTCTTATCAGGGCTGACTTCCGGAAGATGGATGAAAAAGTGAAAGAACTGAAGGTAGTCACCGGTGCATGGCAGACGGATACATCTGAACTTCAGCCCCAGATGGTCGAATTGCAAAAGAGTCAGGAGAGGATGGCGCAACAACTTGATGACTCCGAAGGCCAGGCCCGTCGTATTAATATTCGCATCCTAGGCGTTCCGGAACGGGCGGAGAGACCGGCAGCGGACCTATACGTGGAGGACTTGATCACTAAGCACCTCAAGCCTAAAACTCTGTCCAGCTACTTCTCCATTGAAAGAGCCCATAAAGTGCCGGGTGGCAGGCCAAAACCAGGAGCACCCCGAGACCACTCTTCGCCCATGTATTTAACTTTCGAGATAGAGATATTATCCTGCAGACTGCAAGATCTAGTCCCCCACTAAAAGTAGAGCACTATGAGGTGACATTCTTTCCTGACTTTCTGGCCAAGGTCCAGGCTCAGCGTCGCAATTTTCAGGCGGTGAAGAGGGAATTGCAGGACCGGGAAGTGAAATATGCAATGCTCTTCCCGGCAAAGCTGAGGGTGGAATCGGATGGGAAATCTTGGTTCTTTGATTCACCGGAGGCTGTCTGGGACTGGATGGAAGGTTGGAACAGGGTGGGTGGTCAAAGAAGAGAGCGAGCGGTAGACCGGGTCCGCAGAGAAGCACCACAGCAGACGTTAAGAACACTGGCTCGGCGGCAGAGGGCAGCCAGGTGACGAGAGAGGCTGACAACCCCTATGACTAATGTGAAGAACTGGCACCCTGTTGGAAGTGCAAGTATGGGGTGGTGATACGATTTATGCTACCCATCGGTGCCAGACATTGAAGTGGAGACAGTACTGATCAGATCATGATGGGTGGGTTTAATCTTAGGTGATTTATAGAACACTGGGCAATTTGACATAAGTGGATGGCTTAATGTACAATCATTGTGATCTGTTTATGCGGGGATGGGGGCTGACTAACCTTGTGCATCTTAAGCATTTCTGGGGGGAGAGAGGCACTCTGCCGTGTTTGGGAGTGGGTAGTTTTAGATCCACAGGCAGGGAGGCAGGGAGGGGGAGGGAACCAAAAGGTCAAGATGTTGGGGACGTTTATTTGTTGACGGTTTAATTGGTATGCAATGCAATTCACAGATCAAATTGCGTAAAATAGCCATATTGTACACAGGACCTAAGCTGTTGAGTGGGCAGTTACAAACTCCGTATCCTCCGTATATATGGAAATGGTATGATGCGTGTGTATGGGGGGGACAGAGATAGAGTGCTTTCTGTATTGACCTGGAATGTCAGTGGTGTTGGTGATAAGATTAAGAGAGGAATAGGGCAACAGTATTTAAAGCGCCATCCACCGGATGTGGTCTTATTGCAAGAAACGCATCTTGTGGGCCGGAAATCTAAGGCCCTAACTAGGTGGGGATACACACTTCTGGTACATGCGGACTATACCACGGGTTCGAGGGGAATGGCTGTACTGGTTAGGAAGAGTATACCTCTCATCGTTCACAAGACATGGGCAGACCCAGGGGGGCGATTCGCAGGGGTGGAGGCCCAGTGGGATGGAAGGGACATCAATATACTCTGTGTATTTGCCACCCGCTCTGGGTAAGACGGCATTAGAGGACCTGGGAAGTAGGCTGACGGGACTCCGGGAGGGCACACTGATTATGGGAGGAGACTACAACATGACACTGGACGACACTATAAATCATCACCCGCCAAGGTCCAGAGCGAAATCTAACGATCTCATGGCTGATTTTACAAAGGCAATGGGGCTGACAGATGTGGGTCGAGTGCTTCAACCCACTGGCAAACAATTCACATAGTTCTCTAATGTCCATCCTAGTCTATCACGCAACACATATGTCCTCGATTGGTAATTTCGCCCAGTATAAAGTCTTACCTAGGGGCATATCAGACCATTCCCCTGTCTGGATGGAATATACACATTGGGAAAGACAGGCACGCACTACTGTCGTTCTTAACCCATGGCTCTTGCATATACCAGATATTAGAGAGGAGCTCCGTAAGCAATCGGCGAATTATTTCACGGAGAATGTAGGCTTGGTTGATTCTGCACAAACAATCTGGGAAGCTTACAAGGTGGTTTTGAAGGGGCAAGCTTTGTCATTGAAAACGGGCCATCTGGCTAAGAACCGTGAGCTCCTGACCCAGGTTGAGTCCGACCTCCTTGAACTGGAACGAGAGCACTCACAAAATCCCTCACCAGAGACGAGCCATAGGCTCTTAATGAAGCAAGACGAATACAGGATAAAAACTAGAGAACACATGATGGCTAAGAACCGTGCCACCCAACATAGGCTTTATGAACTAGGTGATAGAGCTGGTAGGACATTGGCGTGGCTGGAGAGGCGAGAGCAGGGTTCCAGATGGGTACATGCACTGACGACTCAGGGGGGTGAAACAGTGAAGCATCCGTATGAAATAGCTGAGGAATTTGCTGATCATCTGGAGAGGGTCTACTCCCCCTCTTCCCACTACACGGCTGAAGAGTCCCGTCCGCTCCTCTGTGACAGTAATATACTGAGCCTCACGGATGCAGAAAGGAAGTCCTTGGAGGAAGACCTCTCGAACGAAGAAATAAGTAAGGCCGTGGGGCAGATTAAATCCGGGAAGGCTATGGGGCCTAATGGCATACCAGTTGAGTTCTTGAAAGCTACCGCCTCTCTGACTGTGCCACACTTAAAAGCCATGTATGAAGAAAGTCTGGAGATGGGTAAGCTACCAGTAGACCAGAGGCTGGCCACCATTGTGGTCATCTACAAACAGGGTAAACCAGCAGATAGATGCGGCTCCTATCGGCCAATTTCACTGATTAATGTGGAGGCAAAAGTGCTGGCAAAAGTCCTGGCGAATAGGCTGGCGACGGTTATTACATCATTGATCCATCCGGACCAATCTGTCTTTATGCCAGAGAGGAATACGGCCCTTAATATACGACGTCTCCACAATGTGATCGCCCGTGGGAAATATATTGAGGAGGATGCGGCGGTGCTATCCCTGGACGCCTCGATGGCATTTGATTCTATAGAATGGCCGTATCTATTTGAAGTCCTGGAAAAGGTGAGACTGGGCCCGAAATTCATAGCATGGGTGAAACTTCCATACACGGATGTGCTGGGACAAGTGAGGGTTAACAGTTATACATCCCGAACATTCCAGTTAACAAGGGGTACTAGGCAAGGATGCCCGCTCTCTCCACTGATATTCTCGCTTCTGTTGGAGCCCCTTGCGGCCTGGGTTCGCAGAGATATGATGGTGAGGGGGCTGCGGTGGGCAGACGGAGTAGAAGACCGCATCTCATATATATACAGACGGCATACTGTTATTCTTAGCCTCCCCGTATAAATCAATCAGCGTAGTCCTTGACATCTTCACAAATTTTGGCAAATACTCGGGGTATGCGATCAATTGGCGCAAGTCTGTACTGTTTATGCTGAGGGGACAAGTCCCCCGACTTCCAGCTGAATGCACGTGGTGGTGGCCGAGGAGGGGTTTCGATATCTGGGGGGTTTTGTTACATCAGACCCGATTTGTTTCTACAGATCCAATCTGCCCCCCCCCCCTTGGCTCGGTTACGAGCAGGTGTGAAGCACTGGAGAACTCTGCCTTTAACACTGGTGGGGCGGGCTGCGCTCTTTAAAATGCTGGCCCTCCCTCGTTTTCTTTACATACTCCAAAATTATCCACACAGAGTCCCAGACTCATATTTTAGGGCGATCGAAGGTGAAATCCGAACGCTGTTGTGGGATGGGAAGGCCCCCAGGATAGCACTGACGAAACTGACAAAAGGCTGGTATGATGGAGGCATGGCTCTCCCTGACCTGCAACTCTACTACTGGGCGGCGCAGCTAGTGACCGTCAACCACTGGATATCTCGCCCCCCTGGCGACCCAGCGTATGCTCTTGATCGTTACCAAACTGATTGTTCTGGCTATCTAGGGGCCCTGTACACTAGTGATAGGAAAAATAGGGGGACATTTTTTGGACCTATTCAGCATACACTGGAGATATGGCACATAGTCAACGCTAGACTGGGATGGGCGGGAGTCCTCTCACAGGAGACGGTGTTATGGTACACCCAGAAGCTGGGCATGTTATGTTATCAGCCCGGTTTTGACAAATGGGACCTCATTGGTATCTCCGCGGTGAAAGACCTGGTGAAGAAGGGAGCCATGCTTACATTCGGTGACCTTCAGGGGCAATACCATCTGGACCAAGGGGAACAGTACAGATACTTACAGATTGGTCATGCAATACGGGCGGCCTTTCCGTCTCTCAAAGATATACCAAACTCGTCCCCACTGGAAGACCGTTTGTTGGACGGGCCCCTCGTCTCAAAGGCAATATCCCTGACTTATAAGAAGTTAAGTAATAATTTACCAAACACCTTTCCAAAACTCAGAGAGCGATGGCAGGATGACCTAGGCCCGATAGACGATGAAGACTGGCAGACGGCTCTCATGTCCCCTCGAGAAGTGGCCATCACCCTTAATTTGCGGCTGATCCAGCTTAGGATACTTCACCGATCATACATCACAGGGGTTGTTTTGGCGAAAATAGGTGCTAGACCTGACGATCGCTGTATGAGGGGATGCGGACAACAGGCCACATTCTATCATACGTTATGGAGTTGCCCAAAGATACATGCCCTATGGGAGGAAGCGTCAAATCATATGCAGGCGGCTTTAAGGAAAGAAATAGTATTGAAGCCACAACTGGGTCTATTAAACATATGGGAGGTGACTGACCTCACGGAAGTTGAACAGCAATTCACAACACTGGGGTACACATTGGTGAAACGAGAACTGGCGAGAGGTTGGGGGGGCGAACAGACTCACCGTTCGTCACCCTATGGGCTAGGGAAATGGACAGATGCATGCTTGCAGAAACCAAGGTTTTTAAGATGAGGGGATGCCCCAAAAAATGGGATAAGAAGTGGTCGCAATGGAATAAGTATAGAGTAGAGCCATGTGTGTCGCTTACAGTTGAACTGGAGTTGAATAGACGTGCTGAACAAGAGACTGTTACTTAAGTGTAATGTACATTTATGACTGCCCAGCTGTTATGTTGTTTATCCTGAACATGTCGTCCACCCTTGTATGTATGGCTGTAATTAAAACCAATAAACAAAAAAAAGAATATACAGATCTAGTTATTTGGTTTGTCTGTTTTGCCTTTTTAATTAGTGTTGTTACAGTTCAGTGTCTGAAAAGTTTCAGCACTCCCTCCATCGTCTCCTTGTGTTTGCTTTGTTCGCCCTAAGTTGGCAGGGCATGCCTAGACATGGGTCCCTTGCTCACTAAGCCACTGGATTCAAGTTAGCCTTGCTGATGAAGCGTGTTACCCCCAAAACCGGTCCCAGGATGCCTGTTTCCGGTCCAGGGAAGACCTGGCTTGGCAGTTCGCGCTGGACAGGGTCAAGACTGATTTGCATATAGTTGGGTCTGAACTGGGGTGGAGAAGTGAGCTAAAGAACGATGATGGATTCAACCGAGGTCTGTGACTGGGGGTGAATGTCTGAAAGGTTTCAGTGCTCTGTCCATCGTCTCCTTGTGGTTATAGTTCCAAGCCACGTGCATTTCAAATATATTGTTGGCAACTTTCTGGCTACATGACATCCAATTCAAATGATTTAATTCCATTTTGATAGATGGTGTATCCCATTCAACGCTGGAGCTTTCCCAAACTTCTACCTTTCTTTTTCTGCTCTGGCTTTCACAAGCAAGAAGAGAACTATAAACCATTCAAGCTTTTAGACATGGAACTCGTGTCCAAAACATTTGCTTCACTAACAGTATTTTTAGTGCAGTGCAATTAGAGGGAATCTGCTCCAGGGGTCTCAGAGATATATATTTCAGAATCCTGGATTACTCCTTTGCAATCCTCTGTTAACATTTTCACATGCAATTATGGTGCATAGTGAATACTTCGTGGTTCAAAGATACTTGGATTTTCCTCATATCTCTTTTTCTATTTTAATCAACTCTTATAATTTCTCAATTTCGAAAACATAATATTGGATGCCTTGATATTTATATCAAACTGTACATCCCTTATCGTGTTCATCAGAGGACTTTCCTCTTCTACACAGTCTTAGTCAAATCATGTGGAAGTTTTCGAACGTTATGGGTTACCCGCTATAACTGGTTTGATCAAACAGTGTTACGTTTTGCTATAACAACCTCATGATGTTCCAATAAAAGAAGAAGGGTAGTAAGGGTACGTAACAGTACGTGCAACAGGTTTGTGATAATATCAGCAAACAGCTCTAACAAAAGTTACATTATTGCTTGGCATCCCCAAGTGATAGCATTAGAGGTATTAAACACTTTAACAGGGGCATTTGTAACCAGTGGAGCAGGGAGTATTATTTTTAGTACACTGAGGGCCTCATGTAGGTAAATAAATTTTACCGGTTCATAAATACCGAGCCGTACCGAATCGGTAAATTAGAACCGGTAAGTTACATGTAGGTAAAAATTCGGTAACAGTTACCGATTCGGTAACATTCGGTAAATACGAATCGGAAGTCACCGAATCGGTAAATACCGAGGTGGTATCCACCGAATCGGTAAATACCGAGGTGGTATTTAGCGAATCGGAAAATACCGAGGACACTACCACCTTCCCTTAACTAAGTAGCCAATATCACAATCATGTCATTATAGAAGGTCTCTCAGGCTTGAATAGGGGACCCCATACCTCAAAGATCAGCTTAGTGAAATCACATCACAGGAGCATCAGGAGTCTCCTCGCAGGAAGGCTCGTCTTCGGTCTGAATAATAAACATGACGTCTGAGATATGAAAAGCACCAACTGTCAGGTATGTGCAGCTGCGCGTGTGCCATGGCTAAATCGTGGGTCGAACAACCTAGAGTGGAAAACAAGCATTGTGTAAAATTCCAGACTGTGTGTCACAGCATGTACAGACCAAGGTCGCTGCGCAGAGCTTGGGATGGGAACAACAGAATGCACTCGTCTGAAGGAAGTCTCGAGTCAGCAGTTTATTCAAGAAAGAACATGTAAACGCAGTGTCGTGTGCAAAGACACAAATATGGCTACATAACATTCAACGTGGTAATGCCAACTGAACAATGCATGTACGTATTCAGGGAGAACTCACTACACGCCCCCTTGAGCGAAGCAATATGTAATAGGCACGAAAAGAGAGAACGCAGAGTTCAGTTTCGTCAGAGCAGAACAGGGCGTAACCAATGCAGCGCCAAAGTCCTACAGTCCAATTAATTGCAGCATACAATTCCAAAAACACAATGCAAGTATAGTATAAAACTCAAGCAGACCATCAGGAAGAGAAAAACGAGAACTAAAAGAAATAAATGTTGCGCCAGGGTGCTGTCCAGTAGCACAGGCGCAATGGACGACAATCCAGTTAATCCATGAATGTATAGGCAGCATATGTGGCCACGGCTTCCAACAAGCAATCGTTTTCAGGGCCACTAAAAGTCTCAGCCATCCAATTGAGTAAAGAAAAGGAACATACGTGTTCTCCAACCAACGGAGCCTCTAGCACAATCAGAGGGCACCCGGAATGTTCCTCCAAATAGCTCATGGACAAGAAGTCGTAGGCTGCCGCTGAGATGTCCCAATTACCCAGGATACCATGCGCCGCTCCACACGCCATGATCCGGACACCAGAACAGGACAACTCGTGAGACACTAAGGGCCTCATCAGTCGATCGAAATCCGGCACCGGAGACACCATGTTGGTCAAGCACAAATCCAGAGGCCATTCAAAGGGACAATCCAGGCAGTGTAATACAGGTTGTACGCAGGTGAAGTAGGAATACCTGAAGGATAATCCATAAGCCAGGCTCAAAGTCGCCAATGGCAAAGTACCATAGAAGTCAAGCATCCTATCACGAAGAAGATGCAGACGGGACAGGTGCTCGTGTGGCACAGAAGGAGCAGCCATTCCGTAGTATGAAAAGTAAAAGCAGCACACCTGCCACCAGCGCCAGAAGCAGCGGAACACCTCCAAAGATGCTCGAGAACAGTGAATGAACAAATGCCGGAATTACACCACAAATTGTTTGGAAAGAGGTCACGAGACCCGAGCCCCACATGTTAGAAAAAATTGAGCCAGGCCGGTCGTGGACGAGGCATTGATAATACTTTGGATCAAAGAGCCGAAATGCAGGGGGAGGTCAGTATTCAGAGGCGCCTGTTCCTCAGTGCGCGTAGTAGCAACGTGAAGGACAAATATTTTAACGAGAGGAAGTCAAAGGCACCTCTTTGTGGGACAATGGCGCTCTATTCTGCTCAACTTGTTGGACTCTGCTTTCAAGGTTGGAATCGAAGGCCAGATGGAAACATCCCGCCGCCCATGCGGGGGTGGAAAAAGAACAGTATTGCAGCAGACAACTTCATGCGAGACAGTTATGTACGGGATTACCACTCACATCCCGCAGCAAACTTCATTAATCATTATTAAATGAATACCGTTTGCAAGCACAGTGAAAGAAGGTGTAATCACAGGCACTGGGATACCTCGTAGGACGCACGCCAAAATCGGGGCTTGTACATTGCATGCGCCGTGTACTTGCATGTGCCTATTGTCTCATGTATGAATCCTAGAAGTGAGAGTGCTAGAGCTAATATCTATAACGGCTTAGGCCTTCTCCATGTTTGCTTGGTCAATAGCTCTCAGTCTGGAAGCCGCCTCACTGTGCGGCAACTTGCAGACCTCGTTGTAAATAGCATACGCGCACCTTTTGGTTCTGCCACCCACGGGACCATTCACAATATCATTCCATTCGGTATGCACATTGATGGAGTGGGTGGACTTCCTGATCCTGTAGATGTGCTCTGTGTCAGCTGGTGGACAGAGTGGGATGTGTGTCCCATCAATGCAGCCAATATAATGGGGGAAGTAATTCCTGAAGGAACGGGACAGGCAACTCTGGGATACACCACCCACCGCAGCTGTCACCACCTGAGAAATGCCGGATGCCGGCAGATGTGGGCTGCAGAGCACCTGCACATGTGGGGGTATGGCGTGCGCCCTTCTCATTGGCTGGTCCAGGAGTGGGTGCGGGTCCCTGATTGAGTCCATGATGGTTTCGGGGTGTAGCCTGTACCTCTCATGTATCTCTGCATCAGTCAGCTGGAATAGTGTGATGCGCTGTCTGTGGATGCGTTCCTTCCGTCGCCAAACCCTCAGTCCTGCTGCCTCTAGACGTAGGCGCATTGCAATGACGTACATAGCTGCCAGGGTGTCCACGCTGTTGCATTTTGGGATTGCTTAGCTGCACTGTTGTTGGTTACCACCTGCTTTCAATCCGTGTTAATTACCGACTCTTATTTACCGATTTTCTTGGATTTCTTAATTACCGAGTGCTCCTACATGTCATTTTAACTTTTTACCACTTCATATTTACCACTTCATATTTACCGATTCGTTAATTATGTATTCGGTAAATATGAATCGGTATTTACCGCCTCATATTTACCGAAAAGTGGTTTTTGGTCTCCTACATCTCACTTGTCTGAATACCGGTCGGTAACGGAATATTTACCGAAATTGGGCCGTTACCGACCGGTATTTCGCTACCTACATGAGGCCCTGACTGACAGATTTAAGAGTTCGTGGACACATTCAACTTGTACAACAATTTCAGAATCTAAAATATGTGAAACACTTCTTCATGGGAATAATATTATAACCAATATGAATAACTCATTTAAGAAATCTGTAAATTGGTCTTGGGTGATCCTCTTAGAGGAACCCTGCACTACAGGAATAGTAAGCATGCATATATACAAAAGTAAGGATTTGGGGTCCCACTAACGATAAATGTAAGACTGCAGTAACTTTAGTCTCTACAACTTAATTTTCATCTTGCAGTATCAAATCCCAAGCACACATTTATGAACGGCCAACTTGGGCATTAATGTCACCTGCTACCATAACAATTCATCTTGCCCCATTTCACAAAGGCTCTCTCATTCAGCAAGAAGTGTTTCTAATGTGTGTAATGTTTACAGTTTTTCATTCATTCTGGCTGGCCTGCTGTACAGTATGTATGTTCAAGATAATATTGTTAGGAGTATCTATCGCAACTAAGGTAATACCCCGCAAATCAGTATCAATCATGTTGGCCTGACCATTGGTTCTTTTTGAAGTATATTTTAGCAGGCCTCAGTAGAGTCTTTTAGCCCCTTAATTGCTTCCTAACAGTAAGATATACAGCGATGACCATGTATGGTATGGATACACCAAAGGCTAATTGTACGACACCTCTTTTCTGTCACAAATGGCCCGATTCGCAAAGCAGAATCAGACCGTTTGACAACACAAAAAAGCTTTTTGTATGTATCACACCCAACTTGCAATACAGTAACACATTACCAAATCGCCATTTGAATCTGCGACCTAATAAGGATTTGGTATTTGGAATGGTCATTTTCAAGGCGTCCTTGCCAAATACTAAATTGTAGTGGTAAGTGCGATTGTTTTGCGACTGAAATGCGGTTGCAAAACATTCGTACTTTATCACCATCTCAAAGTTAGTGGTAACCCATTTGCAAATGTGAAGAGGTCCCTATGGAACCCCTGACCCTTTGAGAATGTTTAAAAATATATTTTTTAAGAGCAGGCAGTGGTCCCACTGCTCTTAAAAAATAAAAACAAATCATTGATTTTTTTATTTTTAAACACATCCTGTTTTTCTTTAAGGAAAATGGGCAGCATTAAAAAAAATATTGTTTTATTTAAAAGCAATAATGTGGTGGTCTGCTGACTCCAGCAGGCACCATCCCCGTGATAGCAGCAAATCCTAGTGGGCCACGAATACTGACCTATTTCATTAATATTCATGAGGTAGGTCGAATGGCAACCCACTATGAATCGGTAATTTGCAAAATGACCTTTTACTAAATAGGTCTCTTCACAATTTACCACACTGGTTGCAAAAATAGTGGTCTCAAATTGCGACCTATTGTACGTACATCTAGCCCCAGGTCTCTTGAAAACAAAGAATTAAGAAATGATTGACTGCAATTAGAGTCCCTAGGGTTATCTCAAAGACCAACAGCAATACACGAATAGAGGGGGGTGTCACACCCGGATATAAAGAGACTGAGCCGCCCCGGCCCACCAGCAGTCTATTGCTTTCATTGGAACCAGCGCGTCTAGGACTACATGTATGGGAGCTGAATCATGGAGCGATTCCCAGATTATGCTCTGTGCTATTTGGTATAATTACAGGGAACCCGGTGCTCCGAGCATGCACTGATCCTGAGCACATTGTGCTTTACACATTTAATGTTGAAGGGGTTGCTAAGCATTGGATTAGTTGCAATAACAAGGCTACAGCTTTTCAAATATGTTGAATCCTTGACATAGTTTACAGTAGGATTGGTGGAGCAGTTCACCTAACGTTAAAATTAGTGTCCATGTTAGCCAGGTCAGAGGCCATGATTTTAGCTTACTAATACTTTGAATCTTTTGACAGGACAACAGCTAAGCATGAAGATGTGCCCGGTTATAATAATGTATTTAACTTGATTTTGGTGATATATTTAACTTGAATATAGTAATGTATTTAACTTCTGGTGGGCCAGGCTAACTAATGCTTTCCCCTTGACATGTCTTCCAGCTGCCCATACTGAAGCCTGAAGCGTTTGATGTCGTTGACAGCCTTATGCAGCCCAAACGTCAGCAAGTCAAAGCACCAAAGCTGCCGAAATCTACCCCCAGTGTTCCTCTTGCCCCCTTGACCATGTCACCTGGCCAGACCCTCCAGTACACTCTACAGCTAACCCTCCCAGCAGGGGCTGAGCTGACTGCTGGAGCGCCAAGCTTCTGGGTACTCTCAGCTGACGGTGAGTGCCGGGGATGTTTTACCACTGATTAAATCTATTTGATGTATTAACAGCCGTGTTTTTTTAATGATTTGCTTTAAATGTCTTGTTCAAAACAAGAAGCAGTAACTTTATGATAGAATAATCACGTGCATGTTTTGGTCTATTGTGCCAATGTTAAGATGATTGCATATAATTATATTTAGAAAGAAAGGCTTCTGGACGCCTTGTAATTGCGCATATATAAGTGGTTAGGAAGTTTATTGGGAGGGAGGTTTAAGATATTTTCAGAAACACTGGTAATCATTGGAGGATCAATGGGCCAGATGTACTATTCCCTAACACAAACAATGGGTGTGCAATCTGCACACAAGGATCTTTGCAAATAAGAATAGAATTTGTGTTGAGATAATAGATCACATAACTAATTGTCCATTCTCAGTGGGATGGGTGGGCACAAAAGTTCCGGGCTAATAAATATTAATTAGTCACGTCACAAATTGTGATACCCCCTCCAACCTTCTCCCAGGGTCAGATTGAGACAAAAAATTGTCCGGGAACCAAAATAAAAGTGGCCCCTATTAGCGAAGCATATCGCTAAAAACGAGTTAATATCATGGAAATCAACAGTAAAAGCCAACCCACCTGGCCATAAAACCGGCCCACAACTGCTAAACAACCACCCACACACTGATGCGGTGCCTCATTGGCCTATAGGTCAGTCCGACCCTGGACGCACCAATGATTGGCCTTGAAAGGCAAGATGGAGGTCTGCAAAGGGTCTGTCCCAGCAATTGCGGTCCCAAAACAGGAAACATGTTTTGAGAACAAATGCAGAGATGAAGTCCTGCAAGTGATTGCACACATCCATTCCTGCAGTTTTTTTTCTTTCCCAAACAGGGAGATTTTTTTTTTTTTTTTTTAAAGGCATCCCCTGTCCATTAAAGGAACAGGCACTACTTCAAAAACAGGTTTCCTGTTTCGAGACGCAATGCGGAGTGGGATTGGGGGAAGAGGGGCAGTAGTCCTTAGGTCCAAGCTGCATGACAGGATTTCTATAGGGGAAAATGTCCCATAAGGACAGCATCACCTGTGCGAGTCCGCTCTCACCAACTCTTGGTGTCAGTAAATGGTTCTTAGTTATCAGCCGCAATTGTGTCTCACGTCATTGATACATTCCTTACTGAATCAGAACTAGGAGGGGAATGCCCCTATCACTCTCCCTTCTATTTGTGAATTGGAGTGGAACGCAAAACTCTTACGTGAGTTGTAAAGACTTTTCTGACACACAAAAAGTTTTGTTCTATTCTAAAACACCCTTTGCGGTTGCACACTCCGATTTTGCAAATTACAGGGTTTGTGGCAGCAAGAAGGCTTTGTACACCTGGCCCTTAGCACTTAGTTCTAAAAAGAAATAACGACCATGAGAGACGAACAACTGCTTCTCTTGAGAGTCAACATGGATTAAGAGAAATTAGGCAAAACATTATATAGAGTCATTTTATTCTCTTTAATCAGACTTCGAATTAGTCACTGTTCAGTTCAGCACTTCAACAGTGATACTTCTAAAAAAAATTAAAAAAAAGAGGCAACTTTTTAAGAAATCTAAAAATAGAAAAATAATCCACAAGAAGGGGATCGGGAAAACATTAACAATGTAAAAGAAAGCATAGGAGAAGAGGGAGAAAGATGGGCCACTGGATGTCCCCTTTTATAAGATGGAACAACTAACCAAAATAAAAGAGGGTAGAACATGGTAAAAAAGAAAAATGGCTACTGAAGAGAAAAAAATGAGTATTGAAACTAAGAAAAGCTAAAAATGGCAAATGAGAAAGGTAAGTACGAGAGGAAAAATTTGAAGTAGTAAAAAGTCTACAAAGCTAAATAAGAAATACAGTTAAAAACAAATAAGTAATAAGGTACATTTCTTTGCTTCACTTAGCTAGCACTATTGCCATGCCACTCTCTAAAATGTACCCCTTGCACATTGAGCACTATTGCCATCTTAGTATTCACTACTGCTCTCGCATTAGAGCCCGGTTGTACTCATAAATGCTACCCGTATGGAAGCCCTGAAGGTCTTTCCCCCACAACCACCTGCCTTGCTCATCAAAGGCATGATCTCTCTGACCTGTGACCATGTCCAGTGACATACCCAGTTTGTGACTGGGTATGTCTGTTTCACTAGCTAAAAATGTTTATAGTTGAAGAGATAATGAATCGGAGGCCATATGTAACATGATGGTTTCAAGTTTTAATTTCAACGTATAATTCACTTTATGTGCGAAAATGCATTCTTGCAGTGTACAAAAGCGATTTTGCTGGTCAGAAAAGTCTTTCCGATTTGCTAAATAACTTTTACGGCCCTTTCTCACTCGTAAATAGCAGAGGTCTTGGAAAAGGCACAAATCTGTATGTATCAATGGTTTGAGACCGAAGTTGCAATTGTAACTGACCTGGGTTGGTAGTGGATTCCCAAAGTGGAACCTGTCACGCCGGGTCAGATTCCCCTTGTGAATCATGAGCTACCTTTGGGGGAGCAGAGAGTCACCCAGTGGACCACTGCATGCAAGCTCTTTGTCTTATATATGTGAGAAAAATGTTTTTTTATGTCTTGAACGTCTGCCATCCCTTGCAGACCTTCATCCCTACAGAGAAAGTCATTAACAAAGGGCCCAACATCATTAATATTTGTAATGTAGGTGGTTTATCAGTCTCCTGTGAATATTCATTTTGTGAGGTCATTGATTAATGCATCAATTGAATCGCAAATGTACTGCACTTTGTACATCAGTCCCTATGACCCCTTTACATGAATGCATGCAATGTTTCTTTTTTCATTTCACCTCAGAGAAGACAAAAGGAGTAATGGTGATCAGGTGAGCCACAAAAATGTGGAAATGTCTTCTGTGCGTTAACATTCTATTACATCATTTCAGGGTGGGAGGGTGTAGTTGGGTGGGCAGTAGACCATGGGAGTAAACAAATCAATATCTGCCTTAATTGCAAGGATGAATGATGAATGGATTTATATTTGTTTTAAACCACCTTTTGATGGTCATGTTTGTTGGGCATCGTAGTCAGTTCTCTCTGTGTTGGACTCAAAAGATGGTCTTACTTTGCCTGGCGGTGAGGTTAAGCTCACTTCCTTCCACCTGGCAGAGGAATCAGTGGGCTTAACTCACTGGAAGTTTTCTTTCTGTGCAAGTTTGGTATTGGTCATTTCCCCTCCCTCTGACCGCTCTGCCTTGCACAGTGGTCCTCGGCAAGGAAATGTGTGTCAGAAGCCAGGCCTTAACAGGGAGGCCCTCAGAAGCCTTGAGCTGTGACCCTCTGGTGAATGAGCAGCCCGTAGATGGTTCAGACATCACAAACATCTGAGTCTCAGTTGTTGGAAACTCAACGGTTACCCCACCGCTAGATGAGCCGGGAAACTGCAGGTTTAGTCATATTCATGACGGGGTCCCCACGTTACCAAATTTTAAATGGGCTACAAAGTCCGAGGATGTGGCGTTAGGGCCAGAGCTGCTCACTTTGGAACTAGGAAACCTGGTTCGAGTCTCAGTGTTGGGGCAACATCTGCTGATTCTGGGCGAATCACTTAATCTCCCCGTGCCTAAGAAACGATTCTGACCTTGTGTAAAGTGCCGATGCTCATGTAAAGTGCTTGAATACCTTCAAGCTGAGTTCGCTCTATACAAAACCACTAAAAGAATATATAGCTTCTAGTTGGGAATCTGTGAAACTAAAAAAAGGTAGATAAGCCTTGGAGATATATTTGAAGTCTTGCTGTCAAGGAAGAGATTAGAATACCTATGGAACAAGTTCAACATCACCACCAATGAAGATATTAGCATTAAATAGGGGTAACACCTCCTTATAAAAGTCGATCTGTATATTTCTAAACTATCTTATTACGTGAGTATTAAAGCAGCATCGGCAATGGTGTAACATTTTTGCTGTGTTGCTGGTATTGTCACTACTAGAGCTGCTGCATTCTGCGACTCTGAAATGATTGTCACAAAAGTACAAATCTTTTTTTAAGGACTTTCAGTTTTCCAACTTGTCATGCAGGCATTGTGACCCTTGTCTTGCTACCAAGAAAGATTCCCTGTGAAACTCCAACAAATCCATCGTGGCCAAAATCTCACAGGATCCATGTCAGACTCTGAATTTCCCAATCTTTGTGATCAACAGAAACATGGGCTGCACATTTGTTATTGGCACAAGACTTCTAGGCCCTGGTTCCCTGCCCTTCAACATAGGGGTGTACTACTTCCTTTGATAGTTTGGCATGTTGGCAAGAAAAGGGTCGCCTTTGTGTTTCTGACTATCTGTCACGGTCACTGCATGGACCCTGTAAGGGTGAGACAGTCCACCCAGACTTCTCTTTCCATTCTATCATGATGTGCACCATGTGCAAGTCATTCTGACTGTCTCCCTGATCTTCCCTGAAATAATCCCTGAGTAATTGTGCCTTGTTTATGGACATGCTGAGTGGAGACACTGCTTCTGCTATGTTTATGATGGAGTAAGAGCGACGGTCAGTGTCCTTTGCGCCCCTCCCAGGCCAATCATTGCTAAACTCCCTATTTATAGGTATTGTGATGCAGTGCAGGGTCTCGTCCACAAATGACCAACACTATTCTAGTCCCAGAAGGGATGTTTATTATAGCTGTGTTCCTTGGTGGGCAACCAAAAGATATTCATGAACGTATAGGGCCTTAACTATGATAACCCAGAACTTTTCAGGGAAGTGCAAAATCATGTAACACAGCAATGATGCGATACATTGATGTAGGGAGGTAATTTTAATTGTACACAACTCCGAATTTGACAGATCTGGTGGCACCCCTAGGAGACCCTTCCTTGTGGCCAGGTTAATCAAAATATTATGGCGCAAGAACATCTACTAGATAAAAGGAGGCATAGGAATCTGAACAGCTCAAATTTAATATTTTACTCTGCGGTCCATGACCATATTCTCATATTGATTTGGTCCTACTCTAGGGATGCCACTTCACATGTGAAGTCTTGTGCACACCTTGCCCGCACATACTCAGACCACTCACCATATTTGTTTTAGAATTTAACATAACTGATCGACACCCATCTAGTTACACTCGGAGATTAATCCCTGATGCATTGTTACATATGGTATTCAAGGTTGAGAGTAGGTTCGCTATTATAAAATACTTTAAAAACAATATAGGGTCTGGTAACTGGTTTGAGACGGTCTGGAAAGCTTTTAATATCTTTTTGAGGCGTCAGTGTCTCAAGCTCGGAACCCAAAATCTATTCAACATAGTCTAGCTAAGTTTGAAAATGAGATAGTTTACCACAAAAGGTTTGTGTTCCCCTGCTCTTAGTATAGGCCTCTTTCTTAACTCAATACAGACATCAAGATCTTAGCCAAAATCCATGTGAATCATATCGTCCCTATTCGTGTCAGGCATGGTTCTTCCATAACAATCAAGCTTCATCCCTGGCAGGACAATCACTCATTATCTTCAGAAGTTCTTGGGCATTGTATCACAACTTAGCCCTGACGTAAATGTGGTTGCGATGTTTCTTGGATGTCAAGAAGGCCTTTGATTCTGTTGTATGGGAATACATGTTTTCAGTTCTAGACAAACTAGGGTTAGGCAACATTTTTGTCTGTCTGGTATGATCATTATATTACCGACCCTATAGCCAGGATCTGGGTTAATGGTCATATTACTGACCCGATTCCAGTTTATTGGCGAAAAAGGCAGGGCTGCCCGCTCTTGTACTTACTGTATGCCTTGGTGTCTAGACCGCTGGCTTGTGCTCTCAGAGACTCACAAAGAGAGGGCTTAGGTTTCGTGGCCAAAACCAATGATATCTGCATATGCCAATGACCTCCTACTGTACAGGAGAGAGCCTGTTGTTAATTTCCTCAAGTGATCTAGGAGATTCTCCGTCAAGGCTGAAAATGTATTGGAATAAATCCCTCATTTTTGTTTGATGGAGGTTACTATACAGGGTCTAGTGGTCTTTCCAATTAGATAGACACTAGATCCTATGCAATACATAGGGATTATGGTCCACAGCAGCCCAGAGGAAGTGCTTCACAGAAAAAATGGGGTGGTCCTCAATAAGCTAGCAGAGGGTATAGAGAAATGGATCAAACTTCCACTATCTCTAGCTGAGAGAGCGGCTGTCATGGAGACGTTCATTCTGCCTTGAATGTTATATTAATTCCAGAACATTCCTACCATGTCTACTCAAGCATTCTCTTAGCATGCTACTGAGCTTGCTTACTAAACTGGAATGAGCCGGTAGGCTCCCTAAAATCACCTGGACCATACTAACTCTGTCATATGAGCAGAGTGGTCTGGCTGCTCCGGACCTGGAATGCTATTATCACGAGGCACAGACCCAACTTGCGTATTACTGGATACATTGTTACCAAATAACAGGCTTGAGCATTAGGTTTGTGAATCTGGGATGCTCATAGTTGGCTTGTTCGGTTTCTCTTGCAGATCACACATGTAATGACCCACTAGACTCCACTGTAGATGTGTGGAGATGGCTAATGAAGAAGGGCAGATTTGACTTGCTCTACTTGGTGGCAATGCAGATTCACACAGTGTGTGTAGCTGTCTGTGCTTATAGAAGAGTGCTTTAGAGCCTATCTTAAGATGCTCAGGGTGGGTTGCATGGGAGACTTGCACGCCCATAATTCTTTTAAAACTCTTGGGCAGATTAGGGAGACTGGGTCCCTCCTTGTTAGTGCTCGAAGTGTTCCTCTACTATAGGATTTGGTAGGAGATGAGTGGCGCTATGGTAGAGTTTCCTAGTAAGTATTACCTCTTTATCGTACTCACATACCAGAATCAAAAATGAGAGCAGAGGTATATTATTACTAAAACCTATAACATAACCTGGTGCGCTATGCCTTCATGCGGAAACCTAGCACACTTATCAGGAGAGCGAGGTTTGGAATGCACTTATCACTGGTGAAAAGTGGCTATTCGTCTGCTCATCAATTAGAAGCATCTCTCTCAGTAGCAGATATAGGCTCATACAGTTTAAGTTCATACAACACTATTTTTATACTCCACCGTGCGTGTGGGAATAGGACGGATTGTCGATGTCAGATGACAAAGACTCAACTGTAAGTAGGCTGACATCATTAATCTGGAATGCTTGTGTCCAAGTATACAAATTTATTGGAATAACATTTTCACTGAATTAGGTAGAATGATGTTTCACAGAGTAGAGTGCTCTCCTATGCGTGCACTGTTGGGAAATGTTAAAAATGTTCCTGTTGCTTCTAGACAATACACACCTTTGGCGCTGGTAGTAGCTAAGCGTTGTCTGGTGATGAGGTGGGCCTCGCTCCCGTCTATACATGAGTGGATTCAGGATCTTATCTCCTCTAATAATGCTGCAGACACATTTAGTACACTGTGACCAGCTAAATCTATACCCCAAGACATTTGTCACCCCTTCGGCAGTATCTGCTGTTCGTATCACAAATGATGACATTGACTTACACTTTAATCATAGCAAATATGTTGAGTAAGGATCTAATCACCTTTATCTGTGATTGTATTGTGCTGGGACTGGATAGTGCACCCTATAATACCGTGCTATGGCTACTGCGATGGTACTCTACACATGTCGATTAGGCCAGCCTCTGTTACACTTACCTATATATAAGTGTTTCATGATGTTGTTATTAGTCAGTATTATAGATATTATATTTTGGCATGGCGATATTTTGTCTCTCAATATTGTGCCGTGCATCAGAGTGGTCACCACTAGTAATCCTGCAAAGTGCAGTCAATATGGTGATTGTATTTAATGTGGTGACTACTGCAACTAAAGTCAAAGCCGATAGTAACTCTGGACTGCTTCATTGATCAGCAGAGCTCTCGTTGTAGAAAAGGTTGGAGACCACTGACTTATATCTTCTATCAACCAAACTTTTTCAAATATTGGTGATCTTTGCAACTACTGTTTTGAAAATAATAATTGCAAGATGGTGGAAAGCAAATGTACTTTCATGATTCTTAGCGTGGTTAAATGAGGTTTGATACATAATTGCGAGGAAGCTAACACTGGATACATGGCACAAGAACTCTAAACAAAATGGTGCTCTGCCTGAAAGTATTAGATCAACAAACACTACAGTGCTTGCCAGATCCAACTGCTAGTGTAGGGGTGAGTCAGCACTGAGAGCCACAAGGGTTTATGTCACTCGGTGGGGTAACAGGTATATTTCCATAGCGCTAAGCTAGGTCACCATAACTTGTTTGTATTAATTGATAGCGCTAACCCACCCACAGCTACAGTGCTGAGAAGTAAATGTCACTGAATAAAGCTAAAGCGATTCACTCAGAGGACACCACTGATCCGAGGGTGAAGCTATCACCTACAATGGGTCTGGTGATGGGAATCCGTAGAGCTGCAACTACCTTTTTTGTTGGGAAGTGATAGGAGACCGTTCTCTCATACCTGGCTAGATCTCCAGTGTCTCACAGCTGTGCTGCTCTCCTGGGAGAGGTTGATGTAGCATCTCAAGAGAATTCTAACATCTTTCACTGCCTCTGTTGGGTCATTTGGAGACATAACCTAGTAAATATAGTTTTCAGGTGCATAAACCTCAGGAATAACTGTTGTTCCCCAAAAACTGTTTGCAAAAATGTCATTAATAAAAGGTTAAAATACTGATCTTATCATGTTTTTCTTATTATTATTTTTGGGAATTCACAATACATATCTGGTGTCACTATTTTTTCTCTTTTTCCCACGGGTGCCTAAAGTAGGATTACTGGATTGAAGACAGAGTTTTGGGATACCTACCAAAGATACATTTAAATATAATTAAGTAAATAGAACTCATTTATTTATGTTTTTGTTTATGTGCATAAAATTCACATTGGACGCGCTTCCTATACCACATCTAGGAGTCGCTTATGAATCACTTTCTCTGGGTCTTACGATATGAACTTACACGGTACAATGTCAAAACAACTGTATGCCACAACTGGGTCCAGTAGAAACTATTTGTTAATGGTCAGGTTTCACAACTAACCCACCTGTTATGTATGCAAAGTTTGAGAATGTTTATAGCGTGTTGAACAACAGTGACACACATACTGCTTTTTACACTTTTTAAGGTCTCATTAAAAGCTATGGTTCCAATGTACAAAGAGCTCCTAGTTAGGGCTTGAGTTGGGCATTGGCATCTGATCAGTGGTTTGTGACCAAAGTGGCGGTCTCAAACCATAAATGCATTACTTTCCAAATTACAAGTAGGAGGAAGATAACCCTCTCACAACCGGTACTTAATTTGAAACAAGCATTAAAAATGCAATAGGTCTTGTCTTTATTAAAGTTTAAGCAATTCTGTTTGTAATTAGGTGGCTTTTTAGCGTTGCTTGTATTAGTGTTTTTCAAACTTTCATGTACATAACATGCATATGTATGTATATATGTATATTTATGCAAGCATTAATATTTGTACTTGTTCTCTAGTGCCTTTAGGCAAAGAATAAAGGGTTGGAGAAAGGTCACGCTGTTTTGGCATATTGAGTATTAGAGAATGAGAGAGTAGCAAAGAGTACTAGAGAGTAGTAGAGGGTAGTAGAGAGTATTAGAGTTGTAGAGAGTGAGTAGTAGAGTAGTAGTGTGATTAGTAGAGTGAGTAGTAGAGAGTGAGTAGTAGAGAGTGAGCACTACAGAGTATTAGAGAGTAGTAGTAGAGAGTGAGTAGTAGGTAGTATAGAGTGAGTAGTAGACTGTAATAGTGCGTAGAGAGTAGTAGGCAGTATTAGAGAGTGAGTAGTAGAGAGTAGTATAGAGTGAGTAGGAGAGAGAGTAGTAGAGAGTAGTAGAGAGTGAGTAGTAGATAGCTGAGTAGTAGAGAGTAGCAAAGAGTACTAGAGAGTAGTAGAGGGTAGTAGAGAGTATTAGAGTAGTAGAGAGTGAGTAGTAGCTAGTAGAGTGAGTAGTAGAGTGAGTAGTAGATAGTAGATTGAGTAGTAGAGAGTGAGTAGTAGATAGTAGAGAGAGAGTAGTAGAGAGTGAGTAGAGACTATAGAGTAGTAGATTGTGAGTAGTAGAGAGTAGTAGAGAGTACTAGAGTGTAGTAGACAGTACCAGAGTGTAGTAGAGAGTGAGTAGTAGATAGTACAGTGAGTAGTAGAGTGAGTAGTAGATAGTGGAGTTAGTAGAGAGTGAGTAGTAGATAGTAGAGAATGAGTAGTAGAGAGTGAGTAGTCGATAGTGAGTAGAGTGAGTAGTAGAGAGGGAGTCGAGAGTAATAGAGAGTAGTAGAGAGTAGTAGAGAGTGAGTAGAGAGTACTAGAGAGTAGTAGAGGGAGTAGACAAGAGTATTAGAGTGAGTCGTAAAGAGAGAGTAGTAGACAGTTGTATAGTGAGTAGTAGAGAGAGAGTAGTAGAGAGTTGTTGTAGAGAGAGTGTAGTAGAGAGATCGCTTACCTTAGATCTGCTGGAATGGCTGCATACATAACGGCAGAAGCACTCAGTCCTCGCCGCTCTGTCCTTCCGACACGGGCTGCGGTCCGCCTGGAAAAGAAAGAAAAACATTAGCAAAAACAAAGAAAGCCAACATCGCTTACCTTACAGATGCAAGCATGGCTGCATACATACCAGTGGAAGCACTTAGTCCTCGCCGCTCTGTCCTTCCGACACGGGCTGCGGTCCGCCTGGAAAAGAAAGAAAAACATTAGCAAAAACAAACAAAGCCAACATCGCTTACCTTAGATCTACTGGCATGGCTGCATACATACCGGTGGAAGCACTCAGTCCTCGCTGCTCTGTCCTTCCGACACGGGCTGCGGTCCACCTGGAAAAGAAAGAAAAAGGTTAGCAAAAATAAAGAAAGCAAACATCGCTTACCTTAAAGATGCTAGCATGTCTGCATACATACTGGTGGAAGTACCCAGTCCTCTCCGTTCTGTCCTTCCGACACGGGCTGCGGTCCGCCTAGAAAAGAAAGAAAAACATTAGCAAAAACAAACAAAGGCAACATCACTTACCTTAGATCTGCTGGCATGGCTGCATACATACCTGCGGAAGCACCCAGTCCTCGCCGCTCTGTCCTTCCGACACGGGCTGCGGTCCGCCTGGAAAAAAAAGAAAAACATTAGCAAAAACAAACAAAGCCAACATCGCTTACCTTAGATCTGCTGGCATCGCTGCATACATACCAGTGGAAGCACCCAGTTGTGGTCGCTCTGTCCTTCCAACACGGGCTGCGGTCCGCCTGGAAAAGAAAGAAAAACATTAGCAAAAACAAAGAAAGCCAACATCGCTTACCTTACAGATGCAAGCATGGCTGCATACATACCAGTGGAAGCACTTAGTCCTCGCCTCTCTGTCCTTCCGACACGGGCTGCGGTCCGCCTGGAAAAGAAAGAAAAACATTAGCAAAAACAAACAAAGCCAACATCGCTTACCTTAGATCTACTGGTATGGCTGCATACATACCGGCGGAAGCACTCAGTCCTCGCTGCTCTGTCCTTCCGACACGGGCTGCGGTCCACCTGGAAAAGAAAGAAAAACATTAGCAAAAATAAAGAAAGCCAACATCGCTTACCTTAAAGATGCTAGCATGTCTGCATACATACTGGTGGAAGTACCCAGTCCTCGCCGTTCTGTCCTTCCGACACGGGCTGCGGTCTGCCTGGAAAAAAAAAAAACATTAGCAAAAACAGACAAAGCCAACATCGCTTACCTTAGATCTGATGGCATGGCTGCATACATACCGGCGGAAGCACTCAGTCCTCGCCACTCTGTCCTTCCGAAACGGGCTGCGGTCCACCTGGAAAAGAAAGAAAAACATTAGAAAAAACAAACAAAGCCAACATCGCTTACCTTAGATATGCTGGAATCGCTGCATACATGCCAGCGAAAGCACACAGACGAAAACAGGATAAAGTCCGTCTGCAAAAAAAACACAAACGAAAAATGAAACAGAAACATCAAAAACAATTCACTAGCCCAATAAATAAAAAAAAAAACACGCTAAAACAAGCCCAGTAAGATAAGAAACCTTTTACCACACACGTAAGTCAAGCGTGCCAGTCCAAGTGGGATGGCTCTAAAAGAGAAAAGTGTACGTCACTAGAAACTCTTTTCCAATGACCGGCCACCGTTTAGCATGAGCGGTGACGCCAGCCAATGGAAAAGAGCGGCGGGCCGCTAGTGAAAGCTACCCAAAATCATAAAATCTCGCCAGCGAGACTGCGCTTGTGCGCAGCCTATGCTAGCCGAGACCTAACAAACCACAGGCGTCGGGGCCCTTGTCAAGAGGCCACTGCAGCTTGCACCTCCCATTGCTACTGCCAGAGCTGCCAGCGACAACTGCTAACATCACACACCTACAATGTGACAATTCCAGGCCCCTAAAGCTATAAGAATAGCTGCAAAGATCATTCATTTTAATGCTTATAAAATTAAAAAACAACTGTTGCTGGGCTACTCCCTAAATTAGATAAACTACACTCCCATGTGGCAGACACTTTAGTGCCAGTGCCAACCACTGGCTCAAATTAAGCACTGCTCACATCCCTCCCGTTTGTGATTCAGAAGGGGTTGTCAAAGTTACGTAGCGAGTCGGAAAAACTTTTGTGTAAATACAACGCCTGCGATTTACTGAACTGCAGGCTTAACGTCTGCCAAAGAGAGAAGTACAGCAGTCCTTACGCCCTTTCAGCTGATGGAAAATGTTTTGCATCTGTTCTGTAGTCGCTTTCCGTGACGCTTTGTAAATATATCGACAACAAACCGAAGCACGTGCCATTCTAGGATCTAATTCTCTTATCTCTACCAAAAGGTTTGCTCTCTTTTACAGCCATAGCTGTGTTCCCCGGAGCACCCTCCGTTTCTTTTAGATCTTATTGGCCCATTGTGCTGCTTCGATGTAGCACAGACACAGCATTCTTTCAGTTAAATGCAATGTAGCATTATGGAGTGTTTGGGCGGGCAATGAAACGTTCTGTGTATACACACCCCACCTATCCGCACGAGCCAAAGGACCATAAAGAGAGCACCGATGAGTTATAATAAGGGTACGAAAGGATAATTACCCTTCTCTCCCTACGTTCTTAATTCTGTTATCACCCCAGAGAGCTCCCTTCCCCCTCAGCTAAACTTCACTGTGTGTCCTCCATGCTGTTAATCTTATTCTCCGAGCACCCTTTCCAACCAGACCCTTCTGCTCCACACTTCCCAGCATCAGACTGGAAACCAAAATCAGCCCCGGCAAAAATGTTCAAATCTGTCTCACTCTGCAGGAGGCTGCACCTAGAATCGGGCTGTGGGGCATGGCTGGTTCATGGCAGAGCTCGCAGCTCTGGAAGGACCCCCATTGTCTGCAGCCTTCAGGGGAAGTGCTAAAATGGCAGAACGGACAGTCCGGCCCTGCTTCCTCCGTTACTTGTGTTGCCTCCAGGCACGCTTTTCTCGGGGGTCAGGTAAACAACTTCAGCCGAGGCATTTCACAGGACAAAGACCTGATTCAGTGGTTTAAACAAATGTTATGGAGGAAAAGGAAACCAAGCATTGGCATAGTCAATACATCTCGCCTTTGGGACCTTACAAGTGTTTAGCCATGCAGCACATTATCCTGGGTGTTGTGCCACCAGGGATTGAAAAGCTATACAGTTACTACACACTGCATCCTGAAGTCTGATTCTGGAATGCATGCTTGCCCCAGGAAACATTTATGGACACATTCCAAGGCTTTATAATGCACAGACAGAAAAACAAGTACCTCGATGAAAGTCAACAGCACTATAACATTCTGTGTGCATCTGCATCACTAGAGTATTGAACAGCCTATGAAAAAAGCAGTGAAGTACTTTCCAATGGCGGAGAAGTCACATCCCTATTCTCTCAACCCTATATTCAACAGGCACCCTTCTCCAGAGTTTTCCATTCAAAACACTGCTCGCGTCATCCGTTTACCAGCAAGCCCCTGGCCCCGCCCTCTGTCCCAGCCCTCTGGGTATAGAAGCACTGGACATAGCAACAAAAACAAAATGCTCCCATTTTTCAGGTAGAGGGGAGATAATGAATAAACAGGGACGGCATCGACATCGCCTAATCTCCGTTCACCTAAAAACAAAAAAAATTAACCTGACATTTTGTAATGTAACTGGCGCTTTTGTCAAGCGTTCCAATCCCTTTGGGTCAGTCAAGTTTCCGCTCTATAAAAATGCCCCAAAAAAGTAATCTTACCTCCTGTAATGTAACTAGCGTTCAAGTAAAGTGCTCCAACACCTTCAGGTCACTCGAGTTCACATTATATCATAACAAATATCTCAGTCTTTGGGGAGCTGCTGTGAATGTGCTTTGTAATTAGAGTTCTGAGAGGAGGATGACAGGAAAAGGCAGCAGGGTGGGCATGCAGCAACATAGGAGGAGAGGGGGAGGGACGAATGCTGCTCCAATTTCTCAGGTAGAGGGGAAATAATGAATAAACAGGGAAGCATCGGCATCACTTAATCTCTGCATACCTAAAACTAAAAAAGTTAACCTGACCTTGCGTAATGTAGCTTTCACTTTTGTAAAGCGCTTCAATACCTTTGGGTCAGTCGAGTTTGGGCTCTGTAAAAATGCCCCCCAAAATAAATCTGACATTGGGTAATGCAGGTGTCTCCAACCTTTTTTGTAGTGAGAGCTAGTTCTGAGCAGTGAAGATCATTGTGAACTACTGAAGGCCAAGCAACTTGTGTATTGTTCCCAGAGATCCCTACCCCCAGCTTTGTTGACTTAAGTGTAATTTCCATGGAGCCAGATACTATGTTTGATCCAAATACTTAGAGTTCCCAAGCTAGAAACAATGATGATTTTCATCAGATTTGTTGTCACCGTGCTTCAAGAACTTTCAATTATTCGAAGTCATCAAAATAATAATTAAAATGTCCATAAAATAAAAGACAAATAGGAAAATCAATCTTAACTTCAATATGGTACTGCATGAAGTTCTCTAATGCTGTGTAATCTGGTAGTTTTAGTTAGGAATTCTGACGAAGTCACCCGCATTTAATCAGTTTACTGAGATGTTTACCATCGTTCATCTGCGCCTACGCTACCTGGCTTTCCATCTGAAGTGAGATATTACAGAATTTAATGAGAATAAAGGGCCTAGCATAGGTTATATCCTGCAAAAAAATGTTTTATAATTCTCTGTACCATCTTAAAGCAGTTTTAAAACTGTCCTAAATCATGAAAATATTTTAAATTCTTGGAAGTCTTGTAATTACTTATTAGCATAGTAATTGTGACTCCCTGTCCTTATTTAACTTTATTTAAAGTTTTTTTTTATATGGGTAACAAAAACAAAATGCCTTCCAGGTAAATGGCTATCATTCAAACAATGTGGGTTCATCGACACTACAGCAACACAATGTTGGGAATTGCACCTACATTTGATCTGAAAGCCTAAAATGGAAATGTGTAATGTTGTTCCGTGTTGTTATAGTTAGTGCACGAGTTAGGGAAAGATAATAACCATTATTTATTTTGATATGATTCATAGGATAGTAGCTAAAAGCCTAAAATAGAAAAGTGTAATGTTGTTCGGTGTTATTTTAATAACAGTTAGTGCCGTTGCTAGGAAAAGATAAATAAGGATGATATTTTTGCTGGGATTCATAGGAAAAAAAATAATGCTTATTATCTTTTCCTAGCAAGTGCACTAACTGTTATTAGAATAACACAGAACAGCATTACACTTTTCTATTTTAGGCTTTCAGCTACTATTCCATGAAGCGCACCAAAATAAATAATGCTTATTATCTTTTCCTAGCAAGTGCACTAACTGTAAGAACACGTAATAACATTACACTTTTCTGTTTTCAAGACTTATTATGGCATGAAGGTTACAGAGACCAATACAAAAATCAGCATGCCTCGTCCTGCCGGCTCTACTCATAAATAAAGCTTAAATGAAATCCAGCTTTTTAAATAACATTTTTTGGAAAAGCCGCAGCTTTCCCAATAACGTCCCTTGGACTCGCTCGAGGGAATGCCCATCCTGTTCTCTGGAGTCTGACGGCAGGACTCTGACAGAAGTCAGACTGTGTCCTGGGTGCTGCTATCAGACGTAGCCCAAGCCCCACAGCCACTGCCCCTGACCAAGACTCTGGTGCTCGGCTGCTGCGAGGAAAGACCTGTGGTTGAATTGCTCAGGCCCTGGAAAAATGGCTAGCCCAAGCAAGTTGTTGCTGCACAGAACCACATTGTCCCCAAGCGTGGTTCTGTGCAGCGTAAGACAGGTGGCGCTGCTGGGCTACACTAAATAATGAAGAGGCCTACGCACAAATCTAAATGATCTTTTCAGCAGAAAGAAAAACACTATGTGTTTAAATTTTAAAATATATATATTTAACTACTTTTTTTCCCAAAATAAGGCTACTAGCTATTTAAAAGGAATCGGAAAGCTACAAGTAGCTCGCTATCAACCAGTTAAAGACACCTGGTGTAATGTAACTAGCACTTATGCAAAGCGCTCCAACACCTTTGGGTCGCTCAAGTTCAAATTATATAAACAAGAGTCAGAGAAAATACGACTGGAGTTGTCCAAACCTTGCCCTTAACTGCGCTTCAAGGTTGGGTTGCTGAATGTCTGGTGGCCGAGGCTCGCTAAAGCAACAAGCAGAATAGCAGGAGGGGTTTGGGAGAAATCCTTGCACTTTGAAATCAGAGAAAATTAAAGAGATGATTTTGAAAACAGTGTCTGAAGCATTTGACATTTCATCTCGGTATTTGAATGGGACATGAAGATTAAGTGACGGGTGACAAAACTGAACCACCGAAGACGGGCAAACTATGACACGAGCAGTAATCAAAGAAGAAAATTGTCCCCTAATGAACACATAAACACAGAAGCATAATTTTGATAATGATTAAGCAGTGCACAGTCAAAGGAAGGAAAACACAAAAAGGGAGGGACAAAGAGGAAGGATTAACCACTAGCAAGCAAGCATTTTCGAACTACAATCGAAGAGACAAATAAAAATGCAACGGGCGAGCTGTAAACCCACAAAGTGAATACAGCATGTCACAAAGCGACCGCACATGCCATGCCTACGCTCGACCTAAACACAGCAGATCCAGTATAAAGCACCATCTACTGGTGTAATGTATGTCAGCTGCCCTTCATTAATACAACATCTTTGTTTTAAAATCTTTAATACATTTTGTAGAAGGGGTGCAGGGTCTCCAAAGTGCATGAGGCCTAGGGAATATTAAGCCCTCTGCCGCAGCAGAAATCCAGGAGAATGTAAAAAGCGTAGGGTAAGTGAAGTTCCAAAAAATCCACGATCATGAACATCGAACCTGGAGGGCTCATCTTTCGGTAAGGCAGCGGTGCAATCACAGGCGATTGGCATCTTCCTTTGGAAACAGGTGGACCAGTGGTGGCACCTCCGCTAAGACGGAAGAGCATCGTCCCACTGCTTAAAAGGGAAGATGAAATTATAATAACATATTGTTATTATCATTTTATTTTCCCTATTGCAGTCAGTGGTAGGGCAGGGCAGTGGTGGCTAGAGCAGGGGAGGAGTGGTGTGCCCTCCCTAAGTGTGCATGAACTGTTGGCCGGCCCTCTTGTGCCGACCAAACAGTTCATGCGCACTATGCAGGTTCTTACCAGGCTGCATTACAAAGCCTGGTCAGGAACATGCACAGGATCCCTGTTCCTTTCTAAGCGCCAATCCATGGTGCTCAGACCAATCCCAAAGCTGCATTGCAGCGTTGTGATTAGCTCGGGGGAGCCTGTCTGCCCGGGTGCTTCCTGCTGCCGCTGACCGGCACAGGAAGATCAAGAGGACGAGGACGGAGGTGAGGCGGCGGCCAGCCTTTTAAGATAACTCCTTTTTTTATCGCATTGCTCCCCACCCGCCCCACCACCCCCATCTGGTAGCAGCCACTACTGAGGTGGACCCTGGTTGTATCAGTTTCTGTATGTTGTAAGGTTATGTCGCTGTATCACAGCATTATTTCATACATGGTGCATAGTCTTAATGGAGGCAAGTAAGTTAAGACTGTTTTTCTACGTGGTGATGCCATTTAGGGTGCAGCTGAATCGTCAGCCTTAAAACTAGAGCAGAAGCTATTGAATCAATACAATGAGATTGAATCGACCTGTGCAAGCATGTTTAAAGCCTTTGTCAATGGTATGGTTCTCACGCAAGCAGGAGTGAAGGGGCATGGGACAAGTGAAATCATGTGGCTGCACAAACTTAACTGTATTCTGTGATCTAAATGTGACTGGCAAGTTGGTACAGTTTCAAGTTCAGATGCCAAGTGTGAAAGGCAGTGCTATGTTACTGGTGCAAAGATAGGTTGGAAGCCTAGGTCAGCAGTGAAGTGGGAAGAGGGCGAAACAGTGATTTCAAAACAAGCAAAGGCATCTCTGTCTGGTCACAAATGCAAGTGGGAAGATTAATTGGATGATCTCCACTAAAGGGATTTTATTCAAACTTATTCTCTTCCATTTCATGGTAACTCCCTACTTCATGGCTTTCCAGACTTCACCTTGTCTTCATTAAAGGCATCCTACACGTAATAGCACATCTAACCCAAGTCCTGAAGAAATATGATTACATCGCCTCGATCTAGCTGCTACTCCATAGGTCCCCTTGCCCACCTGCACCATCTTCAAAACCAGTTGCATCATTTACAAAGCCATCATGACCAATACTTCTGCTTACCTTGCAGTCAAACTCACCATCCCCGGTTGCTCTTGGCACATCCGCATCCAGGACAACATCAGAGGGCCGAATAAGAAGACTAAAAAAGAAAAACTAGGCAGCAAGCCTTTACCATCCAAGCACACAGTATCTGGAACAGCATCACCATGTCTATCAGGTCAAAGGTGGGGCTAGACGCTAACAAGCATGGCCACATCTACTTGAAGCTCCTGTGGCAGAGACAGACCCCAAGCTTCAACACGATACATGGAGGCTTTTACACCTCCACACTGTCATTTTGCTGACTGGTAATCGCCCAGGTAGAGTTCAATGGTTCCACTGATTGCAGGGAAAAGGCTCACCTTGTGATCTGATGAAAAGTGGGTGTGTGGCCTTTTCTGTGGTCTACAGTCCCTGAACCGCGATGCGTATGTGCTACCAGCTACCTGCCTTGGTTTATGCAACTTACAGAGGTAGGCCGAGGGACGAACAGTAGGCTCTCTGCCTAAGCATGGACCCCTAAGCGTGACCATGGCACGGGCCTCAACGCTGAGAGGGGGTCACCCGATGTGGACCATGCAATATCAAAAGCCCTGTAGCTACTTTATGGATTGTTTGGCCCTTTGCCTTCTCTCATACCCCCTTTACAATCGAGACAGGGCTGCATCACGGAGGCCATCTTGCATTAGGCACATTCTTTAGTCCTGTCTGTCCTTGGGACATTTTTGAGCTCCTTTATCACCATAGAAATAGGATCGTGCTCCCCTCTCAAGCCAGCAGCCATCTTGTATTGATCAGGATGCGATAATGACACCCAAGGACTGCCCAGGAGCCGTTCTATGCTGGCTTTTGTCCATAACTGATTTTATAGTCTTATGACCGCAGCATCCACTGGTTGGCACCGTGACCCCACTCACATGTATCCTTGCCTGCCACGTCTTTCAGATCTACCATAAAGTGCAGTGGTACTGGCCTGCTCAATTATTGGCACTTTCTGGAGTTTTCATGACTCTTCTCCCAGTGCTGAATCTCAAACCCAAACCGGCTAGACAATAATTGTTCTCGGAGGACAAGCGCTCATGGTCCGCCCCCGGCCTCAGCCACAGCTTTGACTTCTGCTGCAGAGGTTCCTGAAGCTGCCCTAACTTTGCTGAAAGAATTGGGAAACATCAAACTGTCCATCGCCTCCCTGAACTCTGCAGTGGGAGACGCAACAGCAGGAATCCATTCCCTCTGAAGAGAAATAGTTACTATCAGATTACAGCTTACATCTTTAGAGGGTAGGGTTGTGGATTTGAAATGGAGGGCTGATGGTACACCGGATTGGGGGAATAAACTCTGGCAATCATGCAGGAAAACCACAGATTTGGAGGATCATAGCCACAGTGATAACGTACTTATCGCTGGGGCCCGTGAGAATGCAGAAAAAGATGATGTACTGGCGTTCCTGCAATCCTTCGTACCAACTACATTGGATCTCTGTCAACCTTCCCACTGGAGTTCCAGTTCCCGTGTGAGAGCATGCCTGAGTTTGGCTTCTAACCGCCCTTGCCATATCCTAGTCCGTTGCATGCACCATCAAACAAGCTCGGCAGATCATAACAGTGGCTAAGAAACACTGGCTGTATCAACTTGAAAAATCCTCTGACTTCTTTGCAGCAGACTTCTCACCCGACATCAAGCCTAAGAGGTAGAGATGTCTTGCTCTGAGGCCCCAATTGCAGAAGCTGGACCTTAAATCTAGCCTCCTGAAACCGGCAATGATGATTGTCACACTGAACGCAGTACACAGGAATTCGAGGAGCCAGAGAATCTCAAAGCATTCATGGATGCCAAGGAGGAATCACACATGGACATTTGAAAGGGAACTGAGACTTGCAACCCTGTGGTACCATTGGACTGGGTTGTAGACCAAGATACTGACAATGCCGAATTAAGGAGATGTGAGTAAGTAGGCCAGGAGTGGTAAAACAGCAGCAACCATGGGGCATGGAAACCCTCCATGGCAAGGACCAAACCTAGATCGCACCTCAAGACCTAGTCTTTTGAAAGTCCACCTTTCAGCCCCTGTCAAACAACAGCAGAATTTAACAGGTTCCACTGACAGGTTTTGAGAACTTGGGGTGTCACATTTGCACTGGTAGGGCAGACTCTTTCTTGTCTCCTTTTTCGGTTTCACTTCTCTGCCTGGTTGACTCCCTGTAGCATATTCTTATTCTACTCCAAATCCCTATGAGTTATCCACTCTCACAATGCCTCTCTTCACTTTTGTGATGCTCATCGCATGCTATTGTGTTGCACCTTTGGAATTCTTTTCCATTCCAGCTTCATCATTGCACCTACATCTACATATAGTTCTGCAATAGACTTCGTGGCCCGACTGCTGTTGGTCAGGTCATCGCCCCTTTCCTCCATTCCACAGATTGAGAGATTTGCAGTCCTGTACAGGACTACCCGCCTCCTGTGTTTTTTTCTTGCCACCACATTGTCCTACACTCTAGATCCCATTTAGCGAATGTGAGAGTACACCACACCAGACGTGGTTTATGTACACTCATTGGAGCATTGCAACCTCACCCTCCACCCACTCACTTTGTTGTCCCCAGCACTCTTCTGACTCATTTGGTTACCTTCTAATCCTAACAGGAGTGAAAACTCGGCCAGCTGACGCGCCACCAATGGTGTCTTATAGCCCAAAGGATTAACCCTTACTTTTTCACAGCCACCTACTTGGAAGCACATTCCACCAACCTGTTCCGACCGCTGCACATTGTCTTCCTCAATGTTCAAGTGCTCACCCGCTACATTAGGCATAAAAAAAACGCTCATGTTCCTAGGTGGAAAGCGACCAGACATAATCCTAATACAGGTTGTTGCATCTGACTCCAGCTAAATGTGATAAATTGTGTAGGGACTGGGTGGGTTGAGTCATTCATGCTAGCGGGGCAGCACCCTCTAACAGTACCAGCACCTAGCAAGGTCCAACGAGTTAAAAAGTGGTAACACTAATCCTTCATAAAACGCTTCCCCACAAAGTTCTGTGATCCTGGGCTCACCCAGAGGGTTGATATGAATTTGTGAAACTTAAAATTAGGGATGCATTTCTAATAATGGGTTTGATCTATGCCCCACCGGATGCAAAAGCGACTTTCTTGCCCCCTCACTAGGCTTCTCCCATCTTTCCACAGGACAGGTTCTTGATAGGTGTGGATTGAAATGTAACGGTAGATCCCATCCCTAGATATGTCAGGCCTCTCAGATATGTATTATACCAGAGATAAGCAACTCCTGTTGGACTTACTGCAAGATTTGGCCTTGATCCAGCGTGGGCGCCTCCTTCATCGAAGAGAAAGGGCTTGTACCTTCACTTTTCATTTACTCAATGTTCGTTCTAGGACTGACTACTTTCTATTGACCTGTGCTAGAGGCCAGAGCCTGGTAAAGGCTTCTATAGTTCAGTGTGGAATTTCAGATGACCTTGGGCCATATGTAGGTAGCCAAATACCGGTCGGTAACGGCCGATTTTCGGTAATTATACCGTTACCGACCGGTATTTTGGCTTTTGGTATGTAGGGGGCTCATTTTTGTATTCGGTAATTTACCGAATCGGTAATTTTACCGATTCGGTAAATTCCGAATACAAAAATGAGATGTAGGGGGAGTGTGTGGGTGTTTTTAGGAGTCGGTATTTACCACCAACTAATAGTTGGTGGTAAATAATTAATGGATGTGTTTACGCATTTTTAAGCGCTTAGAAGTGTGCAATGTGGCAGACATACATGCCCTTAGGGCATGTATGTGTGCCACATGTGCACACGTGGCCGAATCAGGGGTGCAACAGGGTGTCAATGTGACACCCTGCCACCCTTGCATGTGTTCCCCTAATTACCGAATCGGTATTTACCGATTCGGTAATTACCGACTTTTACCGAATCGGTAAATATTACCGACTCATTACCTACATATCATTTACCACTTCATAAATACCGAATCGGTAAAATTCGGTATTTATGAAGTGGTAAATGGGTCCCTACCTACATATGGCCCCTTATGAGCATTCATTTGGAAGCAGGTCAGCCGATTCCCCCTAAAGGACCCGGCCGGGCCCATGAACATCTCCCATTTTGATGCTGTATCCATCAGGACCACCCCAAACTGCTCCATTTTAGTAGAATTAAAGATTAGCCTCTTTAAAGAACTCTACATCACAAAGCATTCATCTTTCACAACCCAGCTACCTTTCTTATTGACTTTACACTGGTCTTTGACCCTGTTTAGCGCTTGGCTGCCTGTTGTCTCGGTTTGCGCTATTTTTTGCAGTCCTATTTAAAGGCATGCTGGCTAATAGCGTTTTATTGTCTGCAGTTTATTGTGTGCACTCTAAATATGGCGTATGATATTTACAAGAGGTGGATGGCATCCTTGCAATAGAGGGGTAAAGAGATGCTCTTCTCGCCTGCTAGTCCGCTGCCATGACAGGCCTCTCTCGGAAGGCCCACTGCACCCGCCTTAGGTGAGGTACTGACCTGGATCTGAAGACTGCTTTCACTTCCGGTGATAATGCACCTTACATTACTCTCTCTTTTCACTATAGCTGATGTCACAATTAACATTTACCAGTTTTGGCCTTGCTGACCTGCCTATCGGAATGAGAAATTTCAGCTGCTTACAGGAATGGCCTAGTCCGGAAATGGGGATGTCTCTGGCCGTGTGAGGCACCACTTCGGACACGTCCAGCCCCCACATCCGTAGCATCCTGATCCTGCCGCTCCCGGCTTCCAAAGCACATTATCATTCGTGCGCCAAGTTCCTTTCCTCGGTTGTCGGCGCGTATTCATGTGTTTGGTATGCGCAGGCTGTGGTATTTTTTGTTGTTGCCCATCTATATAAGCTTTTTAGGTTTGACGTCAATTACGGAGGCCACGTGTAGGAATCTGAATTCGATGTAGCCGGCAAGCAGTCTATCCGAAGGATTAGTGCTCGATTTAAACGCGTTTTTCAAGTTTCGGTTGTTAGCTTGGCAATTAAGAGAGAGCAAACAGTGAACTGGGTCAACACACGGTACCTAACAATGGAAGGAACCATGCGGTTTATAGGGGGAAATTAGGCTGACGGAATTATTGTGCACTCGAGGGTTTATCAGAATCTATGCAAGGCTAGATCGAGTCAGTTGTTTCCACTGAAATTGTATTTGTTCAATCCAATTTGAAGGGTGGAAATGCCTCCCTTCCAGTTCCCACAACTTTGGCTGTTGCTATATTACCCTTTCTTTAACTTGGGGAGCATGCCATTGTAGGCCCTTTCCATATCCGCCTATGTTTACGGTAGCTAAAGGAGATGATGGGGAAGGGCATGGATCCCAGGATCACTCTGTTTGGTAAAAGGGCAACTGGTAATAGAACAGCAATTGGGGGCTAGGGCGCCTCTTTTCCACTGACTTCATCCTCCTGACCCATATAAAGTATGCACATGCCAGCACTTTAAGCTCCTCATAGAAGAATATTGTTAAATACGGGGTTTCTGCTAATATACAAAAAGTGCACCTGTTTTGTATTATTGGACTGTGAACAGTGAAGTGGTGTGTGCATTTAGTAACACATGAAAATGGTACCAAATGCAATTGCCAGCTATCTCGACCCAAATGTGCAATGGCCTTCTAGCATTGTTCAAGACAAAGATTGAGAACATACTGGATTCTATTTGGTCAGATCAGAAAACAAAATCCTTGCCTGGTCAGAATACTCCATCTGGGGTACAAAGATCCTTTCCCGTGTTTTCTACAGTGTCTTGAAACTGAGTCCGGTAGGTGACAGTATAAGTGAATGCTTTCACCTTCACTACTGAAGCATGTTAGTTACTGGGATTACGAACCATGTAATCATCACCTTAGCCTCAGACCTTATTGTTTTGATAAATGTGTCCAGCACCACTGCTCTATTCCGAGAAGCTTCAAACGTTCAATATTTTCTTGGTTAAAAAAAATCCTACAGCAGATTTCAGAGATCCAGCCAACTATTGACTGTCATCCACCAGAAGGCAAGAACCTGGAAGAGGAAACTGCATGCCGGCTCCAAAATTATCTGGCATCAAACAATCAATTCTCCACAACTACCAAATGTGTAGTTAGACCCACAAGGGATATTCATGCCACACTAGCTGATCTTCTAGCCTCTAAATAGGAATTCCCGATGTCCTGATCTTTCTGGACTTCCCAGGCACATTTGACACAAAGCTGCACTAGATTCTCCTTCATTGCATGGAAAAAAGGTATCTCTGATACAGAATTACAGTGGTTTTGGTTCTTCCTGGGTTTTTGTTCTTCCTGTCAAACCTTGGGCCATTTATCAGAATTAATCCTTTTCCTCAGTGACTCGACTAATTTCTTGTGGTATTCCTCAAGGGTCCATCCTCTCCCCATACATCTTAAAAATCAAGATGCGACCCCTGGCAGACTTTCTTTTGTTTCACCAACTGCAGTTCAGATGCATGCACATGGTTCTTCTATCCACAGCTAACTGCGAATCTTGAGACACATCTATTAACGGGCAAGGGATAGATTTTTCCGCCTCAGTGAGTCCAAAACAAACATGCTAATTTCGGGGGCTCAACAGCCAACTTATTCCTGTTCCCATGGCCTCTGACATAGGGCTCTATCCCAACTGCAGAGCAGAAAATGAAACATAATATTTTTCTGTTTCAAACAAACCTTTCCTTTGAAAAACAGTTTTTAGCTGTCACAAAACAAGTCAACTTGCAGCTGCATAGGTAGGCCCTCCCCACCGCCACTCACCGACTTATCCTGAGAAGATATTGTTTTGAGTTTACCAAAACGCTTGTGCTTTTGCTTTCCAGGCTAGACTATTGCAACATAGTTAATTCAGGACCGTCAAAGACACAAATCTAGAAATGACGTAGCAATCGAAGCCAGGCAGTCAGTTTTTACGTAAATTTGACGAAGACTTTAGGCTGGCCCCAAAGAACTTCATTGGCTTCCAGTGGATCAAAGCATCAAAATTCTGAGCCGCATATTCAGAGCCTATAATGCAATGGAACCATATTACAGAGAGAGCTCTGTGGGGCGGCACGGGCATGTGCGTTCACTTTGTCTGCCCCCGGTGCACTTTGGTAATACAGAAGGGGCCGCAGACACTTGTTCTGCCCCTTCTGTAATACAGAAAGCGCTGGTGCACATGTAGTGCCAGCCCTATCATTAGAGGGTGTTCCCTCATTTGCATGGGGGCGTGTCCCCATGCAAATGAGGGAATCGCTTTGCCTCTCTGCTCGTGCTGTATTATGGATGTGGGTGCAGAGGCAAACATCCCTAATGAAAAGTGCACTGAAAGTGCTCCACAAAAAGGTGGTGCAATTTCAGTGTGCCTCCTAAAGTTAGCCTTCCGAAGGGGTGAAAGGGGATCCCTTGCCCTCCCCCAGACATCCCCTTGCAGGCGGGTGCACCCACCTGCAAGGGTGTCTCTCTCCCCTCTTGACAGTGCAGGCTAGTTGCCGCCTGCACAGTGAAACACAGAACGGCTTTGAAGCAGTCGCTCCGTATTTCACTTGAATGCGCTGCCCCCAGGGCAGTGCAAGTTCGCAACTGCCCAGAGGTAAATACATTCTCCATAATAGGGCACACTTTTACTGTTTGAGCCCAGCACACCTGTTTTAAGGTGCGCCATGGCTCAAACCAACAATAGCCCTAGGTCCACAATACTTGCAAAAGCTTTTTCCCTATAACATCCAGAGCTCAGTGTCAAGATTGGGACATGCCAACCAAATTATGCTATTTGCCTATAACACAAGACAGAGGAAAAAACTAAATAAGAAATGGGTCTGAGAATATGGAATGGCTTTCACCTGCAAATGAGCATCAGCCATTCTTACCAACCTTCAAGAGACCTCTAAAACCCATCTATTCAAGATTTTTGAATAGATACCAACATACCAACATCTGAACCACCTCTTCTTTCAGGAAGGGCCAAATCCTTGCAACTGAGTTCATGAACCCATTCCTACTTGTCTTTTTCAACAGGATTGTTAATTATGGTGCCCTTGGTGTTGTGAATCCTATACTATACTTAATACACCCACATGGGGCAGGGTAACTTCCAGGGATCGGTATCGCAAGGTGCGCCCACTATATATGTACAACTAGGTTTGTCACTTATGTTTTTAAGATGCATAGTTGTCCTTTAGAATAGGATACACTGATGCATCAAATGCATTCAAGAGTGTAGTGTATACAGTATGTCTCATTCTTGTCTGCCAAATAAGATCACACATATATCCATGCCATTGTAGATCAAACTCATTACCTTAATCTATTACGTTTACTTTTATACAGGCATCAGTAAATGCTAATCTTGAAAATAGGCTTTTCCAAATTAAAACCTTATTTTTGGGGAACAAAATGTCTTCTGCATACAGACCACAAACCATTGATATCTATTTTGAGTGAGTGCACTGTTAATTCTGCTAAGGCCAAAAAATCAATAGGAGAGTGGATCACTGGTCCTGGGAAACCAGGGTATTGCATGGTTAGTACTTTGTACTGTTTAAGAAACCCTCATTCACGTTTGGTAAAGGATCGAGATTAGCGGTATATCTTGATTCTCCGCTGGATTTGGTATTAACGTGATCGCATAATCATTGGGTTAATCCAATGCTTCCTCCACCCGGAGGCTTTTACCACTGGTAGTCACAGTAGTGATCGTGAATAAAAAGGTGAGGTGATTGTGGTGAAAGAAAGTGTTGTTTAAAAATCTCGTAAAGCCAGTAGATTTCTTTATTAGTACTGGATTCGGGATAGGTTGTGCACATATCCGACTTATTATGGTCAAGTGCACTTTTTTAAAAAAGATTTGTGTCCAAAAAAGGTCGACATGTTTCAGCCCTCGTCAGCCCCTAGGGGTCAAGTGGGCTTTCTTCAGGACCTGGTGCAGAACAGAGTGGCCTTAACTACAGGCACCCTTGTGGATGTGCGGGAAAAATTGTTTCCTTTTTGGTCGCACATTCAATCTTAAACCATTGTGAAAAGTATTTGTAGGGGGAGGGGAAAGAAAGGAAGGAAAAAACACAAAAATCATTGTGAATTCATTCAATATATATGCAATCATAAAATGGCAAAACTTTTTCTTGAGTGAGACCCCCTAGGTGGGGAAACACTTGGTATGGCAAAGTTCGTCCCTCCTTTAATTGTAAGAAACAGACTCTATTCACAATCCATTTTGTCATATTCCCAAAGGGGTGATAAACCAAATCTCCAAGCATCTCCTCATTACCATCACAAGAAGTGCGTGCTCTGTTCTCCCTTGTGAGCGATTCAGGTTAAGGGGTCAAGAGAAATAACACTTCTAGATGTTCATAGAGGGTGACTAGGATTTTGGTCATCACATAGGACCACGTTGTAAATCGGGATGAGGCTGGGCTCATTTGAAGGCTTGTAAGTAGATACATTTTTGGACAATAAAGTTTTTTCAGACAGACAGAGCTAAATAGTACGGGACTCTCGTTTGTGTAATTTCTGTGGCAAATTTTTGCGAGCTCTCAGAGGTAGTCACCCTGTAATATGAAACAGAACCTTGAAAATGAGAAAATACAATGCGCTATTATATTTCTTCAATGGCTTCTAAGTCGCGTAAGGCGAGTGAATTACACGACATTGTGAGCGCGCTAGAGACAAACATGCAGAAACTGTCGTGGTTACCTGGTCTCCTTGGTTACAGGCCACAACGGGTACTCTAGGGGGGTCGCTTCACGCTCTAATGGTGATTGAAGAAAAAGCAGTGCTTCAAAGAAAGTAATCTTAGGAATACGTTACGTTTTTTCGGCGGTCTGGATCTCCTTCCATTACCTCTTTGGCGTCGGTCTGTGACCTGTGCTGACTCTGCCTCCTAGGACCCGGTGAAGACAAAGGTTCCGGGTCGACTAGTTCTTTTGAAGGCAGAGTGGTCATAGACATAGGAAAAAGACTCACTGGTTTCATCAATAGCCGTCTAATTATCATGTTTTGAAAAGAAGGGGTATTCGTGGAAAAAAGTTATTAAAAAAAATTAATAAAATTAAACATAGTGGGTTCTTGTATGTCTTGACATAAACATTCGTTAATTGATTCATTGTATTCTCCGTTAACATTGTGTGTATGGTACCGTGATCTCTAGAAGCAATTGGTGATCACGTTTTTTTCAACAAGGGTTCGATTGCATTGTTTCAAAAAATTATGATATAGGTTTCTTTAAGCTCGGGTTTGTTGGTAAGGCGTCTCTGAACTGAACAGAATCTAGTGAGTAGATAGGTCATTGGCACATCTACTTACTGTGGGAGATGGAATGATACATAATGTTATGGCCGCATTGATCAATGCTCGTATTCTGGGTGAGGTATTAGTAATATCT
The DNA here is from genome assembly GCF_964204655.1 of Triturus cristatus. Taxonomy (NCBI): domain Eukaryota; kingdom Metazoa; phylum Chordata; class Amphibia; order Caudata; family Salamandridae; genus Triturus; species Triturus cristatus. The sequence goes on along the minus strand of NC_140580.1, from coordinate 144,353,027 downwards.
CTCTGATTTTGTCGAGAGAAAAGGAAGAAATATTTATATGAGTTCTCAAAATTCACGTTGATGGGTGTTGATCTATCAATCATGTGTTCTTGAGGCTGAGCCATGGGATATTATCGTTCAGACCTCGTCTGTGTGTTTGAAGACGATATACCCATCTTTGTTCCTTTTCGAACAGTGTTCTTTCGGCATTGAAGTTCCTAGAGGGTAGAGTCTCTAAAATGACCCATTGGAGATCATCAACAGTGTGTCCTTGCTCAAGGAAGTGACAACTCACCTTTGTGGTCATTTTCTTACATTTCACATTGCTTCTATGTTCACATAGTCTCGTCTTGGCTTTTCGTGTGGTCATGCCAATGTATCTTAAACTGCAAGGGCATGTAATCATGTAGATTACATGGGTGGTATTGCAGTTGGTGTGTGATCTGATGGTCCATTTTAAATCAGGCAGTAGTTGCAATGTTTTAGTCGCTGTAGTTAGATGACATACTGAGCAGGTGCCGCATGGAAAGTGTCCTGTTATGGGTGAGTTGTTCCATGGCCCTCGTGGGATTTCATTGATGGTTTTCTCTGGAGGTCTTGTATGGACGAGTAGGTCTTTTAAGTTCCTAGTCCTTCTATTCGAGAACCTTGGTTTCGGCCATTTTAGAGATCCAGAGGTGAGGATCTTCCAGTTCTTATTTACGATTTTCTTGATGTTATTGGACATCGTACTATAGGTACTCACACAGGTGATGAGGTCTGGTGTTGGTTCTTTTGTGATGGTTTCGAGTAGCACTTCTCTCTGTTGATTTTTCGCCCTCTTTTGGCAATTTTCGATGGTCTTGATTGGGTAGTCTCTTGTACGGAGTTTCTCACTGAGTTCCCTAGCTTGACTCTTGTAGTCTCTCATCTCACTGCAATTACGTCTTAACCTAAGGAATTGCCCATAAGGGAGATTATCTCTTAATGGGCGTGGGTGAAAACTCTTATAGGACAAGAGACTATTCTTGGCGGTTGGCTTAAAGAACGTCTTGGTGTGTATTGTGTCGTTTTTGATGAATATCGTGACATCCAGGAAATCCAGGCTATTTGAACTTGCTGTATACGTGAATTTTAACCACGCATCTCTCTCGTTCAGCCAATGATGGAATTCGATCAGGGTGTCTCTATCCCCTTCCCATATTAGGAGCACATCATCGATGTAGCGTTTCCAGAAAACGATTTTGTTTCGAAAAGGGTTAGAGGTGTCAAAAATATGGTTCTTCTCAAAGTCACTGACATACAGCCCTGCCACACTAGGCGCAAAGGTGCTCCCCATAGATGTTCCGTGGCACTGCTTGTACATTGTTTTGTTGTATTGAAAGTGGTTCTCAGTTAGTGCTAGTCTGCAGCATTCAAGTACAAAGTGTCTCGGTGTTTTGTGCTCCCATTGTTGGTTGAATAGTAGTGTCTCTAGAGTTTCTAGGGTCTTCTGTTGGGGCAGGCTTGTATATAAGCTTTCAACGTCTAGGACAACTAATAGCATCTTCTCCTCTGAGAATTGTAGGTTCTGAAGAAGGTTCAAAAGATTTTTCGTATCCTTCAGGTAGGTGGCCGTCTGTTGTACTAATGGTTTTAGATAATGATCAGCAAATTGTGACAGTGGTTCGAGGATGGATCCTATTCCTGAAACAATAGGTCGTCCTGGTGGTGGTCGTTTTTCCTTATGGATTTTGGGGAGGGAGTAGAAGTACGGCACCCGGGGTGATTTTGTCAGTAGGAAGTCTGCTTCTGACTTCGAAATCCAATTATTGGTCTCTGCTTCATCGACCATCGAAGCAATCATATTCTGTAGGCGTGGGGTGGGATCTACAGTGATCACTTGATAGAATTTGGTGTCACTGAGAAGATCAGTACATTGTCGGTTATACCCTTCTTTACTTAGAAGCACAATTCCCCCACCTTTATCTGCTGGTTTGATTACTAATTCACTGTTTAGACGTAATGAGTCTAATGCCTTTTGTTCAGATTTGGAGAAATTGATGAAGGATTTGTTGGTCGAATCTTTGAGATCTTCAACTTCCTTCATTATTGCCTGTTCAAAGGCAAGGATTTCTACTGGAACCTGATGGTTCAGAGGGCAGAAGTTCGACTTGCGACGAAATGTTGTGTCGCAGCTTTTGGATGGTTCTTCTTGGTTGTTAAAAAATGCTTTCAACTTGATAGTTCTGCAGAAATCCGCCATTTCACATTGAAGTTTGAATAAATCAAGTGGGGGTGTGGGGACATAGCTGAGGCCTTTATTGAGGACGTCTTCCTGTTCCTTTGTGAGTAGAATGTCGGTCAGGTTGAAGACGAGGTTGTTGCGCTGGTCCCTGGTTTTGCATTCGTCATGCTTCTTGTGTGTACCTGACGTTCTTGGTCGAACCAGGTCACTCCTTTCCGTCTCGTTCTGCTGTTCGGTTGGCCTCTCCCTAAAAAAGGCGGCCTATGTGTGTAGCCCTGTCCCATATCTGGTGGTGTTGGATTCCCCATAGGAGGAGGGGGAATTGGGTAGAAAGGATTTGCCCAGCCTTGAAGGTTCGGATTGAAAGTGTTGAAAGGCATTGGATGTGGTTGTGGGCCAAAGTAGGGGTTGAACCAGTTGTTTGATCTCCTCCTGTTTTGGCGTCTGTATTGACCTCTGTTTCTTCTTGGTGTGTAAGATTCATCGCCACTCCAATCTGATCCATTGGTTGAAGAACTCATACTAGAATTGCTTAAGTTGTCAGTTGTGTTGTCTGGAATTTTGTAGTCATCCACACTGTATGGATGCATCCGTTCCATAGAGAATTTTTTGAGGTCTTTTCCTAGTTTCTGAATTTTGTTCTGTGTGATGTAGTCTTTAGTTTCATTAATTTCCTTGTTGATCTCTTCCAATCTTTTTTAGTAAACTGTCAATTGTACCATGTTCTTAAGTTAGGTTTCGATCACTTGAATTTTGATGGTAAGTTCTTCGGTGAGTCTTGTCGCTGTCTTGATTATCAAAACTAAGTAGTCTCTTGTGCACTTCCAAGAGATGGAAGACCAGTCTTTGCGGAAGACCAGATCTTGTAGGAAGATGCGTGGGGCATTGTTTACCCAGAGACCTCTTGGTGCCGCATTAGCGCGTAAATATTCTGTCATTATTACGCCATGGATAGCTGTCCGTACTTGCTCTTTTTTGATCTCTGAGAGTTCTTCCCAATCGGTGGTTTGGGCCAAGGTTTGCGTGAGGTCTTTATCTTACAAAAGTGATGGGAGGGACAGAATTGCGTTAATTTCTTCTGTAGAAAAACTTAGGCCTAGATTGTCGGCCATAGTCAGTATTGACCAGAAGAGAGATGTGTATAGTTTATATCTATTAAGGAGAGAACTCCCACAGCTGCATGCTGCTTAAATGTTCAAAAAATCAGATAGGAGGGAGAAAGAAGGGCTTAGGTCCACTCAGCTTCCTTGTCTCAATATATCAAAAAATCAATAGGAGAGTGGATCACTGGTCCTGGGAAACCAGGGTATTGCATGGTTAGTACTTTGTACTGTTTAAGAAACCCTCATTCACGTTTGGTAAAGGATCGAGATTAGCGGTATATCTTGATTCTCCGCTGGATTTGGTATTAACGTGATCGCATAATCATTGGGTTAATCCAATGCTTCCTCCACCCGGAGGCTTTTACCACTGGTAGTCACAGTAGTGATCGTGAATAAAAAGGTGAGGTGATTGTGGTGAAAGAAAGTGTTGTTTAAAAATCTCGTAAAGCCAGTAGATTTCTTTATTAGTACTGGATTCGGGATAGGTTTAAAAAAAGATTTCTAGTTGTGCACATATCCGACTTATTATGGTCAAGTGCACTTTTTTAAAAAAGATTTGTGTCCAAAAAAGGTCGACATGTTTCAGCCCTCGTCAGCCCCTAGGGGTCAAGTGGGCTTTCGTCAGGACCTGGTGCAGAACAGAGTGGCCTTAACTACAGGCACCCTTGCAGTTTGATGCTAAGGCATCAAACTGCAAAATCCGGATCGTATTAGTTCTAAGATTTTGGAACATCATTTTGAAGTTCAATATCTACCTGGTGGTAAGAACAGGAAAGCAGGTTATCTCTCGAGATTTCCAGTGGCTAATGAAGATATGGGCACACAAGAGGAGAATGAAGAGTGCCTAGTTGCTAGCGTCTGTTGGTTTGGAGACAAATGTGAGTGAGCAGTAATGGAGGGAGAAGCTTGCCAGGGACTGTGAGTTGAGTAAAATGATTGAATATGTTGGGAGAGGTTGGCCACATGAGAATTCTTTATACCCTCATTTTCAAACATACAGCAAGGAGCAGAGTGAGCTTTCTTTTGAAAATGATGTGTTATTTCATGATGATACGTTGATTCCTCCTTGCAAGTTCAGAAAGAGGTTGCTAGAAATCAGTCCTGGGACATTTGGGTATGCTTGACTTCTAACAAAAAGAGGTTAAAAGAAAAGCTCTACTCGCCTGCTATGGACAGGAAAATTGAAGTCTGGGTTGAGAAGTGTGTGGTGTGTCAAACCAGTGCCAAAGGATTGCAGTGCAGAAAACCTCTTATTGGAGATATAGGATGCCCTGACAATCTATCCAACAAGAACGATGTAAACGTAATCAGCTCAGTCCCAATCGACGCCTTTAGAGAATTCAGGCCCAGTAACAGAAAACTAAACATGAATAACCTGAAGATAATAATGCTAACCCCCGTGAATCAAGCCACTATCCTGGATACACAGAAACCGCTAGCAGGACTACTAATCAACTGCTGCTCAGCCGTAAAACACGCGTCCGACATCGCTGATCTTATCTTGAGTCAGGAGATCTATGTAGTGATCCTAACTGAAACATGGCTCACAGAATCATCCTCGCCATTATTGGATTTATTGGTGCTCCCCAACTATAACATTGTGAGGCTAGACTAGGTAAATAGAAAAGGGGGGGATTGCATTCATTCATCGATCGGAGCTCTTGGTTACTCCATCCAATACCTGCCGACCCTCTTGGCTCATGTAAATACCTCACACTTTCCATAATAAATACAGAGAAACAAATATGCAAGGTCCATGCATTCTATCACCCACCTGGCATGAATGAACCTTTTATCGACCACCTAATGGTGATCATCACAGCAAACTCCTTCCCATACTCCAATAAGATATTCCTAGGGGGCTTCAACCTCAATTGGAGCAATCCTAATGACATCTGGGTCAACATCATTAGAGACTTCCTAGCAGATCAAAACCTAGTCCAAGCCTGCACACTTCCAACTAACATGAAAGGCTCCATGCTAGACTGGATCATCTCCAAAGAAAAAGCTGTGAACGTAACCTCAATCGTGCCTTGCGACTGGTCAGATCATCACATAATAACTTTCCAAATTCCAGGAGTATTGAAGAAAAAAACCCGCTCAACCAATCAAACCCAGACATTGGGTAAGGGACACAAAGAGTATGGACAACGAGAAGCTAGCATCACTGTGTAGGAAGGATCTCCCCCCTCCCAGAAATATGACAAACGTTAGCGAACTTACGGAACACTACAATGCGAAGATGTCAGAGATAATTGACTCAATAGCTCCGTTAAAACTAAAATGAATTACGGACAAAGATAAAAATCCCTGGTTCAGCAGAGCACTAAATGAAGAAAGAAGCGACTACAACAAGAATATTCTCAAATCCAAAAAAGAATTCTTCAAGACTGAATTGGAGAATGCTAAAAACAGACCTCTGACACTCTTTGAAGTGGTAAAACATCAATCAAACAAACCGGACAAATCCGCACTAGAAACAACAAAATCTCAAATTAGCTGTCACGTATTCTCAAATTTCTTTACATCTAAGGCCAAGTCCATGGAATGTGAGCTCAGGACAGCAGCTTCTACATTGGAGGCTACACAACCAAGCGATTCAACAATACTTCCTCAGTCAGTACCCAAAAACGAAGCACAATGGTCTACTTTCAAATTATATGACCACACCGATATCTTCAAAACCATATCAGCCATTAAGTCAAACATCCACTACTGCGAACCACTCCCAGCAAAACCTGTGCCATCTATCGATCAGGCTATCATCCCCAGTTGGACATCTATAGTCAATGCTTCCCTGTCTCAAAGATCCTTGAAAGACTGACTAAAGATGGGCCAAGTCATTTGCATCATAAAAAAAAGACCGGCAATCCCAAAGACCCTAACAACTTTCGTCCAGTATCCAACATTTCCCTATTAGGAAAAGTGATAGAAAAGTGTGTGCATCAAAACTAAGCCAACACATCTCTAAATGTAAACTACTGGATAATTGCCAATCGGGGTTTAGACCAAATCATAGTACGGAAATGGCAATATTGCACATAATAGACGACGCATTACTCGCTCTGGACCAGAACAAAATATGTCTTTTAATTCTTCTTGAGTTTTCATCAGCATTCAACACAGTTAACCATGATAGAACGTCTGGAAAACAGGATGGGTTTTTTGGGGAACGTTCTAGAATGGTTCAAGTCCTACTTGAGGAACAGAACACAAAGATTTCTGTGAATAAAAACCTGTTAGCATCTTCCCCCATTAAGATCGGAGTTCCACAAGGCTCAACCCTCTCCCCTTCACTATTCAACCTATATGCAGAACCCCTAACAGATATACTCCTCTTTGCCAACATCTATTTTCACATGTACGCTGATGACGCTCAGATTTACATTAAGATTTCTTCTTTGGAGGAAATCAAAACAATGAACGAGTCATTAAGGGCGACAATGCTATGGTTAACAAGCTATCAGCTTAAACTAAACACGCAAAAAACAGAATTCCTCCTAATATCAACCACCAAATGCCCGCCCATTATAAAAGAATGGATCAATTTGATTCCCGCACTTAACTGCACCACAAGCATTGTGGAATCAACCAAATCCCTAGGAATCACACTTGATCAGAGCCTGCACATCCACTTGTTGGCTAGAAATGCACGAGTTCACCTGAACTATATTAAGAAACTGAAACCATTCATCGAAACATCAGACCTCAAAATGGCAGTCCAGGCATTAGTTATCGCAAGGATTGAATATGGATGCACAACACTTTCAGGGCTTCCCAAGATCACAACAGCTCCTCTAAAAGCCTGCCTCAATGCATCAACAAGGATTATAACAGGTTAAAAAAAATTCGACCACATCTCTCCTCACCAGAAAGCGCTGAATTGGCTACGTTATGAAGCCAGAATTCAACTCAAAATGGCGTGTATCACACACAAAGCGTTACACTTCAATTCACCAAGGTATCTAGCTCGGATATTGGAGATTTCCAGTGGAATAGACATTCCAGCAGCGCTAGAGAGCTAGTGCAGAAGCCACAGATTTTCTGGAAGAAAAAAACGTATGATCGAGCGTTCTCGGTGCTTCACAGAGAATCTGAAATTCACTACATCCAACCATCAGAAGGTTACCCAACTCTGCAAGATTCAAGAAAGAAACCAAGATCTTTCTAATGAGCAAATTCCTCCTATAACCATTACTGAACAACCTCGTAAGATCCTCCAAAAAACCTCTTGTTCAAAGACTCACAAGCATCTCTAGCTAAGGTTCAATTTCACCTGTTTTGTATATGTTCTTGTATTCCTTTGTGCTATGGTTCCTCTAGACTTACATTCTGTGAATGTGCGAAAGACTTTGTTGCTGAGTGAAGTTACAATTACAATTTCGAATCAGACTTTAATGTGTTATATGCTTTCCGGAGTAATGTACTAAAGAAAAAGTATACACGTCTTTACTGTGAAGCGCTCTGATACCCTATGAGGTCAAGTTTGTGCTATACAAAATACTGAATAAATAAATAAATAAATGATGTATAGGAAACATTGAGTGCAGATTTGTTATGACCGTTTCATGTGCTACTTGTTAGACCTGGCATCTTTGGCTTGGTTGCCCCAGACTTTTTACCTTTTGACCTCTTGTTTTTCTGACTTAATTTTTACTAGCTTTAGTATTCTGGGCACTTTACTACTGCTAACCAGTGCTAAAATGCCTATGCTCTGTACTAAAAACATGGTAATATTAGCTTATCCACAATTGGCATATTTCATTTACCTATAAGTCCCTAATAAAGTGCACTATATGTGCCTGTAAATTAAGTGCTACTAGTGGGCCTCCAGCACTGACTGTGCCACTCACTCAGTAGCCCTTTAAACATGTCTTAGGCCTGCCACTGCAGAGCCTGTGTGCAGTTTTAAACTGCCATTTCGACCTGGCAAGTTAAGTCTATTGCCAGGCCAAAACCCTCTCTTTTATTACATATAAGTTACCCCTAAGGTAGGCCCTAAGCCACCCTATGGGCAGTGTGCAATGTATTTAAAAGGTAGGACATGTACTTTTGAGTGTTGCAAGTCCTGGTAGTGAAAAAATGCTACATTCGTTTTCCACTACGGCAAGGCCTATCTCCTTCATAGGTTAACATTGGGATTGACTTAAAATCTTTAAGTATAATTTCCAATTGTTAAAGATAGAGCTTTGGAGTTTGGTGTCTCTGGGCTCACAATTTAAAATCACAACTTATGGGGAAGTCGGATTTAAAATTGTCTGAAAATGCCACGTTTTTATCAAGTTGGCATTTTGTTTACTTTAACCCTTCTGTGCCTCTGCTTGTCTCTGAATACGCGTCTGGGTTGGCGACAGCTGGGCTTTGTGCATTCCATTAGGAAGTCACACAAAGGGAGCTGGTGTGTCACATTTGCATCCTGATGGCCCATCACCAGGCTAAATGGGCCTTGCTGAGGTAGATTGGGAGGGAGGAGCTGACACTAGCACCTGTGTCTGTCCCCAGACAAAGAGCTGCAAACTCCCTTGTAGTGAGTCTGGAGCCTGGGTAGGAAAGGCAGGTAACTTGTGATATTAAAGGCCTTTTTTGAAGTCTCTCCCCACTTCAAAGACTCATTTAGGTATAATTACTAAACCCCGGACACCACCAAATCAGAACTTTGCTGGAACCAAGGACATTTTGCCTGGAAAAAGCGCTGCTGTGCTGCTGGAAGGGCTGCTTCTTGCCTGGGAGTGAGAGGGACTGGACCTGCTCTCGACATCATTGAACCCAAATTCTCCAAGGGCCTGGTGGCTTGCCTCCTGTTCTCTGAAGTCTCATTGTCTCAAACGACTTCTTGCAACTGCTAATGCCTCTGGACTCTGTCATCTGTGAGAACCGGTATGAGACTAGTCCCACCTTGCTCACTGAAGCGGACATTCCAGAAGCGCCTGAAGGAGAAGCCGGTCCTGTTGCAGGAAAGGAGAGATGCCATCATGTCAGCCACACTTCCGGAGAAGCGTGGCTTTTACAGGTTCGTACACGATTGCGAGCTTGGAGAGAGTGTCCAAAAAGGGGAGGGAAGCAACCATAACGGGCCTTGCAGACAACCGTGCATAGCGTAACCTGGCTGCAAGCCTCGTGTTAAACTACTCACACTATAAAGGAGGGCTGTTGCTAAAATGCACAATATTAAAAAACGCCATGAGCACTAATGGAGGTGATGTTTGAATTAAGGTTTCACCTAGGTAATGACAACATGAAACACTGGTGTATGGTGTTGGGTTATTGTGTTAGTTATCCATTTACTTCCCTGCCATTTCCTCTCTCTCTAATACTGAGGAAGAACTGGTGGACATTGGACCCCAAAGAAGATCCAATACAGCCGACTCAAATTCCACGCACCCCAGAGGACACTACGATCAGCCCAACTCTCCTACGCTGTGGTCCCCCACACCAGAAAGACCAGATCGGGAGGCTGCTCGAAGACCAGATCGGGAGGCTGCTCCTTCTCCTTCCTCGCGCCCCGAGCCTGGAATGCCCTTCCGCTCCACCTCAGACAGATAACACCGCTCCCCATCTTCGCAAGAAACCTCAAAACCTGGCTTTTCAACAGACCCACCCCTAGATGGACTGGAGCATGGTAACCCCCCCCCAGCCCTCCCCCAGCGCCTTGAGACCCTTATGGGTGAATAGTCGCGCTTAACAAACGCCTGATTGATTGATTGAATACAGGAAAAGACATCCTGTTAGTCCAACCGCCCTGTCCAGATCTTGAGTTGACATAAATAAAAACCTGTATAATTGGACACGGCAGTCTCTGAGGCCATTTTTTGCAGCCCATGAGCGATCACACTCTGCCAACTTCAATTTCTAGCACTACTGTCTCAACATAGATATGTAATTGTGGTGGCAAATTATGCATTAAAATGGTTGGAGGTAAGGTTTGTGAAAGAACCCAACACCAAGTGTGTGATAGTTTTTTACTGCCATTTTTTCTAGAGAGGGTTTTCCTTTTGAAATTCTGTCTGACAGCGTAGTGCAGTTTACCTCACATGACATGAAAGAGTTATTTGATGATACTGGCATTAAATATAAGTGATGCAGTTTGTTTCATCCCCAGAGCAATGATCATGCTTAAAGAATGAACAGGTTAGTGAGTGAGTGTATCAGAGGGTCACTGGCTTTTGGACTCAGTAAGAATGATGTTGTGGGCTTACTGCATAACGCCTCAGAGTGTTACAGGTGTAATAGCCATTTGTGGCACTGAGGGGAAGGGTTGGCTTTGATAAATTGTTCACAAGGTGGTTGTGTAGAGTTAACGGGGACTTGGGAGTTTTGCCCAAAAGAGTCTTGCAGTCTAGGTGTTGAACAGAGTGTTTCAACTGAAAAACAGGAAATAACCTCTTTTAGGATGAGAACCCTCACTCACCCAAAGGTGACAAACTTCATAATTGGGCTCCCTCCTCACACAAAGGCTGCAAAGCGTGGGCTTCAACTCTTCTAGAATGAATATGAGCTGACGTGTTTTAAGGAAACTCACAAGAGAAAGTGAGTGAGGGGCAAAGTGCAATCAAGGAAAGGATAAAGAGTAAAACTGTCTCTAGAAGACCTATTGACCTTTATCCCGTGGTCTCCTAGGGCAGGATTAAAACGAGACAGGACTAGGGGTTATAAACAAATATACCGTTACTGTGGGTCAATATGTTTCTGCCCTTATGTGACCTCTCTAGGGGTTCATGGGCATTCCTCGGGACCAGGTAAATAGTCACTCTGCACAAAGGTAAACAAAAATTCTGAAAGTACTGTATAAATATACTGGCCACAAAATTCAGTAGCGTGTCAGATGCAGCGATGGCCCTTGTTTTTTGTGGCTCCACCGTCTATCTGAAACAAATTAACACAAAGAAACATTTAATTCACGTGATTCTTTAATACTGCGTTTTGAAAATGAAATGGGGAAACTAAAAGTGAGGTAAAGCAATAACTGCTTTCTCTGTCAAGCAAATAATGTTATCTTACCTAATTGGTAATGTAACGAGTCCACTCTCCAGCCATACAGGTGACACCTTGTGTTGCACAGCTAAAAAGTGAGAACGAAACCGAATAAAGAACAGCACCACTTCTCATAATCGGTTAACACTGAATATTGTTCTGTTATTATTAACATGTGTACATTTAGGAAGGCCAGCATATCCCCCACTAGAAGATACAATTGCATGGTGGCCGCCTGTCATCAATCCACAAAAATATTGCATGGTGACAAGGAGATCAAGAATATAAAAAAAAACAGTATCTAAACTGATATCATATTGTGTGGCGGTATTCTGTCAGAAAAACAAAAGGCAGAGAGAGTACAAACTAAGTCAGCCTATGCCCCACTAGAGGATATACATGCATGGTGGCAGCCTGTCATCTATCTACAGAAACATTGTATGATGACAAAGAGATTAAGAATATTAAAAACCAGTATCTAGAACAATATCATATTGCATGAGGGACATTCTCTCAGAAAAACAAAAGGCAGGGAGAATGAGACTGAGTATAGGATGGGCCGAGAGGGATGTTGGGGCCCAGGCCACTGACCATAAAGGAGTGAAGGAATCCGTCTGACTTTAGAACAGAGAAGTGCAGCGAGTGGTTGTGGCCAGTCCCTCTCTTTCTCTTGTGTTCTTCCAGATGTACTTTTTGTGAGTTTCACAAACAGATAGGCAACACTATGTTTCTGGTTCAGGGCCTCTCCCTCTGGATGATCCTTAGTGTGTTTATGAACTTGGTAGAATTGTCAGGAAGTGAACATAGCAAGGTTATTGCAGGTACCAAAGACAAAAATCAGAAAAGCCAAATAAGGTGCAAGAGTAGATATGATGAGATGAAGAGAATCAAGAGCAGGTCTGATTAATTGGAGATTTGGTGCACATTGAGTTGCCTGGAGCTTTGGTCAAAAATGGACATTTGAAGTATGGTTCTGTTCTCAGCCTGAAGGAAGTACGTAGTGATGGGTGTGCTCCGAAGATCGGCGAATGGTGGAATCGCGAACGGGTGGTCAAAGTGAGTAGTGCAGAGGAGGTGACTATAGAGAATCACGTGGGAAGAGATGAAAGTGTCCAACCTGTTGTGTTTAATGAAGGCGTTTACACACAACCTGGAGGTGTGCGGTCTAAAAAAGACTTGCAATGGCACACTAGCTCCAGAAGTTTACCCAGTCGCAGGGGAGTATCCTAGAGAACAACACATTAATGTGAAAGGCATATGCATTCAAGAATTTATTTGTTCTTGAATAAACCTTCTATGGGGTTTTGTTCTTCTATTGTAACTTTACTCACAGGATTGTATTTTTATTTGTGTTTATTTCTTTTATTTAGTTTTTTTGATTACCTTAAGTATTTGTTCATCAAGAACATTATGTGAGGAAGGAGATATTTTGTTTCTTGACTAAATGTTCATCAGGACCATTCCAGGAACCGCAACGAGTGTGAGGTCAAGGAGTCTGGAATGGTTGGGCGTAGTTAGAACCTAAAAGAAAAGAGCAGTTGAGCAGGGTAGTGGCGGTTGTTGCTGTTGCCCTCTATTGCCATATCTTACATTAAATTACTCAACGTATTCTTTGCCAGAGACATTTTCTCTATTTTGGCCTCCGTCAGACTTATGCATGGTTGTTTAAAAGTCAGTCCTCTCAAAGCTTGATAATGACTACACACTTAAAATTCCAACTCTCAAAGCTATGCAACATAGAGATGCGTGATTGCTTTCAGGTACCTCCTGCTGCGATCACATCACATCCATCTCCATATCATCATTGGGATCCTTTTGAAGAAGCAGCTGGATTAAGAACTGCTTATTTTACTCAGAAAGCCCTACACCACGAAACACCTGACAAAGATGCTCATCTTGAGATTTTGCGATTCCAACATTCTGCAAGCTGGACACACTGAAAACAAAATCCTCTAAGAGAAGCAACCATAGAATCTAGAACTCTAGCCTTGCCCTCATACCCGCACACACCCCACGGCTTCTTCAAAAGATCTCCGACAAAGAGCCCCGTTTACAGGAGCCCATCGGGCATTGCAGCGCTGGCCCGACGAGGAGCAGAGCCCAATGATGAAGCATGACATCCTTCGGGGTGTGTGAGGGCATCACGAAGAAAGACCTCCCCTTTCCCTTGTCCTGCCCTTTCCCTTGTCCCCCTGATAGGAACTGCATACCCCCTTGAAGCGTAGTTCTATTTGGAGCCTTATGTGCAGGACCTGGTTTAAATAACGGCTTCTGGCCCCCCCCCTTTTTTTTTGAAGAATTAGTTTAATACCTGGACAACTAAGCAGCTGGTTCTGCTCACAATCTAGTCTTCAGACATTGCTAACTTCTCTGCAGACTAGGAACCAAAGTAGCCCCTCTCACGCAGTTTATCTTGGGAAATCTTCACTGATGCCCCTGTCACATTTTCATTCTGGTGATGTAAGCCTGCCTGTTTGCATCAGTATTGTATTACTGTGTTTCACTCTGTGTGATTGGAATGTTTACTGCCATTGCCATCCCAGCTCAGTACTAAGTTTGTAGCATATCTGAACGCTGACCATTCATCCCTTTCCACACAGCCATATTGTGTCATTCTCTTGTTCTTAGTCAACTAGATTATTATGACAGCCTACTTGTTGGTCTCCATAAATACTCCTTTGACAAGGTCTGAAACTTCGCCGTGAGAATACACTGTGATCTCCCCAGTCACAATACACCACTTTAATCAGCAGCTGGCTAGCCGCCTCTCTGCAAAAAACAGAACCTTTTACAAGTAACTAACACTCCCTTTGAAAGCTACTCATGACTTACTTAAAGATTGACTACCTTTCTTCTACCCACATTCGCTTAGCCAACCAGAACCTTCTGCCCTTACTGAAACCATCCTTTGTTCCATCAAGATTGCCATCCCTCTACCAATTGGCCCCTTTCACTGACGCAGTCTTCCATCAATCTTCACCCCACCTCCAGGAATTCAATTCAGCCCTAAAGAGTCTTCCAATGCACTCGTCGCAGCCCTGGCACACATTAAATATGTGCATTTCAGTTAATTTCCATTCATGTTGTTTGGTGTTCCACCCTCTATCTCCCTGCTGCTTATATTTACTGTGTAGAACTTCCATCATGTGATTTTAATCTGTTAACCACCATCTCACTGACGATTCTGTGTACAACTACATTTGTATAGTAAAATATTTCTGTAAGAAATTATATGTTGATAAATCCATAAATCAGTGTGGGAAACGTTACTGCTTCCCCCTACGTGGTCAGGCAAAGGCAAGGGCAAGACTCTTGGCCTCCATGAAACATTTGAAGTTTCTTGATGTGACCTAGTTCACAGGGGCAAAGTTTGAGTTACCTGTCCTAAGCGGGAGACAAGGTTGGCACACTTACTGGTCGAGTTCCACTCAGGAATTCGTATTAGTGGTAAATTTATGCTTTCAGATTGCACGTTGTTCAGAAATCCGGGAGCAGAAAGTTGTCAGAATGACAATATCCTGCATGCGTTTTGCTCCGATAAGTTGCAGAAGTAGATATGATGTGGAGATGATAGGACAGAAGGACCTTTGTGGGTGGTGACAGTGGTAGCAGTGGCAACCCTTGCCTTCGGAGGGTAAGCACTGCTGCAGCAAGGCTGTGCCTTGCTTGATTAGTCACTGGAGAAGGGAGGTGATGTAAGCAATTGAGCCTTTGATTGTGGTGGGGCTAGGGGCATGATGTAAGCTCAGAACTTTTCCTTTGAGGGCACTCAAAGATGGGATGGGGCAATTGTATACTGTGTCGGACACTCCCCAATTCCCCCCACCCCTCCACCACCCACCATTGTTCTGAGCTACCCCTTAGGTCAGAGTGCCCCACCAAGCACCATTAATGTTTTTTTATTTGTTTATTTTCTTTATTGGCATTTTTGGAAAAGTAACAAACAATGCAGACAAAAAGCCAGTGCCCTGCGGTCTCATTATGAGCTAACACTTTGCTCAATAGTATAAATACATATTAATAAACTTACGTACGGTTCCACCTGTATAGAAGAAAGACAATAATGTTCAATAGAAAAACACTACATCCTGAAGTGCATATTGATAGACCTGTAAAGTCAGTTAATCACTAGACAACCAATTGGAACAAGCCCGCCAGTTCTACCCATGTAAAAATGTAGTCAGTATCTTATGCCCTCCCATTCCAGTACTCTACCCACCCCCAGGGCCATCGAGCACATGTTCACGAAACCCCAGGCTCATTTGGAGATACACTCCCCTCCCCCTGCCGCAATCGTGCCCATTCCAGAAATGGCCCCCATATGTCCCTAGAACTGGATGCTGACGGCATCAACTCCCAAAAAGGTGTTAACTGCGTGTGTCCAAATGTGACATCCTTTTTCCACTCTTTTATAGAAGGGGCTCCCATCCTCCCCAGTGCATAGCCATCCGTCTCCTCACGAAAAGTAAAAACATAGTGTGTAGTTTGTGATATGCAACTGGCGTGTCTCTGACATATCCCAATAAACCCAGTAAGGGGTTCGGGTCATCGACCGTGCCAATTATGTCGTGGATGGTGGTGAATATAACAGACCAAAATGAAAACAATAACGGACAACTCCACGCCATATATAAAAACGTAGCCGGTGCCAAACCACATCTCCAACAACTATCATCATCTTTAGTCCCCATGCGATATAATTGGGAGGGGGGTCATATAGAATCTGTGGAGATATTCAAAATGGATCAAGCGTAGCTTGTAATTGGGGGACAGAGCCGTGAGTTTGGCACAACAGTAGGTCCACTGATCTCCCGTGAGTGGGGTTTGCAATTCCTCATTCCAAGCCTGTAATGCCCTGGGTTGCAGCAAGGGGGCAGATTGCATATTATTGTAAATGTGGGTAATTAACCTGCGAGGAGAGTCCGAAATAAGGACATTCTCTAGTGCAAGCAGTGTGGGTGGGGGGCTCAGAAATGTATTGTGCAGGGACCTGCATGTAGCCCTTAATTTATAATACAAAAAAAGTTCAGAAAATGGCACTGCCCTCTCCTCTATAGGTTCATGGGGGGACCTGAAATATTCCCCAGGGTATAAGTCTGCGAACATATGTAATCCCATCTTATGTGCTAATGCCGTGCTTGCGCCCTCCCCCATAGTGGGCAGCATTGTACCAGGGGAATCGACGGGGCATAAAGGATTTTAAGTTTAGCTCTTTCCCGTAATTTATCTCATGCCCAGCGCAGGGTTTCCACTGTGTCAATGCTGTCCTGAGGTCTTTTGTATGCCTGCTATAATGCTACCTGAAGAGGGACCGGTGCAGCCACATCCCTTTCCACGGCAGTATGTGGCTGGAAAGGAGTTGAATGCACCCAGTAATGCAAAAACTGAGCCTGTGCACTTAGTGCATACAGTTGCATGTCAGGATCCCCCAAACCACCCTGGTGCCGAGGCAGGGTCAAAAGTTCCCATGAAATCCATGCCAGTCTACCCGCCCATACCATTGAAATAAGCAAAGAACGAATAGAATGAAAGAAGGCCTGCGTAAGGGGAATGGGAATATTTACGAACAAGTACAGTAGCTTTGGTAAAATCAGCATCTTGACTATAGCAATTCTCCTGGCGAGTGACAACGGGAGCCCAGCCCACACGGTAACCTTTCCATACAACTGTACGTCTATAATTCATATCCCAGATATCCTGCATGGTTCTACTAAGCCACACTCCAAGGTATTTCACCGGACCATCTGCCCATTTAAGTGGAAACTCAGATTGAAAGGGGTAGTGGCATTTGTCAGGGGAAATATGGTAGACTTAGACCAGTTTATAGAGACACCAGATAGACCTCTGAATTTTATAAATTCTCAAAGGATTGGAGCCATGTTTGTCTCCGGATCAATAATATACAGTGTTACATCGTCTGCGTACAATGAAATGAAGAGGCCCCTCGAGCTAAACCCCAGCCCCCTAGCAGTTAGCACCATCAAGGTTTCTTGCTGGCATAAAGGGTTGCTGAAGCTGTCCCCTTTTTTTCCGCCTCCCTTTCAAGTCACAAGACTGCAATGTCTCAAGCTGCTAGACCGCAACTGGACCATGGCTAAGCCGCGCTTGTACACCTCACTCTATGTGCCTGTTTTCCTGCCTGCTGTGCCTAGTTATAACAGTACATCATTCTGATTTTGTATCTTGTACAGGTATAGCGTAGCGCAGAAGTGAAAATATGTATATATTGTTTTATTAAAATCTGTGGTTAGGAGCAAGACTCATTCCCAGGGTCTCAGTAAGCCCTTAGATATGATGTCTGACCTGGTGTGTTTGATGTTTCTTTTTTAGCCAGAGTGGTTAAGTTTGCAAAAGAGACCTGTATAATCACCTTATAAGGATCTTTAGCTACTTTCTGTGCTGTGGAGATCCTCGCTAATAAAACGCATCCACTTCATTTGAGATACAACAGCTTCACTCGCAGCGCTAAAATTATTACTGTTTCCCTTTGAAGTGAATAACTAAAGTTTGGCAGCATCTGTGATGTCAAGTAATCCTTTGCAAAGCTTTTACTTTTACGTTTTAAGAGACACTGAACACCTAATCGCATTCAAACGGATACAGTTCAAACCATACATATTAAGGCAGGATACAATAAAAGAAATGCATAGTTTTTGATCAGTATACTTTGGAAATAATTAAACGAGACACAACAGAAGATAAAAGTAGTAGAACATAGTGCAGGATGCATAGCAAAAATAAACCATTGGGCAGTGAACAATATGGGGCTTAGAACAGTAGGCAGGATGCAATACGAGGAGTAGACGATTTGAATGGATGCAATGGAAATAAAAGAACACCACACAATTCTATGCAAGGAACCGAACATTGGTCAAATTATTGGAATAGAGCATTGGGCTGGATACTAAATGCAGATTATAACATTGAGAAGTAAAGTACACAATTCAAATTATAAAACAATGGGCATGTTGCCCTAAAGGCAGTGCTCATTGTTAAGGACTCGAGGTTGGTTCGTGATAGAATGCAAAGAGTGGAATACTGGGTAGAAATAATACGAAGAACAGTACAGTCGAAAGAATTTACTTCAGTAAATATGATATGCAGGGCATGTGCACAAAGTAGAACTCTGGGCGGCATACAATATATATACTAAAAAATTGAACAGGAAATTTTACAAGGAATAGAACTTGGGCTAAGATGCAATATATGGAATAGACCATTTACCTAGACGTGAGTAATAGAACTTAGATCGGACGCAATGAAAACTCTAGAACACTGGGTATTTTACAGCGGAATGGAAGGTAGGTCGGGATGTAGTACAAGAAATATTAACATTTGGCAGAATACAATACAAGCAATTAAACTTTCTCAGTACAAAATATAGCAATAGCAAATTAAGTATGGTACAGAGCAGGGAATAGAGAGTTTGTAAGAAAATCAATGCATGATACAATATAATGAATAGAACTTGACCAGTATACTCTACACAAATAGATAATAGGAAAGATTGAAATATAAATAATCAAACACTGAGCATCATTCAATACAAAAAAAAAACAGTGGTCAATGTACAATACACTGCGTATCACTGCACAGCATAAGAAACAAATAATGGGATATTGGGCAGCATACAATAAAAGGAATAGAACACTGGAAGAATACAAAAATGAAAAATTGAAAACACAAAGAAGACTATTGTGAAATGTATATTACAAGGAATGGGGATTTGGGGAGTGTTCAGAACGAAGAACAGAATTTTAGGCATGAGGCAAAGCAGGCAAATGGAACACTGGACAGGATACAGTAAAAGGAATAGGAAGTTGACAGTGTACTATGCATGGAATATAACATTGATCATTACACAATACAAAAAATAGAACATTAGGCAGAGTACAATATAAAGAGTAGAACTCTGGACGATACTGAATACAAACACTAGCATATTGGTTAGGGTAAAGTTCAATAAATGGAACATTGATTGAAAACAAAAAAATATATATACACCGGGACAGTCTGCTGTAAAAAGAAGTGAACACTGCATGTCAAACAATAGAAAGAATAAAATATTAGAGAGGCTATATTAGGAAACCCAGAACAGCATGTTCAAAATAGAAGAATAGTAAGTATACTATACAAAAATAGAACTTTTGATTGATAATTCTACCCACAGATTCCTTGCCATTGGAATATTCCCCTGGCGCCAGACTGGATCCATCCATTTTCAGTGCTCCCATGTGCCACTGGGTGGCCACTTGTTGGCCTTGTTCTACCCTGGAAGTTACCGAGCGGAACCGCATATAAGTGCCACCCCTGGAAATCAATTTCAGTTCCTTTCTTTCCTTGTCTTTGAACACGGATCTAGAGTAGAGGTGGGCGGTAAACTTGGCTCCACCGGCAGAGTTTTGCCACTTTGCACTCCTCTTGGAGAGCGGAGTTAGGCAAAATCTCCACCAACAGCCATGTGGCAGAGTTTACTGGTTTCCACCGCTAATAAATATTCAGCAGCAACTCAGTCCCTTGTCCCTCGGAATGGTATGTGTCTCAAAGTGTTACGAACACCTGAAAGTTCTCAGTAATCTCCCCAGGCAGCTTTGAACTGAGATGAACATTTTGCTGCAAGTCTTAATTCTCACAAACTGAACAAAACATGGCAGTGTCATGTGCTTTTGAAGGTGCAGAGAAGCTGATTCGCGATAATAGCAGATAGTCTTTTTTTCCCGCTGTTCGTGTAGGAACTGCACGCATAATTGTGAGGTCAGCATGACGCAGGGTATGCTCTGCTGCAGCATTCTTTATAGTGGCGCGCTTACTTTTAAAATAAATGTCAACTTCTCATATACAATGTCGTTGCTCAAAAGCATGTTTTTGTGGTCCAACTGAGTAATAGTAGTGGTCGCGTATTTGTGTCATTTCAAGATAGCTGCAACATGGTATACATTTATGTTACTGGATAGTGTCCCAATGTCCTCCCTGGATGCCGCTAAACCCTCCAGTTGAAAAGGTGGCAACCACGTTTGGTATAGTAAAAACATAAATTTGTCATTAGCACATGTCATGTCCCATATTCAGTTCCACTCCACAGTCCAGTGATATGAACGGTTTGACGCCTACTCTACACGTGATGTCACTTTCTTTCTTCTCTTCCCAGTGCCGCATGTAGTAATGCAGGGCAGTATCCTCCTGAGTGGCTTGAGATCCATGGGGAAGTTAAATGTGGTAATGCTGCGATACCTCTCCAGGGAGCAATTCAGTTTGCTGATTGTGGTGAGCGTGGTCTTCAAGTCTGTTTTGGTTTCCTTAATTTCAGCGCTCCCTGTTAACAAGAGGTATTTGGCACATTAGGGGTCAATAATCTGCTATGTTGTTACCTGAAAAACTATTAGAAATGGCCAAAGCAATGGGTTCTGAAGGTTAAAGCAGTGCGGCCTACTGTTGAGAGCACCCGGGCTGCTGCTGCCAATGCCATTGCTTTGCAGGCAGACTCTGCACTCGTTGTCCGTTTCTCATCTGGAAAACAGTCCACTGAAATAAAGAGGGGCACTGTATCTGTATGGGCGCAGGGAAAACTGGGGATCAAGAGCCGGGGGCCACTTTTGATCTCTCGGTAATGCAATAGAGATTTAAGCTGCCATCGCCATTGGAGACTTGGGGTGGACTTGGAGTGGACGGAACTCTGTGGAATTATGTAACTTCGTGGAGTAAAACTCAGTGAGTTCCACCTATCCCTAACTCTCTCAAATTCTTTTTCCAGTGTGCAAGGGAACAATGTCTGCACCAAAGGCTGCAGTGTTCAAGCTGTTTTGTAACTGTCGGAAGCAGATATGAGTGACAGACCATCACAAGGGTCCCTCTTGTGTTTGGGCTTTGGGCATGACTCCAAATGGTGCAAATAATGTGCCCTCATGCACCTGAAGGTGATCCAGGAACACAAAGCAAAGTTTTATGTTCTGAACACTAAAAGAAGTCATGGACCTCGCTTAAGTCCCACTCCTGCTCAACTGTGGACCAGTTCTCACTCTTCAGGCTGTTACTGTGACAGTTCTTTTTTGCAGTGATAGTCATCCAGTAAGACTTAGTCAAAGAAAAAGTAAAAAAGGTCAAAGTGTGACTCAAATACATCCTGCCACTCTCTGTCCAAAGAGAAGTCGGGAGACCAATCCGTCTCGTTGTAGATCAAATAGCTGATTCTGCAACTGTGCACCAAATTTCACAGATGATCTGCGGCCCCCAGCAGGTTGAGGCCTTCAGAAAGGCAACACTGTTTATTTTTGACTCTCTTACTGGCCCTCCTCTGGGCTGAAACAATCTGGAGGGTCATTCAACAGGGTTACCACTAGCAGATCTGTTTTAGCACCCCCTGAGCCCCTGGAACCCACTCTTCTGCACCAGCTCCTGTACCGATTTTCCTTCTCGCTCTGAGATCTGCGTTGTTTCCTTCTTCATCGACTCTAGTCTCTAAATTCCTGGTGCCAAAGGTGACCCTGAGTCAAATCCGTCGTGACCCAAGCCAAGCACACCTGGTTTCTGTACGTTCTGATTTATGCAAAACAATGTCTCTGCCATGGAGCCATCCTCAGAGGCTCATCATTTATTTTGGCTTGGACTCTGACCAGAGATTGGTGCCTCCTGATAATGATGGTAGTGATGGGGATAGTTTACCCCACATTACAATGTGATATAGGCATATATATCCATATATCCATATATCTATATCTATATATATATATATATAACCTACTGGCGGTCGCCAGTAGGTAGATATAGTTAGGACCTATTTTCCATAGGAAATCCACAACATTCTATTTGGAATAACTTTGGCGCCGAATGACGAATCTTCGCAAACTTTTCTAACCTTTTGCCCTGCTCCGGTCCGCTCCTATCCTGAAAGTTTCACGGTGATTCGTCAAGCGTGGGCCGAGAAAAAAGGGGGGTCCCAAAACGCGTTTTCCCCATGCATTTTCCCATAGGACCTTTAGCCGCAGCTACAGCCCGAACTGCTGAACGGAATTACACCAAATTTGGAAAAGAGGTAGTCCTTAGTTCAGACTCGTGACTTTTGCTTAAATGGTGTAAATCCGTTCAGTAGGTCCTGAGAAAATGACATTTAAAAGTACATATATATCTATGGCCTCGGAGGATCCGCGTACCCTAAGCGCACCCTGCCGTGCACGAGCTGTATTCTAATTGGCTGTCAACACTCCCAATCAGGAAGTGTTGGCAGCCATCTTGTGCCTCGAGGCACAAGAAATCAGCAAAAGAAACGCAAAAAACGCAAAAAGGAGGCAGGGTAGAAACAAACAAAATTAATTCCCCAACTTTAAACGCGCCACAGGGCGTGTTTGCACACGTCACCTTAGGCCCCGCCCCCTTCCTTCACCATTGTACAAATATTCCTCTAAAATCAGCCAAACTACGAATTCCGATTTACTCACCTGTTATCAGGAGAGAACCCAGTGCTGCATCTTTTAGCCCAGCACTGACCCTGAAAAGTAATTCTAAGCGTACTTAACAGTAACTTGTATTTCCTTCCATAGGAATCCATTGTGTGGTTTTCAGCAGAAAAGTTTGTGTCTATTTTCACAAACTAAAAATATTCCCCAAAAATCGTCTGTATGACTTAAACACATTCTTTCAACTGTTTACAGGAGATGCACCAGTGCTGGATCCAGGATCCACCACTGAGTAAGAAAAACTAACGATAACACTACTTACCTGCTAAGTGAATAATCTGCCATAGGATAACATTGGTGATTCTATTTCTAAGTTTCAACTTTTAAAATACAATAATATTCCTTAAAAATCACTACTGTAACCAAAACGCTTTTACTCAACTGTTAACAGGAGATGTCCAAGGACTGAATCTAGGATCCAGTCCTGTGGTTAGAAAAGTAATCCATAAAGTAACTAATTGCATTAGACTAGAAATTCACATTGAGCTCAATGTTGCATTGTGTTTGAAATTGTGTTGCCCATTGCAACAACTGTAACTACTGTACTTAAAATTCTATTGCCTATTTGCAAAGTATTTAAAATAAAGTAATTAATTCTGAGAAAGTATATTTTGTATTGTAATGTATAATGTAATTATAATGTAATAAAAAAAATATCTAAAAATAAATAGTTTAAAAAATGTAGTAAATCAGTATCAAAAAAATCAGTATAACAATTAATACATTAAAAATTGTCATTTACAAAACCTTTGAAATTCACTGAAAAAACCATAGGTTTCAGGCCTGATATAGTTAGGAATTAGCATTTAAAAAACCTTTGAAATTCACTGGAAAATCCATAGGTTTCAGTCTTGATATAGTTAGGAATTAGCATTTAAAAAACCTTTGAAATTCACTGAACAAATCATAGGTTTCAGGCCTGATATAGTTAGTAATTAGCATTTAAAAAACCTTAGAAATTCACAGAAAAAACCATAGGTTTTAGGGGTGTTATAGTTAGCTGGAAATTTCAAATACAAAACCATTGAAATTCCTCCGATATAGTTAGTTGTACTAACTACATCTCGCGCGCCCGAAATACACTGCTGATGATGTCACATATTACATCATTCATGACATGGTCAGTGACATCACTGATGACATCACTGATGACATCATCCACGTGACAATCAGATACACCTCATCATACACTAGTATAACCTTTCATCACTCACTGTAAAATACAGGGATGTATGACGTTACAACGCATACTTTTACAACGCATGCACTTACAACGCAATTTTTACAACGCAACATCCACTACAACGCATTCCATTACATCGCATGACACTACAACGCATTTTTAAAAACTACCTTTACAACTCATTCCATTACATCGCATACTACCTTTACAACACATACCATTACAACGCATAATGTTAAATTGCATTTAAGGTAAGTATTGGATAGTATAGGGGTAAAAATTACTATTCTTACTCCAGGGTGTGCAACAGTAGGGTAAGTGTTGGATAGTATAGGGGTAAAAATTACTATTCTTACTCCAGGGGGTGCAACAGTAGGGTAAGTGTTGGGTAGTATAGGGCTGATACAAACAACCTACCTTGACGAGGAGAGAGGCGGCTGGGCTCTGTGGTGAGGCTCCGGGGGAACGAGGCTCCTGAGGGTCGCGAGGGTCCAGTCCTGCAGCGCCTGGTGCGGTCGTGATCAGCGGTCCCTAGCGGACTACACTACCCAGAATTCTGAGCAGGGCACTTCCGCCCGATAGCGCGCCCGGAGGCGCAGAAATACCGCGAGGCTCCCCCCGCGTCGCGGGATGCGCGCGGGCGGCGCCGGGCTGAGCCCGGGCAGAGGGCGGGCCGTCTGAGGCCGTCAGAGGACGGAGGAGGCCGGGCTGGGCCACCCCCCCTGTATTGCAACAGAGCCATCTCCACCATTACCACACTTCAACGATAAGGTACTGTGCTACGCCTAATTGTCCTCCCGATACCCCGGCCTATAACTGGTTTGTTGTTGTAGCCTCACCTGGTTGTTGTGAGACAGCCTGTTTTGCATTACTGCTGCTGGGAGAAAGCCATGGGTAAAAGGAAAGCCGCTGAGGGAGGGCAGACGAATACCGGCAAAAAAGTTAAAACATCTAAGAAGAATAGTCATGCCGCTATTAACTGTGTCTTGACCAGAATAGAGGAGATAGTGCACGATTGTGAGGACACGCTCCTCGATGAGCAAGGGGAGATTCAGGCAGCTAAAGCTGCCCCCAAGACTAATGAGACTAATGTTACTATACCAACTATGTTTCTTGCTCATAGTTCGACTAAACAACAAAGGACTGACCCTGCCTCCGATACTCCCACGCCTACCTCCAATCAGAATACTTTGGAAGCACTCCCTCCAGACTCGGATACTGCTCTACAAGCCCTATTATGTAACAACAGGTTCGCACCTCTTGACCCTGACCTGTCTCATTCATCTAGCCAGACCGCTGGACTAATAATCGACTCTTCGACTTTAATCAGCTCTCCTGTCGACCACTACTCTGTACTGTATGACAGAGTGGCGAGACTGGAGGAGTTGGTGGCTGAACTCAACAATAGGGTGGAGAGCCTCATTAGACATAAGGCCCCCCCGCCCACCATCCCGGTCTCTTCATCTGTTTCTGGGTTATATTTGTCTACGAAGAAATCCGATCCATTAAAGTCACCTCCTCTAAAAATTAATGTTGGTAATGCAAACACGGGCCAGCACTCCAAGGGAAATATCTCTAGAGAAAACGATCAGTTCAAGCTACACCTAGATCCATTGAGAAGCCCTGTACCATCAAGTGCAACCACTGGAGTTCCCCTTCCTAGACGCCCTCCTAGTCCTCCTATATCTAGTCGAGGTAATTCTACATCTCATTTTCTACCTTCCTTGCCAACTCACCATTTCGGGTACAGGGTTTTTCCTGTTTTTATGACCCATGCACCAAAATTGAAAACTTGCTATGCTTTTGAGGGCAGCGAATCCCTTCACAACAAAGTTATACACTGGTTGAGACACGTAAGAGGATGTAGATCTATCATCAGAGAGGATATTGCTAGGGTAAGGAGGCTTTCTCGTGTGGACGCTGACACTGATTGCATAGAGATTATGTTCAGGGATCCTGACTTAGCTGAAAATCTACTCCTGCTCGAGTATAGAACTTCACCACCAGCTCACTCTTCCATTCAGATCCGTAAGCTCCCTATTTGGAATTCCCATAGAGAGGTCGAGGACTCTGGCCTAAGACAAGTTGATTGACTACCTAACACAACTACAGTTTCCCCATTACATACATCTCTACTCCATCCTGACATGGGCCCTTTTTTAAACAGCATTCCATCGTTCTGTTCGCCCTCAAATGTCCGGGGAAAAGCTACCGTTAGCTCGACGATAGAGGCGAACCCTAAAATCACCTTACCTGCTGTCATAGGGGCCCCTTCTACGTCATCCTCTATGGGTAATATCAAGCTACTATCATGGAACATTGCAGGCTTAAGGAGGAATCTTACAGACCCTGTTTGGTGTGATTTCATCGATAATTTCGATGTTATTCTCTTCCAGGAAACCTGGAGCCTTGCACCCCTGCATAGGTCAGGGTTCTCTACCTTTTTCATCCCTGCGATTAGATCAACACGAGGTCGACCTTCCGGGGGCCTTTTAATCTGGATCAGCATTAGTTTGAATTGGACAGTTAAACGGCATCTAAACATATCTCAGGACCTTTTGCATATTTCTATCAAAAGGGCAGCCCAGCAGCTCTCCCTCGAAATATTCAATATTTATGCTAGGGGTACTCCTGGGGGGCAAGTAAGTCCAACTATCTCAGCTCTTGAATCGAAACTCTCTTCAATTTCCCCTAAGGCGGGTATCATAGTTGCCGGAGACCTAAACTGCACTTTTGAGCCCTTGAGCTGCGATGACATTCTAGGTTTTAGTGACATCGATTCTAAACAAGGCATACCCCAACTAACCCTTCCTCCTTTGAAGAATTGGACCAAAAGAGCTGTGCAAATAAATGCTTTATCCCTGGAGTTTAATTTGAGGGCAACAAATGGCCGTACAAATTCAGACGGCTTAGGTGCCCCCACATTTACGAGAACTAGAGCCCCCTCACGCATTGATTATATTTTTCTGAACATTGATATCTGCCCGGATTTGGTCGATATGATAGTGGTTGACAGGTCTGAGAGCGACCATAATCCTCTGTTTTTACAACTCAGGAGGGACCTGGCCACCATTCTTACTGAGCATCCAGTTGAACAGAGGCCTGGGGCAAGAGAGATCGCCCTAACAAATTGTAACAGACGACTCAAGTGGCCTAGGGTGGCGAAGTGTGAGTTGGACCTAGGCAAAATCAGATCCCTAGTCAAAGATGGTATTGCAGCTATGGACCCACTCACCAGTTGCCACTCGAAGACCCTCCCTACTGTAGATTCCCTAAAAATTTACCAACAAACGATAGGAAGGGTTGGAAATTTTTTTGTGGCACAGGTGAAGGGGGATTTAAAGCAGCTCCCTCTAAAATCATAAAACCCTTGGTTTTCACATGACTGTAGGGTCATGAGACAATCACTATCCCTAGCTATTAAATCCAGGGATCAATCACTCATCATTAACGCCCGGAAAATGTACTACAATACCATAAAGTTGGCAAAGCGCCTGTGGGATGAATCCCACTGCCAAGACTTAAAAGCTGCAGCCCTATTAAAAGATTCATCACACTTTGGAATCTTGTAAATACTGGTATGAGGGGTGGGGCTGATCCAATACCAAGCCACATAACGGGTTCTCAATGGTATTCACATTTTTCAAGTCTCTATTCATCTTGTGATATAGTGGGCCGCGGGGAGCTGGAGCTTGCATCAGAGTATTCGGAAGTCACTGAGCAGGAGCCTGAATTTGCTCTGACGGAGGTCATCTCTGCAATAAATATGATTGCCCCGGGTAAAGCAGCTGGCCCTGACGGTATCTCAGGTGACTTATTGCTTCACGATAAAGACCTTTGGGCCGAATTTATCCTGCGCTTTCTTAAAAACAGCCTCAGGGTGCCCAGTTCCGGACTCCTGGAAGGGGGCGGAGGTGGTGGCCATATATAAGAAAGGCGATAGAGGGGACCCTGCCAACTACAGACCGATTAGTTTAATCGATGTAATTCAAAAAGTGGTTGGCAGAGTCCTCTTAACCAGGATTAAGGTTTGGATAGCCGAGGAGGACATCCTGAGTCATCTGCAGGCGGGTTTTAGGGAGGGAGTAGGCACCATTGACCAGGTCTTTAGATTCTGTACCATCTATTGGAAATCTGTGGTCATCGAAAAAGGCAGCCTTTATTTGGTGTTTATTGATTTAAAAACAGCCTTTGACCTGGTCCCACGAGTACAGCTGTGGCAGGTACTACTTGATTTAGGAATCCCTCCCCTAACCCTGAACCTCCTTAAACGCCTCCACACAGACAATTTCGCCAAAGTTAGGTGGGGCTTGCAGGGACAACTTACAGAGAGTATCTCAGTCGAGAAAGGAGTGCGGCAGGGATGTGTTCTGGCACCGACCCTGTTCTCTCTCTATATAAATGGTGTGGCAGACCATTTGAGAGGCGACAGGGTCGATGCTCCAACCCTGTGCGGGGAAAAAATATCTACCCTGCTCTTCGCTGATGATACTCTCTTGATATCGAAAAGCCCCATGGGCTTACAAACACTGTTGTCCCGCTTTTCCCAGTTCTGTGACATCAGGGGGCTGAAAATAAATACATCAAAAACTAAGCTGATGGCGCTCTCCCCCTCAAAAAATTTTAGGAATAACATCCACCTCAACGGCACCACACTTGAGCTAGTGGACGCTTTTGACTACCTTGGAGTGAGGGTCAATAACAAGCTCAAATGGGCCCCCCATCTATCCAAAATGCTCCTCGCCCATAAAAGAGCTACAGGGGCAATATCGAAACACCAGAGGCTCTCACACAGTAGGCCAATAGCGGCGGCTGTTAAGGTTTATGAGGGGAAGGCACTGTCATCAGCCCTCTATGGGGTGGAACTGTGGGGCTTTGAAAATTTGACAGAGCTAATTAGATCTGAGAACAAGTTCTTTAGAGATCTGGTCTCTCTTCCCCTGTCCACCCCACTAGCTCTACTCCGCAGCGATTTTGGCAGACATAACATCAGCGATGTGGCCAGGCTGCGCCCCATTTTATTCTGGTCAAGGATCAGAAGGTCCCCCCAACTCCACCACTTTGCCTTAGCCCTAGACGAGTTATTAAACCTGGGTGCAGACCATAAGATCCCCTGGATAATAAATCTGAAAAAACAATTGCAGAAGATTGGTTTGGAAGAAGCGTGGGTGACCCAGGTCCCACCCCCCAAACTAACGCTAAAAATTTTTTACTGGGATTGTGTAATGGCCGAAAACTTAAGAAGCCAGGATGGTGTCCTCACTGTGCGTTTTTTAGATATGAAACCAGCCCCCAAACTGGAGCTTTTTCTGGATCTTATTGAATCACCGCACGACCGATCATTATACCTCAAGCTCCGGTATGGTACCCTTCCTCTCTACGATTTCCAATCTAGTTGGAACAAGGTTAATACGCACCCAACAGGTTGTCCTGGCTGTGCTTCGCCCACTGAGTCCATCGGCCACTTTATGTTTGCCTGCCAGGCATACAGGCAACCCAGATCAAGGTGGCTCAAACCCGTCTGTAAAAATCTGGGCATAAGGTCTGCAAGGGCAACATTGCGCATCTTGACATACGACACAACTGTCCCAAGTGTAATCTGTGGGACTGCCAAGTATTTGGGTTGGGCTTGGAGGTTAAGACGTAGGTTGCTTAAGGTACATTATCTGTAAGAATATCACCCACCCACATGAATTTGCAACCTTTTCTGCTTATAACATCATTGTTAGAGGTCATGTGAACATAATTTGAGTATATATGACTTTTTTTTATCGTTTTAATTTTATATGAATTTTAGCTGATTGTTGTAGCAAAGTCTATTTTAAATTGTCTTTTTATATATATTGTGATGAACTTTTATGACATTTTTTCCTAATGTCGAATAAAGTACTACAAACAAAAGGATAGTATAGGGGTAAAAATTACTATTCTAACTCCAGGGGGTGCAACAGTAGGGTAAGTGTTGGATAGTATAGGGGTAAAAATTACTATTCTAACTCCAGGGGGTGCAACAGTAGGGTAAGTGTTGGATAGTGTAGGGGTTAAAAATTACTATTCTAACTCCAATGGTATGCATTGTAATGGTATGCGTTGTAATGGTATGCGTTGTAATGCCTGCGTTGTAGTGACATGCGATGTAGTGTCTGCGTTGAAATGGTATGCGTTATAATGGTATGCGTTGTAGTGTCATGCGTTGTAAAGGATGTTGCGTTGTAATGCCTGCGTTGTAAGTGTAGTGCGATGTAATAGTTGCGTTGTAAAGGTTGTTTCCCAAAATACAGAGTGCCATATTTTTAAAAAAAACATTGACACACCAATACAAGTTTCTAAGCACCCACTCAGGGATTCCTAGATCTATCCACACATCTAATCACTTACCTATAGATTCACTCATACATGCTGTCATTGATCAATAGAACACTATCAAATATACGTATACACCTATATCGACATTACAACCAGCACACATCCTAATCACTTATGAAGTCATCCTACTCACTTATGCAAACAATGGATCATACGTACTTTTACTTAGCTACACACTTATACAAACACCACTTCATCTATTCATATAGATAGTAACTCATACTTAGTGTGTTATAAAATCACTATTACAAGTATACAGTTATCCATACAGTCACTCATGCAATCACTGAGTCTTATGTATACTTATTTATATACAACAACTGACACATACACTGGCTTTTATTTTTCTAGTTTGTTGGATATGTATCATTGAGACAAATATTTGCTCATCACCACACCCATAAAGATATTCACTCACCCAAACAACTGTTATAACATGTAGTTTTAACTTCATATACCTACTGAATCAACTATTCACACATCTTTGGGCTGTCACACCCCCCCACCGAACCACACACACATTCACTCTCCTATACAAATACTCAGTTAACTAATATAGACTTTCACGTAGCTAGTAACCAACTGGTGCAGCAGTTTACACAACAACTGACAAAGTGATACAGATATTCACACAGTTTAGTCACTATCCAATATATTTAATGAGACACTATAAATTAGTCAAGTAAACAGTCAATCACACTGCTACTAAATCCTCCATCCAGATATTTATATTTATATATCCACTCATTCTTCAATGCAAATTGCTATATATATATATATATATATAATGCATATTTAAATAACGACCCAAACCACATTCACTGGATGATGTCATTTGAGATGTCATCAGTGATGTCACTGACCATGTCATGAATGATGTAATATGTGACATCATCAGCAGTGGATTGCGGACGCACAAGATGTAACTATAACACCCCTAAAACCTATGGTTTCTTCAGTGAATATATATATATATATATATATATATATATATATATATATATATATATATATATATATATATATATATATATATATATATATATATATATATATATATATATATATATATCCATCCAGACAGGAACCCAATTGAACGAAGACCACAGGAAGATGTAGTTCAGCTCGTGATTTATTTGGCAGCTTGCTGACAGACACCCTGCCCAGGAAACCACATCAAAGTTCAAATGCCAGGACGCGTTTCGGGAATGGAAATCCCTTCATCAGCGGCAATAGTTCTTCGGGAAAATGGGAGCACTGTTCTAGGCGCGCACTTATATTAACACACCTGCCAGTGCTCCCATTTTCCCGAAGAACTATTGCCGCTGATGAAGGGATTTCCATTCCCGAAACGCGTCCTGGCATTTGAACTTTGATGTGGTTTCCTGGGCAGGGTGTCTGTCAGCAAGCTGCCAAATAAATCACGAGCTGAACTACATCTTCCTGTGGTCTTCGTTCAATTGGGTTCCTGTCTGGATGGATATATATATATATATATATATATATATATATATCTATATATATATTTATTTATATTTATATATAGATATATATACCCCCACACACACACATGTGAACTTACAGGAGGACAGTGCACTTGATGCTTCTGCTGATACGGGTTAATTTTGCCTCTTGGGCCCTCAATGTAGTAATTAGATGTGCAGCTGAGGTCCTATCCCTACAATTACCTTATGTTGAGTCAGGACAAATGTCCAGATTGAAGTTTTATACCCTCAGCCAGCCTTCTCTCAGTCCTTACTTCCATTTAATGAAGCTCTGACTAACAGTCTCATGGGCACTTGGACCACCAGTGTACATGTAGATGTCCAGACTCCACAGACCGGCGCTTTGCCAATCAAACTTTCTTACGCATCATCCTACTCTTGTGAGCAAAGTGAATCCTAATGTATTCCCCATGACTACTCCAGACAAGGAGTCAAAATGGATTGAGGCATACAGAAAGTGAATGTTTTCTTCAGCCAGCTTGGCAATGAGGTCAGTCAAAGTGGCCTGCCTTATAGTTAGCTTTATAGGAGCCCTCTTGGACATGTCCAGCGAAATCTTGCCGGTGGTCCCGGAGGAGTTTCAGACCTCTTAGTCTCAAGCCATTCCAGACAGCCAAAATGCAGTCAAATATGTAATTAAGGCTGGCTTGGATACTGTTGATTGCTTGGGGTGAGCAGTGGGCATTAGTGTGCTGCTGTATCACCATGCATTGCGGCAATCCACTGCCTTTTCTGGAGACGTGCAGGCATCCCTTATGGATATCCATTTTGATGGGTTCTGCCTATTTAGCAAAAAGACTGATACTGCCCTCAAATATTTTAAGGAAACCCGGAGCCACAGTTAATTCCTTGGGCCTTTCCACTCCTGCTCAACAGTTTCCACATCAATTTCAACCCTTCTTACACCACTTCAGAGGTTTGTCATATGGACAATGCCAGGACGTGCCACAACTGCAACAGTCACTCCAGCCCCTTCATGGCCAGGGACAGGGATCAAGCAGACATCATGCAGGTCAGCAGGGGCACCGTCTGCTTAGCAGGGACAACGTCTGCTTAGTCTCCCGCCCCCAAGCTCTTTTAGTTTGCCCTTCATGGTGGACACCCACCCCATGGGATGCAGGACCCGACATTTTCTCCCAGAGTGGCGGTATATCACATCCGACAAATGGGCCTCCCAGGTTGTCCAGCAGAGGTGTGCCCTTCTATTGTTTTTTTGACCCACCACAGCTTCCTTCCACATCAGAGTGGTTTTCAGAGGTGCACCTATCCATCTTGTTGCAAGAAGTACCGGCCTCAGAAGTAGGAATGTGTTTTTACTCCTGCTATTTCCTTGTGCTGAAAAAGGATGGAGGCCTTCATCCTATTTTAGATCTTCGCCCTCTGAATGGTTACCTACGTAACGGCAAATTAAAAATGCTCCCACTTGCCCGGGATCTGTCTGCCGTAGATCCAGGCAATTGGATTGTGATTTTGGATCTACAAGATTCGTACTTTCATGTGTCCATCTTGCAGTCCCACAGGCGTTGCTTGCAGTTCATGGTCAGCCAGGAGCTTTTTCAGTTTGCCTGGCCATACTCTGACTTTAACAGCACCCTTGGGTGTACATGAAAGTTAAGGCTATGGTTGCGGTGCATCTTCAGAGGTTGGGGATACCAGTTTTCCCCTACCTTGATGACAGGCTGTTGGAGGCAGGCTCGCTACAGTCAGCTGTTGTCTACCTCATGACAACAGTGAATCTCCCGACATCTTTGGCTTTCTGGAGCAACACGCCAAAGTCACACAGACTCCTTCACAGGGTCTTCCTTTTAGAGGAGCTGTTCTGGACATTGTGCAGTTCAGGGCCATTTGTCTGTCAAATGTGTCCAGGACATTCTGGCTATGCTCCCAATGTTTTAGCCTTAGTCCTGGATCTTGGTGAGAACAGATCAGATACTTCTTGGCCTGATGCAGGGGCGTAACACAGGCCCCCGCAGCCCCCGCCGTGCGGGGGGCCCCCAAGCTCCAGGGGGCACCCTCACCATAGCACTTCGGCTGGAGAGCTCCTGATAGAGTCTGGAGGGGGCCCCTCCACATACCTTGCTGGGGGGCCCCCTCAATTTTCGTTACACCACTGGCCTGATGGCCTCCAGTATCCTGCTTGCCAACTTGTCCAGGTGACAAATGCAGGCTCTGCAGTACGATCTGGAGTCTCAGTAGGCCCAGCAGCAAGGAAACCTATTTGAGTCATCAGGATGTCAACAGGTTTCAGAGGAACCTGCAGGGGCTCCAGAGCAGCCTGATCTGTGGCAGACACCTCTCCCTTCCACACCCTGAGCTAACTAGGGTGACCGATGCATCCCAGCTTGACTGGAGAGATCAGCTGGTGGAGATCAGAGGAAACCCAGAAACACATAAATCTTTTGGTGCTGCGGGCCTTCCACCTGGTGTTAGAGGCCATCCTTCCTTCCACCAATCAAGAGAAGGCTGGGGTCAGTTCTCACAGACAACAGCACTGCCATGTGGTATTGCAATAAGTGGGGTGAGGTGGGATCCTGGCTCCTGTGGAAAGAGGCACTATGCCTTTGTAGTTAGGACATCTCCCTGATCCTGAACAACCTGGTGTGTCCCTAATGATGGTTGTACCCGGAGATGACACCGGACATCTTTGACAGTGGGGATAGCACAGTGTTAAAACTTTGCACATTGGAGTTCCCAAGAACACTCTCTCTGGGAGACACATTCAGGCTAGAGTGGAGAATGGGCCTTCTGTACGCCTTTCTTCCTCTCCTACCTTGAGTTCTGAAAAAGATATGGAATGATCAGGCCCAAGTCATCCTAGTGGTTCCAGATTGGGCCAGGAGAGTGTGGTACCAGGAAGTGTTGGGCATAAGCATCTGTCCTCCGATCAGACTACTACTTCAAGAGGCTCTGTTGCAAAAGCAGGGCAATGCTCTGCACCAGAACATGCGCAATGTTCATCTCCATGCATGGAGATTGAGCAGTGACAATTGACTATGGTCGGTCTACCACCTGATGTTGTGGATGCTATCCTCACAACCAGTTGAGGTTTTAGCTGGTGATGTTTGATAGCTACTCCATGTTTTTGCACAAATTGGCGGAGTGGACCAATTACGATTGTAGCACAACGTACCAGGATGAATTTTGGAAAGGTCTGAGATAAGTTATGCTTAGGTTTTGTGCTCTTTTGATATTCCATATTACATAACTGTAACAATGAATGTCAGAGTACATGATTTTGGTGTGCTATTACATCAAATGTATGGGTAAAATGAGTTGATCATTTGCGTTTGATTATTTGCGTCACAAGCTTTAAGAGGTGGTTATAGTATATTCTTGTTATGTTATATTGATATTTTAATAGGCTGCTGACATCCTTGACAGATTTCATGGTGCTAGCAGTAAGGAAGAACAATACAAGCTCAACAAGATTAAAAAGCTGAACCAAATAACCATTTGTTTTCCTGAATGGACAGAATTAAGTAAATTCCTAAAATCAGGAGCTAGAACTAAAATACTCCACTAATCTTTTTGTATCTGTGAGCTTGAAGGAGAAGAAAAGAGGATGATCTTATAGAACTTCTCTGAACATAAGGGGAAATCATTTCTTGACTAAAAGTAGGAAAGTAGCATAGACACATCTATGGACCATGCACATGACCTAAAAAATTATGCAGTCTTTTGAGCCTGTGTAGGGAGATTCACAAAAATATATCACTTCTAAAGGGAAAAAACCATTACAACAAAGTCATTACAATGCACTACATTTACAACGCAGTCATTACAGCGCAACTGCCTTTACATCGTATGCCATTACAACGCAGCCATTACAACATATGTCACTACAACGCATGACATTACAATGTGTCACTACAACGCATGCTATTACAACGCATTATAAGGTAAGTAATAGGGAATAGTAATTTTTAACCCCTACACTATCCTACACTTACCCTACTGTTGCACTCACTGGAGTGGGAATAGTAATTGTTACCCCCACACTATCCAACAGTTACCCTACTGTTGCACTCACTGGAGTGGGAATAGTAATTTTTACCCCTACACTATCCAACACTTACCCTACTGTTGCACTAACTGGAGTGGGAATAGTAATTTTTGCTCCTTCAATATCCAACACTTACCCTACTGTTGCACTCACTGGAGTGGGAATAGTAATTTGTACCCCAACACAATCCAACATGTACCCTACTGTTGCACTCACTGGAGTAGGAATAGTAATATTTACCCCTACACTATCCAACACTTACTCTACTGTTGCCCTAAAAGTATCATGCGTTGTAATGGTATGCGTTGCAATGGTATGCAATGTAAATGTAGTTTCTAAAAATGCGTTGTAAAATCATGCGTTGTAATGGATGTTGCGATGTAAAAACTGCGTTGTAAATGTGTGCGTTGTAACGTGTCCTATTCCTTCTAAACTTAGGTGAGTACGATATCAACCTGGCTGCCTGATTCCAAATGGCTTATATACACTGGGTCATGTATTTATGTAGTTCTAGATCGAGCTAATTGGTATCAACAAAGCAGGTGGCAGTGATGGTGGAAACTGCAAACTGCAAACTGTTTAGTCAGTGGTTGTGGAAACGACATTAGAGAGATGAAACACCAAAGAACCTCAGAATCAAACCGAAGTCTTAGATTACAGACAAACTGGGATGTCATTGATCATAAAGGGTAAAATAGCAGTAACCACAGCCCATTAGTGCACCACTTTACTATGATAGGGTATAGGTGATTACCCACCAGCGTTGCACATTTAATTGCCAAAATCCAGGACTGTAATTTTTTCTGTGGAGTTAGTCAGCCAAAATAAATTTTGGGCAGGCTGATTGCGGAATGTGGTGGTGCAGAAAGAAAAATGTAGTCCAAAGGACTATGAGTGTAAAGAGGAAAGCTGGGCATCTGTGGAGTATTGTTGACATTTGTGTTTTGACCGTGGTGGAGGACTAAATGCGGGAAATGCTGCTGAAGTGTTGTCTAGAGTCCACAAGTGGATGATGAATAGATGAAAAGGTTTATGTGAAAATGTAGAGGCTATAGGTTAGTTTAATAGAATTGAGTGCAGGTGAGATATGGGTTATGAACTGAGGGCAATGGATGTCATTGTCATCAATAGGGTTGACAGCTTTAGCACACAAAAGGCACCTATGCTGTTTTTCAAGTGAGAGGATGTAGCTTGAAGGGTTTTGTTGGCCTCGGGTGGATTTTAAAGTCTGCCAAAAGAATCTTACCCTTTTGGGGGGAGTGACAAGTGCTGTTCGAAGTGTTAATCACCACTGAATGCTGTAGTTGCCTAATAAGCTGTGTCGTAAGTTTTCATTAGATATTTCAGGCTTGTGGGAGGTGTTACAATGAGTAGAACTTTGGGGTTGGCTTATATAGTGGTATAATTTATTGGCAGGTGAAACTGCAAAGTATAGAAGATTTTGCAGGATGCATTTCAAAGAATAGAAAACGGGTTTTGATACGAAATAATGAAAATAATATTGGGCATGATATAATACAAGAACAATAATATTGTACAAGCCACATTCCAGGGTACAACAAAGTAAATGGATCTTTATGTAGGGTGCCATACGATATATAGAACATTAGACAGAATAGAATGCAGCACATAGAACATTATACAGGATACAATGTAGGAAAGAAAACAGAAAACGAACTATATAACGATTAGAATATTGGACAACATATAATAAAATAAATATACCACTGAACAGGAGACAATGAAGCAGATATAAAATTGAGCGTGAAACAATAAGAGGAAGAAGACATGATAAATTGACTACTCATGATGGCACAAAACCAAGGTTTCGAACATTGGATATGATACATAATGCATTGCATCAAATTAAATATTATACAAAGTACAGGCAAGGATATAATGTAACTTTGTACTTTGGGCAGGGCGCAATACACCGAATAGAACATGAGGCAGAATACAATGCAACAAATAGAGCCTTGGAAATAATCCAATACAGCATGTAAAGAGCATTGGGCCTCATGTACAAACAGGACATTTTCTGCTTGCAAAATAGCAAATCATACCGATTCGCTGTTTAGAAATTGCAAATTGTTATGTACTATGAGTCCAGTGCCTCAAAAAGCAATTTGTTAGCACCTGCTATTTATGAATACCAAGCCTCATGTATGAAGAATGCATATGGTAAAAGAGGGTGCAGAGACTTTTACAGATCGCATTTGTATTTTGTGAACCGACTCATGCACTAATAGGTCGGTTAACAAAATACACAATCTGCTGCAATAATATGCATAAAGTATGTCTCAAATTGCAACCACTATGATTGGCAACATCACAGGGAGGGTGGCCTGCTGTTGTTAGCAGACCACTGTGTCTCTGATTGCTTTTCAATAGAACAACCTTTTCTTCTTTTTAATGTAGCCCATTTTCCTGAAAGGCAAATACGATACATTTAAAAACATAAAATGTAATGTTTTGCAGTCATTTTTAGGTCGAGCCTGGGCAGCGCATGCGCTGTTCTGCGGGGCATGCTGTATTCAGGTATAGAATTGAAGCTCCGCCCACTCTCCGCCCATCTTTTCAATTAGCTCCTGTTACTGGCCTTTCTAAATGGTTGCTTCCGATTCGTTTATAGGCTTCTTAGTAGCTCCTTGTCTGCATTTGTAACCTCCCCTGAGGACTGTACTTTTTAGGTTTCGCCAGGAGAAAAGCAGTGCATGCGCTGCTCTCGTCAGAGAGAACTTTTAGAATCGATTCTCCGCCGTGGGCGTATGCACACGCCTGTATGGACATAGATGGCTGCTCTCGCCATCTGTCCAATGCAGACAGCATGCGCGTGTCCATGGGACAGTGGACAGTCCCACGCCATTTTGTTGCCATAGCAACGAAAATGCCGCTTTGCGTGGTTTTTTTTTTGTCAGTCCCCTCGGGGCACAAGCAGGCATCCACTTCTATCTTTTTGCTGCGATCAGCTGTCCTGACAAAAGTGGATGCCTGCTTGTGTCCCGGGGGAACTGACAGCAAAAACAAGCATGCATCCACTTCTTTTTTCTGCGATCAGCTTGTTGCAGGTGCGGTAACTGCCGGGATACTTTTATTGCCACCAACTCCCAACCTTCAAAACAGGATTATACTCTCTCTCGGCGCGGAGCGGTGTCAGCTATAAATAAAATAGAAGCTTTGAATTGTACAGGGTATCAAGTAAGCAGCCTTATTATCGATTCTTAATGTCCCCTTGAAAGGAGATTGCCGGAGCTGGAGTGGTGGTGCTGCTGCGCCTGGAATCATTGGGTAATGCCTGGGAAAAGCTGAGAGGGGGAATTTTCAATCCTCGTACCTTTCTGCTTGGTTTTCATTTCCTTGACTTGATATATCCCAGGGCGAAACTATTGCAAACATCTAAAGACACGACAGTGGAGTGGGCTGCAGCTAAAACACCTTGAACAGTGCAAAAATGCTTGGCTTTGTGACACCTCCAAAGACATACATTTTATTTATTCCCGTCTTCTGTCTTTCCAAGACCTCTCTTGTGACATTTCTGTGTTGTCATAATTTTATAGATGCACTTTCCTGTCCCATATATTTATAGTTTCCTTTGCAGCGATATGCATACGTCTTATCCTTATGCAAGGGTCCTTCAAAATAGGGAAGCCTGCTAAATGTGTCAGAGCTCGAGGAGTGTCCTGGGAAAGCATAGATTGTATGTGTGCTAATCGAATGAAATAGGGGACATAGGTGGGATGTTATTTTTGGAATGTACTATACCAATAGGGTAGGACAAACTACGTGTAATAATCCTTTTCGTAAATTTTGCAAAATGCCAAAAACATATTCAAAATTACACTTTACTATAAGAAATACAGGTCTGGCATGTTGTGCTATTTTTAAAATATATTTAAAAAACAAAAATAACACATAATTACAAGTGATGCGAACAGCCCACTCGTGTTCTGTTTGTGTTGTTCCTGCGCTCCTGCAATACAATTTGTCCCTGAATGATATAGCAACTATGCGACATGGAATTATGGCGTAATTTAATCTGGCATCTTGCATAACTAGCATCACTTGAAATGCTAGTAATTTAATGGCGTAAACAAAATTTCACCTGTACCTTTTTTGTCATATTATGCTGCAAAATGTCAATGCGATCAATGTAAAAATTGCATTGTCTTTATAAATTGCCGGATAGGACGTAATACTGCCAATGAGGTCTGAGAATATCCCAGGATATACCTGGCAGTTTGGGTGAGCCCATAAATAGAGAAATGGAAGAGATCTAACTTTGTATGCAGGGGAGGGGAGGGGAGGGCAGGGCAGGGGAGGGGAGCGAGGGAGAGAAGGAGCGAGGGAGAGAGGGAGAGAGAGAGAGAGAGAGAGAGAGATGGAAAATGTTGGCACAATCGGATCTCCACTGTAAGAGTGGGATGACTAGTTACGGTGGAGGCATAGCATTTTGCTGTGTCCTGCTCTGTTATTCCCTCCAGGTATCACCCCCATCAGGTAGATAGTAAGTTTGGGGACTGAAGGAGGGAGAAGTCTTTTTAAAAGTGCCTATTTAGTCTTGGGCCATGACTTACTTGTTCCCCCTGGAGTGCTGCTCCCAAAAGAGTGATCAGTGTAAAATGTAATGGTATCTCTTCGTTTTGCGTCTGTATTTTTTGTCTATCGGAGCAATTCCCATCTTTTTGCTGTCACTTGAAGTCATGACATGCCTGCCGGTAGATGGGCACACAAAGTGGCAGAATCATTTCAAACCTGAACTGTGTCAGAAAAATACAGAAATTCTGCGTCCAAATATGGTATACGAACAGGACTGAACCCCAAGTTAGTGTTCAAGATCTTCTCACTGACCAGTGTGGGCAATACCTTTCATGGTATTGGAGATCCAGAGC
This sequence comes from Triturus cristatus, assembly GCF_964204655.1. NCBI lineage: Eukaryota > Metazoa > Chordata > Amphibia > Caudata > Salamandridae > Triturus > Triturus cristatus. Next base: position 144,312,372 of record NC_140580.1, on the reverse strand, counting down.
TGGTGTACTTGATGGACAACTTCCCCGTTAGGTGAGGGGACATCATTTGAGAAGATTGCAACTTTCTGCTGGAGGTGCTGAAGATATGCCTTTGGTAAGGATCTGCAGAGAGTCGGTGCTGGAGGTGGTGCTGCAGGAGCAGTCTGTCTAGAGGAGAACCCAGTCATGGCTGCCTGGTAGAGGATTTGCCCAGTGAGAGGAGGAATGGCACAAAGAACAGGTGACTGCAGCATTATAAATTACTGGGTAAAAGTGGTGTTGCAGAGATTTGTCGATAACCCATGCATCCCTTGTTGCGGATGTGTTGATCCCAGATACTCCTGACTATGTTCATGTAGCATCTTGGCCGTCATCAGGCTTAAGAGAGTTTCGTGAGGTTGCCAGATTTAACTGATATTAATGTTGAACCAAATAAGGCACCCTGCCAGACCAAGCTTCTTCAGTCAGCAGGGAGGTCCCTCATTGATCCTGGGCTCCAGAAGTTGACATTGGTCCCCTAACTGTCTTGCAACCCATTGTCTGGTTACTCCCCGCTTAGTCAGCAGATATCTGCATGGGACCCTCGCTTGTATGGGCAGAGGAATTTGTTTAGGCCCGTGACCCCAGGGTGTGGCTCTGTTACATTCTTCCGGTCACCCACTCTAAGATGCAGCAGCAGTGAAAGACAAGCATTTGCAATGCAATAGGTCTCGCATTTGCGAGAGTTTAAGCTATTGGCATTGTAAATGACAATGCCTTTTATTTATGTTTTAAAAACCAACACATAAAGAAAAGGCATTGCCATTTACAATGCCACTAGCTCAAACTCTCACAAGTGCGAGACCTATTACATTGCAAATGCGTGTTACTTGTGTGGTTACACAGTATATTTATTTAGTCTGTGAGTACTATTTTCTTTAACTATTTTGTCCAACTGCAGACACGTCGAGCTTCTCTGTGCGCTGCACCTTCAGGTTTTAGAATTACAGCCACTCATTTCTTTTGTTAGGCGTGGCTGCTGAAATTAACACAAACTCACTAATGGCGCCTGCTGCTCGCAGCCCGTCATCTCCATCCCACCCATGTTGTTCCTGTTTACATTTGAAGTGCTTTACCTAATTTTAACAGTAGTCCGCGTGGCCCCGGAGGGCTCCGGACATGCTGCAATGCTGAGCTCATTATCTCCCCACTGTGTCCTTGCATAAAAGTTCTGCATACCAGCGAGGCAGCTGCCTCCCCAATACACCCTCCTAACCCACAGTTTCCCCAACCCTCTTCTACCCTACTGCTTGGTATTTGAAGGCATTGTGTAAGTTAAGAGAAAAGAAAACTATAATTATGCACTGCTATAATTAAGACATTCACTAATAACTTCTTAATTGTAGCAGTGCGTAACTATAGTTTTATTTTCTCCTAACTTTCACTGGTTCCATGGTCGTGACAACATCGCAGCCTGCAGGCTGCATTGGGCGCAGATCCAGCATTTGCAATTGCAATAGGTCTCGCATTTGAAAGAGTTTAAGCTATTCACATTGTAAATGACAATGCCTTTAATTTACCTGTTTTAAAAAACAGCACACAAAAAAAGGCAAAGTCATTTACAATGCTAATAGCTGAAACCCTTGCAAATGCGAGACCTATTGCATTGCAAATGCTTGTTTTATTTAGTAAAAGACACACAGATGATGGGCGGAATGCAGAGCAAATGAAACATTCTCCCCCAGTCAATAGATCTGGGTTACATCCATTTTTCTTTTGCTCACCATGCCACCCCAGTTTAGACCCAGTCATATGCAAATCAGTCTTGACCCTGTCCCTCCTGGGAACAGGCCAGACCAAACAGCCAAGCCACGTCCTCCCTGGACCGGAAACAAGCATCCTGGGAACGGTTTCGGGGCATCACCCCTCATCAGCCAGGCTAGCTTGAATCCAGTGGCACAGTACTGTACTGGGGTGAATGTATGACATTGTTGTGCATTCTGCGCAAAGAAGAGGCCCCCTACAGTTCCGAATAAGGTTCCTTAAAGTAGGGAAAAAGTCAATAAATGTACAGATTTAAGGCAACCAAAATGTAGACCATAATTAATGCTCTTACATATATAATAATTCTCAGAAAGAACCAAAGAACAAGCATTTATTATGGTCTACATTTTGGTTGCCTTAAATCTGCACATTTATTGTTGTGCATTCTGTCCATCAATTGTTCTTTTTGTTTTAATTAGTAAGCAGTGGTACCTTGGACCACTGCCTAATCCTAAAAAAATGTTTGGGAAAACATTCACAAAGGGGAAGAAGTACCCATTCCTGTTTGCGGATGGGCTACCTTTGAGTTGGTGGTAAAATATGAATGTATTACTACCTGATTTCAGTCCTCAAACATTAATGCATAACATAGTGAACTGGTATTTGAAAGAGATCTCCTTAACACGTCCCTTCCAAACAGCGCTTCTTAATGGTGTCCAAAACCCATTTAATGATTCGATAATCGTTAAATGGATTTTGTTCATTTCAAACAGGGTTTTAGCATTATCAAACCCTTTGATTTCGTGAATCAGAGAGTCTGAGAACTCTAAAACCTATTGTACATGAGGCCCTAGTGTGATATTTGATACTTACGGAATATTGTAGAATAGAGCACTGGGCAGGGCACAGTACAATTAGTAAGGTACTGGACAGATACAATGCAAACAATGAAAAATGGATAGAATACACTGCAAAGAATAGAAGACTGGACATGAGACAAGACGCAACAGACATTGGCAAAGCCGCTATTCTCACGTATGGTGCATGTTGGCTACTAGTTTGGAGAAGCTCTTACAAACGCTGCCTGTGCTGTATTTGTCGGGTGGATACAGAAGGGATTTGAGCTTCTAATATACATTTTCTTGAACTTGGTAGAATAATTAACATTCATATCAGTACTTTAGTGTGATGAAACGGACCTTAGGCTTCTGTGATCAACTGCGCTTACTTGCATGTCTTTTTGTTTTCCAGGTGACGAGTGGCTGCTTAGGGGACAGAGTATCACTGGTGAGATTACAAGTCTATCTGTGCCTCTGGTGCTATCCCTGGCCATCCCTCATACATGTCCTCCTTCCGCTGTGAAGCTCTCCATTGGTGCCTGCCTCTACTACTGCATCCATGACAGCAGCATTTGCCTGATGAAGGCCGTCTCCTTCTTGCAACCATTCCAAGTGACCGACACGGCGACAACAGATACTCTGCAGCTCTGTCTGTCTCACACCTTCTAATCATCTGCCAGAAACACTGCAATGGCGACCAGATACCCACTGCTGTGGCACTGTGTTGCCAAGTAACTGTTGAGTTTGAGCAGGGCACAGATAAAAACACTCAGCAATACAGTTCTCATACCCTCGAGCACTTTGTGTAAATTAGCACCAGATATGGAAGCAACATGTACACCCCGAATGTCCAAGCCATCATATGGATAGCTTGGAATCTCTTCACCAAAAAACACGCATGTTCCAAAAATGTTAAGGTTGATGTTTAATCTTAAAACGGGTGGTATGATAAAATCAGTTATCCCAGGATATTCACAGTTTTATGTGTTTTACACGTGTCACTGCAAGGTATGCTATTTTCTAGCACCATGCAAACTGAAGCACATTTGTTACTGTTTGCTGCTTTAAAAAGGTTTTCACATTCAGCCATTTTCACAGAGCAAAAACAAACTGAGCATATTACTAGTTCAAGCTTGCAGTGTGAGTTGGTTAGAATCCTGCATGTAAACAGACTGCATAGTACTGCAAAACCCTGTGTTACCCGGTCAACATGCTGCATAGATCAGGTAACGTCAAGCAGCAACTAGAGGGGTTCAAGGCATAGTACATCTCTGCTGACCAGAACTTACCTCTCATGTCGCTTCTGCAATGTCTGTGTCATCCTTGGACACCTGCTCATTGTTGGAACTCTGTTGCCTCTTAGCTATGTTTGTGCTATACAAGTATGGTTTCATACACACGCACCTACAAATGCTGCGAGGGCTTCGCAAATGGCTGAAATAATATTGGCTGTCTCATGACTTTTTTTGTTGCCTTCTAATGAAGACATGCCCAATAGCCAACACTTCCCATGAACCACATGAGTAACCTAGGTGCCTGAATACCCTGAGGTGCAGGGACCTCCCACCGACCCAGTGCCTTCATAGATTTGTGAGGTGACCATTCAGAGTGAAATTGTATGGGTACCTGTCAATTTAAGTGGGGTGACATCATTTCAATAATCCACTGCCTTGAATTTGCGAGAAAATAAAGTTGGAATTTGAGAGAAAATAAAGTTGATGCAGGCGGTCCTCGCAACAAAGGAATTAGACAAAAGAATTAGACAAAAACTTAACGTCAGAAAGGGATAAAGATACAATGCTTCTGTGGGATTGGCATGCAGGGATGTGCCACAGTGAAAGCTTCCCCGCCTCTGTAAGGCTATCTAGTATGGCCACATCATCAGGGGCGAGGAGGTCATGACGAAGGTGGGCATAAAGCAACCCAGTCATGCGGATAAGCAAGAGCCGCGCCTTTAGCACCATTGATTACTTTAGGGATTCCGAACAAATTCTCAAAACTGGGTGCATCGACCTCAGATGTACTTGGCCCTGGTTAGGGTCTATTGGTGTGACGTAGGTGGTCTGTTTGACAGTAATGAAGCTGGAGTGAGAGCTCATCCTAAACAACCAATGCTTGGCATGAGCAGACCGGGCAGGCTGCCATCCACCAGAATATGTATGACAACAGAGACATTCCCTGTGGTCATCCTAAACCCCTGGCACTCTGCAGCAGTTTATCCAAGAATTTCACCCCAGAGTGCACATTCCCACAGAGGAATGCCCACCTCTTGTCTTCTTTCATCTGAAGCAACAGCTCAGAAGAATGTCCTGTTCTAAAGTCTGCGTCACTTCAAACAAGGGGATGAAAACAACGGATTTGTGTGAGGGAAGCCTCTCACGGACCAGGCCGGTGTACTGAAACACGTGCCTCCTTCCCCTTCCCATTCTAAGTCTGTATCAGGCTTCTTCCTTAAACCACAGTCTCACACTAGATTGGAGGTAACCACATTTCTTCACGAATTATCTGGAATCCAGAGTACAAATTAGAAGGGGTCTGGAACTAGAATCCAGAGAGCCAAGTAAAAGCTCTGTATTTTTACTGCTTTCACAGCCAGGTTATCTGGGCTGGGGAACAAGTGGGTGGATGAATGTGGCTGCAGTGAAAATAATAATATTTTATGTTGTGCTTGCGGATTTTCAGTTTAGACATGAGTTTCAATGTTTTTAATTTGTATTCAGCTAGTATTTGGCATTTGCGCACAAAAGTCAAAAATACATTAACCCATGTCCATGCACCCTTCTGCTTATGGAGATCAGACTTGTGAAAATGCACAATGCAGTTGTACTGCACTCTCTCAAAGCTGTGCCCTGAACCAAAGAAAGGAAAACATGTATGTATTTTAGAACCATAGAGCAAATGTATTCATTTGGTTTTAGAAACTTTTACGTTCACATTTTATCATCACCAAGCATACTATAGTAAGGAGTATGAGTGGGGTCATGTAGTGTTAGTCTGCATTAATTCTGCATGAGTTGAAAAAAAAGTCAATAACTATTTTATTATGGATTTCTGGTTCCATCAAGACGCTGTTAAATTAAGCTGAAACCTGTGGCGGTGCAAGGGTGCCTTAGGCCCTATAAAAAGCAAAGAGACGGCACCCACATACAACCCATTTGTGTATTAAAATGCCATTGTTTGGGTTTCAGTGTGCCCGCTCATAGCTATGTGCCTTGGTACCACTGCAGCTATTGCACTATTGATAACTATGTCTTTATCACTATACCTGCCCAGCGACTCTCAACTGCCTTGAATCGATTATCTTTAGGAGCACAACCAAATTGCAGGGTGGGAAAATGTGCCCTAAAAGGGGTATAAAGGTATATATTATAACATATCTTTGCCTGCTGCCATGCGATCTCAGCCCTAACAACTTCTGTTTTAATCCACCGTAAGGAAAGACATGTATTGTTGCTTTAAAGTGCCTTCGTGAAGATATGCAAAAAAGTGAATTTTATGGTAAAGAGTGAATTGAACATTGTCTTGTTGAACACGTGTGTGTCCCTGGGTTGTGGATTACTTGATTCAGCTTCCACAGACACTGTATAATATAACGAAAAGTAATTTGTGCCTGCCATTGTGCAAAAGGAAAAAAGAAATACAAGCCTTCCAACTTCCGGGGCTAGTCTCCTTGCCAAAGGTGAAGCTGGCCAGGTGTGGGACTGCCTTAGGGCAGTGGTGGCTAGGGACGGCTTTAGCGTTGGGGGTTCCCAGTGTGGCAGTCTTTGTTGTTGCCCCCTCCCCAGGCCCTGGTGTCATCCTTCTCCTCGGATTCCCTCACTACCATCCTCCATTGGTTCCCCTCATCTCCCCTTAGTCCCTCTCTCACATTTATTTAATGTCTTTTTATAGCCTTCCTCATACCAATGTAGGGTGTCAGAACGCTTAACATCACACACATGTATTGTACAGAAACAATGAATGAATGTGTAAATCAATGTGTAGGACATGTTACATAAGACTGTGAGAGCCACCAGGTCTATGAGTCACATATCACCCATAGTGGCAGGCAGTACATGTTAAGAGTGCATCATCGGAAGAAACAAAACGGCAGATTTGTTAAGTTGTCACGCAACACAACTCAGTAACCAAAGTTGCTGTGCTGCGTTGTGTGAAAAGGAGAGAGCTCAACAGCACCATCTCTACTAAGCTGTGGCACGGTTACTCTTTGTACTAGACTGGTTTACCTTAAGCTGCCTTGCGCCAGTGCACACGCTTGCATCTTAGTGCAAGCATTTGTATGTGGAGAGAAAGCATAGGTTTTGTACTGGAAGGGTTATTGGAAGGGCACCCTTCCAGTATAAAAATCTATGCTTCGACACACTTTACCACGTTTTGTGTGTGCTAGACAGTTACACCTGCTTCGAGGAGGAAGGTATACTTTTTTGATGCAAATAAATCCATTTCTACCAATGATAGTAGATGGAGATTAGCATCAAAATGTACCCATAGTACGTCCCCTTGACAGAAAGTAGCACAAAGTAGACCATAGTGCTACTTCACGTTACTTTAGGGCTACTTTCCAACAAAATTCAAGATTTGGACAGAAAGTAAATCTGAAAATAACACGTTGTGCCAGGTTTGTGCCACTTTTGTGATGCAAATCTGGCATAACGCTTTAGTAAACCTTGCCCACAAACCCAGGATTTGTAACATAGCACAGTGTTTTGGGTTATATATACTCATAAAAATGTATTTCTCTCCAAAGAAATCATAATTTTAGCAACCTTAGAATGATAAAAGATTGAGAAATAAGTAATAAGGTTCTAAACCTATGCCTAGCAGTTTACTTGTAGCACTTTGCTGCATGCAAGTTCGTAGCTCACTGTGCTATATTAGAAGAATGATAACTTATGAAGTACAAATAACAGAATGATCTCTGTGACAAAAGCAGTATACCACTGAGCTATCTACAAACAATACAAATCTGTGATATGCATGCTTTAGGTTGTGCTTTGCAGCAGCAACATTGTTCCTCCATGCTACTTTAGCATGAGTCATACCTATCATTAGACAAATCGCAGATCTCTCCCTTAAGTGCACTAATCACCAGAGTTAGCATGCTGTTGGTATGTGCCCTGAAAAATGCACCCCATAAACATCTCTGCAGGCTGCTCTTATCTGTCCAAATGGCGCCAACTCAAACTTGGCACCCGGTGCAATCATACTGGTTGCACCTCCCTAAAGTCGGCACTGGGGGTGACCCTTCCCAGCGGCATTTACCTCTGACATCACACTTAAGTTTAGGTGTACACTAGATGGGTGTTAAGAGCTCCCTTTGAGGCAAACATGATTAGCAATCTTTTTTACTGAGTGGTCAATACGAGCTCCCCCTGGCGGCGGACATGACTGATTAGCAGTCTTTTTCACTGAGTGGTCAATACGAGCTCCCCCTGGTGGTGGACACGACTGATTAGCAGTCTTTTTCACTGAGTGGTCAATACGAGCTCCCTCTGGCTGCGGACATGACTGATTAGCAGTCTTTTTCACTGAGTGGTCAATACGAGCTCCCTCTGGCTGCGGACATGACTGATTAGCAGTCTTTTTCACTGAGTGGTCAATACAAGCTCCCCCTGGCGGCGGACATGACTGATTCGCAGTCTTTTTCACTGAGTGGTCAATACGAGCTCCCCCTGGCGGCGGACATGACTGATTAGCAGTCTTTTTCACTGAGTGGTCAATACGACCCCCCCCTGGTGGTGGACACGACTGATTAGCAATCTTTTTCACTGAGTGGTCAATACGAGCTCCCCCTGGCGGTGGACACGACTTGATTAGCAGTCTTTTTCACTGAGTCGTCAATACGAGCTCCCCCTGGCGGCGGACATGACTGATTATCAGTCTTTTCCACTGAGTGGCCAATGCGCTATCCTCTTTACAGGACTTTGAACAAAGAGGCAGCAGTTATTTGAGTGCCTGGGTCAGGCAATGTTTTTTCCTAGGTTGTTTCCATTTAATACCAGTTAAAATAGCAAGTAAAATTAAACTTGGTTGCTTCCACTCGCTATTTGAAGTTTTTATGCAAGTCAGCTTTTATCTGTGTATATAAATCCTTTCAAGTAGATTTGCTCCTGTCAAAAGTTGGGACTTTATTTGGATAAACATAACTGCACTAATTCTGTCTTTGTGTATGGCACAATATGGTCATTTAAACGCAAAATGAAAGTTACAGCTATTCATGTTTATGCGAATTTAAATAAAATGGTGTCTTGTACGCCAATAAATGCTAATACCAGCGCACCTGTGTCTACTTGTTTTGTGTCATATCAAAAACAAGTGCTGCGGCGACTAGGCGACTCCTGTTTAATTGAATACTCCGGATCGATTCACAAAGGTAAGTTACACTATTGAATAAGTTTACACTTTGTAGTAAGTTACACTATTGAATAAGTGTACACTTTGTAGTAAGTTACACTATTGTGTAAGTTTACACTTTATGGTAAGTTACACTATTGAATAAGTTTGCTACTTTGGGTATTCACATGCTCCACAAACTTACCACAAGAGTGTAAGTCTCCTCCCCCAGTGTAATTCAATTGGCTTACTACTGTATGGGTGGGCGACATCCCCTTCCTAAACCCCTCTTACTCCTCTGTAATCGCTTCCCCTTTGGTAGTCAGACTACCCTTTTCCCATCACACTCTCCTGTATCCTTCCCACATATTTTACCAAAATCTATCCATACATTTGTGGAGACTCCACAGTTGGGGCAGAAACTACCCACATATAGGAACAACTTACACTTTGTAGTACATTGAGTAGTACTATAAAACGTACTACAAAGTGCAGTTTATGAATCACGCCCTCCGTTTTCAGGCACAGCACTACGTTCTCGGGCACCTAGTATTGGCTACATTCAGCCTCTCAGCACAGTCCTATAACAGTAGATTGTACATCCCTACAAAGGGATGTAGAAATCCAGAATGCTTAGGGTTCGGTCAGCAGGTCGAAATTGTTGCGACCTAGTGGCCAGGAATCACTGATTAGAAATTCCACTCCAGTCCTCCAGGGGTCTGTAGGATTAATGCGTTTAAACCCGTGTCCCCAGCTCAATGTACAGTAAGTTCTTTAGTCAGATCTTTTCCAGTGGAATTTTTAATGTGATTCTTGGAATTTCACAAAGAAACTCCAGAGCTGCTTTCCTCTTACTGCTGTTTTCTATAAACACAATCCAATTAAATGTCATTATGGGGCCATTTGTTGTCGACACTTGGCTGTTTCTGCATCCTACAGTTTATTTGTTTATTATTTCACACAGAGCATTGAAATGTACGACCCCCCTGGAGCTAAATGGTGACTTCTTCAGCGAATTAGCACTGAGCGCTCTTGAATGATTCCGCACACACCAGATATGTTTCTCTCCACTTGCATACCACACCCTAAGTGTTGTTTGATAAATAGGAAGGGCGTCGCTGGTTCGGATTCGCGAAAAAAGGTGGACGTGAGGTTCTTCTATTGTTGATTTAGTCACATTTGCTCTGCTTCAGAAGAAATACATGGAAACTGTCCAATTTCCTGTGTAATTTAGAAGAATAAATCACACCCCATATAAGTACTGCTGTTCCGCAAGATGAAATGTGGTGCTGGTCCCTGCACAGCTCTTCCTCTCATCACAGGCCATAAAACCAAGAGCTGATGAGGCCCTCCTGACTCAGCCTTGATACCCAATGCCCAGATCACACTAGAGGACAGTGCCTTCACCACCTGCCCCACCCCCTCCAGGTCACAGCACGCTTTAAAGTATTGGGAATCATTGTCGGATGCCCACCCAGCTATGCTGTTTTCCTCATCCTTATTCTAAATTTTCGAAGCAATTCATTTGAGGCTGTATATGGGTTGAATACACACGCCTGCGCATACCCACTGTGATGGGAGCTTGTTATGAAACCCTGAGTGACCCGCGGAACCCTTTTTTAGGTCTCGCCTGAGCCAGCGCTTTAGCGCTGCTCTCGCGAGAGCTTTTGTAAAAGGGGGATCTGGAAGTGCAAACTAGTGCTTTTCAGGCCTCCAAATACAGTGCATGTGCGCCGGGCGCACGCACCATTTGGCAGCCTGCCTGATCACTTTCGCGGCCGCTTTGATGTCCTTAGTGAGCCGCGCGGCCACTGAGGACATCAAAGAGCCCTCGAAAGTGCACACCATTTGCCACCCCCTCCCTTATCCCACTTCCTGCTTGTTAATGCCTTCTGTCCCTTTCCTATGTTTTTCTGTGATTGCTTGAGCTTTTTTTTACCACGGACGGGCACTTATGTGGGTGCTTGTGCGTCCACTTTATATTTACAAAAAGCGCTCATGCAGGGTCGGGCTTCAATTTTAAATATGGTGGCAGCACCTCTTTTGCAGTTGCTTTATATTTACACACAAAGCCCTCGCTGCATGCCGTGCCATCGCGCCTTAACTTTAAATATTGTTATTTTTTAAAATTGTGCGCCCGCTTTATATTTACAGAAAAAGCGCTCACTGCATGCCGCGACATTGCGCTTTAACTATAAACAATGTTTTTTTATGCACCACACCGCACTTCAGCCATCCTCTGATTGGAGCCATCGAGTGTCTTCCTACGTCACAAATGCATTGTCTTCTCAATAAAAAGTCCCAGAGATTGTTTTCCTTCAGTGTACAACAGCCCCATACTCCCACGGCCCCCTGCCGCTGAGCCCCAGTGCCTGGACCATCTGCACTGAGTCCGGGCTTCGGAGTCATCCGCGGCTACACTACATGTCGCCTGCAAGCATTGGTTGCTAAATTATCACCTCACATCTCAGTGCCAATCTCTTAAGATCTGGGGGCAGCAGTCACAGCTATGCGTCAAACGGAGCACCGGCCCTGGGGCACTGATTGTAGGAAGGGTCGTGACTTTAAAAAAACAAGAAAGATGCTTCGAAGGATGTCTAACATGAAATTTAAACCACTCCGCGCAAGGGGATCCAGCACATGTACGAAAATGTTACGCCCTGAAAATGACAAACATTAGGCATTTTAGGCTGCTAAATTCCCTCAGGTTATTTTAGAAACGGTGTTTTGTGGCGTTCGTCAGCTACAAACTGACAAACATACCCCCACACCACACATCGTGCACCTCTGGTTAAAATAATGAAGGCTGTCGATCCCATCACAGACCACCATACACACCCTAGTCACTGTTTGCCAAGCTGCGCCCTTAGTAGCGCACTGAAGTAAAATGTTATGGAAGCGTCCCTTCCCTCAAATGCGCTCCTTGTTTCCAGGGACTATAAACTTCCCTGTCTCCAGCCCGTTAAGAGGTCAACCACCCCTCCCCCCCAGCTGCACAGACGAAGGCATCCAGGACTCCTTCCGTTTACACTTCACTCCATCGGTCACAAACCAGCTGTTCTTTTGAAGAATCCTTCTGGGGTGCGAGAGTGACTCCTGAGCCGCTCTCGTCTAGCCAGCTACAAAGTGCAGGCTGAGCCAACGGCCCAGTACACAATGCAGGCTACTGCACATACAGCAGAATACACACACTGCCCAGTACCTCATGTATAATACACACAAAGCCTGCTACAAAGTGCATAACGCACATACAGCACAGTGTAGAGTGTATAATACACACGAATCCCAGTACTGAGTGCACAATTCACTCACAATGGTTTGTGCATGCATTCACCAAGCAACTTCACCACATTATTACCATCCCGATCAAGTTTGCTTCCAAAAACCGCCTTCCACCAAAAGCCCTTCCCACCCATCACCTGACAAGGATTGACTTGTTAGTCGGCACTAACACAGAGACTTGACAGGTATCAGGCATTTCCAATGCAATAGGCTTCACATTTGCGAGAGTTTGAGCTATTGGCATTGCAAATGACATTGCCTTTTATTTATCTGTTTAAAAGAGGCACAGTTACTGCCAGCCCTGCTTTTCGTAAGCAAGAACTATAAGTGCAAGGTGCATGTTTACACACCACTTGCAGGTTATAAAAACAGATAAATAAAAGGCATTGCCATCTGCAATGCCAATAGTTCAAACTCTCGCAAATGCGAGACCTATTGCATTGCAAATGCTTGTATCTACAGTGCATTCACAGAAAAGACTCCAGATACCTTTGTGATGAAATTAAACATTCCCGTGGAAGATGTCCCCTTTGCTCTATTGCCCAGCAAATCACCTCATCTTAAAATTCCATATTTGTAGAGCGCGACTTATCACCCCTAAGGGTATCCAGGTGCTAAGGGCCGTCGGGGAGATTAAGTGAGCTATTGCCCAGAGTTGCATGATTCTGAGCTGCCGCCAGCGCTGGGGATCGAACCACGAGTCCCACACCCCAGAGTTGCCGCTCTGGCCTCTGTGGCACACCTCTCTCTTCTCTCCTTCAGACAACATAATTCCTCACTTGATTACGAACATTGCATGCCTTATCAGCCATTTTGGTGTCTTAGGTGAAATCTTGGAAATAATCCTTCCCACTCTGAACATGTTTCTCGACTCAGGTAGCCGGGAATGAATTCAAGATTAAATACTTCTTGGAAATATGGTCTGCAGTGCTCTGCATGTGGAGGACTGTGCACTAAGAACTATGGTCTCATATGTCCTGCAAAGGGCCACACATGGCATCCACTCTTGTGGGACAAGCTACGAATGCTACTGAGAGCCTGTAAAAACCTGATGCTCTAGTCTAGACCAACCCGTTTTGGGTAAACCCAATGTAAACATTGGCTGGACTGAAAGTTCTTCCTGGGCTTAAATCAGCTATTGGATTTCTGACGACTCGTGGGATGCCTGTTATGACTGAAACATGGGCCTCTGACAATACCAAATTTTGCTTTCGGGTGTGATATTTGCCTTAAAATATCTACTTGGACAATTGAAGGATCCGGTGCTGGGCATTGTTGAAGAAAACCTGTCTTACCATCCTAACCCATCCCAGGCCACTTGGCCACTGCTTTACGTATGCCGCTCCTTATTATCTTTTGTCAGAAGAGGGCTTCTGCATGAATCTGGGAGATTGAAGTATTTGTAGACCCAGTCAACAGTACAGCAGCCCAGGGCATGCTTGAGTCTATCTTTAGTGTACCTAGAACTAGTAGTTCTTGCCACTTCCTCTTTCTCCTTACTAGTCAACGTCCAAAAGACCATCGATGGTCAGAACCCTGTGACAGCATTGTCCTAACAAATGTGCTTGTTTACTCTCTTTAAATAATGCTTTTTAACTCTCCCTCCAAATGAACTTTAGGCAGAAAAAAACTTTCTGAAAGTGGAAGTTGTAGATAGTACTGTGTACCATTTCACGCATGGACTATATGCAACATTGTGTATTTTGCAATTAATACAGTTCCTCATCGCCAAGGACCTAGCTCTTGCATTTCATGTTGGTGTTAAAAATTGATCCCTTCTTTTGTATCCTTTAAGATGTATAAAACAAAACTATTTAAAAATCTTGAAAATCGTTTCAAAAACATAAGCTCCTGAAACAACTGTATTCATATTTCCTGGAACATGGGCTACACAGTAAAATTGAAAATGCTGACCAATGAAAGATTATAGAACGTCGCTGGTAGGCACTTTGAAACAGGAAAGACCTCTACTTAGACATGCCTAGTAGTTATTGCTGGAAGTTTATTCCAGCAGGTCTGATATTGGCATACTTTGTTTTGTACACCCTATAAACCAATGAATGGTATGATGATGTGTAATTTGCAAGAAACTAATGCGTGACACGAATGGGCCAATCACACTTACAGGCTTTAAAATGGTTTTATATAAAGGTTAGGGTGGGTGGTTGCTCTTTTATAAAAGTCACTTCACCAATATACATATAATAGATGTGAGTATGCTCGAAAAACCTTGTATGCATTGTACCAGTTAGTTGTCCGAAATAGGGGCTGGCCAGAGTTTCCACTGCATAAACAAGGCTACTGCTGCAACACCCCTTCACATCTACTTGACATTCGTTCTTCTGTGCCAACACATTAATGTAGACCCTTGACTATTTTGTTTGCTTGAAATTTAAAGCTCAGAAAAAATGCGAAAGATGTGTTACATTCGTTTTTCTAATGTTCAAATTGCAGAAGTGATAAACGTTTGTTTCAAGAGCAGGCCATAAACACCTGAAGCCATATAACTTTGAGGTGGTTCAAGCTAGGAAATTCCAGTCAAGCTTTCTTGCTAGAATTGGCTGGCTTACCTCTAAGTTATATTGCCTTAACAAGTAGTTATTGTGAAAACAATTGACGTGACCCACACCCAATTGATGCTATCAAAGGACACAGATTCGTGTCCTGCCACAGGATCATTGTATACTGAAGCAGCTTCCATTTGATGTGTGCTATAGACCTTTATTTCACCATGTCTCTGCCAGGTACCCTGGATTATCCCACAACCTAATGATCTTGCACAACTACTACTTGTCTGACCTCACGAGAAGATAAATCAACATACAATACGACTGCTTGTTGGTTATCTCATATATCAGAATAATCAACAAATGCCCATCAGTGCACATGCATTGTTGTACTTTTTTCGGGGAACAACCTTTACAACGCAACTTTTACAACGCACTACCATTACAACGCATTTTTACAACGCATAATCCATTACAACGCATGATATTACAACGCAGGACACTACAACGCATTTTTAAAAACTACCTTTACAACGCATTCCATTACAACGCATACTACCATTACAACGCATACCATTACAACGCATAATATTACACTATACTATCCAACACTTACACTACTGATGCACCCCCTGGAGTTAGAATAGTAATTTTTACCCCTATACTATCCAACACTTACACTACTGATGCACCCCCTGGAGTTAGAATAGTAATTTTTACCCCTATACTATCCAACACTTACACTACTGATGCACCCCCTGGAGTTAGAATAGTAATTTTTACCCCTATACTATCCAACACTTACCCTACTGATGCACCCCCCTGGAGTTAGAATAGTAATTTTTACCCCTACACTATCCAACACTTACCCTACTGTTGCACCCCCTGGAGTTAGAATAGTAATTTTTACCCCTACACTATCCAACACTTACCCTACTGTTGCACCCCCTGGAGTTAGAATAGTAATTTTTACCCCTATACTATCTAATACTTACCTTAAATGTAATTTAATATTATGCGTTGTAATGGTATGCGTTGTAAAGGTAGTATGCGTTGTAATGGTAGTGCGTTGTAAAGGTATTTTTTAAAAATGCGTTGTAGTGTCATGCGTTGTAATGTCATGCGTTGTAATGGATTATGCGTTGTAAAAAATGCGTTGTAAGTGCATGCGTTGTAATAGTGTGCGTTGTAACGTCATACATCCACTTTTTTCACGTATGTGGAACACATATTTTGCACCAGGCTTCAACTACTCATCGCTGCTTCTCACTATATACTAGCACATTTGTATGATACAGCAGGGTTAACAGCAGCGGCCAGTGCAGGTAAGCGTGGTGAGGCAGGGCCGTGTTGACAGATGGAATAGGAGTTATTTATTTATTTAATTTGCCCTATTCCGTCGTCTGCGACATCTCCCTGTGACCCACTGCACTTACCTGCACCTACTCCTGCTGAGGGTTAATTGGGGTAGAAAGATGGTACACTGTCACAAGGTGATGCACTCTCATATATCACAAGTGCTCCCTGAGGTACCAGCTGCACAATGGGAGTGACCACAATGACTGCACTGCACTTAGAGGTCAATCACAAAACAAGAAATACTGTTAGCGTCAAAGTCTACATAATCCATGGTAGCACACAGATGGCAATGAACTATTCACAGCTCTTGTGGACCCATGTTTTCTTTTTACCTGCACATCTGTACAAGTTTTTGCTGTCAGAGAAAGCTAACACTTTTTTCGCTGAACTTTTAATGACCCCACTGTTTAGGAGTCATATCAAAACATTCAAACAACAAACTGATAAAGGAGCACAAATGATCACAATTAGTATGACTCAATTAGAGCAATGAAAGTTGAAAGTGCAATTATGTCATCCCAAAAAATCGCATATAACATCAATTCAATTGAATTCAATCCATCAGGAGTTGTATATTTGATGTTCAGATCCATTTTTCTTAATTCCTTTATCCATCAATTAATCAGCCCAGCCAACGAGTTTCGTCTATTAGGACTTCATCAGGGTTGGTATATCCATGTGTTAAGTATCTTGCTATAGTGCAAGTTTTCTCCCAAATCCAGAGTCCTAAGGCCAATAGTTTTAATTTCAGGTGGTATAGTACCCCCCATTGGAATCTTCATCGTTAGTAATGCGGCACTAAACGTGGGAAAACAGCCATCTGTCATCGTCAGGGCCTTAACAATGCATTGCATGTATGTGCCTTCTTGTCCTTCGTCTCTCACTCTCTCTGATTTTTCAACCATGACTTTTGCCCCATCCTTCATATGTCAACAGCTTGCAACTACAAGATTATATGCTTTTCTGCTACTCGGGTTACGCTTTTCCTCCTGTCATATCTGTGAAGGGGCCTTCATGTATCCTCTGGAGAAGATTGGTATGCATGTTATAATGTGCACTATGCTTCCCAGTCAAATCTTTAGGCACAATGTGTCCCTGGATTAGGAAGAAGAAGATTGCCATGAAGGTTTTTTCCATGATGAAGTCGATGATTAGGCAACACGTTGGGACAAAATTGGAGGACAAGTAGTGCAAATCACGTCTGCATGTATTTCATCCTACCCCTTCTCTAATCCTAACACACCCCACGGAGCAATCCTCCTGCATCCTACCAAATAAATCAAAGACTTAATCGATTCACACCCCATGAAACAATCCCCCTCATTCTCCTGACTCACCCCTGCACAACCACACTGCATTTGAGTGCAATAAATGTTTTCTTTTGATTTCTTAAGTGGGCGTTCTTTCTATAAGCCCTCCCATATGGTTTTACCTGTGGATAGATTGTGAAGATCCTGGGAGTGGAAGGATGGCCACTGGTTAAATACACAGGTGCAAGCATTTCTACAGCAACGAGACATGGTTAATTCCTGTCATTCAAGTTCTTGCCAGGATGACTTAGGTGGCCCTCACGGCAGCATTGGTTTTGGACATGTGGCAGATTAAGGGATGGTGCAAGAATAATTGCCTCATGGTTTCTGTGCCATCCATATACTGATCACCCGCTGTTTATTGCTCTCATATTGGGACCCACCAATGTAGTATTAATGTCACATAGATTCCACATATACTTGCCCCATGGCCAGTGTGGCATCCTGAATCACATCAACTAAGGTTGTATGTGTCAAATGAGTCTGGGCGTTATTTATTTATGCATGCACTACAGTGCTTTACAGAGATCATTGGATGGTTATCATTACAAAAGGATCAGAACATGTATTAATTACACAAATAGTATAATAGAACAGAATATAAACAGTTTCTTATCCTGGGTCTTTGCCCCTGGCAAAAGAGAATCCTCTACATTGGAGACAGGAAGTACTTCCACAAGCTGCATGTGTTGTAGCTCATACAGAGCCACATTTGTTAGCATTGGTGGACTCCCACTGACAGCTACCTAGATAGAATGATAGCTACTTCATAGTTCCTGATTGAAGGCGGCAGGTAGATTGCCTGACAGCAGGCAGTTGTCTGAACTGAGTGTTGATTGCTTCCTGTCTCCTGGCTGATGACAGATGCTGTGATGGAAGACTAACTGCTGGGTTATGAATGAGAGAGTAGCTAGTGGTGAGATGGTTGGCTTTCTGATGCCAGACATATATTGATGTCAATGGCTGATAGCTTGTGAAATGGAGAAATGGCTGGCTGGTGGCTTACTGGCTGGTGCATGACTGAAGGCTCTGTGGTCGGCCAGGTAACTAGCTGAGCATGTTACTAGATGTCGGACCGAAGTTGAAGTGCATAAAAAAGCATGGGACCTATGATGAGTGCAGTGGGGGTGGGGTCGGCTAATTTGAATGGGAAGGCAACATTTAGTATAGGAACTGTTTTTGTAAATTTAAAAAACAGATTGTTCCCAATAGACCCCGCCCAATAATGTGTCCAAGCTACCATCTGTTGCTTAGTGGCTAAGTGCAAGACAGTACTGATATTCCACCAGTTGATGGTGGCTGATCACTAGCTGACAATATAGGTGCAAGCGCGCCACCCGGACCTTTGCTACACTCCTAACATGTCTTGAAGCGTCTAGTATGTCACCTATGATGATGGTGATGTTGTGTGTGTGCTTATGTGTACCAGTGTGTTTGCGTGTATGTTTCTGCTTCCCGGAGGCAGTGCTTGTGGCACACATATATATAGCTCAACATCACAGGAACTATTGATGCAGGTAGGTTGAGTAATGTTTATTTTGGGAACTAGCCCATAAAACATATCATACATCACAGATTAAAAAAATAATCACATTTAGAACAGTTATTAAAGCATAAAATTGTTCTTTACACATATTTAACAATAAAATGTTCAACACAGGCAATACTGTGAAAAATAATTGTAATGTAACGTCTGGGGTCACACATCAAGGATGTACGATAGCCTGACTTTATGGACGCAATTGGTAGAACAAAGCGCATATGCAAATATAAAAGATATTGTAACATGTCAACTTACAATCTTGTAGGTACAAGGCCGAGGGATTCATAAACACTATAATTTTAGATAAGATGAGTGAAGTTTAATGTTCGAGTTTTATAGAGCCAAGTTAAAAGGGTACAGATCGTTCATACATCATAGCAAGAGACCCTCTCTCTTCCTCACAACCAACCTCTATATAAGTAACGTCTAAGTCCAAAAACTATGACAGAGCTGGTGCCAGATTTTAAAATATGGGAGGCTTTTTTTAAATGTTGCACTACGATGGCAGTGCAAATTGGCTTGATTCAGGACCTCCTCTGCCTTTCATGGGCAGGACATGTTCAACATCCTTAGTCATGTTGCTGCAATATGCACAAGGTGACAATTTGATACAACTGGATTTCTAGATGTCAATTAACCAATTGTGGTACCAGCCTAAATTTGACAAGGGCCCAGAGTCACAAAGGTTTAGCGTTGGTTTAGCGTTACCTGTGGGTGGGAGCCCAAGAATACAATTCACAATAGTTTAGAAGGAGAGGCAGGGTGTGCATAGGCTCCATTCTGTGTGGAGAGAGAGCTCTTTGATGATCAAACACAACAGTAGACTCAATGCTGCCAAGTGGCTAAAGGCAACATACTGGTGCGTAACAAATCACTTTATAATATGATATACTTCCCTGCCAATTCAGAGACCTCATATCTGCTTATTCCTGTTCTCTTTTCTCTTCATACTGCATCCCTACAACCTTTGGCCAGAAACCGTGGTTTTATGCACTATCTTTGAGTCGTGAATTCCAAACCATTCCACAGCCCTGACTGACAGACCTACACTTCCCTTTAATACAGCTGCAACACTACTCTGTGCATTCGTTCCAAGCAAGCTGGATTAACAGAACAGGTCACTGCTTAGCCTTCCTCAGCACCCATAAGAAAGTACAAATATTTTCTATAAGAACCCTCTTTGACCTCCCTAAGCAGTGGCGGCTCCTCCGCTAAGGCGCAGGAGTGTCGGTCCACTGAGCAGGTCAAAAAAGGAAAAAATAAAATGATAACTCATTATTATCATTTTATTTTTCCATTTGCTCAGCTGGGTAGGGGTGGGGCTGCTCTGCTCACACCGCAGGGCAGGGGATGAGTCTTTTTTCCCCTCCAAGTGCGCAGAACGCTTTGGCTGGCCGCCTCGGGCTGGACAAACCATCATGCGCACTTTGCATATTCTCCATGCAAGTTGCATTACAGCCTGCTTGGAGAACATGCTCAGCCTCCCATTCTCTGGCTGAAACCACGATGCTCAGACCAATCACAGGGCTATCGGGAGGCGGGGAGCTGGGTGCGTCCTGCCTCTTGGCCTGGAAGCAGGCGAAGAGGAGCAGAGGTGGCGGCAGCAGACAGGTAAGTGTTTATTTTATTTCCCCCTCCCCCACAGCCTGACCCCCCTCCCCACACCGCGGTTAAATACCAGCTGCCCCTGTCCCTAAGGACACAACTACCTCCGACGATCCCGTGGCTATCGGCAAGAAAGGGGGCGACCTACGAACTACTAACTCTGCTTTTCAAAGCTTTAAATGATCAGTCCCCTGCTGGCTATCCTGAATGCTGACTAGATCTTTGCCTTCTCACAACCTTCGCTCATCTTACTTAACCTCCGGACACTCCAGACCTCCCTCTACTGACCAGTGGCGTAACGAAACTTGAGGGGCCCCCCTGCAAGGTATGTGGAGGGGCCCCCTAGAGGCTCAATCAGGAGCTCCCGGGCCGGAGCATTGTGCTGAGGGGGCCCACTGGAGCTTGGGGCCACCCCGCACTACGGGGGATGCGGGGGCCTGTGTTACGCCCCTGCTACTGACTCATGATTCCACCCATTACAGCACTTGCTGATGCTTTCAACATTACTTTAAAGACACCTTCTGATGCTTGAAACATCTCATTTTTACCTCTGCACTCTGCCTTCCTCCAGTTACCCATTATTGTAAACATGAAGCGATGAATTTATTCCTACATCTGTAGCCTTCATATTGCCAGCTGCTTGACATCCCTCTTGCTTTGTCCTTTATTCAACACCCATCGTGTATCTAGCACATAAAAATGTATCATACCGTCCAGACCTTTTGTAAATAGTTCCTCGGTTGTGTACAGCATTTCGTGCTGAAATACTTATGGCCTGGTATATAAATTAATAAGCAGTTGATCTAAAACGTGCCTTACTGGAGAATAACTGAGCTCTGGGTTGTCCAAATGCAGCACTGTAAGTCTTGTATTACATTGTAACGAAGGACAATCCACAGCTATGTACTGGTTGTTTAGTTATTGATGGCACTGAAAGAGTGGGCCGAGACACGTCACAAACAGCTAGGGACGACAGGCAGCTATGAATGACAACCACGCATGGTATGTATTCCTCGCCGACAGTAGATGTGTCTGTGAACGACCAGCTCTTTGGAAGTCTACAAATAACCTCTTAGCAAAGTGATAAAATCCCTGCACGTTTCAAGACTTGGCCTCATCGCTGCACGTATCCTCTATCTCAAAGGATGTTTTCAGCTAGGATTTATGAACGGAACAGGGGAAAGGGCCGCCATACTATTTCTGGTCAGTCCTGGGTCACACAGCCTAAACTAATTATATGGTTGGACGATTGAGGGAGTCCTTAAGGGTAGACACACTCGTTTTTTAAATAGGTTGTACTAGTTTGTAGCTATATATTTTTACTGTTTTAACTTTGACTGGATATCCTTATCTAAAACTATTTTCACCTATCTTATGTTTAACTTTTTCCAAGAATTTTTAGGTCTGGCATTAGGCCTTTTTATTTTACTATAATTATATATGTGGCAAATTTACCTACAGCCTTCTTCGTCCATTGGTCTGTTGTAGCGTTATTTGCATTTTTTTCCGCTCACTACAGCAGACAGATCGAGGCAATGGGACAGCCCACTTCAGCTATTGGCTAACTTCTGTGTGTGTGATGACATTCTGCCTTTTCACAAGGCGTACACCTACACACAAAGTAGTTCTCTTACTGCCATTGACTACTATAGCAATGAGTGCTTGTTGAGACCAACAAAATATTCGAGCTTTTAGCCAATGTTTTGCAAAAACCTTGACAAAACCAAACACGCATTAACAAAGCCAAAACACTGGCAGGCAATGGCAGATTTATTTATTGAGTTTTATATAGCGCTGGCTAGACCCGGAGGTATCAGAGCGCTTTACAT
This sequence comes from Triturus cristatus, assembly GCF_964204655.1. Lineage (NCBI taxonomy): Eukaryota > Metazoa > Chordata > Amphibia > Caudata > Salamandridae > Triturus > Triturus cristatus. The sequence continues at coordinate 144,290,043 of NC_140580.1, read as the reverse complement.
GAGGAAGAAACATTGTTTCAGAACATGGTTACAGAGTTACATCAGTTACTGGAGCGTAGTTGCAGGAATTACATTAGGTTTGTGAGGCAATGACGAGGATAGTAGGAACTCTCAAGCTAAACCTCTTCCATTCAATGGCGGATAGGAAATAGCAGATATGATGGGATAATTCAGTCTTATCCTCAGGCTCATACACTACATAAAATTATTCTAAAATATTCTCATACATCACTATTAGGAAAATGCAGTTTTGCACTGTAAAAAATTTTAAGATTCGAATAAAAAAAAATACTACTCAGAATATATGAATACTCACCCGTGCATCACACACACCCAGTATCCTATATACGAATCAGGAAACCTAATGCTCTATTCATACATGCTAACTATCCCGATTCAGGCGGGAGACTAACGATTTCAAGGGTAGTCTCCTTCCTTCTGATTCCTGCAAGCAAAAACCCAATTCCTCTGTGGGCTTCAGCCAGATGTATTGGTTTTGACTATGCTTGTTCTTCCATGGACTGATCTCATCTTGTGACATACCCTGTGAGTGTCCCAGGTTGTGGGAGGCAATATTATTTTGCGTTTTTGAAACAAACTCATGCTTTGGAAGTTTTTTCTGAAAAACAAAATAGTTTGGTAGTCTGTGGCAGATTTTCCTGTGAAAGCACCCCCCCCCTCCCCCGAGAGATGTGTGGAAGAACTGTGTTTTCAAGCCTTGAAATGCCCCAGGCCTCAGTGCCATGTGAGGCAAAACATATTTTGGCTATCGAATCATCCAGTACCCACTAATGGATAAGAAAAGCTTCAACCATTAAACAACTGATGATTTGCAAAAAAGCATTTTACATGCTAATCAAATGGATCTGTTATAGTGCTGATCTATGAAATGGAAGCAAACAAATAAATTAGATACTGTTCTCAAAACATAAATGAAATACGGATATGTGGAATTAAGCAATCGTGAGGATACACTGGGAGTAGAAAGGTATTTGAACAAAATATAGTTTTAAAAATATCAGGAAATAGAAATATCAGAAATTAAATATTGTGACAGAAATATTGTGAGGCAGAAATATCATTGACAGGAATATCGCTTTTTGTGGTAATACTGTTGTACATAATATTGATGGTTTTAATATTGTTTTCATTAATATAGTGGTTAAAATTATTGTTTTTTAATTATTTTAATGTGTTTTTGTTGATATATTAATTGTATGTGTTACTTTTGTATATATAAATGTTTTACTTGTTTTTAAAATGTTGCTTTTAAGTGATTTTCAATTTTTTAAAACATTTTTAGTAGTAATTTATAGTCACATAGCAGGTTGTCGGGTTTGTAGGTGGATAGGATTGGAAGTTAGTTGGGTAATAAATAATTAAGAGTTATTTACCACATTTTATTTAATTATGTGATTGATATTTATTATGTAATGTACTACTGGTTTATTTTTATTATATGTTATTTGCGGGCTGGTAGGTTTTTAGGGGTATAGGGTGGAAAGTTAATTTGGTATTATTTAATTAACAATTGTTAATTTTTTTTTAATTATGTGATTTACGGAATAAATTTATATTTTACTTCTATTTTAGTTGTGGTCTGCTAGATTTGTTGGGGTGTAGGTTGGAAAGTTAATTACATAATAAATAGTTAACAATTTATTATTAATTGTTAATTATGTAATTGATTTTTGATTATGTAAAATGTGAAACAACAATGTATTTTACATATATTTTAGTTGCGGGATGCTAGGTTTGTTGGGGCATAAGGTAGTAAGTTAATTAAGTAATAATTAATTAACTATTATTCTTTGCAAATCAATTATTTGAATTTTTAATATGTAAATTGTGGGATACTTATGTAACTTCAGTTTAATTTCGTTGCGGGATGCTAGGTACGTATATGTTTAGGGTGGGAAGTTAATTAAGTATTATTTAACAAACAATTATAAGTTTGTTCATTGATTTTTTTATTTATTTTAAATATATAAGTTTATGAAACAGTTTCTTTTAGATTTATTTTTAGGTGTGGACTGCTAGGTTTGTAGGGGTAGAGGGTGGGAAGTTAATTATTAATTGAATAATTTCTTTTTAATTGCATAGTAAACATGTAAATTGCTTAATTGTTTTATTTCGTTTTTTAAAATACATATTTATATTTTTATGTTAATTTTTTTATGTTATGAAGAGTTAAGTATTTTTACTACATTCATGGGGTTACTCATATATTGAAGGATTTTCCCTACTCTTGCTTAGACTGCAGTAGGAATAGTAAAATTAAACACTTCACAGTTCAGCACTTTCCCTACTGTTTCTCTGTTTGGAGTGGGAACAGTAAAATTCACCCCTCCGAAATCCAACGCTTCCCAACTGTTGTACTGATTGGAGTGGGAATAGTATATTTCTGAAAGAAACAGCACTCTGGGCAGAAAAGAATCAAAACCTGTTTTGATTATTTTAGGCAATTCCGTACAGGACACGTTTCGGCTGTGCAACAGCCTTTATCGCCTGAAGAGCGCCATTTTGTTAAACATATATACATACACTGAAAAAACCATAGGTTTCAGGGACGTTATAGTTAGTTGGACATTTTACTCGTGCAAAACCAGAGAAAATTGGCGGTTATAGTTAGTAGAGCTAACTATAACTCGCGCCCCCGCAATGCACTGCTGATGACGTCACATATTACATCACTCATGACATGCTCAGTGATATCACTGATGACATCTCAAATGGCATCACTGATGACATCACTGATGACTTCATCCAGTGACTGAGTGTTTCTAAAAAGTTCAAAAATTATATATCTATATATGCCAATGTATATTGAAGAATGATTGGTTGTCTGAGAACCTGTATGGGTGCCTGAGTGTCTGTGTGGGTGGGGGGTGTGACTCCCTGCATGGATGTGAGAGTGGGTGATTCACTGGGTGTTTGCGTTTATGAGTGCATGTGTTAGGGAGTTTATGGGTGAGTGAGTGTACGTATAGCTGTGTTGGTGAGTGAATGGATGTGTTAGTGGGATATGTGTAACTAACTACATATGTGAAAGGCAGTATTTGTAAATGTTGGAGTATATAAGTGAGTATATGTGACAGTGAGTAATTGTGACAGAGGCTGCATGGATGAGTGTGTGCTTATGTCAGCAATTGTTGAAGACAGTACGTATCTGTATGAATAAGTGACGTGGTGTGTGTATAACTGTATAGGTGAGTAAATGGTAGTGTAATTAATTTTTTGACTGACTAGGTTTTTGAGTAACTCTTTGGGTGAGTGGCAGTGTGTGAGTGTCTTATATGGGTGTATGAGTGGATATATCAGTGACTGTATTGATGAATGATTGCGTGTATGAGTGACTGTATGGGTTAGTGGGTGGATGTGTGTGTAGACGTATGAATCACTGAGCGGACATGTTCTAACTGCTATTGGTCAGTCTATGGTTTTGATATTGGAAGTCTGTATATTAGAGTGGGTGTACGAAAGATTTTATTAGGGTGTGAGGAGGTGAATCAGATGATCACGTGGATGATGTCATCAGTGTCATTTGAGATGTCATGAGTGATGTCATGAGTGATGTCACTGAGCATGTCATGAGTGATGTAATATGTGACATCATCAGCAGTGCATTGCAGGGGCGCGAGTTATAGTTAGCTCTACTAACTATAACAGCGTAATTTCTCTGGTTTTGTACGAGTAAAATGTCCAACTGACTATAACGTCCCTGAAACCTATGGTTTTTTCAGTGAATTTCAAAGGTTTTTTAAATGCTAATTTCTAACTTTAACATAACAGTCGCATTTGCAGAGTGGTGGAGAAAGGTGGGCGTGGCCTCAGAACACCTCTTAGCAATCACACTGTGTGGGATTTACTGGAGGTAGCAGGCAGGGTAGTTAGCCCCCTCCTATTACCTCCAGTAAGTCCCACACAGCAGGATTGCTAACTTCTTATACCAGGCCACGGCCCCTTTCTCCACCACTCTGCAGACGCACCTCCTGGCGCATTCTGGGTTGGGGGATTAAGTCCCCTTGAATTCTGAGGGTCCCTGGGGGCCAACTAGCCCACCAGGTACCTTCAGTAAGCGCCACAGAGCTGGATTGCAGAGAGGTGATCCGAAGCCACGCCCATTTTTCCACCTCTCTGCAAACGCGACTCCTGGCGCAGGATGAAGTCCACCTGTGTCCTGAGGTCCTCAGGACACAAGAGGACCTCGTTACCCCACCAGCAGTGCACCAAGAGGCACGTTTGCAGAGTAGTGGAGGGAGGGCGCGGGGCCTCCAGGGAGATGTCAGCTTTTTTCAATTATTTATTTTGAGGGGGCTGTGTGCCCCCCTTTCTTTTCGTTTTTTTGGTGCCCTGGGGACCCCATCCCCCAGGGCCTGACCCCTTATTTTAAAGAACAGAAGGGGGCTACACGGCCCCCCTCCCGAGGCCACATTTGGCCGCGGGGACCCCATCCCCGGGGCATGGCCTCCTTTTTAAATTGTATTTATAGGGAAGGGAGGGCGCGTGCCCCCCCTTGCCTGGGCCAATCTTGGCCCCGGGGACCCCAACCCCCAGGCCATGGGTTCCTTTTTAAAATGTATTCATATGGGAGGGGGGCCGCATGGCCCCCTCCTGGGCCACTTCTAGCCCCGGGAACCCCATCCCCTGGGGCTGGCCCTTACCGTTGGGGACCGTGGGGGTGCCCCAATACCCCCATGGTCCCGCTGGCTCCCCTCCTCCTGCGGGAGCCGGTTTTGATTTTGAGCAAGGGGATCTGCTGACATGCAGCTCCCCTTGCTCAAAACGGCAATGTCCCGGGGATGGGTACCCCGGACATTGCAGGAGCCGGCCCCGGGGTGTGGCGGTCCCCAGGGCCATCAATGGCTCCAGGAGGGGGGCCATGCTGCCCCCCTCCCAATGTTTGCATAGTCCCGGGGAGGTTGTGGTCCCTAGGGCCTGGTGGTCCGTAACGGACCCCCGTATTTAAATTTAGAGTGCCCCGGGGAGGTGTTGGTCCCCAGGGCAGTGGAAGGTGGAAATGAGGGGGGTACCATGGGTATCCCCAGTGCAGCGACAGCCCCCCACACAAGGGGGGCCTGCAACAAGCCCCCAAGCCCAATCCCTGCCAACCTTGCAGCATCGCCGCCATGGAAAGCCTTCCTAAACCCACATCCTGATCTGGTGGACAGTGCATGCTAGACACCGTCACCATTTCAGGGGCCCTGCACTGTCCGCCAGGCAATCGGTGCGATTGCCTATGGCGGAAAAGCTGCGGATGGACTTTGCGTCCGCCGCAATACCCACCGCCATCCTAATTTGGTGGTGGGTAATGAGCTTGGTGATGGCGGAAGGACCGCCACCGCCGGCCCGGCGGTGGTGGTCCTTCCGCCATCATAATGACTCCCTAGGTTCTAACTACAACTACCTACTGGCGACGGCCAGTAGGTAATATATATGTATATATTCACTCCAAAACCCGTTTGAAATAAAACAGCTTTGGACACAGTTTAATCCAGTAAGAACAGCCATTGTGAAGCACCGGCCTTTCTCACACAAATTGGGCACTATGTTAATTTCCTTAATCAAACTAAGCACAGAACACGTGATGCATAGATATAGAAAACAGAAAAGGTACACCTACTTATATCTTTTAACTACATTGTTTAAACAATTTTTATCCAAGCAACATGATCTAAACAGTGGGTACAACAATATCACGCAAGTGCATGTAATCCTGCACGTATGATGCTTGTAGTCAATAAAGACCTCCGGTACAATACCTAAGACAAGTGTGTATATATATAAATATGTATAGGTGACGATTACCAGGTGGTGGGGGCACGGTCGAGTGACCTTTCAATGTTTAGAGCATCTTTGGACAACAAAATGATTTACACGGCTGCTCGTCGTGGAAGGGAGCACCAGGAGCACCATTTCTGAAAAATGAAAGGCTGTGGAGCTGAATGTTAAATTCCGTGCAGCACTGTGTCCCAGTGTTTAATTAAGCCTGCCTCAAGGATGTCAGTCCTACTACGGTGAATAAATTAGCTTTTAAATTGCAAACACGACATTGTATCTACTATAGGAATGATCTGTAACCCATCTCATAGACTTCAACACCCATAATGCACTAATCAGGATGCACGAAGCAAAAGCCAATCAGGGCAATCGCTCAATAAAAGGATACTGGAAATGAGATGATTCTCAATGCGTGGTTCTGCCCATGAAGAAGAGGCGTTGCCTCGAAACGCGTCGGCCATGAGAAAAATGCATGGCATCTTGAGACAGGCAGCAGCGAGGTGATGATTACCAGATGGTGGGGGCACCGTCGAGTGACCTTTCAATGCTTAGTGCTTTCCTCTGGTGGGCCGCATCCTTCATTTCCTGATCGGATTGGGATATATTCTGCACATATAGCTATAGATATAGATATACTCTTTTTGGCATAGGCATAAACAAAATACTGTCAGATTCTATGTAAGCCACATGATTAAAAACCCTAATTGAGAGTTCTGGGTTTGTCACCTAATGTCATCAACTCTTATGCTGCCTTTAACGTTAGCAGCGCTATTGCTCATCTAAAATGGATACTTTAGACAAAATTCAACAATTTAGGCTGAAATTAGCAACAAATTATCCAATGCACACTGATAATCACCTTGAATATTGACCCTTCTATTTAACAGTTGAAGCGCAATTGCAGGTCTAAGGTATGTGCCGTGAATACAGTTAATTATATTGTAGGCTGAATAGCCAGAAATCACGCAATGCACGATAGTGAAAATGCAAATTCAAAGGGCAACACAAATTCATTGTTGCTACCAGATGAAACAGATAAATGCCCGAAAGTAATACTGGGGGCTCTAGTATGTATAGAGCACACTTTCCCTGTTTGTGCCCAGTGCACCTTAAAACAGGTGAGCCAGGCGCAAACAGGGAAAGTGTGCCCTATTACATGATAGGACCCCTAGTATTACTTTCGAGCATGTATCTGTTTCATTTGGTAGCAACAATGAATTTGTGTTGCCCTTTGAAATTGTATTATCACTAGCGTGCATTGCATGATTTCTGGCTACTCAGCACTGTAGGCAGTGCATCCAGGTGGAAAAGCAGCCACTCTGTGTTTCACTGTGCAGGCGACAACCTGTCTGCACTGTTAAAGGGGATTAGAGATCCCTTTGCAGGTGGGTGAGGTCTGCACCCACCTGCAAGGGGATATCTGGGGGTCCATAGGATCCCCATACCCATCTCAAGAGGGCTCCTATCAGGGGGTGCACTGACAGCAGGCTACATTCTAGGTGGCACACTGTCACTGCAACCCCTGACAGCTTCTTTGCCTGTGTGCCCACGTCTATAATAATTTGCAGAGGCAAAAGGATTCCCTCATTTGCATGGTGCCACGCACCCATGCAAATGAGGGAATGTCCTGAGATAGCGCTGGAGCTGTATGTACGGCAGTATTTTCAGTATTATAGAAGGGACTGCACAAGTGTCTGAGGCCTCTTCTGTAATATCAAAGAGCCCTGTGGGCGCACAAAACGGGTGCAAATGCCTGTTGTCCTGCCAAGGCACTTTGTGTAATATGGCCCCAGATGCTATACAGCCCTGAGGGGCAAAGCAAGTTTGTTATCAGCCATTGTTGGTACTAGTGGCTCATATAATGTCATCCGAGAATGAGCCAAGCACTGTTTAGAGAAACAAAACAGCCAATAAGGGCAGTGTGTACAACCTATTGATACACAGCTGATTGCAAGCATATCTCCAAGGTTCAGCCACCATGTCCATTCAAAATGAGTCACTCTATTTTGCCTTACTATGATAGTAATGCAGTACTGTGAACTCAGACTGAAACCAATAAAGAATTGACATTGCAGTTTAAGGACGGCTTGCAGTGTTTAAACAATGTTATTCTGTGAAGTCTTTCTTACCTTGCTGGATGAAAGTAGCTGATTAATTGTCATGGACAGTATAATGACAAATTCGGCATGCCACACACTCTGTGTCCAGTGTGGAGGTTATTAACATTACTGAAATGATGGATATGAGTGTGGTGGCAGTATTAGTGAAACCAAGGAAAGAAATAAAGGCAAAGAATCCCGTGAGAGTACGTGAGACAAGGGATTCTTTTAGATCAGCCAAAAGGAGGCAAAAAGGAAGTGGGACGAGGACAGATGGCGGGACTTGAAATCGGCTTGTCCTTCTAAAGATTCCAAATTATTCTGGAGTATTATTAAATGGGATAGGGGCGGGCAGGGGGATCCTCCACAAAACAACGTTCCCCAGCTACAATGGTTAGATTTTTTTAAACCTCAATACGCTTGTAATCAGGTGTTACCGGTCAGTAGCCCTCCACCCACTATCCTCTTCCAAAATAATCTGTTTACAGTTGAAGATGTAAGCATTGCATTACACTGTGTTACCAGAGGTAGAGCGCCAGGTATGGATGGTATTCCAGCTGACATCTTCCTAAGCGATAGACCTTCTTGGTGCCAGTACTTTGCATTGCTTGCAAATTCAGTGGCCAGAGGAGCTCCCATTCCATCTTCATGGAAGGAAGCCGAGATTATTCCTGTTTTTAAAAAGGGGGACAAATCACTGCCAAATAACTATAGGCCTATTAGCCTTATAGACTCAGCACAAAAATTGGTTGGTCGTCTAGTCCAGAGTAAAATACAAACATGGATTGAGGAACAAAATGTTTTATCCCCATATCAAGCTGGTTTTCGTCCATGCACTAGTTCGATCAACCAAGTTCTTTTTTTTATTATACTTTACTGGAGAAATGTGTTGTTAACAAAGGGGTCACTTTATGCAGTGTTTGTAGATTTAAAATTGGCCTTTGATTTAGTCCCCCGCAGCAAACTCTGGTCTGTTCTTGCTGAACAGGGGACGCCGCTTGATCTTTTGACTCTTCTCGTCCGCCTGCATGAGAATAATTACGCGAGAATCAGATGGGGGACCCAGGGTGAGGTCACGGACTCATTCCCTGTCGAACGTGGTGTTCGGCAGGTGGTGAGTCCTGGCTCCCACTCTATTTTCCTTATATATAAATGGAATAGTTGACCACCTCAGTAGCTCTCCCACTGATGCTCCTATATTAGCTGGGGCACGCGTACCTGTTCTCATGTTTGTGGACGATACCCTAATTCTCTCACGGACCCCGAGTGTCCTCCAGAAGGCCGTCAATGCATTCGGAGAGTTCTGCCAACAACGTGGTCTTGAGATCAATACTACTAAGACAAAGTTCATGCCTCTGAATCAGGCCAATTCCTTCAAGGGTAACATTTTTCTTGAAGGTACACCCCTCGAACAGGTCGACTCCTTTGTTTATCTTGGAATTTTGCTACAGACTAACATGGGATGGAATCGACATATGGATATGGCTACATTAAAATTCCACCAACTTGCAGGTGCCCTATCCTTCAAGCATAGGTCCTCTTTAACAAGGCCAATTACTCCCGCCCTTGAGGTGTATAACATGAAAGTAGTTAATACAGCCCTTTACGGATCTGAACTATGGGGTTTTACCAACTTGAACCGCCTAGTTAAAGCGGAGAACACTTTTTTACGTAATTTGGTTGGTGTGCCTCAAAGCACCCAAACTGTCCCGCTTTTGTTGGATCTAGGTAGCAAAAAAATTGATGATTTAGCTAGGTTGCGACCACTGTTGTATTGGAGACGTATTTGGACGACCCCTGAATTAATGCATTATGTACAGGGTTTGAAGTATGTGATTCAGGCCGACCAATTCCACAAAATCCAGTGGCTTAGGGAAATTAGGTCCCTTTTACTAAAGGTAGATCTCAGTATTTTATGGGATAATCCGGACCCTTCAATCTTCCCTACAAAAAAACATATGATAGATCAAAATTGGGAAATGGTCCAGCTAGAATCCCATAGAGCTAACATGTCCACAAATTTAACTGGTCGGTTTCTAGATCATAAATCTCGCCCAAAATGTGAATCATATTGGGACATCATTGAGAGGCCATTTGACCGGAAGTTATACTTTCAATTTAGAGTAGGTACTCTTTCGGTCAAATCATTCACAAATAAATGGTCCTCAACAGTGAATGACAATTGTCATAATTGCCTAGACATGCCAGAATCTGTAGCACATGTATTTTTTGTATGTCCTCTTTATGTTGCTCCACGTCGCAAATGGCTTAGACGTATTTGTCTTAAGTTAGCTACTCGATGACATATAGAAGCATTAAGGATATTGGGGTCTGATTGTTCACCTTGCATAGTTGTGGCTGTAGCTAAATTTTTAAGTTGGACTTGGATAATACGTACCCGAACTTCTATCCAACCTGCTGCTAGTTAATGTCCCTTACGAGTTAAGTTTTTCTTTTTTTGCTCTGTAAATTTTAGCAACTAATAATGTTTTTAACCATATTATCGACAGCAATTAATTGGATTTAATGATTTTCTTGAAAAATTGTGTGTGGTTTATCTTGTGATATTTATTCTGTCTGTGTCTAATGTGTTGATGTGCTTTTAAGACTTACTGTCGAATAAAGCTTTTATTGATTGAAACCAATGAAAGCTGCAATTACTTGCTGGAATGACGATTGTTTTGACTGTACCAATCACAATCTTTGATGTTACAGCCAAGGGTGTGTGTCCAATGGCAGACAGGAGAACATCTACTAAAGGACTGAGATCAAACACTTCTTGGTTGTAAAGCAGTGATAAAGGCGTCATCGCCGAAACGCATCTGCTTGGATTAAACGTAATTTGGATACTTTGAACCCGCTGAGTGCTCCAATTCCTTTGTAGAAATTTGTGTTTAAATAAATATATATATATATACACACACACACAAACATATATATATGTAGTAACATAATTCATACAAAATGTTAATTTTACATTACATATGAATTGTATTAATGTTTAACATTTTTTTTACTACGAATATACATATATTCATATATATATTTACATTTTAATACATGTAAAATATTAGAAGATAATCTCATGTAAAATAACTATTTTTATTAATTATGTTGCACTACATATATTTTGATAAAAAGAAACATGTATGTGTTTGAGTGTTTATATAAGCATATATTTATAAATAACCTTAAATATTAGTGGTATATAATTAGGGCGCACGCTTTTATGGTATTTATTTTTTGCCCATTTCTGTCTGTATTTATCCATATTTATTTTTGGGCCATTTTATCTGTATTTATCCATATTTATTTTGTGTTTTGCATATAAATGAAGTTATAAAACTGTACATTTCCATATCTATTTAACTGATAGACGTGCACTCATACTTTGATGTCTGTTGTGTTTTTGCTATTGAAGCTGCCAAATATTACTTGACAATACATCCACTGGTAAATACTAGCATTATTCCATAAGTGTATATTGACATATGCTGTTATTTAAAGAAATTTCATCCTGTTGTTGTATTTCCCATGCTGTCCATCTGCTCAGCTGCTGGCCTATACTTCATGAAAGACAGCACAGAAAGTCACTTAAAAGAAGCACAATTTTCTGTATTTATCCACTTTTAAAAATAAATGCAGACAGAAAACACAATGTTTTCTGTCTGTATTTATCTGTATAAATCCGTAAAAACAGAAAACCGGGAGCCTTAAATATAATTAATTTACATTATAATACATTTAAATATTAAAATATTTAACATTTACTACTTTAAACCCTACCTATATTAAAAAAATCAATGTTTTTCTATTTTTGGACAATATTAGTGTCAACAATATTTTTTTCTGATATATTTGTACTTTTAGCAGTATAAGTAACGAAGCATGATATTGTGGTAAACAATACTTTTGGCACAATATTTTTGTCAATGATATTGTTTACCACTGTATTGTGTCCGTGTCCAGTAGAAAAACCTGTAGTTTACTATTTACTTTTGGCGTCCAAGAGATCTTGTAATTATTTTTGGCAAACCACAGGTTGCCCTTTATATTTTGCTTTTCTTGGAACACCATAAACAAATTAAACAAGGTTAGTGCTAAAAGGTAATTAGAAAGGGTTAGCACCAAAAGGCATAAGCCCCTCGGTTTACCTTGCAAAGCTAGTGTCCTATGACACGTCAGGTAGAAATATGCTGATGATGGAATATTTTGGAAGCACCTAAGGAAGACCAGTTCGGAACAATATGGCATTTCAGAACTGTGCATGTCCTACACCATTTTCTCCCAATTCTTTGTCCTGCAAGTACATCATCCACATTCTACACATGCATCAACACCTACATCCCTATTTTACCCTGACCCTACCACATACACATTAAATCTTTGCCACCTACCAACCATGCCCTGCACAACAAACTATTAAACGTCCTTTAAAGTACACATCCACCTATATCCCATAGTGCATCCAACACTTAGAACAGCTTACACCACTTGCAATGTAGACCAAATATCATGCATACATGGCACCTTTCCATCACTACCTACAATACACCCTTCACTCCCATCAACTCATACACCACCTACATGCTAGATCACCCGAACATTGTCTACAAGAGCCATGTTTAGCCCATGGGGCTGCACTCTCTGGGTAGTGAATAACCATTGGTAAGAGGGGGGACCTAGGATTAAAGGCCTTTGGTGGGCCCAGGATCCTAAGAGGTGTCACTGCTCACAGAGGCTAACTGTTACAAATTGAAGGCAGGCTACAGGTAAGACATGTCAATGGTGACTGAGCATGCCAAGGAAATGTGCTAGTTATCCTACAATCAGCGATGGATGGGAAGTAAGATTTTCTCATCCATTAGTGAGATGCATTGAAATCTGTACCAGAAGTTCAGGAGTGGGAAAGGATTCTACTGTACTTAGTAAATTACTTGCCCCGGAAGGCTCAGGGAGATGGGCAAGAACTCACGCTGGGGTTCACATCCACATGAATGTTTTGGTAGCATAGGATTAGTAGTATGCCCATATACCCTAGGTGTTGGGAAGAAATTAATAGTATCACTCAGCAAGGTGTAGTGAGATCAGCTCATGCACATTAGGCCCACACATGCTAACAATGCAGCTTAAATTAATCTGGGGAAAAACGGAAAGGATCATCAGTAAAAATGGCCAGGCTGTCATTACATGTGTGAAGAACTCCCATGAGTAACATTCACATGTAGCATAGATTTCTTTAGGGACCAATGAGCGCCTTTCAAAATATCCTATGAAAGCAAATCCCTTCCCAGGAGGTTCCTTCTAGTGGTAAAATGTGTCCTAGGGTAAACAAGCAATGTAATAAAGATTGGCACAAATTGCATCCATCCACTTTACAACAGGATGAGAAGGTATTGTAAGTGATCATGTAAATGATTTAAAAGCACTTCTGTTGAGCAGATTGGTTGTACAATCTGCATTACATTTCGTAATATGGGGCCATCTGTAAATAGATTGAATGGTCAATAAACAAATTATACAGTATGCACTTATTGAGGCAAGTGGACATTATCCTGTGGAAGGAGGCCTGGTGAAAGGTACCGGGAGTGACTTTGCCCATTCCAGACTCAGATGTATGCATGGCAAAATGGAGGCAATCAAATTAACATATGGTAAATACCACCATGGGCCACCAGGATGGTCCATGTAAATAAAGGTGTTTATGTGTAAATGTTTGCCTGTCATTTATTTATACTATAAAGTAGACTGCATTATGTTAAGAATTCAGGTCCCTGATCCCCACTTTGATGGGGACGTGCGATCACCCTTCCGGTTTAGATCATACAGTGTAATCCCTTATACTAGCACATAGAAAAATAGGCACACGATATGTCATGAGTGCAAGCCAGGGGTCACACATATACTAACTAGACCACAAATTATAAAACCTATACTAGCAGAAATACTTGGCAGAGATGCGCGCGCAGCAGTATGACGTGTGATTGACGTGCAACTAGGGGGTGAAGGGGACTTGACATTTAACTCTACATGTGGCGACAGAAGTCTGGAGGGTCAAGTCAACCTAATCCCCAAATCATATCTAACATCCTATGTTTAAAGAACCATGTTATCCAAAAGAGAGGTCTCTTAGAGTAGAATCTTATTCTATACTGACTATACTGACTGTTAGTGCGTGTACAAGCGTCTAAGTGTCTACACTAGATGCGAGGGCAGGAATCTTCCATAGTAACAGGGCTATGAATTACTTGCATAAAGACAGAGAAGCCGGGCCTTTGCTCGGTAGCTGGCAGGATGTTTACTTAAACTACTAGACAGGAATGCATTGGATAGGGACGGAGGAGATAATCTTGAAGGTGAAATACAGTTTTTGGCAGGCAACAGGCTGATGTCAGGCTTCGTGAGCCGCGCAGGGAATGAGACAAAGTTCATGGTCACAGATGCAGGCTCAGACTGGAGCTTTCAGAGGCAGAAGGCAAGAAGAGCTTGATGACAGAATCGGGGCCTACTTGCCTGGACTGTAAAATGGCATAAGTGAACCTTATAAAGCCGGTGGCCTTTCATACTTAGGAATGGAATATCCGGCCTATTCATGGCGGATCTGAAAGAGGACATGTTGACGGTGGACGCACATGGGTTTGCGTCTTCATAACTGGAACTGGAGGGAGCATACATGTACTTGTGATTCATACATGAAACCGTTGGGGTCCAAGATAGGGGACATAACTGATCAGAAAAATCCATATTTCCACATTCCCTCCTTGTCCCCTACTTGCCCGTCAAGAGATATCAATCTTCATCAATCCATTGATCTGTTCATATAGCATAATTTGTTCTTCTTTTTTCTTCTGGGACGAATGAAATCTTGGTGATGGGACGCACGATGTGGCACACAGACCACAAATCGCTGGTCCACATTGTAGGCATAGACAGCAACTGAATAGTATGAGAAAGCCAATACCTAGGAAGGATAGGACCTTCCATCCAAAGGTAGATAATACATTCCAAAACCAACCGGACCAAGTCCAGGTGCCTGGATTCTGGTGTATCTGGCTTACAATCTTATGAAGGCGAGTTATGGCTTTATATACAGATGGCGAATTTTCTGGTATGAAAATGCAACAACTTGATCCGATGACCCTACAAGCTCCGCCCCTATCGGCCAGGATGACGTCAAGGACAAGACGATTTTGAAGCACAACAATCCGCATAGCAGACTGCTCTTCTGTTAAATTGCCTAAGGCGGAAATAGTTTCGTTCACTACTGCTTCAAGGGTTCTGGTTAATCTACGTATCAGCTTACTATTAGTAACTGTACCTATATAGGGAAAGAGACCTTTATTGAAATCTGTGTATTTTTCCCATGCTGTTTCAGTGTAATCGACTATCGGGAGATCTCTCCTTACTCTAGTATATACTAAATGAGTATTTCTGTGATAATCAGGAGGAGCTAGGAAAACAGGTGGCAAAAGAAATCCAATGTAGCAGGTACCATCCCAATCTAGAGGCAAACGTACATATGCCGTCTGACCACATATAAAATAGGAATGGCGGGAAGCTCTAAATGTAGACTTGCCTTGATCACTAAATTCTACTACAGTGGTGCATCTACTATGGCCCATATGTATGGAACCATTCTTTCTTACACATAATTCACCTTTTACTGGAAATATTGACATAGCGGGCAAAATTGGAGTAGCTTCGGATTCGACATTTAGGATCATAAGATTAAGCGTAAAATTACCTAATCCATACACTTCATTTTCTAGATCAGTTCCTGTTCTCTGGGGAAATCCCTCCTTGTTAGGATAGCAGACCTTAAGTAAAACTAAATTCAAATTTCCCCATACCCAGTTATCTTGATAAACTGCAGAATTCAAATCTAGGGAATTGATTAAGCTAAACCATGCTCCACAGGAGCCGTTGTGTGTGAACGGGTATGGAAAGAGAGGTAGAATTCCTTTATAATTCTGATAGGGAGGGAGTCGGCCACATATCCAACAATTTGTAGCATTGCTAACCTGATGGGAATGATGTAACATACTAATAAACGTGTTAT
The DNA here is from genome assembly GCF_964204655.1 of Triturus cristatus. NCBI lineage: Eukaryota > Metazoa > Chordata > Amphibia > Caudata > Salamandridae > Triturus > Triturus cristatus. The sequence continues at coordinate 144,274,104 of NC_140580.1, read as the reverse complement.
TGCGCAGCGCAAATCTATAAGACAACTCAAGCGGAGGTAATTCACTAAAAGAATGTTCAGCAGTAACATTATAAACGTGTCTAAAAATAGGATAATATATATGCAACAATATACTTGCAGTAATTATTAAAAGACTTAAGGAAAACAAAATTAATAACGTCACTGTACAATGACTACGCAGTGATTTACAGTACGCCTGTCGTTTCAACATTTTTCGGGTGCATTCTCTATTCAGGTCCAAGGGATACATGTCAGAGACAATTCAACCGCTTCACCTCGGAGAGGACTTAAACAATCAAATTGCTTGACTGATTGGACCTGAGTTTTAGTTTATAAAGTTCGGAATTACTCTTTTCAACAAAAGGAAGTTTTGAGTCAATGGGTGAAGACACACGAGGTGTGGTATTCACATCCGCTGGTAGTCCATGAAATTTCTTGATATGACTTGAATGAATCCAGCCTTTCCTGCCTTCGATCTTCACGGCTGTCCTTGTGGTGAGCAAGACCAGTTGCGGCGACCTCCACCTAGGATCCAGCTGAGTCTTTCGATCAAAGTTCCTCACTAGGACCAGGTCGCCTGGAATTACGTCATGGGGTTTCACCTCAGTGTTGTCAGGAAAAGCTGCAGCTACCTGTGAACGACAAGATTGTAGTGCAGACATCAAGGAAGCCAAGTAATCTGTCAGCATATTACAGTCAATATCAGTTATTTTGCGTGGTATAGGCGTCCCCCACATATTTGGTGGTCTGCCAAAGATCACCTCATACGGGGATAGCCCCGTTCGAGAGTGTGCTACCATTCTCATGTAAAAGAGTGCAACTGGTAATGCTACTACCCAGTCGACACCTTTCTCCCTGCATATTTTGGACAATCTAATTTTCAGGACCTGATTATGTCTTTCTACGAGACCTGCTGCCTCGGGGTGTCGGACACAGTGAAACTTCCACTGATAACCTAACAAAAGTGAAACGTGTTTCATTAATTCGGATGAGAACGGCTGGCCGTTATCTGAGTAAACAACACGTGGCAAACCGTATCGTGGGAAGAATTCTCGAACCAACTGTTTGGCAGTAGTCGGGGCCGTGTAATCTGAAACCGGGTATGCCTCCGTCCAACGGGAAAGAGCACAGACAACTACGAGAACATATTTGAATCCTCGACATCGTTCCATCTGGATATAATCCATCTGGAGGACTTCAAAAGGGTGATCAGGAGGCTGAAATCCACCCTGTTCTACGGGAACGCTTTTTCCTGGGTTGAACTGACAACAGATCATACAGGTACGAACTTTTTGTTTGGCTGCAGCTCGTAAATGTTTATTGAACCAAATGTGTTGAATGCTGTCTAGCATAGCTTTTTCTCCTAGATGTGCTGGACTATGTACAGTGTTAATTATAACCCGGACCATTGAATCAGGAAGGAACCACACAGACTTTTCCTTCATCAACCATCCTTGATCCGTTTGGATCCCTCCTAATTCAGTCCATTTCTTTATTTCGTCTGGTGTAGCATGTGTCTGTATATCAATTACGTCAAGAGTAGGATCTTTAACCGTCATACAATGTGTTGGCGTCTGGACTATTGTCTTTGTCATGTCGGATGTTTGAGTTTGAGCAGTCTGTTTAGCTGTTCTGTCGGCTAGATCATTGCCTTGAGAAATGATATCAGTCACTTTCGTATGAGCTTTACATTTCATAATTGATATTGCAGTGGGTAGATGTATTGCATCTAATAAGGCATGAATGAGGGGTCCGTGCTGAATGTGGGCACCGTGAGAAGTTAAATAACCTCTCTCTCGCCACAGCACGCCGAAGTCATGTACAACTCCGAATGCATAACGTGAATCAGTGTATATGTTGACTTTTTTATTTGTGGCTTGAATACAGGCTTGTGTCAGAGCGACGAGCTCTGCTGCTTGAGCGGACAAGGTATTTATGCAATTTGTTTCAATGATTTCAGTGTCTGTTGTGACTGCGTAAGCGGCCACTAGTTCTCCTGTACCTTTTCTCATACATGAACCATCTACATACAACGTCAGGTCTGGGTCTGACAATGGGACATCGGTTAAGTCTTGTCTGGGTTTCGTCGTGATTGTAATAACTTCAATACAGTCATGGGCTAGTGGGTCTGTTCCGATTACAGGTAAAAGTGTGGCAGGATTCAATGTGTTACAACGTCTGATTTCTATATGTGGCTGAAACAATGTTAATTCATACCCTGTAAGTCGCGCTATAGTTAAATGTTGTGTTTGCGTTCGATTCAAAAGAACCTCTACTGCATGTGGGACTTGAACTGTCAATGGATGTCCTAACACTATAGCATCGCTTTGTCTGATTGCTAAAGCGGTTGCTGCCACTGATTTTAGGCATGCAGGCAAAGCCTGAGCTACTGGATCTAATGTACTAGAAAAATAAGCACATGGTTTGTGTGCTCCTGCTTGTTCCTGTGTGAGTACTGACAAGGCAGTGCCTTCGCGTTCTGTAACAAAGAGTGTAAACTGTTTACTGTAACATGGTGTTGCTAAAACAGGTGCTTGACATAAGGCTGTCTTTAAGCTTTCAAAAGCTTGTGTATGTTCCTGAGTCCAAGGGAGAACAGTCGATGTGGCTGCCTCCTGTGTTGTCAACTGAATGAGTGGTTTTGCTAGAAATGCATACTGAGGGATCCATTGCCTACAATATGAAGTGAGGCCTATGAAAGCCCGTACCTCCTTTTGTGTCTTGGGTATTGGCATGTTAGCTATTAACTGAATGCGGTCGGGTGTAAGCTGCCTTCCCTCCTTGGACAGCGAGTGTCCAAGATAAACAACTCGCTGGACACAGAATTGCAGCTTAGAAGGGGACACCTTGTGCCCCTTTTCGGCTAGAAATTGTAAAACTGTCAGTGATGCTTTCTCACATTCGGGTTCGCTTCTAGCGGTGATCAGCAGATCATCGACATATTGAAGCAAGGCAGTGTTAACTGGCATGTGGATACTGTCGAGTTCTCGTTTCAGTGCTTGGCTATAGATGCTGGGGCTTTCTGTAAATCCTTGAGGTGCGCGTGAGAATTTGAAGCTACGTCCATTTAAACTAAATCCGAACAAATATTGGCTTTCCGGATCTATTGGGACGCTGAAAAAGGCATTTTTGAGATCAATTACAGTAAAGAATGTTGCTTCGGAATCAATAGCTGTCAGTAATGACGAGATATCTGGGACCACAGGAAATTGTGGCACAATGCATTTGTTCAATTCGCGCAAATCAATAACCAATCGATATACTGGCGGGGCCTTAGGATCTGTTCGTTTAAGAATCGGAATTACCGGTGAATTACATACATTGGAGTCTGTTTCCACAACTACTCCTTGGGCAATGAGCTCGTCAATGATTTGCAGTAAAGCCACTACAGCATCTGGTGGTAACTTGTATTGTCGCATTCGTGGTAGTACCACTCCTGCCTTTAGTGTAACTCGATATGGTGTAATATTCATGCAACCAACATCAGTAGGGCCTTGTGCCCATAGATGTGTAGGTAAAGTCTGTAGTCGGGGATCCATGTCTCTAGACACATAGTGACCTTTAAAATCACGTAAAAACAATCTTACTCCTTCCGGAGAACAACATATTATAGCTCCTAGAGCTTTCAGTGTTTTTATACCTAACAAGTTTTCTGGACAGGATTTAGTGAGCAATAAATCTGTAGTTCGGGTCAAAGGTCCTATCGTAAGTGGAAGAGGCTGTGATACTTCATTAACAATAGGTTTTCCTGAAAAACCAAGGGAAATATTCTGTGAGCCTGAGAGGGGTGCCCCTGGAACTTCACTACGTTTTATGGTTGTTCGACTTGCCCCTGTATCAAGTAAAAATTTTCTATCTTGGCCTAATAATTCACTATGTACATAAGGTCCTTCTTGGTCTACAGGGACCTCGATAAGGGGTAAGTCAACTTCCCTCTCTAGGCTGTTTCATGCAAATCGTTGATAATCAGGATAGTCATACTGTGCGGTCTGGTACAGCTGTCGTGTCGTGGTTTGTGTGGCAGCAACAGGCAGCGCAGGTGCAGCTGGCACAAACTGTATAGACTGTGGTGGAGCTGGCATGGACTGTGCATGCTGCGGAGCTCCTTGTTCATTCTGATCCTGTCTAGGTGGCCGTGGTCTTTCTTTTGTAATACCTGTGGCGATATTACGCTTCAGGACTGGACAATCGTGTACATAATGACCTGGTTGTTTACAATAGTTGCATGTCCCTTTTACAGGTCCTGCTGAATCACCGGAATGTGTCGTACCCTTTTTATGTCCTTCAGCTGGAACTGTCTGGGAGACTAGCATTTTCATTTTCGTGTCTTTCATGCGTCTTTGTTCATGATCTTGTTCCTCTCTAATTCTATTGTGATGATACTGTAACATTTGTAACATTTGTGATGGGGTGTTACCTTGCCAGGTACTCTCGAATTTTAATACTCTATTCTTCACTTGGGGCAAGGAATTTTCAACTAATTTTGTCACAAACAGATGTGGGTATGATTCGCTACTTGCTTTTATGCCACTATTTATACCAAAACATTTTTCAAATCATGCATAGAAATCACTAGTGTCTTCATCTTGCTTTTGTTTACAGGCTGAAATTGCACCCCAGTCTTCCTTTTTCGTGGTTAATAAACGTGGCAGTACCTGTACTAGTAAACCTGGTAGTGCTTTAGTTTTGTCCCCAAGCCCCGAACCTGGACCTCGGGCCTTTTCTTCATTTTCTAATGCTGTCCAGTCTATCTTTTGGTCTCCCACCTCCCACTCTTTTTCCTTGAGTTTTTCATAAATGCCAGCAGGCATCAATACCTTTAATATGGTCATAATGTCGGGATAGGTATACTCTCCCATGAGTAACATGTCTTTAATTTCTCGGTGGAAACCCGCTGGGTCTTTGTCATGACTGGGTACCACTTTCTTCATTTCTAACAATTCTATTTTCGATATGGGCGTATATACAAATACACGTTTAAACTCATTGTCCTCGCCTTTTATTGGGTGTACTTCTCGTAAGGGATTCTGTCTGTCCATGTAATACGTGGTTCTTTCCTTAATGGGCAGTGAGACATGTTCTGGGCATATAAAAAGAATGTACTGCTTTCTTGATTCTAGTATTTCTTTAATTAGCTTAGTACCTGAACCTCTCCATCTATTCGTGAGTAATTCAGTCAATATATCAGGTAAGGGACCAGGATCTGAATGTTGGCTTTTATATAGTATAAGAAGTTGTTGAATCATATAAATCCCAGCTAAACGCTGTTCATCTGGGGTGAGATTCAAAAATGTGTGTGCTACTGTATCATCATCATACTTTCCGGGACTGTCAACCCAATGAACGGCTGACCTGGCTAATTCTTGTTCATCCATAGAATCGAGAAAATGATAACCCCTTCGTTCTCGCAGTAATTTGTCAGCGGCTTGGAACGAATGCTCGGAGGACCTTATATTTATTATAGGTGTTTGGAAATTCCTGTTATTTTCTAGACATATCGGACGTATCGGGTCAGTAAGACATCTAGTACTATTACAAGATCTTCCTCTACCTACATAGGCTATGGTTTCTGACTGTCCTGTGGGCAGTCCTGATCCTTCCTCCTCGCTTTGTTCGAACTGGTCTACCGCTAATCTCTCTTCGTGTAGGCGTTCTATTTCTTTACGGATCTTTCGGCACATGGCTATTATACAGTTTTGCTTATCATGTCTCCCTTCTGATATATTCTGGCTCCATCTGGTAAGAGTTTGCATTGCTTCCGGGTCTACCCCCGGTCGGTCTTGATTTCTGATCACACAATTAATAAGGAAACGTAACAGTTCCCCTTGTATCTCCACTTTCTGGTATTCCATAGCTCTGTTAATACATTCAGAATCTCGCCCTGTTTGGACAAAATGGTATATATTATCTAGATGCATAGTCATTCCTGGTAACTTCCCTAAATACACCGCGGCTCGTCTGATACGTAATGATGCCATGATCATTTCGTCCTCTTTGCCGGGCACAGGGTCATATCTACAATCTATAAGAAGTTCCTTAAGCGTGCGTGCATTTATGAGTTTGGGGGTACGTGGATGTGCTGACTCTTGAAAAGTAAGTTTATTTATTCTGGGTGGCGTAGAAAAAATGTTGGTAGCACCTCCCGTAGCCCCATCTGGGGTATCGGGCGTGAAAGGATTCGTTGAACGCGATACAGCAACTATAGGTGTAGACACAGCTATAGAAGTAGCTGTAGGAACAGATGTAGAACCAGATGTGCTTGCCGGAACTTGTGTCGGAATTTGTTGCTGTAGAGATACAGATACTGGATCTCGGTGTTGAACCTCCCTGGCAGGTGGTCTATGTGGGGCGGAATTAGCGTACTCGGGAGCTGCGTCATCTAAATATGAGGAAAGAAAAACATCTTCTGCGGTTCTAGGATGCCCCTTGGGATGTACCTTTATTGGAAATAATGGGGGTGGCAAGTCTTTTGGTATCCCAGCAGTAGCCTTAGGTAATCCCTCGGCCAGAAGGGGATACATACCCTTCATAAGGGCATGTCTTTGTCTGTCTACTTGTTCTGATTTCACTCGTGCACCTTCTTCAATTAATAGATTTTCTCGGACTTCATTTGAATTCTCTTTACTCTTCTCTTCCTGTCTACGTGCTTTTTCTGTACGTCTATACGATTCTTTACGCCATAATTCAATGGCGTCTTTCTGTGATTGTCTAGCTTTCTTTTTCCATAATTCTTCCTCTACTTTCACGATGCACTCTGCATCCCAGGTCCCAGCCGCGGGCCACCTCTGACTTTCTGGTAATTCCTTAGTGTAGTCTACCCATAAATCAAGAAATAATATAGCGTCTAAGCCGTGTTTATGATACATGAAGTACCCTGGAGTGTCCCTAGGAGGAATAGGAACAGCTTCTTCGAGTACCCCTTTTCTAGTTGTGATCTGTCTTAATTTCGAAAAGAGCGGCATATTGAGAACTGATCTGATACTTGATCTTGAACAAACTTAATACAATAAACACGATAATGAACAGTCATTCATACCACAATATGCAGAACGTATTAACACATTTAACATTTAACATTTAAGTGAGCACAATGATGATACGATCTAAGGAAACTTAATTACTGAACATAATACTCGGCATTAACTGAATTATTCTGAATTTATATACTAGATATACTAGATATACTGCTAAACAGTACAGATACACTGCTGAAACAGTGCAGACCGGATTTGTGTACCCAAACCCGTCTTGACCGGCACAACCTATGTGCACGTCAGAACGCCTCCCCAGTAATGGTACTCACCGGGTAGCTCGGAAACGGAAGGCCTCGGAAACTGAACTGAACTTGAACCGGACTGGACTCGACTCGAACACTTCGGAAACTGGACTCGACTCGGGACTTTCGGAAACTGGTGGGCCTCTGTATACCTCGGATCTTGCTCTCTCAGCTAGGCTCTGGTCGGGATACTTCGCACTTCTCACCGCCTCGTCTGGGTGTTGATCGCAGCCTCAGTCGCCCCCGCTTGACCGGAGGGAGATACAGGAAATCCTGCTGGTACGCGTTGTTGTCCGTCCAGCTGTGGCAGGAGACCGGGCCTGCAACGCACCACCGGCGCGTGAGATGAGAAAGTGTCCCTGTTCGGGCGCCATTCATGTGGTAAATAATTTAATTACCGGGACTTAATTTGATACAGAAACATAATAAAATAGCTCAGTAAATAAGAGGCAGAATCTGTGGTATTAGAGGTTCGGAATGGGCTTTATTCCAATGGTCGATTATAATCGGTTGCTCCAAGTTCCTTCACCACGAAGGTTCAGGAAGTGAAGTACATACATTATTGATAATTATTCACTTTTATACAATAGGCATTACAGTGAAGCCAATGCAAGAGGCGTAACAATTGATAGCAAAGATAACATTTCACATGCGTAGCTGAAGGAGGCGTAATTGGGTGTAACAAGGAAAACGTCATTGGTTATGATGTCACATATGGGTGGACCTATGAAATAATTTCGCAATGTCAGCAGAAATACTTGGCAGAGATGCGCGCGCAGCAGTATGACGTGTGATTGACGTGCAACTAGGGGGTGAAGGGGACTTGACATTTAACTCTACATGTGGCGACAGAAGTCTGGAGGGTCAAGTCAACCTAATCCCCAAATCATATCTAACATCCTATGTTTAAAGAACCATGTTATCCAAAAGAGAGGTCTCTTAGAGTAGAATCTTATTCTATACTGACTATACTGACTGTTAGTGCGTGTACAAGCGTCTAAGTGTCTACACTAGATGCGAGGGCAGGAATCTTCCATAGTAACAGGGCTATGAATTACTTGCATAAAGACAGAGAAGCCGGGCCTTTGCTCGGTAGCTGGCAGGATGTTTACTTAAACTACTAGACAGGAATGCATTGGATAGGGACGGAGGAGATAATCTTGAAGGTGAAATACAGTTTTTGGCAGGCAACAGGCTGATGTCAGGCTTCGTGAGCCGCGCAGGGAATGAGACAAAGTTCATGGTCACAGATGCAGGCTCAGACTGGAGCTTTCAGAGGCAGAAGGCAAGAAGAGCTTGATGACAGAATCGGGGCCTACTTGCCTGGACTGTAAAATGGCATAAGTGAACCTTATAAAGCCGGTGGCCTTTCATACTTAGGAATGGAATATCCGGCCTATTCATGGCGGATCTGAAAGAGGACATGTTGACGGTGGACGCACATGGGTTTGCGTCTTCATAACTGGAACTGGAGGGAGCATACATGTACTTGTGATTCATACATGAAACCGTTGGGGTCCAAGATAGGGGACATAACTGATCAGAAAAATCCATATTTCCACAATAAGTTATAACTAGACCACAAATAAACGTATAAAATTAATTATACACTCCAATCTCCACTTACTAAACACACAAATAATGAACATATTCAGATACATAAGCTACATATGCATCAACACCATTACACTACGAATTTTACCAGATATGCCAAGACAATCACTTAAACCACATTTTTGCCTTTTCTTTCTAAATCCATATAAAAAGTATTTAATTTGACATGTTCTAATATACATGGGCTTGAAAGTAGTTTGATTGAAATTATTCTTATAATGGTTTGATACGTAAAAAGAAATAGTCACCTTTGCTGGGTGGCTGGTGTTAATGGCGAGGGGCATCGAACTACAAACATGGGGGTGGAGGCAAGAGAAGAAGATGAGACATAGTGGAGCAACTAAACATGAGGAGACCTGTGCTAGCTGATTCAAATGTTGGAATTCTTGTTTTTATGTGGGTAGAGAGGGGTGAGGAGTCAACTTGTGCTTGTTGAGGTCTTTTTTGCCCCATCGGCACAGGGCAGAAGCTTGACAAAGTATGGGGCATGGCCACACATAGTCAGTTTGGACATTTAATGCTGTGGCCCAGAATGAAGTCATCAGGGCGCCATTAACATATAGAGTTGGGGCGGGGCTTGCTCTGTGGACAGTGAGGAGTGGGTGGCAATCACAAAAGTGCTTGCTCCACCTACCCACTGCTCGTTTTGTTTCCTAATTGGATAGATGGTGCTGCGGCAGTGGGCTGGGGGAGGAGTCCAGTAGCTCCTAGTTTCTTGGAATCTCATCAGGTGGGACATGTATAGACCACTCTTCATGAGCAACATGTGATTTTTACACTTTAATAACATTTTCTGGCCCCTGATCCATTTCATCCTTTCCATCTTCACCATCCCCTTGTTCTTCCTTTTTGTGATGCTGTGGAAGTTGGAGAGGTGATGGCAGAGTTTGGGGTAATTGTGCCATGTCCTGGAATATGACCTGGTGCTGTAACTACAACTGTTTGCTACGTAGAAGATGTAAATATCTAAGCTACAGTAAGAATGCAGGGTTTGACTTAGAGTTTGGAGAACAGGTTATTCATCACAAACATCATCAATATCCCATCCATTTTATTACAAGTGTCATACAATATAATCAATTGTAATGAGGTGAACAGCATATCTGTCAAATTTGTCACTGAGTAACCCGCCCACCAAGTCATTAGAAATTAAAGTGAATCCTAACAATTCACTGTAATTTGCACCAGCAGTTAAGGGTGATAAAATCAAAGCCTTGGTGAATGTTTGAGATGGCCTCCTGGTGGAGAATATCTCTATACTTCCTCTACTGGAGTTCTTTATCATTTGTCTATTTTTCATCATTTATGAAGTGAGTGAGCACTGTGGTTGTTAGAAATGGGGTCTCTAGTTGGCAGTGGTTTGCACCCTGTCCAAGTAGGGACCCTCACTCTAGTCAGTGTAAAGGTCACAGAGCTAAGATAACACCTGATCAACCCCTTGGTAGCTTGGCATGAGCAGTCAGGCTTATCTCAGAGCCAATGTGTAAAGTATTTGCACATACACACAGTAACACAGTGAAAACAGTACAAAAGGAGTCCACACCAGTTTAGAAAAATAGCCAACATTTATCTGAATAAAACAAGACCAAAACAACACAAATCCAACATACACAGTTTAAAATATCACATTTAAAAGATTAAGCGTTTAATTCATAGACATCAATGGATGTGTTTGTTTTAGCACAAAGTACCTTACATGCATCAAAAATCAATGACATTAAAAGTCAGAGGGGCGGTAAGGTGCTGGTATAGCAAAGCGGTCCATGCTACACAAGGGATGTTGGTACTTTGATTCCTTAATGGCAGGGGAAGTGATGTGTTGGTTCCTTACTGCTGGGCTGGGGAGGTAATGTGTTGGTTCCTTACTGGCAGGGTAGGTGATGCATTGGGTTCTGGACACGCAGCATTGGTTCCTTACTGCGGTGTGAGATCGATGAAGAATCGGCACCCAAGGATGATGCATCAATGTGATAGCGGTGAAGCAGGCGCAACTTCAAGTTCACAGCTGTGAAGCAGACGCTGCATCGATTTTACAGCTGTAAAGCAGGCGCTGCGTCGATTCCACAGCCCCGAAGCAGGTGCTCCATCTGAGCTGAAGCGGGCGCCACCAATGTCGGTGACACGGTGATGTTGGCCTCACATTGAGATTTTTCTGATGTGCTGCGATGTCAGGGTGGGGACTGCAGCAAAAGCCATGGTCAATGCATTGAGCAAGAACCACGCTTTGTGGCAGGCAGTGTCGATACATCGATCTTTTGCAGTGGAGCATAGATAAAACATACTGAAAGTCGATGCATCTATTTTCTCCTTCAGATCTCTAGGTTACACTTCAAGGGCCCAGTAACTGGATTTGGCAATACTTGGTAAATCAGGACTTTCAGCAGAAGAGCCCAGGCACTGCCAGGCGAAGTCTTTGATGGCCCTGAGACTTCTAAACAGGAGGCAAGCCCTTTAGAACTTTGGAAGCAGGATACAGAAAGCAAGTCCAGTCCTTTCACTCCCAGGACAGAATCAGCAAGCAGCAGACCAGTGCAACAAGCAGAGTTGCAGTCCCTCTTACAGCACCCAGCTCTTCTTTCCTTCCTGGCAGAATATCCTCAGTCCAGAAGTGTTCTGATTTTGAAGTGTCGGAGGTCCTATATTTATACCCCTACCTGCCCTTGAAGTAAGCAAACTTCAAACAAAAGTCTTTGCAGTGCACAAGACCCTCTCTTTTCCTGACCTGGCTCCAGATACACTACAGGGGGTGGAGACAGCTTTGTGAAAGGACAGGCACAGCCCTATTCAGTTGTCAGCGATAACTCCTCCGACCACGCTCGCTCAGGAATGCCCATCCGCCTTGTAATGGGCCATCAAGATATACAAGCACACCTCAGCTCCCTTTGTGTGACTGTCTAGAGTGAATGCACAAGGGCCCAACTATGAGTCAACCCAGATGTGTATTCTACAAACAGACAGAGACACAGAATGGTTAGGCATGAAAATGCCTATTTTCCAAAAATGGCATTTTCAAGCAATTTAAAACCAACTTCACCAAATTATGTGTTTTTAAATTGGGAGTTCAGAGACCCCAAATTCCAGATCTCTATGTGCCCCCATTGGTAAATTACACTTAAAAGATATTTCAGGGCAATCCTCATGTTACCCTATGGGAGCGATAGACCTTGCAATTATGAAAAATGAAATTAGCAGTATGTCACAATTAGGACATGTAAAACACACCAGAACATGTCCTACGTTTTAAATACACTGCACCCTGCCCATGAGGCCACCTTGGGCCTACCATAGGGGTGATTTACATGCAGTAAAAGGGAAGGTTTGGTCCTGGCAAATGTGAGCACTTGCCAGGTTAAAATGGCAGTTTAAAATTGCACTCACAGACATTGCAGTGACAGGTCTGAGATGTTTCCAGGGCTACTCGTGTGGGCAGCACAATTAGTGCTGCAGGCCCACTAGTAGCATATGATTTACAGGCACTGGGAACACCTGGTCCACTTTACTAGGGACTTACTAGTAAATCAAATATGCCAATCACGGATAAACCAATCACCAATAAATTGTACATAGGTCGCACTTGCACTTAAGCACTGGTCAGCAGTGGTAAAGTACCCAGGGTCCTAAAACCAACAATAACAAAATGCAGCACACAGCCAAAAATAGGAGGTCAGAAGCAAATGGATTGGGGAAATTACGCCAAAAGATGCCAGGTCTAGCAGTGGTCCTCTAGGCCTGTTGCCTCCTAAAGTTATCTCAGTTCATCTTCTTTCTATTTCCCTTCTAGGCTTAGCAAAGGCTCTTCAAAAATGTGTGTGATGTGTACCAGAGTCATTTTAAGTCCAGAAACATGTATTGGTGGTATCTTGGTGCTCTTCGCCAAAGTTTTCCAATCCTGAAGTTCATTCATACTGCACCTCTCTCATAATATTAATTATTACAGACATAAAGCACACAACACTATTGCTTGGGCTCTGAGCACTGATAATGGGTGGTAAATATTACCCAAATAATAATAATTCCACATTTGTAAAGTGCAAACTTATCACCCCTAAGGGTATCCAGGTATGGGGGCCGTCGGGGTGATTAAGTGAGCTATTGCCCAGACTCACATGATGCCTAGCTGAGCTGCCGCCAGTTATCGAACCATGAGCCCCATGCTCATGGTCAGAGTCAGTCACAATGTCCACTGCGCCACACATCTCTGGTACTTGTTTTATTGATCTGGGAAGGATGAAAAGTCCAGGAACCTTTAGGTTCTATACAAATCTCTATGATGGATAAAATGGTCCTCTGAGTTAACTTACTGACATGATGATGCCACCAAAGATTTAATCAATGATGTTGTTGTTGAATAGCACTTGAGTTTTGTGGTCTTTGAAGGTGTCATTGACTATAGTACTGACAAATTTGCTTTTGAAGATTTTCTTGATGTCATCTTAGGCTTTGTAGCAGATTGGTCAATGAGACAGTCATCAATTAAGGAACATTCTTCAATGATTACTATCTCACTGCAGAAACAGTAAAAGTAACCGTTGACGAGTAACATGTCTCTCAAGTGTGGAGTTTTAGATTTCTATGCAATACAAGACAGTGTTGGTGGTATTTTGAGAAGTACTCCCATGCCTGTAGCTTAACATCAGTCACAGTGGGTTCTCAGGACAGCTCAGGCATGTAGCCTGAGAGGGAAGATTTCAACCTCCATGGGCCAGTGATTGCTTTTTGAACACTTATCATCTGAGGAAATATTGAAAGTGAACATCAGACGCCTCTTTCTTTTGAATGAAAAGTCTTACAAATCTCACACTTGTAAGGTTTTTGGTCTAGATGCAGACAACAAAAGCATTTTAGATGTGGATCATCTGTGCCATCTGTTTGGCAATGTTTTAATAAAGATTGCTTGCTTCAGATGGTGCATCAGCCGTGTTAATAGCCCATGCGTTCAACCGCGCCAAACGAAGGAAAGACCCACCACCCATCCCTCTCTCTGCAAACAGAGGAGGCGATGATAGCGCAGAGAAGAGAAAAAACTGAAAAATATTGATTTCTATGAGTCTGAAAAATCTTTAGCGTAGAACTCCCGAAGAATCTCTCTTTTCAATAATGAGTAGTAGAACATCTGAAGCTACAGAAGTCTCTGTCTGGAGTAGCGCTCAAAGCCTTGCTACATCCTTGGTCACAGTTTGGGTCCGTCAATGAGGTTCAATGGTAATGTAGTGTTAAAGTGTTGATATTAAATTTATTTCTGAAGATTTCCAGCCTGAAAGCTCTAAAGCATTGTAGTTGCTACAGAAGAAACTTGACCAAGTCTAAAACGAATTTAAATAGCACCTTCTTCAGTCTAGTTCTATCCCTTATGACCTAGGAATGGGATTTGGGAGAAATGCAGTACAAAGCTTTGAGAACTGCGATCTGGTATTGTTTCTTTTTTCATTGGGAAACCTGTTTACTTTTAGTCTCCATCAATGTGGGGGCTTAGAATGTATGCTCAGCTGAATTGCCCCCAACAGTGGATGGCAAGGGCACACGAGGTCTCTAGGTGCCAACGCAGCATTAATCAAGACAGAACAAATCAAATGTATTTCCTTCATCAATGTTTGTTTCAAAAGGCAGAAGTGATAACACCGTTTCCTCTTTTTGACAGCTGGCATATCCTGTCTTAGGTAACAGAAAACAAGATCTTTCTTACTTCCTTTGATAGAAACTATTATATTTTCATGCAACTGCTTGTCTGCTGAAAGTTAAAAGGCCATCAATTATTAATCTAGTAAACATCTGTTATAGTTTTCCATCACCTGAAATTGTGCCATATCGTGTGTAGCAATCAATAGATGCAAAGAATATTAACAAAAAAGTATTTCGAAAGATTTTCAGAGGGAGCACTAGAAATTGAATACAGACAGCTGCGTACTTTTACTGTGTTTCCAATTGTGTCTCTTGTCACCATTCTTGCACAAATAACAAGGAAGCTCTTGTGCTGTGTGGGGTGTTGATGTTTACTGAGCCAGCAACATAAAGACGAAGATGCTATTGCTAAATTAGCTTCTGGGCGTTCCTTCGTCAGATGCAGGCAGCAACTGGGAAAGCATGCTTCGAGAATACCACTTCTGCATCCTGTGGCGTATGAAATGTTTTCAAACTTTAAAAGCCCTGCCTCAGCAAATACAGTGTTAAATCGAGCAGCAGAAAGTGCAGTTCATTGGAGTTCGAGGGTGGAGTGATGACTATTTTCAAAAGAAGCTGAGTGGGCCAGGCCAGGTTTCCAAAAGTGTGACTTTCTGATTAAACAGAGTTCTCAAGGAGAACTGGACTATGTTACAGGTTACACATGCTGAGGGGGAAAGCTCTTGAGGCCTGCAAAAGCACATCTCATGTGCTTACCTGTTCCAGCACACAGGGGTCTTCTGCTGGATGTCTTTACCCAACATTTCGGGGATTTCCTTCTGCTTTTCTGTGCTTTAAACCTCTGTCTTCTTTTTTTAATACAGATTTATATAGCGCGAATTCGACCCGAAGGTATTGGAGCGCTTTACATGAGCACCGGTTAGTTACACATTCAGGCTCGGGGAGATTAAGTGATTTGCCCAGACTCACTGGATGTGGACGAGATCCCGAGGCGCGAACCCTGGTTTCCAGCACCAAAGTCGGCGGTCTAGCCGTCAGACCACAACCTCTGCCTCTTTTTCTTGGCGGTTTGGTAGTCTCTACCGTCTACCCTCTCTGCGCATCTCACATTCCGCAAACACAGAAACACATTCCGTGTGTTGTTTGGGCCCGCGGTGCCAGGGAGCAGTGCGACTGGAAGAGGCCCAGTGACCACGCCCATCCTTGCAGTAGGCATGGGTGTGTCGCTGATACAAAGCTTCCTCCTCGCGCACACATACATCTCCCATCGCTGTAAATCAAAAGGGCGGCCCTGACAGCTCTCCAGGCTTTAGGTCTGTGCTATTGACCCGAGAGGGCCCCGCCCGGCCGGCCCCTGAAAGTCCCAGTAATTGAATGTCGCGAGCACGGAGGTTATTTCAGCCTGGCCAGAGCCCAGCCACTAAAATATCCGGTACCATCCCGGGAAAAAAACGTCTGAAGCACAGAATCTTCCAGGCCGACTGACTTGTTATGCTGCTCTCCACCCTGCTTTGTTTTATGCTACCCTATACGACCCTATTGCATTCAAAAAAGCGCCTATGCAGCATGTAACCATGACAAGAGCTAGAAACATTCCGCGGAGATGAATATATTCTTCCGGATTACGAAGAAGGTGATAACTGAACTTCCAATAAAAAAAGTGAGGAGTCTCAGCCCACCCTTTTTGTGTCCCTTGCCACATTTTGAATGTAGGGGAGAGTTGTGCTCCTGACTATGCACGTCAACAGTGCTATGGGGGGGAGGCAAGGTGATGTGAAGGAAGTAATGCCAGCGGACATGTTGGACCGGCTGTGGAATTTAGGGGGGTTTACGTGTCACCATTTCTGATGCTGTCCCAATCCCTTCTATGCAGGGCAAAGGCAGCCCCGCACAATGTCCCTCACCATTGCAGAGCCGGACTGGGACCAAAAGTAGTGCAGAGGAACCAAAGCAAAAGGGCCCACATTTGCGGATCAGACCCTTTCCTGAAGCATTGCACAGTTTCGTGAGACTGAAGAACTTTATGGAAAATAAAGTTTTCAATAGCTTGTAGGTCCAGTAACATTGGTCAGGACTGAAAAGACCACATTCCACTGCATGTCACTCACTGGTCTCCTGACACTAATCTTCAGCTCCATGAATCTCTCTTCTCCCCCCCCCCCCCCCCAAACAGATCCCTGAGTGTCCTCCGGGCCGCTAAGCCCTAAAGCTCATACTCATATGTGCAGATCCTTTGGTGTCCTGAGTCTCCGGCACGCCCTAAGATTCCAAGGGGCTCCTGCTCACTCTCACATTCTCCTGCAAACCTGCTCACCCTTAGATCCACCTGTACCCCTTGTCACCCGTTGGCCCTGCATCTCTTTCTAGCTCTTACCAGAGCTTCTGCTCACTCCCAGGTCAGTCTAGGCTATGGTGGCATTGGATTCTCTGATGTTTCAGTTTGCTCTCTTGATGCTCTGTCACACTTTTTCGTTTGCAGTTCTATATAGCTCGAACTCAGCCCGAGGGCATTGGAGTGCCTTACTTGAGCACCAGATTACATTCCACATGGTAAGATTGATGTTTTTTAGGCACAGGGATATTAAGTGATTTGTCCAGAATCACAGGACGCTGGACCGACCCCGGAATTCAAAACTGGTTCCCCAGTTCCAAAGTCAGCCACATCTCCTCCGATAGCTCGGAGATTAACATTTACTGCTAGCTCCTGTCACACCTAAATTCATACTTCTCACTCTTAGGTTCCCAACAAAGACCCTGCTCAATTTAGGTTCTCAAAGCTCCAGCTTACACTAGGTCTCCAAGTGTTCAGTCTCAACCTTAATTGCCAGAGGCTCCTGCTGGGGCCAGACTGGGAACACAAAGCAGCCCTGTCAAATGTTGTCAGACCAGCTCCCATACGGTGCATTGCCATCAAGCGCAGCTAACAAGCCTAACTACTACATGGGGGCTTAGGGGGTTTTAACCTTAAGAAAATCTGGGAAAAAATTGCAAAAATGGTGCATTCCACAACACATTTTTAATTGTATATTCAATTGCATTCGCTTTTAGAAGCAGAGTAAATGATGACCTTATAGTGCACCAGGATTCAACAATCTTTGCTTGGGGCTCTTCAATGATTCGCTCACTATCACCCTCCACCAGTGCCTCTCATCTCTCCAGAGCCCTACTCTCACATGTACTTCATTTGTTTTATAGTGCCTTTTATACCAGTGTAGGGTGTCAGAGCATTTTACATCATACAGAGACAATGATTCATACATGTGTAAATCAGTGTATGGAACGGGAAACAGCCTTTACAACGGAAGCGTTACAGCACATGCCATTACAACGCATGTCGTTACAATTCGAAAGGCTTGTTGCAGGCGGCAGAAGGTGTTGAAGTTAACTCCAACACCTTCCCTACTGTTGCACACACTGGAGTTGGAATAGTAAATTATACTATTCCAACTTCCAGCGCTCCCGACAGCAAGTTGGGGGTAAAGGTATGCGTTGTAACGGCATGTGTTGTAATGGCATGCGTTGTAACGTCATACAACCATATAGAACATGTTACATAGGACACAGGGGACTACAAGGTGTCGGATTCACATGTCATCCATACCGGTAGGCATTTTTAAGGGGGCTTGGTCTGGAGAAGCACAAACTCAGGATTCAGAACATAACACAGTGGTTAGCATTGACTTCACTAATAATATTATATTTTCATCCACACAAACATTTTTTAGCTAAATTAGAACAATGAAAGACTAGGAAAATACATACATTTCTAACCTAGAAAACGATTGTGATTTATGAGCTGCACAGTAACAAAGTGATATCTGTGATAAAAGCAGCAACCCACTGAGCTTAACCTCGATGCCTGCAACATCTCTCTCTTTCATGTTTCCGAAGTTCCTGTACACCCTGCAGATCTTGATCGTCTTAGTCACACACAGGTCCCCAAAACCATTATTTTGTTTATTCAAAGACTCTATCTGGTCTTCAGGTTTACCTTTACTCAATTGCTAGGTCTTGATGAGATGTCACCTGATTGACTGAGACATTTCCGCTTATCCTCAAGTGACAGCCTCTGTCATCAGCCCCGTGTACTTGGCTGTCTTCAGCCAGAAGCATCTTAAGACTCCTATTCAAGTCATCAGAGCAATGAGATGGCCCAGGTGTGAGACTGGCCCGCTTGTCATCAGAAAGTCTGAAGGAAGTGTTGGGGTGCACTTGGAAAGCTGCCCAAAAAAAACACCCCAAATTAAAGCATGCATACTACACCTCAAGACTCATGCCTATGAGTAAAACAGGTGACCATGACAGATGGATTACAATCCTGCAAAATCAATGAAAAATTTAAGTGTATGTTGCAGAAGTTTGTGTAGTAGGACCAGCTCAGCCTCTCATCCTTTCAAGACTGTTAAAATCGGTACCGTTGTTTTGGATAATTACAAGGTACATTTCCGTTTGAGGTGTGATTTATGTAAATGTGCACTAGTCATGTCAACTCTAGTAGCCCTTCCACCACAATAACACCTGACACAATCTTAGCAGGAAAGAAGTAAGCTGCTTTTGTCCGGAAAACAGTGATTAGTGTAACTGTACTCCCATTCTCCCTTTCCATATTCCCCTCTCAGTTACCTTGTAGTATTTTATGAAGTACATTGCACATCAGGCTTTGAGTATTTGCTTTCCTGTGTTTTGAAGGAGAAATTAGGGGTTCATTGGTGAATGGAGTCAGGGTTGTTCCTCTTTACCTCTGTTCCTATGGTTAAAGAGAGTAAGAGAATAATGTGTCTACCTGGAAGCAGCAGTGAGACGGGTGGGAAAGGGGGTGGGGGGATCGGTTTAAAAAACCCAAACACTTACCTCCCAGCTGGCCGCTTGCCGACCGCCGCCTCTCTTGCGTCCTCTTCCTGGTTTCTTGGGAGAAACAGGAAGCAGGAAGCACCAGGGCTCCCACGCTCCCCACAGCCAATCACACTGCTGCAATGCAGCGTTGTGATCGGTTTAAGTGCCGTGACACGGCGCTCAGCCTGGGATTGGATGTTCTCCATGCAGGTTGTAAAGCAGCCTGCATGGAGAACAGGGAAAGTACGCATGACAGTTTTGGGCAGCCCATGGCCGCCGGCCAAACAAGCATTGCGCCCTTAGGAGTGTTCTACCACTCCTCCCCTGCTCTGCAGCCCCGCCCCGCCCCCTCATGCAAGCGACTGCAGCAGGAGGACAAAATAAAATGCTAATAACATTGCGTTATTATCATTTTCTTTTTTCTTTTCTGCTGCTGCTTCATGGCAGTGGGGCAGCGCTCCTCCACCTTAGCAGAGGAGCCGCCACTGGTGTCTGCACTTTATGAAAGATAGAAAGTAAATCCTTTCTTGGCTCTGACTTTGGCCGTGTGTCACCAAGTTGCCTCGCCCCTTCTGCCTGAACAGCACTGAGATCATTATTAGAGTTGCCCATAATCCCACTGCATCACATGCCTTCTGGAGAAGGACCTCCATTACGTCATCAGCATTTGAAGCATGGGCAGAAGCAGAATAGGCCATACCTGGGGTGCAGTTTGCCCGTTACACCTTGGTGACCCGGTACTACTGTGCTTGCTGCACCATTGATAGCAGCACCGCAGCATGAGAAGTATTTCTGTCGGCAATCCAACCAAGACAAGAGGAGCAGCAAGGTGACTAGGGAGAGCAATGCAGATACCTCTTGGAATTATGCTTGTTTTTCCATGGGACAGTCAAAGATCAAAGTATAAAAAAGCAAATGGCATACCGGGCTCTAGGACACATAAGGTGTAGGTAGCGGGTGAACTGGAATTCTCCCCAGCACGTAGAACCAGTGAAAGAGCACATCGCTAACGTAATCAGTAGCGTGCAGGCCGGACCATAGTGCTCACAGCGAGAATACAGAGAAGAAAACCATCAGGCGTGCCTATTAGTTGTGAATGAGGTGGTTAACACCGAAATATAATAGGACCAACATGTTACAGCGTTAGCTTCCATCCACCAACACACTAAATAAACCCTGTTCTTCAGGCCATACATGGCCTTGGTATACCTCCACCTAACCTGTGTACCTGGCTCCGATGCCTGCTTTGTCTCCTTCAAATAACGTAACCAGAAACCCTGGCCTTTTCTGTTGCTAATGAAGTGTGGGGGGGGGGGGAATTATCATTTTTTAAATCCATGTAAATCACTATTTTTGCATGATCTGCATCCACCTGCCATAGCTTAAAACACAAGCAAACTGTAGGTGAAATGCCCTGCCAGCACACAGTTTTCAGGTCTTGCAGCGACAAACGCAAACTACCTGTGCAGTTCTCAGTAGTGCACTCACCTGTGTACTACCAGTTGTGGGGCCTTCTCAATGGAACCTCCAATAAATTCCATTTGCTGCCCCAAGAACTGACAGAAAAAATTTTTGGTAATCACTCCAGAGGTAGTTCCCATTTACTCATTTATTTTGTGAATTTATAATTGTCATTTAACAGCAAGCATCAAGAAAACATTAAAGTTCACACAGAAGACATCTTGTTTTCAAGTCAAGTGTAATCATTTTGTAAGGCATATTGATCCAATCCTGTACATCAAGGCCCATTTTCCATTTAGCAGTAAAGTTACTATTTACATCCTGACATATGAAAACTAAGGGCCAAGTTTATATATTGTCGGAGAGGGTACTAGGTTGCAATGACGACGGAGTTCCCGCCCCGCCAATATAGTGATCCGCCTTCTAAATTTATTTGCAGGCGGACCTTAAGTTTGGCCATGGCAAAGACTACTCTGTCTCCACATGGCCAAACTTCTCCGACAGCCATGAGAAGTAAGGGCGGTCAGAGAAATGGCTACTTCTCAGCCCACCCAATTTAGATGAGCGGATGTGTAGTCATTTATTACTGTTCCTTACTGCCAGGCAAAACCTGGTAACTAGGAAGAGGTGAACTGTGACCAGAAGGACTAGAGGGAGAGCAACACACTCTGAATGTACAGAAACAAGATGGCTAAGGACAAGGGACCCAAGAGGACCAAGGCCTTCAGTAGCAAGACCATGAGGATCAAGTGGACAAGGGTCAGCAAGACCAATAGCAGAAGGAGCAGAAGAAGAATGTTGACTAGGGCCATAAAAGGATGACCAGGAAAGAGAACATGGAGGGGTAATACCTGGTGGTAAAGAACAGTTAAACCATTCTAATACTCCCCCCACCATTGGAGAAACCTCCCATGGTGAGGGGAGCTATACTGTTTTCTTTCCAAAAAGAAAATCTGTTTTAGGTTTTTCTTTTTGAAAAGTAAAATAGAAATCTGTTTGCTGCAAGGCTGCATCCTTCCGACTCATGTAAGAAAACCTTCAATACTGCTGCATGGAGAGGGAGAGACTCAGGTTCTTGATTGTGGTTCTGTGAAAGAAAATCTTCCTTTGTAGAAAGAAAGAGGAGCTGAAAACCCCAGATTCTCTTAGGTGCTGTAACACCTCAGTTAATTCATCTGCCTGTACAAAACGTGCCTTAATGTTGTTATCATTAGGGTCAACAGCAGAATCATTCACCTCCAGTCTGGGGACTTTATGGGGAACAGGAGTCTCCTGGGCCTTAAGAGCTGTGTCAACAGCCAAGTTAATAATCTGCTGCAGAGTGTCAATGCTTAGCCATGGCTGAGAAGGGCCAGCAGTCACCTGAGAGGAAGTAGAAGGTGGACTTCCAGGAGGATTTCATTACAAGACCGGAGGCTACCATTATGCAAAGCATCTTTTATTTGCCACTCCTGCAGCACTTCAAAGACTTTACAACAGAACAAAAACACCAGAACTGGAACACAAAGTCTATAAGTATTCCTTCCAAACAACATTCTTCCTCTTTTATTGCTGCTCCTAAAAGAGATAAGTCAAACGTTTTTCATATCTAATGAATGTATGTTTGAAGTAAATATGGATGATGTTTGTGATCTAGTAAGAGCAAGCTTCTAATATTTGGAAGCTTGCTGTTGTGTAAGTATTATTTATTGATTTGAGATATCTGTTAAGAGAGTTTATATGTTAAGGAATGATTTAGGAGATAGAAAAAAAAGAAATTGATTTTTTTATATAAGTAGGTTATCTATTGTTTTAAAAGAATGGATTGTATTTCGGGAGCTTATTAAAAGGGATTTTTAAAGTAGGATAGACAAACAATTGTATATTTTTAAAAATACAAGTTTACCGTTGGCGCTGTGTGTCTGAAGCATGAGAAAACGTGGTTGCGCTTGAGTGTCAGATGCAGTTCTAGTGGGAAGGCTCGCTTCGGATGGCATCTGCAGGTAGAATGATGAGTTTATCTTTGCGAGGATCACACTCAGGCACGTAATTTAAGTCTGTGATCTTGCGAGAGGGAGGCCATTTTAGTTTGGGAGAAATAGTATTATGGGAGTGGTTATTATGCAATTGTAGGGAACGGTTTAATGATGGTTTACCCTAGCATTAATAACGGAAGGTTGTGAACAGCTGATTGGTGCACAAGTAATAAGGAAATTAATATTTTAGGAAATAACAGATTGTTAAGGTGATATTAGTAGAGAAAAATAGAAATAATAGTTTTCAAAAAAAGAGAGTGGAAGGAGTTCTTGTGATGGAGGGAGAACAAGAAAGAGAGGTAGAGATTTCAGGAGGAAGAATTAATGAGGAGTTTGTTAAGAAATTAATTGAGTATGTAATGGAGAAGCAGGTAAAACAGCCCATGAAGGATTATTTGAAAAGTAGGAAAAGGAGAGGAAATGATGTAGGAAAGGAATTTTATTAATTAACAGAGGGTGAAGGAATGAGTACTGAAGTAGTAGGAAAGAAAAGAGCAAAGAAAACGAGACACATTGAAGAGGTGCAAATGACAAAAAAGGATAAGGTTGGAAGTTTACCAACTACAAAGAAAGGTGTCTTTTACGGCACAAAAAGGAAAGGTATCCTTAGAGGCATGCAAGGAGAGGATGCCCTTGGCGGCACACAGCAGGAAGAACATTTTGAAGAAGAAATGCAAAATTTATGGGCAGAGAAAAATGATGAAAAGTTAGATAAATATGTGTTAGATTTAGAGGAAGATGATGGTTTTGAAGAATTTGAAAATATGGAGGTAGAAGCCTCAAGTGAAAGTATATATGATACTTTTGGAGGGGATATGTTTAGTCCAATAAATATTGAACACCCTAGAAGTGGTGAATGGTGGTCTTTGGACCACATTGCTAAATTTATTAAGAATTGGATTAAGAAACCCTTAGACAGGGAAGTGAGGAGACTGATGAGAGTGGAATGCTCAAGAGCAAGAATAGAAGAGAAGGTCTGTGCTACCCCAAATTTGGATCCTGATCTGATTAGTTATTTGTTCAGACTGGCAAGAGATCCTAGGAAGGGTCTAGAGAGATCCCTGAAAATATGTCAAGACAAATTGTTGGACGTTTTGGGTTCATTGGGTAGAATTCTAGATATGGCAGACGGAGCATACACAAATAAAGAGCAGATCGATGTAGAACTATTGAGAGGATGGAGCCAGAGGGCAGTAGTTCTTTTGGGAAACGCAAATTCGGGACTACTGCAGGAGAGAAGGAAGGCGATCTTGATGAAGATCAATCCCAAGTAGGGAGATCTGGCACAGAAAGAGGGGCAGAAGGCACTAAGGGTCTGTTATTTGGAGATGGATTAGTCAAAGGTATAGGGAAGTATGTTGGAATTTTCACAGCACTAGACAAGGTGCAGGGAAATATGTGAATGATGTTTGGTGTTTTTGGAAGGGCCAGTAGAAGGGGACCCTTTACTTGCCGTGGCATGCAGAGGTCCCAGTATGGATCACAGTATAGCATGCAGTATGGTTGGCAGAGCAGAGGAAGAGGATATCAACAGAACTCAAGTTTTTATCCAACAAGAGGAAGATCGAATACAGTCAAAAGATATTCAAGTGGTCGCGGATTGCCAAATAGTGGAGGACAAGGTGGGGATTACTTTTGGTTTTTCCCAGTTAGGAGTAGGAGGTCGACTGAAATTTTACAAGGAGCAATGCCAAAGAATTACAAAAGATTCTTGAATCTTGCAAACAATACAAGGTTTTGTAATAGAGTTTATGAGCACTCCTTTCCAAGAAGTGGAACTGTGAGAAGTTGGCCTGGTATATGATGTTCACTAGTTAAAATGACCACCTTGTACCATGCCAAGCAACCCTTATGGTGTGGTTGTAAGTCAACCTTTTCGGACTAGCTGCCCTAGTGGTAGCGTACGCTAAGCAGTCTTTGAGGCTAAACTCGTTTAAGCGTGTTAAGCAAGCTGTTTTACCATATGTAACCCCCCTTTATACCAATGAAAGGACACCACACAGATGTATATTCAAAATATATATGTATTTATTACTCAAAGTATCCCCTAAACTCTTTATGAGCACAGGAGCACAAATCGTTAAACAAGAAAATATTACAATATACAGAAGTTGCACTTTATATGGATAGGCCCTGGTGGCCGCTCAAACCATATACTAAAATAGTGGTATAAGTACCACGAATAGGAAAGGGAAAAGGCCTAGGGCCTCTAGAATCGCTGGGCCTACAAGGAGCTAACTTCAGTTAGTGACCAGGAGGTCCACGGGTCGCGTGTGCAGTGAGGAAAGTTACACGCGGGCTCCCATAGGTTTTCAATGGGTGCGTAAAAGTTCAAAAGTTACTGCTAAAAGGGTCTTCTGGTTGAACTACGAAATCAAGACTTCAGATCTAAACATTAGAGATGTCACTCTACACTTGTGCACCGGAGTGCCAGCTTTACCTCACCCACAGGAAGCGGGTGCATAGGTCTCGAAGTACGTCGGGTTTCGTCTATCTGTTCAATGGAGCCTGGTGACAAAGATGCTGCAGGCGGCCGGTCCAGAAGAGATGCGGTGGATCCAAGGGTGGATCGGAGTTGTAGAAGACCTGTAAGCAGAGGGGACAGTGTTCACAGTCACTAGCCAGTGACCAGCGTGGCACCAGGTAGGTACCAGGCGATGTCGGGTGCAAACAGGTGAAGACGTGTAGCTTGTCTCTGCAGCCATGTGGTCCCTGAAGGTTGACAACGTCCAGGAGTCGGTTCACGAGCTGTCCCACGCAGGCTCTCGCTGTCGGCGGTGTCAGCGACTCGAAGGAAGCAAACAAGCCTTGGCAAAAGCAGGAGTCGCAGGAATTGAAGAAAGCTGTTTACTCTGACCAGCAAGGTCAGAGGGGCTTCTCCTTTGGAGGGAAGCAGGGGCCAATCTGAGGCAACCAGACCAGTGTCGTAGTTTTCAAAGTTACTTGCCAAAATGGCCACTAGCCAACAGGCCAGGGACCGGGCAGGCGCGTCGAGATGCAAAGTGCAGAGGGGCCCCACGCAGATCGTGGAGATGCTGGAGGGCTCACCTTTGGTGCAGATGCTGCTCGGATGTTTGGCTTCTCAGGACCCAAAGCACAACTTGGAGGGAGCCTCTGTTGTCGCGCTTGCAGCTTGTCGAGTGTCTTCCAAGATGGCTGGCTCCACGTGTCTCGGTGCCTCCACGGGTTCCTTCTTTGCAGGGACTGTGGATTGGGCTGTGAGAGGTCTGGAGGTCCAGTTCTTGTCGGTCTCTGGGCTCGGGCTCCGGCAGGAGGCGGCGGCAAAGCAGACGTCGAGTTGCTGGATGGTGCTTGCGTTAGCTAGATGGTCACTCCCTGACCATAGGGGAGATTTCCTTCTGTCCTCTGTGCAGCAGAGCGTCGAAGTTCCCGTCTTCTTCTTTGTTTCAAGTTGATTCCAGGATGTCTGAAGTCTTAGGACACAGCTCCTACCTTTAAGCGGATTCTAGGGGCCGGACTACCTGCTAGGTCCCTCCCTAAGGGTGGGACCAGGAAGGGGGATGGTTACACCCCCAATCCTTTGTCCAGCTCGCCCCAGGTCCGGGGCTGGTGTGCCCCAGGACCGGTTTGAACTGGCATATGCACCGAGGCTCCTTGTGAGCCTCAGGCATGTCTGTTTCTTTTCAAGCCCTACCTGACCAATACACAAAATCCTGTCTGGGGTGGTGCTCGCACCTCCCCTGGCAGGAAACCCTTGGTCCACGTCTCCCAAGCTGGAAGGACTCCCAGCAGCAGGAGGGCAGACTTGTGTCTGTGGTGGCAGCGTCCATTTTGTGGAGCTGAGGCTATGTCTGATTTTACCCAGGTTTCAGGTACTGTACATGTCGTGTCCCTCTAGAAGGGTGGAATGCTAACCCCGTCGCCAGAATTGGCGAGGAGTTAGTATTCCAATTCGTATGACACCTTACTCGACATGTTTTGATAAAGCCAAACCAAAGATAGCATTTAACCGCGAGGTTCATAATGCACTTAAGAGTATATGGTATAGCACCTGGCACTGGGCTGTTTCTCCCATCAGAACTACTACTACTATCAGACTCACCCCCTTTGTCATCCCTGTTCCTATGCTGATCCTCATCATCTGTAGTCTGATTCTCAACTAAGGGGCGACTGTTAGAAAGGGGTACTTCAGTAGCATCTTCAGAAGGAGGGCCTCCTGTTCCAGTTCCTGCGGGGTCTAACTGGGAGGCTTTCTTGAGAGCTCTCTGATCTTCATCAGCTTGTAAGAGTTCTCTGAGTTCAGCAGAGGTAGGGTTCCTGGGCTGTTTAAGGCCCCTGATATTTGCCAACTGCCTGAGCTCATTTTGGTTTAGGGTAGCAAAGATGGTTGGTGCCCTCTGGGGGTCACTCTCGACAGAGATGGGTACATTGGACCCCTCTGCCCCAGCCATTGCTCTTAAGTGTGGGTGGATGTGTTGCAACTACCTACACTTGGGTTTTCCTACTAAACCTATCTAGTAGTTGTAGTCAGGGTGTGCTACTCCCTTTGCTCTACAACAACTAAGTTCAGTAGAACTTAAGTATATCTAATCTTGTTTTATATGTACCTAAAGGTACCTGTATGATCTTTCAATTGGTAACAAAGAGATTACATAGGTAAAACACAGCAAGCTCAAATCCAACCGCTGTTCACCAATGTGAGAAGTTGGCCTGGTATATGATGTTCACTAGTTAAACTGACCACCTTGTACCATGCCAAGCAACCCTTATGGTGTGGTTGTAAGTCAACCTTTTTGGACTAGCTGCCCTAGTGGTAGCGTAGGCTAAGCAGTCTTTGAGGCTAAACTCGTTTAAGCGTGTTAAGCAAGCTGTTTTACCATATGTAACCCCCCTTTATACCAATGAAAGGACACCACACAGATATATATTCAAAATATATATGTATTTATTACTCAAAGTATCCCCTAGACTATTTATGAGCACAGGAGCACAAATCGTTAAACAAGAAAATATTACAATATACAGAAGTTGCACTTTATATGGATAGGCCCTGGTGGCCGCTCAAACCATATACTAAAATAGTGGTATAAGTACCACGAATAGGAAAGGGAAAAGGCCTAGGGCCTCTAGAATCGCTGGGCCTACAAGGAGCTAACTTCAGTTAGTGACCAGGAGGTCCACGGGTCGCGTGTGCAGTGAGGAAAGTTACACGCGGGCTCCCATAGGTTTTCAATGGGTGCGTAAAAGTTCAAAAGTTACTGCTAAAAGGGTCTTCTGGTTGAACTACGAAATCAAGACTTCAGATCTAAACATTAGAGATGTCACTCTACACTTGTGCACCGGAGTGCCAGCTTTACCTCACCCACAGGAAGCGGGTGCATAGGTCTCGAAGTACGTCGGGTTTCGTCTATCTGTTCAATGGAGCCTGGTGACAAAGATGCTGCAGGCGGCCGGTCCAGAAGAGATGCGGTGGATCCAAGGGTGGATCGGAGTTGTAGAAGACCTGTAAGCAGAGGGGACAGTGTTCACAGTCACTAGCCAGTGACCAGCGTGGCACCAGGTAGGTACCAGGCGATGTCGGGTGCAAACAGGTGAAGACGTGTAGCTTGTCTCTGCAGCCACGTAGTCCCTGAAGGTCAACAACGTCCAGGAGTCGGTTCACGAGCTGTCCTACGCAGATTCTCGCTGTCGGCGGTGTCGGCGACTCGAACGAAGCAAACAAGCCTTGGCAAAATCAGGAGTCGCAGGAATTGAAGAAAGCTGTTTACTCTGACCAGCAAGGTCAGAGGGGCTTCTCCTTTGGAGGGAAGCAGGGGCCAGTCTGGGGCAGCCAGACCAGCATCGTAGTTTTCAAAGTTACTCGCCAAAATGGCCACTAGCCAACGGGCCAGGGACCGGGCAGGCGCGTCGAGATGCAAAGTGCAGAGGGGCCCCACGCAGATCGTGGAGATGCTGGAGGGCTCACCTTTGGTGCAGATGCTGCTCGGATGTTGGGCTTCTCAGGACCCAAAGCACAACTTGGAGGGAGCCTCTGTTGTCGCGCTTGCAGCTTGTCGAGTGTCTTCCAAGATGGCTGGCTCCACGTGTCTCGGTGCCTCCACGGGTTCCTTCTTTGCAGGGACTGTGGATCGGGCTGTGAGAGGTCTGGAGGTCCAGTTCTTGTTGGTCTCTGGGCTCGGGCTCCGGCAGGAGGCGGCGGCAAAGCAGATGTTGAGTTGCTGGATGGTGCTTGCGTTAGCAAGATGGTCACTCCCTGACCATAGGGGAGATTTCCTTCTGTCCTCTGTGCAGCAGAGCGTCGAAGTTCCCGTCTTCTTCTTTGTTTCAAGTTGATTCCAGGATGTCTGAAGTCTTAGGACACAGCTCCTACCTTTGAGCGGATTCTAGGGGCCGGACTACCTGCTAGGTCCCTCCCTAAGGGTGGGACCAGGAAGGGGGGTGGTTACACCCCCAATCCTTTGTCCAGCTCGCCCCAGGTCCGGGGCTGGTGGGCCCCAGGACCGGTTTGAACTGGCATATGCACCGAGGCTCCTTGTGAGCCTCAGGCATGTCTGTTTCTTTTCAAGCCCTACCTGACCAATACACAAAATCCTGTCTGGGGTGGTGCTCGCACCTCCCCTGGCAGGAAACCCTTGGTCCACGTCTCCCAAGCTGGAAGGACTCCCAGCAGCAGGAGGGCAGACTTGTGTCTGTGGTGGCAGCGTCCATTTTGTGGAGCTGAGGCTATGTCTGATTTTACCCGGGTTTCAGGTACTGTACATGTCGTGTCCCTCCAGAAGGGTGGAATGCTAACCCCGTCGCCAGAATTGGCGAGGGGTTAGTATTCCAATTCATATGACACCTTACTCGACATGTTTTGATAAAGCCAAACCAAAGATAGCATTTAACCGCGAGGTTCATAATGCACTTAAGAGTATATGGTATGGCGATATCTGGAAACGGTAGAAGGAAGTTGTTCCGACCACGGCAGACAGGCTCAGCTCATGCCAGAGCACCATCTCACATGGAACCAAGCACTCTGCCGTCAGGATTGTTAAGGCCTGCCATAGGAGTGACTTATAGGTTAACATGTGTTCCATTTAAGGTTAGGTATAGGTATACTACACCTAAGTAAGAGGTGTATACACCAACTTACCCCAGCTGAGTGATCAGCCAGTTGTGTCAAATTGTTAGGCCAGGCCAGGGGTGGCACAATACATGCTTCAGCCCTTGGTAGGCCTTAGATACACCAATGCCCTGGGTACCTAGTGTACACTGGTACAGGGGCTCACAGGGTGATCTAGTTCCAATTGGTTATGCACCTAGAGTGCATAGTGTCAATTTAGTAGAGAGAACAGCAGGCTGGGGGTCTGATTAGCAGGCCTACAGCCTCAGTATGTCAAAAACCAGTGAAGCAAAAAGCAAAAATGTGGGGTGACCATAGGATAGCAGACCCTACTCTCCTACAGGAACCAAAAGAGATACAGATGTTTCTAGGTCAAGAAGCAGTAGTAGATCAGGAGATGCTTTCTTTAATTGGGAAAAATGCAATAAAGAAAGTAGAAGAATGGGAAATTTGTTTTCTAAGCAATTTGTTTTTGGTAAAAAAGAAGGACAAAGGTTGGCGTCCAGTGATAAATCTCAGAGGGCTAAACAATTTCTTAGTGTATCGTCATTTGAAGATTGAAGGGATACAACCCCTGAGAGACTTAATAAAGGAAAAGGATTGGATAGTAAAATTGGAACTAAAAGATGCTTACTTTAAGATTCCGATGACAGAAGAAAGTCAAACGTTTTTGCAATTCAGATGGAAAGAGAACATTTATCAGTTCAAATGTTTACCTTTTGGTCTATTTTCAGCACCTTGGTGTTTCACAAAGGTGATGAGGGTATTGGTAGTTTTTTTTTCTCGAAAAAGAGGAATGAGGATGATTATATATTTGGACGATATTTTGATTTTATCTCAATGCAAAAAGGAGTTGGAGAATACAATGATAGAGGTAATGAAGATGCTGGAAGAGTTGGGATTTATTTTGAACAGGGAAAAGTCTTGTATGGTTCCATCACAAAGGCTAGAGTTTTTCAGTTTTATGGTGGACACGGGATTATGTCAATTAAGTCTTCCATACAAGAAGATGAAAATGATCAAGAGGGAAATACTACAGAGTTTAAAGAAGGATATGATTTCCTTTCATTAAGAGAATTAGCAAGGATTATAGGTCTTTTGAATTTATCTGTCCAAGCTATATTTCCAGGGCCGTTACACCACCGTGCTCTGCAGATATTAAAGGGGAATACACTAAGAAATGGATTGTGGTATGGCGACAAGATAACATGCGATGTGGAAGCAAAGAAGGAACTTTGTTGGTGCTTAGACAACATGGAGGCATGGAATGGAAGAGCAATTTTTGGGTTAACTCCAGATTTTGTGTTAGAGTCAGATGCTTGTATGCCTGGATGCCTGGATGGGAAGCATCTCTTGGAGATATGGAAACAGGTGGAGTATGGTCAAAGGAAGAGATAATGAAACATATCAATTGTCTGGAGTTGACGGCTGGTTTTTATGATTTACAGAGTTTCAAGGAGGAAATAAAAGGGAAAACAGTTTTGATGAAGATGGACAATGTTTCTGCGGTTACGTACATAAACAAATTGGGGGGAACGAAGTCCAGGAATTTAGCAGATTTAGCAAAGGAATTTGGGAATTTTCGTCTGAAGCACAAGGTGGGAGTGAAAGCAGAGTATTTAGCAGGAGAGATGAATGTGAATGCGGATTGGAATTCAAGGAATTTGAAAGATTACAGCAATTGGAAGTTGAATGTAAGTTTTGTTGTAAGGATAAATTTAATTTGGGGTCCTCTGGAAGTGGATCTCTTTGCACGTCGATTAACTACCCAATTGGAGGAGTATTACAGTTGGAGAGCGGATCCGAAAGCAACAGGGATCGATGCATTTCAGCAGAAGTGGAAGAAGGTTTATGCTTTTCCCCTTTGCGTGCTGTTGAAGTTGAGACAGGAGAAGAGTCATTGATTTTAGTGACTCCAGTTTGGGTGTCTCAGGTATGGTTCCCGTCAGTAATGGAGCTAGCTTGTGCAGAACCCTTGTTGATGCCAGCCAGAGTAGGTCTGCTCAAAGACACAGAAGAGAAGGAACATCCTTTAGTTTTGAGCAGGGTTTTGAACCTTTTTGCTTGGAAAGTGTCAGGAGATCCATTGGAGTCAAAGGTCTTTCGTCAGAGGCTGCAGAATTACTGGAGCATTCATGGGCACAAGGAACGAGAAAAAGGTATAAAGGAATTTGGAGAGTCTGGGCTAGTTGGTGCATGTCAAGGAGTCTGGATCCCGTGGAAGCTCCTGTAGTGGAGGTGGTTAATTTTTTAACAGAGAAATTTAAAGAGGGGTTGGAATATAGGGCTAATAATTGTTATAGGTCTGCAATTTCGGCTGGCCATTCACTTTTTAATGGGAAGTCTATAGGGAGAGATGTGATGGTGTGTAAAGTTCTTAAAAGTATGAGGATTAGGAGACCACCTAAGGCTCGGTATAGGGTCCTATGGGATGTAAATATTATGTTGTCTTTATTTCTGCAGTGGCCAGTTAATAGGTTTTTGGATATTATAAGACAGGGACACAGACACACTGAATAATGGGTATCGCTGAGTGACCACGAGCGATCACCCAGCCTTGTTTTATACCATCAGGCCGGGCCCAGCCCTCTGGCTGCATACATTATATCACAGAGGCCGGGTGGCACTCTACAGGGTGTTCTGTTTTCTAGGCTCCCAATATCTGTGAGAACGGAAGCTTCTCATCAAGTAGGTACTGAGAGAAAAAGAAGGACGAGGAAGTAATGGTCTCATTCCGATTGCCACAGGAATTCGCTTTTAGTGCAAAAATGTGTGGCAATCATATTTGGACACATTTTACCCGCATTTCATATCTATAACTTTGCATCAGTTTTGGAGAATTACAGAATTTCTGTGATATGTCAGTGCCAGGCATTCACTGCTGATACTGCAGAGAAAGCATAAGTTTGCAATTTTAGCACTCTTTTTTCCCACACATCTGCACATTCTCCAGAAACAGCACAATAATACCATCATTAACAGATTTTACTTATCAATCAAAATAAGGCCAGTAGTGGTAAAGGTTCAGGTATTCTCAAAGGTGTTTTGGGGTTAAAAATCTATTGGAAATGCACTTTTGGCACATTTTGTGATAGTACTACCTCCTTATTTTGTCACTTTTACACACGTTAACACTATCTGGGCAAGGGTTTCATGCCATTGGTGTCAGTCTAAGAACCAAGTACAGCAATAAGCAACAAAAAAATGACTAGTCAACTGTTTTCAAGGGAAGTGCACTGAGCGCCAATAAGAGTTTCTTGCTGCATTTTGAGTTACGGTTGATCTGGTTGAGTTAGAATCAAATGTGTTCTGTTTTTTAAATCTATATATTATGCCGTAGATGATGGCTTATGTGGCAACTGTGACAAATCCATAATTATGCAGTGTTAGACCTGCCATTCTTGATGTCGTTTCCCCTGGTTTTTTGCTTCTGCCTCCAGTACTTTTTACTGTATGCTGGACTTCATTTTTGCTAGTTTTTGAACTTTTGGCTCTTTACCACTGCTTATCAGTACTAAAGTGCAAGTGTTCCCTGAGTAAATTATGATTGTAATTGGTTATCCATGAATGGCATATTTGATTTACTGGTAAAACCCTAGTAAAGTGCACTGTGTGTGCCCAGGGCCTGTAATTCAAATGCTACTAGTGGGCCTGCAGCACTGATTGTGCCACCCACATGTGTAGCCCTGCAAACCTGTCTCAGGCCTGCCACTGCCGGGTCTATGAGTGCAGTTTTAAACTACCATGTCGACCTGACAAGTGGACCCACTTGCCGGCCCAAATTTTCCCTCCCTTTTCTTACATGTAAGGCACCCCTAAAGTAGGCCCATGGGGAGGATGCAGTGTATGTGAAAAATATGACATGTACTTGTGTGTATTACATGTCCCGATAGTAAAATACTGCCAATTTAGGTTTTCACTGTTGCAAGGACTATCTCTCTCATAGGTTATCATTGGAGCTGCCCTGTAACACCTTACAAGTGTAACTTTCATTTGGGAAGAGTTGGAGTTTGGGTTCCCTGAACTCAGGATTTAGAAAGACATATTTCTGTGAAGGTGTTTTTTTTTTTAGAACAGATTTTATTATGTCAATGGTCGAGTACAGTGCAGAGCTCCTTAAACCAGGAGACATCAGCCAGATTAAACATTGAAAAATATTAACATTGACAAGTAGTTTATACAATATCATCATCATGATAAAATTGAACAACACAACGTAAACGCGGTACATCCCCCGTTGCACTTTTCCATCACTACATCTTATTTGCCACTACTTCGCGAACCCCAGCAGATAATGTCCATCACCAGACAACCAGTCTCCTATCTAAGAGGCCCACACACCAACATAGACATGGATGCATCCACCAAGGGCACCGGATCAAATTAGATACCTCGATAATCTGCCCATCTTTTCCAGATCTTGGGGTGCTTTTGCGGGCAACCTTTGGACCCAAAAATCGGAATCTCCAACCCCATGCAGAAGTAAAGTCCCTTTTTCCATGCCGTAAGAGAAGGTGGGACCGGAGCCTTCCATAGCCTTGCCATGTCCCTCTTAGCCAGTGTCAACCCCAACAGTAAAAGGTGCCTCTTATATATGTTGCCTCCAATACCCTCCATAATATGCAAAATTGCTAATCTTGGGGAGGATGGAAGCACCCACACCAGCACTTCTGAAAGACAGGCCATTACCCCCCGCCAAAATCTCCCAAGTGCTGTGCAATGCCAGATTGTCTGTATCAAGGACCCCTCCTCCCGACCACGATGCAGGCACAACGGAGATGACACTAGGCCCGCTCTCCACAACCTAAGCCTCGTGTAGTAAATCTGGTGAAGGTATTTAAATTGAATGAGAGGCAACCATGTTGCTATCGCTGCTCCCCGTGGGTAGGCCAGTGCATCCATCCAATCATCTTCATCAATTGGGCAAAGATCACCCACCCATGCCTCCTTGAGCTTAACCAATGTCGTGGAGCTATTGGTCACCAGTGACTGGTAAATTTCTGAGATTTTATGATCACACAGATCCCCCATAAATACCTTGGTCTCTATTGGACTGAATTCGGGGAAAGCCTCTAAGTCCGAAATGCTAGGACGGAGGGCATGCCGAAATTGGATGTATCTATAGAATTGCGTTTTAGGCAACTGGTACTCCTGCTGGAGATCTTGGAATGATTTCCAAACGGAGCCTAGCATCACGTCCCTCAACTTTGAGATTCCTATATTATCCCACCCACCCCCGGAAGCCGGACAACGCAGCCAGTGAAGGCAAGTGACCATTACACCACAATGGGGTTTCCCC
The DNA here is from genome assembly GCF_964204655.1 of Triturus cristatus. NCBI lineage: Eukaryota > Metazoa > Chordata > Amphibia > Caudata > Salamandridae > Triturus > Triturus cristatus. The sequence continues at coordinate 144,238,921 of NC_140580.1, read as the reverse complement.
TGTCAGCTCATTCCACCACCCCATCTTGCGGAGAGACTGTTTCCATACCTGAAACACCACCGAGTGGCCGGCGGGAGGGAGTTGCGTATCGGCGCCAAGTACAATATTGTGTGTATGGTGGATTCACCCATACACCTTCGCTCCACAGCATGCACGTGGTCCATCCTATCCCCATACCACCATTCATTCAGCACTAAGAGGTGCGATGCCATATAATACGATTGGACATCCGAGGTCGCCAATCCCCCGCAGTATGTCGATTGAAAGCTCATCCACAGTGCCACTCTGGATGCCTCCCTTCCACCCACAGAAACTGGCCCAGTGCCGCGTTCACCTGGCGAAACCACGTCCGGAGTATCGGGTATGGGTGATTCTGCAACTGGTAAAGCAGGCGCGGTTACAACACCATTTTAAACATAGCTGATCTACCATAGATAGAGAGGGGCATATGTGACCACATTTTCATCTCCTCTCGGACCCGTTCCCATACCAGAATGATATTCCTGTCCCAAGCCACCCTCAACACATCCGACAGAAAGACTCCCAGGTATTTCACGCCCTCTGTCGTCTCCTGCACCGCCGATGCCCGCGGCCCCAAGCCATCCGTACCCCCAGTGCCCACAGAGTGGACTTACGCAGATTCATAAAAAGGCCAGATGATTCCCCAAAGATTTGCATATTGTGAAGCAGCCTAGGTCCTGTCTTCTTTACGTCTGTCAGAAAGAATAGGCCATTGTCCGCATATAATGCGATGCGCTCTGAGAGCCCATGAGCCCACTCAAATCCGCTACCTGCACATCCAACCACACCCATGCCACGAAGGGCTCCATTGCTAGAGCAAAAAGATATGGCGAGAGGGGACACATCTGACGAGTGCCCCTGCCGATGGAAAATGTAAAAGAGGTGGATCCTGCAATCCGCACTTACTACGTGAGATCCGTATATAACAACTTCAAGTAGGACAGGAAGCGCGTCCCATGTTGAGGCGGTCTAGGAGCGTGAACAAGAACACCCAACTAAGGGAGTCGAACGCCCTGTCCATATCCGCCAGCAAAAGGGTTTCCTGCACCCCCCTTCCCTGGATAGTGGCAATGGCCGTGTGGGCTCGCCGGATGTTGTGACGCGTAGCCCTCTGTGGCATAAAACCGGCTTGATCCAGATGAACCAAAGCAGTTATGTGAGGTTTACCCAACACCAAGGCTAAAATCTTTGCCTCAACATTTCGAAGTGAGATGGGCGGTATGAAGCGTATTGGTCTGGTTGCCTACCTGGTTTGTGGAACACTACTACTTCTGTATGCCTCCAGTCTCGCGGCAGACAACTCCGTTCCATTGCCTCGTCAACAACACGTAGAAAGTGAGGCCCCAGTTTAGAAAAGTATTTCTTGAAGAATTTGCATGGGGACCCATTTGGACCCGGCGCCTTCCCAGAGTTCAAGTACCCAGGGCTGTGCATATCTCCTCTTCGGTAAGTGGAAGATCAAGGTCACCTCGTGCCTCATCCGATAGAACACAGGGCGGCAAGTTTAATATGAAGCGGTGTATCAGGTCTTCCTGTAGCTATTCCTTAGGGGGGTACAGCTCTGCAAAGTAGTTAGCAAAGCTCTCTGCTATTTGGGTGGGGTCACTAAATAACCCTCCCATCCGGACCCGGTATACCAGGGAGAACTTGTGGATGTAGGGTCCCCAAGCCAAAGTCTATGTAGTAGTTTACTGGACTTATTCCCCCACTGGTAGATTCTGCTCCGGGAAGCGAGCCACACAAGACATGCCTCCTCCATTAAGGTGCCAGCATGTGTCTGACGGGCCAACACCAGATGTCGGCGTGCCTGATTCCTGATTCCCTCCCTCCTCCCTACTACTACTGCAGCGCAGAAGGAGATATCCACCCCCGTAGAGTAGGTTTCATAGCCTCCCACAGGGTTTCTGCCTCTGCAACTGTCCCCACATTTAGGTCCAGGTACTGCTCAACTGCCAGCCCCAATGCTCCGATACTTCTCGTCTTGTAAATGCCATTGGGAGAGGCGCCACCGAAAGGGCCGTTTCGCAACGGCCCAACCGCAAGGTCAAAACAACTGGGGAGTGATCGGATAAACCTCTTGGCAGAATCTTAGCTGCCCCCACCCTACCAACGGCGCCCAGTGTCACAAAGAGATACTCGAGATGGCAGAATTCATCATGGGTTGTCCAGAAGTATGTGTATCCCTGCTCGTTGCTATGCAACCGCCGCCATGGGTCCAACCATCCCAGTCCCGTCACTAGGGAGTTCAATTTGGTGCCCTGCTGCACATTGGAATATCCCCCGGTTCTCCATCTATCCATGGCCATGTCCATCACGTCGTTCCAGTCCCCCCCCTACTATCACCAACCCTTCCGGAATATCCGCCCACAGAGTTGTAAGGCGTTTGACTAATTCACATGACAGCGTCGGGTGGGCATACACGCAACCTAGCACTACTCGCTCCTCGTAGATTGTGCCTATGATAAATACATATCTCCCCTGGATGTCTGCCCTTGTTCAAAGATTCTGATACGGAACTCTACGATGAATTAAAATCATGACCCCCGTGACACCCTGGTATAGCCCGAGTGGTATACTTGAATGTAACCATATCTGAGGAGACACAGTGCTTTGGTAGCCATTAGGTGCGTCTCTTGCAGGATCAGGACGTCAGCGCTTTATCTTTTGACCTGCTGTAGTATAGCCCCTCTTTTAATTTTATCCAACGCTCCTCTGATATTCCAACTAACTATCCCGAGGTCCCCGCCTGGAGTCGTGCCCTATCTATATGAACTGCCATCCAAGGGACTCGGGCATCGATGTGTGGGTGGTGCAAACTCAAAACATGTGTACCCCATCTGCCCCTCACCCCCCCATACATCACAACTGATGAAGTATCTGTCGCAGCGAGGTGGCATGCGGACCCCAATGGGAACCCTCCACCCGGCCCCGCCAATGGTTCCCCAATAACTTGCCCATAGTGAGCGGGCGTTCCGCTCAGCTATGAAGAGCCCGACAAAAGTACTAGCTCCCACTCATGCTTCGTCGGCCTGAACAAGAATCAGCAACTGGTTTCAATCGTGGAGAGGCTTGACATAGCTATGAGGCCGAAGTCCCTGCTGAAACACTGAGGTGGATCTGCTGGGATCACATCAGGATTTAGATCGACACGAGATCTCGATCTTCTTGTCCCTTTAATTTTGGACTTGAGTGGCCTGCGAACAGCATCACTCAACGAGGAATCAGATTCCCTCCTGGGCGGCGTACGGGGCCGTACCTTTACTGTCTCATCTATCCAATTGAAGATGTCCTCCGGCGATTCAAAGAACAGTGTGCAAGACTGGTACACCACACGCAACCTGGCGGGATACAGCAATGCTTACTGATGTTTCTGCTCATGAAGGTGGGCCTTGGCTGCCAGAAATGACTGTCGCTTCTGCTGGACCAATCTTGCATAGTCCGGAAATATGAGAATGCGGGTATTTTCAAACAACAAGGGTTCTTTTATCCTGGCTTGCTTTAGTATCACATCCCTCTCATGGTAATTTAACAGTTTTGCAATAACCGGCCTTAGTCTGGCGCCCGGGGGTGGATTCTGCATCAGGGTCCTGTGCGCCCTTTCGACAATAACGCAACAGGACAACGAGGCCATTTAGTCAGGAACTGTTCCATGTCACCCCCTTCGCACCCTTCCAGAAACCCCACAAACCGTAAGTTATTCCTCCTGGCTCTGCCTTCAGCATCTTCCGTCCGCAAGGCCAGACCCCTGGTGATCGTCTCCAGTGATGCTACCTTCTTCTGTATAGTCGTAACCGAGTCCTCCACACTGGAGATCCTGGTCTCGGTCTTGGTAATGCACTCCACCGCATTCTGTAGGTCCTGCCTGAGGAGTGTGACATCTGAGCCCCCCTCACCAATCTTTGCCTCCAAGGCGACCCTAGCTTGGGTAATGGCCGCCATGAGCGCCGCATTATCCGGAATGCCGCCGTGTGCCCCTCCTTGATCAACCGTCGAGGCTCCGGGCCCAGTGTCACGGTCCAGTGTGCTCTGGCCGAGCTTCCCGCCTTCTTGTCCCTCGTCATAGTGCAATCCCGGCACTCACCCTTCCAGGCAACGGTCTCAGAAGTCCCCCTGCAGGTCCTCAAGGGCAGCCCTCACCTGCAAGGCCTGCGGCGTACGAATCTGCTCCCCGTGGGCTCAGCTATCAGGATCTGGCTCTGCTCCTCATCTTAGAAGATAGCAGGACATGGGCGGAGACCCCCTGCCCACAAGCCGAACCGAGAGCTACCCTGGCCGCTTCCGCGGACAGTCGTGTCTCCTCCCCCATTGGGTGACCCATTATCTTCCTGGGTTCTGCCTCCCGCCTTCCACAATAATAGCTCACGACCTTCCTCTGGGTCTATGCAGTATATATTGGCCCAGGCCCGATCCCCTGCTACATATGCATCAGTGTCTCATAGGAGCTAAAGGTCACCAATCAGCCCACCTGCCGCAGATCTATTATGTACCATAAGTGGAAGAGACAGGAACATCCACTTGGGACTGCTTTCTTCCAAGCAAGGCTCCACGCAGTTCGACTGATTGCCGCAATAGGGGGCACAGTGTTCAGCCGTGCACCTCCAGTCTCCCCAGGGGTCCTACCCCTCTGCAATCAGGAGGAATGTGTCGCAGGGCCCAGGCCGCAGCTTTATAATGTAAAAATCGGCCGCAATGGCCCCTCGCTAGAAGATATGTAGCCCGCGGGGCCCAACCGCTCCCGCTGCAGTCTTCACGTCACAAGTTCTAGCAGCGCCATTTCCCACTGGAAGGCAAGGCTGCTTGGCCCGGCCCCACTCAGGGCTCTGTGTGGCTTCAAAGCTGTCTCAGCAAGCAGGCAGGACCCCAGCTGGCGCAGCACTCAACTCCGGCCCCCCAGCTACACCGCAGGACCCCCTCCACAGTGCCCGATACGGCAGCCGGACGCAATGGAGGAGGCGGGTGGAGGAGGAGCAGCCGTACTCACCGGATCACTGTTGGGAGTCTCCCGGCTCCATGGATGCCTCCTCAACCGCAAATGTACGCTCCTCGCCAGCCACCAATAGTCAGCACAGCCCCCAGAGCACTGCAGCGCCACCACGCTCGTCAATCTGTGCTCCGGCCGGCACACTGGACACTCCACCCCCTCCTTACTAGCCGGAACTCCCTTATTTCGGCACTTTCATGGGTCGGAGACACCGCCACTGAAGGTGGTTTTTAAATTGTGTGTTTGAAAATGACACTTTTAGAAAGTGGGAATTTTCTCACTTTACCAATCCTGTGCCTTAACCTGCCTGTAGAATCCATGTCTGGTTTAGACTGACAGTTGGGCTGCTTGTGCGTTCACGCTAGACAGTCACACAAAGGGAGCTGAGGCCTGCCCTGCATCTCCTGATTGCCCATCACTAGGCGGATGGGTCTCCCTGTACTAGGGTGGTGGTAACAGTTATCACTGACACCTGAATTGGGCTGTGCCTGTCCTCACACAAAGCTGCCTCCACCCCAGTTCAGTGTGTCTGAAGCCAGGTTAGGGCAAAGCAGGATCTGTGCACTACAAAGACTATCTTTTGAAGTATGCCTACTTCAAAGGCGGAAAGGGGTATCCGTATTGAGCTTGTAACCCTACATTTTTAGAACACTTCTGGATCAAGAGGAGATTCTGCCAAGAAGAAGAGCCGGAGAAGCTGTAGGAGGGGAACTACCACTCTGCTCGTTGCTGTGTTGTGCTGGCCTGCTGCTTGCTGCTTATGTCTTAGGCAGTAGAAGGGCTGGAGTTTACTTTCTTATCCTGCTTGTCAAGGTTCTCCAAGGGCCTGTGTGTGCTTGCCTCCTGTTGTAAGTCTCTGGGCCATCAAACACTTCATCTGCAGCTCCCCTGAACTCCTAGGCTGGGAGTTCCAACCTGCCAAGTGGTGTCAATCCCAGTTCTGGGACCTTGAAACTAGTTTTGCTGCTTCAAGTACTGATAATCCATGCATCGCTTTTTAGTGCCTGTTTTTCACGCCACAGCCACCCCATATGGTTGAAAAACCAATTCATCACCGCGGTGCAGCAGAGGAATCGTCGCAGAGCCTGTCATAGGGCTGAGAGATTGCTGCATCTTGAGTCCTAAGGACCGTGTCTCCGACTCCGACGCAGGATCTACTGAAGGAATTGAGGCATCAGCTACCCACGGCTGGGAGAATCGATGCAGCGCCTGTTACACTGCTGCCGCACCGACTCAGCGCACCTGGTTTTCCATGCATTGCACCAGTGCACCAAGTCTCCTGCCACGTCGCCCCACAGTAAGGAGCCGAGGCTGCATGTTCGGTATTTGACGCATCGCTTCCACTCGCAGTAAGGAATCGACCCAACACTTCTCCTGCTGTGCAGCAGAACTGATGCCTCCATTCCCATGGGACACATGAATCAACGCATCACTTGTGTTTTTTTATGCTTCCTTCCTCTGCAGCCATTTTTCATCTTGGTTTTTGCCGCATCAAAGGTACTTTGTGCTAAAATCAATGCATCCATAGTGTTCCATGGACTTTTGCTAAACCTTTAAAAATTGATATCTCTGCCTATGTATGTTGGATTTTTGTCGTTTTGGTCTTGTTTGGTTTAGATAAAGATAGGTTACTTTTCTAAACTGGTGTGGTGTCCATCTGCAGTGTTGTGACTGTGTTACTGTGTTTTTTAAATACAAATACTTTACACATTGCCTCTGAGATAAGCTGGACTGCTCGTGCCAAGCTACCAAAGGGGGGGGGGCAGGGGTTATCTTGGGTGTGTACTCCCTTACCCGGACTAGAATAAGGGTGCACACCACTGACAACTAGATACCTCCATTTCCAACATGCAGAAAATGCTGCAGTCACAAAATCGAATAATTGAAATGGCCCTCACTGAGGTATTTTTAAGTGGATAAGGGTTAAGTAGTGCTGAAAATGTTACAAAGGGGTCCAATCTGCCAGTTTTTGCAGGGTGGCTGTATGAACAGGTGTCTGTAGCACAGGAAAACACTATTAAATGGACAAATCCATGCTTGACGAATGAATAGATATGAATATTAACCCAGCAGTAAAACACGCACATGCGTATGTAATGAATTACATTGCCTTGTTTATACAGATATCTGCACATCTTACTGTGGCTCGACCTTAAGCACCTACTTGAGCGGATGCATGTTTTTCTCCTGCGATTTAAAGCCATGCATGTAAATGTTCAGAATAATGTAGGTGTTAGCAGGATTGTGATTCAAAGGGCTGTCTGTGGAGGTTTATGTTTGTTCGTGCGTGCTCCCTCGGTGGTCTATCTGCAGTTTATGGGCCACTTCTTAGATGACACTTCTCCGACCCCCTTGTGGTGAGGAGTTTCTTCACTGTAAGGTGTTTTAAGGTCGAGCATTCGAGACCACTTAATATATACTTATATGTGTATGTACTATGTGGGCTTTGGACATCAGCCCTAGGACTTGTCTGCATCCACTTAGGGACTTTTTTTCTGTTCAACTACCTATATTTAACTGTCTTGATCGAAAACGACCAGCATAGGTATGTAAAATACCAGAATTGCTTTCTGCTGAGATACTTTATTTTTTTTTATTTTTCTGGCAACTTCCTCTATTTAACTTTCTTTTTTTTTATAATTCTTTTTATTAAACATTCATCGACATATGATATACAATACAGAGGAATCAAGTACATTGCAGTCAGTAAATGCGACATTAGTCTTCCAAATAAGAGTACAGTGATTATGGACTATGGGTGGGGGAATCGTCTGGGTCTTTGCTAAATGGAGGGTTGCAGATGCATCCTCGATAGGAGTTCCAGGGGTCCCAAATTTTGGACCACTTTTTGGGGCAGCCCTGGGCTGTGTAAACCCTCTTTTCTCTATACATACACCAGTCTAGGTCTTCTTTCCAAGCCTCTACTTTGGGTGGCTATGACGCTCTCCACAGTCGGGCAATGTTAATGTTCCTCTTTGCCAGCATTAATCCTAACGTGACCCATTGTGTGTGGTGACTATTCAAATCAGTGGGTTCCCATATATTAAAGGGGCATCTACGGGCTTCCAGATGTAGGACAAGTGTGAGCACTTCACTTGGAATGTCGTAGATTTTGCGCCAATATGATTGTATGTACTCGCATTCCCATATTGTGTGTAGAAATGTGCCTTCTTGACCGCATTGCCTCCGGCAATCCCCTCTGTCGGCCCTACCCATGCGCACCATACTAGGCCCTGAGATATATACTCTTTGCAGAATTTTGAGTTGAACAAGCCGAAGTCTGTCCGAGAATGCTACCACTCTTGGGGAGGACACTGCTTCCTGCCAGTCTTCATCATCTAACTCAAGGCCATCCCTCACTCATTTCTCACGCAGTGGCCCAAGGGGTCTGCCATATTGATGATCAATTTTTTTGTAGGTAAGTGATATGGTTTTCTCGGGTAGGAGTCCATATAGCAGCCTATCTTCCAGTGGAGAGGGTTCTGGAGGGGAGAAGCCTTTCGGGAAGTAGGATTGTAGTGCATGACGGATTTGAGTGTATCGAAAGTGCTCTGAGTCGGCCAACTCATGCTGATTCTGCAGAGAGGCAAACGTTTTCACTTCGCCCCTTCTCCCACATATCTGCGAGATCCCGATGAGGTCCCATCTATTGAATCCCTTCGTATTTAACTTTCTTGATAGAAAACGACCAGCAGAGGTCAGTATCACTTTAGCATCACTTTAGCATTCTCTAGATTCCAGTCCATAGAAATTGTCTTCTACGAACACACGTAGACAATAATATTTTTTTCAAATCTTGTATTTTCAGTGATATGACCACCAAAGGTCCGGATTTTATATTAAAAACAGAGCTTTGGACTATACCATTTCAAGCTGAAAGACAATATTTCTCTCCATGTGTTCCCATACATGGCATGTCATGCAGTTTGGTGCTTACTTTCCCTCCATGTTAAAGCACAGTAGATATGTCAGCATCCAAGCTAATGTGCTGCATAGCTAAATACATATAAGGTCCCAAAGGCGAGACCGAATGCATTGCAAATGCTTTGTTTTGCTTTAGTCCCATGAGAAATAATTAGCTGACGTCTGCTTATGAACAGTGAAATAATAGGGTGTGAACAGCACGCCGAATCACGCTTGTCCCATACACACTTGGATGAGGATTACAGAGCGCACGTATGTTTATCTGTACCATTGCTACAGTTTCCCGGCAACAAGGAATGAGGGGGATTTGATAATAGTGTTTGTATGTACAGAGCAGCCTCCGAAGCAGTATTTATTGCTTGTAATGTATTTGTTGGTGACTCTGGTGTCATGTTAGCACATCATACTCAGTTTGTTTTAAATTGTGTCCCATCTACAGTAATATTTTCATTTCTATACACGTGGCAACTATGAGCCGTAAGCAGTGCCTTGAATGTTCACTAAAGGCTTTAGTAAACAGACTTTACATCTTCTAGGCGGTGATCCCAGCGCCTAGATGTATACACGCTGGATCAAACCTGATCTAATCTGAGCTTTGCATGACCATTCGGAGCACCGGTGGACGCTGCTGCATCTACAATTGGTTATCTTCAGGTGTCCTTCATACATCAAAGGCCTTTTTAATTTTCAATTTCTTTGGTTCCAATTTCTTGCTAAAATAATGCCCTTTTTGTTTTGGTAAGTTCTGCTTGTACAATTCTAAACAAATCTTTTGGTGATGTAGGAAGACTGGACTATGGGTGACTTTGGAATTGGAGGTTTTAAGATTGCTGCAGCAGGTGAGGAATGCAAGTGTGTAAGGCTTATTCTCAAGGATAAACAGCCACAGGGGCCACAAAGCACTACAAATGACACAGCGCTAGTGGACCTCCCCAACCAGTGCTCCTAACAATGGGTCGATGACAGCTAGGGTGCTAAGCCTCCTTGACACCTGCGGAAACAGAGACAAGAGGCTGGTCAAAGCTCAAAGAGGGGTTGTACAGGAAAGCTAGGTAGAATACATCAAAAGCATCCAGGTGTATTTAAGATGTTCCTGTCTAGTAAATTGTAAGTGCAAAACAATTTAGTAACAAACTCAATAACAAATGTATCGACAATATACCTGCTAAATCATAAAAGTGAGCAATAAACAAATCAATGAATGTAAAGTAAGATAGGAGTGAAAAGAGTGAAACCAGAGCCCGTGGCTAAGCACATTATATACCGTTCAAGATTGTAGATGATGGAAAACATAAGCACAATCCTGTATTGAAAAGCACACTACCACAAAGAACAGCTGGTAAGGTAAAGAAATGTATGCAAATTAGAGAAGATCATGATCACTTCCACAAGCAATAAACTGTAAAATAGAGGATTTGAAATCCTTCCACCAAAACGGAGTAATTTAGTTACAATATTTTATTTTTCATTGCCCCTGTGTTCATAAAGGTTTAAGATAATGCCTAAAAAAAGCAAAACCAATGGCACATGAAAGTGCACATGGTAACTTACATATCAATCATTGGCAATGCAATCAGACTTGCATTTACATGAGTCCTATTGCATTGGAAATGAAACTGCGGGTGGGCCGGCAAAAAGGCTCAAACGGGGGGGGGGGGGGCAGTGTCAGAAGACACAGACTGCGAAGGGGAGGGGGATCAACACGTGAAGAAAAATAGTGTCGAAAGTAAAGGGGCCAGTAACCATGGAAGGATACAAATGACCACATGCACGTCATAAGCAGGGACTAACTAGTCAAAAACCAATCGCAAGACAACATTTAGGACCTAAGCCAATCGAAATGATGGACAGAGCTTCCACGCTATACTGTATACTGCATGCATCACAAAGCGAGTAGCGCATGTGCTGCAACGCTAGGCTCAACCAAAAAAAGAGACATTGCCACAGAGTTCAGAAAGTGTTGCATCCTCAGGCCAGGAATGACGTGGGCTCCCTTGATGGGTAGGGAAGGAAGCAGAGGATAGCTCTTAAGACCCAAAAAGGGAGGGGAGGGATTCAGTGTGACTGCAGGATGTGTAGGTGATGCCAGAATCTTATTGTGCTGAACTCCACAAGGATGCAGCGTTCCCTTTGTTGCCCGTTCAGGGGTGAGCATGGCACAGTGTTCCCTCTCTGGAAATGTGACATGCTCTCACTGGGTTGAGACGGTGATGATGTTCTCCAAACAGGATGGTAGCGATCTAACAGCCCTAGGAGACTAGCCAATGATATTTCCGATGTATGCTTTAGATCAATTTCCTATTCCAGGCAGGACTTCAGGCTTCAAATTATTCCCAGCCTAAGATAGTGGCTGATTGCCTTTCTACTGTTTTCTCCAATCCAACATGGCTACTCTAGTTCATTTTCCCATATCACTTCCTATTTCTGCTTGCTTTCAATCCAAGACACATAAGAAGGTTAATAAACTGCATCACAACTCAGCTATAGTGTATTTTTAAACACATTCATTGACTTTTGTCTTCTAATATTTGCCCTTTCCCCCGGTTTTGTGTTTGTGTTCTGTAAGTACTTACAGTTCTGGTCTGATCTCAGTTGTGTTTGTGCTTGTTTTTATTTCACAGTTCCTCCCCTGGTGGATCTTCTCTGCCTTCTCCTCAGAACTCATACCATGACATCTGCATCTTGTTCTCTGGTGATTTTTATGCCTAGAGATTTTTTCTTCAGCTGAGATTCCTTCCTGCAGATACCTAACTCCAACATGTATTATGCTGTGTGGAGAAAAAGTAGCTACTGGAGTTCATCGCCCCTACCTCAGACAAGCCAGGTCGAAGAGAGAAAGAAAGAACATCTCTGTGTCCAGCTGTTGACAAAAAGAGACTGGCATCAGAAATGTAAGTCAACGTCCTGTGTTTAGGGATAGTGGTTATGGACACTCAAAATGGGAACCGAACAGCTCTGAGTCAGTAGTATGACATTCAAGCAGGGACGGCTGGTGTCCAGAGACGAGATGGGCGTCGCCCTGCCATCCTGGGGGAGTAATAAAATGTGAGATGGAACACAGCGCAGCTAGCAATAAATTGTGCTGGCTGCTTGGTGAACAAACATGTGTACATCTAGGGTTTTCTTTGAGGGTGTGGGGGAGAATGGCCCTTGGCTCTGCGCATGCCTTGACTGGGTGAAGATGTCTTCGATCTGGAAGCCTAAATCAGGGAAGTGATGGCACACTGGTGGGTGCAGTGTGTGTATTACTGCAGATAATAAAGTTTGACTTTGGGCATTATTCACATGGCCCAGGGAGGATTTGGAAGACCTATATTAATTTCAATGGCTCGGGGCAGAGCAGACCGGCTGAGACAATGTAGCAGTGGCCTCTGCCTCTTTCACCGAGAATCAGCAACAGTTGTTTATTATTACTGTGATAGGTGGTCTGGCTTCTGGGGGAGGAGTCCAATTCCAGCAGCTTCCAGTTCCTTCCAGGCTTGTGCCACTGTCTGCAGTCCAGTTATGAGGAGCCTGTGGAGGACGTTCTATAGGGGAGTACATTATTAAAGAAGTTTTACTTTTCTCTGGAGTTCTAAAAATCAAGAGAGACCGTTTTAAGATGACCGACTAGCACTCTTCAAGGTTTTTCTTCTCCAACTGCCCTTGAGCAATATCTGTGAAGTTGGAGGTTAAAGGTAACTTGGTGAAACCTTTTCAATACACATGTGTAAATCAAATGAAATGCATGGCCTTTCTACCATGGACGCATGGCTTATTTATCGTGAGGTTTCTCGGCTGTATAGCCCAGTCCTTCTCATTCAGACCCTCTGCCTGCAGTGATGCCGAGCTTCAGTTTGATTCTCTATGTAGAGAGACGCCGGATTGTTAGATAAGGCCCCTCTAACTATCCTAAAGGTTCGTGTTCACTCAACAAGATCATGGACAGAGTGCTGAAACTTTTCAACCACTCACCCCCAGTCAAGGGATCTGGGTGTAATCCATTGTTTCTTTGCTCACTATGCCACCCCAGTTTGGACACGGCCATATGCAAATCAGGCTTGACCTTGATCCTCATGGGAACAGTCCAGCCCAAACTGCCAAGCCAGGTCCTCCCTGGACCAGAATCCAGCATCCTGTGACTGGTTTGGGGGTTTCACCCCTCATCAGCCAGACTAGCTTGAATCCAGTGTCAAAGCGAGCGAGGGACCCAAGTCTGGGCATACCCTTGGCCACTTAGGGCAAACATAGTAAACACAAGGTGATGGACGGATTGCTAAAGGTCTGTGTTTTCAGCTTTATTGCTCAAACTCACCACAAGGAGCGCAATGCATGAGCACATTACAACATTGCACAAGGTAAAATTCATATTTTTTAAAGGCACACTAGAGGATTTTGACCAGAATCACAGGATACGGGTGTACTTGTAAAAGTGTGCCCCTGAGTGAGGTGCTTAAATCAGGGGCATAACACAGGCCCCCCTCTGTGGCTGCTCCGAGTTCAGCGCGTGCCATCGATGAAGACAGAGTACTTAGCAGTGACCTCAGCCTTTTCCCATCAATCGTGGTGCTCCAGACATCTGTTGGTGCCACGGCACTGCTTCTCAGCCCCTCTTACATTGGCGCTGGGAGTAGGGGTGCTGAAGCACCCCTATATGTTTGATGGAGTTCAACAAGAGAATTAACAATGAAGAGGCCTTATTTATTAGTCTTGAAGCATTTTGTGTGTGTTCAGATACAAAGTATCTCGTGACAAGCAGCTTTAGTTTGACAAAGCTGCTAATTGTATTAACTTATAGATCTGTGTTTGCAGTTCCTTTCTGTGACTGCCTGTTTAGGGTATTTTGTCATTTCATATAGGGACACACTTGCTGAGGAATAACTGAAACAAGTCCATGGTACCCCCAAAGGATTTCTAACACATACATAAATAAAAACGTGCCTGATTTAAAATGCAAACTCCAAATATCTCAAAATATATATTTGCAGCATGGAAAGTTCAATCATGGTACTTAAGGTGATGTCGATGGCCGCCATCGCCATTGTAAAAACTGTCCCTTGATAACTATTTGGTTACAGTTCTAGCCTATCACGGAAAAAGACACACCTGTGCCTTATGTGACCACTGTTTCTTCTTCTCCAAACGTGGAAGGCCCGGCCCTGCCCGGCTCTTCCAACTTGCTATGGTGGTTTCCAGGCACACGGCACTTCCATTAACCCTGCCCTCCTTATAGTTACAACGCTCGCAGGTTTCCTGTTCCATGAGTGAGTAGGGCATCCGGTTATGGTTTTCTTTTTTGCATTCCCATTATAAAATGAGGGCTGCAAGACCCAGGTAGGATGCAAATAAAAACGTGGGGTGGACGAGCATCTGACGAATGTACCTGCAAAACTTATTACTAGGGGAACTCTGTACTCGTAGCTGATGTGAGACCATGTAGAAAGATTAAATTAATGGAAGCTTCTGGGGCACACATCCTGCTAATGAGGAAGGTTCTTATCAGATGGATAATTCTAGAACATCTGTCGAGGCATACTATTTGTAAATGGTGTTACATAAGATCTTGCAATGCACACACATTCTTTTTTTTATTGTTGCAATATATTTTTATTCGACAAATATAGCCATAAAAAACAAGTACCACAATACAGCATACAGCTAAAATGTGAATTATACAAACAGTGCAACCATAAAACTATATAAAACTCAATAAAATCCTAGTAGAACATACAACGGGAGCAATGCCGCTCTATAAAAGCTCATAATTCATCCCCAGATAGAAAAAGGGTCACGTATACATTAAATATACATCTCTCCATACATAATGACTTCCAAGGCTCAAAGATATTCTCAGGGCCTGGGTAAAATTATATTTCTACCCCATCCCAGTTTCAGATTATATTATCAATTCATTCAATGACTTCTGCATTGCAATTAAAAATCTTCCTATTGCACATGTCACATTTAAAAATCTTATATTTATCAATAGGCTAAGTGCTTGAACCCTACTATCTATTTTATAGGCAATAAGAAGAGGTTTTAAAAGTTATTTCCGTTCTTCGAGGAACCACAAACAGTCCAGCAAAATATGTGGGCCACTGCATTTTACTTGTAATCCACATGTGCACAGCCCCTGTTCAATCGTCATTGCAGATTTTATCCTCCAATCAGCGTTACATGGGTTCAGACCAACTCTAAATTTCAATACAGTATTTCAAAGTTTCGAGTTAGGCATGTCCTCGATATAGGGGAACATTTGATCATTAGTCCACCCGTTTACCAATAACTGGGTGGACGATTTACTTTCCAAGTAATGTAAATCTTCTTCTCTGGCCTTAGTATTGATAATAGCACGAAGCTCCTGCTTGGAAATCTGCTGCCCTGATTTCCATTGATCTGCTTCTAAGGAAAGTTTAGCGCATAACTTATCTAACTTCTGTCTAGCTTGAGACGCCGAGTTAAGTTCACTTTCCTCTATTTCTCTTTTACAGAGGTTTGATATCTTAGAGGGCCCTTCTCCATTCAATCTCTGCCAGAAGTTCAATGATGCTTGCAATCCCCGACAGTTCCAGGCTCTTGCAATCCCCGATAGTTCCAGCCACACACATATTGGAAACAGACCTCAGCAAGCATGCAATTCATCCTAATAGAATAAAAATACCTGCCAAGGATGCTAAGTACCCTGAAGGCCCAGACGGCCAAGAAGGCTCACTATGGTATGCTATATTATGTTGTTCACATTTATATAACACTAACAACCCTTTTTCCATGGCAATTTAGGTTCATAAATCTAGTCGGTGAATTATATCAATGTTCGATGAACTGGGCATGAAACCAACTAATGAGTACTTACCTTTAGAGCATAAGGGGTGACACTGGCTAAATCACAAAAGGTTGGTAGCAGTCCATAAAGTGACAGAGATTGCCTTATAAGCCATCTATAAAAATGCTGCTCTGCTGGTGGATGTACATTAGGTGTATAGGCCGCTTTTTTGTGATGTCTGGGCGGCTGCTCGGGACGGAAGCGTCTAGAAAGGAAGTGCTTAATGTGTAATAAAGACGTTTAGGGTCTCAAAGGTCCACCATACACTCGGATTGCTGGGGATGCCAAATGCCAGGCTATTTAGTTTTGAATCCACTTCAGATCTCTTTCTTCCACCACCAAACACTGCCTGTCTCTTTCTCTCAGTCTTGCATATTCTTATTAATCCAGACTTTTTACCTTTCTCACTGATTTCCTATCTTCATCTTCCTCCTCTCTTCTCTGTTTTCAGGCTGTCTTTCTTTTGATCTGGGTCAAAGTGTAATGATGAAAAATAAGTCCTGGTCCCCAAAAGTGAGTGCTGGTGCCAACCATCAGCACAAATTAAGCACTTCATGGCACTGTCTTGTGCGCACAACAAATGGTTTTAAGTTAAAGGGACTGAAAGGAGAGGCTCCAAGCAGGGTTGGAGTATCTTGTGGAAAATATGAGCCATGTGGCATACTTCTGGGTTCTCCATAGTTCACTAGGGTCTGAAAGTCCCAAAAGATATACTTGCACTATTCAAGGTGCAATATGATCATGAGAGGTGTTGCATCGGAATATTGAACTGGTAAAAAAGATTGTGTCCTCACTATTGTTTACAAAAATAACACTCGATTGGTGTTCAAAATGACATTTTTAAAAACACTGCTCTCCAGTGCTAAAGTGCATGTGCTCTGTCTAAAATGTATTGGCATTTGGTTTCTCCATGAGTGGCATATTTGGTTTACTAGTAAGTCTCTCGTACAGCGCACCACATTTGTCCAGGGCCCGTAAATCAAATGCTACTAGTGGGCCTGCAGCACTGATTGTGCCACCCACATGAGTAGCCCTCGAAACGTGTCTCAGGCCTGCCACTGCAGAGCCTGTGTACGCAGCTTTAAACTGCCCTGTCAACCTTGCAAGCACACCTACTTGCCAGGCTTAAACCTTCCCTTTTACTACATGTAAGGCACCCCTAAGGTTGCCCTAGGTAGCCCCAGGGGTCGGGTGCTGTGCATTTAAAAGGTGGGACATGTACTTTTAAGTTTTGTATGTCCTGGTAGGGAAAAGTCTCCAAATTTGGTTTTCACTACAGCAAGGCCTATCTCTCCCATAGGTTAGCATTGGAGCTGCCCTGTAACATTTTACACGGGTACCTTCCAACTGGGAGCTGATAGAAAATTGGAGTTTGGTGTCTCTGGACTCACAATTTAAAAACCCATCTTTTAGTGAAAGTGTTTTTTAAATTACAGGTCTGAAAATGCCACTTTTAGAAAGATGGCATTTTCATACTTCAACCATTCGATGCCTCTGCCTGTCCATAGAATACACGTCTGGGTTGGATAAGAGTTGGGCTTTGTGCATTCACTCTAGACAGTCACACACAAAGGGAGCTGAGATGTGCCCTGCATATTCCGATGGCCCATCACTGGACTGATGGGTCTTCCTGAGCTAGAGTGGTGGCAGAATTTGACACTTGCCCCTGAGTAGTACTGTGCCTGTCCCCATATAAAGAACTGCATACCCCGGTAGTGTGCCTGGAGCAAGGGCCAGGGAGGGTAGGGTCTTGTGCCTGGTTTTCGTTTGTTTGAAGATTAAGTGCTAACAACCAGGCTCTGTAGGACTAGTTGTTTTGTGGTTTTTGTTTGTAAAACACGTCTTTGATTAAATGTTTTAATAATCAATAGTTACACATCTCAGATTTATTTGTCTTGCTTTCATTTTAAAATACGGGTGCAATTAATGGGTCTTGTTAAAACATGACGCTCTTTTTTCAGCTGCCGAGTCTGGGATCTTTTAATGTCCTGCATACCAAGGCTTGACTCAATTAAGAAAATAGATAAGCAACTGCCAGGAGATTTCACTTAAGCTGCTGCATAAATTACACAGGTGGTCAGTGTGTAGCAAGGATGCACACGGCCCTAATGCAAGTAAGGAAAACCATGCTCCTGCTTACAGGTTGAGTAGTCAAATGCAGCCATTGCACGGTGCAGTGGGCTGCACCAATGATAGCTATGCCACTGAGCCTGGTTAAGTCCTCTAGCGCTCTTTCATCACAGTTTTCGTGTAAAGATGGCTCAGGCTTTCGATACATTTTTGTACGGTCACTCCATGTCAACAGGAATGCAGTTTTCCACCTTTGACATTTGATTTAACAAATTAAGCTTTTCCTAGCGTTTTATCACATCAATTGACCCTGAAAACAATGATCTGTATACACTACAGTGCATTGTGTGCTTTTTGACAGGGAATCAACCAGTAACTTTACCCTTTTGTGAAATTCTGACAAAGCTCGTAGGTACTGTCATAGGTTGGCATTCAAAAAAGCATCCAGGATTTTGTGTTGTTTGCTCTTTCAGGACCTTTTTTTAATATATGTCTTCTACTGTTACATTCCCATTCTACTTGGGAAGCTGGGTTTATTTGAGGTGTGTCACATCAAATTATCATATACAGCTACAGATCCCCTATGGGTAAGTGGTGTAACGATAACCCCACCAGTCCCCACGGTGCAGGGGGGTACCCTGAGCTCCAGGTGGCCCCCTCCAGCACTGTGCATGGGCAGCAGGCTTGAATGGGTTCCGAGCATGGGAGGGGCCCTCCATTTAACTTGCAGGGGGGCCCCCTGAAGTTTCGTTACGCCACTGGCTTAAACACGTGTCTGATTGTATGTGGCTTGTGTTGGTTGTATCGGGGAGATACACCATTTCACTATACCTGAGTAGCGCTTCCTTTCTCTTTGCCCTGTGCGCAGCCTGCCCTGTGGCAGGCATTTTTGTCTGTAATATTCAGTAGAACAACCTAGATTTCCTACACATACATATTTTCAAGGTAGGCAATATGTCCATATAATACATTAAACCCACAAGACCAAAAGTTAACAAAGAATATGAATCATTTATTTATTAAATCATTTTTCATTTTTTCATTTTTCTATATATATATATATGTATAATCAAAGTACAAAACATCATTCATACACAAATAACAATGATAAACAAGCATTTACAATGCAATGGTCTCGGCATTGGTAAAGTTAGAGCTATTGGCATTGCTCATGACATTATTTTTGTTTATGTTTTTTGTTTTTAAAACATTTAAAGAAACGGCATTGTCATTAGCAATGGCAATAGCTCTAACTTTAACAATGCCGAGACCGTTGCATTGTAAATGCTTGTTGTACAGTTCTATTGCAGAGAGGGTTACTGTGCCCCTAATATTCTGTGCAGTGTGCCACAGTGATGCAACGCATCAGGTGTTAGTGGGGAAGGAGGTGTTCTGGGGACACAGTGAGGAGCGGCGGGTTATAGAGTCTCCAGAAGTGTGCCCCGGGTGGTACTGTCCCTCTCGTTCCTTAGTATGCAACAGGCTGAATACTCTACACAGGGTACCGCCTATAAATAATAAGGTACCCCATACATTGGCAGAACTGTTCCGATCTCAAACTCTAAAAAAAACAAGCCGTGAGTAAACAGGCACTTTGTACTTAGTGGTTGCTTACGAGAAGCAAGGATGACCGTAACTGCTCCTGTTTTACTGCCACCCTTGCTTCTCGTAAGTAAGGACTATAAATACAAAGGGCGTGTTTAAGCACCATTTGCAGGTTTTCAAATCACATAAATAAAAGGCATTGTCCTTTACAATGCCAATAGCTCATACTCTCACAAATGTGAGATATATTGCATTGCAAATGCTTATTTTAATTAGTTCAAAGAACTCATGGACAGCATTAGTGAACTTTGTAATCCGCCTGGGAAGGTTAACAGGCCGTGCCAGCCCAGAGGGATTTTCACCAGCAGCTCTCTGAAGACCAGGTGCATACCTGGCCATTTCTCCAGGGGTTAGTTCTGATTTGAGGGAAAGGAAGTGACCAAGTAAGCTTGCACTGATAAAGCCAAGAGGTCTAGAGTTTATGTATAGTATGGACACAGATGAACAATACACATGCAGATATACTGCTACATACACACACAGAAGATGTACGTAAGCAAAGATCAAAAGGCATACACGTGTATCCCCAAGCACACAGAACAGCAGCAAACTAATAACCTGTGTTCACTCACGCACATAAACAAAAACACATACACAGGCACCCGCATATACATAAACTCAAACAGTGACCACAGACACGCAAATGGAGGAACTGACTATCAGACCGAAGAGTGGACAGACAGACAGATAGATAAACCACTAAACTGATAAGTAACGGAATGCTACAAGCAGCTTTAAGGCAACGCTAAACTATATCTTACTTTGTAGTTCTCAAATTCATTTTAAAGCATTTGAAAAGAGCGGGTCAAATGAACAAAAGCTGTAACCAGAGAGGCCGGAAGTAAGACTGTTCCTGTTCCTCTTTTTCACTAGTGATAAAGGTCCCTTTGCAGGGATGGCTTGTGGGGGCATGAAACTAGGATAACTATTACCCTGCGATGGGGTGGCTATGTTTATGTAGTGAATGTGATTAAACCGACGTGATATAATGCATACAACAATATATATATATTTTTTCCACAGTTTTATATAGCGCGAGCTCGACCCAAAGGTATTAGAGTGCTTTACAGGAGCACCAGTTGCGTTACATGACACATTCATAGTGCGGGCTATCACCTTCTCTGGCAAAGCCGGCCCAGTCACATTCAGCACCATCCTGGGTGTCAAGCTGCGCCTTTCTGGCGCACTGTGAAGCGAGGGCTTGCTTCTTGCTTGAATCTACACCAGATGCGGTGTCTCGACCTCTTGTCACGCGAGAGTTGTGGGTGGGGGCCCGCGTGCACATTGGTGTCGACACACATAACCAGGGATACCAGAAACTGCAGAGCTCTGGTGCCAAGTAATCAACTGCCCCCTCCCCCAGAAAAGCATACCATCGCTACGGTGTGATCCCTGGCCACGCGCGAAGAAAAACCCATGTGTGCCACACCTACCGGAAGGGACGCCATTACCACAGAGGGTGGACAGCATAGGGAGATATTTATAGCAGCACAGTAATTAGTGTGGACAGAGGGAGAACACACGGAAATTATACTGTACAGAGCTCTGCAATGAGGACAGGGGAAGGCAAGTGGAATAGCTTAATATTGGGTCGGAGGCATTGGTGATGAAGCTGTGGGCAGCCACCAAGCCCTTGTTGTGTGGCCATCTTAAGGGGTACGTCCGCCAAGTCGAGGCCCAACGCCTACTGGGGGTGACTGAGCTCGAAGACCAAATACAACACCTGGAGGCTGTCTCGTGTCGTAATGTTACTGACGACGCTCAGCGCTCCTTGACCATAACCCACACAGAAGGGCAACAGGTATCCCGTGGCAATGCCCCCACCTCTGCCGACGACGACCGGCAACCTGGATGCTACAGGCGTAGCTGGGGGGGGGGGGGCGGTCCGCCCCAGGCGGCACTATTTTCGGGGCGGCACGGCGGCTGTAGTGCAGGCGCAATGCTTGCGAATGCTGCTGCACGCACGTGTCCAGGCCGGCCTGGAGTCTCCTGGAGAGTTGAGGCACGCTGCTTCCAGCAGACTTGGGGTTTTTCGTACTTCTGATTGCGGCCACAAGCGCCCGTTAAATTGCAGCAAAAAGTAAGCGCGAGCAGGGTATTCTCCGCTTTTGTTTTCTAAGTCATAATTTAAATAGGCAGCCGCCGGCCCGGTAACTGTTAGGCTATAAATAATTCTCGTTTATTGTCAGGGCAGGCTCTCGCGGCGTGGATCCGATCACAGGGGCGAGGCAGTGGAAGTTGTGAGAGGGTGGATGTCCTGTTGTGTGTGGTTCCTCCTCGCCAATGCCCCGCCCACCGGCGGCAGAAGCACACTCAGCATTCCCTCGTTAATCTACCGCGCCCAGCAGTAAGTTTCGTTTCTCCGCTGCTCCTCGTCTGTTTCGTTTCACTGGTGCGTTGGAGGCTCGTTTACTTCTGTTCCTTTCTGAAGAAAGAAAAATCATCAAGTCACCTCAGCGGCCAAGCACAGAGCTCCTGCCGTACAGTAGGAGATCAGGTGAGGGAGCAACGCCGGGACACCACCGCCTTTCTCCGAGGCACAGCAGAAAATGCCTCGGAGAAAGGGAGTGTCCTTTTCGGATTGGGGGGCGTGTTTTGCTGTTGTCTCCTCCCTGAGACTTCTCGCAAAAAACACGCCCCCCGATCCGAAAAGGACGGGGCAGGATTAGAGTGACGGGACCTCTTCTCCAATGGCTGGCCAGCATTTACTAGGCCAGCCAATGGAGAACAGGGAAGAAGAGGGGCGGGTTCAAGCCCCTCTTCTCCCAAGTCATTATGTCTCGCGAGCGAGACTGCGCAAGCGCAGCCATCACTAGCCGAGACCTAAAAAGGACATATCCTATCCAGCACAAGACATAATGAGAAAATTAGATAAGACAATAAGAAGAAGTATTTTCTACACAAATAAGGAATAATCAAAACAATACAGCAACACGGTGATCAACACATTACAAAAGACAATTACTAAAAAAGAACAAAGGAAAAGCGGTACTTGAGGCATTTTTGTCTGTCCAGCAGCTGAGATACCACCTCCCCAGCTTGCAGCCGAGGCATGCATTGCACTTCTCAGAGTGTAAGCTCATCTGAGGGACTTTGCCAAGGGAAGATGCTCAAGAGAATAAGTCACTGGATGTGGTGGAACTTCTTAATTATTGAAAGCGAGCTCCGCAAACCCTGTACTGCTTGGTGGTGCATTCCATAATGAAGTGCTTTGCTTTTGAAATAACTCAGTAACATGATCACAAACGCAAAAGATGGTTTATAGATAACAATTTTCAATTGTCTTGTGTACATTATCCTTCTGTGAACCAGAAAAGACTTTTGTTGTTAGATGACTGCTTACATGATGAGCATCCTCGTAGGACGTTCAATGTGCTCTCCTGCCATGGATGCAGGAGGGCCAGCTCAGAGCAGGGCGGTGGAGATGGAGGAATCAGATTGCTGATGCCATCTGAACCCTCTCTCCTCCTCTACACTGCCACTCCATGGGCTCCACTTTCCTGCCTGGTCCACAGTTCCTCTTCCTCTCTCCCTCAGTCCAGTGTCTGTCCTCATGAGTAATTCTCACACCTGCCAGCAGATCTCAGGATCCATTAGAAGCAGGGGTTTACTTCACGGGGGGCCTACACTACACAGACTAATGCAAACAATGTCACATTTCAACTGCATCCAAATTCCCTCTGATCAGATTGCAGCAGTATGCCAGCTCCTCTGCAGATGCTGCTGCCAGTTCCATGTCTGCAGTGCTATCTTGAGGCGCGCGCTGTAAAGTGCTCACTGCCAGCAGTCCAGATTAATAGGAAAAACACAGAGAGTTATTTCAATGTTCGCCGCTGACTGGCGGTCTTTGATATATGGCTCTTTGATCCTCCCGAGGTCAGTAAATTAAGGACCATAAATTGGACAATGGCAACAGCTGTTATTGCACCTAGAGAAAGCAGATATGTGGTATGAAGCATTGCATAAACAGTTATTTTTTATTTATGTTTATTGAGTTTTCAAATGACGAATGACATACAAAGTTACATGTTCATCTTGCCGAATTCCACTTAGCCCGACTTGTTTCTCGCCAGGAGGATGCACTAAATTGACTTTGTGTCTGTGTGTACAACTGTAAATTGCACTCGGAGTGTTGGGTGTTATTATTGTTATTTTGGATGTGCAAATCGGACAATGTGTTTTTGGTACGTGTCGAAGTGCCTTCTGAAATCTCGGGGTGACATTTCCAAAAGGTCCCAAGCCTCTGTTTAGATCGCACAACACACGCAGCCTGGTTCTCTAGTGATGTAGGCCAGGTGCACAGAGCAGACCACAGAGATCGCATGATCGCACCAGGAGCGTGGCTGCCCCAATCAAGACAATAAAACCCCCAAAAAATATGTAAATGTAAAAATGTAAATTTGATACTTGTATAGCGCACTACTCACCCGCAAGGGTCTCAAGGCGCTTGTACGAATACCGCTGTGGAACCCATCCTGGCTTTCCCTGTGAGGCGTCCACTCCTGGGCACCCCCAAGGTGGAGGCCAGGCATCCTTAGCGTTGTGGGGGCCGTTGTGGAAATTAAGCAAGCTATTGCCCAGAGTTGCAGAGTGGGACTCCATGATTGGAATGGCACCGAGGCGAGAATTATCAGGTCCGTGGAATTTTTGAGCCCAAGACCCGCCGAGGAAGGGAATTGAACCCTGGTCCCGGGCTAGACCTCTGCATCAGGGTCTGCCGCTCTAATCATTGAGCCACACTTCTCCATATGTATGTATCATTGTGTAATAACTGATGCTCAATTATGTAAAGCGCTGCAACTCCTTCAGGTTCAGTTCATGCTATATGACTAAACTGGAAAGAAAACCCCTAGCCCCAGGTCTACACAGAAAAGAGTGGCTCCTACAGGTTGCCTCCTATTGACACCCATAGGTTTCATAACCCTCCCCGAGGAGGTAACACAGGCCCCTAAAGTCCCTGCGGCGCGGGGGGGGGGGGCATTCAGCTAAACACCAATGAATATCAATGAGATATGAAAGGCTGAGGGGCCCCTCTTTCCACTTCTCACAGGCCCCTTCATTTTCTGTAGTAAAAGCAAAATATCCCTTGGTTGTTCCACAAACAGTACGAAAGAGCTCTACCCACATTAGTGTCACAAGTTCAAATGAATACAATATTACAGCCCATGTAATAGACACTACAATTATATCATAAAGCCCAAAGATTATCATAAAATATTTTTTATTATTATTAAAAAAACAGTTTTTTTATGGCAAAGCATTTCATAAAAATAATCACAGTTACTATCTATCTCCAATTCATATAAAGTTATAAAAAATACTTAAAAACCTTATACATGTAATACAATTAAAACAACAGTACATCACAAAACATAGAAAGAGAAAAGAGACAATATATTTTGTCATTCAAAAGACACATCCGTTGGAACAATTTTATAACTAGGCCTGGATACAATATATATTTTCAGTTTCTACGGATCCAATTAATTCCACTAATTATGTGAACGATGCACCGACGTGTTTCGATGGTTCTAATGATATCCCATCTTTTTCAAGACAAACTATACAAGTGTCTCTGAATTGAACTGTGAAGTTGCCCTCGACCTGAATCCTTATAAAACCTGTGGGTATATATGATCACTTCATCCACATAAAGTCCTTTCAGCCAATACTCGTAATTATACATGCATTATTCCAGATAATCTGACAGATTTGATGAATGTAGCCTTAATGTTCTGCCTCAAAGCTTGATAAAAACTATGTTGCCACTCCCTCTCAATCTCGTGTTTTTTTCTTAGTTTCGATAAGTCTCTATACTTGAATTGGACTCTCTACAAAGACGTAGCCATCGTCTTTGTTCAAAGAAAGGAACCGTAAGATAATATCTGCTCGTGCCTTACACGTCTTTACGCGCTCACTTGCACAGAGTAACGGAGCCGAAAATGGTTCTCATCTCAGGGGCGGGCATTTTGTGTTACACCACTGTGGCACTAACTCCCCCTGTAGTGGTTAGACAACCTATTCCTCCTCTCAAGTCCCTCCCGTAACCCTGTGGTTTTCCTTCTGCATTCACACAGTCAGTGTTGTCACCTCTAGAGGCCTGTAGTATGCCTCTGGCTGCTTCACCTCCTGCAACCTGCCCACTCCGCATCCTGCCACTGGCCTCCTCCACCTCCCGACCCTAAGCCTGCCTCAACCACCCGCTAGGCTGAACCTTGCCAGGTGATACCCTGTATTCCTCCACAGTCCACTGCGCTGTGTTTGTTTACCCACCAGGTTTGTTTTGCTCCCTCCAGAGCTCTAATGAGGACTACTGGGGTGTCATGTATGAGCGAGCCAGGGGCTGCAGACGTGCTAAACTCCATGTAGTGTAGGGGCAGAGAGTGGGGGATGAGAATTATCAGAGGTAGGCGGTGGTGTCACAGTTCAAGCGAGTCCAGTTGGGGTGAAGAACTTCCTCCTGTCTTCAAGCAGCACACGAAGGGAGGAGTGTTTATTTCACTTGAAACTCATCAAATATATAAACGAACCTACACTCTAGGCAGACACCAAGACCTGCGGCTGTGCTGCGCCATCTTTGGACGAGGAGGGATGGGGATGTGTCCTTTCACGTTTGGTCCATAGTCTGACGTAGCATCAGAATGACTTTTGATGAAAGAGCTCCTCGTTCCCATCAGCAGCAAGACTTCAAAGGTTTCTTGCTGGGAATACCCCCGCACCCTCCTTTTGCACTTCGGGCTAGCCCACTACCCCCGCTGGCTCATTATACTCGGGTACAACATTTTCCGGCTCCCCACTTTGAAAATCCACCAGCCGCCACTGCACTCAGGTGCAGTCAACCTTGATGCTGATGAGGGTCTGACCAACAAAAATGGTTGTAGCCCCAAAGGCTAGAAGGGCTTCTCCTATGTGGCTATTTTGTTCGTTTTGCAGGGATGTTTCTTATGAGAAAATTGGTGCAGACTCTGCTTTGAAATTGCAAAACATTCCTTGTCTAGTGTATTGTGTCTCTGTACAAGTTTTTAATTGTGTATTTTATTTTGTTAAGTTAGCTTTTTGTCACAGATCACTTAACCTTTGCTTAATATCTACCTACTGAGGAGAATATTACTCGCGTAGAGATGGAGCAGCGAAAAAACCAAACAGGAGAAAAAACTGAGTACAAATGCACTGTTTATAGAATTGGGCTGCTCAATGAGACAATATGGCAAGCCTACCCGATACTGGGCTACTGCAAATCCAAAGGGTCAAGCAAAAAGGAAACTAACAAAAGATTGTGCAGGAGTCATCATGCAGTTCACTAGCCCTTGTAGCAGAAAACGCCTCGGGCAGGACTCCCTTCTCTCTGAGGAGTGGGAGAGAGTGCTTCAAGTGCCATGGTCTCCAGGCCTAGACTCCTTGGGCTGAGTGGAGGCTTGTACACAGACACGTGCAGTAGCAGTGCAGGCCAGAAGATCTTCAGATGAGGTCTTCATCTTCTGGTGTGTTCCTAGCAAGGGTGAAATGGGCACAATTCAGCTCCACATTATGGAAACATCAACAGCAAAAGGGATTTCAACAAGCTTGAAGGAAGCTTCGGCTTATATGGCCCAGTTCAGACAGTTGTCCAGTCGGAATCCATGCAGTCTGTTGAGTCAGAGTCCTAACTTCTCATAGAGGAGCCTGGGACATTTGTCTCCTCAGAATGCAAAGCAGTGGTCATTGCGTGCATGCAGATGATCAGGTACACCTTCTGGTGGGATGCTCTAAAAGGACTGTCTTTCAGGACACAAATACCAGAAGAGATAGAAATGCTGGATGAGGTTGTTCTCTCAGGGAAGCAACCATGTTTCATCTTGTAAATGTCCCTCCTACGAAAGTAATGTTAGCGTACAGCTACAGATAAGCTTATCAATGGGTGCACGAGTAGTGTTTTTCAAGCATTTACTGTGCGCTCAGATTCCGCTGATTGAAATGAGTTATTACAATAGTTATGCTCATAATGTTCATAACATCCTAATATACAACACAAATAATAACCATAAATGGGACCCGATCTACACTTTGGGCCACATGTTACAAGCATTTTTGTGTTTTCAAATGGGCCAATTCTCAGAATCAGCCCGTTTGCGAACCCAACAAATGCTTTTCACATGTATCAAAAATGGCTTTGTGATTCAGTATTTAGAAGGGGCATGTTTAGGGCGTCCCTTCCAAATACTGAATCGCTGCGGTATGTATGAATGTTTTTTGACCGTGAATGTGATCGCAAAACATCCGCATTTATCAACAACTTCAAGTTGATGGTGACCCATTTAATTAAGGCCTGCTCTTAAAAAATGAAAAGTGAACCATTCCTTTTTTTTCTTCTAAATGCAGCCCATTTTCCTTAACCTCTTCTGTGCCCATGACGAGATAGTCTCGTCATGGAGCACGGTCGCGCTGTGCCCATGACGAGACTATCTCGTCATGAACCCCACCCGCGTGTGAAACGCCCGGCACAGGAGGGGGAAAGGGCGTGGCACTGAAGGGGTTAAAGAAAAATGGGCTGTATTATAAAAAAAAAAAAAAAAGATTGCTTAATTTACAATCAATCATGGACATGGTGGTCTGTTGACCCCAGCAGGCCACCATCCCTTTGATTTTAGCGAATCCTAGGGGGTCGCAAATTGCGACCTACCTCATTATTATTAATGAGGTAGGCCGATTTGCGCCCCCCTACAAATTGCTATATGAAACTCTTGGAGTTTCATACATTTGTAGTAGCGATTACCTAATTGCGATTCGCTGAAAATCACAATTAGGTAATCACTATTACAAATGTTGATACATGTGGCATCTAGTATCTGGACTTAATTTAAAGTACGATGCCGGGAGGCAGATATACCGCCAAGGCTGAGTCAGACTACTGGGTGGCTAGACAAATGGGGGGCACTCCTCTCAGGGCGCACAAAAAAGTGAGACCCTGGGAAAAACTACTTTGCAGTTTGAGGAGTTTCTCAGGATAAAGGACAACAGAAATTGTTGCTGAGAAGCAAAACATCAGGGAATCTCCTAAGAACAATGGAAATTGACAAGGAGGGTACAGCTGCATAGGTTGTCAGGGCGTTTGCACTCACAAAGTGTAATGCAAGATTCTCATCCAATCCTTCTGGCCAATCCTACTCTGTGTCCTCTGGTGGCCAGCACTGCTTATCTCTTACCCTCCTCTGGTTCTCTGTGGGGTGTCTCAGAGCTTGGCCTTGGGCGCTTTTCTTTTCTCTACATCCATCACTCCATCTCCATGCTTATCTTTTTTTGTGCTTTCCTGTTACTTATATGATGACAACTCTCTTATCTTTGTTTCTTTTAATTTGCTCTATCTCTATAAGTCATTACGGTACTGACTCACCTGTCTCCACATCTGAATTTCATCTCGCTATCTAGATCTCAATCCCTTCAAAACCACAATTCTTTCCTTTCTACTCCTTACCATTTTTCCAGTCCTCGTCCATTGCCCATTCCCTGCACCTCTCTTTCCTTCTTCGTTTCTGCTGCTTCCTGCTTAGCAATCTTTGTGAGGTTTGGCTGCTTCACAGCCTTCGATTCTTTATTAAATCCACTCTTTCCTTACTTATCATGGTACAAAAATGGTTACCTTTGCTCTTAACTTCTCAAAACTGGACAACTGCTCTTTTCTCAAGCTTGGATTTTCTGCTTATTCACTTGGCCATTTCGACCCATCTTGAATGAATCTTTTAGGCGTGCCTTTCTTTCCCCTCCCATGGTTTCCATTTCTGCCTCCCTACCCTGGTTCTATATTGTAATGTACTTTCCAGTCATCGTGTATTCCGCGTAGTCACTACGTAGAACTTTGAGTATGTTTATGGACCGCCAGTTGCTGCAATGAAGAGCCTTGTTGCTGAGTATCTCCATTAAAGACCTTTACACAATTCTGTTCCCTGTACAGTGGCCACTAGGATCGAATTTGAACCTATGAGGTGATAGCATGCATGGTGCTTGCCGTGTCTGAAAGTGTGTTTGGTAAGAAAGGGTTGCCAAAGCAGTTGATGATGGATAATGCTGTGCAGTTTTGCTTCAGTGTGAAGTTGCATTCCTGGGACATAAGTCTATTTCATTTCATTGTAGTTATTTTTATTACCTACAATAAAATGCTCCTGTGGAGCTTGTGAAGGTGTGCTTAAAGTAGGGATGTCCTATTAGTGCTGGCAAAAGCTTTGGCTGTGCAGGAGTTGGTAACTTATGTGATGCAAAAGGGCATGCTGATTGGCTCCTTGCGGTATCTGCTACCAAGCTATCGACTTCATGGAGAAGGTACATTTTGATGTGACGGGAGTTGTAGTAAAGACATGTAGAGATTAGGAGAAGACAAAAGCTTACTACAGTCAGAAGACATGGGAGAAAATATTTCGTTCAAAAGTGGATATAAGGTGAGGATGAGCAAACCACATGCTGTTAAGAAGTGCACAACTGTTTTCAAGGCACATATGAAAGTTCAGTATGTGGGGTACAACAATTGGACATGGATGTGACTAGAAAAGGCTAGCTAGTACAAATGGAATTGGCTGTGTAATGTGGATCCTGCTGTTCAGCATTGTATCTATTTCCTGGAGACCTGGAACTCCCTGCCTCTACATCTCAGGCACTCACTGTCACTGCCTCAATTCAGAAAGGACATCAATACCTAGCTCTTCGACTGTACTGCAGATCCCCCCACCCCCCACACTCAGCACCTTGAGACCCTTACTGGTGAGTAGCCATGCTTTAAAAGAAACATTATTGGTTGATTAATTGACTTCTATGGACTGGTAGCTCCTGCAGACACCTTTCTTTTTTTAAGTTTAAAAAGCTTTATTTCAAATAAAGGTAGTACAGAGAACAAGAAACCAATGATACAAATTATTGCATTATAAGATAAAAAACATATCAAATGAGGGGTTTATGTACAGAAGAAAAGAAAGCTATTTTACATTTTTAAGGGCATAAGTGAGAGGAAAGAAAGTGGGGGAAAGAGGGAAGGAAGGAAGGTAAACATTCTAAAACTAATAAATTAAGAAATTGCATCTTACATCGGAATAAGAAAGATAAACACGAATATATATAGTAATCAAAAAGAACAGTAAAAAGTAAGGAATGAGGAAAATAAACGTTCAAGGAGGTTTGAAGTTTTCAGCATTTAAACGAACGTTATCAGTTAATACTAAATGATCTAAATAAGTGGTAAGGGGTAACCAAAAGAGATCTCTATTAAGCAAAGGTTTACAAGAGGAGGCAAAAGCAATATCAAGTCGATGCATATTACAAAGGCTATTCCACCAGTGTTGAATGGAGAGTTTTGTTAGTGTTTTCCAATTTAGAGTGATGTGTTGAAAAGCCAAAGCAAGCAGGAGGTCAAAAAGACCCTTTTTATCAGGGAGAAGGTCTATGGAATCAGAGAGACTTCCAGAGAAAAGTAGGGGAATAGAATAGGGAATAGAAATATTAAATAGGCGAGACACATAGGACCAAACTTTCTCCCAAAAAGAGGAGACTGAAGGGCAGAGGAAAAGAAGGTGAAGAAGACCGGTATTAGGGGAACCACAGGTCCAACAGTTTGTAGTAGTAGAGTGAGAGAATTTAGCAATAGAGGTGGGAGTGAGATAAAGCCTATGGTATAGAAAGAACATAGATTGAGTAAGAGAAACGGAACAAGAGATTTTTAGAGAACGGGACCAAAGTTTGTCCCAAAAGGTAATAGACCATTCACATCCCAGGTCAGACTACCATGCGAGTTCCAACTTGGTTTTCATACGCTCTGGATTAGGAGCTGAGAAATATTTATAAATAAGAGATGCTTTAGGAACTAAGAAAAGAAGTTTAAGAAGAGAATGAAAGGCAGGGGGAAGAGATGAGGATGGAAGAGAATAGAAAATATCAAGAATGACCGTCATTAGAACAGTAAATTTCTGTAGGAAGGAGCGGGGACATTGAAAAGCAGTCTGAAACTGGGGAAATAAACACGGAATTAGACCATCAAAAAGGTCTTTGACCCAGGTTATACCTCTTGATCTCCAAGAGTTCCAAAAAATAGTTCAACCCATAGATAGTAATGAGGGAGTTATGCCAAATAGGGGAATCTAAAAAGGATTCTTTAGAGATAGGATTGGAATGTAGCAAAGGTTTCAGTAGAGAACAAGTGTGTTTAGACAAAGGGAGAGAAGTAAGAGGCGTTTTGGCAGAAAAGGCCAGGACTTCCTTTAAAGAGAACGGTAACGATAAGGCTCGCTCAATGGAGAGCCACAAGGGAGTGAAAGGGGAGAAGTCAGAAAGGAGCCATTTGGAGGCTTGTCGAAGACAAAAATATAAGCGAAAATTAGGGAAATTTACACCACCATTATATTTGGTCCTACGAAGAGAAGTAAGAGAGATCCTTGATTTTAAATTTAAATCGACAGGAATCGATTTGTTTAAAATAGCAGGCAGGAATGTGAACAGGGAGCATGGAAAGAGTATAAATCAAAATAGGAGTAATCATCATCTTGATTGAATCCAACCGACCCCACCATGAAAGAAAGAGAGGATTCCAAGAGGAAAGTAATTTGTCAATCCGAGACAGGATCACAGACATATTTAATTTAATAGAAGAGGCGATAGAATTGGAGAACCATATACCTAGTTATTTGATTTTGGAGCTATTCCATGCAAACCCAGTGGAAGAAAAGGAATGAGGAAGACAAAATTTAGTGAGGGGAAGAATTTCAGTTTTTTCCGAATTAATTCTATAACCAGAAACAAGGGAAAAAGAAGCAAATTCTTGTAATAAGGGAGGAATGGATTTGTCAGGATCGTAAATAAAGAGTAGGATGTCATCTGCGTAAGCAGAGAGTTTTAAATGTTGCTCACCGTATGAAAAACCAGAGATGGAAGCATTTTTGCGGATTGAGGAAAGGAAAGGTTCAAGAGCAAGAACAAAAAGAAGAGGGGATAGAGGACATCCCTGACGGACCCCACGTTGGAGGTGAAAATAAGACGAGATACGACTGTTAACTAATACTGAAGCTCTGGGGGCTGAGTATAACAAAGATATAAGAGAAATAAATTTGGGACCAAAGCCATGCCATTTCAAGGATGCAAATAAAAATGACCAATCCACTCTATCAAATGCTTTTTCAGCGTCAACAGATATGGCCGCTAAAGATGTGGAGAGAGAGTGGACTTTGTTTAAAACATTAAGAAAAAGATGAGAATTATCAGAGGTCAACCTGCTTTTGACAAAACCACATTGCTCTTTGCCAACTAAATGAGGTAAAAGAGGATATAAACATAAAGCAAGTGTCTTGGCAAAAAGTTTGTAATCAACATTAACCAGAGAAATCGATCTATAATTTTTGCAAAACATAGGATCTCGTCCTTCTTTATGAATCAGACAAATTGTGGCTTCTTGAAAAGTACCTTCTGTTTTACCAGAGAGAAAAAAGTAATGAAAAAGGTTTAAAAGCTTAGGAAGGAGTAAGTTAGAAAAATGTAGGTAAAATTCAACTGAAAAGCCATCAGGGCCAGGTGTTTTCCCTTTCTTTAGAACAGACAAAGCAGAAGAGAGTTCATTAAGGGTGAGGTCAACCTCAAGACCAGAAAGATTAAGATGAGACTTGGATAAGGATGGTAATTTATCAAGATAAGATTGAATGAGAGAACTAGAGGGAGGGGACTCCGGGGCGTACAAATCTTCATAGAACAGTTTAAATTCATTTAGGATGTCTTGATCCTTATGAAGAAGAGTGCCATCCGCAGAATAAACAGAGTCAATTAATGTACGATCTTTACGGGATTTATGGTAATTTGCTAGAAGTTTTCCAACTTTGTTACGACCACCATAATAGCGAGTGCTACTACGGAGAAGTATGGAAGACGCATTGTCAGTCGAAGTTTTGTTGAATGCCAATTTAGCACGAATCAGGGCTGGAAGTACTGTGTTATCCGATAAGGTATAAAATTTATGCTCTAAAGCTTTGATGTGGGCCAGGGTAGCTTTATGTTGCTGGAGACAATAGTTTCTTCTTTCTTGAGACAAAGTCTATAATGAAATCTCTTGCAGTAGCTTTAAAGGAGTCCCAAATTATGTAAGGGGTAGAAGTAGAAACGTTATTAATGTCAAAAAATTCATTAGCAAAGGTGGTGAAAGAAGAGGAGAAAAGAGGGTCAAGAAGAAGAGAGTTGTTGAAACGCCAACGGGAGGACCTGGGATGTGGTGGAAGTAGATCAAGGTCAGTTATGATTGGGGAATGGTCAGAAATAACGATAGGTTCAATAGAAGAGGAAAATACGTTTTGAGATAAAGATTGAGAAAGAAAGATATAGTCTAAACGAGAGAGAGAATTGTGAGGGGGAGAGAAGAAAGAGAAGTCAAGGGAATCAGGGTGAGTGAGCCTCCAAGAGTCAACAAGATGTGTTTGGGAGATAGTATCCAAAAATTGTTTATGAGATCTATGGAGTGTAAAGCGTGTTTGTGATTGGCGATCAAGAAAGGGGTCAACAACTTGGTTACAGTCACCTCCTAAAATGAAATTTTCATCTCTAAATTGAATAAATGTTTTGTGTGATCATAGGCCAAAAGGAGCAATCAGGATGAGTGGGACCATAAACATTAAAAACAGTCAAAGAGATATTATTAATTAACAGCTTAGCTAACAGCCATCTACCTTCTGTATCATTTTCTTGCAATATAATTGTACAATTTAGTTTCTTATGACATAGAATTATTACACCATTTTTCTTATTAGAAGTGGGAGAGACTAAAACTGATCCTACCCAGCTTCTCTTCAATTTCAAAGCCTCAGTTTCTGTTAGATGGGTCTCTTGCAGAAAAAACAGCTCAGGGTTATAATATGCAAGATGTGATAGAATTCTCTGTCTCTTAATAGGGTTAATGAAACCATTCACATTCCAAGAAATAACTCTGAATGTAAAACCATCAAAAATACATAAAAAACGACAACAATAAAAACAAAACGTACAATATTAACAGAGATGCAATAAATACTGTAATCAAACTTACAATCCAAATACAAGTACACCATTAGAGAAAAGGAGGGAAAGGGAAGGAAAAAGGAAGAAGGGAAAGAAGGACCAAAAAAGGAGAGGATTGAAAAAAGAGACAATAAGAGAAGACAGTACATGACAACCACCAATGCAGTAAAGGAATGTAGATTGAGAAAAATAGAGAGGATGACGACTGTGATACGTACCTTTTAGGGGAAGACGTGCGGGGAGTGGCGACACGAGGAAGACGGCACAACTAACTGGGGAGGTAGCGTCACAGTGGGGAACATACTCTATAAACAGGAAACAGAGAGAAATGCGTTAGAGGATATGAACATTTTTTTTTTAAAGTACATATAGCAAATAGAAGAATATATAAGAAGTACGGAAAACAATATAAGACAAACATAGTGCTAAGATACAATTATTAACAATAACCTGAAAAGATAAAAAACAATAAGTAAGACCAAGCAAGAGTAAATTCAGAATAGAGGAGAAAAAAGTCAAGGTCTGGCGGTTGAAGAAGAGAGAGGGCCAGAGACATCCATCGACGATGTGGAATGCGACTGGATGAATTTTCTCAGCTCTGCCGGATCCTCAAAAGTGGAGGTTTTATTTTGGTAAGTAACCTTGAATAAACAAGGGTGAAAAAGTCCATAACGAGCTCCAAGTGTGCGTAAGGGAGGTCCAAGATCCAAAAATTATTTCCGCCTTTTAGCAGTCGCAGAGGAAACATCCTGAAATAAAAATAACTTAGCGCCTGACCAGACAAGCTGTTTTTTGTGTTTAGCTGCATTTAAAACCAGTAGCAAGTCTGTAAATTTCAAAAACAGAAAAATAACACCTCGTGGCTTGGAAGGAGCAGCTGAAGAAGACAAACGAGGACCCAACCTGTGTGCTCTCTGTATATTCAGATTTGTAGATGCAGGTAGGTCCAGAAGCTTTATTAGAAAATTGTTGAAGACGGGAACTGGATCATCACCTTCTAAATTTTCTGGAAGACCATATAAGCGTAGATTGTTGCGCCTATTTCTGTTTTCCAAGTCCTCTGCTGATTTCTTTAGCCAAAGGACCTCCTTCTCAAGGACAATTAATTTTGTAGAAACAGTTTGAAGTTCATCAACTTGCTGTTCCACTGTGGAAATACGAGAGTCCATAGAAGCCCACTTAGTGTCCATAGCTTGTAAGCGTGAATTAGTCTCCTCGATAAAGGGGCGCAAAGCGCGAATTTCCTCAAAGATAGTGTCAAGAGAAATCGGAGAAGCAGGCTTTGGTGGAGAAGGAGGGTCCTGTTTGAGTTGAGGCGTTTATTAGCAGCAGATGAAATTTGCGTTTTAATTGATGCTGGTGATGAAGAATTGGATTGCGCCATAGTGATAGTTTTCCTAAATACAGGAGCAGAGGGAAAAGATACTGACACTGGAGACTGAGGTGTGGATCTCTTCTGTGTAAGTAATAGTTTCTTGCTCCTGCCCATAGGATAGAGTAGGAAAAACTACGTGCGAGAAAAAAATAACACCAGTGAAGAAGTAGAATGACTCACAGTGCGTCAGGTAAGCTTCACAAGTGGGTGCACAAACAGTTCAAAAATACAGCTGTATTGTTATTAAAGTTTAAAAAATGACTGGTCAGGCATAGAATGGCAGAAAAAATAAGAAATATCATCAAAAATCAGGAAAGCAGCATAGTAATTGAGGTGTAATGCCAGGAAATCCTCACAGGGAAAACAAAATGGCGGCCGCAGAGGAGATAGAACAATAAAGAGAGGTTTTACCTCAAAATACAAAGAAGTCACCCATTTCAGGCATATGAGGGTGATCAGGAGCAGTTTAGATGCCTAAAACTCTCAGTTTCGATGTGTATAGAGAGTTTTTGCAGCGAATTTTACTGCGACATTTCCGCCGCGACACGGAGCTCCGGAGCTAGGCAGCCATCTTGTTTGGCGCCGCGCGCGCTTCCCCCCTGAAGACACCTTTCTGATCTGCTGAGATCTGTGGCTGGCTAGTTCCAAAGTCTTGTTCCCCAAACCATTCGAGACCATCCTCTATAACCTCCTAAGCATCTTTGCATTGATTTAACTTTATTGCTGTTATCTTTAACTGTTCCAGTGACTGTACCCCTCTGTTCTGCGGTCAACTGCCCTACACTTTTCATGTGCACAGTCTCATTTTGTTAGTTTTCTCTCCTAGCCTCTCTAACCACGTTGTCTCAAACTTGCACAAAATTCATCTTCTCTTTCAGAATCATCCTTTTATCCATTGTTTAATGCTAGTCACTAGAGTACTGTGTCTGTTAGTTTTATTAATGTGCAGTAACATTTGTATTTATATCTCCAGAGTTTCACTTCAGAGAAGCTACTGAGGTCATGCAGTGGCAAACCTGTTTAATGGTTTTGGAACTGTTACTATGTACTCTTAAAGGCACCATCAAGTGTAAAATGTTGCTCCAAAGGATAAGGGTCGGGCAAAAAGATGACCTCCCCACTTACAAGGGTAATACAATGAGCGCCATTTAACTGGGTATAAGATACTAACTCTGCTGAAAAAACAATTAGTATTGTAGTATTACTGCATGTGATTCCTAAAAAAGTGCATATAATGAATTGCGTTGTATCCGGCACAGGTAAGAGGGGTGGGCAGTGAAGCAGGGCGGTAGAGGGTGGGAAGTTGACAGACGGCGGGATAGGTAAAATTAAATAAAAAAATTAATAAAACCACTTCCCTAACACTCACCTCATCATTATCTTATGAGTATTAATGAACTAGGTCGCAGTTTGCGACCCATTAGGAATACCTGCCATCCAAGGATGATGGCCTGCTGAGGTCAGCAGACCACCATGCCTGTGATTGTCTTTGAATAAAGGTGTTTTTTGTTGTTGAAAGGGATGTGTTTCAACAATAAACAAAGAAATGTTTTGTTTTAATTTTTTAAGAGCAGACTGTGGTATGGTATCATTCAGCAAATGACCAGTCCACTTCCGATAAGTCGATGCATTAGCATTTTCCTCTGAACCAATGGCAGTTCATACCAATGTGCAACTTCTTTCTTTAGTGTTCCACTTGTGTGCAGGTCTCTTTTCTCTTTCAAGTCTAAGGGGCTCCTCTCTTGTTTTAATGACCCGAACCATGATCCATGAATCGGGCTGTATATATTTGAACCTAGACAGACTGCCTGAAATCCTACAGAATGGTTAGTCTCCCGGTTTTAAGCCATAGTCATCTATCAAAGCCCTCCACTTTCCACACTTAGCTAATCTGAGCAGAATACCTAAGGAAAATAGTTATAAGTCACAAAAAAGGAAAATAATAAACAGTATTACTACCAATTATCAAAACAACAGTCCTCAAACAAATACTTGGGGCCTCATTTACGAGGTTTTGACATAGGGCAGCGCCGCAAGGAATCTTTCTGAGCTGCTCTACGTCAGCAAAAGAGAAGAAATGCGCGGTGTCTATGTGATATGGCGCATTCCTGTCCTTTTCCCCAATGCCGGCGAATAATGGGCTGCTGTGCACCAACGCAGGCACCCTTCCTGCATTGCGGGGCTGATTGATTTTATGCAGGAAGGGACATCTTCTTGCTCAAAACAATTAATTCAGGTGATTTACTTTTTCTATGTGTGCTGTGGTATGCAGCACACATAGATAAAGGAATACACGAGGAGAAATGAAAACATTTCTCCTTGTCGTGCCTCACTAACGCCACCCCTGGGGTGGCGTTAGTTTCTGATGCAGTCCCAGGTTTACGATTTCACGTAAATGAGGGAATGTGTCAGGTTCCCTGGGTGTGTGTGGTAACACCCACAGCAACACCCATGGTGCGCCCCTTTCACACAGTTTTCTGCATGAGAGGGGCAAATATTTATAAGGCCATGAAAAGCCATGTAAAGTGGCTTTATGTGGCCTTATAAAGATGCTGTGATATACTGCGCCACCGGAACGTCAAAAAAAGTGACGTTCCAGTGGTGCAAAAGTGCTAATAGGGCCTCATAAATGAGGCCCTTTGTGTTTAGGCCATTTTATTAAAATATATTTACATAAATATAAGTGTTGATAGATATCAGAGTTCTCACCAACGTTGGCACTGTAGTGTATACACTCGCATTATTTTAAGTGCCTTCTTGATTGCTTGTGTATCTTTCTCGGTTTTTGTCTTCTCACATCCATCAGCACAACATTGCATTTGAAACACTCCAAGAAGGCCAAAGTCAACAACAGCTCGCTCTGAAAGCTTATGAAGGTTTATTTTAAATTCACACGAGCTGCAAGGAATTATTCATCAATTGCATGCCATGCTGCTTGCGCTGCATGGGTTTTTGAGTCGCTGGTCCCCTGATATATCCCCACAATGCTGCTCGCTTTCCACCTACTCGTTGTTCATTTTGCTCCTACTCCTTACTCCTCTTTCCACTGTAATACTTTAGAGGCAGATACAATACGCTCAATTCACAAAGGTTCCCATTCCCAGGAAATAAGCTGAACATTTGCTCAAGTATAATCTTCCATTTTTGGAGAAACCTACAAAAAATCAAAAGATAGGTGGGGTGTAGGTGGTGTGTGATATGATCCTTTGGATGCAGCTCTTTGCTGGGTCTCATGTACCACACTGTACAAGTGCATTTGTTTCTCTTTATGACCTGTTGGTCTGTAATCCCAGTTACTAAGAATGGCCAATAGATGTAGATAGCCTTAGATTACTTGTACAAACATGATGAAGTAAAAACCTTTTATAGCAGATTGCAACAATTTTTTTTAAAAAATTAGTTGTAAAGATAACATTGTCGAATACAAGTTCACAATGTTAACCTTTCTTTTTTAATTAGAGTAGAAAATGGCAAATGGCATTAAACACAGCCAGTAACGTTGATGCCCATCTTGTCATGTACTTTCCATTATAATTTCCAATTAAATATATTAGAAAGGACTGATGTTGACACTTGACTTTGAAAAAAATACATTTGGTGTAAAATTTCACTCACTAGGACAAGCTAAAATAAAATCTATAGCTGTTAACATTAAATTATGTCTGGACCCTTTGAGCCAACCACACTGTTCAAAATAACATATATTTTGGGAATTAACAACTATTGTAGAAGGTGTTCGTGTAACTATATCAAACCAGAAACAAAATTAGGATGACCTGTTCCACTGTCCCTTATTATGGTAAACTCAAAGAGACCTTCTTGAGAAGTGTTCTCTTTTCACAACAAACAGTTGTCCCTTTTGTGCCCAAGCCAAGTAAATCCGCCATTTTTTAAACGGTGTGCAGACACTCAAGATGTGGCTGCTCCGTTTGGATGGCTTATGGGTGTCGATAGCTTGCAGATGTATTTGAATAAATAGAGATAGAGGCCACATTATACATAGCAAGACTACCTATCCTTATTACAAGCGTGCCAGGGCACATCTTTCCTCATTTCTTGTAAAGACAGCTAGAACCAGATGTATTAGTGACATATTTGGTTCTGGTAAGTGCGCAGTTGTTTTCCGGTTACAGTCATAACGAGCAATAAAAAGCCCAAACACCTTTGCCCTTGCTCGCTCACATGTCCTAATCTGAGTAGATCAGCAAATACTCAATACCTCATCAAGAATAATTTTTGTTCTCTACAGAGCGGCGAGAGGTAAACAGGAAGCTCCTTTGCGACATTGCGGTGTAGGAAGTGAGGTATGAAAATCAACTTCCCATTAGAGGCACCTTTTGAGAAAATGTTTACCTTCCACTAGAACATGATCAATTGAGCCATTTCAGGAAGGCTCCTGATACATTCCTTTACTAGAGTAGACCCTGCCCCAGTTCTTTAGCTTCCTTTTCAAATAAGTGTGCCAGTCTGAGCAAAACCAAATTGAAAACTCTAGATGCCTTAACCCCTGTGCCAGCAAAAGCGTTGCCAAGCAGTCGAGCTCGTTAGCAGAGGAAGCTGACTGGGAAATTCCAACCTGCCATCAGCACATGGACGCCATTTGGAGGTAGTCAGGGGTCGCATCTATGACCTCTAGCAGCTGTGACCTTTAGCTTGCTTCCTGCTACTCCTGACACTTCCTTTGCGACCCCTGGCATCAGAAGGGTCAAAACATGTGCCTCTTCTGAGGCCAGGGGTCGCAAAGGAAGTGCCAGGAGTAGCAGGGAGCAAGCTAGAGGTCACAGCTGAGACCCCCCCCCTACTTCCTCAAAGTGATGTCAATGCATCAGCATCCTCCGAGATGGGGATCCAGTTTGACTGCTTAATCGGCCAATGAGCAACACTTAGGAAGTAGTGACTGGCATTGCCCCTGACCCTAGCCATGTGCTTGTCTTTATGACAGGACAGTCAGGGTTTTGGGAATCATATGGTAGATTGCGGTAGGGAATATCAAGGGCAAAACATCAAAAAGTCACAATATCGTGACCAGAATATCCGTAGACAAAATATTGAAGAGGTATGTGCACAGAGGTTAGGATTTACTATTCTTAACTCCATATCTACGTACCTTGAAGATACATTATTAAATATCACCATGGTATGTATATGTGGAGTTAGGTATAGAAAATGTATACAAACGTAGCTTTAGATGTTTTATCCCTTCATATTATGGCCATGATTGTGTGACCATTTAATATGTTGTGCTTGATATTCCCGGCTCACACCGACATTGTATGAGTATTGGCGAGCCCAGTGTCCCAAATCAGTATACTAGGGTTTGTCACCATGAAGGGGTCTAATCACGATGAAGACATTTGTTTGCTTAGACACAACAACAGAGCATTGAAAAGGTTGTAGATGGAAATGCGTGACAGTGCGGTGAAAGCTGTGGTCTGTGTTCGGATCCAACGCCATTAGTGAAGGCATTCAGATGTTGTCTGTGGTGCTGCATGCAAAGCTGGTGAAGGTGATGCAACAGTGTGGGATACCAACATGGTGGATGTTAATTTGCATTCAAACCCAAGTACTCATTTACTATATTTTGGCGTAGGGCAGCGCAGCAAGCATTCCTGCTGCACTGCCCTACCTGAAAAAAAAAAGGGCAGGA
The DNA here is from genome assembly GCF_964204655.1 of Triturus cristatus. Taxonomy (NCBI): domain Eukaryota; kingdom Metazoa; phylum Chordata; class Amphibia; order Caudata; family Salamandridae; genus Triturus; species Triturus cristatus. The sequence continues at coordinate 144,197,511 of NC_140580.1, read as the reverse complement.
ATTAGCCGTATCTATGAGATACAGTGCATTCCTGTCCTCTTCCACACCGCTGGTGCACAAATGGCTGCCGTGCGTAAATGCAGGTACCCTTGCACCATGGCCGTAGATCCCCACTTTTAACAGGCTAGAAACAAGGAGGCTCCTTTCGAGCCTTAGCTCCGGTGCTATGGAATAATCTGCCGATACAGTTAAGAAAAGTATCCAATCACCTCAGCTTTAGGAAACAGTTGATGACTTGGGGCCTTATTGTGAGTTTGGCGGTTTTCATGTAGGACTGCCTCAGCGGCAGTCCCAGGAAGACTGGCAAGCCTGTGATGAACCCACCGATCGGATTCCGAGTTGAATACAGGGCGGCGGGTATGTTAGGCTCATAGAGGACCTAAGCAGCATACCGCCACCGTGACAGTGCCTATAGCATGTTCGTCATGGGGGCATGCACCATGCCATGCATGCCACAAAGTGCATGCAGAACTGTGCAGTTTTGGGGAGGCACATCATGTACTCTCCACACGCACCCCCATGGGCAGATTTGTCTGGGGACTCTGTTGGGGTTCTTTCCATGCCTTTCCACCAAGCATTTCATGACGGTGTCCACGCCATGAAATGCTTTGTTGAGATGCAGGTCGGAATCTGCTCGTTGGTGCTGGCATCAGCACCACCGCAATTCCCGATTGCTTTCCACACTGCCACCGCCATAGGATCCACCACCATCATAATAGAGCGGTTTGGACGGCCACTGTGACTATGGCGATCACATGACCATCGTACTCGTAATCGGGCCCTTGGCTGTTTCAGCCCGGGTTTTGGTTTTGTTGTGTGAAGTTACAGTAATAGCAGTTAAACGCTGGGAAGCCCTACCTGGGGAAGCCATGTGCAGTATAAATCTTTTTAACATAACACAACATAACATGACATAACATGACGTGATATAATATAACATAATATATGATTATAACCTGAAATTAAATTACATCAAAACACATATATATCGCACTCTTTGGAATCATCTCTATGAAATGTTTGCAGTGGCTCCTGCCCCAGAAAACACATATTTAAAGAGGTGGGACTTCAGCGAGGGACTAAATTGCTGTGGTGAACATGCTCCATGATATTGTAGTGGAGGTTGTTTCACAAGTTAGCTCGCAGAGAGGGTCATCTCCAATGGCCACATGAAGTGAGCCAGTTACAGACTCGAACACACAAATTCCCAGCTGAGGAACACAAGTGTGTAGACAGGGACAAGTGATAGAGGTTATCGGGCACCTTTGTGGGGGCTCATTCATTCCAAAAAATAGGTATGAGGCACATTCATTTCAATTGTACCGTGATTCCATCTGTTAGCCAGTGTACTAAATGTCTAGCAATCCTGGCAAATTCTGCACAGGCAATTCACCAGGGAACATCTTTATCGAAAGTGAGTGGAGTTTTCTAAAAAAAAAAAAAAATACAATTCGGGCCCTGTTTTTATCGAGGCAAGAGTGAAGCTTTGGAAAATACGGTTAAATGAAGCTTGTCTTCAATTCCTTCAATCCAGGGAGTTTTGGAAAGAGCACAAATAAGTGGGGCCAATGATTAAGATATTCTTTAATTTATGATTTACGTAATGAGCTGTGTACTTGGAAGGTAAACTGGATTTAACCTCCGGGCAGACGTTAACAATGTCATTAATGAGGTGGGGCAATATTTGCTTCATAAAGAGGTTGGCACATGAAGTGGCTGCCGTCTGAAACGTCCTGGTTTGAGAAGAGGAACAATGAAAAAATATTCATTACAGTGGCATGAGGAATATGGTGGATTTTACCTAAACAAAACATGGGGTGATGTCCTTTAGTGATAGGGAAGTAAAGGTGTCATTGTCAGTCAGGTGACTATTTATGACTCCTTTATCACGTGGTTCCCGGTGGTGAATGCCACATTTCTTCAAATTCATTGCGATTTCTGTCTGTCCTTGTTTGAAGAATTTACAGTTTCCTCTTTTCCTGTCCTTTGAAAATTTACGATAATACTGTTGTAATATTTGATATAAAATTAAATAAGTGCTATAACATGATTTATTTATTATTATTGATAGAGGTTGGATTTTTATATTCTTTTTACATACATTCTTAGGAATTATGCCCATTAATGTAAAAGAAATATAGAAAAAAGTTCTTGTCCTAACGAAGGCTACACGAAAAGGAGAGCGGCCTAAAAGATGCGTCGACATGACAAATTGGGAAACCTCCACTGAAAGACATTATGATTATGAATGAATTAAGGAAAATTAAGTAATTATGAATGTAATCAGGCAGAAGCAATCAATAATACATTGGATGTGGGAAATGAAGGGATAGGCTACTTGAATGAGTAATTTGTAATGTATGGGTATTTTGAGAATGATATCAAGTTTTCATGACTGTGTAAATAAAATAATTAAATATTGAATAAAAAACTAAAAGTATTTTTGATATTGGGATCGCCCTTCTTTAAGTGTTTATTGTTTTCAAGCAATATAGTCTCTTTGTAATTTTTGAACATTCAAAAGATGAACCCTGTCATTTGGAGTTTTTGCAGAATGGTAGTATGTAATTTTGCCATTCATAGGGATATGGTATTTGCATAATGCAGACAGGACTCAATGACAACGCAAACAATAACGGAAAACCGACTCAGAGAACCACATTGTGAGAAGTTGGCCTGGTATATGCTGGTCACTAGTTAAAGTAGCCACCTTGCACCAGTACAATTCGACTCTTATGGTAGATAGGTTTAAGACAACCTTTTAAAGAAAGCTATCCTAGTGGTAGCTGTGGAGAGCAGACTTCAGGCTAAGTCTTTAGAGGAATGTAAAGCAGCTTGTTTTACCTTACAATCTCTTGAATCACTAAATCAAAGGACACCACACAGGTATATATATAAAATATATATGTATTTATTACTAGACACACTCTACTAATCTCTTTATGAGATTAGAAGTCAAGGACATATGCACAAATCAACATTTCACAACAAGTTAAGCACAAATATGGCTGGGGCCCTAGGGGGGTACCAGACAATATACTAAAAAAGAGACTTAGGAATATCGACTTGCGAGGGGCCAAGGCCTAGGGCCTTCAGAAGCGCTGGGGCATCACTAATCCACCCAAGGCAGGTAAGTAAAGGACCCACGGGAGACGCATGCAGTGTGAGAACACAGCCGCGGATCCCAATTGACTTCAATGGAGCAAGTCGCGGTTGGAATTTTAAAGTTTTAGGATACTTCGGGAGAGTCTACAAGCAAGTCACTTACAGGGTAAGTAGTTCTAGAGCCAACACACACAGGAGCACCGTAGTGCTGGAGTTACCTCACCCAGGGAAGCCGGGTGCATAGGTGTCTTTTGGTATCGGGTCGCGGCGTCGTTTTCAATGAGAGCCAAAGAAGCCTTGCTGCTTGTGAAGACAGGAGAAGTGTCCGGTGGAATCCAAGGCTGGATTCAGAAGAAAGAAGAACTGAAAGCAGAAGGGACAGTGTTCAAAGTCACTTGGCAGTGACCCGGGGCAAGGAAGAGGGATGCCCACAGTCGTTGGGTGATTTCAGGGGATCACAGGTGTCTTGACTCTTCAGCCACGAGGTCCAGGAGGTGTCAACGATGACCAGGAGCTGGATTCGGCGTGTCGCACAAAGTCTGCAGCTTACTGCAGTGTCGGCAACCAGATTGGAGCCAACAAACTTTGGCAACAGCAAGTCTTGTGGAAAGTGTAAAAAGTCTGCGGTGCAGACCAGCAAGGTCTGAGGGACTCACCCAGCGAGGGTATGTCAGGGCAGGCCTGGAGAAACTAGGGGAGCTCTTTGGTTCTGTAGAAAAGTCTTCTGTGGACCCACAAGCCAACCGGCAAGGGATCGCAAAGGTGCCTTGGAGGGATTCACTCACCAGGAGCCCACGGTCACTCGGGACAAGGTCGGCCTCTGATCTTCAGTGGAAATCCTGCCGGAGGCTTGGACCACACGTGGTCCAATGCACAAGTTCGTAGAATGCCGTGAAGGGGTTGCACTTGAAAATAGTGCTCGGTACCCAGGTATTGCAGTTCCTCGTCACTCATGGGGTCCACTTGCCTCAGCATCACTGGGGTCTCACGATGGCCTTGGAGAAGGCAGGATTTCCACTTCCGGGGCTACAGGGACTTCGGACTCCGGCAGGAGCGGGAAAGTTTGCGACCATTGATTCAAAGTTTTGGTGCCTGCCAAGCAGGGGAGTCACTCCTTGACTCCAAGGGAGATTCTTCAGTCTTCCAGAGGTAGTGAAACGTCGAAGCTCCGGGATTCTTCTTCAGAGTGTCATCCAGGGATATCCAGTTTGCAATGGCAAGGGTTCCCTAACTTATACTACAAGGAAGGGAGGGACTAGCTCTATGACCCCACCTATGGGAGGGTCAGGGGAGTGGGTGGCTACACCCACTTCCCTTTGTCCAGTTTCGCGCCAGAGCAGGGGCTGGTAGCCCCTGAACTGGTTTGAGCTGGCATATGCCCAGAGGAGCCTACTGCTCCCCCAGTGCAGGACCACCCAGCCCCAATACACTAAACCCTGTCTGGGAGGTGACCACACCTCCCTATGACAGGATGCCTATTGTTGGGCCTCCTCCACTGCGAGTTTCGGTCAGCAGCAGGAGAGCAGCCCAGTGTCTGTGACTGGTAGCATCCATTTTGTGATGCCAGGGCTCTTCAGGATTCTACCGTGTTTCCACAGTGGGTACATGTCCACCCCTCAAGAAGGGTGGGATCATACTCCCACACCAGTTACTGGTGTGGGGGTATGATTCCAAAGCATTTGACACCAAACACTACATGTTTTGATGCAGCCATCCCAAAGTTAGCATTTACCGCTAGGTTATAATGCAGTTAAGAATATATGGTTTAACCACATCCACAAACAGCCACAGAGAATGGACTCTGAGAGCTGCAGAGGGGCCCTGCTCAGGCAGAGGCACCCCCTCACATGGAAACCAAGCACCCTGCCCTCAGGATTGATAGGGCCTGCCTTAGGTTTATATGTGTGTGTAAGGTGAGATATAGGGAGTGCTAACACTACCTCACCCAGGCTGCAGTAGCAGGCCTGTGGTGTCAGATTTAGTCTGCTTCCCAGGGGTGGCATAATACATGCTTCATCCCCTGGTGGGCCTGTGAAGTACCTATGCTCTTGGTACCTAAGGTACCATATACTAGGGGCTCATAAGGTACCACAGTATCCAATCACTAGTGCATCTAATATGCACTCCAAGTTGTTTAGAGAGAACAGAGAGGCTGGGGCCCTGATTAGCAGGGTCCCAGCCAGACTATAGCCAGAAACCAGTGTAAACATCAGAAAAAAAAGTGGGGGCAACATAAGTGCAGATCCTACTCTCCTACACACATCAATCACCCCTTTAACGTAACTCTCGATTTATCTGCCTTTTTTGGGGTTGACACCCCACCCTAGAGGGTTTCAGGGCAACTCACTAGTGCCGTCCTAATGCATGGGCATGCTGGGCAGTTACCACAAGCATGGGGGTCCCATGCAGACCAGAATTTAACACAAATTTTCCGTAAAAAGGTTGTATTTCTGTGAGTGGTTGTGTAGGCAGGGTCCAGTGCACTGCTTTGTTCGGGGGCCTATTATGCTGTTAAGTCGGCCCAGCAGCTCGCTCGCCAGGCTCCCTTCTTTACAGTTTCAAAGCTCTGACACCGAACAGCAGCGGCTCTGAGAAATCTGCCTGCGGACAGATGGTTTCTCCACCAGGAGAAGAATGTAGCATGACAGAAGCCTTGTGTCAAAAAAATGCTAATTTTAAAAATATCAGTGGGAGTGGATCACGCACTCCGTAAATTATCCTAGCTTTAATTCAGACTTAATGAACAAGTATTCAGTTCAGTGGGTATGCAGCAAGGTATCGTCCTCTGAACCTGGACGTATGTACATGTGACAATTTTTTGCTCTGCCCCACTGGGAAGTGTCCCTTTGGTGCACTGCCAAATTTCAACTGGAAAAAATCTTTTAATCAATCTGATTCAACGTTAGCCGTATTGCTTCAATTGAACTTTTTATTCTTCAATATGACTGTTAGTCAATATCATGAGTTGTTCCCATTGTCCATGTGAAAACATGCGTCATATCCATCAATGGTGAAACGTCAAACAAAGTAACAGTCATCCCCATTGCATTTCGGGCATAAAGAGGAAGTCAATTATATGACGCCCACTGGTAATATGGGAGTATGCGCCATAATTATGAATTTGCTATTGTTGTCACAAAATCCACAATCTGCTCCCTGTGTTGGAAGATTTAAACAGAAAATTTCTAATGCAAATAAATCAAAAGTTACTAAATGAATCATGACACTAGTAGTACAATACCTTTCCTGACACTTTCATTACCTCAGAGTTCGCTCTTAATCTGTCCCCCTTTTCCTACATTTTTCTTGAAGTCTCTACTGGGATTCCCAGGGCTTCTTATTGATCCCTACCCTCTTAAGCATTTCCGTTGCCCATGTCACCTCAATCTCATATGCAGACTATACACAAATCATCTTCCATTTCAATGATTACAAAATGGTAATTGCACTCCGTGGCAAATCCATGGCCTCATATGACCACTTGGTATGGTGGCCTCCTGAAATCGCTTCCTCACCCCACCACAAATAAAGAGTCTGCAACATGTGCTTATGCTTTGACGATTCAGTCACCCTCTTCACTTAGGTACTTAAAGTATCTTCCTCATATTTCTACTACTTCCCTGTATCCCACTGGCCGCTTGTCAACTGCTTGTACAAATCAGACATTCTTTCCAGGCTGGATCATTGTAACTCACTTTAACTTGGCCTCCCTCAATCAGGGCCAGATTGGGATCACAATCAGGCCCAGATACTGTCCAAAAAGTGGTACACATTAACGAAGCATGCCGTTTCAAGAAATACCATTTGGTTAGTTTCAGGAGTCACATTTTTAGTAAAATATTTGATAAATTAAGCATTTTAAAGCTCATAGAGCCAGTAACATTGGTGAAGACACGAAGCACTGCAGCTCGGAAAACAGAATGCTTATTTGTAGTCTTGATGCCCTGCTTAATGTCTTTAGATGCCCTCTCACTTTCAACTATGTTCGTGACTCTGATCATCACATAAATCAAAAACCTAGTACAAAGTCTTGTGGGCATGAACACATTATCTGGCAAAGCAAATTGAGGTCCTCCCTCTTTTGACGAGGAGGAGGGTTATTGATAGCCTTGGATTTGGGCTCTTCATTTTTGACATAGGGTCAGACAATGAGTGAAGGCAGTGCGCCCAACCCTTCTGGGACTTCCCAAGCTTCGCTCCCCGAGAGCTGCAGCAGGTAAGTATAATTTTAAAAATGTTTGGTGCGTATGTGTGTGTGTGTATGAATATTTGGGAGTCAGTGTTGTGAATGTGTGTGAGCACGTGGATGAATGCATGGGTGTGAGTGAGTGTGTATGTGTGTGTTTGAGGCCCGCCCACCACCACCTGCTAAAATTACTGGCCACCACTACTTCTATCTACTCCTGAAATCAGATTTTCTGGAATTGGAGGTTGTTCTTTTTCTCACCAGGCATCCAAAATTTCCTCTTGTGATTTGCCTTTCTGGCAATCATTCTCATTTCATGAAGACCTCAAGGCCCACCTCTTTTATTCTTTTCATGTAAGTCCAGCTAATCCCTTGCTAGTTCTTCCCTGCTGGGTAACAGTTGTGCTTTACAAATGTAGCTCATCATCATCATCAAATAGGTAACTGGTCACCTTGCAGTTGCTGATTGCGGTATTGAAGTTTTAAACTACAATGAATGAAGTGGAGCTGTTGCTCAGACAGTATTAATGGTCCCAGTTGATGGAATGTGGAAGAGCTTTTATCTGCATCATGAAAAAAGCTTGCATATTTGAGCATGCATTCTTTTCATTATATGTTCCAAATTCTGTTAAAGCTGGAACACTGTTTTCAGCGCTGGAGTTATTTCAAGAGGGCTCTCAGAGCACAAAAAAATAAAGATTATCTCCTCTTTTTTAGGTCTCGCCTAGCGTTGCAGCGCATGCATTGCTCGTGAGGCATGCAGTATATACTATAGCGGGGAAGCTCCGTGGAAGCTCCACCCACTCTCCGCCCATCTTTATGATCGGCTTAGATTCTAAATGCTGCCTTCTGATTGGTTTAAGACTTGTTAGTCCCTCCTCCTGGCGGCCATGTTGTTATTTGTATCCTTCCCTGGCCATTGGCCCCTTTACTCCAACACTATTTTTCTTCTCTGTGCAACCCCTCCCACAGTCCATGACTTTTCACCCCCTCACCCTCTACTCCCGTTCGTGCTTTCTTCGACGCCCACACTCCCATTTTTAATGCAATAGGTCTAGCGTAAATACGAGTCCTACTGCATTGCTTGTTTGTTGTGGGATTGGCTGGGTGAATTTGCACTCTTTTTTTGTGTCACGCGCTGCTGACAGCTTATTTTGCCTGACCAAAAGATGGCAGTCTCCAGAACACATGCACAATACATAACTGCTACCGTCCATTTACAAACATGCCCCCCTTGTTCCACTGTGTTTACGGCAGGGGTCTCCAACCTTTTGTGCAGTGAGAGCTACTTCTGGTCAGTGAAAATCGTCGTGAGCTACTAAACCCCAAGCAACTCGCACATTTTTCCGAGAGACCCCCCCACGCCCAATTTAATTGATTTTAAGCCTAATTTCTTCAGAGCCCAGACTGTGGTTTGAACAAAATACTAAAGAGTTCCCGTCTAGATTGGTCTAGTGGGGCCTTCTAAGGTCTAGCATGGGAATGTGCTTCCTCAGTAGAGTGGTCTGGTGGACTGGTCATGAACGCTGAACCCGGTTCCCCAGTTCCAAATTCGACAGCTCTGGCCATAGTGCCACATCCTCTCCCCCACTGAACACCATACTTCCCCACTAAGAGAAACTCGCACTGCCTTCAGCTATAACCTAATTGTGCCAGCTATAAACACTTGGATGTGGCTCAATTCAAATTATGCACTTGATAAGAGTAATATGCTGCCTAAAAAAAAAAGTTAAAGCAACGACTCATAGGGAATGCAAGATTAAGTAAACAAAGCATGTGAAATGTAAGCAGAAACAACATGGATACCTTAACGATCTCTCACTCACTATTCAGAAATCAGGGAGTGGTTTTACCTGAAACGTTAAGGACATGACAAGAGGGCCCTGAAGGGAACCGCTTCAATGTCCATTGCTTATATCCTTACAAAACGTAAGCAGTATAGTTTAAAGACCACATCCATAAACACAGAGCCATGGTACACATTGTGTTTTCCAATACACCCATCAACCAGGTATTGCAGTACCTCCAGGAATGATACACGTTTCCACCTGGGGACAACAATGCTGTTCAAAGAAAGACGAGAAAACAAAAGTAGCGCTTCACTGGCAAACTCTAGTGGGGCCTTCTAAGGTCTAGCATGGGAATGTGCTCCCTCAGTAGAGTGGTCTGGTGGACTGGTCATGAAGGCTGAACCTGGTTCCCCAGTTCCAAATTCGACAGCTCTGGCCATAGTGCCACATCCTCTCCCCCACTGAACACCATACTTCCTCACCGAGAGAAACTCTCACTCCCTTCAGCTATAACCTAATTGTGCCAGCTATAAAACCACTCATAGGGAATGCAAGATTAAGTAAACAAAGCATGTGAAATGTAAGCAGAAACAACATGGTTACCTTAACGATCTCTCACTCACTATTCAGAAATCAGCAAGTGGTTTTACCTGAAAAGTTAAGGACATGACAAGAGGGCCCTGAAGGGAACCGTTTCAATGTCCATTGCTTATATCCTTACAAAACGTAAGCAGAATGGTTTAGCCCCTCCCCTCCTCATGACGGAGCCATTCCGTCATGAGCCACGGTTGCCGTGTGCTCATGACGGAGTGGTTCCGTCATGCTGCGGCCGTTGGCGGCCGCTCCGCCCACGCGGTGCTAATTCCCCGCCTGTGCGGGCGATTAGCGCCGTGGGCGGAGTCATGACGGAACCACTCCGTCATGAGCACAGCTCAACCGTGGCTCATGACGGAGTGGCTCCGTCATGAACACAGCGCCACCGCGCTGCCCCCCAACCCCCCCCAGCGCTGCGGCGGAATTCCCGCCGCAGCAAAGGGGTTAAAGACCACATCCATAAACACAGAGCCATGGTACACATTGTGTTTTCCAATCCACCCATCAACCAGGTATTGCAGTACCTCCAGGAATGATACACGTTCCCACCTGGGGACAACAATGCTGTTCAAAGAAAGACGAGAAAACAAAAGTAGCGCTTCACTGGCAAACTCTGTAAAGTGATGCTGATGTATTTGGATGTAAATAAAACCAATCTGGCCACTTTGCAACCACTCTGTCTTGCTTTATTTAGTTATGTATTTATTTTTCATATTTAAAACCGTCTATTTCTCTCCATCCCGCTGCACTTTGGAATAGAAAAATGTCAGAAAAAGGGCATTTCTCGCAAGAGTGTTTTTCTTTTTTGGATCCATTTCACAGGGAAGCAACTAAATGAAAGAAGGAAAGAAAGGTTGTGAACCGTTTCTTCAAGTCACGGTTTTCAGTAAGTGAGGAGCAAGACAGAAAGAGAGGGAATAATAGGAAGAGGGGGGAGACAGCTGCCAGCACAAAAAAGAAGAGGACATTGCCCGAGTCCTATTCCTTCTCTGCCTGTCCCCGAACGTCCTCAAAAGCAAGCTGAGCCTTATCTGAATGCCTTTGTCCGCCCCCAAAATAGTGCTGCCTGGGGCGGACCACCCCACCCTAGCTACGCCACTGAATATTGGCCCAGCCCCAGTCAATGCCTGAAAGGACTTTTAATTTTAACGTTGCCTGCCACTGCGATTTTTTACTGAAGGCAGATCTAAAGTGCAGTGGCGGACAACGCTAAAATCAAAAGTCCTTGCAAGCACTGAGTGCTTTTACCTGGCGACTCGGCTCATGCAGGGTCAGGGGCCCCTCTTACCTCTGAGCTCCTCCAGGAGGCCCAAGTGAAGTCAGTGGAGTGGAAGATGATGGGAAGCGCGGTGCCAGCCTGGAAAAGGCAGGTGGCGCGTTAGTAGGAGGAAAAACGTCATGGTCTTCAGCCCGCCTGCCCCAGCCAAGCTCACTACAGCCAATCAGAGCAGCTGGTTTGTGTGAGGGCGGGCAAGAGCTGTTTAGTTGTGGAAAAGGGCTGAAATTTGTGAAAGAAAATGACGGGATACAAAATAAAATTGTAAATGACGTCTCAAAAATTAAATAGCAGCGCAAGCTACTCTCAGAGGGTCGGCGAGCTACTGGTAGCTCGCGATCGACCTGTTGGAGACCCTTGGTTTACGGTCTTCCAGTCCTGGTCCAGTCCATTGAGCCTGCACACGCATGGGAAGGAGGCCGGACGGATGCAAGCTCACTTTTTGCGCAAAACCTCCACCCTGTGTCCCCCGCCTTGCGGTGATGTTACCTGTGGAGCGAGCGGGCGCAGTTTTAAATGTTGTTGTGGAGGAGATGCTACACTCTGTCAGAGTACTTGGCATCGGTAAGACTATACGTCTTTTTAAGTGGAAACGCTGGCATAATCTCACAAATTCTCGGGCTTTCAACATACTGGTAAAAGCTTCAGAATAGCCAAGAAGGGAAAATTACCCCTGAAAACATCGCCATAACAATTTTCCTTCTAGAAAATTCCTAATATTGTTTGGCGTGTCCCTCGTGACTCTCCATCTGCATTCCTTTACACATGCTATGTTAATTTCATACTCTCTGCAGACAGCGCGAGGCTAATCATTTAAACCATGGGGGAGGGGGACCTGTCGCCCCCTGTGTGTGGGGGTGGGAGGGAGCCCTGTGGCCCTGTGTAGAGAAGATGCACGTTTTATGGGCGAACTAGCACTTACTTGCCCTAGGCGTGCATTCTCTTCATAACTGAAGGCTAAAACTCCTTCTACTGGCCTCAATACTATTTAATTCACACACTCACAATTTCAGAATTTAAACATTTTCCAGTGTTAATTATTTTTAACAAATCATTGTTGTTACTCATTTATCGGGGAACAACCTTTACAACGCAACTGTTACAACGCACTACACTTACAACGCATTTTTTACAACGCATAATCCATTACAACGCACTACACTTACAACGCATGACACTACAACGCATTTTTAAAAACTACCTTTACAACGCATACCATTACAACGCCTACCATTACAACGCATAATATTACACTACACTATCCAACACTTACCCTACTGTTGCACCCCCTGGAGTTAGAATAGTAATTTTTACCCCTATACTATCCAACACTTACCCTACTGTTGCACCCCCTGGAGTTAGAATAGTAATTTTTACCCCTATACTATCCAACACTTACCCTACTGTTGCACCCTCTGGAGTTAGAATAGTAATTTTTACCCCTATACTATCCAACACTTACCCTACTGTTGCACCCCCTGGAGTTAGAATAGTAATTTTTACCCCTATACTATCCAACACTTACCCTACTGTTGCACCCCCTGGAGTTAGAATAGTAATTTTTACCCCTATACTATCCAACACTTACCCTACTGTTGCACCCTCTGGAGTTAGAATAGTAATTTTTACCCCTATACTATCCAACACTTACCCTACTGTTGCACCCCCTGGAGTTAGAATAGTAATTTTTACCCCTATACTATCCAACACTTACCCTACTGTTGCACCCCCTGGAGTTAGAATAGCAATTTTTACCCCTATACTATCCAACACTTACCCTACTGTTGCACCCCCTGGAGTTAGAATAGTAATTTTTACCCCTATACTATCCAACACTTACCCTACTGTTGCACCCCCTGGAGTTAGAATAGTAATTTTTACCCCTATACTATCCAACACTTACCCTACTGTTGCACCCCCTGGAGTTAGAATAGTAATTTTTACCCCTATACTATCCAACACTTACCCTACTGTTGCACCCCCTGGAGTTAGAATAGTAATTTTTACCCCTATACTATCCAACACTTACCCTACTGTTGCACCCCCTGGAGTTAGAAAAGTAATTTTTACCCCTATACTATCTAATACTTACCTTAAATGCAATTAAATATTATGCGTTGTAATGGTATGCGTTGTAATGGTAGTTTTAAAAAATGCGTTGTAGTGTCATGCGTTGTAAGTGTAGTGCGTTGTAATGGATTATGCGTTGTAAAAAATGCATTGTAAGTGCATGCGTTGTAAAAGTGTGCGTTGTAACGTCATACATCCTCATTTATCTTAAACAGCTAACAACCATTGACAAAGCCAATCATACTGACAGGGTATAGGTGTATGTAAGTAGTTGTGTTATATATCTGAAGGCAATTACATCTCAGAGACAAACCAAAATACCAGTCGGATGGCACACTATGGGAATGAAAATGTATTCTGCATGTTTAGAGACACCCCACCTTTTTTATCCTATTTAAAGATCTGTCTGCACATATTTCCATATGATTGGTTGCAACCAGCAGGTGCTTCCCAAAGTCTGGTTAGAACATTTTCTTCCAACGTTGATGCCGCATGCAATGTAAGACACTGGGTAAGCACACACTTTAAAGGGCTGAAGTTGTTGCGCTGTACAATTTGCACATTACAGTAACTGTTGTACCACCATAGATATAGGTAAATGGTTGCTTGTCACAGGGATTTTGAAGCCATGTTCTGGTTTTGCCTGGGAGTGGAGCAGTATTCCTTGACATACCCTTAGTAAAGAATGGGACATAAAGTAACATACATAAAGCAACAAAACAACACAAACATAAGAGGGCACAGCGCAACAAAACAATCAAAACAAAAGGAAGCACTGCAGCCAAGGTACAGCACAACACCACACTGTAATTATGAAGCACAAAACACGGCATAAAAAAAACCACATTGCCATGAGAACAAAATGTTACACAAGGAATAAGCACAGACACTCTGTCACATATTACCTCCTGTAGAAACCTGCTTTCATAATACAGTGGTAAAATTGTATTTGCATCATGCATCACGCCTCAGCTTATCAACAGAACATTAAACAGTGACAGGCGCTATTGGCAACTCATAGGTCCTGTGGCACCTGTAGGGGGGGCCAAGTGGGGCCGTGACCCAGGTCTATTTGTTCTGCCCTATCCCTTTTGCCCCACCACCACACCTGTTGAATGTGCCAGGAAGCGGCACAAAAGCCATACACTACGCCTTGCCACACATAACAATTTGTCAAAATACCCTTCCATTGTAAAGCAGTGTTGTTTGCTTAAAATGTTTAAATACGACTGTGTATGTATGCATGTATATATCTATATCTACATAAAAAAGATATAGATACATTCACACATACAAAGTCCGATTTAAATATCCGAACCACACACACACACACAGACATCTGTTACATAGTGAAGCTCACCACTGTGCAGCTAGAGTTAAGTCAGAGTTTCCATCGGGTCTCTTGGGATAGCTTTTGTTTTGCTATTAACTTTGGTGTCATGTGACTACCGGTTCATCCACCCGGGCTCCTTCATAGAACGTTTTGTCACCATTTGTCAAGTGTGAGATTTAAATATTTGCAGCCAACATATATGCACCATTTGTAGGTGGCCCGCGCGCTATTGTTTCTGGCCCAGTTTGAGCCCCCTTTACAAACGCACTAAGTTCTAGAGACACGGATGCTCGCTTCTGATTTAGGGCCTGCTGCACTTGTTTTGTTCCACTGTGCATGCTTTTCTTCTCGTGGGCTCTGGACAAGAATGACAGTGCCAGGGGAGTGAGTCATCTTCACTTGTGCCCCATGCATCATGCGCAGCCAGAAGCAAATACAATAAAAATATGGAATTTATAAGACTTCTATAGCTTTTGTGTCTGCGTGCAAGTTGTATAAAAGGCCGGGCGATCTGAAATGTGTACAATGTTGGCACCAAATAAACTTTCCGTTCTGCTTGAGAGCATGGCAGATGAGGTGATTACGTGAAGAGGGACAACAAACAATGAATAACTGAGCAAACATTCCCCAGACATTATCCAAAGCTTGAAGCGCTCGCGCGTTGGTGGCAAGTGTCTCGTGCTAGCAAATCATTAGCCCAAGGGGGTCCGGTGAGCTTGCAACAAATGAAGCACATTTTTTAAAGCAATCAACAGGAAGAGTCAGAACTGCTGAAGGTGCCTCCCTCAGCTCCTTGCAACCAAAATAGCTGTTTAACATCCGGATTATCTACCACAGTAGCATGCCGACAGACTCTCTTCAAACGTTGGCATTAAGCCTATGGATAACCACACCCACCCGGCAACACAGCACTAACAGCTCTAAACTCATTGCAAAATGTCACATAGTAACATGATGAATACAATGCACACTGAATGAAAGACGACTGCACTCCCACCCTCGTGACACACCAAAGGAAAAACAAAAGCAATGTAAATAAAACCGAATTTCTTAGATACTCTCTTTCTCTTCAAACTATGAGAACTGTGTTGAGTGTTTGCTGTTCTCCGCCCCTGCATGGTTCAATGACATTCCATTCTGCAGCCTCTCAACATAGTTACCCTGGTTAATAAGCACTTTCCCACTTTTCTCTCCCCACAACGCGTGTCTACTCTTCAAGCTACTGCTTTCAATTTCTGCTTAGTTCCATCCTGCAGTTCTCCAAAATCATAGTCTTCCAGCAACACAATTGGTTGTCTCCACTTATCCTGCCCCTCTCCCCTTAAAGTACCTCTAGTTCTCGCCACACGGAGGCACCCTACTCACAACACACCCTTCCAACATACAATTTTACTACATTCCAACCAATCTCAATATTTACATTTTATTTGAATTAGGGGCTGTAGTCCTCATCAGCTCAAAAGATAATATCCTCATAAAGAACCCAGCTGTTGAATTTTTTATTTGGGGATATACCAACACTGTCTCTTATGCCTCATTCAATCAGTGTCTCCCAATTTTTTAACTGTACAGTTCCTTTAAATGTCCTGTTACATTTCTCCACAAGTCCACTGGCTTCTGGCTTGATAACCACTCTCACCTCTGGCCATTTACTCAGCTGCTCCTCAAATATCATGAAATAATTACTTTTCCAACTGACTGGGTATTCCCACATCAAAGCCTCCTTTTTACCATTACTTGTCTGGGCATGGGCGAGGTACCAAAGCTGATTAAGAGACATTCACTACTTGTCCCAAGACTCATATACAACACATTTACTTGCAGCCTTGCCACATGCCAATAATTTCCTGACCAGCAACATCCATCTTCAAGCATATGTTTGCTTTTACATACACTTATATATCTCTTACGGCCTTCTTTACCCTCTAGTTGGTTTCTCTAGAGGAACCACCTTACCACCTCTCCACTGCAGTTTCTTACAATTCATTTCTGATCTCACTATATGGTCTTGACCATTTTGAAAGGCCACTTCAACAGGAAATGACCCTGTGCACACCTTCTTACCATTTTCAGCGGCTCCTCTTCTTCACAACATTTACTACATGTGCCCTGTGATGGCTATCTCAGCCTCATCTCATGCTTCTACTAATGTGGAAATAGGCACTCATCCTCCTCATTCCAAGTGTACTTAAATTGGGAAAAGTTGGGGATTTATATGCTAATGTGGAAACTCATGCCTAATTAGGTCAATCGGTATTGAGCTTTTGATCCTGACAATCAGTGACGATTGGCCCATAGGAGCGCCAGGGCGCAACTCCACCAGGAAATTACCCTCCATCACCAAGTGGTTTCTAGTGTTGTTGTTGCTAATGTAACCTTGCCTAAGAAACTGAAGTGTTTGTTTTCATGTAAACGTGCAGCTTCTTGTTAGCAGCAGAGGGGTTGCCACTGTCTTCATTTGTATTGCCCATGTTTCAGGTGTCGGCGGTAGAGACCAGTCTCACACATTTACAATACATAGCTTACAGCTCCACTAGTCTAAAGCAGTACAGCAGGTCAGCAAAACGAGCTAAGGGGCTTGTCAATCATGCAAACACATGTTCAAACAGAAGCCAGGATAGAGATGGAGGATTCGCCTTTCACTCTGTTCTGACTTCTGAATGGGCAGAAGGTCCTGGCCCTGACACGCTGGTGGTTTACCCTGGCATGTGGACCCTGTGACGTGCAGAGGTGGGGACCCTGTGTGTAGTAGGAAAGTTTCATGCAGATATTGTCTGCATGTGTTCCTATCTTTATGCTTTGTGTGAGTATGGGTATGTATGCATATGTACAAGCCTGTGAGCAGGGTTGGATTGGGATCAAACATCGGCCCGGATACACCAAAAAAAGTGGCCCACAATTGCGTATTGCCTTTTTGAAAAACACTGCTTCAGCGAAGTTGTATGAAAAGAAAGGGGGTAAGGGGTAATGTTTTATTAACTTCACCAAAATGTAATAAAAAATGCACAGATTAGTTCACACTGCTGAGCCACAAGTGAGAGCACTTCTGCGCAGGCCGCCTACCCCCGCTCAAAAAGCATACATTAATGGGCCGGCCCAGCGAGAGAAAGGGAGTGATAAAAAAGCGGTCCACAGCTAGAACTCTGCCATTTCCCAAGTGCCCCCGTTACCAAATCCGACCCTGCCTGTGAGTGTATGTATGCATTGTGTGTCACTGGAATGGACAGGCCGGGGCCGGGTCCCGAATTTGAATCTTCGATGTGGAGCTTCGAATTAGCTGCCCCAATTCCTATTACAGCAGAAGCCTCCCAGTTCTGAGGACTCCGGTGAAGGATGCCAGGAAAGCTTTCTCCGTGACAGAAATCTTTCATGTAGAAGTGCGCACACCAAGAATGGGCCTTGCCAGGGCAGCGCCAGGTTAGCAAATCCAGTCGGAGCTAACATCACATGCAGGGTGGAAGCAATGCACGCTGCATCCGTGGTATGGCTGCACACTCACATTCTGATTCAAGGGGAAAGAGCTTCAGTAGTGGGGATGCAGAGACCACTTGACACTCAGGAGACAAGCATTGGCATAGCCAATAGGTCTCGCCTTTGGGACCTTATAAGTGTTTAGCAATGCAACAGTTGCATAACTAAATACTAAGGTCCCAAAAGCGAGACATATTGGCTATGCCAAGCGGCTGTGCGGCCGCGAAAGTGATCGCGATCAAACATCAAAGGGTGCGGCCACAAAAGTGAAAGGAATCGCGGTCAAGCGCGGCATGCGCGCCCGCGCACATGCACTGTAGCTCTAGGCTGGCCTGGTAGCACTTTTTGGAGCCCTCTCAAAAAGTCTCGCCAGACCAGCGCATGCGCTGGGTCAAGCGAGACCTAAAAAAACAAATGCATGGATCTACGCAGATGTGAGAGGGCAGAAAATGGTGCACGTGAGTGTGTGTATGTTACACATTATATATATTTCCTTTCAACGCACACACACATGTTCATTATTTGCTTCCTTGAGGGCTCCTTTGATCCTTCGATTTAGCCCTGGTGTGTCATACGTAGACAGGCCATAAGAGCATGCTTTTAACACCACTGCAAAGTCATCTTCACGCCCTTACCTACTTGCTGTTGAAGTGCACAAATAACCAGCTTGCAAACTCGTGCTTGGCTCACTACTGGCTGCCCTGAGAAAAAAAATCTCAATGCTTCTTGCAGTACTAGTGATAGGTTATAGAAAACTCAATCATGAACATGTGGCTTATAGGGTTTAAATTAATTCAGGGAAATAAAATCTCAACCCATGAACATGCATTATGCAGATGAGGACAGGCACTTGGTGGCAACTGATGCTGAAGAAGTGCACCACCATTTTCCTCAGGGGTTCTGTACCTTTACAGTAATACTTTACCTTGAATCACTTGCTTGACCTCCAGCCATGGGCCACCATCTCTACCACCAAAGTATTCAGACAATAGTCCCCAAGAGTAATTGTAAAAAAGAAATGGGCCCAAACAATGATTTTCAAGTTTTTTTTAGCTAGGTAACAGAAACTGTAGATAGATTTTTCATGTGCAAATTAAATTGGGACCTTATAAGTGTTTAGCCATGCAACAGTTGCATAACTAAATACTTATAAGGTCCCAAAAGCGAGACCTATTGGCTATGCCAATGCTTGTTTCTGTTTATTACTGCGCTGTAGTAATGGCGGCGCACGGGTGCCACCATTACTACATAGAAGTAATAAACAGGAGAAAAAAAAACGGGCTCATGGAGAACATCAAAGCGGCCGCGAAAGTGAAAGTGATCGCAATCGCGATCAAACATCAAAGCGGCCGTGCGCCCGCGAAAGTGAGGCGAGCGCGCCCGCGCACATGCACTGTAGCTCGAGGCTACAGTGGTAGCACTTTTTTGAGCCCTCACAAAAAGTCTCGCCAGACCAGCGCATACGCTGGGTTAGGCGAGACCTAAAAACGGTAATAGAGTTACTTGATTACTGTTTTCTTGTTCAGCACCCCGTCACAAGCTAAAGTGTCAGGACGGGGCAGAGCCAGTGCAGCCGAGTGGCAGCAGCAGAGAGCTATGCGCTTTAAAAGGCGCATGGCTGGGCTGGCCAGCCAGACATGCACATTTTAACGTTCTCTAACCTAGTTGTCTTAGACAGCTAGGTTACAGAAAGCGCAGGACTCCAGTGCTCTTAGTAGAGCTGAGAGAGCCTGCTCTATCCAATCCTGTCACTGTTTTCAAGCTGTGAAGGCAGCACCAGGATTAGGTAGTGCAGTTTCCTGCATCAGGTACTTCTATGAGGAGAGAAGACACCCGAGGGAGGAAGATGTCGCACTGCAAGATAAAAGGTAAGTCTATTTTCATTATTATTATTTTTGTGCCTCCCCGCTTCACCACCCTCGGTACAGTCAAACATAGACTCATAGGCGAAGCACTCCATGCCTCAGAGAATCTGACAAACCCTAAAAACCGAGGAGATGTCATTTACCAGTTCAAAAGCAGTTACAAGGGGCAAGTGTTTTGGAAAAAGCCCCTGGGTGGACAAGGTGTCGGGGGCATTGTTTAAATAAAGGAGGGGGGGTGCACAAGGCCTAACACCTGAGACTCTTAGAACCCCGGGGACCACCACCTCCCTGGGGCTTTATTAATAAAAAAGGAGTGGGGTGCACAGGCCCCTCCCTCTGAGGCACTATAAGCCCCAGGGACCACCACCGCCCCGGAAAAAAAGAAACAGTGATGGGGGCGTGTAGAACCCCCAAGCCCCAGGGACCACCACCTCCCCATGGCTAATCAACAGCTATTGGGAGGGCACTGTGGGCTCCCCCTGGGACCACCGCTTTCCTGGGGCCCCACTACCTCATTTGTTTGTGGCCGCACCCCCGGTGTATGGGGTCCCTGGGACGTAAATCAGCCCAGGAAGGGGTGGCCGTGTGACCCACTTCCCCATCACATTTAGGCCGGGCCCCAGAGGATGGGGTCCCCAGTGCTAAAATCGGCCATGGGAGGGGGTCGGCCTGGTCCCACTCCCCCATTTTATTGTGGCTGGGTCCTGGGGGATGGGGTCTCCGAGGGCAAAATCAATCCAAGGAGAAGGGCTGCACGGCCCCCTCCCCATCACATTTTGACTAGGACCAGGGGGATGGGGTCCCCGGGGCTGAAACCGGCCTAGGGAGGTGGGCCACACAGCCACCATCCCCTTTTGATTATAAATATATTAAGGCCAGTCCCTGGGAGATGGGATTCCCAGGGTCGAAATTGTCCCAGCAAGGGAGGCCATGTGGCCGCCCCACCCCTAATACATGAAGGGCAGTCCCAAGAGGATGGGGTCCCCCGGGCCGAAATCGGCCTGGGAAGGGGCCCCCCTCCAGTGTGCAGAGGAGGGATAAAAAATGAGCAGAAAAGGCAAATGGGAGGGCAGAAAAAAGAGCAGAAAGAGCAAAACAGAAGGCAGAAAAAGTCAGAAAAGGCTAAACAGAGGGTAGAAAAACAAAAGAGGCAAAACAGAGGGCAGAAAAATGAGCAGAAAAGGCAAAACAGAGGACAGAAAAACGAGCAGGAAAGGCAAAACAAAACAGAAGAGAGCAAAACAGAGGGCAGAGAAACGAGCAAGAAAGGTAAAAGAGGAGGAAAAGCTAGCAGGATAGGTAAAACAAAGGGGAGAAAAGGCAAAACAGTGCACGTGGGCAAAACAGAAGGCACTCAGACACTCATAGATCCACTCAGAGAATCACGCACACACTTACAGACCCACTGAGACACTCATCCACTCACTCACAGACCGACTCAGAGGCTCATGCACCCACTCACATACCCATTGCAATACTCACATACCCATTCACAAACTGACTCAGACACTCACACACCCAGTCACAGACCCATTTAGAGACTCATGCACCCACTCAAAGACCCGCTTAGAGACTCATGCATCCAATCACAGACCCACTGAGAGTCACACACCCACCCACTCACAGAGCCACTCACACACCCACTCACAGATCCAGTCCGAGGCTCATGCACGCACTCACAAACCCACTGAGACACTCATGCACCCACTCAGAAATTCATACACCCACAGACAGACCCACTCAGACACTCATTCACTCACTCACAGACCCACTTAGACACTCATGCACTAACTCACGCACCCACTCACAGACCCACTCAGACTCACATACCTACTCGCACACCTACTCAGAGACTCATGCACTTACTCACAGACCCAATCAGAGACTCATGCACCCACTCAGAGACTCGTGCACCCATTCACAGATCCACTTAGACACTTACACACCCAGCCACAGATCCTCTTAGACACACTTGCACCTACTCAAAGACCCACTCAGAGACCCGTGCACCCACTCACAGACCCACACAAAGACTTATGCACCCACTCACAGACCCAATCATAGACTCATGCACTCATTCACAAACCCACTCAGAGACAATGCACTAACAGACCCACTCTGAGACTTATGCACTCACTCCCACTGAGACACTCAATCACACACTCACTCTCAAAGGTTACAGTTAGGAAATCAAATAAAAAAAAAACCTTAGAAATTCACTTAAAAAATGAAAGGTTACAAGGACATTATAGTTAAGAAGTTTAGGGGAGAGGAGTTGGCCTAACAGCTAGGGCGCTCGACCTCGGACCTGGGAAGCTGGGTTTGAGACTCGGTAATGATGCTGAACATTCTGTGATTCTGGGCAAATCACTTAATCTCCCCGTGCCTAACAAAAAAACGAATGTGTGTCCTCATGTAACATAACTGGTGCTATGTAAAGCGCTCTGATACCAGATTGGATTCGGGTCAAGTTCACGCTATATAATTCTCTGCAAAAAAAAAAAAGTGCATAACAAATGTAGAAAACCACTTAAAAACAAAAAACAAAGTTAACAGGGACATTATGGTTAGAAAATAGAAGTAAAACAACCTTATAAACTCACTTAAAAAGCCAAAGGTTACAGGGACGCTATAATTGGGCTTAGAGTTCTCTCATACAAAACCATACAAATTCAGCAGTTACAGTTACCTGAGCTAACTATAACTTAAGCGTATAATACACTGCTTATGATCTCACATATTACATCACTGATGACATGGTCAGTAACATCACTGATGACATCTGAAATGGCATTATACACAGAACCAAAAACAACAGTTGATGGACAGAATGCAGAACAATGTCATACTTACACCCCAGTACAGAGATCTGGGCCTAAATCCATCGTTTTATTGCTCACCATGCCATTCCAGTTTGAACCCAGCCATATGCAAATCTGTCTTGACCCTGTGTCTCATGGGAACAGTCCAGACCGAACTGCCAAGCCAGGTCCTCCCTGGACTGGAAACAAGCATCCTAGGACCGGTTTCGGCGTTTCACCCCTCTTCAGCCAGGATAGCTTGATTCCAGTGGCATGGAGAGCATGGGACCCACGTCTGGGCATACCTGTCCCACTCGGGGTGACAAATGCAAAAACAACAGTTGATGGACAGAATGCAGAACAATGTCATACATTCATCCCAGTACAGAGATCTGGGCCTAAATCCATAGTTTTTTTGCTCACCATGCCATTCTAGTTTGAACCCAGCTATATGCAAATCAGTCTTGGCCCTGTGCCTCATGGGAACAGCCCAGCCCACACTGCCAAGCCAGGTCCTCCCTGGACTGGAAACAAGCATCCTAGGACCAGTTTCGGGGTTTCGCCCCTCTTAAGCCAGGATAGCTTGACTCCAGTGGCATGGAGAGCACGGGACCCACGTCTGCGCATACCCGTCCCACTCGGGGTGACAAATGCAAAAACAACAGATGATGGACAGAATGCAGAAAAATGTCATACATTCACCCCAGTACAGAGATCTGGGCCTAAATCCATGTGTGGCTTTTGCTTTCTCGCCCTAAGTGTGCCAGGTATGCCCAGACGTGGGTCCTGGGCTCACTGTGCCACTGGAATCAAGCTATCCTGGCTGAAAAGGGGTGAAACCCCGAAACCAGTCCTAGGATGCTTGTTTCCGGTCCAGGGAGGACCTGGCTTGGCAGTTCAGGCTGGACAGTTCCCATGAGGCACAGGGTCAAGACTGATTTGCATATGACCAGGCCTAAACTGGGGTGGCATGGTGAGCAAAATAATGATGTATTTAACCCAGATCTCTTGACTGGGGTGAATGTTTTGATTTGTTCTGCATTCCGTCCATCAATTGTGTGTCGTTTGCTTTCTCGCCCTAAGTGTGCCAGATATTCCCAGACTTCGGTCCTGGACTCATTGTGCCACTGGAATCAAGCCATCCTCGCTGAAGAGGGGTGAAACCCCAAAACCGGTCCTAGGATGCTTGTTTCCGGTCCAGGGAGGACCTGGCTAGGCAGTTCGGGCAGGACTGTTCCCATGAGGCACAAGGTCAAGACTGATTTGCATATGGCCAGGTCTAAACTGGGGTGGCATGGTGAGCAAAAGAATAATGGATTTAACCCAGATCTCTTGAATGGGTGTGAATGTTTTGATTTGTTCTGCATTCCGTCCATCAATTGTGTATCATCCACAGAACCACTCACACCCTGTACAACCTCTCATACACCCCCTCACACACCCACACAACCACTCAAGTACCCATTCTCAGACCCAGACATGTACTCACAAAACCACCCACTCATCCATAGTCACACACACACTTGTTCACTTATACCGCCACTCATACAGCCACTCACTTGCCCATACATCTACTCATACAACCAGTCACACACCCATGTAGCCAGTCACATAGCCACACACTCAGCCATATAGCTACTCACACACCCAGCTATTTACCTATACAGCCACTCAAGCACCCACTCACTCACCCATACAGCCTCTCAACGTCACTCACCCATACACGCACTCACTGCTGCTAGCAAGGGGCATACATACTGCGGACAGAACTCTAAGAGCTCGAGGTGCCATCCCTAGCAGGAGAAGTGACGAGAAAGTGTGACCTGTGAGAGCCTGCTTTCCCAGAGACTGCCGGGAAAGCCCGGAGGTGGACGTCGGGGCAGCGGCTGTGGTAGCTGTAGCAGAAGAAAAGGCTTCCCGGGCGTGAGCAGCGAGTGGAGGAAGGCGAAGGCGAAGGAGCGGACAAGCGGGAGGCCCCCAGTATCGGCACCGGCTTCGGCGGGACTGCCCTGTGCGAGCTCAAGCCTTAGCCAACGAGAGCGGAGGCGAGTGAAGAGTTCACCGAGCACCCGAAACCTCAGCAGTGGGAGCAGCCTGGCAGCCCAGCAGCGGCAGGCACCGCATATCAACAGGAGCTGCAGGGACAGCCCGGCAGCCACAGGAGCTGCAGCGCAAAGCCACGAAAACCCGCCCAGTCAGCGGTAGGAGCCGTGTCATTCACCTGGCAGCGGTGAGAGGCGGCAGCAGTGGTGAGGGCAATTCCCCCGCAGCAGCTGCAGGCTCCAGCTAGCCAGTGCCGGTGGCAGTACTGCGGCGGCGCGAGGCGGCGGGAGGCTGCTAGAGTTCATCAAAGACTGTTACAGACTGTTGAGTGAGAGGGTGCCGAGGACGGGAGGACCTCCGTGCTGCGGCCGTGAGGAGGCTCGCGAGGAGGAGCCGAAACAGCCATTCTAGCAGCACAACAGCGGCAGGTGCTGGGATTACCAACCCCTCTGCAACAGTGACACCAACAGCAATTACCCCAGGACAGTCCCCAGACCCAGATCTAGACCCCAGAATCAGCACGCCAGGCCTGTCTGAAGGTCCTGGGACCTGCTCAAAAGCCAGAACACGCTCAGAACGCGCCCACAAGCACAAGACTCATCGAGACTGGAATCGATCCACCTGGGTGAGAACAAGCACCTCTGCACCATCACAACCATCTGAATGACCAAGCCTCGATAAGGCGCAATAGATTTATGCTCAGATAGGAACTGGAGCAAGGCACGGATAATTGTAGACAGACACTGAGTGGCAGCTTTGCCTATAGTTCATCTAGGCTCCACAATAAGTTCAAGGATTCTGACTCCTCTGGCCTGACCACTTATCTTGTTTGTCACGTGTCTGTTGGGAGCTCACTGGTATCAGTGTGCACCCCCTCTTGCGGAGCTGAGTTGAGGTGCTGTGCTGGCTGTGCTGGCTGAACCAGGCTGACGTCCCAGAGGTTGGGCAGCGCTTTTAGGAAACAAGCGGAATAGGCATAAGGACAGTGGTGGCGGAGGCGGAGGCAAGAAGAAAGGGGGAGCTTGTCCTCTGCTTTCTGCCTTTTGCCTTTTGTATGTCTTATTGAAAGTAGTCTCTGAAACCAGACCATTGTGGTTAATAAGAAGCACAGAGCCATCAGGCTCTCGGGCCACTGCAGTACTGACTTCGGGCTTCACTCTTAGCTCTTGATTTTGCAATTAAATTGCAGGTAAAACCACCAAGGCAGAACCATCAAGGCAAGTCGCGTGCGACAAAGGTGAAAAACTAGAGCATAATTAAGTGGAGGGCACCATGAGGTCTGGTCGTGTTCGAGACAGCGCTATACTAAAAAAAGACACAAAAAACGGAGGCCGAAAAACATGATGCTGGAAGAAGAAAGATCTGTACCACCATCAGAAATAGAGCAAGCAATCATGAATAATTGCTCTCTAATAGAGTCATTAGCAGCTGGAAACGCCTCTGGACAACTACAAAATTTGGAGAAAAAAACCCAATAAAAAAGCAGTTTTCTCATCAACCTAAGATTTTTACAAATTGTTTTTTTCTTAAAAAACACAGGGGATACCCTATTTTCAAACATAACAAACGTCACAGGCCTTCAATCACCTCTTCAACCTGTACAATTAAGTCAATCATCACTAGCTATTGAAGACCTGAAATCAACTTATGAGAGGAAAAGCCCTGACACAAAAAGAAGTGCAAACATAACATCCATCAGTCCCTTACAAATAACATCAACACCTCAAAATGGCAAATCACGGATAAGCTGCATAACAACAGGAAGCGTTTCAACCAGAAATACTGAGCAAGTCCAAGCTCAAGTTCACAGACAAGAGGAGATAATTGAGAAAACTAAGACGACCAATGGTGATCAAGATAAAAATTACGATATATCAGTAACTGGCCTCAGTTTAAATGGTGATTGGAGATCCATAAACATCGAAAACAACCTTGATGACTATGACACAATTAACAAATCTTTATTTAATAACCAACCAAGCCAACTATATCAACTAAACCAAACAAGTTCTGGGGAAAAACTATTTTCCAAGGGAACCGATTACATTACAAAAAGGAAGGACGGGGCACAGGATGTCAAGGGCCTAAAAATGCTACCACCTACCTTTCGCTCAAACAATGTTCTATCAAATTACCAATCGGAGCCTAGCAAGGGGAGGGGGGGGGGGAATAAAGGATTTAACCACAATAGAAAATGTTATTAATGACACAGATGTCATAGAGATCTCCTCACGTTTGGGAACAGAAGATTGGAATGACTTAATGGCAGCTTACAGCCAAGATACAAATAGGAATGGGCCGAACATGGTAAACACAGGCATTGCAATTGACTTACCAGACGACCTATCGGACGGAGAGGAAAAGAGAAAGGAATACCAAAAGGATATGGCACCCTCAGCTTGCGCAGACAACTCATCAAAAAACCCCAGCCAGGGGATGGCGTGGGACAGTTTGCGAAACACAATACAACTTCTTGTAAAAACACTCCACTACCAGTCAGATTAGATGGACGCCCAACTGACTCTTCTAGACACTTTGGCTGTCTTTGTGGTTGCTATCGACGGGAAATTGGGAGCATTAACGACACTGCTACAAAATAAACAGGACCAAACCCACAACAGGGACGTGGGATGTGGATGCGGCCCTATTATCGACAAACTGGCTACTCTACCATCAATGCTGTCCGACCTATGCATACAACTAAAAAATCTGCTGCAAAGAAAGGCCAACTATTCATGCACCAGACAAATGGACGTAGAATTAGACAAGCACTCCCTTGAAACTTGCACTTCAATCTCGATCGACAAAACAAAATATACAGGTTCAATATCGACCGGGACAAATGGTATTCGGGGGGAGACGGACATTTTGATCTATAAGAAATCTAACAAAGTAGTAAAAGACACGGGAGCAACAACAGATCAATGTCCTGCAGTTCAAACGGACGACAAGGTCAAGAAGCAATCCAACGCAAAACAAAGGAGGGCAAAGAAACGTAAAGGTAGAAATCAAAAATCAAATGTGGCTCAAGAAGGTTTCAGGCGTCTCTTTGGGTCAACGTCCCAATTTGACGAATATGAACCCAATCCTTTGGAAAAGATCAGTAAAAAGGAAGAAGTAGAGACTGACAAAAGAACCAACAAAACTGTAACATTAAATGCTTCACAAGCTAGAGAATCCAGCAGATCGCCATAGTTATCGGCGAACGGTAGTAAAACTAAGGAGCAAGCACAGAATCAGATAGTAAAGCAGAACATCACGGATCCATCGTCCATGGTTACCGAAACGACCTCCACCAAAACATATGGAATTAACCATACGATAAAAAACGTTCTGATAACACAGCAGGCGTCACAGAATGGGGATCTCAAAGAAATACATGATAACGGATCGCTCCCCATTAGTCAAATAT
Organism: Triturus cristatus; assembly: GCF_964204655.1. Classification (NCBI taxonomy): domain Eukaryota; kingdom Metazoa; phylum Chordata; class Amphibia; order Caudata; family Salamandridae; genus Triturus; species Triturus cristatus. The sequence goes on along the minus strand of NC_140580.1, from coordinate 144,169,565 downwards.
TACAACCCACTGACATAAGATCAACGAATAGAAATGATATTAAAGAATATACAAGGGAAGAAGGAATCGGAAATGGGAACCTAAAATCAACTACTGTAGAGGAAATCCTCAGCCTTGGAGGGCGGAAAGTTGTCCCACCCTCACCAGAGCAAGCACTAGTGAGCATACCGCAAGGACATGAATTCGTACAAAGTCACAAATAACGAATGCAAAAACAAATCTAGTTGCATGGATACATCAAAAGATACATCAAATATTGTTTGGTTTACCCCGGATTAAATCTCAAAAGGCAAGTACGATGTATTGAATAGAGGAAACATCCTACGGCTGCTAGCTCATATTCCATCTTTAACAGGTGTTACAACTCAGGACCTGGATTCTATTCAATTTCAATCAGAAGCCGGTACGAAGGTCGAAAAAACAAAAGCAACATGGACAACATCTTTAGTTGCACAACATTTTTGGGCAGAAACTAAGATCTTTAAAGATTGGGGAATAACAACTGCCCCATATATAAAACCAAAATATCCTGACCTATTAATTCCTGTGGCTGGAGAAGGAGAACAGTACTCCTCTAACAGGAAGGGACTAACAGTACTTAGAGGCGCCAAAGGGAGGGAAGGAGTAAGAAGTGCGGAAGATCTCAGGGTCAGGGGCTGTACCCCTGCCGGCACTTCACTAAGCTTTACCGATCTAAAATGGATCTCAAGAACAATAAACAATCAGTTAAACTGACAAATGGAAAATCAAAAGGAAATAAAAAGGCAAAACCAACTAAAAATATGCTCATGGAACATTAATGGTCTTGCTTCCAAAATGACTGACTTGGATTTTGTTAACTACTTACAATCCTTTGACATTATATCCCTGCAAGAAACATGGCAAATAGAACCTCCACATTTGCATGGATTTCTTCGCTTTTTTACCAGTGCGGTGAAAACAGCAAAATTTGGTCACCTACAAGGGGGTCTAGTGACTTATGTCTCGGTTGTAAGTGGCTATGATGTCAAGGATTTAGGCTTCTCTACTCCAGATCTAAATATAATAAACTTGTCTTCCTCCACCCAAAGCAAGAAAGGTCTTGATCTAACATTGATAAATGCTTATATTCATCCAAAAAGGAAAGGAAAGGTCGCAAAAGATCTATATAAATGCCTTGATGATATCATAACTGATACTTTAACAACTGATGTTATGATTACCAGGGATTTTAATCTCAACTTGATGGGAATCTCAACGAGTGACGTGAATCGCAATCAAAACATAGCCTGGAATATTTCAAGAGGCTATATTAACATCCTCACAATCCAAGCTTGGAGAGTTGGTTTTAGAGAACCTTGAGTACTGTAATCTCAGAGCATTGAATGGGAGATTCAGCGGAGACACTCCACCAGCGTGTACATTTTACTCCACAAGAGTAAGCAAAACACTGGATTATACCTTTATGCCACTATCCCTATTCCGCCACATTGCTTCATTTAAAATAGGGGAGAAGGCAGATAGCGATCACTGTCCTCAGGAAATTATACTTAATATCACAAAACCAAAACTTGAACAATCCTTGGTACCAAATGAGCTAATTTACACCATCAATTATAAAAGGATCAAGTATTCGGCAGTAATGGATGGAGACATAGAAGCAAGAGCAAAACAACACTTTGAGGGGAGAACCGGGGTAAGCGAGGTTGAGAAATGGGAGAGCTTTACAACCAATATGGCAGGTTATACCACAACCCTGAAAATCCAATACACAAAGTAGGCTAGCAATATGCTCCTTCTCACAAAAGATCATAGAATAAAAATAAAAAGTATAAAAAATGACATCGCACGAACAATACGCCAACTTAGACACCTGCCAAATGACATGGTAAGACATTCCCATCTGCAAGAACTAAAATCATCTTTAAAAAGAATTAAAAGGGAAGCCAATAGAGCAATTGAGGAAAACCTGTGGGCAAAATTACATTCTGATATCAAGCTGAATGATGGGGCAAAATTTTGGAAAACAATTAACTCCTTTATGAATCCTAGGCACGAAGGAGTCTCTTCAAACATCAGCGAACAAACATGGGTAAACTATCTTAACCCCTTGCGTGCTCATGACGGAACCACGCCGTCATGAGCCACGGGCGGCATGTGCTCATGACGGCCGTGGTTCCGTCATGCTGCGGCCGCTCCGCCCACGCATCGCTGATTCCCCGCCTGTGCGGGCGAAATAAAGAGTGGGCGGAGTCGTGACGGAACCACGCCATCATGAGCACAGCTCGCTCGTGACTCATGACGGCGTGGTTCCGTCACGAGCATGGCGGCGCCGCGCTCACCCCGCACCACCCCAGCGCCGTGGCGGAATTTGCGCCTCGGCGAAGGGGTTAAAGGTCACTTTTCACAACATAATATCAATAATTTGACGATAGTTGCTGATGACAATGAACCAATTCCTTTGTGCGATATTAGGTATAATCAGCCAGCACGAAGTATGAGTACAGGTGCGACAAAATTCCAAAAACTAATTGAGCGCCAAATCAAAAAGAGAAGCGGGACAGGGCACCAGGCCCGAATGGCATTCCTCCTATTCTGTACAAACTGAACGAAAAGGAATGGGCTGGGGCCCTTGTACCACTGTTTTTGGAAATTAAACATCTCAATGTTTTGCCTGCCTCCTGGAAGGGCTCAATCATCTCCCCAATATTTAAGGCAGGGGACAAAACTCTTCCAAGCAATTACAGACTGGTTGCCCTTATGGATAACGAAGCAAAATATTTTGCTGGAATCCTTTTGGAGGAACTGCAGGCTTGGGCTACAGAACACTCTCTAATTCCTGCTAACCAGACAGGATTTGCTAAAACTGTCGGGACATCAACAAACATCTTGGCTATGGGTCTGTTAATTGATAAGGCAAAAACAACTAAAATGCCAATCCATTTGTGTTTTATAGATTATAAGGCAGCTTTCGATCACATTAACCGAAACCTTCTATGGGCAAAACTAAAGAGATGGGGGATACCAAAGCCTCTATTAGATTTGCTGATTAATTTACATAGCGACACATGGGTACAGGTGAAGCTTGGCGACGGCTCCCATCTGTCAAGACGCATCATAACAAACAATGGCCTAAAACAAGGATGCGTCCTGGCCCCAACACTCTTCAACTTGTTCCTAGGAGATCTCACTCCGGTGCTCAATAATTGTAATTCTCATGCACCAAAACTAGGAGGCCAAATATTGTCCTCGTTACTATACGCAGACGACTTGGGCTTAATCAGTCACACGAAAATAGGGATGCAAAATCTTATTGATGCAACAAAAAGATATTCTGATAAAAAACAATTGACAATTAATCTGGATAAGTCAAAAACAATGTCAATCAACAAAAAAAGAAACATCGAACAGTTGGTTCTGGAATAATAATCGTTTAGAGGACACAAACATGTACAAGTATCTAGGGGTCAAAATTGACAGTAGTGGCCAGTTTATTTTACAAAAAGAAAGCATCAGAGGAAAAGGCATTGCTATTGCAGTCTCGTTAAAAAAACTAAATGAAAAACTTACCAGCCCATCTCTTTTCCCCATGGTACAAGTCATTCGTTCAAAACTCTTGCCTACCATTACTTATGGCAGTGAAGTTCAAAGAGGAAGAGATGCAGGAATTCTAGACAAAACTGTGACATCAGCATACAGGATTATTTTTGGTCTACCCAAATACACATCCCCGGCTCAACTGAGGTTAGAGTTTGAAGGTCACAAACAGATGCTTGCAAGACAAGGGGCATACATAATTACGTGGGATAAAATCAGGAAGGCAAAACAAGGGACCCTTAACAGCCTTCTATGGTCAGAACTACAGCGGAACCAAGCATCGCAAGCTGCCAACTATCTGGCCAAAAGCCTGGTGAATCTAGGCTTAAAGGAGTTGTGGAATACTTCCACCAACCAATCCACTATCAAAAGACTGGTAAAGAAAACTACAAAATACCTTTCATGGATAGAAGATAAGGAGTCAGTTGCCAGGAGGTCACATGGGTGGTTTGTCTTAAACTCCTACTCAAATCAAGGCCAACAGAGTTACCTCAATCTGGGTTACTCAAGATTTTTAAAGCTGAAGTTTTTAAAACTCAGAATGGGCCTGATTCCTTGCAGATGCCATTTTCCACACTGGCAGAGGGATAAAGGGGACACCCTATGTCGGCTGTGCGGCAAGGCAATTGAGGACATGCCACACCTTTTATGCTCCTGTGACAAATTGTTAGAAGAAAGAAAACGTTTGTTGAAATTTTTGTTTAATCAACGAGGAATACGCACGTGAAGGAATGCCGTGCTTGCATGCTTCTTCCCCGACGATTTGCAGTTAAACTGCAACTTGGTGAAATTTATGAAGGAGGTGGAGAAAAGGATGCAGGAACTTGTCTTTTAACTTAGCCTGTAGTCACTTGTTAGTATGAACTACATATAATACACTGCTTATTATTATTACAATTACCACACTGATGGAAATGGGATAATGAAGAACTAAACCTGGAAGTCATTTTAGATTGATAATTAAGTTTACGTTGGAAATTGTACAGTACGCACTTGCTTTTACTTGCTTTTTTATTTTAAAATGTGGAATTGCAATGGTTTTTATTAACTGTGCAAATAAAATTTACTTACTTACTTACATACACGCACTCACACACTCACACACCCACACAACCACTCACATACCCATTCACTCATCCATACAAGCGCTTAATTATCCACTCACTCACCCATACAGCCACTTACACACCCAGTCACCCACTCATGTAGCCACACAGACACCCACTGCCTCACTCATACAGTCGCTCACATACCCACTTACCCATCCATAGAGCCACTCACAGTCACTCACTCACCAATACAACCACTGACACACCCACTCATTCACCAATGCAGCCACTCACACAGCAACTCACTCACCCATACAGCTAGTCATATACCCACTTATACACCAATACAGACACTCACCCACACATACAGCCACTCAGGGATCCACTCACATGGATACATAGTCACACAGCCACTCACATAATATATGTTAGAAGTAGAATCATTCATTAGTAGTGCACATAGCATACTAATTGAACTTTTGCAGTAGGTTAGTATATATGTTTAGCAATCATAAACTCTTGGAAAATACTTACACTCACTAGATGATGTCATCAGTGATGTCCTTTGAGATATCATCAGTGATGTCACTGACCATATCATGAGTGATGTAATGTGTGAGGTCATATGAAGTGCATTGTCGGGGCATAAGTTATAGTTACCTCAGATAGCTATAACTGCTGAATATCTTTGTTTTTATACAAGATAACATTTGAGCCTAACTATAACATCACTGTAACCTTCATTTTTTCAGTGTATGTGTATATATATATATATATATATCACCTACTGGCGGTCGCGAGTAGGTAGTTATAGTTAGGACCAAGTTTCCATAGGAAGAGCATTTTTTGTTTTGCTTATAATTTTGGCGTCGTTTGATGAATCTTCATGAAAGTTTCCAAACTAATTCTTGATTCATATCAGCTCCTATGTTGAAAGTTTGGGGGTGATTCATCAAGGGGGGGGGGCGAGAAAAAAGGGGGACCCCAAAACGTGTTTTCTCCATGTTCATTTCATAGGAAACTTTAGACAAGGCTACAGGTCGAACGGGTGAACGGAATTACGCCAAATTTGTCAGGGAGAAGGGTCTTGGTCTTGAAAGTACGCTTTTGTTTATTTGGTGTAAATCCGTTCAGTAGTTTTGGAGATGTATCGAAATTTACAGATATCGTAATTTGGGAATTCTGCCATTTGATTGGCTGAGGCATTACGAGAAAGAGTTTGCTGCGAGGGGTGTGAGCGGTTGCAACTAGGAAGTGTTTGCAGCCATTTTGTGATTTTGTTGAAATGAGTAAGGGGGAAATAGGGCAAAAAGAGTAGGAAACTGGAGGATAGGAGCACTGTAACCTCTGTGGGGGAGTGCGAAGCGAAGTAGTCACTCCTACCGGACTGAAAGTGCGGTGTTGCTCAGAGTGACATGGTGCTGAGATGAGATGCTGCTAAACTCGGGTATGAAACTGAGAGCCTAAACCGTGAGGTCATTGCTGTAAAATGATGTGCGCTGGTGTTTGTAGCATACCTGTGGAAGTAGTGTTAGTAGGCGTTTATACCATACAGGGAGTGGGAAGTGAACTACTGACCTCTACCGTGCGTTTATACTATACCGGAAGTGGGAAGCGAAGTACTCACGCCCACCGGTGTGAAGACTCGGGGATCAAACCGAGCTGATTGTGGTTAAGTGATGGGCTGTAGGTGCTGTAGCATACTGGCCGCTGTAGTATAACTGTGTAAGTAGTGTTAGTATGCGTTTATACTATACAGGGAGTGGGAAGCGAACTACTCACCCCTACTGGTCTGAAGACTCGGGGATTAAACCGTGAGCTCATTGCTATAAAGTGATGTGCTATGGGCGCTGTAGCATACCTGTGGAAGTAGTGTTAGTTTGCGTTTATACAATACAGGGAGTGGGAAGCGAACTACTCACCCCTACCGGTCTCAAGACTCTTGCATGAAACCATGAGCTCATTGCTGTAAAGTCATGTGCTCTGTGTACTATTCCAATGTAAGTCATAGTAGAATGTTAGTATGTTATACTACTATAATGTAAGTATGTAATGTTCGAATGTAGGGCTGTCATGAGGGGAATCTTGGGGAGTTTGTACACGTGTTGGAGAAGACGGTTGCCTTGCTGTCTGGTCCTGTTGGTGGCTGTTTAAGCTGTCTTCTTTTCCTGTAATATATCTACTTATCGGATCCACTGCTGTCTTCCTCTTCACTTCATAAATTTGGCGACGAGCGGGAGAAGGTAAAAAGAGGGCAGCACTCACCAAGATTTTGAGCTTGCTTGTGTTCTGCTGAAGACCCGTTTTCTTTGTGAAGCTGTTTCTACTCATCCCAGGGTCGTCGGCTGATCGAACTATATGACCCTTCCTCTGGTAGGATTTATATTTTTTGATTTTGGGCTTTCTCTGCCTCTTCACTACACTTTGGTTGCTGTACTACACATGTGCAAGTAGTGTTAGTATATGTTTATACTAATTCTGTAGTTATGCATTAACCAATGCATCATGGCCCTATGGAGCGCCACCTCCCAGGCGCAGGTCATACAATGTCCCGGGGTGTGCATCCGCGGGACATTGATGTTTGCTATTACAGGGCGGGAGCATTGCTTCCACCCTGTGATAGTAAATTCTTGTTTGCCTCGTTGAAGCGAGAGGAGGAAAACCTCGTATCGCTTCAATAAAGCGGATCCGGATGGTAAAAATAGAGGAAAAAAAATGAAGCAGGGTCTCACCCGTTCATTTAAATGAGCCCACTGGTGGGCAATGTTCCGGGGCCAATCCTATTATTATATTGCGGGGTCTATGCAGCACTGGGGACCTTAATCTCACATGTAAATTAGGCGCGGGAGGGCACAGAGACGTTTCGCAGATTACGGGATCGACACCTCCCCGGGTATTGTTTATGAATTGTTCGGGGGATTCTGAGGCCAACTCAAGACCGGGAATCGGCAACCTCCGGGGCTTTACCTAAATATGCAGGGTGGACCTCGCCAGTCCTTGAAGCCTCGCCCTAGGCAGTGCCTTATTGGTTCGGAAATCACACGGGCAGTTCTCATGGTGTTATAAAGTGATAAACTCATAGAACCCTTGCCGTTGTAGAATTGCCCAGGCTTCATTTATGTAATAGTCAGTTGGTTTATATTTGGTAGGTACACCGCAAAATTTAAAATGTTTTCCCTCATAACCTACTATCAACCACAGATTTTCACAATAAACTACAGACAAGTGTTGTCAGAAAAAGAAGACCCATACACTCACTTATTTATTGGTAAAACATTTTTTTTTATTAAAGCAACACAAATAAATGGAAACGTAACTTTATTCGAACAACAGTAAAACATGAAAGAAGTGGGTGGGACTCCTCCGGAAGCAGCGTACAAAACCTGCAAGGGAAAAAAAGAAACATAAGTATGTGTGCCATGTCCAAGAGAACAAGCATTTGCAATGCAATAGGTCTGGCATTAACGCGAGTTTAAGCTATTGGCATTGTAAATGACAATGCCTTTTATTGATGGTTTAACCCCTTGTATGCCCATGACGAGCTGGACTCGTCATGGAGCACAGTCGCGCTGTGCCCATGACGAGTCCAGCTCGTCATGAGGCATTCCCTAGGGAATCCCTCTGGTGCGGGCACCAGAGGGATTCCCTTTAAACCAAAATAGCCTCGGGAGCTGGGGACGAGCTTCCCCAGCTCCCGAGGCCCCCCCCCCCCCTTTCACTGTAATGACGATCGGCGCGCACGTCGCGCCGACGTCATTACAGTGAAAGTGAAACTGAAATGAGCCAAGAGGCTCATTTCAGGTTTCACTTTGTACGTGCTCAGGGGGCTATCTCAGCCCCCTGAGCATGTAGAAAGACGGGAGAGGTATCTTTGGAAAGGGGAGAATCTCCCCATTCCAATGGTACCTCTCTCCAGTGGATCCCTGCTTGGGGAACGCCACAGGAGGGCGATCCCCAAGCAGGGATCCACCCACTAGACACCAGGGAGGGGGGAGCGGCCCCTTGGGCAAGGGCCTTTGCTCCCCCAATTAATTTGGGCATTATTTAGTCTTTTTGCCCCCCCTGGGGGGCAGATGGGGGCAGTAGCCCCCATCTGCCCCCCGGGGTGGCAAAAAGCCCACTAGACACCAGGGAATTTTATAAAAAACAACAATAGGGGTGGGGGCTGCCAAAAACGGGCAGGCCCATGCCCCAACCCCACCCCCCAATAATCACAGTCTTTCTGCCCCCCCGGGGGGCAGATGGGGCATTGGCCCCTAACCTGCCCCTTCGGGGGGCAGACATCCCACTATACATCAGGGATTTCTTTTCAGTTTTTTTTAGGGTGGGGGCTGCCCGAAACGGGCACGCCAATGCCCCCACCCACCACCATTACAGCCTATCTGCCCCCCCTGCAGGGCATATGGGGCATTGGCCCCCAATCTGCCCCCCCGGGGGTGCAAAAAGACCACTAGACACCAGGGAATTGTAAAAAAAAAAACAGGGGTGGGGGATGCCCAAAACGGGCAGGCCCATGCCCCCACCCCACCCCCAATTATCACAGTCTTTCTGCCCCCCCCCCCCCGGGGGGCAGATGGGGCATTGGCCCCTAATCTGTCCCTTCGGGTAGGGCAGAAAGCCCACTATACACCAGGGATTTTTTTTAGCGCAATTGTTTTTAGGGTGTGGGCTGCCCGAAATGGGCACACCAATGCCCCCACCCTCCCCCCCACAAAAATGACAGTCTTTCTGCCCACCAGGAGGCAGATGGGAGCTGTAGCCCCAAATATGGCCCCGCCTGGGGGCGCAGAATGCCCACTAGAAACCATGGACTTTTTGTTTTATTAGTGTAAGGGTAGGGGCTCCCCAAAATGGGCATGACAATACCCCACCCCCAGAGAAATTCCTGTCTTTCTGCCCCCCCGGGAGGGCAGATGGTGGCAGTGGCCCCTGATCTGCCCCCTGGGGGGGCAGAAAGCCCACTAGGCGCCAGCGAGTACGCAGGCTTTTTTTATGCGTGGGGGTGGGAGCTGCCCAAAATGGTCATACCAATGCCCCCACCCCCAGAAAAAATAGCCACAGTCTTTCTGCCCCTTTAGGGGCATATCAGGATGAAACCCCCTTCCCCGATTCCCCCCCAGGGCGGCAGAAAGCCCACTGGTCTCCGAATTTTTTTCAGCAATGTGCATACCTGTGGATTTTGGGCCCTAGCGCAGTTGGCACGTAGGCAAACCTAGTAAACCTGTACATTCTTTAAAACTAGACACCGAGGGGAATCCTGGATGGGGTGACTTCACTGGCTCTCACCAGGTTCTGTTAACCAGAATTCATTGCAAACCTAAAAATGTGTCCAAAATAACACATTTTCCTCACATTTCTGTGGTGGAAAGTTCTGAAATCTGCGTGGGTCCACAAAATTCCACCCACCCTGCGTTCCCCGAAGTCTTTAGAGAAAAATGGTACCTCACTTGCGTGGGTAGGCCTAGTGCCCGCGTCTGGCAAGGGCCCAAAACCTATTGAGGAGACATCAAAATTACCTGTCACAAAACAACCTGGTTTTGCAAAGGTGGTCCTATGACTTTTTGGCCCCGGGCTTGGCGGCCACCTAGGGAAACCTACCAAACCCACACATTTCTGAAAACTAGACACCCGGGGGATTCCAGGGAGGTATGGCTTGCGTGGATCCCCCAACGTTTCCTTACCCAGAATGCCCTGCAAACCTCAAATTTAGCTGAAAAAAACACCTTTTTCACACATTTTTGTGTGGGAAAGTTGTGGCATCACCGGGCTGACACAAATTTCCTACCACCCAGCGTTCCCCCGGGTCTCCCGATAAAAACGGTGCCTCACTCGTGTGGGAGGCCCAAGTACCCGCATCCAAAAACGTAGGGCGCCTCAACAGGCAAGGGTCCTAAATGTAGTGCGCCTCACTATGTTTTGGGCCCTTGCCTGTCGCGGGAACTCGCTGGGTGGTAGGAAATTTGTGTCAGCCCGGTAATGCCACAACTTTCCCACACAAAAATGTGATTTTTTCAGCTAAATTTGAGGTTTGCAGGGCATTCTGGGTAAGGAAACGTTGGGGGATCCACGCAAACCATACCTCCCTGGAATCCCCCGGGTGTCTAGTTTTCAGAAATGTGTGGGTGTGGTAGGTTCCCCTAGGTGGCCGCCGAGCACCGGGCCAAAAACCCAGGTGACCCCCCTTGCAAAACCAGGTCGTTTTGAGGTAGGCAATTTTCATGTTGCCTCAATACGTTTTGGGCCTTTGCCTGTCGCGGGTACTTGGGCCTCCCACACAAGTGAGGCACTGTTTTTATCGGGAGACCCGGGGGAACGCTGGATTGTAGGAAATTTGTGTCAGCCCAGTGATGCCACAACTTTCCCACACAAAAATGTGTGAAAAAGGTGATTTTTTCAGCTAAATTTGAGGTTTGCAGTGCATTCTGGGTAAGGAAACGTTGGGGGATCCACGCAAGCCATACCTCCCTGGAATCCCCCGGGTGTCTAGTTTTCAGAAATGTGTGGGTTTGGTAGGTTTCCCTAGGTGGCCGCCGAGCACCCGGCCAAAAACCCAGGTGACCCCCCTTGCAAAACCAAGTCGTTTTGAGGTATGCAATTTTCATGTCGCCTCAATACGTTTTGGGCCCTTGCCTGTCGCGGGTACTTGGGCATCCCACACGAGTGAGTCACCGTTTTTATCGGGAGACCCGGGGGAACGCTGGGTGGTAGGAAATTTGTGTCAGCCCGGTGATGCCACAACTTTCCCACACAAAAATGTGTGAAAAAGGTGATTTTTTTCAGCTAAATTTGAGGTTTGCAGGGCATTCTGGGTAAGGAAACGTTGGGGGATCCATGCAAGCCATACCTCCCTGGAATCCCCCGGGTGTTTAGTTTTCAGAAAAGTGTGGGTGTGGTAGGTTCCCCTAGGTGGCCGCCGAGCACCGGGCCAAAAACCCAGGTGACCCCCCTTGCAAAACCAGGTCGTTTTGAGGTAGGCAATTTTCATGTCGCCTCAATACGTTTTGGGCCTTTGCCTGTCGCGGGTACTTGGGCCTCCCACACAAGTGAGGCACTGTTTTTATCGGGAGACCCGGGGGAACGCTGGATTGTAGGAAATTTGTGTCAGCCCAGTGATGCCACAACTTTCCCACACAAAAATGTGTGAAAAAGGTGATTTTTTCAGCTAAATTTGAGGTTTGCAGGGCATTCTGGGTAAGGAAACGTTGGGGGATCCACGCAAGCCATACCTCCCTGGAATCCCCCGGGTGTCTAGTTTTCAGAAATGTGTGGGTTTGGTAGGTTCCCCTAGGTGGCCGCCGAGCACCCGGCCAAAAACCCAGGTGACCCCCCTTGCAAAACCAGGTCGTTTTGAGGTAGGCAATTTTCATGTCGCCTCAATACGTTTTGGGCCCTTGCCTGTCGCGGCTACTTGGGCATCCCACACGAGTGAGTCACCGTTTTTATCGGGAGACCCGGGGGAACGCTGGGTGGTAGGAAATTTGTGTCAGCCCGGTGATGCCACAACTTTACCACACAAAAATGTGTGAAAAAGGTGATTTTTTCAGCTAAATCTGAGGTTTGCAGGGCATTCTGGGTAAGGAAACGTTGGGGGATCCACGCAAGCCATACCTCCCTGGAATCCCCCGGGTGTCTAGTTTTCAGAAATGTGTGGGTTTGGTAGGTTCCCCTAGGTGGCCGCCGAGCACCGGGCCAAAAACCCAGGTGACCCCCTTGCAAAACCAGGTCGTTTTGAGGTAGGCAATTTTCGTGTCGCCTCAATACGTTTTGGGCCCTTGCCTGTCGCGGGTACTTGGGCCTCCCACACGAGTGAGGCACAGTTTTTATCGGGAGACCCGGGGGAATGCAGGATGGTAGGAAATTTGTGTCAGCCCGGTGATGCGACAACTTTCCCACACAAAAATGTGTGAAAAAGGTGATTTTTTCAGCTAAATTTGAGGTTTGCAGGGCATTCTGGGTAAGGAAACGTTGGGGGATCCACGCAAGCTATACCTCCCTGGAATCCCCCGGGTGTTTAGTTTTCAGAAATGTGTGGGTTTGGTAGGTTTCCCTAGGTGCCGGCAGAGCTAGGGTTCAAAAACTACAGCTAGGCACTTTGCCAAAAAAGGTTCATTTTTCACTGCGAAATTGAGGTGTGTCCACGATGCGTTTTGCGCCGTTTCCTGTCGCGGGCACTAGGCCGACCCACACAAGTAAGGTACCATTTTTATCGGAAGACTCTGGGGAACACGGGATGGGTGGAAGTTTGTGGATCCACGCAGATTCCAGAACTTTCCACCACAGAAATGTGGGGAAAATGTGGTTTTTTTGGCAATTGTTTAGGTTTGCAAGGGATTCTGGGTAGCAGAACCTGGTGGGAGGCAGTCAAGTCACCCCATCCTGGATTCCCCTGGGTGTCTAGTTTTCAAAAATGTAAAGGTTTGCTATGGTTTCCCTAGGTGCTGGCAGAGCTATGGTTCAAAAACTACAGCTAGGCACTTTGCCAAAAAAGGGTCATTTTTCGCTGTGAAATTGAGGTGTGTCAACGTTACGTTTTGCGCCGTTTCCTGTCGCGGGCACTAAGCCGACCCACACAAGTGAGGTACCATTTTTCTCGGAAGACTTTGGGGAATGCGGGGTGGGTGGAAATTTGTGGATCCACGCAGATTCCAGAACTTTCCACCCGAGAAATGTGGGGAAAATGTGTTTTTTTTGGCAATTGTTTAGGTTTGCAAGGGATTCTGGGTAACAGAACCTGGTGGGAGGCAGTCAAGTCACCCCATCCTGGATTCCACTGGGTGTCTAGTTTTCAAAAATGTATAGGTTTGCTAGGTTTCCCTATTTGCCGGGAGAGCTATGGTTAAAAAAGTACAGCAAGGCACTTTGCCTAAAAAGGGTCATTTTTCGCTACAAAATCTAGGTGTATCCACGTTACGTTTTGCGCCGTTTCCTGTCGCGGGCACTAGGCTGACCCACACAAGTGAGGTACCATTTTTCTCGGAAGACTTTGGGGAACGCGGGGTGGGTGGAAATTTGTGAATCCACGCAGATTCCAGAACTTTCCACCACAGAAATGTGGGGAAAATGCATTCTTTTGGCAATTTTTTAGGTTTGCAAGGGATTCTGGGTAACAGAACCTGGTGGGAGGCAGTCAAGTCACCCCATCCTGGATTCCCCTGGGTGTCTAGTTTTCAAAAATGTATAGGTTTGCTAGGTTTCGCTAGGTGCCGGCAGAGCTATGGTTCTAAAACTACAGCTAGGCACTTTGCCAAAAAAAGGTCATTTTTCACAGCGAAATTGAGGTGTGTCCACGTTGCGTTTTGCGCCGTTTCCTGTCGCGGGCACTAGGCTGACCCACACAAGTGAGGTACCATTTTTCTCAGAAGACTTTGGGGAACGCAGGGTGGGTGGAAATTTGTGGATCCACGCAGATTCCAGAATTTTCCACCAGAGAAATGTGGGGAAAAAGTGTTTTTTTGGCCAATTATTTAGGTTTGCAAGGGATTCTGGGTAACAGAACGTGGTGGGAGGCAGTCAAGTCACCCCATCCTGGGTAAGGAAACGTTGGGGGATCCACGCAAGCCATACCTCCATGGAATCCCCCGGGTGTTTAGTTTTCAGAAATGTGTGGGTTTGGTAGGTTTCCCTAGGTGCCGGCAGAGCTATGGTTCAAAAACTACAGCTAGGCACTTTGCCAAAAAAGGGCAATTTTGCATTGTGAAAATGTGGTGTGTTCACGTTGGGTTTTGAGCCATTTCCTGTCGTGGGCACTATGCCTACCCCTACAAGTGAGGTACCATTTTTATCGGGAGACTTAGGGTAATTCAGATTTGTAAAGGAACTGTTATTACCTAATGACTTTCGATGCATTTCTGCCTTCCAAATGAAAGACATTGTGTAAAAAAGAAGTCATTCTAAACAATGACTGATAATTCTCATGCTAGTATGAGTATTCCCAATTTCGGAAATGTGCAAATATCTACTGTTTCTAAACTCTATATTTTGTTCCCATTTCAGAAATACATAGGTGTCTTTCATACACATTTTTACAACTATATACCCGGTACATAATAAAAACCCATTGCAAGTTGCTGCTCAGTTTTTGGCTCTGGGTTCGTCGGGTTCTTGGTGAACCTACAAGTCCTATATATCCCCACAACCAGAAATGTCCAGCAAATGTAACGGTATATTGCTTTCAAAGAGATGTCAAAATTAGAAGAAGTTACAGGTGAAAACGTTGACACAGAAGGCGCTTTTTTTCAACAAATGTTCAATTTATCCTATATTTAACTGTTAGTTTCTATAAAGAAACCTTGATGGATCTACACAAATGACCCCTTGCTGAATTCAGAATTTTGTCTACTACTCCAAAATGTATAGCTTTCCAGGATCCATTATTGATTTTGTACCCATTTCTACCATTAACGGTAAGGAGGTCGAACGCACAAAAAATAGCAAAAATAGGCTATGTCCCCGAAAAATGCCAAAACTGTGTAAAAAATGTTGGGTTTCTGACAAAAGTCTGATATCCCCTAAAAGCTGGGAAAATGGTGATTTCAGCCCCACAAACCCTTTTTTGATAACACTTGCAGGGAAAAACCCAGATGCTTTCATTTGCAGCCCGTTTTTCCCATTTTCCCCCCAAAAAACTAAATTTTGCTGTATTTTGGCTAATTTCTGTGACCCCTCCAGGGGAATCCACAAACCCTGAGTACCCTCAGAATCCCCATGATGTTGGAAGAAAAGGACGCAAATTTGGCGTGGATACCTTATGTGGTCAAAAAGTTACAGGGGCCTCAGCGCGCACTACCCCAAATAGCCAAAAAAGGGCGTGGCACAGGAGGGGGAAAAGGCCTGGCAGCGAAGGGGTTAAAAACGAAAACAAAAATAAAAGGCATTGTTATTTGCATTGTCAATAGCTCAAACTCGGGTAAATGCGAGACCTATTGCATTGCAAATGGTTGTTAATTGCTGGCAGGTCTACGACCAGGAGGGACCCGGCCCACTTAAAGCCCTGTGCACTGTACGTTTCAAGCAAGCGCCCTCTGCACAACACTAAAGGTTCCTTGCCCTTAGACCCAAGGCACCCTGCCCACTGACACTGGCTCCTGAAACACAGTATAAGGTTCCTATCCCTAAAACTCACCACCATTGGCTCACCGCATGAGACCAGAGGCAGCCTTAAGCCGCGCTCATGAGCTGACATCAGAAAAGAGGCAATACCAGCACGCACCCTGAAGTTCTCGTAAGGCGCCACTTAGGCGCTCTAAAAACGTCAAAATAAATACAATGAAATAACAAGCCCGGGAGTTGTGTGCGCGCGCACGCTAAAAGAACATTTTAAAAAGCACGCAAGTGTTGCTCAGAGGCGCTTGAGTGAGTGCGCTGGCGATGAGCGGGTGCGTGATCGCGCATCCTGTTCATTTTCAAAACACATACTCGTGCTTGTGGCGCATGGCTGCGCACTCCCGCAAGCCGTATGCCGCCACAATATGTGCTTTGTAGAAAGAGCTGCACGACGACTAAAAGTCTCCTATGCAGTGCATGCGCACTGCGTAGGCGAGACCTAAAAAGAAAGGTAGTCAGAATGAAAGGAAGAAAGTGAGAATGGGACAGAGAGCGAGTGGGTGGAAGGGAGAAGGGGAGGGAGAGTCAAAAGAACGGAGTGAGGAGGAGACAGAGCGTCGGCCTACTGCACCCAGCTCTCACTGTTCACCTCCCGTCACCCGTGTGTCTGGGATCCTGGGGTCCGCGAGAAACAGTGCGGTCCAGCAAGTCTTTCAAATGAAACAGAGATACGAATGAGGCCAGAGATTATATTATTATCTACGGCAACATCACTTGTCTGCACCTGTGCACCCAGGCTGCTGCACCCCAGCCCCTTCCCCCGCATTGTGCTCAATTGCAGCTCCTGCGCACCGAGGCTTCACTGCTCACCTGCCACAAGTGTGTCCAACGACGTGCCGGTGTTGTTCTCAGGGTGGCACAGCAGGTCTCCGGTCGGGGACGGTGTCTTGATACCATGATGGAAGGCGTCAGAAAGGCCAGAGCACCAGCACCGGTTGAGCACCTGCTGCGAGCTTTTTCGTGCAACTAACTCAGTGTCTGAAAAGGGAGAAATAATATAATGGTGGAAACGTCTTAAGGTAAATTAAGGTTTATTTCAAGCTTAAGAGAGAACACCAGTTGAGTGCATCCTTCCTTCTTGAAATACGATCTACCAACTGTTAGTGGTAATCGTGGTTCAAAGAGGAGTTGGAGTGCACGAGAATACACAAGGGTAAATAATAATATATTATGCCAACGTTCACATGCAAAGGAACAGAGCGCATGCTAGAAGGATAATGTGCGCATGCAATGGAGTTGGGCAATCCTGTGTGCATGTACACTTAGTAATCAGCTCACTACAGTGCCCCAAAAGCCAACGCCACGTGTCTGTAGGGCAGCGCTGCCCGCTGGCTCAGGCCTACAGACTGAGATGAGACAGAGATGTGACTGAATGAGGTCAGAGATCACATCATTACGCACGGCAACATCGCTTGTTTGCACCTGTGCACCCAGGCTGATGCACCTCATCCCTTCCGCTGCACCGCGCTCAATTGCAGCCCCTTTGCACCCAGGCCCCACTGCTCACCTGCTGTTATTGGTTTGTGTCCAAACATGACGGCCAGCAGGGTTCACAATTCAGATGTAGTTTTGATTGCCAGCATGATGTACACCTCATGGATCCCTTTTTTTTATTGCGCATTGTGATATGCGAGGTGGATGCGGCCATATCACCTGAAGCAGTGTGGAAGAACTGGGACATGTGGCGTCGTTGTTATCCTATTTATACGTACGCAAAGTGGGCTGGGCTTGCATATGCCAGGCCAGCGTAGGGGTGTGAATATTTATTCCGGGGACCTGGGCGTTTTTCAGTTCCTGCCTGGCCAGGAAGTGTACCTATGTATGTGTCCCTGTTGCAGTTTTGACATCGCACAATCTGCAATTTACATTAATGTAGCATGTACCGGGAGGACGGCGAATATTGCTAATGAGATGCTGTCCGAAAACATTGAATGGACAACATCACATGTCGTTGTCAAGCTTGTGGATATGCGCAGACACGCATGTCAATGGTGTGCGGTATTATTGAAAGTGTTGCTATCCCGTAGCGCACACATGTGAATGTGCTCGGATGGAGGGAGGATCAGCAGTGAGGCTACGTTATACACAGTGATAATGCTCATTACAGTCAAGCAATGCATGTCAAACGTGAATCTGAAAATCTCACATATGACACACTACTATACTGGTAAAGCCTGACAACAGAGCATACTGCAACACAAATCTACACATTACTCTTTACTGTTTGTCACATGTGATCTAGGATGTGCACTCTGCCCGTGGCTGATGATACCCCTTTGAGCCAACAATACCCAGGCCGAAAGGCAGCACAATAATGCGCGCACACACACACCAGGGGCATCGTGTAACACACATTTGTTTTTTTATGTAACATTTCAGATGCATGGCTATCACACGTGGAAGGCTACTGTACAGAGCATGATTATTGATCAAGATGATCGTTGCATGTTGTGTGTACTATAAGATATGTGTACACAGCAAAAAAGTTTTCAAAAAAGCTCTGTAAGCAGAAGAGGTGTCTCTCATCAAACGGTGTAGAGAGAATGACTAAAATGGGTGGGGTCCTCCAATTGTTACAATGGGAAATGTTATGAACCAATCAAAAGCTTATTTTTAAGGTCACATGGCAAGCGCACACCGAGCCCGCAAGGAGGCCGCACCCGACGCGATTTTGAGAAAATATATTTACCATAATATAAGTTTATTACAGTTAGAAATATATAAATGAGGAAAATATTTTAGATTATCGCTTGCTCTCATATACACTTGAAACTTATTTAGATATAGTTTTGAGACATACAGAAATAAATGAGGGAATGGCGTGCCCGGTGCGATACCATACGTCTATGATGTAACACAGGGCCTGGCAGCGTGCACTCGTCGCATACGGAACGCGCAGCCGGCGCGACCCTATACGTAGATGACGTAACGCGCGTATTGGTACCGCACAGCCGTCGCATACCAAACTTGGAGCTGGCGCGACCTTATACGTATATGATGTTAGGCGGGACACGGTGCTACGAAGCCGTTGGATGCGAAATGCGCATCCCTAACGAGTTTTGCAATATCGCGGATAGGATTCGCGTGGTGATGGAGCTTGGTACACTACCGGTACGGGAATCTAGTTTCCTAAAAAAAAACAAGCATTGGCATAGCCAATAGGTCTCGCTTTTGGGACCTCATAAGTATTTAGTTGTGCAGCATAATATCCTTGTTGCAATAACATCAACTGTTGCATGGCTAAAAACTTATAAGGCCCCAAAGGCGAGACATATTGGCTATGCCAATGCTTGTTAAATATTCTTCCAGGAACTCATCGAATGGAAATAGGTAATTTCTCCAGAGTCTACACTAGATATCGCACCACAAGAGCAAGTCCAAGTACAATTTACAGATAACAGGCATCATTTATTTACATTTTTGCCTCCTTAGGAAGACTGTTTTGGCAGACTTGGTGATGGATAAAATAAAACCCAAGCGCAAAGCACCAAAGGGACACTGTGACCTGCTAATGTCTTTGTCACCCACAATGTCAACATCCTTTGCACGTCACAGGGTATAAGAGGCATTAAGGGGGTTTCCCCTGCTGGCAACAAGCATTGGAAAGTTACTGATGACCTTTGTTTGAGAACCAGTTTGGTGGCCTCAGGACCACAACCCTTGACCATTGCCCCTCATTCAAACTGCAGGCATCAGAGGGCACACTCAAACATTCTTCCATTCTGTTCACTGGATTCAATAATCACCCTTTGACAACTCTTAAAGGTATCATTTTTATTGATATTTGCACTTTTTAGAAGGGGCGAGGGGAAGACCTGGACAACCCGAGGAGAGGAACAGGCAGACACAGAGTAAAAATAATGTAATATGTACAACGAAAGGCAGAGCAAGTAAGCTGTGACAATGAGCATTGTTATGAAAATATTTATTTTAAACTAATACTGAGAAAAATCCACATTCTAAGATTCATATGTAGAAAGGTTTTTGCCTCCCCAGCAGCACCAGGAGCAGAATCCTGTGAACAGAACACTTATGACGTGATAAGCAACCCTGTGTGACGTCAGGAGGCCCAGGGTACGTGCAGAGGGGAGGCCTCCTACGCAGCTGAGGGAAAAGGAGAGACCACTGTTGGTAAAGTATGTCGGGTAGGATGGGATCTTCTTTCAGGTTGACCGCAGGATCATTTCTGTGAATAAATAGTTTAATTGTCTTAAGAAATTGGATAATACCCGTGCAATGCCTGCTCTCCCTGTTAAAATGAAACACGTGGCTTCCCCCGCAAAGTGATGATGTATGATGACACGTTGAAAGTCTCCAATGTGACGTGTCCTGGGTATAGAAGATGGTAACCAGGCAGCTGCAGTGTTGCACTCAGGGACACTGGACGGAGAAGAGCTGGAGATGGAGTCAGTCAGAGGCTAAAGCTGCAAGGGCTGAGCAGGCTCCAAAATAGAAAGGGGCTGGGGTGGGTCTAAGGGAGCAAGGTAAGTGAATGAACCAACCGAAAACTGAACTGAACACTGAACTTAGATTGGACTTGAAATTCTTACCTTCATCCTTCATTTCTTCTCCCAGAGAAACAGAGAAAGAAAGAGAGAGAGGGGAGGAGAGAGAGAACGAGAGAAAGAGAGAGAGGAGGAGAGAGAGACAGGGGAGGAGAGAGAAAGAGATAGAGAGGAGGAGAGAGTGAGGGGGAAGGAGAGAGAGAAAGAAAGAGAGAGGGAGGGAGGAGAGAAAGAAAGAGAAAGAAAGAGAGAGAGAGAGAGAGAGAGAGAGAGAGAGAGAGAGAGAGAGAGAGAGGAGAAAGAGGGCGAGAGACAAGGAAGGAGAGAGAGAAAGAGATAGAGAAAGAAAGAAAGAAATAGAAAGAAAAAAAGAAAGCAATAGAAAGAGAGAGAAAACGAGAGAGAGAGAGAGAGAGAAGTTTGAATGTATTTGTCAGGGATGCTTTGGTTCCTAGTCCATCCCTGAGCAGCTGCAATGGCACTGGGGCCCCGCGAAGTGAGGGCCCGGGCCCCCTGCACCAAATTACGGAAGTATTTTACTGCTGAAAAGGACCACTATACCTAAATTCAGATAAACAAGGATATGGCGCTGTGCCTGGGTGCAAGCTGCTCCATTCACTTTCTACATCTTGAACTACAAGAAAAAATAGGAGATGCCCGACCCGGAGCAACATGATCCCAGTTGTTTCACCTTCCGTTCAGTCCTCCTTCTGTTAAAGTAACACCGTTATCAGCTTCCGGAGAGGTATTTTGTTAGATGAAAAGCCTACATTTAAAGCAGCAAAATATGCAAGGCTTTCATCTCATAATACAACTAAAGAGTGACAACTCTAGTTCCTTTGAAGAGAGGCTTTTCTAGCCTCATACTTGTGGTAAAATGCTGAAAAACACGATGTTATGCAAAACAAAAAAGAGCGTAGTGTTCTGCAAAAGTGACGCGTCTTTGACAGGCAACAACCTTTGCAATGAAACTCTCACCTCCCGGCTCAGTCTGACCGGATTGAGTCTGGGGCATTGGGGGTCTAATAATATCTCGACGGAATCCCACAGATTACTCTTTTTAATGCTGAAAGAGAAACATTCATGCTACTTTTTCAGTAAAATAACCGGTCAATTTGATTCGTTTGTACTATACGAGTTTCTTCAAAAACATAAACCTCTTCCATTTTTGAGTTAAAATAGAAGATCGGCAGTCATGGCATCAATCTACAAGCATGTCACAACCAAATATTGCACGAGACACAGAGCACTCCCTGGTGGTCTGTGCCAGTTTTAAATACCCACACCAACAAAGCGCTGACATTGAAACAAACAAAACAAGCATTGGCCGCGTGGCCGTAAAAGCAAAAGTAATCACGATCAAAGCGAAAGTGATCGTGATCGCGAGGACGGGACGCGCTGTGTGGTAAGCACGCGAGTGGTGCGCGCGCAGCAGTGATTGGCAGCTGCGCGCGTGCACGCTGGCGTGAATGCAAGCGTTAGGCCAGCGAGGTCTGGTAGCACTTTGGAAACCCGCTTACTAAAGGTCTCGACTGAGCGCTAGCGCATGCGCTAGCGCTCAGGCGAGACCTGAAAAATATATACATACTTTTTTGGGAAGATATAAAAAATTACATAATTTTTCAAATTAAACAAAGAAGGATAATAGAGTTGCAAAATATTACACAAAAAAATAGAAAAAATATAGGTTTTATAAATATTAAAATATGAAATTAACATTTAAAAAACCTTTGAAATTCACTGAAAAAACCATAGGTTTTACAGACGTTATAGTTAGGAATTAGCATTTAAAAAACCTTGTTGCTGCTGCTCACAAGATAAGTACCTATACTTTATCTATGCTTGCTATGCTTATTATATGCCTGCTTGAACATGTGGCTGTCTGTTGTGGCCTATTACTGACTGCACGAGTGTGCCCCTCCTCCTTCTCTCCACCTTCTTTACATTACTGTGTATATTTGTATTTATATTTCCTGTATTATGTCATGCGATATGATAGTAGCTTGACTGTAGTCGTACCTCGACTTCCCACGCTGTGCCGGGTTCCCCCCCCCCCTTTTTCTCCAACCGAGACTTGCGATCATCTCTTCCCCAATCTATTTTTGATAACAATTTGAGCGCTTCTCTCCGCCTATTTTCACGGATGCGAGCACCCTCCATTTTCTTATCCTTGATCCCCTCAGGGAACTGTACAGAGATGTTCGTGCCTCCGCCCGCTCCCTTTTCTCCACTCTCCTCAGCCCATTAAGGCCGGGGAGGGATCTTCCCTCTCGCACGGGACCGGCGTCTTTCAAACGCCGTTTTTTTTCTGCCTCCGCCTAATACTCATAAATAAACAAAAAAAAAGAGAGGAGAGACAGAGACAACAACCTTAATCTAGACAAATAAAAAAAAAAAGGAGCTTCCTAACCCCTTCAAACTAAAAGGGAGTACTACCCAGAACCCTCCTTTCTCATATTAAAGGAAAGACCCTTAGCAAATGTATAACTCCTTAGAAGAAAGACCCTTATTAGGTACAAACTTCCATTTTAAGAGCTCAAACAGCCATTTTATATTCCTCATATTTTCAAACCGTCTTCACGGTTAACTATCTCCACTCACTTCCTAGACCTGTGCTCCCCTCATCCTACCATGTCGTCAAATCCCTCATCCAGCTCAATGGAGGAGAAAATAGAGGGACTAATCAACAAGGCCCTTGACAAGGTTATAGGGTCACTGGACGACACCATTAACAAAAAAATTGAGAACCTATCTAATAGGAGCTGGGCATCCACTCACGACCCGAAAGAGACGTCACAAAGAAAAAGGCCAATTACCGACATCCCTCTTAAGGGTAACAAAAAAGCAAAATGCGTAAATATTCAGAGTTCACGCGCTGGCGGTGATAATGACAGTGCCTTGGGCAAAACAGATGGGCAGAATAAAGGCCCAAATTACGCCATCCTCATTGATAGTGACGAAGAGGTCGATGAGATCGACCTTTCCTACTCCTCAGACTTTGACTCCGAGGAGGAAGGCAAAATTGTGGATACACCAGGTGAGGCATCTAAGGCCTCAGGGTCTACCATGGGAATCCTCGATCCCTTTGGAGAGCGCATGTTTGACCCACTTCTTATTAAGCATCCCCTCTCCCCCGAATGGGTCCCCTCCCAGCACATAGGGGAATATCTCTCATTTTGGTTCCGTAAGGAGATCCCCAAAGAAGTAAGATCACGACTTAGATCTGAATGCCCTCGGCCCTCCCTCCCCGACAAGATAGCTATGACCCCCGACCTTGATACCAAGGTGGTGGCATTCATTGACAAAACAGGACGAGACCCCAGAAAAGGTCTTGACAAGGGACTTAGATCTTGTCAAGATAGACGATTAGACATTACCGGTCCCCTGACTAAGATATTCGAATTGGCCGAATCAGCCTATGTCAATAACAGTCCCATAGACCCTAAAGAACTGCGCCAATGGGCACAAAGGGCAATCTGCCTGTTAGGCAATGCAAACACCGCAATTTCTAATGAGAGACGCAAGAGTGTACTCTTAAAGATCGACCCAAAGCTCATCGAGCTTGCTGATAAAGAAGGAGGAGCGTCCTCCCAAGGGCTTCTCTTTGGAGAAGAATTTATCAAAGAAATGGCCAAATATGTAGGAGTATTCATCTCCATCCAAAAGTCCCAAAAGGACATCAAAAAAGTCTTTAATAGTAGAGTTTTTAACAGGGACGGGAGAATGCGGGGTCGATTCCCCGGCCAAGGAAATTTTTCTTCAAGATCCTTCATGGGACGGGGAGGAAGATTCCCCCATTCCGGCTTCACGTGACAGTCCTCATTCTATCCACAGAGACAGAGGTTCCGCTCAAGAGGCTTCAGTGGTGAAAGAAGACAAAGAGGTTTCTCAGCAGGTAAGCCTAACCATAGACCATTTAGATATCCCTATAAAGGTGGGAGGGAGACTAGCCCTATTTTATGGGAACTGGAATATGGTGACTCAAGACCCTTGGGTGTTAGATACTGTCAAGGGCTACAAAATAGAGTTCATAGATTCACCCATTCAGAAAAGATTCCCCAGGGAAATTCGTTTTTCAAAAAAAGACTCCGCTCTAGTCTCTCAAGAGGTGAAGAACCTTTTTACAAAAGGGGCAATACGAGAAGGGAAAGAGATTGGCTTCATCAGCAATGTCTTCTTAGTAGAAAAGAAAGACATGAAGATGAGACCTGTGATAAATCTAAAAGAACTAAACCAATGGGTGGTCTATCGCCACTTCAAAATGGAGGGGATATACCTCCTCAGGGACATCCTAAGGAAGGGAGATTGGCTCACTCGTCTCGACCTAAAGGACGCTTACCTAACCATTCCCATATGGCCCGCACACCAAATATTCCTCCAATTCCTATGGGAAGGAAAGCTATGGCAGTTTTCAAGCCTCCCCTTCGGTCTATCATCAGCCCCTTGGTGCTTTACCAAGATTCTCCGCCCAGTAGCGGCTTGGCTAAGTAATTAAGGGATAAGACTAATTCTATATCTGGACGACATTTTATTAATGGCACAGTCCAAAGAAGTAGCCTCTCAACACACAATTCTGACTATAAAACTTTTAGAACACTTGGGTTTTGTGATAAACACCCAAAAATCTTCAACAACTCCAACCCAAGTCACTCAATTCATTGGTTTTACGGTAGATACAGTTCAGGCAGAATTAAAACTCCCCGGGGAGAAACTAAGAAAACTCAGGAAAGAGTTAAGGAAAATTCTAAGGAATCAATCCTTTCCCTTAAAATCCCTAGCCAGAATACTCGGCCTCCTGTCCTCGACTATCCAAGCCATATATCCAGGCCCATTATATTACCGGGCACTTCAGAGACTCAAGGCAAAAGCCCTGAGAAGCAATCCTTTCTACTCTTAGATCGTGTACCTGGACCTAGACTCCAGGAAAGAGATACTTTGGTGGTTGAGGAATGCAGAAGCGTGGAACGGCAGAGCCATCTTTGGGGAGGAACCGGACCTGATAATAGATTCCGATGCGAGCCTAGTAGGTTGGGGTGCCACATGCAGCAACTCGTCAATAGGGGGCCTTTGGACTCCTCAAGAGAAACAGCTACATATTGACTGCCTAGAACTACTGGCAGGATCCTTTGCAATCCGGAGCTTTACCAAGGACATGATGAAGTGTTCAGTCATGCTCCGCATGGACAATGTTTCTGCCGTGAGATACGTGAACAAAATGGGGGGCCCTCACTCCAAAGGTCTTTTGGACCTGGCCAAGAATTTTTGGGCCTATTGCCTCAACAAAGGCATCTCAGTGGTTGCAGAACACATTCCATGCCTGAACAATGGGGTCGCAGACTGGTTTTCCAGGAATTTCAAAGATTCCAGCAATTGGAAACTGAACAGACAAGTTTTCCTGTCCATTCAATCTTTATGGGGTCCCTTTGGAATAGATCTGTTTGCAGACAGACTCAATGCTCAACTACCGAATTTCTTCAGCTGGAGACAAGACCCTCAGGCATTGGCGGTAGATGCCTTCCTTCAGAACTGGCTTGGTCTGAACCCTTATGCTTTCCCTCCTTTTGCCATGCTCCCTCGCTTTCTTATTCAAGTCCGGAGAAACAAGGATCCAGTGGTAGTAGTAACCCCACTTTGGAGATCCTAAGCTTCGTTCTCAATTCTAATGGAAATGTCCATAGACTTTCCAATACTCATTCATACGTTTGAGACGATAATCTCAGGTCCTCACGGAGAACGCCACCCCCTTGTGATTCAAGGCCTCCTGTCTTTGATGGCCTGGAGGATTTCAGGAGACAATGGCGCCTCCCAGGAATTTCGGAGAACGCTTTCAGACTCATATCAGAGTCCTGTGCACCTGGGACAAGGAAAGCTGATAGACTGGCTTGGCGTAAATGGGTTTGTTGGTGCGTTCTACGGAATTACGATCCCATTTCAGTCGACCTAATTCAAGTTATTAATTTCTTGTCTGAAATTTTCGCTTCAGGCCTAGCCTATCGTACCGTTAACGTCTATAGATCAGCCATTGCAGCAGGCCACTGCTTAGTAGATGGTACCCCGGTAGGTCAGAACCTTCTAACCAAAAAAATCATGCGTAGTATGCGTGTCCTAAATCCACCCTTACCCAAGTATTCTGCATTATGGGATGTCAGGGACGTTCTCAGATTAATTATAAGTTGGGGTGAGAATTCTTCCCTCTCTCTAAAGAGACTCTCCTCTAAACTCACTGTTTTATTGTGTCTTGTCTCCTTCAGAAGTACATCGGACGTCAAAGCCCTAGACATCTCTAGTAGGGCTTTTCCCCCTGAGGGAGTTTGTTTCTTCCTTAAAAAAAGAACTAAAACTATGTCAACTTCGGTCTTCTATCCCTTTTTTCCTCAGAACGAAAGCTTGTGTGTTGTCAAGTGTTTGGTAGAATACGAAGAAAGAACTTTAGGGGTAAGAAATTCTGTTGACCAATTATTAATATCTCATAGACCCCATCATAAAGCGGTTTCTTCCCCCACCTTAGCTAGATGGGTTAAGGATGTTATGAAAGAAGCTGGGATCGATACTTCCATTTTTGGTGCTCATTCTCTTAGAGGTGCTTCAGCTTCAAAAGCTTTTGTTTTGGGTGGCGGCCTTCAAGATATCCTTAGGGCCGCAGACTGGTCAAATGAATGGATTTTCAAAAGTTGTTATTTTAAACCTGTAACAAATGCTATTGATAATGTGTTGAATACACTTTGAACTTGCGTAATGTTGGCCTTCGTGTCATGCCATAAAATTTAGATTTTTCACAGCCTGGTGGGCAGAAAATCTGGATTTTATTAAGGACACGGAGGCCAGTATTATCCCTCCACATTTAAACCCACCCTTGTAATATGATTCTGTTCTTTTTCTTTCAGATTAAATGGTTTCAGAGACCTTTCTGATGTCTTCTCTAAGAAAGTTATTTGAAAGAATGGTATTTGAAAAGAATGTTATTTGAAAAGAATTTTAAAGTTATCTTGTTCGCTGCACAAAGAAGGGAGATGACTACGTGCACATGGACTTTATACTGTGTTGGAATGTTTACGAAGTTCTAGATCTCTTCATTGTTGCTGCTGTGAGCTGCGCAATAAAGGAGATTTGCATAATGTTGGCCTCCGTGTCATGCCATAAAATCCAGATTTTCTGCCCACCAGGCTGTGAAAAATCTAAATTTTACAGACGTTATAGTTGGGAATTAGCATTTACAAAACCTTAGCAATTCACTGAAAAAACCATAGGTTTCAGGGACGTTATAGTTAGTTGAACATTTGACTCATATAAAACCAGAGAAATTCGCCTGTTATAGTTAGTTGAGCTAACTATAACTCGCACGCCCGTAATGCACTGGTGATGACGTCACATATTACATCACTCATGACATGGTCAGTGACATCACTGATGACATCTCAAATGACATCACTGATGAATTTATTTCTCTGGTTTTATATGACTCAAATGTCCAACCAACCATAACATCCCTGAAACCTATGGTTTTTTCAGTGAACATATATATATATATATATATATATATATACTTCCACAGCGTTTGCGAACAGCCACCGCACTCCTGGTCAGCGGGCGCGTCGTCGAGCAGTCCTCGCAAGCTGGGTCCGTAATATAAGCATACACTCCTCACTCAGTAAAGGAATGACGACGCCACGTCTTGACAATCTATATTAGATTTTAATCTTTGGAAGTGTCGGACGCGTTTCGCCTGAACCAGCAGGCTTGTTCACCAACAAAGTTTTGTCAAAAAAACACCATTTTAAAGCTGTGCATATGACAAGTCACATGATAGACTACAAATGTAGTGCAATGGAGAACAGACTCGCAGTTCATTTAAAATTCACCATCAAAGCAAGAACAGACATAACGGAATTTGTGTCAATAAAAAATCAAGATAGTTCATGTACTCTTAAATTACCCTACGTAAATACGCAATGAATACTATATGCCTTATTATTTAATTCAACACAAAATACCGCAAGTATTGCCCTAGTGGGCATGCACAATGGTTCTTGCTGTCATATTCAGCCCTAGTGGGCATGCACTACACATATTTCTGCAACCTCTTATAGCAGATATGAACTCATCTTGTTCTATATAATACAGTGCCACCCAGTGTAAAACTCACAAAACATTACAATTATACAAACATATATAAAAAGAGATTATGAAGAGATAGCAGCAGTAACATCATACTCATGACCTAATTGATACCTTATCTCAGTCCCTTATAGATGTGTATACAGGTCCTCTTCCATGTATAGACGTGGAGTCGTCATTCCTTTTCTGAGTGAGGAGTGTATGCTTATATTACGGACCCAGCTTGCGAGGTCTGCTCGACGACGCGCCCGCTGATCAGGAGTGCGGTGGCTGTTCGCAAACTCTGTGGAAGTATTGGTTTGCCGTCGTCCCCCCTTCATGTGAGCAACTCTGTATACGATTGAACGAGGAAACTAGCCTGTGTGGAACGGCGGTCCGGACGAGTCGGAGGGCCCGCGGAAGCAGCGTAACCCCAGGTGAGCGGTCCTCAAGATATTTGAAGATACGTGAAGGGAAGCGGGAAAGCTAGCGTATATATACTATATCCGCGCTCACAAAGTTAAGTGGACGCTGGCGGTTCTTGACGGAAAAAACTTTGGATTTTATCATGTCGGCTGCAGAGATGCAAGAAAGAGAAGAAGCAGCTTTATCAATTTTTGATGATACCAAACAATTCATGAAAAAAGGCACAAAAAATACGGGTGACTTCGTGAATAATGACAAAATATCTGATGTGATGGCAAGACTCAAACGCTTAGAAAAACTTAAACGTGGAGAATTATCAAATTGGTGGGAAGCTAAATCCCTGCAAAGGTATTTGAAAGTCAAAAGAATCCCAAGAGGGTTAAGAATCTTGGTGGCCCCAACTTACGAAGACCCAAACCCCAATATGCTAGCCGAGTGGGCGGAAAATAATAAAGAATCTTCACGCAGAATGCTTGCAATAGTGATAAAATACGCAGACATAGACCGTATTAAGATAATGGAGGAATTTGGACGAATAACGGAAATGTTAGACAAGGAACTAGATCAAGAGCTAATAACGAAATACAAGAAAGATATGATGAAACGGTTGCGTAAACTAGAAATATCGATCAAGGAACGGAAAGCTGAAAAATGTATGCGAGACAAAGGCGACTATGGGAGGGGACAAATATATACGTTCGCCAAGAAATTCGAAAATGTCCGCAGGCAAAAATTGAATCCTGAATTTGGAACGACAGGCGACATGCAATCAGGACTTAGCAGTCTTCTAAGTTCAGAAGTGGAAACATCAGCAGATGAAGGGGCAAGTAGTAGTATGGGCAACAAAATACCTTCCGTTATAGAAGAGTTTGGTTTTTTACAAGACGAACTGAGGTTCAACCTCCGACCAAGAACCATGACAAACTACGGAGGACCAAGAAGGGGAAGAGGCAGAGGAAACAGAGGCGGAAAGGGGCCAAACAACGCCAATACAGATGGGAAGAACAAGAGAAAATAAATGATGGATTACAGAGTATGAATCAATCAGCAGTGATCAATTTAACGCCTATTCCCCTATCTGAGAAAGAAAAAAAGTTTCTACAATTGGGATTGTCTTTCTGCCCACCACAAGAATTTGATTATGTGTCAACAAGAATTGACACATTTAAATATACACGAATGTTAAAGTTAAAAAAACATTTTGCGTCAGACCCTGGGAGATATAAAACAACAGGTGTACACAGAAGTGTGGCTTTGCAAGGAGAACTTTGTAATCTACAAGTACATGATATGGATTTGATGTGTGATTTGGAACAAATGGGATCCAGTAGTACCAACGACAAAAGTATGCCATCAGATAATGGACATTTAACCACAGAAGAAATTGCAAATGAACAAGGGATCAATATCGGCGCAAGTGAGATCACGAACTTTCGGCCACGTTCAAAATTCATTCCCATGTCTGCAAGAGACTCGATAGACGTCTTTAATGAATTGGTAGTGAATGATTTAAAAAACTTGGAGAAATGTACTGGCGCAAGATATAAAAAATGGTCACAACAGCAGAAAGAGTGTATGGATCTGATTAAAAAACTGTTCACAAATGATAATTGTATTGTGCAAAACGCTGATAAAGGTGGGAATATAGTCCTGTGGGGCAGACAGAAATACCTGGACGAAGCATATAAACAACTGAACAGAGTGAATTATGTTAGAGTTCCTTCCAATACCATGATATCGAGGCATCAGCTGTACAATACACAACTACAACAATGGTATGATCAGAGCTTGTTAACACGTGAGGAGTTTTTGTACTTGAAGATCAATAATCCAATAGTACCAGTTTTTTATCTAATACCCAAGGTACATAAAGATCTAAACAATCCGCCGGGCAGGCTATTTATTTCGGCTATTGGAAGTGCCTTGGAAAATACCACCAAATTCATTGACTCCTTTCTATGCCCAATGGTAAAATTGTTACCCTCTTTTATATAGGATACGGGTGACTTTTTGAAAAGCATTTATGATTTACCGTGGGAAAAAGACATGCTCTTAATAACTATCGATGTCACAACACTTTATACGAGTATCAGGCATGAAGATGGCCTGAATGCCATTAAACATTTTTTAGGCACACGTCAAATATCTTTATGGTCACATACACAAATGTTGATCTCAATGATAGGCACCTGTTTAAAAAACAATTTTTTTTTTTTTAATGGGGAACTATTTCATCAGTTGTGTGGGACTGCAATGGGCACCTGCAATGGGCACCTGCTTCGCCTCCAGTTATGTGAATTTGCATATGGGCTTGTGGGAGGAGCAGGTGATCCGGCATGAGTACCAGGAGGTATGGCATAATAACATCTTCCATTGGAGTCGGTATATAGACGACTTATTTGTCATCTGGAAAGGTTCTGAATCATCAGCCAGGCATTTTGTCAAACAATTGCAATCTAATAATCTAAATCTGAAATTCACAAGTACTATCAGTGATGAAGAAGTCAATTTCCTTGATTTTACAGTGTATGTAAAAGATGCTAAGCTGCATACTAAAATCTACCGGAAACCGACGGCAGGAAACACGTTGCTTCATGCAACAAGTTTTCATCCGCATAATTTGATCAGAAGCATCCCCTATGGGGAATGCTTGAGAACCATGCGTAATTGTAGTGAGCATGAAGTTAGGGAGACTGAACTGGCAAATTTATATTCCCGCTTCAAATCCCGAGGCTACGGGGATGAGTGTATTCAAACAGCTGTCCACAAGGTCAAGGATAAAACAAGGGAAGATATGTTATTCAAAAAAACAGGATCTAGCAAGAAATCCAAGAGCAGGGAAGAGGGATCGAATGAGTGTAGAATGATAACAACCTATAATAAACAACATGGTCAAGTAAGAAATATTCTGGCAAGACATTGGCACCTGATCCGCAATGACCCTGTGATAAACAAGATAGTTCCAGCTAGACCTTTAATAACCTTCCGAAGAGCTAGATCCTTCAAACAAATGCTTGTGAGCAATATGGCACCCAAACCCATAGCTGCACGTCCTAAAGCTTCTTGGTTGCAACGCAAGAATGGTTTTATCAAATGCACTAAGTGCAAAGCGTGCCATCATGGCAAAAATACAACAAAGTATGTAACGGGTTGCTCTAAAATTGAAAAAAACATCAAAGGGCAATTTGATTGCAAAACTGAGTTTGCTGTATACGTACTTAGCTGTCCATGTAATTTATTATACGTGGGCAGCACAATTCTTCCAGTCCATAAAAGAATTCTGCAGCATCTTCGAGCCATTAAAAACGGGGATAAGGCATACCCTGTGGCTCGGCATTTTGCAAAAAACCATGAGAATATTGTATCAGGCCTCACATATTTTGTCATTGATGCTATTGCTCCAAATATTAGAGGGGGTGATAGGGAAAAAAACCTAAGAAAACTAGAATCCCGCTATATTTTGGAACTAAACAGCAGAGCCCCGTCAGGCCATAACATGCAAGAGGACCTGTATACACATCTATAAGGGACTGAGATAAGGTATCAATTAGGTCATGAGTATGATGTTACTGCTGCTATCTCTTCATAATCTCTTTTTATATATGTTTGTATAATTGTAATGTTTTGTGAGTTTTACACTGGGTGGCACAGTATTATATAGAAAAAGATGAGTTCATATCTGCTATAAGAGGTTGCAGAAATATGTGTAGTGCATGCCCACTAGGGCTGAATATGACAGACGGTAGCAAGAACCATTGTGCATGCCCACTAGGGCAATACTTGCGGTATTTTGTGTTGAATTAAATAATAAGGAGTATAGTATTCATTGCGTATTTACGTAGGGTAATTTAAGAGTACATGAACTATCTTGATTTTTTATTGACACAAATTCCGTTATGTCTGTTCTTGCTTTGATGGTGAATTTTAAATGAACTGCGAGTCTGTTCTCCATTGCACTACATTTGTAGTCTATCATGTGACTTGTCATATGCACAGCTTTAAAATGGTGTTTTTTTTTACAAAACTTTGTTGGTGAACAAGCCTGCTGGTTCAGGCGAAACGCGTCCGACACTGCCGAAGATTAAAATCTAATATAGATTGTCAAGACGTGGCGTCGTCATTCCTTTTCTGAGTGAGGAGTGTATGCTTATATATATATATATATATATATATATATATTATATATGTTCATATATATATATTCACTGAAAAAACAAAGATTACAAAATAAAATAGTGTACGTTTGCGAGCAGTGCAGTGTATGTCGACCAGTAAACTGGCATATACGAAAGTGTGACAGAATACAGTGGTATTTTAAAATTAATTGTGGGGAGTGACCCCTTGGGCAAGGGTCGCTTCCCTTGAGGATAATTTTTTGGGGGAATTCTACACCCCCTCCTCCCCCCCCCCCAAAAAAGGGAAGATCAACCATTTTTAGGACAATTTGCCCTCTGGATGGGGAAGCAGAAGCTATTTGGCACCAGGAAAACTTGTTTTGAAAGGGAGCGACCCCTTGGGAATGGTTTTCTCCCTTTGGGGAGTATTTCTTTTGGTATTCCGCCCCCCTCAGATGGCGGATTGGATGTTTTTAAACCGATCTGCCCTCTAGGAGTGGGGGGGAACAGAAGCCACTAAACACACAGGGAAATTTATTTTGAAGGTGTGCAATCCATTGGGCAAGGGTTTGCTCCCCTTGGAGGATATTGTTTCTGGAATTCCACCCCCCTCAGAGTGCAGATTGGCTGTTTTTAGGCTGATTTGCCCTCGGGGGCGGAAGCCACTAGACACTAGGGATTTTGTATGGGATCGTCCCCTTGGAAGTCATAATATTTTTTTGGGGGGTTCGTCTTTTTTGAATGAATGGGGCCTCAGGGTGAGTGGCAACACTTAGGTTACCTGTGAATAAGGTTATGTATGTGGTGAGGGATCTTCTTCTGGGGTAGGGTTTGTTTTCATCTGGTGGTGTCTTTTTTTTCCTTTGTCATGCTATCTTTTTGGGGAATGTCAGTGTCTTTTGATTGAAATTGTGTTATATCATATTGAGTTGTGTTTTAATTTTCTTTTTTTTTGTTGTACAGCCAATCGTTTCCTTTGTCATGGTGGTGAATCCTATTTGTGGGTGCAGCTTTGGCAGATCTATAGTTTGTGTCATTGTGGTTGGTTAGCAACTCATTTTGTAATCTTTTATCTAATGTGTATCCTTGGCCTGTTTGTATAATTGTTTTGACTGCTGTACTAATGTTTGAATCTTTAACTTTCTGTGTAATTGTCTTTCGAAGTAAAGTATTGTTTGCGCTCTATGCTGCCTTGTGATATATGTAATTTGTTTCTTTTTTCATTTCCAGTGGGACTTCTTTGGTGCCTGCTGCGTCTGTGTAGAGTAGGTGCAGTTCATCCTTAGTCTTTCTGTCTCTAGCAAGTGAGTGGTATCGTTTTTGTGTATATAGGTCTTTGTTTGCTTTTTTATTGATTGACTTTCCCCTCTAGATTACCATATGCCAGGAGTTTCACTTTCTGTTTGATAAAGCCACAGTTTGTTTATTCCTTGTTTTACACAGTGTTTGTTATTGTTGATTTATTTATTGTGTCACTTTATTAGTAAGGATTATGACTAACCACAGGTTGACCCCTCAGCAGGTTATTGGTTTGCTTTTCAAATCTTCCACTGATCATGGTTCTGAGGCTGACTCTGCATCTAAGGCAGATGACGAAGTCCAATATTCTGGCGGTGAATTTTCTGTCCAAGAGGATTCATATGATAATGAAACAACTATCAGTGCGGAAGAAGTGCCTCTTTTAGAGGAGGACACTGATATGCCAGTAGTGAAGGAAGAGGAATGTGGATTGCAACCTGGGGCTGCAAGGCTTCCATTTGGAAGTACTGAACTCTGGGTTGCCCCAAACAAGGTGCAGTCTGCGTTTCCTGCCTTTAGTGATGCCAGAGGGTGTAGAGTCAATACAGAAAATGTTTTGCCTATATGGAGAAAGGAGTTGGCCTAACGGCTAGGGTGGTCGACCTCGATTCCGGGGAACTGGGTTCGAGTCTCAGCAATGACGCTGAACATCCTGCGATTCTGGGCAAATCTCTTAATCTCCTTGTGCCTAACAAAAATGAATGTGTCCTCATGTACTGCAACTGGTGCTATGTAAAGCGCTCTGATACCCGATTCGGGTCAAGTTCGCGCTATATAAAACTCTGTAAAATAAAATAAATAAAAAGAAATTTCTTTCAGTTTCAGACGATGTATTTTTGGATGAGATTGTTGACCAGACTAATTTGTATGCTGAGCAGTATTTGAGGGACAACAGCACCAGACTTGAGCCCCACTCTAGAGCTAGCCGGTGAACTCCCAAAAATCTACATGAGATGAAGAAGTTTTGGGGTTTAATTTTGTTGATGGGACTGATAAGAAAGCTGTTGCTGTCTTTATATTGCTCTATTAGTCCCTTGAAACTGCTATATTTCTTGCAGGAAAGATCCATTACAGCGCTGTCATTACAACGACCTACCTTTACAGCACAACTGTTAAAATGCAACTGCCTTTACATCGCATGCCATTACAATGTATGCCATTACAATGCATGCCATTACAACGCATGCCATTACACCACATACCAATACAATGCATGCCATTACAACTCATTATAAGGTAAGTAATGGAATTGTTTTTAGTATTTTGTGGGTATGGGTTTTGGGGCACATGGGAATAGTAATTTTTACCCCACACTATCCAACACTTTCCCTACTGTTGCACCCACTGGAATGGGAATAGTAATTGTTACCCCTACACTATCCAACACTTAGCAATTTTTCCACCTACACTATCCAACACTTACCCTACTGTTGCACTCACTGGAGTGGGAATAGTCATTTTTACCCCTACACTATCCAACACTTACCCTACAGTTGCCCTATAAGTATCATGCGTTGTAATGGTATGTGTTTTAATGGGATGCATTGTAATGGTAGTTTAAAAAAATGCATTTTAATGGCATGCGTTGTAAAATCATGCAATGTAATGGTAGTTGCGATGTAAAGACTGCCTTGTAAAATCATGCGTTGTAATGGCATCTGTTGTAACTTCATATATTCATTTCCTGCAACCATGAGTCGTAATCCATATTTGCTTCTGCTTTGGATGCTGCATTTGGTTGATAATGCTTCAGCATTGCCACGGGATCACCCTGATTGTGACCATCTCTTAAAGATTCGGCATGTTCTTGATCATTTTGTAAATCGCTTTTCAGCGATTTTTGATCCAGGGAAAGATATAGCTGTGGATGAGTCTTTTGTCCTGTTCATGGGCCATTTGGTTTTTAGGCAGTACACTCCTAGCAAGATGCATATGCAGGGTGTACGCTGGTACAGATTCTTCTATTGACCCCCGTGTTTGTCTGTCCTTTTTTGAAGTCAGTGAGAATATAAAGTGGAACTTGGTAGAGGACTTTCAAACAAAGCTCACCATTTATAAGTAGATAACTTCTACACTGGTGTGCAATTGTTCAAGGAATTGTTCAAAGTGGACACTGTTGCATGTGCCACAATCCACTCTAACCGTAAAGGGTACCCTAAAGAGCTTGTATGTAAAAAACTTGAGAGTGGACAGTGCAGTGCCTTGCATAGTGATGACCTTCTAGCTATGAAATCTTCGAACAGGAGAGATGTTCACATACTGACAACCATTCATGATGAAAGTACTTTACCTGTGACTGTTTGAGGTCAGATTTCTGAAGTGCACAAATCAGTGTGCGTTTTAGACTACAATAAGCACATGGGTGGTGTAGATAGAGTAGATCAGACATTGGAGCCTTAAGGTGCTTTTCATAAGTTCATACATTTGATATAAGAATTTGGCTGTCCATTTGTTTTTTTGGCAACCTTCAATGGTTTTGTTCTCCAGAGTCAAAGAATACTTTTGTTCAGTTTCAGCCTTGTTGTAGTGAAGCAGGCAAGTGTTCCTAGAGTTGGAGTGGTAGAGGATGTGGCTAGATTGAAAGATTATAGATAAACACAATGGACAAGTTCTATAACGAGGTATCTGCGGTCAAAAGCTTTTTGCCGTTACCTTCACAAAGAATGAGAAGGAGTGCAAACAACTGTAGATTGTTTTAGGAAACCCCTCGCCCACCTACCTGGTAGGTGGCATGCTTCATCATCGGAGAGATCCCGCTTTTGTTTTTACTTATGTCCTAGGACCCTTCCATTAACATTTTTTCAAAAAGGGCATTCCTAGAGACATTTTTAGCTCATAACTGCACTTCACATAGCACGTCACTTATCTTCACCAAACAACCTGCTCCGCTGTAACTCAGGCATTGTAGCACAGCTGGATTGCATCTGGGCCCCGATAATGAAACATGCCACCTACCAGGTAGGTGGGTGAGGGGTTTCCTAAAACAATCTACAGTTGTTTGCACTCCTTCTCATTCTTTGTGAAGGGAACGGCAAAAAGCTTTTGACCGCACATACCTCGTTATAGAACTTGTCCATTGTGTTTATCTATATCTTATATGGGAAAAGGACAAGTCATCTTGTTCCTCGCTCTCTTGGCAGTTCAGGCTAGACTGTTCCCATGAGGCACAGGGTCAAGACTGATTTGCATATGGCTAGGTCTAAACTGGGGTGGCATGGTGAGCAAAAGAATGATGGATTTAACCCAGATCTCTTGACTGGGGGTGAATGTTTTGATTTGTTCTGCATTCCGTCCATCAATTGTGTGTCTTTTGCAGTGAAATTTACAACATTTCACTGCATCACTCTATGCCTTCACTGCGTTAAAATCCCCACGCCTGCTGAGACCAGGCATAAGAAATGAAGCAGAGCTTTTTGTTTGGGACTCACCTATCTGTTGTGGCACATTGATGGAGTTGCGTCACTTTCATGAGCAACCCCAGCAATGCGTCACTTTTGTGCCAACAGATGCGTCTTTATTTCTGACGCATCTGTTAATCCTTGTGCCATGGAGCACTGTATTGTAAATACAGCGCATCCATGGTGGCGCAAGGACATTTGGCACTGGCGCAAGGAAACCGATGCATCTATGCAGATGCTTCAGTTCCTTGTAAATCAGCCCCACTGTATTTTAGTGGAAAAATGTGATGTGTCTATGTTGCGTTTTGCCCTTTTTCTGTTGTGGTCACTTGGCCTACCAACACAAGTGAGGCACCGTTTTCTTGGGAGACTTGGGGGAACGCTGGGTGCTAGGTAATTTGTGGTTCCATGCAGATTCCATGAGATACAGAAATGCAAGGAAAATTTGTTTTTTAGGCAAAGTTTGAGATTTGCAAGGGGTTCTGGGTAAAAAAACCTGATGAGAGCCATGCACGACACCCCACCCTGGACTCCCACAGATATCTCATTTTCAAAGATGTGTTAGTTTTATAGGATTCCCTAGGTGCCGGCTGAACTGAGACCCAAAATCCACAGCAATCCACCTTGTAAAAAAACACATGGATTCTTGTGGGGGAAATGTCATGTCTCTTAGGTTACGTATTGGAGTGTTTTGTGTCACAAGTGCAAGGCCCAGCTACACAAGTGGGGTACCCTTTATATAGGGAGACGTGGGAATATAGAATAGTAAAACGTGTTATTACCCATTGAATATCTATATGTATGTGAATTTCAAATGTGAGCAAGTGTGTAACGAAGATGACATTTTATAAAGTGCCCTCTAAAACACGTGTCAAAATGGGTATCCATGCATTGAGAAATGTACAAACAACCACTGCTCCTAAACTCAGCATCTGGTGTACATTTTAGAAATATAGAGTTTTCCTTTATAGCCTTTTTCCATTATTTATAATTTACCATATGAATTGCTGTATAGTCAGTACACAATGAAAAACCATTGTAAGGTGCAGCTCGGTTTTTGGCTTTGCATACTTAGGGTTCTTAGTGAACCTACAAACCCTATAAATCCCCTAAACCAGAAGGGTCATAAATGGTATATTACTTTCGAAAATCTGCCATAGTAAGAAAAAGTTCCAGATGAAACATAGACACAAATGACTTTTTTTTTAACTCAATTTTAGTATTTTTTTATCTTAACTGTTACTTTCTATAGAAAAACCTTGAAGGATCTACACAAATGACCCCGTGCTGAATTAAAAATTTTGTCTAGTTTTCAAAAATTTATAGCTTTCCAGAATCTGTCATGGGTTTTACACCTGTTTCTACCACAAACTGGAAGAAGGTTGAAAGCATAAAAAATAGTAACAATGGGCTAGCTCATAGCAGAATGCCAAAACTGTGATAAAAAAGTTTGTTTTCTGAATCAAGTCTGCCTGTTCCTGAAAGCTAGGAAGACAGTAATTGTAGCACTGGAAACTGTTTGCTGATGACATTTGCAAGGAAAAAAACAGACTACAGCACTTTTCTCCCATTGTTCCCAACAAACTAGAAAGTTAGCTATAGTTAGGCTAATTTCCCAGTCCATTTCTGGGGAATTCAGAAACCCTGAGTAATTTAGGATCCCCAGGATGTTGTAAAAACAGGAAGCAAATTTGGCATGTATAGCTTATGTGGAAAATAAGTTATGGAGGCCTAAGCGCGAACTATCCTACAACGCAAAAAAATGCTTCGCTCTGGTGGCAAAAAGTAATAGCAGCAAAAGGGTTAATTAAAATGCACTCCCACAACCAACAACGCAGCAGGGCACTACAGCATTAGTAAAGAATAAAATAATAATACAGTTAGACAAAAAGTGCTATGGTGTGGCCATTGCTAGCTGCTTTTTAGAGCTTTTTTTCAAACTATTAGTTTTTTCACTAACTCTGCGGTGCCCTGCTGCTTCTTTGTTGCTTGCAATCTCCCACACCATCCCTTGCTGCTGCTGGCATGAAGTATACAATGCATTTTCATTATCTACATTGAAGAGCTGATGTGGAAAAAGGTTGCTCAGACAAGTAAAATTAGCTTATCCCTGGGGATTTCCTTGTCTCGCATATACCTTTTATGCTAAATTAAACATTTAGGAAGTTAGAAGTTCCATATTATTTGTTCAGTGAAAAGCGGAAAAGTTCTCTGTGCATTTGTTATTTGTGCTGGCAGCAATAGGTGGACTTCTTAATACCTTTCAAACTGCGCGCACAACCTGATTAGTGCTGTTTTTTACCACTCGTGTCAATAATAGACTAGCAAAGATTTGATTCTCTTTACACAGTTCTCGAAAAATTATGTGAAGACAGCTTCAACTCTTACTCCCACAATGGCTGACCCTGTTAAAAGGTGGGTAGATTAAGTGTTCTAGCCTCTTTATTCAGCTTTGTATTAGCAGGTAAGCGAATTGTAGTTTTTCCCGACACCCCAAACCTCTCAAGGGGTCAGTGCACCAATCCATTGACGCTTCTCCTCTGCCTTACATCTTGAGCGATGACTGAGCTACACCTTAGCTTAGGTGGTAGTGATGCGTTATCCCATTATGGGATGTCCATTTGCTGAATTTCAGCATAGATTAAATTCTTACTTTTCTAGGGGAAATGTTTATTGCAGTAGAATTTGTTTTCCAACCAGACTACTTTCACCAGTCTGGACATGAAGGAAGATGTTGTGATTACAATATTAAACACTGAATTGTAATTTTTCCTGCTCCGAATAAGTTTGTTGCATACTGGGTTCATTTTTGGTCCTTTAAGCGTGTGCCATCGTCTTTCAAGGGACACATAAGGACGGCAAAACTACTTAAAGGGCATCTTCGCAACGTGTGATGTGTGATTTTTAACCCTGGGTGGAGTTGTGCTACGCGAAACTCCGCGAAGTGGCAAAAAAAAAACTCAGCCGTGCTACGCGGAGCTCCGCAAGCGGCGGAGTGTGAAAGAAAAATGCAGTTTGCAGTGATTTTCAGTGCCGGATGCTTGTCCGCACTGTGCAATCATCACGAACGGCACCATGCACAGCGCAAGCGGGCACTGCTTTCCTTTCTGCCGCTTGAGTAGATTTTTACTCGAAGGGCAGCTTTCTCAACGTGAACGGGCAGTTTCTCAACGCGAGTGGTCGTGAGCATACGTGACCACTCACAATGAGAAACCTGACCCCCCACGTTGAGAAAACTCGCCGGGAGGTTTATTTTCCACGCTCGCGCTCGCCAACTTGATTTTGACAATCGCGAACGAGGAAAAATGCCGCCGGGTGGTGGATTTTCCTCGCTCGCACTCGGCAGCTTGATGTTGACGAACGCAAGCGAGGGAAAAAAACTCTGCGAGCTGCGCATAACGCGGAGTGTGGAAAAATCCGCAAACTCCGTGAGCAAAGCGGAGTTCACTGCCCAGGGCTAGTGATTTTAAATATTCTGATGCTTGGGGTTTTGAGTTTGTATTAAAAAAAAAATCGGTAGCAGTCTGTTTGGGCTATTTTTAACCATATATACATTTCTGTAAATAAAAACACAGTCTGAAGCATGCCCCCCGTGCTTGCTCTCAATTTTATGATGCAATGAAAGGAACATTTTTTAATCAATCAATCAATCAATCAGCATTTGTATGGCGCAGCACTGTCACTCTTATGGTTATCTGGGCACTGAAGTTGTCATATCTCTGTCAAAAACCTAGATCTTGAGTTTCTTTCTAAAATCCGCCAGGGAGGGTGCTGTTCGGAAGTGGAGGGGTAGGTCGATCCAGGTCTTGGCAGCGATGTAGGAGAAGGAGCGGCTCCCACTGTGGCAGCAACGGATGCGGGGGGTGTGTGCAAGGGTGAGTGAGGCAGAGCTCAGGTGTCTTGCAAGCAGATGGAATTTCAGTTGATGGTTGGTGTGGGACGGTCCTTGATCGTGTAGGATTTTGCATGCATGCATGAGGATTTTGAACTGGCATCTCTTCTGAATAGAGAGCCAGGGAGGTTCCTGATGTGTGAAGTGATGAGGGTGCATTTGGGGAGGTCCAGGAGTAGTCTGGCTCAGTGGCGTAATGAAAGTTGAGTGGGCCCCCCTGCAAAGTACATGGAGGGGGCCCCCCTTCGGACTCACTCAGGAGCTTTCAGGCCAGGGTACAGTGCTGCTGGGGCCCCCTGGAGCTCGCCCCCCCCAACTGTTGTTGGTAAAAGATGCACTTAATATATTTTTTCCATTCATTTAGTCGTTCATTAGTTCATTCATTCATTCATATTTGTTTCTGAGCACCTGGAGCAAAGGCTCGCTGTCAAACAAAAAAAGTTATAGGAAATAGATGTGAGCCAATGTATAGTGGTGAGTGGGGCAGCTCTCCTCTTTTGTTTAAGAGACAAAAGAACATTGTCAATGTCTTAGCAAAAGGCTCTCTACTCGCCAGTCCAAGCATCACTGAATTCAAGAGTCCCACGCTGAATTATCACCCCGCCATGGCTTATTTACAAGGAGCACCACTTTAACTAAAACGCGATAGTCCTTGTGCCCCTGAAATTCTTCACCTGGCGAAAGGAGAGCATCAATAGGCTAAGAATTCTTGGATGACCCCTCCTGGGTCAACTAATAAGTGCTGAAATATCAGAGGAGGAGGCAGCTCTATTCAAATGTAAAGCTGGTATGGTTACCGGGCCTTTGAGAACCAAAATGGAGTCCTCACTTCACTAAATAAATATCCAGATCACCCAATACATTTTTTTTTTTACAACTAATTCCTAATCAAAGCATTAGGTAACAGACTCCTTTCACCAAATATATACTAGTACATCCAGTTGTTTAGATGAATTGAAAAGTAATTGACGTTGAATGAGGATGAAATCCAAAGTAATCTAAGTTCGATAGATACTAGAAGTTTAAAACGCTGAAAAACCCTAAAGTGTCCTATCCTTTACCTGGAGGTGTGAAAGTATCTGGGTTTTCATTCTGACCATAACTGGGCCAGCCTAAACAAATAATGTGCCTGAATAGATGAGTGACATGTAACTTTGCAGTTTACACTACATTCTTTAATGAGCATACCCTAATATTTTTTCGGATCATAAAACGCTAGAATGTTGACAATCCTGAGGAGAAGGCAACACTGCAGCTAGTAATTGGTTAAATGCTTCAAGGCACAGGCCCATTGTCCAATCCAGTTAGGTGATGTAGAGATCTTTCTACAGCGGAGATGACTGAAGCTTGTGGAAAGAGAAAACTCCTCCCTGGCACAAAGCCTTAGTGCTGCACATGCAGGAAAGCAGAAAGGGAAGTGGAGCAGACCCCTGTAACCTTCAGCTCTGCAGAGACAATAGTCCCATTAGGAGAGATAGGTATGCAATCAACGAGACACTCCTCTGGCAACATAACTATTCTGAGGTCATTACTACACAAAGCCTCAATAAAATCACTGTGCTTAACCTTCTTGGAATACTTACTGTGGTAGGGGAGGCCACTCCAATGGCTCATGGTTGCTGTATAAATGCCAGTAACAGCTTAGCATGACATGGCCTGATGCCACTATACTAGGACAAACACCGAACAAGCAATAGGTAAAAAAGCCCATTCCACAGGGGAAATCGCTGCACAACCACTGGGCAAAATTATAACAGTACTATAACTGGGACGAAATAGTGAACAGGGCACTAAAGATGGGCAACTTATTATAGACAATCCATGCATCAATTTGGTGGTTAAATGATGTTACTGTGGGATTAAAATGATCAATATTTTTCATGACATCAGTTGCTAAAATGCATTCAAATCTTACTGTAACTCTGCTATAGTAACCTGCAGGGGTGGCACACCTAAAAGTCATATTGAAATCGTAATATAATTCATGCAATACATTGAAGGTTATTCTCATCTTGATTCGTAAATTCATACATACCATGACTTATTAATAGAACCCCTAAATATAAAACATATCACTAATTAATTACTCTCCAGTGGAAAATTGTGCATTTAAACTATTCAATGGAATGAGAAATAGCCATATTTTTTCCTGTAAGAGATCAAATACTACAAAATGGCTGCGATGAGAAGATCATCAGCATCATTTTGCTGGTAACACGCGATCTATGTTCACAATGAAGTTAATTGATCTTTAGAAGGACATAGCATGAGAGATCCTCAAGAGTACATCTCTAAAAGTTCCATCAAGTGTGAGATATCATTAAGGGAACAAAACTATCCTGGTTCTTTATAGAATCATCTCCCTACCAACCGTAAATATTTGAAAATATTTAAAAAAACTATTAGTAAAAAGATCAAAGAAATATCTTAGAAGCATCATTATGACTAATATCCTAATGCCAATATAGAGCCGGAACTTTGAGTCAGGAGATAATACCGCATTTAATATTACCACACAATTTAATACTGAATGTGATATAGAGATAAATCCATGAGATCAAACATGATGTAACATGTTCACATAAAATGGGATAGACTTCAGAACTGCATTCAGACATCGACGTTGTAACAGCGATTTCCACGTTTTTACTCATTCCAGATA
Organism: Triturus cristatus; assembly: GCF_964204655.1. Lineage (NCBI taxonomy): Eukaryota > Metazoa > Chordata > Amphibia > Caudata > Salamandridae > Triturus > Triturus cristatus. Next base: position 144,125,446 of record NC_140580.1, on the reverse strand, counting down.
GGAACCTTTAAAAGTCATTTAAAGGTGAAGTAATACCACTCATATTGCTAATCCCGAATGGAATATTATCACACCTTTTTAATGGGCCACTTACACTGAGGGCCTATGTGCCTTCCCATAGCAATCTCTTCAATAAACAGTTCCTTACTGTTTGTATTTATGTCTGATGTAATTTTGGAAATGATCATATATTGATTGAAGAAATTACTACTACAGTTTCTTGTCAATGTTTAGACTGTTTTGTACTGTCGTATATCTGGACTGAAAGGGAGTTATTCAGTCTGCACTTTGCTCTTTTCTCCATATGTGCCTATATTGTTTGTATTCTTTTTTTTTTTTTTAAATCTTTTTATTAACAAAAATAAACAGGTCGGTCACTTACAAATTTCAGATCGTTTAGAGTTACAGTGGCACAACTTTGGACTCTTAGACATTCGTATCTCTTAACATGGCACAACAGATCAGGAGCGTAAATTCTCCCCACGTTCTTGGGTTAGCCTTTCCTCAACGGAAGGATAGGTTGGGGGCTCACAGATGTTACCACGGTAGGCATTCCAGGGAGACCAGATTGCCGCTCACTTCCCGGGGCACCCCCTCGAGACATACACTATCTTCTCCTGCAGCATACACCAATCCATGTCTCTCTTCCACGCGCCAAGTGTCGGCGGCGCCCCCGCCCTATTGTTTGTATTCTTGGTAGATGCGCCCTCTGGCAGCACATAAAAGCCTACACATTATGAGTGGTGAGTGTGTCTCATACCATGTGACAGCAAATAGGCTTAGTTTTATTGGTTAGGTGTACTACCTGTATTAGAATTTTACCTGAGAATATTGGTAATTGTGTGTCCAACTTAGAGTTGCCTTTGCATTAAAGTATTTTTTTTTTTTTTAAATCACTGACTGGACAAAGATTTATTGATTCTCTTACTCGCCCACAGCACCTCCATGAATATGCTTTGGGCTGCCCAGCCTCGTCACCATTAGAGTTAACCACTAAAAAGGGGCACTTGGTCCCCAGTTTGAGAGTCCATACTATGGAGACCCCAGGACACCAGAGAGGAAACATCTGATTGCAAGGGGGCTTCTAAACTAGATTCCTTGCTCTAAACATCAGTTTGTGCGTGGCGAGTATTAAATCCAGGCAAACATCTGTCTGAGTGAAAGACCCAGCAAGCAAGACCAACTTTCATAATTTAGACTTGGGGGTCTCTTCTAGGAACTTCTAAAATCCATCCTTGTGTGAGGCCGGTTTGATGGATGGCTCCTGAGATATTATGGGACTTCAAGATCTGCCGCAGAACACAGCAGCGTTATTACTCAGCAGCATCTGACGCAATGTAACCATGCTGAACAATTACATGCCATCAGAAACAGGGCTGTACAGTACAAACACAACCGACACATAAATACACCACAGGTGAAACATTACTTCATCAAAATATGTCCACAGTAAATAATATGCAAGGAGAAAAAAACACCCGAAAGTAAGATGTCTCATGTGCATGCTGTGGTTCTCCCGAACTGCTGCTTAAATACTCTAAGGTGATGCTAATACATTCAGGGTGATGTTCAGTCATGTCATCTGTGGGGGTTCATTCTGCCTTCTGTGCTGCTCATTTTTAACTTTGTGTATCAGTTGTGCTGCTGCTCCATGCTAGCAGTTCGGCTACCCAATCCTGACAGATGTGGGGCTCTGTTAAACTATTTGCGCCGGGCAGTTCTGCCAATTGAGCGAGTCACTTAAGTATGGATGGTCCTGCACCCTGATGCAATTGCGTATCATAATTACACGGTGCAGAGCTGCACAATGGCCTGACAGAGGGGCCTCCCACTCCAGATTTAATCTGGAGCTCTCAGGCCTGAGTTCTGTGATGAGGGGCCCCCTGCAGCTCGTGGCCCCCCGCACTGCGGGGACTGCGAGGGCCTGTGTTACGCCCCTGACTGTGGTGTTCTGCATGGTCTCTAGCCTTTCTGGGGAGCTGGGTGGAAATTCCGGCATAGAGGGTGTTGCTGTAGTCGAGGTGGCTGGTGACGAGGGCCTGTGTGACGGTCTTTCTGATATTGATTGGGAGCCACCTAAAGATTCGGCAGAGCATGCAAAGAGTGTGGACGCAGAAGGTGGTGATTGTGTTCACTTGCCATTTCATGGTCAGTTGGCTGTTGAGGATGATGCCCATACTGCTGTTGGTGTGGTTGTTGGTCCAAGTTCTGCTGGCCACCAGCTGTAGTCCCATGGGGAGGCATCCTTCCCGAAGATCAGTACTTCTGTTTTGCAAGAGTGGAATTAGAGGCAGTTGCCTCTCACGTATTTGGCTACATAGGTCATGGTGTTGCAGAAGTTGATTTTAGAGCAATCGGGTTCCTCGGTGAACAAGAGGATTGGTTGCGTCATCTGCATAGAAGATTATGTGGAGTCTGTGGGATCTTATGACATCTTCAAGGCGGGTCATGTAGATGTTGAACAGAGTGGGGCTGAAGGATGAACCTTGGAGTACGCCGCAAATTATGTCCTTGGGTACGGAGATGAAGGGAGGCAGTCGGATGCTCTGTGTGCATCCTCTCAAGAAACAGGTGATCTACTTGAGGGTGTTTTGCTGTATGCCAATTTTGTAGAGTCTGTTGATGAGGGAGGTGGTGGGTGATGGTGTCATGTGCAGAAGAGAGGTCGAGGAGGATCAGGGCCAGTTTCTCTGTGGTGGAGAAAAGTTCTGATGGCATCTGTGGTGGCAATCAAGGCAGTCTCTGTGCTGGGGTAGGCCCAGAAACCTGCTTGTGAAGCATTGAGTCGGTGGTTTTGTTCCAGGTACTCGGTGAGCTGTTAGTTAATGGCTTTCTCAAGTACTTTCACTGGGTAGGTGAGCAGGGAGATCGGTCTGTAATTTTTTAGGTTGCTGGGGTAGGCAGAGGGTTTCTTTTGGAGGGGGTCTGAGGGTGTTGAAGATACTGGTAAGTTTGTGCTGAAAGGGTTGGTTCCGAGGTTGAAGAGGTGGTGGGGCAGGGGTCGGTGGGTACCCGGGAGTGGATGGGTGACATGATGGCTGTGGTGGATAGCATGGACCAAGTGGTAATCGTTCGGCTGGTGTACGTGGGTTGGCTGAGGTTGTTGAGGCTGAAAATGCTGGGTTGGGAATTGAAGTTGTAGATGGTGGCAATCTTGCTGTGGAAGTGGTCTGAGAGGGTCTTGCAGACTTCTTGGGAGGGGTGGATGGTATTCTCTGTGGCTGTCAAGTTGGAGAATTCCTTGACTATATTGAAGAGTTACTTCGTGTGGTTGGTCGTGGTGTTGATGCGGGCAGTGATGGCTGCTCGCTTGGCTTCTTTGATGCGCAGGTGGTAGTTGCTGTGGGCTGCTTTGTGAGTGGCTCTGTCAGAGGGGTTCTCAGTGACACGTCATTGGTTCTCTAGTCGGTAGCAGTTGTGCTTGGTGGTTTTGAGCTCTGAGTGAAACAGCTGGATTGTTTTGAGGTTTTGTTGGCTTTTGCTGGCTTCAGCGGAGCGACTCTGTGGGCACATTTGGCGAGCCAGGCAGAGAAGTTCTGGACAGCCTGGCCGAGGCCTGCTGAGGTTTTGGGTTGAGTGGTGCTGAGGGCCTGTGTCTATTGGGTCTCAGTTACCTTGACCCAGCTGCAGTGAGTGGTGCTGTGGTGTTTGGCAATAGTATCCTGGGCGTCGGAGATGGTTAAGTGAACAATGGCAAGGTCAGTCCAGGTGAGTTATGTGAAGAGGGTGAATTTAATTCTGTTGCTGGAGGTAAAAATGGCGGCAAGTGTGTGTCAGGCTTTGTGCGAGGGTTCAGTGACCGATTGGGCAAAGCAAATGTTTTTCAGTTTCTCTAGAAGGATGGTGGAGTAAGCATCATTGGGGTCATCCACGTAGAATTTGAGATACCTGAGTTGGACATAGTGGTGGGAGTCTATAGCCAGTGGGCAATGAGGTTGGAGATGGCATTGCAGAAGGTTGGTCGGGTCCCATGGGTCTGCAGGCGAGGGTGCCTCTTATTGTGGTCTTTTTGTGAAAGTCTTTGCTCTGCCACGTAGCACTCCCAACTCAAATTCCCTGTCCAGTTCAGCAAGCATTGGCAAAGCTAATATATCTCGCATATGCAGTGCTGTTTGGATTTGACAATGTTTTTTTCGCCATTTTACACAGCAGCGCAGCCGCTGTACAACATCGCTGAAAGTAAAAAAATGCAGCCTTAGGACACTGCCAGAGTTGACTGCATTATATCGGTTTCACTACCTTTACTTTCAGCTATGTTGCAAAGGGGCTGTGCTTCTGTGCAGCATGGCTAAAAAACATTAACAAAGCCAACAGAGCTTGCAAAGGTAAGACCTATTGGCTTTGCCAATTCTTGTTGATTCTGAAAATCTGGGCACTCTAAACTGTACAGAAGAACATTTAATGAGCACCTCTGAATGCAAAAGGCTAATTTCTCTTTTATGAGTGAATAAACACAATTCATCTAACCAGCCCCATGCTTTTGAACACCTTTTTTTAATTCAGGAGGTATTTCAAATAACAGAAGTGAAGATATACATGCAGACGTCACAGGCTAAGCAAACACTGGAAGTCACACTTTAGAAAAACAGCGACGTGAGCTTTAATTCTTTTTTTAAATACATTAGTCTTTAGCTAGCTATATATATTTGTTTTAAACAAAAGTGCATATCAGGTTTCAAGTTCAGAGAAGAATGTCACTCTGATGCCTTAAAATATTGGCCATTCAAATACTGATGTATCATATGAAGTAAATAGGTGTACACCGCATCAAGATTTACCTTAAACTTTGAGACAGAAAGTATAAAGAGGCACATTCAACTTACAGCAGCAGCCGGAAATAGAAAAATTATTTTACTCTTGAAACTGAACTTCAGAAATATTTGAATGAGACTCTAGACAAATCAAATGTTTTACTTAGTATATTATTATTTAAGTTTATACCATTACAGTGAAAACACATGTCACAATAAAATGTTTTTGAGAGCAACCATAGTACTAAATGTCCATTCATTTAATTATTAATGCAGTGCAAACGTCATATTCCATAATATTACTACAGTATAGAGAATCAGACAGGAGAAGCCGTTTATTGTCTCCCATATAGTATGCTAAGTTATATGTATTTGTAAAGTGCTCTATCTCCTGTAAGAGTATCCTGGTAATGATCAGATGTGTGTGCCTAGCCTTGCCGATGGTAGGTTGGTTAAATGAAAAGTCAGGTCTTCAGGTTCTTGCAGAATTCAAGAAGAGAAAATGAGTCTCTATTGTGGAGTGAGAGGTCGTTCCACCCTTTAGGAACGATGTAAGAGAATGCTCATCCTCCTGTTCTGGTTCTGTGTATGCGTGGAATGCGTGCCAGTGGGAGTCCTGCGGAGCAGAGGTGTCTCAGTGGTCGCTGGAAGTCGATGTGACTGTTCAGGTTGGTGAGGCCTGAGTTGTGTTGTGCCTTGAATGTGAGTGGGGAGTTTGAATTGAGCACATTTGTGCATTGGGAGCCCATGTAGTTCCCTGAAGAGTGGTGTGATGTGACTTTCATGTGGGAGGTTGAGGATGAGCCTGGCTGCTGAGTTCTGGATGGTTGTAGTCGTCTAGTGAGTTGCTTGGTAATCCAGGTGTAGAGGAAGTTCTCATAGTCCAACATGCTAGTGACTAGAGTGTGCATGACAGTTTTTCTAGTGTTGCTTGGGAGCCATTTGAAGATTTTCCTCAGCATCTTTAGGGTGTGGAAGCAGGGTGCAGTGATGGCATTCTATTGTGAAAAACTCAAAGATATCACTCCAAAACTTCTGAATCAGTGGGCACTGTAATATTATGTGAGTCCAATTTGCGGCTGGATGGATATGGCAACGGAAACATTGACCCAATTGACTAGGATAGGCGTTAGCAATAAAGGCAGGAGATCTATACAATAGCCATTTACTAAAATAAAGCATCCTTCTCCAGTTAGCGCCTCTAATTGAACTGAAGTTTAAGCTATTGATTGTAGTCCAAATATTAACTGTAAATTCTTGATTTTCATATTTACCCCACTTTGTAATTGCCTTAATCTCCTAATCTGACCCTTTAATTCTAGCTAGCATTTATTTCCACTCCCCAGGATTTCTTATTAGTTTATCTCCCAACAGATCATAAACTAGCTGTTTCTGAGTCAGAATATGAAACAAATCGAGATTTTCAAGAAATTTACTAAGGGTAATATATGACCCTAAAAGGAGAAAATCTCCAGGGATTAATTGAGACATTTCTCTGACGCTGATCCATTTATTGTTCCGGACAAAATCGGAGAGCTTCAAAAACCCAGCTTTCGACCAGCTTTGAGAGAGAACCGCTGAGTCTTTAATACCTGCTGAGATAAAAAGTTCAGCAGTGGGAGTTATATCATTAATAAGTGGGATAAAATAACGTCTAAAAAAGGCCTGATATTTATAAAAAAAACCAGTGTAGACACTTATATCTGACTAATTTTGGAGAACGAAATATTGCTAATTGGTGATGGATCTGATTGTCTTTAAACAATAAATTCATGAAAAAGTTAATAAAAAGACCCGACTGTAAACCCTGCTTAAATCTAGACTTGTATTGTGCAAAATACGCAAAATAGTATTCTTTGAGATTGGGGAGGGCTTAAACCGCCATCTTCCACATTCTCATATAAAGTGCTGAGTGCAATTCTGGGAATTTTCTTATGCCATAGAAACGCTGTAAACATTGACTCTATTTTTGTAAAAAAGGAATTTAATAGTACGCAGGGAATTGTAGAAAATAGGAAACTAAACAGTGGAAGCACTGCCATTTTGATCAGGGCAACCCTTCCTAAAATTGAAGAGAATCCCAGCGGAAAAATAAGTCCTGAACTTTTCGTAATAACGGAACAAAATTCAGATCATACAGATCTGAAACAAATGGTGAGAAGTAGACCCCTAAATACCGCTTAGGATTCGGATTAAAACAGGAAAGGATATCGGGGTGTAAGATCTCCGGTGTACATCCACTCAAAATTATCTCGGTTTTTCTTTTATTAATTTTATAGCCGCCAAATGACTTATATAAGTCAAACATCTGAAAAGCTTTGGCCTGCGATTCCTCTTCAGGTTTTATTTAAAGCATATTGTCATCGGCATATAATTTAATCCTAGCCATAGACGGAAACGGAGGACTAATATGCCGATTCTTTCTGATCGCAATCGCAAGAGGCTCTATTGAGCCTCTTGCGATTGCAATCAGAAAGAATCGGCATATTCCTCCTTCCAAAATTGAATTAGCCAGATTAAGGAAAAAAATCCAAAATCTCACTAGCAAATGTTTTTAAAAACTCTGAAGGGAGGCTGTCTGGACCACAGGTTTTACCATTCGGAAGGTTCTTAATAGCTTCCCCTAGCTCTTCTCTTGTGAACGGCCTCATCATCTTGCTATTTCCTAAATCTGTTAAAACGGGTAACTCATTTTCCTGAAGAAACACTTCCAACAATGGCTTGTTAATGGGTTGTTCATGACCATATATCTTCTCAAAATGTTTGAGCATAATGTCTCCTATTACTTCCCTATCCTCAATGCGGTGGCCTGAAATAGGGCAGTTTAATGCCAATATTTGGTCACTTACAGCTCGTTCCCTTGCTTGCCAAGCTAGGAATCTGCCGGTGTAATTACTATCCTCATAGATTTTTTGCCTATGCTGCTGATAAGAGAGCTCACTTTTTACATAATAATTCTCTGCAAGATTCCGTTTGGCCTGCTCCCATTGTCGATGGTTTGCCGGGGTAGGGTTGGCAAGAAAATTATTTAGAAATCTTTGCAAATTTTGTTCAAGCATTTGTTTTTCCTCTTTCTTTCCCTTTGAGATCTCTGCATCTTTAGCCACTGCAAGCCCACAAAAAAAGGCCTTAAAAGAGTCCCAAATCGTATGTATGGGGGCTGAGCCATAATTTCGGTCGAAAAACTCTAATTTCGATTTTAATTAAGGAAATCCAGGTATCCTCTGATAGGTACTGATGATTTAATTGCCATCTTCTTAAGGCTTTCTCACCTTCCCCTAGTTCTAACTCTAAACTAACTAGTGCATGGTCCGAGAACCCACTCTGAAGACTTTTTTGTGATTTAAAACACAAACTCTGGGAGATAAGAAAAAAATCAATCCGTGAGAACGACTAGAATCTCCCTGAAAAACAAGTGTAGGCCGTTTCAGTAGGAAATGCGGCCCGCCAAGGGACGACAATATCAAGTATTGGGCTGTAGCTTTGAACCACTTTGAGGGATTGAAGCTTTAGCTGTTTTTTCCCATTTGTTGAAGAATCGATCTTTGGATTCATCAACAAATTAAAGTCACCTCCCATAATTATCTCCCCTGACACTAATATTAAAGATTGAAAGAATTCCTCATAAACGGTGGGATTATCCTCCACTGAAGCATAAAAGCTTGCAAATGTCAGGGGTCTATTTCTTACCTTCCAAGTGATCCAGCACCATCTTCCCGCCTGATCACTCGTTGAGTCCACCACCTCTACCTGGATATTCTTACTTAAAAAAATAGCTGTCCCTCTATGGGTAGCAGAAGAGGAGGCGAAAGCTTTATGCACAGCCCATGATTTAAACATTGGGAACTCTGCTACTTAACCCGCTGGTATATGTGTTTCTTGCATCAGGATTACCCCGGATTACCCCGGATTTTCTGTCTTAATCCAGGCTTCTATAGCCCTCATCTTTCTCTCATTATTAAGGCCGTTAACATTGAAGGAAATTACTTTCAACAATTCCCTATCCCCCTCTAATCTCCCTTTCATTAGATCTATCAAAACATCTCAAACAAAATTCCCAATTGTTTTTAAATACTTGTGTAACAGTACCAAGCACCCATATTCCAAGGGCACCTAAAAGTGAGGAAAGTAACAGTCCCCCCTTCAACTTATCTAATTCATGCTGGACATATGCATTAAACTCATAAAAATAGTTTTCATTTTTCTCCATATGCTCCCTCTTCACCCCTGTGAACCCTCCCTTATAACCCCCCGCCCCCGAGGAAGTGTGGCAACTTCTCCTGACCACGCTGGCCACCTTCCCACCCTCCCTAGACATTTGTTGGGTGTCATGACCTTACACCCTAGGTGTCCCTAAGTGACCCCTCTCCAGTGAAATCTTTGAAGATGGCAAAGATTTCCCTGCTGCTGATGGGATCTGATGCTAGTGGTGGGAGGAGGAAGCAGGGGAAGAAGTAGAGAGAGTATAGTGTATACAAAATCGTGAAGAGGATCACAGAAGTGCCAGTCTGTTTTCTTTCTGCTTGGTAGGCCACTGCATGGTGCACATCTGCTCTGTAATATTTTACATAACCTGTATCATCATGTCTACACCTGTGGTAGAACTCACACAGGGGGCCCGCAATGTGAGACTTAATATATAAAAAATATAGCAGGCAGGCAATTGAGGCCCGAAGTTTTCCTCCCCTTCATCTGGACTGTAACTTCGGATATCTCTGCCTTTGTGATCTCCGATTCCAGCCCCAGCCTTTCTTCATGTCCCAATTGAGGAACCAAAAGGTCCTCAACAAATTGTTCCAGATCCTTGGTGTCTGCTGTGGGTTTGGCTTGATATAGGTCTTCCAAGTAGGAGGCAAAGGTCTGCCATCCCTGCTGGAGTTTCACCGTCTCCCCATTGTTCATACCAGCAGCAGCCGGTGCAGGTTAGAGCGGTGGGGCCGGGTGGGAGGGGGGGGGGGGGATTTTGACTTAGGACAAGGGAAACTTGGCACTCGCCTCTTGTTGGACATGAGTCTGCAGGTCATGTCTGAGCCCTTCTATGCTATTCACGAGTTTTTCTGGAGGGGGGCACCGTATTGTTCCTTTTCCACTGCATCAGGTTGGATTCCATCTCTCTAGCCTCCTGTAGTGGATTGTCTCTTTAAGTTGTTTATGCCGGAGTGTACCTTGCTTGTGCATGTGCTCTGGCTCAATGTAATGTTTATGTTCAAATGTGTTCACATGCATGGTATGGCTGTCAGCTGCAACTCCGTTACAGCGCTAGTGAGCTGTTGGGATCTAGGCTGACAGGACGTGCCATATCATGGGCTTTATGGATGGCAATAAAGCTACTCCGCAGTCAGACAGGAATGTGGAGGAATATGTTTCAGCCCTCAGAGTTTTAGCTTCCACATCCAAATTTGTCTCCAATTTGGATATTTATAGTTGGGACCAAATGGTCTTCAATTGCGTTTCCAGAAAGGTAGTGGAAAGACTCCTAAGTTGCAGAAATTCTACACTGGTGGAGGTTCTTGATTTGGCCAAAAGCATTGAGAGACCGCTCGTTCCCCCCAAAATTCTGCACCCGGATTCTGCTGCCGTCAGTATAGCTGCTTCTAATGAGGAATGCGCTGAATCCTCGTGTGCCATTAATACTAGGGGAAAACCATTCAGAAGCTCAGGGAAGAAAACCTTTGGGTCATGTTACAGTTGCGGTTCCAAGACACATCCCAGTAACTTTCCAAGCTGCCCTGCGGTTGGCAAGAAATGTATCTTGTGTAAAAAACTGGGACACTTTCAAAGTGCTTGGAAGAGTGTCAAACAACCAGTGAAAATTGGGAGTGTAGATCTGGATGTTGTCATGTGTGTGGAGAATCACTGACATAATATCGACAAGCACAATATCAAAATGCAAAAGTATCGGCACAAAATTATCGATGACACTATTATCGACTAACAATACTTATTTAAAAAATTACACAAATATCGAAACAATATTATCCTCAATAAAAAATATTGTGTACAACATTATCAAAAACACAAATATAGTTAAATAAATTATCGAATTTTCTTTAATCAACATTAAAATGTCCTAAATATCAAATACTAAAATAAAGACAGCAATTTTATCGATTTTATACAAATATCGACATTTTAAAAATAACTAAAATGTAGATATCTTGACCCCAAAATGTATTTTCACAATATAAACAATCACTACACACATTATAACTATTATATAATCTTATTATAACATATAAACATATAAAAACATTGAAATTTTACAAATCACACTATTATAGTTTACATAAAATATTATTACACATAACGCATACAAAATTAAACATTATAAACAATATAAAACATACAAAAGCAAATAAATATGTTTTAAAATAAATAATTTGCACTAACAACTTCTTAATTAGCGTTTCCCATATATGGAAACTAACTGCCAGAAACAAAAAAAAATTAACAACAACGAATGAAAACCTCACACTAATCAAATACACCGATGAAATAAACCCGTCAATTAAACAAACACTATATAACCAACGAGATTTTACATATAATATAAACTACAACTCTACAAAAAAAAAAGGAGAGTCTGCTGGATTACTTCCAGAATGCAGATTTACAACAGCACTTAGGGGCCTATTAAAACGGTGGGCGGATCGCCTCTGCCGGACCGGCAGTAGCCACCGCTGGACCGGCGGGGGCAATCTGCCCGCCATCCACGCCTGAATGACCCCCGCTATATTAGAATGGCTGGGGAGTCTGCGGCAGAAGGGAAGACCGTCCGTCGCTTTTCCTCCCGTCGATGAGTCGACCGGGTGGAAAAGTGGCATTATATGGTTGCGGTGTCTGCAAGACACCGCCATCCATATTATCATGCTGGCGGAGATCAGCCTTTCCGTGGTGGCACTGCCGCCATGGAAAGGCATGCAGTCTGTGCTATTGAGCCAGGGGGTTGGGGGTGCACATGGGGGCTACCTATGGTAACCCCCTGCATTTGCATGGACAAGGTGGCAGGCACCCCAGCATTGTGGCAGGCGGTGCTGTGAGCACCGCCCTCCACAATGCTGGTAATAGGGGATGCCACCGCCACGGTGGGGGTGGCATCCTAATTGCAGGTGTGGGACCGCCGCACCCCTGGTGGACGGTCCTGCATTCCGTTATGGTGGCGGGCAGACAAACGTTATAGACCCCTAAGTAAGTAAAACGCCAGTTAAAATAGAACACTACTTATAGTCTTCACTAAAAAATATATCAAAATATAATTAACTAATATATCTCTATTAAACTTATATCTCCTTACAAATACCTTCTAAAAAGCACCAAAAACTACTTCCGCTGCATCAACAAAAGTTACTAAATAAGTAAGTATATTTAAATTTTATATTCAACAATTCCCTAAAATCCCCACCCAAAAACCCACTTATCCACAGCATCCCCATCACCTACAAGTTAATAGAACAAAAATCTTAACATTATGGGGCCGATTCCGATCCTATATTTTTTTTTCCGTACGACTCGTACAAGTCCCGTCCGACCCGTGAAGTACGATTCATACGGGAAAAATACAACTTTTCCCGATCCGATTTGTACGGATCGGCCCGATCCGTACAAATTTGATCGGGAAAAGTTGTACGAGACGGACCCGGACACTTTTCCGTACAAATTTTAAAAATGCAGTCCGACCGTACAAGTACGATCCGGACCGGCTTTCCTATTTACGATTTGTACGGAAAATGTCCCATACACGGGGTTTGCCATTACCCACTACGAAGCGAACTTTGTACGACTCGTATCCCGGGAAAAGTTGTTCCCGAGGTGCGAGTCGTACAGGGGTACGAGTCGTACAGGCATACACCCCCATGCGTTGTGTATATATGGTGCGTACCCTCAGTGCGCATGTACTGTGTGTACTCCCAACATCGCGTGCCCCAACATCGCGTATGTACGGTGCGTACATACGCGATGTTGGGGTACGCGATGTTGGGGTACACGATGTTGGGGGTATGCACAGTACATACGCGATGTTGGGGTACGCGATGTTAGGGGTACGCACAGTACATACACGATGTTGGGGTACGCGATGTTGGGGTTACGCACAGTACATGCACACTGGGGGTACGCACAGTACATGCACATTGGGGGTATGCACCGTACATACACAACGCACAGGGGTGTATGCCTGTATGACTCGTACCCCTGGGGACTCTGCTTTTACAGCTGTTTTTGGCTCCCGTAAGAAAAGAGCCGTACGGAGTGCCGTAGGGACGAATCGTACTTGCTGGGCCAGAAACCGCTGCTTAAATACGTACAGACGTCGCGTACAAGCTGTTCCGGATCAGAATCATTGGTTTATTTTAGCCGTATGGTCTTTTGTACGATTTGTATGGAAAGAGGCTTTCTGTACGAATCGTACTTCCTAGGTTGTAAGAAAAGTTTACCGGGTACGAGTCGTACGGGAAAAATGCTCCATACAACGATTTGTACAGCCTTTTTCCAGGATTGAAATCGGCCCCTATATTTCTTCTTACCAACAGAAACATATTCAAGAAAAAGAAAACAGAAGTTTGCAAGATAATCAACACCATCTTCATTGACATCAACAGCAACATAGTAAGTATATACAACAAAGGTGCCGATCACGATCCGGTAAAAAAATAGCCCGTACGACTCGTATCCGGTCTTTTTACCGTACGAATCGTACAAGTGCCGTACAAACTGCCAATTACGATTCGCATGGGAAAAAGACCATACGAATCGCATTGGGAACAATTCCCCACACGTCCTCGGGTCGGAAATTGTGTCCGACACGTCCCCGGACGATTTACCGTACAAATGTGAAAAGTCAAGTCCGACCGTGGAATCACGATCCATCGCGTGCGTCCGATGTTACAACCGTATGCAAAAAACACCGTCCGCACCGAACACCCATAGCAACCATGGAGACATGTGCCCGCATACGTGCCGAACACCCCCCCAGCCCCCGTACGTTCGAGTCGTACCCCCGTGCATGTACACCCGTGTACGTTCGAGTCGTACCCCCACCCGTGTATGTACACCCGTGTACGAGTCATACCCCCCTGTGCATGTACACCCGTGTACGTTCGAGTCGTACCCCCGTGTATGTACACCCGTGTACGTGTCGTACCCCCCGTGCATGTACACCCGTGTACGTTCGAGTCATACCCCCACCCGTGTATGTACACCCGTGTACGTGTCGCACCCCCGTGTATGTACACCCGTGTACGTGGCGTACCCCCCATGTATGTACACCCGTGTACGAGTCGTACCCCCCCGTGCATGTACACCCGTGTACGTTCGAGTCGTACCCCCACCCATGTATGTACACCTGTGTACGTGGCGTACCCCCCGTGTATGTACACCCGTGTACGTTCGAGTCGTACCCCCACCCTTGTATGTACACCCGTGTACGTGGCGTACCCACCCGTGTATGTACACCCGTGTACGTTCGAGTCGTACCCCCACCCATGTATGTACACCCGTGTACGTGGCATACCCCCGTGTATGTACACCCGTGTACGTTCGAGTCGTACCCCCACCCGTGTATGTACACCCGTGTACGTGTCGCACCCCCCGTGTATGTACACCTGTGTACGTGGCGTACCCCCCGTGTATGTACACCCGTGTACTTTCGAGTCGTACCCCCACCCGTGTCTGTACGACCCGTACCCTCACCCGCGTACGTATGGAGCGTACCCCAGGCCCCAACATCACCACCTTCACACAACATCGCGCATGTACGAGTCGTACCAAGCCAGACACAAGGACAGCACTGTACAACAAAATGGCCCATGTACACACCGTACACACGCTAAAAACGCACGTACACAACCAGGACAAAGCAAAACAACACAAGAATACACCATTCGAATGGCACAAAGCCACAAAACATGTCCAACAACCACAAACACAACACATTCACTGACCTGCAACTGCCAAAATCCAAAACAGAGGCCCTAAACACAACCACTCCTTCTAACACACCCACCCAAAGTTCAAACACAGCCACACCCACCAATTGACCAATAAAAAGGGCCCACACAAACCATGAGCCTTTGCAACAGACTCACTGCTGCCAGACCCCACAGACAACCTACAGCACCATACTAGAACCTTTACCACACCTTACACTTGCACACCTTCACACACACACCTTCACAAACACCCCCTCATCACATTCACACACACACCCAAACAACCACACCCACACACCCACAACCATCCACACACCCCCCCCCATCCACACCCACACCCCTCACCATGCCCACTAACAAGAATCCAAAGTTCACTAGCCGAGAGTTGGAGGTCCTTGTCGATGAAATCCTCAGAGTTGAGCCACACCTCTTTGGAACATTGGTCAGACAGACCAGCATTTCAGAAAAAACATCCATGTGGCAGACCATCGTCGATGCTGTGAATGCTGTTGCGGACACCAGAAGGACCAGGCATGAATGCCAAGCCAGGTGGTACGATCTGCGGAGGAGGGTCCGAGCCAAAATGACGGACGAACACAACCAGGCCAACGTCACTGGAGGAGGGCCGCCCCGCAGACGCGTAGAATACCATCCCTGGGAGGAGAGGGTGATGGCCATCCTGCCGGTGGTGGCAGTGGACGGATTAGACGGACTCCGAGACCCGGGTGAGTACTCACCTCACATGGGGGGAACGTCATCCACAACCAAACTCACAATCAGGCACGCAACCACCCCAAGCTATCGCATGACTCAACCACACTCCATGAACACGCACATGCCACTAGCGCCACCATGTCCCATGCACCCAGCTGGACAATGCCAAGTCACAGGCCACAGAAAACACCGACACAAGACAGGGTAAGCCGGATGGCGGGAGTGTGGGCCACAAAAATCACATAGTGCAACTCAGAAGCAGACAACAATGCCCTCTGCCCATATGGCCTAGGTCACAGCCAGACAAACAGTGTGTCCCCACACAGGAAAGACTTGCCTGCAAATGGCGGACGCCTTGCATTAAGACATGGGGGTGAAGGCACTTTTTGCACATGACAGCAGCTAATGAACAGCCAACACTGTGAAAGAGTGGCAGCACACACCACCACAGCAGCAGCGCAGACACAGACACTACACCCAATGGGTGCCTGGAGATCAGAAACAAACTCACATCAACAAGCCAAGGGCCATTCAAAGATCTGCAAAAAGTGTGTGCCTAGTAAGCTGGGCTGAGGTGACAGAGGGTGACACACAGAGGGAGGGAGAGGGGGACAGAGAGGGAGGGAGACACAGGGAGACGGACAGAGGGAGGAGGCTGACACACAGAGGGAGGGAGAGGGGGACAGAGAGGGAGGGAGACACAGGGAGACGGACAGAGGGAGGAGGCTGACACACAGAGGGAGGGAGAGGGGGACAGAGAGGGAGGGAGACACAGGGAGACGTACAGAGGGAGGAGGCTGACACACAGAGGGAGGGAGAGGGGGACAGAGAGGGAGGGAAACACAGGGAGACGGACAGAGGGAGGAGGCTGACACACAGAGGGAGGGAGAGGGGGACAGAGAGGGAGCGAGAAAGGGACACACAGGGAGAGCAAATCAGCCCTGTGGTGTGTGGGAATGTCTGCTCGTCAGCAGGTGGACTGCATGCATGTAGACAAGGGTGGCCAGTGCCAGAACCCCCCCTCTCCTCCATGGCAAAACACAGGGCCATGTCACAACCTGTGCACGAGCACAACGACAGCTACCTGCATTATATAAGTGTGTGGATCCACTCCATGTGCACACGTACAGTGCTACACGGAAGGCGCCAATGCATGGCTCGCCACACCTGCCCACTCCACTGCTGACTGCAGTCACAATTGACGCAGCAAGTAAGACTGTGCCACACATAGGTAAAGTCACAAAAGCTGTGGCCAAGGGACATACCCATGCACAAGTGCACTGTGAGTGGAATGCAAGACATATCCAAATTCCCAGAGGAAATGTGCCAACTTTGAAAACAATGAAACATGGATGTTGCATGGCACAAAATTAACATTGTCTCTCTCACACACAGGTCAACGTTGTGGATCACCCCCAACACTGGGGGGGAAGACTCACAGGACCCGGCTCGGCGGGATGACGGAGCCACCGGCAGCGACGACTCTCACCACTCTGTGGACGAACCCGACCAACCTGGCCCCTCTGGTGTCCAACGACCTGCAGCACCTGCGTCAGGTACAACTGGGCCAACCACCACCCCCACTCCTGCCACATCCCAGGAGACACCCAGGATCCCTGCCCCACCACCACAATGCAGCCAGGCTGGCCAGGAGGGACACGGTGTTTCGGGCACCCAGGAGGAGGCAGGCGACAACGCAAATGCCACCCCTCAGGGGTCCCGGAGACCCGATGTGCCCACAAGTGCAGGCCAGGTGCAAGTGGGCAGGGGTGGTGGGAGTGGAGGACGGCGGAGGCGCCAGCCTGACCAGTTGGCTGGGGAACCGGTATATTCCCATGACCGAAACATCCTGGACACATACCGGCAGGACACCACGGGCATGGCCCAGGTTGTGTCCATCCTCGAGGGGATCAAGACCCAGCAGGCCCAGCAACATGCGGAGCAACATGCCTGTCTACTGCAACACCAACGGCGGATGGAGGACAGACAGGCTGAGCTCGTGACGATGTTCACGGGAATTCACAGTACACTCCGTCGGATGGCCGACAACATGGGCAACCCTCCCTGTGCCACCAGGCGTAGAACATCACCACCCACAGGGAGGGATGAGGAGGAGGAAGAGACATCCGACGGAGCGTCCCACACATCGTCACGGCCTGCTTCTGAGGGTCCCCGCAGGAGGGCGGGTCGTCCACGGAAAAGACCGTGAGGGTCGGCGCAACAGCACCATCTCCCAGGACACCTGGCCTGGCACCTGGCCCACTGGAGCAACAGCAGCACAGCAGCAAAAGACATTCTCTGCCACATGGACTTGCTGGTCACTGTCTGACCAATGTTGACAAAGACTGTGGCATGGACTCTGAGGATTTCAAATGGCAAGGACACAAACTCCCCTAGTGAACTTTGGATTCCACACACCCGGAAAGCCCCTCATGTCAAACCCCCCCCCCCCACCCCAACCAAAATAAAAAGTCACACCATAAAGAGAAGATGCCTACTGATTGCATTATTACCTTACATGTGTCTTGTAAAGTCGAACTATGCCTGAGTTCTCATTTGACTTCAACCATCCACACCCTGGGGCCTGAGTCTGGCACAGGACACACATGGTTCACATTGTAGTAGGCAAGACAGACATGGAGCACCATACACACCCGTGATGTGCCCAACTAGCTGAGGAGGTGGCCGCACAACCGTGCCGACAGACATATTGAGTACAGCGACAGCCATGCGCAGAGGTCAGGGATCATGTGGAGTGTCCTGGGGGGCACCCAGGTATGTGTAGACAGGTGGCAGAACCATGTCCCGGATCGCCTCTGCCGGACCGGCAGTAGCCACCGCTGGACCGGCGGGGGCAATCTGCCCGCCATCCACGCCTGAATGACCCCCGCTATATTAGAATGGCTGGGGAGTCTGCGGCAGAAGGGAAGACCGTCCGTCGCTTTTCCTCCCGTCGATGAGTCGACCGGGTGGAAAAGTGGCATTATATGGTTGCGGTGTCTGCAAGACACCGCCATCCATATTATCATGCTGGCGGAGATCAGCCTTTCCGTGGTGGCACTGCCGCCATGGAAAGGCATGCAGTCTGTGCTATTGAGCCAGGGGGTTGGGGGTGCACATGGGGGCTACCTATGGTAACCCCCTGCATTTGCATGGACAAGGTGGCAGGCACCCCAGCATTGTGGCAGGCGGTGCTGTGAGCACCGCCCTCCACAATGCTGGTAATAGGGGATGCCACCGCCACGGTGGGGGTGGCATCCTAATTGCAGGTGTGGGACCGCCGCACCCCTGGTGGACGGTCCTGCATTCCGTTATGGTGGCGGGCAGACAAACGTTATAGACCCCTAAGTAAGTAAAACGCCAGTTAAAATAGAACACTACTTATAGTCTTCACTAAAAAATATATCAAAATATAATTAACTAATATATCTCTATTAAACTTATATCTCCT
The DNA here is from genome assembly GCF_964204655.1 of Triturus cristatus. Lineage (NCBI taxonomy): Eukaryota > Metazoa > Chordata > Amphibia > Caudata > Salamandridae > Triturus > Triturus cristatus. The sequence continues at coordinate 144,106,604 of NC_140580.1, read as the reverse complement.
TACAAATACCTTCTAAAAAGCACCAAAAACTACTTCCGCTGCATCAACAAAAGTTACTAAATAAGTAAGTATATTTCAATTTTATATTCAACAATTCCCTAAAATCCCCACCCAAAAACCCACTTATCCACAGCATCCCCATCACCTACAAGTTAATAGAACAAAAATCTTAACATTATGGGGCCGATTCCGATCCTATATTTTTTTTTCCGTACGACTCGTACAAGTCCCGTCCGACCCGTGAAGTACGATTCATACGGGAAAAATACAACTTTTCCCGATCCGATTTGTACGGATCGGCCCGATCCGTACAAATTTGATCGGGAAAAGTTGTACGAGACGGACCCGGACACTTTTCCGTACAAATTTTAAAAATGCAGTCCGACCGTACAAGTACGATCCGGACCGGCTTTCCTATTTACGATTTGTACGGAAAATGTCCCATACACGGGGTTTGCCATTACCCACTACGAAGCGAACTTTGTACGACTCGTATCCCGGGAAAAGTTGTTCCCGAGGTGCGAGTCGTACAGGGGTACGAGTCGTACAGGCATACACCCCCATGCGTTGTGTATATATGGTGCGTACCCTCAGTGCGCATGTACTGTGTGTACTCCCAACATCGCGTGCCCCAACATCGCGTATGTACGGTGCGTACATACGCGATGTTGGGGTACGCGATGTTGGGGTACACGATGTTGGGGGTATGCACAGTACATACGCGATGTTGGGGTACGCGATGTTAGGGGTACGCACAGTACATACACGATGTTGGGGTACGCGATGTTGGGGTTACGCACAGTACATGCACACTGGGGGTACGCACAGTACATGCACATTGGGGGTATGCACCGTACATACACAACGCACAGGGGTGTATGCCTGTATGACTCGTACCCCTGGGGACTCTGCTTTTACAGCTGTTTTTGGCTCCCGTAAGAAAAGAGCCGTACGGAGTGCCGTAGGGACGAATCGTACTTGCTGGGCCAGAAACCGCTGCTTAAATACGTACAGACGTCGCGTACAAGCTGTTCCGGATCAGAATCATTGGTTTATTTTAGCCGTATGGTCTTTTGTACGATTTGTATGGAAAGAGGCTTTCTGTACGAATCGTACTTCCTAGGTTGTAAGAAAAGTTTACCGGGTACGAGTCGTACGGGAAAAATGCTCCATACAACGATTTGTACAGCCTTTTTCCAGGATTGAAATCGGCCCCTATATTTCTTCTTACCAACAGAAACATATTCAAGAAAAAGAAAACAGAAGTTTGCAAGATAATCAACACCATCTTCATTGACATCAACAGCAACATAGTAAGTATATACAACAAAGGTGCCGATCACGATCCGGTAAAAAAATAGCCCGTACGACTCGTATCCGGTCTTTTTACCGTACGAATCGTACAAGTGCCGTACAAACTGCCAATTACGATTCGCATGGGAAAAAGACCATACGAATCGCATTGGGAACAATTCCCCACACGTCCTCGGGTCGGAAATTGTGTCCGACACGTCCCCGGACGATTTACCGTACAAATGTGAAAAGTCAAGTCCGACCGTGGAATCACGATCCATCGCGTGCGTCCGATGTTACAACCGTATGCAAAAAACACCGTCCGCACCGAACACCCATAGCAACCATGGAGACATGTGCCCGCATAAGTGCCGAACACCCCCCCAGCCCCCGTACGTTCGAGTCGTACCCCCGTGCATGTACACCCGTGTACGTTCGAGTCGTACCCCCACCCGTGTATGTACACCCGTGTACGAGTCATACCCCCCTGTGCATGTACACCCGTGTACGTTCGAGTCGTACCCCCGTGTATGTACACCCGTGTACGTGTCGTACCCCCCGTGCATGTACACCCGTGTACGTTCGAGTCATACCCCCACCCGTGTATGTACACCCGTGTACGTGTCGCACCCCCGTGTATGTACACCCGTGTACGTGGCGTACCCCCCATGTATGTACACCCGTGTACGAGTCATACCCCCCCCGTGCATGTACACCCGTGTACGTTCGAGTCGTACCCCCACCCATGTATGTACACCTGTGTACGTGGCGTACCCCCCGTGTATGTACACCCGTGTACGTTCGAGTCGTACCCCCACCCTTGTATGTACACCCGTGTACGTGGCGTACCCACCCGTGTATGTACACCCGTGTACGTTCGAGTCGTACCCCCACCCATGTATGTACACCCGTGTACGTGGCATACCCCCGTGTATGTACACCCGTGTACGTTCGAGTCGTACCCCCACCCGTGTATGTACACCCGTGTACGTGTCGCACCCCCCGTGTATGTACACCTGTGTACGTGGCGTACCCCCCGTGTATGTACACCCGTGTACGTTCGAGTCGTACCCCCACCCGTGTCTGTACGACCCGTACCCTCACCCGCGTACGTATGGAGCGTACCCCAGGCCCCAACATCACCACCTTCACACAACATCGCGCATGTACGAGTCGTACCAAGCCAGACACAAGGACAGCACTGTACAACAAAATGGCCCATGTACACACCGTACACACGCTAAAAACGCACGTACACAACCAGGACAAAGCAAAACAACACAAGAATACACCATTCGAATGGCACAAAGCCACAAAACATGTCCAACAACCACAAACACAACACATTCACTGACCTGCAACTGCCAAAATCCAAAAAAGAGGCCCTAAACACAACCACTCCTTCTAACACACCCACCCAAAGTTCAAACACAGCCACACCCACCAATTGACCAATAAAAAGGGCCCACACAAACCATGAGCCTTTGCAACAGACTCACTGCTGCCAGACCCCACAGACAACCTACAGCACCATACTAGAACCTTTACCACACCTTACACTTGCACACCTTCACACACACACCTTCACAAACACCCCCTCATCACATTCACACACACACCCAAACAACCACACCCACACACCCACAACCATCCACACACCCCCCCCATCCACACCCACACCCCTCACCATGCCCACTAACAAGAATCCAAAGTTCACTAGCCGAGAGTTGGAGGTCCTTGTCGATGAAATCCTCAGAGTTGAGCCACACCTCTTTGGAACATTGGTCAGACAGACCAGCATTTCAGAAAAAACATCCATGTGGCAGACCATCGTCGATGCTGTGAATGCTGTTGCGGACACCAGAAGGACCAGGCATGAATGCCAAGCCAGGTGGTACGATCTGCGGAGGAGGGTCCGAGCCAAAATGACGGACGAACACAACCAGGCCAACGTCACTGGAGGAGGGCCGCCCCGCAGACGCGTAGAATACCATCCCTGGGAGGAGAGGGTGATGGCCATCCTGCCGGTGGTGGCAGTGGACGGATTAGACGGACTCCGAGACCCGGGTGAGTACTCACCTCACATGGGGGGAACGTCATCCACAACCAAACTCACAATCAGGCACGCAACCACCCCAAGCTATCGCATGACTCAACCACACTCCATGAACACGCACATGCCACTAGCGCCACCATGTCCCATGCACCCAGCTGGACAATGCCAAGTCACAGGCCACAGAAAACACCGACACAAGACAGGGTAAGCCGGATGGCGGGAGTGTGGGCCACAAAAATCACATAGTGCAACTCAGAAGCAGACAACAATGCCCTCTGCCCATATGGCCTAGGTCACAGCCAGACAAACAGTGTGTCCCCACACAGGAAAGACTTGCCTGCAAATGGCGGACGCCTTGCATTAAGACATGGGGGTGAAGGCACTTTTTGCACATGACAGCAGCTAATGAACAGCCAACACTGTGAAAGAGTGGCAGCACACACCACCACAGCAGCAGCGCAGACACAGACACTACACCCAATGGGTGCCTGGAGATCAGAAACAAACTCACATCAACAAGCCAAGGGCCATTCAAAGATCTGCAAAAAGTGTGTGCCTAGTAAGCTGGGCTGAGGTGACAGAGGGTGACACACAGAGGGAGGGAGAGGGGGACAGAGAGGGAGGGAGACACAGGGAGACGGACAGAGGGAGGAGGCTGACACACAGAGGGAGGGAGAGGGGGACAGAGAGGGAGGGAGACACAGGGAGACGGACAGAGGGAGGAGGCTGACACACAGAGGGAGGGAGAGGGGGACAGAGAGGGAGGGAGACACAGGGAGACGTACAGAGGGAGGAGGCTGACACACAGAGGGAGGGAGAGGGGGACAGAGAGGGAGGGAAACACAGGGAGACGGACAGAGGGAGGAGGCTGACACACAGAGGGAGGGAGAGGGGGACAGAGAGGGAGCGAGAAAGGGACACACAGGGAGAGCAAATCAGCCCTGTGGTGTGTGGGAATGTCTGCTCGTCAGCAGGTGGACTGCATGCATGTAGACAAGGGTGGCCAGTGCCAGAACCCCCCCTCTCCTCCATGGCAAAACACAGGGCCATGTCACAACCTGTGCACGAGCACAACGACAGCTACCTGCATTATATAAGTGTGTGGATCCACTCCATGTGCACACGTACAGTGCTACACGGAAGGCGCCAATGCATGGCTCGCCACACCTGCCCACTCCACTGCTGACTGCAGTCACAATTGACGCAGCAAGTAAGACTGTGCCACACATAGGTAAAGTCACAAAAGCTGTGGCCAAGGGACATACCCATGCACAAGTGCACTGTGAGTGGAATGCAAGACATATCCAAATTCCCAGAAGAAATGTGCCAACTTTGAAAACAATGAAACATGGATGTTGCATGGCACAAAATTAACATTGTCTCTCTCACACACAGGTCAACGTTGTGGATCACCCCCAACACTGGGGGGGAAGACTCACAGGACCCGGCTCGGCGGGATGACGGAGCCACCGGCAGCGACGACTCTCACCACTCTGTGGACGAACCCGACCAACCTGGCCCCTCTGGTGTCCAACGACCTGCAGCACCTGCGTCAGGTACAACTGGGCCAACCACCACCCCCACTCCTGCCACATCCCAGGAGACACCCAGGATCCCTGCCCCACCACCACAATGCAGCCAGGCTGGCCAGGAGGGACACGGTGTTTCGGGCACCCAGGAGGAGGCAGGCGACAACGCAAATGCCACCCCTCAGGGGTCCCGGAGACCCGATGTGCCCACAAGTGCAGGCCAGGTGCAAGTGGGCAGGGGTGGTGGGAGTGGAGGACGGCGGAGGCGCCAGCCTGACCAGTTGGCTGGGGAACCGGTATATTCCCATGACCGAAACATCCTGGACACATACCGGCAGGACACCACGGGCATGGCCCAGGTTGTGTCCATCCTCGAGGGGATCAAGACCCAGCAGGCCCAGCAACATGCGGAGCAACATGCCTGTCTACTGCAACACCAACGGCGGATGGAGGACAGACAGGCTGAGCTCGTGACGATGTTCACGGGAATTCACAGTACACTCCGTCGGATGGCCGACAACATGGGCAACCCTCCCTGTGCCACCAGGCGTAGAACATCACCACCCACAGGGAGGGATGAGGAGGAGGAAGAGACATCCGACGGAGCGTCCCACACATCGTCACGGCCTGCTTCTGAGGGTCCCCGCAGGAGGGCGGGTCGTCCACGGAAAAGACCGTGAGGGTCGGCGCAACAGCACCATCTCCCAGGACACCTGGCCTGGCACCTGGCCCACTGGAGCAACAGCAGCACAGCAGCAAAAGACATTCTCTGCCACATGGACTTGCTGGTCACTGTCTGACCAATGTTGACAAAGACTGTGGCATGGACTCTGAGGATTTCAAATGGCAAGGACACAAACTCCCCTAGTGAACTTTGGATTCCACACACCCGGAAAGCCCCTCATGTCAAACCCCCCCCCCACCCCAACCAAAATAAAAAGTCACACCATAAAGAGAAGATGCCTACTGATTGCATTATTACCTTACATGTGTCTTGTAAAGTCGAACTATGCCTGAGTTCTCATTTGACTTCAACCATCCACACCCTGGGGCCTGAGTCTGGCACAGGACACACATGGTTCACATTGTAGTAGGCAAGACAGACATGGAGCACCATACACACCCGTGATGTGCCCAACTAGCTGAGGAGGTGGCCGCACAACCGTGCCGACAGACATATTGAGTACAGCGACAGCCATGCGCAGAGGTCAGGGATCATGTGGAGTGTCCTGGGGGGCACCCAGGTATGTGTAGACAGGTGGCAGAACCATGTCCTGCAAGCTTGAGTCAGGTGGATGCAGAGAAAGGTGGCCTGGCCAACGTTGGATGCATGGGGATGGCACATGTCACAATACCCACACAGTCATGGACATCATGCACAATACACAGTCTAATCCCACACAAACAGCTAGCATCTTGCTACTCTACACATAGACACATAGCCACTATCACGGAAAACCATGCCAGACATGCCGGATGCACCATGGCAACACACCAGCATTGACTGAGAAGAGGCACCTTGGAGGCATAGGGACACCTTTATTATGCATGTATTCGGGAATGCAGAGGCAACTCGGAGTACACATGAACAGGTCATGTGGAGTAACATGTGGGTCCAACACTGGAACCCCCCTTCTGCTGCACAAATGCGTGATAGCCATGGAACTGGCACACAAGTGTCGGCCAACAGCTGAACACCCCCTGCTGCTCACGGAGAGGCTGCCATACACCATTGATCCGCTGATGTGGAAGTCCCACGCCATGTCAAGCCAATGCAAACCGTATGTGTCTGAGGGCAGTGTCACACACATTGATGCCATCATCACATTCCACAATCCCATCACTGATGACTGTCAACAAGTCTGACCATCTATTCAGGTGTACCCAGCTGCATGTAATGTGTACCATGGTGATGCAACATGTCTGCAGAGGAACCAAACATCGACAGGGGCAGTGTGCATACATCGTAAACAACTGCCACACCCAATACACCCCTGATGCATCCCTTACCCTAAGGAGACTTCCAAACTTGTCCGTGCGTGTAACGCTGAGTCGGCACACGATGACGTGTCCATGAGGAATAGCAGTGCCACAACAATGCAACCAGCAGACGGCATGCGCAAGTACCTGGGGATGAGAGACACACAAGAAGTCAGCCACAAAAAGCACAGCCACTTGCATGTGCATGTACTCGACACATGTAAGGATGACAACATGCCAGGTCACAATTATGACAGGGGAAATACACATCACTGCCACCATCACTCCAGTGACACATCCACACACACCTCTGACTCACGTGCCATACATGCAGATGGACACACACATGGCAACACATGCCACACGGGGACCAATGCGTGCACACACAGACACTGGTACTCACCACTTAGCAAAGAAGTCGCGTATGAGCCGAGTCCGGATGTCCTCTTGCGGAACCACGTCCTCCACATCACTAGCCCCATTGCCAAGCCCTTCGTCCTCCACGGGTGGATGGTCCTGATCATCTTGATCCAGGATGAGTGGCACAGCTTTCTCAACTGCCATGTTGTGTAGCATGCAGCAGACCATGAAGATTTTGCAGACCTTCGCCGGGGCATATGGGAGGGCGCCGCCGGTCTTGTGGAGGCATCGGAATCGGCTCTTCAGGAGGCCAAACGTCCTCTCTATCACTCGCCTTGTCCGGCCATGGGCGGTGTTGTAGCGGAGCTGGGCTGGCGTGATGGGGTTGCGGAGAGGTGTGATCAGCCATGGCATGTTGGGATAGCCAGCGTCCCCTACATGGAAAGCACATGGACATCAGTAGGACAGGAGAAGCGGTCGTGCTGGAAGTCTATGCAAAATACAGGACAGACAGACTGTACCCACCAACAACACATGCTCGTTCGTTGCGCAGCTGCGTCATCATTTCAGGCACCCTGCTACGCCTCATGATGTAGGCATCGTGTGCTGATCCTGGAAAACGAGCACAGACATGTGAAATCACCATGTTGGACAGACACACCACAAGGGCATTGATGGAGTGATAGTGCTTGCGATTCCTGTACGCTACCTCCTGTGCCTGTGGTGGTACCAAAGCCACATGTGTCCCATCTATGGACCCAATGACATGGGGCATCCCTCCCAGGGCATAGAATCCACGCTTGACCCCAGTCAACATTTCAGGGGTTGGAAAATGGATGAACTCATCCAGGTGAAGCAACATGGCCTCTAAGAAATCATGCAGCACACGGCAGAACATTCTCTGGGACATGCCACCAACATGAGCTATGGTATTTTGAAAGGTACCCGTGGCCAGAAAATGTAGGGCTGCCATTACCTTCAGCTTGGGTGTCAGTGCCGTAGGATGCCTGTGCAGCGGTTGCAGGTGTGGTGCCAGTCTCGCCGTCAACTCCAGAATCAACGGTTGGGGGAAGCGGTAGCACCCGATACAGTCATTCTCCCACATGGCAGTTAAAGTCCGGAATTGGTCGGGGAAGAGGCGGCGCTCTGCAGTAATTTGGAAGTGACAAGGAAGAGTGAGTGCACTACAACAACAATTCATATGTACTGAGCACATGTCAATCTGTCAATACACATATGCGACATATGGAGTCAGGTCTGTGCCACATGCCCTGGACACGTATGGCTGCCAGGTGACACTCCTACCAAGACCCAGCTACACACGGAGATTGTGAACCTCCACATGCCATGGCATGGGATTAGCTGTGTCCCAGTGTAAGTGAGCAGCCAGACGCAACACAGGAGTGACATACATCCACACATCAGCAGAAGTAGGATGTCGATTGCAGAGACTGGCAGCGGAACACTAGAGCCACAGGTCACATGACATTACACTAGGACAGACTACACACCTTGCCATGAAGGTGTACATGTGATGACTCACCACACATTCATAGAGAGGATGCAGACATGTCCTTGTTACGCTACTCTGTGTCCCATGCATACATACGCACCTCACATCCGATACCACATGTGGCCTGGTGTGCGTAACAGTGTGCCATGTCAATCTACACACAGACACATGTTGGTTGCTGCAACAGCTGATGCTTTTGAGGGAGCACCAACATCAACCCAATGTGAACCCCCCCACATACATGACATAGTCACATGGTGCACCGCGGGTAGTCACATGTCTGGTGTGGTAACCCCTGAAGCGGGCATCAGGGGACACTTGCGTGTGTTGTTGACCGTGCCATGCCAGTGACGCTCATCCCAAGTGTGCAGTACGACATGCACACATGTCAAAGGAGTCAAGGGCATGCCTGGCACACATTGCACCGTCACACATAACATCTGTACACATCTCATCATACATCTGGTGCCTACTCCACTCAGGAGTAATGTGCCACATCACAGCCTTTCACACCTGTGCCTCACACATGTAGTACTGCCCAGACAATGCCTTGATGTCCATCCATGGACAAGTATGTCAGCCCTATTCCTTCCTGTGTACTGCCTGTCACCACTGTGATGTGTGAAAGGCACCGTACTTTCGCTAAGAGGGCCTGTGTACGTTCCCTATCACTATGGGAGTGCTGCCGTATGTGTACCCATAGTGATAGTGAGCGTACGCACGTGTGTACGGTCCATCTCACTATGGGTGTTCTCGCGTATGCGTACTCATAGTAATAGTGAGCGTACAGGCGTGTCTACGGGCCGTACCACTATGAGTACGCATACGCGAGAACACCCATAGTGGTACGGCCCCTACACACGCCTGTACGCTCACTATCACTATGGGTGTTCTCGCGTATGCGTACTCATAGTGGTACGGCCCGTACACACGCCTGTACGCTCACTATCACTATGAGTATGCATACGCGAGAACACCCATAGTGATAGTGAGCGTACAGGCGTGTGTAGGGGCCGTACCACTATGGGTGTTCTCGCGTATGCGTACTCATAGTGATAGTGAGCGTACAGGCGTGTGTACGGGCCGTACAACTATGAGTACGCATACGCGAGAACACCCATAGTGATAGTGAGCGTACAGGCGTGTGTAGGGGCCGTACCACTATGGGTGTTCTCGCGTATGCGTACTCATAGTGATAGTGAGCGTACAGGCGTGTGTACGGGCCGTACCACTAAGAGTACGCATACGCGAGAACACCCATAGTGATAGTGAGCGTACAGGCGTGTGTAGGGGCCGTACCACTATGGGTGTTCTCGCGTATGCGTACTCATAGTGATAGTGAGTGTACCGGCGTGTGTACGGGCCGTACCACTATGAGTACGCATACGCGAGAACACCCATAGTGGTACGGCCCGTACACACGCCTGTACGCTCACTATCACTATGGGTGTTCTCGCGTATGCATACTCATAGTGGTACGGCCCGTACACACGCCTGTACGCTCACTATCACTATGAGTACGCATACGCGAGAACACCCATAGTGATACGGACCGTACACACGCCTGTACGGGCCGTTGCTATGCAAATGGGGTGCCCTAGGGCCCCGGAACGCACCGTACCTGTGTGTGAAGCTCCAAATTACATAGGGGACACATGAGGGACAAGTATAAAGGCCTAAATGCATGCTGGTTGTCATGGAGACCAAGTTTAAAGTTTGAATATTTTGAAGCAGGTGCACAGCAGTAGTCAGTTTGAATGAATCTACTTTTTTGCAATGTGCTTCAGGAGTTGACATCATGCTGAAGAAAAAAAACACAATGAGAACCCACTGACTGTGCTAGGTTTGAAGGGATTGGAGGAAACATAGGATGCAAATGTGAGTGACCAATCACTCTGTACTCCTGTGCATGAAACAGGCCAGCAAGGCAGATATAAGGCAGCCAGGTCCCATGAGGGAGCACTTGCCTGCACATCTTTGTATTCCACGACCCAGCTGCTGCTACTGATTCCCTGGAACCATGTCAAGGTCTGTGGAGAGGTCACAGCCCTTCACCCTGGAGGAGAACCTGGCTTTGCTGGATGTGATCCTCCCACAGTACCCCATGCTGTATGGGCGACCAGGGTATCAGGTGAGTGCAGAGTCTACTAGCAGAGAGTGTGTCCCTTTTTTGTGACTGTGACTTCTGGCATTGTTTCCAGGTGTGACACACATGCAATGTACTGTAGGGGGGGTCCCAGGGGGGGAATGCCTGATGTCTCCCAGCCAGTGAATGCTGTGGTGCATGTCTGCCGTCCTCACTTGCATTGTGTTTACTGTGACAATCACTGCATGGTGCATGCCACATTCTGCCTGTCTTGTCCTCCTGGGAATGTAGCCTCTGCAGTCCTCATGTGATTATGTGGTCAGCCCAGTGTGACAGGTGACTGTACCCAGAGATGTGTGTTAGTTCTGTGTACCTGTGCTGAGAGTGTCCACATGATGTGTTCGTACCCTGGACATCGGTGTGTGTGTAAGTCCCCTGTCATGTGGGTGGGTGCATATGTGGAGTGTAGCACCCCAGCTGCATGAGGGATGGATATACCCTGCCCATGTGATGTGAGCAGGGAGCAGTGCTGTGTGTCTGACGTGCAGAGCCAGCCCCACACCTGTGAGCCCCCCCATCTAGTGGCACATGTGCAGAGTGAGGTTTGTCGCAGCATTTGGTAATGGCAGGTGAATGTCCTGGGCCTGTGTGTCTCTGTGTACTCTCCTGCGGTAGCGTCAGTGGCCTGTGGCATGTGACTGCTTAGAGGTGCTGCACATTATCCTGGTGTAGCTTGTGATGCACAGTGTGAGCCTGGATCATTGATTGTGTTGTTGCCCTCATTCCACCTGTGTACTTTCAATGGCACGTACTGCTTTTGCCCTTCCCCAGAGGATCATGTCCCTATGACAAAGGTGCAATGCGTTGGATGCATACTATGCCTTGTTGTTAACAGCACATTTGTTCTAATATGTCTCTCTGTGACATGTGCCTGGTGTATTGCTGTAGTGTCACTTGTTCATCCTCACAGGTAGGCGCCTCTGCCAAGACGCAGATATGGCTGACCGCCGTCAGTGCCGTGAGGGGTGCGGATGGTCGCAAGCGGCGCCTGGCCCAGGTGAGGAAACGCTGGCAGGATATCCGGTGCTGGACGCGGAGGATCGCACGGGTCCTGCTGGGGGACTCACCTGAGACCCATAAGAACCGGGGGCGCCGCCGTCTGACCCACATCCACAAGCGTGTGCTGGCGGTGGTATTTCCAGACTTGGAGAGGCGCTTACAGGAGAAGCAGCAGCAGGAAGGGGGTAGGTACATGTGTGTTTGTTGTGTGTCACCAGCATTTGTAAGTGCACAGTTGCATGGATACACTGCCAGGGTTTAAAGGTGCTGTGCAGATCCAGTTACCCACAGTATAGCTGTGCTCTCCTGCCTCACTTCCCCTCCTTGCAATGTGTTCCCTGGTCTGTGTGTAGTCACTCCTTCACAAAGTAATGTAGGCTGGCGCTTTCTCCACGTGAACTATGCCTGTAGCATCATGTGTGGGGGTGGTGTCTAACAGGTTTTGGGACCTTGCCTGTGCCCTGTCTAGTTCAGTACATGTGGGTTCCATGTCAGTTGGCACTGATGCTGAGTCCAGACATGGGTGTTAGTCTCTCAAGTGTCAGGCCTTACAGCGCGCATGTCCTATGTTGTGGCCTGTGACATGATGTGCATGAGTGCGATACGCATAGTGCAGGGATGGTGGCGTGTGTAGCAGTCATTCCCATTCAGGACCATGGAGTTGTGTGGCCACTGCTGTCCCCTGGGGCATATGTTCATAGGTGTCATGTGTGTCATCACAAAACGTGGACACTCTCAGTGTCTACAGCATAGGTTGTGCTCTGTGCCATTGTCCCCTGGCACCATGTATATTGACGTGAAATGTAGTACAAGTGTCCACTGTACAGCCTGACCTGATTTTCCTTGTTCATAGTCACAGTGGCCAGTGCCTGTGTGTCTTGTTACAATCATCTGATGATGACCATTTGTACATGATTATTTGGACAGGCGCACCTTGGGAATTTGGCATCCAATCTTGCATTTATGCAGCTCCTGTGTATTTCACCCAGACTAAGAGATGTAAGTGCCACCTGTGTCTCAACAAATTGTCTCATGTAGGGGGTGGTTGGTGCGGGCAAAGCCTACATGTCAAAACCAGAATTCTCCTTGCTAGGTCTGGCCAGTGTGTGATGTTTGTCTGGACATACACTCAAGGTGCAGTGAGCCAGTCATGGTGGGCATGTTTTCAGTATTACCTATGCAGCATGTGCCTCAAGTTAATGGATATGGTCCCTCCTCATCCCTATTTTCGCCAACGCTGTGTGGTGCAGATGCAGTGCTGGATTGTCCCCAGGGCCTGGCTCCTATGTCAAACTCCATCTCATGTCATTTGCTATTGTGTCATGCTCTCCATGGATTTTCATTGGCATGGTGGGTGAACCAACTGTGTGTTGCATGCCCTACATCTGTACCTTGTTTTGTAGATGTTACTAATCTTTCTTTGCAGGCTATGCACTGTAACCTATGTAGATTGGACTCATGTGACATATTTATACAGGTGTGTGATTAATTGCTGTCTCTTCACCTTGCCCACAGCATCGTCGGGGGACACGGAGGGAGACATGAGCACAGACGGAGCGGAGGGACCGAGCACCAGTGCCAGCGTTGACATCGTGGCTGGCACATTGAGTGGTACTGAGGCGGAGGAGAGTGAGGCCGAGGACCTGTCCACTGGCACGACAGAATATGAAGCTGACGGGTCCGAGGATGATCTCTCCGAGTGGGCGGAGGCTGCACCACCAGCTGACAGCGGCACAACATCGCACCCCGCCCCCTCCATTGCCATCAGCCGCCTCCCACTTGCTTGTGTCCCTTCCCAGCATGCCCGGTCACCACATGTCTCCTTCCTGCCAGGCACCGCACCCCCTGCCCCTGTCTCCACTGCTGCCGCCAATGCCGAGTCTGTGGACATCCAGCGGCAGTTGCAGGTTGGTCAGCCTGCGATCCTTAATGTCCTCCATGGCCACAGCCAAGTGCTGCACAACATGGAGGCATACTTGGAGGGCATTTTTTCATCGCAGGCTGACCAACGGCAGTTGCTGAGGTCCATAGACTCGACACTGACTGCAGCAGTGGGTCTCCTGCAGCGCTACGTCCCACCCCCTACCCCTGCCCCATCCACACTTCCCACTCCCATGCCTGTCCCACGTACACCCAGACGTCAGCATGCACCCACCACAACAGACACAGGCACCACACCAGCAGGGAAGGTCATACGCACTTCTCCTGGCACGCACACACAGGGTGAAGTAGGCACACCCACTGGGTCGGGGGGCAAATGTAAGTCACGCAGCCAGAGTGGGAGTCCGCATTCCACCCAATCCACTCCCTCCAAATCCCCTCCCCTCAGCTCTCCTGGCCACATATCCGGCAAGGACTCCTTCATGGCCGCTCTGTCCCTGGGCCCCACTGTGACACCACCCCGCAAGCGGTCAAGGGAGTCCCCGGTCAGGGTGGTTGAGTCCCCCCCGTCCGCACCCTCCCCCAGTGGCGCTGCGACCCATCCCTCCGCCCCCCCCTCCTTGGGGCCTGTTGTTCCTTCGGGTGCAGGGGAGACACTGGAGGACCTTGCTAAGGTGTGCAGCGAGATCCTGGCCTCCGCCTTTGGCCCTGCCCCACCCCCTGTGGTGGAGTCCTCCATCCCTGCACCCACGACGCCTACCCTTCGCCCTCATGTCCCTGCGGTGCCTGATCCTTTCCCCCCACATGATGCCCTCCCCGCTGTGGAAGACTAAGGAGTCTGAATGTGCAGGCAAGCTAGGGGACACGCATCCCACTGTGTCCCCCATCCAGCTGTGACTCATGGACTGCCCTATGGGCTTTGTAAATATAGAACTTGATCCACACACACGTTATTTGGAAATGCTGAATAAAGCCTTTTTTTTTTCCTTAGAACACTACTGCTTTTGTGGTGTTGCTGTTGGTGGGGCTGCTACGTGATTTTGGGTGGTGATCATGTGTTGGGTGTGTGGGAAATGTAGTAGTGTGCTGGTCATAGGGGGTACCCTGGTATCTGTGTGCCATCACAAGGTGTTAGCTAGGTTTCTCTGTTCATGTAAGCAGTTCCTGCATGGCGAAATTGTCCCAAGGTGTATTCCTTCCTCTGTGTACCCTGACATCTTCCCTGCAGGGTGTTCCCAATTTTGAGCTCTGAGCTGTGTGTACATTAGCTGGGTGTGTGACGGACACCTTCAACTTTGGCCATGCATGCAGAGCGATGTCTCCACCTGCATCATTCGTGGCATCCTTGATGATCACTGTACTTGTGTATGTAGTCTGTTGACATGACTTCATGTGGACATGTTCCCTTTTAGGCTGTATGCATGTGTGTACTCCCAGCCTCGCACACATGTGTTACATGTACTGCAGGGTCTTTGTGCACCTGACTGACAATTGTGGCAATTGGATCTGTGGTTACTCCACCCTTATTTTTTTCCATGGGCAATGCTGGTGGCCTCTGCACCCACCCCTCCTGTCTCTGGGCACTGCTGGGAGGACTCTGCACACACCCCTCCTGTCTCTGGGCACTGCTGGGAGGACTCTGCACACACCCCTCCTGTCTCTGGGCACTGCTGGGAGGACTCTGCACACACCCCTCCTGTCTCTGGGCACTGCTGGGAGGACTCTGCACCCACCCCTCCTGTCTCTGGGCACTGCTGGGAGTGATAGGCACACACCCCTCCTGTCTCTGGGCACTGCTGGGAGTGATAGGCACACACCCCTCCTGTCTCTGGGCACTGCTGGGAGGACTCTGCACCCACCCCTCCTGTCTCTGGGCACTGCTGGGAGGACTCTGCACACACCCCTCCTGTGTCTGGGCACTGCTGGGAGTGATAGGCACACACCCCTCGTGTGTCTGGGCACTGCTGGGAGTGATAGGCACACACCCCTCCTGTCTCTGGGCACTGCTGGGAGGACTCTGCACCCACCCCTCCTGTCTCTGGGCACTGCCGGGAGGACTCTGCACACACCCCTCCTGTCTCTGGGCACTGCTGGGAGGACTCTGCACACACCCCTCCTGTCTCTGGGCACTGCTGGGAGGACTCTGCACACACCCCTCCTGTCTCTGGGCACTGCTGGGAGGACTCTGCACCCACCCCTCCTGTCTCTGGGCACTGCTGGGAGTGATAGGCACACACCCCTCCTGTCTCTGGGCACTGCTGGGAGGACTCTGCACACACCCCTCCTGTCTCTGGGCACTGCTGGGAGGACTGTGCACACACCCCTCCTGTCTCTGGGCACTGCTGGGAGGACTCTGCACCCACCCCTCCTATTTCACGATATGTACGCTTAGAACATACACGTGTGTGGGTTCGCTCCATGCATACGAGGTGGGGGTACGCTCCATACGTCTGTGGGTGAGGGTACGGGTCGTACTTACACTGTTGGGGTGGGGGTACGCTCCATACGTCCGCGGGTGTGGGTACGGGTCGTACTTACACTGTTGGGGTGGGGGGTACGCTCCATGCATACGGGGGGTGAGAGTACGGTCCGTACATATGCATCCCCACGCTATGTGATGCTTGTGCGGGCCGTACCCAGGCCTTTGCCACGTGGGTACAGCCGTCCCGCCATAGTTGGGATGACGTAGGTGTGGGCGGGGTACGACTCGTACCCACGCTCTTAAGGCGTGGGTACGAGACGTACCTGTATTGTTGTGTTGCCGGTTCGCGTCGTCAAGCACTTCCTTTGTGGCGGACGCTGGCTTTGCTGGACACGCCCCCACCCCCTCGTAGTGACCAGGTCCTGGGGGTCAGGTATGTCCAGGGCATGTGTGCTATGTGACTTTGGTGGGGGGTTTGTGTCCTGCCCCTGCCCCCCCCCCCTTTGCCCCTGGGTGTTGTTCTGACCTTCTGCGGCATCTGCGTCCGAACCTGTAGAGGAGGTCGACTGCTATGAGGGCCGGGATGACACGTAGGTTCGGGTCCATGTCTGTCCGTCGCGTACAGGTACTCCTTGTTCGTGTCGTCCTGATTTCCCGGCAGTTTTTGGCAGCCGGAAAATATTCACCGTGCGGGATGACGTCGGTGCGAATCGTGATTCCTGGTTCGTGAATGGCAGGCTGCGTGCGTCCCGACGTCACGTCAGCGCTTTCCCGGATCGCATTTGTATGTTTATTTTCGTCGGTCGGGGTTTTGTACGATTCGTGCGGAAATGGTGTTTCCGTGCGAATCGTAATTCCATGTTTGTATATTTTGACGACTGGGTACGTGTCGGACGGAGAATATGCTCCGTCCGACGGTTCGTACCCGGTTTTTACCGGATCGTGATCGGCACCTAAATGTATATGTATTTACCTGAAAAGTGTACTGTATTATTTCAATTAATGTTTATAAATATTTTTCTTAGAACTAAAAAGACCACCATGACTGAAGGAGCCCAATTTATTACTTCACAAAAAGGGAAAATGTTATTGTGTTATATGGGTTATGTATACACACAACAACAACAAAGTGGTTTAAAAGTGTTTTGGAAATGCAGCAAATATTATTCGAATAAATGCTATGGAAGAGCTATTACACAGGAAACCACTGTTATATCTGTTAAAGAACATAACCACCCACCAAATGTAACAGAGATTGAAATAAGAGGCGCTCTTGAAACAATAAAAATAAGCTAGCACTAGTACAGATAGCCATACCACAGAAATACTGAAATATCAGTTACTAACAGTACCCTAACATGCATCTAGTCAATTACCATCTATTGATTCTTTAAAAAGGACAATAGCTAGACAAAAGAAAGCCACTACAACTACTACACCTGCCCCTAAAACCTTTCAAGAGGTAGAGATTCCCCCTGAGCTAAGTTTAACACACACTAATGAACCATTTATATTATTTGACAATAAATGCAAAGACAAACAAATTATTATGTTTGCTACTGCAAACAATTTACTTAAATTACAACAATGTAACACTTGGATGATGGATGGGACCTTCAAAATCTGTCCCAAACCATTTCATCAGTTATACACAATGAGGTGCCGATTCCGATCCGTTAAAAAAATTTACCGACCGACTGGTATCCGTATTTTATTACGCATGAATCGTACAAGTCCCGTACAAACGGCGAAGTACGATTCGTACGTGAAAAATACATACGAATGACCTCAGGAAAAGTCTACGACACGTCCCTGGACAGTTTTACGTACGAGTCGTAAGACTGAAGTCCGAGCGCACAAGTCCGATCTGTACCGGCGTCCCGAATACACAAGCGTATGGAAAACGTCCCGTATGGAGCGAAGTTTGTATGACCCCTACCCCGGGTACACTTGGGCCTGGGGTACGAGTCGTACGGCCCCCCCAGCCTCCCACCCCTCCCGCGTACGTCCGCACCGTACCCCCAGCCCCCGTATGTACGCACCGTACCCCCAGCCCCCGTATGTACGCATACATACGGGGCTGGGGGTATGCGCTGGGGGTACGGTGCATACATACGGGGTCTGGGGGTACGGTGCATACATACGGGGGCTGGGGGTACGGTGCGTACATACGGGGGGCTGGGGGTACGGTGCGTACATACGGGGGCTGGGGGTACGGTGCATACATACGGGGCTGGGGTTATGCGCTGGGGGTACGGTGCGTACATACGGGGGCTGGGGGTACGGTGCGTACATACGGGAGCTGGGGGTACGGTGCGTACCGGGCCCCCTTTTTCTCATGCATCGCGGCGTACTTAGCTTTTCCGGCACTTTTTGGCTCCCGTAAAAATATAGCCATGCGGAGTGCTGCGGGTACGAATCGTACTTGCTGGTCCGTAAAATGCTGCCTGACTCCGTGCGGACGTCGCGTACGTGCTGTCCAGGATCGGAATTGTATGTATTTTTTAGCCGCACGGTGTTTTTTACGATTCATACGGAAATGGTATTTCTGTACGAATCGTACTTGCTGGTTTGTACGGTGGAATTCCCGGGTACGAGTCGTACGGAGAAAACGCTCCGTACGACCATTTGTACCCGGGTTTTACAGGATCGGAATCGGCACCTACATGTTTTTTTCCAATATACTAATATTCCATTTATCTATACCCTACTCCCCAATAAACAACAAGCTACCTACCTTTAAATTTTAAACCAAATAAAAGATAAAACCAATAATTATTTTCCTCTGAAAATAATTATTGATTTTGAGCGTGCCATGATTAATACTATACTAAAATGCTACCCACATACAGCAATCCAGGGCTGCTATTACCATTTTAATCAATGTCTATGGAGATATCTGCAAAAGTCAACCCTAAGGGGCCCATTAGCATGGCAGGCAGATCATCATCGCCCGATCGGCGGTGGTGATCTGCCCACCAAAACTTCCCACCGGACAGCCATTTACCCCCCGCCACATTAGCATGACAGGGGGTACCATGGTGGACGGAAAGACCGTCCACCGCTTTTCTGCCGGCAGGCAATCGTCACGATTGCCTGCCGGGCAGAAAAGGCCCATAATATGGTGATGGTGCCTTGCAGGCACCTCCATCCATATTATTATGTGTGCGGTGTGCATGCATTTCCATGGCGGAGACTCCGCCATGGAAAGGCATGCGGAGTTCACTTTTGGGGCCCATTGCGGGCCCCTGGGGGAGCTGCACTTGGTGGGTACCATGGTACCCCCCTACATTGGCATTCACAAGGTGGCAGGCACCGCACGGTGCCTGTCACGTTGTGCATGACAATGCACAACATGCATATATGACATTGTGGCGGGTGCTGCTTACAGTACCGCCCGCCACAATGTCATATATGCGGGATGCGACCGCCAGGGTGGCGGTCGCATCCTAATGGGCACAGCGGGACCGCCTCACCTCTGGCAGTCGGTCCCGTTTACCATTACAGTCCGCCCGCCATGGTAATGGGCCTCTAAGTGTTGAGTATGCAACCGACAGTACTTTTGCATACCTAGTTAAAAAATTAATAGCACTGGCCTATGTTCCAGTAACTGAGGTAGCAGAGCACTATAACCTCCTAATATAAACCCCCTACTACAAAAGAAATGAAGAAAAACTAAGCCCACTAATAGATTACTTCGAAGATACCTGGGTGGGAAGACTCCACAGATCAGGGCACAGAAGACTACCCAAATTCCACATTCCATGGTGGAATGTGTATTTGAGCACACTAAACAAACAAGGCAAAACCAACAATTTTGTTGAAGGATGGCATAATGCCTTCCAATCAACAACAGGAAGAGGGATACCTACCCTACATAAACTACTCCAAGCCCTCCAAAAAGAACAAAGTTATCAGGAACTTAGAATGGAACAATCTATGACTCAAATAGCCCCTAAACTCACAAAGCAAACCCAAAAAATGTACGACTTACTACAAAGTCAGGTAACACTATACCCGACTACAAGAGGCCTAGGATACCTATCACTAATAGCAAAAACAATTATTTAAATAATTTTTCTAAAACAATTTAAAATAGCTTTCCTACAAAATTGTAACTGTACATATAATTTTTCTTGAGGTCGTAAAGTATAAATAATTTGTCATATATATTTAATATCATTATATAAATATATATTGACATCTTAATTACATTTTACCAAAAATAACACATGTATAAAATACTATACTCAACATACCCTCCCACAATTATAAAATTAACTACTTACGGTTTCTGTAGCTGAAAAAAACGTAATCCAAACATCGTTAATCCATCCAGGTATCTCTCAATCCAAATGAATATTAAAATTAACCCCCCAAAAAATGTAAAAATACAACTGTTCCAAAATAAAAATCCAGAATCGAGAAATCCAACGGGTTTCATCCATTAAAAAAACGAAAGTATTGCTTAGAAAAGAAACGCTCCAGGAAAAACTGAAAAATTAAGAAAGTGTTAAATAAATATTAGTATTAAATACTAATACACACTTCTTAATAAAAAAAAGCTATCCTGTACAAAATCCGATTCCGATAACGAAACCTGTAAAAATAGAAATAAACATACCCACCCACACAAACATACACATAGACTATAATATATAACATGTAAACACACTTTATCTACCATATACACACATTTCTATACATATCCTACCCTCTCTACACTAGGCCTCAAAGTCTCAACATCTCGCTAAACCATAACTAACAACTCAAACACACCAAAAACACAACAACCTAACACTACACATACTAACTACCACCTAACAACATGCAAATACACGTAAAAATGTAATTTAAATATAGTAAATTAAACTTGCCTTCTTTGATGCGACGCAGCATCTAACCACGAGCTTCTCCCCTGTGAAATGACCCAAAACAACAGTAAGCAGTTACAAAATAGTCCTTGTAAAACAAAAATGGCTGCTTAAATAATAAAACACATAGAAAATAATTCCAAAACATAGCATACAGGCATAAATAAGCAACTTAGATATTTTCTAAAAATATTAGACTATTGTACTAATATTTTAAAAATAATGTACAATGTTTAATACATTGTAAAATTATAATAATAATTAATAAAGAATATATTAATAATTGTTATAATTACTTATTAATTTGTATCATTTACAATACCTACCCAAACATGCCTAATAATGTATAAAATGTTAAATAAAAACTTAACTTTTGAAAAGCATATTTGTATAAAATCCAAAAATGTACAAATTAATATTATTAAGTTTTCATAAATTAATTATATTCATTAAAAATATATCTGACATGTTAAAAAATAAATAACAATTGACAATGTTTTTTTGTGTAAATATGTATAATATGACATTGTATAATTACAAATAAATATACAAATATTTAGTAAATGTTAAAAATGCAAATACAAAACTGTAAAATTATGTTGTAAAAATGATGTTTGTTACAAAAATATTATAAAAACAATGTTTAAAAATGTTTCCTACTACAAAAGTCAAATACCTATGTTGTAAAATTTTGAAATGTTAAAAACATGTATGTTAAAAAAGTAATGTATGTGAATAAGCATATATATGCAAATTATTTGATTTTCTTCTTGAAAAATATGTATTTATTTTCTATGTTTCCTCACTTGTATAACATTGCCTTAATAAAATGTATTCTTTCACCCTAAACATTTTATTAGTAAAAAATAAAAGAATATTTAAAATTAACAAGTGTTATTCTTTTTGTATTAAATTATTATCATTAAATATGTTCCTTAAATATATATTTTAATTCAATGTATATATTTTGTTTAACTAATATATATCATATCAATATATATGTATAATTATTTTACTAAGTGGTCCATTATAATGGCGGGCGGATCGCCACCGCCCGTATGGCGGTGGCGATCCACCATACATTATCCGCCGCCCGCTTCCCATTTCCCCCCCACCATATTAGGATGGCGGGGGGACCCCAGCGGACGGAAAGACCGTCCTCCGGTTTTCCGCCGGTCTAACAGGAGATCGGGCGGAAAAGGGGATTAATATGGTGGCGGTGTCTGCAACAAACCGCCATCCATATCAAGATGCAGGCGGTGAAGTGCCTTTCCATGGCAGCGTTGCCGCCATTGAAAGGCATGCAGAGACGGCATTTGGGGGCCCGTTGCGGGCCCCCAGGGTGTCGGGGGTGTACTTGGGGGTACCTAAGGTACCCCCTCCATTTGCATGCACAACGTGGCAGGCACCGCGAGGTGACTGCCACGTTGTGCATGCAAATGCACAAATGCCTTTTTAAGATTGTGGCGGGTGCTGCTGAAAGCACCGCCCACCGCAATGTTAAAAATGCGTGATGCGCCCGCCAGTGTGGCGGGCGGTCCTATTTGCCGAGACGATGGCGGGCGTACTTTGTCCGCCCGCCATCGTAATAGACCCCTATGTATTAATTCTGGAAAAATGCTGGACAGGAAACCTATATAATATACCACTCCAGTTAGTATTAAGTCATGGAAGGTGCTGGACAGTAAACCTATAAAATGTACTATTCCCACTCCAGTTAGTAGTAAGTCAGGGAAGGTGCTGGACACTAAAGATATATAAATTACTATTCCCACTCCAGTTAGTATTAAGTCAGGGAAGGTGCTGGACACTAAAGATATATAATTCACGATTCCCACTCCAGTTAGTATTAAGTCAGGGAAGGTGCTGGACAGTAAACCTATATAATTTACTATTCCCACTCCAGTTAGTATTAAGTCAGGGAAGGTGCTGGACACTAAAGATATATAATTTACTATTCCCACTCCAGTTAGTATTAAGTCAGGAAAGGTGCTGGACACTAAAGCTATATAATTTACTATTCCCACTCCAGTTAGTATAAAGTCAGGGAAGGTGCTGGACAATAAAAATATATAATTTCCTATTCCTACTCCAGTTAGTATTAAGTCAGGGAAGGTGCTGGACACTAAAGATATATAATTTACTATTCCCACTCCAGTTAGTATTAAGTCAGGAAAGGTGCTGGACACTAAAGCTATATAATTTACTATTCCCACTCCAGTTTGTATTAATTCAGGGAAGGTGAATGACACTAAACATATATAATTTAATATTCCAACTGCAGTCATTAATAATTCAGGGAAGATGTTTCACTTTAAACTTTATATTATAGAAATTACTTGAAAAATAATTATTTTACATAGTATTAAAATGAAATACATAGGGGTCTATTAGGATGGCGGGCGGATGGCGGCGACCTTCCGCCCACCATCGAAACCCGGAAAACTGCCGGTCCAATTTGCATCGCGGTTTTGATCACCGCGGTGTGATTTTCCACCCGCCACTTTTCCGCCGGTTGCAGTTATAATTGTTGCGTATCAGGGCCAAGCACCGCCGGCACGATTATGATGCCGGCGGTAGCCAGCCTTTCCGCTGCGGTGGAACCACCATGGAAAGGTATGCGGAGACATGTTCCGGGGCCCATTGCGAGCCCCCAATGTGTTGGGGGGGTGTGGGTGCACTGCCCCTACATGTCCCTGTATCAGGTGGCAGTGCGGGAAAATGCAGGACATGCTATTTTTGACACCGCGGCGGTGCTGCTGGCAGCAGCGACCGCCGCAATGTTAATCGCCAGAATCCAACCGCCGCGGTCAGATTTCGACTGCTGAGCATCCTAATTGGACCGGCGGTTATGCAGCGGTCCTTGCGGGCGGTCTTTTCCCACTGCCATGGCGGTCGGGGAGATTTTCTGACCGCCATCCTAATGGGCCCCATAGACTACATATAATGCATTAATACAGTTTTAAATACATTTTTATATAAATATTTATAACATTATTACTTAAACATTTTAAAATATTAACATTTTCTAAAAAATGTATAATATTTTTTTTTATCCTAATATTAAATATACATTTCAAATAATTTTTTGTATGAATATTTTTTTTAAATCTTTTTTACATTTTTAATTAAAATAAATATTTACATTATATTTCTAAACAGTCATCATTTCTCATCCCTATCAACACAAAATAACAAACATATATATATATTTTTTTTCATTTTGAAATGGAAAATAATTTTAAGAAATAGTATAAAAAATTCTTTTTACACCAACATCATCCATCAAAAACACAACAAAGCTTTGCAAATACCTCTATATTTTTCAATGTATTACTTATATAAAAAAATTCCTAATAAAAAGAATTTTAAATTAAAATTTCCACTATTAACCCCTAAAATCACAAAATTTGCAACTCAAAATAAAAAGATCTCCATAAATTAATATTGAAAATTCCAAAATGAATTTCATTTTTTTGTAAAACACTTCCCACCCATATCCCCTAAAAACACAACACCCCGCTCCTAAATTTGTTTTCTAAAATTTCAATTTTTTTTATTATTATTTTAAATATTTTAAAAACACTACACCACCCTTTCCCATAAAAAAACAACATCCCACACCTACAACATTACAAATTTTAAATGTGCATTTTTTTAAAATTATTTTTAAAACACTCCCCACCCTTATCCCCTAATCACCCAACATCCCCCTCCTAAAATTTATATTACAATAATGTTTTTATTACAATTTACTACAACTATTATTACATTAAAAATAACAATATTTTAATATTAATTAATACTATGTGCCATGTCTTGGCAGGAGACACATACCAAGCCATATGTGGCTGTCAAGGGCAGGAACATCGTGGGGTGGCAAGATCTTGCATGAATGTATTTGCTTTTGGTTCCAGGATTTTCCAAACAGATGGGGAAGGTGAAGTGTTTTACTATAGAATCGGTTACTTCCCAACGCTCAACCGCTTTCCCAAGAGGTTCGCCCTGTGTGCTTAAGTGAAAGAGAAGAACGTAAGAACACTCTTAATTAGTTGTTATCCCAAGGCATCATACAACCCACAGATTCCTCTCCGTGGGTGGCACCCAATGTCCTAGTGCGCAAAAAAACTCCTGGGATCAGGCTATGTTTCGACATGCGTGATCTCAACAAAAACATAGAGGTGGACTGCCATCCACTACCTAAGATTCAGAATTTGCTGCCTAGTCTGGGTGGAGCATTGTGATGTTTCAAGATTTACTTCAGGTTGGCTTATCTCCAGGTTGACCTGTCTACTGAGTCCCAGGATTTAACAACTTTTGTGACACCCTACGTGGTATATCTTGAATAGAACACTTTACCCCGCTCACTTTTACTCAGCGTGCCATTACCCTGCAGCTTTTTCACCGTAAAATCTTTTACAACGCAGGGCTTTACAACGCAATCTGTAACAACGCACTCCCCATTACAATGCAATTTACTATTCTAACTCCACTGTGGCATTGCTTTGGGAAATGTGTTTTAATAGTTTGTGGTGTAAAGCCCTGCTTTGTAAAAGATTATGCGGTGTAAAAACTGGAGGGTAATGGCACTGCGGAGTAACGCATGTTAGGTAAAGGATGTTTCCCGGTATATCTAACGCTGCCCTTTTGGTTGGTGTCTGCTGCCAGCATGCTCCAAAATCTTATGGATAGCTTGTTCAGGGACATAGCTGGCATGCAGGCATATCAGGACAATATTTTGGTTTATGCCAAGGATTTGGACGAACACAGCAGAATCCTGAGGAAGGTTTTGTCAATCCTGCTGCAAGGAGTATGATTATAAGGTTGGAGAAATGTAAGTTCGCCACTAATGAGTTGGAATATCTGGTGCATACGGCGTCGAGTGATCAATTAAGCCAAAGAAGCTATCAAAGCCCCGACAGACAAAGATGCTTTACGCTCATTTTGGGCGCTGGTAGAATATTATGCACGCTTTGTTCCTGGGTATGCCGCAGAGGGTTTTGCTTAGAAAGGGGCAAAGATGTTTGTGGTCAGATGATCAAGCTATAGCCTTTGAGAAAGTCAAGGAGTTAATTGCAATGGCTCCAGCTTTGTGTGCCGTTTGTGAGAGCCGCACCTCTATGATTACATTGGATGCCAGCACCAATTGCTTGGGTGCAGTGCTCACTCGGCGTGACAAAACCATTGGCTTTACATCCAGGTCCCTCAAACCACACGAGCCCCAGTACAGCACCATTGAGCAGAAAACCCTGGCATGCGTATGAGCTGTTCGCAATTTTAGAACATACATATGGGACACCAGGCTTGAATTAGTTTCGCACCACAAACCATGGTACATATCTTCACAAATTGTGCGTGAAATAGTATGTCCTACAGACTCCCCTGATTAGTTTCAAAGTTGAAAGAATATAATTTTGTTATCAACCATATCCCGGGTGGTAAACAATTTCAGATGGATTGTTTGTCCTTCATGGCACTTGATGACGATGAAGATGACCCGGTTGTTGATGATGTTGAATGTGTTGCGCTGGTTGATGCCCTCTCTGTGTACCAGTCTGCTGTGGGTGAGCAAGACTGCAATCCCCCATTAAGACCAGAAAAGGGGAGTCCAAGTTTTCTGTTCCCATGCATGTGGATAGAGTCAGAAAAGGAGGTGCTGCACTTATTTTGGACAAGGGATGGTGAAACAAGTGGCAGCTGGTAAAGCTTACCTATGATCAGGTTGGTATTATGGGTAAAAAGAGAGATGTGGTTAAAAATACTGATTGGGCACAGTGGCTTCAGGCTACTATTCAGCCTTCCGTTGTTAGTGACAAACAAGCGGAGGTTGACCAGGGATGCAAAGTCTAGGATATAGATACTGCCACTGAGCGTACAGGTATGAGAGTGGTGGGTTCTCATGTCAGGAGAGCTCCAAAAAGGTTTGATGATTTTGTTCTTACATAGTGCTAACCCCACAGATTTATTCTTGATGTATTGCTGTTTCAAGTTCAAGTTAAAAGGTGAAAGATGATGCAGTGGATTGTCTCTTCAAGTTGTTTATGCCAGAGCATGCCTTGCTTGTGCATGTGCTCCAGCTCAATGTAATGTTTATGTTCAAATGTGTTCACATGCATTGTATGGCTGTCAGCTGGGATTCTCTTACAGCACACCAGGACATGCCATGGGCTTTATCAATTGCAATAAAGCTTACTTCAAAGGTGGCCTCCCTATCTAGCGCCATCTTTTGCGTTGAGATATGCTCTATAAGGTATAACCTTATTGTAAGCCTCTAAGAGAACCGCCTACTTTTCTATTGTGGCCTTGTTGTCTTGAAAGTAGTGAGTGTAGGTCTCTGTGACACGTTTTTTGGTGTTCCAGCCAGTCAACTCCCAGGGGGTTGAGCCCAATTCCTCTCTAGGCCTTGGGACTGCTATGTTCAAGTGTGTAACTATGGGTGGGTGGTCCAAGATACCTCGCGGCAGGAATCGGGTATGGTTGAATCGGCCCAGTTGGCAGTAGTAAATCCTCCAACCTGGACAGAGAGCACATTGTGTTGGCCACGGAGGAGTACTGGTGTGTCACCGGGTGCTCCTTCCTCCAGATATTGGCCAATCACTGTGCTTCTAAAAAGTTAAACAAACGCAGGTCTACCAAAGTTGTTCTTCCTGAGGCAGTCACCCTGTCCATCTCCCCATGCGCAGTAAGGTCTCCACCAATGAGAAGCATAGCCTCTGGCAGGCCCGCTAACCAGCTCCCCAGCTGGTCCAGTCCCACCGATTGTAGGCCCAGGGAGAAGTAGCAGGATGCCAGTATCAATTATTTCCCGCACCAGCACTCCCACTCCATAACCTGGCATCCTAGGTCATCCGCCCATGACTGTATAACCTGTAGAGGTAGGGACTTGCGGCACAGGATTCCCACACCTCTAGACCCTCCTACAAACCCTGTGTTAGATAATAACAGGCTCAAGAAGCCACAGCAATTGCCCACGAGATGGGTTTTCTATAGTAAGATGATATCTGGATCTTGTCTAGCGAAGTACTTCCACAGAATGCCCTGTTTGTGCTTACTATCCTGGACAAATGTGCACCAAACAATTCACAATGTCACAAGGATACAACCAATAGGGGGGGCGTGACCCCGCAGAGTAAACAGTACTAATTGTTCACAGGTCATGGCCTCAGGCCTGTTCCAAGTCTTTTCACCACTGGGGCCCTTCTCTGCCCATGAGCCATCCACCATCCACCCAACATGTCCGCAATCATTGGGGTGACCCCTGGGAGCACTGCCTCCTCTAACTCATCCAGGGAGTCCCCAGACCTGTTTCCCGAGTCCGCAGAGTCTTTCAGCACTGGGGCCAAATTGTTGCCCGTGGCCAGGGATCATCACTGTTTGATTTCTGCCACAACTTTGGTCTGCTCCGTCTTTGCCTGGCTCCTCGACGAGGCAGCTGATGAGAGCCAGCTTGGCTTACGCTTAGGCTTCTGTCTCTGCCACTCCTCCAGCATTTCCCACTCCTGTTTCTCTAGGGTAGGGTGTCTCCTTGCTTACAACCAGTCCCAAACCTCTACAGCCATCGAGTAAAAAGGGTAACCTTCCTGGTCAATGGTTCACAAGTTTGGCAGGGAAGAATAGAGCCTACTAAAGGTTTAATGTTCTCAGGTGGCATTTCAGCGCAGGATAGGTTTCTCTCTGCCATTGCACTGCATTGGTGTAGTCTGGATATTTATTCACAGAACCACCCCTCAGTTCACAGGGGCCATGGGTGCCTGCCACCTGAAAAATGTTGTCAGGGTCTCGAAAGTTCAATAGCCTTGTGACCACCGATGTGGGCTCTCTCAACAGTGTACATGTTAGAGGCCTTGGACCCGAGAGCAGTAGACAGGAGCCAGTGTTCCGGAAACAGTTTCATGCTGGGGCCTTCTGCATTCTCCAGAAGCCCCACAAGCCTCATGTAATTGCTCCAAGATCTGCCCTCTGCATCTTCCACATGATCTTGAAGGTGGTCTATAGTTTCTCCATCTCAAATATCTTATAGCTCATCTCTGAAAGAGCAGTTTCAAGTGGGCCAGCGAAGACTCCATTTCAACAGCCCTCCCCGTAAGTTTCTCATTGTCAGCATGCAAGAGTCTCGAGTCCACAGCCTCTGCATCAATTTTGTGTTCCATTGTGAGTTTTGCATCTCTAATCACCACTAGGATTTCCGCTGTGTGGGCTGCTAACCCCAGGTCTCCCACCACCAAGGTAGGTTGGTACGTTCCCTCTCCAGGCCTCAGAGGGGGTCTACCGCCGGCCAATTTTGTGTTGGCTTTGGCTGCACCATGGATGTATAGTGATCCTCCGCCTCCCTGGTTTGAGGCAATCTATGGCATTGCGCTGGATATTTTGTCTCTCCAAGCAGAGCTGCCTTACTCAGGGAGCCACCTCACCCCCCTGGAATCCCAGTCAGTCCCTCCTGCCCCCCAGGACCAAAGCCCCTGGGATCCAACCAACTGCATGGCCCCCCAGGCAGGACCGAGCAGCAAAATGGACCAGGCACCTGGCCAGGGGGGAGACCCCCTGCTGCATGAGCGCCCCAGCTTACCCCTCCAAAGAGGCACATCGGTTTTGGCCCAGGCCGCTCCACTTCCCTGTTGAACTTTGTCTTCGGACACCACACCCAGCGTGGTCTCATGGCTGTCCACCTCAGGCACAGCAGTAACATCCGCTTTCAATGGGCGGTCACCCCACATACTTCAAAATCCTTCTGCACCTCTTCAGAAGAAGGAGGGGGGCCCCCACTCATGTAGTCAGCGGGACCCCCAGATGGTCCCGCAGTCACTGCCAGCACCTCTCACCACCGCGCCCAACCTCTGCAGTCGCCCCTTTGGCTCATCCCCTGCTCTGGACTGCCCTAGGGGTCATGCCCGGTGGTCTATTCAGGCTGTCCAGCACTGCCATTCAGTCTGCTGGTGCTTACAGTGGTGCACCACTTTGGCCATGCTCAGAGCACAAGCCCTATGGCCATTTTGAATACCCCACATCAGCCCCGGGATTGAAGCATGCCAAGCACGGCCGCACTGTGGGGTTACTGGGGCTCCGCAGGTGCGGTATCAGAGCCTCTGGGTGCCCCTTTCAAATCTGTGCTTCTGGATCGAGCTCTAGGGCCTCTGAAGAAGCACCTCCACGTAGCCAGGTCGCGGAGCCAAGGCTCGTGTGACCTGCTCCATTTGTGGCTGGCAACGCCTTTAATTGTCACCTCTTTCACTGTTTCCTATAACCACACAAGGAAGAAGTGAAAACTCCTAAATCCAGAAATAAACCTTTGCACACATCCAGAGATATGCTTGTTTACACACACACCATTACACAGATATACATACATATCCACCAATACACCTGTGCACACACCCACGATACACTGCGCACACATCTACCATACAGGTGTCCACTAACCCACTGAGATACTTGCGCACTCACAGATTAGCAATCACGCCCATTTTAGCATAAGAACGAGGAATCAAACATTCATTTGCATACGGAAATGACAATACATGAAGAAGCAGGGGAAGCTTCTCCCACATAAAACGGGTCCCGGTTCTGGCAGCTACCTATGGGCTGCATCTGCGGTCAAGCAGACTCAGGAAAGTTTGGTGAATTTGTCCTGGTGTCATTTTCTGACACCGGGACATAATTCAGCACTGCCTGCAGGTTGGCTGTATTTTATTCAGAGCAGCAACCTACAGGCAGCAGGGGACTTTCTTATTTTAACATCCAGACGGGCCTCAACAATTGTCTGATTTAAAGGGCCATAAACCCTTCTTTTGTTCAAGCATTATCCTGGCTGGGATCTTTTAGAGACTAACACCTAGACACCAATACAATGGAAGGAAACAGATGTACACAGCTTGGTATCCCTTAGCAAGTACTTAAGAGAAACTACTGGAGGTGTCTTTTTTAACTTTGTTTAATTCCCTATGTAAGAGATGTCTTGCACTGTAAAAATGGAATGCAAAATGTATGAATAATTACCCAAATAGTGATTTAAATGATACCTACATTTTATATTTAACTTTGTGCTGCACTATTCATCCTAGTGTAGGCTGTCAAGGCACTGTACATCACACACAAAGGCACAGTAAATCATACAAGTGTATAAATCAATGTACAGGAAATGATACATAAGGCAATCCATACTTGTAGACATATGCCAACAGTAAATGGTCAGGAGAAACACAAAGGATATAAAACGCAATGCAGAGATTGTGTTTGTTATTAGCCAAAGGAGTCCTTCTTTGCAATCCATGAATAGCAACAGATTAAGAAAAACAATAAAAATCTAAATCCACGACTCATACTTTGCATCCAGCTCCATGATGTCGGTAGATAGATTACTTTGCTATATTAGGAGGCTTGCAACGTATGGACTATAAGTAACAAAATGATCATGAGGAGCATGATGTGTTTAACAGGAGGCACATAAACCCTCCATACTACTTTAGCAGTGAAAACGGTGACTGGACAAAAGAGACTCTTCCAGGACCATGTTAACTACTAGAGGTATCTCACCACTATTATAATCCCCTTAAAATTGCTGGGTACTTAATAAACCCTACAGCAGGTCCTAATCCTGTAAGATATTTAAAAATGCATCTTCTTTATGAGCAATTGAGTATTCTAGAACAGATTCTGTCGGATATGTCCTTGTTGCCAATTTCTTTGCAGCAGATGCTTTAAAAATAAATGTATAAATGGAGTGTCAGACTAGGACTTTTCGAGCTCTGCCCCTCGTAACTCTACTCCTTTTTCTCTGGCCCACCATGACCCCCAATCTATGGGTTCCAGGAGCACATTTTGTCCATTTCAGCACTAAGTTCATGCTAGAAAAAATCCGATTGAAAAACAGTGAATTATTTTATGTTACTACCTGAATGGGAGAGTGAAGGGTTCAAAGTGGCAGAATAGATGTTAAATTTAACAAAATTCAAATACATGTACTAAGTAGGCAGTCACATACTATAATATATTGGATAAAGTACCCCATGCCTTACATGAAGAAGTTACTGAGGAATTCCATGACCACAAAGAAATGAGGCCGAATGTTGAGTTCCTTTATAAGGTCTTAAAACCCCAAGCAACTTGCAATATCCTTACAATGTACAGCAGGGGGTACTTT
The DNA here is from genome assembly GCF_964204655.1 of Triturus cristatus. Taxonomy (NCBI): domain Eukaryota; kingdom Metazoa; phylum Chordata; class Amphibia; order Caudata; family Salamandridae; genus Triturus; species Triturus cristatus. The sequence goes on along the minus strand of NC_140580.1, from coordinate 144,074,414 downwards.
ATTTCACACGATACATGGTCACAACATCACCCTTCCCACAAACTGCGTAAATCATTGGTGTCTTGCTAAGATGTTTGCAGATATGAAGAATAAAAGTGGAATCTGTAGTGCATAATTAAACACACCAAAAAACTGTGCAAAAACAGAGCAGGAAGAGGAAAAGCCAGTTTTTGAGCTTGCTATTTAAACTTCAGCTTTAGTTGTGCTCCGTACCTTGCCATTCACCCTGATTGCTAGCTCTGACAACAAGCATTAAGACTTGGACCTCATCTGTATGAAGTTGTGGGCAACAATGTTCTTTCTTTATTACAAGCAACTAGAGACGCCACAAGTCACCTGTAATAAGTAAATTAGAGATGGGGATTTATGAGGGAGTGCAGGTTCCATGTAACAAGAAGCCACAGAAGGAAAGATTAGGAGAGAGAAGGGAGAAAAGGGGGAGAGAGGTATGGCCAAGAGCTATGACCAATTAGACAGTAGTGTACTGTTAAACCGCCAAGCTGGACTTGTATTCATTCAGATGGAAGGATCCCTCTGAGTTAGGCATGAAGAATGGTACCTGCTAGTATTCTCTCGGAATGAAGCACAACCTGCTCTGCATCCACACAAATGGAGCCTCTTGACTGTTGGATATACACTGCATGCACGGAGACTTATGTAAAGCTTGTATACCTGGCATTGTGCACATACAGCCCCTTTGCAAATTGAAGAAACCAGTGGGAAGTCTAGTTCATTCAAGATGATACCCAAATTCCTGTTTCCTATGTTACCAATTTCCAGCCAAGAGACCGAGACTCTTGAAACTGACACATGAATGTAAAATTCATGAGCATGGGACAAGAAAAACAGATCTGCTGCTGGAAACTGGGGTTGCTACAGCTTTTGGAAAATCCTATGACTTTAAAAGGGAAACAATTCTTCTAGCAACCGTGAGGCCTCTTCAATGTGATTTTACGTTCCCTTGCCTGCTGGTCTTATTTAAATATATTTTTTTGCATATGCATGTGAAAGCATGTCAATTAATGAATGAAGTACAATTATTGGTGCTCCTGTTAAACCCATTTTTCCAGGAAGAGCCAGTCGCCATCAATGCTTTAGAGCACAAATCTCCCACACCCTACAGAAGAATATGCATCAGCATATCAAGGGCCTAAAAAGTAACCCTGGGCGTAGTTAGCGAAGTAGCACTTCGCGAAGCTACGCAAAGTGCAGTTCGCACTACGCGAGCTACGCGTAGCACTTCGCAAACTGCGTAGTACCTTGTTCGCACTGTGCCAGATGTCGTTTTCAATGATTGCACAGTGCGGACAAGCAACCGGCACTGTGCAATCATTGAAAATGGCATCTTGCACAGTGCGAGCTGTAGTTTTCTGCTGCTGGAGTAGATTTTTACTCGAGCGGCAGCTTTCTCAACGCGAACTGGTAGTTTCTCATCGCGAGCGGTCGCGAGCATACGCGACCACTCGCAATGAGAAACCTGACCTCCTCGCGTTGGGAATCTCGCCGGGAGGTTTATTTTCCATGCTCGCGATCGCCAACTTGATGTTGCTGATCGCGAACAAGGAAAAAGTCTTGCCGGAATGTCATTTCGCTTGCTCGCGGTCGCCAACTTGACGTTGAGGACCGCGAGCAAGCAAAAAATGACCACAGCACTACGCAACACTACGCTACGCGTGTTCGCACTGTGCTACGTGCAATTCGCGTAGTGCGAAGTAGCGCGAACTTCGCAAACTACGCGAGCGTAGCGTAGTGCTTTGCCCAGGCTTACTAAAAAGGCGGGTATTGCAGTGAGCACTTTGTGTGGCAGGGAGGTGTGGAGTCGGGGTGGGGGTGGGAGTGCACTGCCAATCGTCTCAGCCTTGAGGGTGCCAGGTTGTATAACTACTGATTGTATATGATACTGTGTTTTACAGGCTTACCTGTTATATTTGTATTTTGTTCCTAGTCAGGTACTAATAATGTTCACTAATATACATTACACTGACATTATCTAATCATTGTATTAAGCTTGTTATTATCCTTGAAACTGTCTTTCGTGGACAGAAACTGTGTCATTTTATTCTAACTGGACTTCTCTGTATGGCTCTATGGCTCATCTCAGGTACTCTATTTGGGGACTGCACAACACATCTTGAACATGCATGGGCAACTTCGAGTTATCCCTTGTGGCCATTTCCCACTACCCCTATGTGGCACACCCACCAATCTATTCACTAATTGAACTGTGGTGGGGCACAACTACAAAGATATCCATTTCCATTCATTGGTGAAGACAGGTTATCATTCTAATATTTTCATTCCTTAATTTAGGCCATGGATTCTGTTGTAAATCCTACCCGTGGAATCACTTACTTTATTTCTGTATAGGACTGAAACTTAGTACACCCAACTCTTTCACGCTAACTTAACATGAAATATAAATTCTGTAGTTAAGTAGCCACACAAGGCTCATGCCTACACACTGGAACAAGACTTTTGCATAAAAGTACAGTTCCTGTGACGTGTTAAAAGATAGTAGATACCTACCTTCTGTCTGGCTTGCACTGGGTGCTTTCATCAGTTTCTGTGATGTGGGACCTAAAGATATTGAACTTCTCGATCAGTGTCTTCTCCGGGCAACTTTGACTCATCTGTTACAGCTTGACTTATGTGACAAAGCAATCCTGAGAAAAAGTGTATGTTGATGTAGCGCTTTACAAATCTACATGTGCCTGCTCAGGTGTAGTAAGCGCTGGTCCTAACTGAAAATGGGCTGACTTAATTGAAAAAACTGGATGTAAGAAGGACAAGCTCCATGCAGGGAAGAACACCCCCAAAGGAAAAACGAAAGCAGGTCATGAAAGTGTGCAAACACTCACAATGAACAATAATATGCACTGATAGTGACTAACACATAACCTTCCCGTAATCCAAATCAACGACAACTTGCAACGACTCAGGTAAGACATAGAATGGGTCGAGAAGAATATAATCACACTTCTATTCACTTCAGAGAAGATGTTCACGCTGTCTGATAAGCGCTCTGACTCTCCAGCAAGCAGAAAACACATCTACAACAGCAGACTCGCAACGTCCCGAGACAACAAGCTTTACCGTCCAAGAAGAATGAACAATCACCTCTCAGAAGAAGAGGTAATCTCTCTTTAAAGATACTACCAGAGCACACAAAATACCTCCTCCTACAAATCATCCAACGCTCGTCAGGATATCTAACTACAAAAACCGGCGACACAACCCTCTACAAGTCAATCACAACAACCTGATCCTGAATGCAACAAACACGATGTCTACTACAGCACACCTGCAGATCAGCTGCAACACATGCAACCAATCTAGCAGATGTGATTTTAGCACATGATCTATACATTCTCTTCCTAACTGAAACCAGGCTAAACCCAATAGCAGCCCCAATACTGGACCTTCTCATTCCCCTGGATTTTGCCATCTGATGTCTAGATCGCACTTTGGAGCGGGGGGGGAGGGGGTGGGTTTGCTATAATTTACCGAAACCCTAACCCTAAACTCACTCTCCCTAGAACTCGTGCGAGCTGAAATCAAACCTGAAAATAAACTGATAGCCAAAACACTCCTTTTATACCATCCTCCTGACAACAACACAGCCTTCTTGGAACAAAGTATGAAAACAATAACACTCAATGCCACCTCACTCTTTAATACAATAATATTAGGAGAGTTCAGCCTGCACTGGAACAATGACAAAGACCCCACAGTGGCAGCACGCAGTAACCTGCTTCAGGACCTCAACATGATTGAAGCATGCAAGGAGCCAACTCACAATAAAGGCGCCACACTTGACCTCATCATCTCTAAACCGGGTACAGTAAACATGAAAGACATCACCCCAGCAGACTGGTCAGGCCACCATCAAATCCTTTTTCAAATATCCACACAAGAAATTATAATCAAGGGTCAAATTTGAAGAGAAAAGGCCTGGATCAGGAAAAACAGCCGCATAAACAGAACAGAACTAATGGATCTGTGCCAAACTTCCTTGGCTTCTCCGATTGACCAAATCTCGGTTCAAGAATTGACGCTTCTCTACAACAGCAGTATGACCTACATTGCTCCGAAGGCTGTTCCACTACGTCATAAAATGCTAAAGTATAAACCCTCAGTCCTGTGGTTGAACCAAAACATAAACAATGAAAAACGACGCCTAAGAAATCTGGAGGAAGGACCCAAACACCACCCATCTTGAACTGCTCAGAAGACAAAGACTCTTTTACAAAAAGGCTACCTTAACCCCTTCCATGCTCATGACGGAACGGTTCCGTCATGAGCCACGGTTGAGCTGTGCTCATGACGGAACCGTTCCGTCATGAGCCCGCCCGCGCTCGAACCCTTCAGCACCGCGGCGGAATTCGCCCAGCGCTGAAGGGGTTAAATGCCAAAACAACAGAAATTAGATCACAGCAAGACATAGTGAAAAACAGGCCCAGAGAACTCTTCAACAATCAGAAATACTGGCTGATCCCACACCTGAAATCAACTCGAGGGAGATCTGCAACAAATTCTCAACTTTCGTTAAAGAGAAAATTGCATCCATAATAAACTCTATCCCAAGCCAAGCTAATGTCCAAACCAGGGAATCTTTCAAACCCCCCCACTGCACACAGAACGAATGTTTAACCACACACCCCAACTTCCCCAAGGAAGAATTGAGCCTTCTGGAACAGTTTTAGATCTCTGTCTTAGGTGGAAATACAGAAAAAAACATTCATTCAATGAAATCTACCACATGCTTCGACGATCCCATTCCCTCTCACCTACTGAAAGAGATCACCATTCTGTCACTCCCCTATTGAAAAATTGTGAATGTATCTCTCGAGCAAGGATCCCTCCCCGATTGCCTGAAGATGGACCAAGTATTTCTTCTACTAAGAAAAAAGGGCATTGACCAGAATTACCTAAACAATTTCTGACCTGTATCAAATCTGCCTTTCCTGGTTAAACTGGTAGAAAAGTGCGCCCATGATCAGTCATGTAAACACATCAATAATTGTGACCTATTAGATAAGCACCAATCAGGATTCAGGCCTGAACACAATACTGAGTCACCGCTCTAAACATCCTAGATAATATACAAACATCACTAGCCAAACATTAATCCTGTTTACTAATACTTCTGGATTTATCTGCCGCGTTTGACACGGTCTGCCACAAACGCCTGAGAGAGACCATTGAAGACAGAATGGGTCTATCAGGGACTGTCCTTAACTGGTTCACCTCCATCCTACAGAACCACCAGCAAAGAATCAAAATTGGCAACACCCTATCTGATGTAGCAGACTTTGACAAGGGTATTACGTAGGGATCTTCAATTTCACCAACGCTCTTCAATCTATATATGGAGCCACTCACTGAATTACTCAAACAATCAAAAATCCCTTACCACATGTACACAGATGATACTCAATTCTACCTCAAGCTCTCCTCTCAAGAGGATATCCAGAGACTGGATGAAACCCTGAGGAAAACACTGAACTGGCTCGCACTTAACCATCTAAAACTAAATCTGCTGAAAACCAAATTCATCATTTTTTTCTCCACCCCTTAAATCCCAACATCTTCAACCATAGTCCCTTAACCTCAATTCATTCAACTGTACCCCCACCATCTACTACTCGAATCAAAAAATGCGAGCTCATCTACAAGTTGCTCCCAGTAGCACCAATTTAGATCTGCATTTCCTAAGAAAACGAAAACCCTTCTTACTGCTAGAAGACCTCAATATGGCGGTTCAATCCCTAGTCTCCGCAAGGCTGGACTGTGGGAATGCCACACTCATAGGCCCACCTAAAGCCAGCCTAACCCTAATAAAAGCGATAATAAATGCATCAGCAAGACTTCTAACAGGCAAGCATCGTTTTGATCGCATCTCCCTATCTTTCACAGCCCTCAACCGACTCCCAGTTGAAGCTAGGATCCAAGTGAAGGTGGCATGCCTGACTCACAAAGCCTTACACAATTCTGGTCCCAAATACATGGTCAATAGAATCAAGCTTTCAGGCGGTGAAAGGGATTCTGGAAGTGCGAAATCCCTCATATTTGAACCACCTAGAATAAAAAAAAGAAAACTCATGGCTGCACTTTCACCTGATCTGTTCCAAAAATTTGGAACTTGCTGGCATCATCAATGAGGGCAATCACCTCATGCAATCTCTTCAAGAAATAAATTAAAGCTTTACTACTATACAGAAATATGACATATGAGAATTTACTTTGAAACTGTTCATTCACAACTTTGTATATTGTATTCTACTATTCTTGACATCCCGTGTTTCGATTCCTATGTACAGCGTTTCAGAATGTGATATTGTATCCTACTATTTTGTACCCCATTTTATACTGTATCCTACTATTTTCTAACCCCATTTTTGACTCCTGTGTACTTTTCTTTAGAGACGTATGCCTTACTGTACCGCCACCCTCATTCAACTCTCCCTTTGTGCAGTGCTCTGATACCTCGATGGTCATGTTTACGCTTTATAAAAAACTATAAATAAATGAAATATATATATATAGAAAGGCAATATCAATTTCAATATGATATAAGTCCAACAATTAGATGTCCACACCATGTTTAATTAAAAGCATACATTTAATAAGACAAGTAAAGCTTTAATGAAAACATGGACCCTTTGATCCCCTATCAAAGGGTAAGGAGGACTGCATCCTCCTGAGGCTCAGCCGGGAGAGAGGCGACTGTTTGCGTAGCTTGCACAATATTTTTTAAAATTACTGTTTTATTCTGTTTTACTGCCTACCTTCAGCTTTTAAGTGTTTTTAGTTTTGGCAGCCCGCCTCGATCCCTGTTTCAGCGCAGCTGTGTTGATTTAGTGCCTGCGCTTGGCGCATGTGCACTGACACGGTGAGCTGAGAGGGTGTGTGGGGCCCTGGCCAATCACAACGCACTGATAGGTATTTCACGGCAGAATGGCGTGAGCGCGCGTCACTGCATCCTCCTGAGGCTCAGCCGGGAGAGAGGCGACTGTTTGCGTAGCTTGCACAATATTTTTTAAAATTACTGTTTTATTCTGTTTTACTGCCTACCTTCAGCTTTTAAGTGTTTTTAGTTTTGGCAACCCGCCTCGATCCCTGTTTCAGCGCAGCTGTGTTGATTTAGTGCCTGCGCTTGGCGCATGCGCACTGACACGGTGAGCTGAGAGGGTGTGTGGGGCCCTGGCCAATCACAACGCACTGATAGGTATTTCACGGCAGAATGGCGCGAGCGCGCGTCACTGCATCCTCCTGAGGCTCAGCCGGGAGAGAGGCGACTGTTTGCGTAGCTTGCACAATATTTTTTAAAATTACTGTTTTATTCTGTTTTACTGCCTACCTTCAGCTTTTAAGTGTTTTTAGTTTTGGCAGCCCGCCTCGATCCCTGTTTCAGCGCAGCTGTGTTGATTTAGTGCCTGCGCTTGGCGCATGCGCACTGACACGGTGAGCTGAGAGGGTGTGTGGGGCCCTGGCCAATCACAACGCACTGATAGGTATTTCACGGCAGAATGGCGCGAGCGCGCGTCACTGCATCCTCCTGAGGCTCAGCCGGGAGAGAGGCGACTGTTTGCGTAGCTTGCACAATATTTTTTTAAATTACTGTTTTATTCTGTTTTACTGCCTACCTTCAGCTTTTAAGTGTTTTTAGTTTTGGCAGCCCGCCTCGATCCCTGTTTCAGCGCAGCTGTGTTGATTTAGTGCCTGCGCTTGGCGCATGCGCACTGACACGGTGAGCTGAGAGGGTGTGTGGGGCCCTGGCCAATCACAACGCACTGATAGGTATTTCACGGCAGAATGGCGCGAGCGCGCGTCACTGCATCCTCCTGAGGCTCAGCCGGGAGAGAGGCGACTGTTTGCGTAGCTTGCACAATATTTTTTAAAATTACTGTTTTATTCTGTTTTACTGCCTACCTTCAGCTTTTAAGTGTTTTTAGTTTTGGCAGCCCGCCTCGATCCCTGTTTCAGCGCAGCTGTGTTGATTTAGTGCCTGCGCTTGGCGCATGCGCACTGACACGGTGAGCTGAGAGGGTGTGTGGGGCCCTGGCCAATCACAACGCACTGATAGGTATTTCACGGCAGAATGGCGCGAGCGCGCGTCACTGCATCCTCCTGAGGCTCAGCCGGGAGAGAGGCGACTGTTTGCGTAGCTTGCACAATATTTTTTAAAATTACTGTTTTATTCTGTTTTACTGCCTACCTTCAGCTTTTAAGTGTTTTTAGTTTTGGCAGCCCGCCTCGATCCCTGTTTCAGCGCAGCTGTGTTGATTTAGTGCCTGCGCTTGGCGCATGCGCACTGACACGGTGAGCTGAGAGGGTGTGTGGGGCCCTGGCCAATCACAACGCACTGATAGGTATTTCACGGCAGAATGGCGCGAGCGCGCGTCACTGCATCCTCCTAAGGCTCAGCCGGGAGAGAGGCGACTGTTTGCGTAGCTTGCACAATATTTTTTAAAATTACTGTTTTATTCTGTTTTACTGCCTACCTTCAGCTTTTAAGTGTTTTTAGTTTTGGCAGCCCGCCTCGATCCCTGTTTCAGCGCAGCTGTGTTGATTTAGTGCCTGCGCTTGGCGCATGCGCACTGACACGGTGAGCTGAGAGGGTGTGTGGGGCCCTGGCCAATCACAACGCACTGATAGGTATTTCACGGCAGAATGGCGCGAGCGCGCGTCACTGCATCCTCCTGAGGCTCAGCCGGGAGAGAGGCGACTGTTGCGTAGCTTGCACAATATTTTGTAAAATTACTGTTTTATTCTGTTTTACTGCCTACCTTCAGCTTTTAAGTGTTTTTAGTTTTGGCAGCCCGCCTCGATCCCTGTTTCAGCGCAGCTGTGTTGATTTAGTGCCTGCGCTTGGCGCATGCGCACTGACACGGTGAGCTGAGAGGGTGTGTGGGGCCCTGGCCAATCACAACGCACTGATAGGTATTTCACGGCAGAATGGCGCGAGCGCGCAGCGGACGCGCCGCTGGCGCGCCGAAGGCGCGCCAAAGGCAAGCCCGTCTGCGCCCGTCCGCGCTTGTCCCGCGCCCGGGGCCGGACATTCTGCTTGCCATCTTCACGAGGGGAGAAAAACTTGGTCTAGGAAACAACTGCTTGACCTGTCTAAACAGAATTGTGCAACCCCTACCTGTTTTTCCCTTGACAGAATGCTGATAAGGGGCGGAAACTACTGCGAGTCACAATGCAAATCATGTAAGTTTCTTCTGCCTAGACCTACTCTCATAAAGTCGCTTGATATCTCCACTCCACCTGGGGCCAACAGATTAGACAGTCACCAGGAGGAACGTCCCATCAAAGCAGCCCTGATAAACTGCAGATCACTGCCCAAGCATGCTGCTGATCTGTGGCTGCTTTTAAAAACCTTGAATTTGGATTTGTTATTTTTGACCGAAACATGGCTGCGTGAGGGATCGAATCCAGATATCTGCCTGACTGTCCCCATAGGTTACAGAATGGTTATTGCCAACAGAGCCGCCAACAGACTTGGAGGAGGTCTGGCAATAATTTTGAAAGAAGACTGGGATATCTCATATAAAAAAATAACGGAGCTGGATCCTATTGAGGCCATGTCCTATCAAATTAAGCTTAACAAAAATCAGTCTACGGCAGGTCTTCTGATTTATAGACCCCCTAGTACTCCGACTTCTTACTGGTCGCCTCTTTTCGACTGCATTGCCAACCAATCTCTGCGTTACTCCAGCTACACTGTACTAGGAGATTTTAACATACATATGGACCTTGCAACATGCCCTCAAACCACGATGAGGGGACGATGCACTTAAAAGTTTAAATCTTGTGCAACTAGTCAACTCCCCCACCCACTCAGCGGGACATACACTAGATCTCATCTTCTCTAATGACAGGGCCATCAGTGTGGAAAAACCTTTACCAGTAACCTGGTCAGACCACATGCTAGTCACATTCACGCTGGGACCACTAGGTCCTGCCAAATGCGGGGGACCTACTGTAGAGAAAAGAAGAAATTGGAGGAAAGTTACTTTTGACGCTATGAAAAATGAATTAGCTAACTCCACTCCTACTCCTTCAGGTGATCCCAATAGGGACTCTTCCCTCTTCAATACATGGCTGACCTCTGCCCTAGACAAGATCGCTCCGATCAGATCCTGTAAAGTCGTTAGGAGCAAGCCTTCAGCGCCGTGGTTCAATACCGATCTACAATTGGCTAAAAGTCACTGTAAAAAACTGGAACGCATCTGGAGAAAAAAATATGAAATCTCAGCCAAGGTTACCTACAAGGAAGCATTGAAAAAATTCCATATTCTCAAGCGCAAAACTATGAAAGATTTTTTTGCTAAACAAATTATGGAGGCAGAGAACTCCCCTAGGGAGATTTATAAGATAGTAGAGAGCTTTCTGAAACCTCATTCCCTTAAAAGTATTATCCCGACTTCCCCTTCGCTGTGTGAGGAATTAGCTTCTTTTTTTCATGATAAAATTGCGGCCATCTACTCTGCCTTCCCGATTACGGATGAGCGGGAGAGGCCTCTGACTGGTCATCCTGGTAAATGGGCCGACTTTCATCGGTATGAAAAGGACGCCTCCCTGAGGGATCTTATGAAAATTAAGTCTGGCTGCCCCTCTGACCCCTGTCCGGCTAGAATTTTCAAACTTCTAGCCCCGGCAGTGAACAATACATTGAACAATGTTTGGAATACTTCACTTGACACTGGTATTTTCCCTACAGAATGGAAGAAAGCCTTTGTCTGTCCTATTCTAAAAAAAGAAGACTCTGATCCCACGGAACTGAAGAATTTTAGGCCTATCTCCCTGCTTCCCGCTCCTGCAAAAATTCTGGAAAAGGAGGTCCAAAGGCAACTGTCTGACTCTCTCGAATCCAATAACTGCCTACATGACTCACAATCCGGTTTTAGGGCGGGATATAGTACTGAGACGGCACTGCTGGAGGTGACTGAATCAATCCGGGAGACTATGGATCAAGGTAGCTGTGCCATGCTGGTACTACTTGATCTGTCGGCGGCCTTTGACACGGTCTCCCATAAGATCCTGCTCAACAGGCTTCACTCACTAGGTGTTACAGGAACTGTCCTACGCTGGTTCAAGTCATTTTTGGAAGATAGATCTCAACAAGTCTTTCTTCACCCACACGTGTCAAGTGTTAGGACACTCTCGCAGGGGGTCCCGCAGGGGTCCGCCCTGAGCCCATCTCTGTTCAACGTATATCTGGCCCCCCTGGCATCCATTGTTGAAAGCTTGGGTGTACGTGTCGTTTCTTACGCTGACGACACCCAACTTATCTTTTCCTTCAAAGAGCATAACGAGAATGCTTTCACTAAGTTCAGGCAGTGTCTCCGTGATATCTCCTCTTGGATGACTGATAACTGCCTGAAACTAAATACTGACAAGACCGAGATATTGTTTTTTAATCATCCGACCCCTCCTCAAGCTGAACTCTGGTGGCCAGCAGAACTCAACCCCCCCCCAATTCCGGTCAACTCAGCAAGGAACCTAGGCTTTAGAATGGACACCCAACTCACTGGCAAGGCTCAAATAGCCTATATTTCCTCACAATGTTTCTGGAAACTCAAGGCACTTCGCAGGTGTCTTCATTTCCTTCCTATGGAATGCAGAAAGATGGTGGTTCATGCGCTTATCACTTCCCAGCTAGATTATGCTAACAGTCTCTTCATTGGTCTGCCTGACTACCTTATGAAGAGACTTCAAAGAATTCAAAATTCTGCTGCCAGATTAATTAGAAATGTGCCACTAAGGTATCATATTACTCCCCATTTGCGGAGCCTCCATTGGCTGCCCGTAAAAAAAAGAGTAATGTTTAAGGCCCTGGTCCTAGCACATAAAGCACTCAGAGAGGTTGGCCCGCGATACCTGAGACAGAGGCTCCAAAAATATCAGAACGCCAGAACCTTACGCTCCAGCAACCTGAACCTCCTTGCCACTCCACGCTTTAGGAAAGCCCGAATTGGAGGGAGGGCCTTTGTAGTAAAAACGGCTACTATGTGGAACATGATGCCTAACCACCTACGCCAGATTAAAGCTGAACTCCCTTTCAGAAAGGCCCTTAAAACTTGGCTGTTTGACCTCACGACCTCCGTCTAATGTCTCTCTCTCCTCGCTACCCTCTGCATGCCTTCTCTGGATGCTAGCGCCGGGACACCTCCGTTGGAGGTAGCTGTCGCGCTTTACAAATGATTAAATAAAATAAATAAATAAATAAGGAGAATGAAATTGTCACAAATATGAACTGATGGTAAACTCTATTACACTAAAACCTATGTAATCCCAAAATTATGAAACAAATAGTAAACCCTCTTAGTAGCATACAGCATGGTTTGTCTTTGTGATGGATTCTCTATTCACACTTAGGGCCCCATTAGGATTACGGGCGGTTCGCCACCGCCGGGCTGGTGGTGACCACTGCCGGGCGGGCAGTGGCGATCCACCCGCCGGATGGCCCCTTATTACCCCCCACCATATTACTATGGCGAGGGGGTCTGCGGCGGACAGTAAGACAGTGAGTCGCTTTACCGCCGGTCGGATTTTTGACCGGGCGGAAAAGGGCCTGAATATGGTGGCGGTGCCTTGCAGGCACCGCCATCCATATTAGGATGTGGCATATTTCATGCCTTTCCATGGCGGAGACTCCGCCATGGAAAGGCATGCGGTGTTTGCTATGGGGATCCGTAGCGGGCCCCCAGGGGGGTGGGGGGGCTGCACTTGGGGGTACCCCCAACATTGGCATGGACAAAGTGACAGGCACCGCGCGGTGCCTGTGACATTGTGCATGCCAATGCACAACGTCCATTCACAACATTGTGGCAGGCGGTGCTGTGAGGACCGGTCGCCACAATGTAGTGAATGCGCATCACAACATTGGCATCCTAATTGACGATGAGGGACCGCCGCACCACTGGCGGCAGGTCCCGGCACAGCTAGGGTGGTGGGCGGACAGTAGTCCGCCTGCGATCCTAATGGGGCCCTAGGTAATCAGTCAGTGATAACTTTATTTCGGCCGTGAGACCATAAAAGTGCACATAGGTACATCAACAAACACAATAAGACAATAAATAAGCATACAAATTTAAAAAAAGAATTAAACAACAAGTTATCATGAAAGGGGAATAGGTACGAGAATTAATTTAAAAAAGTTCGTCTCCTTCGCCACATGCCATGCAAGTAGCGAGATACTGAAAAGACAATAGGGGGGTGGGTGTCGTATATTAAAGACCTAGCAGCCTGATTAAAATGACGAAATCCCAAGTTCCTACAAATGGGAATCAGCCAACATTTTCTAATTACAGAGTAGGCAGGGCAGAAGAACAACACATGTGAAACAGTTTCCATTTTATAGTTACATGCAGGGGAAGTTTCCTGATTCTGTGTCTGCCACTTAGCTGAAAAGGACCTAACCGGTAGGGTACCGTGTCTTAACTGAATGTATAATTTTCGTGCAAGCGGGGGTTCAATTTGATCCATGAATTCCTCAAATTTTGAATCAGATTTAACTGTGAGGAACTCCAAAGTCAGCCTGCCCACTGCTGTAGAGCTCAAAAGTATTTGAGAGTTCCATGTACATATCAGTGAAGAAAGTTCTTTCTTGGTTAGCCCGGAACAAAAAATTTCCGGGGTTACCCAAAGTTCCGGGAGTCCTAGACAGACACTAGTTGCTTTAATATGTTGAAGCCAAGGGATCTTTTTAGATTTGAGGAGAGGCCAGATTTCGACAAATTCAGCTCTATATGAGGCCAGTTCAGGAACCGACCACAACCTTTTCCAATAGAGGATTGGTCTGGCACATACAATCTCCTCAATTGAGACTAAACCAAAATCAAGTCTCAGGGGATCAAAGGCGTGCTAGAGGGAAGCCCCACGAGTATTCTTAGAAACGACTGCTCAACCTTAATGAGGGTCTCTAATTGCTTATGTCCCCACAGATCTGCCCCATAAATTACAGCTGCTCTGGCCAGCCGACAAAAAATCTCCAAAGCAGGAGACACTGGTTTATAGCTCGATCTTTTAAAAACTTTATTTAGACCCCCCCGCCAACTGGGAAAGCTTAAGCGTCGACTTGGCTATCTGCTTATTCCAGTTAAAATTCTCAGTTAGGGTAAGGCCCAGGTAAACAAAGGTTTTAACCCTTTCAAGGGGGATACCAAATAAAACTGGATTTGGGCATACCCGTTTAGGGGGGGTTGAAAATCATGAATTTTGTTTTCCCCAAATTGATTTCCAATCCCCGCTGCTCGCAAAAATTAACAAAGCCATCAAGTGTTTTTTGAATGCCCGATGATGATCTAGACAGCAACAAAGTGTCGTCCGCAAACATCAGAGCGGGCACTCGACCTGTTGCCAATTTTGGGGCATCATTGTTTACCACACAATTCAGATGGTCCACAAGACCATTAATGTAGAGGCTGAAAAGTGTGGGAGCCAACACGCACCCTTGGCGAACACCTTTGTGGACAGGAAAACGATCAGTGAGATCACCATGCTTGCCATATCTCACCTGGGCAAAATTGTTTTCATGAAGCCTACGTAAGACGGCTAGTAGATAGTGCGAAAGACCCAAGTCTGCTAGGACCTGCCACAATTTAGCTCTTGGAACTAAATCAAAAGCTGCCCGCAGGTCCACAAACACAAAGTAGAGGCTGTCACCCTCCACCTTGGCTGTTTTCCAGTACAAGACCTGCAGGCGAAAAATTTGGTCGACAGTGGAAATACCAGCCCTAAAGCCTGCCTGGAAAGTAGACAAAATTCCTTTCTCTTCAATCCAACCCAAGACCCTGTCCAACAGAATCCTCCCCATAAGTTTTTGGGAGGTGTCAATTAGACTAATGGGCCTGTAGTTAGAGGGGGTCAATGGGCAGCCCTTTTTTAGGATAGGCACAATTTCGGCTCCAAGCCAAGTTGGGGGCACATTGTCCCCCTGTAAAATGCAGTTAAATAAAGTAACCAAATAGGGGGCCCATATCTTTGGTTGTGCCCTGAACAAATCTCCGGGCAGTTTATCAAGGCCGGGAGCCTTGTTAGGGAGCATTTTTCCTATCGCTTTTTCTACCTCAATCAGAGTAAAGAGATCAGAAGGAACACAGCATCCAAAAGGTGGCAAAGGTTCAGGAGAGCCATCGATTAGGCCATCATGGTCAGGCATACCATATAAATCACCAAAGTGATTTTCCCAGATTGAGGAGGCGATATTAGGTGCAGGAGCAAGGTGTTGCCCACCAACTCCAGTTGCTACAATGGACCAAAATGATTTGGCATCATTGTGACTAAGTGCAAGCCCCAGCTCTTCCCACACTGCAGCCTCCCTTTCCTTCTTCGCATCACTAATTGCTTTTTTGTACAGGGAGCGGTTTACTCTAATGGCTTCTCTGTCGTTGGTTTTTATAGCCAGCAACAGAGCCTTTTTGGCCATGCGACAAGTCATGTTAAACCACCGTACAGTTGTGGTTCGATACTGGGTTACCTTTTTGGACGGATACAAGATATCCTTTAAGGCCATAACCAGTTGGCCGTGTATATCAGATGAGCTGTCCCTAGGGCCAATTCTCCCCATTTCTATAAGAGATGGTATGATAATTTTATATAGTTCCGCAAGTTTACTATCAGACATTAGGAGTTGAGGCCATTTGACCCTCCTTCTACAATTTGTGAGAATCAATGGGCTAGTTACTTTGTTTACATCCGAGGAAGGATTTTTTAGGCCAAAGCTCCCCGGTTTAAGGGTCAGAGCTAAAGCATTGTGGTCACTGTCGAGCCTCTCAATGACCACAAATTCGTAAAGCCTGTCCCAATGCCTAGCTTCAATGAAGATATAATCAATAATTGAAGTATGGTTTGGTCTGTTAAATGTTACCTTCCCCGGTCTGTCTGGTTTCACCCTGCCATTGCAAGCTCGTAGGGATACTGTTAGAGCAAGCGACTGCAATTGCAAAACAAAAGGGGTCCAGGCTTTGACCAACGGCATCAGCGGGTCTGGAATATTCCAATATAGATCCACTTCATCTGCATCTCCTACATTTGGGTCCCAAAGGGGTTCAAAGTGGCAATTGAAATCTCCACCCAGTATTATCACAGTGGACGGGTCAAGTGGCTGTATGAGTTTGGACAAGTCGGCAATGGTCTCAGATTCAAGGCCCCGCTTGTTTGGTCGTACATAGACATTTATCAAGGCAATATTTGGGCCATTTGCTGGATCCAACAGGACGAGTTGTACATCCCGAGAATTAGTTTGGATTTCCATTGCCTTAACACCTAGACATGTACCAACCCAAATAGACAGGCCACCCGAAGGTCTGCCCCTGTTGCTCGCGCTTGCCAGAATATCATATGTTGCGAAGCCCGGAGCCGCACTCTCATTAAGCATCCAAGTTTCCTGAAACAAACAGATGTCAAATGTGGCAATAAACGCACCCCATTCTGCCAGAAGTTTGTTCTTAAGACCCGCCACATTCCACGAAAGGATTTTAACGTGGTCAGCGACCATAGTATTCTTGGGTAATAAGGTGTCCAAGGAGTTTTTAGAATTGATCAATGTGGGATGCCCAACACCAATCCCTTGGACAGGAATGGAATTTACAGAAAAGCAAGAAATGGGTAAAGTAGATGGAGGAGATTCAGCAGATGGCTCTAAGGTCAGAGTCCCCATACGTGGTCCAGATCGTTCAATTGGATCGGGGTTACCAATATCCAGTGAACTACGAATATCAATAGGGTTAAATTGGGCAATAACAGGGGATGAATTGGTCAGTGACCTTATATGTCAGTCACATCCGTCGAGGCCAGAGAGAACTTCATATCTGTTTACAGCTTCAAACGGCGTGAATGGTAACAAGTGATCCATCCTCCTGTTTCTACTACCGAAACTCCTAGGCGGTACAGTGTCCCACCTTGGGGCATTGACTAAAGTCATTGGAATAAAATTTGGTTCCAGAAATGCGTGACCAACTTTAGGAGGTGCACGTTGGTTAGTCTGGGGAAAGGCAAACGCCTCAGGGTACCCAACTCTAGTCCCTTGAGTTCTAGGGTAAAAATAAGTAAGTTCAAAAGGGACAATAGAATTACCAGGATTCCCTGCTGGCCAATTTAGGATGTATCTAACAGCATTGGGATCTCTAAAATTTATAACAATTAGGTCCCCTTTGATATCCTTCACCCTACTACCCAGCCAAGAGAGTCGATGAACATGGAGAATCTCACCATTAATATAATTATTATTATAGGGAAGGGGACGATTCTGACTCAGCCAATATACTGTTTTGTTTTTAAGCTGAGAGAACCCTTCCCTCTTACCATCTGGTAGTTTAGGGACTCCTACTAGTACGACTACATAGGGAACAGATTCCGGTGGTAATTCAACTTGGGGCTCCATACATTTTATGTCCTTAACAGTGCTGGAGCTCCTCTCGATACCTATAATTCCTGCACCCTGGTTTTCTTCAGCCCTGTGTGTTTTGCTAACAACAGGAGGAACCAATTGCCTTGCTGGTTTAGGGGATATAGGCTTCTGTTGGCTGGGACCTAGGGTCGTGTTAACTACGGTTAAGCATTCGCATGAAGTAGGGATAGAGGGAGGTAAAGTGGGTATAGAAGAATGGGCCAGGGCCACTAGATCCTTGGCCTGCCCAGCTTTACTACAAGTGGCCAGCTCTAAGTTCCGTAACCTCTCCTCGACCCTCTTTAGCCTCTCTATAATTGGTAAAATGAATGACCTTATAAGATGTTCAATATTAACCAGTGGGTCAATAGACTGTTTTTCCTTTGAAGGACAGTGTGAGGTAGTGGCCGATTCCACTGATATCGGTACTAAATTAGAGGCAACCTTTGAGGTAGGTACATTAACAGTGGGGGCCTTTAAAGTAGAAGCTACTAAATTGGTAGTAATCATTTTTTTCCCAAAATCAGAGTGGCTAGTCCTAGATCTGTATAGGTCTCCCCCCTTTTTACTCCTTTTAGCAAGTGGTGGACCAAAAGCTTTGGACGGCAATGATTTCCTAGTCTTCTTTTTCGCAATCACCGCTTTTGGCAAGGAAGAAGTAACTGTCTCATCTATTTCCAAGAAGGAGGGGGGGGGTATAATTAGCGTGCAAATTGTCGTGCGCACTAGACGGAGGACTTCGGGAGGATAACTCCTGCAAGAGTACGGGAACATTGTCAATAGAAAGCAAGTCATCGCTTTCAATGGAAAGGCTAATATCCGTCAAAGTAGCTTGTTGAGACAAATCTATAAGTGGCCTATTCTTCATGTATTCCACGGACTGGCGACGCTCGGCCCG
The DNA here is from genome assembly GCF_964204655.1 of Triturus cristatus. NCBI lineage: Eukaryota > Metazoa > Chordata > Amphibia > Caudata > Salamandridae > Triturus > Triturus cristatus. Next base: position 144,056,118 of record NC_140580.1, on the reverse strand, counting down.
TCGCTCTGCTAATGAATCTTCCCTCCCACAATCCATAGGGACCTTACTAAAATAGCGGTCCAATGTACCTTTCATAGGCCCTCCTATCTTACTCGATGTCGTCGAATCGTGGCTCACGGCCATGGTTAGTCAGTGGTTTGGTGTTCAATGTATATCCCTCACACAGGACAGAGTGATGCCCCCGGCCGGCCTCCTCAGGACTCTGAGGGCCTCAGAGGGCCCGCCCTTTGCCCGGGCACAGCCCGGCGGCGCCCGCGCGCGTCCCGCGACGCGGGGGGAGGAGCTGTTTTTGTAGCGCCTTCAGGCGCAAGATGCAGTAGGTCCGCTTCCGGTGGGCAAAGGAGCCTGGGAGATGTAGTTTGCTGCTCCCTCCGCGCTACAGTCGCCGATGTCACCGATGCGACGGCGGGAGGGAGAGACAATCCTCAATGGCAAGGACACAGCAGCCCCAGAATACCAAGTAGTTAAACAGGTGAGCACAGCAAATACAGGTAATTCTTTTAGCACACCAAACGATTTAGAGAGCCCCCGCTCTGCCGGGGGAGGAGCTGTTTTTGTAGCACCTTCAGGCGCGAGATGCAGTAGGTCCGCTTCCGGTGGGCAAAGGAGCCTGGGAGATGTAGTTTGCTGCTCCCTCCGCGCTACAGTCGCCGATGTCACCGATGCGACGGCGGGAGGGAGAGACGATACTCAATGGCAAGGACACAGCAGCCCCAGAATACCAAGTAGTTAAACAGGTGAGCACAGCAAATGCAGGTAATTCTTTTAGCACACCAAACGATTTAGAAAGCCCCCGCTCTGCCGGGGGAGGAGCTGTTTTTGTAGCGCCTTCAGGCGCGAGATGCAGTAGGTCCGCTTCCGGTGGGCAAAGGAGCCTGGGAGATGTAGTTTGCTGCTCCCTCCGCGCTACAGTCGCCGATGTCACCGATGCGACGGCGGGAGGGAGAGACGATCCTCAATGGCAAGGACACAGCAGCCCCAGAATACCAAGTAGTTAAACAGGTGAGCACAGCAAATACAGGTAATTCTTTTAGCACACCAAACGATTTAGAGAGCCCCCGCTCTGCCGGGGGAGGAGCTGTTTTTGTAGCACCTTCAGTCGCGAGATGCAGTAGGTCCGCTTCCGGTGGGCAAAGGAACCTGGGAGATGTAGTTTGCTGCTCCCTCCGCGCTACAGTCGCCGATGTCACCGATGCGACGGCGGGAGGGAGAGACGATACTCAATGGCAAGGACACAGCAGCCCCAGAATACCAAGTAGTGAAACAGGTGAGCACAGCAAATGCAGGTAATTCTTTTAGCACACCAAACGATTTAGAAAGCCCCCGCTCTGCCGGGGGAGGAGCTGTTTTTGTAGCGCCTTCAGGCGCGAGATGCAGTAGGTCCGCTTCCGGTGGGCAAAGGAGCCTGGGAGATGTAGTTTGCTGCTCCCTCCGCGCTACAGTCGCCGATGTCACCGATGCGACGGCGGGAGGGAGAGACGATCCTCAATGGCAAGGACACAGCAGCCCCAGAATACCAAGTAGTTAAACAGGTGAGCACAGCAAATGCAGGTAATTCTTTTAGCACACCAAACGAAAGTAATCCAGGAATACAACACAATCCTCTTATGAGAGCTTTTTCCAAGTTGCTCCGCGTTTCTTGAACAGCGCTTGTCTTACGCTATCAATTATGTAGAATCTCCCAAAAAGAAAACAAATAAACTGTCTGTTTGTTTCAGTTTCAATAGGAGTTGTAAAGCGAGCTTGAACCTGAACTTCACAACACCCTCCGCTGTGTAAAAAAAAAAAAAAAAATGCTTCCAATTCCAATGCGCTCGTTATCGCCCTCTCAATAAACAACAACAACAAAAAGTTTGAAATTACCGAGCGTGGAATCGCGCGAAAATATGAAGCGCGACTTCCCGCTTCTGATAAACAGCAGCACGCAGAGGCGAGTTCTCTCCCAAGTTCAAACAAACGAAATTATGAAGCGCGACGTCCGCTTCTTTTAAACAGCAGCAGCGCTCACAGGCAAAGTCTTTCTCAAATTCAATCCAACGTGAGTAAAACAAATAGTCTCTGTTCCCCAATCTCACCAGATCTCCAAGGCGGGAATCACATACTCGATAGTTGGTTGCAGCAAGGGAATACAACACGGCTCAGCATTGCAGAGGACGATGTGGTCGACAGGCAGGGAAAGGCAGAATAACCGGCATCAGCTGAGAGGTTCAAACACATGCAGACACAACCTGCAGATCTACCAGTGCCGAAATCGCAAGCAGGAGTCGCTACCAAGGAAACCAAAAGCTTTGCACAAACAGCTAGGGAGATGAAAACAGCAGCAGGGTAAAACGCACATTATAAACAACAAGGCAACACAAATGGTGATCTTGACAACAACACCGAGAGGGGAAGACCCTGATTTACAGAGTCCACCTCGCTTCCTTAACTTCCTAAACAGCAGGCCGATGGGTCGCCGAGAGCTCAGCGTCATTACACACAGGACAGTTCCAAGTGGTCTCACCTGCAGCTTGTTAGTTAATCAACCTAGAGGTTATATCTCCAGTATTGGTTCTAAGAGACTGAGCACCTCAAGTGTGAGTCCTCAGTCAAACACACACTTCCATGTAAAAAAATCTCAGACGTCAAAAATGAGGGTGTCCTATGACTGCATGCAGCCTGCCTAATGTTGGTGACTCTTCCCAGTTGGTACTTCCGGGCTGGAACTCTTCAGAAATTATGGAGCCTGAAAACCTTTAGTGAGGCCACCAAGGAGGCTATAACCGATTTAGGCTCTAGGATGTTTGATGCCTCATGTGGAAGATTTGAATCAAACCTGTTCATTTGGTCTAAAGTTCAAACACCCCAAGGTTCCTAGCAAGGCCAATCTATAAGAGTAGACAGATGACTCACAGATAAAGGTTTCTCCAAATTGGAAAGATGGTCCTTGGGCAAAACATTTAAAAATTGTTTTGCTAGTTTGTCCATCACCACATCTGAAATAAATATTCTAGGCACGTCTCCAATGACCACATCACCACAAAATGGTAGTGGGATGTTCCTTACCACTTCCAGATGTTAATTGGTCCCACCACCAGATCCCAAGGATCCCTCTCACCTGCGAAGTGCCTGAGGGTTCCCAACTGATCTTTGTCATTTTCAAACACTACATAGAGCCACTTGGGCTCCACTCATGGATAACAGCACCAAAATTAACTAATATGGCAAAAATGCACAACTCTACTAGAAAGTCTTCCCTGCTCCAGACATCCAATGCCTCATAGACTGCCTGCACATCATCCAGAGCTGGATGTACAGCTAGCAAACTCTCAACCACAACAAGGCAGAAGTCCTCTTATTTGCCAAGAACAACAACCAAGAAATTGTAGAAACCTTGATCACTGACATTAACCTTGATGACTTTGAAACCCAACTTTTCCTAAATGCCAAGTCACTTCGATTTATCCTGGACATCAACTTTACTATCAAGGAACACATTGCCAAAAAGAAAAGTCAGCCCAGTACCATTTCTTTCTTCTAAACAAAGAGGAAACATTTATTCCAGAAAGCAACTTCAGATCGAACGCTTGTACTATCGCATGCGGAAAGTGGTGCCCCAAACTCCATATTGTCTCCCTTAAGGGCATCCTACACACCGAAACATGTCTCATTGAGGTCCAGGAGAAATATTATCATATCACCCCACCCTGGTGGAACTCCAAGGGCTGTCCTTGCCAGTTTGCACCATCTCCAAAACCAGCTTTATCATTTACAAAGTCATCATGACCAGCACCCGCTTAACTTGTAAACAAGCTGACTATCTCTGGTGGCTCTTGGCACAGCTAGGACACCATCTGATTGGAGGCAAAGAAGTGTAAACTAGGAAACAGCAAGGCAGCAGGGTGTTTCCATCTCTGCATCCAAAATCTGGAAGACATTGTTGTATCCATGAGGACTGCTCAAACGCTGCTCCAATTTAGGAAAGAGTTGAAGATGCCCCAGTTTAAAAATCCTACATCAAAATGCAATTACAGTACACTTCTGCTCCCAAAATCCAGCGACCTCTCCTATCATGCGTTAGCAACATGCTTGACTTCCACCCTGCACAGCACCTTTGGGCAGGGTTTGCATTATACAAATGCCACATAATTATATAAATATTTACATACATTCAAATCCCGGTTCACTTCATACCACAGACTCCCGTTCATTCAGGATTTCCGCATTCTCATTTAGCTAGAAATTCCAGCCTCAAGAGCATCTCTGTCTGGGACCACAGATCTCTCTCCAAGCTGAAGCTTCCATGAGGAAAACGTGACAGAGTGGGTCAAGCGCACTTTTTCTACAAACTCAGGCATCTATGTTGAATACAAATAGATATGTTGATTGATTACATGCTGCGGTAAGTCCTTCCCAGATCCAAGATGAAGGTTTGGCAGCATCCCAGGTATTTCTTTCTCAGAGGCAACAGAGACTTTTTCAAATTCATTTCTGCTCTTCAAGGCGTGTACTGCTATAAATGTGACTGATACAGAACATTTAAGGATAGATATTATAATGCCATTTTTAGGAAACGCCAGGTCTATCCAAAAAATGTTCTCATCCTTACTGCAAGATGATGTACATAAAGTCCTGTGCACTTAGGTTTCAAGATGTTCAAATTCCATAAACACTTTTGGAAATTGTTATATGTGCAAGATGTGCAAGAAGGAAGCCCTCTGCCACGTGACCATATGGCAGAGGGCTTTCCTCGCCAAAAATGAAAACCTCCATCCAAATTCCAAAAGTCCAAAGGTTTTCCTTGTCCTCTTCTGATAACAGTAGGCAGATCTCTGCAGCATGAGGTTCTAGGAAGGCATCGCCAGCAAAAAGAACTTGTCCATTCAATTCAAGACACAGATGAGTTCATCAGTGACAGCTCACACTCTCCTCCAGCCATTGTTCACAGGAAGCCTTTTACCTACCTGTAGTGGCCAATATCAACACTGTGGTTAGTAGCACGGGCTAACTGGAGTTTTTCTGACAGCCTAGAAGAGATAACTAGTCACAGTAATTATCTCTTCTGAGAGAAATAAGAACTTTAACACCGATTTAAGATTTCAAGCGAAACGAGAATGTAGGCTGAAATAGCAGTCAGTTTACAGCTCCCATTTAAGTTATAGAGAAATATTTGATTTCTATGAAATATCACATTCTACTTCACAAGTTCCATAATTCGGACGAGTAACTGAGAAGACTTTCCCCATTACAGTTAACCTAAACCACTTTAGCTATTAATTTAAAACACATCAGCTCCCGCCTTGTGCCCTACCTTAGGGTGAACACCCTAAATATCGATTCCAAAATATCGACTGCCCAGAATATCGAAGTTAAAATATAGAGTGGACAGAATATCGAATTATCAAAATATAGATATGTCAGAATATCGAAATTGGGGTACAAAATATCGATTTCCATAATATAGAATTTAAAAATATAGAATTCCATAATATCGATTTTTAAAATATAGATTTCCATAATATCGATTTTAAAAATATAGATATCTATAATATCAATTTTTTTTAAGTGTTATGTATGGTAGTATATGTGTTAAAATTATGTATTATTTTTGTAATGTATGTTGAATTTATTTAAACTAATTAATGTTATGTAATTTAATTTTTGCGTAATTTAATTCCGTAGCGGGTTGTGGGTTTATAGGGGAATAGGGTGGGAAGTAATTTGATTATGGTTAATTAAATAATAATTATATTTATATGTTTTGATAATTAATTGGTTGACAATTAATTATTAATTGGTAATTAATTTTTATTAATTGGTAATTAATTTATATTAATTGATTAATTGGTAATTATGTTAATTGTATTTTTTATTATTAGGAGGGGTTGTGGGTATGTAGGGGAATTGGGTGGGAAGTAATTTAATTGTAATAAAGTAAACAATTATTTTTTTATATATGTGTATTGATAATTAATTGATAATTAATTATTAATTGGTAATTAATTTGTATTAATGGGTAAATAATTTGTATGAATTGCTAATTAGTTTTTAATAATTGCAACATTATTTTTATTAATTGATTAATTGATAATAATGTTAATTGTATTTTTTATTATTGGGAGTGGGTTGTGGGTTTATAGGGGAATTGGGTGGGAAGTAAATTAATTGTAATACAATAAATATTTTTTTTATTTATGTGTATTGATAATTGATAATTAATTTTTATTTGGTAATTAATTTGTATTAATTGGTAATTAATTTTTATTAATTGCTAAATAATATTTTTCAATGGTAATTAAATGTTATTCATTGGTAATTATTTTTAATTAACTTTTTATTGGTATTGATAATTAATGTAATCTTATTTTAAATTTAAATCATTACTTTCCCTACTTTTGCACTCTCAGGAGTGGGAATAGTAATTTTTACCCTCCTGCTATCCAACGCTTTCCCTACTGTTACACTCTTTGGAGTGGGAATAGTAATTTTTACCCCTACACTATCCAGCGTTTTCCCTACTGTTGCATTCACTGGAGTGGGAATAGTAATTTGTACCCCTACGCTATCCAACGCTTTCCCTACTGTTGCACTCTCTGGAGTGGCAATAGTAATTTTTACCCCTACGCTATCCAACGCTTTCCCTACTGTTGCACTCACTGGAGTGGGAATAGTAAGTTTTACCCCTATGCTATCCAACGTTTCCCAACTGTTGCACTCACTGGAGTGGGAATAGTAATTTTTACGCTCTCACTATCCAACAAAAGCTCTACTTTTTTTACATTACTTTTATTATGTTTACATTTTAAGCTTTTTTATATTATATTATGTATGTTTTATTTAATTGTTTTTAATATTTAATTACTTTTATATTATTTTTAATACATTTAAAAAATTCGATATTTCAGCTAACTATATTTTAACATTCTATATTTTGGAATCAATATTTTAGTACTTACCTGTTTGTAGATAGGGAGTCGATATTCTGTCCTTCTATATTTTGGCGTCGATATTTTCGGCATTCTATATTATGTCCCTCGATATTTAGTCACTGAACCCTACCTTAGACCAGTCTCACAATAACAAGACTGCATTGAAAATCCAGGAGAACAGTGATTTTAAATACAGTATATACTAGGCTCATCAGCCGCAAGCCGCAGTAGATCAAACATACACGGACCCAAAAAGAAAAGAATGAGGATTTAAACTGAGCAATGGAATTTAGTACTGGTTTTCTGCCCCAAAACTGGGCTCCGTTGTTACGGATCCACGAAGCAATACTTTGCACCATCTACCGTTCTGGCCTTGATTCCAGCAGATTAAATTCCAGGAAACAGAGCTCTCACTGAAGAGATCCCATGAGCAACGCTTCCCATTTAGGGGAAATGTACACGCCAGTCGGAGAAGTATCCCTGGGTGGATGGGATATTTGCCTGTCTGATTACAAAGAGGCCAGTGTTCTCTGAAGTGATGAGTTCCGGGGCAGGGTAAGTGTTTACACAAGTTTATTTAAGAATAATGCACCCACAACCAGGAGCGTCCGACATCTGTGAGGTCCGTCAGCAACTGACTAAACATTGCAATCGACCTTGCAGGTCCCATTCCATCCCAGGACATAGAGGTGGCGATTCCGATCCTGGAGAAATTTTCCCCGTACGAATCGTATCCGGATTTTTTTCCGTACGAATCATACAAGTACCGTACAAACTGGCAAGTACGATTCATATGAGAAAAAATACATACGAATCACATTGGGAAAGTTCCCCGACACGTCCTCGGGTCGGGAAAAGTGTCCGACACGTCCCCGGACGATTTTCCGTACGAATCGTAAAACTGAAGTCCGAGCGTGCAAGTACGATCCGTCCCGTGCGTCCGATTGTACAACCGTATGGAAAAAAAACCATAAGGAGTGAACTTCTATAGCAACCATGGAGACATGTGCCCGCATAAGCGCCGTCCCCCCCCAGCCCCCGTATGTACGCACTGTCCCCCCACCCGTGTATGTACACCCGTGTATGTACACCCGTGTATGTACGAGACGTACCCCCACCCGTGAATGTACACCCGCGAATGTACACCCGTGTATGTATGAGACGTACCCCCACCCGTGAATGTACACCCGTGTATGTACGAGAAGTACCCCCACCCATGAATGTACACCCGTGTATGTACACCCGTGAATGTACACCCGTGTATGTACGAGACGTACCCCCACCCGTGAATGTACACCCGTGAATGTACACCCGTGTATGTACGAGACGTACCCCCACCCGTGAATGTACACCCGTGTATGTACACCCATGTATGTACACCCGTGTATGTATGAGACGTACCCCCACCCGTGAATGTACACCCGTGTATGTACACCCGTGTATGTACACCCGTGTATGTACGAGACGTACCCCCACCCGTGAATGTACACCCGTGTATGTACACCCGTGTATGTACGAGACGTACCCCCACCCGTGAATGTACACCCGTGAATGTACACCCGTGTATGTACGAGACGTACCCCCACCCGTGAATGTACACCCGTGTATGTACGAGACGTACCCCCACCCGTGAATGTACACCCGTGTATGTACACCCGTGAATGTACACCCGTGTATGTACGAGACGTACCCCCACCCGTGAATGTACACCCGTGAATGTACACCTGTGTATGTACGAGACGTACCCCCACCCGTGAATGTACACCCGTGTATGTACACCCGTGTATGTACACCCGTGTATGTACGAGACATACCCCCACCCGTGAATGTACACCCGTGAATGTACACCCGTGTATGTACGAGACGTACCCCCACCCGTGAATGTACACCCGTGTATGTACACCCATGTATGTACACCCGTGTATGTATGAGACGTACCCCCACCCGTGAATGTACACCCGTGTATGTACACCCGTGTATGTACGAGACGTACCCCCACCCGTGAATGTACACCCGTGTATGTACACCCGTGTATGTACGAGACATACCCCCACCCGTGAATGTACACCCGTGAATGTACACCCGTGTATGTACGAGACGTACCCCCACCCGTGAATGTACACCCGTGTATGTACGAGACGTACCCCCACCCGTGAATGTACACCCGTGTATGTACACCCGTGAATGTACACCCGTGTATGTACGAGACGTACCCCCACCCGTGAATGTACACCCGTGAATGTACACCCGTGTATGTACGAGACGTACCCCCACCCGTGAATGTACACCCGTGTATGTACACCCGTGTATGTACACCCGTGTATGTACGAGACATACCCCCACCCGTGAATGTACACCCGTGTATGTATACCCGTGTATGTACACCCGTGTATGTACGAGACGTACCCCCACCCGTGAATGTACACCCGTGTATGTACGAGACGTACCCCCACCCGTGAATGTACACCCGTGTATGTACACCCGTGAATGTACACCCGTGTATGTACGAGACGTACCCCCACCCGTGAATGTACACCCGTGAATGTACACCCGTGTATGTACGAGACGTACCCCCACCCGTGAATGTACACCCGTGTATGTACACCCGTGTATGTACACCCGTGTATGTACGAGACATACCCCCACCCGTGAATGTACACCCGTGTATGTACACCCGTGTATGTACACCCGTGTATGTACGAGACGTACCCCCACCCGTGAATGTACACCCATGTATGTACACCCGTGAATGTACACCCGTGTATGTATGAGACGTACCCCCACCCGTGAATGTACACCCGTGTATGTACACCCGTGAATGTACACCCGTGTATGTACGAGACGTACCCCCACCCGTGAATGCGCTGGGGGTCCGCACCGTACATACACGGGTGGGAGTACGTTTCGTACATACTCGGGTGTACATTCACGGGTGTACATTCACGGGTGGGGGTATGTCTCGTACATACACGGTTGTACATTCACGGGCGTACATACACGGGTGTACATTCACGGGTGGGGGTACGTCTCGTACATACACGGGTGTACATTCACGGGTGTACATACACGGGTGTACATTCACGGGTGGGGGTACATCTCGTACATACACGGGTGTACATACACGGGTGTACATACACGGGTGTACATTCACGGGTGGGGGTACGTCTCGTACATACACGGGTGTACATTCACGGGTGTACATTCACGGGTGGGGGTACGTCTCGTACATACACGGGTGTACATACAGGGGTGTACATTCACGGGTGGGGGTACGTCTCGTACATACACGGGTGTACATACACGGGTGTAGATACATGGGTGTACATTCACGGGTGGGGGTACGTCTCGTACATACACGGGTGTACATTCACGGGTGTACATTCACGGGTGGGGGTACGTCTCATACACGGGTGTACATTCACGTGTGTACATACACGGGTGTACATTCACGGGTGGGGGTACGTCTCGTACATACACAGGTGTACATTCATGGGTGTACATTCTCATACATACATGGGTGTACATTCACGGGTGGGGGTACGTCTCGTACATACACAGGTGTACATACATGGGTGTACATACACGGGTGGGGGTACGTCTCGTACATACATGGGTGTACATTCACTGGTGTACATTCACGGGTGGGGGTACGTCTCGTACATACACAGGTGTACATACACGGGTGTACATTCACGGGTGGGGGTACGTCTCGTACATACACGGGTGAACATACACGGGTGTACATACATGGTTGTACATTCACGGGTAGGGGTACGTCTCGTACATACACAGGTGTACATTCACGGGTGTACATTCACGGGTGGGGGTACGTCTCGTACATACACGGGTGTACATACACGGGTGGGGGTACGTCTCGTACATACACGGGGGGCTGGGGGGACGGCGCGTACATACGGGGGCTGGAGGGGCGGCGTGTACCGGGCCCCCGGTGTCCCGGATCACATTCGTATGTATTTTACTGTTGGTCGGTGTTTTGTCCGACGCGTACGGAAATGGTGTTTCCGTACGAATCGTACTTGCAAGTTTGTAGGGTTTTTTTCCCGGGTACGAGTCGGACGGAGAAAACGCTCCGACCGACGGTTCGTACCCGGTTTTTCCAGGATCGGAATCGGCACCAGAATGTACATTGAGCATAAGCAAGACGTCTTCGTGCACTATTGTGCATGAGGACATGCCACACTGTGCATCACCTGGATGCTCAATGCTACACCATTTCCCCCTTTTGTTTTTGACATAAGGATTACACTGCAGTAAGACCGAAAGAAATTAAAACAAAATAACAAAAACGTAATGCTAAACCCAGACTAACCCTACAATATACCCCTGAAGTGGAGTAGAACAATAAGGCATGGATACACCAGCAACAGCTGTACAGAAGTGAGTACAACATCATCACAGTAACACATAGTCACTGAATCTGCTAGGTATCTTTCTTTTGTGACACCCAATAACACATCCTCCATACCAGCCTCCTCTGGACAGGTGTCCACACTTCCCGAAGAGGGTACGACTGAAGACAGTAAGAAGACGAGGCTGCGACTGACACCTCCCGGGGATCATGCAACCCCTCAGACCAATCACATCAGTCGGTGTCTTTCTCAGATAGCTTCCTCAAGGCAGTCGCCTGCGTCTCAGAGAAGCAAACAACACTTCTCTTATTCCACCACTCCTTGTCACCAAGAACAGCTGACCCTTTCTCACTCTTGTGGCCTGTATAGGGGATGGAAATCTAGACAAACCTTTCATAACCCTGCTCGAGTTCTTTATTAATACCCAATCACCTGCGTGGCGATCCATGTTACTTAGGCTCCTACCTGCGTCTACACATTCCTTCATGGCACTTTGTTTCTGCTGTACATGGGCATTCACTGAAGCACATCCTGGTCCACCATCACCTAAAGTGTTCTTGCGTCACAGCCACTCAGGGTATAAACTAGTATGCACCTCCCTTTCTCTCAACACTGTAAACGGAGCTACACCAGTAGTACTATGCGGTGCTATGTTGTAACCCCAAATTCAATTTTTCACAAGCTCCTCAACATACAATCTAGATGGCAATGCTGTCTGAATTCCTTCCTCTTCTATTCTGTTTGCCATCTCCACCAAACCATTCGAGGTCAGAGAGTAGAAAGCGACTTTGAGATGATGAACATTATTAAAAATGTACACATCTGTGAGACACAAAGTGTGTTCAGTTGTCTGTGACTATAGTTCTGGGCGAGCCCTCAACTTCAAACACCTGCTCCAGAAACCTGACAACACTCCCAGTACTTAGAGCATCACAAAACGTGATACAACCATCTGGAATGGTAATCTATAAGCATAACTGAGGAACATATTTACAATGAAGTGACGGAGTACGGCGATAGCCTTCTTGGCTTCACGCTGCACTTCGCCACTACAGAAACGCAGGGCTGCACCATATTTACAACAATATGGTGCAGCCCTGCATTTTCCCCTGCGCTGGCACTAAACTTAGCAGACTAGCTCCAACAAAGGCACCCTAGCACCATAGTGCAAGGGTGTCTGTGTTGAGGGTAAGAGTGTTTATGTGTAGGTAGGTCTCCCTTCCTGCATATAAACAATCTTTAAGTGACGTTTTGTACCTTTTATGTGTGATGCTTAATGAGGCACACAGAGAAGTTGCAAAATGTCATTTTTTTGTGATTATGTGCCCCTTCCTGCACATAAACAGTTAATGGAAATTTTCTGTTTCTGTGTGTGTGGCACACATGGAAACGGCAAAAACGAGGCGAAATATAGCATTTCTCCTCGTTTTGCCTGTTTAAGACCAGGTTTTCCCCGGTCTTAATTTTGACGCTACCTTCTATTTACGCCACCCTTGTAATTAGGGGGCAGTGTCAAAATCAATGGGTGTTGCGGTGGAACGCCCAGCACAACACACACTGCCCTCCCCTTTCACGCTAAGTACAGCGTAAAACAATGACTTATTACAAGGCAGAGTTAAGCCACGTTAAGTGGCTTAACACTGCCATGTAAATAAGGTGAAGCCCCTTTCGCCACCACAATGTCACTAAAATTGACATTGTGGTGGAGATAGGGGCTTGTAAATATGCCCCTCAATACCTAATGTTACTAGATAGAACTTCGTATGGGCATGAGAAATCCATCCCACGTTTATTACATGGTCCCTCTGGATATAGAACAGGATGAAGAGGTGTGTCAATGACTTTCCATTTCTTGTCAGACTATAGATACTTTTTGCATGCATCCAAGAAAAACTTAACTTGTGACTCCAAAGAGGGCCATCAATAGTGTAACTTAATCAGGGCCCACAGTGTGTTTCCATAATAATGTCCTTACTTATGCCTTCCGGTGGGATGAACAAATCATGATGCATGATAAAATCACTAACCACAGATAATTCTTCTGCCATTTGAAAAAAGCACTTCAATTCTCCAGACAATCTCATTCCTTCAGGCCATCCTTCCACCACAAATTTCTTAACTTGGCTAAGTGTAGAGTCCATCGCATAAGGGTTCTGCCATGCTTGATCTGTGATAGGAGCACACTCTGTCACACCATCCACCACAGCCACTATGCACTCTGTCTTCCATCTCACCTGGATCCTCCTCACACACTGCCATATGTGACAGGAAATCCGCCCTGATGTTCTTTCCCCCAGGCAAATGCTTGATGCTTAAATGATATTCCTGCAACTTAGATAACCGGTATGTCAGTCTAGCTGACGCTTTGCCTAGACCACTTCTCGTCAAGATATGCACAAGAGGTTTGTGATCAGTGAAGACTTCAAACTCACGACCCCAGAGAAGTCCTAAACTTGTTGATGGCCCAGACACAAGCCAAAGCCTGGCGCTAAATTACAGTATAGTGTGCTACCACAGACCTCAGGACTCTAGAGGTGAAAGCTATGGTGTGTTCCTTGCCTGACACCCACTGACCCAGCAGAGCTCCCAATCCAGTCAAACTTGCATACACATTAATGAAACATTTGCAATTGCCCTGAAAAGGATGTAGTGCGGTGTCCCCCACAATCAAATCTTTAACCTTCTCAAAAACAAATGACAGCTCCTCAGACCATGCAAACCTTGCCCCCTTCCTCAACAAAGCACTCAAGGGTTCTACCACTTGTGCATAACCATGAATAAATTGGGCATAGTACTCTGCTAGACCCAGGAAAGACCACAGCACATCCCTGTCTTTGGTAGAAGCTGCTTCGTGAAATTGCTTTAATCAGGGAAAATTTGGGTTTACCCAAGGTGAAATTATGTGCCCCAATGTTAAAACTGCTGTGTACCAAAGTTGCACTTGTCTTCATGGATAGTCATCCCCTCTTTGGCCAACACAGACAACACCTTGAGTAGGGACACATTATGCGCCTCCTAATCATCAGCAAAGACCAAAATATCAATTTGGTAAGCCTGTACCCCAGGGATGTCTTCTAGCAGATTGTTCATCAGCTTCTGGAGAACGTTAGCTGTGGAAGCAAGCCCAAAGGGAAATTTGAGGTACTTGAACACCCCTAACGGGGTAACAAATGTGGTCAGTTCTTGTGAGTCAGCTGTGAGAGATAGCTGGTGATAGGCTGAGGGCAATTCTAAGATCATAAAACATTTTTCTCCACCGAGCTTGGCGATCAGCTCCTGTATTTTGGGGAGAGAGTGGCAGTCCACCACGATGTTCTTATTTAACGAGCGTAAGTCAGCACAAAGTCTAACCTACTTAGTTTTCTTTCTTGCCACCACACTGGGAGAAACCCACTCCAAAGAGTCACAGGGCACTATCACCCCCTTGGCACATAAATTCTTTAGAACAGACTTAAGCTCATCTCTCGCACTTAATGGAAGTGGACGTACCTTATGGACAATCGGTTGAGCATTGGATTTTAGGTGAATTCGATGTTCAAAGCCTTTGACTGACCCTAGTTTGCCAGAGAATAATTCTGAAAACCATTTCAGAAGGGTCTCGACCCCCAAATCACAAGAGGTAACCTCCACACATACTACATATAGGTCCTCCGCCTGGTAGCAAGTTGGAATGTCACCTAAAGCAATAGGGTTCTCAGCACCCAGTACCAGGTATAGGCCCATCTTCGCTAGAGCCAGCCAACCAATGATGCCAACCAATGATGCTGTGCCCCTTAACTGCTATGTATATCTTGGTGACAACATGTCTACCTAAGCATTCAAGGCTGTAGACAAAATAACCCAACATATCTATGTTCGACTCTCCAAAGGCCTATGGACTTACATCAGTCTGCTCAAGTTTGACTTTGCCACCCCATTTATCAAGGAAAAGATTTCTGACAAAATATGATTTCTACCACCATAGGCTTCCTGCAACTGAGTAGGCATTGCTGATTTATTTTTTAATCATACAAACACAATTTAGTCTTAAATGTAGATGTCGATATGAGCCTCAAACTCACAAGTAGCTGCGAAGACCCTCAAAGCCGAAATGTACTCTTCCACACTTTCATCAGCATGCTGTCTCCCCATAAAAAAATCATGCCTTTCAAGCATAATACTCGCCTCTTCCGCATACTGCTTACACATGGGCCCTAGCACTTCTTTGTAACGGTCCCAAGACTCGCTGTAGAGCTACCTTGAGGTGGCGGAACAGACAGAAGATTCTCAAATACTTGCTGTGTTGCTAAACCCATGCAATTATACCGGATTACTACCTTGTGTTCTGGTGAGTACTTAACTGTATCTAAGGCCACAGGGTAGTTCCCAAATATTTTTTCCCAGTGACGCCTCTTGATGCTAGGTTTACCCAGCAGGTGAAGATAGGGAGATGGCTGTGCGAACTGCTGTACACGGGAGAATAAAAGTTGCAAAGTTTGTAACTGTGAGGTGATATCAATTAACAAGCCTTCGTTTAATGAGAAAAGTTGATTGTGCAGTCAGAGTCTGTGAGAAAAAAGGTCAAAGGCCAACAAAGGTTCGAAATACAATAATGACTTACCACAAAATATGAGCTTTAAGTCATAGTTGTGCCAGTCACCATGCAAGTGCAGGCAAAACAAACTAATTACAATGTTAAGTTGTTGAAGCTTCTAGATGGATGCTTTGAGTCAGAGGTGTGTTTGTCATTGTGCGTGTGCAGGCAAAATCAAACAAATCTTACTTGAAGCTGTGCATTTAAGGGTTGCCTGTCACTGTGAAACAGGCGAGCCAACCAAACGACCTGGGCTAGTGTACATCAAGGCGACAGTGCGGTCACTTCAGGATCGATGTGAAGGGAAACTCCAAGCATCACTAACTTCTCCAGTGAAAGTGCAGGGAAAAAGAAGTAAACCGATCAGTGTTGCCAGATTTTTAGACCCGTCCCAAGCCCAAAGCCGCTCAAATATAAGCCCAAAATAAGCCCAATCAGAGCAATTTCAGCCCAAAAACCAGCCCAAATTAGCAAGTCTCCAATTATGCACAAATTGTCATCAGAAACAATTTTAACGACAAATATGCATTCTATTCAATATACAGATGGTGGGAGGGTGTTAACTGGGCACCTGCCTTAATGCTATTAATTTTTAAGACCAGTTCTCACTGCGACTTCTAAGAGTCCCTGCAGCTCCACTCTGCCTATTGCTTAAAGATTAAGCCCCCCCCCCCCGAAATCAGCTCCAGTTTGAGCGGCAAACAGTGTGCGTCAGTGCACGCCTTGGCATCAGCAACGTGGTGAAGCACGGAGTGTCAGATCCATGCCAGGACAGTGGTAAACAGACGCACGCGGTGCTGCCAGCAGGTGCGTGTGAGGTTGGGTGGCCCCTGCACGACCGTTTTCGAAGCTGGGCTCGCCTACGAACAACCGATGTGGTCAGTTTTGGTTTGGGTGTTAAAACACTCTTTACCTATGTCAACTTCCTGGCATCTATCAATATTCATCACTTCCTACAAATAGGGTGACCAACTGGCATGGGTGCAAATTCAGGACGGTGAGTGTAAAAATTCAGGACAAAGGGTCAAAATTCAGGACAAAAATTCAGGACGGGAGGTCAAAATTCAGGACAAAACTTCGGGACAAAAGGTACGTTTTACAGACACATCAAAGGACGTCGCGTAATAGTGTATAAGTAATTCCATCTATATCCAAACATTCATCCATTTGAAAACGTACGTATCTTTCCATCCATCATTTCACTCATCCATCCCTCCATCCACACTTTCACTCATCCATTCATCCACCCTTTCACCCTATCCATCCGTACACTCATCCATCCACTCTTCCACCCAACCATCTACTCATCCATCCAGCCATTTATCCACTCACCCATCCAGCCATCCTTTCACTTACTCATCCATCCACCCAGTTACTCATCCTACCACCCAGTCCCCTTTTCAGTCATTCATTCATCCTCCCTTTCTCTCTTCATTGACCCTTTCACTTAGCCATCCTTCCTTTCTTCGATCCACCCATACTTCAACTCATCCACTCATGAATCCATCCATTGACCCTATCACTCATCCATCCACCCATTCACTCACCGATCAGCCACCCTTTCACTCATCCATACATCCTTTCGCTCATTATCCATCTATTCACCCTTCCATTCATCCATTCACCCTTTCACTAATCCATCCAGCCATCCACCCATCCCTTACTCACTCGCCCACCTTTTCCTCTTAATTATGAGCTGAGCCTTTGTCGGCAGAGTTGCAGACAGAAGTGGCCCATCAAGAATTTCGCCCTTGCTGTCTTCCTAAAGCAAGGGGTGGGGTGGGGGAGGGTTCACTATGCACCTGCACATAGGCAATCTGAAAAAGTGGAAGTCATAAGACATGTATGATGCACAGTGCCAGGCCATGAGGTGATTGTGACATGGTGTTTCCAGGGCTTTAAGCGGGATGAAAAAACTGGGGGTCTCTCCAAGGGGCGTGTCTGATGTAATGGTGTTGCTTAAAACAACTAAGCTAAAAATCTGTGCTTAGCATTGTGTGTCGCCGGACTGGTATTTTACCTCTTCTGTCATTGCATCCAGATATATATCACAACAAGTAACGTTACACCTACAACAAACCAGAACCATTTGCTTTGTTAATGGTTGTTAGTTTCATAAAATAAAAATGCAGCAACCATGGCTTAATTGAATATAATATTGAAACTGCACTTTTCTAAAATGATGAGACGGAAAGAATTCCCTGCCCCAATCTCCACTCTGTCTATTGCTTAAAGACTCAGCACCCCCCCTCGAAATTTTCTCTTACACCCCCCCCCCCCGAAATTTGGCTCTAGTTGCGCCTCTGACTCACTCACCTGAGGTCGGGGCGGGCGTCGAAGTTCGGACTCAGCAACTGCGGGCGCCCTGCTGCTGTTCTGCGTGACTCCAGGCTGTGCTGTCAACTGGTGGTGGGCTCACTGGGCTGGCTAGACTGCGCTGCACAGAGAGCGCTGCCTGCGAGCACCACCCGCCGCCGCCTGTGGCCTGGGTGACCACCAGTGGACCACAGTGAGCGGCAGCAGCAGGGACATGTCACCACGTGTGTCCGACTCCAGTCCGACTCCTCGTCGCCGCCGCCGAATCTGCTGAAGAGAAAAAGCGGCGCGCGCATATGCATTTGAAAACACTGCGCGCCGCGGGGGCTGGCCAAGAATGATGCCCAGGGCCGTCATTGGTAGAGCTTTCGCGTGCTACAAGATTGACGGCCCTGGGAACCCACAATTCGGCCCGCGACACACCACTGCTAAGTTAGGTGGTGGGTGTGTGTGTGCACTTACAAATACGTGATGTGCAGCGTCAGCGTGTGTGTTTGGGGGGGAGGGACAACTCGGGTCCTCCTCCAATCATTTTAGCGCTCGCCAGCACAGACGCGCCACTGTGATAGGCGCATGCCACGGTCGGCGCCGCCCAAGCCAGTATTTTGCGCACACTGGCTTTAATTCCGCCCAAAAAGTAGCCATCTGCCGGGTATGGGTTTTTCCCGCACAATTGGGAAAAATGTCGCCCAATTGTGCGGGAAATAGCCCAATCTGGCAACATTGAAACCGATACGAGTGTGCTTTGGGATCAGTAAAGCAGCCAATACAAGATGGATGCCCAGACGTCACATGTACAATGACGTCGTTACTGGTTATCCACAGTGTTGGGCCTAGTTAAGTGCCCAATCCAAGATGGCTGCCGGGCTTCACATGCGCAATGACGTCATGCCAATCAGTCCACTGAATAGCTGCCATATTGTGGGAGGGACCGGCGGAAACAGAATCTAGGAGGACTGATACGGTTCTCAATTTTGGCTTATTTTATTGGTGTGTTATAAAATTGAACACAACGGTGTTGTTTGAGGTCTGGTTTCCTCTTCCATGCAGTGATGGAAGCTTCTTCTTTGTTTCAGACAAGATGGTCGTCAGGATATGGGTGGTTCTCCTGGAGGCTCAAAGAAAGGAGAGATGACAGTAAATTTCTAGGCTTTTTTCCCTTTATTTTGTAAAAGAAAACCTTCACTACACCCAGAGGAAAATTGTTAACAGGATTGGCTCTTGTGGTTTGGGAGCGAAGTAGGTGAGAGTGTGATAAAAAAAAACAAATAAAATTCACAAGCTAGACTCCATTAGTCTTTTGTAGTTTCCCTCATGGGAGAAGGTGGCCCACACAAAAAATAGAAGAACGAAATCAGTATCCTTTAGTTAGGCCCCGAAATGATAGAGCATGCCGAAGGTATTGAGAGTCACTTTTCTGTTATGAGCCAAACAATGTGCTTGCCTTACATAAGTGGCCCTTTTCTTCAAAGAAAGGTAGCATTTTTGCCACAAAAGAAAACAAACAATATTGCTGCCACGAAAAGTTTAGAAAACAAATAGTGCTCCAACAATAAACAATAATGGTGACACCAAATAGACAACAATGGTGCCAAACGCTCGATAGTGTAGTGGGGATTTACCTATGCTACCTATGCCCATCACTCTGCTGGTTAGAGCTCCTATTCCGCTCCTATCCCAACTAGTGTTTTACCCCTTTTCCCCCCTCCTGATCACTCACCGCCAATGCCACAACTCTCCAGAGTTGCGGCGGCAAGCAGGTCTCTCCTGAGGGCGTCCACCACTCTTAGCTCCAATCCTCTACAACGTCGTCTTCGGCATCACCGTTCTCGCCCAGAACGCTAGTTTTCTGCTTCTTTCCTCCTTCCGCTTCTTCTGGATACAGGGCTCCTCCTCTTCCTTTCGAGGTGGCATCTTCTGGCTTTCACTGACTTCTTCCTCCTTCCCCGCACTGCTCTAGTCCTTCTTGCAGGTCTTCCTTTTCTTGATCGTTTGGGGCAACGGATTGGCTCCCTCGTTGGGCGGGTCCACCAGTGGCCTGCACGAGAGAGTTTGTGGGGAAAGGTTCAACGCTTTGGTTACCTTTCTTCTCCCTGCTGGGCCATCATTTCATTTGCGAGTCAGAGAAGCTGGCATGAGGTAGGTGCTGGGGATCTGGGGATCTGGGCTTGACCCTCCCACACACAAACCCTTTGGGATGCGCTTATCACCCTCAAAACACACAGCGCCTCATCGACCCTTTCAAGAGTACTCACAGCCAGTCGCGGCCGGCATGACTCGTGGGTGGGAGGCTGAGTGGGGGAGATCACGCTGGGGTTCATGCTGGGGTTAATGTAAAAAAAAAACGTACCTTCCCGAGTCCCACGCCGTCTCAGCTCCTGGCCAGGTGTTGCTTTTTCCTGCTCTCCTACCTCCGGCAGGAACAGGAAGCAGGCAGCCTCCCTCCCCTCCCCTAAGCCAATCACAATGCTGTAATAGCAGCGTTGTGATTGGTAGCGACGCCGACCAGCCAGGTGTCTATGGGTAGGCCATTCTCTCCATGTAGGCTGCATGATTTTACAGGTGCAGAAGCACCTGGCCCTATTTTACCAGCAAGTACATCTGAAGAAAAAAATCACAAGCAGATCAGGCTGTAGGAGCAGCTGAGACCCGACCTACATCCGGTCCTCTCCTATAATATGGGGGTAGTATTAAGCCTGCCCAATCACCTGACAGAATCTGACCCCCTTTACCACCCACTGTCTTCAAAGGCCCCATACTACCATTTTCTCCCTGCACAGAGAGTTAATCATGAATTCATGAAGAAGTTGACCCAGAATAAACATGGGTCTGAATGCTTATTTCCCATTCCATAGTTATTAACTAGCAATTACATAATAATAATCAGTCCTTACCTATTATTTCTCCTTGTTTTTTAGTTCTCGCCTAGGCAGCGCGCATGCGCTGTCCCTCCGAGACATCCAGTAATCTGTATCAATGGTGAAACTCCGCCTATTGCCTTTTTAATGACTTGGTCGCTTGTCAGCCTAAATCTTTTTCTTATGACCGGTTAATCTGTCTTTTAGTTCCTCCTTTATTTGTTTGGGAACGCCTATGCAGCACCGCCTAACTACTGTAAACCTGCTACTCGTGTGCTGAAGTATTTGTCTTGGAATTATTTTTCGTATTTGGTGTCATTCTTAATTTGTTCATGCATGGTATTTTTTAGGGGGGTGAACGGTGAGTTTTAATGTTTGCATTTGTGTTGCGATGACTTTAGCACTTGTTAGCATTATGCCCCCACATGCTCTCCACAATCCGCTTAAGGGAAACAGGCCCCCGGTACCGCAAATCCCTTCCATGCACGGTGAGTTTTAATGTTTGCATTTGTGTTGTGATGATTTTAGCACTGATTAGCATTATGTCCCCACATGCTCTCCACAATCAGTTTAAGGGAAATAGGGCCCTGGTGCCGCAAATCCTTCCGTGCACAGTGAGTTTTAATGTTTGCATTTGTGTTGCGATGATTTTAGCACTGATTAGCATTATGCCCCCAAATGCTTTCCACAATCAGTTTAAAGGAAACAGGCCCCCGGTACCACAAAATCCCTTTGCGTGTAGGTACGGGTTGTTGTTGTCACCAGGAGAGGGGGGCCAGGTTAGCGATCATGCTGCACGGGAGTAGCGAGGCAGCTCCACCCTGTTGGTGACCTGTGAGCTTTTAGTGTTGAATTTGTAATAAATAATGTTCCGTGAATCTTATTAGGCGTCAGCTTTAGGGAGCACATTTTGTTTTAATCGTACCACTAGTGTGGTGAAGTATTTGGCTTTGAATTATTTTTTGTTTTTGGTGTTGGTGTCTTTCTTAATTTGCTCGTGCATGGAATTTTTTGGGTCGGTGAACGGTGAGTTTTAGTGTTTGCATTTGTGTTGCGATGATTTTAGCACTGATTAGCATTATGCCCCCACGTGCTCTCCACAAACAGATTACGGTAAACAGGCCCCCGGTATCGCAAATCGAGTCAGCTCCTTCGTGTTGGTGACTTATGAGCTTTTAGTGTTGAATTTGTAACAAATAATGATCCGGGAATCTTATCAGGCGGCAGCGTGAGGGATTCGCATTTGCTTTCGTGTCACTGGGCGTACGGAAAAAAAACGTACAATTCACAGCTCTCTACCCTTTGAAACAAAATGCAGTGAGCCAGCCAGAATGCTGTAATAAAAATAAAGCAGACATGTGAACAGTTTCTGCACTTCATGTTTTAATTTTTCTCCGCCAATCAGCATGCAGTAATAACAGAACTATGCCTGGGCACACACATCTGCAATGTATGTCTGTGATGTTGGTGTACTACTCGACCTGCAGTAACCAGGCAATGCGCACCATTCTGCTCTTCACACGGCCTCTTGTACCGGTCACTATGCAGTAATCTTGGTAGACTGCACACGCGATATACTCACGTTTTGCATGCCACATGTTTGTTTTGTGTATCAGTCAGCATGCAGTCACTGTGAAAGGGATGTTGACTTTGAACTGGGACAATATCCTGGCTTCTGCTCAAAGTCGCGTGATTCTGTACCACCTTGGAACTCACGTTCCAGTTTTAAAATTGCTCTACAGCGTGTGATTTTGGGCACATACTTTAAATTTTTAAGATGCAGTAAAAATACATGTGCTCGGGACTGGAACAGAGGCTGTTATGTTGATTATAAGGTGCTAGTAATAAGCACTCGAAAATATTGGCTTATATTTAGCAGTGCGCTCTTCCAAAATGTAAAATACCACTACATAATAAGAATGCCTGTAATATGGATTCAATCCTGGTTTTCTATAAACATACTGAAATGGCAAAAGCACAGCCCCACCTCAGCTCCAGTGCACCAACACCTCAATATCAACACAGCACAGCAGAACACAGCACCATCTCAGCATTAGCGCAGCTCCACCCAGCATCAAAGCACCAACACCAACGCAGCCAAAATTCAAAAGCAAATCAGGATCAACACAACATCGCTTCAGCCACAGTGCTGCACCACCTCAGCATTACTACAACACCAGCAGTGCAGCCCCACATCAGCACCAGCACAGTCATACCACAGCAGCAATTCAGCACCAACAAAGCACAACTTCAACATAAGTGATGCACTACATCAGCATAAGCTAAAACAACATCAACACAAAGCCAGCACAACATTACAAAGCAACACAGCTGCACAGCAGCCACACTGCTCTACAACATAGCTGAAAACAAAGGCCAACCCAAAACATCTGGCTAATCACTTATAAGGTCCCAAAGGCGAGTCAATGTTTGTTTCTCTTTCTATGTGAAGGAGCAAATTGCCCTAAATTATTGTTTATGTGCAGGAAGGTGTCCCTTCCTGCACATAAACAATCATCCCTGTCATGCAGGCACCCTTGCACCATGGCGCAAGGGTGTCTGCATTGGCGCTTTGAGTTTTTTTTAGCGCTGGCTCAAGTGAAAATACAGGTGTGTGCTGTATTCTTGTGAATACGACGCATCCCTGCATTTTTTAACTGGCTCAGCGCTGCTAAATTGCTTGCAGAGCTGCACTACGTCGTTTTCTTGTGACTATGCCCTCCACAGTTACTGCACCCAGAATTACCTTGAATGAACAAAATTGACATACACAATGTGTATGTGCCAATCCCATGTCGCTTCCTGCATAAACATAGGCACCTGTCTTAGACAGTGGTGTAGCTAGGCGGCGCCGTGCTGAAGAATGAGGGGTCTGGTGATTATTTTTCTGTTTGTCGCTCCCTGCGTCAAACTCAAATAAGAGCGAGGGGACAGGTTGCCGCCCCCAAACCTTGTGCCGCCTGGAGAGGAGTGCCTTCCACCCCCCCCCCCCCTTGCTACGCCACTGGTCTTAGAACACGTGCAGGCTGATAAGAGAGCTCTGTGTGAAAGGCAGTTTTCGCTTGCATCTTGTTTCAATTTAATGGCTCCACTGACATATTAAGCATCCACCCACCTTTAGCTTTTGGAAATATGTAGAGGGTGTCTGGCAGGGTGGTGGAGCTGCAGATTCTGGCTATACAGGTGGTCAAAGAGGAGTTTCATGGGTTACCTCATGATTAAGTCCAGTAGAAAAGGTGGGACCAATTATGGCAGAACGTCAATTATGAAGTGAGTATCGTCTCTACATTTTCCCGCACAGCAGAAGAGGGCAAAAAAAGATTCAATGACTTGAAGAGGAAAGCAGGGAACTGGTGACCAAACAGCAGAGAGAAGTGAACCATGGCCACTGGGGGAGACCCTGCACCAGGACTGAAACTGGAGTCCCGGTAGATTGCAGTGAGCACCACCATTAATCCCGAAAGCCTGGAAAGAAATTTACTCGTGGTGTTGAGGCTGGAGGCGATGTCAAACTTGCTAAACGTTCGTATATTATATAAAACTTTATTGTGATGTTTACTTGTCACATGCTATTTGTGGTATCTCAAATACACAGCCATAATTTACATTACTCTATTGATAGGTTGACAAGGGGGTTGGTGTGCCTAGTAGAAAGGCTGGTGGCTCTGCAGAGTTGAAAAGAAAGCCTTCCTTCTTGCTGTGTCTGAAGCCTCTTACACTGTATTGAGAATGTTGCCAAACATCACGGACTCTTTGCAAGAACTTGTGGCCATACAATAATAACAGGCCAGGTCTGCCCAGCATCCCAGAATTGAAATGCTCTGTGATATAAGGGTGAGACAACACCAACACCATTTGTATTGTATTGTATTGTATTGTATATAATATTTATAGAGTGTGACAAACACCCTACGGGTACCCTGATGCTAAAGAACCGTGAACACGGACCAACAAGGAGCAAGAAGAAAATAATTTTTTTTAAAAGAACCTAAAATGAGCATTACTCAAAGATAACAGGATCAAATTCTAGGGAACAGCCACGTTTTGATCCTTTTCCTGAACAGGGACAAGGTACTTCATTGTCTGATAGTGAGTGTGTTTGAATGGCTGATGCAATCAGAGAGTGCACTTGACAAATGAGCAAAGAACAAGTAACATTTTGGGACACACTACTCCATGTAGCCAAGGATCAACTTGTCCATATTACTGCCATCCAGTTGCACGGCTGTGAGGATGGTTGCCTTTAAATCCATGCCCTTCTGGGGACACTGAACAATGCAGCACAACACATTTCCCACCAACGTTTACTTCCTCTGCTTCCCAGACTTTGTAGCTAGTTTCTCCAACCAGGCTCAGGGGCAGATCTGCACATAGTGCTCAATTACCTACTGTGAATGAACCACCAGCCTAAACATCCGTGGAATAATTGTCATCCTATTTTGATCATTGTACGTTATACTCAATATTTATATATGTATATATTTTCTGAGAAGGAATCTGCATTTATTGTGTTGCTTTTTTTTAAGCATTGTGGAATTTTCTTAAATCTTCACCTTATGGTCACAATAAAAAATGTTTTTTCGAAAGTAAAAATTGTTTAGCAAAAAAAGTTTCAATGAAATCACACAATTGTTTGTTTTTATATATAGAATGTATTTCTTTGAAAATAATTAACATGACCCGTTAGTTTCTGCTGGAATCGTTAAACTTGCACGTCATCATATGTGCCTTTGAGAAAAGAAAGTAAATCTGCTACCACAGCCCCTTCTTCCTGAGGTTACAGTAAAAGCAATCTACCAAGCAACATTCACCTCCCATGCAGGTATATTAAGGCCATAGGCTTACATGAATGCACTATTGCCAGAAAGCATATGTGTTCATTTATTAAATGCTCCATTTCCCCTACGATTGAGTGCTCAGCGCCTACCTTCCGCTCGGGTGAATTTTCGATCTTGACCTTCCCTCTTATTTTAGCCAAGCGTATTTTCGTACTGTTTTCAGTTTGTGTGCCGTTCGGTGTCACCTACATGCTTTCAGGTACCATTTGTGAAGTTCTGTGTTGCAAATGGAATATGCGAGAAACTGCTATGTTGCCTGTCGCTGAAAGTGCTGCGCAGATTTCCATTGTGTTTTGAAATTTAGCACGCTGTTTGTTTTCTAAAACCTGCCCACGCACCACCTTCCAACTATTTATTTATATTTATGCCAGTCATTTGAGGGGAGCTTATTCGATCATGCCAACAGACAACTTTAGCTGTCTGGCGAGACTTCCTAACACAGGCACCCACAGTTGTCCATCAGCTTTGGGATCAGCCAATGGCGTATTGTGGATGTGACTACTTAAAAACAATAATTTAGAGCCGCGATTGACCACCTGGTACCAACACCAATTTCTGCCTGACTCATTCCAGTCCTCTTCAATCCTTCCCTGTCCCGCTAATTTTTATTTATATATTTTTTTTAATGCGTTGTGAAATCCTTTGCTCACTGCTGCGTTTTCTCCTCTGCTGGGCCGCTCCTGTCATGGCCTGACAGTTCCTGTCTTCTACTCCTCCAATCAGACCTCCCCTCTAATGTGGCCCGTGAGTCCCATCGCCCAGGTCCTGCTACTTCTCTTTGTCTCACCTGGCTTCTCCTCTCAGGTGCCTGCTTAAAAAGTTACCCACACTTCAAAGGTGATAGATAACTCATTCGCGAACGAGCAGTTGCCCTCACTGGACAACTTCCACTTTGACACCCTCACAGGGGACAGGAAGTGGACCACTGACCACTCTCCTCCATGTCTTCCCAATAAAAAATAGTTTTTTTAAGCAGCACCTGTTCCTTAAAATAATACAGGCTGCTTATCAAATGTTACCCATTTGATAATGCGAATGGAGGGATGGCGGTCTGCTGCCTTTACAGGCCACTGTCCATGTGTTTATTAGAAATTGCAGGGGGCACTAATAGCGGCCTGCCTAAATAATATTCATTAGGCAAGTTGTTCTCCGACCTCCCCAAACCCCCCTTTCCAAACGGACATTTTGTAATGCCACCCATTAGTGGTGTTGCATCACCATATCATAGGTAAGTCGCAAAACATTGGTGTGCAATGTCCCCCAACTATTTGGGGTCTGACTGTTTGTACTTCTTTCCTACAGTTGAGTATACTTTTATTTCAGTTGGAAGCTCATTGTGGTTAATGAAGAAGTGGAAATGGAATTCAACAATTCACTAAGAAGTAGGATAACATCTATAAGGTTTAATAGCAGGACTTTTTGTGGTATAAATGAAATATTTCCATCAGATGAACTCTGTGACACAGTAGGCTAGGACTCTGCCATATACTTTTAATAATCCTAATATGCAGGCCAAGCACAGAGTTCAATTCTTTATACTCGACGTCAAAATGTGTTCCTATAAGATTTCTAGAGAGTTGAAGACCTGTTAGCTTTTATATTCACTATTTTTATCTAGACTACAAGGTACCCTACACTTATGCTAGAAGTAAATGAGGACAGTGGTCCGCGAGAGGTTTCCCTACAGGGGGTTGTCCAGACAGAAAGTCTCCCTATTGGACACTTAGAGAAGTTTAATTTGCCTGATTAGACCAAAGCAGTGTTGTAATGTCAACAATAATAATAGTGAGCATTCTTTCTGCATGCTTCTTCTCCCTGGGTTTAGCCAGTGTTACTTTTTTTTTTTTTTACATTTTTTATTGTTTTCTTATAAACAGAACAACGTGGCAGCCAGTGTTACTTTTGAGCTAGTGGTTGCCAGTGTGGCACAACGGCAGTCATTTTTGGGACCGGCACTTATGTTTCCTCATCAGACATTGACTATGAGCAAGAGAGAAAAACGCACAAGCGAGAAAGAAAAAGAATGCGAAGGAGAAAAATGGAGCAAAGGGAAAGAGTAGGGACCGGCAAGAGTTAGATAATGGGGCAGCAGTGTCTCTTATACATTAAATGATCCTGAGGTAAATTGAACAATATGCAGCCTTGGTATTCGGTAGGACAATGTTTAATAGAGCAGAGCTTTGGGCACATGCACTGATTCTTTTACAAATTAAGCTTTGGTGTAGCCCTCTCTAAGTTACATACCTATCTCCCTTCAAAGCACCTAACAATACCTAACCTCCTCTAGACGGTCTATTCATCCCACCAACAATTGGCAAGAACTCACATAGGCCCCGCATAGCCCCACCAATGATCGCACTTAACTCCTATTTATCCAATGTACCACAAGAGCCTGGATCAAATTCATGGAATGATCTTCTTCGGAGCTCCTGACTAATCTCAGGTAACCAAAAATAATTAATAACAACTGGAATCGCCACTGATCTTGGGTTCTGAAGTAGCGTGCTACTCACTATGAAGCACTTCACCACCTCTTCAGGGGTAGTATGTTGTGTATGCATCTAAAAACAATACAGTACAATTACAGCTGATTAAGATTATGACTTTGGGTAGATTAGTGTATGGACTTATTCAAATGCAATTTATTATTGGTCTCTACAAGTTGAAGGATAGCAATAGGCAAATTAAAGTGACAATGATACTGATAGGCACCAGATATTAGGAATGAGTTTCATTGCCCATGATAACTTTCAATAGGTAGCATTTCTCAGGAACCCAAAAAGTGAGATACAAAGAACAAGAAGGGTATGAAAGAAAAAAAACACAGCATGCAATGAGGTCGTAAGAAAGATGTTTTAAGAGAGACGGGTAAAAGTAGCTTCAGGACAAAAAGGATCACAATTGAAAGAGTGGCGTGCAGCAAGACAAATGCGTTTTGTGAGCATTCATTAGGTAGCCAATTGACTGCATCCTCATTAGCGCTTGTTTGGGACTTTTTTTTAGGTCTTGCCTCCAGACAGATTTTAAATGTATGTTGTTCAAAGACCTAGGTGCCGATCACGATCCGGTAAAAAAATTCCCCGTACGACTCGTATCCGGTCTTTTTACAGTACGAATCGCACAAGTGCCGTACAAACTGCCAATTACGATTCGCATGGTAAAAAGTCCATACGAATCGCATTGGGAAGTATTCCCCACATGTCCTCGGGTCGGAAAATGTGTCCGACACGTCCACGGACGATTTACCGTACAAATGTGAAAAGTGAAGTCCGACCGAGGAATTACGATCCATCCCGTGCGTCCGATGTTACAACCGTATGGAAAAAACACCGTCCGCACCGAACTCCCATAGCAACCATGGAGACATGTGCCGGCATACGCGCCGACCCCCCCCCAGCCCCCGTACGTACGTGCCGACCCCCCCCAGCCCCCGTACATACGCGCCGACCCCCCCCAGCCCCCGTACGTACACGCCGACCCCCCCAGCCCCCGTACGTTCGAGTCGTACCCCCCCAGCCCCCGTACGTTCGAGTCGTACCCCCGTGTATGTACACCCGTGTACGTGTCGAACCCCCCCGTGTATGTACACCCGTGTACGTGTCGAACCCCCCCGTGTATGTACACCCGTGTACGTTCGAGTCGTACCCCCGCCCGTGTATGTACACCCGTGTACGTTCGAGTCGTACCCCCCCGTGTATGTACACCCGTGTACGTGTCGAACCCCCCGTGTATGTACACCCTTGTACGTGTCGAACCCCCCGTGTATGTACACCCTTGTACGTGTCGAACCCCCCGTGTATGTACACCCGTGTACGTGTCGAACCCCCCCGTGTATGTACACCCGTGTACGCGCTGGGGGTACGCACCGTACATACACGGGTGGAGGTACGACTCGAACGTACACGGGTGTACATATACGGGGGGGTTCGACACGTACAAGGGTGTACATACACGGGTGGGGGTACGACTCGAACGTACACGGGTGTCCATACACGGGGGGGTACGACTCGAACGTACGGGGGCTGGGGGGGGTACGACTCGAACGTACGGGGGCTGGGGGGGGTCGGCGCGTACATACGGGGGCTGGGGGGGGGTACGGCGCGTACCGGGCCACCTACTCTGGTCGTTTCGCGATGTACTTCGCTTTTCCGCCACTTTTTTGGTGCCGTGAAAATATTGCCGTCCGGACTGCTGTCGGTTCGAATCGTGGTTCCTGGGTCGTGAAACGCTGCCTGACAGCGTCCCGACGTCACGTCGCAGCATTCCCGGAGCACATTCGTATGTATATTTTCGTCGGTCGGTGTTTTTTACGATTCGTACGGAAATGGTGGTTCCGTGCGAATCGTAATTCCATGTTTGTGAAGTTTTACGACCGGGTACGAGTCGGACGGAGAAAACGCTCCGACCAACGGTTCGTACCCGGTTTTTGCCGGATCGTAATCGGCACCCTATTGTGTACAAGGCCAATAATTACAGTGGGCTATGGGTGAACCGACTGCTTATTGTTGGTTGGATTTCTTGTCAACCTTGTTTGCTTGCTTCTTATTCAATAGCTTTCAGTCCTCGTCTTCTTTTTGTCCCTTCCCTGGAACAAAGCTTCTTTACCATTCTTGAGATTAGATGACTTGTCTCCTTTCACAGCTGTGTTGGAAAGTGGGTTATTGGTAGGGGCAAATGTAGGTCTGCCACTGGCAATACGGCCACTAACACATGATAGGACTCAGCATAGGTTTTAGAAAATTATTCCTATGCTCAACCCTTGGTAACGTGGCTGCAAGCAGACAGGCTTAACTTCAATGACAGGTATGTCAAGTATTTAAAAACACCATTTCAGTAAATAATTATGACACAACACATATGTGGTATCATCATGTAAGTTTATTACTGTTCTCCTGTATCTTGTAACTAGCTGCTCAGCCAGTGTGAGAGTTCCATGTGGAATGTTGACGTGACTGGAATGTTGGAGGTTGGTGTGGTGTGAGACAGTTGAGAGGATGGGCTGAGCAGCTAGCAGGCTGCTCCTGGTGGGGCTATTCTATGGACTTAATTAACTTAATAAACATGCTTAAGATCTATCCTGGCTACGTCTGCTGTGTCACATCAACCTATGGAACCAGGTCACTTCAATTGGCGATGAGGATGGGATATTGTTTGGAGAGTTTTCAGTCCTCCTGCTAGGAACGCCTGTCCTTCATATTTGCGGTGACAGGCACACCTTTGACTTTTTGAAATATGACTTTGTGGTACATGTTGTAAAGATTTAACGCAAAAATGCCTTATTTCACAGGAGAATGAGTTATTTTACGCATGATAACATATGATGGAAATGCTTGTTTGCTTTAATGTTTTTTTTAGCTGAAAAGTAACTTAAGAGCCAACTTGTTTTGTTAGCATTAGCTTTCAGATTTATTGTGATTTAGTGTGATCGATTGTGATTTCCACACTATTGGTTATAGTGTGGGTGCACTATGTGAGAGTGTACCCAGTGTCTCACTACTCGGGTGAGAGATCGCTCACCGGCGGGTCACGGTTTATTTTTGCACTACTAGTGAGAATGTTTTTGCATACTTTTGTTGGTGTTCTGATTTAGTACCACTTTCATTTGGTGTAGTGTGCATCAGTCACTTTGTGCTGCACGTTCTCTACTATTCTGTGTGTTGGTCATGCTGTAACTCACTTGTCGGTGTATAGGGGGTGTTAGTCCCACCTATTAAATTAGTAATGGGTGTTAGTCCCATATACTTAGTGTTTAGGGGGTGTTAGTCCCACCTATGTTATTGTTAATGGGTGTTAGTCCCATATACTTAGTGTTTAGGGGGTGTTAGTCCCACCTAGCTTATGGTTAATGGGTGTTAGTTCCATATACTTAGTGTTTAGGTGGTGTTAGTCCCACCTAGCTTATGGTTAATGGGGGTTAGTCCCATATACTTAGCGTTTAGGGGGTGTTAGTCCCACCTAGGTTATTGTTAATGGGTGTTAGTCCCATATACTCAGAGTTTAGGGGGTCTTAGTCCCACCTACGTTTTAGTGATGGGTGAGATCCACCCATTTTGTATTTGTTCTGGGAGTGATTCTTCCTGTATGATTCATCAATCTGTAGAGTACCTGTAGTCGTTCTCTACTGTGATTCTTTGCGTTTTGTTTCATATGTATCTTATGTGTTGTCTTTTCAATTTCTGTTTGGGAGTCTAACGTTCTTTTGGTTTCTTATTAAAAGAGGAGGTTGGTGATAGTGTGTGAGTTTAATCTTCTTTTTGTGTCTTATTATAAGAGGAGGATGGTGATAGTTTATTCTTATCTTTTCATCCTTTTTCTTAATCTTTTTCTTCCGTTTTATAGTCTGGTTCCCTTTCGTGGTATAGTTTATTCATCTTACCCTTGGGTTTTGGACTATTTATCTCTTGTTTATATTTTGTGTATAGTTGCTTTGTACTTTTAGTTTTGTTTGTTTTATTTTCAATTGTAAAGAAGGGAGATATTGTAGTATCTTCATGTAAGTTTATTACTGTTCTCCTGTATCTTGTAACTAGCTGCTCAGCCAGTGTGAGAGTTCCATGTGGAATGTTGACGTGACTGGAATGTTGGAGGTTGGTGTGGTGTGAGACAGTTGAGAGGATGGGCTGAGCAGCTAGCAGGCTGCTCCTGATGGGGCTATTCCTTGGACTTAATTAACTTAATAAATACGCTTAAGATCTATCCTGGCTACGTCTGCTGTGTCACATCAACCTATGGAACCAGGTCACTTCAACATAATAAAAATCTAACACCAATTTATTAAAATAGGAAATATTTTTATCTTTAAAAATGACACCAAAATGACAAAAATCCAATGTAGGGAACCGGAGATATGAATTTTCAAAGATTTAATAAAATATAGCACTTAGAAGATTATAGCACCATATTGTGATACCTGCTTGCGATAGACCTAGGCAAAGTCAAAGTTTCAGGCCGGGCGCGATGGAGCCCTGAGCGGGTACAGCTCCCGGCAGGTCCCGGTCTCAGTTTTTACCTTCACACTTAGAAACTTTTCTGGAGCTTTTCTTCCCGAGGGTCCTCAAAGCTCCCAGCCAGTCCGGATCCGGTGACGGTTCGCCGGCTTGACTTGTGATGAAGTTCCGGTCAACTTCCCTGGAGCGAACTTAGAAAATATTTCAAGATTGCTTCAGCAGGACAACCCAGGAATCCAGGCCGACACGCGATGGAAGGCAGGCGGCTTGGCTCTCGCGGTTGCTCCTAGTCACCTTTTCTACGAGCGGACTTGGAAACTTTTCTGGAGCTTTTTCTCGCGGGGTCTCTCGATGCTCCTCATGTAGCCCGATCCGGTGAGGGTTCGTTGGCTTAAGATTTCTTGTAGACCCGGTCAATCTCTGGAAGTTGGACCCATGGAGCTTTTATCGAGACGAACCTGGATGGCTTGGCCAGCTCGCGGTTGACGGCAGGCGGCCTGGCTGACCAGGTTGAGTCGGTCCCTCTAAGGAGATTTTTTTCAAAGTTGCTCCAGAGTTCTCCAAACTTCTTGAACTTCTTCCTGAAGTTCCTCAAGGGGTCCCAAAGTGTCTCAAACTTACTCCAAGGGTCTGGAAGCTCCAAGATGGACCTTGAAAGTTGAGGACGTCAGTTCCCACAATCCACTGGTACAAAACCCTTACAAATCCACTGATGGTTCTCCAAGGTGTAGATTTAGTTGGTGATGTTTTAGTTGAGCTCTTTTAGCCTGTAGCTTTCAGGGAGTCCACTCTTTAGTTCTTTTTCAGCAAAATAATCCACAGGGCTGTAGTTTCAGATGGTGCAGTTTTCAGAGGTCAGGCCTTAGAAATCTTTGCCCAGCAAAACTTCTCAGCAGGGCACTTCTTGCTTCAGTAAGTTTCCAGCAGCAGATCTGGAGGGCTCTGCCCCTCTTAGATACTTATTCCAAGTTCTCTGGGTCATGTAGGAGGTCACTTCTGACCAATGGGAGCAGGGCAACTCCTCAAAGTTATGACCACATCCTCTAGAGTGTGGCATTACTTTGTCCCAGAGTGCATCAAATCTTCCAAATCCATAATGGCTGATTTTCCAGCAAGGAGATAAGAGCTGGCTAAACACACCCCTAGGATGGCTAATTTACTTAGAGTCCCCCCCCCTGCATCTGCTCATACCTTCCTTAATCCTACCATCTGCCTAAGGTGGGAAGTTCAGAGCTGTAAATGACAATGGTCTCTACTCTCCCCTTTGAAGAGCATAGTTTACGACTCCTCCCCCTGGCCTGGCTTTCCTATGGAACAGCACACTGCCCTGCCAGCAGAGCTGGTTAACCCCAGGGGCTCTTTATCACCTCTTCAAGGCAGCCTGACTAATCCACTTAACTCTGACCAATCAGGGCAGACCACTGGAAGGCTGAATTTGGACTTACAAACAAGAAATTCTTATAACTTCTTGTATGTACACTTTAGGAGAAAATTAACAATATGATATTGTTGGATTTATTAAAACCATTCTGGGAAGTCTTTGAATGGCATTTCTATCCCTCTCCTATCAGGAGTTATTAATCAATAACTTCCTACCATGTTAACCTATGTAACAGGGGATTTGCAATGGGAAAAATGACTTGGGCCATTTTTCAAGTGCCAGGACTTACAAAAACATATTTTATAAGTACTTGTCTTATATCTACAGGAACCCAGGCGCGTAGCTAGGGGGGGGCGGTGGGGGCGGACCGCCCCAGGCGGCACTATATTTAGGGCGGCCGCTCGGCACTGGTGGTCCGTTGCGGCGGCCTTTATAATTTATTTAGGGACACAGTGTGTCAGTGTGTCACTAAATAAATTATAAAGTCCGCCGCAACGGCGCACGCGGCCCAGTTTTAAAGAGTGCACTGTGCAAGCAGCGAGCTGCGCACTGCGCACCTCACCTACCTGGTTGTAGTGCTAAGTGCGTCAGTGCGTCAGCGCCTGCTGCTGCATTGCAATCATTGCCACCGCACCATGACGTTGATCATCCCAGCCTGCTCCAGTCCAGGGCCGTCAATCTTGGAGAGCGCGTGCCAGCGCTACCAATGACGGCCCTGGGTTACATTTTTGCCCTGCCCTCGCGATGAAAGCGTGGCGGTGATGCGTCACGCGCTTCACCACTACGCACACTCTCGTGAGGACCAAATTGTGGCCTGGGGCAGTCTGCTGCGGCAGCGTGGATAATTCGTTTTATATGCAGCCAGGAGAAAAGAAGTGTGTTTATTTCTATTCACCTTTCCAGACCCCCGCCGCTGCTTATCACATCAGGCTGTGACACAAAGTTTGACTAATGGAGTAGAAGGTAAGAGAATGTGTGAGACTCTATTTATTTTTGTTTTAAAAATATGCGCAGGCCCAGCAGGACACGTACGTCGTGTGTGCTTCATTTAAACAGTTGTTATCATTATCATGGCACGGAACTGAAACTGGCAAATAATGGCATATGTTCTGGCAGAAACAATAAAAGAACGATGATGGTGAAAAATACTGGGTCACCTCGATATTTACATCATATAGAAACTCAAGAAAATGCATCTTCGCTGCACCTACTAATGTAAATGTTGTTAATATATTGGCAACTTAGATACAAATAGTGCTTCGAAACCAAGCCACCATGGGGGCATGGGAATTACACAGTAATGTGCACCTTTCTGCAATATGAAGCACAAATGGAAGGTGGCCTTGGCATGCATAGCACCGCGATCATACAAAGAGAAAAACAATCTAGCACTAACGACGACCAGGGGAGTAAATAGAGACCACCCAGCGCCTACTGCACTAGGACACTAAAAAAAAACAAGGTAGAAAATAAACATCTTAGACGCAGCACAGAAGTGTGGCGGGCCTGGAAACCCAGAGGCCTACAAGACAAACCCATCCCTCAAAATGTAGGCCACAGTGAAGGAATAAACAAAGTATAGTGTCTAAATAATAATAAACAGTTCACACACGTCGATGACAACCAGACAGGGGCAGAGAAACTTGAGGGGTTTCTAAAGCATAGAAAAGTAGATAGACTACGCGCTTTGTATCAGTGCAGACTGTGGCAGCTACACATAGTGTCTAGAAACCAAAAGTGGAAATGGCTACATGGCTCCAATACAGATTATGGGAAAGAACGAAAAGAAATGCGTGAGTTTGACATTTGATGCAGTTTCCCCCTCTTTCGTGCATTGCAGGCGACAGATACCCTCGAGTTTGCCCTGTGAAAAGGAAGGACAAGACAGCAGCGCTGAACTGCAATAAAAAAAATGGGCGGATCAGCTTCACCGGAACCCTAGACAGTATCGATATCAGTGGTTACTGGATCAATAAGGACAGAAACCTAAAACTTGGAGCCATGTTCGTGGAGTACTGACGTCATTCCGTTCAGCCTCTGCGTCAAAGCAGGTCACTCGCATTCTGCACGTACCTCTCTATAGGGGAGTGTATGCTTACCAATATCAGGTACCACGCACGCCTGAAAGCATGCAATGCAACGTGTTGACCTTTACTACCCACCTAATTTGAACGACTAGATATTTTCAAATTAAGTTAAACCCCTCGGCCAATTCCACTACCCTTAAAAACCCCTTCCTACATCGTACCCCTACCCTTCTCTGTACCCTAAAAACATTTTACAACTCCATGCCCTCACTTATCACTGTATCTTTAAAAAAAACTTACTTCCCAGTACCCTTACCGATCCCTGAACGCTAAAAAAACCTTATAACCTCACCTACCCTCACCCATTCCTGAATCCTAAAACACGACGACCTTGTTCCCTTACCTGAACCCGAAAAACCCTACCATCCCATACCTTTACCCTTCCTTAAAACCTTGCACCCATTAATTCCCTTATTTAATAGAATATAAAAACGCTTACTTGCGTGGCAAAGTCCAGCGTTGTTAAGTGCCAGAAAATGGCATGTGTTACACATCGTATGCTTAAAGCACGCAATGCAATGTATGTGTTCAATCATTGGTAAGCGGCATGGCGCAGCGCTCCAACCCACATGGCTAAATGATCGAACACTCGCTATAAACCACTACCAACCTGCCCCAGTGAGAGTGCAACTGACGTCATATGCGCCTCGGAAACGCTTAGCCCTGGGATACTGGACAATAGCAAGCACTGATATTATTTTTAAAAAGTTTAAATAAGTAATCAGAGGTTAGGATAGTGTCTTTGGTACATTATGAGAATCATACACTGGCACTTTATATGAACTAAAGCAGGAATTAGTAAAGTGAGTGGAGAGTGAAAACACAGATCTCCATAGAGAGCTTAAGAGGGGCTTCAGGAAACCTGAAATGCCGGAGGCATGGGCTAATATTGTGGAGGCTGTCGCTGTGAGTGAGAATCCTGAATCGGAGGGCAGAGGGATACCACGATGATGCCTCTCCTGGATGGAGAAAGGTGGCATGTGACTGGGGCAGTCTGCAGCGGCAGCGTGGATAATTCGTTTTATATGCAGCCAGGAGAAAAGAAGTTTGTTT
Organism: Triturus cristatus; assembly: GCF_964204655.1. Classification (NCBI taxonomy): domain Eukaryota; kingdom Metazoa; phylum Chordata; class Amphibia; order Caudata; family Salamandridae; genus Triturus; species Triturus cristatus. The sequence continues at coordinate 144,018,787 of NC_140580.1, read as the reverse complement.
ATTTCTAATCACCTTTCCTGACCCCCGCCGCTGCTTATCACATCAGGCTGTGACACAAAGTTTGACTAATGGAGTAGTAGGTAAGAGAATGTGTGAGACTCTATTTATTTTTGTTTTAAAAATATGCGCAGGCCCAGCAGGACACGAACTTCGTGTGCGCTTCATTTAAACAGTTTTTATCATTATCATGGCTGATGCAGAACAACAATAAGACAATAACAAATGTCCCAATAACGCTGGTGATTAATGATCCGCTGGAGAGCAATAATTTGTCTGTTAGTAGTTTTTAAACTGTATTTTGTGTGGATAGCTCAGTGGGTTGCTGCCTTTGTCACAGAGATCCCCCTGTTACTTGCAGTTCAGAAGTTACAATCCTAACATAGGAAAGTGACCAATGAACTGTCACCAAAGAGCTGCAGACAAACATGAATAGTTTTTTTGTTTTGTGATATAGTTAGAACTTCCTCAGTCTTTCATCATTCTAATGTTGCTAAAATGAGTATGTTTGTTTGGGCAGAGATACGTTTTTATCACTAAAGCTGACCCCCATGGAATACTCTTTTAAATCCTAAGGTTTTGTTTCCCCAGACCAAACCCTCTGAAAATATACTGCCCACCAGTATGGATGACATGTGATTCCTACACCTTGTAATCCTCATTGGCTTATGTGACATTCCCTGTAGACTGATTTACATACTTGTATGATTCATTGTCTCTGTATAATGTGTTTGTGGTGTAAAGTGCTGACACACTACACTGATATGAGTAGCGCTAAACATGAAATGCATATAAGAGAGGGGCTACGGAGCGATGAGGGGCACTGGTGGAGGGTGACTGCAGGGCTCGAGTCGGGGTACCAGGCGGGTGGACAGCGTCCCCTCACTTATTTTAACGGGAGCTCGATTACTGGAGCAAATGGAGCCACACATTTACTCTTTGGCCTCTCTGGGGCGAGATCGGAGCTCATTCAGAACGCTGCTCATGCGCTGGCTTCTCTGATGCAATGGCATCTAAGGGGTGAGCGAGGGGAGGCAATGAGTCTGATGGTGCAAGCCACCTTTCGTGACATCACTTGCTGTTGTGAAGTCAGCGCCCCCCCACTTCTTTTTTTAGGACTTGTGCCCTGGGTGACAGTGAGGGAATCCGAGGAAGAGGTCATGGTGTGGAGGGGGAGCTAGGGTGAGATGAGGAGCACTGGTGGAGGGTGGTAGTGAGGGAGTCTGAGGAGGAGGTCATGAGGGGGAGAGGCTACAGAGAGATAAGGGGCACTGGTGGATGGTGGCAGTGAGGGAGTCCAAGGAGGAGGTCATGAGGGGGAGGGGCTATGGGGAGATGAGGGTCACTTGTGGCGTGAGGCAGTGAGGGAATCTGAGGAGGAGGAGGTCACTAGGGGGGCCATGGAGGGATGAGGGGCACTGTTGGAAGGTGGTAGTAAAGGTATTTACGGAGAAAGAGGTTATTAGATTGGCGGCAAAAAAGACTTTCGCATCAGCGCTAAAGCCGGCCCTGTCATGGCCTTTCTGTTTTTGTTTATTTAATTAGCAGTCGGGTCATAAGGGCTACTGTGGAACATACTTTAAAGTGCATGCTAATTATATTTACTGCTATATTTAATGTTTTAAGTTTGAAGGTGATTTTACTAATGTTTTTACCGGGAAAAAGCAAAGTGGAGTCCGATGGTGCCTGCTATGTGGCTGGGGCCCAAGGTCAGCTGTGAGATAAGGTGCACTGGAGAGAGGAGTAGTGGATAATCAAGCCTGTAAGGGAGAGCGTTGCCAAGTCCGGGGTCAGGTGGAGGTAGTAATGAAGAGGGATTCTCCCTGAAGGCTCGCACAGAGGGAGCCTGTAAGGGAGTGCGTTGCAGAGTCTGGGGTCAGGTGGAGGTAGTAATGAAGAGGGATCCGCCATGAAGGCTCGAACAGATGGAGCCTGAGTAGTATCACTTGCCTGATACTCCCACCTCAGAAACCTCCTCTTCCCATTAAAGGAACATTACATGGAAAGTGATAATATTTAGAAAGAGATTTGGAAAAGAGTGAGTTTTACTGGTCCTATTTTTCTTGTGTCTTCTGAATATTCAAGGAGTGCCGCAGCGCAGGAACAGTTTGTCCCGGGTCTTGGATAGAGTTGAACAAGTTCCCATGGCCCCCACAACTGTGTTTAAGGATTGTGATCATAATGTGTCGCCCCTCCCTGTATTTTAGCTTTGGGCCCCCAGGCAGGCTGTGCACCATGTGTGTGCTGAGGCTGCTGAGAAGGAGAGATGCACTATTACAAGCTGGTTTTGGGTACCAAGAGCACATGTCTTTTCATTCCCAGGGAGTTGGTTGCTGCTGCTTGGAATTAATGACAGGGAGCGACCCCTGGTTGATGCCTTTGGGCCACCAGAGTGGGCTTTGTATCCGGTCTGTGTTGGCAAGGTGGAGCTGACTGACCCCTTTGTGCTGCGTTTAGTTTTAAGGGCACACAGTGAGTCACTCCCTGTGAATAATTAATTTGCTGTTTAATGTCAGCTGTAGATGAAGGTTACATGAACAGTGTCATGTATGTGCATGTTTGCATTGTGTTGAGGGGATTACCAGGTAATTGTTCACGCAGCTCTCTGATGGATGTCACATGCGGTTTTTCTGAGTCCCCAGATAGATCATGCAGTCTGTGTGTTCTCTTTTGTACTGCCAGTCACCGGTGTATTCAACTGTGTAGCCTTGGACCGTGTCATGTATGTGCATGTAACTTGCATGATCAAGGTAACTATTAGCGGCGATACTACGTGTCTCTTGGACCTCTTTGAAGTGCATGCCCTCCCCCCCCCCCCCCGGGGGGGGGGGGGCGGCAATCTGAGGGATAGCCCCGGGCGCCACAAGCTCTAGCTACGCCACTGCAGGAACCCCACCCCATGTGCAACTAGGGGAGACTTTAGGGGTTCTGAATCTGTAGAAATATTGCAGATTCTCCCTCTACAGTGCTCCTAGCATCAAAGTCGAATTTGAGCAGCACTTTACCACAATGTGGGGAGTGAAATGTGAAATTTCACTTTACCCAGGCATATAAAAACTCATTTTATAAGGGTGTACCTTATAAATATCTGACCCCCCACCCCTGGGATACCTAGGGGAGACCCTGGGGGTCCCTAATATGCCATAACACTGTAGGTTATCCATTTTAAGTGCCCCAAACACTAAAGTCGAGTTTGGGCACAATTTACTTTTTTAAAGCAGTCTTGGAACCCAGTGCTGCTTTCAAAAACTGACCTCAGGCTTCAGCAGTGCACACATGCAAGTGCAAAAAGAGCTGCTGGCCTTTAAACTGCCATGCCCCAGGGTACTAGGGACTTCTAGGTAGTTTCAATCCCCCTGCCCTATTATATACTAGGGGCTTATAGGGTAGGTCACGCCAATCACAGCGGTACCCCACCATACAATTGTGTACCCTAGTGTATGTAGGTGTTTCAACTGTATTCTAATGTGTTTCTTTCAGCATAGCACTGGCCCTGGGCCTGGTTAGGCAGAGCCCAGAGTCAGTCAGAGTCAGTTACCACCAGCATCAGTGAGCAAAAAGTTGGGGGGTGCCCAGGGCACAGGATGACTTTGCAACAAGCTGATATCAGGGAACTACGTTTTTCTTTTTGTTCCAGCACTCCATGGGAGTCCATGTGTTTTCTCCAGTGTGCACACTCCCACCCCTCAAATTCTCCCACACTCTCTGTGTCGCTCTACAAGTTCATCCATTGCTTCACCCACCCCATCCCACTCACCTTTTTATTCCTCCCTTCCACACCCTCCAGTCATTGCTCCTTGCCACTTGTTTTGTACGCTTTTTAAAAATTTCACACTCCAAGATTTGCATCCATCATCTTGGAACTGTAAATTACAAGTAAACAAAATGTATACATGCGACATGATGCTGAAGCCATCTATTTTCCTTTTGTTCCTTGCTGCCTATTGGGGCAATTATAAGATTTTTTTCTTGTTGTCAGCATCTCAAACAAGCAGTTTCAGACCCAAATATTGGCTAATGCCTTTCAAAGGCGAGAACTATGAGCTTTGCCAATGTTTGTTCTCATCTGCTTTATCATTATAAATATTGAAACCCAGGTCAATTTCGGCAACATATATTGCATGCAGGGTTTCTTTCAGCTGCTGCATTCAATCGCAAAAGAAAATCGTGTTCCTTATCAGTTGTCCTTGACAAGCACAGTAGGGAAGTTGGTATGAAACTGTACTTTTCCACAAAGAAAAAGTTTTAATACTGACTTTTTAAAAAATAATTCTAATACATGTGCAAGACTTACAAATATAGCAAGAGAAGTTTCAGCTACAGCTGACCCACGGACTCTCACTTCCATCTGTGCAAAGTTCAGTTTATCCTTGACGAGTGTGAGTTACCAAAACAGAGCACATAAAAACAAACAAACAGTTGCTGCCCCTGGATGGAGGGTCAAAAGTCAGTCGGGCTAGTAAACCATAGTGTTGGTAACTCTGAGAGAATATAAAAGAGCTGACATACCAAATGTGCTCTCCTAATCTCCCGTACGTCCGCATTGTTCGATAATTTATTTTTTTTTTTTTTTTTGTTTTGTTTGAAACCGTTTATTGCAATCTCAAATATATACAAGTATGGGCCTACAACCTTCCGGCCGGCCGCTAGAGTGACAGGAGCATATGACATACATACAAAAAAGGGCTCTTGGCGTTGCAGAGAGGTAAATCAGGAGGTATCAACGACGTGGGCCACATGACTCCGAGCCCGCAATACGGTTTCATTTTATAAGAACACAACAACACAAAAAAACCACACCCGCAAGGCAACCCGCAATCCGAAGTGACAGCACGTGCTCCTTAAGTGGGGGACCCCAACCATCCACAAGAATCTAAAGATGGGAACGGGAAGAGAACAAGGACTGGGGGACCCTGTGCCCGGGGCCGGGGGAGGGGGTCAACTAGGGGGACGGAGCTGGCGAGGCAGCCGGCAGCAGTGGTGGCTCACAAATACCCCCGCGGTAGGCGTTCCAGGGGCCCCAAACTTTCACCCACGCCCCAGGCTTACCTCTCGCCACGTACACCACCTTTTCTCGGAACATGCACCAATCCATGTGTTCTTTCCAGGCCGACACCGCCGGGGGCCTCTGGGACCCCCACAGCTGCGCGATGTCACGCTTAGCTATCATATATCCCAGAGTCACCCACCGTGTCTGCGGAACCGAGTAGTCAGTTGGTTCCCACACATTCAGCAAGCATCTCCTCGCTTCAGGCAACAGCGCAACACGCGTAACCACTCGCAGGACCTCATGCACACCACGCCAGAATCGCTCCACCTTCGGGCATTCCCACAGAATATGCAAAAAAGTCGCCAAAGCACCACACCCACGCTTACACAGCCCATCCTCGGCATAGCCCATACGCAGAAGCCCTGGCCCCGTCATGTAAACCCGGTGGAGGATCTTTAGCTGGACGAAGCGAAGGCGGGCCGGTATGGCCACCTCCTTCGGAGAGGCCACCGCGGAAATCCAGTCCTCGTCGTCCAACTCCAGCCCATCGGCAACCCAGGCCTCGCGGAGGCCAGTCAGCAGGCCCGAGCGATCATTAATCAGTTTTTTGTATATGAGGGAGATCGTGCTGTCCGGAACATGGCCATCCAGCACTCTATCCTCCAGGGGGGATGACTCCGGAATGGAGGCGACGTCTGGGAAGACGGAGCTCAGTGCGTGGCGGACCTGCAAGTACCGAAAGTTTTCACTGCCCTGCAGCTGAAACTCCGTCTGCAGCATCTCGAATGTTTTAAATCCCCCCCTCGTCCAGAGGTCCCCCACTGTACTGATGCCGATCGTGTCCCACTTCTCGAAGCCCTTCGAGGTCCACAGGGAGCCCAACCTCTCAGACGCATATAGCGGTGACGCCCGGGTCAAACGGTCCTTCCACCCCATAGCTGCGTTAGCCGCGTGCCATACTCGCACCATGACACGCGTAGGTCCCGTCAGGCGGGGGTCGGGCGCGCCAGAGTAGAGCGCTCGATTGTAGTCGCCACCAGGCAGGAGCATCTTGTCCATTTCAAATGCCGGGTTTAAGGCGGGCCCGTAAAGGCCATGATTAATTGCAGCTAGCTGGGAGGCCCAGTAATACCGTTTAATATCCGGGAGGGCAACCCCCCCGTCGTACCACGGGAGCGTCAACTTCGCCAAGGCAATACGCGGCCTCCCGTCCCAGAACAAGCGACGCTGTAGACTCTCCACCTCACGGAAGTAGCGCGCCGGGACCAAGTCCATAGTGTTCTGGAGAGCGTACAGGAAGCGTGGCAACGACATCATCTTAAACAATGCCGCCCGGCCGAGCGGCGAAAGCGGCAGGCGCCGCCAACGCGCGACGTCCTCCTTCAGGCGCTGGAGGGGGGGAAGCAAATTCCGCTCGTAGCGGGCCTCCGGGTCCAGAGTGATATAGATACCCAGGTACCGGAACCCCTGAGAGGCAATCTGGATCGGACAGTCCCGCGGGAGGACGGGAGCCTCCCCGGAAAGCACATACACACATGATTTAGCCCAGTTGATGACAAGGCCTGAGTTGCGGCCGAATGAGCGCAAAACATCAACCAGGACAATCAGTGATTTACGCGGGGAGGCGAGGTACAAAAGGATATCGTCAGCGTATAGGGACACGCGGTCCTCATACTCGGGGGTCCAACGGAGACCACGGATGGAAGGGTGCCACCGCAGCCACTCCGCCAAGGGTTCCAAGGCCAGTGCAAACAGGAGAGGCGACAAGGGGCAACCCTGTCGCGTGCCTCGTCCCAGCGCAAATGGGGCCGAGACTCGTCCATTCACCACCACCTGCGCCAATGGGCCCGAATACAACAATTTGACCCAGCTGATGAATCCCGGTCCAAATCCAAATTTCGCCAGCATCGCCCAAATGTATGGCCACTCGAGTGTATCAAACGCCATGGTGGCGTCTAAGGACGCCAAGATGGCCGGCTCCCGCACAAACGGAACACGCGCGAGCACCCCGTGCAGGCGCCGCAGATTAAGGGCCGTGTTGCGATGGGGTATAAAGCCGGACTGGTCCTGGTGGACCAGATCGCCCACCACGCCGACCAGCCGGTTGGCGAGCACCTTGGCGAGGATTTTGGGCTCCGCATTCAAGAGCGAGATAGGCCTATAGGATGTGACCCGTTCTCGGGGTCTCCCCTCCTTGTGGATCACTACAATTGTAGCCAGACGCTGGTCCGGCGGGAGGGAGCCCCGCGAGTGGGCCGCCAGGAACATCGCGCGAAGGTGGGGTGCCAGCACATCCGGTCGCAGCTTATACAGCTCGATAGGGATACCGTTTGGGCCCATGGCCTTGCCAGATGCGACCGAGCGTATTGCAAGGGCAATTTCATCCGAGGTGGGAGCAGCCTCCAACGACTCCCTGTCCTCCACCGAAAGGGAGGGCAGCGCGATGTCCCGAAGCAGGGCATGGGAATCCTCCGCCGAGCAGGGAGAAACCGGGGAATACACCTCGCGGAAATAATCCGCGAAGCAGGAGACAATGTCTTCTGGCTCGGTGACACGTACACCATCCATTCTCTCGATCAGCGGGACCACACGATTCGCTCTCTCCTTTTTATCCAACCACGCAATCAATTTACCAGCCTTATCACCCACATCATACAGTCGCCCCTGTTGCTTTCTACTGAGTTCCCCTGGCCGCCTCCGTGACGAGGGCCCTATAGGCCGCCTGCTTAAGGTGTAGAACATGTAGTGCGGCATCCGTCACCCCACTCCCCAGGTCACCCTCTAGTTCAGTAATTTCGGCATCCACCCGGGTCACCTCCTCCTGCTCGCGCCTCCGGGCATGGGAGATAAAGGAGAGGGCCTCCCCTCTAAGAACTGTCTTGAAGGCTTCCCACAGGGAGATAGCCGAAGGGACAGACCCCACATTCTCCTCAAAATACCGCTGCAAGGATTTAATCAAGTCGGCACGAATAGTGGGGTCGCGCAGGTACCATGCATTGATTGGAGCTACCCTGCCCTCCCCCCTCGGGAAGACATCAAAATGCAACAGGAGCGGGGAGTGATCTGAAATACCCCGCGCCAGATGGCGCACCTCTCCCACCCTCCCAGCATAGGCCGCAGGGACAAGGACATGATCAAGCCGCGAGAGGCTACCATGGGCACCCGAATGAAAGGTGTACTGCAGCTGCGCGGGATGTTTTAGTCGCCAGCAGTCTACCAATCCCAATGTATCTAAGAGGCCGGGCAGCCACGCCTGTGCCCGGGGGAGGTCCCTAGGGGGGTAACGATCCATAGTCCCAGAAGCCACCGCATTGAAGTCTCCCCCAACCACCATAAGCCCCCCCGGGAGGTCAAGGAGGAGGCGCCCCAGATCCGCAAAAGTGGTAGATTGTAACCCCGGTGGGACGTACACTGATACAAAAACAACTACTTTGCCCTCCATTCTCCCCACCAAGACCGTGTAACGTCCCCTCTCATCATGGCGCACCTCATCTATTTCCAGCGGGAGCGAGTTCTTAACCATGATGCCCACCCCCCGCGAGCCCGACGTGAAGCCCGAGTGGGCCACCAAGCGATAGCCCCGCCGATTCATGGCATGAAAGGAATTACCAATAAGGTGTGTCTCCTGCAGAAAGACCACATCTGGAGAAATTCGTTTCAGATACTGCAGGACCACACCTCGCTTAATCCTGTCCCCCAGTCCATTAACGTTCCACGACAACAGAGTCAAATCCCTACCCCCCATCACATACAGAAGCCATCATTTGTCCCCCCAAGAGCACCTCAAAAACACCAACACAGTAAAGGGTTTGCCTTGCGGTAAAAACAAACAACACCCCACCCCAACCCACCCGTCCCAACAGAACTCCCCCCTCCCTGCACCCCTGCATGAGCCCAGACAGCCCCCCCAAAGTGCAGTGTGCCTGTCGCCCCATAGATGAAAAAACTAACTAGTCCCCCAGAGGAGGAGGGCAAGCCCCCAAGAGACCCCGCACGACCTCCACAGGAGGGGAAAATACACGAGCAGTCAATGATAACAATAATATTGTCCTGAGCAAGGCCTACTATTTGTCCCTCAGTCCTGATCCGGCGGGCCCTCCCCACCAACCGCACCCCCCCCACCCCCCCGGCCCCGATCCCCGGGCAAAGTGTCCAACCAGTCCCCGGCCGCCTCGGGACGATCAAAAAAGTGCGTGCGGCCATCCACCTCTACCCTCAGCTTAGCTGGAAAAAGCATTGCGTACTTAAGGTTCAGGTCCCGTAGACGACGTTTAACTCCGAGAAAACTCAGTCTCTGCTTTTGGACCGCCGGAGTAAAGTCAGGATAGAAATTGACGTCCATGTTGTCGAGTCTGACCGGTCCTTGTAGCCTAGAAGTCTGCAGGATAGCGTCCCTGTCTCGAAAATTGAAAATCCGGGCAATGAGAGGCCTCGGCGGGGCTCCGGCCTTAGGTCTTCCTCCGGGGACCCTGTGGGCACGTTCCACCGCAAAGAGTTTACTCAGCCCCCGGGGCTGGAGATGGGTGAGAATCAAGTCCTCCACAAACAGATCCGCCGCCTCCTCCTCTCGTCCCTCCGGCACCCCAATAATGCGGACATTGTTCCTCCGGGCCCGACCCTCGGAATCCTCCAGTCGACGATCCATCAGGGCGCTCGCCTGGCCAAGCCGGCGCACCTCCTTTTGGAGGGCCGCCACGTCCGTAGTGAGGCCCGAGGTAGTGTGGGCCAAAGAGTCGACCCGGTCATTCGTTTTGGACAAATCGGCCCTTACCAGGCCCACATCCACGAGGACCGAGTCTATCTTCTGCGCTAGAGTGTCAAAGCGCTGGTCCACCGAGGCCTTCATTTCGGCGATGGCGCCCATGACGTCTCGGAGGGTCAGATCCGCGGGCAGAGCAGGAGCATCAGTCGGGCCCGCAGGGGACGTACGCGGCGCCTCAGGAGATCCCTTCTGGAGGGTGTAGCGGTCCATGTTGTTGGACTGGTGGGCCGTGCCACGGCGGGTCGATTTCACCTTTGCCCGGTCGCCATCTTGCTTTGTGGACATGGTTGCAGTCCCCAAATCGTGCCAATCTCCTCGAAGGGGCCGACAAACCAGTTCACGGGCTCCGGGGGGGGGCGACCACAGGTCCGCAGGCCGGATCACAGACGGCGGGTCGGCCGGGCACCCGGGCAAGGCCACACCACCGCACACCGCCCCGCAACCCTACCTCGCCCGTCAGCAAGGAGGGCGCAAAAGCGAAAGTGAAAGTGCGGGGTACGCGAGTCGCCCAGCCTTGCCCGCCGCTGTTGTTCACTTTGTCTCCGGATCGCCCCACTACTCCAATCCGGGGGGCCGGCGTGGAGAAGGCCGCAAACCTCAATCGGTGCTCCCGCCGGTGTCCGAGGTCCGATTTGGAAACGGAAAACGGGTGTCACCTCAGCTCGGGCTCACAGACACAGTCCCCTCATCTAGGACAGGATATAGTCAGGATTAATGCAGGAGGTCGCGGAGGTCCTCGGGAGCCTCGCACCTACGCGGCCATCTTGGTTGCGCGCTAGGCTCCTCCTCCATTGTTCGATAATTGTCCATTAAAATGTTGCAAAGAGTACCATTCCACAATTCAGGGTCAGTATTTTCAAAGTTTCTGTGTATTTTCAATAGACAGAACCACAAGAAGAAGGTGCTGGTCAGTGCTTTAAATGGGAAAAAAATAGTGCAGGTACTCATTTAAATTTGGCGAGTGGGCGGGGCTAAAGGCAAGACATGCAAAGCCTATTGACTTATATACTAGTTGCAGCACATACCAAAATAAGATAAATTTGTATAAACAAAACAGGTTAATTTGTTATACAAAACAAAAGTCAAATAGTGATATTTTAACATTTCCTTATTTTGTAATGTTTCTCTCACTTTTCTCCCACACAAAAGCATGCACCCACAAGCAGGCAAACAGACCAACATAAGCAGACACTCACACAAAAGAATGAGGTGGGATTAAAGCCCTTTCAACCTCCTTACCTCCCATGGCTTTCCTCATTGTGCTGTCACTGGGCTGCCTTGATTCCTTGCAACACAATATGACAGCGAACACCCAGATATCATGTAAATGAGCTCACGCTGAATAGTTTAGAGGGGCTCAGCTCAGGGCTATAAAAGTGCTTTGGCTGTCAAAGAGACAGGCTACCACCACTAAAGGCCAATGCGCCTACCCTTCATGAGCACCGGTACTCCCCACAGCAGTAGAGAAGTGGCGGTACTCAGAGCGATAAAAATAAGAAGTGCATGTACTCAGTACTTGCACTGCATTTGAAGCACTGGTGCTGGCACATTACCACGGCCTGCTGTGTTCACAACAAAAAAAGTGGTGTGTCGAACATTGCTGTGCCAAAGCCACTGAAAGAGATAATGTTGATGGCCAAAGTTGGTCTTACTTGTGTAACTGTCAGCGTTGTTATGTTACACAGTAAGGTAGAGAACCAGGGTTGGATTGGGATTAAAAATAGGCCCGGGCACGCACAAAGGGTGGCCCACATTTGTATATTGCCTTTCCGCAAAACACTGCTTCTGCGAAGTTTTATAAACACCTGAAAACAAGTGAGGCCACTTCTGCTCAGGCCTCCTGACCCCGCTCAGTATGCACACAATAATTGTCCAGCCCAGCGAGAGAAAGGGAGTGACACCTCTGCCTGTTGATAAAAGGGAGGTAATGAACGCCCATCTACCTCCAGAAAGGCCACTCAGGGCCCACTGGGTCGGTGGCGACATCTGAACACACCAGACACAGCCCAAATCGCCTCCCCCCACGCTGCCAAAAAAGCAGCCCACAGCTGGAACTTCAATACCGGCTGCTCGGCCATTGCCCGAGTGCCCACCTTACCAATCCGACCCTGTAGAGAAGCCCTGCTTTAGCAGTCTAAGGGAGGGTGTCACTGGGCCCCGTGTGCTGGTGTGCTCACTCCATCTAAAACATTAATTATTTATGGACCTCATGTGCATGCATGTTTCCAGGCAAACACTCATAAATAACACCATAGGGAATATTGTGACAGAAGGCTGTGTCCTTTGGCTGACATGCACAGTAAAGAAAACAAAACGAGAAATGATACAAATATAGAGAAAGAGAAAGATGAAAATTGAAAGAGTGAGAGGGATAAAAAGACTGTAAAAGTAAGGAATGGAAGAAAGAAGGTAAGTAGATGAAAAGGGGAATATAGGAAAGAGGAGGAAGGGGAGCAGAAGTAGTAAAACATGAAAGGAAAGAAGGAAGAAAAGGTGAAATGTAGGAAATGGCGAATGTAAGGAAGAGTGAATGAATTGATGACAAGATAAAAAAATGAAGAGAATGGAAGAGTAAAACGATGGATGGAAGGGTGAAAAGAAGGAAAGAGGAAAGGTGAGCAGATGGACTTAAAAGTGAAAGGATCAAGAAGAGAAAGTCTGAGTGAGTGGAAAAATGGACAGATATGTGAAAACATAGACGAAGGAAGAGAGGAAGGTGAGCGGATTAAACGTGTAGGCAAGAACATATGGATTGATACATAAATGGAAGGGTGAGAGTAAGGATAGGTAGATGGTTAGAAGGAGGAAGAAAGTGTGAATGGAACTCTTCTAAGGAGGGTCAGGTTCCCTGGTTTTGCGTGCTCAGTGTGACCAGAGCTATGGCTCAAAGAGGGTGTTGTTTTAATTTTCTGGCTACTCCCTTCATGATATCTGTATAGCGCACAACTCACCCAGGATAGTATCCTGGGGCTGAAGCAGGAGCTGTATGGGCCAAATCAAGGTTGATGCTAAGTGAACAGTCAGGTTTTCAGTTTCTTGCTGCACTCTCCTCGAACTGTCCCTTCCCTCCTTTCCTACCTATCTTTGTCCCCGACATCCTTCCCCCCTCAGTGCAGCATCCACTCCTATTCTAGTTTTCCTCCCTCGGCCCACCACTTCCTCTCCACCACTTCTCCTCTTTGATCAACTACTTCTACCCATATCCAGAGCACAGGTGGCGACGACTACCTCTCCCCGCTCCCACGTACTTCGTATTATCTCATGGAATGTTAATGGCTTCACACACTATATCAAACGTAAGAAAGGGCTTTCCTATTTACAAATGAAAAGAACTGAAATAGCCCTCTTACAAGAGACACATTTAGATGCCTTAGAATCGACCAGATTGCGTCGTGAGTGGGTGGGCAAGTGGCTATATTCTTGCATAAGCCACTACCCTTGACAACTGTCAAAACCTGAATACAGCCAAGCGGCAGGTATGTCTTTGCCAAGTTGAGACTGGTGGACAGATCCCAATGCGTTGTTTCAGCATATGCCACCACGGGAGCCAAACACTCCTTTTTCCTCAGCCTGAATCGACTGTTAGTGGAAATTGAGGCATCTAACTACATCATCGGTGGAGAGTGGAACCTTGCTTGTGACGCAATCCAAGATAGGACAGACCCTCTAGACAGGGGTAACAATGGAGACAGAGCTTTGTTAGATGACATTACATCTGACCATGGGCGGTGGATCGCTGGCGCCTATGCCACCCCACAGACAAGTACTATACTTATGTCTCCTCGGCCCATGGTACCCAGTCTAGGTTAAACTACTTAATAATATCTCATTCTGTAGTTTCCATCACCAGCAAATCCCATATACTGTAAGCTGCTCTTTCTGACCACTCCCTGGTTTTGCTTGCCGTCGATGTGGTTGTGGTGTCTCTAGGCTGGAAGCCATGCGTCTGAACATTCAAAGAGACCACTCGCCCAAGGGCAAAATACATTTGTGGTCTCACCTTTCAGTCTGCTTAACCAAAAATAAAACTTCAGTTAGCTCCAGTAGGACCATTTAGGTGGCTGCAAAATCAACCATCTGTGGGCAACTGATGAGGGATGCAACAGAGGCCACCAAGACGGCAGCCCTTTCGCCGTATCAAGCTCGAAAACAAGGTCACCTCTTTTACGTGCTTATACTCAGGGCCGGCTTTAGAGCTGGTGGCGCCCTGTGCGACAATGTTTGTTGGTGCCCGACCACCTCTGCCACGGATTCCCTCACTAGCACCCTTTAACAGTGGATCTCAAGTCTCCATAACCCCTGTCTCTCAGATTCATTTAGTTTTATAGCGCCACTTATACTAGTGTAAGGTTTTGCAGCACTTTAAATCACACACACATTGCACAGAGACAATCATACATGTGTAAATCTGTGTATAGGAAATGTTACATCAGACAGGACTACAAGGTTTAGTGTAGGAGTGACATGTCATCTATACTGGTAGACATTATAGTTTTAGTCCTCATTTTGGAAAAGCACAAATTCTGAACTTAAAACGTAACATCATTGTTAGGGGTTCTCTTTCATAATAAGAATTGTTTTCAACCCAAATGAACCCTTTTCACAAGATTAGGATGATAAAAGACTGGGCAAAAAAACATGTAGCTCTAATATATACCTTGCAGTTTGCATGCAGCTCTTTGATGACAGTTAATAACTCAATGTTCTATATTAGGATTTTGACTTATAAACGACAAGTTACAAAAGCAGCTCTCTTACAGAAGCAGTAACACACTGATCTATTTGCATTATATGCGCTTTGTTATCTGTATAATACACGTTCTTAGCAGCAGGAATTTTGACCTTCGGTGCTTAGTATGAGTCAAAACTTCCGCAAGACAAACCTCCTGTCTCTTTCCAGAAAAACGATTAATCACCAGAGTTAGCTTGACATTTTAATTGATGTCTGAAAATTGCTGGAGGCCAGGAACGCGGCAGCAGGTGCTTCTAAAATGAAAATATACATTTTCGAAAATGAAGCCCTCACCCCAAGTCAACGCCCGGTGCGGTGGCCCCGATCACACCGCCCTAGAGCCGGCCCTGCTTATACTCCTCCCACCCCACAGTGCCCAACCACCAACGCTTAGAACTGGCTCAAATGGCTTTTAACAACCTATACACTTCCAAAGCTGAATATGCCCTTCAGCGTCTAAAAGGCAGACATTATGAGCAAGGTGAAAAAGCAGGCTGCCTACTTGCAGCGCAGCTGAAACAAGTGAAGCAGCGATGGCTATCCCTGCCATTCGGACTGAATCAGGTATGATCCTCACTAATCCTCAAGACATAGTTAACATATTTTCTTCCTTTTCTAAAAAGCTCTATACTCCAGATCCTCCGACATCCATAGACCAACTATGCACTTACCTTGTGGGTATTGATCTCCCACGCCTCACAGATGAGGGCAAAGGATTCCTGGAAGGAGACATCAGTAAAGAAGAAGTTGCGACAGCCATTGCCAAACTACCCTATCATAAATCTCCGGGCGAAGATGGTTTTCCCGCAGAATATTATAAATGGTCTGGCGATGAGGCAATTGACACCCTGCATGCTGCTCTGCACGAGGCTGAACAGACTGCATCGCGCGACCCTATCTCCAATCGAACAATGATTGCGGTCATTCCCAAACAGGGCAAAGACCCACTCTCCTGCGGTAGCTATCCTTCCATTTCACTTATAAATTGAGATTTTAAGATACTGGCCAGCATTCTGGAGGCAGTACTCCGTAAGGTTATACCGTCCCTCATACACCATACGCAGGTCGGCTTTGTCCCCAGGTCGCTCATCCAGAAATCACCTTCATACGTTTACTCATACTTTGTGGGTTGCAAGAGATATGCCAGAAGATGCAGTGGCCCTCTCCCTTGACGCGCAGAAAGCATTCCATTGCATTGACTGGAATTACCTCTTTGCTACCATGAAACCTTTTGACCTGGGAGACCAGTTTATCTCCAAAGTCCGCCTGCTATATGACAATCCCGTAGCCCAGGTCAACTGCAGAGGATTTATATCTGATGCTTTTCCGATACAATGGGGCTCCCATCAAGGATGTCCTCTGTCCCCCCTCCTATTCCTGCTGGCCGTGGAACCCCTTGCATGCCTTATTTGCCATTCTCTGCAGGTACAGGGCATACCTTTAGCAGGTGACATATCCAAAATATACCTCTATGCTGACGATATACTCCTCACTCTCAGAGACCTCCCACATTCTATATCAGATCTAAAAGTGATTATTGACGGATTTGCAACTATGTCCGAATATAAGGTGAACTGAGATAAGAGTAAGGCCGTCCCATTATCCCCGGGCACCGCAAAGGTATTTATTGATGGTTATCCTTTTTGCTGAAAACTGTCACAACTAAAATACCTGGGTATTTTGATTAATCGCAGTCAGGAAAGTGTGGTCGCTTATAACCTTACGCCCCTCATGGCACAAATGGAAACAGACTTCGCCAAATGGTCCCTCTTGGGGTTCTCAGTGTGGGGCAGAGTACAGGCCATTAGAATGGTCACACTACCTCGTTTCACCTATGTTCTGGGAATGTTACCAATTATAGTACCTTTGGCAGCTCTACGTCACATAGACACCCATATAAGGTCCTTTATTTGGATTCCGCTCGCCCTCGTCTCGCCGCAGCCAAACTCATAGCTCGCCGCTCTCATTGTGGGCTGAGCTTGCCATCTTTAGAGCACTATTCCCTGGCACTTCACCTCTCACAGTTACTTTATCTACTCCAAACATTCCAGATCCCCCTCAATGGGTTACTATGGAACAATCACTTCTCGGCCGAGGTGACTGACTTGACTTTTTAAATGGAACCTCCACCTCGCGCACATCCCCTCCGCACCCAGTGCTACAGACTACATATAAAGCATGGAACAAGCCACATCACCTTCTCAATGTAAACCACCGGTTACAACCCAAAGCCCCATTATGGGTCAATGAAAGTACTCAATCTAATGGTTGTAGGATTCACTGGCCCATCTGGAAAATGTGTGGCATCCTGACACTGGATCAGGTCATACTAAACGGACACTTAAAGTCCTTCACCCAGCTTCAAGAGGAATTTCATCTTCCTGTACAACAAGCATGGCAACACTTACAACGACAGCACTGTCTGAGAGGATGCCTTGGCCCTAATCCTTGGATTCTCGAATCCTCACCAATACTGACTTATCTCCTAACCTGGGGACGACAAAAGAGTGTGATGTCGGGACTATACGGCATGCTAAATTACCACCTATGCTCACAACCTCTTCTTAAAGGTCTTTGTGAAAAGTGGCAGACATGCCTACATGTCACCATAGAGGAAGAGTACTGGCCAGAAATCTTAGAAGCCCTAGACAAAGGTATCAGGGAAGTATGATTGAAATTCTGTCTTTTCAAAACCTTACATGACTGGTATTGGACACCTCTGAAATTGCAACGAGCAGGACTACTGCCGCACTCCAAACGCTGGAGATGTCCGGGGGTAAACTGCAAACTCCTCCACATCCTTTGTGAATGTCCCTCTATACAGCGCTTCTGGGCTTACATAGGAGATACTCTAAGCGAGACAATAACCCTAAAGCTCCCTCTTACCCCCTCTACCATCCTACTCCACGATATCAAAGATTCACCCGGCCTTACGCTCCCAGCGGCGCCTCATGCACAGAGCGCTCTCTGCTGCCCAAATCTGCATCAATGGAGCTCGCCAGCACCTCCTTCACAGGAGGACTGGATGGTAGCAATGGTTCAAATGGCGTCCTTTGAACGTATAATATAAGATCTGCAAGATCAAGAGGCGGTGTTCCAACAAACATGGGCCTCTTTCATTCAAGATACCTAATAGCTGCAAATCCTATCCCCCTCCTACCTTGCCCCTGCCCCCACCTACCCTCCTCTTCCAATCCCTCTCCCTTCTGTGAGCTTTCTTTTGCCCTTCCCTTCCCCTTGTTCCCTTTACCCACCCCTCACCTCCCCGTCTATTCCTTCCCTTTCCTTCCAATCTTCCCTCCCCCTCCACCCCTACCCCTCATTCCACAGTCTTCCCCCTTCCCCCTTCCCCCCGCGGACAAGGAGACTGACATTCCACATACTTCTTACCACTTAGTACTACATATTATCCCCCTCCATATATCCATATATCTTTTATTATATCTGTCCAACCTCGCCTCTTCCTCCAAGATCCATCCCGCTGAAATCCTTTAAATAAATTAATACAACGGGAAGTATAGGATGTCTCACATAGCATATTCCCAACCCTGTGCAGTCTTAAAAGTCGTTTGTCCAACCCTACCTCTTAATCTTCCCTTCTCCCCCCCTCCCCCCCTTCCTTACCTCCCCCCTTTCTTACCTTTCCCCCGCCCCCCCCCCCTTTTTTATTCCTCCCTCCCGGTCCTTAACGTCCTTCCTCCCTCTCCCCTCCCTTCCCTGTTCTGTGCAATTTTTTTCCTACATAATAGCACGACTATTCCTGTAACAACAAGAGACTTCTGTGAATTTGTTAAGTCGTGACTTACTTACATTGTTATGTTCTCCTTTAATTTTCAATAACGAATTACCAAAAAAAAAAAGAACTAAGAGACGGCTCTAAAGTGCAGGGACATCCTGCTCCAGGCTTTAGGAGGGAGGTAGGAGAAGGCCCTACAGACGAATCTGGTTCTGCATATGTGGGCTGTGTGGGAGTAGGAGTCTGGCTGAATGGTGGAGTCTGGTAGGTTTGTGGAAGCTTCTGTGACTGTTCAGGTGTGCAGTGCTAATGATGTGAGCAGCTTTATATGAGTGTTTGTGGATTAGGAGCCAGTGGAGCTGTTTGAGTGGGGTTGATGTCAGTGCGGTGTGGGAGGCTGGGGGTGAGCCTGGCCCTTGAGTTCTTTATGGCCTGGAATCTTCTGGTGAGTAGAGCGTTTGATTCCAGGAATCCTATCACCATCTTCTGCAGCAGCTTCACAACTCCTGTTTCAGCCAGGAGGTGCCACAATCTTGTACAGTTAAACCCAGTTCAATATGGCTGTGAGGGCTGTATGAGCCTTGCAGAATGTACTCCTTTTTTTAATGAATGCTTAATTTGCAATAAGCACGACAAATGTAATCACAGTCAACAACCGCAGGTCTAACACAAACAATTCTGTTTTCATTCATTCCCATAGTTGAATGCTTCCCAGCAGAAACTGTCCAAACAGCTAAACAGCTGAATCCTGCCTATAATGCACCTGGCTTTCTCTCTCCTCATTTTTGTAATCTTGGTAGAATAAGCGAATGGGCAGGGTATTTGTATCCTTCCCTTCTGCTTTATTCACAACAAGAATTGTTCCATTTTTTCTAGCACTGTATACCATAAAATGAGTAATCCACATTTTTACCCATTAACTCTATTGCCCTGTAAGTGATGGCATTTCCCCATACCACATATGCACAATATTGAGGAAGGAATGCTTTTTAGGGGAAACAGCCATTACACCACAACCGGTACAACACATTCCATTACCCTGCATGCCTTTGCAACGCGAAGGGTGTGTAGCAGTGGGTACTTCCCTACTGTTGCACACACTGGAGTTGGAATAATAAATTAAACTATTCCAACTTCCAGCGCACCCCCAACAGCAAGTCAGGGTAAAGTTTTGCGTTACAACGGCATGCAGGGTAATGCATGAGTTGTAACATCACATAACCGTCATTAAAATCTACAGAACTAACCAGGTAAGGCAGGCTGCCGTGAAGTCTTCCTGTTGAGTGATGCATGGCTGGGCATTCTTCACTTAGGTGGCCCCCACACATGGTATTCTCCATGGAACATCTGGATACTGCAGAACCAGGCATCGAGTGACTAGCAGCATGAACATGAAGCTGCGATATCGTCCAGGCGACATCCTTCTGTTGAGACGTGTCACGACAATGACTGTCTTAGACTGGAGCGTTCAATGATGCTCTCGCTGTCTGTTCTGCTTCGGCGTGCTCTGGTTCATGCGCGCAAAGAGACATGCCTAGAATGAATGGGCGGTTTAACGTAACTGTGACGAATAGGGAAGTGCGCCAAGATTCCAAAGAAAAATGGAATTCAATCAAGAGTATTGCGTCTTTTATGTACTGCAACAAATCCATCATTTCGGCGCAAAGACCAGTCATGTCCTGGAGACATTTGGCCAGCACTCATACATGCAATCAGTAACGCCCACATGCATTAATGGCCCTCAAAGTTTAACTCATATTTGAGGGCGTTAATGAACAAAGGTACTTGTTAGAAATGGGATCTCTGGTTGGCTAAGGCTTGCACCAAAGCCAGGCAGAGACCACCACTCTAGTCAGGGCGATGGAGTTACACGCCAAAGATAACCCCTGCTCACCCCCTTGGTAGCTTGGCGTGAGCAGTCAGGGTTATCCCGGAGGCAATGTGTTTGCGCACGCACACAGCAACAACACCCCAGGCACCCCACAAAAGGAACTCCACACAATGTTATATATAAAAATAGCCTTTGTATTATAATAAACACATTAGATCGTAATCACACAATGTACACTGTGCCAACTGGCCCTAGGCAGTATTTACAGGGGACTATTTACATACGACAGGGCCAATGAGGCCACTGTCAGAACCATCACAAATCACCAATTGTAAATGTAGCACAAATAGTAAATGTAGCGCACAACCAGTAACTACTGGTTAAGTTAGGAACTTAGCATGAGATCCTGCAATGTAAAACAGAGGATGCATAAACCACTTTGCGCATGAATCACCTTAGGCATAATACTACATTAGGCCCAAACCTCATTAGCATCACACATTACGCAATAGGCATTACAGTAGGCATCACAAGCATAAACCACTTTAGGAAATAAATTGCCTAAAAACAGTGTGCCCCAATCGGGGGCACAACGCACTGCTACTGGCCCCAGGCCAACTGGCCTCTCCCAGGGGCTCAAATGCCCTATGTCCACAACAGTCAGGGTGTAAGCTGCCAATGCAGCAAAAGCAAAGTGCGCAATTGCGCAGGCCTAAACGTGGCAGCTGCCCACTAATTGCTGGGAAGCTGTGAAAAATGAGCATGGGCACCAGCGTGCCCTCTGAGCCCCTCTCTGGGACTTTAAAACTGGAATGGCCCCAAGTCCCACTGGGACTTCTAAAGACAATATGGCCCCAAAAGCAATCAGCACGGGTACCACTGTGGGTGCCCCACTCGGGGGACTCCTGGAAACAATGGCCCCCAATGAAAATGGCACTATGTCGCAGCTGCCCGCTGCGGCGGTGCAGCTGAAGGGGGCAAAATAAGCACTGGCACTCACGGTGCCGCCAGAGCCCCCACTGGGACTCTGAACTAAGAAATATCCCAGAACGTTGCAGCGGCCCGCAACTGTGAAGCTCCAAACCCGCTGGCACCACTATGCTGTGGAAGGACGCCCGGTCACTTCACCAGCTCTTCAGGCCTCCTTCGGTTGTCTCTGGCAGACGCTTGGTCGGACCGCATGCGGGGCTTCCTCTTCTCGGTACTGCCCTCTCCGGAAGGCCGCACTACTATTGGCCGGCCAGCTGCTTCCGGGTTTGGACCCGCCCGGAGTCAGGCGAGCTCTGCTTGGCTTCCGAGTCGGGTTTTAACGATCGGGCCGCGGCGGTGACTTTCGTTTCCGATCTCGGCAATGCGGGGTAGGCTCCCGTTTTCTATCAAATAAATTCAGTAGCGGGGTAGGCTCCCGCTAAAAGCGCATAAACGTGGGGTGGGCACCCGTAGCAACCACAAAAGGCGGGGTGGGCACCCGCCGCACTTCCTTGCAAAATGCGGGATAGGCACCCGTTACAAGGCAGCAAGGTGCAGCATAAACGCTGCAATAATGCGGGGTGGGCTCCCGCTTTCCCCACGCTAAGCAGGGGAATCCCCCACGAGGCAGTCTCGCGCTGTAAGCCACACGCAGTCCTCCTGGGCCAATATACAGCGCTCCCAAGGGGCAAAAGTCCAGCACTCTGCAAAGATAAGTAAGGCGCTCTTCAAAATACAGGCAAGTAAAGCACTCTTCCAGGCGCTAGGTTCAGGGGGCACAAGGCTGGGCTCAGGCAGGTCAGCACACAGGGCCCTCCAGCAGGGAGGCAGTCCCTTGTGGCGGTTCCTCCTGGAGCCCAGCAGCGGCAGCCCCCAGCATCAGGACAAGCACAACAGAGAACATTTTCATGGGGTCACAGCCCCTTCTTTTATACACCCTTTTCCTTTGTGACACAGCACAGGGCTGGGGGAAAAACCAGATGCAACTGGTTTGGGGGAGCTTTGGAGCACTTTGTTGTGCTCAGCTCCTCTCTCCTTTGTCAGGTGGGGGCTAGGTGCTCAGACGCACCACAGGAGCCAGCATTGTGGACAGAAGGCACAGCCCTATTCAGGTCCCAAGTGCAACTCCTCCCTCCCATCTAGATGCAGATCTCTCTATTGACCACTGAGCTGACTCACCCCGGCTTCTGGAATTCCCCACACCATCCAGCACCTGTCAATCACAAACCAGACATGCACTCCACATCAGGCAGGCAGGAAAAATAGCACACAGAAATGCCAACTTCTAAAAGTGGCACTTCTCCACCAGTCACAATAAATCTGCGCACACTATTACATTTGACCAGTGCTACCTCCTTGATGTGCCCCAAGCAGTCTTGTCTGGGGTTTGATTGGTCTACTTGTCTGCTTGATCGGGTATTTCATTACAAAGCACACCTTGGACAATCTTCTCCTCGGTCTGCCTTTGTGGGTTTCCTAGATATGTTTTATATCCTCAGCATCCAGTCTTACGCTTATGAATTAGCAGCCCTCCCTGCCGTTTCCACCGTCTCTATCTCCTGCTAAATCAATGAATCAATCAGGGGAATTGTAAGCGCGCTACTCACCCGTGAGGGTCTCACGGCGCTGGGGGTGAGGGTAGGCAGCTCAGTTCAGTCGAAGAGCCAGGTCTTGAGCGTCTTCCTGAAGATGTTTAAGGAGGGTGCACATATGATGCCTATCAGGAGCTCGTTCCAGGTCTTGGCCGCGATGTAGGAGAAGGCTCTTCCACCTGTTCTGGCTCTGCGAATGCGCTGGGTTTAGGCGAGGGCGAGATCGGCAGATTGGAGGTTTCTCTTGGGTGCGTGGAAGGAGATTCTCTCGTTGAGGTATTGGGGTCCGGTGTTGTGGAGGAATTTGTACGCGTGGTTGAGTATCTTCTTGACAGGGAGCCAGTGGAGGTTACACAGGTGTTGGGTGATGTGTTTGTGTCGACAGATACCGAGGACGAGTCTGGACGCCGTGTTCTGTATGGTCTGGAGTTTGTGGAGTAGAGAATTGTTGATCCCGGCATAGAGGGCGTTTCCGTGCTGGTTATGAGTGCGTGGGTGGCGGTCTGCTAAATGGAACTGTATACCCAACTTTGCATCTGCTGGCTTAGTATTCAAACCAGGTGGTATAAACAAATGTACAGATAATAGCCACCTGGTTAAGTTGAGGGTCTAACTGTGGAATTCTGCAGTCATTGTTTTTATGAATTACTCAGCTCGTTTTGGCGTGATGCCTCTATGGTCTAAGCTCACAGCAGAAGAGAAATACCCCAGGCAAGGGGTCGCTCAGGCTCTCTCTGGAGTTACTCACTTATAAATATGGCTCTCCCATTTCTGCCACCCATCTTACGGTGTCAACCGCTTTGCACTTCTTCAGGAATATGGCTGCTTACTTCTTATGATTTGTGTTGTAACACTAACAAGGCATTCTGTTACAGTGAATAACATTCTCTGGCACCCAGTGTTATTGGGAAGAGACAACAGATTTTGAAGTTCAGGAAATATTGGATTGAAAAATTTCTAGGTTCATTGTTAATACAATACACAGCTGATTGGAAGAGGTTAGGATCAGGGGTTTGTTCATCATAATTCATAGATGCCCAGGCAGACCAAACATTGGCAAAGCCAATAGGTTTCGCCTATGCAAGAGCTAATCGCTTTACCAATGTGTTTTAGCCATGTTGTACACCAGTGTGGCTGTTGTTCAGCATGCCTTAAATTTTGTGGCGTAGAGGAGAGTGGCCTGGAGTGTCATAGAGTTAAATGGCGCAGAGTGGAGTACAGTGTTGTAGAGTGGAGTTGCCGAGAGTGTTGTCTATTGGAGTGCAGCCGCATAGAGAGGTGTAGAGTAGAGTGGACTGGTGTAGAGTGGGTTAGTGTAGGGCAGAGGTCTTCAAACTTTTTGATGCCGACACACCCTTATCAACATTTTTTTGCAACAATTTCTAGAACCTGGTACTCCTCATCCTCGACAATTATCGTCAATCATAAACTCCCCTAATTCCCACTGCAAATAATTTTTTACGGTGGGGGAAATAATATTAAATAGTGTTTAGCAAACCAAAGGTCAGTGAGCGTGGAGGTGTGGTCAAAGGTGTAGCTAAATACAAAGGGCCTAATTTATGAGGAATTGGCGTAGGGCAGCGCTGGAAGTCTTCTTGCTGCGCTGCCCCATGCCAATGTGAAGGGGCAGGAATGCACCATATTTATTAAATACGGTGCATTCCTGTCCTTTCCCCTTTGCATTGGTGCAGAAATTGATGCTTAGCACCAACATGGGCAGGATTGTTTTTGCACAGGAAGAGGCACTTTCCTTCACAAAAACAATCCCAAGAGGCCTTTTCCTCTTTCTATGTGAGCTGTAGAATGCAGCACACATGGAAAGAGAAAAAAACGAGGAAAAATGAAAACATTTCTCCTCGTAACGCCTCCACTGGGGAGGCGTTGGGTTTTGGCACTGCCCCAGGTTTACGTGATTTTGTAAATCTGGGGTAGCATCAACATCCATTGGTGTTGCTTGAGAACCCCTATGCAACGCCCATGGAATGCCTCCTTGATGCAGAGTAAGACTACGCAGTGACTTGCGCTGCTTTGTCTAACTCTATCTCTATGAGGCAATGCAAAGTCATGCAGGTGACTTTGTGCTGCCTCATAGGTATGGTTGAGATGCCTGCGCCGCTGGAGCATCAAAATAAGTGATGCTCTGGCTGTGCAAGCCTCTCATTAATAAGCCCCAAAATATTCTGTACTTTTTTTAGTTCTTTCACCATCAGGTACTTACATATAAAATAATGCACAGCTTAAATGAGAAATACATTTAAAAATGTGTTACTCAGTGGGAAATGCTCTGTAGTCCATTATGAAACCTCTATTAGTTAAAGCACTGCAGAGGTCTGTGTGTAAGCAGAGAGCCACATCGCACACAATATAAGATGGACTAATACAAAATGTGCAACAGTTTTACGATAAAATGCTGCTTCCAAAATGTAGATTTTAGTAATAACAGAGCGTATGTAATGCAATACATTTTTTTACATAACTGTCCCTTCATCACCTCCTTATGGGTTCTAAGGGTTGTGTAAATACAATTACAATTAAAAGCACGCACTCCACAGCCCAGTTGTTAACTCTTTGCACTACGACACTCAAAAAAACAAATCTTTGTCATCTCAAAGCTTGGACTGCTTTGATCAATTAAAGCCGGAACCTGCTCCAAAGTACCCTTTACACTTTCAGATGAACTAATAGCGCAAATATGCATTTCATTCAGGCAAGCAGGCAGCCTGGCAGGTAGGAAGTCATTTCACAGCACAGGAGACTCCATTTATGATCCTTCAGCTGAAGCATTCGATTGAAACTAGCAGTCCCAGGACGGTTGTCTTTTTTCAAAATGAAAGCAAATGTTTTGGATTAAAGGCACAATTGAGGCTGGAGACTGCACGCCCCCTTCCTAGGACTCTATGCCCCCCTGGGGGGGTCGCACCCTACAGATTGAAGACCGCTGGCGTAGGTTGATGCAGAGTATAGTGGTGCAGAGTGCAGGGGCATTGAATTCAGCAGCGTACAATGCAGCATCTTAGAATGCAGTGGCATAGATTAAAGTGGTGCATAGTAGAGTGCAGTGGAGCAGAGTGAAGTGGTGCAAAGTGGAGTGGCATCGAGTGGAGTGGCGCAGAGTGGAGTGCTGTAGAGTAGAGTGGCACAGAGTGCAGTGGCATAGAGTGCAGTAGCGTAGAGTGGTGCAGAGTGGGGTGGTGTAGAGGTGAGTGATGCAGAGTACAGTGGCACAGTGTAGAGTCTAGTGGTATACAGTGCAGTGGCATATTGTGGAGCAGAGCAGAGTATCACAGACTGATGCAGAGTAGAGTATAGTGCTGTAGAGTGCAATGGCATAGAGTGCAGTGGAGTAGCGTAGAGTGGAGTAGTGCACACAAAGTGTTATAGAGTTCACTGGCAACAAGTGCAGTTTTGCAGAGCAGAGTGTCAGAGTGCAGTGGTGTAAAGCTTAGTAGATTGGCGTAGAGAGCAGTGCACAGAGTGCAGTGTTTAAGAGTAGAGTGGTGTAGAGTGCAGTGGCGCATAGTAAATTGTTTAAGAGTAGAGTGAAGTGGCGTAGTGTGCAGTTGAGTAGAGTGGCTTAGAGTGTAATGGCGTAGAGTAAAGTGGTGTAGAGTAGTGTGGATCAGAGTGAAGTGGTGCAGAGTAGATTAGAGTAGTGTACGGTGGATTGACCTAGAGTGCAGAGGCATAACGTTCAGTGTTACAGATTAAAGTGCATTGCCGTAGAGTGTATTGGCATAGAATGCAGTGGCATAGAGTGCAGTTTTGCAGAGTGGCGTAGAGTACAGCGGCATAGAGTGGACTTGTGCAGAGTACATTAGTGTGGCCTAGACTGGAGGGGTGTAGAGTGCTTTGGCGAACAGTGCAGTGGTGTAGAGCAGAGTGGCGAAGAGTGCATTGACTTAGAATAGAGTGGTACAGGGTAGAGTAGAGAGGTGTAGCGTGAAGTGGCAGAGAGTACAGTGGAGTAGTGCAGAGTATAGTCACATGGAGTGGTGTAAGGTGGAGAGGTGCAGAGTAGAGTGCAGTGGTGCAGTGTGCAGTGGCACAGAGTGCAGTGGCATAGAGTGCAGTAGTGAAGAGCACAGTGGCGCAGAGTTCAGTGGCGTGCTGTAAAGTGGAGTGATGCAGAGTAGAGTAGAGTAGCGTAGAGTGGAGTATGCATAGTGTGGTAGTACAGTGCAATTACAGACAACACATTTTCAATTGAAATGACCATTACATTTGCACAGACATACACTTTTACTAATAAAACTGTTCCGTGCACAGACAAAAATGTGTTGGAATTGCATCACCTCAGTGTAATGATTTGTTTTGATTGCATTAAAGTATTTGTTTCAAACACACTTCAGAAATAACAAAAAACGTGCTTCATTTGAGTTCCTAATTCGATATATTCTGAAATACTTACACAGTTCATTTAAATGTTGTTGTGCTCAAGAAAAAAACTCTTTCCTACCTACTCTCAGTATCCAGCAAGATTGTCACATATATCCTCTCACTTTGAAGTCAGAGAAAGAAAGGTAAACAAGCACCCTCAGAAGACAACACTTGACATTTGACCTCGGTCTTTGAATGCACAGCAAAGTGACGCGATAAGAGCAAGATTTACATGCCTGTTTACAGAAGGGAAGCACTTTGAAGGAAGGATAAGACAGCGCCTGACATTTGACCTCAGTCTTTGAATGCCGAGCAAACGTAACAAGATAAGAACAAGATTTAAAGGCCTGTTAACAAAAAACGAATTTGTGGAAGAATACCGTAAATCTGGTTTAGGCAACTGGAGGGATGAACTAAATCTGGCCAGCCTAATGCAATTAAAGCCAGCAAATGGAAAGCAAGCAAACATGAGTTACAAACCACAAAGCCAATAGAAAGCAACGGGCAGAATATATTCCTAGGTCAACTTTCTGAAAGTCCCAAGATGTCTTTAGCAAACGCCAGACAACTGTGCTGCCTGGTAGCCTGCGACGTAAAAATGAGATCAAAGTCCAAAAACCCTGAACTCTGAAACCGTAGCAAATATCTAACAGACATTGATCCAAGAAATATGAACCTAGTAGACCTATTAACCTGAACATCCATCATTCCAGAGAGGAAGGGCTTGTTGCCGCGATCCGTAGAATAACTTGATAATCTCTTGCTTGCAGTTATGCTTATGAGTGGACGCCCCATTGGAGAGTTAAGTCCTCAAAATATTCGTAAGAAGTTAATAGCAAGGAGTTATTTTAAGGTTCTCCTGGTTTTGCAGTCGTAATGCAGAGTCTACTCATGCCCACGACAGTCATGTGCGGTGAGTGAACTGGGTACAGCCCTTCCACAGCTGGAAATTTTACTTCATAAAGATTAACATTGTGCTCAGGGCAGCACAGAGATGAATGCTGTGGTATTGTCGATGCATGCTGCTGGAGACTATGATGGTCTGTTAACAATAAGCATGCCCAGAACATCATAGAACGCGCCACTCATTTTCTGTTCACGTCTTCTCCGGGAGGATAGATGGCGATGTTGAGATGGCCCACATTTCGCCGCTATGGTGCTTCTCTGGGCCGGAAACCTTCTAGGTTTGACTAGGAATCCTTGCTATTCTGTAAAAACATTAGGGTATGTTTCATTGTGGGGTCAGTTAATGAAGCTTTACTCCATAGGCGAGTGCCAGTCTTTTCAGAAACTCATCACAGAGGTAAATTGATTCTACGACTGCTTCCTGACCATTCCCAGGTACTTTCCAGATTGCAGCATATACGTGGGCTTTGTGGTTGGGAATATTGACAGACTTATCAGTCAGTCATTGTCATTTTGTTGTTCTACGGGAAGCGGCTTGGGAGGCACTGATCAAGAACAATATATGGCAATGTGTATGTATGTAATAGTTGCCACAACCCAGGCTGCATTCTGGCCTATCACATTCTGTGTGGCTCATACCTTGACAGTAATGCTTCAAGTGCTAGATATGAGACATCTGCATTTAAGAAACGCCTGACTGTGTCTGTATGTGCACTAAATAGGTAAAGTTATCTTTTAAACATGGACTCTAAGAACACAAAACATGAATAAACTTTTACTAACAAACTGTACTTAAAGTCCTGCCATTGTAACAGAAACGCACGCTGATTTTTCAACTAACCATATTATTACAAAGTAAAACTTAGCCCTTACTTATATATGTGTTTGGCGATGCCCTCCATCCTTCCTGATGACACTGAAGGCTCTAGCTGGGTTGTTCAGAATGGGAGGGGATGCCCAGCCTACTGCTAATGTAAAGCACAGAATTATGAGGCTCACCAGATCTAGATTTTGCATTGAAATCTTTGGATTCTTCAAAAACTGTCGGCCAGTAATTATCAGACTAGCGACATATTGGTACCACTCCTTTGTTTTTACTCATAAACTGGATATGATGTCATGGGAGGAGAAGAGAAAGAGTATTGGAAATGCTCTTACAGAGTCAACTGCAGACTTGACTGACAATAGTTAAGATGAGAGACCCAACAGAGACAAATAGATTTATTAAAGAATATAGCTCAGCTGGAATGTGAACTCGATGGGTAACGTTAAAGTCAAATCCTCAGCCACTGCTTAAGAGAAGCTGCCTTAGAAAACCAAGTACTGGCTCAATACGACCGCTATCCAAAAATGGCACTGTACATCACCAGCGAAGTAGTGGAACGGTAAGTAGCCCTTTTTTATTACCCTGCCAGAAATGAAAGTGGACAGAATTTAGCTAGGCTACAGGAAGGGTGTATTCTTGGCAAACGAGAACTTAGACACACACTATCCCAAATTGTCATGGGGGTCCAACATTGACCAAAGATCATTTTCCTGAAAGTGAAGCGCTAGAGAAATCACATTTTGAAAACAGTACGTTTTGCCTTCCTAAAATGTGATTAGTAGTTTCAAAAGAGAATACGTTCCACATTTTACAGGCTGCCATAGGAAAAGTATTAAAACCCTCGGGAAGGGCGCCAGGTCGAGCTCACCTCTTTGATGTTATATTAAAGCCATAATGCTTCCCAAATTCCTCACCTCTATAGTGATGCACCGAGTTGCTTATGCAGTTTGTCTCCTACAGATTCTTTTAGATCCCTAGCCTACACCTGAAGATTTATTTATTTGGGAGATTTGCAATCTCTATGCGAACAGCAAAAAAAGCTTAATTGAAGGATTCTTACAGACCAGTAGTATTGGATTAATGTTAATGCTTTCTAGAATGCAATTTGCAAGCACTAAAACATCTCTGGCCATTTAGACCAGTGTCCTGTAGAAAACCAGAATACCAGTGTGCTGTGGAAGTAATAATTCTCCAGTAGGAAAAGATCTATGCGTCGCCTTTATTTGTTCCACTAAAAGCGGACTCATATAAGCAGTCTTCTCAAGAAGTCATAAGTTTGAGCTCAATAAAAACACTAGGCTCAAGGTGATGGGAACAGTAACTAGTCCCAAGCAGAGGTCTTCCACGAAATTTATTTACATGGGGTGGAAGCATGCATAATAAAATTTAAAATAATCCTCAAAAGAACAGGCCACATGCCAAACTTCCCTGCCAACATAGCCCTTACTGTAACAGTTCGTTCTTATCAGATGAACTCTGTTGTTCCCAAAACGAAATGTTCTCACAATTAGAATATTCCTAATGCTGTAATGCCTTCCAGTGAAGCGAACATGTCAGAGCCTAAGAATGCTCTTAGTAAGAGGCGGTGTGATAAAATGGCTCCCGAGAACAAGGTCTAATGGCTTCTTACAGTGGCTACAGTCAATATCTCTTCCTGATAGCAAGCAAGTTCAGAGCAGGCAACACAGTTTAGATATTAAAAGTACTAGCGGATCCAGGCGGATGGGCTGCCTGAATGGAGGAGCACGCGGGCACCACACTGCAATGGGCCAAGGAAGGTCTAACGCAGTATATAAGTGGTCCCAGGATGGCTGGGAGCTGGAGACCATACACTACTGGTTTGAAACAGACAGCTACCAGCTGACAATCAGCCTTTGCAAGGTTCAGCAAGGAAGGAAAACTCTTCCTAAATTGCTTTCATCTTGTGCTCTTGGAGGAGAACCAACTCATGTGTGGACTGATACTTCCTGAAAGTAGCATTAGAAAAGACCAAAGCACCAATCCGCTCAGACGCTGCAGGCAGCTTTAGCCAATCATTTACCAAGGCTCGCTGCAGAGTTCTGAAAATCAAGAACTTTTGTTTCATTAGAATTTGCAAGCGACTTTTTAAAAATCTGAATAATTTGTCATTTGGAAACAGTTAGGACCTCATTTTAAAAATAAAAAATTCCACTGAGGCCCACAATGCAAACATGTTGCTGATGATATGGCAGCTTTGTCCAATTCAGTTGCATCTTTTTATGGTGAGAGCTGACGGCGCGACTTTGCCCAGACCCGAAAGGGGATCCCTTCAATGTACCCGGGTGGTCAGCAACTTTAACTTAAGTCATTTACTTCATTTACCCTTGGGAGTGTTGTGATACAAATTTACATATTATCCTTTCAATCTCAACCACATCTTATAAATGTTTTGTCTTGTGATGTAAGCCTATACCTCAAAGTTCTATTTCGAGTGAAGTAATGTTGGACTGTATCTCACAAAGAATTCTAATGCTATTTTTTAAATATTTTCAAAACAGAACGTGATAACAATGCATTAAAGTATGCCTTTGTGATTAGCAAACCAAAGTGAATTTAATATCTGTTAGATTAGTCCTTCTCCCAGGGTCACCCCAAACTTTTTTCTCTTCTTGCCTCCTGTTTTCTGAACCTGTTTTTGTTTGCTTTTAGTACTTTGTGCACTTTACCACTGCTTACCAGTGCTAAAGGGCTTATGTTCTCTCCTTTAAACATGGTAAAATTGGCTTACACCCAAATGGCACATTTAATTTACTTGTAATTCCTTAGTATAGTGGTACTACATGTACTCACTATCTGTACATAAATACCACTAGTTGGGCTGCAGCGCTTACTGTGCCACCCACTTAAGTAGCCCTTTAAAACATGTGTTAGACCTACAATTGCAGCCTGTGTGTGCAGTTTTAAACTGCTATTTGCAAGGGGCAAAAGAAAACTTTTTATTTTGCACAAAGGGGGCATAGCGGGAGATGGGAACCCAAATCCCAGGCGTTCAACTCCCAATTAAAGAAGAAGCACACGGATATTCGTCTGATATACGTTAAGGAAAAAAAGAGGAATCTTTTGTGAGTCTGAGGGAGAATGCTTCTCTTAGTTCGAGAACCCTCGCTCCCCTTGGGCGACATGTTTCATCATAGGCTCCCCTCCTCACACCTGTACCGCAAGATATCTGGCGTGGGCTGCAACTCTTAAAAAGAGTGGAGCAGAGATGTTTTATAGGGGGGAATATTTGAGAAAAAGATGTTTAACTGAGGTGCAGAGTGCTGAGTGCGATCTTGTTATTGTCAAATATAGGAAGGGGGTCATTGAGATAAAACTGTCTCCTGGTAGGCGGAAAAAATACTCGCCATAATATCAAGGTCAACATGGTTCTGCCCTTCAGGGACCCCAGGAGGAGTTCAGGGGCATTTGTCAAAACCAAAGAAAATTATAAGTCACTTGGCAAATCATTCTGTGTGGGACATACATACTGTACTTATCCATAGACACAATGCACATCTTCCCATACTTCTTCATAGACACACTATACAGAGGTACCAAAACTGTTACCAATATCCTGGTTTCAGTTTTGCACACAAAACTGGCAGTAGGAATCTCCGGGTAATCCAGGACTTCATTTTTCAGACACCCATGCCTGTGCAGTAGATTGGAGACGACACCGACCAAACTACATTTCCCATGTGACAGAAGACTCGCTGCTGGGCGTATGCAGAGCCGACAAAAGATATTGCCTCACACACAAAGAACTTCAATCTAGGCTATTGTGACTGCAGACAGACTGGGACCAGGGGAGGGAGGCAGGAAATTCCCAACAAATCTGTGTGCGGGGAAACGGTAGAAGTTTCTTCCACTTCCAAGGGCTCATCAGGTATAAAATTAGGGCTCTTAGATCCACTCTTCAAATCACATCTGGACCTGTGGAAGACTCAGAAGGAGGATTGCTCTGCTGTTGGAAGGACTGCCCTGATGCCTATCTGCAAGAAGGACTGCCCTGCTACCTTAAGGAAGGAAGACTGGACCTGCCCCTTGAACCCAGAACCACTAGAGTGATTCCAAGGGCTATCTGACTGGCTTCCTGTTCTGGAGCAACAGGGACGTGCCAACTCCAGAAACCTGTCCTGCATCTGCCCAGCCACCTAGACTCAATAGGTCCTGCATGTGGCCTGCTGCTGGCCTCAGCTGGAGTGAAGTTTGATACCCAAGAGGTGCTCCCCAATTACTGGACCCTTGGCTGGCATCAGAGTGTACTCCTCCTAGCCAACTGTGGGTTTCCACAGAACCAACGCAGTGCGACACAACTTGATGCAGGACCTTGCATCACAGACCTTGCGCTCCTCATCAGATCCGATGCAGCGCAGAGCAATTAGATGCAGGACCTCACATCACAGCCCTCGCAACACCTCATTAGAACCGAGACAGCATGATGCAATGCTTCGCATCAAGGACAGAAGGTACAATCCGTAGTAGGACTACACTGATCCCTGTATCCGCCCTGCACTCCATCGCGATCAGCCTGAACTTGTGATTTTGTCCAGATCCGGTATAACCAACCACAGTTGGTGCTTTGTGCTTTTCGGAGCTATGCTTACCTTAAAACTTTGAAATTGCACGTCTCCAGTTCTCCTGGTTTGATTTTTGTTATTTCGGTGTCAAATAATTTATTCCATTTTACTATATTTTTCTAAATGGCGTGGGATTTTTCCTTTGTTTTCACTTTATTACTGTTTGATTGCTTCATAAATAGTTTACATATTGCCTCAAAAAGTAAGCCTGGCTGCTTTTGTGCCAAGCTACCAGAGGGTTAATCACAGGCTAATTTAGTGAATTTTTATGGTTCACCCAGGACTGTGGTTGTTGCTTGAGTAGGGTTTTACCCTTTTCCCCTTCAAACAATAACCCAATTTCTCACAATATCCATAGCATTAGCAAAACTACAATATCCAGCCTCAGTCACCTCGACGCGCCTTCTTCCTCATTTAGACCACAACGATCAGACTTCCAGCCACCTCCATGCAGCAGCAGCTTGGTGCAGGCGGGCAGCGAGGGCCATGTGGTGACAGCGACACGTTCCTGCTGCTTGAGTTTCTTAACAATATGTTGCCAGTTGAGAGTTATGTCTTCCCTGGCGCTTTCTCCAGGAGAGTTTTGCCCTTCTATGCTGTCCCTCGTGGGAACATTCAAGGGATTCCCCCTCTTCATTCATATTTAACTTGCAGCTGCTGGCAGTCTCTCTGGTGAATCCTTGATTCCAATACTCCTTTGTCTTGGGTCGTGATCCACCAACTGGGAATGGCATGCCCTCGTGGCTTTCCCCAGCATGATTCACTCCAGCGTCTGCACTCCCATTAGCACTGCCTGTGATCCAGTGCTCCCTCTCTCTCACCTCTCTCTCCCCTGCAGTTCCACTGTATGCAATACAGTAGAGAACCTCTGTTGGAAGCAGATATGCTCCTTTGTCAGCCACACCCTAGTACTGTGGTGGTCCTTCGGTGGTCCTTCGGTGCACCATTGTATTCAGCACAATACTTTGATGAGCTCCCACCACTCCATAGTTGGACTCAGAGGACAACCCGCCTGTAGAAAAGTTGCCTTTTTCTGGACCCTTATTTTTCTGTTTTTATGACTGTGCCACATGACACTGCTATTCGTTGTCAAAGGGCATGTTGTCAGCCATAAAATGGTACTGTCAAAATTGGTCTCATCCAATTAGTCTATTCAGATTTCCTATAAGGTCATGGTAAATTGCACAGCAATTACACCAGTCGCTTGGAAGATAAATGCCACATGTGGACTGTCGTGTACCTTTTACTCTATCCAGTGCATACGTCCTCGCCTTGAGTGATCTGGGCACCATCATCCAATTTCAGTTGCGTGATGTATGTGGCCAGCTGCTGGGAATGAGCAATCCAGCTAAAGTCTCTCCGGTCCCTCTCCCTCTCCATACACTCGGGCACG
This sequence comes from Triturus cristatus, assembly GCF_964204655.1. Classification (NCBI taxonomy): domain Eukaryota; kingdom Metazoa; phylum Chordata; class Amphibia; order Caudata; family Salamandridae; genus Triturus; species Triturus cristatus. The sequence goes on along the minus strand of NC_140580.1, from coordinate 143,984,096 downwards.
CGTGTATTTCCCCATATAAGCCGTCCTGGAACTCCTCCAGAAGCTTTGCGCGCTGGTGCAGCGGAGGCGGCAAACCTCCCGAAGCTGCCTGAGCATCGAAATCCCACAGCGCCGTCTCCGTAACATCTAGGTCCCGACGTATAATGCATAGAACTCCCGCCTGTTTAGTGATACACATGCTTCAAATTAATACTTTGAAGTCTTCCTATAAAGTAGCATATTGGGACACTGAGCCTGTGTTAATCTTGAAGTATTCTACAATCGCCTCCCGCACTTCGCTCTCGAGCACCGTGTCGAGCAGCGCATCCGCCGGGAACTGCCATGATCTATGTGGATGAGCAATACTGGGCAGGGTCATTGTCAACATTACTGGTGAGTGGTCAGACAACGTGAGGGGCAAATATTCTGTTGCCTGAGAATTTATCAAGAGGTCCGGAGTTAAACCATATGAGACCACGTACCTTACAGCGCAGAATAAAAAGAGAACTCTGTATTGGTCGGGTGCTGATGCTGCCAGGCGTCAGTCAGTAAGTACTGTTGCAACAGGTGCCGGAGCTCGTCTGCAGAGTGCGGATTAGTAAAGCAGCCTGTGCCAGTGGTGTCAGAGACAGGCTGCAAGGTCAGGTTGAAGTCCTCCTCCAATATGATAGAGTCAATGGGAATGCCAGAAACGTGAGAATAGAAGCCTTAAAAAAAAAAAGGCGCAGCGACATGAGGGGCGTAGATATTGATTATGAGTATTTGCTTCGCAATAAGGCTACCCGCCACCAGCAAGTATCTTCCCTTAGGATATTTAATTACCTTGTGGACCTTGAATGGCAGTGTTTTATAAATCAAAATTCACACACCACGGGAGTAGGTACTGTAACTGGCAAAGAACCTGTTGATGCCTCAGTTGGCCGCAAAACGATTATCAGAAAGTGTTGCTCAGTGAGTATCCTGCAAATGCGCTATATGTGCCTTATGCCGGGTTAGATAGGCCAAGACCTGCCTCCCTTTTTGAGGATTTTGTAGGCCCCTCACTTTCCATGTCGCGCAGCGCAGTTCCGTTACCCTACCCCTCCCCTCAACCCTGACACAGAAGCTGTGGCAGCGAACCTGTAAATAAGTCAATACATTTAGCATAAAACAGCCGGCAATAGCATAACATGATATCCTGCATTTTCAAGAAAAACTTAAAATCATAACGTAACATTTCCCCCCACCATCCCCCACCCACATCGGATAACCCCCCCAACATGTATCTGGTGGATTCCCATTGCCCGAAATTAACAATGTAGGAGATCTCCTCGGGGGAAGGCAAGGCCCGGAGCGGGCCACTAAACATAACATAAATATTGCAATGATTGTATGAGACAAAATGACATTAATAAAGGATATTGCATCTCGTCGACTTGTCCCAAGCCAGAGAGACGCATCTCCGAGTGGGACTCCACATTGGGTTGTGGGTAGCTGGTCCGTGGCACAAAACAAGTATAAGTGGGGAGATACAGAGCTAAGTTAGTTCCCAGGGGGAAGAGTTGTGTTCAATTTGGACTGCTTCCAGAAATTAGTAGCATCCATGGGAGTGTCAAATATGTCGGTCTTCCCATCAACCTGAATGCGAAGATGCGCTGGGTACAGCTTTCAGGACATTAAGCGAAGGTTCGCTCCCTTCAGCATCCGCTTAATGTCCTGAAACTTGCGCCTAGCCTCCTACACCACCGGTGTGAAATCAGGATACAATGACAGTGACATCCCTTGTTATTGTAGATCCGCAACTTCTCTGGCTTTACGAAGGGCCACATCCCGGTAGCGATAATGAAGGAGTCGTGCAATAATTATACGCGAGGGCCCCGGGGGCTGATTTTGGGGCAAGCGAGCGATGGGCCCACTCAACTGCGAATGTTCCAGAAAAAGCCTCCCTTCCAAAGAGGTCTGTGAGCATCCACTCCACATAGGCTTCCATGTATTGGTGGACTCGGCCACCCCGGAGATGCGCAGATTGTTATGGAGCGACCTTGCCTCCCGGTCCTCTGATTTGGAGGCTGTTGCTTTGCATTCCACACGATCCAGACACTTGTTCATAGCTGCATGTGCATCCTGGAAATTAGCTTTTCGGTGGTCTCCAAGCAGGCCTCATGTTGTTCCAGGTGGGCATGCATGGTGTCAAGGCACGCCGCCAGACTATCAAAGCATGCGTCAATGGCTGAAAAGCTAGCACGTAGCTCCGCCATTATGGCCGCTGTTCCCTCCATATACGGGTGCTCCCCATCAGGTGGATCAGCGTGGTCCGGGGGTTACCCCTGCATCCCGGCATCCCCGCCCTTCCGCCTATGAGTTTTAGTGGGCTCAAACAGCAGCTGCCACTGCTTAGGGTCCCCCACAACCCATAGTAAGACAGGTACGAATTGGCAGCAGTCCTGATCGCTGTCGCCAGGTGAACAAGGGTGTAAGGGGTGCTGGGTAGGATCGCAACCAGCGAAAGGAGCTACGGCGCAGGCTGCTATGGATCTAATAGGTAATGCCCGGCCACCCCCAGCTCATAAAATTGGGATTGACAATGTAAAGTGCAGTGGTAGGCACCCCACAGTTGAAAGGCCCTGTGGAAGGGCCTGGAAGATGGTGACAGCCGTATCTGTGTTGCCTCCAATTTAATTGAGTGGGAAACAGTGTCTAAACATGAGCGAGCCCAGATGGGCCTCAATTGTGTAATAATTCCACTTAGCGCCCAGAGCCCACCGCGCAGATTGCAGGGGAGCTGACTTCAATGAGGGTCATGCAGGAGTCAAGGATTTGCGCTGGCATCCTAGTCCGGTGCATCGCCAGAGCGGTAGCAGAAAGTGCAATGCGGCTGCAGGGGAGCCCAGTGCGCTACTCGCTGCCCAGACCCCATCCAGGGGGCTCTGAGGAAATGGACCGGTATCAGCACCATGCCAAGCCTAAGATCGTCAGCCTCAGTTGTTCAGGGAGACTGCGCAGCGTGGCAGCAGCCGTGCCTCCAGGCTCACCCGCAGCCCCTGTCACTGCGGGGCCTCCGGAGGCCACGTCAGGCCGCCGCCACCGTGGGGGCCCCCTGCTGTGTACAATGCTGCTCCCGGAGCCCCTGCCAGTCTGCGCACATGCCGCCCGCTGTCAGCAGTGCGTGGTTGCCATCAGCATCAAAGATTTCATCTCCGGGGCGTAGAAAGCCAGTTAAATTAGCGCGGCCGCTCCGGAGCGCCACGATCAAGCCGCCATTTTGGTGCTTGGTCAGGCCACGCTCCCACCAGAGGGATCATGTATGTTGGCAGATTTTGACCCCCCAAAAGAAGTCTAAGTCAGAAGGTAAAAACTTTGACCTGGACAGCCCATGCGGAACATCTGAGCCACACACAATCACAGTTTCTCTGATCTTTTTATATGTCCTATTTTGCCTTAAAACCTTTTTTAAATGTCCTATATCTGGCTCCTCTTATCTGATTTTAATTATTTTGGTGTCTTTTTGCTTTGTGCATTTGTCTCAAATTTTATACACTGGCCTGGGAATTTTTTTGTGTTGTTTTCCTGGAATTACATTGTTAGTACTACTTGAACTTAACATGCATTTATCTGCGGAACTGCCTGCTGCTTGTGTTACAACTACCAAAGGTTGAGCAAAGTGTCACTGAGATTGGTGGTTAGACCTAATGAAGGTGTGTTTATTAAGTTTTTAATAGTTCATCCTCACCAAAGTCATAACTAAAAATTATGGTTTTCATTCAAAACTGTTCATAACTGATAAACTACTCCAAAGTGATTGTTTCATTTTCAATAGAAACCAGAAAACACTGAATGTTGCAGCACTTGTACTGCTTTGATATCACCATGTGTGAAAGAAGTGCAGCCTCTACCTAAGAGTAATTTCTGTGATGGATGCTCCTGCCATGTGTCTTGCAATATCCGTCAGGTCCCTGGAGCCCCAGGACGTAATTTTACTCCTGTTTGGGAGCATGACTCAACCAACATGGCTTGAGCTCACCATTCACTGCAGGTTGCTGTCTAGTGGCTAACTGGTTTGAAGCTGAACTTTGAGCAAGAACCCAGACCCGGTCAAGAGGCACCACCATGATGCCATGCTCCTTCACTGACAGTGAGATAGAGCTTTGATTTCTAGAAGCTCAGCTAACAGGATTGTGGCAACAAAGATTGCTTGTCATAGGAATGCCTCATGAATCAATGTCCTTCCTCAAAGTACTGTACCGAACACGCTTGTTCTTAGATTTACATTGTGAGGGTATGGAAAGCAAGCCTGTAAGATCTCACTCCCTCTTACAGAAAGTATTGTTGGGATTTAATGAGCACCTTCAGCGCCAATACACAGGCATAATGTGACAGTTCTGCTGTAATTGCTCTGCCTATAGTGCATAAATTAACTCAGAATATCTACAACATAGTTTATGAGTTGTTGACAGTACAACGTGACCAAAAAGGTATCATTGCTAAGCCTGCACAGCCATGTAGAATGATTTTGTGATACATCCCCGGGTTCACCAATTCAACCAACTCTTATTCCTGCTGCCTCTGTGACGAAATGTATCTTGGAACTTATGATGTTGAGACAAGGCTTGGCACTTGGCCACATAAACTGTCCAAACCACTCTGACTGCATTCATCATATTGGGCTCTGCTTGTTCTTTCACCAAAGATGGAAATCTGTTAGTAGAGTAAACACTGCACAGACAATAAAGGTAAAGTGTCTTGGACAACTCTCACACATGCCTAGGAAGAACACAGGGGCATATTATCAAGAAACGGCGTTAAAATTATCGCCGCTTTAGCGACAGAAAAGTGCTGCTAAAGCGACGATAATGGGCTTGATAATATGCCCTTGAGAATTCCCATAGAAGCCCATGTTCTGGTGTCAACATGGGCCTCTATTGGAATTCTCTGCGGCATATTATCAAGCCCATTATCGCTGATTTAGCGGCAGTTTTCTGCCGCTAAAGCGGCGATAATGTTAACGCCGTGCTTGATAATATGCCCCACAGTTCCCTCACTGTTTTCAAATAAACAAAGACTCACATGCTTGACAAAATCAGTGGTCAGTGGGCCTCGATATGGGTTTCAAATAAACACAAAGGGGCCGATTCCGATCCGGGTCGGAAGGGCACCGAATGCGATCCGGCTGGAAAAACTACGAGCTGTACGAGTGGTTTCCGGCCGACTCATACAGCTGTACGAGCGAGCAAGTACGATGCGAGCTACGTGAGATTTACCGACCGAGTCGTTTCTGAGTCTGAACCGCTCCGGACGTCTCGGTCGGAAGCTAACCGTGGCGTGCAATGGATGCGATTTACAACCGAGCCAGTACGATGCACGCGTCTGACAGCCTGTGCGAGTGTCCGGCTCGCAAAAGCTCCCAGAGTCGGACTTCGGGGGTCCGCGTCGTACCCCCTGACACCCACAGCCCTACGACTCGGACACAGGGGGAGACCTATGGGTCTCCCCAACACAGGCATGTACGGTGCGGATGGCACTGACGCGTACCCACTGTAGGGGGCGCACTTGTTCGAGACGTACCCATTCAGTCAATGGGAGCGCATGTACGCGTCGTACAACTGGCTCCCATTGACTTCTATGAGAGTCCGACCGAACCGAGTCTGACAGCTTACGTGCGCATCGTACTCGCTCGGTCGGACCGTAGGGGTCCGGCTCGGTCAGAAAACACCCCGGATCAGGCTGGGTCGGAGTGCTTTCCGACCCAGATCGGAATCGGCCCCTAAATCCCATAAGAACAGGCCAATAATGTAAAATAAGCTCCATTTAGAGTGTGAACTGCACAAGCAAAATTCCCAAGGCTTCCTGCAGGTGATGACGTTTCTTTACGATCTGAGCTCCATCTTCATAAAGCTGCAAAGTGTGCTGTCCACAATGACTCGACAGCCAATAGTATGCACATTACGTAATTTGCAGACTTCTCCCGATGACTAGGTAGACCATGAATAAACTAAGATCAGACAGTAATAACATATGTATTAGGCCACCCTTTCTTGGAAGCTTGAGACAATGAGCATGTCAGTACGACGTAGGCTTCCAATAACTGAGGACCTAGCACCCCACAATGTATATCTCATCTCTAAGAAGAAAATCTTCAGTCAAACTTTGCCATTTGTCTGACTAAAACAGCAGAAAGTTGAGATAAATGCTCTTCATTCACTTTTTATTTGCTTTAATCAAATCTTAATGAGGTGCAAACATATTTCCATCCATGCACATCCTTTACGTGTGGTAGGCTCAGTTACTGAAAAGATTAGTTTGAGTGCTGAGAAATGAGACAAGTTAGAGAGGTGAAACAAAAAATTAAAAAAATTGTTGAAAGGGCAAATTGAAAGAAAGGTTACAGAGAAGTTACGAGCAAGAAAGAAGGAAGAAAAAGTCAGCAATAAGAATGAATGAGGGAAAGAGGCGAATAAAAGTAAAATTCTTTATAAGCACTGGAAAAACATCATCCATGTGATTTTATATGGAGTAAAAAAGAGTCAACACTGATAGCCCCTGATTATTACAATTTTTTAATAATTGAAAAATCCCACTGGAATCTCCAACAAATCGAAACAGAAAACAGGAAAGCCCATTGATAACCCACTTTCTGTCATCACCACTTTAAATTTCATATAACCACAGCCCAATGCTCTCCCCTCCTGCCTTCCACAGTCCAATTTATCTTTTTACTGCTAGATCTTCGATCCCTCCTTTCATATTTAATAAGACTGCTGTGGATTGCTTGGCATGGGCACTCGGGTCCTGGCAGTTCTCATAACCAATAGCTCCTTCAAACCACTTCACATTCTGGCCCATGCATCAAGCAAAATTATTCTCGCTAAATTTGCGAATCGGTAAAATAGGCCGTTAGCGAGCGCCAAACAACATATTCCAATGCATCAATCCCAATAGCGAAAAAACTACATAATCGCAAAAAAAAACCCGTAAATTACTGAATCACAAATTAGCTAATCGAAAATAGCAAAAAGAACAATTGCGCTTGCCAATAGCGATTAGCAAATAAAGAATCGCAAAGGAATGCATCAAAATTCGCAAAATTCCGAAAATATCAAAATCGCTCTTTAGCAGGAGCAGAATAAGGGGAATCTCAACCAGGAGGTAAAGTTGATGAAACATAAAAAACAAAAACAAACAAAAAATATATATATTTTTTTACAGGTGTAAACAATCTGAAACCCTTCAAAAATGGCACTGGAGACCCCGTAATTTTTTCAAAATGGCAGCCCTCTACGTGCTTGCAAGGAGGATGAGAATAAATGCAGCAGCACAGTGCTGGAGGAGGATCCAGGAGAGGGTATTCAGAGCGTGCATTACATTGCTGGGCCATAATGAGGATGAAGTATATGACAAGTACTGTCTGAATCGTGCCATGATAATGTGCCTAATTGCTGACCTGGAACCACTATTGCAGCACCAGACCCGTAGGACCAATGCCATTCCTGCGCACGTCCAGGTCCTATGCAGCCTGCACCTACTGGCGTCTGGAAGTTTCCAGGGGGTCGTAGCAGTAGAGGGAGGAGTTTCACAAAGCGCACTTTCACGCTTCTTCCGTAAATTCATTGATGCCATGCTGACAATGATACATACCCACATCACCTTCCCCACAACCCCACAGCAGTTGAACCAGACCAAACAGGACTTCTACCAGATGGACCAATTCCCCCATGTCAAAGGATGCATTGACTGCACGCATGTCCCCATCTGTCCCCCCTCAGCCAACGAGTACATCTTCCGTAACAGATCACCCCTACCTCAACCCAGCAACACCACAGGAGCAGCGCTACAACGCGGCACATATTAGCACCAGAAATGTGGTTGAGAGAACATTTGTGATCCTGAAAAGTCGCTTCAAGATCTTACATAAGACTGGTGGTGCATTGCAATATAACCCCGAGACCTGCTGCAAGATTGTAGCAGTATGTGCCATGCTGCACAACATTGCAACCAGAAGGGGGATACCAATTGTGATGGACGGAAATGACAACGATCGGGATGACCAACCACCCGCACAACACCGACAGTCACACATGCCAAACACAGCTGAAGGTCAGAGGAGGCGGACATGCATCACACAAAATCACTTTAGAGCCAGGTAAGAATAAGCCATCAAAAACTATTGTTGAGTGCAAATGTTTTATTCACATGAGCACATGTCAAATTAAATGTTCATATTTAGGAGACATGACGGTGATTGAATACTTTGTGAAATGAAATATAACCGTTAACAGCACGGAGTGCAATCACAATATTTAAGTGGACCACGGTTACACCACTATGGACAAATAGGCGGAACTGCATGTCTAGCGCCTCTTGCCACGTACCCCCAGCCTCCTGTCGCATGGCTCCTCTACATCACCACGATGTGTGCCTGTGGCTGTTGAGCAGCGCGAACTGCGCCTTCTGCTTCTGGTCTCCGGGACGAACATGCTACTCATGCTCGATGCCTCCTCACTACCCTCCTCCCCTTCCAAGTTGCTGGCACTCAATGTCCCAGACTGTAGATGTTCCACAGCAGTGGTCACTTGGCCTAAGGCCTTCGCAACATCCCCGCAGAAATGTCCTAGGCCTATCTGCAGTGACACGGAGTGGCGTGACAAGACAGCAGTGCTGTTGCAGAGCTTGGTGATGGCCCTAGTATTCGCAGAAGAACGAAGTAAGCTCCTACGATGCCTCCTGCGCTTACTGCGTTGTCCTGCTAGGATGGCACGGGTGAGCTCTTGTAGGCTCTGATTCCCCTCTGCTACAACTGTGGTTAGAGCATGCACACAGTCTGTCATCGTGCTCATGTTTTTGGCCAGTTTGGAGATCTGCAGGTTTATTGTGCCCATATGTCTCCCCTGCAGGCGCTGAACACGTAGCATCTGCGACTCTACCCCACCATAGACATTTGGAGCCTGTTCTGATTCCGCCGCAATACTGCTCATGGACCTGCACCGCTGTCTGACTCGGCCACGTGCTGATGTTGGAGCTGGTGGAGGAAGACATGTCTGGCTGGGAACTCTTGTGGGTTCTGGGCTCGGCTCTGTTTCCATTACCTGCAGTGCGGGGACATGTGTCCTGCGTTTTGGTGGTGGTGGTGTTGGTGGTGGTGGTGGTGGTGTGGATTGAGGGTCCAGCGGAGTCTCTCCATCTGTCTCTGCCAGTGTCTCCGAAATGATGAGGCGCTCGCTGTCATCTGAGTCCACTGGAGATGCATCTGTGTGTGAAACAGTGCATTGTTATTTTATTTTGTTACTCTATCTGTTTATCATTTAGCCTACTTTTCACCTAATAAATAACATATTTAAACACACTGTTGGACATGTACTGCTGGTGTCATTTCTTGCGCCTTGGTGATTATCCATGCACACTTGGCTAACATGACTACAACTCCCATGATGCAATTCGTATATGAGGGTATATGTGTAATGAACTTCTTCCTGCACACTATGATTAGCCTCGGGGGATGTGCATGGGTATACAATATGCAGCGTATTAGCGCAGGCATGCATCTTACCTTGTTGTGTGGTTGCTGCGCCAGAAGTGTCCATTTGGGTGACTCCCACGACTGCCTCAGGCTCAAAAGTCCCCTCAACGAGGTCCTCCAGGGCTGTGTTGACGGGTACTTTGGATGGCCCCCCTCCTGTGCCAGCTGCTTCCTTCACCCTTTCTGCTATGCGCTCCTTGGCACGTTTCCTGAGGTCGTACCACCTTTTCTGCAGCTCGTCGATGCTGCGGTGCGTGACTCCCACAGCATTTACATTCTCCTTGATGCGCACCCATATTTTGCGCTTCTCAGCTTCTGGCACCTTTAGGGACAACTTTCCAAAATGTTTGTCATGGTCGCTGCTCACCCCCTCTATCAGGTGTTCCAGTTCCCTATCAGAGAACTTTCTCTTCTTCTTCCTGGGTGTGGCAGTTGTCTTTGCAGCATTGTTGTCCATCCTGGCTAGGTATAGTGTAGCTGGGTTGTAAGGGTGAAGTCTCTCAGGTCAGCTTCAGTCCTCTCGCTCCTCCTCTGAGCTTCTCAGGGCACTGAAAGAAGCATGGGCTGGATGACTTCCTGGTTGTGATGTCATCAGCCTGCTTCTCGAGCGACCCGTTTTTTGCAAATTTGCAATTTCCGATTTCGCGGTTACCGAAATCGCTAAAACCGAATTCGATAATAGCTAATTTTTCATTTTAAGCATTCGCAATTGTGTATTCTGACTTTTTTAGCGATTTTTACCGAATCGCTAAAAGTTACCAAATCTGTACATGCGTCCCGAAAGACGATTCCTTATTTGCGATTCCTTATTTGTCACTAATAAGGAATCGCTTTACCGATTTTTGATGCATGTGCACCATTATAAAGAAAACAAGCTCTGTGCAGGAATATTGTGTCCATTTCTTAAAGCACCACCTGTTATGCTGCTGTCACCTTTGGAGATCCCTCCGGGTATAATGTCTTTCAGTCTCATAGCGACCTGTGAGGTTTTCTGTCAGTACAGGAGGTCACTTTTGTAGTATTGTGTCCAGGTCTGGATTGGTCATCAGGAGTACTGTGTCAAATGGCGACAACGTTACCGTTGCATTATTTCAGTTCAATATGTTGCATCTGGTGAATTGCTATTATTTTTAGAGGCCACCTGCAGAGCAGTGTGCTCAGTTTTGGAGCCCACGTCTCCTTTATTTTGTGAGGTTCCGGAGAACACATTAACTGTTCCCAATTCTGGATGTTATCAGTGCTGCTCATCAATTCGTGTTAGTCTAGTCCTACATGAGATATAGCACTAAATCATTCCTGGATCCTCTTATCTAGTTTTAGATGTTGCACCGGGCGTGTTGCTATTAATGTGGAGGCAGCATCTAAAGCATTGTGGTCCATTTTGGAGGCCACTGCTTGAGTGCTGTGTCCAGGTCTGGAAGTCTAAGCTTGGATATTGTGAAAAGCTTCTAAAGCCCTTTCTGCAACATTGGGTTCAGTTAGCGATGCCTCATCTTGAGTATTACCAACTCCGCTCAAATCGACATGCCTCACCTCCTGCGAAAGCATTCCGAGCCTCCTCTTCTCAGTCTTAGTACTTTCCTTCCACTCTTTCGCTGTGTTATTCTTGTGACCCAGAGTTCTCTGAGTAGAATCTCCTGACCTTACTCTACTGTCTCCTCCAAAGCACCATTGATCAGATGGATCAACATTTTTATCTTCCATACAATTGCACCAGTTGGGCCATCATGTTGCTCCAAGGAGCACACAAGAGATCGAACATCTCAAATACATGCAACCTAGCAAATGTGACTTAATGATGGCAATCACTTCACTCCCAACATCAGAGATCACTAAGATACTCGCTCAGAAAAATAACAGAACATACACATTTCTTCATTAACTCATTGATACATGAATATTTAGATAGAACATCCCACCTCTATCCAGGACATCACAGATAATCCAATCAGCCACGTAACATGCAGCTCCCAACAGTACTAACCACTAAGAAGACATTACAAACAAAATAGAACATATCAGACAAAATATTACCCAGACAAATGCAGCACTGCAGAGGCATGCCACACAGTGCCAACCAGAACTTACCTCTACCCGTCAGGTAACCAGCATTTAACTAGCCAAAGAGATTTACCAGCAAGTGGTAGTATATTTCAGCCACACGTCTCCCCACACTACATTCTGCCCCAACCGACTGAAAAAGTAATTGCCACCAAACCCTCTAAAAGAGTACTTATGGCTATGGAATTAGTGCTCAACTCTCTCATCATACACTGCACTAAATGACGTCTTAGGGATGGACCAGATCTAAGTCCCTGAGGAAACACCGGACTGTGTGTAAATGCACATAGCAAACACAAGGAGACACAAAGAACCTTGGGGAGAGGATGTGGTCTCACGGCTAGACTGCCGACTTTGGAGCTGGGAAACCAAGAGCTTCGGGGTCGACTCCGCATCCTGTGATTCTGGGCAAATCACTTAATCTCCTTGTGCCTACCAAAAAAAAAAGAATAATTAATGTGTCCTTGTGTAACATAACTGGTGCTCATGTTACGCGCTCCAATACCTTCGGGTTGAGTTCGCGCTATAGAAATCTGCATAAAAATAAATAAATTTAAAAAAACAGTGAGCTCACACATCAAAGGAGGCCATACTAATGGCAAATGTACACTGCACAAATGTGAATAACATTATCAATCAAGTGCAACCATATGTTCAGGCAGTTATATATCTATACGATTAAGTGTTGCCATGGTCATTGGCATTAACCCTATGCATCACATTTTAGCCCAAACCTTTGCCATTTGGTCATAGTTAATATATAATTTGCTACCCTACAGTTAGACCATCAGGAATCAAATGAATGCCGTTGCACCCGTACTTCGGGGCAAGAGCTCAAGCAATTTGAAGGGGCGTGTTAAGGACCTCCTCAGTGGGCATAGCCACACAATGTTCAGCCACAGGAGGTGGTAATGCCCCATCTCTGATGCTTATCAAAGAATACTTTTGGCAACTATATTTGCTTCCTATGATCCCGCTATTTTGGGATACAGGGCTTAAGAGGATCAGCGAAGTAGTCTCTCTGAAACCCTTTTGTATTGTACTAGGCTGTGTCCCACCCCTGAACAACAGTATTATAGACTTGCAGCTAAAGAAGCCCTGAGCATGGGTAAAGAGCATCTTATCCCATGGTTTTCACACATTAAATCCAACCTCAATAGCTGAGGGTTAAGCACTTTTTTGAGCAACCCCTCACTATTGATAAAAGCACCAAAACCATAGTAAAAGCTGTCAGTTGGAACAGCATGATTAATGCCGGTCACCAAAATTCAAAATCTGAGGGCTGGTGAGAATTTTTTTCCATCAAACCAGCACCTGCCCTGGAACCTTATTTGGATGCAATTCAACAACCTTAGGCCCACACTTTGGCCCAGATTTTGAAAGGTGTCCCGCAATGCAGCACAGCACCGAAAGATGCTGCACTGCATTGCGTGACAGGGAGAGAGCAGTAGAGCCTCATATTCACAAAGACATGGCCCTCTCCTCCCCCCTCCCTATCCCTGGCGCTGATTTCCGCTGCGTGTGCCAGGCACACATATTAGTGCCTTAGTGTTAGGGTGTGTGCCTGAATCTACCATAGGTTTTGTACAGGATGAGTACCCTTCCTCTACAAAATACTATGGCTGCACAAGTTTAAAACCTTTTCCTACTTTATATCAATCAATCAAACAACATTTGTAAAGCACAACACTGTCCCCCCTAGGGGCGTTTGGATAATGTGTCTCCATCGAAGAGCCTGGTGAACATGAAAACATTTCTCTTTTTAATGCCTGTTTTCCAGCTTAGTAGGTAGGGTTTGGTGTCAAAAAGCATGGGCGGTTGCATGGGAACACCCATGCACCACTCATGTATCGCCCCCTTAACTCAAAGTAATGCAAAGCAGTGTTTCGCACTGCTTTGCGTTACTTTTCCATACAAACCATTGCTAATGCCAATAAGCGTTGGTTTGTTAATCCACAAATAGGGTCAGCGTCTGGTTAGCATTACTGGTCAGGGCTCTAATGCTCTTTACCTAGGCTTTTCTTTACATACATATATAAGCTAGCAGACCCTCCTTCGTAATGGTGGTAGTGGGTTTGTGGCCATGTGGTTGATGACTTCAGCATTCCTCCATATGAGGGGAATGTGTTGGTGGACAGCTGCAGATGGATAGAGCAATGTGTAGTTCATGATGGCGGGGATGACAATGTTGCTTCTTGGAGGGTGAATTCTGGGATTAGTTAAAGAAGAGCAAACATTTAGAATCTAACACAGCAACAAGGAGTACCCATGTGGGAGTCCTTCCATTGTCTGTGCAAGCATCATTCATAGACTACTGCTTAATTTGTAAAAGAATAAGTGCTGGGGCCCAAAGTTTTTTTCAGAAGCCCACTGCCAGCTATGTTGCACACCGGAGTTGCCAAATGCCAAAGCCGCTTAGTCTTGATTTCACCTCATGCCTCTTTTTTCACACCACTATATCCATGCCCCTTAACCTCACTCTTGCAAGTTCTTTTTCAACCTTGCTTTCTCCCTTTGTCACTGTTTTTATATCTTTCTCTTTCGCTTTCCCCATTTTTCTGCCACTCTCTCTCAACTTCTCAGTCAAAGTTTGAAGATGAAACATAAGTCACAGTCCCCAAAACTTTGTCCTGGTGGCCCTCACCTGCAACCACTGGCTCAGATTAAGCATTGGCAGAGATACTCCTTTGATACAGAAAGGATGGCATGGCAGAACACCTATCATGATTATGACTGTACCAATGAATATTAACCCCCAAAACAGTGTGATAGAAGAATACCAATGAGAGCATATCGAGGGACAAAATGTCGAAAGGTAGGTACATATAGGAAACTACAGATTTACTATTCCTTACTCCACGTCTGGTACCTTGATGAGATATGTACAGCCTGGATTGGATGGTTATGTGGAATTAGGTATACAAAACCTACATTTACTTGCTAATATGTATTTTCTATATATGTCGTCGATATTCTAGGGTGGATATTGAAAGTGCTCGCCCATGGCTACCATCCGCTCCTCAAGCCTCACCTAGGAGGCCTCTGACAGTTTGGATTGAACAGCACGTGGCAGCAACGTAAAGCAGGACTATTATACGAGGGGCTGGTGTCATTCTTATAATTCAAATTCTAGTCCGGCGTCTGGTATTGAATCAAAGGCAGGCGATGCTCGCCACCACAGCAGCATGAAAAGGACACGGATAAAACACCCCTAACCACAAGTAGCATACAGAAGGGTCCGTACACCTTCAGCAGGCAAATAACGTGTCCTGCCTGCATTTCTTCTTTCATGCTGTGTAAGATATGAGGATGAAAGGTGAACCTATTTCGATTCAAACCCGTTTGAGTGAGGCCATGACTGCTGGCATCTCATTGCCGCAGGGCATGCTGACTGCAGGCTTGATGCCGGGTAGAAAATGATATATATTTGGATATATTTGGAACTCGGAAGCAGGCATGTGCATGCCTCTCGTAGGGGAGCTCGTCCAGTTAGTGGCTCTATTTATATTTACCTGTTTATTTTGGTGTATGGTCCCTTTGTTGAAGAGCCGCCATCTTGCAGGCCTTGGCAATGTGCCTATGTAGGGATCATCATGAGGTACCCAGCCTGGATTCCTACTTGCTGGTAGTTAGCCAGGAATTCAGGTATTTCATTCACTTGGGTGCCTTCTGTTTTGGCCGGTCACAAGTGTTTTGTGCTCCACTAGTGCGAGGTGGAGTCGGACACCCTTGGAAGACGGGCTGCAGTGTCTGGCAGGGCTGAGAGCAAGGACCCCATCTCTGCTGCACATGGTCGCAGGGTGGGGTTAAGACATAACCTGCCTTCCCCTGTGCACACTGGTGGAGGGCAGGCCATGCGCCGCTGGGGTTGGATAGGCATGGAGGGTGGGCGCAGGGCCAAGCCCGTCAGGCTCTGTGGTTTACTCCTGCTCAGTAGACACAGGCCATGCACGGGGGAGGATGGTCAACTGCAGCGAGTTTGTCACTAACTATGACCAGACACCAGGCCCCACTCTCGACCATTGCTGATAACAAAGGAAGGCGGTGTTCTGGGTGTTAGCTACACAGAGATAATTACACTCAGGCTGTATAACCAATCTCCGCTCTCCACTCGTTTATTCACTTCGCCACATTCATGATCACTTTTACTCAGTCGCTCGCTATTTTATTCACCCATCATTTCTACTATGCATTGTTCTTACTCACTTTTACAAACAAAATGAAGAACATTATTTTGTGTTTCTTAAGTTTTTTAGTTTTTAACTTTTTTTCCTTTGTGGACGAAACAAAAGCAAAGCATATGAAGAACCTTGGGAAGAGAAAACTGGGAGATAAAAAGATTGAAAAGTTATTGTATGTATTTTTTCTGGTGCAGAATCACCTGACTTTTGTGCGGTCGCAGTTTGTTCATCACCAGAGATCACAGTGTGGCACGCCAAACAATGTCATTCCGTGGTGGTGTAGAAAGGATCTATTTCATCCTGGTTCTTGCTCTTAACAACATCCGGGTAACATCCGGTAAATGTCCAACAGGATTGATGGTGTCTTTCAGCTGCGCTCTTTCTTTTTTTTCAGCATTACACTACCATTCATGCCAGTGCTAGTGCATGGATGATGTGCTGAAGTTATATTTGCTTTAGCTGCCTCTTTTTAGCTTTTTTATAGCACCTGACATATTTCGAGGTTAATTTTATCTCTGTAGAGGTATCCCAAAAAATTATCAACACAATTGGTTATTTTGATCTGCTTCCAGTTGTTGTTGCTCTTCTTCCTCTTCATGGACATCTGGGCTTCTTCATTCCTCTTTCTGTCCTAAAGCCTTTGTATTGCAGGAAAGATGTTTTGTTTCCCCCCAAAAAACAGAAGAGGCAGTAATAAATCTACCTAGCCTCCTTTTCTAAAGAGCCTTTCTTTGAGGAGAAATGTAACAATATATGCAATGAGAACTACCTGAATAATATAATCACAAAAGCCAATGAAATATTTCCTAGCGTCTCCAGAATTTGCAAACCATCACTGGCACCAATGGAATGTCCACAAACCACTGTACATGGAGCAGGTACTGCAGATCCAACAAGCATTTGCAATGCAATAGTTCTCACATTTTGCGAGACTTAAAGCCATTGCTTTTTACAAATATATAAGTGAGCGCCGTGCTCAAAGCACGACGCCCATGCATATAAAGGTTATGTGCATGGCGGCCCGAGAATGGCCGCAATGGTATTAAAAAAGAAAATGTTTATCCGATATTTTTTTTGCAAAAGATTTCTCAGCAGGAAACAACAAGCAGTGTTGTGAGGGTTCCGTACCACAGGCTGTGACAAGGTGTCCCATGGGACCATGTTTGGCCACATATGGTACTGGACCCTGCACCATGGCCAAGGAAAGGATATAGCGAAGGAGAGAGAGCGGCCGACTGGCGAGCTGGGGATTTGTGTTCCAGTCTTGTGTCAGCCTGATTGTTTAATTTCCCCCAGCGCATGGATGGGTGCGCTATATAAATAAAAGCTAGAACTGTAAAATAACATAAGAATCCAATGCTCTAGGGCAGGCAAGCTGTGTTGTGAGCAAAACAGCAGTGAGAGGGGTGGGGGGCCCGGAGCAGTGTTGTGGGAGGTGTGAAGGGGAGGCACGGGGAAGTCAAGGGACTAAGCAAATGAAGGAACGGGACCGCAAGTAAAGGAAGCAGCAGAAGTTTCATTGCTCAAGTAAACAGAACATGTAAGATGCAAAGACGCAGCCCAACCAAAAAAGAGTTCTCTCTAAGTATAAATAACCTGAACAGTAAGAACCCATGTAAGAGGGACAGTCCTCATGGAAGGATACAAAATTCCAAAAGTAGGGACTGCTAAATGTATTCGCCAATGAATCGTCAGAATTTCTAAAGGACATCAACAGGAACCAATGAAAAAGATGGGCGTTTTTTTCAAACCCATATCCTAGATACAGCATGTCTCAAAAAGACAGCGCAAGTGCTGCCTAGGCGAGAGCTAAAAAGGCCTAAAGCACTGCCGTTTTAAAATGTGCCACTACTAATATGATTTTTATGATGGCCTTAGCAATCACCTATACTGAAACTATAAAAAACAGTTTGTTTCTTTACCAAACTTGGGGGGTCTATTAGTATGGCAGGCGGAGGCACCACCACGGTGCTGGCGGAAAATGCTTTTTTCCGCACGCCAGCAGCGGTCCTCACGGGCGCCATATTAGTATGGCCAAACATAGCCCATTTCCCGTCCGCCGTGGTGCAACACGAACCGCCATCAAAGTGCGCCCGCCACCTCGGCGGTGGGAGCCAATGGAGACTCACTGCTGTGCGGAATGACGTCCCGTCCGCTGTACAAATCAGGATGCCCTAAACAGCCAGTTGCACCGCAGCGGAGAAACCGCCCAACCAGAGATGGCGGAAGCACGACAGCGGAGCGTAAAACCAGAGTCCCGGTCCCTTCCACCCGGTCCCCACCGCAATGGATCCAGCTCTACAAGTCTTCCCGGTGCTGTACCTGATACATTACCAGCAACTCATGGACCGTCGCGGACGCCGCCGAAGGTACGCAACTACACAATTCCACACACAACCACAACACACAACTCATGGGCTGATATAGGGTTCCTGTCCACACCAGACACCCTGGTGGCGACAGGAACACATCCACAAGTGTATCCACACATGTCCTACCTGTCACCAAATCACCCCTCCGCATCCAGGTCACCCATCTACCGCAATCATGAAGTAATGCCCTGGTTGCGTCACCGCAGCAGTAAAGATGCGGGAAAACATGTGCACAATGCAGAAGGCAGGGCCTGCGCCAGGCATGGGCAGTGCACAAAGACCACAGGGCCACACCTCCACTTTCCACACACTAGGCCCCCCAGCATAAAGGAACATGCCATGTGCCCCTCCTGTGCTCCCCCATGCACAATAACCAGCCAGGTGAACCCACACCCTGCACCACACACCAAACAACTAGGGAGACAGCCACAGCAGGTGTGGCTGCAGAGGAACACACAGCACAGAAGCACAGGGCCAGGGCAACCCACACACCACACTCATGGCAAGAAAACTGAGTCCAAGCTCAAAATGAACACACACACAGATAATTAACAATCACTCCACTGGACACACAGCCTGCCAAGTCACACAGACATACCCACACTGACACACAGCCACATACACAGACCACATGCCAGCAGCAATGGAGTACAACATACAGGAAAGCTAAAGTGAGGTGCACACAAATGGATGGCCAAGGGGCTAACTACCAAGAATGTGTACATCACATGCAAGACAAGGAAGATATAACAACACCCTCAGCCCATCAAATCACACATGGCTGGCACAGTGAGTGTAGTCAAACCGCAGTCACCTTAATGCAACAACTTAGGAAGACAGCAAGGCAACCCATTTATAGGCACAGGGATGAAAGGAAGGGTATGAAGTCAAACAGTGAACAGCCACACATCTGTATCCAACTACTTGACAGGAGTATGTCAGCAGCGGAACACACAGG
The DNA here is from genome assembly GCF_964204655.1 of Triturus cristatus. NCBI lineage: Eukaryota > Metazoa > Chordata > Amphibia > Caudata > Salamandridae > Triturus > Triturus cristatus. Next base: position 143,965,055 of record NC_140580.1, on the reverse strand, counting down.
GCCCATTGCAACACTCCATTACTGTCAAACACAAGTATGAATCTTCACACATACCCCCCATCACACCTGCAGCACACAACACCAGAGTCAAACACACAGAAGGGTGCCAATAATGTCCAGTCATTACACTGACAAACAATCACACTCCCTGGGGGGTATCCACAAACATCACACACACACACAGGGATGCCAGAACCAATGTTTGCACAAAAACAACAGCCAAACACATAACTCAACAAAAACACACACAGAACCACAACAAGACCAGACATGACCTGTGCAGCAAAACTGTGGAAAGGCAATGGGAGCACAGACAGAACAGGAGTGCACAACCTCATCAGTCAGGAACAATGCACAGACAACATACCACAACACAGACAAGCAGTGCACCATCACTAAACAATCATGGACACACACTGGGAGAAATGGGCCTACAATGACACACAGACAGGCATACCACACCACCCATCAAGTCAACATGGTGTCACAGTGTACCACATGCCTGCACATGTACAAGAATGACAAGAGACAGCTCAAATATGAGAGGAGAAAACACCAAGGATGCACCTAACACAAGCACAGGAACTAGAATACACCTAAGTTCATGTGACAGACACACAAGTAAAGCACACCACACTGGCAACACACATCTGAATGAAACACACCACACCAACAAAACATACACAGTGACATGCAAATAGAACACCACACACAGAGCATCTGTCAGCTGCAAGAGACAACACAGCCCAAACACTGCACACATCCACATCAAACACACAACAGATGCACATGCCAATAAATAACTTTACAAATACAGCAGGACATCAGGGGATGCACACCAGGCATGGACAAGGCAACATACACCCACAGCACTGCATGCACACCAAGCAGTGTGTGCACACCAAACATACCAGTCCCACACAGATAAGAGTGACACACCATGAACATCCACAACAACAATCAAAACAGCACACAGACAGCATCACACTCAGGAAGTGAAGCAGTACCTCAGCAAACACACATACAGCTAACCCAACACCCACAGATGCACAAGTCTGGGACCCCAAAGTGGAAACAATATGACCAGAGGACTGTGCAGCACAAACAGTTGAACTGCATATGAGCAACCATGACTGCTAAACAGTACAAGAAAATCACATATAACCAATTGGGGAAATTTCCTGAGTGGCACATTGCTCCTGTGCACAGATCTGCACCACAGAGCACAGTGTTACAAATTAAGTGATGGGGAGGCACTCACACAGGCAACCCAAGGAGACAGCTGAAATGAAAGTGAAGTGTTATGTGTGTCAGTAGTGGACATGGCAGGAGTGTACCATACACAAATAGATGGAGTGCAGACTCACAATGAGTAGGCATCTGAAGCACAGATAGGGGATGGTATGACACCACACACCACATGCCATACTGGAGGCAATAAAGCTCCATGTGCCAGCAATGCATGAGAAAACACACCCACAATGTCAGTGTGGCTGAGCAGGTATGCACAGTGGCCACAAACAGTATCAAGACACATGACTGATCAACAAAACACAATACTGACTTGCCAGTCACACACTCTGCAAACTCACAATTGCCAAAACAACAAATAGCAGTCAGCCAGAACTGCAAGGACACACCAACACACTGCACAGTGCACAACTTACAACATACACATGTGCACACAATCACAATCACAGGGCTGAACAATCACAAAAACAGGCACTCTACTCCTGGGTGACATGTGTGTAGTTGACATTGCAGGGGCACACAGACGTCAACACTCCCGACAAAGTCACCCCCTTCACACTGCACACTTCTTGACCACCCAAGTGTACACATTGAAAGTAACCCATGTGACTAGGATGACTGCCCATCACAAGATGACTGTACACCTACACTGCGGGGCACACATAAAGTAAGATCACACATACATGATTTTCCTGGCCAGCCTGCCTGCAATTCTGTAGATAGAATCCCACTCTGTGCTGGCAGTGCCTCCAAACCTGACATGTGTACAATATAGCAAACATGAACAAAGAATGATATTGACAACAGTATTTCATCTAAAACCACCATCATTGCATCCACAAGCATCAGAGTCAGGTAGCACTGAAGTCCCTGTCACCCCTGTAAAAACTAGAAAAAGTGAGACAAGCCATTGGCAATGTTGAAGCGGCATACAGAGCATGTGTCAAAGTAAACCATACCCACACAGAAAACACTTTAATCAGTAAGGACACTGACAAAACAGACAACAGGAGCAACTGTCTTTATTCACATATTGCACAGAAAGGCACCAATATTAGACAAGAACAAGGCCAGTGGCCAGTTCAATGTGCAGAGTAAGTACATGAGAAGCTGCACAGGCAAGGGGCAAACAGCAGTGAACAACAAAGCCAGTGGCCAGCACAAAGTGCAGAGTAGTTACATGAGAAGCTGCACAGGCAAGGGGCAAACAGCAGTGAACAACAAGGCCAGTGGCCAGTCCAATGTGCAGAGTAAGTCCATGAGAAGCTGCACATGCAAGGGGCAAACACCAGTGAACAACAAGGCCAGTGGACAGTCCAATGTGCAGAGTAAGTCCATGAGAAGCTGCACAGGCAAGAGGCAAACAGCAGTGAACAACAAGGCCAGTGGCCAGCACGAAGTTCAGAGTAAGTCCATGAGAAGCTGCACAGGGAATGTGTGCGACTGTACCTTGCCATGGTCAGCAACACAGTTAGGGGGGTAACAATGGGCAGTACAGGCACCGCTGTGGGCGAAACAGTTGTGTGAGGGTGACTACCACTCAGACTTGGCTGTCAGTCGGACTGGCAGCTGGCTATGTGTCGGGAACAGTTGGAGGACTTGACTGGGGAGAGAAAGGCCCAGCTGAGGTAGAGGCTTCAGTGGCTTGGGAAGCCGGAGGGCTGCTTGGACCAGGTGGTGTAGTGGCACGTGGAGGTGGAGTCATGCTGCCGTGAGACACATTGTGGGTGGGAGATTGTGGAGGGGTGCCTTTCCACTTCTTGGGGACTCTAAATGGCTTCCCTGTCTTGGGATTAATGACAAGTGGTGTTGACACAACAGGCACACTCACCACCAAAACTGCATCAGGTGCAGACAGTGGCCCTCCCTCTGGGGACATGCTGGATCCAGCTGTTCGCTTGGCTGGCCTTGCCTTTGCCCCTCTATCCCCTGTTTACCAGGTTTACCCCCTACAGTGCTCTCCTTCACAGGGCTTTGGATGGGAGTTGAGTTTGTGGGTGAATCTGCCTTGGAGCTCCTCTTATGTGTACTCTTAGCAGGCACCACCTTCTCAGCAGGCACGGAAACTGTCTGCTTGTCTTTGTGAGATGCTTTTGGGACAGGAGAGTCCTTGGCTGGGGATGCCTCTGAGGCATGTGACCCTGAGGCCTGCTTCTTGGCTTTGTGGCCCTTGCTGTTGCCTGACGGGCTTTTGTCTTTGCGCTCTGGGGTGGCTTTAGTTTTCTGTGGGGATGGTGTCTGTGCCTTGGACCGCTTGGGCTGCTGCTGCTGTGTGCTGCGTGTGCTGTATCTTGCCCTTGATGTCTGTGGTGCATGGTCACTATCATCAGATGTGGACACTGGCAGGGGGGTGGAAAAAAGGGACTGGAGCTGGACTCCGAGATTGTGCCAGTTGAATGGCTGCCGTCACTGCGGAGGACAAAGACTGGACAGTCCGGTGTAGCCCACCCATGTCTGAATGTATGCCCTCCATGAAAGCAACTACCTGTGCCAACTTTTTGTCGTGGTCTAGGAAGGCATTGAGGAGAGCTGTCTGGCCCACACACAGCTGGTGCAAAAGGTCCTCACTGATGGCAGCAGGGGGGCAGGGGCAGCTGTGCCTGGGTTGAAGGACACTCTTTCCTTCTTGCTGTTGCGAACACGGGCAGCACTAGTGGAAGTAGCTAGGAGGGTGGGCACTGTACGCTGTGTGGTGGAAGAGGAGGCAGAGTCCCCGTTCCCTGTGCCCGCCAACATGGATGCGTCACCGCTAGTGTCAGATGACGTTGAGGTTTGCATCTCTGGCTGTGATTCCTCAAGCAGACTCCTGTCCCCCTCCGAGGCACTGGTCACATCTGTGTCACTGTGCTCGTGTCCAGCTGTTGTGCTTGATGCCTCACCACTGGTGTCCATCCCCTGTCCTTCCATGCCCACGGGAGATGTTGCATGAGAGAGGGAGATGTAGGGTCAGTTCATTGGCATCAACAGAACAATCATATGCAAGCAAAGCATCACTGAAGATGATGAAATCTACATGTTGCACACCACCCTGTGCAATAACATTGTGCGACCTCAATTCTTAACTCGAATTGTGCGTGTCAACAAGCAAACCAGGCATAAGTGAGCCATGTGATGACCACACAGCACAATATCCTGCCGGTGGCTCCGTTCAACCAGACACACAAATAGCTCTAAGCACACCTAGGGCCCTGATGGGGGCAAAGATGAACCCCACGACATGTTGCCACTGTCATATCCGGATGGAGCAGAAGGGGACAACACAGATACAGACTACAACATAACAGTCCATAATGGCCATGAGCACATGTTAACCACCATGTTGTACTTTGGGGCACAACTACTGTTGCACATTGGGGTCAGGTGTCTAAGCCTCACAAATCTGAGGTCAGGCAATGCACGCATTGATGAAAGCACAATCAGATTATGCACACTACCATTCCCTTCCATGTGATTTCCCAGACTACCCCAATGCAGACGATACCTGAAGCCCAAGATTCAGAATGCAATGTCTATGCCCATTACTCAAATTACATTAGGAAGTACAGGTAGGGCAAATGCATGACAGCTGCACCCAACACAGAGGCCACTTACAAGCTACTGCATCACACTACCAACATCACATAGCCCAGCGCTGGCCCAGGCTGTGAACACATGCAGCCACTCACAGCCAAAGTCACTCTTTCAAGAATACTCACCCCTAGCTTGCTGCTGATGCTCCTTCAAACGTACATCCAGCTCAGGCTGTGTCACGGCCAAGATGCGGGCCATTAGTGGTGTCATGCTCCGGTGCGCCAACCTGCCAATCCGAGGGAGCAGCCCCAGCATCATCTCCGCCATGTTCTTGCTCAGTCGGCAGATGTCATCCCACCTCTTGTGACAGTGGGTGCGCCGTTGGTTTGAGACACCTTGCATGCAATGGCCCTCCACACGGCCTTACACTGGTGAACTTTGAGTTGCAGGCATGGGAGACAAGCAGGGTAAAACATCAGTGACACAGTGTTATGTACCAATATCTCGCAGTACAGGAGCATGATTATAACTCATCCCAAATCCACAGATATGTCTAACAGAGACAAGAATGCATCTCACATGGAACCTCAGTATGGGCGAACCACACGTATATGCATGCAGGTGTGAGGGTGGACACAGTACCTGCCCATCTCATACACATGCAGGATGCCAGCACAGAAAGAATGTGTAGTCTGCCCACATCTCCTGTCCATTTTTAGGTAGAGCAAGACATACATTACATATTAATATACGTTTGGGGGTGGACTCACTGTGTCCAACACTGCGCAGCCCTCAATGTCCTTGCCCTGTGAATGGCTCACTGTGTCATGAATGTCACATTGAGGAACATGATCTCACAGCCCCACACCCTTCTCACAAGGCCTGTCATGTACAATCTACAGGGCTGAGATGGCTCATTGATGGAGAGTAAGGAAAAAAAGACACATGTAATACTCTGCACATTCAGTGATGTGTCCTTGTCAGATTGGGCGGTGACTGTGCAGGCCAGGTGGGCTCACACTGAGAAGGACAACAGGGACCCACACAGCCATTTACACAAGCAATCACTGTCCTGACTCCTGCATTACCAACTTGCTGCGTCACTGTATGGTTGACAAGACAATACATGTCCCTCAAATCTAGATGTGCAGGCAGGGAAACGTGTGAAATAGGCTACACACCCCTTTCCCCTGGAGAAAGCATGCTAGGCAGTGCATGACAAAACCCCACACTCTCAGGCACATACTGCAGCAGCTCAACTTCATGTGTGCCCCCCTGCAATCTCACTCCCACTGTTGAGGACTTACCATGACATTTGGGACACCATATTGCCTTGGAAACTGTGTAAACACCTCATGCACCAGGACCTCCAGCTCCTCGGTGGTGAAGGGACTGGCCCAGATCTTCTCAGTCCTCGCCATCACTGTGGCCAGAAGACAGCAACAGCAGCAGCTGTTGTTGAGGGGTGGCAGGCAGCAGTCCCTGGAGACAGCAGCAGCAGCAGTTGGTGTTGAAGGGTGGAAGGCAGCAGTCCCTGGAGACAGCAGCAGTTGGTGTTGAGGGGTGGCAGGCAGCAGTCCCTGGAGACAGCAGCAGCAGCAGTTGGTGTTGAGTGGTGGCAGGCAGCAGGCTCTGTGGGCTGTGTAAATGTGAGGTTCTTCCCCACACATATATAGGCCCCTGGCCTAGTTTCAGGGGTTCTAAGCTGCTGCAATTGGTGTTCCAGGTCAACCTTTTTCAAATGCATCCAATGACCGGGTCCGCGGTGGAGGAGCACGCCTACCGCGATATTCAAAATTGCATTAGGCTACCGCGATTGCGGTTCCCATTGGCTGCAAGGGCATGGTCCATGGCGGTGACACACCACAGGGGCCAGGCGGGTGATACCGCGGTGGTGCATCTTTCAATTGCATCCAATGACCAGCTCCGTGGTGACAGAGCACGCCTACCACAATTTTCAAAATTGCATTAGGCTACCACGATTGCGGTTCCCATTGGCTGTAAGGGCATGGGCAACGGCGGTGACACACCGCTGGTGCCAGGCGGTAGCTACCGCGATTTGGGTGCCATGCATTGACATGAGTGACTGTGATTTGGGTGGCGGAGCATGCCAACCACCATTTGGCAATACTCAAATGCCTATCACTACCGCGATTGTATTTTGGGCATTGGTGGTGACACACCACTGGGGCCAGGTGGTAGCTACCGTGATTTGGGTGCCAGACATTGATATGTGTGACCGTGATCTGGGTGGCGGAGCACTTTGACAGCACCCATGTACACATCATGCTGTGTCAATGGGCAGTTATCAACAGTGCACAGTAGCCACATGATTAATGGCACCTCATTGTGCACACAATGCCAATGTAACATTTACCCCACTGCTGACTACACAAGCCATGTACTCCCTCACATGTCACTTGTGATATTGATGGGCATGTACACAGAACAGTGTTGTGATGGACTCTCCAATGTGTACACATGTCAATGTGTGAAAGTGCTGGGAAAATCACAGTGATGTATGTCTTAATGAACAATGTGCAGATTTGATGGTCTACTTTGTTTGGCTCATGCACACACTTGTTGTTTACACACAACCTGTGGTCATTGTGTTGTTGATGTGTGCCATGTTCAACTTAAGCCTGAAGGTGTGGCAGGTACAGCAGATAGGTATGAGACAGTAGTGTTGCAGTTTCACACATATGCTGTATGAAATACTCTCAGGCCTGCTCATGCTAGATGTGGCCATATCCCTTTGTGCATTCTCATAGTCAGATGTTGTTTCAGAGGTACTTGCTGTGTGAAAGGGGACAAGTGTACGAGTAGTGTAGCTGAAGGTGTCCCTACATGTAAGCTCGTCTGTAACTCATATGTGATGACAGTCATTGTTGGCGTTGTGTCAGTCAAAACGTAAGATGTTGTACACATCTCATGATGTATTGCATTGACATGTGTCCACTTTCATCTCAACTAGGAGGAGACCAAATCTGCATCGTCCCTTCACAGTGCTGGCAGACATGGAGAATGAGGAGGTCATCCGGAAATTCTGTTTGGATACAGCCACCCTACAAAACCTATGTGCTATGTTGGAGCCCCACCTGCAGACATATCCAACTGCTTTCACCCCAACATCTAAGGTGATAGCGGCCCTGCATTTTTTGGCCACTAGTTCATTCCAGCACGCGATGTCCAGCGCAGGTGGGATGTCGCAGCCTATGTTCAGCATGGTGCTGCGTGATGTCCTGTCCGCTATGATGATCTACAAGGACAGATATAAATCCATTTCCCCAGGGGGGGTAAATTGGTGGCTGTGAAGGGAGATTTTTATGCCCTTGGACACATCCTCCATGTTGTTGGTGCCATTGATCGCACCCATGTTGGGTTTGTTCCACCACAGGCACGTGAGCATTTCTACAGGAATCGTAAACATTTCCAGCCCAGAAATGTGCAAGTGGTGTGCCAGGCGGATATGATCATCTTGCACGTGTGTGCCAAATTTCCAGGCTCAGCCCATGACTCATACATCATGCGTAACAGCATTGTATCACAGCTGATGGCTAAACTGCTTCCTGAGCGTGCATGGATTGTGGGTGAGTATGCATAGTCAAATACCATGCTGTGTGTGTGACATGCTGTCCTCTGCCACAGTAACATTGCAAGGTTTCTCTGTGTTTCTCACACCTAGGTGACTCTGCATATCCCAACTGTCCTTGGTTGCTGAGCCCACTGCGGAATCCAAGGACACCAGCTGAAGTCTGCTACAATGATGCCTATGGTAGGAGACGTCGTGTGGTGGAGCGTACTTTTGGTCTCCTGAAGTCACGATTTCGCTGCCTGGACAAGACCAGAGGTGCACTGATGTACTCGCCCAGGAAGGTGTGTCAGATTGTGGTGGCATGCTGCATGCTCCACAACCTAGCCATTCGCAAGGAGATCCCCCTGCTCCTGGATGCTGATGAGCAGCCAAGGCCCCCGCCTGCAAACCAACCCGTGTCCAGTGACGAGGATAGTGGAGAGGAGGAAGGTGTCGACCTGCATCAACAGCTCATCAACCGCTACTTCACTTAAAGGTGAGTGACGATGTACAATGGACCCATTGTCTGATGATGTTGCTGTTGTTCTCAAGGTGTATGTGAGCTTTGTGACTGCAGCCAGTTGTTGACTCAGTTGTGGCTGACAATGTTTCTGGGGCAGGATAGTTTGGTACATCTACAGGATGTGTATGTTGGCACTGTTGCTCATTGTGATGTGTGCATGATGGATTAACTTGATGGTAAGTGTTGTGTGATGTCTGTGATGCCACACCTAGACTAGTGAATATTGTTCTGTTGTGTTTTCCTAGGTCCCTTCAGCCTCTCTTTGCCTACATACATTCAATACTCTTGGTACATTGTAATCATGGTGAAGACTGCACATCCTGGAATAAACACAGAGCAGAAACAACAACATGTGTGTAAGGAGTATTTATTTACACAATGGTGACATGTGAGGCGGGGTGAACAGCTACATTGAGGTGATTAGTGAAGCAGTGAGTTGACATTTATGGTAAATGAGAGAATCGAGTAGTCACCACATTAATGTGGTGACCCAGTCCAACAGACAGATGCCATTCACAAGGCAGTGTGGGGAAGGACAGTCCAAAAAGTTATTGCAGTAGTGAAGAGGGTTGCCATCATGGCTGGCTCCGTGACTGACATTTGGCAGGTGCTTTGCCACGGGATACTCCCAGGGATTTCTTGGGATGGCCCCTTCGTCGCTTGGCAGGGGGGGCCTCTGCTGTAGGGCCAGTGGGGTCTGAGGACTCACCCTTCTCTGTGGCCGCAGGGGAGGATGTTGAACTGTCATCCTGCGGCCCACCAGTGGGAGGTGGAGGTGTTGTTTGTGGTGCAGGCCTGTCCCTCAGTACCGTCACTAGCTGGCCCAAGAGGTCCACAATTTAGCCGATGTGGGTGTCCATGGACCTCATCAGCAGGAGGAGCTGGCGGGAATCTTCTTCTGACCGGCCCGTTCGTCCCTGGTCCCGTTCATAGGCCCCAAGGACTCTGGTTATGTTGTCCAGGGCTTCGGTCCCAGGCTCTGGTTGTCTGTGACTGATCCTGATCCTCCCACCTGCCCTGCTGCCACGAACCCGTTGCCTCACCACTGTGGGCCCCCGCATCCTCTCCCTGCTCTCCTCAGTTGGTGGTGTGGGATGGTCATCCTCTGGGAGGCAGCACTGGGGGTGGTGGTGGTGGAGGACGCACAGGCCATAACAGCAGGGGTCTGCAGAGAGGTTGGTGTTGCTGCAGATGTGGTGGGGGGACGATGGGGTCCTGGGACCTGTTGCGCCCTGGCACACCAGGTGGGCCGGCTCCGAGCTCCTGGTCCTCTGAATCCCAGGAGTCAAAATCCGAGAGTCCATGTTCCAGGGGGGAGACTGGCTCTGCAGGTTGCTGGTGTCTTCTGCAGTCAGTTCTTGGTCACCTGTGGGTCAGATGGGAAATGGTCATTGTAGTGCACCCTGCAAGCTTTGTGTTAGCTGTGTATTATTCACTGTTTGTACACCACACAGTTGACTAATCATCATACTGTTTGTATGCGCACTACTGTGCCTCCTGACATGATGTTGAGGTACATGCATTACTTGTCCATGGTGTGAGGTGTCAAAACATACCATGCATCACATGCATATTTTGTGATTACAGGGACATGTTGCCATCTAGGGATTAGCACAACAAAGAATTTCTGTGAAGCCTCTTTGTTGATTACCCTGCCCTGGCAAACGTTACATCTGAGCATGAACTGGCCATTGTCATCTCATGCATACCTTTGTCATGTCATGTGCATGCATATCTGAATTTGTACCACCAACCATGCTTTCTTTGTTTCCATATGGTCCTTGCTGCTCTGGCCCCATGGCATTTTCACATAGCATTCAGTGCTGTGCATGATTGCGCACAGACTTTCTTCTACATGTGAATTGGTGTGTCACACTTCGGTTGCTGTGACAGTTTAATTTGCTTAGCTGTCTGCACACTGTGAGTGGCAATAGGATGGGTGTGTATATTTGTGCAATGAGAGGGCTGGTGTTTTCATATGGCACCATGCTTTTTGAGAGGAATGGCTGGGTGCATGTACTGGCTACTTACCTGTTGTGTTTTCACATTTGGCTTGGATTTGTGACACATCTCTGTGTGTGTGCAGTGGAGGCTTCCATCCTGCTCAGGGGTGGGACAAGAAAGCATAATATGTCTACCTACCTGTTAGTTTGAAGTGGACAGTGCAATGACTGACACATGCATCTGGGTAGGAGGGAGTTCTCTGTCTTGGTGAGCTGGGGAACAAGGGGGCATGGTGGGAGTAGTACTGCAGTCTTCCCACCCACAAACCCCCTTCCCTGTTAAGATGGCTACCTACCTGTTAGTTTGATGTGAGCAATGCAATCTCTGCCACATGGGGAGTGCTTCATCCATCTGAGCTTTGGGACAAAGGTGCCTGTTGGGAGTTGTTGTGCAGGCCTCCCACCCCCAAACAGCCCTCCCAGGGAAGATGGCTACCTACCTGTAAGTTTGTTTGTAGTGATACAATGGCTTCCAACTGCTTCTGGGTGGGGGAGTGCTCCATCCTGCTCAGGTGTGGGACAGGGGGCCTGGTGGGAGTTGTTGTGCAGGCCTCCCAACCCCAAACAGCCCTCCCAGGGAAGGTGAGGGTGAACCATACATTGGCTGCCAACTGCTTCTGGGTTGGTGTGGAGTGCTACATCCTGCTCAGGGGTGGGACAGGGGGCATGGTGGGAGTTGTGGTGCTGTTTGCCTGGACACATACAACCCTGTAAATGTTGGCTACCTTTGGGGTGATTCAGATGGAGTGAATGTTACATCTGTGGGACATGTGTTGGGTATTGTGGTGCATATGGATATACTTGGGCCTCTGAGATGTAGCTTTGTAGTTGTGCTGGACAGTACATAGCTATGTAATGGTCTACATTTGTTTGTACTTACCAGCCTGCACTCCCCCGGCTATTCCTTTGAGACTCTCTGGATGCAGTATGGCAAGCACCGTTTCCTCCCATGCAGTGAATGTTCTTGGTGAAATGGGAGGGCCACCGCCAGTCCTCTGAGCCAGCTCATGGTTCTTGCTCCTCTTCTTTTTGACAACACTCTTCAGGTCATCCCACCGCTTCATGATTTCCTGTCTGTTGCGCGGGGTGGTCCTTACTGCAGTGACCTTGTCAACTAACCTTACCCACATTTGATTTCTTGTGTCTAATGGTGTTTGTTGGACCAGGATACCAAACAGTTGTGGTTCTACTTTGATTATCTCATCTACCATGACTCTGTCAACTCACCCTCTGTGAATTCGGGCATTTTCTGTGGTGCCATGGTGTGTGATATGCAAAGGGGTTAGAGGTGCAGGTGTAAAAGTGGTGGGGGTGGGGGTGATGTGTATGGTGTGTGATGTGCAGAGGGGTTAGAGGTGCAGGTGTGGAAGAGGTGGTGGTGCTGTGTGTGGTGTGAGTAGTGATGGTGTCTTGATTTGCCTCTCCTTTGTGCTCCGGTGTTGGACCCTTCAGTTGTGGAGTATTGCAAAGGATTCTGGTCAGGGAAGGGGCTAGTTTTATGCTCAGCTATGTGGATGTGTCCAAATGCGGTATTGCTGTCAGGTGTATTGTGTGAGTTGTCCTGGGATTTGTATTTTTGTAGTTGTCATGTGGTTGTGTCATTGGGGCGTGTTCTGTGTTTTTGGGGACATGGCTAGTTTACTGTGTGCACTTTGTGGCCTTGTTGTGAGTTTTTTCTGTCGACCGTCATATTTGTCATGGAGCGTCCGCAGCGGTGGCTATGCTACAGCTCCTCCACCGGCTCTCCCATTCATCACTATTGGCGACCGCGGCAGGTCAGAAACAGAGGAATGTACCGCGGTCACATCAGGGATATCCTAATTTTCCGTGTGGTGTCTCCGCCGTCATGGCGGCAGTTTGGTGATTTTCCGCCGTGAGTCCGACCGCCGCAGACAGATTTTAGCCTTCTCTGCCCGCTACGGGCGTTTTTTCGTTGCCTTGTTCTGCCGCGGTCAGATTTTTTGGGCGGTTGATCCTAATTGCACCACCGGTTTTTCCGCGGTACCGGCAGGAGGTTGATTTCCGCTACCATGGCGGTCAGGGTGGTTTTCCGACTGCTATCCTAATGGGCCCCTTGGGGGCAGTTTTACAAGAACTGACACATCTCTGCATATTAGCACAGATGCATCAGTTCAATTGCTCCACCATGGATGTGTCGCATTTACAATGCAGCGCACCGTGGCACAAGGATTGACAGATGCATGACACATCTGTTGGCGTAAAGGTAACTTATTGCTGGAGTTGTGTCGCAAGCACAACGCAACTCCAGCAATGCTCAGGAATGCCTATTCCTATTGTGCTGCGTCACTCCTTATGCCTGCTTGAAACAGGTGTAAGGTTTTGATGCAGTGGCGTTGTAGAAGTGGCGCAGTCAAATCTTGTAGATTTCACTACGTAATTTTACGGGGCCTTCCTGCGTGGGAACGCCCACCCTGCATACATTATATCTGCCGCAGGTATATTGTGGCGCAGGGCTTTACAACGTGATGAATCTCCCTAGATGCGTCACGTTGTAAATGTGTCACTACGTGGCGCATTGTTTACAACGCCGATGCGTCACAAAAGTGACGCAACGGCGGCGTAAAAGTGTTGCAAGGGGCTAGTAAATTTGCCCCTTTGTTTTAAAAAAAATTATGTTATTTATGGCACTGGTTTTGGATTCATGGTACCTGGAAAGGAAGTCTCACCTTCGTTATGATGCAAGAGTGCCACTGTACTGTGCGTATGAGTCGCGGAGGCATCTGATTGGTTGAATGATCCATACTATATTAAAAAACAACTCTACAGCCATTAGAAGCGAACATTGGAAAAGCCAGTAGGATTGACGTTTTTAATGCGAGTACCAAGCTGTTGGCTATGTCAAATTTGGCTGTAAAGTATTGTTTAAAAATGTAAAAGAAGAATGCATTCCAGAATCAAAATACTGGAGGAAAAGCAAGGACATATTGTATGGTATCGCAGAACTATGAACTATGTATTCTGTTTGCAATATTTTAATGGTGATGGGCGGGGAGGAAGGGAGCAAGTAAGCAAAACAAAAGGCACAAAATCTTTCTTTCTACTTTTGCGACTTTTTTTCTGGGAGTAGAAACTGTTCTCAAGGCTCTCCATATACCTTTTCATACGTTCTTAACGCCCAGCTATAGCATACATGCCTGCCCTTCAGACCTGCTTATTACATACCTCACTTCTTTTTTCTTCTTAAAAATCTCTTCTGTTGTATTTTGGAAGATACATTTTACAATGGTTGTTGTATGGAACACAAATGATCTTAACTTCCAAGTCAAGAATTCAGTTTTAATATCACCATATTCTAATTACTAATTTTGACCTTGGATCTACCGTATCAAGGGTCTACTCCCAGACTCAGCATATCATTAATTATCACCAGGTGATGTGCTAAGAAGATAATAATAACACTGATCAAAAAGGAGTGCTTTGCATAGTCAGTAATTACTCTTGGTCTTTACAGTCAAAGGAAAAACTGAATTTTGATTCCTCTGATTTGGACATTTGGATTAAGAGATGCCACAAAAACAGCAGAGTTTGTAAAACGCAGTATGTTTGTGGCTAGTAAAGTAAGCCTGAATAATGGTATCATAGCTCTTTACCCTATTTTCAGTTTATTTCGGGACAGAGTTGTAAAAACAAAGCATATTCATTTGCAGAACTACCATCCCAGAAAACGTTTTCATCTTGGGAGAGAGGCAGGCCTTCCAGCTCTCCAGTACATAAAGAGCCCTGTGGGGTGGGCTTAGAGCCTGTCATGGCTCAAAATGTCTCTCCCGCCCTCCAAAACTACATAAGCAAAAGTTCCTGAATCTGCCTGTGCAGTTCTTGTGAGCCCTTAATGACTTTAAGGGTCCAGAGCCTCTAACAGATGAGCTGGAAAGCTACCCTGTGTAGGACTTTGCCGCTCATGCGCGCTCCCCGTGTGAGACTGGCTCCTGGTGACGGTGTAAAGAGAGACACTGTTGTGTGACACAGTCACCATGAGTTGGCAGGTCTGCAGTTAGGCTGGTGTAGTGATAAGGCTGGTAAGGTTTTATGACTCCATGAGCAAGAGGCATCAAAGTGTGTCATACTGTAGCTGGTTGTGACCAGTTGCGTTTCTTTGTTGGGTGAGGGGAGAGCACCAGAGACAAAAATGCTTTTTCCCATTGCCTCATCTCGCATGACACCATCCCTAAGTATGTACCACCCAATTCTGCTCCCTTGCTTACGGATGCCCCCAACAGCCTCAGTTAGTGATTCCTAGCAACCTTTTCCCAGCACTGCACTAGACTGCCTTTCTAGTAGGTCCCCTGCATGCCCAGCCCCAGACCACACAGTGTGACGTCATGCAAGCTGAAGGTTCCTTTCTATTGTTTAGTTCCCGATGGCAAGCCAACAGTGCTGCAAATGACATATGGGAGGAAACCTTTTCAGGCACACATTCTTTTCAAAATTAATTAAACTAACCCTAGCAGGGATAGAACCGCCTTGGAAGGTCCTTACGTTCTTCTTTCCCCGAAATTGTCTGTCGGTTGGTTCAGGAGCCTGTCTCCTTTGCTGCAGAAATGTACCTTTTTGCAGAGCAGCTATTCTTGTTACCCAAGCAGCCTGCATGCAGACCACGCCCACTCAAGCGTCAAGGCACGGAAGCTGACAGCCTTTTATAATAACGTATAGATTTGCTGACAGATATGTGATTATTTTTAAAAAGCCCAGTCACGAACAGCTAATTCCTGATTATGAATTCTGGAGTGTGCAACGAACTCTGTCGTGCCTAATGAAAGACTTCTGAGGAAATTCCATTTATTTTCATGTTATAAAAATATATAACTGCGCTTTTCTTTCCAAAGAAAACTGCAATTATGATAGGAAGTCAAGCTGGCACAGAATACTTATAACAGGCCTGCGTCAGTCCTAAAACCCGCATGTGAAACTGTGTGATTCCTAATTTACTTTCCCATGTCTTAGGGTTCTTGAGCAGCCGGAAATGTGAACCTGCTGGCACGTAGGAGTTTCCATGACCACTCTTTGTGGTACTTTTTATTGTTGTATTTTAATTTACTTTGGAGGTAAAAAAGCATTTTGTTATGAACCAATTAACAACATCATTCGAAGGAACCATGGTTTGTGATTGGAAAGGAGAATAGCCAATGGGAGGACTTGGATAGTGGGCAGAGAGAGCTGGATCACTGTGGATAGCAGGACCAACTGTAAAACAATGGAAATGTGTGGAAACATAGTAGCAGGAGTTAAAAGACAGATGATCATAGCAAGAGATTGGGCGGTGAGGGGTGCATGGTAGAAAAGCATTCTAGAGGGTTCGGGTGTGAAGAGGTGCGTGCGGCAGTGGGAGGCAGGGTCGGACTAGGAACGCAAATTGTCCCTGGCAATTGAGTCCACCAGCCCCCAGGGGGGAAAGTGCATGTGGGAAACACTGCAGCTGCTTTTGTTATGATAAAACCAGCCCCCAAGGGTCCAAAACCTTGGAAACTCTTGATGGCCACTACGGGCAGGCCAGCCCTGGTGGGAGCATTCAAGGATGTCGCAAGAGGGTGTGTGAAGAGAAGTTTCTTCATTTGCTTGCGAAAGAGTAGGTGGAAGGGGGCTTGTTGGGTGTGAGTGGTATCTTGCTACACATTATTGAGGCTTAGTAGGAGAGGGCTTGCTGTTATTAATCGATGAAGCAGTCGCCAAGAGAAAGATCTAACTTTGTGCAAAGATTTGGCGGAACAATGGGAATAGAGGCAACAATGAGCAGCTGAGATTCAGCTACAACAGAAAAGTCAAGATCCAGGAGCAGGCCAGAAGTACTCCTGACTTACTCTGGGAATTCAGTAGTAAGTAAGGATTACTAAAAGAGTAAGTCAAACCTATTCCTAGCGAAATCTTTGTGTATCGAGCCTACAGATTTAATTTGTCCTCATGTGTGATAGACTTAACCTCTCTCAAGCATTCTAATCCAACTCCCTCATCGTGAACGGGGCTGTGGGGAGACAGACCTACCCCGACAAACCGACTCTTCTTATTGTAGGCTTTAATGACAATGCTTGCAAGCTTGTCTAGATCCCACCTCCTGCTGAACTGATAAAGGAACCATCGGCGATATGATTTAATTCCTGACCAAGTCGGTACTTGTCATGGCATCCTTATGGTAGGTGTGCCCCAGGACCTGAAATAGCTGCTGGGAGAACCATGTCTAACACTGGCACCATTGCTCAGACATTGATAGGGCTAGTCTATGAGTCCTTCAAGACCAGAGCAGTGGGTCACATCCCTGAAATCTTTGGTGGGTTTTGCCAAAGGTCTTTGCCAATTAGTCCTATCTGCGGATGTCCTCTCAGGATACTTCTTGCATAGCAGTGGTACACATGACAAATGTTCTGGAGGTCTACCTTTAATCTAATTCTCAGTAAATCAGCTTTCAACATCAAGGGGGTTGGCTACGGACAGACAACTTGTTCTCAGGGGGCGGGCGGAGGTGGTAGTCAACAGACACAACTTGCTCACCTCCGCTGTGCCCAAAAAGAGCTACGCCACTGCTCTGCCACCAAGGCAGGACTGGCCAGGCCAGGCCAGGCATTGGGCATTACCCCAGTGGGCTGGAATTCGAGGGGCAATTTTCCCCTGCTGGTAGCCGCTCTCACCAAAGCCCTTGAATGGAGGCATAAACTTCAGCAGCCAATGCTGGAAAAATACAAGCTTCAGCACAGCTGAACGGAGCTGACTGAACGGGACTGTCCTGGCTGCCAATCAGCACAGTGCCCAGTCAATGAGAACCTATGAGGGCGAGACTTGGTGATGGCACTGCAGCCTAGCTTCAGTTCTTTCAGTCCTTGGGTGCTAGTGAAACAAGGCCAGGACCGCACCACGGTCTAAAAGGAGAAAAATCTAACATTTGTAACGTGCAGGTAAAGATATTGCCCTTCATAAGTTTTCCTGAAAACAAAGTACCTTATAAACACGGTCTTGTGTAGACTGCATTGTGCATGAGAACTAGTCTGCTCCAAAAATGAGGAAAGTATGCATTTAAGCCAACTCAGTATCAATGTGTGTTCATTAGTCCCTACCTTCTGCACACTAAGAAAAGTAAAGAGAAGGCACACTGTTGACACTCCTCTCGAACACACAAATCATTACCAGTCACCTGTGTGCTGAGTGAAGGAGGGGACAACAGAGAACGAGAACAGGTAGAAGGGAGACAGAAAGGAGGTAGAGTGAGAAAGGGGGTATAAGGAAGAGCAGAAGGGAGAAAGTAGAGAGGGAGGGTTGCAAGAAAAAGGGGCAACAAAGAAGGGAGCAGGAGCAAAGATTAAAAAACAAAGGAGGAGACAAAATGACAATTTGGAAAAACAGTGTGGCGAGCAATGAAAAGGAGACAGGCAGAGAGAAAAGAAGAGAAGGAAGATTGAAGTGATAACAAGGGAGGTAGAAGGACAACAAAAGTAACTAGGAGGGAGCATAAGAAAGGAGAGGCCAGAGGGTAATCATTGAGATGTAGTAGTAAGAGAATAGGAGGTGAGAGATCAAGAGAAAGAATGAGAAGGCTGAAGAGAGGAGTACTGAGAGAGCAAAGATATGTGAAAATGGTAGTATATGACGGATAATGGTAGTGAAATGCATCAATTTTCCCCAATTAGGAAAAGTGCGTGACAAAACTCTCAAAACACACAAGATGATGGACGGAATGTTGCACATTGGCAAAACATTCACCCCCAGTCACAGATCTGGGTTAGATCCATTGTTATTTTGTTCACCACGCCACCCCAGTTCAGACATGGCCATATGCAAATCAGTCTTGACCCTGTGCCTCATTTGTCACCCCGAGTGGGACGGGTATGCTCAGACGTGAGTCCTGTGCTCTCCATGCCAGTGGAATCAAGCTATCCTGGCTGAAGAGGGGTAAAACCCCGAAACCGGTCCTAGGATGCTTGTTTCCAGTCCAGGGAGGACCTGGCTTGGCAGTTCGGGCTGGACTGTTCCCATGAGGCACAGGGTCAAGGCTGATTTGCATATGGCTGGGTTCAAACTGGAATGGCATGGTGAGCACAAAAATGATGGATTTAGGCCCAGATCTCTGTACTGGGGTGAATGTATGACATTGTTCTGCATTCGGTCCATCAACTGTTCTTTTTGCATTTGACAAAACTCTCAAACCTTCCATGTAGTGGATCAACGTCTCTCCCCTCACTTCGCTCTATCTCTATGCAGTTGCAGTGTGTGTGTTGGGGGGGGGCTGGTATGACAAAACCTGTCACGGCTGCTTTTGATTTCTCAATCCGGCCCTGTCTGCTGCGGTTCCTCTGTATAATTCTTCTAAAACATGGAACCTTCTAGAGTGCCAATCTTTAAGCTTGCCATACGCTCAAATATCAAGAACACCAATTGAATCGTTAATTCCATCTATTAATTCCACTTTGCACTATTCCTGGGGCTATGTTGCCCATTATCATTCCACAAAGTGCATCTGCCATTCAGAACCACAGTAGTTTTCAAAATGTAAGCTGACAACTATTGGGCATGTTTGTAAGGGGATTGCGCCATCGCAACATCACTTTTTCTGTTGCTCCGGTGGCACAATGGCCTGCTCCATATTAACAAGGCGTCGCTAAGCCACTTTGCATGGCTTAACGCTGCCTTGTAAATATGGGTCACATCGCTGCAGTTTTCTGTAGCAAAGGGGCGTTCAATGGGTGTTGCTGTGGGCGTACCCACGCAACACCTATTGCTTTTTGACACTGCCCTAGATTTACAAGGATCTGTAAATCTGAGGCAGCCCCAAAAACTAACACCTTTGAAAAGGAGGCGTTAGAGTGGCGCAACGAGGAGAAACACTTTTATTTCTTCTCTTTTTTTTAACTCTAGGTGTGCTGCATTCTGCACCACAGAGAGAAGGAGCAAAAAAGCACTAATGAGTGTTATTGTGCTGGGAGGTGTCCCTTCATGCACAAACACAATCATCCCTGCAACACAGGCACCCTTGCACTATGGTGCAAGGCTGCCTGCGCTGGTGCTAGGCAGCTTTTTTACTGTCTATGCAAGGGAAACACAAGGGTGCACCGTATTCTTGTCAATACGACGCATTCCTGCATTTTTCACAGCATGGTGCTGCTAAATTGCTTGCAGTGCCTTACTGCACCATCTAGTTGTAAATACGCCTCTATGTATGCTTGCCAAATAAAAGAAGCACCACCTCTCCAGGGCTCAGCTGCACTTCCATTGCACACCATGGTGCAATGGTGCCTGGGTTGAAGGGATGATTTTGTATGTGCAGGAAGGGACACCTTTCTGCACAAAACAATCATTAATGGTGTTTTGGTTCATCTATGTGTGCTGCACAATGCAGCACATATAGAAAGAGAAAAATACGAAAGTATTTCCCCTCGTTGTACCACTAAAAGCCTCCTCCACAAAGGCGTTAGTTATTGGGGATGCCGCAGATTTACAGATCCCTGTAAATCTGGAGCAGTGTCAAAATGCAATGGGTGTTGCATGGGTACGACCAGAGCAACCTCCACTGCACACCCTTTTGAATTAGAAAATTGCAGCGAGGAGGCCCAATGTACAAGGCGACGTTAAGAAAGGCAAAGTGGCTTAGCGCCGCCTTGTAAATATGGAGCAGGGCATTGCACCATCGGAGCGCCGTAAAAATTGACACTCTGGTGGCACAGTGCCCTTGTAAATATGCCCGATATAGACCAATACAAGATGCACACAGTTAGATAGCATACAAGTAGTAACACATATGCAGGGTGGAGGCCAGATCGATGGATGGATGATCAAATGCTTCACGTCCACTTAATCTTCAAATCTTCTGCCCCCTCTGGAAGAAAATTAAATTTGAAGTGTATAGAAGAGGCTACAGCCTGCACCTCTTTAATCCTTGGCCTTTCCTTGGAGAAGTCACTTCTACTGGAGGATGGAATACTTCAGCCTATCTTCTCTCTCTCAGGGGATTGCTTAATAATGGGTGGCAGAAGCATGCCTTCTAAAGTAGTATGTGATGCCTCAGCTGTCCCTCAACTGTGTCTGCAGCGATTAAGTAAAGCATTTGTCAAGACCGTTGTAACTAACAAGTACGGTATGTGGGCTTCTGGACTGTCATCTGAGAGGATTCTATGGAGACCTGAAGGATAATTCACAACAACCTATCAATTTAAAGTGCTCTATCGCTTGATTTTTTTCCTGCCATCCGGAAATGCATGACTTGATATTATGGCAAAAACGTTTATATGTGTTCAGCCCCAATACGGTATGACCAACCACACTCCACAAACAAGCATTGGCAAAGTCAATAGGTCCCGGTAATGACCGAGCTCCGGGTTTTGGCACTGTCGTTGTAAATGTTTTCCAGCCCTATGTCTGTGGGGTTGAGGATGTGTCATTTGTGCCTGTGTGCAAATGTGTGTGTTATTACTTTTGAGGGTGTGCCTGTGTGTTATGTGTGTATGTTTATGAGAGCAATTGCAGTGCTCAATATATTGACACACCGTATCCGCTAAACAAGTAAAATACCACTGCACACCTAAAACCCCAGTGCCATATGTAAATTCCCCCTGTCGGCCGATTAGCATAAACAAGAAAACAAATGTCTTAATTTTGATAGATAAAGTACACAAAATGGGGAAAAGCTTGAAAATGGATGGTCTATATCATTCATCGCAAATACCAATTAAGAATATCTGTTTAAGTATTTCCTATTAAAAGCAAGCTTGTATTTTTCACATTACAATTGGTGGTTTGTTGTCATCTGATTTCGAAATTAGCATTAACAGCATTAAAGATCTAATGAAGAAAAACAAATGAAGACTTCAAGCTGTGAGTGCACAGCGTGTGCCTGTCGGTGATGTCGTCACTTGCCTGGCCATGTATGTGTCAAACTCTTGCTCCCAAGAACCATGTCCAGACATTATAACTTTGTAAAATACACAGACACACTAGACAGCAAAGGGGCATGGTAGTGCACCCCTGGACTCACCACATAGCAGCCAAAGACAACTGGCGGAACAGAAAAAACAAATCTGATGGGCGAGGCAGTGCAGGGTGTCAACCATGGTGGGGTCGGGGGTAAAGAAGATGTGACTGGGAGGCACCACTTGAAGAGGTGGCTGTGAAGATGGTCATTCCTGCATGGGGATAGAGGTCTACCACTTCAGATAAAGAAGGGTGCTCAGAAGACAGGGTTCCATGTGAGGCACCCCTGAATGTAGTATAAGGCGCAGTATGGAGCGCCATCCCTGGCAGTGTTGGCTGGGCTACAACTTTGGTGGGTCACAAGTAGTAAGGGGGCACAGACAAGCTAATACCTGTAAGTTGAAGGGTCTCACTACCCATGGGTGGTCAGTGGGAGTGGCGAAGTGCAGGACAGGAGCCCATGACAGGAGATTAAAAACACAGAAAAAAGGCTTGGATCAGAGGGCCACACCTGGTAGAGAGTATGAAGGAAAGCAGTGTACCTATCCCTGTTATGCAGAGAAAAATCCCCCTAAATCAAATGGCAATATGCCCACACCTGTCAGGGAGTAGAAAGTAAAGTGAAACCCAGCATTTGGCGTGGGTGAGACCACCGACAAACCTGGTACAGTAAAGCTACCCACGGTAGAGGCAGGAAGGCCACATCTGCCAGGGCAGTGTAGCCTTTCCGGAGGCAAGAGGGTGGGGCAAAAATGCCACAGCTAGCAAGGGCAGGAATCAGACACGGCAGAGCTACCCTTGAGAGTAGAAGGGTGATCCCTAACACAGCTGGGACATGACAGACAACTGCAGAAGAGACTGGAAACCCACATCTGGCGGGGAGGAGAAGGGAAAGCAATCTGTGTCAGGGTGCACCTATGCCAAAAATGCCACAGGGCAGAGAGGTGTGGGACAAGGGAGGCACTTGACTTTTCAAAGCAGGTGGACATTTAAAGTATGGGAGCTAGCATGGGTGCGAGCAATAGGCAGTGGTTGTTCCATGCGGGACTGACCTGTGTAATATTTTCCTAGCTGCGGCTCCTAATCAGGTTCCTGTGTAGCACCTGCGCCTTCGGATGGTTAGCGCTCAGTCCATGCACACAATTTCCCTCGACTGACAAGTAGGAAATGGAGGGATCCCAGAGCTGGATCTGGGAGGGTCGTCTCTTCCCCTGGCAGCGGCGGCCATTGGTCATGTTTGTAAATAATCCATGGTATTGAAGGAGAACCAGGATGCAACTGGATCTGTACTGTTTACACTAAACAATGGTAACAAAATCAAATAATCTGTATCTGCATTGGTTCTTCAGCTAAAGTGGAAACATAATGCCTGGTGCAAAGTCACGTGGCATCATTAGTCCTTCATTGGAATGCTTGTTTGGGGAGCTTTGAGAGTTCTTTAGTGACCTCTCGTTTCCCCCGCCTTGCAATTTCTTCTCCCACTTTGTAGGTGGCACTGTAACAACCTAGAACTGACTCCTTTACCTCATGTAGCCTGTCTCCTCAGCTGTTCAAGTAGTTTTGGAGACAGACCGGAATCCTAGAGTTATCTATATCTAGGCAAGTCAGCGTTCTGCGGTGGAGTAAGAGATTGATGCAGAGCGTGGCGTACACCCAGGGATCTCTCCCACCGGGCTTGCAAGGACTCAAGGTGGGGTCCATTGGGGAAGATGATTTCCAAGCTTCCTGCAACTAATTCAGCATTGAGGGTGTGCTTTGATTCTGGCTGCTGTCAGTCAGTGGGCGGGTAATGAGTGACAGGATGTTGGAATAAAAAAAGAGAAAGATTAAAGAAAAGGTGAGACATTGTAAATGGGAGAAAAAATAAAGCGACAGGCAGGCGAAAATTAGGCAAAGGGTTCCAGGTTAGGACACAAGTGGAGGGCTGAGTTTGGGGGACGAGAGGAAAGATGTGGGTGGTTGGAAGTGACGACTGCATGTGATAGACCGAATGACTTTGCTAATGAAGCAAGCCACAAAATAAAGGATGGGAAGAAGCAGCGAAAAAACATGAAGCCGCATGGCGGGGCTGAGCATGGGCTACGTACAGAAACAAAAAAAGTAGTCCCAAAACAATGCAATAAAATGGGAGCTGCGTATGTTTAGCAATACTTAGTCACTGCACTCGGCGAGGGCTAAAGTCGGGAAGAGGCATGACGCATGCATGCCATGGACCTATAGGGAGAAGGAATAACGGAACGAAGTGGGAGCCAGCAAACAGCAAGCCTATGGGTGGGCTGAAGCCCACAAGAATAGATACAGCATGTCTCTCTTCGAGACAGCGCATGCGCGCCATCTTGAGCCGAGACCTAAAAAGCGGGGATGCCATATGAACAACATGGGCAGAGGTTAAACTGGTTTCCTGAAAGGTGATACTTACATAGCGACCTCGCTCAGCCAGTCGCAAAGCCTGCAATAACACTTGGCGCCCCATAGCAGTTATTATCTGCATTGAGGCTTTAACATGAGTGCCGAAAACAACAGTAAGAGCCAGAATTAAAAGGTGTTTAGTTTCAACACAATTGTTAAAGAAAAGCGGTGCAAAGAAAAGCCCAGTTGGAAGAGAATAAAAAAGGTTAGAAAACCAATGAGAGACCCAAGCAGGAAAACATGATTATAGAATACAGCAGAATAATCAGAGTTGTCATTAAGAATGGACCCTGATCTTTGAAAAAGGGAGTGGATATTGCTTGGCTTACCAAAACCTGAAAAATGAATGAAAAACAGAAGCATTGTCATGAGGGTAAGTGGAGCAGGAAAGATATTTGAGTGTCAACAATTTATTGATCAAGGAAGCGGTGTACATGACAATCTATTACTGAAGTCTGTTAACACAGGAGAAACAATGTTCAGTCAAAATTTAGAAAATAAACTTACCCCTTCTTCCAAAACAACAAGGACAATTGATGGTCAAGAGTGGTATGCAGAAGTCGGGCAAAAAGAGCATCCCAAAAATCTGAGGTTAAAAGTGCATTTCCTCTCTTGCAAGTGACAGTATATCCATCGAGAGACATATTTTCAAGCGTCTCCATTTTCTTAGAATATTCACATCCACGGTGAGATTTACCGATGTGTCTGTTATTTACAAAAACATGATTTCTCAAGTATCACTTCCTGCACCTTCAGCCCCATTCTCTCGGTCACTGTGATTTGATGTCAGAAAAGCGATACACCAAGCCTCATCCCCTCAAAAAAATAACTTTAAATAAAATATCTGCAGCACCCAACCTCCTCTTCTTTGTTGAAGGTGACCTACAAGGTCCATATGCAATCATATTTCACCTCAGAAGGTCAAACCCCTGAGTGGGACTCACTCACTCCACACACAACCAACATCAGAGTGGAGAATAGTCCCTAAACATTCCTCTGTGGAAGCATTTATCGTCAGGCTCCTCATGGTCTGTTTCAGACTCACTGAGGGGCATATTTACAAGGGCTTTATCTCTGCTTTTTTTGGCTTAAAAAGCCAAAAAAGCGGAGATAAAACTATCGCCCTATTTACAAGAAGGTGCAAACATGCATAATCGCTTGTTAGCACCCTTTTTCCCAGCGCCTCCCTTTGCATCACTAATGAGATGCAAAGTGAGCATCACTGGGCGTACCCCGGATGGACTACCTTGCAAATATCGCTGATGTTCACATCGCGATGGTTACAAGGCAGCCCACAAGATTTTAGCAGACGTTAGATTTTGGCGAAAACTGATGTTTTCGCCAAAATCTAACGTCTGCTAAAATCCTGACTTACCTATGTTTGACATAGGGGGTGGATTATGCTGATATGACCACAGGGTCGTATCAGCAAGGTTGTCGCCGTTTTGCAGGGAACATCGCTGGAAAACCAGCCATGTTCCCTGCAAAATGGCGATAAACTCGCTATCTCTGGAATTTTTATCGCCCTGGAGAAACGCGTTGTTAATAACGCGCTACCAGGGTGATAAATTCCAGAGATAGCCTGCTATAAGAAATTTATCGCTAAGCACGGCCAGCGATAGTTATCGCTGGCCGTTGATAATATGCCCCTAAGGTGGTTAAGGGGCAACTCCTGTTACTCACAGTCTCACTGGCACTCAACGCCCTGCTACATATTTGAACAGAGTAAGTAATTGAACACATTTTCTATGCTTGAGTGAACCTTTCTTCTTTTCCTTAGATACAAATAGTGCACTTTAAGTAAAATTCCTAGGCAGTCAGGGTCCTCCTGAACTCGAACTGCTCATGGGGTTTGTTAACAGAAATTCTTCACCCTGTGGTTGCCTCGCATTCACCCTTCACTCAGCAGCCCAACTTACACTCCTGTGCAGGATATTACACCATGGGATTCCTGGGTTAACTGGCCGCTGATGTTTCTCCCTAAAACATTTAATTGAATATGTGTAGCAAATATCAGCTGAATATCTTCTTCTGTAAAAAAATGGTGAAAGCAAGGCAACTGCAGTGCCACTGTCTGACCTGTCTGAGACGTGACTTTCTCTGTTTTAGGTGAAACTCTGCTGTGCATCGTCACCTGCACTGCACTGATTATGTCTGTCATTGCACGACCTTAAATATTCCTCTTGGTGGCTAATCTGGCAATGAATGATAGCAACCCTTCACCTGCTTAGCCTAGATCACGTGGAAGAAGATGTGGCCTACCAGCCAGAGGTGCCAACTTTGGAACTGGGGAACCAGGTTTGAGTCCTGACGTCTGGGCAAATCACTTAGGGCCTGATTTAAATCTTGGCAGATGGGTTACTCCGTCACAATGGTGACGGATGTCCCGTCTGCCTTAATATGAATCCCATAATATCCTATGGGATTTATATTTCAGAGGACGGGATATCCGTCACCATTGTGACTAAGTAACCCATCTGCCAAGATCTAAATCAGGCCCCTAATCTTCCCATGCCTAAAGAAAAAGAAGCAATATGACCTTTTGTGATGTGAGCTGATGCTCAAGTAAAGAGCTCCAATGCCCTTGGGCCAAGCACACGTTCTATAAAACTGCAAAATAAACACACTTCCATCCTCTCTTTCATAAACAAATGAAGCTACTTCTATTCATGCTACAGACCCCTTGTCCTATGCATCCCAGTCTCTTGTTAAGGCCACCTATTTTTAACAATTGTATGCGATTTCATAGAAAAACCATTTCATAGAATACCATTAGGGAGAAACCATTTCGCCTAAACTATTTAATGGAAATTTGCAGGATAAATTGCATTTACCATTTAATAGAAACCAATTAATACAATGCCTTTTTTATATTGCCTTTTACATGCTTCTTCTTCAAGGTGTAAATGCAATGGTTGCAGGTCTTTCTGTCAGAAGCATTTTTGTCAGAGATATTTATATCAGCACTTTATTTCAGATTACTTATTTCAATGTATGCCTTTTACACTGTCAAACAATTACTCTTTATGTTTTATATTCACTGAACCCTCACCACCCTTAAACTCAATATATCCCTGACCTCATCCCTGCACCCTAAAAACCCCTAACCAACCCTAAACTCCACCCATTCCTGACCCCTAAATTCCACCCATGCCTAAGTCTTGAAAGCCCCTCACCACACCAAAACTGCATCTATCCCTGACCCCTAAAATCGACCCATCCTTGAACCCTAAAAGTCTTTCCCACCCCTAAACTCAGCCCATCTCTGAATCCTAAAACCTCTCACTACTTCTAAATTCCACCCATTCCTGATCTCTAAAGCCCTTTTTTACGCCTAAACCCCACCCATCTCTGAACTCTTAAAACCTCTTACAGCCCCTAAACTCCACCCATCCCTGAACCCTGAAAAGATTCCTCACCACTCAAACACCATCGATACATAACTCCTAAAAAAATACACTCATCACCCATCCCTCAACCCTAAAGACCCTTTCTACATCTGAATTGCGCCCATCCCATAACCCTTAAAACTCCTTACCAGTCTGAACTCTACCCATTTTTGAATCCCCAATCTCTTTCTGTCAATAAACTCCATCCATCTCTGACTCCTAATACCTCTCACATACTCCTAAACTTCAACTATTCCTGAACCCTAAAAACCCTACTCATCATTGAAGCTTTAAAACCCTTATAAGCTGTAAACTCTGCTGATTCCATGAACCCTAAAAACCCTCAAAACTTGTCCATTCCACCCATCTATGAAATCTAAAAACCACTCACCCCCTCATAACTTCTCCCATTCCTGAGCCCTAAAAAAACTCACCACCCTAAACTCCACCTGTTCCTGAACCCTAAAACCCCTTTCTACGCCTGAACTCCACCCATCCCTGGCACCTAAAAACTCCTCATCATCCATCCCCAACTCAACCTCTCACCCCACACTAACCATAAACTCTACCAAAGTTTAATGTAATTTTGGATTTTTCCTCAAAATTATCTATCCTTAAAAATGTTTCCTTTATTTTTTTATTTGTAGTTCCTTAACACTGTCTTTTCTTTAAATTGGTTTTCCATGATTTGTTTTTCTCCAATGTAGTTTCTCAGTTTACATTTTTCCATTAATTCGTGTACATCGATCATTAACTCCCCATCCTATGTTTGTACAATTTTTCATTGATTTTTAGCTTGGTTCCGACTATCCAGACCTTCTGATTTCTACCCAAGTCCTTATATTGGCTCTTCTCATTTTCAGTCATAAAATGTGGTTCCTTAGTCTCATGTTTTTAATTATTTCATCATTAAATGGTTCTTTGGGTCTTTGCTAACTAAATGATTCAGTAAGTTTCAGCAATATCTTTGTGAATCAGCAATATGATATCTGCGCTAAATGTGGATGGAATGTCTTACTCTAGCATAGAAAAGGAGGGCAGCATCTGAGGGTCTGTTCTGTTGTTTTGCCCAGTTTTGTAGATGATTAGCTATTATGTACTTTCAAAATGACCAGTCTTGAATTAGGCGGTCTCCATATAGTGCTATCTTAAGTAATGTCAGAGAGCTCAGGGCAAATCATTGTTTGGGACCCATGTTCAGAATAACTTTCAATGTATTACCCACATTCAGCCTACTCAAGCCCTTGTGGTGCCAAACAATATTGAATCATTGTTATATGTGACCATTGTTTGAGAGGTATTCTCCCAAATGTTTGTCTTAGCTGTTTTTGCTGCCCTTAGAAATCAGTGAACTTTACACCTGGTAACCAGTAGTAAACTGCTTGTTCTCCCCCTTTAAACATGACAAAATGTGTATACTCCTTGTCAACATATTTAACTTACCTATAGGTCCCTAGTATATGGTATCAAGCTGTACCCAGGACCTGTAAGTTACATGTCACAAGTGAACAACAGCCCTTATTGTTCCATCCACAACAGTTACACTGTAAACATGACTGCAGGCCTGCCACTATTAGCCTGGTTGTGCAGGTTTAAGATTTATATCTCTTTTTTATTATTTCCAAATAGGCACAATACAGTACTACCCACCTACATCCCCTTGGCCGGTGGTGATGTAAGCAATAAGAAGCGATGCTTTGTAAGCGTATAGTATGCAGAGTCAACTAAGGAAAAATAACAAGAGATATGGGTCTAGAAGTGACAGGAAGAGGGGAGGGAAAGGCTGTCGCTCATCAGCATTAGAGTCTGGAGGGTGCAGTCTGGTAGTGTGGTGGTCGTTGGACGATAAACGCAGTTCCCGAAATTCGGTAGAGAGGTATGTAAGGGCAGGTTGCCACATCTTATCAAACAGGGGAAGACACTGCATTACCACAGCTGTTAGTTTCTCCATCCCTATAATGTCCCACAATTGGTGTAGCCAGTCTAAGTGTGTTGGGGTGGCTTGTCACTACACCCCCGCTCCGGAACAAACCCAGCTTGATCAGGATCCATTAGTCCTTGTACATAGGGGGCTAATCTGTGGGCAAGTACGCTGGTAAAGATTTTTGAGTCAACGTTCAGGAGAGAGATCGAACGTTACGAAGTACAGCATTTAGGGTCCTTGCCAATTTTGGGGATTATCATGATTGTAGCCAGACATATAGAATCAGTTAATGTGCTTGTGTCACTGAAAGTGTTAAACAAGTGAGCCAGGAGGGGAGCGAGACTTGAGGCAAACGCCTTATAGAACTCATCACTATAGCCGTCTGGGTCTGGTGCCTCAGGTTGTAATTTCTGAATGGCCATTAAGAACCCTTGGGTGGTGATATCCGCATCCAAAGCAGAAAACAGCGTGAGGCACCTGATTCAGGTATGCCCACGTGTACGAGTCCAGTAGGGGTTCAGCAGTGTAAAGGGTTTCATGGAGTGCCCGAAAAGCTTCCGCTATGTCCACATCCCGCTGAAGGGGAGCCACATCCCGCTGAAGGGGAGCCACATCCCGCTGAAGGGGAGCACCATCTATTCCGATTATCTCAGGGATTCTCCACTCGATGTCCTGAGATCGGAGGCAGTGCGCTAGCGTCCGGCCTGCCTTGTTACCCCCTGCATAGTATGCTTGGCAGATGCGAAGTACTGCATATTCTGCTTAGCCCATATCAATCTTCCGGAGTTGTTTCCAGGCAGCTGTTAGTTGGCGGCGTGCTGCCACTGAGCCGGAATACACATGTTTGGCATCAAGTTCCTTAACTAGTGTTTCTAATTGGCTGCGTTTAGTCCGCCTCTCCTTGTTATGAGTCGTGGCTATTGCGAAAAAATGTCCCCTAATCACCACTTTAAGTGTTTCCCACAAGGTGGCCGGAGTGGTCTCAGGTGAATAATTAGAGCAGCCAGGGTGTACGCTCGTATTTTGTCATATGTGAGAAGTTTCGTAATAAGGCACTAGGTTGGCGAAACCCACGCCTGCTCTGGTAATTCAAAATGAGGAGTGATGGGTGAGTGGTCAGGGAGGGCAGCCGCTCTGATGTCCACTGAGACGCTATCACGGGTAAGACCGTGCGTAGTAAGGAGGTAATCGATGCGTGCATACGTTTGATGTGCAGCTGAGAAGAAGGTGTATTCAAAAGATGAAGGGTGTTTATGTCGCCAAACATTGGTCAGACCTGCCTCCTCCAATCAACGCCTAGTACCTGCAGTAAGCCCCCCTGTCTGCCCCACCCTGGGCGCAGTTTGGTCCCTTTGTGTGTCCATTACAATATTAAAGTCCCCCCCAACTAGTACATCTTATCTGCTGTGATCTAAGGTTGGTTTAGGGAGTCCCTAATAAAAGATTGCTGTCCTTCCTTAGAGACGTATATTGTGGCTAATGTGTATCTAGTGCCAGAAAGAGATATCTGCAAAGCCAATAACCGGCCTGAAATGTCTAGGAGAACCTTCTCCACCCACCTGAGAAATGAGTGGCCAACAGTATGGCAACCCCTGCTTTTTTAGAGCTCCCAGAGGAGAAGAACTGGCAATCAAACCACCGGTAGTGAAGCCGTCGCCAATCGCTCTGAAATAAATGTGTTTCTTGTAGCATGCAGATGTCACATTTGGCGTCATTAAGATAGGAAAGGAGCACTAAGCATTTAGACGCGGCATTAAGGCCTCAAACTTTGAGGTTAAGAATATTTAGCGCCACGCCATTACTTGAACAGTACGAGTTTCCTCCTGCCACACAAACTTGAGGCGCAAGGGATGACCCCACTTATATTTAATGTTCCTGTCTCGAAGAAGATCTGTGAGGGGTTTGAGCTCTCTCCTGCATTGTAATATCATCTGCGAGAAACCTTGGTAGAGCCACAGCCGATGGCCTTCAAAGGTGATAGTGGATTGGTTCCTCTCAGCCAGCATTACCACCTCCTTCTGGCGGTAAGAGTGAAGAAAGGTAAGTATGTCCTTAGGTTGCCCTGGCGAAGTGGTCGGTTGACCAGCTCGGTGTGTCTGATCTAACATGATCTCCTAGTCTTGCAAGGCAGGGGCAGCATGCTTGAAAAGGCGGATAACTAATTCTTCAAGGGCACCTGAGATTGCCTGTGATGGAACGCCCCTAATCCATACGTTGGAGCGGCGGGATCTATTCTCCAGAACCTCAAGGTGAAAGAGGGGATCTAAGTTGTGGTCGCGCAGTGCTATCAATTCCTGTTGATGACCCTCAAGCTCCTCTTCACGTGTGTCTTGGCCTTCCTCCAGCGTGACCATTCTCATACTCACTGCGTCCATGTCATGTCGCAACTCTTTAAGATCCGTGGCAATATCGCGTTTGAGGCCGGCAAAGTCCTCCTGCAATGTCCTGAATAGGTGCTTCAGGAATGCCTTCATGATAGGGGAGTCGTCACTAGCCAAGCCCTGGGGACCAGCGTCCTCCGCCAGTGAGTCCGGGGCCCCTGATCCCACCTCGACATTACTCTCCTTGGAGGCAGACTTGGCAAAGATATCCTTCACAGATGGCTCTTTCTTCCCCGTTCGAAGAGAGCACATGATGAAATGCAACTCTACAGACTTGAAAACTCCACCTGATATGCTTCCTGCGAGGGGGGGCTACCCAACCCAGCGTGTAGCTGAGGCGAGCGCCCTCACTTCTGAGTAGAGGGGTGAGACGAGCGCACCCGGGGGAGGCCAAACGAGTCCACCAACAGGGCGGGAACTCCAGATGCAGAGTTTAGCACAGAGGGGGCCCGGTCGCATGTGCTACAGGGGGATCCACCCAGCCCCCAGTCCCGGTCACCTCAGATGGGTCCTCAGTCTACCCCGGAGCCCGCACCCGAGATCACAGCGGCACTAGGAGAGAGACTTAAGAGCAGCAGGTAAATGACTGCCTGGGAGAGGACACTGGTGGTCCCGAGGCAGGCCGGCCCACCGCCTGTGGGCCGCAGAAGGCCACTAGCATGCCCTCACCTCGTGGCTCCCCCTGAATTATTCGGGTCTCAACTCTCGCCTGCACTGTCACAGATAGGCCTCAAGGCCTCGAGCCACTGGGACCACAATCACCACATCTCTGTCAGTGGCCTGTTGGGTTTCCTCTCGCTCACCCTGTCTCCCAGGTCGGAAAAACTTCTTATGGTTCTCCTCCGCTGAGCACCTGCCAAGCCGCAATTGCCCTTTCACTTTTAGGCCACAAGGCCTCGAGTGCAAGGTGCCAAAATGTCCACACCTCAATGGGGGCCTCCACCAATTAACTCTGTCTCCCCAGGGGGCGAAGGTCTGAGTCGGCACTCACAGGCAGGGGGGGGGCGAGCAGGGCCGGCCCCAGTGCCCACAAGTGTCCAGCGCTGCTGCCAATGGCGGCGCCTGCTACAGTCCTCACTCACTGCTGGGCAGCTAGAACAATCCCCTCTGGGCCCCAGACACACGCCGCGGGTCCGGCCAACCCGGCCACAACCCACTTCACAGTAACTCCCTCACCCGCAGATGAACCAGTCACTTGGCCTGTTCCGAGGTGGGTAGCGATAGTTGAGGCCAACGTCCGCCAAGACAGCACATGCACCGGGCTGCGGAGGCAGGTCAGGATCAGCCCTCGGTGCGGCACTGCAACTCGCTTATCCGGGTAAGCTTTCCGATTCCTGCGGAGCTCCTTGGATTGCAACTTAGTCGGTTGCCATCTTGGACACGCTCCCGGCTGTGCAGGTTTAAACTGCAAATTTGACCTGTCAAAATAAGCCTTTTTGACAGCCTAAGTCTTCTTTTAACCTATTTATAAGTCATCCCTAATTAGGCCTTATTCCCCTCAAAGCAGGGTGCATGATATTTAAAAGCAGGAGATGTAAAAGTTTAATTTTAAATATATCCTTATAGTAAAGAAGTCCTAATAACTATTTTCACTGAAGCAGGGTTGGTTGTTCCATAGGAAAGTAATGGGATACAATATTAAATATGAATACTGTATCTCTGCAATGGGGCTAGCAAGAAAAATGATGAAACAACTATTTTTAATAGTTATTAAAAGTCCAATTTAATGGTGAAGCTAGAATCTTTCTAGACATTATGGAAAACTAACTTTTAGAAAGGTATCTTTGCCCTGCCTGATATCCCTGAAAGCTAATATTGCATTTTGCTACCCCTCTTCTGTCAGCCAGTAATTAGCATTTCAGTAGGCGTGAATAAGGTGT
This sequence comes from Triturus cristatus, assembly GCF_964204655.1. NCBI lineage: Eukaryota > Metazoa > Chordata > Amphibia > Caudata > Salamandridae > Triturus > Triturus cristatus. Next base: position 143,931,306 of record NC_140580.1, on the reverse strand, counting down.
GAACTTGCTCCCAGGACAGGAACCAAAGGCTTGGGGGTGGTGAGGTGTTGTTGTGCCCCTAACAGGATGGCCGGTGGTTCTAAGGACTTGATTAACTTCACAGAGACCTATCCTTCTACAATCAGATGCAACTAACACCCAGGCATGCACCCCTCATTTGTCCCCCCGCCAAACTGGCCTCCATCACAGTGGGCCTCTTCTGACACACAGTGTCAGATCCTGCTGGAGTGTTATGACCTACGTGGCATGTCTGCTGGAGTTTTCAAATGTCATATTGGGCACACTTCAAATAATGGAAACAGAACGGCAAAATAATTTGTTTGTATTCACTGTCTGGTTTCTGAAAGCTCCGATTTGTTCTACCAGACGTCTGTCTCTGAATTTGTTGGGGGTACAGGAACTACCTAAAACTGGATTTGAATGCTAGATGTGGCAAGACACTAGGATTACCATTGTCCCCGCCACCCGCGCACACAGCCTTCAGAGCTCAGGTTTAGTGTGGCCAAAATGTTCAAAACTAGTAGGGTTAGCCACAGTAACCTTTACCCCATTGGTTATGGCATCCACCAGGGCGACTCCCACCCACTAGCTTGTGCCAGTCATAAATATTTCACTTCCAGGACCCACTTAAGAATACTGCAGGACCTGAGGAAGATCATATGAGGACTGAACCTGCTGTCTGCAACATGAGAAGAGCCCTTGAGGACTGGACCTCCCTTGTGTATCCAGGGCAAAGAAGTTGTCTCCAAGGGTTCTAAGGCTGACATTTTGTTAAAGCTACTGGGGCACAACAAGCTACCAGAGGTCTTTTCCTACAACTGACCAGTGGCAACTGGACCTGGAGTGGACTCTCCTATTGGCTTCTACCTGCCACCCTGTGAGTCTCCAAGTGCCTCCCCTGTGATCTTGAGCGGCTTTAGGCGTGCATTCCTGTACTGTATTGGGACATTAAGGACTAACATCAGAAAGAAAAATCTTTGACCTGGACGAACTGGGTAAGTGTATCTGACCCGCACTCTAATGCGGTCAGCTCCAAATTTCACCAATGTTCTGTTCTACTGTGACTACTAACTATCATTGGCACTTTGTGCTTCTTGGCGCTATTTCTACTTGCAATTTTAAAAATTCATATCTCCAGTTTCCTTTGTTGAATTTTTGTCACTTTGGTAAATAAATGGTACTTTATTTTTCTAATTTATTTTGGTACTTTTTTGTTTTGCATTTTGACTTTATTACTGCTTTAGTACTGCATAAATACTTTGCACATTGCTTCTAAGTTAAACCTGTCTGCTCTGTTCCATAGCTACCAGGGGTTTATCTCAGGTTTATTTTATAACCAGATGTTACATTCTAAGAAATAGGGGCATGCAAAAAATACAAGAGTTCAGGTTATCCAGCATCCAGCATCCGACTGTCATCCTGTAACAATCAAAATCATTAATAAGTACTTTCCGGTGTTTGGTAGCACCTGTGGTCAGTTCCTAAGGAAACTTTTGAGCTCCTGACCATACTGTTTTCAGAATTATCAGCTGCGGCTGCTTCAGATAAGAGCGGTGGGGCCGGGTGGTGGGGATTTCGAGAGACGACCACGAGGGAATATTAATTATTTCTTTAATTTTCCCTTGTGGTCGTCTCTCGAAAACCCCCCTCCCCCCCCCCCCACCTGGCTCCACCACCCAACTGCTCTTACCTGCAGCGGTCGCGGCTGACAATTATCCACCAAATTCATCATTTCAACGGGTTTCAAGTAAGCCAGCCATGTTGCAATAGTCCACCTTGGATGGAAAAAATATTCATCAGAGAAACTTAGTTTTAAAACAAAATGCTTTTACTGCACTAGTTTGAGGAACAGGATTATGGTTGTGGTTACTTCGAGAATGACATGTCTCACCCCTTCTTTCCTTAGACTGGTTACCAAGGAGGGCAACCAAGACCAAATTGAACATTCTAAGGGGTATATTCACAAGTACGTGTGATAACTACCGCAAGAGTAGCCTAACGCAACTCTCAACATCGCAGCCCAACGTGGGCAAATTACACTGCGCCAACCAAGTATTCACAACGCGGCGGTAGCATGCGATAGTCACCAGATAACGTGTCAAATGGCCATGCAAAATCCAACGCCACACGGCAAAAATGCAAACGCGAACGCAAAAAAACATGCGACGAGGCCAATCGCGGTACAAAAAGTCGCGAAAATCAGTCACAGGCCTGCAAATACCATGCATCTGGCGGGAATATGCACCATAAAAAACACAGAAACAACACACCAGAAACAAGCCAAAGCACGTAGCAACATGGATGCAACCTGACCCAGCGCAGAGGCCAAAGCGGACCCCACAACCCCCACAGACCACCAGCAAGGAACAACGGGGTCGAGGAAGGCCAAGGAGAAGAGGGAGAGGAAGACGGGGTGCAGACCGCAGGAAATCATGACCAGCGTCACGGAGGCGACAGAACACTACCAGCAACTGACCCACAAGCAGACCACCTGGAATGCAGTCGGAGTGCAGAGGAGGCCAATCCCAGAGTCCAAGAGGTGCCGGCATGATGTGACAACCGAAACCAGGCACAAACCCACTGCCAACATGCCAACAGGAAGGCAGCAACGTCGACAGGAGGTGGCAGTCCTGCACCACAGGAGGAGCTGGAGGAAACCGAGGCCACAGTCATCAGTGTGGAGACGGTGCTAGGAGAAGGGAGTACGGACACAGCTCGAGAGGACCTGACACAACATCAACAGGGAGAGTAACCAACAGGGACTGGGGGGACGGGGGGAGATGGGCACAATGGCACACATGCACAACGAGGCGTAGCACACTGCACACCCACAATTACCCAGGATCATGTCCGTGATCCTCTTGGCACACTGCAGCACACCCACATTGATGACAACGTGGTACAATGCGTATAGCCGACACTGCAGAACAGAGGACACAACTGGCTCCGCACATACACAGAAACATGCCTACTACATCTGACAGAGCAGGAAACTGTGAAATGGAAATGTATGCGTAGGACCTTACATCTGTCATGTAGTCCAAATGTACACTGTCCCGCAGCAGAATTCAGCACCTCACGAACAGTCACAATGTACATTGTCATACAATCTGCATGAAGACCAGAACAATGCGCAAACATACATGTCAACACAATGTCAACACGCATCTCCCCTTCACATTGCAGAGGGGCACACATTACCTCCAGCAGAGAACAGAATACAACACATCTGTGATGCCAAAGAGGACCACCACACCTTCGACAACGATGCCCTACAACAGACCATGGACATCCCACGCAACCCACCACCAGGACCCGGTCAGCTACTCAGAGGAGGACACAGAGCCTACAACAGACCACACAGCAGGAAGCACCCGCAAGCACAGCTAGCTCACGACACTTCACCCACCCACACATGGCACCCCGTTGCCATGTGTCAGCATGCCTAAAGGAGGTGGTAGAACAGGCGTGGTTGGGGTCCGAACCCATGGAAGGTGAACTACATCACATACGTTGGTGTCCATTACACTTCAGGGACCACCCACACTCTACAAAGGAGACCCACACAGCCATACAGACACATGCAGATGCACATTCACAGTATAGATCCACGCCCAGGGGCACGCAAATAGCAGTCACACACCCACGTCGGCTCTGCCTACGAAGGCTCAGCCAACCCCCCCCTTACGAATTGAGTGGGTGACGACAAAACTACATGTCTAAGCTCCAACCCGCTGCCTGCGGTGACATGTCTGCTTCCGTTGTACACAGCACAATGTAATGTCGTAGGGCCCAGGGCCGTCATGCATACAACAAGACCACAGGCACACACGCAGATATCATGTTGAACTGGCTACGGGCGCGTGCGCCCGGCCCCTTTATTGGCAGGGCCACATGTACAGTGACGCCTGTGCTGGATGTGTGTGGGGTGAGTGTAAGCCAGCATGCACAGGGTGCTTGGTGCTTGCAACCACTTGAACAGTGGACACCAGTGCAAAGGGAACTGAAAACATCTGCATAACAGAGTCAACTGCTGAGCAACATGGAGGGAGACGGAGAAAGTCCAGAGGACACACAACATGCAAACAGAAGTGTTCATGAGTTGCAGTGCACTGTGGTTGGGGCACTAGAGATGAGCGCGCTCATGTGAAGAAAAAGTCTCGGATTGTGTCCCTTCGAGATATTCCTGATACAGATGCAGTGTGGTGTGTTAGACCTGCATCAGCTTCCTCAACAACGTCCCAGGTCTCCCACACTGCTTGAGATGACATTGCTGCGCAACCTCTCCACAGCACAAAACACAAACAGTAACGGTCGATGGCTTGCGGGGCACTGAGTCAGTGGCACCTGGAGTGCTGAGCAGGGTATCAGTGTGATGATGGCATCCACGAAAGGTGTTTTGCAACTCCGTAGGTTTATCAGGACCACCGTTTCGACTCTGGCAGATGGAGGTTGTCCTGGCGGAGGTGGTGTGTGCCTCCTGCGGTGATGCGACGTCCGGGCCGGTCAGGACCAGATTTCATGTCTGAGCCCTGGTGGCCCGCAGATGAAGCCGGAGGCAGCGGACAGCGCAGAGGCCACAGACACATGGCGTTGATGACACTAAGGCCATCGCCTCAGAGGCCATCCAATACCCCAGAAGAAGGGGTCCCGGACATGTCCAGCACAGAGTTAATGGCCCCGGATGCACAGTGGCTGGCACAGGCACCCTGCCACAGGACGGTGACTTGCGGCGCAGTCAGGTGGGCCATGCGACCTAAGCGGGTCCTCATTAATGTCCGAGGTGTATGTTGCGGAGTGTTGCGGAGGACAGTGGAAGGTGTCCTCTGGGGCATGATGCGAAAGGTCTGATGTTATCCGGAAGCAGCAAATGGTGGGGTGGAATGCCACGGCCTCGTTTTCGCCAAGAAGTCAGTATCACCGTCATGATGGCAATGAAAATCCCAAGTCCATGGACTCAGTCGCCCCCAAAGTCCAACCAGAAAGTGACCATGGGTTTCAGGGAATAGACATCTTGGCACCGGGGCAGAAAGGGGATGCAGTCTGCGATGAGGCCTGTACAATGACATGAAGTCTTCCATAAACAAATCGTGGCTGAATTCGAAGATGTGTGTGACCTATTCGACCGCAGTGTAGGCCGGGGGCAGCGGTCAGCAAGGGCCCACAGCCACCTGTCGTTCGCTCGTGATGCACGTGTGGTTGTGATGCTATGCACAGAGTTGGTGTTACAACAAACAAGATTTGGTGGCACCACGTTGAAGGGAGTACACTGATGTAAACTCTGCAATGAACATATGTACTCTGCCATTGTGTAATGAAGACTCAGTTCCAAATGTGTGACCTACTTGACCGTAGTGTAGGCCGGAGGCAGCAGTGGAGTACATCAACATCTAAAGCGGGCCTGTGTCGTGGAGGCTGTGATGGTCTGAGAGGCTGCCAAGGACGCGGCCCTCTGGCTTGGAGCTTGGAGCTTGCGCAGGCACGTGGTGGGCCCTCCTTGACACACGAAGGTGATCAGTGTGGCCTGGCTGCGCAGGGGCGGGCCTGACGGCTTCGGGGTCCAGCGGGCGAGGGTACGGCAGGCGCACAGGATCGCAGGCAACTCCGGTCACGAGGACGGCATCAGCCTTGTGGCGCCGCCCTGGCAGAGATGTTGGGCTTTCCGGAAGAGGACCACGCCCAGGGCTACGTGCTTTTCATTCACACCCCTACGCTGGCCTTGCGTACGCTGGGCCATCCCACTCCGCTCACGCTTACAGAGGGGATGTGACAGGCAACAATTCCGCGAACTCCCCCACTGGCTGGGGTGACATGGTTGCGTTCACTGTCCACTATACTCCATACACCTGCGGCGTATGTTGCCATGGATATGGGTGTGTTCCGCATGCTACAGTCTGTCCAGCACATCTCCGCCACTCTTGGCATTGTGTACTTTCACATTCATGGGTCACTTGCCTCCTCCACACATGCCTGGTTGCTACCTCTCCCCACATTCGGCTATTGTGTGGCTGGGGTGCCATGCCATTGATGGCTCATGTTCGCGGCTTGCGCAGCTTACCGTTGTGAGTTGTTCTGTCGTGTCTGGTGGGTGGGCATGTTGTTTTGCATGTAGGTTGTGATTTTGTGTCGTGTGCATTGCCAGTGTTGTGAGTTGCATGGTTGCGAAGTTGGGGTGGGTGGGGTGTTCATTTTGTACTTGCCAAGGGACTGTGCATTTCCCTTGGTGCCATCCTGGTAACGCTGGGTGCTGATGGACTGTCAAAGGATGAAGGTATCATGCACACTGGCGGGGAATTTGTAGGCGACATCGGTAGAGGTTCCACGGTGTTCGGTTGTTGCCTGCATATTTATGTGAGACATGTCTTTTCTGTTGCGGTGATTGTGTGCTGTGTCACCAGGAGGCACAGGTAGGACATGTGTGCTGTGGATTGCCCCCAACACATGCATGCATCCAGCTGTGGCGTATGGTCCTTGCATGGTCTCCAGCGGATCCTGCGCATTATGTTGGATGTATAGGGACTGGGGTAACAGGCTGATGGTGATGTCCAGGACCGGTGTGAGGGACTGGGATGTGACTGGCTGTGTGACTCCTCCGACTGTGGCGGGTGTTGGTTGGGGGTACCAGGGGCCAACAGGTGCAGCACAGCCAGCAGCTTTGGTGGGGTGGGATGTTGGTTGTCCGCTGTGTTGGTGCCGTCGGCCTGTTGGTGGTTGTTGGTCATGATGCGTGCGATGGTTGTCCTTTTGAGCCTGTATTGGGTAATGACATTGTCAGATGTTGGGTCTGTAAGGCTGGTGTGTTTTCCTGGGGGTCCGCTGTCTTTGTCAGCGCTTCCTGGGTGGTGGTCCGGGGGGGTGTTCCGGGTGCTGTATGGGGTCCTGGGGTGGTGGCGGTGGGTGTTGTGGCCCTCTTGGGTGTCCGGGCCGCATGACCAGTGGCTCCATGGCATCTGCTGCCCTTACGATGTGGCTGTGGGCTGGGCTCCCTTTTGTGGTGCAGGCTGTGGTCCGACTTAGCACCAGGTCAGAGCAGGTGTTATTTTCCTGCTGCTAATGCGCCTTATCGCCTGTTTTGTGTTCTTATCGCAGTTCTGGCTCTTCGTTGTGAATGTTGTGGAGTGGTGTTGTCGCTGCTCTTGGCACGGGAACGCCTACTCTACATCTTATTAGCGATAGTTGCGGGGGTCATCCGTGGTGATGTTTTTTGCAGCTGCTATTGTGGGTAAGCTTGTGCTGTGGGCTGTTAACACCAGCTTGTGATTGGGGCGATAAGTTTATAGCAACTTTGGCTGCGATAAAGTGCCGTTAAGTCGGCGATAGTTCCTTGTGAATATGGCCCTAAGTCTTTGATGGGTTTAATTTGTGCCATTCCTGTTCACCCAGAACCCAACACCCTTTAAGTCAGGCAGCTCTCTAAACTCAAGAGGGTTGTGTCTGCCCACATGTAATAATCGAAGTCAGGTGTGTAAAGCAGATTTGCCAATGGTGGAAGATTTGTACTTCAACAAAATACATTTGAAAATGTCTGCACAATCTTTGAGCCACTGATTTGCAAACGAAAGGCCATTTTTGTACAGTGAATAAAAGTGTGACACTCTAATCTGCATCCCTAAGTATAGGCAACACAGAATGTTTGTGAACTTAGTAAAAGAAGACTGGTGCAAGCTGCGGCGGCCATGTGCATCTCCAGATTTACACCTTCATTCGGATGGAAAAAGGTTCGTGTAAATTGAGAGGCTGCTGCAATTCCAGCTTGGCTCCCGTGCAGATATTTGTGAATGTGGTGTAACACGTCTGCCTTACATCTGAAATGCTCACGCGCATATCTTAGTTTGATTCGGTACAAATCTTTGGGAAAGCGGGGTAAAAGCAGCCGATGTAAAGTCATGTGAATCTCATCATTTACTCCAGGGGACTCTTTGTGACTCAGGCCTGGGCCGCTCACGTTGCTGTTCCTGCTTCCCCGGCGGTGCAGCACTTGAGCTCCCATGACCCACACACTTAGAACAAGTCAGAAGCCTTAGCTTCGCCTCACTCCATGCACACCGCCATGGGAGCTGCTTGCGAGGCTCCGATAGAAAAGGGACATTTGCCCCATCCAAATGTATTCACCAGGGACAATGTCGGAAAATGAGGTCGTAATAAGAATGCAAGGCAACAGAAATGGCAAACCACAAACACTGTTCCTAGCTGCGCTAAGCTTTCCTCTGAGATCCTGGCCCGATTTCACAAACAAAGTCATAAATTCAGGAGTCTGTCAGCAGGCGCAAAAGTGTTTAGTTTTTCAAATGCCAAAACTTGGCCTGCAGCTGGGTGCAAGCGTCTCTGCTTCCTTTCCCTTGTCAGACTCGTGGAGGAGAGAGGCCTTCTATTCAGACTGCTCCGGATACTGTTGGAGTCAAATCTACTCTTTAGTCCCGCACAGTGATGTCAAAATTATTGACTTTTTTAGTTGCGGCAAATTCAGTTAAGTACCAGGGGGCATATCATCAAAGGCCAGCGATAATTATCGCTGGCCGCTCTAGCGTTAAAATGTTTATCGCCGCTATCGCAGATAATTATCGCCATGCTAGCGCTGTATTAACAATGCTCAGCGCAATGGCGATAATTATCCTAGCAATAGCGATGTTTTCCATGGAACATCGCTGGTTTTCCAGCGATGTTCCATGGAAAACGGCGATACCCTTGATAATAGGGGCCTGTGGTCTTAGCCACACAATCCACCCCCCATGTTAAGTATGCCTTAGTCAGGAATTTAACAGACGTTAAATTCCTGCGTTAAGGCATACTTAGCGCGATTTCAATAATCGCTTCCCCGCATTGTAAATATCGCAAAGCTGCCTTTGTGATATTTACCCATGTTGTTTCCACAGACACGCCTACTTTGCATCTTATTAGCGATGCAAAGTTAGGCGTGCTGGAAACGGGAGCAAAATCAGCAAAACACGCGATAGCGTGTCTTTGCTGATAAGGCGATGAAATTATCGCCGCTTTTCGGCCGAAAACGGCCGCAAAAGCGGCGATAATTTGTTATCGCCGCAATGTTAATATGCCCCCAGGTCTGCCAAGGAGAGGCCTCTGAGATAGAGGTAGACCCTGTCACTTATTGTGTGTTTTGCTCAACATTAAGGGTGCAGATTTTCAAGAAACGGCTTTAAAATTATCGTCACTTTAGCAGCTATAATGGGCTTCATAATATGCCGCAGAGAATTCCAATAGAAGCCCATGTTCTGGTGTCAACATGGGCTTCTATTGGAATTCTCTGCGGCATATTATCAAGCTCATTATTGCCGCTTTAGCGGCAGTTTTCTGCTGCTAAAGTGACGATAATTTTAACGCCGTGCTTGATAATATGCCCCTATGCTCTTTGTGTAGGGCGTGTTAATGTTTGAGCACTAGATGTAAATCTGTGACTTGGATAAGAAGATTGAATCTCACTCTGTTGGTAGGCAGATCTTATTACCGCACCTCAGAATACAGATAGATGCAGAAAAATGTTCTGTGACAAATGCCACAAAAAAGGGCAAAAAATTGTTTTCAGAAGAGGCCAAAATAATTCACCTAGGCGTCTGGGGCTCCTAGGTGAGCCTGGTAGTATACGGTTCGCAGTCGACAGGCTGCCTCTCTGTTGGGGAGGACATATACATGTTGGGCCCGAGTCACAAAAGTAAACTGAGACGAAAGTCTAACTTTACGACTTTTGCTATTCACAAAGGGCATTTACTACTCGTAAATACCCTGGGGCAGATTTACAAGCCCCTTGCGCCACTTTTGCGCCTCTTTTAAAAGTGACTCGAAAGTGGCGCAAGGGGCTTGTAAATCTGCCCCCTTTGTGAATACCAAAAGTTGAACGTTACTGCTTTCGGTATTTACAAAGGGTATTTACGAGTAGTAAATGCCCTTTGTGAATACCGAAAGTCGTAAAGTTAGACTTTCGTCCCATTTTACCTTTGTGAATCGGTCCCGTAGCCTGCCGATTGATACGTATGCCCAGCTATTGATTGTTAAGTGAAGTGCCTTTGTTATTGCTTTCACCTGCGAGCAGACTCAAGTGGGGGCTGTTGCAGAGCCCATTTGTTGTGTGCCAGTGATTAAAGTGCTTCTTCTTTCCCGTGGCCCGTGTGTCACTGTCTCACGAGTCGGCTGCGGCGTTTTGTGACTGTGTACGACCAGTGCTTGTTGGCAGTTACCAGAAGCCAGCCTTGCCTCCTACTGTTCTTGTGCGAGTATTACAGGTCAGGCCAGCTTTCTTGTGGTAGGCAGGAGGTGCAGTACAGGGCTGCCAGTGCAGAGTGGCTTATCGATGTTTTGTTCTATTTTATTGTTTACTTTGTGCAAAAAAAAAATTGGGAGGATGGCTGGTTTCTAGATGACACCGGAAGCATGATGGCAGAGTGTGCAAGCCTCAGGGTTTTTTCTTTTTTTGTCTTTTGTTTTTCTGTTTCCCTGCATCTTCTTTTATCATTTGCGTATGTCAGAGACTTCCGGGTTTTTGTGAAGGGTTTGGCAGCGAGACTTTAAAGTGACCAGTCCTGGAGTGCAGGCCCAACAGAATGGGCAGTATCCCTCACGGCTTGGGCGTATTGCTGATGTCAGTTGTCCTGGAGGCAGGGATGTGTGTCAGGCCTTGCGGATGAAGGCAGGAGCACAGAATTAGGTATCTTATCCACAGCTCTTCTCTGCTGCCTATTTTGGAGATGATCCAGGCAGCAGCTGGGCAAGGCCTGCTCACCCTCTTCACCAGTGCCCATGCGTCAGCCCTCGATGGCAGGCAGCTGGAGTTTGGTAGGGCCGTGCCCAGTTGACTGGTCCAGTTGCCTGATGTTTTGTGAGTCTTTCCTTCCTGGCTTGAGAAGGAAATATGCTGGGCAGTGCCAGCGTGTCAAGCTTCGCCATGGCTGAATGCGGTGGTTGGGTGGTCTCCCTGCTGCATGACGGGTGCCGCATATAGAACTGGCTGTGGTGCTGCCTAGTGTTTGAGGCACAGCCTTTGGTATAGAATGGTGCCAGTGTCTTGAGCTTGAGTAAGAGTAATTCGACTCCGAATTGATGGTCCACAATATTGCCGCCACCTTCCCCTACCACTACACAGACATAAGGAGCTTGGCTTTCAAGAGGAACACATACATGGATCAGTTACGTAAATCTAAACTAGTACACAAACTTCAAGAGTCACGTCATCCTATCGCTGGTGCCATCTCACGCTTTTACTCTTTGGCTGAGAAAGGTATGGACACTATTGTCAACTTTCTCATCACAGAACCTTTGTCACTTGTTTCAGGGCATGGCCCTTCATCAGTGGGCAATGCTCCCCGCTCGTCTTTTCTTTTGGTGTTTTTTGGATGGGATGATTCTCTTGATTATATAAGAGTGCTTCCCTCACCTTCTGTCTGCCTTGCATCTGTCGCTTCTCTCTCGCATCCCATGCTCGCTGTGTTTATTCTATTATTTTGTTAATCTGCTTCCTGTCCCAGTGCCCAGGGCTCTGAGGATCTGCGTACTTTACTTCTGGTTTGTTTAGCTCTTCCAACGGTATCCCGGATGTGGAATATACATCTGTCTGCTTTGTGTGGCCTTTGTCTGTGCCAGACGCAGGCGACTCCCAAAGTTTACGTAGATTATGCTAATAAGTAGCCTGTTAGGAGCACAAGGAGGTGTGTCGCTGTCACAGTAATGTGTCAACGCTAAGGCAGCGGGGACTCACTCGAGTCTGAGCACCCACCCGTCCTGCCCAGGAACGCCCTTCTGTAGCCAGGCTGAGTTCGCCTCAGAGCACAGGCGGATGAATGCGCCTTGTGTGTAATGAATACTGCTGTCTGAATTCCTTTTCGTATAATCAGCTCTTGGGTTCTCGTTCACACAAAGCGGGGGTTCAGCCTGATCTAAGTACCAGATAGGAAGCGAGTTTCAGAGCTCACCACCGCCCAGAGAACCTTCTCGTCAACTTACTGCCCTTTACCAGTGTGCGAAGTTCATCTGCGCCTTAACAACTTTCATTATTTTCTCCACGAATGTTCTGATCCAGTGAGGGAACCTGGCATCATCCTAGAAATGATTACACTTAGCTTCAAGATATGTCTGGAATGGTGGTAGGGTGTTTGGTGCTTGAGGTAAAATAGCATGCTGCTGCTGGAGTGCTCTGTTGCTAAGAAGAAGGCAGCTTCTATGCCTTTCCTTGCTATTTGGTGGTACCTTGGGGTAAAACTTGGAGCTACAGCGTTACCTCGCCTTATGAAGGTACTAAGAATGCTGCTTTCCCTCGCCTAATGGAGTATCACATCTGGTACTTGTACCATGACTCTGGCCTAGAGGGCAGCTGCCATGGCTTCCCATCTAGTAAGGGTGCTCTCCTGGGTAACAGCCTCCCCTCATTGCCTTTCGTGCTGACTCAGTGAGGGCTTTAGAAGTTGCAAGACCCTGCTGTGGGATATTTTCCACCTCTTATGCAAGCCCTGTGGCGTTAGCTCCCAGCACTACATATGATACCTCTAGAACACTGTTTATCTTTCATTTGTTGGCTTTATGCAATTGGTGTCTGTGGGACTTAACCACGTGGGAGAACATTAAGAGACTTCCAGCATGGGAGCTGCCCACCCTTGAATACCGGGTACAAGCCATCCTTTTGTGTATTTTAATTACTACATTGCCTCGATCTTGATACTTGTGCAGGTTTAAAAAAAAGTAGATCTAATGAAGCTATTAATTACTATTTATCTGTATTGCCCCAAGGATAAATCCTCCTTATCACAGTGGCTGCCCCGCCTCCAGACAGAGGCCACTAGCAAATATTTTTTTCTATTTTTAGTACTCTACGTGTCAGCAACTTAAATACTCCCGTCCTCCTTCCCATCATTCCTGCGTTTGTCCAAGTTGACATAATTGATTTGCAGGTGCTTTTGAGAATAATTCAGGAGGGTGGGAACGGTACTATGATGAGGAGGACTTAGCTGATGGTGAATGAAATACCAATAAGTAATAGGTTCATTATCTCCACGTCAGTCCTCCAAGCCACAGTGATAACTATTGAGACTATAACAAAGCAAACGTGCACCAATACGCAATAATACACTTCCATGATCAATGAAATGTTTAATTGAACCATCACCACAGTGCTGATTTTAACACAGAAGCAACAACATTTTTGGAGCTGTTAGAAAATAAATCCAATCCGTAATGAGATAAAAATGTACTTGGTGTTGACCACGTGGCCGTCCTGCAGATTTCCTGCAATGAAACACCGCCTACTTTGTCTCATGATGTGGTAATAGCTTTTGTTGACCTACCAAAGATTTCTATTGGTGGCTCTTGTCCTACAGATATGTAATTGCCTGTCTTACTCACTTACTTATTGTGGTAGCTGATACTTTCAATCCTTAATGAATTGCCCCATTTACACAGACAAATATTGTGATGGTCTAAAAACATTAGATTTTTCTAAAGAAAACAAATAACGCCTTTTCGACATCTAAAGAGGATGAAATATCATTATGCGGCAATGGTTGAAAAACTGGTAGGATGATCTCTTGAGAGTAGCGGAAATGTGACTGTATTTTAGGTTTGAATTTCAGGTCTAGTCTTAAGACTACTCTATCTGGAAAACATTTCAAATAATGGTAGGAAATCAACAAACAACTCAATTCCCCATATCTACTTTTAGATGTTATCCCTATTAAGAATTCTAAAATGTTGAAAGGATCACCTTAAATCCGATTTATGGCATTATTTCTACACCATGACAGGAATTGTTTCCAATGCTTGGCATACACCAGCGAAGTTGGTTCTTTACTAGAAGCTTGTATGTCATATGCTACCTCCCTCAAGCAACCAAACTGCAGCAACCGTGGAGAAGTGTGGCTCACTGGTTAGAGCAGGCAGACCCTGAAGCAGAGGTCAGACCCGGGACCAGGGTTCAATTCCCGACGTGGCAGGGTCTAGAGCTCAAATGTCCATGGACTCGATAATTCTCGCTTCGGTGCCTGACCTAATCATGGGTTCACACTCTGCAACTCTGGGCATTAAGCTTGCTTAATCTCCACAACGGCCCCCGCGGCGGGATGCCTGGCTTTCACCTTGGGGATGCCCTGTAGGGGTTATCTCACAGGGAAAAGCCAGGACGGGTTCCCAAGGCAAGCGCGGAGATACCCCTTCGGGGGTCGATTCAGGCGCTATATAAGAAACATAATAATAATAATAACCCAACTCTTTCAACTTCCAAGCCATCAGCCTCAGCCGATGCAACTACTAGGTTAAGAGGACCAGATATTGAAGAGTGACAGAATGGAGGGAAAGAGGAAAATGCTGGTTTATTGATAATTGTTTTAGCACTAGGAACCACCACCTTCTCCCACCGAATCCTCTGAAGAACCTTCATGGGGCTGGGGGAATTGGTGGAAAATCATACAGAATGCCCAGTTACCATGGTAATTGCATTAGCCCTCATACTTCCTGACATGAAGTAATGGTACAGAAGTGGGGAAGAAGAGTGTTGAACAGAGGTACAAAGAGATCTATGCCTGTCTAGACAAAACAGTCTACTATCGACCAAAATACCTGTTGGGTGAGATTAAAATTCACTGATGATGGAATATTCCTGCCAAGACTTCCCATCTGATAATTGTCTTTGCCTGGAATATAGATTGCTTTTACCAATAACAAATCTTTCTCTGCACAAACAAAAATTTTCTTTGCTATATTAGCTAGAGATTGACATCTTGTTCCGCCTTGCATTTTTATGTAGGACTTTGCCAACTAATTGTCTGTCCGTGAATACTGACTTGTTGACTACGTCCTTTGCAACACTCTGTAGAACCTTCCAGATTGCTGCAAGATCCCTCTAATTAGAGGATTACAGTTTATCTGAATGGGCGAACTCAACTTTATCTCTTTGTTGTCTAGCATTACACTCCATCCCCATTGACTTGCATCTGTCGGCAGGACCACCGGAAGGGGATCTCACACCAAAGCCCCCTTCTGTAAGTTCTCCAGAAGCAACTGCCACTGATGTTGCTATTTTACTTAATGGGATACTGGAATCCAGTGTAATGTGGTTTGCATTGCTATATATGCATGCAAGAGAGTTACCACATGTCAAAACAGAAATGTTGGATCAATGGTACCAAATAATATAGTGTAACATTAGAGGGAAGGTTTACTGTGGATGTGTGTCATCTTTAATGCCATGTATAAAAGCTTCAACAAGTGAGTCACATTCCTGTGCAATGGGGTATTTCCTCAAGCCTGCTCGGTCCTCTAAGTGAAGATGCACACTCTCGGAAGACAACCAGGGGAGTATCGTCTTCCCCCAAGTCTGAGCCATTTGAGGAGTTGGGCCATTCCAGTGCATTGTGATGTGCCTGTTAGTCAGTAACAGGGATACGCCTATAAATTTAGTTGCAGCCGTATTTCAATCTGGACAAAGAAAGAGACCTAGCAACAATTCCTTTGCAGAACTATGCAGTTTACACCCAGTGACTTGGTAAAGCAAATTGATAATCTCAATCCAATAATTGGTGAGTGACCTGCATGACCAAAGAACATGGAGCAGGTCTGCATCAGGGGAATGACTTTGAGGATAAAGGGAGGATGATTCTGCGTAAATCTTGGAGATGCAACATCCTTGTCTGACATACTTGTTGACATTTTTTAGATCTAGTACAGGCCAAAAGTTGACGTCTGGCTTTAGAACTAAAAACAGGATTGAATAGAAAGAAGCCTGGTATCTGTAGGGACTTGGGAATCAGAATTATTGCTCCCTTCTGCAAAAATTCTTGAATACCCAATTTGATCACTTCTCTCTTCAGATCGAAAAATGGTTCCGAAGGGAGTTTAGTAATCTCTATCAAGTAGCCATCCTTTACATTTCCTAGGATCCATTTACCTGAAATTCGTTCGTTCCACTGTCTGAAAAGTCTCATATTGTTCCTACCACCATATTGCAGTAATTGTCACTGTTTTTGTGGCTCCTACTGAGCTTGTACTTTCTGTGGTCTAGAGTTACCTGCAACCGCAGCTCCCCAACCATGAGTCTGGTTGGACTGCTCCCCTGTGCCCAGCATCTCCCTCTCTGGCTTCGCAACAAAGCAGGTTCTGTGTGCCGCTTATGCGGATCGGCTCGGGAAGACATGCTGCATCTAAAATGTTCCTGTAAAGAACTCACAACAGCACGAAAGAAATTTCTGAAACAACCTTTCAATCAACGAGGGATCCGCACCAGGAGGCAAGCTCTGCTGGCATGTTTTGCACCTAGTGATTCACAATTGAACTGCAGAACAGTAAAATATTTGAGACTGTGCGGTAGCAAAATGCCAGAAATGCAGACAATAGGAACCTAGTCAGAAAAAATATATGTAAACGTGCAAGGGGTCTGAGGACACTTCGAACATATAATTCAAGTTGGTAAAACTGACAAGTTTTTTAAGCTACTATATCTGCACAAAATTAGAAAGCTTTTTTAGTACGGTTTTTAGATACAAGACTTTTATAAATGTACGTGACAGTTTTTAATTGAACATATTTTTTGTACTGCAACGGTTTTAATTAACTATGCAAAAAAACTACTTGAGTCTGGTTTCAAAATGGTCATCTTCCTTCCTGCAATCTTTAATATGGATGCATCTGAAAAACAATTTTCTTGCCACAAAATACCTAATGGATTGGAGTATCTTCTTCACATCCCCTGACCTTCTGAACCAAATCATTGAGCTGAGGAGGAATAAGTTAGTCTCCAAGGAATGGAAGATGATGACTCAAATATCTCATTTTAAAAACTTCAGCCATAACAAATGCCTCCCAGCAACAGACCTCCCTGCTGATAACTACACAAAATGTCTGATAAGAACTGCAGTAAAAGTTCCAGTATACCTAGAATGTCTGTAGGATCTTTATTGACCTGAATGCTATCAAAAACGAGTTAAAAATCTTTGAACTGCATTTGTGTGGTGTAAATTACATATGTAACAGATCGCAAGGCAAATTTAAATGTCATGCAAGTCCTTTTCAGAAAGTCCTCCACTTTCTTCACGTTTCATTTCTTTATTGAGTTTTTCCATTACTGTAACAAGATTGATACATAAAAAAATACACAGTCAAATCACCCTACAGGGCGAGTAAACAAACACCAGTAAAATGCAAACCCATAATCCATCTGTAGACCAGGCCTCCATGGAGGACTTGCAAAATATGAGGAGAAAACCCCAAAACATCTGAGTAGAAATCTCAAAGAACAGACCGAGAAAATGAGCAAGTAGGCAACAAATACTACTTAACAACTTAAAGGGTAAAAAAGAAGAACACAATCATTAAGAGGGGAAAGTGAGAAAGGAGACACATTCCCGCAGTGGGGGGAAAAAGTTGAGGGGAACACCCACACGTGAGGAAATAAAATAAGATGACCTTCTGTCCTCAGTATCTTTCAGGGCGAGTCATAATTACCCATCCCTACAGAATGAATATCAAGGAAGCCCCATTAATGAAAGCAAACAATGATGGGGATTGCTGTTATACTTTAAGGGGTATATTCACAAAACCGCGTGATAACTACCGCATGAGTAGCGTAACGCAACTTTCAATACTGCAGCCCATCACGGGAAAATAACCCCTTGACAACGTAGAATTCACAACACGGCGGTACCATGCGATAGTCTGCCGAAACCGCGGACAATGTCTGCGATGGAACAACCTAGATGGAGATAAAAACACAAACCACAACACAAAAACACACGCGATTGGGGCAAAGCGAGATGAGGAAATCAGCGATAAGCAGCGCCAGGCCTGTAACACACACCTGGCAGGCGGGAAAAAACACCATAAAAACAGAAAAAACAAACAAACACAAACTGACCAACACCCAAGCACCATGGAGGCAGCCGGAGCAGGCGCAGAGGACAAGTGCAACCCCACAAGCACCCCGGACGACCAGCCCGGGACCTCGGGGACAGGGAAGGGCAAGGACAAGAAAACGAGGAAGACGAAGTTCAGTCCACAGGTGAACAGGATCATATTCACGGGGGTGATGGAACACCATCAACAACTCTTCTTCACCTCCAACGTGTCATTGGGCACCAAAACTGGAATACGGCGGGACATCGTCTACAAGGTGAATGCCGTCGGAGAGCACAAGAGGACAATGGACAAGGTCAAGAGGCGATGGAATGACATCAAGCGGAAGACCAAGGAGAAACTCTCCACCAACCAGAAGGCAGCAACGCTGACTGGAGATGGGGGCCCAGCACCACAGCTGAAGCTGGATGGCATGGAGGAGCTGGTGTCCACAGTCATCAGTGTGGAGACTTGCCGGAGTCGGGGGACCGGACACTGCTCGACAGGACACAACACAACTGCAACAGGGTGAGTGACCAACAGGTACTGGGGGGACGGGTAGAGATGGCCACAATGGCACACATGTACAATCAAGCAGAGCACAGTGCACACCCACAATGACCCTGGGTCATCGCCCACATCTACTGACTGTCACAATGTACAATGCCATGCTGTCTGAATGTCAACATGTACCATGCGACTATATACATGTGGACTCATTGTGATACTCCATCTCCCATTCACATCACAGGGCCACCGTCAACACCCCCTGCAGAGCAGTCCCAGCCACTCTTCACTGATGACGAGGAGGAGAACACCAGCATCGACACCCAAACCATCTAAGACATCATTGACCTCGTCCGCCAATCACCACCAGGCCCAGCTACAACGATGAGACCTCACCCACCACCCAAACCCCCCAGCAGGAGGCAGCCATAGCCCCGGCACTCTCCCAAGACCCCCAGGAACAACACATGGCTTTCCAACGCCGTGTGCTGGAGGGCCAGAGGGAGACGGCTGAGCAGGTGCGGGTAGGCTTTGACCTCATGGCTACCAAACTGGACGCCCTCCTTGAGTGTCTAGGCCCGACCCATGGTCTCCAATGAGCCATGACTGACATCGCTGGAGTCATGACGCGGAGGGAAGAACACCTGTCCTCTCAGAGTGGCTCCAGCGATGCCAGCCGTGAGCTGGCACACATACGGAGGATCATGGAGGACATGGTGCGGATGGAGGCGGAAAGGATGGCAGCCACCGCTGCACATCAGCGAAATGTAGCTGGGATCTATCATGCCATGCAGGTCTACATCATGGCATCACCGTCACAAGGCGTGGTGCTGATGAATGCTGCTGCCCCCACACCATGCACATCTCAGCCCCCTGGTGTGTCTGTGCCTCCCAGTGTGGCAGGTCTATCCACCCAGGCACCTGATGTGTCAGTGGCACACAGTGCTGCAGCCGGAACAGCAACACCCACAGGTGGGGCATGCAACATATCCGGGGACGAGGACGTGGATGGGTTTGTGATCAGAAGGAGGCAATAGCATTCATTCCCGCCAATGGGCCTGTTGCTGCTTGGTCCTGCACATCGCCTCATGACCTTCCACTGTCCCCCGATACACTCAGATGCACTCACCTTGGACAGCGACATGGACTGACACATCCTGTCCGACGAACAATAACACGGCAGACAGACTGCGGACTGTACCCTTGCTCCACTGCAGTACTGGTCATCCCCGGATGGACTTTGGCTGGCCCTCCACGGGCCCATATTGTGTGGTGTGCTCGGCATTGCCCTGTACCGCTCCAGCTGCAGAACTACTGGATGTGCCAATAAACAGCTAGTGACGCACTGCTTTGTCATGTCTTACTTCATTCATGTATGGATGTATGGACAGTGCCTTCCCTTGCGTCACTGATGTTCAATCTACGGGATGCGAGTCAGAGGGTACGACATTGTGTTTTGTGTACATGGTCCCGTGGACACTACAACAGAGACACACGCATCAGTCACTTCCTTGTCCGGACATGGACTGAACCATGCCCAGAGCCCACGAGTCATTGTTGCAAGGCCTGAGCTGGTCTGGCGTACGGCAGGCCAGACCACTCCGCTTACGCTCCAAAGGGGGGCCACATTGCTACCCCTCGCAGGCGTACTCGCTGGTGGTGTGCAAGTCACTGGTCTAGTCGTCAGCATGTCACAGCCACTCCCTGAGGGCAGGTTTTCACACACACCACACCCATCCGGCACAGGCGTCACTGGCCATATGACTGTGCCAACATAAGGGGCCTACAGCATCACATCCCCCAATTCCGGTGCTGACTGGATGCGGACGCTCCACCCTTCTCATCCATAATGGGCACATTAGTTGTTGCGCACAGGGTTGGTGGCATCCGAGGCCTGGCGGATGGCAAGGGCCTACCGCCACGTGGCATCGCCTCCTGAATCACAGAGTTAGTGGCACCCATAGGGCTGAGGGGTCTGCAGCCTGCGATGGTGCCGGGTGCACTGGTATGTCACATGCCATGGAGTAATCAGGACCCTGCACCACACGTGAGACCTGGTGGTCTGCGGAGCGTGGCTGCATGGTGTGGAGGGTGCCATGTCCGTGGGCCCTGGACTTGTGGCTTGCAGCCGCACGTGGTGGGACCTCCCGTCTATGCGCCGGTGACGGAAGGTGAGCATTGAGGCCTGGGTGTACATGGGTGGCCAAGCTCCGATGGACGGCAGGAGGGGCTGGTGAGCCTCTGCTTGGGTGTGCATGGGCGGGCAGGCGATGTTGTCTTGTGCAATTGTGTGTACTGTGCCAATCGTGTATCTGGACTCTGTTTCAGATGACGGCTCTGTGTCAGATGTGTGACCTGGGGTACTGCTATGCATGCCGGCAAGTGGTTGGAGACACACCGGTGGCAGCAGGTGAGCAGTGTGCCCTGGGTGCGCAGGGACGGCTCTCCCTCTCTTCTTCTCCCTGTCTCCTTCTCTCTCTCTCTCCCTCACTCTCCCTCTCCTTTTCTCCCTATCTCCTTCTATCTTCCTCACTCTCTCTCTTCTTCTCCCTCTCTCCTTCTCTCTCCCTTACTCTCTCTCCCTCTCCCTCTCTTCTTCTCCCTCTCTCCTTCTCTCTCCCTCACTCTCTCTCCCTCTTCCTTTCTTCTTCTCCCTCTCTCCTTCTCTCTCCCTCACTCTCTCTTCCTCTCCCTCTCTTCTTCTCTCTCTCTCCTTCTCTCTCTCTCTCCCTCTCTTCTTCTCTTTCTCCTTCGCTCTGTCTGTCCTTTGATGTGCGCAGGACACACCTTCTCATCATGTTTTTTGTCTTGCAGGCTGGGACCTGCGGATTGTCCAGAGGAGAGCGGCCATTTGTCATAATTTCATTTCTGTGTTATTTTTGATAAAGTTAGATTCGTTGCTTCGGAAGTGGATGTGTGCTGCTCATTTCTGTTTCGACACATGCATGTCACCAGTTGTGATTGTGCGACGGCAGGCTGATTATTTTGGACATGTTTGGGTGTAGCTGATGTGGCATGTCTTTGGTCGGGGGGTGCCAGGGAGGGGTGGTCCGGGGTGTCGGTGGGTGTTGTGGCCCTCTTGGGTGTCCGGGCCGCACAATGTGTGGCTCCATGGCATCTTTTGCCCTTCCGATGTGGCCCTGGGCTGGTCTCCATTTGGTGGTGCAGACTGCCGTCCGGCATAACACCAGGTCAGAGTAGGTGTAGATTTCCTGGTGCTAACGCGCCTAATCGCCTGTTTTGTGTTCTTATCGCCGATGTTGCTGTTCGTTGTGAATGTTGAGGAGTGGTGTTTTCGTGGCTTTTGGCATGGGAACGCCTACTCTACATCTTATTAGCGATATTTGTGGGGGTCCTTTGTGGCGATGTTTTTTGCGACTGCTATCGCATGTAAACTGGTGATAATGGCTGTTAGCACCAGCTTGTGAATGGGGCGGTAAATTTATCACAACTTTGGCTGCAATAAAGTGCAGTTAATTCGGCGATAGCTCCTTGTGAATATGGCCCTTACTTGTTTACATGTAATTGTAAGTCTTACTTTCCACATTTGCACATGACAATGGGGGCATCACAAGTATCTCTAGCTTATTTATTGTCCAATAGAAGAGCAATGGCTTTTCATTTCAGAATCGTTACTTTCTTCTCTTTAATGATGTCGAACTGTGTTCTTCATGCAACAGCTCCTGGTGCAAGCCTCAGAGTCTGCCCGCATTCCACTTGCCTGCATAGATTAAGACACAAGCTCAGTGAGCTCCTATGTTTCTGCTCGCGCTGTGCTCCACATGCTTGTTGTCAAGATAAAAGTTCTTCAGTGGCAAATTCACGCTGCTGAACACATGTCTTCGGGGAAGAGGAGAGCAGCACAGACAACTAACACCAAGTTTATGTGAAGAAGGCCACAGTATTTAAACAGGTGCACATCACAATTAACCTAGGCCTTTGCATTACGAAACTACAACCTCACTATACAAAGTTACAAACCTATTTTACTCTACCCCCTCACCCA
This sequence comes from Triturus cristatus, assembly GCF_964204655.1. Classification (NCBI taxonomy): domain Eukaryota; kingdom Metazoa; phylum Chordata; class Amphibia; order Caudata; family Salamandridae; genus Triturus; species Triturus cristatus. Next base: position 143,908,976 of record NC_140580.1, on the reverse strand, counting down.
TGAGCTATCCCTCCCCACTTCATAACAATTTAATACATCAATATTGTATCTGACCAATGGCTGTTCAAATGTAACTGACACCTCTAAAATCCATTCCCTCTCTCCTACATCTATTAACCTGTTAGCCCACTAAATTTTCTATCTAAGCTTAAACTTCCTGTCTCAACTAGGTACCTGCCTCATGGTACCTATCTTAACACAATAAATCCCCCTTTGCACACCTGTAGCAATAGTCTTGCCCAAAAATTAAAAGAGAAACTTTTACGCCAAGACAAAAAACCCTGGAGAAGGGGTGGGTGGGTGGGGGTAAATACTGCCACTGCCAGCCACTGAGTCACCTGAGAAAATGGTGGTGGGCATACACATTGCCCGATTTTATACCCTTGGGCTACAAAAGAAGCCCAAACAAAGCCCATATCCCAGAGCAGTCACCTGACTACTCCACTTCCCCAAAATACCAGGGGGCAGACCTGCCTCTGGTTGGCTGCCCCCCAAATCTCCCTTGAGGAAGAGGGAAGCGGCACAGACCACTAACACCGGTAAACTTGCCTACCCGTTCCCCTTTCAGCCTGAACTGCCACTGACAACAACGATAAACTTTGGTAAACCATGACAACTTCTCTGCCAACAGCCACCCAGAAAAAGATGGGGGGCTGAGCTCCTTCCCGCCTTTTTCTGCCCCCATGTATCAATTGGTGTGCACCTAGAACCAACTGACATTAAGAACCTTTGTAAAGACCAGCTTAATCTGTAACAAGTAAGGCTCCATGCCCAGGAAAGATAAATGGACTCCATCCCCGTGGAAAAACTCCTGATCATTGTAACAGAGGTCTGAATGCTCTAACCTACCTATCCCGAAGTCCCTACAGAAAATTGCATCTACTTATTCAGTTTCCTCCTCGCCTTTTCTCATGCCGCTGTTTTTTTCGCCCCCCTCCACACTCTCCTAGGTATGAACTCTGTCCAGACCACATGGCAGCCAGCCCACAAGGTAAGTATCGTCCTTAGATCTGCCTTCATGCATTTGATCAGTGCCAAGCCTTTCTGCACCACCAAGTCATTTTTACCTAGATGAATCAACAGGTTGGCCGGGCAATGCCTCCCTAGCCCGAGGTTTCTCAGACAAGTAAGGGGCTCCCCCATCTCATTCCCCTTAACCATGCCACTTAATATCATACATGGACACATCAAAACCAAAATCTGTCCCCTGCCCTGTAGTCCTTGTGTGCCGTTCTGCCCATTTCACAAAGGAGTGGCCTACGATCCATAGCTTCAAACCTGTTGCATGGGGACTGGGGACGGCACCTGGAATAGAAACAAAAGAAGACAACCAGTGCCATAACTTAGCAAGACTGTTCCCACCCCCTGACATATTGCTTAAAGCAATTCGTCGACCACCTACCTACATCCATGATGCCTTCTGACTCCCAACCCTGCCTACCTGCTTCTGCAGTCATGCCTATACGGAAAGAATGGGTCCCATAGCCGCGTAGATCTACTCCAATCAAGCGGAGCAGCTTGCGCATTAGTGACAGCAGCTAAAAGGGGGGACTGGTCTACCGTCTATTTTTTTAAGGAACCCTTCTATTCTCTGTCCCTGTCCCCTGTTACATGGCTGCACCCCCCAACACACGGGGCATAAGCGTGCTACAGGATACTTCCTAAGGAATATGCTCCTGCCCCTGTGGTCTGTCTTGGACTTGTAAAACCATATTTGCAGGCTCTTGTGATATCTATAGATGTGCTCTCATATGACCCCTCTAGCATCTTTACCCCCAAGCAATTCTGACACTCCGAAAGGCCCCAAAGAACATCCATGACATGAGCGCTTAAAATAGTGCCAACTCACTATCCGAAGCACCTACTGCTGATAGAGCTCCCATCACCCTTCCGAAAATCTATAACGTCAGCGGCCTCCTCTCGGGACTACGATGCCCTGGCCAGCCTGTGAAATCTCTCCCACTGTGAATGGGGCAAAGGATCTGCTATGTCATTGTCCACACCTGGCACGTTTTGAGCCATAAATATTATATCATGATGTAGGCATTGTATGACAAGCACTCTCAATAATTTCAACAACTGGGTATTCTTCGCTGACTGCCCTTGACAACCTCCACCACATACATATTGTCCACCCTGAAAAGTACCTTCTGAGACAGCTGATCACCCAGAGCTGTAGTGCTACCACTAGAGTTGAGAAATCCAGAAACGCAATTCTGCGCCCCCCCTTCAACTGCTGCGGCTAATCTTCTGCACACCAATGACCTTCCCAAAAGAGGCCAAAACCTGAACCTTCTGCTGCTATTGGGATCCCATTGAAGTGTAGGAATGACCTTCACATCCGTAAGTCCCCTACAACACCTGCTGAAAGTCTGATGTGGTAGTGTTAAACCTGACAGTGACATACCCAACTGGCAAAAGAATGTCCTCTCTACATGCACCACTCGGCAAGCAAAGTTCAAGTCTCCCAAAAGTACATGTACCTCTTTAACTGTGAATTTAGCCTTGCCTACCATTCCGTCCAGAAGGTATTGTGTTTTCTATTTCTTATCTTCCGGCAATCTGGTCACCAATGCTTGGGAATCAATCTAAGTACCCAAAAAGACAAGACTGTGCTGGGGCCTATTGTCTTCTCAGGTGCTAAAGGCATGCCTAAGTCAACCATGAGCTCTGTGGGGGGGCGTGGCCAGCAGCATGGCTGAGTAATCGCACTTGCCGAGGCTCCGTTCGCCCGCCACAAATCCTGTTCTAAATCCTGTCTTTCGGCCACGAATAGCACACGCTCCTTCAAGCAGAGTGTGCTTCGAATCCCAGCCCGGCGGAACAAATTGCCCATGGAGCCACAGCGAAGTACTGTGGGGAGGAAACGCGACCTACAAGCCGACAGGACCTGGCCTCCAAATGGCCCACCAGACCTGGTGACTCAGCTACGTTGCCCCGGGGCTCCTCGCAGCACCAATGAGGGGAAGGCCCCTGTGAGGCGTTACGCCCACAGGGGCAGATAATCCGGTAGGTGTCACCGGTGACACCTACCGGATTATCTGCTGGAGGCAGAGAACACCATCGAGATTGGGCCCTGCAGACCTCGTGGTGCCGGAGCGGAGGTCTCCACTTTTCCGGTGGCTGTAAAGGTGATTGGCACCGTGGGGATGAGGGGAATGCACTCTTTCCTTTCCCCCTTGACCTGCGGCAATGCTGAATGTGCCGCAATTATCCTGCCAGCATACAAGCTGGGGAGAGAGGCTTGTCTCGACGGACCCACGAGCTCTCTGGCCTGTAGATGCACCCGGAGTTAGTGAGGGGCCACAAATAGCCGGGGCCGATAGGAGCGGGGCGCCAGAGCCGTCTCCCTGAGGTGGAGAGGCTGTGGGGGCGGTCGGCCTCTTACACAGCGGGGTTTGGGCCTCCCTCTCCTTCCCCCCCGGTCCGCGCCAAGAGGCGGCACCCGCGGCGATCCTGGGGAGCGGTGCGCTGCGGATGGTCCTGTCATGGCACGCTGATCCTCCCGAGGCACAATTCCATGACCGGGCCCCATTGAGGAGCGGGCCCGAGTGGGCCTGGAGATGGGGTGCATCCGCTGGCCGGGCAATTTGAAGAGGACGCGGAGTGGTGACAGAGGCCCTGGGACTGGGGGTGAGTTCTGCTAGACGCAAGGAGGGGCATGGGGATACCCCATGCTGTTTGGGTCCCCCGGCCCCTGAACATAGTGGCACACCATGGAAGAGCTTGCAATAAGGACCCCCTGGGGAAACGCTATAATACCAGCCTGGATCTGCTGAGAGTCTGTGCACACACCATCCATCTGTGAGTTCCTTGGGGTGCATGAGCTGAATATTCCCCCATAAATTAGTCATTTCTTCCCCCTAATAGAGGACCATTCTGTGCCTGCACCGCGATAGACATTGGCACAGACTGGGACGGTACGACATTTGTGAGGGGGCCCCTGAGTACTAGTTGGCCCAGCGGAGGCACTTGAGAATGGAACACCAGTGAGAGAGCATGGGGAAAGCCCGGGAGACCTAATACAGGGAAAGAGACTCCTGGTGAACACTGGGGAGAGGCCCTCGTGAGTCGAAGTGTAACGAGTGCCAAGAGGCGCCATTGTGCACTGACCTAGCAATCAGAGAAGCGGCGCCGTAGTGAGGAAAGAGGACACAGGTGGCGGCCCCTTAGCTACTATTGCACTCGAGAGGGGCAAGATTGACCACACATCCCAGACTCTACCCCCCCACGATAGCCCCCCATAGCCGACCATGGCCAAAGATAAAGAACCCAAGACCCAAAAACAGGGAAAAATGGACAAGTATACTAAGGTACTCCCCGCGCCCACTGAATTGGAAGGAGAGAATGCCAGTGCACCGGATAATACAGCTATCCTCCAGGCGATCCATACGTCCAGAGAAGCAATAGAAGGCAAAATTGCCAAAATACGAACCGAGGTGTCTCTCCTCCGACAGGATGTACGCAACATCGCGGACCGAGTCACGCAAGTGGAGGCTCGCCGTTCAGAGGTTGAGGACACGGTGCATAAATCCCAAGGAGACATCACGGAGCTCCAGGCCAGTATGAGAGAGGTGATGTGGAAGGTTGATGATGCTGAAAACAGAGCTCGGAGAAACAATCGTCACTTTATTGGGGTACTGGAAGGACAGGAGAACGCGGACCCCATTGCCTTCCTGATGACATGGCTGAGAGAAGCCCTGCCGGGTGCCAAGTTTTCCACCTGTTTTCTCATCGAGCGGACACATAGGATGCCGGCTATGAGGCCTCCGCCCGGGGCCCCTCCGCGTCCCCTGATTGCACAATTCCTGAACTATCAAGCACGAGATATGGTTCTAAGAGAGTAACGGAAAGTGGGAGAACTTAAGTTGGCAAACGCTAGAATTATGATCTTCCCCGACTATTCCAGGGAGGTGAAGAAGATGCGGAGGTCCTTTGACTCCATGAAAGTTAAACTCCGAGCTCTACACATCCAATATATGCTTCTCTTTCCGGCCAAACTTAAAGTCTTCCGCGACTCGACCCAATTCTTTCAAATGCCTGAAGACGCCTGGGTCTGGATCGAGGAACGCCCAAGGCCCAGACCTGAGATGAGTGGCAGTGGGACGCAACCTGGTGACTCGCAATCATGATGGGAGCCTAGACCACAGAGGGAAGGAACAAGGAGGCACCTCGTCGGGACAAATCCAAAGCGCTTAGGGACCATGCAGCCCGGGACTCCATATCGGCGGAGAGGGGACCCCTGGTCGGGGGGGGACTCGGGCCGCCACCAGAGACTCGACCCAGGGGGCAGCGCCATGCTGATCATTCGGATCAAATCTCCCCGGAGGAATCTGACTGCGATCACCCCCTGCTCAAGGCCATTCATAATGTTTAAGGATCTGGGGCAATGACCCCGGAAATGGTGTCCGAACACCAACTGCAAACGAACAAGAGTGGTGAAGAAAATGTGAACCGAGGGCGTGAGCGAAGAACATGCTGGCAAACCAGGGACTGCAAGGAGGCCCCCCGACCTGTTTGCCTCAGGGAGAGACTGTGTGACTTACTCTCCTGAACTGGGATAATATCCTTTGTTGCTTTGTTCTTTTTCTGGGGTTAAGGGGGTGGGAAAGGGAGGGTTTGACAGATTCGTCAGTGGACTCATACGCCTGTTGTCATGTTGACAATTGAAGGGTTAGATGTAGGGTGTGAGAGGATGTGGGGTGGAGGTTCAGGGAGGGGATGAAGAGGGAGTTTGGATTTTTTGGATTTACAAGGTTTTTTGTTCTCAGTTACAGCAGGATGTCTTCAATTACAGAACTGGATACAGCGGGAAAGGGGTTGGCAGGGTAGGGAGCACTCCTTATACAAACCACATGAACCATGTACGTAATGCATGACATACCATATACTGTGTTGATGTGGACATCAACAGGCTGTGCAGTAAGATTAAGAGGGGCCTAGTGAACATGTATATCAAACGGATTAGGCCGGACGTGATCCTCTTGCAGGAGACTCATCTCTGAGGCACTAGATGTGCATTTATTTGGAGAGGGGCCTATGTCACATTGGCCCATGCCGGATTTTTCCCTGGAGCCAGTGGAGTGGCTGTCCTTATAAAAAAAAAAAAAATCGGATAACTAAGACCTGGGTAGACCCGGGGGGGGGCACATCTGCAGTGGTTCGGGGTGCATGGGAACGGAGAGAGATCACCCTGGCCAGTGTCTACGCCCCGCCGCGGTTACAGTCCCAGACACTCCTGGCAGTGGCCATGATCCTGTTAGACTCAGACTCTTCAACCCATCTTATAGGGGGCGACTTCAATGATGTGATGAACCCGCATTTTGATAGGTCCTGGCTAGCGACGGGCACCCAGACGCCCACCCCATTGGCAGAATTTGCGAGATCACTGAGACTGACGGATCTTTGGCGCCGGCACAACCCACTTGACCGTAGCTACTTCTTTTTCTCACGGGCGCATAAGACCTTCTCCCAAATTGACTGCCTCTTTACCCCGGCAGGGAAAATTCAAGTGATTGAGGATATAGAGTACCTGGACTAGGGGTATCTCGGTTCACTCGCCACTAAGGTTGAAGGTGGGGGGCAATGCACATTAGCCCAAGTCAGGCTGGAGACTTAATGTTTGGGAGTTACGGGACAAGACAGTAGCAGATACTGTTGACATCGAAAATTTATTTTTCCAAGATAATGAAGGCTCTGTTACCTCGGAGGCCAGCCTTTGGGAGGCATACAAGGCAGTCCTTAGGGGGAGGCTAAAAGACGTAATTGCACGAAAGCGTAGAGAAGAAACGATACAAATGCAAGACTTAGAAGGCAACCTGCCTGAACTAGAAAATAAACTGTCCCCAGATATAGAGGAAAGGATGCTACAGCAAATAGAGGTCACGCGGAGGTAGCTCCGCGCTTTAGCAGAGGGAGAAGTACGCATCCAAATTCAGACCACTCAACACAGACTGTACGAGTCTGGGGATAGAGCGGGGAAGTTGCTAGCCTGGTTAAGCCGGAAGAAAGGGAAGCGCATTGGGTAAACCAGACAGAAGAGGTGGGGACACTTAATAGCACAAGCGATTGTGACAGCATTCGTTGACTACTACACTAATTCATATGCTGCCCGGTTGACAACTGATGACAATAGCATAGACGATTATCTTAAGGCAATAGATATGCCCATCCTGCAAGTCGAAGACTCAGCGGCCCTAGACACAGAGATCACTCTAGAAGAAGTCTCTACGGCCATTGCCAAACACAAGTGGGGAAAACCCCCAAGGCCAAATGGACTGCCAGGGAAATTCTTCAAAATAAACAATACTAGGTTAGCTCCACGTCTCTTAAATATGTTCCTAGTTGCAAAAGAGGAGGGAGCACTCCCTCCGGTCCTCTGCCAGGCCACAGTCGTTGTAATACCGAAATCGGGCAAACCCCCAGAAAATTGTGGCTCCTATTGCCCAATTTCACTTCTTAATGTTGAAACCAAGATTTTGGCCTCCATACTTGCCACACGTCTCTTGACGGTCATTACGTCCCTGATACATAAGGATCAGTCAGGCTTTATGCCCAAATGTGCCACGCACCTAAACCTCTGTAGGCTGGCAAACTGGCTGGACGCAGCCAAAGAGAGGGAGACTCCCCATTTCCTACTTTCACTTGACGTCAAAAAGGCATTTGATACAGTGCATTGGCCCTTCGTGAGGCAGGTCCTCATAAAACTGGGCTTCGGACATAACTTCCGGACATGGGTTGATCTCTTATACACGAACCCCAGGGCTAGAGTAAGAGTAAATGGCGTTAAATCAGCCGAGTTTCCCATCCAGCGGGGGACCAGACAGGGTTGTCCACTGTCCCCTCTGCTCTTTGCACTTGTTCTGGACCCCCTTGCGTGTCTGATCAGAGCACACCCTGACCTAACAGGGTTCCGGGATCCCAAGAGGTAGCTGCTGGATGAACGAATCTCACTGTATGCAGACGACATCCTTCTATACGTAACTAACCCTGATACGACACTCCCGATCATTTTTCAGGTAGTCGAAAACTACGGTAAACAGGCAGTGTTACAAGATTAATTGGGGGAAGTCAACCATATACCCAATAGAGGGCCGCATAGATGGATGCTCCATACCGACACACCTTCCCATAGCAACGGAGGGCTTTAAATATCTAGGGCTATTAATTTCTGAAAATGTAATGAGCTGCCTCACCCATACCATCCAGCGCTTTTTAGCGGACTTCCGGGACGACGCGGCTAGGTGGCGGCGTCTGCCCCTGACTTTACTGGGAAGGGCCGCTATATTAAAAATGATTACGCTACCCAAGTTATTATTCATATTCCAAAACACATGCTGCAGAATACCGGAGGCTCTCTTTAGGGCAATAAATAATGAACTACGTACTTTGCTGTGGGACGGTGGTCCCCCTCGAATGGCTCTGCAAACACTGCAACGCAGCCAGTATAATGGGGGAATGGCACTTCCGGATGTCCGGGCATACTACAGAGCGGCACACCTCGTGGTTGTCAATGAATGGGGGAATGCCCCCCAGGACCACCCATCATACACCCTGGAGAGGCTCTAATTTCAGAAACATTCTTAAATAATGAACTACATACTTTGCAGTGTGACGGGGTCCCCCTCGAGTGGCGCTGCAAACGCTGCAACGCAGCCAGTATAATGGGGGAATAGCACTTCCGGAGGTCCGGGCATTCTACAGAGCGGCACACCTCGTGGTTGACAATGAATGGGGGCATGCCCCCCAAGACCACCCATCATACACCCTGGAGAGGCTCCAATTTCAGAAACATTCTTACCTTCACTACATATATTGGGGCCCGGGGGTGGCAGGCTTGCTGCCAGCAACTCAGAGGGCGATTGAAGCATGGAGAGAAGCCGAACGAGTGATGAAATGGAACAAGAGACTGACTAGGTCTACACCCCTTTGGGAAGGCAAACGACTGCCTGAATTAGCAAAGCTACAGGGGTTTCAAAGATGGGACGCTATTGGTATTACCACCCTTGGGGATATAACACGACAGGGCGCCCTGTTAATGTTTGCGGAGTTGCAAACGGCCTATAGCCTGCAGCATTACAAGTATATTCAACTCCGGCATGCTTGGCAGACGCAAAAATCTGACACTATTGGCCTCCCAGAATATGCCCCACTGGAAGGCCGGTTGCTACAGGAAGAGATACCGGAGAAAGCAGTCTCATGGACGTATAACACCCTACTAAACAACATACCCGACAACCTACTAACACTCCGGTGCAAATGGGAGGACTTGGTAGGTACACTAGAGGACATAGACTGGAAGACGTTACGAATGCACCCTAGGGAGGTGGCAATTAAGCTGCGGCTACGACATGTTCAATTTAAAATCCTACACAGGGTATACTATGACAGGGCCAAGTTAAATACGATGGGTAGAGAGTAGACGCCGGACTGTCTACGTTGTAGAACAGAATGCGGATCCTTCATTCACATTTTATGGGACTGTCGCCAAATCTATAACTACTGGTCACGGATAGTGCAGGAACTCAATAACATACTACATGCACAAATCCCGATGGACCCTAAATATGTGTTATTGGGCATCCACACGGATGTTGACATCCCCAGATATCAACTTCTGTTGAGTAACCTAGGCCTTGTAGTGGCAAAACATGATATATCCAAATATTGGGGTAGACCAGAACCTCACGCTTTGAAAGAGTGGCGAGTTGGTATGGCTATGTACATGGGAGCCGAAAAGACAGTATTTAAAGCGAGGCGTTGCCCGAGAAAGTTTAGGAAGGCTGGCAGCCGTGGTTGAGCTACTATAACATAAAAATGGAAGATGAGGAGGAGGACATACTGGAAGATACGTAAATACACAGGGGTTATTACTCTAGGCTCATATCTAGCTCAGGAATTGTCGAGGTGTCTCATACAGGGGATGAAAGGCACCAGGGGGCCATGGAAGATAATCGTAATGCCACAAATTCTGTATCCTTACTACCTGTATGCCTTGCCCTTTGAATTCAATGGACACTGGTTGGGATATACATGCTAATATGTTTGATAAAATACATGAGGTCTGTGAAACTGTCTAGCACACATTGGCGGTCTGCAGAACTAAGCCTCCCTACGAAGAAGAAATCATCTAAGTAGTGGGTTAACAAATCATTGCTGGTGTACCATGTGAACATCCACTAAAGAAAGGATTTGAAGCACTCAAAAAGAAAACAGGAGATCAAGCATTGGCAATGCCTTATCTAAGTACCAACTACCCTCAAACGGTATGCCCAGCAGGTAAGTAATTAAGTAAAACATTTATAAAGCGCACAAATGCTAAGGCGTCTTGATGCTGAATGTGACGTGTATCGTATGCTTCACCAGAGTGGGGAGATCGTGCTTCTTACTTGGACAGGAATAACCCGGTCTTAAGCATCTTACTGAACACAATTCTATATGATTGTAACCTAGGTAAAAGTTAGCAGGGTGTACCGGCAGGCTATGGGAAGCAGACTTAATGTTACTCTTAGCGATAAGAGCCCCCTGTCTCAGCTTGTCCACCAATGCTAAGGCCACGTCCACCAAGGAATTTGTGATCGAGACTTGTTCCACGGGTATATAGTCATTGGCTGACTGGCCCTCTGGCCAGGAGAGATTCTGAATGAGATGGAACTGACCTTGCTCTTTTTTGGGCACTACTCCATTTAGTGACACAATTAAGTTGTCCTTTCTCGAATCTCCTTACTCAGTTTTTCCCTCACAATTTGTTTGTGCTCTGATGCTGACTTCACATTGGCCTCCTAACGTCACAGTTTTGGGTCCTCACATCTCAATCTAAAATACCATGTAAAACCTTCCAACAGCAGCACAGCATTGCCACGGTTATCTAGTGAGCAAGCCAAAGTTCTAGCCTGTCTAATTTAATAGGCGTATGAGCTTTTCCCTGCAGGCCCCTGTCCCCCTTCTCATGCCTTGTATGTGTTACCCTACCCATATTGCTGCTCCCATGCTGTTGACCTCCAGTAGACCACTGCTTGTGCCCATACTCCCCTGCATCTGGTGCCCCCCCAAAGCTACTGATATCGGGTTGCCTGCCTGCACATTTGGAACATTTGTGGCGGAATTTGTAGAATTCCCTCATGCAGTCTCCCTTATTATAGTCCCTGCAGGCTTCGAAATGGGTAGTTTGTCCTTTGGTTGACGCTCCCACCCCTCCCCGTGGAGATATGATTGGCAGCCCACTGGCAGTAAAGAACGTCTTGCCAAACTTGGACAGGACCATTATAGGCTGCCACAAATCTGTGTCTAGCACCCCCCAATGTGCTTCAGGGTCAACCGCAATGAGGTCCCGAACATACCCTCCGTAATATAACTGGGCCTTCCTTATTACATCCATGTATTTAAACAGTGCTACAGACCTCTCCAGGTGCTGTTCGCAATAAACACTTGCGTATATGAAGAAAGCAGCTGTCCAATTTTCAATGGTGACTGGATCTCTCTCTTTTGGAAAGCTCCAGCTCCTCCTCTTTTGATCCCTTCTTAGACCTCAGCTCCCTATGGAGGAGCTTCAAAATGTCAACGTATTCGCCCTTCCAGATCCTCTCTTTTGTTGAGAGCATGAGGTGCACCCTTGGCAGTTCAGATGTCCCCATGTACGGCAACATTTTAAATTTCACTTCTTTACTCTCAAGTTTATCTCTCTTTTTGGATTCCTCTTGTCCCTCGCTCGTTGATCCTGTCCCTGTCCCTGAAGTAATACCTACCTCCTCCTTGCTGGCTGCCTCAGGCTTTTTCCGACCTGATTCCCCATTGATGCTCCCTCTTTTTTGCCTTTTTGTCCTACCACTGAATGTGTGCGTTCCCTTAAGCTGTGCCCACTCTGGTATCTTTTACATAGAAACCATTCTGTAGGCAGGCCTCCCTCCCTGCTCTCCTGAGGCTCTTTTGCCTCTTTTCCCATGGATACCCTGCAAGAGGGGTACGCACTGCTATGCAACACCTTACCTCTTGCCAAGGTTGGTGCCCGCTACAGAGCCCGCCACTTTGCTACCCTCTCGTCGCCAGGTTCAAATCCGACCTTCAGTTTTTGTTTAATGTGTTTATTGAAATTTTGTAATTATATGAAAACGTGATGCAGAAATGCATAACAGCAACAAGTATAAGTTGGAGAGACAATTTACATTATTGAAAGGTGCATAAAAGCCTTACAAAGATAGAAAACAGCGAAAGTATCATGCCTTATAGATATATAGTCACTTAAGCAATTGTACTTTGACTTTCCGACATTTTAAATCAATCTTCCCTGCCTGTCATTAAAGCAATATCCCAACCAACACCGTGGAAGAGCACTAATTGCTCTCCAAAACATTAGGGCTGCACATTTCTGGCAACACCGTTCAGCGGGCCTATTGAATCACGATCGTTATGCAAATAACCAGATTCATTATATAACAAGAACTTTATATAACCATACAGAAAAAATCCACTGGGAGAAACAGTGTGGATAATAGTAGAAGGAAGGAGGGGGGGGGGGGGAAGAACAAAAGAGGGAAGGGGGGGTTTTGCATATGGAAACAATCTGTTTTTCTAAAACCATATCATCCCGCACGCAGTCCCAGGCATACCATACCCAGAGCACATTTCAAGAAACTATATCATCCGAAATGAATAGGTGTACTAGGTGCATTAACTCGCTAGTGACTGGGCTCCTCATGCCCGGTGTGTGGATCAACCTGGTTGGTGTCAGAAGCAGCAGAGGAGTCCGTTGGAGATGATGCCACTTGTAATTCTGTCAGCAACACTCCCCATGCTGCTGCAATGGGATACTTACGGAGTCCCAGCGTGTCCTCTCTTAACAATAAGGTCGCCTCTGCTTTAGCCCAATATAACATCTAGTGAACCCTTGCTGTGAGCGAAGGGGGGTCAATTGACTTCCATCGGCGGGTAACCAATCGCTTGGCCACCGCCAACTCTAAGTCAAGAAAACGAGAAGTAGCCTTGTACTTCCTATCTCATGGAAAAATACCCGTGATACAAGCCCCCCATGTATTCGGTAGAGCTCTGTCCGAGCTGGTGGTTAATAAACGAATCACTCTGAGCCAATAGATCTGTAGTCTGGGACAGGACCATATCATATGCAATTGATCAGCGTCCACCAATTGGCAACGTGGGCAACAAGCATCTGTCTTATTGAAAAACGTGTTAATTTTGTCTGGGGATAGGTAGACCCTATGCACGATGTAGAATTGAATTAGCCTAAATCTTGCATTCCTGGGGATCTGTCTGGGACTTTCCAACAAAGCTCCCCATTCCCTGGGTGTGAATGGTCATGCAAAATCCGTTTCCCACTTAATGCGCAGGTGTGTTAAATCAGAAAAGGTGTATTCTCTAATAGACTCCGCAAACCATTTAATGAGGTGTCTCCCTGAGCCCAATACGTGGATATATTGTAGCAGTAGGTGCGTCGGTAGCTCTTGGGAGATATCCCCCCAGTGACTCCTCAGCATGGCTATCCAGGAGGCGTGCTTTAAGAACTGTCCCGGCGAAACGTCTTCCTAATCCTCCAGAGATTGGAACAGCCTTATTGTGCCCTCTACATACAGGTCCCCCAGAGTGTGCACCTCAGCCTCACTCCAAACTGCCATTACCTCTCGGCATTCCCAGGAGTGGTATCGTGGGCGCATACGGAGCCACGTGCCTAGTGAGATATAAGGCTCTACGGAAACATTTATGGGTTATCTGTACCAGAAAGGGTAAAGCCATACGTGGTTTAGCACACGGATGGAAAATGTAGAGAAGCTTATCTAACATACACGGAGGGCCACCTTCTGCCTTATCTTCGAGATTGAGCTCATTCAGCCACCTCACCACCCACTGTATCTGAGACGCCAAATAATAATGTTCCATATTGGGTAAAGCTAAACCACCCTGTGTCACAGGCAGGTAGAACTTGGCAAGCGCAACCCTACAACGAGTGTTACACCATATAAAGCCCCTCATTAAGCTTTCCAATGGATGGAAAAACGAGGCCGGTAGAAATAATGAAAGATTTGCAATATAATACAATAATCTGGGTAACACCACCATTTTAATGATTGCCAGAAATCTATCTGTTGGCGCAGCGCAGTAATTGCTCTGGAGAGGTTGCCTTCAAGTGGGTCCTGGTCCGTGTGATAGATGCGAACACCCAAATACCGGAACACCGCCGGACGCCAGGTCACTATTGCACCATCCACCATCCACTGAGGATCCCCAGCACCTTGAGTGAAAGGAAATAGACATGACTTCCCCCAGTTCACCTTCAGTCCCGAAACTTTAGCAAACAGCTGCAGTGTGTTGGGAACCACCGGAGGAATCATCTGTATGTTCGTAAGGAAGTCTCTTCCCCCAAACGTATCCCCCACTGATCCGCCAGTTGAAGCAGAGCTATGGCCAAAGTTTCTATAGCCAGAGACAAAATAAACTGAGAGAGGGGGCACCCCTGTCTGGTTCTGCTACCTATCGACAGAGATTAGAGAACAAGGACCCTAAGAGAACCCTGATGGTGGGGGTATCATACAGCAGCTTCACTAAATTTAGGAAGTAGGGCCCAAACCCTAATCTGCCCAACACCGCAAACAGATACTGCCACTCCACTGTATCAAACGCCTTTTCAAGGTCTAGGACTATGCAGCCTGCCGCAGGCCAGTCCACCATGGCCTCTCGCGTCACCCGAAATAACCTAGGAATATTTAGGGAGGTGTTGTGAGCCGGGACAAAACCATTCTGATCCTGATGGACCAGTTGTGGGGTAACCAGTGCCAATCGGCTTGCGAGAACTCCCGCCAGTATCTTGTAGACTCCGTTTAACAGCGCCTAGCGTCTATAGGCGCTCCTGCTCGTAGGATCCCGACCTGGTTTAGGAAGAGTAACCAAGGTGGCTTCCGTCATCGGGCTGGAAGAGCAACCCCCTCCCGTGCCTCTGTAAAGACTCCCAAAAGTGGTGGACCCAGCTGATCTGCATATGTCTTATAATACTCATGAGGGAGACCATCCAGTCCTGGGACCTTGCCATTGGGCAATGCACGCATCTTTCCTTTAATTTCCTCCAGGGTAAGAGGTGCATCTAGCTCCCGGCGCTGCTCCGGCGTGAGCGTGGGGAAAGTTATACCATCCAAAAAGGAGAGAATGTCCCCATCAGAAGCAGTCTGGGTGGGTCTGTTCAGCTATGCAAAGTGCGAAGTAATTTCCCTCTGAATCTCATGTTGTGTATATTTAAGCACACCGTCCTGAGATCGGAGTGCGGTGATGAGACTCGTGGGCTGATCCCACTTGATTAGCCAGGCTAATAAGGCACTAGTGCGATCCCTCTGCGCATGAGCCCTCACTGAGTGCACGGCGTAATTTAGTCATCTCTGGTGTTCCAATAGTTCTGTGGGTTTTTTATACCCGCCAAAAGTGGAACACTTTCCGAAGCAGACCCCACTGCTACAGATTCAAGAGAACCCGTTCCACTCCAAGCAACACCGATTCCAACTGCCTTCTCATACTACAACCCAGCCCTAGACACTTCCCTCGTATTGTGACCTTCATGGCAGCCCACTCCAACATACTCAATGGGGCCATACCCATATTGAGTGCAAAGTACTCACTGAGGGCTTCCCCCATCCCATCCCTGAATAGTGGATCTTCTAGTGTCGACGGCTGTAGCCGCCACGTAGGAATGGCAGGAGGACCAGTTTCCCATGTCAATGACACATAGTGTGGGTTGTGATTCGAATGGGTACGACCCCAGTATTCCGAATTCGATACACATCGGAGCAGAGAGGGAGATCCAAGGAATCTGTCTAATTGGATGTGTAAATTATGTGGTAATGAGTGAAAGGAATACACCCACACCCTAGGGTTACAGTGCCTCCAAATGTCTACTAACTCCCAACCCCGAGCCCAACCATTTAAGGCAGCTGAATTGACTGTGGCTGATGTATGTGTAAGAGGGGGAAATGATCTATCCAACTTAACATCCAAAACACTATTAAAATCCCCTCCAATGAGCCACAGAGTTTCAGACCATTTAGCAAGAGTGACGGAGAGTGATCCAAGGAATGGACTTAAGTCCATGTTAGGAGCATACGTGAAAGGTGTGCCCGGGCGAACCCATATCAGTGCCCCACGTGCAAATAGTGAATAATTGGTAGCATACACCTTACCCCTCCATTTCCTTTGTAACTTAACCGCCTCCGCACCATCTAGGTGCGTCTCTTGCAGTAGGGTTATGCCCACCTTATGTCTTTAAAGATAAGAATAGACAGCATATCTGCGAGATGGTGTTCGGAGACTCCTCATATTCCATGTAAGTATCATGTAATCAGTCATGTCACTGCATCATATAGCATCCACTCATGATCCCACCCCCTTCTGACAGCAGTGTGGAATAACAGATATCTGTGACGTCGCCCACTCCCCCATAGGAAGACTGTAAGGATAGAAAAAAAGAAGAAGAAAGCACCAACATGACGGTAAATCAACTGTATCAGAGCAGCTCCCATAAACTAGAGATGCGGCCCAAACCTCACTATGATACAAACTTTCCATGAAACCAACTCGTACCCTGTAGTAGGGATGAACGTCGGGGGTGAGCGGCCTCACAAAGCACTCCTTAACGTAATACCCATGTGTCACACATGTACTCGTGAGAGAGTACAGATAACCAACAATAACTGAATAGTCACACATTAAAATACATGCAAAGTCATCAATGCAGACCCCCCAGCCCCACACCCAATGAGTCAAGGGCAGCAGTACCGCACATCTCATGTCTGCAACATTGTCAATAGCTTGTAGCCGAAACACCTGAGTCCCAGCACTTATACGATACCATCAGAAGTTTGAGGTGTGACATCTGGCATTTGCAACAATACCACATCCAAGAGTCCAGCTGCCGATGATCCCTCATCCCCCGACGAGTGGGGTGGCATTCCCTCCACACTGCTCACCTCCGCAGGCTTTGCCAGTCGCTCCGCCTCCCGGACCGCAGCCTGTCTCTCTTGCCGGATTTGGTCTCATCCAGGAACTGCAACGAGCCAGGATACCTCCTCTTGGATCATCGCTGACGAGCCCTTATGATGTTTGCCTTCCCCCGCCAGGTGTTCGCTGTGCCAGTTGGTCTGGCCCGTGGTTTCCAACCAGCCCCAGGTATCCTGTGGTGTCTCAAAGAAGCATACCTTCCCATGTGAAACCACTCTGAGCTTTGCTGGCTAGAGCAGGGAGTATGCCACATTTAATTTACGGAGTTTCTGTTTGACTGGGAGGAAAGTCCCTCGCTGACACTGGACCCTAAGAGTGTAATCCGGAAAGAATAGATCCTAGCATTGTCAAATTTAACTTCCACTACTTCCCGGTTTCACGCAGAATCAAATCTCTGTCTTTAAAATGTAATAACTTGAAGATAAGCGGGCGCCCCACAGAGCGCGGTGGTGGTTTTCTACCTGGGATGCGGTGCGCCCTTCCTATGGAGAAGAAGGGAGAGAAGGAAGAAGAGGGAAGAGTATATTTGAGCCATTGTTCCTGGAAAGCCACGGCGTCCTGACCCTCTGCCCCCTCCGGTAGCCCAATCAGGCGTATGTTATTCCGCCTAGAGCAGCCTTCGGCATCCTCCACCCTGTCCTTGAGATATCGGATACGAGCTTCATCCACATTCTGTTGCTTTTCCAGGAAATCAGCAGCCGGTTTTAACTCAGAGACCTCCTGCTCCACTGCCGTGACTCGATCCCCTAACTTCCGGTGGTCTGCATACAGTGATGTAAGATCCAGCGCTACCTTATCTATCTTAGATTCCATCGATTCCCTAGTGTGTTCTATAGCATGTAAGATCACGTCTAGCCGGTCATTTTGAAGATCCTGTTGAGCAGGTGGCTGTGCAATGTCCATGTCCGCTGAGCTTGCAACTTGGGAGGAGGCCCTCGACCTGGCGCTCTTGGTGCGACCCATGAGGCCAGTCTGTGTTCCAACGCTCCACTCCCCGAGGCAGACTCTGCATACAATGCATAGCTCTCTTGCACAATATTCACTCCCCCAGCCGCCCGCGGCCTTGCTGACCTGTCTCCTCGCTGAATGCCTGAGTGTTTTCCTGCAGCAGCGACAATTGTAGACTTTGTGGCCGAGATCTACCGACACGTTATGTCGCAGAGCTGCTTATCACGACTCCCACACAGCATCACCATGCAACCCACGGTAAGGGCACTCCAATTTCAACCACCACTGCTGTGCCTCCAGCCCCTCAGATAAAGTCCAGGCGGGGGGGAAGCAATAGACACCACAGTGCATGCCGTGCACCTCTTCGTTATTCCCCTGTGGCCCAAGATACAGCACGTCTAATATTCAGGTGGAACGACCTAGCCACCTTCTCTCTTGAGTGACTCCAGGCTGCCTCGCACTACAGCATATGACGCCAACTCAGTCTCTTCCACCTACGCGTCAGGAACCTCTCTCGGGTAATTCCCAACCTCTGTCCCATCACCTAAGGTCGTACCTGCCCAAATCAGCACTCCCTTATCTTCCGCTACTGCCTCATCACAGCTGGCAGCCCAACAATTCGGGTTTGGGGCAACTCTCCGGTTCTCCTTGCGGCTCCTATGCAGCTCACTTTCCCTGCCGCTACACTGCTGACACAGTCCCCATTACTGGGACCGGGGCTAGGCACGGGCCTCCTGCTCCTTTCACTTGCGGCTCCTGCTGTCGCAGCCGATAACCCCGGGGACCGGGTCCGAGTCCGTCTCACCGTAGCTGGAAGCCTCCAGGAGTGGGACCGGGCACGAGCCCACAACTCCTCTCACTTGCCGCACATGCTGCTGCAACTGACAGTCGACTGCCCCTGGGACGGACTCGCAGCTCCTCTCACTCACGGCCCCTGCTGCCCCAGCCGACAGCCTCCAGGACTGGGGCCAGGCTCTGCTGTGCTTCAATGCTGGTTTGTGCACACGGCTAACAACTAGCCACGTACAGCCTGCCGCACCCTCCGTGTTCGGCTCCGCCACCACAGGCCAGCTCACTGCAGCCTCAATGAAGCAGCCCAGCGGGATCCCTCATCAGCTGAGTACCGTGCCGAGCTGCCTGGAATTCTTCTGTTGTGCGCCTGGTGCACCGCAAAGGACTCCACCGCCTCTACTGGCAATCCAGCCCTCTGCCCAGCATTCAGGGCCAGTCTGGGATCCAACTGCACTCACCTCATACTTCCGGGCCAGGCAACAGTCCCGCAGCCACCGCCCGTCACGTAATCTTTATGGTGCCGCCCATCCACAACCAAACTGAGTTCCAGGCCAGCCCGCTAGGCCCTTATCCTCCCGCACTCTTCAGGCCACAGCAAGTGATGCCACCACGCCCTCCACACAGAGGGTGGACCACCCTCAGTACGACTCCCCGAGTTGCGTCGACCAGCCGGTGGGTGCGGTAGCCACAGGCACGATCATCTTCCGGCCCGAGCCTCCTCCGTGCAGAGCGCCCAACTCCCCTCAGGCCTCACACATGCGGCCAGGAGCCAGGGCTGATCGCGAGCCCCAGGACACCTCCTTTCTCCAATGTTTTCCCGCAGGCCGGCACCGGGGGATCTGCACAGCAGTTGACTTTAGCCATGACCCACAGATGTCTTGTCTATCCCGGATAAAATTGGCTGAGAACAGGAGCGGAGCGAGCTCAAATTGCGTCCGCCATGGTGCCCGCGTAAGCCACGCCCCTTCCACTCCGACCTTCATGATGTTGACGGGTGGCGCTCTCCTGCAAAACACTAGTGGCAGAGCGATTAGAACCCACTACCACTCCCCTTTGCCACCAGACAGACTCCTCTGCCTGAACTTTGTCTTTGTCACTCAACTCCCCTTCCTCTGAGCTTTCAATGTCCTCAACATCATAGTCAATCACCGGCTGCTGGCTCGCATATAACCTGCAATGACAGGATGCGGACCTGTGTTTAGCTGAGCACTGTTCACAAAGTGTCTAAACTGACACTACCACTTTAGTACATAATATTTATTTGTTTCTCAATAAGGACACAAAAACATTTTTTCACTAAATCATTTCAATGTGTTCAGGTATAAGACAATCACTGAGTTAAATCCAGTTTGTACCAGAACAAAATTATAAGCTGTATGCATCAAACTCATTTGCAAACAGTATTCATTTGTAGTATAACGTCAATGCATTTGATGTCAACAATTCAATATATGACATAGTTACAACACATCAGAAAATAAATCAGAAAATAAAAATGCCCAATGCATTTCGGAACCACTGTTCCTTCGTCAGGGGCCAATCTGTGGAAAAATAAAAAATAAAACATTTCATTGCTTCAATTGTTTTTTGAAGGGACTCAATCTCTAGCAACCAATTATGCTCCAAACTCGCCTCAAAAATGAGTTACCTGTGTGTATGTAATGTATGTTTACTGTTGATTGAGGAACCTCGTAATTCTGTGAATATAAAGAAACGCGCCACATAGGGGTTAATCTAGCCATTGGGACCTAGATTCAAGACCGTGAACATGAGTTTGTGGTAACACGGTAAATTCATTGGCTTACCTCTCTCAAGCTACTTTATGGTTCTGTGTGGAGAGAGTAAAATATTTCAGAAGCTAATAACACGTAAAAGTTGGTGTGTTTGCTAGCTGAGAAAGACAGACCGATTCCAACTGTAGCCAGTCATAAAATTTGCGTGAAAAAATCTTACCTTACTAAGAGTGCAGTAAGCTGTAGAAAGAGGGAAAGGAAAGCAAAAAAATTTTTTTAAAAAACTACTCTAGTTTTCGATTCAAACTTGGTAAGCCACCATAACGGTCAGCGAAGAGAACCTTACCTATCGTTCAAGAGCAAGCCTGAGTGACCGACCGATTTTTTATTTTTCCACAGATTGGCCCCTGACGAAGGAACAGTGGTTCCGAAATGCATTGGGCATTTTTATTTTCTGATTTATTTTCTGATGTGTTGTAACTATGTCATATATTGAATTGTTGACATCAAATGCATTGACGTTATACTACAAATGAATACTGTTTGCAAATGAGTTTGATGCATACAGCTTATAATTTTGTTCTGGTACAAACTGGATTTAACTCAGTGATTGTCTTATACCTGAACACATTGAAATGATTTAGTGAAAAAATGTTTTTGTGTCCTTATTGAGAAACAAATAAATATTATGTACTAAAGTGGTAGTGTCAGTTTAGACACTTTGTGAACAGTGCTCAGCTAAACACAGGTCCGCATCCTGTCATTGCTTGCTTTCTCATGTAGTGGGAGAGGACAAAATCCCACATAGCTGATGCACCATTATTTTTTACTCTGAAAATTTTGAATACGCTGATTTACATTGGAGTGCTACCTTACAACATTACTATTTATCACAATTTTTGTCCAACAAGGAGCAGCACCCAGCCAGAATAACAATGTCGTTCGATTCCATCACGAATATAACAGATAACAGAGCAACAACCATGGTTTACACTACAGATCAAGCATCTGAAATATATTCTTTAATTCAGGAAGTTAGAAGCATGGATACACACAGTGGCTCAGTCTCGCAACAACTTAAGCAACTTGAATATTTAACCAGGCGACAACTCAATCAACAACTTCATGCCTCTACATTAGTACAGTACCACAAAGCCAAACGGATTCCCAGAGGATTGCGATTATCCATAAGACCTATGCTATTTCGTTTCCACCTGAACCCAACTTTCATGAACAAATGGTTTTCAATTTTGAATAAATGTTCCCTTGATCTGATACTTCTGATAATCGAGGAGCTCTCTAAAACCATCAAGGACCTCGAACAGGAAATTAACACACTGAAAGATGAACTTCAAACTAGACTTGAAAATGACACCTGGAGAATCAACTTAGAGGGTCTAAACATAAAATTGGATAAGTACAGTAGGGAGTTACAAGAAGGCAAACTAAGGAAATATAAAAGAGACACCATTGATTACAAACTAAATGAGGTGTATACCTGGGCCGAAATATACGCACGCAAAAAGTTTGAACCACGCAAACCCAATGTGCACTCATCAGAGGAAAGCCTGGTTTCTGATAAGGATATCTCCACATCTAGAACTCCAGTGCAGCCAGGAGCGTCGTCTTCCGATTTACAATCTTCATCACAGGAGGCCTCTGCACAAGTTAATAAAACAAGCACGGTGTCTTTTTTGTCCCAGGCTTCGGATCAAGGCATACCACCACCAGAAATTCCCTCCGCAACAGCAAAACCAGGCGAGGAAAGGGCAGGAAAATCGCTACGAAGCGGGAAGAACATTCCTTGATTGTCAATATCTCATCGGTAAATATCACACCATATCAGAAAGCAGTCTTAAACAGAGGCTTGTCCTTTGTCCCAACTAATCATACAAACCAACTGGAAATTGATGTAGCAGTTTACAAGTTCATGCGGTCACTACGCTTACGGCATTATTTTTCCAACGTCGTAACCACAGAAGCACCGCCAGACACTGGCATTATAAAAAAATTTAAGCCTCGAAGCACCTTTCAAGCTCCAGTGTCCCACAAGATGCTGGATACGTTTGAGATCATGGTAAAAAAGGATATAAAAAATCTGTCCCACAGTACTAACAAACACCAAAACTTGACATACCATGAAAAAATCACATTGAGAACCCTGGCAACTAACCCAGATATAACTATCCAACCCGCGGACAAGGGAGGAGCTATAGTTATAATGGACACAGAGTTCTATTTACACCAAGTTAACACTCATGTCAATGATCAAACGACTTATTTGCCTCTTCAAACCGATCCGACAACACAACTGGAAACCATTCTACAAGATATCTTGAAAAAAGCATATGATTCAGGTTGGATAGACGAACAGACCAAGCAGTTTCTCACTACACCAGATCCACGCAGACCTCATCTCTATATGTTACCCAAGATACATAAAAACTTACAACAACCACCTTTCAGACCCATTGTTTCGGGTTGTGGCTCAATTTTTGATCCAGTGGGCAAATTCTTGGATTACTACTTACAGAAATTCGTGCAGAACTGGTGGTCATACACTAAGGACACCACGGACTTCCTTCAGAAATTGGAGTTGATTCAACCCAACATTCAATCTACTTGGTTTCTGTGCACCATCGATGTGGTGGCTCTTTACACCTCAATTCCCCACTCTACAGGCATGGATGCGGTTGAATGGGCCCTCCTTCAACGTGAAGATATTGACACAGAAAAAGTGTTCATACTACAACTACTTCATTTCTGTCTCCACCATAGCTACTTCAAATGGCAAGAACAATTTTATGCTCAACTCTCGGGAACCTCGATGGGTTTTCCGGGGGCACCATCGTATGCCAACATCTTTATGGCCATGTTTGAACAGGAGCATATAATGGACATTCCACAGTGGTGGTCAAACATCTATACATACTGTCGATTTATTGATGACATTTTCCTGGTCTGGACTAATACACAGCAACTGTTTGAAGAAATGATCACAACCTTAAACTCTCATGATCCGAGGATTCAATTTACCTATAAAATTGACACACACACTATTCAATACCTGGATGTTTCTATTCATAAAAATGCAGACGGACATGGTCTCAACACCACCATATATACCAAACCTACAGATCGTAACAATGCGTTACATTTCTCCAGCTTCCATCCTAACAACCTGATTAACAATCTACCCTACTCGCAATTCATCCGGATTAAACGCATTTGTTCAAATACACTTGACAGCACAACTCAAATCCAAGTACAAAAACTGAAATACCAACAACGAGGTTACCCCATAACCATCATTGATTCTTGCGCAGCAAAGGCTTTGGCAAAACCACGGAGAGAACTGCTGACATCTGTCACAAAAACACCCAAAACAGATATAGTGTTTATATCAAAATTTTCCACAAGTTCACCTGCCATCAAGAAAATTATCAACAAACGTTGGGAACTACTTTCTAATGAAGCAGACTTTAACAATATCTTTCGTGACCTGCCATTACATGCCTATACCAGGGGTCAAAACCTACGTGAACTCATTTCTTCAACGAAAAAACAACAACATACCATCAGCACCAATAAAGGAACATTAAGATGTCAGAACTGTTCACATTGCAATAATGTCATTCCAGGAAATATTCTGAAACACCCCACGACAGGCAAGGATATTACACTCCGACACACCAGCGATTGCAACACCTCCAACGTAATCTACGGGATCAAATGCCCATGTGGGAAACTGTACATAGGCAAAACCAAACGGAAAATGAAGATACGACTCACAGAACACAAGAGTCGGATTAGGACTTTGAGCAAAACTTCACCTTTGGCAGCGCACTGGCATGAATCAGGCCACTCAATATCACAACTCAGATTCCAAATCATTGAACACGTGGGACAACAGCAAGGTGTCAATAACCACTTGAAACTACTACAAAGGGAGGTCTTTTGGATCAAATATCTGGATTCTTTGATACCCACAGGGCTTAATGATAGGTTAGATATGTCATGTTTCATTTAGTTACCCTATCATTTATCAAAGCTAGCAACCCGAGACTGACAGACAGCACACACCAAAACCCGTAGGATTCCATGATCTGTTAGAGATGTTAAGTTTCATTTAGTCACCCGATTATCTATTAAAGCCAGCAACCCAAGATTGTCAGACATGGCACATTAATAAAGCATCACAGCACCACAAAAACACTCACAATAGTAATATAGCACAGCTTGTTTTAGAATGGTTTTTCTGCACCAGGTGCATTCTTTATCTTTTCATCAAATCTTTTGATCAAACAAGCATATTTTTTGATACACTTGGATATATATCATTAGCGACAATTACCTTCTTTGAGGACTTAACTAAGGTCGTCCCCATTAACTAGGATCTTTTCATCCTCTTTTCGTTTAAGTGCATTCAAGATATTTGGTCATGACAAAATTAGGCACAGAAATATTTGGGGAATACTTTCTTTTCGCTATACATTTCTTTATTCATAGTAAATGATTAGTTTTACACATGAACTTTCAGTCCGCTTTAAAATGGCGCTTATGCACGTGTTTGGCGGTAATCTCAATATTATCTCACATCCGTTTAGTACACAGTGCAAGATGGATGCACATGAGGTCATTTCAGATCACAGTCCCAGATAGGAGAAACACCTTTTTTTACTATTCAGCTTGACTAACACCAAACAAAGGTGATATATTATAGCATCCCGCGGTGATCGTATCCCGATCTAAGATGGCGCTTACGGGTGCCTAGTGCGCAAGCGTCGAGATAAAGACTGAACTCACCCCCCAGGCTCGCTTGAGCACCTTAAGCGTTTCCGGTTCAAGATCCGGTGGCTTTACCATATAAACATCCGGATTATTCTAGTTTATTGACAACTCGTTCACCAGTTGAGGCGTTTCGTCGGTCACTCAGGCTTGCTCTTGAACGATAGGTAAGGTTCTCTTCGCTGACCGTTATGGTGGCTTACCAAGTTTGAATCGAAAACTAGAGTAGTTTTTTAAAAAATTTTTTTTGCTTTCCTTTCCCTCTTTCTACAGCTTACTGCACTCTTAGTAAGGTAAGATTTTTTCACGCAAATTTTATGACTGGCTACAGTTGGAATCGGTCTGTCTTTCTCAGCTAGCAAACACACCAACTTTTACGTGTTATTAGCTTCTGAAATATTTTACTCTCTCCACACAGAACCATAAAGTAGCTTGAGAGAGGTAAGCCAATGAATTTACCGTGTTACCACAAACTCATGTTCACGGTCTTGAATCTAGGTCCCAATGGCTAGATTAACCCCTATGTGGCGCGTTTCTTTATATTCACAGAATTACGAGGTTCCTCAATCAACAGTAAACATACATTACATACACACAGGTAACTCATTTTTGAGGCGAGTTTGGAGCATAATTGGTTGCTAGAGATTGAGTCCCTTCAAAAAACAATTGAAGCAATGAAATGTTTTATTTTTTATTTTTCCACAGATTGGCCCCTGACGAAGGAACAGTGGTTCCGAAATGCATTGGGCATTTTTATTTTCTGATTTATTTTCTGATGTGTTGTAACTATGTCATATATTGAATTGTTGACATCAAATGCATTGACGTTATACTACAAATGAATACTGTTTGCAAATGAGTTTGATGCATACAGCTTATAATTTTGTTCTGGTACAAACTGGATTTAACTCAGTGATTGTCTTATACCTGAACACATTGAAATGATTTAGTGAAAAAATGTTTTTGTGTCCTTATTGAGAAACAAATAAATATTATGTACTAAAGTGGTAGTGTCAGTTTAGACACTTTGTGAACAGTGCTCAGCTAAACACAGGTCCGCATCCTGTCATTGCTTGCTTTCTCATGTAGTGGGAGAGGACAAAATCCCACATAGCTGATGCACCATTATTTTTTACTCTGAAAATTTTGAATACGCTGATTTACATTGGAGTGCTACCTTACAACATTACTATTTATCGCATATAACCTGCCCATGTCCTGGACTGTATCCAGATCTGTAATCCTGACCCCTGTTGCCCAAAAACATCCAGAACCAACTTACGTGAAGGGGCAATACCTCGTTCTCCGTTCCAAGGATGCAAGATGCACCTTACTGTGTCCTCCTGTACTGGAGGCTTCTCTCAAACTTTCCAGGTGTTGTACTGCTGAGGTTATGCTAAACCTTCTGGGGGAGTGGTGTCGCAGTCCCTCGCAAACGTCCAGCTGGCCGCCCGGGCCGCGCCTTCCCTTCTCCTTAGGGTCAATAAGCCTCACTAGGTTCTCCCGAGTGAGCTCCCCCTTTACTTGCGTTGACCTGTAAAAGAGCTGAAAACAGGCCTAGTGTGCTGGTGAATTGACAAGCTCACTGCACTTCCTACTCTGACTCTCTCTAACCCACTTGCTTCATGACCCAGTGGCTGGAAAACAAGGGGCCACTATCTTACTTGGGGTGGCCTCCTGCCATGACCCGCTATTCCGAAGATGCCCACTTTACATTAGACTTTAGTGGGGGTGCCTTACCACCCAGGCTTCATGCAAGCTTTCTGCTCTAGACCTTAGTAGTGCTGCCCCTTCTGCCTCTGACCCTTCGACCTCATCATCGCTCCTCTCTGAGAGGGTGCGTGAAAAAGCAGCTGGAGCACCTACCCTCTGCACTCTGCCATGTGGCTCCAGGCCCACCCCAGGGGGCTCCTGTACACTTCTTTCCCAAAAATCATGGTTGACAGGGCCCTGCCACTGCTCCCTCCCTCAGCCCAGTGCTCCGTTACGCCCAGTGGGGCCTTATCCAGCCAGTTGGAACTTTCCCACTGTATGGTGTTGCACCTGTTCGGCTGGTTGCCCTCATGCCCCTAGTCCTGCTCAATTTCTTAAGTCTCCTCTTGCTGCTCATTGAGGAGCTCATAGAAAACTTCCCTGAAATCAATGGCCTCACCCAGGCCACTTGCCTCTGCTCCCCCCAACCTAATTTGCCACCTCTATCCTCCCTCCCTGCCACAAAAGAGACTCCAGCGCTTCGGGTCTTCTCTGCTTCCCCCAGCCATGACCTTCTCCCCTTCTGTGAGCAGCACACATGTTTGCTGTGGCCCTGCAAATTTTTAGGATGCATAAGGCTGCCTCTGCCTCACCAGAGGCGTCGCAAGTGAATCCTTGGTGTTAGGCTCGCTCCAGGCTAACGGGAAAACCTACACTTCTTCCCAGTTGGCCCCCGCTGCGTGCAGGGGACGCAGCCTCGCTCGCACTTGCCTGTCCAATTTCCAGGGCTGCTGTCTTAGTACGACAGATGCCCTTCGCTCTCACCTGTCCGCAATTAGATGCCCAGGGGTTCCTGCATGGCGATGAACAGGCCAGCACTGAGGCCACGACCTCACCTGCTGCTTTCCTGCTAGGGCGACCAGTATTAAGCGGCGTCCCATTCACCAGCAGATCAAGGCGCTTAGCCGTTTTCAGGAGCTGCATCGCTTCTTCCACCAGCTAATCCTGTGAAGCTCTAGCTGACCCCGTAATAGTAAGTGTGGTGATGTGTTCCAGTTATTAGAATGCCTATGGTCTGTGATGTCATTTAGAATGTTTTCTAGGGCTATCTTTGAATGTGAATGTGACAGTTGTCTCCGGGGCTTCGGCGGTGCTTGGGACGGCTCTCTGTATGTCTCATTAAACTCTTCCACGAACAACTACCGTTTTGCGCCTCACTTCATTTGGCGACGAGGATTAATCATTAATCTATTAATCAAAGTGCTCTACGCCTGTAACTACTCTCACACCAACACACCTCCTACTCTACCACAAACTACGCTAACAAAGCTCTAGGAAAATACTAACACTGCCAGTCACTGTGTCACCTGAAAAAATAGTGGTTGGCACAAAAAATGCCCGGTTGTATGCCCTTGGGCTACAACAGTAGACCAAACAAAGCAGGGTTCGACTGCTCCACTTCCCCAAAATACCCAGTGGGCAGATCTCTCTCTGGTCGGCGTCCCCCCAAAACCCCAGTGTCTAGTTGCTGTTAGTGTGTGCGCGTGTTGGCAGACGAGCATGTGAGGGTAGGTTATCTCAATTAATTTTAATGTAACTTTTGACACAAAATGAAGTCTCAACAGTTTTTGCTGCTATATTGATGTTCGCTTAGTAAATGCATTGCTTAATGCTTGTCTCACATTGAGTCTGTATTCAGATTGTCCACTCTCTCAGCTGGTTCTCTCTGTCATGTGGGTTCTCAAACTACCTCACTGGGTAGTGATAATTCCTCTCCTTCCAAGTCGTCACTAAAATCTGTTAAGAAGGAAACTCTGCAATCTTATATCGATAGAGGTATATTCAACACGTTTTTCTATGATCGTCTTGGTTAGTCAGAGCCACGTACTGCGCCATTCAAGATATGGCATACTATGAATTAATCATAGCATGCCGTAACGCGAATATACCCCTATCGATCGGCTATATCATTGTGAGGGATGACCATTTGAGGCGGAATCCCGAGGTTTTAGTTAAGGAGAAAGGGAAACGCCGGTATATTGGCCCAGAGAATTTCTTTATTCTGATTTGGAGGAGGAATATTGCAGGTCTATAAATTTAGTCTGTTGACTCAGTGAGTTGGAAGAGGTCCTACCGGATTATAAATAGATGCAAGGACAACAAAATAGATTTTTCTAAAAGGTCACCCTTTTTTAAAAAAAAACATAGTGGGGCCTTTTTTACTATAAGAAACGGTATTGATCACAGTGTTGGTCAATTATTTTATCAGACAGACAGGAATAAATCAAGTCTTGAAAAAGGTGGTCTAGATTGGGCTGATACATAAGAAACACTAGGGTCCCTGAATGTCAGAATGTAAGGGGAAGAAAGCAGGGAAAATTTAATTATATACAGAAATCAATCCAAGGTAGAAAGCGCCGACGCGCGTTTCGTAAATGGAATATACACAAGCAATTCCTTCATCAGGGCCCTGAGGAAACAACTGATTCAGTGGCAGAAGGCCATCTGTATACCATGCACTATCGCCGAATATGTAGTGCAAGGGGCTCTGTACCAATTTACTTTTTTCAAATGGTCTGTAGGGACAACAAAACCTCATATAAGAATTTAGAAGGATCACAAATTAAGGAGCATTGGAAAGTATAATATAGTCAACCCAAGAGGTGTCACCAAATGAAATGTATAGCCGTGGAAGTATAATCCTATCAGTGAGGAGGTTTGTTGACAGAATAAAGTCAAGTGTATTGTGACACCGATCTAAAATCACCAAAAGATAAAGTAACCAAGTGCACAAAGTGAGAGAATGTGAAGTTAATGAAAAAGATGAAGAGAAATAAAGAAGCAACGATATGAGGATCTACATACGTTCTGAATGGAATTGGGAGCAAACTCTATAAGGTGAAGCATCCCAATGAGATTTGTTAGAAGGGTCCACAAACGCACAATGTCACAGTGGTGGATTCCAAAAGTGTCCAAATTCTAAAGAGTGGAAAAGACATTGTCTAACAGGTTGAGCTACCAGCATAGGCACCAATGGCACCTAATAATTGCCAATAAGGATATGAGGCTTACTCTGTTAGCTACTAACACAGGCACCAATGGTACCTAATAATTACCCATAAAAATAAGGGGCTCACTCTTTTGGAGGAAACATCTCAATGTAGCTTCTTAAGGAGATCCGTTGGTGAAGGTGTCTGAGTATGTAATCCCAAAAGCGTCAAAAACCTAGAGAATAGAATGCAAACAGATAAAGCGTCATCCACTATACTGTTAATCAAGGCTTCCTATAATTCCTAAGCCTACTAATTACTAATAAGGTGGCATAGTGGGGAACCTCCTCTAAACAGGGAACAACAATCCTAAAAAGGATTAAAGTATAAGGTGGTTACTCCAGGGATGGATATAGTGTAATGGATGGACGTCGAGAATACCTCCAGGAGTTAAAAGGCCATACACATGTAACGCAGTCAAACACCAATAGGGCTTAGAATTGGAAGTAAAATCATATCTCCGGACGGAGAAATAAATATATAGTATTAACTAACACCATGCACTGATAAATAAATATCAAGGTAGATAAATAAAAATTCCGGTAGAATGCTACCCTAGGAACGGTTTATAGACTACCTTAGATAAGGATAAACCAAAGGGACGCTATACTCACTAATGCAGATAGACCCGCTAATGCATTCTAAATAAATATCCTGATCCCAGGCAGTGAGACACACAGTCTAGAATAAAGAAGAATCTGTACTATTACTTACACGGATGCCCCAGCCGGGACCCCGACTAAGTCAGCTGATTGTAAAAGAAGCTAGCATCCAGTAGTTGAAAAAGCAAACCGCTATGGCGGATTCTTCAATGTTATAAAAAGCGGGAGCAAAAGAGGGAGCCAAAGTTACACTAAGGAAAGCGAGTACAAAATTGGTGCAACAAATACAAGGTCCACAGGAGTCCCGAGATCCTGAGTGCCTACTTACCGATGTTGTCCTGCGTTCCAAACCAAAGTGTGGCCAAACTCGGCGTCCGTCCGAGGTGGGTAAGTGAGAACTGAGAAGTGGGTGTATATATATGGAAGAATACCGCTGAAAAAGTGTCAATCGGTCAAAACTAGCAGCATCTGGGTCCCTAGATAGAGCATAGACTGTGACAGGGAACCTTATGTGTGTACTATTGAAAGCCATCTTGAACTGAGCAATAGAAGGAAAACGTCCGCCATTACTGAATGGTCAAAAACGGAATAGCAAGGTCATAGCCAGTAGGATATAAGCAGATGGTACAAATCCTACAGGAAGAAGACTTAATAGGGGTTAATATACAACAATGAAAAAATGAAGCAGCATAAATAGGAGAACTGGAGGCACCTGGGTCGTGCATAAACCATGGCAGATAACACAGAGTGTATTCTTCAGGTCGCCATATTGAAATGAACACTAAGGGGCATATTCTCAAGGATCTATCGCCGAGTTATCGGCACTTTATCGCAGCCAAAGTCGCGATAAATGTATCACCCCATTCACAAGCTGGTGCTAACAGGCGATATCACCAGTTTACCTGCGATAGCAGCCGCAAAAAACATCGTCACAGATGAGCCCGGCAACTATCACTAATGAGATGCAGAGTAGGCGTTCCTGAGCAAAATGCTGTGACAACACCACACTGCAACATTCTCAACGACTAGCCAGATAGGCGATAAGACCACAAAACAAGCGATAAGGCGTGTTAGCAGCAGGAAATTAACACCTGCTCTGACCTGGTGCAAAGTCGGACGACAACCTGCACCAGAAAAGGGAGACCAGCCCACAGCCACACCTGAAGAACAACAGATGCCATGGAGCTACTCATCATGCAGCTCGGAGCCCCAACAGGGCCACAACACCCACCGCAACCACCCCCAGGCACGCACCCCCCCCGGACCACCACAGAGGCAGCGCAGACAAAGACAGCGGACCTTCAGGAAATGCACCAGCCTCACAGACTTAACACCAGAGAATGTCATTGCCCACTACAGACTCAAAAGGACAACCATCGTCCGCATCCTGACCCTCATTGCCCCAGGCTGACTGTATCAACACAGTGGACAACCAACATCCCTCTGCAGACAAAGCCGCTGGCTGTGCTGCACTTGTTGGCCTCTGGTACCTTCCAAACAACAAATGTCAGAGTCGGAGGAGTCACACAGCCAGCCCTATCCACGTTCCTCACACCTGTCTTGGATGCTGTCATCATCTCGGTACCCCAGCACCTGCACTTTCCACACACTGCGCAGGAACAGCTGGAGACCAAGCAAGACCGCTACGCTATAGCTGGCTTCCCAAACGTGTTGGAGGCAATCGACTGTACTCCTCGTGCCCCCTGCCGACACTGCACACAATCACCTCAACAGGAAGCACACGCATGACATCGATGTGCAGGCAATAGTGGACCAGCGGGGACTCTTCACCAATGTCGTCGCCAACTACCCAGGCAGTTGGCATGATTCCTTCATCTTCCGACAGTCCATCATCAACCAGCGCTTTCAGGATGGCACCTATGGATATGCACTGCTCGTCGGTAAGTAACAACTGAACACACAACACTTCTCAACTCCACCAACATGCGACTCACAATACAACATGACAAGCAACATGCCCACATACCAGACACGACAACACAACTTACTGTGGCAACCTGGGCTAGCCATGTGCACAAGCCAGCAACGACATTCCACCTCAGCCACATAATAGCAGAATGTGGGGACAGGTGGGAACCAGGCATGTGCGAAGGGGGCTAATGACCCATGAATGTGAATGTACACAATGCCAAGTGTGGCGTGGTTGTGCTGGACAGACCTGAGTATGCAGACCACGGACATTTCCATGTTGACATACACTGCTTGTGTTTGGAGTGTACTGGGCAGTGGACGCAACCATGTTACCTCAGCCAGTGGTGAAGATCGCGGAAGAGCAGCTTGTTACGTCCCCCCCTGTAAGCGTGCGCGGAGTCGGCTCTCCCGGCGTATGCCAGGCCAGCGTAGGGGTGTGAATAAAAAGCCCGTTGCTCTAGGCGTGGTTCTCTTCCGCAATGGCCAACGTGTCTGCGAGGGCGGCGGCTCTCACCCCACCACGAGGCCGACGCCGTGAACGGTGGTACCTGCGATCCTGTGTGCCTGCTGCACCCCAGGCTGCTGCTCCCCAGAACTATCTTGCCCGCCCCTGCGCACCCAGGTCTCACTGCACACCTTCCGGCACCAGCGTGTGTCAAAGAGGACCGACCACGTGCCTGCGCAAGCTCCAAGCCCGAGGCCCGTGACTTTGGCAGCCTCCTCAGACCATCGCTGGCCTCCGCGAGACAGGCCAGCAGTACTCCTTTCTCGTTGACGTACTCCACCGCTGCCTCCAGCCCACACTGCGGGCCAGTAGGTCACAGATTTGGAACTGAGTCTTGATATCAGGATGGGCGAGTTCATATGTCAATGGGACGTTTTATAACACTGTACTCACTTTGATGTGGTGCCGTCAACTCTGTGCATAGCATTCGAAAGACACCTGTCTGTGGTCCCTTGCTGACTACTGCCTTCGGCCTACACTGAGGTCGAGTAGGTCACACATTTGGAATTGAGTCTTGATTTCTTCATGGCAGAGTTCATATCATTGCACGCAAGGAGAGGAGTAAGAGGAAGACGCGGTTCAGTCCGGAGTAAAAAAGGATCATCGTTACGGAGGTGATCGAACACTACCAACAACTGCTCTGGTGCCACCAACTCTGTGCATCGCAAGCCATGTGGCTGTGAGCCCCTGCTGACCGCTGCCTCTGGCCTACACTGCGGTCGAGTAGGTCACACATTTGGAACTGAGCCTTGATTTATCTATGGCAGGGTTTATATCATTGTACAGGCCTCATCGTAGACCGCATCCCCTCTCAGCTCTGGTGCCACTAACTCTGTTTCCCGAAAATCATGGACACTCTCTGGTTGAACTTTGGTGGCGTCTGAGTATATGGCCTGGGGGTTGTCTTCATTATCATGTAGCTAATACTGACTTGGTGTTAAGAATGAGTCTGTAGCATTCATCTCCTCCATATTGCCTGTTCCTGCTTGGTTCTGCTTTCTGCATCATGCCCTGGAAGAACACCTTCCACTGTCCCCCGAAACACTCCCCGACTTTCACCTTGGACATCAACGAGGACTCGCTCAGCTCTCGTGGCCCTACCTCAGTGCACCGCAAGTCACTGTCCCGTGGCGGTGTGCCTGTGCCGGCCGCAGTGCATCCGCGGCCAGTAACTCTGTGCAGCTCAAGTCATTTATTTATTTATTTATTTATTTATTAAAATTTATAACGCGCAACAGCTACCCTCAATGGGTATCCCGGCGCAAGGGATAGACTCAAGAAGAAAGCAGACCTTGTAAAAAACAACACCATAAGACCTCAAAAGCGGCACAGATCATTGAAAAAGTATGGTTTTCAACTTTTTTCTGAAAGTGAAAAAATTTGTTTCCATTTTTAAAGAAATGGGTAGGGTATTCCAGTATTTAGGGGCAAGATGTGAAAAAGCCCGTCCCCCCATTCTTACAAGTTTAAAACGAGGGATAACAAAATCGCAATTAGCAGAGGATCTGAGAGTGCGTCTAGGCTTGTAAGGATGGACCAAACTTTGTAGATATCTTGGTGCAGAGCCTTGCTTGATTTTAAAGAGATAGCATAAGGCTCTAAATTTAATACGACTAGGCATCCTAAGCCAATGTAAATCGCGCAGCGCCTGAGTGGCCGAATGTCTCCTAGAAATGTTACAGAGAAGTCATGGACCCTTGCTGTTTGAACTTTGAACTTGTGATTGTCTGATCACTGTTGTAGTTGTTGCCTGCACCAGCCACTCCCTGACTGCTGGCTTACACTCACCCCACACCCATCCAGCACAGGCATCACTGGACATGTGACCCTGGCAGTAAAAGGGGGTGGGCGCATGTGCCCGTAGCCAGTTCCACAAACTATCTGAGTGTGTCCGTTTGGTCATTATGTATGCATGAGGGCCCCGGGCCCTACCACATAACATTGTGCTGTGCCAGCGGACGCAACCATGTCACCTCAGGCGGTGGGGTAGACTTGGGACATGTAGCTGTGTCGTACCCCCCTGTGAGCGTAAGTGGAGTGGACTGGCGTACGACAATCCAGCGTAGGGGTGTGGTTCAACAACTCGGGGCTCAGGGCGTGGTTAAGTTTTGGCCTTGCCAAGGCAGTAACTAATGCGTGTGTCTCTGTTGTAGTGCTGGCGCCACCCGTCCTGTAATGGACAATGAAGCAATGTAGCATGCCCCCGGAGTGCGGCCTTGGCTGAAGGGTACATGAGGGTGCGCAAGCACGCTCGGGGTCAGGGATCAGACATGCCAACTGTTGTATGTGTCACTATTTCCGCAGCATAAGCCAGAGGTCTATCCTCAACCGAATGACGAGTTCAGCCAGGCACGAACTCTACATCTGTGTTTGCCCTGTCCTTACCATAGGCCTACACACATGTGGCCACCCACCTGCAGCGCACAACATCACTGTGTCGTTGTCAGGCTTGTGGACATGTGCAGACAGGCATGACAATGATGTGCCGTAGGGGTGCAAGTGATGCAACCGCGCTGCGCACACTAGTGAATATGCTCGGGGGATGGAGGAGCAGCAGTGAGGCTACATAATACACATTGATGCTGCTCATTTGCAACAAGCAGTACATGTCATACAGAAATCACAAAGTCACACATATCACACACCAATGAACCAGTGAGCCTGCCAACACATCATGCAGGATCAACTATTGACTCATGTCTCTCTGCACTGTCACAGGTGGCCAAGGATATGCACTCTGCATTTGGATGATGACACCCCTCCGAGCCCCAAACACACAGGCCCAGAGGCAGTACATTACGGCCCACAAACGCACCAGGGGCATTGTGGAACGCACATTTGGCATGTTGAAATCACGTTTCAGGTGCCTGGACGTCACAGGTGGAAGGCTCCTGTACAGCCCAGATATTGTGTGCAAGATGATCATTGCATGTTGTGTGTTGCACAACATATGTGTACGCAATGCCCCATGGATACAAGTGCCAGATGCACCGGACGATGATGATGAAGATGAAGCAGGTGGACCACACCCCACTGCAGCCGCAGCAGTAATAACCCGTAGGAACATCATCATTGACAATTTCTTCACATGAGCAAGTCAAATTGTGACAGTCCTTAGCAATCATGGGACAGTACAAAATGACCACAGGCACAGAATGTGCAAATAAAGGCATTTAAAAAAAACATTCCCTGAGTGCATGTCACTCATCTGTACAGGAACATCACTTAGCCAAGTGTAAGTGCGACATGTAGTGCTAACAATTTTATGATTTGTTCATGAATGGTGGGTGTGTCACCTCTGTGCAGAGACGCTGTTTGGGCGTCACGTATTCGAACTGCCACTTTTGTGTGTCACAGTTAGTAGGGAATCCCACTGTTTGGCGTTTCACATGTGTCCAAATTCATTCAATTTTGACCGCCATTTGTGACCTACAGGTGACAACAGGGCTCCTTTTGGGGTCAGATATGTACCACCATGATGCAGGGATGCCCCCTGTGACTCAAGTCCCACAACATGGGCAACATGTATGTAAGTGGGAGTCACTGCCCCTACATTCGTCCACGCTTTCATAATTGACTGATCATTGTCATGACACGTCTGTTATGTTATGTTATGTTATGTTAATTTGGATTTGTTGAGCGCTTAATACCGGAAGGTCTCTAAGCGCTGTAAGAAAAGTAGCGATGGGTCCAGGCAGTACAGTGACGGTTACGCCCAGGCTTCTGTAAACAAGATGGTTTTCAGTTGTTTTCTGAAGGGAAGAAGGCGGTTTTCCGCGCTGAGTTGGTTTGGCAGCCCGTTCCAGAGATTGGGAAGGAGGGAGGAGAAAGCTCTCCCTCTTTTGGTGACGTAGTTGAAGCGTGGGTAATGTAGGAGGCTCCCAGTGGAGGACCTAAGTGAGCGCCCTGGCACATATTTCGCAAGTCTTTGTTTGATGTATGTAGGGGCTTGGCCGTAAATAGCTTTATGAGCGATACAAAGGCCTTTAAATCTAGCCCTTTGTTTTACGGGCAGCCAGTGGAGGCGTTGTAGGAGAGGCGAGGCTCGCGTGTGCCTCGGTAGTTTGAAGATGAGCCTGGCGGCGTCATTCATAGCTATCTGGAGTTTTCTCACTAAGGAGTCCGATAGTCCAATGTACAGTGAATTGGCGTAGTCAAGGCGGGCCAGGATGATGGCAGACACAATAGTTCTCATGGTGGAGAATGAGAGGATAGGGGAGAGTCTCCTAAGTAGCCGGAGAAGGCCCACACAGGTGCCAAATAACTTGGAGACTTGATTGGCCAGGGTAAGTTTGTCGTCCACTTTGATTCCCAGGCTTTTAACCACTGGGATCGGGACTGGGGCATCGCCCAACTCCTGAGGCCAGTAGAGGGAGTTCCAGGGGTTGTGGTCATCCGTCATGGCTAGGACTTCAGTTTTGTCAGGGTTAATTTTAAGTAAGTTGGCCGTCATCCAATTGAACGTGAAGCGTAGGATCTCTTTTGCCCGGGATTGTGCTTGAGGGGAGTTATCAATATGAATGATGATCTGTGTGTCGTCTGCGTAATTGAAGATTTGGCACTCCATAGCCGTGAGGGCCTTGATTAGAGGACTGAGGTAGATGTTAAAAAGGAGGGGTGAGAGTGCAGACCCTTGTGGGACTCCGCAGGGAATAGAGCCCTTCTCTGAGACCCAGTCGCCCATCTGAATTCTTTGGGCGCAGGAGGGGTTGCTTGTCCCTCTGCAATGTGAAGGGGAGATGCGGTTTCACAGTGTGTTCCATGCATGTTTCAGCATTGGCGCAGTTTACATGCAGACTGCATGTCAATGTATATTGTGACTGTGAGGAGATGCCTATTTGATGCAGGACAATGGTCATTTGTTCTACGTCACGGATGTGGGGTTGTGCTCGTACATTGTCATCTCACCGTTTTTTTACTCTGCTTTTAAGGTGCATTTTCCCGCATGTCGCGTGGGAATTGAAGGCCTGTCACTGGTTATCGCAGATTTTTGTATCGCGATTGGCCTTATCGCATTCGTGTTTCGCATTTTTGCAGCGTCGCATTGATTTTATTGCAGTCATTTGACGCGTTATGTTTGGACTATGGCATGGTGTCGCCAGGTTGAGAATACTACGTTAACCTGGCGTTGTTTTCCAGCAATAGACTGCAATATGCAAAGTTGTGTTAAGCTAATTTTGCAATGATTATCACACGTTCTTGAGAATATGCCCCAAAGTGTATTCTTCTGGTTGTCATCTTGAAAAGAACACTATCAAGAAAACGGACGCCATTATTAAATGGTCAATGTAGAATGGAAAAAGAATATAAGCAGCGGGTGCGAGTCTTATAAGGGAAAGCTTAACAGGGTTAGTATAATACAAGAGAAAAGAACCCAGGATGTGGTAAAACTATTCTACCTGTAAACACGCAACCATAAAAATCAGGGCAAGGCTATCGAGATGAAATAGAACTCGGATGAACCAGGGGGAACCTGGAAGGCTGGGGAGGCTGGTACGTTACGCAAAACAGGCAGAGGGTAACTGGGGATAATACTAGGGTGCAGAAGAAGGGAGAGGGCAAGCATAGCAAAACAGAATATACCCAACTGATGTCTCCAATAGAACAATGGAGACAGTCTCACAAAATGGCATTCTCCCATGGTAAGTGTTCATTAAGACACCACTGTCTGAAGGGTATGGATACAGAACACTTCTCTTTTACGTCTCAAGTCATCAATGTTCCCATCGTTAGGATTTTGGACTCTCTCTAAAATAATCCATTTGAAATCTTTTTCTAGGTGTTGGTTTTCATACCAATGTGCGACCAATGGAGCCCATATCCGCTTCTTTTTTATACCGGATTTGTGCTCGCTGAACCTTACTCTAAATTCTCTGCTGTCTTGCCAACATCGCCCAGGTTGCAGGGGCAGAGAATAAGATAGATTACGTTGGTAGTCCTACAGTTAGTCATTTCTTTGAAAAAAAATCTTTTTTTGCCCCATTCTAGTTCTGCTGCGAAAATTGCGAAATTACACGCATGCCATTTGCCACATTTAAGGATACCAGAGATGGGACTGCCACCTGTAATGGATCTCTGGGTGTATTCTCTCTCTACATTAAAGGCCGATTTGACTAATGAATTACGAAGGTTCCTATTCCGCCGGAATGCAAATACCGGTCTGGGTAAAGGAGTGACTTGGTGGCCTGAGTTCAAAATATGCCACTGTGGGCCATTGATCTGGCGGAGTTTGTTGTTAAAGTTGGAGTGTCGGGTGACACATACCAACTTTGAGTCATCTGTAGTAGGTTTGTTTTGTAAGAGGGCCTCCCTGTTGTAATATTTGGCCCTCTTGTAAGCATCCCTAATGAGTCTGTGGGGATATCCTCGATTGAGGGGTTTGTATTTGAGACGCTTCGCGGGCATCTCAAAGTTCCCTATGTTAGTACAATTTCTACGTAATCGAAGGAACTGACTGAGTGGTATACTGTCTTTCTGGCAACACAGGTGATAACTCTCATACTGGAGGATAGTATTTCTCGCTGTGAGCTTGGAATAAAGTGACACCTCAATCCTATGGTGTTGGAAATGGGGTAGCGTGGTGAAGAGCGGGTGGGCCAAACTCCAGAGGAAATGTGTAAAGCATCCACGCAGCACATACAGGCGACACACGAGGCACACTACAAAAAGAGACCACACCAGTTTAGGTGAAAAACAGTATGTGTATTGTAAAATAAACACATCAGAAGGGAATCACAGGTGCAGATAAACTGTGCCAGCCGCAACCAGGTAATAATTCACAGGGGGACCATTTACAGGGCAGCGCCAATCGGGCCGCTGCCAGAACCAACACAAAGGATACAGAATAGTAAATGTGGAGTCCATCAATGAACATGTAACTGCCAGTCGCTACTGGCAAACCCCTGCACCTAGCATAAATCGCTTTAGGCCTATGTCAAATTGGCATCAGGCATGAAGCGAAAACATCTCTGTTAAGCTTTCCCTTATAGGATTTGCACCCGCTGCTTATATTGTTTTTCCATTCTACATTGACCATTTAATAATGGCGGCTGTTTTTTTGATAGTGTTATTTTCAAGATGACGACCAGAAGAATACACTTAGGGCCATATGTAGGTAGCTAAATACCGGTCGGTAACGGCCGAAAATCGGTAAATATCCCGTTACCGACCGGTATTTAGGCATTTGAGATGTAGGAGGCATGATTTAAGGATTCGGTAATTTACCGAATCGGTAAGGGATCGGTAAGATACCGAATCGGTAAAATACAGATTCGGTAAATTACCGAATCCTTAAATCATATGTAGGGAGCACTCAAGTGAGTGAATTTCAGTAGTAAGGATTCGGTATTTACCACCAACTACAGGTTGATGATAAATAACGAATACCTTTCAAAAATCTATATTTGGCTGATTTAAAAGTGCCATGTGGCAGACATACATGCCGCCACATGTGCACACATGCACGAATCAGGGGTGCAACAGGGTGTCAATGTGACACCCTGCCACCCATGAATATGCTTCCCCTATTACCGATTCGGTATTTACCGAATCGGTAATAGTAACTTCCATTTCTAAGCCCTATTGGTGTTTGACTGCGTTACATGCGTATGGCCTTTGAACTACTGGAGGTATTTTCGACGTCCATCCATTACACTGTATCCATCCCCGGAGTAACCACCTCATACTTTAATCCTTTTTAGGATTGTTGTTCCCTGTTTATAGGAGGTTCCCCACTATGCCACCTTAGTGGTAATTAGTAGGCTTAGGAATCGTAGGAAGCCTTGATTAACAGTATAGTGGATGACGCTTTTTAGGTCTGGCGAGACTTATTGAGAGGGCTCCAAAAAGTGCTACCAGGCCAGCCTAGAGCTACAGTGCATGTGCGCGGGCGCACGCGCCGCGCTTGACCGAGATTACTTTCACTTTCGCGGCCGCACGAGCGCTTGGCATAGCCAAATAGGCCTCGCTTTTGGGACCTTATAAGTATTTAGTTATGCAACTGTTGCATGGCTAAACACTTATAAGGTCCCAAAGGCGAGACCTATTGGCTGTGCCAATGCTTGTTCTGTTTGCATTCTATTCCCTAGATTTTTGACGCTTTTGGGATTAGATACTCAGACACCTTTACCATGGGATCTCCTTAAGAAGCTACATTGAGATGATTCCTCCAAAAGAGTAAGGGGCATATGTATCAAACGATTTTGTATTCGCAAACGCTGCGAATCGCAATAAAACAGCGTTTGCGAATACAAAATCGCAAAATGAGATGTATGAGGTATTTCAGCATCGCATTCTTAAGGAATCGCTAATTTTGCGATTTCTTAAGTTTGCGTAAGCATTTAAGAAATCGCAAATTGCGATTCCTTAAATGCCATGTAACACGCACCCAAGTTGTGCTATTTCTCCTTAAGAAATCGCATATTACCACCAACTTCAAGTTGGTGGTAATTTGTGATTTCAGGGGTGCATCAGGGTGTCATCATGACACCCTTGCACCTTTGAAATTATTCTCAATTTGTGATTAGCAAATTGCGATTCGCAATTTGAGAAAGACTTCCCATTCATTGCTATGGGCCTCCTGGCCCATAGGAATGAATGGGAAGGTATTCCTTAATTGCGATTTCGCAATTTGCTAACCGCAATTAAGGAATTTTAAGAATTCGCAAAATTTGTGCGAATTTTTAGATACATCCCGTTTTGCAATTCTCAAATAGCGATTCTCAAAAGATCGATATTTGAGAATCGCAAATGGAGATTTTGATACATATGCCCCTAAGCCCCTTATTTTTATGGGTAATTATTAGGTACCATTGGTGCCTATGTTAGTAGTTCACAGAGGAAGCCTCTTA
This sequence comes from Triturus cristatus, assembly GCF_964204655.1. Taxonomy (NCBI): domain Eukaryota; kingdom Metazoa; phylum Chordata; class Amphibia; order Caudata; family Salamandridae; genus Triturus; species Triturus cristatus. Next base: position 143,867,099 of record NC_140580.1, on the reverse strand, counting down.
TCCTTATTGGCAATTATTAGGTTCCATTGGTGATTATGCTGGTAGCTCAACCTGTTAGACTATGTTTTACCCGTGTCTTTTCCACTCTTTAGAATTTAGACACTTTTGGAATCCACCACTGTGACGTTGTACTTTTGTGGACCCTCCTAACAAATCTCATTGGGATGCTTCACCTTATAGAGTTTTCTCCCAATTCCATTCAGAACGTATGTAGACCCTCATCCCATTGTTTCTTTTTTTAGGTCTCGCCTACGCCGTGCGCATGCGCTGCTTAGGAGACCTTTAGCCGTCGTACAGCTCCTTTTCAAAGCACATACTCGTGCTTGTGGCGACATACAGCTTTTGGGAGTGCGCAGTGGCGCACCACTAGGTTGAGTATGTGCTTTGAAAAAGAGCAGGCGGCGCGTGCACGCACCTTCGCCATGCTTTTAAAAAAATTCCTTTTAGAGCGCGTGCACCACTCCCAGGCTTGTTCTGTTTGTAGATGAACTTCATGAGAGTGCAATCAGTGCACATGTTTTCACAAACGCCGATCGTTGCCTTTCTCAATACCTGCACCTCTTTGTCTTCCTTTGCCACTTCAAAGCTTCACAATCTCCCTTCGTGCCCTTGTAATCCTTTCAACGCCATTGTTTTGAATTGCATTGTTTTGATATTTTGGGTGCTCCCTATGTCCCTGGAGTTTACTTTCACCTTTTGATGAATTATGCACTATCCCAATAAGCCCCCATCCTTGGGGCACTATACCAAGACACCCCATCCTTGAGGCCCTTCCAGCCCATTCTAAAATACAAATTATGCACCTTCACGCAGTGTCCTTTACGTACAAAGCCCCCCGAGCAAGGTATGTTCTTCTCTGCCCCCAAACAAGACTCTCCGCCTTCCTTTCAATTCCCTACCCCATCAAGAACATTTACTGGCTGTAGGTTCACTGTGTGCAGCAGGTGTTGTGAACTGTAACCCTAACTAAAACCAACCCAAGTTTCTGCTTCATTTTGCAGTTCTTCCAGGTGCACAGCTGGCCACTTCCTTCCTTGCACTACAACTAATAACACACCAGGTAAAGCACAGAGCCCTTTGTAAAACATGTTGTGGCTCCGTGCGTGATCACCTCACCTCAAACCTGTGTAAATGTTTTTGAGACAACACCCCCCAATCAATGCTCTCCTGTAGCCCCTCATAAGCCCCACCCACTGCGCCCAGACCCTTTGCAGCTGCACTCCCACTGGGGCACTTTCCAGCCGTGTAGCAGGGGCAGTGGCACCAGGACACTGAACATTGACCCAAACCAAGGCTTCATTTTTAACTTTAAACACGACCCATGGAGTCCACTGCCTACCTGCACTAGGAGCATCACACCCCGCCTTCTCCACCGCGGACTGCCACACGGTTGTGTACTTGGTTCCCTTTTTAACTTTAAAGTGTCCTATTTCATGCCTGTGCTATGATAACACCAACACATCGCCCTTCTCGCTGCATCCCATCCCCAACACACCTCTCTGTCTTCCTCTCCCGCATACAGCTAACGCAACTACACTTACTGGCTATGAACTTTTGTGTGCAGCAGGTGCAGTGGCACCATGCCCCACACACACCCATTAACCACACACTACTGCTTTATTTTACCCATAAACTTATTCCTCTCCCGTCCCTAGAGTTTTCCCCGCATTTCCATGTGCATGGCTTCCAGTGGTGCAGCAGGTGCAGTGGCACAGTGTCCACACAAACCCATTAACCACACACTACTGCTTTATTTCACCCATAAGCGTTTTTCTCTAATGTCCCTAGATTTTTCCCCGCATTTCCATGTATATGGCTTCCATTGGTGCAGCAGGGGCAGTGACACCGTGCCCGACACAAACCCATTAACCACACACTACAGCTTTATTTCACCCATAAGCATTTTCCTCTCCCGTCCCTAGAGTTTGCTCCGCATTTCCATGTGCCTGGTTTCCTTTGGTGCAGCAGGTGCAGTGGTGCCACAACACTTTTCACTCTCACGTGTGCTTTTGATCTGGAACCACACATGTTGTGCTTGTCCGCACAGTGTTACTTCAGAATTGCGACAACCGATGATCGTTGTGCTTCGCTGAGCCCCTTGTACCCCACTGCGCCATCTTCCTTTTCCTCTTCCAAGCTTCAAAACCTCCTCTGTAGTAGTAGCCATTCGCTGCCACCACATTCAATGACGTTTCAACAATATTCACGCGCTGGCTAGACTCCTTCAGTTACTTTCACCATTTCCTGAATTCTGTTCTCTACCAGTTACACTCTTTCCTTCAGACCTTCCAGTGCATTCAAAGTTTCAAACTTTGCTCTGTCACTCACCCTGTCATTTTCATACAAAACCAAGTAACACAATATGTTGTTCCCTGCCCCCCCTTACACAACAACCAGGCCTATACCTCTTTCTTTCCCATCCCTAACTTACACAACTACACTCAGTGGAACATAGCCTCATTGTAGGTCACAGATGTAGGAACACTGTGCCCCAAAAATCCACACCCCTCTGATGAATGCTTCAAGGCCCCACACAAACCCACTCAACCAAGATCACTGCTGTATTTAACCCATTCACTTAGGCCTTTCCCACCCCAAGTCTTTGCCCCACATTTCCAAGGGCACAGGTACCACTGGTACAAGAGGTGTGATGGCTCTGCAACACACTTCTATCTGCACATTTGACCCCCACCCGCATATGAGGTGCTATTTACCCCATTAATACTTATTAACAACCAAAAGACATCTCTGTCTCCCGTTTACACTTCCAAGCTTTACAATTTCCCTTCATGTTCTTTAATGTGGGCAACATGGCTGAAATGATTTTCAATGTTTCTTTATCCATGTTGCACAGCAGCAGTGCTGCTGTGCAATATGACTGAAAGTTTAAACCAAATAAGCATTGGCATAGCCAATAGGTCTCACTTTTAGCACCTTATAAGTGTTTAGTTATCCAGCACAATATCCTTGGTGCGACAACATTAACTGTTGCATGACTAAACACTTATAAGGTCCCAAAGGCGAGACCTATTGGCTATGCCAATGCTTGTTCTGTTAATCTTTTTCATTTACTTCACATTCTCTCACTTTGTGCACTTGGTTACTTTTTTTTGGGTGATTTTAGATCGGTGTCACAATACACTTGACTTTATTCTATCAACAAACCACCTCACTGATGGGATTATACTTCCACGGCTACACATTTCATTTGGTGACACCTATTGGGTTGACTATATTATACTTTCCAATTTGTGATCCTTGTAAATGCTTATATGATGTTTTGTTGTCCCTACAGACCATTTGAAAAACGTCAATCGGAACAGAGCCCCTTGCACTACATATTCGGCGATAGTGCGTGGTATACAGATGGCCACTGAATCAGTTGTTTCCTCAGGGCCCTGATGAAGGAATTGCTTGTGTATATTTCATTTCCGAAACGTGTGTCTGCGCTTTCTACCTTGGATAGATTTATGTATATAATTCATTGAGCAAACATTGTATTGTAATTTGGTGTGTGTATGTATTGGTTTGTTAGTATTGTTTTTGTTGTTTGTACATGTGTCTTGAACAATTTGTCTTGTCTTTGGTTATGTTCTCTTAATTGATGATTACATTGTTATTTGTGTTTCTTCTAGTTAATGGGGCTCATTTACAATTGATATGCCTAAATATATTGGTGTGTATTGTTTTTATGTATATGTGTGATATCAAAAAATTATTTTATAAAAATGATTTATACTTTTGATAATAAAAATTGAAAATCATTGGTTTGTGGGACAATTGTAATTCTACCTTGAATGTATTACTTAATATCAAATTGCTGATCTGGGAGAATTGTCCTCTGTTATTTACTAGATTGGGCTGATACCACCGAAAAGCGTTGACGCTTGGAACAGACTAAAGTGGGTGGACCCATTGGCATGTTTGAAAGAAATTAGTAAATACCTGCTACTTTTGATCTGGATAATCAATCGGTCAACGAACAAGAAAAATAAACTGATTGTGGTATATGCCTGTTTTATCTCTCTTTCTCTTTTTTATATCTCCTTTTCTATCCTGTTTGGGGTTTTACTATGCTATAGGGAGTTTGTAATGATTTTTTAATGATTTTAATGATTCTGACATGAATATTAGTGGTGTTTTTATTTCGTGATACAACCGAATATAGACTTCAATGAATTATGTTTGTTGTTGAAGTATGGAATCTGTTTTTAAATAACTGCGCTGATTATATGTTTACCTTTGAACAATAAATACAACTTTTTAAGTATAGGTAAGTGTATGGTACTGTGAATACAATCAGGGCTGATGTTAATGAGTAATACCGGTGTGGAGACACGTATGTTTGGGATGTGACTTACCCAAAGGGAACCATTTTTAGACATTATAGTCCACTCAGAGCCCTGTCCCTTTGGTGTGAGGGGCCTCTCTCTTTATGGTTTTTTGTTTAAGTTGGAATCCCATCATCTTTACTATATACTTCAATAGCGTCTGAAGCTAGGCACCTTGCACATAACATCCTCTGGAACTTATACGCTGTTCATCTTACTCATCCTGATTTGCTTTCTGCCTTTTTGCAGGGGGCTCATCTGAAGGTACACTCACTGCCTAATCGGAAACACTGTGGAGAACTATTCTCACACGCACCTATTTTTGACATTGTGTGATAGCAGAAAAGCATTGATGTCGGATTTTCACCCTGCCTATATTGGCATGTCCCACTACTGCTCGCTCGAGCTATGACAGCTGAGTGTATGGTGCAGGGAGACGTAAAGCACCCAACAACAGCCTTTAAATCTGGTCGCCCATAACATGAGCCATAATCTTAACTTATGGTTATGCGCAGTGAATCCGTCTGCATACAGGAACAAGCAGAGATGATGGGAGGGAGGTGGCACATTTATGGCGCTTACGTCTAGAGTACTAAAATTAGAAAAAATTATAGTGATTTGATAGTGTTCTCTGTCAGGAGATGTGACAGCCTCAGTACTTATTACTGTGATGGGGAGGACTGATGTAGGTGTATTTATATTTGAAACTTAAATTTAAATTGTGCAGAAATTTAGTAGGAGTACTGGAGCATCAGAGGGACCACCTGCAAGTAATATCTCCTCAGGTTGTGTGCAAATTGGCCTGCATCTGGACCCAACTGCTCAGTTCTCTGCAGAGGAAATGTAAACCTGATCTTAAAAAAGACCAAGGGGGTAGTTTATTTTTTTGAATTATTATGATGTATAACACAAACCAAGCCACCTGCACAACAGAATGCTACATAAGTAGCAAGTAATAAACTGCAGTTACAGTAGTCAAGGACACATTAAACATACACAAACACATGTGCACACACATGCATGCACACACACACACACACACACACACACACATAAAAAAAGATTAGAGATACGTTATATTTAGGAAAACTTTCTTTATTCTTTTCATACAAACCATACTTAAACTACACCAACATTTGAAATTCTAAAGGTATAGTTATAACTTAAATTTAGAATTTACACAACACCTTATAATTACAATCAGTCGCGCACCTCCGTACACAGTGTTTATTTATTTTTTATTTATTTTTGAGTTTTATAGAGTGCGAACCAGACCTGTGAGGGTATCAGAGCGCTTTACAGGATTGACAGGTGGTAAACACAGTCTTAGGACAGGTGTATACAATTGGGATAGGAATAGGTAGATGCATTATACAAGGAAAGAAATAATAGGCAGCAACATATCCCGGATACAGTAGCGATAAAAACAGGTAGATACATTATATGAGAAAACCGCTGTCTCAATTCCCGGGTGGGATGCCCAGAAGTGCCGGGTAGGTATCATCCAGAAGAACCATGGGTAATGCCGTAATAGGAGAAACAAAATCACTGCGGTGATTGAAATGCAAGCGTTAGGAGAGGAATTTGCCCTTAAGGAAAGTAATTTGCCCTTAAGGAAAGTTTTGGTCTCCTTTTTAAAATGTGCCAAAGATGGAAGTCTTCTGATGGTGGGCGGGAGTGAGTTCCGTATTCTTGGGGCGTCCCCAGAGAAGGCCCGATTGTACGGTTTTTTTCCGCAAGCGTGCTGGTTGGAGCAAAAGGTCACTGTGGTGGATCGTGAGTTTCTGGCTCCTCTGGATATCACGAGTTTCTGGGCGAGAAAAGCTGGGGAATTGGAGTATAGAGCCTTGTGAGTGATGCAAGCCAGCTTAAGTTGGATTCTGGCCTCGAGAGGAAGCCAGTTTAGAGATTTAAGGTGGGGAGAGATATGGTTGAATTTCTTTGAACCTGTCAGGAGTCTGGCGTTGAGGCAGGCTTTCAATGGAGTCAAAGAGTCTTCGGTAGACCTGCAAGGTTAGAGCACCCATATTCTAGTCTGGAGATGACTAGTGCCTGGGTTGCCATTTTTAGGTCGGGGTGTCGAGGAAAGGTTTCAGGTGTCTTAGGTAGATCAGGTGAAATCTGGCAGTTTTGGCCATCGAGTTGATATGGCCACGCATATTCAAGTTGCAGTGCATATTCAAGTTGCAGTCTAGGGTTATTCCCAGGGATTTAGCAGAGTGCACAATGGTAGGAGGGCAGTTGACCGCTGTGATAGCCTTGATCCATTCCTGAATGTCTGGATTGGTTTTGGGTGGGGAGATAAGGAGAAATTCAGTTTTTTTTGCATTAAGTTTGAGCTGGTTTGAGGTGAGCCAATGAACCATCAGCTTCAAGGCCTCATTCAGGGAGTAAATGTCCTCAGGAGAAGAGATTTTAATGTAGATCTGTTTGTCATCTGCATACATGTGGTAGGCGATGTTGGCGGTGCGTAGCACCTCTGTGAGTGGCTCAAGTTAAAGATTGAAAAGGGTAGGGGACAAGGTTGATCCTTGGGGGACTCCAACCGTGATCGGAGAGGGAGCGGATAAGTTACAGTTGATTAGGATTCTCTGTGAGCGATTCTGGAGGAAGGACCTAAACCATTCAAGAACAGTGCCATCCAATCCTATCTGGAGTTTGAGGCGTTCCAGGAGAGTTTCGTACTTGTGTGTTGTCACATCACCCACCACGCTACATTAACTATAACTCGTGGCTCTACCATGCACTGTTTTAAAAAAATATCTAAATTGAGATGCCATAAGGGTTGTTATGAAAGCTATGATTTGATACGGTAAAAGTCATGTCATATGCAATGGTATAACCAGTGCATTGAGAAGGCTTGAGTTATAGTTAATGTAGTATGGCGAGTTAGATGAGGACACTGTTTATGGAGGTGCACAACACATCATAATTTAAAGGTGGTGTGTTCAGTTAAAATGTAAGTTATCAGTAACACTGTGTACACAGGTGTATGACTTCTAGTCATTAGAAAGTGGCATGTAAGTTCCAAATTTAAGTTAGTAGAATGGATTGGCATAGAGTGGAGTGGCATAGAGTGGTGTAGAGTGGAGTAGCGTGCATTGGATTGCCATACAATGAAATAGCGTAGAGAGGAGTATCATAAAGTGGAGTGACGTAGAGTGGAATAGCGGATGGTGGAGATGTGTACAGTGGAGTTGTGTACAGAGGAGTGTTGTACACTGCAGTGGCGTACCGTGAAATAGCATAAAGTTGAGTGGTATGTATGTTCTAAAAAGTTGTCCGCTGGTGATGTATTGTGCCACGGTATACCACGGTACGTGAACGGTATACTGTGGTACATAGTGGTACAAGGCAGTAAATAATTGTCTAATGTCTGCTTTTACAAATATAAAAGGCAGCCATAATCCTTTTAATAGATTTTTGGATTGTTGGGGCTTAGGGTCCTAAACACAGGGCCGGGTTCCTCTAAGGTGGTGGAGCGTCGCTGCACTGCTCTAAGAGCAGAAAAAAAGAATAAGAGAATGATAATAACTGGGGTTAGGATGGGGTGGGGCTGGGTTTAGGAGCCTGGGAGGAGTGGTGAGCGCACACTCAAAGTGCGCATGACTACAAGGCCGGCCGTCTTGGCCTGACCAAAGCGCCATGTGCACTTAGCATGTTCCCCAACAGGCTGCATTACACAGACTAGTGGGGAACATGCCCAGGACACCCGTCTCCATCTGAACGCCGAACCATGGCGCTCAGCCCAATCACAATGCTGCATTGTTGACCCAGGAAGCACCTGGGAGAGCCCAGGTGCTTCCTGGTTCCGGACTTGCCAGGAAGAGAAGGAACGATGGAGGCCGCAGAAAAAGGTACATGGTTGTTTTTGTTGCTTTTTGTTTTTCAGCCCCGCCACCCCTGTTCCCTGCCAGCCGCCACTGCTTATATATAGGTGCACAGCAGGTTTTAGTGGTGTGCCCAACCTATTACCATAGGTATGGGAATTTTTGTATAATTTTCTATCTATTTAATTAAGCAGTACACGGATAGTACCTAGCATGTGCTGTGTTTTTACAAAATGTACATTTTATTCTAATTTCTTTAAGTAATGTGGTCATTTATAGGTATTACTGCAGTAATGCATATACTTTTGTGACCTAATAACATATATAGAACATTGTAAAGACACTGTAGTACAATATATTTGTGAAATATCGTATATTACAGTGTTTTTCAATTTTTTTACATAATTTTATTTGTTATTTCTTTAAGGTACTGCGGTACCAACTATGTAGTAACTAGATAGTACCTCGGTGCTCTGCAATATTTTATGTTAATATATAGAAATGTATAATAATATTTTCCGAACTAGTACCACTTAAACTAAGTGGTAATAGGTTGGGAAAACATATGAAACCTAACTCTTACATATATTTAAGCTCTAAACTAGAACACCAACAAATTGGCTTTTAAACAAGATCGCTGCCTGCAATTTTTGTAAAGACAGTCATTATCCAATCAGATAATGACTTTGGCATGGCTATGTAGCAATACTGTGCTAACAGATATCACTAAGTTTAAAATGCTAATAACTCTAAAAATTACTACCCCAAAAAGAATAATCTCCACACCATAATCTTCAATCCCGCCACATTTAATCAAAATCTGACTGACAACTTTTGTGCTTTGTGAAATACAAAAGTCTATGTAGAGTGCAAGTGTGTTTTGGGACCCTTCTTTTATCTTTGCAACCCCTTGATCAAAGAACACAAACTGTGTAGTTTGTGAAGATTCGTCAAACAGGTGCAAAGTTATTAAGGGACAAAACATCTGAGGAATTCCTGTCTCTGGTAACCACTACTTTGCAATATATGTGTGTGGCAAGACGCGGGTATATCCTAGTGGTGGTCGCCACTGGGTAGCCATAGTTATGTGTCTGTGTTTCTATAGGAAGTTCCTTTTTTGGTTTGCTAATAACTTTTGTGGCGTTTGTGTTCTTTTTTGATTAGTTTGATCATGAAAAAGTTTCGTCATGATCTGTTAAAGGGGACCTGAGGGAAGGAGGGATCCTAAAATGCAACAACCCCATGCATTTTCTGTGGACTTTTTTGGAATGCAATAACACGAAAACTGCAGAATAAATTTACACGTAATTTGGCAGGAGACCAAACCATTAATTTGGGGGTGAGGGAGTGCATGGCCCCCACATCTCAAGCCTCTTTGAGGCCCCAGGGCCCTGTCCCCTGGGGCTGATATGCAATTGCAGGCGAGGGGGCATGTGGCTCCCCTCCCTGAGCCTCTACATGCTTTAGGTATCCCAACCTGTAGGGCCAAATCATAATAAAAGGGGAGGTGGGCATGTGGCTCCCATACCTGAGCCTGCTCAGGCCATGGAGACCACATCCTCTGGGGCCATATTTACTTTAAAAGTGGTGGGGTCCCACCTGCCCCCTCATGCCTACATCTGCCCTGGGGACCCCATTCCCAAGGGTCTGATACTGTACAGTGTCCTGGGAAATCCACCCCCGGGACAATGTGGTTCCCTGCCCGAGAGAGTGTGGGAATGACCAGCCCACGCTCTCCTGGGCAGGGAACACAACTCTGCCCCAGTCTAGCAGGAGCAGTTTGCAAATGCTGCTCCCGCATATTCGGGAGCAAAGGAAGAGTATTGGCCCCAGACAGCACCCACTATGATGCTGGCAGGGGAGCTGGCTGGGGCCGTGGGGGCCTTGGGGCTCCCCTCATGGCCTCCAACACTGGCAGCACTGTGGCTGCCAAATGTGGGCACCATGGCACCCACCTACAAAATAAATAAAGCCAGATCCTGCCTGCAAAGACAAATCCATACCAGTAGAGAGTTGTAGCTTTATTTCTTGTAAATCCTGGCACCATACGCAGAAAACACCAAGAGACCAATATTCCAACTGCCCAACTTTCCTTCACGATTCAATTACCTCATAAACAACACATTCCAAGGATTCTGCTGGCTATGTACACATTCAATCCACAAAGAAAAAAGCCCAACACCACACATCCTCGCCTCTACAAATACCAACAATAAAAAACGAACAAAACACCACTAAAAATAACACAAATGTGTAGGTATACCAAGGTAAGATTCACTTAATACTTAATAAACATACGTGAACACATAATAATCTTCATGTGGTTATATAACATTAATTTGCACAAATAATACTCATACCTCATGGGTTTCTTAATGACAAGGAACCAATCTACCAGTATGACCAGCATGTTCTTCTTTTACCTGTTGTTTACACCCGACAGAGGAACAATTTCTTCCCCGTTCAAAGTATCATCATCACTTCCAGTATCAATACTCATACCCTCAACATTTACACCATTTTCCCCATCACAACCTTTGTTTGTTTTGTTTTCCAATACCCAATCTTGGTTTGACATAGGGACATGGACCGACTTACCACCCTTACAAATAGAAATCCACCCAAAATGCCAAACTCTTCCATCACTCAGAAGTGCTGAATTATAAAATATTTTCTTTACCTATCATGATTGTAAATACCTGTTGTTGCCTTTTCTTGGATAACCTGGAAGTTTGACTTTTACAATATCCTCCATTTAAGTTGAATTTCCTTGCAACCATGCCTCTTGCCTAGTATGCTTTGTACGTTTCTTGAGCATGTGCTACTTTCTCTTTAATAGTGGGGGGAAAGGGGTAGCCTATCTTCCTAGAATTGAGCATTCACCCCAGGTTCTCCTTTAAAAAATGAGTTCTTCCCTTCTTCAATTCAAAAGGGCTATGACCCATAGACACACAAGGAGTAATTCCATGCACCTGCAAAGTGTGCAACAATTCAATTTTCCAATTTTTCAATTCAAATTACCATTAATAGCTAATTATATTGTACCTTTACCCACTTATTGAAACACACTACAGCACCATTACCAGCAGGATGATATATAGATGTGGTTCTATGTTTTATGGGATTTCTTTTTATGAAATCCTTACAAACGTCCACTGTGAAATATGAACCATTGTCAATACTCCAAAACCTTAGGAAGACCCTCTACTATAAATGTTTTATCAAAGAACCAAGCCAATGCATTGGAACCAGCCCTTGCAACTATGTCAAATCTCGGGCCACTTAGAAAAGTAATCCATTACAGTAATAACGTATCTTGTCTCATTCCTATCTATGACAGGTCCCATAATATCAACTCCAACCCTTTCCCATAGCATGCAGGGACTGCCTATAGGACACAACGGTGGATTGCAAGCAATGCTGGATTTATCTGATTCGTTACACAATACACATTCTCTGACTTTCTTTCCAATCGCCATAGCCAAACCAGGCCACCAGTACAATTTTTTTATTCTACTCTGTCTTTTACATTTCCAAGATTCCCTTCATGGCAAATGTATAAAAGCTCATCTCTCAAACCAACCGAGGGAATCACCCCCCATTTCTAATAACATTGCCTCACTAATCATGAATTCATACCTCAATTCCCAGAACGCATGCAGTAGTTTATTCAATCTTTTCTTTTCAGGCCATTCCTCAACCATCATCTTTTAGACTTCGTGCAAAACACGATCATTAAGTTGTGCCTCCATTCATTCCTCCTGTGAAATACAAGACAGTTCCTCACTCAGCTCTGTAATACAACTGATTTTCAAAACTCTTGGATGAACTGTTTTAACAGGAATAGGCAAATCCTACTCCAAAAATCTGCAATTCTGTACTTTGCACCAGGCATATATTCTACTTCCTAATTATAATCAATCAATTTGACCGAATTGTGAGCAAGTCAGGGAGAGTTGTTACATAAACTCTTAGTAGTTGGAACCAAAGGTTCATGGTCAGAGTTTAAAATGACACCAGTTCCTCAAATGAATTGTCTAAAGTGGTCCAAAGCACAAGCACGAGCCTCAGATTCTATTACAGCGTATTTCTCCTTTATGGGTGTAAACAACTGTGATGCATAGGCTATCAGAATTTCTCTCCCTTTTGAGTCCTTTTGTGTGAGTACAGCATCAAGACCTCTCCCACTGTCATCAGTCATTACTATGCTTCTTAATGAAGAGTCATAACCATATAGAGGTGGAGCCTCACATACACTTTCTTGATGTTCTGAAATGCCTCTTGGCATGCCTTTGACCATGAAAATTAACTCTAATTCTTAAGCAACTGTCTAACGCAATCCGTTTCACTTGTAAAATTGTCAATACATTTAGAATAGAATTCTGCTAGGCCGTGGAATGCCCGTATATCTTCCTTACTGTCGGGTGATGGATAATTATTTATGTCTCCCACCAACTCCACCTTAGGGTTGATACCTGCCCCACTTACTTCATGACCTAATTACATCCTGCTGTGCAAACTTACACTTGGCGTATTCTGCATTGAGAGCCTTCTTTTGTAAAATGTCCATCACTTGCAACAACTTCCTATCATGTTCCTCCCTTGTTTTTTCCATTGCTAAAATGTGATCTTAGAAAAACATGACATGTTCCATACCTTCAAATAGCTTCCACATTAACCTTTGGAACATGGCTTCTGCTGATGACAAACTAAATGGAACAAATATAAACTGAAAACTCCAAAAGGGTGTAATGAACAGTACGTTTCCTGCTATCAGGATTTAAAGGAAGTTGGTGGTAAGCAGAAGTCAGATCAATTAATGAAAGCAACTTAACATCCTGAGAGAGTGCTAACATTTAATTAATCCTCGGTAGAGGAAATTGATCCACTACAATATTTGTATTCAAATCTCTTCTCTTAATTCGACACACAATCTAATTTTCCTGTTAGTCTTATGTACCGCTCCTAAAGGATCCACCCAATCTGAAGCCTGGGTTCAATGATACCAGCCAATTATAATTTGCCAAGTTTCTTTGAAACCTCTTCCCTGATTGAGATTAGAATGTTTCTGACTTTCTGTACACATGGTATAACATTATCCTTCAGGATACTTTTGTGTTGAAAACCTTCTAATTTATAGGGATAATCAGCACCTTATTAATGTCTCATGGATAAAATGTATACATTTTTTTTTGGAAGCTGTATCTGTTTTCTAACTCTAATGTTTGATTTGTGTATTATATATCTCTTTGTGGGTATCAATGGTGCTCTGTAAAACATTTTTGGATGTGCTAAAAATAAAAAAAGAAAAAAGAAAAAAAGAAAACCTTCTAATTTACTTACCTTGCCAGAGAAAACACTGGGATAGGATTTAATTATCTTCAACCCCCAAAATCTCCTCTGATTGTACCACCAAAAATGGTTCTGGACTGTTAGGATCAAGTATAATTTCCACGTCTTCTTGATCCCTCCATCCTCTTTGAAACATAGAGTTTATACACTGTTTCATCTTTTTTAACACTTAAATAATAAGGGCTGATTACGATCTTGGTGGATTGGATACTCCATCACAAATATGACTGATGTCCCGTCCGCCGTATTACAAGTTCCATTATATCTTATGAAACTTGTAATATGGCGGATGGGATATCGGTCATGTTTGTGACAAAGTATCCCATCTTCCAAGATTGTAATCAGCCCCAAAGCTTCTAAACCCAATAATATCAATGTTTTCTGCAGTAAAACTGTTGGGTGAAATGTCAGGTGCTTCTAAATACTCCCTGAGGATATTTTCAAGTTTTCTGACCACACATTCTAATTAACAAGTGTATAAGATAAGCCAGAGTCATCAACAATTGCCTTCAAAGGACTAAACACAAACAGGTTTCCTTTTTTGTTGGGCACGTAAATCTTAACTGTTCATTTCCATTTCATTGTAAATACTTAAAACACACATGTTAGTGTCACTATCCACTGAGGAGCTTGACTCAGTATTGTTAGATGAAATTATTACCTCAGAATTTTTTTTATTTCTACAAACTTTATAAAAGTGTCCCATGATGCCACAAGCAGATCATTTCTGATTACACGCAGGACATTTATTTTCATTAGCATAACAACCCAAATCTCCTCACCTAAAATATTGCCTCGAAGAGTGCAAACCAGAGTTAGCAGTGTATTTCTAGCCAGCCGAACCAATGCTGTTGGAGCCTTTAAGATTTCTTGTGTTCATAACTTTCTTTTTTGTTTTTATTATAGTAACAATCTCCCTGTTGCCCTTATGTTTTTCATCCAAAAGAACTGCTTTAGTGCATCTCCCTGTAAGTTCAGCTCTTTTAAAAATATCAATTACTTCCTGAGTGATAATTCCCCTTTTGCCCAAAGGCTCTCAAGAATGTTAGCATTATAGGCATGCATGACAATTTGATCACAGATAAAATCTACATGTTAAAGCTAGGTTTTTTAATGCTGCCACAAAATCCTAAATTGTTTCATCTTTGTTATGTTTCCTATGATAGAATTTGGATCTTTCAATACCAACACACGACATGGGCACAAAATAAGCATCTAGGTCCTTTAAGGCATCCAAAAACACATCACAATGCTCAGGTGAGCTAAGTTTCTTTTCTATTCGGTTATAAACCTTTAGCCCCACTGGACCACAAACAATATAACAAATGTTATTTTTCTTATCAGAAGTCATGTCGTCATCTTCATCAATAGAGGCAATTTAGTTTATGAACTATTCTCACCAATCTTCCGATTTTATTCATGGCGTGCCAGAAGTCGGAATGAAAGCTTGTGGTGGAGAGAGGTTCAATGTGTTTGAAGTTGCCATGGCAACAAAATGTCCACAATCAACATGAACATGAAGTTTGAGGTGGTTCATTATGCCAACTTTTATATGACTGTGTCTCACTTTCTGTTAACAATACACAAAGACAAACACAAAACTACACATCGTTATGTGACAAAAGATACATGCATCAGCCACCAAATGCTACAGACAAGTAAATGTTCTAATTAAAAAGGCAATATGTACAGATTTTCCATTCCTAAACCAACTTTGCCATTGCATAGTGTTCCATCATATAACTCCTTACATAATCAAATACACTTTCCCACTTGATCCCAGTATATATTTCCCACTCACAATATAAATCATAAGATATGCAAGTCCATCCTTTGGGAGATGTAGATATCATAATGTTCACAAACTGCAATACTAATTTGGAATGAATTAAATACACTGCACTCTGCCTTCTGTGATGTTGTGTTCATCCCTCAGAGGAGAAGGATATGCAGGACAAAGTGTGGGGTTGGCCAAGCAAGAGGCATATCATGGCTGGTCCTAATGGCTGTGTAAATATACACACACTTGCTGCACTGGCAAGCCACAGTCATGTGTAAAGGTCTACATAAGTGGGTGCCACAATGAATGGTGGATGGACACTAGTTGCAAAGTAAGTGACAGGCACTGAGTACATGTAGTTCTACTTTACTAGGGATTTAGATGTAACAAACAACTTGTAATTTTGCCGGAAGCCTACGTAACCACTTTGAAAGGAGATAGCACAAACACAATAGTAGTGCTGAGCATTGGTAATGTTAGAAGAGTCTTAAGGGCATCAAAAACAAAAGCCATAATTATCAAGCTTTTGTGTCATAATAGTGGCACACAAGGGGACGCATGTGAGACACAAAACCAAAATGAGATGTACCAAGCCACGCAAGGTCACCTTTCGTGGCCATGCGTGGCCTGAGAAATCTATGGTAATGCAATGCAGAGAAAATGCTTGCCTTGTGTTAGTCTGCGGCAGGGTGCATACCATGGGTGGAGCTTGTGTGTCCACACACATCAACCCTGGCACATTCCCAGATTTACCAGGACTGATAGACCTGGGACTGTATCACAATTGTATATCTCCCCACCAGCGGTGCATCGAGGAGGAGTACCTTCATTTTTCCTTGTTGTAACATAACATAACAGGTGTATTTGTAAAGCGCACGATTACCTATAGGTGTCTTGGCACTGAATATTGTTACCCAACTCAATGGTACTCATTTTATCAACCTCAGGTGGATGAAAGGCTGAGTGGACCCACCAGGATTTGAACCTGTGACCATGAGGTCAAACACCGGCCTCTGCAGGGGCTGCTTTAGTCCACTGAGCCACCAGACCCGGCTGCTGTCAGAGTACGCCTTCAGGGGGGTTATTTGGGTTGTTACCCCTCCCCCCCATGAATGCCTTTTCTGATAAATAGTTGGGTTCGGGTGCTTTCAGTTGGGTATGGTGAGGTGCTTTATTAAATTTCAACAGGAATTTTTCCATACACACAGACAAAAATGCACAAACACTCTTTCCCTTTCTGTTTTAAAAGTCTTAAAAATGTTGGTTATTTTACAATGTCTTCTGTTTTCTCTCACTTTGTACCCCTACCACTCTGCATTTGTCTCCCTTTCCACTGCCCCTATAGCCCCTCGCATGCACCCTGCTTGTCTTATAATGTATTTTAACATTATATGCTAGCGTGATTGTTTGAAAATCTAAACCTCACACCCCCCATCTTTTAACCAAGCTACGCCCCTGCTTGTTGTTTGCCTTTACTAAATTTACTGCATAGTGCAGCTCATTGAGAAAGCTGTAAATGCCTCTCAGGATTTTTTTTGTTCAGGAAGAAGTCCCTTCCAGCATTTAATGTTGCCTGCCTGCTTCACAGACACCCTTGAACCATGGTGCAAGCGTGCCTGCATCAAAACTAGCCAGTTGTTTGGGTGCCAGTGCAGGAAAAGAGCACGAATGTGCCATATACTGGTAAATGTGTCCCATTCATGCACTCGCCCTTTCATGCAGCACAGCACTGTGGCTTGCTGCATTGCGTTGTGTGAAATGTAGGGAGATGTGGGCTGAAATAAGCTAAATCAAGAGCCTGTAATAAACATCTTTGTTTGAAAAAACAAGAAGGATGTTAGGTCCTACAATTGTTATACTAAACATTGAAATTGATGGGGGGATGACAGTCCACTTGGTTAACATATAGTATACACCACAAATTGGACATTTTGATATAGTTTAACATATTGCAGATAAAGTGACTGGCTAGAACAAACAGTAATGTTAGCCTGCCATAAATGATGTCTGTTCTTGGAAATGATAATCAGCAAATGAGGAATTGTAACATTTCTCCCTCTATCTCACAGAGGGAATTCCATCAACTCCTGTACAGCAGACTGTCTATGATGATCAACCTGACCTTGACTCCACCCTGCCCCTATGGATGAAGACAACTACAGTGAACTTCTGGATGCTATACACACTCCTCCTATGGTCTTGGGATGGGAAAAAGGCGATGTGTCTCCAATTGACCCGACCCGGACTATGTGTCACCCCCCTGCTCCCCATACTGGCATCATGGACTCTGATGACCCCCAAGTCATGTTTCAAAGGAGAGTAGTAGGGGTCCAGCACTGTATGGTGGAAGCTGTTTCAGCCCCATCAAGAGGTTGGAAGAGGCTGTTAGAGACACCCATTCTTGGCTACATGGAATTGTTGTCTCCTTAGCAGAGATTGCTGGTGTGACGATGATGGGGATAAAGACCAAAATCCTCATACCTCTCAAACCAGTGATGAGGTACAGCAGCTAGGAGCCATCAATTCCTTAATCCGCCCTTGGGGGAAACTATTTGAAGCCAAAATGGACTCTTTCATTTCACTAACTAGTGCCATCAACAGCAAAGTCCTTATTGTTTTGCAAACTCAGCAAGCCCTTGCCAGGGATTAACATTCAGTCTTACTGGCATTAACTGATGTCATTGGGAAAATGGGCTGTACTGCGTCATCATCTGGGGCCATATTATGTAAAGGACGCACTATCCCTGTTTGCTCCCAGCGCAACTTAAAACAAGTACGCCAGTCGCAAACAGGGAAAGTGCACCCTATTACACGGAAGGAAAAACGGAGCGGCTGCTTTGAAGCTGCTCTGTGTTTTTACTGTGCAGGCGGCAACCCGCCTGCACTTTTAAGGGGGTTTAGAAGTTCCTTTGGAGGTGGTTGCAGTGAGTGACTGCAACCTCCTGCAAGGGGATGTCTGGGCCCCCTCCAGAGGGCTGCCATCAGGGGCGCACTGACCGTACGCCACCTTTTAGGTGGGGCATTGTCTGTGTGCCTCCTGAAAGCTTCCTTGCTTTAGCGCCTGCGTTTGTAATATGGCGCGGATGTAGAGGCAAAGAGATGCCCTAATTTGCATGGGCCACGCTCCCCTGCAGATAGCACTGGTGCTTTATGTGCACCAGCACTATCGGTATTACAGAAGGGGCTGCACAAGTATCTGCGGCCCCTTCTGTAATACCAAAGTGCCCCGGGGGCACACAAAGTGGGAGTACACGCCTGTTGTGCCCCCGGTGTATTCTCTGTAATACGACCCCTGATGTCTGTGGTGTGAAAACAACAACCTTAACTCCTCAGCCTCCTACTCCACCACCCTCTACAGAAGGAGGGTCAGAAGTCATCAAAAGATGAAGATAGACAGTTTTCTATTGGTTGACGATGATTTGCCCTGTGAACATTGGTGAGTGTGTTCTTGCCAGGTCTTTCATTTAATATGTGTCAATCATCATGCCTCTCTATTATAAAGCCACTACAATCTTTAATTGGTGTCACGCAGTTGGTGTTGGTCAGCTCTAATTGTCATTCAGCCTCCTTCTTTGCTAATGGTAATGTGATGGAGAGTACTCACAATATAGAGCACCTTGTTTTTGACTTGTGTGAGATGTGTACCGTCATTTCTCAATTACATTTATGTATCGACAACTTTTCCCTTTTCAAAAGTGCAACTCAAATAATGTGTGTTACATTTGATTTTTGGTAATCAATTTCACAGACACCAAGTTGCTAAATCCGTGTGTATATACACAATGGCTTGTTCTGTACAATTTCAGAGCTTATTTCATCCTTGTGTTGATGTGGCTACAGATGTGCATGTAAACTTATCATTCATCAACTATCAATGTCTACATACACAGAAATAACGTTCCTTTCATCAATAAAGGACTGCATATTATTTCACTGTGTAGAAACATATCAACCACCCATGTGAAATACAAAAATAATAATTATCTCACACACACACACTAATAAAAATATACCTAACTATCTTATTCTAATACTATACTACCTACTCTAATCTACATTGCCCTATAATTACAACTATGGTAATCTAACTTAAATAAGACACAAGTCTTATTAAACATCAGTCCCCCCTCCTTACAATACATGAATAGACAGAAGACCTATATATAGTATGTCCTACACATATACTAGCTTAACACATGAATCTAAACAAGGAGGCTGAATGAAAACTAGAGCTGACCAAGACTTTGGAATTCCCTCCCGGCTGCTATTAGAGGGCTTAGAAATCACCTAGCTTTCCGGAAAGCTATAAAGACCTGCCTCTTCCCAGCGTAACTCTCTTCTCCCTACCGGACTGTCACATCGTACGGGTAATGCGGAGATAGTGCTGGGACGCCCTGTTGCTGGGGCAGCTATGCGCGGCACAAATCTGTTTAATAATAATAATAATATTATATATATATATATATATATATATATATATATCAATATCAAGAAGACTACTCCCAACAGCCTTGAAGGTCCTTCAACTGCCAAAGAAGTAAGTACACGAGCCTGGAATTGGTGCTGGTTTCTTTTATTTACCCAGAGCGACGGCCATAACGTTTCGGCTCCGTGGAGCCTTGATCACATGACAGCTATTTGCTCGTGAAGTTACAAATTTAAAGTGAAAAAGTAGGTCACATGGGGGGAATCACTTACGTTTGCGGTCATAGACATAGACAAGGATATAACACCATTGGTAGAAAGAGAAGAAATATCCAATCGCCAATTTACAAGTGATCATAAATCAACAAGTAAAATAATAAATAAGAATACAAGCAAGTAATAATTTACAATGTCGGCATAAATGCTTAGAAAATCTGGAAAGGATAGGAGCAATTGTCCATTGTGAGACCTGGAAATATAGATAACCAGTTGCTCATGATTACTAAAAAAAACAATCGGTTGAATCACACAGTACTTGTCAGACCGTAATGCCTTAAAACTGCATATCACATGTAAATAAATATATAAATATATATTAAAAACATTTCTTGGCATAAAAACATTGATAAATGTGGTTAATCCAAGTTGTCCCATGGACCCCTCTTAATGGAAAAGTGAATAGTGCAAGAAAAAAATAATAGATAAATAAACTGATAAAATATAAACATACAAATAAGCATGCTATTTAAAGTGCCTGAGTTCTAATGCTAAGAGATACTGCATAACCTAAGTAATTGGAAAAAATAAATGCAGTTCTCATCTGGATGTAGCACAGGGATAGGGTAAATAAATGGGTGAACACAACGTGGGTAGAATGGGTAGCATGAAAGGCAAATTCATGGATAACGGGGACTCCTTATCGAGAGAGTCAAACTAATTCTCAACGGGTTCATTTAACGTGATGGGACCGCGGAGGGTCTCAGTTGTTATGCCAGTATGAATCAGCTATCATGGTCAAATAGACAACATACGGGCGGTAGTGGGTGCGGAGTTGAATCCCAGGCTGGGGAACATTACAATCTATAATGGGATCAGGATGTGCAAATCTCGCAAATTTTACATGAGAAAAGTACATTGTGTCAACAATAAATAGTAAAATACTAAATAAATAACCTAAAAAAACATATTTAATAGGATTATGACAAATGACTAAAATTCGTAAAAAATAGCTAAGAACACATCAGATAAAAGGTTTCCCATTAAAAAACAGTATAAAAGTGTAAAATCAACCCAAGCATGTATGCATGTCCTCTGTCATGTTTAGACCTGTGGGGACCTTGGTATTGAGTTGTAGGATGTATCTTGTTTCCAATTTGCGGAGATTAGACTCGCGATCCCCACCCCTTCTACTGGGTTCAATACAATCAATAACATAGTAGCTTAAGCCCCTATTGTCACTACTGTGTACTTCCCTGAAATGACGTGCCACGGGGTAGGTATTGTCTTGGTTGGTAATCGCACGCAAGTGTTGTAAAATGCGTTTGTGTACCGCTAGCTTCGTGCTGCCTATGTACTTCAGGTTGCATGGACAAGTGAGGACATATATAGCGAATTCCGTCTTACAAGTCAACAATTTATTAATCCTGAGCTGTCTCATGCTAAAAGGATCAATGTAAGTTTTAGTATTGACACCGTGTGAACAAGCTTTGCAGGTTTTGCATTTGTAAAAACCACTGTTGAGTTGTAGCCAAGATGTTTTATCAATGGTTTCAGGATTCGTGTTGACCAATGCTTGTCTCATAGTGGGGGCTCGGCTGTGTGTAATAGTAACCTGGTGTGGTAGCAAGGAACCTAAGATAGGGTCACTGCGCACAATGGGCCAGTTTTTGTTGATGATTCTACGCAAATCAGTTTGTTGTTTGCTGTAGCCCATGATGATCCTAAAATTGTGGCATGAATTTTTATTGGCCTCCTCATGATTGGAGGGCAACAATGCGTTGCTAGATACCCCACTGATGGGTTTAAGCAGATCATCACGATTAAGAGCATTGGATCGGACTATGGCACTTTCAATGATGTTCGCCGAGTAACCCCTCGCCCTGAACCTAAGTTTACTGAGCTCTTGAGCTATCCGGAGATCCTTGTCAGTGCTACATATTCTCCTCAGTCGTACCATCTCCCCATAAGGTATACTATTTATGAGGTGGGGTGGATGTGCACTCGTAGCGTGTAAGGTTGTATTACCTGCTGTGGGTTTACGATGTAGCCTAGTTTCTAGTTTGCCCGCATGGGTGTATACCTCGGTGTCTAGGAAAGTGACATGTGTTTGGCTACATGTGGCAGTGAAATGGAGGTTGAGATTATTCACATTTATACTCTCAATAAACCCATGTGCCTCCTCTAGTGACCCTTTCCAAATTACAAATAAATCATCGATAAATCTTAGCCATAAGACAACATTATCTGCAAAGCACTGAGCATAATCATGGCGAAGGGTAGTTTCCTCCCAGTAACCCATGTGGAGGCAGGCGTAGCTAGGGGAAAAGCTAGCCCCCATTGCTACGCCCCTCAATTGCCGATATAACAAGCTGTTGAACATAAAGTTGTTATTAAGGAGGCAGAGTTCCAGCATCTCGATCAACATGGCATTGTGGCTCTCAAATTGGGTGGGTTTGCGTGAAAGAAAATATTTAGTGGCCTGGATGCCGTCATCATGGCTAATGCTGGTGTATAGTGATGTTACGTCCAAAGCCAACATCCAATAGCCATCCCTCCATTGGACTCCATTGATCTTCTGTAAGAAATCCCCAGTGTCCTGTACATATGAATCCAATGATCTAACAAAGTCTTGTAAAAAATAATCAATGTATTGGGACGTTTTCTCATACATACCCTCACGTGCTGAGATTATTGGTCTGCCTGGGGGTTTAGCAGGATCCTTATGTATCTTAGGGATAAAGTACAGCGTGGGAATTACAGGGTTATCTTTCTTCAGGAAGTTAAATTCCGCTTCCGTAATGAGCTTGCGTCCCCTCCAGTTGACCAATTTGTCCCGAAATTCTTTGTTGGCAATTTGGATGGCAGCTGCCGTTGTACGAGTGTAACAGTTCCTGTCATTGAGTTGGATGGAGGCTTCGTGGTCGTAAAGTTCCTTGGTTAATAGGACGATGTTGCCACCTTTGTCGCTCTGGTGAATGATGATCTTTTTGTTGTTTTTGAGTTTGCTGATAAGTTGACTATATAGCCGAGATTGTCGGTTGTAGCGTGGCTTCCTCGATTGAATTTTGGTATGCAAGGCTTTTATCTCCGTTGTCACATTGTCATAGAAAATATCGATGGCATCATGGGGCATGACAGGAGTGTACGTAGACTTAGGTCTGAAGGGCGTTGTGGGCCCCTTGGAGCTTGAGCCATCCGGACAGTTTGCACTGACTCCTGCTCCCTCTGTGTCCCAAAGATTCTGGATTGCCTCCTGCAAGGCGTTATCGTTGACATAGTCGGGAGGATTGCGTTTGTTGCTGCGCATCGCAAATGATTTCTTAAGCTTAAGTTTTCGAACAGCTTTATAAACATCGCATTGTACAGAGGCATAGTCAAAGTTGTTTTGAGGTGCAAAGGATAAGCCAAGTGCAAGTATTCTCTTATCTTCATCGGTGAGCTCTAGGGATGTCAGATTGATAATGGTATTGGCATTCTCACACATTATTGATTCTTCGTCCAATACCCCCTTCCTCTTCTCCTGTTCGAATTTGCAGTGTTTCTTCCTTGCCCTCTGCCTCTGCCGGGATTTGAAGTTTGAATGCTTCCGGCTTGATTTGTCATTGCCGGTCTTGGTCGTAGGGTTTGCCTTCTCTCCTCGCATAAAAAATTCATTTCTTGTGCTGGAGATGGTCTCGGTATCGTACCCGCTGCCAGGTTATCACGTAGTTCCGATTCGGAGTCGCTACCATCCATTGAGCTAAGATCTGACTGTGTTGTGTCGTTAGAGGTAGTCCCTTTGTTGGGGCCCCGACTAATGGGAGCCGCTTTGGACTTAGAGATTCGCAAAGCATCGTATCTTTTTGAAAAAGTAAAAATTTGGCCCAATTGATAATCATTGCGGTCGCGTTGGAACTTAAATGCTTTTCTGTCCATGATTATTTTCTCCTCTTTCTTGAGTCTCTCTGTCATCTCTTTCCTTAGTTTGGTTTTCTCGTCGGAGTCCTCGATTTTATCAAGTTCCTCATTTAGAGCATCGATTTCCTTAAGCAGTGTAGCTCTGTCGATATCAGCATATTTTATCAATATTAGGACCATCTTACGGGAGGATTCCAAGTTCGCCTCTGCCCATTCACGCATAAGCTCGGGATTCGGGCTTTCGTAGCTGGGTGCCGTAAGGATACGCAACCCTCGGGGGATGCGATTTACATCAATGTAACTTTGTAGCGATTTCGACTCCCACCACTTGCTCTGTTCGTTTTTGAGTTTTTTCTCCAATGTTTTGAATTTGTCTTTTAAAGCGTTTCCCTGTGTTGCCCCATCTGTGATGAGATCGTTTCGAATAGTAGCAGGCACAGGTAGGCTGTCTGAAAACATCGATAGTGCTGCAGCCTCCCGTTCACGGACGCTGTCTGCCGTCATGCTCAAATCAGGGCTCAATTGGTTAGCACGTGGGGGCTGAATAGATGGGTCAAACTTTCATCAACAACCTTCCACTGCTGCACAATAAACTCGCCAACCCCCGATACCTCAATAAATCACTCGATGTAATCTCCGGTTCTTCACCTGTCGTGTCATCCGATCACGGCCTCGGTAGAATCACCCTGTTCGCAGTTCGACGCCACCTGTGTCCACAGGTACGTTAGTCGAGGTATCCAAGGGGGGTCAGGCGCCAACTCCTCCTTCCAGAGGCAAGTACATCCGGTGCGAACCAGAAAACAGTTTCACTGCTTGGCGCCAACCTTTCAATGGCGAGGGCTCCGTGTCAAGATCGCGTGAAACTGATTGGCGATCTAATATATCAAGAAGACTACTCCCAACAGCCTTGAAGGTCCTTCAACTGCCAAAGAAGTAAGTACACGAGCCTGGAATTGGTGCTGGTTTCTTTTATTTACCCAGAGCGACGGCCATAACGTTTCGGCTCCGTGGAGCCTTGATCACATGACAGCTATTTGCTCGTGAAGTTACAAATTTAAAGTGAAAAAGTAGGTCACATGGGGGGAATCACTTACGTTTGCGGTCATAGACATAGACAAGGATATAACACCATTGGTAGAAAGAGAAGAAATATCCAATCGCCAATTTACAAGTGATCATAAATCAACAAGTAAAATAATAAATAAGAATACAAGCAAGTAATAATTTACAATGTCGGCATAAATGCTTAGAAAATCTGGAAAGGATAGGAGCAATTGTCCATTGTGAGACCTGGAAATATAGATAACCAGTTGCTCATGATTACTAAAAAAACCAATCGGTTGAATCACACAGTACTTGTCAGACCGTAATGCCTTAAAACTGCATATATATATATTATCTACTGGCGGTCGCCAGTAGATAGTTATAGTTAGGACCGTGTTTTCATAGGAAATCTCAAAATTCTATTTTATATATATATATATATATATATATATTTCGATATTCTTTTATCGCTTTATTTAAAACTGTAATATCACCTCCTCCCACAAACTAACTGCTCTACCTAAGTACACTTACTCATTTTTGTATTCACAGAAGGCACTTACTCATCAATGAGTAAGTGCCTTCTGTGAATACCAAAATGAGTAAGTGCCTTCTGTGAATACCAAAATGAGTAAGTGTCTTCTGTGAATACCAAAATGGTTGTAAGTTTAGGATTTTGTCTTGTTAGTTCTGTGAATCGGGCCCAAATCATTTTACATTACCTCCTCCTGCTTCTAAATCAGACCCTGAATCTACATGTCAGCGCAGAGAGAGCATTAGGCCTAATAATACGTAGGCCTTAGTCAAGAAGATTCTGCAACAAAACTCCCGCTACTAATGGCCTAATTACAGATGAGTTGAAGTACTGGACAAAAATAATGGGCTCATTTCCAAGGCCATTGTGCCCCCGATACATCCCATTTTTTAAAGCACCGGTGACGCAGTGTGTCTTCCTATATTTACAAGGCCATGTAAAGTTTCCCTGCATGACGTTTCATGGCCTTGTAAATATTGGGCCCCTTTCACTCATTACTCAATGTGAAAGGGGTGTTCCATAGGTGTTGCTGTGGGGTTTCCAAGCAACATTAATGGAGCCGGACATATTCCCAGATTTACAAAGTTTTGTAAAGCTCGAATGGGTCATAATGCTACGCCTCCCCAGGGGAGGCATAAGAGTGGTGCATCTAGGAGAAATACTTTTATTTCTGCTCTTTTTTCTCTCTTTCTATGCGTGCTGCACTCTGCAACACGCATAGAAAGAGGAAAATGCCATCAAATATTGTTTTTGTGCAGGAAGGTAGCCGTTCCTACACAAAAACACAATCATCCCTGCAACGCAGGCACCATTGCAACATGGCGAAGGATGCCTATGCTGGCGCATGGCCGCCATTTGTGCACCTGCGCAAGGGAAAGTACACAGATGCGTCATATTGTTCTTAATATGACAAATCCCTGGTCATTTAAAATGACACAGCTCGGCACAGCAAATTGACTTGTGGTGCCACTCTGCGCCATTTTTTGTAATTAAGGCCCAATGTTTGCATAGTGTACTAGCCTCCGTTTTGCGTGTATAGTATGAAAATTTACACTCAGGGCAGTGACTTTTGGATGGCTGAACCTTTTGAGATGACTTGTAGATTGGAAGCTGGCTTTAGGGGATGTTGGGATATTTTCTGTTGATAGCTTAGTTGACCATGCAGAGGCTCTTAAATGTCATCGGTCGAGGACTAAGAACATGGTGTCCAACATACCAGGGTCAGAAAAGCGATATATATATTCCCAATTTTGTATTTCTGCTTTCAAATATATAAAACGTTTCTTGGCATTCAGTTTTTTTACTCCACTTAGCATACGTTTGATGTGCCTGCTTTCAAACGAATTAAATATTTTTGCAACTAGAAGTTGGCAAGAAATACCAACCCCTGTACATTGTTTTTATTGTGCTAGGCTATCTCCATCTGGTTATTTTATATCCTGACAACTGTTTTCCTGCAACAAATCACAGCTATGTTCAGAGGGATGTAACACTCAGAGCCTGCTTTCGAAAAACGAGGACATTACCAACAGAAAGTATGCATTGTAATAGATCGCATAATTATCATAACAAAAACCTGCTTCAGTATGCTCTCAGCGAAAAAAAACACTTTATATTTGTTGGCATCAGTGGTACACACTGAAAACAGCAAACATTGTCTTAGCATGTGAGAAAGTTAAAATCTACTAGTGATGCTGGACATTTGCATACCTCTGTCTGTTAGCCAATTGCTAAGTCATTTCTTAAGAAAATCCCCAGATTCCATTCTTAAAAGTGATATCCAGTAGTTTTGCCATTAATGGTGTGAAATAATGAAAGGATCCTGAAGAGGTATAAAAGACAGGGAGCTTTATTCAGTGTACACTCGCAGGGAGGGTGCAGCCAGCCAACTACCGGAGGAGGAATTCTCAGCCCAGAAACTTCCATCTACAATACTCATGTGTGGTCCCAAAAAAGGGAAAGCAGGACATAGCCAATAAGATGCTACATGGTGCACGCGCCATTAAAAACACCGACTCGTGCCCTTATTGGTAGAACTGTATTTAAGATGATGGCGAGGCGTTCTTGAAATACTTCTACAAGGCCTGATGAATTGTCCTACATGTGGTTGCCATAGTGCCAGCATCTAAAGTCTTGTTGAAAAAGTACCTTCAGGCTACCTTTGTAACCTGCAATTTAATACAATACTCTCTTTCTTGTGCTCCACACTTTGACAGTCAGCCACCACTGCTTTAGCATGGCAGGTGCCTCAGAGGAGAGAAACGCGCCAAACTGAAGCTATCATTTTCCTTATTAACACCTCATTCTAATGGTAGCATTCATGATGCCTCCAGTCTCTTCACATGTAATGTAACTTAGAGCATCATTAGGTGCCCGGGTTCCTCTATTAATGGCCTTCATTGCAATGCAGATCCATAATTAGCTAGGCCACCATCAATGAATGCCCTATGCTCCCAGTACTCCGAGGAGGGAGCTATATTTTGCCTGCATTCAGTTTCTCTTCATTCCTGTCACGTGGACGGTCCCACCATGCCAGAGCAGGGGAGTTGTTTTTTAATGAAGACGGAGATTTCATTATAATTACACAGGGATGCAGTAAAATCCCCTTGTTCTAAGCTTTGTGATCCCCGCAGCCTCATGCTCCACGCCTCTGCATAAGAAATACTACTTCTCGGAAGCCTGGCTACATCTCTGTGGAGTAGCCCTGCTCTGAAATTAAATAATAAAAAAGCTTTGCTGGAGGCGCTGTCAAATAATGAAATTTTGAGATGTTCAAGAATACAGCACGCTGGTAATTCCGAATTCATTACAAAGACAAGCTGAAGATGTCATTCTTTAAGAAGTTTCATTGTGAGTGGGATGCCAGAAAGTAAGGGACGGTATTTCCATAAAACAAGGTAAGGTTTCTTTAAGGCAGCACTGAACATCCTTGGACCATTCCCTGCAGAAGCCCCCTGGTTATATGGCAATACAAGGGCATTCTAGATTATATGGCAATACAAGGGCATTCTAGACTATATGGCAATACAAGGGCATTCTAGATTATATGGCAATACAAGGGCATTCTAGATCCAGCCGTAAGTGCATACTGGGGTGAAGGACTGCTCTGATAGGAGTGAACAAAAAAAGGGTATGGGAACTGCAGGACTGATTTGTCGTTTCCTGTTGATGGAACATCTTCCAATATTCTGCATCCTTGGAGACATGTGAGCACAAGCTAGCGTCATACATGTTGAAAGTGCTTGAGCAACACATGAAGTACCATCATCAAAGGATGTGAAGTGAATACTGAAGCAGCACTCAAGGTGCTCGACCAGTCGGTCACTTTCATGATATCCTTTTTCGGGGTAAAAGCTAAAAAAGTGTACTGCCAATTGCCATATGGGTTAAATGTGCTTCTCCTGGAGCCCAAGTTTATGAACTCTTAATCTATTTTGACCGATCTGGCTGAAGTAGAGGAAGAAACGGCGTAGAATGGCTGATAAAAGGATATTAAGAACTGCTCCTGCTTTGGAGGACATAAATCCTGTGTTTTCCATCCATAGTTTTTTTTTTAACAATCTGTGATATATAACTGTGCGTGAGATTAAACACTGGAGAAGAAATCAATTTTGATTTTGTTTCCATCCTCTATATAACCCCAACGGTCAAACCATCTGGATTGAATAATCTTAAACTTGAATTGAGGAACCTAACTCTGAAAATTATCCTATTATTCTATTATTATTATTATATTATTAAATCCAATGGGCCATTTTTTACAGTAATTAGGACTGAATATTTATGTCGGACAATATCCTGACATGGATGTTTTGGCATAACCTCATGGCAGTTGCCTCAGACCACAAAATGCAGCTTTTGCAGCTCAACCTAAATTTAGACAAGCTCCATGTTTGTCCTTTGCGGGACTGCTTGTCCCAAGAGGAATGAGCAGGCCTCCTGAGGCAAAGTGCGTTTCAATCTCAGGGGGGTTTTGCTAAAACCTAACATGCATTGACAAAGCCAATAGCTCTCACCTTTTAGACTATGGGTTCTGCCATTGTCTTTTCTCCAATGCTATACAGCATATGCATTGAAGACTTTGATAATAATAAAAAGGGACTGTGATTAAAAACCCAAATAAATTTCTGGTGAACGCTACCCCTGGCCCCAATAGGAATGGTAGCTATATCTAAAATGATAATGGTGCCCCGACTGCTATACTATTTTGTAAATGTCCCGGTGATCCCCCCACGACCCTTCTTCCGAGAGCTGGGTTCTTTACTGATCTCGCTGATCTGGGGGAAGGGTCGCCGTAGAGTGGCTTTGTCGACACTGCAGCTGCCACGTGACGGGGGAGGGTTGGGTGCCCCGTCCTTTGAGGCCTACTTCCTCGCAGCGCAACTGCAGTGGCTCACGCGATGGACAGTTGATTTCGTTCGAGGGCTTGACGGAGGAAATATGGGTTGTGAGGGTACACCAGTCATACCTAAGAACTAGACACTCTAATATGACTCCCACTATCCCAGACGCACATCTTCGCACACTACAGGCGTCAAGACAAGTAACTGTTCTATGGGCTAGAATCTTCTGTAATGCACATATGCATAATGAATGTTACGATATGATTAACAGTTACCGATTGATGTGTACGCTGTATGTAAAACACAAAATCCAATAAAAAGGTTAATAATAAAAAAAAGGGACTATTATGCATCTAGTACTAATGCACTTAAAAAAACGCAATAGCTCTGACCGCATTATAGCACTTTTTAAAGTTCGTCTTAGCCACACTGCAAAGCATCTGTGCTGCTTTACAGCATGGCTACCAAACATTGCCATAGCCGAGGCCTACTGGCTTTGCCAATGCTTGTTAAATAGGCACTCCACATCACCTATGCAGTAATTGAAAGAGAGGATGTTACAATTTTGGCAAGAATCTATATAAAAAGTTCCCTGGCAAGCCTGGGGATGATCATAAAACGTGTCTTTCTTGACATAAGTTTTAGGAACAAGTCTTACCCAAGGGGGATGGAACATCTGCAGTCATGTCTTTGAGCCAGTGTTGATCTGGAAAGCTCTCTTGCATCCCAGCTGAAACCAGTACATCCTCTGGATAACGAGAGCAAAGGTTTTTCAAGGCATGCCAGCAAGGAATCCAGGAAACGCTCTTCTGGGGCTGCCCTGAGAGTAGCTTTATGGGTACCTTTCCAGACCACTTGTAAATCACACTGTGCGTAGGGAGAAGGACAGAGTTCAGGCCGTATGACTTCTGGAAGAAGCAAGTGTAGGATGACGAGGGGCAAAATCTGACATTTAGGAAAAGAAATGTAGCTGATATCAATATGCATGTTCCGTAAAGATTTCAAATAGATGGCTGTGCAATACTCGGAATTCTGGGCAGTTCACCATTTCCAAGGCTGTTCAACTGGGTCCAGATGGGGCATTTATGCTTTTAAAAACAAGCATTGGCGTAGTGAATAGATTTCACCTATGCACGAGCTATTTGCTTTGCCAATTCTTTATTTTAGCCATGCTGCACACTAGCGTGGCTTCTGTTCAGCCTGGCTAAAAGTTAGGGGGGCAAAGGAGAGTGGCATGGAGTGTTGTAAAGTGCAGTATACTGGAGTATTGTGGAGCGGCATGGAGTGGCGTAGAGTGGTGTAGAGTAGAGTTGAGTGGCAATGAGTGGAGTGTCAATGAGTGTCATGGAGTGTCTTGTAATGGAAGGGTGTAGAGTGGAGTAGTGTTGAGTGGCGTAAAGTGCCAAAGTGGAGTAGAGTGTTGTGGAGTGGTGAAGAGCAGAGTAAAATGGCGTAGAGGGTGTTGCATAGAGTGGAGTAGAGTGTTGTAGAGTAAAGTGGCGCAGAGTAGAGCGGAGTAGATTGTCGTGGAGTGGCATAGGGTGGAGTAGTGTAGGGCAGCAAAATGACAGAGTGGAATAAAGTGTTATAGAGTGGAGTGTCGTGTTGTATAGTGGAGTGGCTTAGAGTGGAGTGGAGTGCCATAGAGTAGAGTAGAGTGGAGTAGTGTGTCCTAGAATAGAGGAGATGTAAAGTGGTTTGGAGTGGTAAAGAGGGAGTTGCGTAGAGCTTAATAGAGTGGAGTCATGTTGTAGAGTGGCATAGAGTTGAGCAGTGTTGTAGAGTGAAGTAGAATGTCATAGAGTGGAGTAGATTTTAATGGAGTAGAGCATCATAGAGTGGAGTTTCGTAGGGCAGAGTAGAGTGGCCTAAAGTGAAGTGGTGTAAGTACCGTTGTGCAGAGTAGATTGGTGTAGAGTTAATTGGTTTTGAGTAAAGTGATGTAGAGTTCATTGATGTAGAGTTCAGTGAGGCAGAGTAGAGTGCAGTGATGTAGAGTAGAGTAGAGTAGAGTGCAGTGGCATAGAATAGATTTTTGCAGAGTAGAGTGAAGTGGCATAGCGTGGCGTGGCGTGGTTCGGGGTAGAGTGGAGTGGTTCAGGGTAGAGGGCAGAGGTGTAGAGTAACGTGGCATATAGTGCAGTGGTATAGAGCAGAGTGGTGTAGAGTGCATTTTCAAAAATAATAAAACTTACCTTGCTGCCACCAGGTCCCGCATCTTCTCTTATGCTGTCCTGTGTCCGACTCCAGGTCGGAACAGGAAGCAGGCAGCCAGGCTCCCATCCCTAAGCCAATCACAACGCTGCAATGCAGCATTATGATTGGACTCAGCGCTCAGTCAAGGGCTGTTGGGGTGGGCATTTTCTCCATACAGGCTGTGATGCAGACTGCTTGTAGAAAGGGGAAAGTGCACATTACTGTTTGGGTGGCCCAAGAGGGCCGGCCAGTCAGTCATTGAGCAAAGGAGTTTTCTACCAGCTCTCCCCTGCAGCTCCGCACACTCTGACACGCGCAGCTGCAGCAGAAGGACAAAATAGAATGATAATACCATTCCGTTATTATCATTTTATTTTTTCCTTTTTTTCTGTTTCCTGGCAGTGGGGTGACGCTCTTCCGCCTTAGTGGAGGAGCTGCCACTGGCGTAGAGTGGCATTGCATGCTGTGGAATAGAGTGCGGTGGTGCAGAGTAGAGTGGTGTTGAGTTCGGTGGCAGAGCTGCAGTCTTGCAGATAGAGTGTTGGAGGATATAGTGGCACAGAGTAGAGTGGGTCAGAGTAGAGAGGAGCAGAGTGGGTAGAGTGGGACAGAAAGCTGTGGCATAGAGTATTGTGTTGCAGAGTGAAGAAAGTGGTGTTGAGTGCAGTGGCAGAGTGTAATGGTGTAGAGTGGCGCAGCTTGCAGTGGCATAGCGTGCAGTTGCATAGAGTGCAGTGGTGCAGGTTAGAGTGACATTTATTTCAGTGTTTGAGAGTGCAGTCTTGCAGAGTAGAGTGCTGTAGTGTGCTGTGGCATTGAGTAGAGTGGTGCAGAGCAGCATGGTGCAGGGTAGAGTGGTGCAGAGTACAGAAGCCCAGGGTACAGTGGTGCAGAGGTGGCGCATTGTGCTGTGACCTAAGATGCGTGGCATAGAGTGCAGTGGCAAAGAGTGTTGCAGAGCAAAGTATAGCAGTGTAGAGTGCAGTGATGCAGAGTAGTTGGCATGGAGTGCAGTGGCGTCGAGTGCATTGGTTTTGAGTAAAGTGGAGTTGAATACATTGCGTAGAGTGCAGTGGTTTAGAGTAGAGTGGCATAAGGGGCAGCAGCATAGAGCAAAGTGGTGCAGAGTAGAGTGGCACAGCATAGAGTGCAGTGGCGTAGAGTGTTGCAGAGGGGAGTAGTGTGGGTTAAACTGCAGTGAAATAGAGTACAACGGCATAGAGTTGTCAGACCTCTGGGCCAACTAGCACAAGCAGTGTGTGCATTAAGAACTAAAAGAAACTGGATTGAAAGGAGAAATCATCCCATGAGCAACCATTGGAAAACGCTATGTTGCGAGCGAAATTCCAAGATGGCCGCCGATTCAAAAGATGCTTTTGCGGTCTAGTTTATTTCCCCACAGGTGCCTGAATCTAAGGTGAAGTGCACGCTCAATAACGAATGCGCACTTCACCAGAGATATTTCCAGAAGTGGTACCTTAGAGTTTAGCACTCCGTATTAATTCTTGTTCCTTGACGAAAACCGTGCCCGGTTTTCTCCCAGTTTCAACGCCAGTGGATTCCTCGTCAGAAGTTTGTTTCCTTGCCTCGCTGTGCAGTTCCCAGTGGTCGACATCAGAAGTAAGGGGCGTGTGGAGGCGTTACTTTACTAGACGCTCTTCCTTGCAGCAATTCCTGACAGGCTTCACGTTGGTTAACCTATTAACCGCTGTTCTCAGTCTCCTGAAATCAACAAAAGGGAGGAGAGAAGATAAGTGGTTGCACGTTTCTTACTGAAATAAATTACAAACTTGAAAACAAGAAAAGAAAGACTTATACGTTGAACTGTTAAGAAAAGAAAACTTACCGTGTTGAATTATCACCAATGCTGTAAATAAGAAGCAGAGAGAAAGTTAAATATAAATTAGTAGGAAAGATTGTACAGATAAGGATTAAAAATAGTTATATTGTTTTTTCCACAAGAAGAAGAATAAGTTAGAAGAGAGTAAAAGACAGTCTCGACAGGAAGATGGGTAAGACACTAGAATTACATTAGATAGTTATAGAAAAAACTGGATAGAAAACATAGTAATTATATTCTTGCTTGATAGGTAAAACTTCCAGAGTACTGTTACCCAATACCAGAAAGGAAAGAAGAAGAGAAGCTAGATATCTGGAACATTAGGTATGTGGTAGAGCTAAGATTGATAATTAAAATTAGTTTAGAGTAGAGTAGGAAGTACATTAATATCTCTTTTTAGTGTTATCAGGACTTCTCGGATTCTGAGTCTGCGGGACGGCCGAAAGACAAGAGAAGCTGAAAGAACCGTTCCAGAACCAGTCTCTTCTGTTCTTTGTTATTTTATCCACTCCCCCTCCCCCCTTTGGGGTCTTTTAGAGTCTAGATTATAATTGGACTCCGGAGCATCCTAGAGAGGGAGTTGGGAACTAGCATCTTCTGTTCCTGTGCAAGTCTGTGGTAAGAACTTACTCTTAGTCTTGACAAGAGTAGACTGTTTCAGAGTAGACTGAAGTGACGTGGAGTGGTACAGGGTAGAGTGGAGTGGTGCAGGGCAGATTGCAGTAGCATACAGTAGTGGCATAGAGCGCAATGGTGTAGAGTGGTGCAGAGTAGAGTAGAGTGCAGTGGCATTGAGTAGATTGTTTCAGAGTAGAGTGAAGTGGCACCGAGTTGAGTGGTGCAGGCTAGAGTGGAGTGGTGCAGGTGCTGGAGCGGGTAAAATAAAATATTTTGGTATACCCAATCCATTTACATAAGTTTTATTAAACCGACTAAGGAACTAATTCTAATGAATAATAATGTGTGGTAATTGAATTAATCAACCTTATTAACCAAGAGAATACACGTGGGAATGCATTTGCATGGCTAAAATAATAAAGTAAACTAAGTTTGCACGCATATTAAATTTATATGTTTAGTTTAAACAATGTTAATGTGTTGTGCGCTTAAATAAACCAGCATTAACGGCTTTAAATGTCGCATATGGCTAGATAAATGCATACACATAAGGGTATTAATGAGGGAATAACATTGTTTTATTCATTTTTATGTATTAATTACGGTTTGTGTTTCTTTTACCTTAAGTTGACTATTTCGGCCTGCTAAAAGATGGCCGCCAACTGAATCCACACTAAAGTACATGACTTCATGCAATTGACAGCAGAGGAAGGCGTCTGCACTGACTACGTAGCAACCTTTCCTTGAACCCCTGAACCAGGTCCATGAAGACTAATCTGGGCGAGATGCCAATGTCCCTGAACACTGAAGAAAATGTTGCAAACTAGGAACCAAGAGCCACCTTTTCACAATAGACTGATACTTTCCTGAACTGGGAACGATTTTCCCATATGCCTAGTTTAATACATCATCCGTGTGAGAACTTTTAATTTGTTTCTTAAAATCTTGGGACGGGGCTGAATTCAGCCAATGTAAAGCCTAGAAAATATGAAATGTTTCTATTATATGTAAATTTTAGTATAAAAATTAGTAGTCCAGAGAGGAAAATTAGGTTACCACCCAACGAGCTTGAGACGCACCCTGATCGATGCTATTCACTACGCTGACAGCAGAGGACGGGACTGTAGACTCTTTGATGAATTTCTGAGGACCCGATTCTGACTTAGAGAACGACAATTAGCCAGAATAGGTAATTATGACACAAGATACTATTGCATTTGTTAGGATTTTAACCTGCAATTTAATTAGATAAAGAAAATTATTGTTTGAAGAACTGTGTCGGGTGGTTATTTCTTGAAATGTTTATTTATTAGTATAAGAATTGAAGTGTTTGTCATCAAATCTCTAGTTCAACTAAATGATCTGATCGTCCTCCGGATGGAGGAATTTTCAGGGTTAAATTAAATAGATGTGGTTTCCTCCATCCAAAGAAAATAGAACTGTAGTTCGGAAATAAATTGAAGATCTCTCCTCTGTAGGCACGGATAGATTGATGAGAATTAATGTTGGTGTTATGGGCCCCACCAGCGTATGATGTATGGTATGTATGTGCATGTGACTGTGGAATCATTCCGTCCGTGGAAGCAGGAGGAGATTTTGTGTTCTGAACTGCACCACAGGAAAGGGTAAAGTGGCACAGAGTAGTGGTGTAGAGTGCATTGACATAGAGTGCAGTGGCATTGAGTGCAGTGTATGAGAATAGAGTGGCATAGAGTGGAGTAGCATAGAGTGGAGTGGAGTGGTGTGGATTAGAGCGAAGCGTCCTAGACTGGACTGGTGTAGAGTGCAGTGGTGCATAGCAGAGTGGGGTAGAGCACACTGGCATAGTGTTGAGTCGTGCAGAGTAGAGTGGAGAGGCATGTAGTGAAGTAAAGTAGTGTTGCACCAGACTCCAGCAGTGTAACCGCACCTGCTGGTAGACCATTGTTTTTTCAGTGGTACATGTTCACCTATGTTATTGTTGACAACACACGCATCCACCAAAGAGTATAAAAACTATACATTGACAAAGGCATGTTGTTTAAGGTTGTAGTGTAAATAATATAGGGGGCTTCTGGGATCTTGCTTGTGGTTTTCAAGAAAGCAGTAATCTGTGTTATCTAAGTTTTTATGGCACGGTGCTAATGCACGTGTTGCACATACTGAGGTTACTGCTCATTAAGTGTAGTTGTGTAGGCTACACCTTTTGGCTTGCCAATGTGTGTTATTATTAAAAGAGTTTGGCACTTGGTCCCACTGACTATAAACAGAAAGATCATTAGACATTCACTAGAGGGTCGCATTAATCAAAAGCTAACAGTCCTTTGATAGAAGAACCTTGACATTAATATTTGTTTAGCAGCACCACAGAATGTGCGTGCACCTCCTCCCTGCAGGCTTGGTTTAAAGGATTATGCTACAGCCTCGTAAACTAGAGCGTAGGACTGGCATGAGCAGACTCCATGGGGATAGCAATCTGCATTCCTTGTGCTTGCCTATAAACGCTCTCACTTTAAAGTCACAGAAAAAAAGGAAACACCAAGCTCCCTCTGAAAACAGAGCCTGACATTTGACCTTCGTGTTTAAATGCACAGCTAATGTGACAAGATAAGAACAAGACTGAAAGGCCTGGCCACAGAAAGTGAGATCTTGGAAGGATATAGTAAGCAAGGTTTGGGCAAGAGAAGGGACGAATACAAGCTGGACAGCCTAAAACAAATAGAGCCAGGAAAAAGAAAGCAAGGAAATGAAAGCTACAAGCCACAAAGCCAATGATCATCAGTGGGCAGCATGCCTTCACATGGAAGCTTTTTGGATGCCCATAAGATGTCTTAAGCAAACCAGACAGCTGTGTTGTCAGGTAGGCTTCCACCTAATCACAGGATAGCCTACAGCCTAAATACAATTAACAATTGAAACCAAAAGAAAATTAGAGGCTAATTAACAGCTCCAAAGTGCAACTGGAAAAAAAAATAGGGCTTTTCTCTAAAAGATTTCTAAAAATATGTAAAAAACCGTATGCCGTATTCTGGTAGCTGAATCGACTAGTAATAGCATCTTTTCAAGTGGAATTTCTACCAGGGTTTTCACCTGGTTAAAATGTTGCACGTTCAAATGCTTCTCAGTTTTGAAATAGTGGTTTTAACAGGTCCGAGTATATTTTGCAGAGGTTAGGGGTCCCTCTCATTGGCTGACACTTATTCGGGATCATATTGACAGTCTTGGTGGAGCATGAAAGGTATGGATGTGCACAGAGAATGCCTGTCCAACTCGCCCACTATCTGCTTGGATGGCTCATGCCTCTTCGGTCCTGCTCAGGCTGAAAAATAGGTTTTTGAGAAAAGTTAAGTGTCCCTAACCGGAATGTCATTCACCCATTTCAGCAGTGCTTTAAATGGGCCGGTACTCACCAGTACTGAGTTCCGGCACTTCCACATTTTCTATCTTTCAGTACCGGCAATTTTCTTTAATCAGGGAGAGTACCGGGTCCCTGATTGATGGCACTGCAGGCTTAGGTTCTGTATCTCCTCCAACGCAGGATAGATGCCGCTCTGCTTCCGGATCTCGCAATCTCACTGAGCTGCTGAAGTATACTTTTGCAGGAACGCTGCTAAAGTCCAGAGGTGCCCCTTTGAATTTCCCCACACTGCAGGAGTTTCAGAGGGCTTGCGTCACTCTGTAATTAACAGCACAGGGTCTAGGCTGACCCTGCACTGTTAATTAGGCGTGCAACGACCATTCAGGTAAAAATGCTTGATGTTGAGAACCAACTCGCCATTTGTTCTGCCACTTATGTGGTAACATTGACTTCGTATTATTAGCCCCATCTCCAGGCACGTGCCCCTTCCTTGAAATGCAGCCAACTTTCCTATCAATGAATTGCCAAGCATGCTGCGTATTTGAAGCAGTCTTGTCAGCTAGCAGAGCTCGCGAAGTCATTGTTTACTTCAGCAGCAGCAGTGAGCGCGAGATAAGGGAGGCCGCGCGCAACCCAGTGGCACCAGATGTGCTCACTGCAGCCGTTTTCAGGAAAATGGCAGGCGGCTAGTGCTGGGAGGGCACTTGCCGCTTACAGGTGGCTTGAGGATTTTACCAACTGTTGACTGCTCAGAGGTCTTATGTAGTCTTGCAATGCCCTGGTAAGAGTGAGACAGACGCGTGCAGGGGTCGCCAAAAAAGACCAGGTACGAAAAAGACAGAGTTGTTTCAGGAATGCAGCTTTAATAGCTTCCAAACCGCTTAGTGTGTTGCAACCAGGCCCGGACTGGCCGTAGCGGGCACCGGGCAATCCCCCCGGTACGCCCAACGGGTGGGGGCCGGTTTTGGGCCCCTGGGGACCGTTTTCGTTACAGGGCCATGTAACAAAAACGGCCGAAAACCGGCCCTGGAAAAGAGCTCGGCGGCACACCCAAGCCCGGGGGGGGGGGGGGGGGGGGGGTTCGGCCGAGCACTTTGCCATGGCCGGTTTTGGTTCCCAGTCCGGCCCTGGTTGCAACTGTTGCTCTCATCAACCTTGCCTTAGGCCACCGCCTCCAATGGAACCCATTGGGGATGGGGACTTCACGTTGTGGGGTATTGGTCAGTAATTTTTTGGTGCAGTTTTATAAAGTGCGAAATCGACCCGAAGGTATTGGAGCGCTTTACATGGCCACCAGTTACATTACACAAGGACTGAAGGACACATTTATTTTTAGTAGGCAGAGGGAGATTAAGGGACAGATGTACGATGGAAAATTGCATGCAGAAACAGGTTTGCGACCCGTTTGTGGATGCAATTTTCCTCTGTCATGTCCTAACACTATTTTGTGACTCACAAATAATTTGCGACTCGCAAAATAGTGCTTTGCGAGTCGCTATTAGGAAGGGGCGTTCCTTTCCTAATACCGACTCACAAGCCATTTACAAATGTTTTGCAACCGCAATTCCCGTCGCAAAACAACTCACAATTTACCGTCCTCTTCAAGAGGGTGGTAATGCAGTCGCAAATGAGAAGAGGTCCCCAGGGGACCCCTTCCCCTTTGAAAATGCAGGGGAAAATATTTTTTAGGTGCAGGCAGTGGTCCCAGGGACCACTACCTGCCCTTAAAAAATGAAACAAAAACGATTCATTATTGTTTTTTTAAATGCTTCCCGTTTTCCTTCAAGGAAAACAGGATGCATTAAAAAAAAACCTGCTTTATTGAAAAGCAGTCCCAGACATGGAGGTCTGCTGAGCCCAGCAGGCCACTATCCCTGGGAGGGCCAGCCATTCCCAACGGGGTTGCAAATTGCGAGTGCCTCATTAATAATCATGAGGCTTGCATTTTGCCACATTATTGCGAATCGCAATCAGTGTCTCTGACACTGTTGTACATTGTAAATTGCTACTCACAATTGAGCGCAAATTGCGAGTCGCAATTTACACTGGCCGTACATCTGGCCCTAAGTGATTTGCCCAGAATCACAGGATGTTGAGCCGATGCCGAGACTTGAACCTCGTTCCCCAGTTTCAAAGTTGGCAGCCTGTTTTAAAGGATTATGTTACAGCCTCGTAAACTGGAGAGTAGGAGAGGCTGCAGAAAGAGTCAGTTGAGACACACTGATATATGTCGTCCTCTTTTGTAACACCTCCAACTATATTTTGCGTTATACACAAGGGGACTTTCAGTTTTGCCTCATGCAATGCAAATGGGCATGATTCCAAGGGAGCAAGTGGGATTGTTGCCAGTGAAGGGACTTGACTGTAATGGAGCAAAATAAGCCAGGCAGAAAGGTGACGCTCAAAGAAAACACGAAAAGGAGTCTTTCAAAGTTCATCACAGGGTATGAGTAGGGGTTTCACCTGTGCTTAATTTGTGCCTGCAGTTGCCGGTGGGGCCTACCAACACTCATTTTTTCTCATCAGATATTTCCTAAGAGGAAACAAGCATTAGCAAATCCAATAGCTCACACCTATGAGAGCAATTGGCTTTAGCAGTAATTTGTAGCCATGGTGTACAGCAGCATGGATGCTTTGCAGTGTGGTTAAAACTAATGTAAGAAACCACTATGATGGGGCAAGGGCTAATATGCCTTTTATTTTAAACATTGCAATAACATTGGATGCATCATAGTCTAGCCAGGCTGCACGGCATGGCTACAAATCATTGCCCAAGTTGGCAATTACCATACTGTACAGCATAAACAAAAGGCAATGGCAAAGCCAATAGTGTTAAAGGCAAGAACTGTTGGCTGTGCTAATGCCTGTTATGTTTTAACACAACACCCCTGTGATTCTGAGCAAACCAGTTAATCTCCCCATGACTGAAAAAGACAACAAATATGACATTTGGCAAAAAACCTATCACCTATAGAGAGCAATTGCACCCATGTCTATGTCGTAGTGAAAATGTATTTGGAAGCAGATAACATCTTGAAGAAGGACGCGAGGCAGATTCTTCGTGCTTCAGGGAGGTTTATTTAAGTAAGAGAGAAAAGGAGGAGCTCGTCCTTAAAGGGGCCCAGAGGTAACTGCCTGTCCTGTAATCGCCGAGAGGTTCGGGTTCCATGACAGAGCAGTGTTCTAGGCATGCATGTGAGAAAGTGCCATCTTTCTTGCATGTTATGCCCTCACTTTTTACTGAATGTACTTTGACTGAGTGAGCCCTGGACTCCTGCCAATCAGGTGCCCAGGGCCTATGTTCCTTCCCTAAAAACCTAAAACCCTGGCCACATGTCAGCCCCTGGTAAATGGTACCCTAGGTACCCAGGGCCTTGTGACCAGGGAAGGCCTCTAAGGGCTGCAGCACTCATTGTGCCACCCTTAGAGGCCCTGTACCCTAACACACACACACTGCCCTTGCAGGCTGAGGGTCTGGGTACAGGACAAAACAAAGAGTCGACATGGCACACATCCCTGTGTGCCATGCCCACCACTTACACTGCCCTGGCATACATCAGCCACCCCTCTAGCTGGGTGCCCTATGCCAGTGGTGTGGGCACAGGACCAGGAGCCCTGTGCCCCTACAGTACCCAGGTCCATTCCTGGGCACTGTAAGTGCAGTGCTGCCATTTAAGAGTACATGGTGCTGAGAGCTCGTCAAACACGAACTCCACAGCACCATAATGGCAACACTGAAGACTGAGAAGTTTGGTATCAAACTTCTCAGCACATTAAACCTGCACTGATGCCAGTGTGGGAATTAATGTACCAAGCACCCCAGAGGGCATCTTAGAGATGCCCCCTGAAACCTAACCTACAATCCACGTCTGGTCTGAGAGGCTGCCTAGGCTGCCACACGGCAGACATGTTGCTGGACCCCTGGGTAGGAGAGCCCCTGCTCTCCTGGGCTTGCAACAATGCACATCATGGGCGAGGTGCTAGATCTTCTCCCCCAGGATGGGCAGGGGGAAGCTTCAAAGGCATGCCGCCTCTGTGAGCTTCCCCAGGCCACTGCAACCCCTCACTCTGGCGGGAAGCTTGGCCGGAAACCCCAAATAAGGACAGGGGATGTGCCAGCCTGCCAACCGTACCCCTCAGGTGGGGGAGGCGAGGTAAAGCACATCTCCGGGCTCTCGCCATCTTGAAGATGGGGAGCCCTGCCCAATCAGGACTAGGCTACTGCCCCCTCCCACAGGAGAGAGGCAGGATAGGGGGTGTACCCACCCCAGGACAGGGACCCAAATCTAGTATTTAGGGGCACCCTGAACCTTCCTTCCCCAGATTCCAGATTCCGAAATACAGAGAAGAGC
Organism: Triturus cristatus; assembly: GCF_964204655.1. Classification (NCBI taxonomy): domain Eukaryota; kingdom Metazoa; phylum Chordata; class Amphibia; order Caudata; family Salamandridae; genus Triturus; species Triturus cristatus. The sequence continues at coordinate 143,825,000 of NC_140580.1, read as the reverse complement.
AAGAAGAAAGAAGACCTGCCCTGCAGCTGCTAAGAAGAGGAAGACACCAACTGCTTTGGCCCCAGCCCTACCGGCCTGTCGACTCTCGAACCTGCTCCTGCTACAAGCCGGCATCTCTTGTGGCCAGCAACCTCACAAACCCCGGAGGACCTGGCTACCTTTTGGCTCTAAGCCCCTGGGACTCCCATGAGTAGAGGCTCTATTCAAAGTCTACTTCTAATCCCTGGCATCAGCCCGGAACTGCGAACCCTTCACACTCTGCACCCGCCAAGCCTGGCCGGTGCCGGAGTGAACAAAGACCACGAGGATGACCCCACAGCGACTGTGACCCCGAGTCCGGCACCCAAGGACTACCCTCGACGCTCCTGAAGACGCCTGCAGCCTCAGAACCAGGTGCCCCCCCAACCGCGATCAACAGAGGGTAAGATTTCCCAACACCAAAAGGCACCCCTGCACCCGGCGCCCCGCGGCTCCCTGTGCCCAACTCCGGGGTACCTACCTATCCTCCAACTACCCAACTTACCTCTCGAAGTGGTGGTGGCACCTGAAGAATCTTCGTCCCCGAGCTTGCAGTCTTGTTCTAAACCGGAGCTTTCCCATTGAAATCAATTGAGCGCCTGAAGGCTCAAAAGCACCCTGCACCCAGCCGCCCGAGTGGCCCTGGAAGTGTAACCTCTACACCTATCTACTTCCCCATTTGCCCTGAGCAAGTGACCAGGAGCCCAGCTCCCACAGCCACGTGGCCTGCTAGTCAGCAGCCACCAACCAAGGCCCCCCTGCCTCCCATAGGATAACATTGGGCCTAACTCTCTCTGCACCCGGCTGCCCCTGTGCCGCTGAGGGTGTAACAACTGTACCTACCTGACCCTGGGAGACCCCTGAGTCTATGCCCCGAATCTTAACTCTGCCAGTCGAGTACTTACCTTAAAGCCGATAACCCAATTTTCTCCATAGGATAACATTGACTGGTTTTTCCTGAAATTTTCTTCCATAGGGAATCATCAACTGTTTTCTATGAAATATTTTCTGTGTCAACTTTTAAAATAGCAAAATATTGTCGAAAAATCATAACAGTAACTGAGTCGACTTTTATCACTTGATTCCAAGTACTGACCCAGGACTGAATCTAGATCCAGTCCTGGAATTCCAAAAGTAATCCTAAAAGTCATTTGTTGCAAATAACTTGAAACTTCCATTGAACTCAATGCATGATTGTGTTTAAAATTGTGTTGCCTATTGCAACCACTTGTAACTTTCTACAAAAGTCAATTGCATATTGCAAAACTATTTATATAAAGCATCTCATTCTGAGAAAGTATATTTTAATACCTATTGTTGGTTCTCAAATAAAACAAGCATATATTTTTTATATATAAACCATTAGCCTAGAGTTCAGTTATTGAGTGTGTGAGACCATTTGCTGACTGAGTGTGTGCAACAAATGCTTTACACTGTCCTCTGATACTGCCTTACTGCTCGACCAAGCTACCACTTTAGAGAGAGTGGGCCCGATTCACAGAACTGACTTAAGACAAAATCCTAAACTTACTACCATTTTGGTATTCACAGAAGGCACTTACTCATTTTGGTATTCACAGAAGGCACTTACTCATTTCGGTATTCACAGAAGTTAGAAGTCCTAACTTTAGGACTCCTAAATGCCTTCTGTGAATACCGAAAGCCCTAAAGTTAGGATTTTTCTCAGTTTAGGAGTAGTAAAGTTAGACTAACTTTACTACTCCTAAACTGAGAAAAATCCTAACTTTAAGACTTTCGGTATTCACAGAAGGCATTTAGGAGTCCTAAAGTTAGGACTACTAACTTCTGTGAATACCGAAATGAGTAAGTTCCTTCTGTGAATACCAAAATGAGTAAGTGCCTTCTGTGAATACTAAAATGGTAGTAAGTTTAGGATTTTGTCTTAAGTTAGTTCTGTGAATCGGGCCCTAAGGTTATATCTAACTTTAGCCTCTGCCAAACCTCTGGGGACTGTGGACTCTGTACTCCCTGTACCTATTTGGGAACAGTATATACAGAGCCACTTTCTCACAATACATCACCACACATCTCCCTTTTTCCAAATTAAAGACAAATCAAGCAGAAAACAAGGAATGAGGAAACCACAAGAAATGAGGAAACATAAAAATAATGCAATGAAGAAAACAATAACGAACCATGAAATAAAGAAGAACAATACGCTCTCCTCCCCTCTAAAGGAGAGGAAAGAAAATTAATCACAAATAAAGTCTTGGTACTTGCTGGGTGTGAACTTGGTGCGGACGCTTCTTCTCAAAGTTCCATTATCCGCTTGTATGAGTTGGTGATAAGAAGGGTTAAAATCATTTTGACTGTTAGAGGTGATACCAGCACTAGGATCACGTGCAAGACGAGAAATATTCCACCAATTTCCATCTGAAAGTTTTGCAGCATTTTTCCTGAGAACCCAAATTTGCAAAGGCGCTTAAAACTTAGAGAAACCCTTCCCAACAAGACATGGATTTTTTACACTAACCCAGTCACCTAACTTCAATCTGCTGTATTTAGAGTTGTCAAAAATTCTCTTTGCACTTGAAGCATCTGAATTGGATTTGGCTGTATTCCAAGAGTCCAAGAGTGCTAATCCATTGTGCTTTGCACGCGTGGGTTCGTATCCTATCCTCGTCGCCAAATTGAAGAAGGACGCGAGGCAGATTCTTTGTGCTTCAGAGAGGTTTATTTAAGTAAGAGAGAAAAGGAGGGGCTCGTCGTAACAGGGGCCCAGAGGTAACTGCCTGTCCTGGAATCACCGAGAGGTTCGGGTTCCATGACAGAGCAGTGTTCTAGGCATACATCACCACACATCTGTTGTCACAATAAAAGCAGATAACATGTTGTCACAATAAATATTCATTTCAAAGGAGAAAAGGGATTCTTTGAAGAGTGTGTGACATAGCTACAAATGGCAAGAGATTCAACAAGGACAACAGGGAAGAAGCAAAGATAAAAGTAGCACCTCAATCATCACAGCGTGATCAGTGCATGGACAGTAATCAAGCTGATGCAATCAGTACTTGGTGCATGCTCCAAATGAAAGAAAGAAGAGGAAGTGAAGCCAGAATGCACTTTGCATTAGAAGGAAGCAAATAAGAGCAACAATGAAACCAGCACATGTTAAGCAATGGGCCCCTCATTGTATACAATATATCTCGCAAGTGAAAGTCCATGCGGTGCATACACTGTCACAGGCGAGACCTAAAACCTTGATTTGCTACCTTAAGTGCCCTAATACTCTGTGGCGAGGAGTTGCCTGTGGACCCTTCCTCCTCCGGTACATTATCTGACCCAATGCCCCCTTACTTGTCACCTTGTCCCCTTCTCTATTTTCAGCCTTCAACTGGGACAGCCGAGATGCACTGGCCCTTTAAGACTTCATTTCCCTCGACCCCTGGATCCGATCACGTGCCTTGGTCAGCTGATCTCATCCACTTCAAGGAGGCGGATGCGGAAGAATCAGCGTTCTTGTCGAGGGCTCGAACGCTTGGAGTGCCGACAGCGTGGGGGACGGAACGAGGAGCAGAGACCGTCATCATAGTTCCAGGATTTGGAAGACCGGGAACCTCCGTCGAGGCAGAACCAGAAGCCCAGCGGACTGAAGAGACGCCACCCAGGACTGGTGAAGAGGGGGAGCTGGACCCTTTCCGGCAACACGCGAGAGCCAGCCACGGCCCAGGAGGGTCATAGCTCCAAAATGTACGGGGCCACCTGGGGTCCGTGTGGGATAAGGGGAAGGCGGGAGAGAGGGTTGGCCAGCCTGAGTAGTGTAAAATCCAGCAGAGCGTAACTTCCTCCTGGGTAGGACATAGAGTGGCTCACGGTGACGGTCGAGTGCTCAGTCCCTCACTCCCTTTTCCTTGTGTATAATACCCCCATAAGAAACACCTCCCTTATCAGGCCTTTCTTGTGTTTTCTTTCCTCATCACCACGGATCGGGGAGCCGTCTGCTGTTGTCTGAAGATTAGAACCTCTTCCACTTACTTCCTACTTTCTACGTTAAGAGAGTGAAGACCTATAAACCGAAGATCAGATTCTTTTGTTCCTTGTTTGGTGTAAAGGCCTCCTATAATAAAACGCATTATTGCTCAAACCACTCTCGGTCTCTCTATCTCCTTCTCCACCACGCCACACGTGGTGTCAGAAGTGGGATACTGCTGTGCGCCTAAAACGGTTAGAACATGATAAACCTCATACAGCAACTTATACGTGACCAGGAGAAGTTGGAATGGGCCATTGAAAAACAAATGACAATCGCCCATGCAGACAGGGAGCTGTTTAAAGACACCATCACCAATCAAGCTGAACGATTACAAAAAGTGGCGGACGACCGCCTAGAGCTGACCACTCAACTTCAAAACCGCGCAGGGTCAGGTCCCAATGTCTCTCTGCAAAAGTACATAGCAGGAGAAGATCCAGACGCGTTTTTTTTTAACTTTGAAAGGGCGGCCCAGGCTTCAGGATGGCCAGAGACCAAATGGCAGTTCTTTTAGGCACCCCTCCTTACCGGAGAAGCCCGGGCCGCCTACCAGGTGACAAATGCCAATGGCCACACTCCATATTTAGAAATAAAGTGGATAATCCTGGACCATCTTGACATGGATGCCGAGGCATACAGGGTCAGATTTTGAAAAGAACGAGGAACAGCCACTGACAATCCAAAGACTCTTAATTTTAAACTTAAGGCAGCCGCAGATAAGTGGTTACGGCCCCAAACCAACACAAAGGAGGAAATCATGTCACTTATCTATTTAGAACAGCACCTAGAGGCATTACCATACCCCATACAATGCTGGCTCAAACAGCACACCCACTTAACCGCCGAACAAGCCGTTGACATGGCAACATCCTTCTATCGAGCACAACCCCGCCCTCCGCCTTGGGATACCGAAAAACCCACACGCCCTTCTCCTGCTGCCAGCAATCCGGAGCGGAAATCAGTGACACCTATTACGGAACCCCTGAAGTCTCGACAATACCGACCAGACCCCATACCTGTTAGAGGCCACCAGTGTTTCGAGTGTGGGGCCTGGGGCCATATTGCCAGGAACTGCCCCAGAAAAAAATCTCAGAAGAACCGATGGATATAGGCTGCATTCCTCAAACTATCCTATACACTGAAGAAATGGGACCAAGTTTTTATGTAAGTGTTCTTGTAGGTGGGGTCACTGTAAAAGCCTTATTAGATTCTGGCTGTAAACAGTCAGTGATTCGTCAGTCTCTGGTACCCCTCCCCTTTCCTCCCACTGATTACTAACTACCCATACGTTGTGTACATGGGGATGTAAAGATCCACCCCCTTGTCACCTTACCTATTTCCCTCCCGGGATGGGTAGTTCTGAGAGCCAAGCTTGGGGTCCTCCATTCCCTTCCTGAAGAACTAATATTAGGTCAGGATAACTCATCCTTTCTAACACTTTTGAGGAACACCCTTCAGCTCACAGGAACCTGGGCCCTATCCAAAACCCTCTCTCCTTACTCAAGCTCCCTGGCTGTCTGATAAAAGCTTCCACTACAACCAATGCAACGATCCTACGCTGCAGTCCACATGGAATCATACACGACAGAATCCCTTGCTCCAGAAACCGGTTTATCCTTTATTTCGCATTGAAAAGGAACTTCTATATAGGGTTGCAAAAGAAGGTGATACACCACAACTTGTAGTTCCCCAAGCCTTTAGGGAACAGGTTCTTTTCTTTGCGCTTTCTCACCTGCTGGCAGGTCATAGGGGTGCTCAAAAACCATTGATATGATACTACGCCACTTCTATTGGCCAGGTATATTAGCCCATGTCACAAAATGTTGCCGGGAATGTAAGATCTGCCAGATGAGAAACCCCTATAAACCCCCAACGGTCCCACTACAGCCTCTCTCCATCATTGGCACCCCATTCGAAAGATTCGATATGGATCTTATTGGCCCACTTCCCCGAACAAAAAAGGTAACTTATATGCGCTGGTGATTGAGAATTACGCCACGCGCTATCCAGAAGCCTTTCCCCTACGTGCCCCTACTAGCCAGAACATTAGTGACCAACTCCTGGAACTGATTCCTGAGTCTGATTCTCACGGGAGATTCTCACGGATCAGGGGACTCCTTTCGTTTCCAAAATAATAATAATAGCCTGAGTAGTGTAAAATCCAGCAGAGCGTGACTTCCTCCTGGGTAGGACGTAGCGTGCCTCACGGTGACGGTCGGGTGCTCAGTCCCTCACTACCTTTTCCTTGTGTATAATACCCCCATAAGAAACACCCCTCTTATCAGGCCTTTCTTGTGTTTTCCTTCCTTATAGCCATGGATTGGGGAGACGTTTGCTGTTGTCCGAAGATTAGAACCTCTTCCACCTACTTCCTACTTTCTGCGTTAAGAGAGTGAAGACCTATATACCGAAGATCGGATTCTTTTGTTCCTTGTTTTGTGTAAAGCCCTCCTATAATAAAACGCATTATTGCTCCAACCACTCTCGGTCTCCCTATCTCCTTCTCCACCACGCCACATACTCCCAAATTGCCAACCCATTCATGGCCTCATAACTTTAACTAGGACCACCAGGAAATAGAGAATGGTGAAAGAAGCCTGTGTAGCCCACTGGCATGAAACATGTACACTCTGTCTGTAATGCTGCCCTACTATGAATTATGAAAAGGCATCTTCCTTCTAGAGTTAAGATGGACATTAGTGACTGCAAGTTACATATGAACTAAACAGCAATTTTAATGTGGAATGTGTGGTGTTAATGTCATGAAATGTCAGTTTTGAGCATGCAACAAAAACCCAGTGATCTTTGAAGATGTAGGCTAATACTAAGTACATATCCTTGGACTGTTCTTGTATGCCAAGCAGCCGTGGGCACAAAGAGTACCCAGAGAGGGCAAAGAAGCTACTATAAATTCCAAAATGGGAATAATCATAAAAGGTTACTGGTAGTTTTAGGATAGCTATGAAGTGACACTGTGCCATCCGTGACACTTTCAGCCAATCCCACCTTTCTAGTATTTAATGATTGACCTTGTTCGATTTGGAGTTTGAATTCAACCAGTATAATTCTAGTTTTAAAAATCTTAGCATGCAGAATAATAAAAAAAACCTACAAAATAATTGTCTCAGTTTCTCCTTTTCGGTGAATACGTTTATGATATGACAAGCAGGGAAACATCTGTTAATGACATCAGCCCAGAGTGGTTAAGTAGTTGACTCTAAAATTAGAACTACATAAAATGCTGAATAACCATAAATACAAAACTGCTTGCTAGCACATCAAACTTTCACTCCCTGCTTGCTTTAAATGTCTCTAATAGCATTATCGCCAGGGTAGGAAAGTTTCTTAAGTTCATGTTTAAAAATTATTACTTTTAACAAATGCCTCTGAATGCAGAGATATGATCTAATGTGCTTTGGTGAAACAACTCCCCACGCTAAAAAAATGCACTTTCTCATATTTATAAATGATTGTTAGGAATGGGTTTCTGGCTGGCTAGGGTATGCACCTAAGCCAGGCAGAATCCACCACTCTATTCAGGATAGGGGGATTACACATTTAAAATAAACCCTGCTCACCCCCTTGGTAGCTTGGCACGAGCAATTAGGCTTATCTTAGAGGCAATGTGCAAAGAAGTTGCACATAACAAACAGTGATACAGTGAAAACACTACACCAGTTTTAGAAAAATATCCAATGTTCATCTGTGTAAAACAAGACCAAAACGATAAAATTCCAACATACAGTAATCCACAATACCAATAAAGCAAAAATAGACTTTAGATACAGTTCCTTGAAGTCGATAGCTCCGTCCGGGGCTATCACGACGTCGTGACCAAACAAATCAAACAGTTCTGGCTGGCGGCAGAGTCGCTGGCCAGCTACAGTGTAGGGGAGACCCCTAAAACAGTACCTTTGGAGATGCAGGGTGTCGGAGCTTCCGGTAAGCTCTGGCGGTGCGGCATTGGCAGGAGTTGGTTCCGGAAGTCGGTGCAGGAGTCATCGTGGCCTTGAAGACACACATTTGCAGGTCGAACTCTGGGAGTTTGAAGTTAGGAGAGCCAGCATTGGCAGGCATCAGGGATTTGTTGTGAAGCGGAGAGGTGCCACGTGTTGTGCCCCCAGGTCACGGTGCAGGCAGCGGCTTGGTGACGTTCATCCACCGGTGCCGGTGAGACTATTGCTGCGGTGCAAAGTGGGGCTGTGCCCGTTGCGGTGCTTACAGGTCACTCTGTAAGCAGCGGCGTCATCGTTGCTGAAGCGCTGTCGTTGGTAGAGCCAAGGCTGTGGTGCGGGACAGGGCAATGTGGTGTGCGGGGCCCACAGGTCGCATTGCAGGCAGTGACATCAGTTGATGAACTGGAGTCAATGGCGTTTGTGTCGGTGGGGGAAGGCTGCGGTGTGGGATGCGTGGTGCATCATGTAACTTACGAGCGGTGTCCCTAAACCATGGTGCATGCAGAGGCGTATAGGTCAGCCTGGAGCGGTGGCATCAGTAAGACCAGGGCAGCGGTGCGAGGCGGGACTGTACTCTATATTCTCCATGAGCAGTGTCCACAGGTCATGGTTCAAGCAGTAGCATCGGTGACGGCATTGTGGCGTCATTGGGGATACGAGAGCGGAGCTGTGAAGCGAGTTGGTGCCCATAGGTCATGGTGCAAGCAGCGGCTTGGTGAGGGCTTCAGACGGCATCGTAGGTGAGTCCAGGATTTCAGACTCTGTTGAGGTTTCAGACTCTGTTCCTGGTCCTGGTTGGAGACGCTCACCAACCCTGCACCTCCCACAACAGATTACGGACTACGGATTACTCGTGACGAACGCGCAACGGGCAACACGGACGACCACGAGCGGTGGACGGGGGGAATCGCGCCGCAAGCCGTGAGTGCCGCGAGTGCTCAAAAGTTAATTAATTTTGTAAAGAGGACATGGTGCCTGAGTAGTGCGGACCGCGGATTGGGGATCCGCAAGCACGGAACCTTAGGGCCCAACGGTTAAAAATCGGGCATTATCTGCTCTGATTGGCCCCCCTCTGGACGCTCTTACATAAGGTCCTGCAGTAAATTGGCAGGAGAGCAGTTTATTAGCAGGCTTTAGCTGGGTCTAAGCCTGCGTTTCACATATGTTGCCCCAGGAGCCATAGATATAGCACTGGCTTAGCAGGCGAATAACAGTGGATTCGCAGCAGTGGGAGTACGGCAGTGGAGCAGCAGTGCAGTGGTGGTGGATGCGTACGGCCATGGAACAGAGGTAAGTGGAATTAAGTATTCTGAGTCACAGAGAGATAGAGATTAAGCAAAGTACATATGTTATGTTATGGTATTTGCACTTATAGAGCGCACGGTTACCCTAGGGTGTCCTGGCGCTAAGCACTGGTTACTAGGGAAGACGGGTCAATGCTACTGAGTGAAGAGCCATGTCTTCAAATTCTTTCGAAAAGAAAGAAGATCCGGGGCATTACTAAGATAAAAAGGAAGCTCGTTCCAAGCTCTAGAGGCACATATAATGAAACTTCTGCCTCCCCAATTAGTTTTTTTAAATTTGGGGACTTGCACTTGTTTAGTGCCTGTAGCCCGTAGTATTCTGCCTGGAACATACCATTGGAACTTACGCTTCAGGAACTCAGGACCAGTTCCATTAATGGACTTAAAAACGGTGCATAATGCTTTGAAACGTGTTCTTTGCTTCACAGGGAGCCAGTGCAATTTCCTGAGTTCTCCCTTCACAGAGGCAAACTTAGGTGTGCCCGATATCAGTCTGGCAGCTGCATTCTGGACAAGTTGAAGCCTACTTATATGCTGTTTTTGGACATTAAGATATAGACCATTACAATAGTCCAAACGTGACATTATGAGGGCCGACACCACTGTCTTGAGATTACTATCGGTTAGGAAGCTCTTAATTTTCCTTATGATTCTGAGGATCATAAAGCAGGCTGAAGTCACCATACTTACTTGATCCCCCATAGTAAGTTTGTTGTCCACCAATACTCCAAGGTTTTTGGCTTTTCTTGTGGGTACTGGACATGAACCAAGGTTCTCCGTCCACCATTCCGGAGTCCACACCCGAGGATTGTTTCCAAATTTTATGACCGTGGTCTTGCTGGAGTCGAGTTTTAAACAATTGGAGGACATCCAGACCAAAATAGCACTCATACAGTCATGGAAGCGTTCCCTAGACTCCTCTTCAGCTCCCTCCGTCAGCGACAACACAATTTGGGTGTTGTTGGCGTAGGAGGTGAGCTGGAAGCCAAATGACCTGATGACTCCAGCCAATGGTGCCACATGTATGTTAAAAAGCGTTGGGCTAAGAGATGAGCCCTGTGGCACTCCACAAGGGAGTGAAAAAGGTTTAGATGAATGGCCATCCAGGTCCACAGTTTGCGACCTGTCTGATAAGAAAGATTGTAAAAGTTTCTCCGCTAAACCTTCAACACCAATTTCAGACAACCGGCCCATCAATAGTTTATGATAGACCGTGTCGAAGGCCGCGGACAAGTCCAGTAAAATCTGTACGGCATTTCCACCCCTTTCGACAGCCTCTCTTAGGGGCATATCAGCAACACCCGGCGATAATTATCGCTCAGCGCTCTTAGCGTGAGGATAATTATCGCCGGGTAACGTGGATTTTTATCGCTGAGATAGCATGCTATTAGCAACGCTTATCTCCTCACGCTAACTGCCTAACGTGAGATTATCGCTGGAAACCCAGCGATAATCTCACGCAATGTGGCGTTAGCTTGTTGATAGGGACTCACAAACTTAGCCATGATATCCACCTACCTTAGGATATCATGGCTAAGTCAGTCCTGAAGCAGGTGTAAGGAAAGTAGCGATAACAGGGGTTATCGCTACTTTTCCTGACGCTATGCTTCATAGCGTGGGGCTTGATGATAGGAGAAATGTTGCTTAGCGACATTTCTCCTGTCATGTTAGGTCAGGAACGCCCACTTTGCATCTTATTAGAGATGCAAAGCTGGGCGTTAGGAATCCTCACACTAAAGCAAGGTTTCACACGTTAGCGTGGTCTTGCTAATTAGGCGATAAAATTATTGCCGCTTTTCAGCCGAAAACGGCCGCAAAAGCGGCGATAATTTTTAATCGCCCGCTTGTAAATATGCCCTTAATTTCCTCTGTAGATTTTAACAGGGCTAACTCAGTGCTATGATAGGCTCTGAATCCGTATTGTGATGGGTCCAGAGAGTTGTTTAAATGAAGAAAAGCACTGAGCTGGTTGTTCATTGCCTTTTCCAAGATTTTAGCAGGAAAAGGAAGCCTCGAGATCGGCCTGTACTTGTTGGGATCTTTGGGGTCCAAAGTCTGCTCTTTAACAAAGGAAGAACAGAAGCTTTCTTCCAGATTTTAGGAAATATGCCAGAAGTAAAAACGGCATTCAGGAAGGGGGTCAAGGCCATTCCTATTACTTCAGAAATTTGTTTAGTAACCCAAACAGGGCAAGGGTCCTTTGGAGCCCCTGATCGAATCGAATTCAAAACCTTAATCGTGTCCGATGTCTCCAGGGGTGAGAATTGGTCAAATATCGCTGAGGAGCCATGTTTGTCCACTTTCTTCATTGAAGGGCTATTCTGAGCCCTTTTACTCGTTTTGGTAAATGTCGAGAAGATAATTTCAACTTTATGTCTAAAAAATCAGCAATTTTATTGCAGAACTCGACATTTCCTTGGCTCTTGGGAGTATTCAGGGTAGACAAGTTTTTAATAGTTTTGAAAAGTTCCTTTGAATTGGATTTGGCTAATGTTATTTGAATTGAAAATAACTTTTTCTTTGCTTCTAGAATTGATTGCTTATAGGTAGTGGATATGATAGAGGAAGTAGAATAACCACAGACCCAAGACGAGTTGTTGGAGCTAGCTATAAAGAGTAGCGAGGGTGTATAATGTATTTTGGCGAATAAGGACATTTGGTGTTCTCTGTATTGAAAGAAAGGATCCTTAGGGCTGTGCATGCCCGTGGCTGAGGAAAAGAAGAAAGCAGTAAAAGAAGTAACAACAATGGCTTTAGGGAAAGCAAAAACTCAGAAAGCCCTAAAAACACCAAAAAGCCTGAACATAAAGAACTTGGGGTGGAGGTGTGGAAGAGAGCCGGACTTACGTGAAGAGTTGGACTTAGAGGAGGGACAAGACGATCCCTGGCACATACTCCACTTACCTGGACCGTCTCCTTCCTCTCTACAGCCAAGCACCGACGCCGAGATGAGCAAACTGCAGGTACAACCAGGCAATCGCGAAGGGACATCCAGTTCCAGGGTTAGGAGTTGCGCTGCCGCCCACGTGCATCCGACGCCGCCACCTCGCCCAATCATCGCGGAGGGAGGGCTTTTTCAATCCAGGACGCCAGAAGAGAAGCCCCTGCTGGAGAGTTCAAGCGAAGACGCGGAGATATTGCCAGAGTCGTTAGCGGAGATATTGCCGGAGTCGTTACCAGGGACATTTAATGACGAACCCTGGCCCACATACTTCCTCAGTCACAGCTGGCGGGCTAAGTATCCTCGAGGCTTCAACAAACCTGTGGGAGAAAAACCCTCTGCGACATCAAAGAGAGGCAACGCCGCAGACGCTGTGCACAGCTGGAGGTCCAGACTCACTGGGAGTCTGCTGAAACGCCAGAGGTCTGGAACTCCCGAAGGGATTCCCATCCCTGTGACAACGCTCCGCCACGTTTCAGGAGAAACGTGGCTAAGTCAGGTACGGGGTGGATTTTTGGTAGAAGGGGAACGGGGTTGGAAGGGGAGCACCTACTGACCGGCCACCACACGTTTCCTCTTTCTCCCAGGGTCTCATCCATATCTTAAAGCCACCCAATTATTTGTCTCACACGTGTGTGAGGTAAGACACGAGGAAGCCACAAGTATTAACCTACCTCTGGAACCGTGTACTTCTGCGATAACTGTTTCTTCTGCCCTTCCTTCTCCCCTACACTAGCCATGTTTTCCTCCCACACCGGTGACCTGGGTACGGTGGTTGGTTTCACTTAAAAGGGCAAACACGTTCCTTACCTGGTCTCATTTTTCTTGCATCCGAGGGGCAGTGAACCAGTCGTGTCAAAGACTCCTTTCCGTACCTAGAAGAAACAGACGGTCATAATTAGAGGAGGACTGTGCCAGGAAGAATACGGACTCAAAGTAGTTCTTAAGACTTTATTTGTTTGGACATTGAGTTGACCTACTTAAATGACAGAAAAAGACACTTGGACTTAAAAAGAGAATCCGATCGAGGTCACTATTAATTTGTTTGGTTTTCTCCCGTGTGAGTTGCCAGTATTAAGGTAGAAACGGTCTATCCATATTATTGGCTCAATAAATAGCAAACACGCTCAGCATACAGAAGAGTTCTCGTGTCTTTGTGTCCCGCCTGTTACAGGAGGATATGGCTGAAATGCATAAAGAAAAGGGAGAGGTGAATGGAGGTATAGGAGTATCTAATGGAAGTAAAAAACCAGCACAGAGAAACACCCAATCACTGAACTTGACCCCACAGACATTAAAAACAGGGGTTGTAAAAGGAGGTTCATCTGTCTCTAAATCAATCAAGGACTTTTTGGGGAAACACTTCAAAGGGAAGGATATGTCTGAAAAGGAGCTGAGTGTCGTTGAGATTCATCCAACCCCCGCTGATTTGGTAGCCCTGAGCTTGGACTCCCCAAATCAACTAAACTTTAACAGCTCAGAGATCTCCCTTAAGCCACGATTATCCTCTTCACCAGTGATGATCTGCGCTGCAGGTTAAGAGGGCTTCCTTTAAAGCACTATTGCCCTCCCCTTCCATCCTCTAGACAGGGCATCTCAATACTGTAGTAAGGGCAGAGTTGAGTCTCATGTGGCGTCCCGAGCTGGGGTGAAGACCGTGTGTTCTAAAGCCCCAATGCTCCTCCCGCTGCAGCCTCCAGACAAGGGCTTCTGTGTACTGTAGTGTGGGTACAATTAGGTCTCTTGTGGCGTATAGGTTAATCTTGAGGTGCCAGGTCTGTGTGTGGGGTGTTTATTTGGCTGTGTGTGGGCCTGGTTTATGGTCAGGTGGGCCAGTTTTTACTGTTGATTTTCCTGATACATTTTCTGCTACAAGCACAAATGCATCTCCCACACCATGCAACCCACATCTATAGAGCTTGTCTTTACAAGTTCAAAACTGCCTTATTTGCAAATATGAACCTCGTTTATTTATCCGATTTGCTAAAAGGACCCTCTTCTATTTGTTGATGAGGATTATTTTGTGTTCCAGTCCGACCTTGGTCGACACCTACGAGGTTTTCCAAAAATGCTTAATATCCACTCTGCAAAATTGGATTAATCACATTAGCAGAGTTAAAAGAGAAGACAGTTATGTGCTATTTGTATCAATAATTATTTAAAAAATTGCAAAGGCCTGGAAATTCATACCTGTGGAATGAACGAATTGCTATTTATTGCATTTATCCATCTGTAACTTTTTTTTCACCCCAATAAAGAAAAGAAAATACCGAGCCTCCGTTTCTGACTAGGACAATATTTTGGTGTGGTAATAATATTTGAAAACATGCCCCCAATGCAGTCCACGTTTTGCAGAACGGAGTCAGAGGAAATGTGGTAATAGGGCACGTTTTTTCCTGTTCGAGCTAGGAAACTCAGGGGTAGATTTACTAACATTTTGGGCCTTAAAAAGTGACAGGAACTAATGCAAAAAGTTTGTTTGAAATTTACTTTGAAAGCATTTGTTTTTGTGCTGGAAAGTTTCCTGAAAGTAATGCTATGCTTCAGAGAGGCATTCCATGGGTAAGTACATTGGTGTTCCCATGCAACCATCCATGGGTTTCGACACAATGCCCTATCTACTAACAATAGTAGGAAGAGCTTTACGCCAAAACATAATGCCTTTTTCAGAGTGGCGTTAATTTGAGGACATGTTTTTATTTCTCCAAACTTACCTGACTTAGCATGTGTGCTGTATTGTATCACCCACTCTGAATTGGGCAGGCAGTCGAATGGCTAACCTCTTGCAGCCCGTCATCCGTTGGCCTGCCAGAGGAATATGTTGGCAATGTAGCTGGAGTAGGCTCTGTTCTCAACATACTTAAGATCTGCCTGCCACTGAATCAGGCAGGAGAAGCGTGAGTTTGGCAGGGAGAGTTCTCTGATGCGACAGAGTACCCACTCTGCCAAACTTTAACTCAGCCCTATAGTCTGCGTGGTAAAAACACACGTTATATTCCCGATTCGGGTGAAAACTTCCATTTGCACATGATTTGGGATTGCCAGCATAATCATAAAAGAGGGCCTAAGTGTTTACTTATGTATCTAGGTGCTCAGTGATATGCATGCACCAATGTTACATTAATACCTGATGCTCCGGGAATGGGACGTCACACCATAAGTGTATAAAGCAAGCGTTGGTCTACTTAGTATTGCAGAAGGATGGTCCAGAAAACTGAATAGGCTTCTGTTTTATTTTTCACTATCATTTGACTGCCAGGGTATCGACCTCCCACATGTAGGAATACAGACTTTAGACCAGCACAAACAGTGAAATGACCTCCCAGGAGGTCATGCAAAGAAATGCACTTTACAGATCAAAACAGCTTGACTCAAATGAGGCTCTGTCACGTCCGGTGGTAATGTACACCTGCAACTTTGGCTTTTATGACAGATACTCCACAGCGGCTTTACAAGACTATGTTTTATTAAACAACATGAAAAATGTACACTCTGTTTCCATAAATACAATGGAAAAAAAGAAGAAATTCACAAAATATTTGTATATCTTAGTGCATGGGTACTCGTAAACATTTCCCAGGGGTCCGCAAAGTACTATCTGTGGCATGCCTGAGGGCCGCATCTATGCCAGCAATGCAAGGATCGAGGTGATGAAAGGTAGGCTTAGGAGGACGCAAAGAAAATGCATGGTGTGGACAAAAACCGAGCCTTCATGTGACTTCTGTCTGTCACCAACCCTCTTTTCTCATGCACCAAGAATTAAAGTCAAACAATTAACTTCTAATATAAAACATGAGAGGGAAAGAGATACTTATCTGGTGGCTGAATTGCAAAATGTGAAACCTAAAACCTAGTATCAGCCCTGTCTTCCCCACTTGAACAAATTGTATGATCCTAGGAACAGGGATGGCTCCTCCATTTCAGCAGAGGAACATCACCCCAGAGCTGAAACATGAAACAGTAGTATTATTACTGTTCTATTTTTCAGTAACCCGTTTTGAACTAAGTGTCAGGAAGGAGTGGGGCCAGTGCTGCCCAGTGGCAGCAACAGGGAACTGTGCTCTTTAAAATGCGCATGTCTCTTTGGCCGGCCATCTTGGACAGCCAGCCAGACATGCATATTTTAAAGTTCTCTAACCCAGCTGTCTTAGATAGTTGGGTTAGAGATAGCACAGACCTCCAGTGCTCTTAGTAGTGTTGGTGGAGCCTGCTCTATCCAATCATGGCTTTGCTTTTGTGCTGTGAAAGCTGCGCCATGATTGAGTGGTCCAGTTTTCTGCATCTGGAACTTTCTGGAAGGCACCCGAGGAAGGAGAACGTTGCAGTGCGAAGATAAGTGGACTTATTATAAAAAAAATTGTGCCAACCACCACCCTCAGTACAAGCCAACCGCCACTGCCTAGGCAACTGGTTATTTTCCCTTTCTCTCTTATTTCTTCATTACCACATATCAGTGCCCCATAAAATATACCAGTTCAGGATATGTACTGTACCAAACCTTCTCTTGTGTTTTATTTTAATAAACTATACTGTTGTTCCATTTATATAAGAATTAGAGGCTACACACACACAAGGTGCACCTGACAAATGACTTGCCTCTTGGTTCACTAATGGCATTATTTTCAGAATGGGGGTGGCATGAATGTTTCTAAGATCATGTTTGAAAACTATTACTGCTAAAAAATTTCTCTCAATGCAGTGATACAAACTGATCTACTAAGGTAAAATGCTCATGCATGTTAATAAAATTAACTCTCTGCTAGCTAAAAAAAAAGTGTATCATCTTTCTCCATGTTTAGTTCAAGGTGTCTTTAAAACTAAAGATGCTCTTAAAGATACTTTTTCTATGACACCTTCTTTTCTTCTTTACAGTTACTTTAGTTGACCTGTTAATAGAGTATGCCAGTTTGTTTCTCAGCTTTCTGAATGTTCCTGCTCTGTCAAGTGAGTGGCAGCCCAGTGCTGCTGCTTACCAGGGAGCCGCAATTAAAGGTCAGGAGGGCCTCATGTGGCCCCATGGACGTACTTTGAGTAACCCTGCCTTAGTGTCACTTAGGCTATAAAACTTCAATTCATGTTCATAAATTCCACATCTTTAAGTCACAAAATCAAGATCTGTCATTTTACTTTTAAACTGAAATTCCACTAATTCACGTGGAGAAGCCCACCTGATGGAGGAATTTTTCAAAATAAGTCTCCTTTAGAAGGGAGAGAAGAGGAGAAAAGAGGCGGAAGTAGGAGGAATTCAGACTTCTTTGAACACCCATAAAGTTGTACCTTTTTTGGCATTCACCAATGACTTCTGTAGCGTTTCCCACCCTGGGACACACAAAGCACCACTCCTGCAAAAGGCGTTGGCAGTGGAAGGTTGCACTCATATTTAATAGGGGCCTTATGGAAGGGGTTTCTCCATAATAAACATTATTTCACATTGAGAAAAAAGGGTTTAACTGAAAGTGTAAAACAATCATAAAACCTTCACAAAATTGATTAGGAAGATCAAGGCTTTTACCGTATTTGCTTTCTAGTATTTGACAGCACCTTATGGCCTCACTTCCTCTTCTTTCCGCAGGAGCATTTAACAGTACTGATTGCTTCAGCTTGAATGCTGTCCTTCTGCTTAGTGCACTGTGATTGAGGTACTACTTTGATTTTTTCTTCTTCCCTGTTATCCTTGTTAAACCTCTTGCCATTTGTACCTAAGTTTTACTATGCCACACACACTTCAAAGAATCCCTTTTCTGCTTTGAAATAGATTTTTATTGTGAGAACAGATGTTATCTGCTTTTATTCTGAGAACAGATGTTATCTGCTGCCAAATGTATTTTCACTAAGACATGGACATGGGTGCAATTGCTTTCTGTATGTGATAGGATTTCTTGCGGAATGTCATATTCTTTTTCTTATTTATCATGGGGAGTTTAACTGATTTGTTCGGAATCACAGGGGTGTTATGCCAGGACCTAACAAGCATTAGCAAAGCCAATAGGTCTCGCCTTTAAGACTATTGACTCCTCAATTGCCTTTTGTTTATGCTGTACAGCATGGGGATTGCCGACTTTGGCAATCATTTGTAGCCATGCTGTATAGCAGTGTGGCTGCTGCGCAGCCTGACTAAAAATAATAATAATAATGATAATAAAGTGACTACGATGCATCCTGCGCTATTGCACTTAAAAAAAAAAGAAAAAGCACCTTAGCCCTGGCTGCATCATTTAAAATTAGTTTTAGCCACACTGCAAAGCACCTCCTCTGCTGTGTAGCACGGCTACAAAACACTGCCAAAGCTGAAACCTCTCAAAGGCGAGACCTATTGGCTTTGTATATGCTTGTTTATGCCTCACAATGTTTTTGGACCAGGTGGATGTTAAATTCTAGTTCGAACTAGCCGATAAATTCAATTGGAAGCAGTTGTAGGCAAATAGGATTGAAGTTGTTTTATCAAAGAAGATGGCCCTGCACAACAAATAGGCTGCATTGTTCTGTGCAAACCGATGGGAGCTCATAGATCTATTGAGGGTAATAGGGTGCTGTAGTTGATACTGGATAGCAAAGGCCATTTAGCGATTAATCTGAAGTAAAAGGGCTTACTGTATAAAATAATTGTATCCATTCTGTGTTTGTGGGGTAATGCGTCAATAAGGGCTTAGGTGATGCATATGTTTTTTTTTTACACTGTGATGTGCCAGTAGGATTTGTTGCAGGGTTTGTGAGATCGAATTTCATAAATAACATAACAGTATATATAACTCGGTGCTTGTAATAACCCAGGACTTGTAAAGCACAAACTAATCACCCCTAAGGGTCTCAAGGCGCTGGGGGCGGTCGGGGAGATTAAGTGAGCTATTGCCCAAGAGTCACATGATGCTGAGCTGATCTTCCGGCGGTGATCGAACCATGAGCCCTCTGCTCTGGAGTCAGCAGCCCCGGCCGGTGTGCCACACCTCTTCCAAAGCACTGTTGAGTAGAAACTCGAGGCTGGTGCAAAATGGGGCAATTTTGCATTGTTGAAGTTGGTTGTCGTTGGAGCAAATTTTCCAAGAGCTGTCGGGAATGAGGACTCCCGCATCCAAAATGTGCAAAAGAGGCTGCTCTAAAAGCCGCCTGGCAGTGGTGGCAAATATCAGACTGCAGTGCTGTTCACAACAACAGTTCAGACACCACACAGTTGGGCTATGAGCCTTTACTATTTGCCCACAATGCCACAACACCAGCTCAGACCCCACACAGCGAGCCTATGAGCCTTAGTTATTTGCACACAATGCCACACAACTCCACCAGGAAAATGAAATGTCTGTTATGTTCTTCTTAACAGCCCTTGCAGAACAAATGAGTGTTAAACTTTTTGCAATACACCCACGATATGTAATTACTGTTTCTGTACAAATAACCTCTTGGGATGCCAACT